>NC_091523.1:2751202-5502404 GCF_041682495.2 Bombus fervidus | reverse complement strand
GCATTTTACGTGCAGAACATAGTGCACGCGGTGTTAAGCTTCGAAACAAGCCCAACAACTCGCAAAACTCGATCATTCGGCGATTTTAACGAAAAATGACCGTAATTTCCTCCCCGATTGAGATTTTTCGACGTTTAAACGCCCAATTTATTGCATTTTACGTGCAGAAGACAGTGCACGCCGTATTAAGCTTCGAAACAAGCCCAACACCTCGCCAAACTCGATCATTCGTCGATTTTAACGAAAAATGACCGTAATCTCCTTCCCGATTTAGATATTTCGACGTTTAAGCGCCCAAATTACTGCATTTTACGTGCAGAACATAGTGCACGCGGTATTATGCTTCGAAACAAGCCCAACACCTCGCAAAACTCGATCATTTGTCGATTTTGACGAAAAATAACCGTAATCTCCTTCCCGATTGAGATATTTCGACGTTTAAGCGCCCAAATTACTGCATTTTACGTGCAGAACATAGTGCACGCGGTATTAAGCTTCGAAACAAGCCCAACACATCGCCAAACTCGATCATTCGTCGATTTTAACGAAAAATGACCGTAATCTCCTTCCCGATTTAGATATTTCGACGTTTAAGCGCCCAAATTACTGCATTTTACGTGCAGAACATAGTGCACGCGGTATTATGCTTCGAAACAAGCCCAACACCTCGCAAAACTCGATCATTTGTCGATTTTGACGAAAAATAACCGTAATCTCCTTCCCGATTGAGATATTTCGACGTTTAAGCGCCCAAATTACTGCATTTTACGTGCAGAACATAGTGCACGCGGTATTAAGCTTCGAAACAAGCCCAACACATCGCAAAACTCGATCATTTGTCGATTTTAACGAAAAATGACCGTAATTTCATTGCCGGATGAGATATTTCGACGTTTAAACGCCCAAAATACTGCATTTTAGGTGCAGAACATAGTGCACGCCGTATTAAGCTACGAAACAAGCCCAACACCTCGCCAAACTCGATCATTCGTCGATTTTAACGAAAAATGACCGTAATTTCCTCCACGATTGAGATTTTTCGACCTTTAAACGCCCAAATTATAGCATTTTACGTGCAGAATACTGTGCACGCGGTATTAAGCTTCGAAACAAGCCCAACACCTCGCAAAACTCGATCATTCGTCGATTTTGACGAAAAATAACCGTAATCTCCTTCCCGATTGAGATATTTCGACGTTTAAGCGCCCAAATTACTGCATTTTACGTGCAGAACATAGTGCACGCGGTGTTAAGCTTCGAAACAAGCCCAACAACTCGCAAAACTCGATCATTCGGCGATTTTAACGAAAAATGACCGTAATTTCCTCCCCGATTGAGATTTTTCGACGTTTAAACGCCCAATTTATTGCATTTTACGTGCAGAAGACAGTGCACGCCGTATTAAGCTTCGAAACAAGCCCAACACCTCGCCAAACTCGATCATTCGTCGATTTTAACGAAAAATGACCGTAATCTCCTTCCCGATTTAGATATTTCGACGTTTAAGCGCCCAAATTACTGCATTTTACGTGCAGAACATAGTGCACGCGGTATTATGCTTCGAAACAAGCCCAACACCTCGCAAAACTCGATCATTTGTCGATTTTGACGAAAAATAACCGTAATCTCCTTCCCGATTGAGATATTTCGACGTTTAAGCGCCCAAATTACTGCATTTTACGTGCAGAACATAGTGCACGCGGTATTAAGCTTCGAAACAAGCCCAACACATCGCAAAACTCGATCATTTGTCGATTTTAACGAAAAATGACCGTAATTTCATTGCCGGATGAGATATTTCGACGTTTAAACGCCCAAAATACTGCATTTTAGGTGCAGAACATAGTGCACGCCGTATTAAGCTACGAAACAAGCCCAACACCTCGCCAAACTCGATCATTCGTCGATTTTAACGAAAAATGACCGTAATTTCCTCCACGATTGAGATTTTTCGACCTTTAAACGCCCAAATTATTGCATTTTACGTGCAGAATACTGTGCACGCGGTATTAAGCTTCGAAACAAGCCCAACACCTCGCAAAACTCGATCATTCGTCGATTTTGACGAAAAATAACCGTAATCTCCTTCCCGATTGAGATATTTCGACGTTTAAGCGCCCAAATTACTGCATTTTACGTGCAGAACATAGTGCACGCGGTGTTAAGCTTCGAAACAAGCCCAACAACTCGCAAAACTCGATCATTCGGCGATTTTAACGAAAAATGACCGTAATTTCCTCCCCGATTGAGATTTTTCGACGTTTAAACGCCCAATTTATTGCATTTTACGTGCAGAAGACAGTGCACGCCGTATTAAGCTTCGAAACAAGCCCAACACCTCGCCAAACTCGATCATTCGTCGATTTTAACGAAAAATGACCGTAATCTCCTTCCCGATTTAGATATTTCGACGTTTAAGCGCCCAAATTACTGCATTTTACGTGCAGAACATAGTGCACGCGGTATTATGCTTCGAAACAAGCCCAACACCTCGCAAAACTCGATCATTTGTCGATTTTGACGAAAAATAACCGTAATCTCCTTCCCGATTGAGATATTTCGACGTTTAAGCGCCCAAATTACTGCATTTTACGTGCAGAACATAGTGCACGCGGTATTAAGCTTCGAAACAAGCCCAACACATCGCAAAACTCGATCATTTGTCGATTTTAACGAAAAATGACCGTAATTTCATTGCCGGATGAGATATTTCGACGTTTAAACGCCCAAAATACTGCATTTTAGGTGCAGAACATAGTGCACGCCGTATTAAGCTACGAAACAAGCCCAACACCTCGCCAAACTCGATCATTCGTCGATTTTAACGAAAAATGACCGTAATTTCCTCCACGATTGAGATTTTTCGACCTTTAAACGCCCAAATTATTGCATTTTACGTGCAGAATACTGTGCACGCGGTATTAAGCTTCGAAACAAGCCCAACACCTCGCAAAACTCGATCATTCGTCGATTTTGACGAAAAATAACCGTAATCTCCTTCCCGATTGAGATATTTCGACGTTTAAGCGCCCAAATTACTGCATTTTACGTGCAGAACATAGTGCACGCGGTGTTAAGCTTCGAAACAAGCCCAACAACTCGCAAAACTCGATCATTCGGCGATTTTAACGAAAAATGACCGTAATTTCCTCCCCGATTGAGATTTTTCGACGTTTAAACGCCCAATTTATTGCATTTTACGTGCAGAAGACAGTGCACGCCGTATTAAGCTTCGAAACAAGCCCAACACCTCGCCAAACTCGATCATTCGTCGATTTTAACGAAAAATGACCGTAATCTCCTTCCCGATTTAGATATTTCGACGTTTAAGCGCCCAAATTACTGCATTTTACGTGCAGAACATAGTGCACGCGGTATTATGCTTCGAAACAAGCCCAACACCTCGCAAAACTCGATCATTTGTCGATTTTGACGAAAAATAACCGTAATCTCCTTCCCGATTGAGATATTTCGACGTTTAAGCGCCCAAATTACTGCATTTTACGTGCAGAACATAGTGCACGCGGTATTAAGCTTCGAAACAAGCCCAACACATCGCCAAACTCGATCATTCGTCGATTTTAACGAAAAATGACCGTAATCTCCTTCCCGATTTAGATATTTCGACGTTTAAGCGCCCAAATTACTGCATTTTACGTGCAGAACATAGTGCACGCGGTATTATGCTTCGAAACAAGCCCAACACCTCGCAAAACTCGATCATTTGTCGATTTTGACGAAAAATAACCGTAATCTCCTTCCCGATTGAGATATTTCGACGTTTAAGCGCCCAAATTACTGCATTTTACGTGCAGAACATAGTGCACGCGGTATTAAGCTTCGAAACAAGCCCAACACATCGCAAAACTCGATCATTTGTCGATTTTAACGAAAAATGACCGTAATTTCATTGCCGGATGAGATATTTCGACGTTTAAACGCCCAAAATACTGCATTTTAGGTGCAGAACATAGTGCACGCGGTATTAAGCTTCGAAACAAGCCCAATACCTCGCAAAACGCGATCATTCGTCGATTTTAACGAAAAATGACCGTAATCTCCTTCCCGATTGAGATATTTCGACGTTTAAGCGCCCAAATTACTGCATTTTACGTGCAGAACATAGTGCACGCGGTATTAAGCTTCGAAACAAGCCCAACACCTCGCCAAACTCGATCATTCGTCGATTTTAACGAAAAATGACCGTAATTGACTCCCGATTGAGATTTTTCGACGTTTAAACGCCCAGATTATTGCATTTTACGTGCAGATTACAGTGCACGCGGTATTAAGCTTCGAAACAAGCCCAACACCTCGCAAAACTCGATCATTCGTCGATTTTAACGAAAAATGACCGTAATCTCCTTCCCGATTGAGATTTTTCGGCGTTTAAACGCCCAAATTACTGCTTTTTTCGTGCAGAACATAGTGCACGCGGTATTAAGCTTCGAAACAAGCCCAACACCTCGCAAAACTCGATCATTTGTCGATTTTGACGAAAAATAACCGTAATCTCCTTCCCGATTGAGATATTTCGACGTTTAAGCGCCCAAATTACTGCATTTTACGTGCAGAACATAGTGCACGCGGTATTAAGCTTCGAAACAAGCCCAACACCTCGCCAAACTCAATCATTTGTCGATTTTAACGAAAAATGACCGTAATTTCATTGCCGGATGAGATATTTCGACGTTTAAACGCCCAAAATACTGCATTTTAGGTGCAGAACATAGTGCACGCCGTATTAAGCTACGAAACAAGCCCAACACCTCGCCAAACTCGATCATTCGTCGATTTTAACGAAAAATGACCGTAATTTCCTCCACGATTGAGATTTTTCGACCTTTAAACGCCCAAATTATTGCATTTTACGTGCAGAATACTGTGCACGCGGTATTAAGCTTCGAAACAAGCCCAACACCTCGCAAAACTCGATCATTCGTCGATTTTGACGAAAAATAACCGTAATCTCCTTCCCGATTGAGATATTTCGACGTTTAAGCGCCCAAATTACTGCATTTTACGTGCAGAACATAGTGCACGCGGTGTTAAGCTTCGAAACAAGCCCAACAACTCGCAAAACTCGATCATTCGGTGATTTTAACGAAAAATGACCGTAATTTCCTCCCCGATTGAGATTTTTCGACGTTTAAACGCCCAATTTATTGCATTTTACGTGCAGAAGACAGTGCACGCCGTATTAAGCTTCGAAACAAGCCCAACACCTCGCCAAACTCGATCATTCGTCGATTTTAACGAAAAATGACCGTAATCTCCTTCCCGATTGAGATATTTCGACGTTTAAGCGCCCAAATTACTGCATTTTACGTGCAGAACATAGTGCACGCGGTATTAAGCTTCGAAACAAGCCCAACACCTCGCAAAACTCGATCATTTGTCGATTTTGACGAAAAATAACCGTAATCTCCTTCCCGATTGAGATATTTCGACGTTTAAGCGCCCTAATTACTGCATTTTACGTGCAGAACATAGTGCACGCGGTATTAAGCTTCGAAACAAGCCCAACACCTCGCCAAACTCAATCATTTGTCGATTTTAACGAAAAATGACCGTAATTTCATTGCCGGATGAGATATTTCGACGTTTAAACGCCCAAAATACTGCATTTTAGGTGCAGAACATAGTGCACGCCGTATTAAGCTACGAAACAAGCCCAACACCTCGCCAAACTCGATCATTCGTCGATTTTAACGAAAAATGACCGTAATTTCCTCCACGATTGAGATTTTTCGAACTTTAAACGCCCAAATTATTGCATTTTACGTGCAGAATACTGTGCACGCGGTATTAAGCTTCGAAACAAGCCCAACACCTCGCAAAACTCGAACATTCGTCGATTTTGACGAAAAATAACCGTAATCTCCTTCCCGATTGAGATATTTCGACGTTTAAGCGCCCAAATTACTGCATTTTACGTGCAGAACATAGTGCACGCGGTGTTAAGCTTCGAAACAAGCCCAACAACTCGCAAAACTCGATCATTCGGTGATTTTAACGAAAAATGACCGTAATTTCCTCCCCGATTGAGATTTTTCGACGTTTAAACGCCCAATTTATTGCATTTTACGTGCAGAAGACAGTGCACGCCGTATTAAGCTTCGAAACAAGCCCAACACCTCGCCAAACTCGATCATTCGTCGATTTTAACGAAAAATGACCGTAATCTCCTTCCCGATTGAGATATTTCGACGTTTAAGCGCCCAAATTACTGCATTTTACGTGCAGAACATAGTGCACGCGGTATTAAGCTTCGAAACAAGCCCAACACCTCGCAAAACTCGATCATTTGTCGATTTTGACGAAAAATAACCGTAATCTCCTTCCCGATTGAGATATTTCGACGTTTAAGCGCCCAAATTACTGCATTTTACGTGCAGAACATAGTGCACGCGGTATTAAGCTTCGAAACAAGCCCAACACATCGCAAAACTCGATCATTTGTCGATTTTAACGAAAAATGACCGTAATTTCATTGCCGGATGAGATATTTCGACGTTTAAACGCCCAAAATACTGCATTTTAGGTGCAGAACATAGTGCACGCCGTATTAAGCTACGAAACAAGCCCAACACCTCGCCAAACTCGATCATTCGTCGATTTTAACGAAAAATGACCGTAATTTCCTCCACGATTGAGATTTTTCGACCTTTAAACGCCCAAATTATTGCATTTTACGTGCAGAATACTGTGCACGCGGTATTAAGCTTCGAAACAAGCTCAACACCTCGCAAAACTCGATCATTCGTCGATTTTGACGAAAAATAACCGTAATCTCCTTCCCGATTGAGATATTTCGACGTTTAAGCGCCCAAATTACTGCATTTTACGTGCAGAACATAGTGCACGCGGTGTTAAGCTTCGAAACAAGCCCAACAACTCGCAAAACTCGATCATTCGGCGATTTTAACGAAAAATGACCGTAATTTCCTCCCCGATTGAGATTTTTCGACGTTTAAACCCCCAATTTATTGCATTTTACGTGCAGAAGACAGTGCACGCCGTATTAAGCTTCGAAACAAGCCCAACACATCGCAAAACTCGATCATTTGTCGATTTTAACGAAAAATGACCGTAATTTCATTGCCGGATGAGATATTTCGACGTTTAAACGCCCAAAATACTGCATTTTAGGTGCAGAACATAGTGCACGCCGTATTAAGCTACGAAACAAGCCCAACACCTCGCCAAACTCGATCATTCGTCGATTTTAACGAAAAATGACCGTAATTTCCTCCACGATTGAGATTTTTCGACCTTTAAACGCCCAAATTATTGCATTTTACGTGCAGAATACTGTGCACGCGGTATTAAGCTTCGAAACAAGCCCAACACCTCGCAAAACTCGATCATTCGGCGATTTTAACGAAAAATGACCGTAATTTCCTCCCCGATTGAGATTTTTCGACGTTTAAGCGCCCAAATTACTGCATTTTACGTGCAGAACATAGTGCACGCGGTATTAAGCTTCGAAACAAGCCCAACACCTCGCAAAACTCGATCATTCGTCGATTTTAACGAAAAATGACCGTAATTTCCTCCCCGATTGAGATATTTCGACGTTTAAGCGCCCAAATTACTGTATTTTACGTGCAGAACATAGTGCACGCGGTATTAAGCTTCGAAACAAGCCCAACACCTCGCAAAACTCGATCATTCGTCGCTTTTACCGAAAAATGACCGTAATCTCCTTCCCGATTGAGATTTTTCGGCGTTTAAACGCCCAAATTACTGCTTTTTTTCGAGCAGAACATAGTGCACGCGGTATTAAGCTTCGAAACAAGCCCAACACCTCGCAAAACGCGATCATTCGTCGATTTTAACGAAAAATGACCGTAATCTCCTTCCCGATTGAGATATTTCGGCGTTTAAGCGCCCAAATTACTGCATTTTACGTGCAGAACATAGTGCACGCGGTATTAAGCTTCGAAACAAGCCCAACACCTCGCCAAACTCGATCATTCGTCGATTTTAACGAAAAATGACCGTAATTTCCTCCCCGATTGAGATTTTTCGACGTTTAAACGCCCAGATTATTGCATTTTACGTGCAGAATACAGTGCACGCGGTATTAAGCTTCGAAACAAGCCCAACACCTCGCAAAACTCGATCATTCGTCGATTTTAACGAAAAATGACCGTAATCTCCTTCCCAATTGAGATTTTTCGGCGTTTAAACGCCCAAATTACTGCTTTTTTCGTGCAGAACATAGTGCACGCGGTATTAAGCTTCGAAACAAGCCCAACACCTCGCCAAACTCGATCATTCGTCGATTTTAACGAAAAATGACCGTAATTTCCTCCACGATTGAGATTTTTCGACCTTTAAACGCCCAAATTATTGCATTTTACGTGCAGAATACTGTGCACGCGGTATTAAGCTTCGAAACAAGCCCAACACCTCGCAAAACTCGATCATTCGTCGATTTTGACGAAAAATAACCGTAATCTCCTTCCCGATTGAGATATTTCCACGTTTAAGCGCCCAAATTACTGCATTTTACGTGCAGAACATAGTGCACGCGGTGTTAAGCTTCGAAACAAGCCCAACAACTCGCAAAACTCGATCATTCGTCGATTTTAACGAAAAATGACCGTAATTTCCTCCCCGATTGAGATTTTTCGACGTTTAAACGCCCAAATTACTGTATTTTACGTGCAGAACATAGTGCACGCGGTATTAAGCTTCGAAACAAGCCCAACACCTCGCAAAACTCGATCATTCGTCGATTTTGACGAAAAATAACCGTAATCTCCTTCCCGATTGAGATATTTCGACGTTTAAGCGCCCAAATTACTGCATTTTACGTGCAGAACATAGTGCACGCGGTATTAAGCTTCGAAACAAGCCCAACACCTCGCAAAACTCGATCATTTGTCGATTTTTACGAAAAATAACCGTAATCTCCTTCCCGATTGAGATATTTCGACGTTTAAGCGCCCAAATTACTGCATTTTACGTGCAGAACATAGTGCACGCGGTATTAAGCTTCGAAACAAGCCCAACACATCGCAAAACTCGATCATTTGTCGATTTTAACGAAAAATGACCGTAATTTCATTGCCGGATGAGATATTTCGACGTTTAAACGCCCAAAATACTGCATTTTAGGTGCAGAACATAGTGCACGCCGTATTAAGCTACGAAACAAGCCCAACACCTCGCCAAACTCGATCATTCGTCGATTTTAACGAAAAATGACCGTAATTTCCTCCACGATTGAGATTTTTCGACCTTTAAACGCCCAAATTATTGCATTTTACGTGCAGAATACTGTGCACGCGGTATTAAGCTTCGAAACAAGCCCAACACCTCGCAAAACTCGATCATTCGTCGATTTTGACGAAAAATAACCGTAATCTCCTTCCCGATTGAGATATTTCGACGTTTAAGCGCCCAAATTACTGCATTTTACGTGCAGAACATAGTGCACGCGGTGTTAAGCTTCGAAGCAAGCCCAACAACTCGCAAAACTCGATCATTCGGCGATTTTAACGAAAAATGACCGTAATTTCCTCCCCGATTGAGATTTTTCGACGTTTAAACGCCCAATTTATTGCATTTTACGTGCAGAAGACAGTGCACGCCGTATTAAGCTTCGAAACAAGCCCAACACCTCGCCAAACTCGATCATTCGTCGATTTTAACGAAAAATGACCGTAATCTCCTTCCCGATTGAGATATTTCGACGTTTAAGCGCCCAAATTACTGCATTTTACGTGCAGAACATAGTGCACGCGGTATTAAGCTTCGAAACAAGCCCAACACCTCGCAAAACTCGATCATTTGTCGATTTTGACGAAAAATAACCGTAATCTCCTTCCCGATTGAGATATTTCGACGTTTAAGCGCCCAAATTACTGCATTTTACGTGCAGAACATAGTGCACGCGGTATTAAGCTTCGAAACAAGCCCAACACATCGCAAAACTCGATCATTTGTCGATTTTAACGAAAAATGACCGTAATTTCATTGCCGGATGAGATATTTCGACGTTGAAACGCCCAAAATACTGCATTTTAGGTGCAGAACATAGTGCACGCCGTATTAAGCTACGAAACAAGCCCAACACCTCGCCAAACTCGATCATTCGTCGATTTTAACGAAAAATGACCGTAATTTCCTCCACGATTGAGATTTTTCGACCTTTAAACGCCCAAATTATTGCATTTTACGTGCAGAATACTGTGCACGCGGTATTAAGCTTCGAAACAAGCCCAACACCTCGCAAAACTCGATCATTCGGCGATTTTAACGAAAAATGACCGTAATTTCCTCCCCGATTGAGATTTTTCGACGTTTAAGCGCCCAAATTACTGCATTTTACGTGCAGAACATAGTGCACGCGGTATTAAGCTTCGAAACAAGCCCAACACCTCGCAAAACTCGATCATTCGTCGATTTTAACGAAAAATGACCGTAATTTCCTCCCCGATTGAGATATTTCGACGTTTAAGCGCCCAAATTACTGTATTTTACGTGCAGAACATAGTGCACGCGGTATTAAGCTTCGAAACAAGCCCAACACCTCGCAAAACTCGATCATTTGTCGATTTTGACGAAAAATAACCGTAATCTCCTTCCCGATTGAGATATTTCGACGTTTAAGCGCCCAAATTACTGCATTTTACGTGCAGAACATAGTGCACGCGGTATTAAGCTTCGAAACAAGCCCAACACATCGCAAAACTCGATCATTTGTCGATTTTAACGAAAAATAACCGTAATCTCCTTCCCGATTGAGATATTTCGACGTTTAAGCGCCCAAATTACTGCATTTTACGTGCAGAACATAGTGCACGCGGTGTTAAGCTTCGAAGCAAGCCCAACAACTCGCAAAACTCGATCATTCGGCGATTTTAACGAAAAATGACCGTAATTTCCTCCCCGATTGAGATTTTTCGACGTTTAAACGCCCAATTTATTGCATTTTACGTGCAGAAGACAGTGCACGCCGTATTAAGCTTCGAAACAAGCCCAACACCTCGCCAAACTCGATCATTCGTCGATTTTAACGAAAAATGACCGTAATCTCCTTCCCGATTGAGATATTTCGACGTTTAAGCGCCCAAATTACTGCATTTTACGTGCAGAACATAGTGCACGCGGTATTAAGCTTCGAAACAAGCCCAACACCTCGCAAAACTCGATCATTTGTCGATTTTGACGAAAAATAACCGTAATCTCCTTCCCGATTGAGATATTTCGACGTTTAAGCGCCCAAATTACTGCATTTTACGTGCAGAACATAGTGCACGCGGTATTAAGCTTCGAAACAAGCCCAACACATCGCAAAACTCGATCATTTGTCGATTTTAACGAAAAATGACCGTAATTTCATTGCCGGATGAGATATTTCGACGTTGAAACGCCCAAAATACTGCATTTTAGGTGCAGAACATAGTGCACGCGGTATTAAGCTTCGAAACAAGCCCAACACCTCGCCAAACTCGATCATTCGTCGATTTTAACGAAAAATGACCGTAATTTCCTCCCCGATTGAGATTTTTCGACGTTTAAACGCCCAGATTATTGCATTTTACGTGCAGAATACAGTGCACGCGGTATTAAGCTTCGAAACAAGCCCAACACCTCGCAAAACT
Organism: Bombus fervidus; assembly: GCF_041682495.2. Lineage (NCBI taxonomy): Eukaryota > Metazoa > Arthropoda > Insecta > Hymenoptera > Apidae > Bombus > Bombus fervidus. The sequence continues at coordinate 5,490,783 of NC_091523.1, read as the reverse complement.
CGATCATTCGTCGATTTTAACGAAAAATGACCGTAATCTCCTTCCCGATTGAGATTTTTCGGCGTTTAAACGCCCAAATTACTGCTTTTTTCGTGCAGAACATAGTGCACGCGGTATTAAGCTTCGAAACAAGCCCAACACCTCGCCAAACTCGATCATTCGTCGATTTTAACGAAAAATGACCGTAATTTCCTCCACGATTGAGATTTTTCGACCTTTAAACGCCCAAATTATTGCATTTTACGTGCAGAATACTGTGCACGCGGTATTAAGCTTCGAAACAAACCCAACACCTCGCAAAACTCGATCATTCGTCGATTTTGACGAAAAATAACCGTAATCTCCTTCCCGATTGAGATATTTCGACGTTTAAGCGCCCAAATTACTGCATTTTACGTGCAGAACATAGTGCACGCGGTGTTAAGCTTCGAAACAAGCCCAACAACTCGCAAAACTCGATCATTCGTCGATTTTAACGAAAAATGACCGTAATTTCCTCCCCGATTGAGATTTTTCGACGTTTAAACGCCCAAATTACTGTATTTTACGTGCAGAACATAGTGCACGCGGTATTAAGCTTCGAAACAAGCCCAACACCTCGCAAAACTCGATCATTCGTCGATTTTGACGAAAAATAACCGTAATCTCCTTCCCGATTGAGATATTTCGACGTTTAAGCGCCCAAATTACTGCATTTTACGTGCAGAACATAGTGCACGCGGTATTAAGCTTCGAAACAAGCCCAACACCTCGCAAAACTCGATCATTCGTCGATTTTAACGAAAAATGACCGTAATTTCCTCCCCGATTGAGATATTTCGACGTTTAAGCGCCCAAATTACTGTATTTTACGTGCAGAACATAGTGCACGCGGTATTAAGCTTCGAAACAAGCCCAACACCTCGCAAAACTCGATCATTCGTCGCTTTTAACGAAAAATGACCGTAATCTCCTTCCCGATTGAGATTTTTCGGCGTTTAAACGCCCAAATTACTGCTTTTTTCGTGCAGAACATAGTGCACGCGGTATTAAGCTTCGAAACAAGCCCAATACCTCGCAAAACGCGATCATTCGTCGATTTTAACGAAAAATGACCGTAATCTCCTTCCCGATTGAGATATTTCGACGTTTAAGCGCCCAAATTACTGCATTTTACGTGCAGAACATAGTGCACGCGGTATTAAGCTTCGAAACAAGCCCAACACCTCGCCAAACTCGATCATTCGTCGATTTTGACGAAAAATGACCGTAATTTCCTCCCCGATTGAGATTTTTCGACGTTTAAACGCCCAGATTATTGCATTTTACGTGCAGAATACAGTGCACGCGGTATTAAGCTTCGAAACAAGCCCAACACCTCGCAAAACTCGATCATTCGTCGATTTTAACGAAAAATGACCGTAATCTCCTTCCCGATTGAGATTTTTCGGCGTTTAAACGCCCAAATTACTGCTTTTTTCGTGCAGAACATAGTGCACGCGGTATTAAGCTTCGAAACAAGCCCAACACCTCGCAAAACTCGATCATTTGTCGATTTTGACGAAAAATAACCGTAATCTCCTTCCCGATTGAGATATTTCGACGTTTAAGCGCCCAAATTACTGCATTTTACGTGCAGAACATAGTGCACGCGGTATTAAGCTTCGAAACAAGCCCAACACCTCGCCAAACTCAATCATTTGTCGATTTTAACGAAAAATGACCGTAATTTCATTGCCGGATGAGATATTTCGACGTTTAAGCGCCCAAATTACTGCATTTTACGTGCAGAACATAGTGCACGCGGTATTAAGCTTCGAAACAAGCCCAACACCTCGCAAAACTCGATCATTTGTCGATTTTGACGAAAAATAACCGTAATCTCCTTCCCGATTGAGATATTTCGACGTTTAAGCGCCCAAATTACTGCATTTTACGTGCAGAACATAGTGCACGCGGTATTAAGCTTCGAAACAAGCCCAACACATCGCAAAACTCGATCATTTGTCGATTTTAACGAAAAATGACCGTAATTTCATTGCCGGATGAGATATTTCGACGTTTAAACGCCCAAAATACTGCATTTTAGGTGCAGAACATAGTGCACGCCGTATTAAGCTACGAAACAAGCCCAACACCTCGCCAAACTCGATCATTCGTCGATTTTAACGAAAAATGACCGTAAGTTCCTCCACGATTGAGATTTTTCGACCTTTAAACGCCCAAATTATTGCATTTTACGTGCAGAATACTGTGCACGCGGTATTAAGCTTCGAAACATGCCCAACACCTCGCAAAACTCGATCATTCGTCGATTTTGACGAAAAATAACCGTAATCTCCTTCCCGATTGAGATATTTCGACGTTTAAGCGCCCAAATTACTGCATTTTACGTGCAGAACATAGTGCACGCGGTGTTAAGCTTCGAAACAAGCCCAACAACTCGCAAAACTCGATCATTCGGCGATTTTAACGAAAAATGACCGTAATTTCCTCCCCGATTGAGATTTTTCGACGTTTAAACCCCCAATTTATTGCATTTTACGTGCAGAAGACAGTGCACGCCGTATTAAGCTTCGAAACAAGCCCAACACCTCGCCAAACTCGATCATTCGTCGATTTTAACGAAAAATGACCGTAATCTCCTTCCCGATTGAGATATTTCGACGTTTAAGCGCCCAAATTACTGCATTTTACGTGCAGAACATAGTGCACGCGGTATTAAGCTTCGAAACAAGCCCAACACCTCGCAAAACTCGATCATTTGTCGATTTTGACGAAAAATAACCGTAATCTCCTTCCCGATTGAGATATTTCGACGTTTAAGCGCCCAAATTACTGCATTTTACGTGCAGAACATAGTGCACGCGGTATTAAGCTTCGAAACAAGCCCAACACATCGCAAAACTCGATCATTTGTCGATTTTAACGAAAAATGACCGTAATTTCATTGCCGGATGAGATATTTCGACGTTTAAACGCCCAAAATACTGCATTTTAGGTGCAGAACATAGTGCACGCCGTATTAAGCTACGAAACAAGCCCAACACCTCGCCAAACTCGATCATTCGTCGATTTTAACGAAAAATGACCGTAATTTCCTCCCCGATTGAGATATTTCGACGTTTAAGCGCCCAAATTACTGTATTTTACGTGCAGAACATAGTGCACGCGGTATTAAGCTTCGAAACAAGCCCAACACCTCGCAAAACTCGATTATTCGTCGATTTTGACGAAAAATAACCGTAATCTCCTTCCCGATTGAGATATTTCGACGTTTAAGCGCCCAAATTACTGCATTTTACGTGCAGAACATAGTGCACGCGGTATTAAGCTTCGAAACAAGCCCAACACCTCGCAAAACTCGATCATTCGTCGATTTTGACGAAAAATAACCGTAATCTCCTTCCCGATTGAGATATTTCGACGTTTAAGCGCCCAAATTACTGCATTTTACGTGCAGAACATAGTGCACGCGGTATTAAGCTTCGAAACAAGCCCAACACCTCGCAAAACTCGATCATTCTTCGATTTTAACGAAAAATGACCGTAATTTCCTCCCCGATTGAGATTTTTCGACGTTTAAACGCCCAGATTATTGCATTTTACGTGCAGAATACAGTGCACGCGGTATTAAGCTTCGAAACAAGCCCAACACCTCGCAAAACTCGATCATTCGTCGATTTTAACGAAAAATGACCGTAATCTCCTTCCCGATTGAGATTTTTCGGCGTTTAAAAGCCCAAATTACTGCTTTTTTCGTGCAGAACATAGTGCACGCGGTATTAAGCTTCGAAACAAGCCCAACACCTCGCCAAACTCGATCATTCGTCGATTTTAACGAAAAATGACCGTAATTTCCTCCACGATTGAGATTTTTCGACCTTTAAACGCCCAAATTATTGCATTTTACGTGCAGAATACTGTGCACGCGGTATTAAGCTTCGAAACAAGCCCAACACCTCGCAAAACTCGATCATTCGTCGATTTTGACGAAAAATAACCGTAATCTCCTTCCCGATTGAGATATTTCGACGTTTAAGCGCCCAAATTACTGCATTTTACGTGCAGAACATAGTGCACGCGGTGTTAAGCTTCGAAACAAGCCCAACAACTCGCAAAACTCGATCATTCGTCGATTTTAACGAAAAATGACCGTAATTTCCTCCCCGATTGAGATTTTTCGACGTTTAAACGCCCAAATTACTGTATTTTACGTGCAGAACATAGTGCACGCGGTATTAAGCTTCGAAACAAGCCCAACACCTCGCAAAACTCGATCATTCGTCGATTTTGACGAAAAATAACCGTAATCTCCTTCCCGATTGAGATATTTCGACGTTTAAGCGCCCAAATTACTGCATTTTACGTGCAGAACATAGTGCACGCGGTATTAAGCTTCGAAACAAGCCCAACACCTCGCAAAACTCGATCATTCGTCGATTTTAACGAAAAATGACCGTAATTTCCTCCCCGATTGAGATATTTCGACGTTTAAGCGCCCAAATTACTGTATTTTACGTGCAGAACATAGTGCACGCGGTATTAAGCTTCGAAACAAGCCCAACACCTCGCAAAACTCGATCATTCGTCGCTTTTAACGAAAAATGACCGTAATCTCCTTCCCGATTGAGATTTTTCGGCGTTGAAACGCCCAAATTACTGCTTTTTTCGTGCAGAACATAGTGCACGCGGTATTAAGCTTCGAAACAAGCCCAACACCTCGCAAAACGCGATCATTCGTCGATTTTAACGAAAAATGACCGTAATCTCCTTCCCGATTGAGATATTTCGACGTTTAAGCGCCCAAATTACTGCATTTTACGTGCAGAACATAGTGCACGCGGTATTAAGCTTCGAAACAAGCCCAACACCTCGCCAAACTCGATCATTCGTCGATTTTAACGAAAAATGACCGTAATTTCCTCCCCGATTGAGATTTTTCGACGTTTAAACGCCCAGATTATTGCATTTTACGTGCAGAATACAGTGCACGCGGTATTAAGCTTCGAAACAAGCCCAACACCTCGCAAAACTCGATCATTCGTCGATTTTAACGAAAAATGACCGTAATCTCCTTCCCGATTGAGATTTTTCGGCGTTTAAACGCCCAAATTACTGCTTTTTTCGTGCAGAACATAGTGCACGCGGTATTAAGCTTCGAAACAAGCCCAACACCTCGCCAAACTCGATCATTCGTCGATTTTAACGAAAAATGACCGTAATCTCCTTCCCGATTGAGATATTTCGACGTTTCAGCGCCCAAATTATTGCATTTTACGTGCAGAATACTGTGCACGCGGTATTAAGCTTCGAAACAAGCCCAACACCTCGCAAAACTCGATCATTCGTCGATTTTGACGAAAAATAACCGTAATCTCCATCCCGATTGAGATATTTCGACGTTTAAGCGCCCAAATTACTGCATTTTACGTGCAGAACATAGTGCACGCGGTGTTAAGCTTCGAAACAAGCCCAACAACTCGCAAAACTCGATCATTCGTCGATTTTAACGAAAAATGACCGTAATTTCCTCCCCGATTGAGATTTTTCGACGTTTAAACGCCCAAATTACTGTATTTTACGTGCAGAACATAGTGCACGCGGTATTAAGCTTCGAAACAAGCCCAACACCTCGCAAAACTCGATCATTCGTCGATTTTGACGAAAAATAACCGTAATCTCCTTCCCGATTGAGATATTTCGACGTTTAAGCGCCCAAATTACTGCATTTTACGTGCAGAACATAGTGCACGCGGTATTAAGCTTCGAAACAAGCCCAACACCTCGCCAAACTCGATCATTCGTCGATTTTAACGAAAAATGACCGTAATTTCCTCCACGATTGAGATTTTTCGACCTTTAAACGCCCAAATTATTGCATTTTACGTGCAGAATACTGTGCACGCGGTATTAAGCTTCGAAACAAGCCCAACACCTCGCAAAACTCGATCATTCGTCGATTTTGACGAAAAATAACCGTAATCTCCTTCCCGATTGAGATATTTCGACGTTTAAGCGCCCAAATTACTGCATTTTACGTGCAGAACATAGTGCACGCGGTGTTAAGCTTCGAAACAAGCCCAACAACTCGCAAAACTCGATCATTCGGCGATTTTAACGAAAAATGACCGTAATTTCCTCCCCGATTGAGATTTTTCGGCGTTTAAACGCCCAAATTACTGCTTTTTTCGTGCAGAACATAGTGCACGCGGTATTAAGCTTCGAAACAAGCCCAACACCTCGCCAAACTCGATCATTCGTCGATTTTAACGAAAAATGACCGCAATTTCCTCCCCGATTGAGATTTTTCGACGTTTAAACGCCCAGATTATTGCATTTTACGTGCAGAATACAGTGCACGCCGTATTAAGCTTCGAAACAAGCCCAACACCTCGCCAAACTCGATCATTCGTCGATTTTAACGAAAAATGACCGTAATTTCCTCCCCGATTGAGATTTTTCGACGTTTAAACGCCCAAATTATTGCATTTTACGTGCAGAATACAGTGCACGCGGTATTAAGCTTCGAAACAAGCCCAACGCCTCGCAAAACTCGATCATTCGTCGATTTTATCGGAAAATGACCGTAATCTCCTTCCCGATTGAGATTTTTCCACGTTTAAACGCCCAATTTATTGCATTTTACGTGCAGAAGACAGTGCACGCCCTATTAAGTTTCGAAACAAGCCCAAAACCTCGCCAAACTCGATCATTCGTCGATTTTAACGAAAAATGACCGTAATTTCCTCCCCGATTGAGATTTTTCGACGTTTATACGCCCAAATTACTGTATTTTACGTGCAGAACATAGTGCACGCGGTATTAAGCTTCGAAACAAGCCCAACACCTCGCAAAACTCGATCATTCGTCGATTTTGACGAAAAATAACCGTAATCTCCTTCCCGATTGAGATATTTCGACGTTTAAGCGCCCAAATTACTGCATTTTACGTGCAGAACATAGTGCACGCGGTATTAAGCTTCGAAACAAGCCCAACACCTCGCAAAACTCGATCATTCGTCGATTTTAACGAAAAATGACCGCAATTTCCTCCCCGATTGAGATATTTCGACGTTTAAGCGCCCAAATTACTGTATTTTACGTGCAGAACATAGTGCACGCGGTATTAAGCTTCGAAACAAGCCCAACACCTCGCAAAACTCGATCATTCGTCGCTTTTAACGAAAAATGATCGTAATCTCCTTGCCGATTGAGATTTTTCGGCGTTTAAACGCCCAAATTACTGCTTTTTTCGTGCAGAACATAGTGCACGCGGTATTAAGCTTCGAAACAAGCCCAACACCTCGCAACACGCGATCATTCGTCGATTTTAACGAAAAATGACCGTAATCTCCTTCCCGATTGAGATATTTCGACGTTTAAGCGCCCAAATTACTGCATTTTACGTGCAGAACATAGTGCACGCGGTATTAAGCTTCGAAACAAGCCCAACACCTCGCCAAACTCGATCCTTCGTCGATTTTAACGAAAAATGACCGTAATTTCCTCCCCGATTGAGATTTTTCGACGTTTAAACGCCCAGATTATTGCATTTTACGTGCAGAATACAGTGCACGCGGTATTAAGCTTCGAAACAAGCCCAACACCTCGCCAAACTCGATCATTCGTCGATTTTAACGAAAAATGACCGCAATTTCCTCCCCGATTGAGATTTTTCGACGTTTAAACGCCCAGATTATTGCATTTTACGTGCAGAATACAGTGCACGCCGTATTAAGCTTCGAAACAAGCCCAACACCTCGCCAAACTCGATCATTCGTCGATTTTAACGAAAAATGACCGTAATTTCCTCCCCGATTGAGATTTTTCGACGTTTAAACGCCCAAATTATTGCATTTTACGTGCAGAATACAGTGCACGCGGTATTAAGCTTCGAAACAAGCCCAACGCCTCGCAAAACTCGATCATTCGTCGATTTTATCGAAAAATGACCGTAATCTCCTTCCCGATTGAGATTTTTCGACGTTTAAACGCCCAATTTATTGCATTTTACGTGCAGAAGACAGTGCACGCCCTATTAAGTTTCGAAACAAGCCCAAAACCTCGCCAAACTCGATCATTCGTCGATTTTAACGAAAAATGACCGTAATTTCCTCCCCGATTGAGATTTTTCGACGTTTATACGCCCAAATTACTGTATTTTACGTGCAGAACATAGTGCACGCGGTATTAAGCTTCGAAACAAGCCCAACACCTCGCAAAACTCGATCATTCGTCGATTTTGACGAAAAATAACCGTAATCTCCTTCCCGATTGAGATATTTCGACGTTTAAGCGCCCAAATTACTGCATTTTACGTGCAGAACATAGTGCACGCGGTATTAAGCTTCGAAACAAGCCCAACACCTCGCAAAACTCGATCATTCGTCGATTTTAACGAAAAATGACCGTAATTTCCTCCCCGATTGAGATATTTCGACGTTTAAGCGCCCAAATTACTGTATTTTACGTGCAGAACATAGTGCACGCGGTATTAAGCTTCGAAACAAGCCCAACACCTCGCAAAACTCGATCATTCGTCGCTTTTAACGAAAAATGATCGTAATCTCCTTCCCGATTGAGATTTTTCGGCGTTTAAACGCCCAAATTACTGCTTTTTTCGTGCAGAACATAGTGCACGCGGTATTAAGCTTCGAAACAAGCCCAACACCTCGCAAAACGCGATCATTCGTCGATTTTAACGAAAAATGACCGTAATCTCCTTCCCGATTGAGATATTTCGACGTTTAAGAGCCCAAATTACTGCATTTTACGTGCAGAACATAGTGCACGCGGTATTAAGCTTCGAAACAAGCCCAACACCTCGCCAAACTCGATCCTTCGTCGATTTTAACGAAAAATGACCGTAATTTCCTCCCCGATTGAGATTTTTCGACGTTTAAACGCCCAGATTATTGCATTTTACGTGCAGAATACAGTGCACGCGGTATTAAGCTTCGAAACAAGCCCAACACCTCGCAAAACTCGATCATTCGTCGATTTTAACGAAAAATGACCGTAATCTCCTTCCCGATTGAGATTTTTCGGCGTTTAAACGCCCAAATTACTGCTTTTTTCGTGCAGAACATAGTGCACGCGGTATTAAGCTTCGAAACAAGCCCAACACCTCGCCAAACTCGATCATTCGTCGATTTTAACGAAAAATGACCGTAATTTCCTCCACGATTGAGATTTTTCGACCTTTAAACGCCCAAATTATTGCATTTTACGTGCAGAATACTGTGCACGCGGTATTAAGCTTCGAAACAAGCCCAACACCTCGCAAAACTCGATCATTCGTCGATTTTGACGAAAAATAACCGTAATCTACTTCCCGATTGAGATATTTCGACGTTTAAGCGCCCAAATTACTGCATTTTACGTGCAGAACATAGTGCACGCGGTGTTAAGCTTCGAAACAAGCCCAACAACTCGCAAAACTCGATCATTCGGCGATTTTAACGAAAAATGACCGTAATTTCCCCCCCGATTGAGATTTTTCGGCGTTTAAACGCCCAAATTACTGCTTTTTTCGTGCAGAACATAGTGCACGCGGTATTAAGCTTCGAAACAAGCCCAACACCTCGCAAAACGCGATCATTCGTCGATTTTAACGAAAAATGACCGTAATCTCCTTCCCGATTGAGATATTTCGACGTTTAAGCGCCCAAATTACTGCATTTTACGTGCAGAACATAGTGCACGCGGTATTAAGCTTCGAAACAAGCCCAACACCTCGCCAAACTCGATCCTTCGTCGATTTTAACGAAAAATGACCGTAATTTCCTCCCCGATTGAGATTTTTCGACGTTTAAACGCCCAGATTATTGCATTTTACGTGCAGAATACAGTGCACGCGGTATTAAGCTTCGAAACAAGCCCAACACCTCGCCAAACTCGATCATTCGTCGATTTTAACGAAAATTGACCGCAATTTCCTCCCCGATTGAGATTTTTCGACGTTTAAACGCCCAGATTATTGCATTTTACGTGCAGAATACAGTGCACGCCGTATTAAGCTTCGAAACAAGCCCAACACCTCGCCAAACTCGATCATTCGTCGAATTTAACGAAAAATGACCGTAATTTCCTCCCCGATTGAGATTTTTCGACGTTTAAACGCCCAAATTATTGCATTTTACGTGCAGAATACAGTGCACGCGGTATTAAGCTTCGAAACAAGCCCAACGCCTCGCAAAACTCGATCATTCGTCGATTTTATCGAAAAATGACCGTAATCTCCTTCCCGATTGAGATTTTTCGACGTTTAAACGCCCAATTTATTGCATTTTACGTGCAGAAGACAGTGCACGCCCTATTAAGTTTCGAAACAAGCCCAAAACCTCGCCAAACTCGATCATTCGTCGATTTTAACGAAAAATGACCGTAATTTCCTCCCCGATTGAGATTTTTCGACGTTTATACGCCCAAATTACTGTATTTTACGTGCAGAACATAGTGCACGCGGTATTCAGCTTCGAAACAAGCCCAACACCTCGCAAAACTCGATCATTCGTCGATTTTGACGAAAAATAACCGTAATCTCCTTCCCGATTGAGATATTTCGACGTTTAAGCGCCCAAATTACTGCATTTTACGTGCAGAACATAGTGCACGCGGTATTAAGCTTCGAAACAAGCCCAACACCTCGCAAAACTCGATCATTCGTCGATTTTAACGAAAAATGACCGTAATTTCCTCCCCGATTGAGATATTTCGACGTTTAAGCGCCCAAATTACTGTATTTTACGTGCAGAACATAGTGCACGCGGTATTAAGCTTCGAAACAAGCCCAACACCTCGCAAAACTCGATCATTCGTCGCTTTTAACGAAAAATGATCGTAATCTCCTTCCCGATTGAGATTTTTCGGCGTTTAAACGCCCAAATTACTGCTTTTTTCGTGCAGAACATAGTGCACGCGGTATTAAGCTTCGAAACAAGCCCAACACCTCGCAAAACGCGATCATTCGTCGATTTTAACGAAAAATGACCGTAATCTCCTTCCCGATTGAGATTTTTCGACGTTTAAACGCCCAAATTACCTCATTTTACGTGCAGAACATAGTGCACGCGGTGTTAAGCTTCGAAACAAGCCCAACAACTCGCAAAACTCGATCATTCGGCGATTTTAACGAAAAATGACCGTAATTTCCTCCCCGATTGAGATTTTTCGACGTTTAAACGCCCAATTTATTGCATTTTACGTGCAGAACATAGTGCACGCGGTATTAAGCTTCGAAACAAGCCCAACACCTCGCAAAACTCGATCATTCGTCGATTTTAACGAAAAATGACCGTAATTTCCTCCCCGATTGAGATATTTCGACGTTTAAGCGCCCCAATTACTGTATTTTACGTGCAGAACATAGTGCACGCGGTATTAAGCTTCGAAACAAGCCCAACACCTCGCAAAACTCGATCATTCGTCGATTTTGACGAAAAATAACCGTAATCTCCTTCCCGATTGAGATATTTCGACGTTTAAGCGCCCAAATTACTGCATTTTACGTGCAGAACATAGTGCACGCGGTATTAAGCTTCGAAACAAGCCCAACACCTCGCAAAACTCGATCATTCGTCGATTTTAACGAAAAATGACCGTAATCTCCTTCCCGATTGAGATTTTTCGGCGTTTAAACGCCCAAATTACTGCTTTTTTCGTGCAGAACATAGTGCACGCGGTATTAAGCTTCGAAACAAGCCCAACACCTCGCAAAACTCGATCATTCGTCGATTTTAACGAAAAATGACCGTAATCTCCTCCCCGATTGAGATTTTTCGACGTTTAAACGCCCAAATTACTGTATTTTACGTGCAGAACATAGTGCACGCGGTATTAAGCTTCGAAACAAGCCCAACACATCGCAAAACTCGATCATTTGTCGATTTTAACGAAAAATGACCGTAATTTCATTGCCGGATGAGATATTTCGACATTGAAACGCCCAAATTATTGCATTTTACGTGCAGAATACAGTGCACGCGGTATTAAGCTTCGAAACAAGCCCAACACCTCGCAAAACTCGATCATTCGTCGATTTTAACGAAAAATGACCGTAATCTCCTTCCCGATTGAGATTTTTCGACGTTTAAACGCCCAAATTATTGCATTTTACGTGCAGAATACAGTGCACGCGGTATTAAGCTTCGAAACAAGCCCAACACCTCGCAAAACTCGATCATTCGTCGCTTTTAACGAAAAATGACCGTAATCTCCTTCCCGATTGAGATTTTTCGGCGTTTAAACGCCCAAATTACTGCTTTTTTCGTGCAGAACATAGTGCACGCGGTATTAAGCTTCGAAACAAGCCCAACACCTCGCAAAACTCGATCATTCGTCGATTTTAACGAAAAATGACCGTAATCTCCTTCCCGATTGAGATTTTTCGGCGTTTAAACGCCCAAATTACTGCTTTTTTCGTGCAGAACATAGTGCACGCGGTATTGAGCTTCGAAACAAGCCCAACACCTCGCCAAACTCGATCATTCGTCGATTTTAACGAAAAATGACCGTAATTTCCTCCACGATTGAGATTTTTCGACCTTTAAACGCCCAAATTATTGCATTTTACGTGCAGAATACTGTGCACGCGGTATTAAGCTTCGAAACAAGCCCAACACCTCGCAAAAATCGATCATTCGTCGATTTTGACGAAAAATAACCGTAATCTCCTTCCCGATTGAGATATTTCGACGTTTAAGCGCCCAAATTACTGCATTTTACGTGCAGAACATAGTGCACGCGGTGTTAAGCTTCGAAACAAGCCCAACAACTCGCAAAACTCGATCATTCGGCGATTTTAACGAAAAATGACCGTAATTTCCTCCCCGATTGAGATTTTTCGGCGTTTAAACGCCCAAATTACTGCATTTTACGTGCAGAACATAGTGCACGCGGTATTAAGCTTCGAAACAAGCCCAACACCTCGCAAAACTCGATCATTCGTCGATTTTAACGAAAAATGACCGTAATCTCCTTCCCGATTGAGATTTTTCGGCGTTTAAACGCCCAAATTACTGCTTTTTTCGTGCAGAACATAGTGCACGCGGTATTAAGCTTCGAAACAAGCCCAACACCTCGCAAAACTCGATCATTCGTCGATTTTAACGAAAAATGACCGTAATCTCCTCCCCGATTGAGATTTTTCGACGTTTAAACGCCCAAATTACTGTATTTTACGTGCAGAACATAGTGCACGCGGTATTAAGCTTCGAAACAAGCCCAACACATCGCAAAACTCGATCATTTGTCGATTTTAACGAAAAATGACCGTAATTTCATTGCCGGATGAGATATTTCGACATTGAAACGCCCAAATTATTGCATTTTACGTGCAGAATACAGTGCACGCGGTATTAAGCTTCGAAACAAGCCCAACACCTCGCAAAACTCGATCATTCGTCGATTTTAACGAAAAATGACCGTAATCTCCTTCCCGATTGAGATTTTTCGACGTTTAAACGCCCAAATTATTGCATTTTACGTGCAGAATACAGTGCACGCGGTATTAAGCTTCGAAACAAGCCCAACGCCTCGCAAAACTCGATCATTCGTCGATTTTAACGAAAAATGACCGTAATTTCCTCCCCGGTTGAGATTTTTCGACGTTTAAACGCCCAAATTATTGCATTTTACGTGCAGAATACAGTGCACGCGGTATTAAGCTTCGAAACAAGCCCAACGCCTCGCAAAACTCGATCATTCGTCGATTTTAACGAAAAATGACCGTAATCTCCTTCCCGATTGAGATTTTTCGACGTTTAAACGCCCAAATTACCTCATTTTACGTGCAGAACATAGTGCACGCGGTGTTAAGCTTCGAAACAAGCCCAACAACTCGCAAAACTCGATCATTCGGCGATTTTAACGAAAAATGACCGTAATTTCCTCCCCGATTGAGATTTTTCGGCGTTTAAACGCCCAAATTACTGCTTTTTTCGTGCAGAACATAGTGCACGCGGTATTAAGCTTCGAAACAAGCCCAACACCTCGCCAAACTCGATCATTCGTCGATTTTAACGAAAAATGACCGTAATTTCCTCCACGATTGAGATTTTTCGACCTTTAAACGCCCAAATTATTGCATTTTACGTGTTGGGCTTGTTTCGAAGCTTAATACGGCGTGCACTGTCTTCTGCACGTAAAATGCAATAAATTGGGCGTTTAAACGTCGAAAAATCTCAATCGGGGAGGAAATTACGGTCATTTTTCGTTAAAATCGCCGAATGATCGAGTTTTGCGAGTTGTTGGGCTTGTTTCGAAGCTTAACACCGCGTGCACTATGTTCTGCACGTAAAATGCAGTAATTTGGGCGCTTAAACGTCGAAATATCTCAATCGGGAAGGAGATTACGGTTATTTTTCGTCAAAATCGACGAATGATCGAGTTTTGCGAGGTGTTGGGCTTGTTTCGAAGCTTAATACCGCGTGCACAGTATTCTGCACGTAAAATGCAATAATTTGGGCGTTTAAAGGTCGAAAAATCTCAATCGTGGAGGAAATTACGGTCATTTTTCGTTAAAATCGACGAATGATCGAGTTTGGCGAGGTGTTGGGCTTGTTTCGTAGCTTAATACGGCGTGCACTATGTTCTGCACCTAAAATGCAGTATTTTGGGCGTTTAAACGTCGAAATATCTCATCCGGCAATGAAATTACGGTCATTTTTCGTTAAAATCGACAAATGATCGAGTTTTGCGATGTGTTGGGCTTGTTTCGAAGCTTAATACCGCGTGCACTATGTTCTGCACGTCAAATGCAGTAATTTGGGCGCTTAAACGTCGAAATATCTCAATCGGGAAGGAGATTACGGTTATTTTTCGTCAAAATCGACGAATGATCGAGTTTTGCGAGGTGTTGGGCTTGTTTCGAAGCTTAATACCGCGTGCACAGTATTCTGCACGTAAAATGCAATAATTTGGGCGTTTAAAGGTCGAAAAATATCAATCGTGGAGGAAATTACGGTCATTTTTCGTTAAAATCGACGAATGATCGAGTTTGGCGAGGTGTTGGGCTTGTTTCGTAGCTTAATACGGCGTGCACTATGTTCTGCACCTAAAATGCAGTATTTTGGGCGTTTAAACGTCGAAATATCTCATCCGGCAATGAAATTACGGTCATTTTTCGTTAAAATCGACAAATGATCGAGTTTTGCGATGTGTTGGGCTTGTTTCGAAGCTTAATACCGCGTGCACTATGTTCTGCACGTAAAATGCAGTAATTTGGGCGCTTAAACGTCGAAATATCTCAATCGGGAAGGAGATTACGGTTATTTTTCGTCAAAATCGACAAATGATCGAGTTTTGCGAGGTGTTGGGCTTGTTTCGAAGCTTAATACCGCGTGCACTATGTTCTGCACGTAAAATGCAGTAATTTGGGCGCTTAAACGTCGAAAAATCTCAATCGGGGAGGAAATTACGGTCATTTTTCGTTAAAATCGACGAATGATCGAGTTTGGCGAGGTGGTGGGCTTGTTTCGAAGCTTAATACCGCGTGCACTATGTTCTGCACGTAAAATGCAGTAATTTGGGCGCTTAAACGTCGAAATATCTCAATCGGGAAGGAGATTACGGTCATTTTTCGTTAAAATCGACGAATGATCGCGTTTTGCGAGGTGTTGGGCTTGTTTCGAAGCTTAATACCGCGTGCACTATGTTCTGCACGAAAGAAGCAGTAATTTGGGCGTTTAAACGCCGAAAAATCTCAATCGGGAAGGAGATTACGGTCATTTTTCGTTAAAAGCGAGGAATGATCGAGTTTTGCGAGGTGTTGGGCTTGTTTCGAAGCTTAATACCGCGTGCACTATGTTCTGCACGTAAAATACAGTAATTTGGGCGCTTAAACGTCGAAATATCTCAATCGGGGAGGAAATTACGGTCATTTTTCGTTAAAATCGACGAATGATCGAGTTTTGCGAGGTGTTGGGCTTGTTTCGAAGCTTAATACCGCGTGCACTATGTTCTGCACGTAAAATGCAGTAATTTGGGCGCTTAAACGTCGAAAAATCTCAATCGGGAAGGAGATTACGGTCATTTTTCGTTAAAATCGCCGAATGATCGAGTTTTGCGAGGTGTTGGGCTTGTTTCGAAGCTTAATACCGCGTGCACTATGTTCTGCACGTAAAATACAGTAATTTGGGCGTTTAAACGTCGAAAAATCTCAATCGGGGAGGAAATTACGGTCATTTTTCGTTAAAATCGACGAATGATCGAGTTTGGCGAGGTGTTGGGCTTGTTTCGAAGCTTAATACGGCGTGCACTGTCTTCTGCACGTAAAATGCAATAAATTGGGCGTTTAAACGTCGAAAAATCTCAATCGGGGAGGAAATTACGGTCATTTTTCGTTAAAATCGACGAATGATCGAGTTTGGCGAGGTGTTGGGCTTGTTTCGAAGCTTAATACCGCGTGCACTATGTTCTGCACGAAAAAAGCAGTAATTTGGGCGTTTAAACGCCGAAAAATCTCAATCGGGAAGGAGATTACGGTCATTTTTCGTTAAAATCGACGAATGATCGAGTTTTGCGAGGTGTTGGGCTTGTTTCGAAGCTTAATACCGCGTGCACTATGTTCTGCACGTAACATACAGTAATTTGGGCGTTTAAACGTCGAAAAATCTCAATCGGGGAGGAAATTACGGTCATTTTTCGTTAAAATCGCCGAATGATCGAGTTTTGCGAGTTGTTGGGCTTGTTTCGAAGCTTAACACCGCGTGCACTATGTTCTGCACGTAAAATGAGGTAATTTGGGCGTTTAAACGTCGAAAAATCTCAATCGGGGAGGAAATTACGGTCATTTTTCGTTAAAATCGACGAATGATCGAGTTTTGCGAGGTGTTGGGCTTGTTTCGAAGCTTAACACCGCGTGCACTATGTTCTGCACGTAAAATGAGGTAATTTGGGCGTTTAAACGTCGAAAAATCTCAATCGGGAAGGAGATTACGGTCATTTTTCGTTAAAATTGACGAATGATCGAGTTTTGCGAGGCGTTGGGCTTGTTTCGAAGCTTAATACCGCGTGCACTGTATTCTGCACGTAAAATGCAATAATTTGGGCGTTTAAAGGTCGAAAAATCTCAATCGTGGAGGAAATTACGGTCATTTTTCGTTAAAATCGACGAATGATCGAGTTTGGCGAGGTGTTGGGCTTGTTTCGTAGCTTAATACGGCGTGCACTATGTTCTGCACCTAAAATGCAGTATTTTGGGCGTTTAAACGTCGAAATATCTCATCCGGCAATGAAATTACGGTCATTTTTCGTTAAAATCGACAAATGATCGAGTTTTGCGATGTGTTGGGCTTGTTTCGAAGCTTAATACCGCGTGCACTATGTTCTGCACGTAAAATGCAGTAATTTGGGCGCTTAAACGTCGAAATATCTCAATCGGGAAGGAGATTACGGTTATTTTTCGTCAAAATCGACAAATGATCGAGTTTTGCGAGGTGTTGGGCTTGTTTCGAAGCTTAATACCGCGTGCACTATGTTCTGCACGTAAAATGCAGTAATTTGGGCGCTTAAACGTCGAAAAATCTCAATCGGGGAGGAAATTACGGTCATTTTTCGTTAAAATCGACGAATGATCGAGTTTGGCGAGGTGGTGGGCTTGTTTCGAAGCTTAATACCGCGTGCACTATGTTCTGCACGTAAAATGCAGTAATTTGGGCGCTTAAACGTCGAAATATCTCAATCGGGAAGGAGATTACGGTCATTTTTCGTTAAAATCGACGAATGATCGCGTTTTGCGAGGTGTTGGGCTTGTTTCGAAGCTTAATACCGCGTGCACTATGTTCTGCACGAAAGAAGCAGTAATTTGGGCGTTTAAACGCCGAAAAATCTCAATCGGGAAGGAGATTACGGTCATTTTTCGTTAAAAGCGAGGAATGATCGAGTTTTGCGAGGTGTTGGGCTTGTTTCGAAGCTTAATACCGCGTGCACTATGTTCTGCACGTAAAATACAGTAATTTGGGCGCTTAAACGTCGAAATATCTCAATCGGGGAGGAAATTACGGTCATTTTTCGTTAAAATCGACGAATGATCGAGTTTTGCGAGGTGTTGGGCTTGTTTCGAAGCTTAATACCGCGTGCACTATGTTCTGCACGTAAAATGCAGTAATTTGGGCGCTTAAACGTCGAAATATCTCAATCGGGAAGGAGATTACGGTTATTTTTCGTCAAAATCGACGAATGATCGAGTTTTGCGAGGTGTTGGGCTTGTTTCGAAGCTTAATACCGCGTGCACTATGTTCTGCACGTAAAATACAGTAATTTGGGCGTTTAAACGTCGAAAAATCTCAATCGGGGAGGAAATTACGGTCATTTTTCGTTAAAATCGACGAATGATCGAGTTTGGCGAGGTGTTGGGCTTGTTTCGAAGCTTAATACGGCGTGCACTGTCTTCTGCACGTAAAATGCAATAAATTGGGCGTTTAAACGTCGAAAAATCTCAATCGGGGAGGAAATTACGGTCATTTTTCGTTAAAATCGACGAATGATCGAGTTTGGCGAGGTGTTGGGCTTGTTTCGAAGCTTAATACCGCGTGCACTATGTTCTGCACGAAAAAAGCAGTAATTTGGGCGTTTAAACGCCGAAAAATCTCAATCGGGAAGGAGATTACGGTCATTTTTCGTTAAAATCGACGAATGATCGAGTTTTGCGAGGTGTTGGGCTTGTTTCGAAGCTTAATACCGCGTGCACTATGTTCTGCACGTAACATACAGTAATTTGGGCGTTTAAACGTCGAAAAATCTCAATCGGGGAGGAAATTACGGTCATTTTTCGTTAAAATCGCCGAATGATCGAGTTTTGCGAGTTGTTGGGCTTGTTTCGAAGCTTAACACCGCGTGCACTATGTTCTGCACGTAAAATGAGGTAATTTGGGCGTTTAAACGTCGAAAAATCTCAATCGGGGAGGAAATTACGGTCATTTTTCGTTAAAATCGACGAATGATCGAGTTTTGCGAGGTGTTGGGCTTGTTTCGAAGCTTAACACCGCGTGCACTATGTTCTGCACGTAAAATGAGGTAATTTGGGCGTTTAAACGTCGAAAAATCTCAATCGGGAAGGAGATTACGGTCATTTTTCGTTAAAATTGACGAATGATCGAGTTTTGCGAGGCGTTGGGCTTGTTTCGAAGCTTAATACCGCGTGCACTGTATTCTGCACGTAAAATGCAATAATTTGGGCGTTTAAACGTCGAAAAATCTCAATCGGGGAGGAAATTACGGTCATTTTTCGTTAAAATCGACGAATGATCGAGTTTGGCGAGGTGTTGGGCTTGTTTCGAAGCTTAATACGGCGTGCACTGTATTCTGCACGTAAAATGCAATAATCTGGGCGTTTAAACGTCGAAAAATCTCAATCGGGGAGGAAATTACGGTCATTTTTCGTTAAAATCGACGAATGATCGAGTTTGGCGAGGTGTTGGGCTTGTTTCGAAGCTTAATACCGCGTGCACTATGTTCTGCACGAAAAAAGCAGTAATTTGGGCGTTTAAACGCCGCAAAATCTCAATCGGGAAGGAGATTACGGTCATTTTTCGTTAAAATCGACGAATGATCGAGTTTTGCGAGGTGTTGGGCTTGTTTCGAAGCTTAATACCGCGTGCACTATGTTCTGCACGTAAAATACAGTAATTTGGGCGTTTAAACGTCGAAAAATCTCAATCGGGGAGGAAATTACGGTCATTTTTCGTTAAAATCGACGAATGATCGAGTTGGGCGAGGTGTTGGGCTTGTTTCGAAGCTTAATACGGCGTGCACTATGTTCTGCACGTAAAATGAGGTAATTTGGGCGTTTAAACGTCGAAAAATCTCAATCGGGGAGGAAATTACGGTCATTTTTCGTTAAAATCGACGAATGATCGAGTTTGGCGAGGTGTTGGGCTTGTTTCGAAGCTTAATGCGGCGTGCACTGTCTTCTGCACGTAAAATGCAATAAATTGGGCGTTTAAACGTCGAAAAATCTCAATCGGGGCGGAAATTACGGTCATTTTTCTTTAAAATCGACGAATGATCGAGTTTGGCGAGGTGTTGGGCTTGTTTCGTAGCTTAATACGGCGTGCACTATGTTCTGCACCTAAAATGCAGTATTTTGGGCGTTTAAACGTCGAAATATCTCATCCGGCAATGAAATTACGGTCATTTTTCGTTAAAAGCGACGAATGATCGAGTTTTGCGAGGTGTTGGGCTTGTTTCGAAGCTTAATACCGCGTGCACTACGTTCTGCACGTAAAATACAGTAATTTGGGCGCTTAAACGTCGAAATATCTCAATCGGGGAGGAAATTACGGTCATTTTTCGTTAAAATCGACGAATGATCGAGTTTTGCGAGGTGTTGGGCTTGTTTCGAAGCTTAATACCGCGTGCACTATGTTCTGCACGTAAAATGCAGTAATTTGGGCGCTTAAACGTCGAAATATCTCAATCGGGAAGGAGATTACGGTTATTTTTCGTCAAAATCGACGAATGATCGAGTTTTGCGAGGTGTTGGGCTTGTTTCGAAGCTTAATACCGCGTGCACTATGTTCTGCACGTAAAATACAGTAATTTGGGCGTTTAAACGTCGAAAAATCTCAATCGGGGAGGATATTACGGTCATTTTTCGTTAAAATCGACGAATGATCGAGTTTGGCGAGGTTTTGGGCTTGTTTCGAAGCTTAATAGGGCGTGCACTGTCTTCTGCACGTAAAATGCAATAAATTGGGCGTTTAAACGTCGAAAAATCTCAATCGGGGAGGAAATTACGGTCATTTTTCGTTAAAATCGCCGAATGATCGAGTTTTGCGAGTTGTTGGGCTTGTTTCGAAGCTTAACACCGCGTGCACTATGTTCTGCACGTAAAATGAGGTAATTTGGGCGTTTAAACGTCGAAAAATCTCAATCGGGAAGGAGATTACGGTCATTTTTCGTTAAAATCGACGAATGATCGAGTTTTGCGAGGCGTTGGGCTTGTTTCGAAGCTTAATACCGCGTGCACTGTATTCTGCACGTAAAATGCAATAATTCGGGCGTTTAAACGTCGAAAAATCTCAATCGGGGAGGAAATTACGGTCATTTTTCGTTAAAATCGACGAATGATCGAGTTTGGCGAGGTGTTGGGCTTGTTTCGAAGCTTAATACGGCGTGCACTGTATTCTGCACGTAAAATGCAATAATCTGGGCGTTTAAACGTCGAAAAATCTCAATCGGGGAGGAAATTACGGTCATTTTTCGTTAAAATCGACGAATGATCGAGTTTGGCGAGGTGTTGGGCTTGTTTCGAAGCTTAATACCGCGTGCACTATGTTCTGCACGAAAAAAGCAGTAATTTGGGCGTTTAAACGCCGAAAAATCTCAATCGGGAAGGAGATTACGGTCATTTTTCGTTAAAATCGACGAATGATCGAGTTTTGCGAGGTGTTGGGCTTGTTTCGAAGCTTAATACCGCGTGCACTATGTTCTGCACGTAAAATACAGTAATTTGGGCGTTTAAACGTCGAAAAATCTCAATCGGGGAGGAAATTACGGTCATTTTTCGTTAAAATCGCCGAATGATCGAGTTTTGCGAGTTGTTGGGCTTGTTTCGAAGCTTAACACCGCGTGCACTATGTTCTGCACGTAAAATGAGGTAATTTGGGCGTTTAAACGTCGAAAAATCTCAATCGGGGAGGAAATTACGGTCATTTTTCGTTAAAATCGACGAATGATCGAGTTTGGCGAGGTGTTGGGCTTGTTTCGAAGCTTAATACGGCGTGCACTGTCTTCTGCACGTAAAATGCAATAAATTGGGCGTTTAAACGTCGAAAAATCTCAATCGGGGAGGAAATTACGGTCATTTTTCGTTAAAATCGACGAATGATCGAGTTTGGCGAGGTGTTGGGCTTGTTTCGTAGCTTAATACGGCGTGCACTATGTTCTGCACCTAAAATGCAGTATTTTGGGCGTTTAAACGTCGAAATATCTCATCCGGCAATGAAATTACGGTCATTTTTCGTTAAAATCGACAAATGATCGAGTTTTGCGATGTGTTGGGCTTGTTTCGAAGCTTAATACCGCGTGCACTATGTTCTGCACGTAAAATGCAGTAATTTGGGCGCATAAACGTCGAAATATCTCAATCGGGAAGGAGATTACGGTTATTTTTCGTCAAAATCGACAAATGATCGAGTTTTGCGAGGTGTTGGGCTTGTTTCGAAGCTTAATACCGCGTGCACTATGTTCTGCACGTAAAATGCAGTAATTTGGGCGCTTAAACGTCGAAATATCTCAATCGGGAAGGAGATTACGGTCATTTTTCGTTAAAATCGACGAATGATCGAGTTTTGCGAGGTTTTGGGCTTGTTTCGAAGCTTAATAACGCGTGCACTATGTTCTGCACGAAAAAAGCAGTAATTTGGGCGTTTAAACGCCGAAAAATCTCAATCGGGAAGGAGATTACGGTCATTTTTCGTTAAAAGCGACGAATGATCGAGTTTTGCGAGGTGTTGGGCTTGTTTCGAAGCTTAATACCGCGTGCACTATGTTCTGCACGTAAAATACAGTAATTTGGGCGTTTAAACGTCGAAAAATCTCAATCGGGGAGGAAATTACGGTCATTTTTCGTTAAAATCGACGAATGATCGAGTTTGGCGAGGTGTTGGGCTTGTTTCGAAGCTTAATAGGGCGTGCACTGTCTTCTGCACGTAAAATGCAATAAATTGGGCGTTTAAACGTCGAAAAATCTCAATCGGGGAGGAAATTACGGTCATTTTTCGTTAAAATCGCCGAATGATCGAGTTTTGCGAGTTGTTGGGCTTGTTTCGAAGCTTAACACCGCGTGCACTATGTTCTGCACGTAAAATGAGGTAATTTGGGCGTTTAAACGTCGAAAAATCTCAATCGGGAAGGAGATTACGGTCATTTTTCGTTAAAATCGACGAATGATCGAGTTTTGCGAGGCGTTGGGCTTGTTTCGAAGCTTAATACCGCGTGCACTGTATTCTGCACGTAAAATGCAATAATTTGGGCGTTTAAACGTCGAAAAATCTCAACCGGGGAGGAAATTACGGTCATTTTTCGTTAAAATCGACGAATGATCGAGTTTGGCGAGGTGTTGGGCTTGTTTCGAAGCTTAATACGGCGTGCACTGTATTCTGCACGTAAAATGCAATAATCTGGGCGTTTAAACGTCGAAAAATCTCAATCGGGGAGGAAATTACGGTCATTTTTCGTTAAAATCGCCGAATGATCGAGTTTTGCGAGTTGTTGGGCTTGTTTCGAAGCTTAACACCGCGTGCACTATGTTCTGCACGTAAAATGAGGTAATTTGGGCGTTTAAACGTCGAAAAATCTCAATCGGGAAGGAGATTACGGTCATTTTTCGTTAAAATCGACAAATGATCGAGTTTTGCGAGGTGTTGGGCATGTTTCGAAGCTTAATACCGCGTGCACTATGTTCTGCACGTAAAATACAGTAATTTGGGCGTTTAAACGTCGAAAAATCTCAATCGGGGAGGAAATTACGGTCATTTTTCGTTAAAATCGACGAATGATCGAGTTTGGCGAGGTGTTGGGCTTGTTTCGTAGCTTAATACGGCGTGCACTATGTTCTGCATCTAAAATGCAGTATTTTGGGCGTTTAAACGTCGAAATATCTCATCCGGCAATGAAATTACGGTCATTTTTCGTTAAAATCGATAAATGATCGAGTTTTGCGATGTGTTGGGCTTGTTTCGAAGCTTAATACCGCGTGCACTATGTTCTGCACGAAAAAAGCAGTAATTTGGGCGTTTAAACGCCGAAAAATCTCAATCGGGAAGGAGATTACGGTCATTTTTCGTTAAAAGCGATGAATGATCGAGTTTTGCGAGGTGTTGGGCTTGTTTCGAAGCTTAATACCGCGTGCACTATGTTCTGCACGTAAAATACAGTAATTTGGGCGTTTAAACGTCGAAAAATCTCAATCGGGGAGGAAATTACGGTCATTTTTCGTTAAAATCGACGAATGATCGAGTTTGGCGAGGTGTTGGGCTTGTTTCGAAGCTTAATACGGCGTGCACTGTCTTCTGCACGTAAAATGCAATAAATTGGGCGTTTAAACGTCGAAAAATCTCAATCGGGGAGGAAATTACGGTCATTTTTCGTTAAAATCGACGAATGATCGCGTTTTGCGAGGTGTTGGGCTTGTTTCGAAGCTTCATACCGCGTGCACTATGTTCTGCACGTAAAATGCAGTAATTTGGGCGCTTAAACGTCGAAATATCTCAATCGGGAAGGAGATTACGGTTATTTTTCGTCAAAATCGACGAATGATCGAGTTTGGCGAGGTGTTGGGCTTGTTTCGAAGCTTAATACGGCGTGCACTGTATTCTGCACGTAAAATGCAATAATCTGGGCGTTTAAACGTCGAAAAATCTCAATCGGGGAGGAAATTACGGTCATTTTTCGTTAAAATCGACGAATGATCGAGTTTGGCGAGGTGTTGGGCTTGTTTCGAAGCTTGATACCGCGTGCACTATGTTCTGCACGAAAAAAGCAGTAATTTGGGCGTTTAAACGCCGAAAAATCTCAATCGGGAAGGAGATTACATTCATTTTTCGTTAAAATCGACGAATGATCGAGTTTTGCGAGGTGTTGGGCTTGTTTCGAAGCTTAATACCGCGTGCACTATGTTCTGCACGTAAAATACAGTAATTTGGGCGTTTAAACGTCGAAAAATCTCAATCGGGGAGGAAATTACGGTCATTTTTCGTTAAAATCGCCGAATGATCGAGTTTTGCGAGTTGTTGGGCTTGTTTCGAAGCTTAACACCGCGTGCACTATGTTCTGCACGTAAAATGAGGTAATTTGGGCGTTTAAACGTCGAAAAATCTCAATCGGGAAGGAGATTACGGTCATTTTTCGTTAAAATCGACAAATGATCGAGTTTTGCGAGGTGTTGGGCTTGTTTCGAAGATTAATACTGCGTGCACTATGTTCTGCACGTAAAATGCAATAATTTGGGCGTTTAAACGTCGAAAAATCTCAATCGGGGAGGAAATTACGGTCATTTTTCGTTAAAATCGCCGAATGATCGAGTTTTGCGAGTTGTTGGGCTTGTTTCGAAGCTTAACACCGCGTGCACTATGTTCTGCACGTAAAATGCAGTAATTTGGGCGCTTAAACGTCGAAATATCTCAATCGGGAAGGAGATTACGGTCATTTTTCGTTAAAATCGACGAATGATCGAGTTTTGCGAGGTTTTGGGCTTGTTTCGAAGCTTAATAACGCGTGCACTATGTTCTGCACGAAAAAAGCAGTAATTTGGGCGTTTAAACGCCGAAAAATCTCAATCGGGAAGGAGATTACGGTCATTTTCGTTAAAAGCGACGAATGATCGAGTTTTGCGAGGTGTTGGGCTTGTTTCGAAGCTTAATACCGCGTGCACTATGTTCTGCACGTAAAATACAGTAATTTGGGCGTTTAAACGTCGAAAAATCTCAATCGGGGAGGAAATTACGGTCATTTTTCGTTAAAATCGACGAATGATCGAGTTTGGCGAGGTGTTGGGCTTGTTTCGAAGCTTAATAGGGCGTGCACTGTCTTCTGCACGTAAAATGCAATAAATTGGGCGTTTAAACGTCGAAAAATCTCAATCGGGGAGGAAATTACGGTCATTTTTCGTTAAAATCGCCGAATGATCGAGTTTTGCGAGTTGTTGGGCTTGTTTCGAAGCTTAACACCGCGTGCACTATGTTCTGCACGTAAAATGAGGTAATTTGGGCGTTTAAACGTCGAAAAATCTCAATCGGGAAGGAGATTACGGTCATTTTTCGTTAAAATCGACGAATGATCGAGTTTTGCGAGGCGTTGGGCTTGTTTCGAAGCTTAATACCGCGTGCACTGTATTCTGCACGTAAAATGCAATAATTTGGGCGTTTAAACGTCGAAAAATCTCAACCGGGGAGGAAATTACGGTCATTTTTCGTTAAAATCGACGAATGATCGAGTTTGGCGAGGTGTTGGGCTTGTTTCGAAGCTTAATACGGCGTGCACTGTATTCTGCACGTAAAATGCAATAATCTGGGCGTTTAAACGTCGAAAAATCTCAATCGGGGAGGAAATTACGGTCATTTTTCGTTAAAATCGCCGAATGATCGAGTTTTGCGAGTTGTTGGGCTTGTTTCGAAGCTTAACACCGCGTGCACTATGTTCTGCACGTAAAATGAGGTAATTTGGGCGTTTAAACGTCGAAAAATCTCAATCGGGAAGGAGATTACGGTCATTTTTCGTTAAAATCGACAAATGATCGAGTTTTGCGAGGTGTTGGGCATGTTTCGAAGCTTAATACCGCGTGCACTATGTTCTGCACGTAAAATACAGTAATTTGGGCGTTTAAACGTCGAAAAATCTCAATCGGGGAGGAAATTACGGTCATTTTTCGTTAAAATCGACGAATGATCGAGTTTGGCGAGGTGTTGGGCTTGTTTCGTAGCTTAATACGGCGTGCACTATGTTCTGCATCTAAAATGCAGTATTTTGGGCGTTTAAACGTCGAAATATCTCATCCGGCAATGAAATTACGGTCATTTTTCGTTAAAATCGATAAATGATCGAGTTTTGCGATGTGTTGGGCTTGTTTCGAAGCTTAATACCGCGTGCACTATGTTCTGCACGTAAAATGCAGTAATTTGGGCGCTTAAACGTCGAAATATCTCAATCGGGAAGGAGATTACGGTTATTTTTCGTCAAAATCGACAAATGATCGAGTTTTGCGAGGTGTTGGGCTTGTTTCGAAGCTTAATACCGCGTGCACTATGTTCTGCACGTAAAATACAGTAATTTGGGCGTTTAAACGTCGAAAAATCTCAATCGGGGAGGAAATTACGGTCATTTTTCGTTAAAATCGACGAATGATCGAGTTTGGCGAGGTGTTGGGCTTGTTTCGAAGCTTAATACGGCGTGCACTGTCTTCTGCACGTAAAATGCAATAAATTGGGCGTTTAAACGTCGAAAAATCTCAATCGGGGAGGAAATTACGGTCATTTTTCGTTAAAATCGACGAATGATCGAGTTTTGCGAGGTGTTGGGCTTGTTTCGAAGCTTAATACCGCGTGCACTATGTTCTGCACGTAAAATGCAGTAATTTGGGCGCTTAAACGTCGAAATATCTCAATCGGGAAGGAGATTACGGTTATTTTTCGTCAAAATCGACGAATGATCGAGTTTGGCGAGGTGTTGGGCTTGTTTCGAAGCTTAATACGGCGTGCACTGTATTCTGCACGTAAAATGCAATAATCTGGGCGTTTAAACGTCGAAAAATCTCAATCGGGGAGGAAATTACGGTCATTTTTCGTTAAAATCGACGAATGATCGAGTTTGGCGAGGTGTTGGGCTTGTTTCGAAGCTTGATACCGCGTGCACTATGTTCTGCACGAAAAAAGCAGTAATTTGGGCGTTTAA
Source organism: Bombus fervidus (assembly GCF_041682495.2). Taxonomy (NCBI): domain Eukaryota; kingdom Metazoa; phylum Arthropoda; class Insecta; order Hymenoptera; family Apidae; genus Bombus; species Bombus fervidus. Next base: position 5,463,408 of record NC_091523.1, on the reverse strand, counting down.
ACGCCGAAAAATCTCAATCGGGAAGGAGATTACATTCATTTTTCGTTAAAATCGACGAATGATCGAGTTTTGCGAGGTGTTGGGCTTGTTTCGAAGCTTAATACCGCGTGCACTATGTTCTGCACGTAAAATACAGTAATTTGGGCGTTTAAACGTCGAAAAATCTCAATCGGGGAGGAAATTACGGTCATTTTTCGTTAAAATCGCCGAATGATCGAGTTTTGCGAGTTGTTGGGCTTGTTTCGAAGCTTAACACCGCGTGCACTATGTTCTGCACGTAAAATGAGGTAATTTGGGCGTTTAAACGTCGAAAAATCTCAATCGGGAAGGAGATTACGGTCATTTTTCGTTAAAATCGACAAATGATCGAGTTTTGCGAGGTGTTGGGCTTGTTTCGAAGATTAATACTGCGTGCACTATGTTCTGCACGTAAAATGCAATAATTTGGGCGTTTAAACGTCGAAAAATCTCAATCGGGGAGGAAATTACGGTCATTTTTCGTTAAAATCGCCGAATGATCGAGTTTTGCGAGTTGTTGGGCTTGTTTCGAAGCTTAACACCGCGTGCACTATGTTCTGCACGTAAAATGAGGTAATTTGGGCGTTTAAACGTCGAAAAATCTCAATCGGGAAGGAGATTACGGTCATTTTTCGTTAAAATCGACGAATGATCGAGTTTTGCGAGGCGTTGGGCTTGTTTCGAAGCTTAATACCGCGTGCACTGTATTCTGCACGTAAAATGCAATAATTCGGGCGTTTAAACGTCGAAAAATCTCAATCGGGGAGGAAATTACGGTCATTTTTCGTTAAAATCGACGAATGATCGAGTTTGGCGAGGTGTTGGGCTTGTTTCGAAGCTTAATAGGGCGTGCACTGTCTTCTGCACGTAAAATGCAATAAATTGGGCGTTTAAACGTCGAAAAATCTCAATCGGGGAGGAAATTACGGTCATTTTTCGTTAAAATCGCCGAATGATCGAGTTTTGCGAGTTGTTGGGCTTGTTTCGAAGCTTAACACCGCGTGCACTATGTTCTGCACGTAAAATGAGGTAATTTGGGCGTTTAAACGTCGAAAAATCTCAATCGGGAAGGAGATTACGGTCATTTTTCGTTAAAATCGACGAATGATCGAGTTTTGCGAGGCGTTGGGCTTGTTTCGAAGCTTAATACCGCGTGCACTGTATTCTGCACGTAAAATGCAATAATTTGGGCGTTTAAACGTCGAAAAATCTCAACCGGGGAGGAAATTACGGTCATTTTTCGTTAAAATCGACGAATGATCGAGTTTTGCGAGGCGTTGGGCTTGTTTCGAAGCTTAATACCGCGTGCACTGTATTCTGCACGTAAAATGCAATAATTTGGGCGTTTAAACGTCGAAAAATCTCAACCGGGGAGGAAATTACGGTCATTTTTCGTTAAAATCGACGAATGATCGAGTTTGGCGAGGTGTTGGGCTTGTTTCGAAGCTTAATACCGCGTGCACTATGTTCTGCACGAAAAAAGCAGTAATTTGGGCGTTTAAACGCCGAAAAATCTCAATCGGGAAGGAGATTACGGTCATTTTTCGTTAAAATCGACGAATGATCGAGTTTTGCGAGGTGTTGGGCTTGTTTCGAAGCTTAATACCGCGTGCACTATGTTCTGCACGTAAAATACAGTAAGTTGGGCGTTTAAACGTCGAAAAATCTCAATCGGGGAGGAAATTACGGTCATTTTTCGTTAAAATCGCCGAATGATCGAGTTTTGCGAGTTGTTGGGCTTGTTTCGAAGCTTAACACCGCGTGCACTATGTTCTGCACGTAAAATGAGGTAATTTGGGCGTTTAAACGTCGAAAAATCTCAATCGGGGAGGAAATTACGGTCATTTTTCGTTAAAATCGACGAATGATCGAGTTTGGCGAGGTGTTGGGCTTGTTTCGAAGCTTAATACGGCGTGCACTGTCTTCTGCACGTAAAATGCAATAAATTGGGCGTTTAAACGTCGAAAAATCTCAATCGGGGAGGAAATTACGGTCATTTTTCGTTAAAATCGACGAATGATCGAGTTTGGCGAGGTGTTGGGCTTGTTTCGTAGCTTAATACGGCGTGCACTATGTTCTGCACCTAAAATGCAGTATTTTGGGCGTTTAAACGTCGAAATATCTCATCCGGCAATGAAATTACGGTCATTTTTCGTTAAAATCGACAAATGATCGAGTTTTGCGATGTGTTGGGCTTGTTTCGAAGCTTAATACCGCGTGCACTATGTTCTGCACGTAAAATGCAGTAATTTGGGCGCATAAACGTCGAAATATCTCAATCGGGAAGGAGATTACGGTTATTTTTCGTCAAAATCGACAAATGATCGAGTTTTGCGAGGTGTTGGGCTTGTTTCGAAGCTTAATACCGCGTGCACTATGTTCTGCACGTAAAATGCAGTAATTTGGGCGCTTAAACGTCGAAATATCTCAATCGGGAAGGAGATTACGGTCATTTTTCGTTAAAATCGACGAATGATCGAGTTTTGCGAGGTTTTGGGCTTGTTTCGAAGCTTAATAACGCGTGCACTATGTTCTGCACGAAAAAAGCAGTAATTTGGGCGTTTAAACGTCGAAAAATCTCAATCGGGGAGGAAATTACGGTCATTTTTCGTTAAAATCGACGAATGATCGAGTTTGGCGAGGTGTTGGGCTTGTTTCGAAGCTTGATACCGCGTGCACTATGTTCTGCACGAAAAAAGCAGTAATTTGGGCGTTTAAACGCCGAAAAATCTCAATCGGGAAGGAGATTACATTCATTTTTCGTTAAAATCGACGAATGATCGAGTTTTGCGAGGTGTTGGGCTTGTTTCGAAGCTTAATACCGCGTGCACTATGTTCTGCACGTAAAATACAGTAATTTGGGCGTTTAAACGTCGAAAAATCTCAATCGGGGAGGAAATTACGGTCATTTTTCGTTAAAATCGCCGAATGATCGAGTTTTGCGAGTTGTTGGGCTTGTTTCGAAGCTTAACACCGCGTGCACTATGTTCTGCACGTAAAATGAGGTAATTTGGGCGTTTAAACGTCGAAAAATCTCAATCGGGAAGGAGATTACGGTCATTTTTCGTTAAAATCGACAAATGATCGAGTTTTGCGAGGTGTTGGGCTTGTTTCGAAGATTAATACTGCGTGCACTATGTTCTGCACGTAAAATGCAATAATTTGGGCGTTTAAACGTCGAAAAATCTCAATCGGGGAGGAAATTACGGTCATTTTTCGTTAAAATCGCCGAATGATCGAGTTTTGCGAGTTGTTGGGCTTGTTTCGAAGCTTAACACCGCGTGCACTATGTTCTGCACGTAAAATGAGGTAATTTGGGCGTTTAAACGTCGAAAAATCTCAATCGGGAAGGAGATTACGGTCATTTTTCGTTAAAATCGACGAATGATCGAGTTTTGCGAGGCGTTGGGCTTGTTTCGAAGCTTAATACCGCGTGCACTGTATTCTGCACGTAAAATGCAATAATTCGGGCGTTTAAACGTCGAAAAATCTCAATCGGGGAGGAAATTACGGTCATTTTTCGTTAAAATCGACGAATGATCGAGTTTGGCGAGGTGTTGGGCTTGTTTCGAAGCTTAATAGGGCGTGCACTGTCTTCTGCACGTAAAATGCAATAAATTGGGCGTTTAAACGTCGAAAAATCTCAATCGGGGAGGAAATTACGGTCATTTTTCGTTAAAATCGCCGAATGATCGAGTTTTGCGAGTTGTTGGGCTTGTTTCGAAGCTTAACACCGCGTGCACTATGTTCTGCACGTAAAATGAGGTAATTTGGGCGTTTAAACGTCGAAAAATCTCAATCGGGAAGGAGATTACGGTCATTTTTCGTTAAAATCGACGAATGATCGAGTTTTGCGAGGCGTTGGGCTTGTTTCGAAGCTTAATACCGCGTGCACTGTATTCTGCACGTAAAATGCAATAATTTGGGCGTTTAAACGTCGAAAAATCTCAACCGGGGAGGAAATTACGGTCATTTTTCGTTAAAATCGACGAATGATCGAGTTTTGCGAGGCGTTGGGCTTGTTTCGAAGCTTAATACCGCGTGCACTGTATTCTGCACGTAAAATGCAATAATTTGGGCGTTTAAACGTCGAAAAATCTCAACCGGGGAGGAAATTACGGTCATTTTTCGTTAAAATCGACGAATGATCGAGTTTGGCGAGGTGTTGGGCTTGTTTCGAAGCTTAATACCGCGTGCACTATGTTCTGCACGAAAAAAGCAGTAATTTGGGCGTTTAAACGCCGAAAAATCTCAATCGGGAAGGAGATTACGGTCATTTTTCGTTAAAATCGACGAATGATCGAGTTTTGCGAGGTGTTGGGCTTGTTTCGAAGCTTAATACCGCGTGCACTATGTTCTGCACGTAAAATACAGTAATTTGGGCGTTTAAACGTCGAAAAATCTCAATCGGGGAGGAAATTACGGTCATTTTTCGTTAAAATCGCCGAATGATCGAGTTTTGCGAGTTGTTGGGCTTGTTTCGAAGCTTAACACCGCGTGCACTATGTTCTGCACGTAAAATGAGGTAATTTGGGCGTTTAAACGTCGAAAAATCTCAATCGGGGAGGAAATTACGGTCATTTTTCGTTAAAATTGACGAATGATCGAGTTTGGCGAGGTGTTGGGCTTGTTTCGAAGCTTAATACGGCGTGCACTGTCTTCTGCACGTAAAATGCAATAAATTGGGCGTTTAAACGTCGAAAAATCTCAATCGGGGAGGAAATTACGGTCATTTTTCGTTAAAATCGACGAATGATCGAGTTTGGCGAGGTGTTGGGCTTGTTTCGTAGCTTAATACGGCGTGCACTATGTTCTGCACCTAAAATGCAGTATTTTGGGCGTTTAAACGTCGAAATATCTCATCCGGCAATGAAATTACGGTCATTTTTCGTTAAAATCGACAAATGATCGAGTTTTGCGATGTGTTGGGCTTGTTTCGAAGCTTAATACCGCGTGCACTATGTTCTGCACGTAAAATGCAGTAATTTGGGCGCATAAACGTCGAAATATCTCAATCGGGAAGGAGATTACGGTTATTTTTCGTCAAAATCGACAAATGATCGAGTTTTGCGAGGTGTTGGGCTTGTTTCGAAGCTTAATACCGCGTGCACTATGTTCTGCACGTAAAATGCAGTAATTTGGGCGCTTAAACGTCGAAATATCTCAATCGGGAAGGAGATTACGGTCATTTTTCGTTAAAATCGACGAATGATCGAGTTTTGCGAGGTTTTGGGCTTGTTTCGAAGCTTAATAACGCGTGCACTATGTTCTGCACGAAAAAAGCAGTAATTTGGGCGTTTAAACGCCGAAAAATCTCAATCGGGAAGGAGATTACGGTCATTTTTCGTTAAAAGCGACGAATGATCGAGTTTTGCGAGGTGTTGGGCTTGTTTCGAAGCTTAATACCGCGTGCACTATGTTCTGCACGTAAAATACAGTAATTTGGGCGTTTAAACGTCGAAAAATCTCAATCGGGGAGGAAATTACGGTCATTTTTCGTTAAAATCGACGAATGATCGAGTTTGGCGAGGTGTTGGGCTTGTTTCGAAGCTTAATAGGGCGTGCACTGTCTTCTGCACGTAAAATGCAATAAATTGGGCGTTTAAACGTCGAAAAATCTCAATCGGGGAGGAAATTACGGTCATTTTTCGTTAAAATCGCCGAATGATCGAGTTTTGCGAGTTGTTGGGCTTGTTTCGAAGCTTAACACCGCGTGCACTATGTTCTGCACGTAAAATGAGGTAATTTGGGCGTTTAAACGTCGAAAAATCTCAATCGGGAAGGAGATTACGGTCATTTTTCGTTAAAATCGACGAATGATCGAGTTTTGCGAGGCGTTGGGCTTGTTTCGAAGCTTAATACCGCGTGCACTGTATTCTGCACGTAAAATGCAATAATTTGGGCGTTTAAAACGTCGAAAAATCTCAACCGGGGAGGAAATTACGGTCATTTTTCGTTAAAATCGACGAATGATCGAGTTTGGCGAGGTGTTGGGCTTGTTTCGAAGCTTAATACGGCGTGCACTGTATTCTGCACGTAAATGCAATAATCTGGGCGTTTAAACGTCGAAAAATCTCAATCGGGGAGGAAATTACGGTCATTTTTCGTTAAAATCGCCGAATGATCGAGTTTTGCGAGTTGTTGGGCTTGTTTCGAAGCTTAACACCGCGTGCACTATGTTCTGCACGTAAAATGAGGTAATTTGGGCGTTTAAACGTCGAAAAATCTCAATCGGGAAGGAGATTACGGTCATTTTTCGTTAAAATCGACAAATGATCGAGTTTTGCGAGGTGTTGGGCTTGTTTCGAAGCTTAATACCGCGTGCACTATGTTCTGCACGTAAAATACAGTAATTTGGGCGTTTAAACGTCGAAAAATCTCAATCGGGGAGGAATTACGGTCATTTTTCGTTAAAATCGACGAATGATCGAGTTTGGCGAGGTGTTGGGCTTGTTTCGTAGCTTAATACGGCGTGCACTATGTTCTGCACCTAAAATGCAGTATTTTGGGCGTTTAAACGTCGAAATATCTCATCCGGCAATGAAATTACGGTCATTTTTCGTTAAAATCGCCGAATGATCGAGTTTTGCGAGTTGTTGGGCTTGTTTCGAAGCTTAACACCGCGTGCACTATGTTCTGCACGTAAAATGAGGTAATTTGGGCGTTTTAAACGTCGAAAAATCTCAATCGGGAAGGAGATTACGGTCATTTTTCGTTAAAATCGACAAATGATCGAGTTTTGCGAGGTGTTGGGCTTGTTTCGAAGATTAATACTGCGTGCACTATGTTCTGCACGTAAAATGCAATAATTTGGGCGTTTAAACGTCGAAAAATCTCAATCGGGGAGGAAATTACGGTCATTTTTCGTTAAAATCGCCGAATGATCGAGTTTTGCGAGTTGTTGGGCTTGTTTCGAAGCTTAACACCGCGTGCACTATGTTCTGCACGTAAAATGAGGTAATTTGGGCGTTTAAACGTCGAAAAATCTCAATCGGGAAGGAGATTACGGTCATTTTTCGTTAAAATCGACGAATGATCGAGTTTTGCGAGGCGTTGGGCTTGTTTCGAAGCTTAATACCGCGTGCACTGTATTCTGCACGTAAAATGCAATAATTCGGGCGTTTAAACGTCGAAAAATCTCAATCGGGGAGGAAATTACGGTCATTTTTCGTTAAAATCGACGAATGATCGAGTTTGGCGAGGTGTTGGGCTTGTTTCGAAGCTTAATAGGGCGTGCACTGTCTTCTGCACGTAAAATGCAATAAATTGGGCGTTTAAACGTCGAAAAATCTCAATCGGGGAGGAAATTACGGTCATTTTTCGTTAAAATCGCCGAATGATCGAGTTTTGCGAGTTGTTGGGCTTGTTTCGAAGCTTAACACCGCGTGCACTATGTTCTGCACGTAAAATGAGGTAATTTGGGCGTTTAAACGTCGAAAAATCTCAATCGGGAAGGAGATTACGGTCATTTTTCGTTAAAATCGACGAATGATCGAGTTTTGCGAGGCGTTGGGCTTGTTTCGAAGCTTAATACCGCGTGCACTGTATTCTGCACGTAAAATGCAATAATTTGGGCGTTTAAACGTCGAAAAATCTCAACCGGGGAGGAAATTACGGTCATTTTTCGTTAAAATCGACGAATGATCGAGTTTTGCGAGGCGTTGGGCTTGTTTCGAAGCTTAATACCGCGTGCACTGTATTCTGCACGTAAAATGCAATAATTTGGGCGTTTAAACGTCGAAAAATCTCAACCGGGGAGGAAATTACGGTCATTTTTCGTTAAAATCGACGAATGATCGAGTTTGGCGAGGTGTTGGGCTTGTTTCGAAGCTTAATACCGCGTGCACTATGTTCTGCACGAAAAAAGCAGTAATTTGGGCGTTTAAACGCCGAAAAATCTCAATCGGGAAGGAGATTACGGTCATTTTTCGTTAAAATCGACGAATGATCGAGTTTTGCGAGGTGTTGGGCTTGTTTCGAAGCTTAATACCGCGTGCACTATGTTCTGCACGTAAAATACAGTAATTTGGGCGTTTAAACGTCGAAAAATCTCAATCGGGGAGGAAATTACGGTCATTTTTCGTTAAAATCGCCGAATGATCGAGTTTTGCGAGTTGTTGGGCTTGTTTCGAAGCTTAACACCGCGTGCACTATGTTCTGCACGTAAAATGAGGTAATTTGGGCGTTTAAACGTCGAAAAATCTCAATCGGGGAGGAAATTACGGTCATTTTTCGTTAAAATTGACGAATGATCGAGTTTGGCGAGGTGTTGGGCTTGTTTCGAAGCTTAATACGGCGTGCACTGTCTTCTGCACGTAAAATGCAATAAATTGGGCGTTTAAACGTCGAAAAATCTCAATCGGGGAGGAAATTACGGTCATTTTTCGTTAAAATCGACGAATGATCGAGTTTGGCGAGGTGTTGGGCTTGTTTCGTAGCTTAATACGGCGTGCACTATGTTCTGCACCTAAAATGCAGTATTTTGGGCGTTTAAACGTCGAAATATCTCATCCGGCAATGAAATTACGGTCATTTTTCGTTAAAATCGACAAATGATCGAGTTTTGCGATGTGTTGGGCTTGTTTCGAAGCTTAATACCGCGTGCACTATGTTCTGCACGTAAAATGCAGTAATTTGGGCGCATAAACGTCGAAATATCTCAATCGGGAAGGAGATTACGGTTATTTTTCGTCAAAATCGACAAATGATCGAGTTTTGCGAGGTGTTGGGCTTGTTTCGAAGCTTAATACCGCGTGCACTATGTTCTGCACGTAAAATGCAGTAATTTGGGCGCTTAAACGTCGAAATATCTCAATCGGGAAGGAGATTACGGTCATTTTTCGTTAAAATCGACGAATGATCGAGTTTTGCGAGGTTTTGGGCTTGTTTCGAAGCTTAATAACGCGTGCACTATGTTCTGCACGAAAAAAGCAGTAATTTGGGCGTTTAAACGCCGAAAAATCTCAATCGGGAAGGAGATTACGGTCATTTTTCGTTAAAAGCGACGAATGATCGAGTTTTGCGAGGTGTTGGGCTTGTTTCGAAGCTTAATACCGCGTGCACTATGTTCTGCACGTAAAATACAGTAATTTGGGCGTTTTAAACGTCGAAAAATCTCAATCGGGGAGGAAATTACGGTCATTTTTCGTTAAAATCGACGAATGATCGAGTTTGGCGAGGTGTTGGGCTTGTTTCGAAGCTTAATAGGGCGTGCACTGTCTTCTGCACGTAAAATGCAATAAATTGGGCGTTTAAACGTCGAAAAATCTCAATCGGGGAGGAAATTACGGTCATTTTTCGTTAAAATCGCCGAATGATCGAGTTTTGCGAGTTGTTGGGCTTGTTTCGAAGCTTAACACCGCGTGCACTATGTTCTGCACGTAAAATGAGGTAATTTGGGCGTTTAAACGTCGAAAAATCTCAATCGGGAAGGAGATTACGGTCATTTTTCGTTAAAATCGACGAATGATCGAGTTTTGCGAGGCGTTGGGCTTGTTTCGAAGCTTAATACCGCGTGCACTGTATTCTGCACGTAAAATGCAATAATTTGGGCGTTTAAACGTCGAAAAATCTCAACCGGGGAGGAAATTACGGTCATTTTTCGTTAAAATCGACAAATGATCGAGTTTTGCGATGTGTTGGGCTTGTTTCGAAGCTTAATACCGCGTGCACTATGTTCTGCACGTAAAATGCAGTAATTTGGGCGCATAAACGTCGAAATATCTCAATCGGGAAGGAGATTACGGTTATTTTTCGTCAAAATCGACAAATGATCGAGTTTTGCGAGGTGTTGGGCTTGTTTCGAAGCTTAATACCGCGTGCACTATGTTCTGCACGTAAAATGCAGTAATTTGGGCGCTTAAACGTCGAAATATCTCAATCGGGAAGGAGATTACGGTCATTTTTCGTTAAAATCGACGAATGATCGAGTTTTGCGAGGTTTTGGGCTTGTTTCGAAGCTTAATAACGCGTGCACTATGTTCTGCACGAAAAAAGCAGTAATTTGGGCGTTTAAACGCCGAAAAATCTCAATCGGGAAGGAGATTACGGTCATTTTTCGTTAAAAGCGACGAATGATCGAGTTTTGCGAGGTGTTGGGCTTGTTTCGAAGCTTAATACCGCGTGCACTATGTTCTGCACGTAAAATACAGTAATTTGGGCGTTTAAACGTCGAAAAATCTCAATCGGGGAGGAAATTACGGTCATTTTTCGTTAAAATCGACGAATGATCGAGTTTGGCGAGGTGTTGGGCTTGTTTCGAAGCTTAATAGGGCGTGCACTGTCTTCTGCACGTAAAATGCAATAAATTGGGCGTTTAAACGTCGAAAAATCTCAATCGGGGAGGAAATTACGGTCATTTTTCGTTAAAATCGCCGAATGATCGAGTTTTGCGAGTTGTTGGGCTTGTTTCGAAGCTTAACACCGCGTGCACTATGTTCTGCACGTAAAATGAGGTAATTTGGGCGTTTAAACGTCGAAAAATCTCAATCGGGAAGGAGATTACGGTCATTTTTCGTTAAAATCGACGAATGATCGAGTTTTGCGAGGCGTTGGGCTTGTTTCGAAGCTTAATACCGCGTGCACTGTATTCTGCACGTAAAATGCAATAATTTGGGCGTTTAACGTCGAAAATCTCAACCGGGAGGAAATTACGGTCATTTTTCGTTAAAATCGACGAATGATCGAGTTTGGCGAGGTGTTGGGCTTGTTTCGAAGCTTAATACGGCGTGCACTGTATTCTGCACGTAAAATGCAATAATCTGGGCGTTTAAACGTCGAAAAATCTCAATCGGGGAGGAAATTACGGTCATTTTTCGTTAAAATCGCCGAATGATCGAGTTTTGCGAGTTGTTGGGCTTGTTTCGAAGCTTAACACCGCGTGCACTATGTTCTGCACGTAAAATGAGGTAATTTGGGCGTTTAAACGTCGAAAAATCTCAATCGGGAAGGAGATTACGGTCATTTTTCGTTAAAATCGACAAATGATCGAGTTTTGCGAGGTGTTGGGCTTGTTTCGAAGCTTAATACCGCGTGCACTATGTTCTGCACGTAAAATACAGTAATTTGGGCGTTTAAACGTCGAAAAATCTCAATCGGGGAGGAAATTACGGTCATTTTTCGTTAAAATCGACGAATGATCGAGTTTGGCGAGGTGTTGGGCTTGTTTCGTAGCTTAATACGGCGTGCACTATGTTCTGCACCTAAAATGCAGTATTTTGGGCGTTTAAACGTCGAAATATCTCATCCGGCAATGAAATTACGGTCATTTTTCGTTAAAATCGCCGAATGATCGAGTTTTGCGAGTTGTTGGGCTTGTTTCGAAGCTTAACACCGCGTGCACTATGTTCTGCACGTAAAATGAGGTAATTTGGGCGTTTAAACGTCGAAAAATCTCAATCGGGAAGGAGATTACGGTCATTTTTCGTTAAAATCGACGAATGATCGAGTTTTGCGAGGCGTTGGGCTTGTTTCGAAGCTTAATACCGCGTGCACTGTATTCTGCACGTAAAATGCAATAATTCGGGCGTTTAAACGTCGAAAAATCTCAATCGGGGAGGAAATTACGGTCATTTTTCGTTAAAATCGACGAATGATCGAGTTTGGCGAGGTGTTGGGCTTGTTTCGAAGCTTAATACGGCGTGCACTGTATTCTGCACGTAAAATGCAATAATCTGGGCGTTTAAACGTCGAAAAATCTCAATCGGGGAGGAAATTACGGTCATTTTTCGTTAAAATCGACGAATGATCGAGTTTGGCGAGGTGTTGGGCTTGTTTCGAAGCTTAATACCGCGTGCACTATGTTCTGCACGAAAAAAGCAGTAATTTGGGCGTTTAAACGCCGAAAAATCTCAATCGGGAAGGAGATTACGGTCATTTTTCGTTAAAATCGACGAATGATCGAGTTTTGCGAGGTGTTGGGCTTGTTTCGAAGCTTAATACCGCGTGCACTATGTTCTGCACGTAAAATACAGTAATTTGGGCGTTTAAAACGTCGAAAAATCTCAATCGGGGAGGAAATTACGGTCATTTTCGTTAAAAATCGCCGAATGATCGAGTTTTGCGAGTTGTTGGGCTTGTTTCGAAGCTTAACACCGCGTGCACTATGTTCTGCACGTAAAATGAGGTAATTTGGGCGTTTAAAACGTCGAAAAATCTCAATCGGGGAGGAAATTACGGTCATTTTTCGTTAAAATCGACGAATGATCGAGTTTGGCGAGGTGTTGGGCTTGTTTCGAAGCTTAATACGGCGTGCACTGTCTTCTGCACGTAAAATGCAATAAATTGGGCGTTTAAACGTCGAAAAATCTCAATCGGGGAGGAAATTACGGTCATTTTTCGTTAAAATCGACGAATGATCGAGTTTGGCGAGGTGTTGGGCTTGTTTCGTAGCTTAATACGGCGTGCACTATGTTCTGCACCTAAAATGCAGTATTTTGGGCGTTTAAACGTCGAAATATCTCATCCGGCAATGAAATTACGGTCATTTTCGTTAAAATCGACAAATGATCGAGTTTTGCGATGTGTTGGGCTTGTTTCGAAGCTTAATACCGCGTGCACTATGTTCTGCACGTAAAATGCAGTAATTTGGGCGCATAAACGTCGAAATATCTCAATCGGGAAGGAGATTATGGTTATTTTTCGTCAAAATCGACAAATGATCGAGTTTGCGAGGTGTTGGGCTTGTTTCGAAGCTTAATACCGCGTGCACTATGTTCTGCACGTAAAATGCAGTAATTTGGGCGCTTAAACGTCGAAATATCTCAATCGGGAAGGAGATTACGGTCATTTTTCGTTAAAATCGACGAATGATCGAGTTTGGCGAGGTGTTGGGCTTGTTTCGAAGCTTAATAGGGCGTGCACTGTCTTCTGCACGTAAAATGCAATAAATTGGGCGTTTAAGCGTCGAAAAATCTCAATCGGGGAGGAAATTACGGTCATTTTTCGTTAAAATCGCCGAATGATCGAGTTTTGCGAGTTGTTGGGCTTGTTTCGAAGCTTAACACCGCGTGCACTATGTTCTGCACGTAAAATGAGGTAATTTGGGCGTTTAAACGTCGAAAAATCTCAATCGGGAAGGAGATTACGGTCATTTTTCGTTAAAATCGACGAATGATCGAGTTTTGCGAGGCGTTGGGCTTGTTTCGAAGCTTAATACCGCGTGCACTGTATTCTGCACGTAAAATGCAATAATTTGGGCGTTTAAACGTCGAAAAATCTCAACCGGGAGGAAATTACGGTCATTTTTCGTTAAAATCGACGAATGATCGAGTTTGGCGAGGTGTTGGGCTTGTTTCGAAGCTTAATACGGCGTGCACTGTATTCTGGCACGTAAAATGCAATAATCTGGGCGTTTAAACGTCGAAAAATCTCAATCGGGGAGGAAATTACGGTCATTTTTCGTTAAAATCGACGAATGATCGAGTTTGGCGAGGTGTTGGGCTTGTTTCGAAGCTTAATACCGCGTGCACTATGTTCTGCACGTAAAATGCAGTAATTTGGGCGCATAAACGTCGAAATATCTCAATCGGGAAGGAGATTACGGTTATTTTTCGTCAAAATCGACAAATGATCGAGTTTTGCGAGGTGTTGGGCTTGTTTCGAAGCTTAATACCGCGTGCACTATGTTCTGCACGTAAAATGCAGTAATTTGGGCGCTTAAACGTCGAAATATCTCAATCGGGAAGGAGATTACGGTCATTTTTCGTTAAAATCGACGAATGATCGAGTTTTGCGAGGTTTTGGGCTTGTTTCGAAGCTTAATAACGCGTGCACTATGTTCTGCACGAAAAAAGCAGTAATTTGGGCGTTTAAACGCCGAAAAATCTCAATCGGGAAGGAGATTACGGTCATTTTTCGTTAAAAGCGACGAATGATCGAGTTTTGCGAGGTGTTGGGCTTGTTTCGAAGCTTAATACCGCGTGCACTATGTTCTGCACGTAAAATACAGTAATTTGGGCGTTTAAACGTCGAAAATCTCAATCGGGGAGGAAATTACGGTCATTTTTCGTTAAAATCGACGAATGATCGAGTTTGGCGAGGTGTTGGGCTTGTTTCGAAGCTTAATAGGGCGTGCACTGTCTTCTGCACGTAAAATGCAATAAATTGGGCGTTTAAACGTCGAAAAATCTCAATCGGGGAGGAAATTACGGTCATTTTTCGTTAAAATCGCCGAATGATCGAGTTTTGCGAGTTGTTGGGCTTGTTTCGAAGCTTAACACCGCGTGCACTATGTTCTGCACGTAAAATGAGGTAATTTGGGCGTTTAAACGTCGAAAAATCTCAATCGGGAAGGAGATTACGGTCATTTTTCGTTAAAATCGACGAATGATCGAGTTTTGCGAGGCGTTGGGCTTGTTTCGAAGCTTAATACCGCGTGCACTGTATTCTGCACGTAAAATGCAATAATTTGGGCGTTTAAACGTCGAAAAATCTCAACCGGGGAGGAAATTACGGTCATTTTTCGTTAAAATCGACGAATGATCGAGTTTGGCGAGGTGTTGGGCTTGTTTCGAAGCTTAATACGGCGTGCACTGTATTCTGCACGTAAAATGCAATAATCTGGGCGTTTAAACGTCGAAAAATCTCAATCGGGGAGGAAATTACGGTCATTTTTCGTTAAAATCGCCGAATGATCGAGTTTTGCGAGTTGTTGGGCTTGTTTCGAAGCTTAACACCGCGTGCACTATGTTCTGCACGTAAAATGAGGTAATTTGGGCGTTTAAAACGTCGAAAAATCTCAATCGGGAAGGAGATTACGGTCATTTTTCGTTAAAATCGACAAATGATCGAGTTTTGCGAGGTGTTGGGCTTGTTCGAAGCTTAATACCGCGTGCACTATGTTCTGCACGTAAAATACAGTAATTTGGGCGTTTAAACGTCGAAAAATCTCAATCGGGGAGGAAATTACGGTCATTTTTCGTTAAAATCGACGAATGATCGAGTTTGGCGAGGTGTTGGGCTTGTTTCGTAGCTTAATACGGCGTGCACTATGTTCTGCACCTAAAATGCAGTATTTTGGGGCGTTTAAAACGTCGAAATATCTCATCCGGCAATGAAATTACGGTCATTTTTCGTTAAAATCGCCGAATGATCGAGTTTTGCGAGTTGTTGGGCTTGTTTCGAAGCTTAACACCGCGTGCACTATGTTCTGCACGTAAAATGAGGTAATTTGGGCGTTTAAACGTCGAAAAATCTCAATCGGGAAGGAGATTACGGTCATTTTTCGTTAAAATCGACGAATGATCGAGTTTTGCGAGCGTTGGGCTTGTTTCGAAGCTTAATACCGCGTGCACTGTATTCTGCACGTAAAATGCAATAATTCGGGCGTTTAAACGTCGAAAAATCTCAATCGGGAGGAAATTACGGTCATTTTTCGTTAAAATCGACGAATGATCGAGTTTGGCGAGGTGTTGGGCTTGTTTCGAAGCTTAATACGGCGTGCACTGTATTCTGCACGTAAAATGCAATAATCTGGGCGTTTAAAACGTCGAAAAATCTCAATCGGGGAGGAAATTACGGTCATTTTTCGTTAAAATCGACGAATGATCGAGTTTGGCGAGGTGTTGGGCTTGTTTCGAAGCTTAATACCGCGTGCACTATGTTCTGCACGAAAAAAGCAGTAATTTGGGCGTTTAAACGCCGAAAAATCTCAATCGGGAAGGAGATTACGGTCATTTTTCGTTAAAATCGACGAATGATCGAGTTTTGCGAGGTGTTGGGCTTGTTTCGAAGCTTAATACCGCGTGCACTATGTTCTGCACGTAAAATACAGTAATTTGGGCGTTTAAACGTCGAAAAATCTCAATCGGGGAGGAAATTACGGTCATTTTTCGTTAAAATCGCCGAATGATCGAGTTTTGCGAGTTGTTGGGCTTGTTTCGAAGCTTAACACCGCGTGCACTATGTTCTGCACGTAAAATGAGGTAATTTGGGCGTTTAAACGTCGAAAAATCTCAATCGGGAGGAAATTACGGTCATTTTTCGTTAAAATCGACGAATGATCGAGTTTGGCGAG
Organism: Bombus fervidus; assembly: GCF_041682495.2. Lineage (NCBI taxonomy): Eukaryota > Metazoa > Arthropoda > Insecta > Hymenoptera > Apidae > Bombus > Bombus fervidus. The sequence goes on along the minus strand of NC_091523.1, from coordinate 5,447,375 downwards.
GTGTTGGGCTTGTTTCGAAGCTTAATACGGCGTGCACTGTCTTCTGCACGTAAAATGCAATAAATTGGGCGTTTAAACGTCGAAAAATCTCAATCGGGAGGAAATTACGGTCATTTTTCGTTAAAATCGACGAATGATCGAGTTTGGCGAGGTGTTGGGCTTGTTTCGTAGCTTAATACGGCGTGCACTATGTTCTGCACCTAAAATGCAGTATTTTGGGCGTTTAAACGTCGAAATATCTCATCCGGCAATGAAATTACGGTCATTTTTCGTTAAAATCGACAAATGATCGAGTTTTGCGATGTGTTGGGCTTGTTTCGAAGCTTAATACCGCGTGCACTATGTTCTGCACGTAAAATGCAGTAATTTGGGCGCATAAACGTCGAAATATCTCAATCGGGAAGGAGATTATGGTTATTTTTCGTCAAAATCGACAAATGATCGAGTTTTGCGAGGTGTTGGGCTTGTTTCGAAGCTTAATACCGCGTGCACTATGTTCTGCACGTAAAATGCAGTAATTTGGGCGCTTAAACGTCGAAATATCTCAATCGGGAAGGAGATTACGGTCATTTTTCGTTAAAATCGACGAATGATCGAGTTTGGCGAGGTGTTGGGCTTGTTTCGAAGCTTAATAGGGCGTGCACTGTCTTCTGCACGTAAAATGCAATAAATTGGGCGTTTAAGCGTCGAAAAATCTCAATCGGGGAGGAAATTACGGTCATTTTTCGTTAAAATCGCCGAATGATCGAGTTTTGCGAGTTGTTGGGCTTGTTTCGAAGCTTAACACCGCGTGCACTATGTTCTGCACGTAAAATGAGGTAATTTGGGCGTTTAAACGTCGAAAAATCTCAATCGGGAAGGAGATTACGGTCATTTTTCGTTAAAATCGACGAATGATCGAGTTTTGCGAGGCGTTGGGCTTGTTTCGAAGCTTAATACCGCGTGCACTGTATTCTGCACGTAAAATGCAATAATTTGGGCGTTTAAACGTCGAAAAATCTCAACCGGGGAGGAAATTACGGTCATTTTTCGTTAAAATCGACGAATGATCGAGTTTGGCGAGGTGTTGGGCTTGTTTCGAAGCTTAATACGGCGTGCACTGTATTCTGCACGTAAAATGCAATAATCTGGGCGTTTAAACGTCGAAAAATCTCAATCGGGGAGGAAATTACGGTCATTTTTCGTTAAAATCGACGAATGATCGAGTTTGGCGAGGTGTTGGGCTTGTTTCGAAGCTTAATAGGGCGTGCACTGTCTTCTGCACGTAAAATGCAATAAATTGGGCGTTTAAGCGTCGAAAAATCTCAATCGGGGAGGAAATTACGGTCATTTTTCGTTAAAATCGCCGAATGATCGAGTTTTGCGAGTTGTTGGGCTTGTTTCGAAGCTTAACACCGCGTGCACTATGTTCTGCACGTAAAATGAGGTAATTTGGGCGTTTAAACGTCGAAAAATCTCAATCGGGAAGGAGATTACGGTCATTTTTCGTTAAAATCGACGAATGATCGAGTTTTGCGAGGCGTTGGGCTTGTTTCGAAGCTTAATACCGCGTGCACTATGTTCTGCACGTAAAATGCAGTAATTTGGGCGCTTAAACGTCGAAATATCTCAATCGGGAAGGAGATTACGGTTATTTTTCGTCAAAATCGACAAATGATCGAGTTTTGCGAGGTGTTGGGCTTGTTTCGAAGCTTAATACCGCGTGCACTATGTTCTGCACGAAAAAAGCAGTAATTTGGGCGTTTAAAACGCCGAAAAATCTCAATCGGAAGGAGATTACGGTCATTTTTCGTTAAAAGCGATGAGTGATCGAGTTTTGCGAGGTGTTGGGCTTGTTTCGAAGCTTAATACGGCGTGCACTGTATTCTGCACGTAAAATGCAATAATCTGGGCGTTTAAACGTCGAAAAATCTCAATCGGGGAGGAAATTACGGTCATTTTTCGTTAAAATCGCCGAATGATCGAGTTTTGCGAGTTGTTGGGCTTGTTTCGAAGCTTAACACCGCGTGCACTATGTTCTGCACGTAAAATGAGGTAATTTGGGCGTTTAAACGTCGAAAAATCTCAATCGGGAAGGAGATTACGGTCATTTTTCGTTAAAATCGACAAATGATCGAGTTTTGCGAGGTGTTGGGCTTGTTTCGAAGCTTAATACCGCGTGCACTATGTTCTGCACGTAAAATACAGTAATTTGGGCGTTTAAACGTCGAAAATCTCAATCGGGGAGGAAATTACGGTCATTTTTCGTTAAAATCGACGAATGATCGAGTTTGGCGAGGTGTTGGGCTTGTTTCGTAGCTTAATACGGCGTGCACTATGTTCTGCACCTAAAATGCAGTATTTTGGGCGTTTAAACGTCGAAATATCTCATCCGGCAATGAAATTACGGTCATTTTTCGTTAAAATCGACAAATGATCGAGTTTTGCGATGTGTTGGGCTTGTTTCGAAGCTTAATACCGCGTGCACTATGTTCTGCACGTAAAATGCAGTAATTTGGGCGCTTAAACGTCGAAATATCTCAATCGGGAAGGAGATTACGGTTATTTTTCGTCAAAATCGACAAATGATCGAGTTTTGCGAGGTGTTGGGCTTGTTTCGAAGCTTAATACCGCGTGCACTATGTTCTGCACGAAAAAAGCAGTAATTTGGGCGTTTAAACGCCGAAAAATCTCAATCGGGAAGGAGATTACGGTCATTTTTCGTTAAAAGCGATGAGTGATCGAGTTTTGCGAGGTGTTGGGCTTGTTTCGAAGCTTAATACCGCGTGCACTATGTTCTGCACGTAAAATACAGTAATTTGGGCGATTAAACGTCGAAAAATCTCAATCGGGGAGGAAATTACGGTCATTTTTCGTTAAAATCGACGAATGATCGAGTTTGGCGAGGTGTTGGGCTTGTTTCGAAGCTTAATACGGCGTGCACTGTCTTCTGCACGTAAAATGCAATAAATTGGGCGTTTAAACGTCGAAAAATCTCAATCGGGGAGGAAATTACGGTCATTTTTCGTTAAAATCGACGAATGATCGAGTTTTGCGAGGTGTTGGGCTTGTTTCGAAGCTTAATACCGCGTGCACTATGTTCTGCACGTAAAATGCAGTAATTTGGGCGCTTAAACGTCGAAATATCTCAATCGGGGAGGAAATTACGGTCATTTTTCGTTAAAATCGACGAATGATCGAGTTTGGCGAGGTGTTGGGCTTGTTTCGAAGCTTGATACCGCGTGCACTATGTTCTGCACGAAAACAGCAGTAATTTGGGCGATTAAACGTCGAAAAATCTCAATCGGGGAGGAAATTACGGTCATTTTTCGTTAAAATCGACGAATGATCGAGTTTGGCGAGGTGTTGGGCTTGTTTCGAAGCTTAATACGGCGTGCACTGTCTTCTGCACGTAAAATGCAATAAATTGGGCGTTTAAACGTCGAAAAATCTCAATCGGGGAGGAAATTACGGTCATTTTTCGTTAAAATCGACGAATGATCGAGTTTTGCGAGGTGTTGGGCTTGTTTCGAAGCTTAATACCGCGTGCACTATGTTCTGCACGTAAAATGCAGTAATTTGGGCGCTTAAACGTCGAAATATCTCAATCGGGAAGGAGATTACGGTTATTTTTCGTCAAAATCGACGAATGATCGAGTTTGGCGAGGTGTTGGGCTTGTTTCGAAGCTTAATACGGCATGCACTGTATTCTGCACGTAAAATGCAATAATCTGGGCGTTTAAACGTCGAAAAATCTCAATCGGGGAGGAAATTACGGTCATTTTTCGTTAAAATCGACGAATGATCGAGTTTGGCGAGGTGTTGGGCTTGTTTCGAAGCTTGATACCGCGTGCACTATGTTCTGCACGAAAAAAGCAGTAATTTGGGCGTTTAAACGCCGAAAAATCTCAATCGGGAAGGAGATTACATTCATTTTTCGTTAAAATCGACGAATGATCGAGTTTTGCGAGGTGTTGGGCTTGTTTCGAAGCTTAATACCGCGTGCACTATGTTCTGCACGTAAAATACAGTAATTTGGGCGTTTAAACGTCGAAAAATCTCAATCGGGAGGAAATTACGGTCATTTTTCGTTAAAATCGCCGAATGATCGAGTTTTGCGAGTTGTTGGGCTTGTTTCGAAGCTTAACACCGCGTGCACTATGTTCTGCACGTAAAATGAGGTAATTTGGGCGTTTAAACGTCGAAAAATCTCAATCGGGAAGGAGATTACGGTCATTTTTCGTTAAAATCGACAAATGATCGAGTTTTGCGAGGTGTTGGGCTTGTTTCGAAGATTAATACTGCGTGCACTATGTTCTGCACGTAAAATGCAATAATTTGGGCGTTTAAACGTCGAAAAATCTCAATCGGGGAGGAAATTACGGTCATTTTTCGTTAAAATCGACGAATGATCGAGTTTGGCGAGGTGTTGGGCTTGTTTCGAAGCTTAATAGGGCGTGCACTGTCTTCTGCACGTAAAATGCAATAAATTGGGCGTTTAAACGTCGAAAAATCTCAATCGGGGAAGAAATTACGGTCATTTTTCGTTAAAATCGACGAATGATCGAGTTTGGCGAGGTGTTGGGCTTGTTTCGAAGCTTAATACCGCGTGCACTATGTTCTGCACGTAAAATGCAATAATTTGGGCGTTTAAACGTCGAAAAATCTCAATCGGGGAGGAAATTACGGTCATTTTTCGTTAAAATCGACGAATGATCGAGTTTGGCGAGGTGTTGGGCTTGTTTCGAAGCTTAATACGGCGTGCACTGTATTCTGCACGTAAAATGCAATAATCTGGGCGTTTAAACGTCGAAAAATCTCAATCGGGGAGGAAATTACGGTCATTTTTCGTTAAAATCGACGAATGATCGAGTTTGGCGAGGTGTTGGCTTGTTTCGAAGCTTGATACCGCGTGCACTATGTTCTGCACGAAAAAAGCAGTAATTTGGGCGTTTAAACGCCGAAAAATCTCAATCGGGAAGGAGATTACATTCATTTTTCGTTAAAATCGACGAATGATCGAGTTTTGCGAGGTGTTGGGCTTGTTTCGAAGCTTAATACCGCGTGCACTATGTTCTGCACGTAAAATACAGTAATTTGGGCGTTTAAACGTCGAAAAATCTCAATCGGGGAGGAAATTACGGTCATTTTTCGTTAAAATCGCCGAATGATCGAGTTTTGCGAGTTGTTGGGCTTGTTTCGAAGCTTAACACCGCGTGCACTATGTTCTGCACGTAAAATGAGGTAATTTGGGCGTTTAAACGTCGAAAAATCTCAATCGGGAAGGAGATTACGGTCATTTTTCGTTAAAATCGACAAATGATCGAGTTTTGCGAGGTGTTGGGCTTGTTTCGAAGATTAATACTGCGTGCACTATGTTCTGCACGTAAAATGCAATAATTTGGGCGTTTAAACGTCGAAAAATCTCAATCGGGGAGGAAATTACGGTCATTTTTCGTTAAAATCGACGAATGATCGAGTTTGGCGAGGTGTTGGGCTTGTTTCGAAGCTTAATAGGGCGTGCACTGTCTTCTGCACGTAAAATGCAATAAATTGGGCGTTTAAACGTCGAAAAATCTCAATCGGGGAAGAAATTACGGTCATTTTTCGTTAAAATCGACGAATGATCGAGTTTGGCGAGGTGTTGGGCTTGTTTCGAAGCTTAATACCGCGTGCACTATGTTCTGCACGTAAAATGCAATAATTTGGGCGTTTAAACGTCGAAAAATCTCAATCGGGGAGGAAATTACGGTCATTTTTCGTTAAAATCGACGAATGATCGAGTTTGGCGAGGTGTTGGGCTTGTTTCGAAGCTTAATACGGCGTGCACTGTATTCTGCACGTAAAATGCAATAATCTGGGCGTTTAAACGTCGAAAAATCTCAATCGGGGAGGAAATTACGGTCATTTTTCGTTAAAATCGACGAATGATCGAGTTTGGCGAGGTGTTGGGCTTGTTTCGAAGCTTAATACCGCGTGCACTATGTTCTGCACGAAAAAAGCAGTAATTTGGGCGTTTAAACGCCGAAAAATCTCAATCGGGAAGGAGATTACGGTCATTTTTCGTTAAAATCGACGAATGATCGAGTTTTGCGAGGTGTTGGGCTTGTTTCGAAGCTTAATACCGCGTGCACTATGTTCTGCACGTATAATACAGTAATTTGGGCGTTTAAACGTCGAAAAATCTCAATCGGGGAGGAAATTACGGTCATTTTTCGTTAAAATCGCCGAATGATCGAGTTTTGCGAGTTGTTGGGCTTGTTTCGAAGCTTAACACCGCGTGCACTATGTTCTGCACGTAAAATGAGGTAATTTGGGCGTTTAAACGTCGAAAAATCTCAATCGGGGAGGAAATTACGGTCATTTTTCGTTAAAATCGACGAATGATCGAGTTTGGCGAGGTGTTGGGCTTGTTTCGAAGCTTAATACGGCGTGCACTGTCTTCTGCACGTAAAATGCAATAAATTGGGCGTTTAAACGTCGAAAAATCTCAATCGGGGAGGAAATTACGGTCATTTTTCGTTAAAATCGACGAATGATCGAGTTTGGCGAGGTGTTGGGCTTGTTTTGTAGCTTAATACGGCGTGCACTATGTTCTGCACCTAAAATGCAGTATTTTGGGCGTTTAAACGTCGAAATATCTCATCCGGCAATGAAATTACGGTCATTTTTCGTTAAAATCGACAAATGATCGAGTTTTGCGATGTGTTGGGCTTGTTTCGAAGCTTAATACCGCGTGCACTATGTTCTGCACGTTAAATGCAGTAATTTGGGCGCTTAAACGTCGAAATATCTCAATCGGGAAGGAGATTACGGTCATTTTTCGTTAAAATCGACGAATGATCGAGTTTTGCGAGGTGTTGGGCTTTTTCGAAGCTTAATACCGCGTGCACTATGTTCTGCACGAAAAAAGCAGTAATTTGGGCGTTTAAACGCCGAAAAATCTCAATCGGGAAGGAGATTACGGTCATTTTTCGTTAAAAGCGACGAATGATCGAGTTTTGCGAGGTGTTGGGCTTGTTTCGAAGCTTAATACCGCGTGCACTATGTTCTGCACGTAAAATACAGTAATTTGGGCGTTTAAACGTCGAAAAATCTCAATCGGGGAGGAAATTACGGTCATTTTTCGTTAAAATCGACGAATGATCGAGTTTGGCGAGGTGTTGGGCTTGTTTCGAAGCTTAATACGGCGTGCACTGTCTTCTGCACGTAAAATGCAATAAATTGGGCGTTTAAACGTCGAAAAATCTCAATCGGGGAGGAAATTACGGTCATTTTTCGTTAAAATCGACGAATGATCGAGTTTTGCGAGGTGTTGGGCTTGTTTCGAAGCTTAATACCGCGTGCACTATGTTCTGCACGTAAAATGCAGTAATTTGGGCGCTTAAACGTCGAAATATCTCAATCGGGAAGGAGATTACGGTTATTTTTCGTCAAAATCGACGAATGATCGAGTTTTGCGAGGTGTTGGGCTTGTTTCGAAGATTAATACCGCGTGCACTATGTTCTGCACGTAAAATACAGTAATTTGGGCGTTTAAACGTCGAAAAATCTCAATCGGGGAGGAAATTACGGTCATTTTTCGTTAAAATCGACGAATGATCGAGTTTGGCGAGGTGTTGGGCTTGTTTCGAAGCTTAATAGGGCGTGCACTGTCTTCTGCACGTAAAATGCAATAAATTGGGCGTTTAAACGTCGAAAAATCTCAATCGGGGAGGAAATTACGGTCATTTTTCGTTAAAATCGCCGAATGATCGAGTTTTGCGAGTTGTTGGGCTTGTTTCGAAGCTTAACACCGCGTGCACTATGTTCTGCACGTAAAATGAGGTAATTTGGGCGTTTAAACGTCGAAAAATCTCAATCGGGGAGGAAATTACGGTCATTTTTCGTTAAAATCGACGAATGATCGAGTTTGGCGAGGTGTTGGGCTTGTTTCGAAGCTTAATACGGCGTGCACTGTATTCTGCACGTAACATGCAATAATCTGGGCGTTTAAACGTCGAAAAATCTCAATCGGGGAGGAAATTACGGTCATTTTTCGTTAAAATCGACGAATGATCGAGTTTGGCGAGGTGTTGGGCTTGTTTCGAAGCTTAACACCGCGTGCACTATGTTCTGCACGAAAAAAGCAGTAATTTGGGCGTTTAAACGCCGAAAAATCTCAATCGGGAAGGAGATTACGGTCATTTTTCGTTAAAATCGACGAATGATCGAGTTTTGCGAGGTGTTGGGCTTGTTTCGAAGCTTAATACCGCGTGCACTATGTTCTGCACGTAAAATACAGTAATTTCGGCGTTTAAAAACGAAAAATCTCAATCGGGGAGGAAATTACGGTCATTTTTCGTTAAAATCGCCGAATGATCGAGTTTTGCGAGTTGTTGGGCTTGTTTCGAAGCTTAACACCGCGTGCACTATGTTCTGCACGTAAAATGAGGTAATTTGGGCGTTTAAACGTCGAAAAATCTCAATCGGGAAGGAGATTACGGTCATTTTTCGTTAAAATCGACAAATGATCGAGTTTTGCGAGGTGTTGGGCTTGTTTCGAAGCTTAATACCGCGTGCACTATGTTCTGCACGTAAAATGCAGTAATTTGGGCGCTTAAACGTCGAAATATCTCAATCGGGAAGGAGATTACGGTCATTTTTCGTTAAAATCGACGAATGATCGAATTTTGCAAGTTGTTGGGCTTGTTTCGAAGCTTAACACCGCGTGCACTATGTTCTGCACGTAAACTGCGGTAATTTGGGCGTTTAAAGGTCGAAAAATCTCAATCGTGGAGGAAATTACGGTCATTTTTCGTTAAAATCGACGAATGATCGAGTTTGGCGAGGTGTTGGGCTTGTTTCGTAGCTTAATACGGCGTGCACTATGTTCTGCACCTAAAATGCAGTATTTTGGGCGTTTAAACGTCGAAATATCTCATCCGGCAATGAAATTACGGTCATTTTTCGTTAAAATCGACAAATGATCGAGTTTTGCGATGTGTTGGGCTTGTTTCGAAGCTTAATACCGCGTGCACTATGTTCTGCACGTAAAATGCAGTAATTTGGGCGCTTAAACGTCGAAATATCTCAATCGGGAAGGAGATTACGGTTATTTTTCGTCAAAATCGACAAATGATCGAGTTTTGCGAGGTGTTGGGCTTGTTTCGAAGCTTAATACCGCGTGCACTATGTTCTGCACGTAAAATGCAGTAATTTGGGCGCTTAAACGTCGAAATATCTCAATCGGGAAGGAGATTACGGTCATTTTTCGTTAAAATCGACGAATGCTCGAGTTTGGCGAGGTGTTGGGCTTGTTTCGTAGCTTAATACGGCGTGCACTATGTTCTGCACCTAAAATGCAGTATTTTGGGCGTTTAAACGTCGAAATATCTCATCCGGCAATGAAATTACGGTCATTTTTCGTTAAAATCGACAAATGATCGAGTTTTGCGAGGTGTTGGGCTTGTTTCGAAGCTTAATACGGCGTGCACTGTCTTCTGCACGTAAAATGCAATAAATTGGGCGTTTAAACGTCGAAAAATCTCAATCGGGGAGGAAATTACGGTCATTTTTCGTTAAAATCGACGAATGATCGAGTTTTGCGAGGTGTTGGGCTTGTTTCGAAGCTTAATACCGCGTGCACTATGTTCTGCACGTAAAATGCAGTAATTTGGGCGCTTAAACGTCGAAATATCTCAATCGGGAAGGAGATTACGGTTATTTTTCGTCAAAATCGACGAATGATCGAGTTTGGCGAGGTGTTGGGCTTGTTTCGAAGCTTAATACGGCATGCACTGTATTCTGCACGTAAAATGCAATAATCTGGGCGTTTAAACGTCGAAAAATCTCAATCGGGGAGGAAATTACGGTCATTTTTCGTTAAAATCGACGAATGATCGAGTTTGGCGAGGTGTTGGGCTTGTTTCGAAGCTTGATACCGCGTGCACTATGTTCTGCACGAAAAAAGCAGTAATTTGGGCGTTTAAACGCCGAAAAATCTCAATCGGGAAGGAGATTACGGTCATTTTTCGTTAAAATCGACGAATGATCGAGTTTTGCGAGGCGTTGGGCTTGTTTCGAAGCTTAATACCGCGTGCACTGTATTCTGCACGTAAAATACAGTAATTTGGGCGTTTAAACGTCGAAAAATCTCAATCGGGGAGGAAATTACGGTCATTTTTCGTTAAAATCGACGAATGATCGAGATTGGCGAGGTGTTGGGCTTGTTTCGTAGCTTAATACGGCGTGCACTATGTTCTGCACCTAAAATGCAGTATTTTGGGCGTTTAAACGTCGAAATATCTCATCCGGCAATGAAATTACGGTCATTTTTCGTTAAAATCGACAAATGATCGAGTTTTGCGATGTGTTTGGCTTGTTTCGAAGCTTAATACCGCGTGCACTATGTTCTGCACGTAAAATGCATTAATTTGGGCGCTTAAACGTCGAAATATCTCAATCGGGAAGGAGATTACGGTTATTTTTCGTCAAAATCGACAAATGATCGAGTTTTGCGAGGTGTTGGGCTTGTTTCGAAGCTTAATACCGCGTGCACTATGTTCTGCACGAAAAAAGCAGTAATTTGGGCGTTTAAACGCCGAAAAATCTCAATCGGGAAGGAGATTACGGTCATTTTTCGTTAAAAGCGACGAATGATCGAGTTTTGCGAGGTGTTGGGCTTGTTTCGAAGCTTAATACCGCGTGCACTATGTTCTGCACGTAAAATACAGTAATTTGGGCGTTTAAACGTCGAAAAATCTCAATCGGGGAGGAAATTACGGTCATTTTTCGTTAAAATCGACGAATGATCGAGTTTGGCGAGGTGTTGGGCTTGTTTCGAAGCTTAATGGGGCGTGCACTGTCTTCTGCACGTAAAATACAATAAATTGGGCGTTTAAACGTCGAAAAATCTCAATCGGGGAGGAAATTACGGTCATTTTTCGTTAAAATCGCCGAATGATCGAGTTTTGCGAGTTGTGGGGCTTGTTTCGAAGCTTAACACCGCGTGCACTATGTTCTGCACGTAAAATGAGGTAATTTGGGCGTTTAAACGTCGAAAAATCTCAATCGGGGAGGAAATTACGGTCATTTTTCGTTAAAATCGACGAATGATCGAGTTTGGCGAGGTGTTGGGCTTGTTTCGAAGCTTAATACGGCGTGCACTGTATTCTGCACGTAAAATGCAATAATCTGGGCGTTTAAACGTCGAAAAATCTCAATCGGGGAGGAAATTACGGTCATTTTTCGTTAAAATCGACGAATGATCGAGTTTGGCGAGGTGTTGGGCTTGTTTCGAAGCTTAATACCGCGTGCACTATGTTCTGCACGAAAAAAGCAGTAATTTGGGCGTTTAAACGCCGAAAAATCTCAATCGGGAAGGAGATTACGGTCATTTTTCGTTAAAATCGACGAATGATCGAGTTTTGCGAGGTGTTGGGCTTGTTTCGAAGCTTAATACCGCGTGCACTATGTTCTGCACGTAAAATACAGTAATTTCGGCGTTTAAACGTCGAAAAATCTCAATCGGGGAGGAAATTACGGTCATTTTTCGTTAAAATCGCCGAATGATCGAGTTTTGCGAGTTGTTGGGCTTGTTTCGAAGCTTAACACCGCGTGCACTATGTTCTGCACGTAAAATGAGGTCATTTGGGCGTTTAAACGTCGAAAAATCTCAATCGGGAAGGAGATTACGGTCATTTTTCGTTAAAATCGACGAATGATCGAATTTTGCAAGTTGTTGGGCTTGTTTCGAAGCTTAACACCGCGTGCACTATGTTCTGCACGTAAACTGCGGTAATTTGGGCGCTTAAACGTCGAAATATCTCAATCGGGAAGGAGATTACGGTTATTTTTCGTCAAAATCGACGAATGATCGAGTTTTGCGAGGTGTTGGGTTTGTTTCGAAGCTTAATACCGCGTGCACAGTATTCTGCACGTAAAATGCAATAATTTGGGCGTTTAAAGGTCGAAAAATCTCAATCGTGGAGGAAATTACGGTCATTTTTCGTTAAAATCGACGAATGATCGAGTTTGGCGAGGTGTTGGGCTTGTTTCGTAGCTTAATACGGCGTGCACTATGTTCTGCACCTAAAATGCAGTATTTTGGGCGTTTAAACGTCGAAATATCTCATCCGGCAATGAAATTACGGTCATTTTTCGTTAAAATCGACAAATGATCGAGTTTTGCGATGTGTTGGGCTTGTTTCGAAGCTTAATACCGCGTGCACTATGTTCTGCACGTAAAATGCAGTAATTTGGGCGCTTAAACGTCGAAATATCTCAATCGGGAAGGAGATTACGGTTATTTTTCGTCAAAATCGACAAATGATCGAGTTTTGCGAGGTGTTGGGCTTGTTTCGTAGCTTAATACGGCGTGCACTATGTTCTGCACCTAAAATGCAGTATTTTGGGCGTTTAAACGTCGAAATATCTCATCCGGCAATGAAATTACGGTCATTTTTCGTTAAAATCGACAAATGATCGAGTTTTGCGATGTGTTGGGCTTGTTTCGAAGCTTAATACCGCGTGCACTATGTTCTGCACGTAAAATGCAGTAATTTGGGCGTTTAAAGGTCGAAAAATCTCAATCGTGGAGGAAATTACGGTCATTTTTCGTTAAAATCGACGAATGATCGAGTTTGGCGAGGTGTTGGGCTTGTTTCGTAGCTTAATACGGCGTGCACTATGTTCTGCACCTAAAATGCAGTATTTTGGGCGTTTAAACGTCGAAATATCTCATCCGGCAATGAAATTACGGTCATTTTTCGTTAAAATCGACAAATGATCGAGTTTTGCGATGTGTTGGGCTTGTTTCGAAGCTTAATACCGCGTGCACTATGTTCTGCACGTAAAATGCAGTAATTTGGGCGCTTAAACGTCGAAATATCTCAATCGGCAAGGAGATTACGGTTATTTTTCGTCAAAATCGACAAATGATCGAGTTTTGCGAGGTGTTGGGCTTGTTTCGTAGCTTAATACGGCGTGCACTATGTTCTGCACCTAAAATGCAGTATTTTGGGCGTTTAAACGTCGAAATATCTCATCCGGCAATGAAATTACGGTCATTTTTCGTTAAAATCGACAAATGATCGAGTTTTGCGATGTGTTGGGCTTGTTTCGAAGCTTAATACCGCGTGCACTATGTTCTGCACGTAAAATGCAGTAATTTGGGCGCTTAAACGTCGAAATATCTCAATCGGGAAGGAGATTACGGTCATTTTTCGTTAAAATCGACGAATGATCGAGTTTTGCGAGGTGTTGGGCTTGTTTCGAAGCTTAATACCGCGTGCACTATGTTCTGCACGAAAAAAGCAGTAATTTGGGCGTTTAAACGCTGAAAAATCTCAATCGGGAAGGAGATTACGGTCATTTTTCGTTAAAAGCGACGAATGATCGAGTTTTGCGAGGTTTTGGGCTTGTTTCGAAGCTTAATACCGCGTGCACTATGTTCTGCACGTAAAATACAGTAATTTGGGCGTTTAACCGTCGAAAAATCTCAATCGGGGAGGAAATTACGGTCATTTTTCGTTAAAATCGACGAATGATCGAGTTTGGCGAGGTGTTGGGCTTGTTTCGAAGCTTAATACGGCGTGCACTGTCTTCTGCACGTAAAATGCAATAAATTGGGCGTTTAAACGTCGAAAAATCTCAATCGGGGAGGAAATTACGGTCATTTTTCGTTAAAATCGACGAATGATCGAGTTTTGCGAGGTGTTGGGCTTGTTTCGAAGCTTAATACCGCGTGCACTATGTTCTGCACGTAAAATGCAGTAATTTGGGCGCTTAAACGTCGAAATATCTCAATCGGGAAGGAGATTACGGTTATTTTTCGTCAAAATCGACGAATGATCGAGTTTTGCGAGGTGTTGGGCTTGTTTCGAAGATTAATACCGCGTGCACTATGTTCTGCACGTAAAATACAGTAATTTGGGCGTTTAAACGTCGAAAAATCTCAATCGGGGAGGAAATTACGGTCATTTTTCGTTAAAATCGACGAATGATCGAGTTTGGCGAGGTGTTGGGCTTGTTTCGTAGCTTAATACGGCGTGCACTATGTTCTGCACCTAAAATGCAGTATTTTGGGCGTTTAAACGTCGAAATATCTCATCCGGCAATGAAATTACGGTCATTTTTCGTTAAAATCGACAAATGATCGAGTTTTGCGATGTGTTGGGCTTGTTTCGAAGCTTAATACCGCGTGCACTATGTTCTGCACGTAAAATGAGGTAATTTGGGCGTTTAAACGTCGAAAAATCTCAATCGGGAAGGAGATTACGGTCATTTTTCGTTAAAATCGACAAATGATCGAGTTTTGCGAGGTGTTGGGCTTGTTTCGAAGCTTAATACCGCGTGCACTATGTTCTGCACGTAAAATGCAGTAATTTGGGCGCTTAAACGTCGAAATATCTCAATCGGGAAGAAGATTACGGTCATTTTTCGTTAAAATCGACGAATGATCGAATTTTGCAAGTTGTTGGGCTTGTTTCGAAGCTTAACACCGCGTGCACTATGTTCTGCACGTAAACTGCGGTAATTTGGGCGCTTAAACGTCGAAATATCTCAATCGGGAAGGAGATTACGGTTATTTTTCGTCAAAATCGACGAATGATCGAGTTTTGCGAGGTGTTGGGCTTGTTTCGAAGCTTAATACCGCGTGCACTATGTTCTGCACGAAAAAAGCAGTAATTTGGGCGTTTAAACGCCGAAAAATCTCAATCGGGAAGGAGATTACGGTCATTTTTCGTTAAAAGCGACGAATGATCGAGTTTTGCGAGGTGTTGGGCTTGTTTCGAAGCTTAATACCGCGTGCACTATGTTCTGCACGTAAAATACAGTAATTTGGGCGTTTAAACGTCGAAAAATCTCAATCGGGGAGGAAATTACGGTCATTTTTCGTTAAAATCGCCGAATGATCGAGTTTTGCGAGTTGTGGGGCTTGTTTCGAAGCTTAACACCGCGTGCACTATGTTCTGCACGTAAAATGAGGTAATTTGGGCGTTTAAACGTCGAAAAATCTCAATCGGGGAGGAAATTACGGTCATTTTTCGTTAAAATCGACGAATGATCGAGTTTGGCGAGGTGTTGGGCTTGTTTCGAAGCTTAATACGGCGTGCACTGTATTCTGCACGTAAAATGCAATAATCTGGGCGTTTAAACGTCGAAAAATCTCAATCGGGGAGGAAATTACGGTCATTTTTCGTTAAAATCGACGAATGATCGAGTTTGGCGAGGTGTTGGGCTTGTTTCGAAGCTTAATACCGCGTGCACTATGTTCTGCACGAAAAAAGCAGTAATTTGGGCGTTTAAACGCCGAAAAATCTCAATCGGGAAGGAGATTACGGTCATTTTTCGTTAAAATCGACGAATGATCGAGTTTTGCGAGGTGTTGGGCTTGTTTCGAAGCTTAATACCGCGTGCACTATGTTCTGCACGTAAAATACAGTAATTTCGGCGTTTAAACGTCGAAAAATCTCAATCGGGGAGGAAATTACGGTCATTTTTCGTTAAAATCGCCGAATGATCGAGTTTTGCGAGTTGTTGGGCTTGTTTCGAAGCTTAACACCGCGTGCACTATGTTCTGCACGTAAAATGAGGTCATTTGGGCGTTTAAACGTCGAAAAATCTCAATCGGGAAGGAGATTACGGTCATTTTTCGTTAAAATCGACGAATGATCGAATTTTGCAAGTTGTTGGGCTTGTTTCGAAGCTTAACACCGCGTGCACTATGTTCTGCACGTAAACTGCGGTAATTTGGGCGCTTAAACGTCGAAATATCTCAATCGGGAAGGAGATTACGGTTATTTTTCGTCAAAATCGACGAATGATCGAGTTTTGCGAGGTGTTGGGTTTGTTTCGAAGCTTAATACCGCGTGCACAGTATTCTGCACGTAAAATGCAATAATTTGGGCGTTTAAAGGTCGAAAAATCTCAATCGTGGAGGAAATTACGGTCATTTTTCGTTAAAATCGACGAATGATCGAGTTTGGCGAGGTGTTGGGCTTGTTTCGTAGCTTAATACGGCGTGCACTATGTTCTGCACCTAAAATGCAGTATTTTGGGCGTTTAAACGTCGAAATATCTCATCCGGCAATGAAATTACGGTCATTTTTCGTTAAAATCGACAAATGATCGAGTTTTGCGATGTGTTGGGCTTGTTTCGAAGCTTAATACCGCGTGCACTATGTTCTGCACGTAAAATGCAGTAATTTGGGCGCTTAAACGTCGAAATATCTCAATCGGGAAGGAGATTACGGTTATTTTTCGTCAAAATCGACAAATGATCGAGTTTTGCGAGGTGTTGGGCTTGTTTCGTAGCTTAATACGGCGTGCACTATGTTCTGCACCTAAAATGCAGTATTTTGGGCGTTTAAACGTCGAAATATCTCATCCGGCAATGAAATTACGGTCATTTTTCGTTAAAATCGACAAATGATCGAGTTTTGCGATGTGTTGGGCTTGTTTCGAAGCTTAATACCGCGTGCACTATGTTCTGCACGTAAAATGCAGTAATTTGGGCGTTTAAAGGTCGAAAAATCTCAATCGTGGAGGAAATTACGGTCATTTTTCGTTAAAATCGACGAATGATCGAGTTTGGCGAGGTGTTGGGCTTGTTTCGTAGCTTAATACGGCGTGCACTATGTTCTGCACCTAAAATGCAGTATTTTGGGCGTTTAAACGTCGAAATATCTCATCCGGCAATGAAATTACGGTCATTTTTCGTTAAAATCGACAAATGATCGAGTTTTGCGATGTGTTGGGCTTGTTTCGAAGCTTAATACCGCGTGCACTATGTTCTGCACGTAAAATGCAGTAATTTGGGCGCTTAAACGTCGAAATATCTCAATCGGCAAGGAGATTACGGTTATTTTTCGTCAAAATCGACAAATGATCGAGTTTTGCGAGGTGTTGGGCTTGTTTCGTAGCTTAATACGGCGTGCACTATGTTCTGCACCTAAAATGCAGTATTTTGGGCGTTTAAACGTCGAAATATCTCATCCGGCAATGAAATTACGGTCATTTTTCGTTAAAATCGACAAATGATCGAGTTTTGCGATGTGTTGGGCTTGTTTCGAAGCTTAATACCGCGTGCACTATGTTCTGCACGTAAAATGCAGTAATTTGGGCGCTTAAACGTCGAAATATCTCAATCGGGAAGGAGATTACGGTCATTTTTCGTTAAAATCGACGAATGATCGAGTTTTGCGAGGTGTTGGGCTTGTTTCGAAGCTTAATACCGCGTGCACTATGTTCTGCACGAAAAAAGCAGTAATTTGGGCGTTTAAACGCTGAAAAATCTCAATCGGGAAGGAGATTACGGTCATTTTTCGTTAAAAGCGACGAATGATCGAGTTTTGCGAGGTTTTGGGCTTGTTTCGAAGCTTAATACCGCGTGCACTATGTTCTGCACGTAAAATACAGTAATTTGGGCGTTTAAACGTCGAAAAATCTCAATCGGGGAGGAAATTACGGTCATTTTTCGTTAAAATCGACGAATGATCGAGTTTGGCGAGGTGTTGGGCTTGTTTCGAAGCTTAATACGGCGTGCACTGTCTTCTGCACGTAAAATGCAATAAATTGGGCGTTTAAACGTCGAAAAATCTCAATCGGGGAGGAAATTACGGTCATTTTTCGTTAAAATCGACGAATGATCGAGTTTTGCGAGGTGTTGGGCTTGTTTCGAAGCTTAATACCGCGTGCACTATGTTCTGCACGTAAAATGCAGTAATTTGGGCGCTTAAACGTCGAAATATCTCAATCGGGAAGGAGATTACGGTTATTTTTCGTCAAAATCGACGAATGATCGAGTTTTGCGAGGTGTTGGGCTTGTTTCGAAGATTAATACCGCGTGCACTATGTTCTGCACGTAAAATACAGTAATTTGGGCGTTTAAACGTCGAAAAATCTCAATCGGGGAGGAAATTACGGTCATTTTTCGTTAAAATCGACGAATGATCGAGTTTGGCGAGGTGTTGGGCTTGTTTCGTAGCTTAATACGGCGTGCACTATGTTCTGCACCTAAAATGCAGTATTTTGGGCGTTTAAACGTCGAAATATCTCATCCGGCAATGAAATTACGGTCATTTTTCGTTAAAATCGACAAATGATCGAGTTTTGCGATGTGTTGGGCTTGTTTCGAAGCTTAATACCGCGTGCACTATGTTCTGCACGTAAAATGAGGTAATGTGGGCGTTTAAACGTCGAAAAATCTCAATCGGGAAGGAGATTACGGTCATTTTTCGTTAAAATCGACAAATGATCGAGTTTTGCGAGGTGTTGGGCTTGTTTCGAAGCTTAATACCGCGTGCACTATGTTCTGCACGTAAAATGCAGTAATTTGGGCGCTTAAACGTCGAAATATCTCAATCGGGAAGGAGATTACGGTCATTTTTCGTTAAAATCGACGAATGATCGAATTTTGCAAGTTGTTGGGCTTGTTTCGAAGCTTAACACCGCGTGCACTATGTTCTGCACGTAAACTGCGGTAATTTGGGCGCTTAAACGTCGAAATATCTCAATCGGGAAGGAGATTACGGTTATTTTTCGTCAAAATCGACGAATGATCGAGTTTTGCGAGGTGTTGGGCTTGTTTCGAAGCTTAATACGGCGTGCACTGTATTCTGCACGTAAAATGCAATAATCTGGGCGTTTAAACGTCGAAAAATCTCAATCGGGGAGGAAATTACGGTCATTTTTCGTTAAAATCGACGAATGATCGAGTTTGGCGAGGTGTTGGGCTTGTTTCGAAGCTTAATACCGCGTGCACTATGTTCTGCACGAAAAAAGCAGTAATTTGGGCGTTTAAACGCCGAAAAATCTCAATCGGGAAGGAGATTACGGTCATTTTTCGTTAAAATCGACGAATGATCGAGTTTTGCGAGGTGTTGGGCTTGTTTCGAAGCTTAATACCGCGTGCACTATGTTCTGCACGTAAAATACAGTAATTTCGGCGTTTAAACGTCGAAAAATCTCAATCGGGGAGGAAATTACGGTCATTTTTCGTTAAAATCGCCGAATGATCGAGTTTTGCGAGTTGTTGGGCTTGTTTCGAAGCTTAACACCGCGTGCACTATGTTCTGCACGTAAAATGAGGTCATTTGGGCGTTTAAACGTCGAAAAATCTCAATCGGGAAGGAGATTACGGTCATTTTTCGTTAAAATCGACGAATGATCGAATTTTGCAAGTTGTTGGGCTTGTTTCGAAGCTTAACACCGCGTGCACTATGTTCTGCACGTAAACTGCGGTAATTTGGGCGCTTAAACGTCGAAATATCTCAATCGGGAAGGAGATTACGGTTATTTTTCGTCAAAATCGACGAATGATCGAGTTTTGCGAGGTGTTGGGCTTGTTTCGAAGCTTAATACCGCGTGCACAGTATTCTGCACGTAAAATGCAATAATTTGGGCGTTTAAAGGTCGAAAAATCTCAATCGTGGAGGAAATTACGGTCATTTTTCGTTAAAATCGACGAATGATCGAGTTTGGCGAGGTGTTGGGCTTGTTTCGTAGCTTAATACGGCGTGCACTATGTTCTGCACCTAAAATGCAGTATTTTGGGCGTTTAAACGTCGAAATATCTCATCCGGCAATGAAATTACGGTCATTTTTCGTTAAAATCGACAAATGATCGAGTTTTGCGATGTGTTGGGCTTGTTTCGAAGCTTAATACCGCGTGCACTATGTTCTGCACGTAAAATGCAGTAATTTGGGCGCTTAAACGTCGAAATATCTCAATCGGGAAGGAGATTACGGTTATTTTTCGTCAAAATCGACAAATGATCGAGTTTTGCGAGGTGTTGGGCTTGTTTCGTAGCTTAATACGGCGTGCACTATGTTCTGCACCTAAAATGCAGTATTTTGGGCGTTTAAACGTCGAAATATCTCATCCGGCAATGAAATTACGGTCATTTTTCGTTAAAATCGACAAATGATCGAGTTTTGCGATGTGTTGGGCTTGTTTCGAAGCTTAATACCGCGTGCACTATGTTCTGCACGTAAAATGCAGTAATTTGGGCGTTTAAAGGTCGAAAAATCTCAATCGTGGAGGAAATTACGGTCATTTTTCGTTAAAATCGACGAATGATCGAGTTTGGCGAGGTGTTGGGCTTGTTTCGTAGCTTAATACGGCGTGCACTATGTTCTGCACCTAAAATGCAGTATTTTGGGCGTTTAAACGTCGAAATATCTCATCCGGCAATGAAATTACGGTCATTTTTCGTTAAAATCGACAAATGATCGAGTTTTGCGATGTGTTGGGCTTGTTTCGAAGCTTAATACCGCGTGCACTATGTTCTGCACGTAAAATGCAGTAATTTGGGCGCTTAAACGTCGAAATATCTCAATCGGCAAGGAGATTACGGTTATTTTTCGTCAAAATCGACAAATGATCGAGTTTTGCGAGGTGTTGGGCTTGTTTCGTAGCTTAATACGGCGTGCACTATGTTCTGCACCTAAAATGCAGTATTTTGGGCGTTTAAACGTCGAAATATCTCATCCGGCAATGAAATTACGGTCATTTTTCGTTAAAATCGACAAATGATCGAGTTTTGCGATGTGTTGGGCTTGTTTCGAAGCTTAATACCGCGTGCACTATGTTCTGCACGTAAAATGCAGTAATTTGGGCGCTTAAACGTCGAAATATCTCAATCGGGAAGGAGATTACGGTCATTTTTCGTTAAAATCGACGAATGATCGAGTTTTGCGAGGTGTTGGGCTTGTTTCGAAGCTTAATACCGCGTGCACTATGTTCTGCACCTAAAATGCAGTATTTTGGGCGTTTAAACGTCGAAATATCTCATCCGGCAATGAAATTACGGTCATTTTTCGTTAAAATCGACAAATGATCGAGTTTTGCGATGTGTTGGGCTTGTTTCGAAGCTTAATACCGCGTGCACTATGTTCTGCACGTAAAATGCAGTAATTTGGGCGCTTAAACGTCGAAATATCTCAATCGGCAAGGAGATTACGGTTATTTTTCGTCAAAATCGACAAATGATCGAGTTTTGCGAGGTGTTGGGCTTGTTTCGTAGCTTAATACGGCGTGCACTATGTTCTGCACCTAAAATGCAGTATTTTGGGCGTTTAAACGTCGAAATATCTCATCCGGCAATGAAATTACGGTCATTTTTCGTTAAAATCGACAAATGATCGAGTTTTGCGATGTGTTGGGCTTGTTTCGAAGCTTAATACCGCGTGCACTATGTTCTGCACGTAAAATGCAGTAATTTGGGCGCTTAAACGTCGAAATATCTCAATCGGGAAGGAGATTACGGTCATTTTTCGTTAAAATCGACGAATGATCGAGTTTTGCGAGGTGTTGGGCTTGTTTCGAAGCTTAATACCGCGTGCACTATGTTCTGCACGAAAAAAGCAGTAATTTGGGCGTTTAAACGCTGAAAAATCTCAATCGGGAAGGAGATTACGGTCATTTTTCGTTAAAAGCGACGAATGATCGAGTTTTGCGAGGTTTTGGGCTTGTTTCGAAGCTTAATACCGCGTGCACTATGTTCTGCACGTAAAATACAGTAATTTGGGCGTTTAAACGTCGAAAAATCTCAATCGGGGAGGAAATTACGGTCATTTTTCGTTAAAATCGACGAATGATCGAGTTTGGCGAGGTGTTGGGCTTGTTTCGAAGCTTAATACGGCGTGCACTGTCTTCTGCACGTAAAATGCAATAAATTGGGCGTTTAAACGTCGAAAAATCTCAATCGGGGAGGAAATTACGGTCATTTTTCGTTAAAATCGACGAATGATCGAGTTTTGCGAGGTGTTGGGCTTGTTTCGAAGCTTAATACCGCGTGCACTATGTTCTGCACGTAAAATGCAGTAATTTGGGCGCTTAAACGTCGAAATATCTCAATCGGGAAGGAGATTACGGTTATTTTTCGTCAAAATCGACGAATGATCGAGTTTTGCGAGGTGTTGGGCTTGTTTCGAAGATTAATACCGCGTGCACTATGTTCTGCACGTAAAATACAGTAATTTGGGCGTTTAAACGTCGAAAAATCTCAATCGGGGAGGAAATTACGGTCATTTTTCGTTAAAATCGACGAATGATCGAGTTTGGCGAGGTGTTGGGCTTGTTTCGTAGCTTAATACGGCGTGCACTATGTTCTGCACCTAAAATGCAGTATTTTGGGCGTTTAAACGTCGAAATATCTCATCCGGCAATGAAATTACGGTCATTTTTCGTTAAAATCGACAAATGATCGAGTTTTGCGATGTGTTGGGCTTGTTTCGAAGCTTAATACCGCGTGCACTATGTTCGGCACGTAAAATGAGGTAATTTGGGCGTTTAAACGTCGAAAAATCTCAATCGGGAAGGAGATTACGGTCATTTTTCGTTAAAATCGACAAATGATCGAGTTTTGCGAGGTGTTGGGCTTGTTTCGAAGCTTAATACCGCGTGCACTATGTTCTGCACGTAAAATGCAGTAATTTGGGCGCTTAAACGTCGAAATATCTCAATCGGGAAGGAGATTACGGTCATTTTTCGTTAAAATCGACGAATGATCGAATTTTGCAAGTTGTTGGGCTTGTTTCGAAGCTTAACACCGCGTGCACTATGTTCTGCACGTAAACTGCGGTAATTTGGGCGCTTAAACGTCGAAATATCTCAATCGGGAAGGAGATTACGGTTATTTTTCGTCAAAATCGACGAATGATCGAGTTTTGCGAGGTGTTGGGCTTGTTTCGAAGCTTAATACGGCGTGCACTGTATTCTGCACGTAAAATGCAATAATCTGGGCGTTTAAACGTCGAAAAATCTCAATCGGGGAGGAAATTACGGTCATTTTTCGTTAAAATCGACGAATGATCGAGTTTGGCGAGGTGTTGGGCTTGTTTCGAAGCTTAATACCGCGTGCACTATGTTCTGCACGAAAAAAGCAGTAATTTGGGCGTTTAAACGCCGAAAAATCTCAATCGGGAAGGAGATTACGGTCATTTTTCGTTAAAATCGACGAATGATCGAGTTTTGCGAGGTGTTGGGCTTGTTTCGAAGCTTAATACCGCGTGCACTATGTTCTGCACGTAAAATACAGTAATTTCGGCGTTTAAACGTCGAAAAATCTCAATCGGGGAGGAAATTACGGTCATTTTTCGTTAAAATCGCCGAATGATCGAGTTTTGCGAGTTGTTGGGCTTGTTTCGAAGCTTAACACCGCGTGCACTATGTTCTGCACGTAAAATGAGGTCATTTGGGCGTTTAAACGTCGAAAAATCTCAATCGGGAAGGAGATTACGGTCATTTTTCGTTAAAATCGACGAATGATCGAATTTTGCAAGTTGTTGGGCTTGTTTCGAAGCTTAACACCGCGTGCACTATGTTCTGCACGTAAACTGCGGTAATTTGGGCGCTTAAACGTCGAAATATCTCAATCGGGAAGGAGATTACGGTTATTTTTCGTCAAAATCGACGAATGATCGAGTTTTGCGAGGTGTTGGGCTTGTTTCGAAGCTTAATACCGCGTGCACAGTATTCTGCACGTAAAATGCAATAATTTGGGCGTTTAAAGGTCGAAAAATCTCAATCGTGGAGGAAATTACGGTCATTTTTCGTTAAAATCGACGAATGATCGAGTTTGGCGAGGTGTTGGGCTTGTTTCGTAGCTTAATACGGCGTGCACTATGTTCTGCACCTAAAATGCAGTATTTTGGGCGTTTAAACGTCGAAATATCTCATCCGGCAATGAAATTACGGTCATTTTTCGTTAAAATCGACAAATGATCGAGTTTTGCGATGTGTTGGGCTTGTTTCGAAGCTTAATACCGCGTGCACTATGTTCTGCACGTAAAATGCAGTAATTTGGGCGCTTAAACGTCGAAATATCTCAATCGGGAAGGAGATTACGGTTATTTTTCGTCAAAATCGACAAATGATCGAGTTTTGCGAGGTGTTGGGCTTGTTTCGTAGCTTAATACGGCGTGCACTATGTTCTGCACCTAAAATGCAGTATTTTGGGCGTTTAAACGTCGAAATATCTCATCCGGCAATGAAATTACGGTCATTTTTCGTTAAAATCGACAAATGATCGAGTTTTGCGATGTGTTGGGCTTGTTTCGAAGCTTAATACCGCGTGCACTATGTTCTGCACGTAAAATGCAGTAATTTGGGCGTTTAAAGGTCGAAAAATCTCAATCGTGGAGGAAATTACGGTCATTTTTCGTTAAAATCGACGAATGATCGAGTTTGGCGAGGTGTTGGGCTTGTTTCGTAGCTTAATACGGCGTGCACTATGTTCTGCACCTAAAATGCAGTATTTTGGGCGTTTAAACGTCGAAATATCTCATCCGGCAATGAAATTACGGTCATTTTTCGTTAAAATCGACAAATGATCGAGTTTTGCGATGTGTTGGGCTTGTTTCGAAGCTTAATACCGCGTGCACTATGTTCTGCACGTAAAATGCAGTAATTTGGGCGCTTAAACGTCGAAATATCTCAATCGGCAAGGAGATTACGGTTATTTTTCGTCAAAATCGACAAATGATCGAGTTTTGCGAGGTGTTGGGCTTGTTTCGTAGCTTAATACGGCGTGCACTATGTTCTGCACCTAAAATGCAGTATTTTGGGCGTTTAAACGTCGAAATATCTCATCCGGCAATGAAATTACGGTCATTTTTCGTTAAAATCGACAAATGATCGAGTTTTGCGATGTGTTGGGCTTGTTTCGAAGCTTAATACCGCGTGCACTATGTTCTGCACGTAAAATGCAGTAATTTGGGCGCTTAAACGTCGAAATATCTCAATCGGGAAGGAGATTACGGTCATTTTTCGTTAAAATCGACGAATGATCGAGTTTTGCGAGGTGTTGGGCTTGTTTCGAAGCTTAATACCGCGTGCACTATGTTCTGCACGAAAAAAGCAGTAATTTGGGCGTTTAAACGCTGAAAAATCTCAATCGGGAAGGAGATTACGGTCATTTTTCGTTAAAAGCGACGAATGATCGAGTTTTGCGAGGTTTTGGGCTTGTTTCGAAGCTTAATACCGCGTGCACTATGTTCTGCACGTAAAATACAGTAATTTGGGCGTTTAAACGTCGAAAAATCTCAATCGGGGAGGAAATTACGGTCATTTTTCGTTAAAATCGACGAATGATCGAGTTTGGCGAGGTGTTGGGCTTGTTTCGAAGCTTAATACGGCGTGCACTGTCTTCTGCACGTAAAATGCAATAAATTGGGCGTTTAAACGTCGAAAAATCTCAATCGGGGAGGAAATTACGGTCATTTTTCGTTAAAATCGACGAATGATCGAGTTTTGCGAGGTGTTGGGCTTGTTTCGAAGCTTAATACCGCGTGCACTATGTTCTGCACGTAAAATGCAGTAATTTGGGCGCTTAAACGTCGAAATATCTCAATCGGGAAGGAGATTACGGTTATTTTTCGTCAAAATCGACGAATGATCGAGTTTTGCGAGGTGTTGGGCTTGTTTCGAAGATTAATACCGCGTGCACTATGTTCTGCACGTAAAATACAGTAATTTGGGCGTTTAAACGTCGAAAAATCTCAATCGGGGAGGAAATTACGGTCATTTTTCGTTAAAATCGACGAATGATCGAGTTTGGCGAGGTGTTGGGCTTGTTTCGAAGCTTAATACCGCGTGCACTATGTTCTGCACGTAAAATGCAGTAATTTGGGCGCTTAAACGTCGAAATATCTCAATCGGGAAGGAGATTACGGCCATTTTTCGTTAAAATCGACGAATGATCGAGTTTGGCGAGGTGTTGGGCTTGTTTCGAAGCTTAATACCGCGTGCACTATGTTCTGCACGTAAAATGCAGTAATTTGGGCGCTTAAACGTCGAAATATCTCATCCGGCAATGAAATTACGGTCATTTTTCGTTAAAATCGACAAATGATCGAGTTTTGCGATGTGTTGGGCTTGTTTCGAAGCTTAATACCGCGTGCACTATGTTCTGCACGTAAAATGAGGTAATTTGGGCGTTTAAACGTCGAAAAATCTCAATCGGGAAGGAGATTACGGTCATTTTTCGTTAAAATCGACAAATGATCGAGTTTTGCGAGGTGTTGGGCTTGTTTCGAAGCTTAATACCGCGTGCACTATGTTCTGCACGTAAAATGCAGTAATTTGGGCGCTTAAACGTCGAAATATCTCAATCGGGAAGGAGATTATGGTCATTTTTCGTTAAAATCGACGAATGATCGAATTTTGCAAGTTGTTGGGCTTGTTTCGAAGCTTAACACCGCGTGCACTATGTTCTGCACGTAAACTGCGGTAATTTGGGCGCTTAAACGTCGAAATATCTCAATCGGGAAGGAGATTACGGTTATTTTTCGTCAAAATCGACGAATGATCGAGTTTTGCGAGGTGTTGGGCTTGTTTCGAAGCTTAATACCGCGTGCACTATGTTCTGCACGTAAAATGCAGTAATTTGGGCGCTTAAATGTCGAAATATCTCAATCGGGAAGGAGATTACGGCCATTTTTCGTTAAAATCGACGAATGATCGAGTTTGGCGAGGTGTTGGGCTTGTTTCGTAGCTTAATACGGCGTGCACTATGTTCTGCACCTAAAATGCAGTATTTTGGGCGTTTAAACGTCGAAAAATCTCAATCGGGGAGGAAATTACGGTCATTTTTCGTTAAAATCGACAAATGATCGAGTTTTGCGATGTGTTGGGCTTGTTTCGAAGCTTAATACCGCGTGCACTATGTTCTGCACGTAAAATGCAGTAATTTGGGCGCTTAAACGTCGAAATATCTCAATCGGGAAGGAGATTACGGTTATTTTTCGTCAAAATCGACAAATGAACGAGTTTTGCGAGGTGTTGGGCTTGTTTCGAAGCTTAATACCGCGTGCACTATGTTCTGCACGTAAAATGCAGTAATTTGGGCGCTTAAACGTCGAAATATCTCAATCGGGAAGGAGATTACGGTCATTTTTCGTTAAAATCGACGAATGATCGAGTTTTGCGAGGTGTTGGGCTTGTTTCGAAGCTTAATACCGCGTGCACTATGTTCTGCACGTAAAATGCAGTAATTTGGGCGCTTAAACGTCGAAATATCTCAATCGGGAAGGAGATTACGGCCATTTTTCGTTAAAATCGACGAATGATCGAGTTTGGCGAGGTGTTGGGCTTGTTTCGTAGCTTAATACGGCGTGCACTATGTTCTGCACCTAAAATGCAGTATTTTGGGCGTTTAAACGTCGAAATATCTCATCCGGCAATGAAATTACGGTCATTTTTCGTTAAAATCGACAAATGATCGAGTTTTGCGATGTGTTGGGCTTGTTTCGAAGCTTAATACCGCGTGCACTATGTTCTGCACGTAAAATGAGGTAATTTGGGCGTTTAAACGTCGAAAAATCTCAATCGGGAAGGAGATTACGGTCATTTTTCGTTAAAATCGACAAATGATCGAGTTTTGCGAGGTGTTGGGCTTGTTTCGAAGCTTAATACCGCGTGCACTATGTTCTGCACGTAAAATGCAGTAATTTGGGCGCTTAAACGTCGAAATATCTCAATCGGGAAGGAGATTATGGTCATTTTTCGTTAAAATCGACGAATGATCGAATTTTGCAAGTTGTTGGGCTTGTTTCGAAGCTTAACACCGCGTGCACTATGTTCTGCACGTAAACTGCGGTAATTTGGGCGCTTAAACGTCGAAATATCTCAATCGGGAAGGAGATTACGGTTATTTTTCGTCAAAATCGACGAATGATCGAGTTTTGCGAGGTGTTGGGCTTGTTTCGAAGCTTAATACCGCGTGCACTATGTTCTGCACGTAAAATGCAGTAATTTGGGCGCTTAAATGTCGAAATATCTCAATCGGGAAGGAGATTACGGCCATTTTTCGTTAAAATCGACGAATGATCGAGTTTGGCGAGGTGTTGGGCTTGTTTCGTAGCTTAATACGGCGTGCACTATGTTCTGCACCTAAAATGCAGTATTTTGGGCGTTTAAACGTCGAAAAATCTCAATCGGGGAGGAAATTACGGTCATTTTTCGTTAAAATCGACAAATGATCGAGTTTTGCGATGTGTTGGGCTTGTTTCGAAGCTTAATACCGCGTGCACTATGTTCTGCACGTAAAATGCAGTAATTTGGGCGCTTAAACGTCGAAATATCTCAATCGGGAAGGAGATTACGGTTATTTTTCGTCAAAATCGACAAATGAACGAGTTTTGCGAGGTGTTGGGCTTGTTTCGAAGCTTAATACCGCGTGCACTATGTTCTGCACGTAAAATGCAGTAATTTGGGCGCTTAAACGTCGAAATATCTCAATCGGGAAGGAGATTACGGTCATTTTTCGTTAAAATCGACGAATGATCGAGTTTTGCGAGGTGTTGGGCTTGTTTCGAAGCTTAATACCGCGTGCACTATGTTCTGCACGTAAAATGCAGTAATTTGGGCGCTTAAACGTCGAAATATCTCAATCGGGAAGGAGATTACGGCCATTTTTCGTTAAAATCGACGAATGATCGAGTTTGGCGAGGTGTTGGGCTTGTTTCGTAGCTTAATACGGCGTGCACTATGTTCTGCACCTAAAATGCAGTATTTTGGGCGTTTAAACGTCGAAATATCTCATCCGGCAATGAAATTACGGTCATTTTTCGTTAAAATCGACAAATGATCGAGTTTTGCGATGTGTTGGGCTTGTTTCGAAGCTTAATACCGCGTGCACTATGTTCTGCACGTAAAATGCAGTAATTTGGGCGCTTAAACGTCGAAATATCTCAATCGGGAAGGAGATTACGGTTATTTTTCGTCAAAATCGACAAATGATCGAGTTTTGCGAGGTGTTGGGCTTGTTTCGAAGCTTAATACCGCGTGCACTATGTTCTGCACGTAAAATGCAGTAATTTGGGCGCTTAAACGTCGAAATATCTCAATCGGGAAGGAGATTACGGTCATTTTTCGTTAAAATCGACGAATGATCGAGTTTTGCGAGGTGTTGGGCTTGTTTCGAAGCTTAATACCGCGTGCACTATGTTCTGCACGTAAAATACAGTAATTTGGGCGCTTAAACGTCGAAATATCTCAATCGGGAAGGAGATTACGGTTATTTTTCGTCAAAATCGACAAATGATCGAGTTTTGCGAGGTGTTGGGCTTGTTTCGAAGCTTAATACCGCGTGCACTATGTTCTGCACGTAAAATGCAGTAATTTGGGCGCTTAAACGTCGAAATATCTCAATCGGGAAGGAGATTACGGTCATTTTTCGTTAAAATCGACGAATGATCGAGTTTTGCGAGGTGTTGGGCTTGTTTCGAAGCTTAATACCGCGTGCACTATGTTCTGCACGAAAAAAGCAGTAATGTGGGCGTTTAAACGCCGAAAAATCTCAATCGGGAAGGAGATTACGGTCATTTTTCGTTAAAAGCGACGAATGATCGAGTTTTGCGAGGTGTTGGGCTTGTTTCGAAGCTTAATACCGCGTGCACTATGTTCTGCACGTAAAATACAGTAATTTGGGCGTTTAAACGTCGAAAAATCTCAATCGGGGAGGAAATTACGGTCATTTTTCGTTAAAATCGACGAATGATCGAGTTTGGCGAGGTGTTGGGCTTGTTTCGAAGCTTAATACGGCGTGCACTGTCTTCTGCACGTAAAATGCAATAAATTGGGCTTTTAAACGTCGAAAAATCTCAATCGGGGAGGAAATTACGGTCATTTTTCGTTAAAATCGAAGAATGATCGAGTTTTGCGAGGTGTTGGGCTTGTTTCGAAGCTTAATACCGCGTGCACTATGTTCTGCACGTAAAATGCAGTAATTTGGGCGCTTAAACGTCGAAATATCTCAATCGGGAAGGAGATTACGGTTATTTTTCGTCAAAATCGACGAATGATCGAGTTTTGCGAGGTGTTGGGCTTGTTTCGAAGATTAATACCGCGTGCACTATGTTCTGCACGTAAAATACAGTAATTTGGGCGTTTAAACGTCGAAAAATCTCAATCGGGGAGGAAATTACGGTCATTTTTCGTTAAAATCGACGAATGATCGAGTTTGGCGAGGTGTTGGGCTTGTTTCGAAGCTTAATAGGGCGTGCACTGTCTTCTGCACGTAAAATGCAATAAATTGGGCGTTTAAACGTCGAAAAATCTCAATCGGCAAGGAGATTACGGTTATTTTTCGTCAAAATCGACAAATGATCGAGGTTTGCGAGGTGTTGGGCTTGTTTCGTAGCTTAATACGGCGTGCACTATGTTCTGCACCTAAAATGCAGTATTTTGGGCGTTTAAACGTCGAAATATCTTATCCGGCAATGAAATTACGGTCATTTTTCGTTAAAATCGACAAATGATCGAGTTTTGCGATGTGTTGGGCTTGTTTCGAAGCTTAATACCGCGTGCACTATGTTCTGCACGTAAAATGCAGTAATTTGGGCGCTTAAACGTCGAAATATCTCAATCGGGAAGGAGATTACGGTCATTTTTCGTTAAAATCGACGAATGATCGAGTTTTGCGAGGTGTTGGGCTTGTTTCGAAGCTTAATACCGCGTGCACTATGTTCTGCACGAAAAAAGCAGTAATTTGGGCGTTTAAACGCCGAAAAATCTCAATCGGGAAGGAGATTACGGTCATTTTTCGTTAAAATCGACGAATGATCGTGTTTGGCGAGGTGTTGGGCTTGTTTCGTAGCTTAATACGGCGTGCACTATGTTCTGCACCTAAAATGCAGTATTTTGGGCGTTTAAACGTCGAAATATCTCATCCGGCAATGAAATTACGGTCATTTTTCGTTAAAATCGACAAATGATCGAGTTTTGCGAGGTGTTGGGCTTGTTTCGAAGCTTAATAGGGCGTGCACTGTCTTCTGCACGTAAAATGCAATAAATTGGGCGTTTAAACGTCGAAAAATCTCAATCGGCAAGGAGATTACGGTTATTTTTCGTCAAAATCGACAAATGATCGAGTTTTGCGAGGTGTTGGGCTTGTTTCGTAGCTTAATACGGCGTGCACTATGTTCTGCACCTAAAATGCAGTATTTTGGGCGTTTAAACGTCGAAATATCTCATCCGGCAATGAAATTACGGTCATTTTTCGTTAAAATCGACAAATGATCGAGTTTTGCGATGTGTTGGGCTTGTTTCGAAGCTTAATACCGCGTGCACTATGTTCTGCACGTAAAATGCAGTAATTTGGGCGCTTAAACGTCGAACTATCTCAATCGGGAAGGAGATTACGGTCATTTTTCGTTAAAATCGACGAATGATCGAGTTTTGCGAGGTGTTGGGCTTGTTTCGAAGCTTAATACCGCGTGCACTATGTTCTGCACGAAAAAAGCAGTAATTTGGGCGTTTAAACGCCGAAAAATCTCAATCGGGAAGGAGATTACGGTCATTTTTCGTTAAAATCGACGAATGATCGAGTTTGGCGAGGTGTTGGGCTTGTTTCGTAGCTTAATACGGCGTGCACTATGTTCTGCACCTAAAATGCAGTATTTTGGGCGTTTAAACGTCGAAATATCTCATCCGGCAATGAAATTACGGTCATTTTTCGTTAAAATCGACAAATGATCGAGTTTTGCGATGTGTTGGGCTTGTTTCGAAGCTTAATACCGCGTGCACTATGTTCTGCACGTAAAATGCAGTAATTTGGGCGCTTAAACGTCGAAATATCTCAATCGGGAAGGAGATTACGGTTATTTTTCGTCAAAATCGACAAATGATCGAGTTTTGCGAGGTGTTGGGCTTGTTTCGAAGCTTAATACCGCGTGCACTATGTTCTGCACGTAAAATGCAGTAATTTGGGCGCTTAAACGTCGAAATATCTCAATCGGGAAGGAGATTACGGTCATTTTTCGTTAAAATCGACGAATGATCGAGTTTTGCGAGGTGTTGGGCTTGTTTCGAAGCTTAATACCGCGTGCACTATGTTCTGCACGAAAAAAGCAGTAATGTGGGCGTTTAAACGCCGAAAAATCTCAATCGGGAAGGAGATTACGGTCATTTTTCGTTAAAAGCGACGAATGATCGAGTTTTGCGAGGTGTTGGGCTTGTTTCGAAGCTTAATACCGCGTGCACTATGTTCTGCACGTAAAATACAGTAATTTGGGCGTTTAAACGTCGAAAAATCTCAATCGGGGAGGAAATTACGGTCATTTTTCGTTAAAATCGACGAATGATCGAGTTTGGCGAGGTGTTGGGCTTGTTTCGAAGCTTAATACGGCGTGCACTGTCTTCTGCACGTAAAATGCAATAAATTGGGCTTTTAAACGTCGAAAAATCTCAATCGGGGAGGGAATTACGGTCATTTTTCGTTAAAATCGAAGAATGATCGAGTTTTGCGAGGTGTTGGGCTTGTTTCGAAGCTTAATACCACGTGCACTATGTTCTGCACGTAAAATGCAGTAATTTGGGCGCTTAAACGTCGAAATATCTCAATCGGGAAGGAGATTACGGTTATTTTTCGTCAAAATCGACGAATGATCGAGTTTTGCGAGGTGTTGGGCTTGTTTCGAAGATTAATACCGCGTGCACTATGTTCTGCACGTAAAATACAGTAATTTGGGCGTTTAAACGTCGAAAAATCTCAATCGGGGAGGAAATTACGGTCATTTTTCGTTGAAATCGACGAATGATCGAGTTTGGCGAGGTGTTGGGCTTGTTTCGAAGCTTAATAGGGCGTGCACTGTCTTCTGCACGTAAAATGCAATAAATTGGGCGTTTAAACGTCGAAAAATCTCAATCGGCAAGGAGATTACGGTTATTTTTCGTCAAAATCGACAAATGATCGAGTTTTGCGAGGTGTTGGGCTTGTTTCGTAGCTTAATACGGCGTGCACTATGTTCTGCACCTAAAATGCAGTATTTTGGGCGTTTAAACGTCGAAATATCTCATCCGGCAATGAAATTACGGTCATTTTTCGTTAAAATCGACAAATGATCGAGTTTTGCGATGTGTTGGGCTTGTTTCGAAGCTTAATACCGCGTGCACTATGTTCTGCACGTAAAATGCAGTAATTTGGGCGCTTAAACGTCGAAATATCTCAATCGGGAAGGAGATTACGGTCATTTTTCGTTAAAATCGACGAATGATCGAGTTTTGCGAGGTGTTGGGCTTGTTTCGAAGCTTAATACCGCGTGCACTATGTTCTGCACGAAAAAAGCAGTAATTTGGGCGTTTAAACGCCGAAAAATCTCAATCGGGAAGGAGATTACGGTCATTTTTCGTTAAAAGCGACGAATGATCGAGTTTTGCGAGGTTTTGGGCTTGTTTCGAAGCTTAATACCGCGTGCACTATGTTCTGCACGTAAAATACAGTAATTTGGGCGTTTAAACGTCGAAAAATCTCAATCGGGGAGGAAATTACGGTCATTTTTCGTTAAAATCGACGAATGATCGAGTTTGGCGAGGTGTTGGGCTTGTTTCGAAGCTTAATACGGCGTGCACTGTCTTCTGCACGTAAAATGCAATAAATTGGGCGTTTAAACGTCGAAAAATCTCAATCGGGGAGGAAATTACGGTCATTTTTCGTTAAAATCGACGAATGATCGAGTTTTGCGAGGTTTTGGGCTTGTTTCGAAGCTTAATACCGCGTGCACTATGTTCTGCACGTAAAATACAGTAATTTGGGCGTTTAAACGTCGAAAAATCTCAATCGGGGAGGAAATTACGGTCATTTTTCGTTAAAATCGACGAATGATCGAGTTTTGCGAGGTGTTGGGCTTGTTTCGAAGCTTAATACCGCGTGCACTATGTTCTGCACGAAAAAAGCAGTAATTTGGGCGTTTAAACGCCGAAAAATCTCAATCGGGAAGGAGATTACGGTCATTTTTCGTTAAAATCGACGAATGATCGTGTTTGGCGAGGTGTTGGGCTTGTTTCGTAGCTTAATACGGCGTGCACTATGTTCTGCACCTAAAATGCAGTATTTTGGGCGTTTAAACGTCGAAATATCTCATCCGGCAATGAAATTACGGTCATTTTTCGTTAAAATCGACAAATGATCGAGTTTTGCGAGGTGTTGGGCTTGTTTCGAAGCTTAATAGGGCGTGCACTGTCTTCTGCACGTAAAATGCAATAAATTGGGCGTTTAAACGTCGAAAAATCTCAATCGGCAAGGAGATTACGGTTATTTTTCGTCAAAATCGACAAATGATCGAGTTTTGCGAGGTGTTGGGCTTGTTTCGTAGCTTAATACGGCGTGCACTATGTTCTGCACCTAAAATGCAGTATTTTGGGCGTTTTAAACGTCGAAATATCTCATCCGGCAATGAAATTACGGTCATTTTTCGTTAAAATCGACAAATGATCGAGTTTTGCGATGTGTTGGGCTTGTTTCGAAGCTTAATACCGCGTGCACTATGTTCTGCACGTAAAATGCAGTAATTTGGGCGCTTAAACGTCGAACTATCTCAATCGGGAAGGAGATTACGGTCATTTTTCGTTAAAATCGACGAATGATCGAGTTTTGCGAGGTGTTGGGCTTGTTTCGAAGCTTAATACCGCGTGCACTATGTTCTGCACGAAAAAAGCAGTAATTTGGGCGTTTAAACGCCGAAAAATCTCAATCGGGAAGGAGATTACGGTCATTTTTCGTTAAAATCGACGAATGATCGAGTTTGGCGAGGTGTTGGGCTTGTTTCGTAGCTTAATACGGCGTGCACTATGTTCTGCACCTAAAATGCAGTATTTTGGGCGTTTAAACGTCGAAATATCTCATCCGGCAATGAAATTACGGTCATTTTTCGTTAAAATCGACAAATGATCGAGTTTTGCGATGTGTTGGGCTTGTTTCGAAGCTTAATACCGCGTGCACTATGTTCTGCACGTAAAATGCAGTAATTTGGGCGCTTAAACGTCGAAATATCTCAATCGGGAAGGAGATTACGGTTATTTTTCGTCAAAATCGACAAATGATCGAGTTTTGCGAGGTGTTGGGCTTGTTTCGAAGCTTAATACCGCGTGCACTATGTTCTGCACGTAAAATGCAGTAATTTGGGCGCTTAAACGTCGAAATATCTCAATCGGGAAGGAGATTACGGTCATTTTTCGTTAAAATCGACGAATGATCGAGTTTTGCGAGGTGTTGGGCTTGTTTCGAAGCTTAATACCGCGTGCACTATGTTCTGCACGAAAAAAGCAGTAATGTGGGCGTTTAAACGCCGAAAAATCTCAATCGGGAAGGAGATTACGGTCATTTTTCGTTAAAAGCGACGAATGATCGAGTTTTGCGAGGTGTTGGGCTTGTTTCGAAGCTTAATACCGCGTGCACTATGTTCTGCACGTAAAATACAGTAATTTGGGCGTTTAAACGTCGAAAAATCTCAATCGGGGAGGAAATTACGGTCATTTTTCGTTAAAATCGACGAATGATCGAGTTTGGCGAGGTGTTGGGCTTGTTTCGAAGCTTAATACGGCGTGCACTGTCTTCTGCACGTAAAATGCAATAAATTGGGCTTTTAAACGTCGAAAAATCTCAATCGGGGAGGGAATTACGGTCATTTTTCGTTAAAATCGAAGAATGATCGAGTTTTGCGAGGTGTTGGGCTTGTTTCGAAGCTTAATACCACGTGCACTATGTTCTGCACGTAAAATGCAGTAATTTGGGCGCTTAAACGTCGAAATATCTCAATCGGGAAGGAGATTACGGTTATTTTTCGTCAAAATCGACGAATGATCGAGTTTTGCGAGGTGTTGGGCTTGTTTCGAAGATTAATACCGCGTGCACTATGTTCTGCACGTAAAATACAGTAATTTGGGCGTTTAAACGTCGAAAAATCTCAATCGGGGAGGAAATTACGGTCATTTTTCGTTGAAATCGACGAATGATCGAGTTTGGCGAGGTGTTGGGCTTGTTTCGAAGCTTAATAGGGCGTGCACTGTCTTCTGCACGTAAAATGCAATAAATTGGGCGTTTAAACGTCGAAAAATCTCAATCGGCAAGGAGATTACGGTTATTTTTCGTCAAAATCGACAAATGATCGAGTTTTGCGAGGTGTTGGGCTTGTTTCGTAGCTTAATACGGCGTGCACTATGTTCTGCACCTAAAATGCAGTATTTTGGGCGTTTAAACGTCGAAATATCTCATCCGGCAATGAAATTACGGTCATTTTTCGTTAAAATCGACAAATGATCGAGTTTTGCGATGTGTTGGGCTTGTTTCGAAGCTTAATACCGCGTGCACTATGTTCTGCACGTAAAATGCAGTAATTTGGGCGCTTAAACGTCGAAATATCTCAATCGGGAAGGAGATTACGGTCATTTTTCGTTAAAATCGACGAATGATCGAGTTTTGCGAGGTGTTGGGCTTGTTTCGAAGCTTAATACCGCGTGCACTATGTTCTGCACGAAAAAAGCAGTAATTTGGGCGTTTAAACGCCGAAAAATCTCAATCGGGAAGGAGATTACGGTCATTTTTCGTTAAAAGCGACGAATGATCGAGTTTTGCGAGGTTTTGGGCTTGTTTCGAAGCTTAATACCGCGTGCACTATGTTCTGCACGTAAAATACAGTAATTTGGGCGTTTAAACGTCGAAAAATCTCAATCGGGGAGGAAATTACGGTCATTTTTCGTTAAAATCGACGAATGATCGAGTTTGGCGAGGTGTTGGGCTTGTTTCGAAGCTTAATACGGCGTGCACTGTCTTCTGCACGTAAAATGCAATAAATTGGGCGTTTAAACGTCGAAAAATCTCAATCGGGGAGGAAATTACGGTCATTTTTCGTTAAAATCGACGAATGATCGAGTTTTGCGAGGTGTTGGGCTTGTTTCGAAGCTTAATACCGCGTGCACTATGTTCTGCACGTAAAATGCAGTAATTTGGGCGCTTAAACGTCGAAATATCTCAATCGGGAAGGAGATTACGGTTATTTTTCGTCAAAATCGACGAATGATCGAGTTTTGCGAGGTGTTGGGCTTGTTTCGAAACTTAATACCGCGTGCACTATGTTCTGCACGTAAAATGCAGTAATTTGGGCGCTTAAATGTCGAAATATCTCAATCGGGAAGGAGATTACGGCCATTTTTCGTTAAAATCGACGAATGATCGAGTTTGGCGAGGTGTTGGGCTTGTTTCGTAGCTTAATACGGCGTGCACTATGTTCTGCACCTAAAATGCAGTATTTTGGGCGTTTAAACGTCGAAAAATCTCAATCGGGGAGGAAATTACGGTCATTTTTCGTTAAAATCGACAAATGATCGAGTTTTGCGATGTGTTGGGCTTGTTTCGAAGCTTAATACCGCGTGCACTATGTTCTGCACGTAAAATGCAGTAATTTGGGCGCTTAAACGTCGAAATATCTCAATCGGGAAGGAGATTACGGTTATTTTTCGTCAAAATCGACAAATGAACGAGTTTTGCGAGGTGTTGGGCTTGTTTCGAAGCTTAATACCGCGTGCACTATGTTCTGCACGTAAAATGCAGTAATTTGGGCGCTTAAACGTCGAAATATCTCAATCGGGAAGGAGATTACGGTCATTTTTCGTTAAAATCGACGAATGATCGAGTTTTGCGAGGTGTTGGGCTTGTTTCGAAGCTTAATACCGCGTGCACTATGTTCTGCACGTAAAATGCAGTAATTTGGGCGCTTAAACGTCGAAATATCTCAATCGGGAAGGAGATTACGGCCATTTTTCGTTAAAATCGACGAATGATCGAGTTTGGCGAGGTGTTGGGCTTGTTTCGTAGCTTAATACGGCGTGCACTATGTTCTGCACCTAAAATGCAGTATTTTGGGCGTTTAAACGTCGAAATATCTCATCCGGCAATGAAATTACGGTCATTTTTCGTTAAAATCGACAAATGATCGAGTTTTGCGATGTGTTGGGCTTGTTTCGAAGCTTAATACCGCGTGCACTATGTTCTGCACGTAAAATGCAGTAATTTGGGCGCTTAAACGTCGAAATATCTCAATCGGGAAGGAGATTACGGTCATTTTTCGTTAAAATCGACGAATGATCGAGTTTTGCGAGGTGTTGGGCTTGTTTCGAAGCTTAATACCGCGTGCACTATGTTCTGCACGAAAAAAGCAGTAATTTGGGCGTTTAAACGCCGAAAAATCTCAATCGGGAAGGAGATTACGGTCATTTTTCGTTGGAAGCGACGAATGATCGAGTTTTGCGAGGTGTTGGGCTTGTTTCGAAGCTTAATACCGCGTGCACTATGTTCTGCACGTAAAATACAGTAATTTGGGCGTTTAAACGTCGAAAAATCTCAATCGGGGAGGAAATTACGGTCATTTTTCGTTAAAATCGACGAATGATCGAGTTTGGCGAGGTGTTGGGCTTGTTTCGAAGCTTAATACGGCGTGCACTGTCTTCTGCACGTAAAATGCAATAAATTGGGCGTTTAAACGTCGAAAAATCTCAATCGGGGAGGAAATTACGGTCATTTTTCGTTAAAATCGACGAATGATCGAGTTTTGCGAGGTGTTGGGCTTGTTTCGAAGCTTAATACCGCGTGCACTATGTTCTGCACGTAAAATACAGTAATTTGGGCGTTTAAACGTCGAAAAATCTCAATCGGGGAGGAAATTACGGTCATTTTTCGTTAAAATCGACGAATGATCGAGTTTGGCGAGGTGTTGGGCTTGTTTCGAAGCTTAATAGGGCGTGCACTGTCTTCTGCACGTAAAATGCAATAAATTGGGCGTTTAAACGTCGAAAAATCTCAATCGGGGAGGAAATTACGGTCATTTTTCGTTAAAATCGACGAATGATCGAGTTTTGCGAGGTGTTGGGCTTGTTTCGAAGCTTAATACCGCGTGCACTATGTTCTGCACGTAAATACAGTAATTTGGGCGTTTTAAACGTCGAAAAATCTCAATCGGGGAGGAAATTACGGTCATTTTTCGTTAAAATCGACGAATGATCGAGTTTGGCGAGGTGTTGGGCTTGATTCGAAGCTTAATAGGGCGTGCACTGTCTTCTGCACGTAAAATGCAATAAATTGGGCGTTTTAAACGTCGAAAAATCTCAATCGGGGAGGAAATTACGGTCATTTTTCGTTAAATCGCCGAATGATCGAGTTTTGCGAGTTGTTGGGCTTGTTTCGAAGCTTAACACCGCGTGCACTATGTTCTGCACGTAAAATGAGGCAATTTGGGCGTTTAAACGTCGAAAAATCTCAATCGGGGAGGAAATTACGGTCATTTTTCGTTAAAATCGACGAATGATCGAGTTTGGCGAGGTGTTGGGCTTGTTTCGAAGCTTAACACCGCGTGCACTATGTTCTGCACGTAAAATGAGGTAATTTGGGCGTTTAAACGTCGAAAAATCTCAATCGGGAAGGAGATTACGGTCATTTTTCGTTAAAATCGACAATGATCGAGTTTTGCGAGGTGTTGGGCTTGTTTCGAAGCTTAATACCGCGTGCACTATGTTCTGCACGTAAAATGCAGTAATTTGGGCGCTTAAACGTCGAAATATCTCAATCGGGAAGGAGATTACGGTCATTTTTCGTTAAAATCGACGAATGATCGAATTTTGCAAGTTGTTGGGCTTGTTTCGAAGCTTAACACCGCGTGCACTATGTTCTGCACGTAAACTGCGGTAATTTGGGCGCTTAAACGTCGAAATATCTCAATCGGGAAGGAGATTACGGTCATTTTTCGTTAAAATCAACGAATGATCGAATTTTGCAAGTTGTTGGGCTTGTTTCGAAGCTTAACACCGCGTGCACTATGTTCTGCACGTAAACTGCGCTAATTTGGGCGCTTAACATCGAAAAATCTCAATCGGGAAGGAGATTACGGTCATTTTTCGTTAAAATCGACGAATGATCGAGTTTTGCGAGGTGTTGGGCTTGTTTCGAAGCTTAATACCGCGTGCACTGTATTCTGCACGTAAAATGCAATAATTTGGGCGTTTAAACGTCGAAAAATCTCAATCGGGGAGGAAATTACGGTCATTTTTCGTTAAAATCGACGAATGATCGAGTTTGGCGAGGTGTTGGGCTTGTTTCGAAGCTTAATACCGCGTGCACTATGTTCTGCACGAAAAAAGCAGTAATTTGGGCGTTTAAACGCCGAAAAATCTCAATCGGAAGGAGATTACGGTCATTTTTCGTTAAAATCGACGAATGATCGAGTTTTGCGAGGTGTTGGGCTTGTTTCGAAGCTTAATACCGCGTGCACTATGTTCTGCACGTAAAATACAGTAATTTGGGCGTTTAAACGTCGAAAAATCTCAATCGGGGAGGAAATTACGGTCATTTTTCGTTAAAATCGCCGAATGATCGAGTTTTGCGAGTTGTTGGGCTTGTTTCGAAGCTTAACACCGCGTGCACTATGTTCTGCACGTAAAATGAGGTAATTTGGGCGTTTAAACGTCGAAAAATCTCAATCGGGAAGGAGATTACGGTCATTTTTCGTTAAAATCGACGAATGATCGAGTTTTGCGAGGCGTTGGGCTTGTTTCGAAGCTTAATACGGCGTGCACTATGTTCTGCACCTAAAATGCAGTAATTTGGGCGTTTTAAACGTCGAAATATCTCATCCGGCAATGAAATTACGGTCATTTTTCGTTAAATCGACAAATGATCGAGTTTTGCGATGTGTTGGGCTTGTTTCGAAGCTTAATACCGCGTGCACTATGTTCTGCACGTAAAATACAGTAATTTGGGCGTTTAAACGTCGAAAAATCTCAATCGGGGAGGAGATTACGGTCATTTTTCGTTAAAATCGACGAATGATCGAGTTTTGCGAGGTGTTGGGCTTGTTTCGAAGCTTAATACCGCGTGCACTATGTTCTGCACGAAAAAAGCAGTAATTTGGGCGTTTAAACGCCGAAAAATCTCAATCGGGAAGGAGATTACGGTCATTTTCGTTAAAATCGACGAATGATCGAGTTTTGCGAGGTGTTGGGCTTGTTTCGAAGCTTAATACCGCGTGCACTATGTTCTGCACGTAAAATACAGTAATTTGGGCGTTTAACGTCGAAAAATCTCAATCGGGGAGGCAATTACGGTCATTTTTCGTTAAAATCGACGAATGATCGAGTTTGGCGAGGTGTTGGGCTTGTTTCGAAGCTTAATAGGGCGTGCACTGTCTTCTGCACGTAAAATGCAATAAATTGGGCGTTTTAAACGTCGAAAAATCTCAATCGGGGAGGAAATTACGGTCATTTTTCGTTAAAATCGACGAATGATCGAGTTTTGCGAGGTGTTGGGCTTGTTTCGAAGCTTAATACCGCGTGCACTATGTTCTGCACGTAAAATACAGTAATTTGGGCGTTTAAACGTCGAAAAATCTCAATCGGGGAGGAAATTACGGTCATTTTTCGTTAAAATCGACGAATGATCGAGTTTGGCGAGGTGTTGGGCTTGTTTCGAAGCTTAATAGGGCGTGCACTGTCTTCTGCACGTAAAATGAGGTAATTTGGGCGTTTAAACGTCGAAAAATCTCAATCGGGAAGGAGATTACGGTCATTTTCGTTAAAATCGACGAATGATCGAGTTTTGCGAGGCGTTGGGCTTGTTTCGAAGCTTAATACGGCGTTGCACTATGTTCTGCACCTAAAATGCAGTAATTTGGGCGTTTAAACGTCGAAATATCTCATCCGGCAATGAAATTACGGTCATTTTTCGTTAAAATCGACAAATGATCGAGTTTTGCGATGTGTTGGCTTGTTTCGAAGCTTAATACCGCGTGCACTATGTTCTGCACGTAAAATACAGTAATTTGGGCGTTTAAACGTCGAAAAATCTCAATCGGGGAGGAGATTACGGTCATTTTTCGTTAAAATCGACGAATGATCGAGTTTTGCGAGGTGTTGGGCTTGTTTCGAAGCTTAATACCGCGTGCACTATGTTCTGCACGAAAAAAGCAGTAATTTGGGCGTTTAAACGCCGAAAAATCTCAATCGGGAAGGAGATTACGGTCATTTTTCGTTAAAATCGACGAATGATCGAGTTTTGCGAGGTGTTGGCTTGTTTCGAAGCTTAATACCGCGTGCACTATGTTCTGCACGTAAAATACAGTAATTTGGGCGCTTAAACGTCGAAATATCTCAATCGGGAAGGAGATTACGGTCATTTTTCGTTAAAATCAACGAATGATCGAATTTTGCAAGTTGTTGGGCTTGTTTCGAAGCTTAACACCGCGTGCACTATGTTCTGCACGTAAACTGCGGTAATTTGGGCGCTTAAACGTCGAAAAATCTCAATCGGGAAGGAGATTACGGTCATTTTTCGTTAAAATCGACGAATGATCGAGTTTTGCGAGGTGTTGGGCTTGTTTCGAAGCTTAATACCGCGTGCACTGTATTCTGCACGTAAAATGCAATAATTTGGGCGTTTAAACGTCGAAAAATCTCAATCGGGGAGGAAATTACGGTCATTTTTCGTTAAAATCGACGAATGATCGAGTTTGGCGAGGTGTTGGGCTTGTTTCGAAGCTTAATACCGCGTGCACTATGTTCTGCACGAAAAAAGCAGTAATTTGGGCGTTTAAACGCCGAAAAATCTCAATCGGAAGGGAGATTACGGTCATTTTTCGTTAAAATCGACGAATGATCGAGTTTTGCGAGGTGTTGGGCTTGTTTCGAAGCTTAATACCGCGTGCACTATGTTCTGCACGTAAAATACAGTAATTTGGGCGTTTAAACGTCGAAAAATCTCAATCGGGGAGGAAATTACGGTCATTTTTCGTTAAAATCGCCCGAATGATCGAGTTTTGCGAGTTGTTGGGCTTGTTTCGAAGCTTAACACCGCGTGCACTATGTTCTGCACGTAAAATGAGGTAATTTGGGCGTTTAAACGTCGAAAAATCTCAATCGGGAAGGAGATTACGGTCATTTTTCGTTAAAATCGACGAATGATCGAGTTTTGCGAGGCGTTGGGCTTGTTTCGAAGCTTAATACGGCGTGCACTATGTTCTGCACCTAAAATGCAGTAATTTGGGCGTTTAAACGTCGAAATATCTCATCCGGCAATGAAATTACGGTCATTTTTCGTTAAAATCGACAAATGATCGAGTTTTGCGATGTGTTGGGCTTGTTTCGAAGCTTAATACCGCGTGCACTATGTTCTGCACGTAAAATACAGTAATTTGGGCGTTTAAACGTCGAAAAATCTCAATCGGGAGGAGATTACGGTCATTTTTCGTTAAAATCGACGAATGATCGAGTTTTGCGAGGTGTTGGGCTTGTTTCGAAGCTTAATACCGCGTGCACTATGTTCTGCACGAAAAAAGCAGTAATTTGGGCGTTTAAACGCCGAAAAATCTCAATCGGGAAGGAGATTACGGTCATTTTTCGTTAAAATCGACGAATGATCGAGTTTTGCGAGGTGTTGGGCTTGTTTCGAAGCTTAATACCGCGTGCACTATGTTCTGCACGTAAAATACAGTAATTTGGGCGTTTAAACGTCGAAAAATCTCAATCGGGGAGGAAATTACGGTCATTTTTCGTTAAAATCGCCGAATGATCGAGTTTTGCGAGTTGTTGGGCTTGTTTCGAAGCTTAACACCGCGTGCACTATGTTCTGCACGTAAAATGAGGTAATTTGGGCGTTTAAACGTCGAAAAATCTCAATCGGGAAGGAGATTACGGTCATTTTTCGTTAAAATCGACAAATGATCGAGTTTTGCGATGTGTTGGGCTTGTTTCGAAGCTTAATACGGCGTGCACTTTGTTCTGCACGTAAAATGCAGTAATTTGGGCGTTAAAACGTCGAAATATCTCTATCGGGAATTAATTTACGGTCATTTTTCGTTAAAATCGCCGAATGATCGAGTTTTGCGAGGTGTTGGGCTTGTGTCGAAGCTTAATACCGCGTGCACTATGTTCTGCACGTAAAATGCAGTAATTTGGGCGTTTAAACTTCGA
Source organism: Bombus fervidus (assembly GCF_041682495.2). Lineage (NCBI taxonomy): Eukaryota > Metazoa > Arthropoda > Insecta > Hymenoptera > Apidae > Bombus > Bombus fervidus. The sequence continues at coordinate 5,403,679 of NC_091523.1, read as the reverse complement.
AATATCTCAACCTGGGAGGAAATTACGGTCATTTTTCGTTAAAATCGCCGAATGATCGAGTTTTGCGAGGTGTTGGGCTTGTTTCGAAGCTTAATACCGCGTGCACTATGTTCTGCACGTAAAATGCAGGAATTTGGGCGTTAAAACGTCGAAATATCTCTATCGGGAATTAATTTACGGTCATTTTTCGTTAATATCGCCGAATGATCGAGTTTTGCGAGTTGTTGGGCTTGTTTCGAAGCTTAATACGGCGTGCACTGTCTTCTGCACGTAAAATGCAATAAATTGGGCGTTTAAACGTCGAAAAATCTCAATCGGGGAGGAAATTACGGTCATTTTTCGTTAAAATCGCCGAATGATCGAGTTTTGCGAGTTGTTGGGCTTGTTTCGAAGCTTAATACCGCGTGCACTATGTTCTGCACGAAAAAAGCAGTCATTTGGGCGTTTAAACGTCGAAAAATCTCAATCGGGGAGGAAATTACGGTCATTTTTCGTTAAAATCGACGAATGATCGAGTTTGGCGAGGTGTTGGGCTTGTTTCGAAGCTTAATACCGCGTGCACTGTATTCTGCACGTAAAATGCAATAATTTGGGCGTTTAAACGTCGAAAAATCTCAATCGGGGAGGAAATTACGATCATTTTTCGTTAAAATCGACGAATGATCGAGTTTTGCGAGGTGTTGGGCTTGTTTCGAAGCTTAACACCGCGTGCACTATGTTCTGCACGTAAAATGAGGTAATTTGGGCGTTTAAACGTCGAAAAATCACAATCGGGAAGGAGATTACGGTCATTTTTCGTTAAAATCGACGAATGATCGAGTTTTGCGAGGTGTTGGGCTTGTTTCGAAGCTTAATACCGCGTGCACTGTATTCTGCACGTAAAATGCAATAATTTGGGCGTTTAAACGTCGAAAAATCTCAATCGGGAAGGAGATTACGGTCATTTTTCGTTAAAATCGACGAATGATCGAGTTTTGCGAGGTGTTGGGCTTGTTTCGAAGCTTACTACCGCGTGCACTATGTTCTGCACGTAAAATACAGTAATTTGGGCGTTTAAACGTCGAAAAATCTCAATCGGGGAGGAAATTACGGTCATTTTTCGTTAAAATCGCCGAATGATCGAGTTTTGCGAGTTGTTGGGCTTGTTTCGAAGCTTAATACGGCGTGCACTATGTTCTGCACGTAAAATGCAGTAATTTGGGCGTTAAAACGTCGAAATATCTCTATCGGGGAGGAAATTACGGTCATTTTTCGTTAAAATCGCCGAATGATCGAGTTTTGCGAGTTGTTGGGCTTGTTTCGAAGCTTAATACCGCGTGCACTATGTTCTGCACGAAAAAAGCAGTAATTTGGGCGTTTAAACGCCGAAAAATCTCAATCGGGAAGGAGATTACGGTCATTTTTCGTTAAAATCGACGAATGATCGAGTTTTGCGAGGTGTTGGGCTAGTTTCGAAGCTTAATACCGCGTGCACTATGTTCTGCACCTAAAATGCAGTAATTTGGGCGTTTAAACGTCGAAATATCTCATCCGGCAATGAAATTACGGTCATTTTTCGTTAAAATCGACGAATGATCGAGTTTTGCGAGGTGTTGGGCTTGTGTCGAAGCTTAATACCGGGTGCACTATGTTCTGCACGTAAAATGCAGTAATTTGGGCGTTTAAACGTCGAAAAATCTCAATCGGGGAGGAAATTACGGTCATTTTTCGTTAAAATCGCCGAATGATCGAGTTTTGCGAGTTGTTGGGCTTGTTTCGAAGCTTAATACGGCGTGCACTATGTTCTGCACGTAAAATGCAGTAATTTGGGCGTTAAAACGTCGAAATATCTCTATCGGGAATTACTTTACGGTCATTTTTCGTTAAAATCGCCGAATGATCGAGTTTTCCGAGGTGTTGGGCTTGTGTCGAAGCTTAATACCGTGTGCATTATGTTCTGCACGTAAAATGCAGTAATTTGGGCGTTTAAACGTCGAAATATCTCAACCTGGGAGGAAATTACGGTCATTTTTCGTTAAAATCGACGAATGAACGAGTTTTGCGAGGTGTTGGGCTTGTGTCGAAGCTTAATACCGGGTGCACTATGTTCTGCACGTAAAATGCAGTAATTTGGGCGTTTAAACGTCGAAATATCTCAACCTGGGAGGAAATTACGGTCATTTTTCGTTAAAATAGCCTGAATGATCGAGTTTTGCGAGTTGTTGGGCTTGTGTCGAAGCTTAATACCGTGTGCACTATTTTCTGCACGTAAAATGCAGTAATTTGAGCGTTAAACCGTCGAAATATCTCTATCGGGAATTAATTTACGGTCATTTTTCGTTAAAATCGCCGAATGATCGAGTTTTGTGAGGTGTTGTGCTTGTGTCGAAGCTTAATACCGCGTGCACTATGTTCTGCACGAAAAAAGCAGTCATTTGGGCGTTTAAACGCCGAAAAATCTCAATCGGGAAGGAGATTACGGTCATTTTTCGTTAAAATCGACGAATGATCGAGTTTTGCGAGGTGTTGGGCTTGTTTCGAAGCTTACTACCGCGTGCACTATGTTCTGCACGTAAAATACAGTAATTTGGGCGTTTAAACGTCGAAAAATCTCAATCGGGGAGGAAATTACGGTCATTTTTCGTTAAAATCGACGAATGATCGAGTTTGGCGAGGTGTTGGGCTTGTTTCGAAGCTTAATACGGCGTGCACTGTCTTCTGCACGTAAAATGCAATAAATTGGGCGTTTAAACGTCGAAAAATCTCAATCGGGGAGGAAATTACGGTCATTTTTCGTTAAAATCGCCGAATGATCGAGTTTTGCGAATTGTTGGGCTTGTTTCGAAGCTTAATACCGCGTGCACTATGTTCTGCACGTAAAATACAGTAATTTGGGCGTTTAAACGTCGAAAAATCTCAATCGGGGAGGAAATTACGGTCATTTTTCGTTAAAATAGACGAATGATCGAGTTTGGCGAGGTGTTGGGCTTGTTTCGAAGCTTAATACGGCGTGCACTATGTTCTGCACCTAAAATGCAGTAATTTGGGCGTTTAAACGTCGAAATATCTCATCCGGCAATGAAATTACTGTCATTTTTCGTTAAAATCGACGAATGATCGAGTTTTGCGAGGTGTTGGGCTTGTGTCGAAGCTTAATACCGGGTGCACTATGTTCTGCACGTAAAATGCAGTAATTTGGGCGTTTAAACGTCGAAAAATCTCAATCGGGGAGGAAATTACGGTCATTTTTCGTTAAAATCGCCGAATGATCGAGTTTTGCGAGTTGTTGGGCTTGTTTCGAAGCTTAATACGGCGTGCACTATGTTCTGCACGTAAAATGCAGTAATTTGGGCGTTAAAACGTCGAAATATCTCTATCGGGGAGGAAATTACGGTCATTTTTCGTTAAAATCGACGAATGATCGAGTTTGGCGAGGTGTTGGGCTTGTTTCGAAGCTTAATACGGCGTGCACTGTCTTCTGCACGTAAAATGCAATAAATTGGGCGTTTAAACGTCGAAAAATCTCAATCGGGGAGGAAATTACGGTCATTTTTCGTTAAAATCGCCGAATGATCGAGTTTTGCGAATTGTTGGGCTTGTTTCGAAGCTTAATACCGCGTGCACTATGTTCTGCACGTAAAATACAGTAATTTGGGCGTTTAAACGTCGAAAAATCTCAATCGGGGAGGAAATTACGGTCATTTTTCGTTAAAATAGACGAATGATCGAGTTTGGCGAGGTGTTGGGCTTGTTTCGAAGCTTAATACGGCGTGCACTGTCTTCTGCACGTAAAATGCAATAAATTGGGCGTTTAAACGTCGAAAAATCTCAATCGGGGAGGAAATTACGGTCATTTTTCGTTAAAATCGCCGAATGATCGAGTTTTGCGAGTTGTTGGGCTTGTTTCGAAGCTTAATACCGCGTGCACTATGTTCTGCACGAAAAAAGCAGTAATTTGGGCGTTTAAACGCCGAAAAATCTCAATCGGGAAGGAGATTACGGTCATTTTTCGTTAAAATCGACGAATGATCGAGTTTTGCGAGGTGTTGGGCTAGTTTCGAAGCTTAATACCGCGTGCACTATGTTCTGCACCTAAAATGCAGTAATTTGGGCGTTTAAACGTCGAAATATCTCATCCGGCAATGAAATTACGGTCATTTTTCGTTAAAATCGACGAATGATCGAGTTTTGCGAGGTGTTGGGCTTGTGTCGAAGCTTAATACCGGGTGCACTATGTTCTGCACGTAAAATGCAGTAATTTGGGCGTTTAAACGTCGAAAAATCTCAATCGGGGAGGAAATTACGGTCATTTTTCGTTAAAATCGCCGAATGATCGAGTTTTGCGAGTTGTTGGGCTTGTTTCGAAGCTTAATACGGCGTGCACTATGTTCTGCACGTAAAATGCAGTAATTTGGGCGTTAAAACGTCGAAATATCTCTATCGGGAATTACTTTACGGTCATTTTTCGTTAAAATCGCCGAATGATCGAGTTTTCCGAGGTGTTGGGCTTGTGTCGAAGCTTAATACCGTGTGCATTATGTTCTGCACGTAAAATGCAGTAATTTGGGCGTTTAAACGTCGAAATATCTCAACCTGGGAGGAAATTACGGTCATTTTTCGTTAAAATCGACGAATGAACGAGTTTTGCGAGGTGTTGGGCTTGTGTCGAAGCTTAATACCGGGTGCACTATGTTCTGCACGTAAAATGCAGTAATTTGGGCGTTTAAACGTCGAAATATCTCAACCTGGGAGGAAATTACGGTCATTTTTCGTTAAAATAGCCTGAATGATCGAGTTTTGCGAGTTGTTGGGCTTGTGTCGAAGCTTAATACCGTGTGCACTATTTTCTGCACGTAAAATGCAGTAATTTGAGCGTTAAACCGTCGAAATATCTCTATCGGGAATTAATTTACGGTCATTTTTCGTTAAAATCGCCGAATGATCGAGTTTTGTGAGGTGTTGTGCTTGTGTCGAAGCTTAATACCGCGTGCACTATGTTCTGCACGTAAAATGCAGTAATTTGGGCGTTTAAACGTCGAAAAATCTCAATCGGGGAGGAAATTACGGTCATTTTTCGTTAAAATCGCCGAATGATCGAGTTTTGCGAGTTGTTGGGCTTGTTTCGAAGCTTAATACGGCGTGCACTATGTTCTGCACGTAAAATGCAGTAATTTGGGCGTTAAAACGTCGAAATATCTCTATCGGGAATTACTTTACGGTCATTTTTCGTTAAAATCGCCGAATGATCGAGTTTTGCGAGGTGTTGGGCTTGTGTCGAAGCTTAATACCGTGTGCACTATGTTGTGCACGTAAAATGCAGTAATTTGGGCGTTTAAACGTCGAAATATCTCAACCTGGGAGGAAATTACGGTCATTTTTCGTTAAAATCGACGAATGAACGAGTTTTGCGAGGTGTTGGGCTTGTGTCGAAGCTTAATACCGGGTGCACTATGTTCTGCACGTAAAATGCAGTAATTTGGGCGTTTAAACGTCGAAATATCTCAACCTGGGAGGAAATTACGGTCATTTTTCGTTAAAATCGACGAATGAACGAGTTTTGCGAGGTGTTGGGCTTGTTTCGAAGCTTAATACGGCGTGCACTATGTTCTGCACCTAAAATGCAGTAATTTGGGCGTTAAAACGTCGAAATATCTCTATCGGGAATTAATTTACGGTCATTTTTCGTTAAAATCGCCGAATGATCGAGTTTTGCGAGGTGTTGGGCTTGTGTCGAAGCTTAATACCGCGTGCACTATGTTCTGCACGTAAAATGCAGTAATTTGGGCGTTAAAGCGTCGAAATATCTCTATCGGGAATTAATTTACGGTCATTTTTCGTTAAAATCGCCGAATGATCGAGTTTTGCGAGGTGTTGGGCTTGTGTCGAAGCTTAATACCGCGTGCACTATGTTCTGCACGTAAAATGCAGCAATTTGGGCGTTTAAACGTCGAAAAATCTCAATCGGGGAGGAAATTACGGTCATTTTTCGTTAAAATCGCCGAATGATCGAGTTTTGCGAGTTGTTGGGCTTGTTTCGAAGCTTAATACGGCGTGCACTATGTTCTGCACGTAAAATGCAGTAATTTGGGCTTTAAAACGTCGAAATATCTCTATCGGGAATTAATTTACGGTCATTTTTCGTTAAAATCGCCGAATGATCGAGTTTTGCGAGGTGTTGGGCTTGTGTCGAAGCTTAATACCGCGTGCACTATGTTCTGCACGTAAAATGCAGTAATTTGGGCGTTTAAACGTCGAAATATCTCAACCTGGGAGGAAATTACGGTCATTTTTCGTTAAACTCGCCGAATGATCGAGTTTTGCGAGGTGTTGGGCTTGTTTCGAAGCTTAATACCGCGTGCACTATGTTCTGCACCTAAAATGCAGTAATTTGGGCGTTTAAACGTCGAAATATCTCATCCGGCAATGAAATTACGGTCATTTTTCGTTAAAATCGACAAATGATCGAGTTTTGCGATGTGTTGGGCTTGTTTCGAAGCTTAATACCGCGTGCACTATGTTCTGCACGTAAAATACAGTAATTTGGGCGTTTAAACGTCGAAAAATCTCAATCGGGGAGGAGATTACGGTCATTTTTCGTTAAAATCGAAGAATGATCGAGTTTTGCGAGGTGTTGGGCTTGTTTCGAAGCTTAATACCGCGTGCACTATGTTCTGCACGAAAAAAGCAGTAATTTGGGCGTTTAAACGCCGAAAAATCTCAATCGGGAAGGAGATTACGGTCATTTTTCGTTAAAATCGACGAATGATCGAGTTTTGCGAGGTGTTGGGCTAGTTTCGAAGCTTAATACCGCGTGCACTATGTTCTGCACCTAAAATGCAGTAATTTGGGCGTTTAAACGTCGAAATATCTCATCCGGCAATGAAATTACGGTCATTTTTCGTTAAAATCGACGAATGATCGAGTTTTGCGAGGTGTTGGGCTTGTTTCTAAGCTTAATACCGCGTGCACTATGTTCTGCACGTAAAATACAGTAATTTGGGCGTTTAAACGTCGAAAAATCTCAATCGGGAAGGAGATTACGGTCATTTTTCGTTAAAATCGACGAATGATCGAATTTTGCAAGTTGTTGGGCTTGTTTCGAAGCTTAACACCGCGTGCACTATGTTCTGCACGTAAAATGCGGTAATTTGGGCGTTTAAACGTCGAAAAATCTCAATCGGGAAGGAGATTACGGTCATTTTTCGTTAAAATCGACGAATGATCGAGTTTTGCGAGGTGTTGGGCTTGTTTCGAAGCTTAATACCGCGTGCACTGTCTTCTGCACGTAAAATGCAATAAATTGGGCGTTTAAACGTCGAAAAATCTCAATCGGGGAGGAAATTACGGTCATTTTTCGTTAAAATCGCCGAATGATCGAGTTTTGCGAGTTGTTGGGCTTGTTTCGAAGCTTAACACCGCGTGCACTATGTTCTGCACGTAAAATGAGGTAATTTGGGCGTTTAAACGTCGAAAAATCTCAATCGGGAAGGAGATTACGGTCATTTTTCGTTAAAATCGACGAATGATCGAGTTTTGCGAGGTGTTGGGCTTGTTTCGAAGCTTAATACCGCGTGCACTGTATTCTGCACGTAAAATGCAATAATTTGGACGTTTAAACGTCGAAAAATCTCAATCGGGGAGGATATTACGGTCATTTTTCGTTAAAATCGACGAATGATCGAGTTTGGCGAGGTGTTGGGCTTGTTGCGAAGCTTAATACCGCGTGCACTATGTTCTGCACGTAAAATGCAGTAATTTGGGCGTTTAAACGTCGAAATATCTCAATCGGGAAGGAGATTACGGTCATTTTTCGTTAAAATCGACGAATGATCGAGTTTTGCGAGGTGTTGGGCTTGTTTCGAAGCTTAATACCGCGTGCACTATGTTCTGCACGTAAAATGCAGTAATCTGGGCGTTTATACGTCGAAATATCTCAATCGGGAAGGAGATTACGGTCATTTTTCGTTAAAATCGCCGAATGATCGAGTTTTGCGAGGTGTGGGGCTTGTTTCGAAGCGTAATACCGCGTGCACTATGCTCTGCACGTAAAATGCAGTAATTTGGGCGCTTAAAAGTCGAAATATCTCAATCGGGAAGGAGATTACGGTCATTTTTCGTTAAAATCGCAGAATGATCGAGTTTTGCGAGGTGTTGGGCTTGTTTCGAAGCTTAATACCGCGTGCACTGTATTCTGCACGTAAAATGCAATAATTTGGGCGTTTAAACGTCGAAAAATCTCAATCGGGGAGGAAATTACGGTCATTTTTCGTTAAAATCGACGAATGATCGAGCTTGGCGAGGTGTTGGGCTTGTTTCGAAGCTTAATACGGCGTGCACTATGTTCTGCACCTAAAATGCAGTAATTTGGGCGTTTAAACGTCGAAATATCTCATCCGGCAATGAAATTACGGTCATTTTTCGTTAAAATCGACAAATGATCGAGTTTTGCGATGTGTTGGGCTTGTTTCGAAGCTTAATACCGCGTGCACTATGTTCTGCACGTAAAATGCAGTAATTTGGGCGCTTAAACGTCGAAATATCTCAATCGGGAAGGAGATTACGGTCATTTTTCGTTAAAATCGACGAATGATCGAATATTGCTAGTTGTTGGGCTTGTCTCGAAGCTTAACACCGCGTGCACTATGTTCTGCACGTAAAATGCGGTTATTTGGGCGTTTAACCGTCGAAAAATCTCAATCGGGAAGGAGATTACGGTCATTTTTCGTTAAAATCGACGAATGATCGAGTTTTGCGAGGTGTTGGGCTTGTTTCGAAGCTTAATACCGCGTGCACTATGTTCTGCACGTAAAATGCAGTAATTTGGGCGCTTAAACGTCGAAATATCTCAATCGGGAAGGAGATTACGGTCATTTTTCGTTAAAATCGACGAATGATCGAATTTTGCCAGTTGTTGGGCTTGTTTCGAAGCTTAACACCGCGTGCACTATGTTCTGCACGTAAAATGCGGTAATTTGGGCGTTTAAACGTCGAAAAATCTCAATCGGGAAGGAGATTACGGTCATTTTTCGTTAAAATCGACGAATGATCGAGTTTGGCGAGGTGTTGGGCTTGTTTCGAAGCTTAATACGGCGTGCACTATGTTCTGCACCTAAAATGCAGTAATTTGGGCGTTTAAACGTCGAAATATCTCATCCGGCAATGAAATTACGGTCATTTTTCGTTAAAATCGACAAATGATCGAGTTTTGCGATGTGTTGGGCTTGTTTCGAAGCTTAATACCGCGTGCACTATGTTCTGCACGTAAAATGCAGTAATTTGGGCGCTTAAACGTCGAAATATCTCAATCGGGAAGGAGATTACGGTCATTTTTCGTTAAAATCGCCGAATGATCGAGTTTTGCGAGGTGTTGGGCTTGTTTCGAAGCTTAATACCGCGTGCACTATGTTCTGCACGTAAAATACAGTAATTTGGGCGTTTAAACGTCGAAAAATCTCAATCGGGGAGGAGATTACGGTCATTTTTCGTTAAAATCGACGAATGACCGAGTTGTGCGAGGTGTTGGGCTTGTTTCGAAGCTTAATACCGCGTGCACTATGTTCTGCACGAAAAAAGCAGTAATTTGGCCGTTTTAACGCCGAAAAATCTCAATCGGGAATTAATTTACGGTCATTTTTCGTTAAAATCGCCGAATGATCGAGTTTTGCGAGGTGTTGGGCTTGTCTCGAAGCTTAATACCGCGTGCACTATGTTCTGCACCTAAAATGCAGTAATTTGGGCGTTTAAACTTCGAAATATCTCAACCTGGGAGGAAATTACGGTCATTTTTCGTTAAAATCGACGAATGAACGAGTTTTGCGAGGTGTTGGGCTTGTTTCGAAGCTTAATACGGCGTGCACTATGTTCTGCACCTAAAATGCAGTAATTTGGGCGTTTAAACTTCGAAATATCTCAACCGGGAAGGAAATTACGGTCATTTTACGTTAAAATCGACGAATGATCGAGCTTTGCGAGGTGTTGTTCTTGTTTCGAAGCTTAATACCGCGTGCACTATGTTTTGCACGTAAAATGCAGGAATTTGGGCGTTAAAACGTCGAAATATCTCTATCGGGAATTAATTTACGGTCATTTTTCGTTAAAATCGCCGAATGATCGAGTTTTGCGAGTTGTTGGGCTTGTGTCGAAGCTTAATACCGTGTGCACTATGTTCTGCACGTAAAATGCAGTAATTTGGGCGTTTAAACGTCGAAAAATCTCAATCGGGAAGGAGATTACGGTCATTTTTCGTTAAAATCGCCGAATGATCGAGTTTGGCGAGGTGTTGGGTTTGTTTCGAAGCTTAATACGGCGTGCACTCTGTTCTGCACGTAAAATACAGTAATTTGGGCGTTTAAACGTCGAAAAATCTCAATCGGGGAGGAGATTACGGTCATTTTTCGTTAAAATCGACGAATGAACGAGTTTTGCGAGGTGTTGGGCTTGTTTCGAAGCTTAATACGGCGTGCACTATGTTCTGCACCTAAAATGCAGTAATTTGGGCGTTCAAACGTCGAAAAATCTCAATCGGGGAGGAAATTACGGTCATTTTTCGTTAAAATCGCCGAATGATCGAGTTTGGCGAGGTGTTGGGTTTGTTTCGAAGCTCAATACGGCGTGCACTATGTTCTGCACCTAAAATGCAGTAATTTGGGCGTTCAAACGTCGAAAAATCTCAACCTGGGAGGAAATTACGGTCATTTTTCGTTAAAATCGACGAATGAACGAGTTTTGCGAGGTGTTGGGCTTGTTTCGAAGCTTAATACGGCGTGCACTATGTTCTGCACGTAAAATGCAGTAATTTGGGCGTTAAAACGTCGAAATATCTCTATCGGGAATTAATTTACGGTCATTTTTCGTTAAAATCGCCGAATGATCGAGTTTTGCGAGTTGTTGGGCTTGTGTCGAAGCTTAATACCGTGTGCACTATGTTCTGCACGTAAAATGCAGTAATTTGGGCGTTTAAACGTCGAAAAATCTCAATCGGGAAGGAGATTACGGTCATTTTTCGTTAAAATCGCCGAATGATCGAGTTTGGCGAGGTGTTGGGTTTGTTTCGAAGCTTAATACGGCGTGCACTATGTTCTGCACGTAAAATACAGTAATTTGGGCGTTTAAACGTCGAAAAATCTCAATCGGGGAGGAGATTACGGTCATTTTTCGTTAAAATCGACGAATGAACGAGTTTTGCGAGGTGTTGGGCTTGTTTCGAAGCTTAATACGGCGTGCACTATGTTCTGCACCTAAAATGCAGTAATTTGGGCGTTCAAACGTCGAAAAATCTCAATCGGGGAGGAAATTACGGTCATTTTTCGTTAAAATCGCAGAATGATCGAGTTTGGCGAGGTGTTGGGTTTGTTTCGAAGCTCAATACGGCGTGCACTATGTTCTGCACCTAAAATGCAGTAATTTGGGCGTTCAAACGTCGAAAAATCTCAACCTGGGAGGAAATTACGGTCATTTTTCGTTAAAATCGACGAATGAACGAGTTTTGCGAGGTGTTGGGCTTGTTTCGAAGCTTAATACGGCGTGCACTATGTTCTGCACGTAAAATGCAGTATTTTGGGCGTTAAAACGTCGAAATATCTCTATCGGGAATTAATTTACGGTCATTTTTCGTTAAAATCGCCGAATGATCGAGTTTTGCGAGGTGTTGGGCTTGTGTCGAAGCTTAATACCGCGTGCACTATGTTCTGCACGTAAAATGCAGTAATTTGGGCGTTTAAACTTCGAAATATCTCAACCTGGGAGGAAATTACGGTCATTTTACGTTAAAATCGACGAATGATCGAGCTTTGCGAGGTGTTGTTCTTGTTTCGAAGCTTAATACCGCGTGCACTATGTTCTGCACGTAAAATGCAGGAATTTGGGCGTTAAAACGTCGAGATATCTCTATCGGGAATTAATTTACGGTCATTTTTCGTTAAAATCGCCGAATGATCGAGTTTTGCGAGTTGTTGGGCTTGTGTCGAAGCTTAATACCGTGTGCACTATGTTCTGCACGTAAAATGCAGTAATTTGGGCGTTTAAACGTCGAAAAATCTCAATCGGGAAGGAGATTACGGTCATTTTTCGTTAAAATCGCCGAATGATCGAGTTTGGCGAGGTGTTGGGTTTGTTTCGAAGCTTAATACGGCGTGCACTATGTTCTGCACGTAAAATACAGTAATTTGGGCGTTTAAACGTCGAAAAATCTCAATCGGGGAGGAGATTACGGTCATTTTTCGTTAAAATCGACGAATGAACGAGTTTTGCGAGTTGTTGGGCTTGTTTCGAAGCTTAATACGGCGTGCACTATGTTCTGCACGTAAAATGCAGTAATTTGGGCGTTAAAACGTCGAAATATCTCTATCGGGAATTAATTTACGGTCATTATAAAATCGCCGAATGATCGAGTTTGGCGAGGTGTTGGGTTTGTTTCGAAGCTCAATACGGCGTGCACTATGTTCTGCACCTAAAATGCAGTAATTTGGGCGTTCAAACGTCGAAAAATCTCAACCTGGGAGGAAATTACGGTCATTTTTCGTTAAAATCGACGAATGAACGAGTTTTGCGAGGTGTTGGGCTTGTTACGAAGCTTAATACGGCGTGCACTATGTTCTGCACGTAAAATGCAGTAATTTGGGCGTTAAAACGTCGAAATATCTCTATCGGGAATTAATTTACGGTCATTTTTCGTTAAAATCGCCGAATGATCGAGTTTTGCGAGGTGTTGGGCTTGTGTCGAAGCTTAATACCGCGTGCACTATGTTCTGCACGTAAAATGCAGTAATTTGGGCGTTTAAACGTCGAAATATCTCAACCTGGGAGGAAATTACGGTCATTTTTCGTTAAAATCGACGAATGAACGAGTTTTGCGAGGTGTTGGGCTTGTTTCGAAGCTTAATACGGCGTGCACTATGTTCTGCACCTAAAATGCAGTAACTTGGGCGTTTAAACTTCGAAATATCTCAACCGGGAAGGAAATTACGGTCATTTTTCGTTAAAATCGCCGAATGATCGAGTTTTGCGAGTTGTTGGGCTTGTTTCGAAGCTTAATACGGCGTGCACTATGTTCTGCACGTAAAATGCAGTAATTTGGGCGTTAAAACGTCGAAATATCTCTATCGGGAATTAATTTACGGTCATTTTTCGTTAAAATCGCCGAATGATCGAGTTTTGCGAGGTGTTGGGCTTGTGTCGAAGCTTAACACCGCGTGCACTATGTTCTGCACGTAAAATGCAGTAATTTGGGCGTTAAAGCGTCGAAATATCTCTATCGGGAATTAATTTACGGTCATTTTTCGTTAAAATCGCCGAATGATCGAGTTTTGCGAGGTGTTGGGCTTGTGTCGAAGCTTAATACCGCGTGCACTATGTTCTGCACGTAAAATGCAGCAATTTGGGCGTTTAAACGTCGAAAAATCTCAATCGGGGAGGAAATTACGGTCATTTTTCGTTAAAATCGCCGAATGATCGAGTTTTGCGAGTTGTTGGGCTTGTTTCGAAGCTTAATACGGCGTGCACTATGTTCTGCACGTAAAATGCAGTAATTTGGGCGTTAAAACGTCGAAATATCTCTATCGGGAATTAATTTACGGTCATTTTTCGTTAAAATCGCCGAATGATCGAGTTTTGCGAGGTGTTGGGCTTGTGTCGAAGCTTAATACCGCGTGCACTATGTTCTGCACGTAAAATGCAGTAATTTGGGCGTTTAAACGTCGAAATATCTCAACCTGGGAGGAAATTACGGTCATTTTTCGTTAAACTCGCCGAATGATCGAGTTTTGCGAGTTGTTGGGCTCGTTTCGAAGCTTAGCACCGCGTGCACTATGTTCTGCACGTAAAATGAGGTAATTTGGGCGTTTAAACGTCGAAAAATCTCAATCGGGAAGGAGATTACGGTCATTTTTCGTTAAAATCGACGAATGATCGAGTTTGGCGCGGTGTTGGGCTTGTTTCGAAGCTTAATACGGCGTGCACTATGTTCTGCACCTAAAATGCAGTAATTTGGGCGTTTAAACGTCGAAATATCTCATCCGGCAATGAAATTACGGTCATTTTTCGTTAAAATCGACAAATGATCGAGTTTTGCGATGTGTTGGGCTTGTTTCGAAGCTTAATACCGCGTGCACTATGTTCTGCACGTAAAATACAGTAATTTGGGCGTTTAAACGTCGAAAAATCTCAATCGGGGAGGAGATTACGGTCATTTTTCGTTAAAATCGAAGAATGATCGAGTTTTGCGAGGTGTTGGGCTTGTTTCGAAGCTTAATACCGCGTGCACTATGTTCTGCACGAAAAAAGCAGTAATTTGGGCGTTTAAACGCCGAAAAATCTCAATCGGGAAGGAGATTACGGTCATTTTTCGTTAAAATCGACGAATGATCGAGTTTTGCGAGGTGTTGGGCTAGTTTCGAAGCTTAATACCGCGTGCACTATGTTCTGCACGTAAAATACAGTAATTTGGGCGTTTAAACGTCGAAAAATCTCAATCGGGAAGGAGATTACGGTCATTTTTCGTTAAAATCGACGAATGATCGAATATTGCAAGTTGTTGGGCTTGTTTCGAAGCTTAACACCGCGTGCACTATGTTCTGCACGTAAAATGCGGTAATTTGGGCGTTTAAACGTCGAAAAATCTCAATCGGGAAGGAGATTACGGTCATTTTTCGTTAAAATCGACGAATGATCGAGTTTTGCGAGGTGTTGGGCTTGTTTCGAAGCTTAATACCGCGTGCACTGTCTTCTGCACGTAAAATGCAATAAATTGGGCGTTTAAACGTCGAAAAATCTCAATCGGGGAGGAAATTACGGTCATTTTTCGTTAAAATCGCCGAATGATCGAGTTTTGCGAGTTGTTGGGCTTGTTTCGAAGCTTAACACCGCGTGCACTATGTTCTGCACGTAAAATGAGGTAATTTGGGCGTTTAAACGTCGAAAAATCTCAATCGGGAAGGAGATTACGGTCATTTTTCGTTAAAATCGACGAATGATCGAGTTTTGCGAGGTGTTGGGCTTGTTTCGAAGCTTAATACCGCGTGCACTGTATTCTGCACGTAAAATGCAATAATTTGGACGTTTAAACGTCGAAAAATCTCAATCGGGGAGGATATTACGGTCATTTTTCGTTAAAATCGACGAATGATCGAGTTTGGCGAGGTGTTGGGCTTGTTGCGAAGCTTAATACCGCGTGCACTATGTTCTGCACGTAAAATGCAGTAATTTGGGCGTTTAAACGTCGAAATATCTCAATCGGGAAGGAGATTACGGTCATTTTTCGTTAAAATCGACGAATGATCGAGTTTTGCGAGGTGTTGGGCTTGTTTCGAAGCTTAATACCGCGTGCACTATGTTCTGCACGTAAAATGCAGTAATCTGGGCGTTTATACGTCGAAATATCTCAATCGGGAAGGAGATTACGGTCATTTTTCGTTAAAATCGCCGAATGATCGAGTTTTGCGAGGTGTGGGGCTTGTTTCGAAGCGTAATACCGCGTGCACTATGTTCTGCACGTAAAATGCAGTAATTTGGGCGCTTAAAAGTCGAAATATCTCAATCGGGAAGGAGATTACGGTCATTTTTCGTTAAAATCGCAGAATGATCGAGTTTTGCGAGGTGTTGGGCTTGTTTCGAAGCTTAATACCGCGTGCACTGTATTCTGCACGTAAAATGCAATAATTTGGGCGTTTAAACGTCGAAAAATCTCAATCGGGGAGGAAATTACGGTCATTTTTCGTTAAAATCGACGAATGATCGAGCTTGGCGAGGTGTTGGGCTTGTTTCGAAGCTTAATACGGCGTGCACTATGTTCTGCACCTAAAATGCAGTAATTTGGGCGTTTAAACGTCGAAATATCTCATCCGGCAATGAAATTACGGTCATTTTTCGTTAAAATCGACAAATGATCGAGTTTTGCGATGTGTTGGGCTTGTTTCGAAGCTTAATACCGCGTGCACTATGTTCTGCACGTAAAATGAGGTAATTTGGGCGTTTAAACGTCGAAAAATCTCAATCGGGAAGGAGATTACGGTCATTTTTCGTTAAAATCGACGAATGATCGAGTTTTGCGAGGTGTTGGGCTTGTTTCGAAGCTTAATACCGCGTGCACTGTATTCTGCACGTAAAATGCAATAATTTGGACGTTTAAACGTCGAAAAATCTCAATCGGGGAGGATATTACGGTCATTTTTCGTTAAAATCGACGAATGATCGAGTTTGGCGAGGTGTTGGGCTTGTTGCGAAGCGTAATACCGCGTGCACTATGTTCTGCACGTAAAATGCAGTAATTTGGGCGCTTAAAAGTCGAAATATCTCAATCGGGAAGGAGATTACGGTCATTTTTCGTTAAAATCGCAGAATGATCGAGTTCTGCGAGGTGTTGGGCTTGTTTCGAAGCTTAATACCGCGTGCACTGTATTCTGCACGTAAAATGCAATAATTTGGGCGTTTAAACGTCGAAAAATCTCAATCGGGGAGGAAATTACGGTCATTTTTCGTTAAAATCGACGAATGATCGAGCTTGGCGAGGTGTTGGGCTTGTTTCGAAGCTTAATACGGCGTGCACTATGTTCTGCACCTAAAATGCAGTAATTTGGGCGTTTAAACGTCGAAATATCTCATCCGGCAATGAAATTACGGTCATTTTTCGTTAAAATCGACAAATGATCGAGTTTTGCGATGTGTTGGGCTTGTTTCGAAGCTTAATACCGCGTGCACTATGTTCTGCACGTAAAATGCAGTAATTTGGGCGCTTAAACGTCGAAATATCTCAATCGGGAAGGAGATTACGGTCATTTTTCGTTAAAATCGACGAATGATCGAGTTTGGCGAGGTGTTGGGCTTGTTTCGAAGCTTAATACGGCGTGCACTATGTTCTGCACCTAAAATGCAGTAATTTGGGCGTTTAAACGTCGAAATATCTCATCCGGCAATGAAATTACGGTCATTTTTCGTTAAAATCGACAAATGATCGAGTTTTGCGATGTGTTGGGCTTGTTTCGAAGCTTAATACCGCGTGCACTATGTTCTGCACGTAAAATGCAGTAATTTGGGCGCTTAAACGTCGAAATATCTCAATCGGGAAGGAGATTACGGTCATTTTTCGTTAAAATCGACGAATGATCGAATTTTGCAAGTTGTTGGGCTTGTTTCGAAGCTTAACACCGCGTGCACTATGTTCTGCACGTAAAATGCGGTTATTTGGGCGTTTAAACGTCGAAAAATCTCAATCGGGAAGGAGATTACGGTCATTTTTCGTTAAAATCGACGAATGATCGAGTTTTGCGAGTTGTTGGGCTTGTTTCGAAGCTTAACACCGCGTGCACTATGTTCTGCACGTAAAATGAGGTAATTTGGGCGTTTAAACGTCGAAAAATCTCAATCGGGAAGGAGATTACGGTCATTTTTCGTTAAAATCGACGAATGATCGAGTTTTGCGAGGTGTTGGGCTTGTTTCGAAGCTTAATACCGCGTGCACTGTATTCTGCACGTAAAATGCAATAATTTGGACGTTTAAACGTCGAAAAATCTCAATCGGGGAGGATATTACGGTCATTTTTCGTTAAAATCGACGAATGATCGAGTTTGGCGAGGTGTTGGGCTTGTTGCGAAGCTTAATACCGCGTGCACTATGTTCTGCACGTAAAATGCAGTCATTTGGGCGTTTAAACGTCGAAATATCTCAATCGGGAAGGAGATTACGGTCATTTTTCGTTAAAATCGACGAATGATCGAGTTTTGCGAGGTGTTGGGCTTGTTTCGAAGCTTAATACCGCGTGCACTATGTTCTGCACGTAAAATGCAGTAATCTGGGCGTTTATACGTCGAAATATCTCAATCGGGAAGGAGATTACGGTCATTTTTCGTTAAAATCGCCGAATGATCGAGTTTTGCGAGGTGTGGGGCTTGTTTCGAAGCGTAATACCGCGTGCACTATGTTCTGCAAGTAAAATGCAGTAATTTGGGCGCTTAAAAGTCGAAATATCTCAATCGGGAAGGAGATTACGGTCATTTTTCGTTAAAATCGCAGAATGATCGAGTTTTGCGAGGTGTTGGGCTTGTTTCGAAGCTTAATACCGCGTGCACTATGTTCTGCACGTAAAATGCAGTAATTTGGGCGCTTAAACGTCGAAAAATCTCAATCGGGAAGGAGATTACGGTCATTTTTCGTTAAAATCGACGAATGATCGAGTTTTGCGATGTGTTGGGCTTGTTTCGAAGCTTACTACCGCGTGCACTATGTTCTGCACGTAAAATGCAGTAATTTGGGCGCTTAAACGTCGAAATATCTCAATCGGGAAGGAGATTACGGTCATTTTTCGTTAAAATCGACGAATGATCGAATTTTGCTAGTTGTTGGGCTTGTTTCGAAGCATAACACCGCGTGCACTATGTTCTGCACGTAAAATGCGGTTATTTGGGCGTTTAACCGTCGAAAAATCTCAATCGGGAAGGAGATTACGGTCATTTTTCGTTAAAATCGACGAATGATCGAGTTTTGCGAGGTGTTGGGCTTGTTTCGAAGCTTAATACCGCGTGCACTATGTTCTGCACGTAAAATGCAGTAATTTGGGCGCTTAAACGTCGAAATATCTCAATCGGGAAGGAGATTACGGTCATTTTTCGTTAAAATCGCCGAATGATCGAGTTTTGCGAGGTGTTGGGCTTGTTTCGAAGCTTAATACCGCGTGCACTATGTTCTGCACGTAAAATACAGTAATTTGGGCGTTTAAACGTCGAAAAATCTCAATCGGGGAGGAGATTACGGTCATTTTTCGTTAAAATCGACGAATGACCGAGTTGTGCGAGGTGTTGGGCTTGTTTCGAAGCTTAATACCGCGTGCACTATGTTCTGCACGAAAAAAGCAGTAATTTGGCCGTTTTAACGCCGAAAAATCTCAATCGGGAATTAATTTACGGTCATTTTTCGTTAAAATCGCCGAATGATCGAGTTTTGCGAGGTGTTGGGCTTGTCTCGAAGCTTAATACCGCGTGCACTATGTTCTGCACCTAAAATGCAGTAATTTGGGCGTTTAAACTTCGAAATATCTCAACCTGGGAGGAAATTACGGTCATTTTTCGTTAAAATCGACGAATGAACGAGTTTTGCGAGGTGTTGGGCTTGTTTCGAAGCTTAATACGGCGTGCACTATGTTCTGCACCTAAAATGCAGTAATTTGGGCGTTTAAACTTCGAAATATCTCAATCGGGGAGGAGATTACGGTCATTTTTCGTTAAAATCGACGCATGAACGAGTTTTGCGAGGTGTTGGGCTTGTTTCGAAGCTTAATACGGCGTGCACTATGTTCTGCACCTAAAATGCAGTAATTTGGGCGTTCAAACGTCGAAAAATCTCAATCGGGGAGGAAATTACGGTCATTTTTCGTTAAAATCGCCGAATGATCGAGTTTTGCGAGGTGTTGGGCTTGTGTCGAAGCTTAATACCGCGTGCACTATGTTCTGCACGTAAAATGCAGTAATTTGGGCGTTTAAACTTCGAAATATCTCAACCTGGGAGGAAATTACGGTCATTTTACGTTAAAATCGACGAATGATCGAGCTTTGCGAGGTGTTGTTCTTGTTTCGAAGCTTAATACCGCGTGCACTATGTTCTGCACGTAAAATGCAGGAATTTGGGCGTTAAAACGTCGAAATATCTCTATCGGGAATTAAATTACGGTCATTTTTCGTTAAAATCGACGAATGATCGAGTTTTGCGAGTTGTTGGGCTTGTGTCGAAGCTTAATACCGTGTGCACTATGTTCTGCTCGTAAAATGCAGTAATTTGGGCGTTTAAACGTCGAAAAATCTCAATCGGGAAGGAGATTACGGTCATTTTTCGTTAAAATCGCCGAATGATCGAGTTTGGCGAGGTGTTGGGTTTGTTTCGAAGCTTAATACGGCGTGCACTATGTTCTGCACGTAAAATACAGTAATTTGGGCGTTTAAACGTCGAAAAATCTCAATCGGGGAGGAGATTACGGTCATTTTTCGTTAAAATCGACGAATGAACGAGTTTTGCGAGGTGTTGGGCTTGTTTCGAAGCTTAATACGGCGTGCACTATGTTCTGCACCTAAAATGCAGTAATTTGGGCGTTCAAACGTCGAAAAATCTCAATCGGGGAGGAAATTACGGTCATTTTTCGTTAAAATCGCCGAATGATCGAGTTTGGCGAGGTGTTGGGTTTGTTTCGAAGCTCAATACGGCGTGCACTATGTTCTGCACCTAAAATGCAGTAATTTGGGCGTTCAAACGTCGAAATATCTCTATCGGGAATTAATTTACGGTCATTTTTCGTTAAAATCGCCGAATGATCGAGTTTTGCGAGGTGTTGGGCTTGTGTCGAAGCTTAATACCGCGTGCACTATGTTCTGCACGTAAAATGCAGTAATTTGGGCGTTTAAACTTCGAAATATCTCAACCTGGGAGGAAATTACGGTCATTTTACGTTAAAATCGACGAATGATCGAGCTTTGCGAGGTGTTGTTCTTGTTTCGAAGCTTAATACCGCGTGCACTATGTTCTGCACGTAAAATGCAGGAATTTGGGCGTTAAAACGTCGAGATATCTCTATCGGGAATTAATTTACGGTCATTTTTCGTTAAAATCGCCGAATGATCGAGTTTTGCGAGTTGTTGGGCTTGTGTCGAAGCTTAATACCGTGTGCACTATGTTCTGCACGTAAAATGCAGTAATTTGGGCGTTTAAACGTCGAAAAATCTCAATCGGGAAGGAGATTACGGTCATTTTTCGTTAAAATCGCCGAATGATCGAGTTTGGCGAGGTGTTGGGTTTGTTTCGTAGCTTAATACGGCGTGCACTATGTTCTGCACGTAAAATACAGTAATTTGGGCGTTTAAACGTCGAAAAATCTCAATCGGGGAGGAGATTACGGTCATTTTTCGTTACAATCGACGAATGAACGAGTTTTGCGAGGTGTTGGGCTTGTTTCGAAGCTTAATACGGCGTGCACTATGTTCTGCACCTAAAATGCAGTAATTTGGGCGTTCAAACGTCGAAAAATCTCAATCGGGGAGGAAATTACGGTCATTTTTCGTTAAAATCGCCGAATGATCGAGTTTGGCGAGGTGTTGGGTATGTTTCGAAGCTCAATACGGCGTGCACTATGTTCTGCACCTAAAATGCAGTAATTTGGGCGTTCAAACGTCGAAAAATCTCAACCTGGGAGGAAATTACGGTCATTTTACGTTAAAATCGACGAATGATCGAGCTTTGCGAGGTGTTGTCCTTGTTTCGAAGCTTAATACCGCGTGCACTATGTTCTGCACGTAAAATACAGTAATTTGGGCGTTTAAACGTCGAAAAATCTCAATCGGGGAGGAAATTACGGTCATTTTTCGTTAAAATCGACGAATGATCGAGTTTGGCGAGGTGTTGGGTTTGTTTCGAAGCATAATACGGCGTGCACTATGTTCTGCACCTAAAATGCAGTAATTTGGGCGTTTAAACGTCGAAAAATCTCAATCGGGTAGGAAATTACGGACATTTTTCGTTAAAATCGACGAACGATCGAGTTTTGCGAGGTGTTGGGCTTATTTCGAAGCTTAATACGGCGTGCACTATGTTCTGCACCTACAATGCAGTTATGTGGGCGTTTAAACGTCGAAATATCTCTATCGGGAAGGAAATTACGGTCATTTTTCGTTAAAATCGCCGAATGATCGAGTTTTGCGAGGTGTTGGGCTTGTGTCGAAGCTTAATACCGCGTGCACTATGTTCTGCACGTGAAATGCAGTAATTTGGGCGTTAAAACGTCGAAAAATCTCAATCAGGGAGGAAATTGCGGTCATTTTTCGTTAAAATCGCCGAATGATCGAGTTTTGCGAGGTGTTGGGCTTGTTTCGAAGCTTAATACGGCGTGCACTGTCTTCTGCACGTAAAATGCAGTAATTTGGGCGTTTAAACGTCGAAATATCTCTATCGGGAAGGAAATTACGGTCATTTTTCGCTAAAATCGCCGAATGATCGAGTTTTGCGATTTGTTGGGCTTGTTTCGAAGCTTAATACGGCACGCACTATGTTCTGCACGTAAAATGCAGTAATTTGGGCGTTTAAACGTCGAAATATCTCAATCGGGAAGGAAATTACGGTCATTTTTCGTTAAAATCGACGAATGATCGAGTTTTGCGAGTTGTTGGGCTTGTTTCAAAGCTTAATACGGCATGCACTATGTTCTGCACCTAAAATGCAGTAATTTGGGTGTTTAAACGTCGAAATATCTCAATCGGGAAGGAAATTACGGTCATGTTTCCTTACAATCGACGAATGATCGAGTTTTGCGAGGTGTTGGGCTTGTTTCGAAGCTTAATACGGCGTGCACTATGTTTTGCACGTAATATGCAGTAATTTGGGCGTTTAAACGTCGAAATATCTCAACCGGGAAGGAAATTACGGTCATTTTTCGTTAAAATCGACGAATGATCGAGTTTTGCGAGGTGTTGGGCTTCTTTCGAAGCTTAATACGGCGTGCACTATGTTCTGCGCGTAATATGCAGTAATTTGGGCGTTTAAACGTCGAAATATCTCAACCGGGAAGGAAATTATGGTCATTTTTCTTTAAAATCGACGAATGATCGAGTTTTGCGAGGTGTTGGGCTTGTTTCGAAGCTTCATACGGCGTGCACTATGTTCTACACCTAAAATGCAGTAATTTGGGCCTTCAAACGTCGAAATATCTCAATCGGGAAGGAAATTACTGTCATTTTTCGTTAAAATCGACGAATGATCGAGTTTTGCGTGTTGTTGGGCTTGTTTCGAAGCTTCGTACGGCGTGCACTATGTTCAGCACGTAAAATGCAGTAATTTGGGCGTTTAAACGTCGAAATATCTCAACCGGGAAGGAAATTACGGTCATTTTTCGTTAAAATCGACGAATGATCGAGTTTTGCGAGGTGTTGGGCTTGTTTCGAAGCTTAATACGGCGTGCACTATGTTCTGCACGTAATATGCAGTAATTTGGGCGTCTACACGTCGAAATATCTCGATCGGGAAGGAGATTACGGTCATTTTTCGTTAAAATCGACGAATGATCGAGTTTTGCGAGTTGTTGGGCTTGTTTCAAAGCTTAATACGGCATGCACTATGTTCTGCACGTCAAATGCAGTAATTTGGGCGTTTAAACGTCGACAAATCTCAATCGGGGAGGAAATTACGGTCATTTTTCTTTAA
Organism: Bombus fervidus; assembly: GCF_041682495.2. Lineage (NCBI taxonomy): Eukaryota > Metazoa > Arthropoda > Insecta > Hymenoptera > Apidae > Bombus > Bombus fervidus. The sequence goes on along the minus strand of NC_091523.1, from coordinate 5,380,536 downwards.
AATCGACGAATGATCCAGTTTTGCGAGGTGTTGGGCTTGTTTCGAAGCTTAATACGGCCTGCACTATGTTCTGCACGTAAAATACGGTAATCTGGGCGTTTAAACGTCGACATATCTCAATCGGGAATTAATTTACGGTCATTTTTCGTTAAAATCGCCGAATGATCGAGTTTTGCGAGTCGTTGGGCTTGTTTCGAAGCTTAATACGGCGTGCACTATGTTTTGCACGTAAAATGCAGTAATTTGGGCGTTTAAACGTCGAAATATCTCAACCTGGAAGGAAATTGCGGTCATTTTTCGTTAAAATCGACGAATGATCGAGTTTTGCGAGGTGTTGGGCTTGTCTCGAAACTTAATACGGCGTGCACTATGTTCTGCAACTAAAATGCAGTAATTTGGGCGTTTAAACGTCGAAATATCTGAACCGGGAAGGAAATTACGGTCATTTTTCGTTAAAATCGACGAATGATCGAGTTTTGCGAGGTGTTGGGCTTGTTTCGAAGCTTAATACGGCGTGCATATGTTCAGCACGTAAAATGCAGTAATTTGGGCGTTTAAACGTCGAAATATCTCAATTCTGGAAGGAAATTACGGTCATTTTTCGTTAAAATCGACGAATGATCGAGTTTTGCGAGGTGTTGGGCTTGTTTCGAAGCTTAATACGGCGTGCAATATGTTCTGCACGTAAAATGCAATAATTTGGGCGTTTAAACGTCGAAATATCTCAATCGGGGAGGATTTACGGTCATTTTACGTTAAAATCGACGAATGATCGAGTTTTTCGAGTTGTTGGGCTTGTCTCGAAGCTTAATCCGGCGTGCACTATGTTCTGCACGTTAAATGCAGTAATCTGGGCGTTTAAACGTCGAAATATCTCAATCGGGAAGGAATTTACGGTCATTTTTCGTTAAAATCGACGAAGGACCGAGTTTTGCGAGGTGTTGGGCTTGTTTCGAAGCTTAATACGGCGTGCACTATGTTCTGCATCTAAAATGCAGTAATTTGGGCGTTTAAACGTCGAAATATCTCAACCGGGAAGGAAATTACGGTCATTTTTCGTTGAAATCGACGAATGATCGAGTTTTGCGAGGTGTTGGGCTTGTTTCGAAGCTTAGTACGGCGTGCACTATGTTCTGCACGTAAAATGCAGTAATTTGGGCGTTTAAACGTCGAAATATCTCAATCGGGAAGGAGATTACGGTCATTTTTCGTTAAAATCGACGAATGATCGAGTTTTGCGAGGTGTTGGGCTTGTTTCGAAGCTTAATACCGCGTGCACTATGTTCTGCACGTAAAATGCAGTAATCTGGGCGTTTATACGTCGAAATATCTCAATCGGGAAGGAGATTACGGTCATTTTTCGTTAAAATCGCCGAATGATCGAGTTTTGCGAGGTGTGGGGCTTGTTTCGAAGCGTAATACCGCGTGCACTATGTTCTGCACGTAAAATGCAGTAATTTGGGCGCTTAAAAGTCGAAATATCTCAATCGGGAAGGAGATTACGGTCATTTTTCGTTAAAATCGCAGAATGATCGAGTTTTGCGAGGTGTTGGGCTTGTTTCGAAGCTTAATACCGCGTGCACTATGTTCTGCACGTAAAATGCAGTAATTTGGGCGCTTAAACGTCGAAAAATCTCAATCGGGAAGGAGATTACGGTCATTTTTCGTTAAAATCGACGAATGATCGAGTTTTGCGATGTGTTGGGCTTGTTTCGAAGCTTACTACCGCGTGCACTATGTTCTGCACGTAAAATGCAGTAATTTGGGCGCTTAAACGTCGAAATATCTCAATCGGGAAGGAGATTACGGTCATTTTTCGTTAAAATCGACGAATGATCGAATTTTGCTAGTTGTTGGGCTTGTTTCGAAGCATAACACCGCGTGCACTATGTTCTGCACGTAAAATGCGGTTATTTGGGCGTTTAACCGTCGAAAAATCTCAATCGGGAAGGAGATTACGGTCATTTTTCGTTAAAATCGACGAATGATCGAGTTTTGCGAGGTGTTGGGCTTGTTTCGAAGCTTAATACCGCGTGCACTATGTTCTGCACGTAAAATGCAGTAATTTGGGCGCTTAAACGTCGAAATATCTCAATCGGGAAGGAGATTACGGTCATTTTTCGTTAAAATCGCCGAATGATCGAGTTTTGCGAGGTGTTGGGCTTGTTTCGAAGCTTAATACCGCGTGCACTATGTTCTGCACGTAAAATACAGTAATTTGGGCGTTTAAACGTCGAAAAATCTCAATCGGGGAGGAGATTACGGTCATTTTTCGTTAAAATCGACGAATGACCGAGTTGTGCGAGGTGTTGGGCTTGTTTCGAAGCTTAATACCGCGTGCACTATGTTCTGCACGAAAAAAGCAGTAATTTGGCCGTTTTAACGCCGAAAAATCTCAATCGGGAATTAATTTACGGTCATTTTTCGTTAAAATCGCCGAATGATCGAGTTTTGCGAGGTGTTGGGCTTGTCTCGAAGCTTAATACCGCGTGCACTATGTTCTGCACCTAAAATGCAGTAATTTGGGCGTTTAAACTTCGAAATATCTCAACCTGGGAGGAAATTACGGTCATTTTTCGTTAAAATCGACGAATGAACGAGTTTTGCGAGGTGTTGGGCTTGTTTCGAAGCTTAATACGGCGTGCACTATGTTCTGCACCTAAAATGCAGTAATTTGGGCGTTTAAACTTCGAAATATCTCAACCGGGAAGGAAATTACGGTCATTTTACGTTAAAATCGACGAATGATCGAGCTTTGCGAGGTGTTGTTCTTGTTTCGAAGCTTAATACCGCGTGCACTATGTTCTGCACGTAAAATGCAGGAATTTGGGCGTTAAAACGTCGAAATATCTCTATCGGGAATTAATTTACGGTCATTTTTCGTTAAAATCGCCGAATGATCGAGTTTTGCGAGTTGTTGGGCTTGTGTCGAAGCTTAATACCGTGTGCACTATGTTCTGCACGTAAAATGCAGTAATTTGGGCGTTTAAACGTCGAAAAATCTCAATCGGGACGGAGATTACGGTCATTTTTCGTTAAAATCGCCGAATGATCGAGTTTGGCGAGGTGTTGGGTTTGTTTCGAAGCTTAATACGGCGTGCACTATGTTCTGCACGTAAAATACAGTAATTTGGGCGTTTAAACGTCGAAAAATCTCAATCGGGGAGGAGATTACGGTCATTTTTCGTTAAAATCGACGCATGAACGAGTTTTGCGAGGTGTTGGGCTTGTTTCGAAGCTTAATACGGCGTGCACTATGTTCTGCACCTAAAATGCAGTAATTTGGGCGTTCAAACGTCGAAAAATCTCAATCGGGGAGGAAATTACGGTCATTTTTCGTTAAAATCGCCGAATGATCGAGTTTGGCGAGGTGTTGGGTTTGTTTCGAAGCTCAATACGGCGTGCACTATGTTCTGCACCTAAAATGCAGTAATTTGGGCGTTCAAACGTCGAAAAATCTCAACCTGGGAGGAAATTACGGTCATTTTTCGTTAAAATCGACGAATGAACGAGTTTTGCGAGGTGTTGGGCTTGTTTCGAAGCTTAATACGGCGTGCACTATGTTCTGCACGTAAAATGCAGTAATTTGGGCGTTAAAACGTCGAAATATCTCTATCGGGAATTAATTTACGGTCATTTTTCGTTAAAATCGCCGAATGATCGAGTTTTGCGAGGTGTTGGGCTTGTGTCGAAGCTTAATACCGCGTGCACTATGTTCTGCACGTAAAATGCAGTAATTTGGGCGTTTAAACTTCGAAATATCTCAACCTGGGAGGAAATTACGGTCATTTTACGTTAAAATCGACGAATGATCGAGCTTTGCGAGGTGTTGTTCTTGTTTCGAAGCTTAATACCGCGTGCACTATGTTCTGCACGTAAAATGCAGGAATTTGGGCGTTAAAACGTCGAAATATCTCTATCGGGAATTAATTTACGGTCATTTTTCGTTAAAATCGCCGAATGATCGAGTTTTGCGAGTTGTTGGGCTTGTGTCGAAGCTTAATACCGTGTGCACTATGTTCTGCTCGTAAAATGCAGTAATTTGGGCGTTTAAACGTCGAAAAATCTCAATCGGGAAGGAGATTACGGTCATTTTTCGTTAAAATCGCCGAATGATCGAGTTTGGCGAGGTGTTGGGTTTGTTTCGAAGCTTAATACGGCGTGCACTATGTTCTGCACGTAAAATACAGTAATTTGGGCGTTTAAACGTCGAAAAATCTCAATCGGGGAGGAGATTACGGTCATTTTTCGTTAAAATCGACGAATGAACGAGTTTTGCGAGGTGTTGGGCTTGTTTCGAAGCTTAATACGGCGTGCACTATGTTCTGCACCTAAAATGCAGTACTTTGGGCGTTCAAACGTCGAAAAATCTCAATCGGGGAGGAAATTACGGTCATTTTTCGTTAAAATCGCCGAATGATCGAGTTTGGCGAGGTGTTGGGTTTGTTTCGAAGCTCAATACGGCGTGCACTATGTTCTGCACCTAAAATGCAGTAATTTGGGCGTTCAAACGTCGAAATATCTCTATCGGGAATTAATTTACGGTCATTTTTCGTTAAAATCGCCGAATGATCGAGTTTTGCGAGGTGTTGGGCTTGTGTCGAAGCTTAATACCGCGTGCACTATGTTCTGCACGTAAAATGCAGTAATTTGGGCGTTTAAACTTCGAAATATCTCAACCTGGGAGGAAATTACGGTCATTTTACGTTAAAATCGACGAATGATCGAGCTTTGCGAGGTGTTGTTCTTGTTTCGAAGCTTAATACCGCGTGCACTATGTTCTGCACGTAAAATGCAGGAATTTGGGCGTTAAAACGTCGAGATATCTCTATCGGGAATTAATTTACGGTCATTTTTCGTTAAAATCGCCGAATGATCGAGTTTTGCGAGTTGTTGGGCTTGTGTCGAAGCTTAATACCGTGTGCACTATGTTCTGCACGTAAAATGCAGTAATTTGGGCGTTTAAACGTCGAAAAATCTCAATCGGGAAGGAGATTACGGTCATTTTTCGTTAAAATCGCCGAATGATCGAGTTTGGCGAGGTGTTGGGTTTGTTTCGAAGCTTAATACGGCGTGCACTATGTTCTGCACGTAAAATACAGTAATTTGGGCGTTTAAACGTCGAAAAATCTCAATCGGGGAGGAGATTACGGTCATTTTTCGTTACAATCGACGAATGAACGAGTTTTGCGAGGTGTTGGGCTTGTTTCGAAGCTTAATACGGCGTGCACTATGTTCTGCACCTAAAATGCAGTAATTTGGGCGTTCAAACGTCGAAAAATCTCAATCGGGGAGGAAATTACGGTCATTTTTCGTTAAAATCGCCGAATGATCGAGTTTGGCGAGGTGTTGGGTATGTTTCGAAGCTCAATACGGCGTGCACTATGTTCTGCACCTAAAATGCAGTAATTTGGGCGTTCAAACGTCGAAAAATCTCAACCTGGGAGGAAATTACGGTCATTTTACGTTAAAATCGACGAATGATCGAGCTTTGCGAGGTGTTGTCCTTGTTTCGAAGCTTAATACCGCGTGCACTATGTTCTGCACGTAAAATACAGTAATTTGGGCGTTTAAACGTCGAAAAATCTCAATCGGGGAGGAAATTACGGTCATTTTTCGTTAAAATCGACGAATGATCGAGTTTGGCGAGGTGTTGGGTTTGTTTCGAAGCATAATACGGCGTGCACTATGTTCTGCACCTAAAATGCAGTAATTTGGGCGTTTAAACGTCGAAAAATCTCAATCGGGTAGGAAATTACGGACATTTTTCGTTAAAATCGACGAACGATCGAGTTTTGCGAGGTGTTGGGCTTATTTCGAAGCTTAATACGGCGTGCACTATGTTCTGCACCTACAATGCAGTTATGTGGGCGTTTAAACGTCGAAATATCTCTATCGGGAAGGAAATTACGGTCATTTTTCGTTAAAATCGCCGAATGATCGAGTTTTGCGAGGTGTTGGGCTTGTGTCGAAGCTTAATACCGCGTGCACTATGTTCTGCACGTGAAATGCAGTAATTTGGGCGTTAAAACGTCGAAAAATCTCAATCAGGGAGGAAATTGCGGTCATTTTTCGTTAAAATCGCCGAATGATCGAGTTTTGCGAGGTGTTGGGCTTGTTTCGGAGCTTAATACGGCGTGCACTGTCTTCTGCACGTAAAATGCAGTAATTTGGGCGTTTAAACGTCGAAATATCTCTATCGGGAAGGAAATTACGGTCATTTTTCGCTAAAATCGCCGAATGATCGAGTTTTGCGATTTGTTGGGCTTGTTTCGAAGCTTAATACGGCACGCACTATGTTCTGCACGTAAAATGCAGTAATTTGGGCGTTTAAACGTCGAAATATCTCAATCGGGAAGGAAATTACGGTCATTTTTCGTTAAAATCGACGAATGATCGAGTTTTGCGAGTTGTTGGGCTTGTTTCAAAGCTTAATACGGCATGCACTATGTTCTGCACCTAAAATGCAGTAATTTGGGTGTTTAAACGTCGAAATATCTCAATCGGGAAGGAAATTACGGTCATGTTTCCTTACAATCGACGAATGATCGAGTTTTGCGAGGTGTTGGGCTTGTTTCGAAGCTTAATACGGCGTGCACTATGTTTTGCACGTAATATGCAGTAATTTGGGCGTTTAAACGTCGAAATATCTCAACCGGGAAGGAAATTACGGTCATTTTTCGTTAAAATCGACGAATGATCGAGTTTTGCGAGGTGTTGGGCTTCTTTCGAAGCTTAATACGGCGTGCACTATGTTCTGCGCGTAATATGCAGTAATTTGGGCGTTTAAACGTCGAAATATCTCAACCGGGAAGGAAATTATGGTCATTTTTCTTTAAAATCGACGAATGATCGAGTTTTGCGAGGTGTTGGGCTTGTTTCGAAGCTTCATACGGCGTGCACTATGTTCTACACCTAAAATGCAGTAATTTGGGCCTTCAAACGTCGAAATATCTCAATCGGGAAGGAAATTACTGTCATTTTTCGTTAAAATCGACGAATGATCGAGTTTTGCGTGTTGTTGGGCTTGTTTCGAAGCTTCGTACGGCGTGCACTATGTTCAGCACGTAAAATGCAGTAATTTGGGCGTTTAAACGTCGAAATATCTCAACCGGGAAGGAAATTACGGTCATTTTTCGTTAAAATCGACGAATGATCGAGTTTTGCGAGGTGTTGGGCTTGTTTCGAAGCTTAATACGGCGTGCACTATGTTCTGCACGTAATATGCAGTAATTTGGGCGTCTACACGTCGAAATATCTCGATCGGGAAGGAGATTACGGTCATTTTTCGTTAAAATCGACGAATGATCGAGTTTTGCGAGTTGTTGGGCTTGTTTCAAAGCTTAATACGGCATGCACTATGTTCTGCACGTCAAATGCAGTAATTTGGGCGTTTAAACGTCGACAAATCTCAATCGGGGAGGAAATTACGGTCATTTTTCTTTAAAATCGACGAATGATCCAGTTTTGCGAGGTGTTGGGCTTGTTTCGAAGCTTAATACGGCCTGCACTATGTTCTGCACGTAAAATACGGTAATCTGGGCGTTTAAACGTCGACATATCTCAATCGGGAATTAATTTACGGTCATTTTTCGTTAAAATCGCCGAATGATCGAGTTTTGCGAGTCGTTGGGCTTGTTTCGAAGCTTAATACGGCGTGCACTATGTTTTGCACGTAAAATGCAGTAATTTGGGCGTTTAAACGTCGAAATATCTCAACCTGGAAGGAAATTGCGGTCATTTTTCGTTAAAATCGACGAATGATCGAGTTTTGCGAGGTGTTGGGCTTGTCTCGAAACTTAATACGGCGTGCACTATGTTCTGCAACTAAAATGCAGTAATTTGGGCGTTTAAACGTCGAAATATCTGAACCGGGAAGGAAATTACGGTCATTTTTCGTTAAAATCGACGAATGATCGAGTTTTGCGAGGTGTTGGGCTTGTTTCGAAGCTTAATACGGCGTGCATATGTTCAGCACGTAAAATGCAGTAATTTGGGCGTTTAAACGTCGAAATATCTCAATTCTGGAAGGAAATTACGGTCATTTTTCGTTAAAATCGACGAATGATCGAGTTTTGCGAGGTGTTGGGCTTGTTTCGAAGCTTAATACGGCGTGCAATATGTTCTGCACGTAAAATGCAATAATTTGGGCGTTTAAACGTCGAAATATCTCAATCGGGGAGGATTTACGGTCATTTTACGTTAAAATCGACGAATGATCGAGTTTTTCGAGTTGTTGGGCTTGTCTCGAAGCTTAATACGGCGTGCACTATGTTCTGCACGTTAAATGCAGTAATCTGGGCGTTTAAACGTCGAAATATCTCAATCGGGAAGGAATTTACGGTCATTTTTCGTTAAAATCGACGAATGACCGAGTTTTGCGAGGTGTTGGGCTTGTTTCGAAGCTTAATACGGCGTGCACTATGTTCTGCATCTAAAATGCAGTAATTTGGGCGTTTAAACGTCGAAATATCTCAACCGGGAAGGAAATTACGGTCATTTTTCGTTGAAATCGACGAATGATCGAGTTTTGCGAGGTGTTGGGCTTGTTTCGAAGCTTAGTACGGCGTGCACTATGTTCTGCACGTAAAATGCAGTAATCTGGGCGTTTAAACGTCGAAATATCTCAACCTGGAACGAAATTACGGTCATTTTTCGTTAAAATCGACGAATGATCGAGTTTTGCGAGGTGTTGGGCTTGTTTGGAAGCTTAATACGGCGTGCACTATGTTCTGCACCTAAAATGCAGTAATTTGGGCGTTTAAACGTCGAAATATCTCAACCGGGAACGAAATTACGGTCATTTTTCGTTAAAATCGACGAATGATCGAGTTTTGCGAGGTGTTGGGCTTGTTTCGAAGCTCAATACGGCGTGCACTATGTTCTGCACCTAAAATGCAGTAATTTGGGCGTTTAAACGTCGAAATATCTCTATCGGGAAGGAATTTACGGTCATTTTTCGTTAAAATCGACGAATGATCGAGTTTTTCGAGTTGTTGGGCTTGTCTCGAAGCTTAATACGGCGTGCACTGTGTTCTGCACGTAAAATGTAATAATTTGGGCGTTTAAACGTCGAAAAATCTCAATCGGGTAGGAAATTACGGTCATTTTTCGTTAAAATCGACGAACGATCGAGTTTTGCGAGGTGTTGGGCTTATTTCGAAGCTTAATACGGCGTGCACTATGTTCTGCACCTACAATGCAGTTATGTGGGCGTTTAAACGTCGAAATATCTCTATCGGGAAGGAAATTACGGTCATTTTTCGTTAAAATCGCCGAATGATCGAGTTTTGCGAGGTGTTGGGCTTGTGTCGAAGCTTAATACCGCGTGCACTATGTTCTGCACGTGAAATGCAGTAATTTGGGCGTTAAAACGTCGAAAAATCTCAATCAGGGAGGAAATTACGGTCATTTTTCGTTAAAATCGCCGAATGATCGAGTTTTGCGAGGTGTTGGGCTTGTTTCGAAGCTTAATACGGCGTGCACTGTCTTCTGCACGTAAAATGCAGTAATTTGGGCGTTAAAACGTCGAAATATCTCTATCGGGAAGGAAATTACGGTCATTTTTCGCTAAAATCGCCGAATGATCGAGTTTTGCGAGTTGTTGGGCTTGTTTCGAAGCTTAATACGGCACGCACTATGTTCTGCACGTAAAATGCAGTAATTTGGGCGTTTAAACGTCGAAATATCTCAATCGGGAAGGAAATTACGGTCATTTTTCGTTAAAATCGACGAATGATCGAGTTTTGCGAGTTGTTGGGCTTGTTTCAAAGCTTAATACGGCATGCACTATGTTCTGCACCTAAAATGCAGTAATTTGGGTGTTTAAACGTCGAAATATCTCAATCGGGAAGGAAATTACGGTCATGTTTCCTTACAATCGACGAATGATCGAGTTTTGCGAGGTGTTGGGCTTGTTTCGAAGCTTAATACGGCGTGCACTATGTTCTGCACGTAATATGCAGTAATTTGGGCGTTTAAACGTCGAAATATCTCAACCGGGAAGGAAATTACGGTCATTTTTCGTTAAAATCGACGAATGATCGAGTTTTGCGAGGTGTTGGGCTTCTTTCGAAGCTTAATACGGCGTGCACTATGTTCTGCGCGTAATATGCAGTAATTTGGGCGTTTAAACGTCGAAATATCTCAACCGGGAAGGAAATTATGGTCATTTTTCTTTAAAATCGACGAATGATCGAGTTTTGCGAGGTGTTGGGCTTGTTTCGAAGCTTCATACGGCGTGCACTATGTTCTACACCTAAAATGCAGTAATTTGGGCCTTCAAACGTCGAAATATCTCAATCGGGAAGGAAATTACTGTCATTTTTCGTTAAAATCGACGAATGATCGAGTTTTGCGTGTTGTTGGGCTTGTTTCGAAGCTTCGTACGGCGTGCACTATGTTCAGCACGTAAAATGCAGTAATTTGGGCGTTTAAACGTCGAAATATCTCAACCGGGAAGGAAATTACGGTCATTTTTCGTTAAAATCGACGAATGATCGAGTTTTGCGAGGTGTTGGGCTTGTTTCGAAGCTTAATACGGCGTGCACTATGTTCTGCACGTAATATGCAGTAATTTGGGCGTCTACACGTCGAAATATCTCGATCGGGAAGGAGATTACGGTCATTTTTCGATAAAATCGACGAATGATCGAGTTTTGCGAGGTGTTGGGCTTGTTTCGAAGCTTAACACGGCGTGCACTATGTTCTGCACGTAAAATGCAGTTGTTACGTATTTATTTGTTTTAAGTCAAGTTGAGATTGAAATTTTGTAAAAATTTTTTCTTTTGATTTAGAGTTTAGGCGGAAGGGAAATATTGAAATGATATTATTGTGTATGAATTATTTATTTGGATTTCTGATTAATACGGTAGTTGCTGCCACCAGAAATAGTCTAAGGACTATTTCAAATTTTTATTTATTTCAAACGTTACGGGTAGCGTCGACTAGAGTTTAGTGCTACTGGTAAAACCGATTCCACTTTTCGGCTAACCTGCTATGTGCAGGGATACTAGCACTGGAGAGGATTAAAGCTGGTTGAAAGTAATTTAACAATATCTAATGATTTATTCAAATCTTGCTCGATTTCGATATTGACAATTGACTGACAGATATAAAATTCTTCGGTTGACAAAATGATAACTCTTCGATAGACAAAATGTTAACTAACTCTTTGAATGCTAATTATTCGGTTGACGAACGGTAATATTGTTATTCGATAGACGAAGGATAATTATTGTACTGACTTCTCTGAGTCGCTACATTTATTTATATCTGTCGGAGATGGAAAAGCGTCGGGGTCTTTCTTTTGAAAATGTTTGGGAAGATCTCCAACGTTTGTTTGTTTTGACGACTTTGTTTACAATTTAAATTATCTTAATATCATTATAAAGACATAATTAGATAAATATAAAAACATAGATAAATCTTCGCAAGATATAGCTTTTAGCGTCTTCAACTGCCTTTCACTTCAAATACTGTAAACACGGTTTCAAGTTGCAAATCGGTTATTGGTATGTTTATTTAGATTTGTGTATAGAGTGGTTTCTTGTTCTCGTTACGGCTCGTGCGGAGCGCGGGACGTGACACCCCCGCCCTTGGAGTTCAAATTTCCAAAGGAAATTTGACTGATGGTGTCTCTGAGTTCGTTCATGGCGGATGTAGATATCTTAGCGAGTTTAATAAATTTTCTGGTGTTATTGGAATATTTCTATTTTCTTTTATCGGTAGGGATACGATGTATTTCCCGGAATCGTAATTCAATCTTGCTTTTTCCAACATTAAATCTTCGTAACGAGGCAATTTTCCCGTCTCCTTCATTTCTAATGCTCCTTTATCTATCGGATTTCCATGTACATCTATAAATATTACTCTATGGTCATTTACTCTCGTAATTGAGTCTCGGGTTTCTGAAATTCTTAGTTCCGCGATTATCGTAGGTCTCGTGTCCTTTTCTCGTTGTTGAATTAGTTCTGGATCTTCAGTGGAGGGCTCTTCTTCGCTTGTTGTATCCGTATATTCTTTTTCTCGATCGAGCTCGGCTAGTGCTTCGTCAAAATATTTTACGGGTGTTTCTTCTATGGTGAGATGCTTTCGAGTAGGTTTTCCCTGTTTATCGTAATGCGACAATACGCGTGGCTTAGCCTCGAATATCGGAGAGTCCTCGGTCGAGGTATCCAATTGAAATCTTTTTAGATGTGGATATCGATCTGGCGAATCTTCTTCTCGCTTCCTGATTGGTAAGCACATCTCTGGCGGATTTCGGGATAATGCATCTGCGTTCGCGTTCGCTCTACCTTCTTTATATTGGATATCAAATTCAAAGTCCGACAATTTCAATTTCCACTTCCAAATTCTCGACGTGGGATCTTTAATGGAATTCATTCATACTAACGGTTTGTGATCAGTTATTATCGCAAATTTTCTACCATACAGGTATGGTCTGAAATGCATCGTACAGTAAACGATTGCCAGACACTCCTTTTCTATGGTAGAGTAGTTTTGTTCGGCGGAATTTAATAGTCTTGAGACATATGCAATCGGTAAATCCTTTCCGATTGGCCCTTGACTCAGTACACCGCTTATTGCGTATCCTGATGCGTCTGTAGTAAGGTTAAAGGGTTTAGAAAAGTCTGGATATTGTAAAATGGGTTTTGTCATTAGCGCTGTCTTTAAATTATTGAATGCATTTTCTTGATTTTCTGTCCATTTAAAAGGAGTGTCTTTCTTTAATAGTTGTGTCAATGGTTTCGCGACCTTGGAGAAATCAGGTATAAATTTTCTGTAGTATCCTGCTAGTCCTAGAAATTGTTTGATATTTTTCACCCTTTTTGGTCGTGGAAATTTTGATACGGCTTCGATTTTCTTTGGGTCGGGTTTCACGCCATCCTCACTAATTATATGTCCTAAATAATTCACCTCGTGTCGTAAAAATTCGCACTTGTCAGGCTGTAATCGTAATTTAGCTTTCCTCAGTCTTTCCATTAACTTATTAAATTTAATTTCGTGTTCTTGAAGAGACCTCGAATAAATCACTATGTCATCCAGATAGACGAATAGTTCTATTCCTTGCAGACCAGATAACATTGAGTTCATCAAACGTTGAAATGTTGCTGGGGCATTTTTTAATCCAAAGGGCATTCTTTTGAATTGAAAATGTCCGTATGGTGTCGAAAATGCAGTTTTGTGGGCATCTTCCTGTGACATACGGATCTGGTGAAAGCCCGATGCTAAGTCAAACGTGGAAAAATATTTTGCACTTCCTAATTGATCCAATATTTCTGTAATGTTGGGTAGTGGGAAAGCATCGCCGATCGTTTTATCGTTCAACTTTCTATAATCGATAACTAATCTCCAGCGTTTATTTCCTTGCAAATCGGGTTTTTTGGGTACAATCCATAACGGGGAGTTATATGGAGATACTGATGGTTCCACTACATCCGTATCTAGTAATTCTTGAATTTGTCGATTTATCTCTTCTCGATGTACTGGTGGATATCGATACTGTTTAGTATTAATTGGTACATTATCCGTTGTAATTATTCTATGTTCCAAAACTTCAGTCGCTTCCAATGTATCTCCTGAAATATGAAACCTATCTTGATTATTACGAATCAACTTTTTAACATTTTCCGTTTCTTCTTCGTTCAAATGTTCGAATCGTAGTAACTCAATTATTTTATCGTATCTACTTTCCTTCGATTTTAAAACTGTATTACACGCTGTCCTAGGAAGCGGGGATGGGTTTTCAAATTCCTTAATTACCATTGTCGGTGTTGTAAATTCGTAATTTCTTGAAGTAGTATTTATTATTCTTATGTAACCTTTTCCTTTATGATTCCTCACAACTGCGTTACCAAAATAAATTCCTTTGATCGGCTCGATTCTGGGAATAAATCCCTCTTTTATCTCTGGATTCGCGATATTATTTGAACACGTTACTGAACTTCGCTTCGGTATAATTATTTTTTCTTTAGTATCGAAGGGTCTATAAATATTTCCCCATTTGATATGTTTTTCCTCATAATCTAAACGAGCTTTACAACCTGCAAAAAATTCGGATCCTAGGATTCCGTCTTGATCGATTAGCAATGAATCATCAACTACATGAAAATTAACCGGATGGCCCGCAACTTGTATTACCGTCTGCCCTAGGGAGACCAGGCTCGTTGCCGTAATTCCTCGCACTTCGATTGATTCCTTTTCGTCGATGATGGCTGAATCGGGTAAAGCAGGTTTTTTGATAATATTAATTTCCGATCCAGAGTCTAATAATAAACTCGTCTTAGTTTTTAGATCTGGGGAAACTATTCGTGCAGTTGGAGTCGTTGGGGAATCATTAAATTTTACTGAAATAATTCGGAGAGGTCGTTGTCCGAATCTAAGTCCGACTCTTGGTGATTTTCCTTCGCCGGTTGCTTGTGGTTCACTCTTTCCCTTTTGTCTTGAGATTCCGGATTCTCTGTTTGTGACCTCGTTTGGTTGTGGGATGACTCCCCCACAGTATTTAATGGTTGTTCGTTCGACCTTACGGTCGGCATTGCGTTCGCTCTGTCTCTCGTTATGGGTGGTGGAGTCGATCTCGCGGGGGTGGCTGCCCTTGTTCTGTTTGTTGCCGTCGGCGCCGGTCTCCTGGTTGCCACCTGTACTCTTGGGCGATTCAGCGTATCGTTCCTTCGTGGCTCGCCCCATTCTCCCGAAGGACGTGTTTGGTTTCCCGATGGTCTCGAAGTATAGGGTACGATTAATCCGGCATCTACTCGGGCTTGAGGAATAAGTGCTGTCGGGTGCCATTACTTCGCCTGCTCTAATGGTCGTCGGTGTTTTTTATTTCTGGGTTTATTTCTCGAACTCGGATATAATTTATTATCAAACTCTTACTTTATTTATTTATTTCGATACACGCTTTACAAATTACTAACCGGGTTAATACCGCAATTACAATGTGCTTTCTTTTGTCTAAGCGATGAAATGAGGACTTCAAAAAATTTTTTTCTTAGTCGCGACTCTCTTTTCTTGCCTGAACAACTAAAGACCGCCGAAACGCAAAATGCTACACAAAATTTCTAAACGCACGATATGGAACGTAATAATGAGCACGTAATAATGAGCGCTGCTCTATGTTGCTACGCTTATTTATAATGCCATCCCCCACGGGGTGGTGGTCCACTGGGAGTACTCTTCCATGGGAATCGGGATGTTGGGCTTCCTGAAATCGTACGTGAGAGAATGTAAATTCCATATCTCGACTTAGTTCCCATCGGTCCTGTGTTTCTGCTGAGCTAGCGTCTAGGAGGTTTGAAGCGTTCCATGCTGATCTAGTCTCTTCTCGAGAAACTTCCACGTTTGTACCGTGGGAATTACCTGTGTTTCTTCGGCGCGTGCAAGGACTGGCGGCTGCAGCATCATTATCATTTCGATGTTTGCTCGGGCAACACGCGCAATCCGCTGCTCTCCCACAACAAGGGCCTCCTCCTTCGAGTTAGCTTGCGTAAGTTTGGTTTAGATGGATATTTGCATATTATGGTTGTTTTCGTGATTTTGATCCTTTTTCCTTTTCTTGATGTTTCTCTAGGCTTCGGTGATCGACGTTTGAACAATGTTTGCGGAGGCATTTCCATCAGGGGTTCCTATCCAGACTTCTCTGGTGCGTATTTTGTCTTGTTTTTAGTCCGCTTGATTCGTTCTGTTTCGTTCTATTTAAACTATATTGTGTTGTTTCAGCGCAAGCGAAAGAGGGATTCCGAAGAACCCATGGGCGACTCGAGAAGACCCATCAAACGCATGCGGCGCTGTGATGAACCACAAGTACCAGAGTGGTCGGAGGAACTATTCGACATTGATGCCGAGGCCGTGGATTTCCCGTCGGAGTTGAGTTTTGACAATTTTGTTACTGTCGATGAGAGTTTCTTCGATGCAGAGACCGTCGTATTGGAGTGGGAACCCCCTCTGGTTGAAGTCGTTGATACCGATCGTTGTGTAAAAGTTCGTTTTGCAAATGAAATTCCCGGAGAGGTTTTGGAGGCACATCTTCGTCACCAAGCTTCTGGGAGAAAGGGAATTTCCCCTGTTGTGCGTTATTGATGTATGCGTGAGTTCAGCGAACTTTGTCCTGGAGCTCCTTGCTTCGATTTTGATTTGATGTAGCTGCTTCAATTTCGTTGGTTCGTTGTTTGATAATCGTGGGTTCCTTATTATTATTTTTTTTTTTTTTTTTTTTTTGATGCATTTTGTTGTTTTTTTTTTTTTTTTTGTTCAATATATATGTCGGAGATGAAAGGACAACGGGGCCACCCGTTGGAATTGCTTGGAAAAGCCTCAATAGCATTCACGAAATAACCCAGACACAGTCATTCGAAACTTGAGACAATGAGCTTGGAATCGAGGCGACGACCGGTCGCCGAGTGTAGCCACGGTCACGGGATGAACGTTCCACCTAACAGAGATACGAAGTTATATAGCTTTCCTTTAAAGAATTGGCCGTACCGGCACTTGACAATGAGACATTCCAGCAGCCACGCACAGACCCCATTCTTTGGGCGAGATGGTCGCCAGATGCCGACGCATAACTAAAGTCCTTTAGATTGGCAAACAGTCTTTGTTATATCAGCCCGTGTGTCTGTCGCCTGTTGCGGCAGGATACGTGAGGTCTGCTTTCCTTAAGTGCGACGTTTCCCGCTAGGAACTCTCTCTCGAGAGCGGCTAGCATCCTTTTCTAACCACCAACATGGAGATTAACCAATTAACAGCAACGTCTATTTCCCTCACCCTCCGAGCGGAGGTTTTCTTTGACGAATCCTATAACCTCGTGCCCTTAGGCACATCCCACCATAGTTTTCCTCTGCAGCGTCGTCGCGACGGAGAGGCATTCTTTTTCTTACAGTTGCACTGGTTAGATACGTATTGTGTTTGTACGATCAGTGAATACTCTACGTCTTAGTAAAGAGTTAATCAAGCGATCCTTGCATCACAAGGAGTAAGTCGAGTTCGACTTAGGAGTAAAGTAGATCAGTTATCCCGTGGTTGTTGTTCCGAACAAAGTTTTGGATACTGAGCCTATGACATTAAGCAATCCGCGTTTGCTTCTGTAATGCAATAATAATTTGAGTTGCCGAGACAGGTTTTGAAGATTTCTGTATTTAGATTTTAGGTTACTTATTTCTGGTATGTGAGCGCAAGGTGGTTTACATTGACGGTCTATTAAATCTATCACGCGTTGTAGTCTGTCACCTTGATCAATTGGATCGTTAAGCCCTACTATAAGGGTGACATCTATTTGTTCGTTGTACAGATAGCAGTCGTCGATGTGTTCCAAGAAAATGTTGGCGTAATTTAGTGGTTTTACTGCTAGGTCGCTTTTAATGTATTCAAGTGTTAAAATGATCCATGTTATGGTCTTCTTCCTGAAAAGTAGGGTTTTAGCCTGTTACCGTGGATTCTTTGCGTGTGACCGTTGGAATATTCGATAAGGTAGGTGGGTGGATTGGAGGAGAGGATTTCTGCAGGTCCTAGCCATTCGTGATCTAGTTTGTTGGTTTTGTGATCGTTATGTACCCATACTTTGTCTTTTACTTGGAATATAGTTTGCGTTTTAATAATTTTTCGAATCTGATCTCTTTGATACCGCCTTTTGTTTGATTCAGTGATTTCTCTCGCTTTCGCTATATAGGCATTATGTCGGTTCCTCCAGAGTTTAAATAATTGGTCTTTAGTTAGGGTGGGGGTGTTTGATATCGAGGATGGCATGTTAGCTTGCCGTCCAAATGTTAGTTCGAATGGGGTGTGTCCGGTCGTTTCGTGTACTGAAGTATTATATCCCATACATATCAGTTTTAAATTTTCGTCCCAGTCGTTTTGTCGGTCGATCGTACAAGTTCGAATGAGATCTTTTACCACAGCATGTGTCCGTTCAAGAGATCCGTTAGATTGCGGGTGGAAAGAAGTAGTTTTTACGTGTCGAATTTTGAAAACCTCTTCAAATGTATCCATCAGTTTACATACGAAATTTCGTCCCATGTCCGTGAGGATACTTTTCGGTGCAGAAAATATATATACATAGTGATCCAGGAGTTCGTTTATTAACGAGTTGGCTGTTTGGTCTTTTAAAGGTATGAGAGCGAGATATTTGGTTAATTGGTCTTGGATAGATAGGATAAATTGGTTGCCTCGTCTGGTTTTGGTTAGGGGTCCGAATATGTCCATTGCGATTTTATCATTAGGGTTAACGGGTGTGTCAGTTATTACGGGTTGCTCTTTGGCCCTAATACGGTTTAATTTTTCTCGTTGGCAGGTTTCGCAGTTTTGTATAAATTCTGTGACGTCCTGCTCTAGGTTTGTCCAGTGATGGTGTTCTTGTATTCGTTTCACGGTGCGGTGTATACCTAAGTGTCCAACTATTTCGTTATGGTTCTCGCGCAGTATAGTTTGTTTTTGTTCGTTGTCGTAATCTACTGGCGGATCTTGTCCAAATACCAATTTTATTTGAGGGAACCTAGTTGTTAGAAACCTTAACATAAGTTGAATGTTAACTTTTTCTAATGTACTGAAGTTATTGTCATTTATTCCTATATGCAAGTGTCCAGTCTGGTTAATAAAGTGTTTAGTTAATTGATGCAACCAGTGCTGTTCGTTAAAGTCTCCTAATTCAGTCTTTGTAATTTGTTTAAAGTGTGGTCTGTTAATCTTTTGAGTTATTGGAGCTGGGGTGATATTTGTTTTCCAGTCGATATATTCGTCGTAATAGTTCGGGTTTTCTAAGCCAGATTGAATTTCTCCATTGGTGATAGGATACAATCGGGACAGAGCGTCTGCAGCTGTATTTTCTCTTCCCTTTTTGTATTCTATTTCATAATCATACTCCTCGAGTCTCAAGCGCCATCGCATGAATCTCGATGAGGGATCCTTAACATTTTTTAGCCACTTCAAAGCTTGATGATCACTTTGAATCTTAAATTTTCTACCAAGCAAATATTGTCTCAGTCTTTTGATTGACCATACTATTGCTAGTAACTCCTTTTCGGTTGTGGAATAGTTTTTCTTAGGAGGGTTTAAGGTTCGGGATATGTAACAGCATGGATGTCCGTCCTGGGAGAGTATTGCTCCTAATCCGTCGTTACTTGCGTCTGTTATTAACGTGAATGTTTTTTCAAAGTCCGGGTATTGCAGTACAGGGGCTTCACAGAGTTTTTGTTTCAGTGTGTCAAATGCAAGCTGTTGTTTATCAGTCCAGTGGAATGGAGTGTCCTTCTTTGTGAGGTCCGTCAGTGGTTTCGCGATTTTGGAAAAATTGCGTATAAATTTCCTATAGTACCCAACGAGTCCTAAGAATGATCTTATGTGAGTCGCGGTTTTTGGTATTCTAAAATCCTTCACGGCCTGGATCTTTTCGGGGTTAGGCTTTACTCCTTCTTTTGTTACTACGTGCCCTAAATACTCTAACTCTGGTTTTAAAAATTCGCATTTGTCTGGTTGTATTTTTAACCCTAAATTTTGTAATCTGTCTAATACAATAGCTAGATTTCGGTTGTGTTCTTGGATGGTGCTTCCGAATATTATGATATCGTCTAAGTATACAAAGCAGTTATTTCCTACTAAGCCCCGTAGCGCGGTATCCATCATGCGTTGGAACGTTGCCGGTGCATTTTTGAGTCCTAAGGGCATGCGATTATAGTGAAAGTGACCTTGTGGAGTTGAAAACGCAGTATATTTTTTTGATTTTTGTTCCATAGGTATCTGGTGAAATCCTGATGAGAGGTCTAGGGCTGAGAAAAATTTAGCCTTGCCTAAATGATCGAGTATCTCGTCCGCATTCGGTAAAGGATACGCGTCTTGGTCTGTTTGCTCGTTTAACTTCCGAAAGTCTATAACAATCCTCCACTTTTGTTTACCTGATGCGTCTAATTTCTTTGGAATTACCCAAATTGGTGCGTTATATGGACTATCCGATGGTTCTATGATGTGTTTGTTTAACATGTCGTTGATTTGAGTCTCGATTTCTTTTTTATGACATTCGGGCAGTCTATAAGATTTGACGTTTATGGGTTTGTCTGTTTTGAGTGTGATCGTATGTTCGGTTAAGTTAGTGCATGGTAGTGAGTCTGTTTCCATGTTAAAAACGTCTAAGTAGTTAATAAGGATTTTCTCAAGAGGTTCTCGAAGTTCTGGATCAATATGTTTAGTGCGTATTACTCGCGCAAATTTATTAATTTGTGTTAATCTATCGGGTTTTTCTATTTCGTTTGTAATATGGCAGATTTGCTTACCAGTGTTGATAAAGCATACTGTGGTGGGCTTTCCTCCGATGTATTGGGTTGAGGTTAAAGTTTCGCCTGGTCCTATCTCGTTATCGGTGCTCTGGAAAGGTAATGTGATCTCGTCTAGGGTCAGTTTATCGTTAGTGACGTTATATCGGTACTTCTTAAGGAATGGGAGTCCGATTATTCCGTCTTCGATTAGGGGAAAATTGTCGGGAACTATATGGAATTGATGATCCTTCTTGAAAATATTTAGGTTACAAATTTTTTTGGTGGTGTGTTTGTCGTTTCCCATTAGGAAAGTCTTTGGGCTGGAGGTTTGGGCGTTCAGTGAAGTGGTTTCTTTTATGAGATTTATTCCTACTCCAGTATCGACGAGAAATCTGGCTCTTTTTCCGTCTCTTCGTTGCAGCACGATCGACAATAACCTTCCGGTGGTGGTACAATTAACTCTTGGGATGTTTCTTCTCAGTTCTCCGTTGTCTGGTTTACTCGAGGTGGAATTTTTTCCTTGGTTGGCAAATGGAAAATTTTGGGGGTAACAACCTCCGGCCGTGTGTCCGATTCGTAAACACTTGGGACACTTCGGTTTTACATGGTCGTCTAATGGTCGGCCAGATGACCGAGCAAAAGTTCGCAGTCGTGGGTCGGTAATATTTTGCTTGGGTGCTGGTATGGTGTTGTAAGATTGGTTCCTTGGGCGGTTGGCGACACGATTCGCTTCCCGTAGCCATTGTTCTCTATCAGCGGCTAGTTGTTGGGCAAGGTTCAGGTTTTTCAGGTCGCTAACCACTACCATCTGTCCTATTTCATGTCGTATGTTTTAAGCGCCTCGCGTTCTTCAATATCTATAGCTATGCGTCGTTCGGTTGGTGTACGATTTTCGTTTTGAACTGCGTAATTCAGTTCATTGAGCTGTTGTCGGAATCTAGAATTGAAAGATTGTACACTTTCTGTTGCCCCTTGTTTTAAATTCTTTAGTTTGTCCCTACAATTGCTGATAGTTGCTGGTGTTAACACATGTTGTCTCAAGCACGAATACAAGTCTTCGAACGAGTCAATTTTTAGATACCGTATATTTCTTTTTGCATCATCGGTAATTCTTTGGATCAATATAAGGTCTAATAATAGCTCTCTGTCACTTGCCTTACATCTGGCTCTTGCTTTGTGGACCGATGAGATGAAATCTTCAACGCCTACGTCATCTCGACCCCGTAGTGTCTCGATAGTTTGTATGGCCTTGTCTGCGTCAAGCCCTCGGTCTTCGTTGTGGTCGTTTCTTTGTCTAGTTGTAAAGTGATTACTTCGTTGTCTTCGTGAAACATTTGGTTCGTCGGTTTCGTCGTCTGTCATTTGGTCAACACCGGTTGCTAAAGGCGTGCTCGTGAGCGGTTGGTCAGTTTCGGTGTCGTACCTTAGTTCCATAGCCTTTGCAAGGCCTCGTATTTCTTTGGCCTGACTTCTATCACAAGTTTCCGCGAATTCTTTTATATTGTTAATACTTTGATCCGTATTACTTTTAAAGTTTCTGAACTCGTGAGTAAGATTTTGAAGTTGTTCGAGTATAGTCATAATTAATTCGCTCTGCTTTGCCGTACTCATGTCAGTTGGATTCATCTTGATAGACGCGATATTTTCGGAAGAGTCACTATCTTCAGAACGTATTTCGGGTTTAGGATTTCGATAATATGCGAAAACCAGCTTACCGAGATTCTTCGTAGATCCTTCTTTTGATCAAAGAGGTGATCGTGGTCCTTCGCTGTAAAATCCGTAGACTTCCCTTTGAAGTTTCCTCTTGATGCGATGAATGGATCGTGGCAGGATCGCCAATTTTGTCACGTCGGAGACACAAAATATCGCGAAATTAACAGATCGCCGGTGATGTCCTCGCGCCGCGGCACGAACGAAATGATTCTTTCACGAATAGGGTGAAGGAAATAGAACTTGATACGCAAAGATTAAATTTATTATAGAAAATCCAACAGAGTGACGGTTACAACAGATAGATTCGAAATACTACAACAGACTGTATTTACGCTAGTTTGGGAAGGTCGCTCTACCGAGGATCTAGTCCCTTTGGAGGGGGTCTCGTTAGTCTATTGTTTCAACAGATGTGACATTCAGAGTGTTCGGTCTATTTATTTACTAAGCAGATGATTTCCTTGAGTGTGTGACACGCGCGTGTAAATCTAACATGGCTGCTCATAAATGTCATCAGTAAAGTTATAGTGGCGGGTCTTTAGTATTGTTTGATATCGAAGTAATTTTCTGTCGCTCGTTTTTCCTTATTCTACCGCAATTAGAACACTTATTTATTAATATTGTTATTATTATTACTTTAAAGTGACAATAGTATTGTTCGTGTGAATATACATATATATATATTCATATTGTGTGTCATTTTAATATGACTAATGTTTTGTAATTCTTCGAAAGCGTTATTTATTGTTTTGAGTAGTTTATTTTATAGAGTGTTCGATAATATAAAACACACACATACACACACACACACACACACACACACATACATACATACATATATATATATATATACATATTTCTTCTGGCAGTGTAGTATTCATACCAAATGAAATGTTAATTATTTATTTTATATTAACTTCATTTAATAAGATAGAACACACACACGTGCACGTATATATGTATATATTTCTGGCAGTGTGATTTTCATTTAGATTCTTTAGCAATGTAATGTTGTGTATTTGAGGTTATGTGTCAATTATTTGATTTCATATATACATATATATATCTTGTATTGTGACAACATAGTATTGAAGGTTTTATTTCCAAATTATTGTGTGTTTAATGTGTTTTTACATATTTGCGTTTGATGGTAGAATTTCTGTACGCAAATCTTCAAGTCGTTGCGGTGTTAATTATTTTGAACGTTTGGCCTATTAACAGGTTGTTACTTAGTCCCAAGTGTTGCGTTGTGTGTTCTATTTCTTTTGTAGATTATTAGTAGTAGTTTAGTTTAGAATATAGATTATTTATATATATATATATATATATGTCGGAGTAGAATTGTTTGAGTTTTGATTATGGGCGTGTAAAGAATCTTCGCCTGGATTGTTCATTGTAGTTTCACAATCAAGATAACGTTTATTAACACAAATACAGAAGAAATAAGTTTGAACAATAACAATAGTAACTAAACGCTGATGGCAATGATCTTAGATTCGATATAGCGAATCCACGGTCCACGGGCTCACTTTTATTAAACTCAGAATAGAATTTCTACACACAAAAGTATCGCTCACAATCACGCTCTTTATATTGCTCTCTAGATGATGTGTCACTCACCAAGGAGATCTCAAGAATAATTGAGTAAAGGAAACTTTCTTTTCCTTACGGTTGCGTTGGCTTTGTTTAACGTTGGCCTGGGATACCAACAAACTGTTACCGTTGCTAGGCAGACTCGCATAACTGCGACATTGCTCTTGCCCAGGGTTTGATTGTTAATACAACGTGTGTCTCACAATATTGGTACTTTTCTGTTAGATGAAACATTCATCCCGTGACCGCGGCTACCGGTCGGCGACCGGTTGTCGCCTCGAGCCCAAGCTCATTGTCTCAAGTTTCGAATGACTGTGTCTGGGTTATTTCGTGAATGATATTAAGGCTTTTCCAAGCAATTCCAACGGGTGACCCCGTTGTCCTTTCATCTCCGACATATATATATATATATAGACATGCATGTTTCGTAATGTAGTTCTTATTTTATAACTCTTTACCGGAATGTAGGCTACTTTTAAGTACCAGTCTCGCTCGGGCAACCGAGGCGAACAGATGTGTGTAAGCAAACGTGTGCTCCAGTCAAGTGATTCAGAGAAGTGCTACGAATAGTGATAGTGACAAACAATGCAACAGCAGATATCAACGATCAAGATTGCAACCAATGGAGAAAAATATTACATAAAAGGGTCGTCAGATTTACCAGGCTTACAGCAACAACAGCAAAATAATAACAACCAAAATGATATGGAAATAGAAGAAATGGAAGAGCAGCGGAGACAGGAGGAGTGCAGACACGACAACAAAATAAGTTACCAGGACGAAAACTGGAAGCTAGCAAAGACTAGCAAAAAACGTAAAATAATTCCAGGCACAAATGCTGCAGGAAACCCAGATACAGAAAAGCAGCGATGGCTGCAAGAATTACCTTTAAGAAACTCCTTCAGCTCACTAACGGAAGAAATAGACAATGATCCGACAAGCAAAACCACAACTAAAACACCTTACATATCAAAACCACCATCAATATTTGTTGAGGCCCAAATAATAGACCCGCTTATTGATCTACTAAACAATATAGTCGGGAAGGATAACTACACAATAAAACAAACAAAATTAGAACAAGTAAAAATTCAAACAAACACCCCAGAAGTTTATAGGAAAGTGATAAATGAACTAAAGGAAAAAAATGCTATATACCACACGTACCAACTCAAAACAGAAAGGAGCTATAAAATAGTTATAAGAGGTTTACATCCAAAAACTAACACAAAAAAATTAAGTGAAGAATTAGGAAAAATTGGCCATGAAACAATAGCAATAAACAATATGACAAGATACGATACGAAGCAACCATTGCCACTATTCTTAATAGAACTGGAACCCAGAACCAATAACAAGGAAATTTATGAAATCAAAAAAATACTAAATACAATTGTAACAGTGGAACCACCACGCTACAAAAAAGATATACCACAATGCATGCGGTGTCAACAATACGGACACACAAAAAATTATTGCAACAGAAGCCCGGTATGTGTTAAATGTGCAAAAAATCACCTAACAATACACTGCCCATACACAGGAAAAATAGAAGAAGTTAAATGCTATAATTGTAACGGAAACCACTCAGCCAGCTACAAAGGATGTGAAATAAGGAAACAAATACAACGTAAACTGTTTCCTCCACTTCGCAACAGATCACACAATGACCATCAACCACAACAAAGTATAACGGATAACGAAACAACATTGAAAGCACAACACGAACTAAACGCTATAAGCAGAAACATAGATCCCCAAGGTAAACGAAGCTACGCACAAGTAACTAAAAACATTAGCAAACCAACGCTTGCAAACAATCAGAATGAAAACAATAACATCGAAGACGTTACAGACATCAAAGAAATGCTCAAACAATCCATTAAATGTATGGAAATGTTAGGAAAAATGTTAAGTGATCTAAACACAATACTAAGACAACAAGCACAACAAACAACAATCATGTTACAACTACTCACTAACTTGCTAAGTAAAAAATAGAGATGGACATTTTGAAAATAGCAGTCTGGAACTCCAATGGCTTGCAACAGCGAGCCCACGAAACTAAAATATTTTTGTATAAAAATAATATTGATATACTACTTGTCTCAGAAACACATTTCACCCTAAAAAACTACATGAAAATACCGTACTACACCATATACGATACCAAACATCCCTCAGGTAAAGCACATGGAGGAACTGCAGTAATAATAAAAAATGACATCAAGCATCACTTACATAGTCAAACAAATCAAGAACACCTACAAGCAACCACTGTCACAATACAAACCAATGACAATTACTTCCAGATGTCAGCAGTATATGCACCTCCGAGACACAAAATGACACTTAAAAAATGGGAAGAGTACTTCCAATCCTTAGGCGACAAATATATAGCGGCAGGAGACTTTAATGCAAAGCACACATTATGGGGTTCGAGAATTAGCACGCCGAGAGGTAGAACATTGGAAAAATACATTAGAAGCAGCAACCTCAACGTACTATCTACAGGAAAACCAACGTACTGGCCGACAGACCCCAATAAAATACCTGACCTGTTGGATTTTGCAGTAACAAAAGGGCTAAATGTAAGCAAATTAAAAATAGCAACCAGCCTCGAGCTTAACTCCGACCATACACCAATTATAATAGAATATACAAGCAAACCACTACTTTATAACAAGCCAAAGTCGATTTGCAATAAAACCACCAATTGGCAAACTTTCAAAGAGCTAATCGAAAACAAAATCAACTGCAATATCCCGTTGAAAACACCTGAACACATTGAGCAGGCAGTAGCAACTTTGACAGAAATAATACAGGAAGCAGCGTGGGCAACCACCACCTATGAAACACATAGCAGGCAATCAAAAATTATTCCGCAGGACATCCTAGACAAAATCAGGGAAAAAAGAAAAGCGAAAGCAAAATGGCAAAAACAGAGAACACGAGAAAACAAGAAAAACCTAAATAAACTTGCAAAGGAACTAAAGAATAAAATAAGGGAACATCATAGTAACGAATTCTCAAAATTCATCGAATCACTATCCGCGCATGAGAATACCGACTACTCCCTATGGAAAGTCACTAACAAAATTAATAAAACAGTAAAAACAATCCCAGCAATCAGAAAAATGGACAACACATGGGCCAGAACCAACGAAGAGCAGGCAGAAGAATTCTCAAAGCACCTACAAAATATATTTTCGCCGTATGAAATTAATAACAGCATCCCTGGATGGCAAACAAATGAAGAAGTGGAAAATGCCAGCAACACAACTGATAAACGCTGCACCATACTCAGCACAACAGCGCAAGAAGTTACAAACTTAATTGAGGCAACAAAGACAAGTAAAGCACCAGGATTTGACTTGATCAATGGGAAAATCTTAAAAAACCTTCCCCCAAAGGCAATAAGACTAACAACGATAATATTTAACGCAATTCTAAGAATACAGTACTTTCCTACACTATGGAAAATAGCACAGATAGTAATGTTACCCAAACCACACAAAAACCCACATCTAACTGCATCCTACAGGCCGATATCATTACTACCTGCGTTTTCGAAATTATTAGAGAAAATAATATATAACCGCTTAAAACCAACAATAGAAAAAGAAAATCTAATACCGAACCATCAATTTGGATTCAGGAATAAACACTCCACAATAGAACAAATGCATAGACTCGTCAATGAAATCTTACAGTCGCTTGAAACAAAACAATACTGCACAACACTCTTTATGGATATCGAAAAAGCATTCGACAAAGTTAACCATGAAAAACTTCTTCAAACAATCAAAAAGCAATTTCCAGAACAAATCTACAAACTACCCAAATCTTAGTTAAACAACAGAACCTTTGTAGTAAAAATAAATGATGCATACTCTGAAATTAAGGACATCAAGGCAGGAGTACCGCAAGGAAGTGTCTTAGGACCAATATTATACACACTATACACGGCAGATATACCAACAACTGTCAACAGTAAAACACTGACGTTTGCGGACGATACGGCCATACTAGTGAGGCATGCAAATCTAGAAACGACCGCCGCACTACTACAAGAACACACTACAAAAATAGAAAAATGGCTGCAAAACAAACAAATAAAAGTGAACACCAGCAAGTGCAACCACATAACATTTACACTTAGAAAAGGAAAAACACCAGATATTCAACTGAACGGCGCCCACATAACACAAACAAAGCAAGTCAAATATCTAGGAATAAATTTAGACACACGCCTTACATGGAAGCACCATATAAAATCAATAATAAACAGAATAAGTGCAAAAAGGAAGCAGATGTACTGGTTAATCAATAGAAAATCTAAATTAAGCACAATGAATAAACTAAATATATACAAAACAATAATCAAACCAATCTGGACATACGGAGTCCCATTATGGGCGACGGCAGCAATGAGTCACATAAGGACATTTAAGGACAATAGTTAACGCTCCATGGTACGTCAGAAATGAAGACCTACGAAAAGATCTAAAAATTCCAACAATCAAAGAGGAAATCGCTAGATACGCAAAAAAGTACAAAGAAAGACTTGCAGCACACCCAAACCAGCTGGTTGCTGAAACAAATAAAACCAAAATAGAAAGAAGACTGAAGACGAAGCATCCCGCAGACCTCGAAATAGAGATGCAATAGGAAACCTAGAAGATGGAACCCCGCTGGGGGTAACCATCCACATGCTATATTTTATTTATTTTTTTATTTTTTTTTATTTTTTATTCTTTTATTCTCTAAGCTATAATATTTTACCAAATGTCCTTCTGGACAAATTGTAAAAATTTAACAAATAAACAATAAAAAAAAAAAAAACTTTTAAGTATGTATCTTAGATTACTGATTTGATTTAATAATGTAGAATGCGCACACATATATATATATATATATATTTCTGACAATGTAACCTTTGTTTCTTTAATAATACAATATTGTATGTTTTATGTATTCGTTAGACTATTAGTTTTTTGATTTCATATATACATATATTTCATAAATTGATAATATTGTATTTGTTGCATAGTATTGGAAGTACTGTCTCTAATATTTACTAGGTTATTACATGTTTGGCATATATGTTTATACTTATATGTAACTCTCCAAGTTGTTGCGGCGTTGATTGATTAAAATATATGTCGGGTTCAGGTTATCAATTGGATTTGGGGCGTGTAAAGAATCTGCGCCAGGGTCGCTCATCTTCGGTGTACAATCGATGATATCTTTTATTGTCGCAAATACAAGATAAACTACCGGTGTCGATACTCGAACTATAACGACAATGATCGCGGGGTCGGTATAGCGAATCCACGGCCCACGGGATAACTGATCTACTTTACTTCTAAGTCGAACTCGACTTACTCCTTGTGATGCAAGGATCGCTTGATTAACTCTTTACTAAGACGTAGAGTATTCACTGATCGTACAAACACAATAGGTATCTAACCAGTGCAACTGTAAGAAAAAGAATGACTTTCCGTCGCAACGACGCTGCAGAGGAAAACTATGGTGGGATGTGCCTAAGGGCACGAGGTCATCGGATTCGTCAAAAGAAAGCCTCCGCTCGGAGGGTGAGGGAAATAGACGTTGCTGTTAATTGGTTAATCTCCATGTTGGCGATTAGAAAAGGATGCTAGCCGCTCTCGAGAGAGAGTTCCTAGCGGGAAACGTCGTACGTGAGGAAAGCAGATCTCCCGTATCTTGCCGCAATAGGTGACAGATATACGGGCTGATATAATAAAGACTGTTTGCCAATCTAAAGGACTTTAGTTAACCAGATCCTAAGATTTGTAACGGATCCTCAGACTATCTGAACATAAACTGCGAATGATGCGTCGGCATCTGGCGACCATCTTACCCAAAGAATGGGGTCTGTGTGTGGCCGCTAGAATCTTTCATTGTCAAGTGCCGGTACGGCCAATTCTTTAAAGGAAAGCTATGTAACTTCATATCTCTGTTAGGTGGAACGTTCATCCCGTGACCGTGGCTACACTCGGCGACCGGTCGTCGCCTCGAGCCCAAGCTCATTGTCTCAAGTTTCGAATGGCTGTGTTTGGGTTATTTCGTGAATGCTATTGAGGTTTTTCCAAGTAATTCCAACGGGTGGCCCCGTTGTCCTTTCATCTCCGACATATATTTATATATACATATATTCCTGGCGTTTCAATCATTTCCCTTTTGTAGTTATTCTTATTTCCTGGTTTATTTGTTTGGTTCGTGACTCGTTCAATCTATTAGTTGGTTCTTTTTATTTTATTTTATACTGGTTGGGTTTATATTATATTGAACCATAGGTTTTCAAATTGCAAGTCGGTTATTGGTAGGTTTATTTAGAGTTGTGTGTATATGTATTTTGTTTATTGGTTGGATCTATTAGTCGCCCTCATTTTGTTAATCCTTCCTTTCGTTTCGTAATGCCGTGTGTTCGTTTGTGCGTTCAAATCCTTATTCGCGCGTTTTGTATAGAGTGGTTTTCTTGTTCTTGTTACGGCACGTGCGGAGCGCGGGACGTGACATTGTAAAACGCAATATTCTGACCATTTTGACGAAAAATGCCCGTAATTTTCTTCCCACGGAGATATTTCGACGTTTGAACGCCCAACTCACTCCATTTCACACGCAGAACATAGTGCACGCTGCCTTACGCGTCGAAACATGCGCAACTGCTTGCAAAACGCGATATTTCTTCGATTTTGACCAAGAATGACCGTAATTTTCTTCCCGTCGGAGATATTTCGACGTTTAAACGCTCAAATTACTGTATTTTACGCGCAGGACATGGTGCACGCTGAATTAAGCGTCGAAACAAGCCCTCCAACTCGCAAAACGCGATCATTCGTCGATTTTGAGGAAATATGACCGTAATTCCCTTCCCGTTGGAGATATGTCGTCGTTTCAACGCCAATATCACTCCATTTTACACGCGGAACATAGTGCTCCCTGAATTAAACGTCGTAATAAGCCCAACAGCTCGTAAAACGCAATATTCTGACCATCTTGTCGAAAAATGCCCGTAAGTTTCTTCCCGTCGGAGATATTCCGACGTTTAAACGCTCAATTACTGTATTTTGCGCGCAGGACATGGTGCACGCTGAATTAAGCGTCGAAACAAGCCTTCCAACTCGCAAAACGCGATCATTCGTCGATTTTGACGGAAAATGACCTTAATTTTCTTCCCGTTGGAGATATGTCGTCGTTTCAACGCCAATATCACTCCATTTTACACGTGGAACTTAGTGCTCCCTGAATTAAACGTTGTAACAAACCCAACAGCTCGTAAAACGCAATATTCTGACCATTTTGTCGAAAAATGGCCGTAAGTTTCTTCCCGTCGGAGATATTTCGACGTTCAAACGCCCAAATCACTTCATTTTACTCGCAGAACATAGTGCACCCTGAATTAAACGTCGTAACAAGCCCAACAGCTCGCAAAATGCAATATTCTGACCATTTTGACGAAAAATGCCCGTCATTTTCTTCCCGTCGGATACATTTCGACGTTTGAACGCCCAACTCACTCCATTTCACACGCAGAACATAGTGCACGCTGCCTTACGCGTCGAAACAAGCCCTCCAACTCGCAAAACGCGATCATTCGTCGATTTTGAGGAAATATGACCGTAATTCTCTTCCTGTCGGAGATATTTCGGTGTTAAAACGCCCAACTCACTCCACTTTACACGCAGAACATAGTGCACCCTGAATTAAACGTCGTAACAAGCCCAACAGCTCGTAAAAAGCAATATTCTGACCATTTTGTAGAAAAATGCCCGTAAGTTTCTTCCCGTCGGAGATATTTCGAAGTTTAAACGCCCAAATCACTCCATTTTACGAATTTGGTAAAGGCATCGATCAAAACAATGACGTATTCTTTCAAGTCGTTCTTGCCGCTCAGCTTGTCTGCTATGTCCATGTGAACTGTATGCCAAGGTATGCTGGTCTTAGGTATGGGATGTAATTCGTCTTGTACTTTACCTGAATTTGCCTTAGATATCTGACAAGCATGACAGTTCTCCACGAATTTGCGAACATATTTCGCCATCCCTTCGAACCAATAATACTCGTACAGTTTCTCGTGCGTTTTATCCTAACCTAAGTGCATAATTGACTGGTGTATGTGATTAATGACGGACCACCTAAAACCTCTTGGTACGATGGGCAGGCAGAGGTTTCTGCCTCTCCTTTGTACTTTACAGTAAAGGGTACCGGATCGTAGTTCATATGTACTCGCAATGTCTTCCGCGAGCTCGTCGTTTTGCAATTTGTTGGCGATTTCAGAGATTTGGGGGTCGTGACGTTGTTCCGCTAGTAGCCAATCTTCTGAGATTTCGGCCAGATTAATTTCCTTTTCTTTGATTTTGTCAATTGCGGTACGGTCGATGTCTACAGGGTTACGCGAAAAGAAATCTACGTGGGTCATTCGTTTACCTTGTTACGTCGGCCGACTCTCTACCTGGACCAGGCGTCGCATCGCGAGCGGGATGGCAACCATATGTCTGCACATCCTTATTGCGTACTCTAAAGAACCTCAAGGACCGACCATAAATCTTAGAAAATTTGAACTAAAGACTCTCAGGTCGAACAAGGATCTTTTCTATGAAAGTATTTTCTAAGATCTCTGGTTTGTGTCCGGAAAACACTTAAAATTAGTTATTTTCACACGTGCGATGCTTCCCACCACAAACCTTCTATCGAGGGCGGCTAAGACCCCTCCTAGTCCACCAACAATCGTAATGGCCAATAGAAACAATGTCTAGTACCCTCACTTTCCTGGCCAAAAAACTGTCATCTACGAATCCGATGATCCCGTGCGTTAGACACACCCTTTCCTAGCTCTCCTCTGACACAGCATCGTCACTCTCAGGGTAGTCTATTTTCGTCGTCCGAACAGTCAGTAAGTCTACCACGGTTCTACCTTCAAATCAATTCGTTTGCAAAGTCCAACTATCTCATCGAGAGATATCGTCAAATCGGGTCACATTTTCTGTAACGCATAAGCTGTACTCATCGTCAAATACTTGTGACGCTCATAAGATTGTATAATCCATTGTTGAATATATCTATCATATTAACCTGTTAACACAGTGTTAATTTCAATTAACCACCCCTGTTATCCTAACCGAAACACGGGGAACGACTACTTCGCGGCGTCGATTAGCCGAATCGTAGCGAGAATTTACGCCTCTCGCTGACGCGTTTTCCTCGCGACCGCGTCTCTCCGCGAACGGTCGTAACATTTGGTCCTTCGAGCCGGATTCAGTGGTAAGTGAAAAGTGCACACCAGTGACACCCACTACCATACAGTGCCACATGAATTCAACATAACCAGCAGCGGAAGCGTTACCACTCCAGCGAAGTCAGTAACGTCAAGGGACCGTCACCTTGGAAGAGGCATAATTCGATGGTTGAAGACGCAACCAGGCAGCCTCCCGCCGCAACTGGACAATCGCAAACATAACGATATTCAACAACTTCGATCGCACGACAAAACACGTCACTCTCGGGAAGAATCGCCTTCCTCACGAAACGTACGTCAACGACATTCCACTGCACAGGGACAAGCGACAACCTGCAGTCGGAACAACTTCAGTCACTACAACACGAGTGATCTTCGGGAAGAACGCCTTCCTCGCGAACATCACGATATCCCGCTGCACAGTGACCAGCGAGCACTGCAGCCGGAACAATTCTGCATCGGGAAACACCGATCGCACATCACAAGTACCACCTTCGTTAACGAAGCATCTTCGGCACAAAACATGGCAAATGAAGCAAGACTCATCGCCTTGAAACAAGAGTACGACGATATAAGCGAAGAATTCAAGACCATATGGAGACTACTCGACCAATACGAACAGTCCGGGCAGCGCAACAAGGGCAGCTTAAAATTTTATCAAACACTGGTCGACGACAATTGGAAACAATTCAACATTGTCGTTAACGAATTGCTCGACATCGACGACAACGAACCTGAGGACTTATTGGATGTCTATACAGACCTGAAGATACGATTGGTTAGACTCAACAACATTGATTCTTCCTCAACGGATGCCTCCAACGCAGCGGCGAATCCAAAACTATCGGAATGCAACAGCAATACTTCCAGCAGTTACCAGAGACGTAAGAATAATCTAAATAATAACAGTAACAATGATCATACTCCGCCGATGGAGAATCTCGTATCGAGTCTAGCGCCGATTCCGTCGCATGACACGCGAAGTTCATTGCATAATACTCGTAGCGCGCCAACACGCGACTCGACGACGATCAAGTTCGCGTCCTCATTATCCGAAAAATCTGATTCAACACTACCAAACGCCGTGAATCAGACAACCTCTAACGTTCTCTGCTCATCGCCTGCATGCGACTCGAGGACGACCAAGTTCGTGTCCTCATCACCCGAAAAATCTGATTCAACGATACCAATCGCCGTGAATCAGACAACTTCCAATGTCCGCTGCTCATCGCCAATACGCGACCGGACGACAATCACGGTAGCATCATCATTACCCAAACAATTTGATTCGACGATACCGATCGCCGTGAATCAAACTACTTCTAACGTCCGCTGCTCATCGCTTGCATGCGATTCGACGACGACCAAGTTCGCGTCCTCATTGCCCGAACAATCTGATTCAACGTCACCGATCGCCATGAATCAGACAATCGCTCACGTTCGCAACTCATCGCCAATACGCGACTTAACGACAAACAAGCTCGCGTCGTCATTATCTGAACGATCTGATTCAACGCTACCAATCGCCTTGAGTCAGACAACCTCGAACATTCGCTGCTCATCGCCAGCACGCGACTTGGCGACGGCCAGGCTCGCGCCATCGTCTGAACAATCTGATTCAACAATGCCGATCGTCTTGAATCAGACAACTTCTCACATCCGCAGCTCATCGCCTGCATGCGACTCGACGACGACCAAGTTCGCGTCCTCATTATCTGAAAAATCTGATTCAGCGATACCGATCGCCGTGAATCAGACAACCTCTGACACCCGCAGCTCATCGCCTGCATGCGACTCGACGACGACCAAGTTCGCGTCCTCATTACCTGAACAATCTGATTCAACGTCACCGATCGCCGTGAATCAGACAATCGCTCACGTTCGCAACACATCGCCAATACGCGACTTAACGACAAACAAGCTCGCGTCATCATTATCTGAACGATCTGATTCAACGCTACCAATCGCCTCGAGTCAGACAACCTCGAACATTCGCTGCTCATCGCCAACACGCGACTTGGCGACGGCCAGGCTCGCGCCATCGTCTGAACAATCTGATTCAACAATGCCGATCGTCTTGAATCAGACAACTTCTCACGTCCGCAGCTCATCGCCTGCATGCGACTCGACGACGACCAAGTTCGCGTCCTCATTATCTGAAAAATCTGATTCAACGCTACCAAACGCCGTGAATCAGACAACCTCTAACGTTCGCTACTCATCGCCTACACGCAACTCGACGACGACCAAGTTCGCGTCCTCATTATCCGAAAATTCTGGTTCAACGCTACCGGACGCCGTGAATCAGACAACGTCGAACGTTCACTGCTTATCGCTTACATACGACTTGACGACAAACAATTTCGTGTCATCATTATCGGAACAATCCGATTCAACGCTACCAATCGGCTTGAATCAGACAATCTCTAACGTTCGCAACTCAGAGCCAAAACGCGACTCGACGACAAACAATTTCGCATTATCATTATCTGAACAATCCGATTCAACGCCAGCAAGCGCCTTGAATCAGACAACCTCTGACACTCGCAACTCTTCGCCAACACGCGACTTGAAGACAACCTCTCACGATCCTCTGGACCAGAAAAAACTGAATCCCGTTCAGGACAACAGAGGCAATTTCGAATCAAAACCTACAGCAGGGGTTTCGAAATCCACGATAAGATTCTCCAGGAACATTTCCTCCTCAATCAGCATCTCAATGTTCAGTCTGTCTTACAGCACGTTACCTGTATCATCTGAGAGCAGGAGTATCGTATCGGAGAGTCATCTTCCTGAACATAACAAGAAGATGCCACTCTCGCCATTTCCGAAAGGGGCCACATCTGCGAATTATCCGAAGCGGAATAATCATCACGTTGTCACCACCATTGCTGCATCGGACAAGTCTCGGGAGAAAACCACGAGGATCTCACTGGAGTCACCCCTGGCTCCAATAACGCCAACATATTCTCCAATGCCAAGGCAAGTCACAGCTACGACGTCCAGCGTCACGACGCCCAACGCTCATTCTCCGCCAAGGATCATCACTAAGAGAGCGCGATTCGGGCGGATCATCGGGGGGAGCCCAACCTCCCAATCAACTACAAAACTCCGCATCGTGTTGGACGACTCAGCATCAGGCAACACAGGAATTCCGTTCAACGACACCTCATGGGCAGAGGTGTTTCAAGACACGTCCTGGGCAGAGGTGTTCCATGACACTTCCTGGGTCGAGGTACTGCATAACACCTCCAGGATCGAAGCATTCTACGACACTTCATGGGCAGAGGTGTTCCATGACACTTCCTGGACAGAGGTGCTTCACGATACCTCCAGGATCAAGGCACAAAACGACACTTCCTGGGCCCAAAAACACAACCGCAAATTCCTAAAACGACGAGAACCACAGCGATCGAAACTACAAGGAGTTTCCGAACAGGACAGAAACAACAAACTTGTCAAATCACTATAATTCAGTAATTTTCAGATGGAGGGAATCTCGCCCATTCATCAACCTCGGAATCATCTATTGCAAATCGTTTACGTCAAAGAGCGAAAGGATCGCAACCACCGCAGAATCCAGGTATTCGTATCCAATTTATACGTGTTGCAGTTAAGGCAGTCCACATCGAGCTGGTCAACGATCTCATAAGCAAGGCCTTCGTCGCATCTCTGGGAAGATTCATCGCTCATCGAAGGGTCATGCTTTCTAGCCGACCGATGGATCGAATGGCACTTCACACTCTCAACTCGCCTCATTTCAACGGATTGTGGAAGCTAGCAGCAATTCTTCAAACGATATCTCAGACGTGTCGTCATTAACAAGCTTCATACAATTAAAATGCGAAACACACTCCCTATCAAAATCAAAACCAATCCTCAACTCCAGACCGCCAACTTCGATATCTCCAGATCGAAACGATCTCTTTATCCTTACTCCCAGTCACTTCCTCATCGGAGACTAACAAGATTGCGAGATCGAGCTTTCAGGGACACTCCATCCAGCCGTCTCCAGCGAGCATCAAGAGTATCAACACGAGTTGAATATCCAAAATAGATGAAGTAAGGCAGTCACGGCATACGAAAAGGCATCATCATCCTCCACAGAGGAGACAATTTTCCCCAGTGCAATGGCAACGCAATGGGCATATTCATCAAGGTCCAGCCCGGCGCAAACGGCATCATTCGGCCGGCCACAGTTCGAACGGCAACGAGCACTCTGGATCGGAGCATCAAACGGATGGTACCACTACCGATCAGATCGACCCCAGATGCCTCCGACACAATCAACAGTAACATTTGATCGGGATCCTCTCAACGGGGGGAGGATGTTACGTCGGCCGACTCTCTACCTGGACCAGGCGTCGCATCGCGAGCGGGATGGCAACCATATGTCTGCACATCCTTATTGCGTACTCTAAAGAACCTCAAGGACCGACCATAAATCTTAGAAAATTTGAACTAAAGACTCTCAGGTCGAACAAGGATCTTTTCTATGAAAGTATTTTCTAAGATCTCTGGTTTGTGTCCGGAAAACACTTAAAATTAGTTATTTTCACACGTGCGATGCTTCCCACCACAAACCTTCTATCGAGGGCGGCTAAGACCCCTCCTAGTCCACCAACAATCGTAATGGCCAATAGAAACAATGTCTAGTACCCTCACTTTCCTGGCCAAAAAACTGTCATCTACGAATCCGATGATCCCGTGCGTTAGACACACCCTTTCCTAGCTCTCCTCTGACACAGCATCGTCACTCTCAGGGTAGTCTATTTTCGTCGTCCGAACAGTCAGTAAGTCTACCACGGTTCTACCTTCAAATCAATTCGTTTGCAAAGTCCAACTATCTCATCGAGAGATATCGTCAAATCGGGTCACATTTTCTGTAACGCATAAGCTGTACTCATCGTCAAATACTTGTGACGCTCATAAGATTGTATAATCCATTGTTGAATATATCTATCATATTAACCTGTTAACACAGTGTTAATTTCAATTAACCACCCCTGTTATCCTAACCGAAACACGGGGAACGACTACTTCGCGGCGTCGATTAGCCGAATCGTAGCGAGAATTTACGCCTCTCGCTGACGCGTTTTCCTCGCGACCGCGTCTCTCCGCGAACGGTCGTAACAACCTTCTCGGTACATAATGTCGAAAGTGAAAGTTTGCAAGTAAGCCCACCACCTATAAACCCTGTCACTCAAATTTACTTTATTGCGGGCTGCCTTCAACGAATTACAATCAGTGACAACGAGAAATTCCCGTCCGTGTAGATAGTGGCGAAACTGTTTAATGGCGTTTACAACTGCCAGCGTCTATAGTTGATACGAATGATACCGCGGGGCTAGTTTTCTTACTATAATACTATATTACCCGGCTTTGCCGTCGATCTTATGCATTAAAATAGCCCCATATCCATCCGAACTAGCGTCAGTATGTAATTCTATCGGGTAATTCGGGTCGAATATTATTAACACCAGCTTATCAGTCAGGACGGAAATTATTTTTTGCCTTATAATTTCGTGTCTATCTGTCCAAATTAAATTTTTGTTACCGGAGGTAAGTGCATACAATAGTTTCATTACCTGTGAAAATTTAGGGACAAATTTTCGAAAATAGGATGCTAAACCTATGAACTGCCTAAGTTGGGTGACGGTCGTTGGTGCAGGTAAAGATCTCAAGGCTTGTATTTTACCCAGGTTGGAGCGAACTCCTCCGTCTTTGAATTACATATCCAAGATAGAGTACCGATGTCTTTAGGAAATGTCTTTAAGAGCATTTAGAAAAATTAAAAGAAAATCCGACGCTTACGAGGATATTTAATACAGTGTACAATCTTTCTATAACTTGATCTATCGAGTCGACAATAATTAGAACATCAACCAAATAAACAACAACGTACGAATAAGCGAGATCGCCTAAGGCCAGACTAATAAAATACCTCGCCTTTTGCAATCTCGCTATTTGATCCGCAATAAGAGGTAGAGGAGACCGATCCGCGAACGTAATTTTATTTAGTTCTCGAAAATCTACACATAATTTATCTGAGCCATCTTTCTTCTTCGCGAGTAATGTAGGATTCGCGAGCGGTGAATTACTAGGCCTTCTGATTCTTGTTCTAATTAATTCGCTTATTCTCTCATGTACTATTCTGCGCTCTTCCTCGCTAAATCTATAAGGACTTCTTTGTACGGTGATGTTTGGGTCGATTAATCGTATTTCTAACTGGTCTGTATTTACGCGAGTACGTAAGAAACCCGTAACAAATGAATCTTTGAATTTTTCGAGAAGAGAAATTAATCGACTTTTATCATTACCATGTACATCGCTGTCAACTTCATTAATATCGATCTCGTTTTCAGCGGTTTTATTACAGACATTAATTATTTTTGTTTTACACATAGCGAGGCTATCTTGTGTAATATTACGTTAAAACCTTGACTCAAAATTTTCACGATCAATCACGATATCATATTTTAAATAACTATCAGCAAGGACATGGAAAATTATCTCCAATGTAAAACCATTAATACTTACAATGGACAAGATTTGAGATGTACGTTTAATACAAATATTTCCTGTTCCTCGCATTACTATTATATCAGTCGTTCTTTTGCCAGAAAATCTCAAGACTACGGATTCTTTAATTAGTGAACACTCGGCTCCAGAATCGAAGTAAAATGGAAACGACTCGCCCAGATGACTTAATCTACCGATTGACGCTTCCTCTACGTAGAAGTCGACTCGACGCTCGTTATTGAAATTATAGTTTCCTTTCAGGACGCTGCTTTATGAAGGATTTTTCTCCATAATCAGATCGACAGCTGTGCACTATGCAGCGGGGTCGGAGCCCGCGATCCCAGGGTTAAAACGCGGTAGCAAGAAATTTTATTAGGTTCCGCACTCGATTTTTGCACTAGCTACTGAACTCGTGCACGATGGTCGTAAGCTGAACACGTATTAATGACCGTCTGACTTGTTAATAACTGACTGTTGCTCTAAGCGGCTACTCTTATTTATAGTAAACTACCATGGGATAGTTGTCATGTGATGGTTTATTCCCATATGAACGTAAAATTTCGGCACGTAATTTTCTCAGCGGACGTTGCAGTCTTCGTTTCTGCTGATGTCCTTCCCAAGAGTATTGCGGTTTCTTCACTGCTGATACGGTCTTCTCACGAGCGTTGCAGTTTTGTGTTTCGCTGATGATAAGCCGTACTTTCTTCGCCACGTGGTCATCTCTGCTGACGGTGATTCTTGATCCTTTGCCGCGTCGCA
Organism: Bombus fervidus; assembly: GCF_041682495.2. Classification (NCBI taxonomy): domain Eukaryota; kingdom Metazoa; phylum Arthropoda; class Insecta; order Hymenoptera; family Apidae; genus Bombus; species Bombus fervidus. The sequence continues at coordinate 5,340,447 of NC_091523.1, read as the reverse complement.
GTTGCTTATCTCTAGTGATGATACGTGGTCTGCGTGAGAGCGCCGTTTTCGTTTACTTGTTGATCTATTATTCTTTCTCTCATGGTGACATATTATGGAATTTACTGGTTTCGGCGCTCACACTTCGTGAGCTTCAATTGGTGTTTTCAAATTTGTTACTTTATCATTCCTTTCTTGTACAAAGTAGCATGTTGTGGGGGTTTACTAATCTCGTCGCGCACTTTTCGAGCTTCGGTTAATTTCCCATACGCTTATTACTTTGTTGTTTTTTTTTTTCATCCAGAGTGACATGTTTTGTAGTTGATTGATCTCGGTGCGCATATTTCTTGAGTTCTGATTAGTCTTTTACATGCTTGTTACTCTATTACTCCTATTTATCCAAAGTGTGTAATGTTACGTAATTAAGTGGTTATGGCACGCATATTTCGTGAATTCCAATTACTTTTACATACTTGTTGCTTCATTATCTTCCTAATCCAAGTGACATGTTACGTAGCGTGCACGTTTCGTGGGCTTCGATCAATTTATCCACATGACCGTTATTTATTGCTTTTAACTCCAATTGTAGATTAATACATTACATTGTAATTGACAGGTTTTTACTATTATTCGTATAATTGACCGTTTATTATTAATATTCGGTGTCCACGCGTTACAAGTTTCTCTGATCGTGAACGTTGAAAAATTGACGTTCTTGGTTTCTAATCCAATCGTGCGAATATGTAGATTTTATTGAAGTTTTAATATTTATTGCTCGTTAAGATTTAGTTGTCATCCATTACCTTGTGTATTATTTTAGTGTAAGAAACCCAGAAAGAATAGAAAAAGATTGAACAAGAATGGTTCGAGGACGCTCGGAACCCCCCCCCCCCCGGGGGGGGGGGACAAAGTACCATGAGCAAAAGCGAAGACCGTGTATGCTCAAGGAGTTCCTTTCCACCTGGGTCAACGCTCTGAATCTTCCATCAATACCACGCTCCGATAGTCCCCTCCTCGTACATCTAACGTTATCCGACGAGGGTACTACGGAGCTTCTGCCATGTCCGTCCTCCGTTGAATTTCTTATTACTGACCATTGTGGCAGAGTTCGATTACCTTCGAAGATCCCTGCAGAAACTTTAAGTGCCCACGTGCGCCATCACTCTTCCGGGCAAGAAGGAGTTTCGCCCATCGTACGGTCATGGTGTATGAGCATGTTTTGTCAAATGTATTCCTTTGAGGATTTCCCTGATGTCCCTTGCCATAATTTTAATATTCATAGCTTAGATTTTAATTTTATCTTGTAGCATGAGTGTATGTATTTGTGCATTTGTATACTTGTTTGTTTATTGCTGATTTGTTGAGGTATTAAAAGTATTCGAACGTGTTGTACTTTTATTCCCTAAATTTCTTTATCTAATTCCATTATGTCCGAAGTTGTGGTTCTCATTATTCGCGAATTACGACGTATTCTTATCCTGTCTCAAATTACTGCTCGTGTCAAGCGAAAGATGTGTTCATTTGTCAGAAGATTTCAAACCAGTGCGAAGATATGTTAACCGCATATTTCAATAAAGTGTTCTAAACGATTGAGTTTTACGAAGTCCTGCGAGTACTTACGTGAAGAGGCTAACGTACACTGCCTTTGATATTTAAAATAGACAAAAACCAGTGTGAAAATATCTTATGCCGCATATTTCAATGAAATATTCCAAAAGATTTAATTTTACAGAGTCCTCCGTTACTTACGCGAAGAAGCTGACGTGCCATGCTTTTTCCACTGAAAACAGAATAAAACTAGCGTCGATTTTGTTAAGATATCTGCGACCAGTGCGAACATACGTTCTATCTCGTATTTCAATGAAATTTTTCTAATGATCGCATTTTGCAGTGTCCTGCGTGTATTAACGTGACGAGCCTAACGTATGCTGCGTTTGGTATTTAAAATAGAGTAAAACTGGCATCATTTATCAAAATATCTCAAACAAAAAGTAATATCTCAAACCTGCACACCAAACACGTCAAAATGGGGCTTGAATGTTCACGGTTAGATGATTACAAATGGGTTACGTTTGGATATGCAAACTCCCACGAGCTGTTACCGCACTTATAGCTGGATTTTTCGCATCTGTGAAGCACCCAAAAATATATATGAACTCCCTAGAGTTCACGTGTGATAGGGATTCTCTCTGTTTACGGACAGCACGACTTTCTTTGTTTCACGGACAGAGCGACTTTCTTTTGTTTTACGGACAACCATTTTGTGAGACACTCATTTCCCAAACGGACGGACAGAGAGCAACATCAGAGATAAGCAAGATCACAGAATAATTATTTAAAACATTGAAGATTGACGGAGAAAGATCGGTAGCTCAGGACGTTGAAAATCGATTCTCGATTTTCAGGTAGACATTACAGAACTTGTTATTTATTGTTTACTGTTATAGATTGGTATTAATTGTTGTTTACTCCTGTATTTCATTTAAGTATTTTCACAATAAATTCGATTTTCAGACTTCAGAATCGATCACCTGAATTACACCGAGATTTACAACATTACATATATTTCACTTACCACAATTCATATAAAACCCCAAAAATATACAAGAAACGACTCAAGATGTAACCTGCTGTAGTCACGCTTAGATTAATGTTAAATTGTCTTCGGAGCTTCCAGCACCAACTAGCTTCTATCGAAGTTACAACTGCATAATTCACGGTTACACACCCAAGGATACATACTCAACTCAGAACAATTTATGTAGAAACCTAAAGATGAATACCAGACGGGTCAAAATACATCTGCTGCTATCGTATTTAACTTATGGCTAAGTTACCTTTGGGTTTTCAGGCGCCCACGAGATTCCACTGAATTTGCGGCTACATTTATCGCGTCTGTACGCCTTGGAATACATGCCTAACCGACCACAAATTCATATTGAGGGCCAAAAATCCGCATCAAGCACATCAAAATGCGTCTGAGGTAGTCACGTTAAGGTAGCGATTGGTTATGTTTCAATTTTAGAGCTCCCGCGACCTTCTATCGGGCTTGCAGCTGCATTTCTCGCGTCTTCACGCACAAGAATAAAGCTACCTCCTAACCTATTGAAATAAAAACGCAAAAATGCACACTAAATTTGTGAAAATGCGCCTAAGGTGGTAATAATTAGGTGCGGTTGGGTTATATTTGGATTTTCCAGCACTCCCGATTTCTATCGAAATTACTGCTGTATTCTTCGCGTCTTGACAGCCAACAGACATACCAAATGCATCACATCTAGAATCCAACAATTCCATGCCAAACTTGTCAAAACACGTCTGAAGTAGTTATGTTTGTTACAATTAGGTTGCGTTTAGATTCCTCAGACCCCACGTGTTTTTACAAGGGTGAAAATTAGAATTTTCGCATCTGGTAACGAAATAGTTTGAATGTGACGTGGAAAAGTGATTCTGCAAACCGAAAACTAGAAACATAACCCATGGATATGCGTCTGTAACGATTACATTAGGATTTTGTAATATCCACGTACGTCTATTATATCCGTATCTTTAAGTTCCCACGTGCGTTTTCAGAGTATATTTTGGAGTTTCCGTGTTTGGAGCAATTAGATTTGGATTTTTCACCCTTTCATTCTCTAAGTACGGTTGAAAGAACTTGATTTGTAGTTTTCGACTCCCAAATGGGATTTCATGGTTTAGGTTGAGAATTTTCAACTGCTAAGTGGATTTTGATGTGTTAGATTTAACATTTTTATGCTCGAATTAGATTTACAATTTTTTACTTTAAAATGCGTTTTCATGGATTAGATTTTGGACTTCTGATTTCCAAGTGAATTTATAACAGTAATACTTTGGATTTTTGGCTCCTATGTATATTTTCTGAGTTCCCTCCCAAATGCCAATTTTCCAAATCTGCATACTACTTATTCTTTTCTTTACAAAACTTATATCTTCAGATTGTCTATATATTTAGTATCTTTTTGTTTTTCACATATATTTTACATTACTGTTATAAATAAATAAACAATGATTTTTGTAAGTCTTCTATTTCACTATTGTACGTTTACGGTAAGTTATAAACACATTTAAATATATGTACAAAAATATTATCTGTCTGTGTTATGTCACAACGTATTTTAACAAATCATTATTTATATATAAAAATACGATTTTTCTACATCCCATTATAAGCTGGGCCACCTCCACCTTCTGGTACAACCCAGTTAATGTTCTGACTCGGGTCCTTAATATCGCAGGTTTTACAGTGAATGCAGTTCTGAGCATTAATTTGCAACCTCTCTCCTTCTCCAGATTCCAATGGTACAAATTCATAAACACCTAAAACGTATAAATAATAATAATTAAAGCTCTTTTATTATCTTTCTTCGTATATTTTGTTTTGCAAATATTTGTTGTATAGATTGTATTGTATACTATACAATATATTATATACTACTGCGTATATTTACTTTATAAACTATTTATTACTAATAAGATATTAGTGATTTACTCCACTGATAGAATATCTACAATATATCAAAGTTTAATATTCGATAGTCAATATAAGTTAATAAATTTATAATCACAAAATTTATCAAGCATAGTTTCCTTATAATAAAAAACGTGTTAAAGAATTATCTATAATTCTCAATAGAAGTACCTATTTCATTATTTTAAAAAATAAATATATAATATATATAATATAGTAATGATATTAAATGTGTTTATAAATATGTACTTACCAGCAGGACAAAATCGACCTTCTGGCCCGGCAAATGTCGTTAAATTTCTTTTTACTGGTACAGTATCATCAAGCAAAGTAAGATGTGGTGGCTGATCGGCTTCGTGATTTGTACCAGTAAGTGCCACTGAAGATAGTAAATCAAAAGATATTTCATTATCCGGCTGTGGATATTCTATCGGCGTACATTCCGATGCTGATTTCAAGCTTTTATAATCCGGACCTAGAAAAAATATTAATAATAACTTCTATCTTTTGTCGATATTTACTAACTTTTTATTTAATTTTGTTACAAATTATTTTACCTCCATGAGACAAAGTCCATGGCTCTCTTCCCCCAATCAACATTGAAAATGCAGAATATAGCAGACCCCCGTAAATACCAAATCGAGTATGAAAACTGGGTCTTATATTCCTTATAGCTTTCAGTTCTTTATAAATCCAACTGTTTTGTATTTTATCAGTATAAGATTTCGGTTCTAAACCTTTTGTTGGCGAAGGATTATTTTCTGCATTAATTATAGCTTCAATTGCACTTTCTGCTGCTAGCATTCCACTCTTCATAGCATTATGTGTTCCTTTAATTTTAGGTACATTAAGAAATCCTGCTGTGCAACCAATAAGACAACCACCAGGGAATTGAAGTTTAGGAATAGATTGAAAACCTCCTTCTACTAAGGCTCTTGCACCATACGCAATTCTAACACAAAATGTAAAATATAAAATGAATCTTCCTATAAATATAAATATTAATTTATTCGTACCGGTATCTTACCTCTTCCCACCTTCAAGTACTGGTCTAATGCTTGGGTGTTGCTTAAATCTTTGAAATTCCTTAAATGGATGTAAATAAGGATTAGAATAATCCAAACCAACAACGAAACCAATAGTAATCAGAGGTGTATCTTCATTAAGATGATATAAGAACGAACCACCATAAGTATCTTTTTTCAATGGCCAACCAACAGTGTGTTCAACAGTGCCAGGCGTATGTTTTTTTGGATCAATTTCCCAAATCTAATAACATTAATATCTATCTTATAGTTTTGAAATTATATTAAAATGCATTAAAATTTATGTTTAATGATAATTACTTCTTTTAATCCTATACCATAGGTCTGTGGTTCGCAATCTTTCCTAAGATTTAATTTCTTTGAAATCTGTTTTGTAAGATGACCATGACAACCCTCTGCAAAAATTGTACATTTTGCATGCAATTCCATTCCACGTTCAAAAATATCCTTTGGTGAACCATCTTTATCAATACCAACATCATTTGTAGCTATTCCTTTAACGGATCCATCTTCATGATAAAGTACTTCTGCAGCTGCATATCCAGGATATAATTCTACACCTGCAGCTTCGGCTTGCTCACCAAGCCAGGCTACAACATGACCTAATCTAAAACAAGAAATTAGGTGAAGAATGCTTAAGATACTAACATGACTAACTTTATCATATTATAGTTTATTACCTAACAATATAGTTTCCATGATTGTACATTGGCATTCCTTTTAAGATAGGTATTGGTAATCTGCCTTTCTCAGTGAGAAATGCAAATTTATCTTCTGTAACAGGGGTATTTAGAGGTGCTCTTAATTCCTTCCAATTTGGAAATAATTCATTTAATGCTATTGGATCTATACAAGCTCCGCTGAGAATATGGCCACCAATAGTAGAAGCCTTTTCAACAAGTGTAACTTTCAATTCTCTTCCATGTTTTCCTGCTAATTTACGTGCTTGAATTGCAGCAGATAATCCAGCTGGTCCACCTCCCACAATTAAAATATCTGTTTCATCTACATATCTTTCCATATTTACACCTGCAAATGATATTTGATGCTTGAATTATCATGCAATAATATATATTAATAATGTAATAATGTATATTATTAATGAAAAGTATTGTTTTTTCATATTCAATTTCATATTTATAAATTATACCTTTCCATCTTGGATCCGATTCTCTGGGTATAATAGTGTAGTGAGTTGTAATTCTTTGAAACTTTTCTTGTGAATAAGCTCTTTGAAACATCCATTGAAATCTTTGTTCTATCAGGAAATATAACAAAAATAAGATATTAGTAATATTTGGTACAGCTTTTTTACATATTAATTTATTACATATTAATATCTTAATATTTTATAATATCTTAATTTTATTATAGGAAGTTCACAAATGATAATCACTTTTATATTTTATATTTCTTTATTATTATTATATATAGGTACATGTAAAATATTTATAAAGACCAATAAAAATGTAAGGCACTTGCGTACTACCTTCCTTGCTACATGTAATTTAACAAGTATAGTCTTGTATAGATCAGTAAAAATCAACAATCAAACCTAACCTAACAGTGAAAGTCTAAAGAGATTTCTCAACACAGTAATTGTGTAGCATAATACGTTTTCACTTGTGTCTCTATATATATTATTAATATATTATATGCATATATTAAAATATGAGATATATGTAATTAGTGTATGAAATAAAACTATATAAAGCTATATATATCACAAAAGTAATGTATGTGTATATGTTTATTTTTATGTATAAATCGTAATTACAAAATAAAATAAGTTTTTATATGTTTTGCAATATCTAATAATGTAAAAACGTTTATTTGATAACGGACATTAATTAAGAATATTTGTTCGTTATCTTTATTCTTTATTTAATATAAATTAAAACTCACAATATGCTCTGTTAGTGATATAAGAAATGTTATAATAATAACAATAAAAAATTTAAAATTAATATATAGTAATTATTATATATCGTAATATATAATAAATAATGTATAATATATAATAATTTACAATAAATTGCGGTTAATAAAATGAAGATTTGTGCGAGTAATTTAACAGTCACTTGTCAAAATCCAAAATTATTAAAGATAATAAAAATAAGATAGTAAATTGTATTATATATCAAGTAAATATTACCAATAAACTTACGATTATTTGATGCAATAAGTATTACTCGAGACATAACTGCATATCACAATGAATGTACTGTGATTTCGATAATAATGTATACTACTACTCAGTTATATATACATATGTATATTACTGTATCAACGGTCAACTGCTGCTACAAATGTATGTCAAAATCAGCCATCAAAATTTAAAACTCAAGATTAAAGTCATGATTTCATCACAAATGATATATGTATACACAAAATAGGTTATCACCATCACCACAGGCGAGGTAGATGTATACAGTGTACAGTACATATAGAGCAGGACAGGCCTACGTACTGTGCGTTGCTGGAAAGATAACTAGTGAGACGGCACAGGCAAGAGAGGTACTGCTGTGTATCGCTCGCCGTCACGCGTTGCTGTGTTGTCCTATTTGTAATATCTAACACTTTCGACTAATACGTGTTCTTACCTTTATAATTGTATTTAGTCTATCCGAAATAACCACTCGGTCTAGTATTCCTTACGTTAGTCATCTTTGTAGTAACGCACAGTACATATGTGTGGTATATGATACACTACATATATGTATAATATTCCTATATCTATGATAACATCTTATGGAACTTTGTGCCATCACAGACCAGTTACAAATTGGACGTGACATGCAACACGTAATGCTTGTTCTAGTTCCACGTTTTTAGAATCATCTGAACCCCTTATAATTTTCGTGTCACATGCGATGTTATCGATTCAGTATCGTACTTTATTCTTAGTCAATGCTACTAGTTAAATTATGTAAAATTAAAAATTTTCTATGAAATTACAAAATAAAATATGTATTGAATAGGATATCCTATAATCATAACAAAGTATAGAATTTTATACTTCTACAATGCTTCAGAAAATATTACTTCATTACACTCTATCACAAAAATCCAATGCATTAAATTTCAGGAATCAATGATAGTCTCATCAAGAGATTAATAAGTTGCCTAATTAAGTAAAAACATATTCACAATCGTAGCCAATTAACTCATACTGCTTGCTACATAATACCATAACACCACAGTAGTCAACATTAAAAAGTTAAAAAAATAGTAGCTCTTGTTCAAAATTACTGTTTGAATCAACTGTTAATTCAATCTGACGCGTGCTATAGAATTCTTTATCTCGTCCAGAATAGTAATTCGTAACAGATAGATAGATAGATAGATAGATATGTAGATAGATAGATAGATATATAAATGGATAGATAGATAGATAGATAGATATATAGATAGATAGATAGATAGATAGATAGATAGATAGATAGATAGATAGATAGATAGATAGATAGATAGATAGATAGATAGATAGATAGATAGATGAGAGAGAGAGAGAGAGAGAGAGAGAGAGAGATTTCATAGCCACATACAAATCTCTAAATTGTTGGGAACGAAAAAGTATTTTAATGTGACGCTTATTCTGTTATTTATTGATGATCATAGCACCTTGTCTTTGCTTTTAACTTTACCAATTTTCGCGTTGGAATTACATACATATACTGTAAAATTCCATCTATTTGAACTTGTCGCAGGACAAGTAGTTCATGTATACATATGAGCTTACTAATTCTCCCTACTATTTACGATTTGTCGTTCATATAATAGTAGCTCACGTTCGGATGAATGAATTTAAACATCAGACATTTATTTAATAGAGCACTAAAACTTTTTAGTTAAATAAACGGAGCTATAAAATATGGAACTTCGTGGTTCGCATTCATCAAAAAGAAATACAATTTAAAAGCGATAAATTTAAAGGCATGTTGAAAAAGAATGATCTTAACACGTTTAAATGTTTAGATTATTAAATTAAAAATATAATATATTTAAATCTATACAACATACGATATTATTATATCAATAAATATAAAGGACAGTGGAAGTAAATTGAAGGAGAAAAAAATTATTCGGAAACATTAAGATAGTATATTTGTCTAGAATATCTGTTGTAAATTATACTCTTTTAACATCATTTATTATTTATTCAACTTTGACAAGGAATTCGATAATTCCAATGTTGGAAATGTGAAACCATTAAGAATTATTTTATTTCTGTTCAAAGAATCTCTCGTTTTATAGTCACGAGTACTGCACGAACTAAGTAGATATAACACTTAAACATTTAACTAGATTAACAATGCTTTGTTCGTAGCGCAGTTCGTTCGAGATGCGCCAAAAATATCTAAGTACAAGCATTTAGAAGATTGTATATCTTATATTAACATTCGACGTAAACATACGAATAATCTATAGAACGTATTTCCTAATAATAACATATATTCTCTTATTCGACAATTTTGAAACAATTTCGTTTTCATAAAATTATAAATTTCTAAAATATGCACGTGCTATACAAATATTTATATAGTGTATTTATGTGTTGTATATACAGAGTATTTCATAAGATATGATATATTTAGCATGTGACATTCGTGTTTTAATGAATAAACCAATCATTACTGTTTTCGATAGACTATTGAATGTTAATTTTTAAATAAAGATACTTAAAAAATAGATACATTAACTTTCTTACTGTTAGTATTTTCCCTAACATATTTGTGTTCAATACCATAAAAATTAGTTAAATTCTGATATAAAATGGCATTTATATCTTTGGTGTAAAATCACAAAAAAGACTGTATCAGGCAGTAATAGAATTAATATCGACTTTTGAAAGTTGATTCTTTCTAATGTATAAATAAAACGAGACAGACAAAGTAAATGGAAAACGGATTGTATTTCAATTTTGATTGCATTTTAAAAAATGTTTTGCACTAAATTTATAGCGAAATAAAAGTATTATTATCTAGCGTACAACATGCAAGAAAATGACAGTATTATAATTATTTAGATTCGTTAATGGACAATTTTTTATCTGCTGATTCCTAGAAAATTAATAATCAATAGTCGTATGAAAACATGACAAGCTTATTATTATTAATTTAAATTAGTATTCTGCAAATATGGTGTACACATGTATATGTATATGTATATCGTATGAAATACCTTATATATAAGAGTATTTCATAAGCTTTACATCTATTACTAAAAGAAAATCGGCAGTTTCAAATTCGTGCTCTGTAATTAAACTAAATCTTTGCACAAATTATTGAATATTAAACTAAAACCATGTTCATTTATACAATACATGAAAACGTAATTAATAATTTCATTGAATTTTCCGTTAGATATTGTTCGACAACTTACGAAACATCCTGCATATATTTATATACTATGTACAAACGCATTATTGAATTCATTACGGGTACTCTATTGCTGCGATCAACCTATTATGTGTATGTATATTAAATGTATATATTTTTCATATTTTCGTAACTGATATTCGACAGAAAAATCGACACTTATATCATTACCGATCACTGTTTGTTTTTTTCTTTTTTCATTAATTACTAATAAATTGTCTTTACTACATGATTTTATGCGCTTCGGGAAAAAATAACGTGTCTTGCTTTGTACTTTAATAAGTGGTAGACAATAGAATCATTGGTGTTTTGTTTTGAGAACTCTAAAAATGACCGATCGTTCAGTTGCTCGAGCATTCTGAGACGAAAAGAGCCTCCAATGCACCGGACATATACTGGTCCAGAACGTCTTTGTATTGTCAACTCCTTGCCACTTTTCCTCCGATATCTATAATATATCTTTTGGATATCTGAATATTTTCAATTAATATTCCATTATGAATAAATATCGTTAAATATTATATTAACAGGGAAAGATTCTGAATTAAAGCTTGTTTAAATTCATTAAACATTAACAATATAAAAATATGTGCACATGCCTCATAAATAATGACCAAGTGCAAGGAGTTGCAATTGTATTATGATATTCGAGAGATGAGTTCCCGACACTCTCGAAATTCTATTCATAAATATACGCGAATTTTGCAATTGCAATCGCGCAAAACGCACATGTACCCTATTGTTTTTTCGAACAAAATACAATCACACTCAGAGAATAAATATATTTATGTAGAAAAGAATATAAGTTCTTCATACATAACTGTGACATACTGTTTGAACGATTTTGCACTGATCCAGAATCGTATTCTAGTCAAACTGCATTTTTTCTTTGTAGTAAATATGATAACATGGAACATTTTTAGTTATTTTTATAAATACATTCCTCTCGAGATATTATATCTTTATGCACGTATATCTTTATATTTTTGTGCACGAAAATTCTGTATTTATTTACACAAGTGTTTTGAGTATCTTCATTACTTCATTGCAATTTCAATGGAATTCTTTCATCAAGAATTTGACTTGCTGGTGCTCATAATATAATGTTTTCATTAAACATACATTTTCTTTCGATTCAGTTACCGCTTCATTTTACCGCAACATAAAACAACAATCTCGTTATTCATTTTGTTATCTTAATCTCAAGTCTAAGTGGAACATAATTCCTATCAGAAAATAATATCATTCCTTCCACTAAATATTACCAAGAAATAAACTCATATAGTTGGACTTCTCTGATAAACTATTTATATAATCATTTTATTCTAATAGCATGGGATTATATTAAATTTGTTTAGAAACAGGGACAGATGATATAAAAATATTTAGTTGTAAAGGAATGAAAATATCCATGAATATTCAGTTATCGCCATGAAACTATGAAATATTATATATATTGATTAATTACAACAATTGTCTAATTACAAAAGTTTAAACAATTGTACTTTTAAAAATCGTTATTTATACAAAACATAACTCTGGCGTACTAAAAATCGATGATGGACTCATTGCGTAACATTTTTCTATATTATCACTATAATATAGAAACAATTAATCGTTGTATTAAACGTAAATTTAAAGATAATACAAAACCATCGAAATATGTCGCTAATAACAAAATAATTAGTATATCAACTAACAGATTGCGCTTGTTTCCATTCCAGTGGGTACATTAACATGAAGTGGACGGCATTGGATTAAACTGATTCGACATGTTGCAGCAATAACACGGAGCCAAAATATTTGCGTTTCTAAATTGAAAACATATGTATATCTTAGTATTATAAAGACGCATTATTTCAATATAGCTATTACTTAAGGCAATGCTGTTTTCCATTCACTAATAAAATGAAGGCATCATCATGTGCCGCTACTATGGTTCTCATGCAAGTTTCGAAATTAAACGTACCTCAATTGTCTTTGCAACTTTCGACCAACTTGTCCTTCTCGCCCATGTTTACCCCACTGTTTCTTAGGTTCACATATTAATCGCTAAGGTTGTAAATTGTTACTACTATTCGTATTTTCTCCTTGACCCACAGAATCCAATGAAACATCTCCTCTGCTATCTATACTGTGACTAAATTTACTACCTTTATTAATACTTTAAATTTTCTTAAAAAGTATTATATATTAAGATGCTTTTTTAAAACAATATACGACTGTATTATTATGATAAAATTATATTTCCCCAAGTAAATGTTTCGAAAGATGAAACGTATAAACAAATATTCTACACGAAAGCTGTAAAATATTAAGAGAAATGGATCATTGACTGACATTCATTGACTTATATCTTTTGCACAAGTCATTTTCAAGATATATCGACTTTCGAAGCTAACATGTTGTTAGCATTAGCGACATTTAAGGAGCAATATTTCCCAACAATACTCGACGACATGAAACGTAAGCAAATAAAAATTTATCGGCAACAATATTACAGATTATAAAAAATTCTTTCAAAGGAAAATAAACTTCTCCGAGCAAACGATTAAGCATTTTAACATTTATGTATTAAACTTATCAAGGACATTCACACACGAAATCGGTTCTTTTTAGGGTAACTATGATGTAAGTATAAAGTCCGATCGAGTAATCTTTCCGTTGTAAATATCAGAAATACATAATGCCAATTTTGAAAATTCTTATTTCGAAAATAACGTATGCAAATCACATGAGTAGGTAATATTTAGAGTGTAGAGTGCCGGCTTTCTGACCGAAGGTTGTAGATTTTATTTCTCTCAATTGCCACTGACAACTAATAAGCAACGTGTGATGTGGATCTTACAATACAGCATTGTAGACTAAAAATACAATGATGGAGTCCTATTAACTCCTTTCATGAACTCTAAGCACGGCGCGGGAGAAGCACCATGTATCCTCCTATTGGAAATCCCAAAGATTCTCCAGCGGCGTCAAGCCACTGTGTGAGGATTTTAGTCAATAAGAATCCGGCATTGAGTTGAATCTGAAGTTAACCTTCATAGTATTTTTTTCAGGATCATTGCAAGATAGAATAAATGTAAGTATGTTATACGTATATGTATATCCCTTTTCATATTTTACAACCTGTTTTAACATTATCCGTAGCACTTATATACATATATGTATCTTTCGATATATTTACTTGGGACAGCCTCTAATAATAATCAATCGTTATTGTTCACTTACTCTATGTGAATGTAAGAAGATCTACTCCGAGAAGTTTCGTCCATTTTTTCCGAAAAAGCGCTAGAACTTGCCCGATCTCCCCCATGAGTTAAAGATTTGGTTTTTTGTACGACTTCTGACTGATGACTATCGGTTCGTTTACATTTTTCATTCGAGATTTCATTGCTATTTAACGCTTCAGCTTCATCTACCGGTAAACACGTTTCCACCATGGCTTCCAGGCAATTAACAAATAACTGAGCGCTTTCGGCTGTACAATTGGACTACGACATACATCAATGTAAGCTTATAAATGCAACAATCAAAAAGATTACGTAGAACTTGAATTATTGGGTGATCTCAGGTAAAAAATTAAAAAAGCAAAGAAGTTGTTGTAGTACTTAAGTCACTATATCTCGTTAAGTACTATATTATTATCAATCTGTGTTCATAAAAGCTAGCTCGAACAGCAACAATCGGTAACGACATGACAGGTCGTGCTCATTATCACTTGCTGCGTATTACGGACAAACAAATTTATATTACTTTTTTACTTGTTTCTTTACGAAAAATTACCCCCTTTTCGGTTGCATTATTATCTCTGTCTCACCCTAGATGGGTACTTACATTTGTGTATGGCCCTGCAAATCTCCATAATCCACCAAAACCACAGCTTTGTAAGTAATGTAACTGCTGTTGACTTGTATCCTCGCATGCTATCATATTTTGTATAATTGCTTGTACAGAATTCAATATCCCTTGGTCATGGCAAAAGGATAATACATTGTTGATTTTTGCATCAAGCAAATTATGACTATAAACAGATTTAAATTCATTAAAAAAATATTAAGCATGCATTTATGAAATTCTGTAACATTAAATGTTCCAGTAAGCATATGCGTTATTTTAAATATCATTTCTTGCAAACCAAATTGTTCATGTTACTGTTTTTCATACTTATTTTATATTTCAACTAAGGCTAAGATACAGCTGTGAAACGAAAAAAAGTAGAAACAAATTAATAATAATAAATAATAATAATTTATTTGTACTCTAGGTACAGAGTCTATTGCATAGAGGTTGTTGCATTCTTATTCCTAATTTCTTACATTATATTAAATGAATTCTTACATTGGATTCTTGACAGAAACAAATTCATGAGACAAAACGAAATAATTATGAATAGCGTATCACATGTAGAAGTGTCCGTTCCAGATGCTGAAGATTTGAAGATTTGAGAATTATAGATATTTTTTCGTATCAATTACTCACTTATCTTCATAGTATTTAATTATAATTATCTAATAATTATATATAAATAATTATTAAATAATCATTTTAAACGAGCTCTCTCAACATAAATAGAAATTACTAAACATTTGTAATAGATCTCTTTTTCCGTTCAAAACTATCAGGTATTGTTCGATTTCGTTGGAATCCCTTCAATATACATTCCGAATTCCTTAATGTTATTTATTAACACAGGAACAAGTTTATATTATTTCTGTAAAACTCATTCCTATCTTTACGTAAATAATAAATTGTCTGAAGTCATGTGCCCTCATGTTTTGAATATTTACAAGAAACAGCGTAATAAACAGTTAAATGCATCTTTATTTTAAAATTATAAAAATCACGCTAACTTACTGTAACACTTAACAACTATTAATGTAATTGCTGTAGATGCTTTCAACGTATATATAATCTGTTAAAAATTTTGAAAGATAAAAACTTACATTACTGGGAAGACTTTTGGAAACACCACTGAGGCTTCCGCAAGATATTCATAAAGAATCCGTTGTTCGTTTTCATCGGTTGAATTTTTAACTAGAGTAACCAGAACAGTTAGAACCAAAGTTTGAGTTGAAAAATCTGTCAGTACTTCTGGATCAAGCAATATATTATTTTCGTTGCTCACGCTTACTCTGGCACTTCGATTCTGTATGAATTATAGAAATTTTACCATTTATACGTATCTTTTTATTTTACTTCGTACGTTCATTTCCTTAATTTTAGTACACATAACAAGAGTCAAGCTGTAGATATCTTTAAAACGATTGAAGCAGAAATGTCATAAGGCAAAATTAAATGATATATATGGATTCTTACTTTATGCAGTTTTATGTCAATGCACGTATAAATGAAAGTTACATGAAAGTTTAATTTTCTCACATTGAACTTATTTAAATTCAATTATGTCTTAAATTCAAAATGTCTTGAATTTCTTTCAGCTATTTATCGCTACTACTATAATGGGAATGTATTATATGTACATATGTTACGAAATCATACATATGTACATTCGTATTTGTTTAGATGTTAATAAATTTAAGAAAAGATGTTTATAAAGATTATATATATGATGAGTAAACAATACCTTTGGTTCAACTTCTTCATTCGACTTTGCTTCCTTCGCAGTTGGTACAGAAAAGGATCGCTGTGTTTTAAATAAAATCCGTCCAGTCTTGTTAATGACGCATACATCGTCATTATTGTACAAATTGATGGAGCATGATATGTATAAGGGACAAGTTACAATGTGTTTTCCAGGCAGACATAAGGTAGACATAGGCAAAAGCGAACATAGACATCGAAAGATTAAACACAGATTCATTCAAAAATATAAAACAATAAACAATATTACTTAATGTAAAATTGAATTTACACTTTTAAAATATCCTATAAAATATTTAAAACCTTAAATTTGATTGTATTTTATAATGCATGAATATTTTGTATCTACTAACTTTTAGACTATTAATATTGTTGTTATTTTGTTTACTTTCGAATAATTCGCAACATAAATTATAAATTTTCAAAACATCATCTTAGTATATTTTTAACTACTGTATCTGCTTATTTTTTAATTCTATTTCCACATTTCAAGTTTCATAAAATTAAGAAATTTAGATGTAGTAAATTATTGAACATAAATAGAAATAAATAGAAACAGAAATAGAAATTAATTACAAATATACAAATACATCAAGAGCTGCATATATATACTTATATGTAATTATGTACATATTTATTTTATTATGTACATACAAACATCTGTATGTAAGTATGTACATACTTATGAGATACATATTTTTGTGTGTGTGTGTGTGTGTGTGTGTGTGTGTGTGTGTGTGTGTGTGTGTGTGTGTTTAGATACACACCTTTAACAAAATTATATAATTCACTTACAGAATAATAATCTTTTCTTGTTTAACGAATAATCAATTTCTTGTCTTAAAATGTATAATATATAAGTAAATAGTAGTAAATTACAGCAAAAAACAATTCATTTATAGATAACTGTCATTGTAATATTTAAAACAAAAGTAATAAAATCAATCTACTGAAAAATAAACTTTCTTGCATGTTATTATCAGTATCCTGAACAAATTTTAAATAAAACATGGATACTGTAATATGTAATGCATTATAAAATAAATAATGCCTTTATAAATCATTTTTACATGTTTTATAAAATGTAATCGTACTTAACAAATAAAACATACCTGATGAGTTGAATATTGTTTCTGTTGTCTAGCTTGAGTGAGCGCAGATTGATCAAGAAGATCCCATGATTTTTGTCGGCGATTAGTAGGATTACTTGATGTTGCATTGGACGTATCCTGCATCATAATATTTAATTTATCACAACCACTTCGTCATTATTCTGATATTAAATGTTCGATACATACATACATTTATTTGAAATTTGAAAAAGCTAATGCCATTTTATGAAAAAGATTAGGATATTTCATATTTCTTGTGTAATTTTTTTCTAAAATGTTTGTAGACCTATGTTTATATAATATTCTTTTCTTATTTCTACTCATAAAATAAACTGTGAAGTTTGATCATTTAAAACTTAGATACCCTATATATTTCTATATATACAGAACAGACAAAACAAATTACGATGTGAAAATAACTTTAAAATTGTAATTAACAACAAACTATGTATAACTGCATTAAATTAACAAAATTCTTGTAAATTCTTTCCCAGGTCACTTTTTAAGCACGATCTAACAGTAGACAATATAACATTAATAATAAGCAAAAAAGATTAGAAAAGCAAATTTTCCAATTATCTTTAAATAACAAGATATCACTTCGTTATATGAGAAATATATAAACTGTTTTTCGTTATTTTACTTGAATTAAGTTCAAATACGTATTAGTAAAAGTAATTCCGATTAATACACAATTAAATGACATTAGACCATAAATAATGCATGTCTTAAATATTTTCTATTTAAAATTTAGAATATGGTTTTCATATGAAAAAAATTCTAAGAATAACTTACTGTACTGTGTGGAAGCAAAATATCAAGATAATCTGTGCTACCAGATTCTACAGTTTTGGTCACAGCATGTCTAATATGACATCTACTCCGCACTTCCTCAGATACAGATACTAACGCTAATTAGATATAAATATATAATAATTAGTAATTTCAATTCATAAATAGAAAATTTTACATGAACTTACCAGACAAGTATGCCACACTTTCTGGTGTGACTTCAAATTTGTCTCTTCTAAATGGTTTAGCAACAATACCTAACAGCATAGTCAATACTCTGGCTGTTCTTGTAACAGTGGTAGGTGTAGGATGCCTGTATCCTTTTAATAGATGACCAACCAAAGCAAAATGAAAATTTGATTTGAACGAAAGTCCCACAGCATTATCTAATTGTTTAAAGTGCCATTCTAAAGGTTCTCGTGTTGACATCATAACTTGCTTCAAGGTCTGAAATATTTATGCAATTTATAATAAAGATGAACACATAATATGATTATCTAATACAATACAGAAATCTTTACTTTGTCATCAAAAGTTCCTTGAGAATCCAAAGTGTGTAAATTTTGCTCGAGGAGTGCTAAACCACAGGCATATAAAGAAGCTTCATCTAATTGAAGAATTGATGTTGCTACCCAAAATAAATATCGATGTAAGGGAGATTCCTTGAAGATATGGAAATATATAAATATATATTGTAATAATATATATTATTAAATATAAATATAAATATATATATATATAGAGATTAGACATTAATATAAATAATTAATTTTAGATTAATTAAAATTCCAACAACTTCACTGTTGTAAAGTTATGAAATCATTATGTTAATGATACTTATTAGTAATTATTACTGAACTTTATGATAATAGAATAAACTTTAATTTGTATAATATAAATATAAGATTTAACTTTAACAATATATTAAAGGCACAATTTGCACTAACACCACGTTCCTTGAAATATATTGATACGTAGCAATAAAAAAATTAATTAATACGTAATTAATAAATAATGAATAATAAATTAATAATAAATAATAAACTAATACTTAACTTACAGATCTAAGCAAAGGTTGTAATCGAGTGAGGCACATAATGATCGCTTCCAACAAAGTGATATCGTTAAAACTCTCGAGTGCTTTTACTAATATCCTTAGTAACTGTTTCATATCTTGATCAGTTATGCTTTTACTAATACATCCGAAAACAATCAAAGCTCGAGGCTGAAGAGCGGGATTAAAGCAAAAAGCAAAATTCCTTGCTAAAGAAGTCCAAGTTTTTAACCAATCACAGTGTGGTATGTCCCGCATACAAGCTTCCATAATTTCAAGAAGAGCATCAGTAATAATTTCTAAACTGGTTAGTGAAAGTCTTTCTTTATCGTGTGTTCCTGTAACGCTACGCTCGTTGCTAAACCATTTTTCACTAGAATGTCTATAACTAGATCTAAATGCTGTACCCGCAGCAGATTTCACTTCGCTAATTCCAAAAAGTAAATAAAATTTTGGGAGAGAAAATTCATCTAAACTCATCCGTAATATTCGATAAGTATCTTCTGAAAAGGAAGGTGAACTACAGGTGCATAACGAATGAATACTATTAATGACCAAACCATGAGTGGAAGCACGCATACTCAGACTTCCGGAGCAAACTAGAAATGTCACTGTATGAAACAAATATGGTAGATGTTTTCCTACGTCCAAGCAGTTATTAAAAGATAGCATTAATAAATATCTTGCCAAAATAGCAATGTCATTCCATCTTGTATGTCGTTCTAATAACGGTGTTGGAGAAGTACAAGTTTTATCGACAACTCGACAAAGTCTTCCTATTACTTTCTTTGCCACTAATTGAACATTTCCAGAAGCCAAAGCTACGGCGGTATCTGCCATAATTTCAACTGTAGGAGAACCAAGTCCAAAACTGACACTACGTTGAATGAAATTATCCAAAACTGTATCTATTAAGTCGGGTAGTCTTCCGATTGTGCTCCATATTTTAGCTTGTATACTTGGATACATTTCCACTTCCTCAATAGTTAATGTAATTAATTTCTCTAAAATTTTTGTAACTTGTTTCTGACGTTTCCCTCCTTCGTCGTTTGGCTTGTAAAATCGTACAAGATTATTTAACCACGGAGTCATATATTCTAAACAAAGATGTTTTAACTCAATGCTTGACAATCTGAAACCTTGTATACATTCCTCTAAAAACTCCAGTGTAAGATGAGGATCATTTGCAGCCAAGGTTTCACTTAAATGTTTAATAAATATAGTATTATTTGATGGTATGCAAAGTCCAGATGTTTCCAAGAGTTGTCCTTCTATTTTTAAATCAAATGTAGCAGTTAAAGCACACAGTTGATTGTATGCCGCTGTTCGTAAATTTGGATCCGAGCTACCAAGATTCAATAACGCCATGTTTAATAATGTTCCAGGTACATCTTTAGGTCTTATCTTTGGATGAATAGATACAGATTCCGGCTGTGATAATTCCCATCGATTTCTTATATGAATTATAGCCTGTACGATACTATCACAGTCTTGATGAATAAGAGATAATGGGCCAGTTTCATTTGAAATAGTCAATGTAAATTGATTGTCATCTACTAAACAAACTTCTTCTATTTCAGATGCATAATAAACATCATTTAAGAGAACGGAATGCGACAATACTTTGCATTTCTCCGCCGAGGTAATTTGTATCGCTGTTGGTCCAACTTTTACGGATACCTTAGTATCCCTATGACAAATTTTTAAAACGCTGTTAAAAACCTTTAAATCTTCATCAAGAGATAAAGTAGCTCCAGGCAATTTTTGTTGATCGACATCGATCACATCATTTAAACGACCCGGTCCGTCTATGAAAACTACCTTTCTATTACCTTTTAACGGTGCCAAAATCCTATCATGAAACTTTATATATTCTCTCACCCAGCTATTACAATTATAAATATATGCGGCATGAATATTTTCATAGGCAACTTTAGGCAATACATAAAACCATTTTTGTAGGAATTCAGCTCTAAATCGATTGTCTGAACATGCGTGAGTGAAATCAACAACCAATTCAAATGGAGAATGGCAGAATGGTTTTAGGGTAAGAATAACATGGTATATTAGCAAATCACCATTCGTATCGCCAATTCTATAAAAAAAAATACAAACAAAATTACATTAGCACATAGTTATAAATCCAAATATACATACACAACCAAACATTTTTCATCAAGTTTCTCCTTATATGATTTTGTATAATATATAAATACTATATAAAAAAAATATATAATATATAAGGTAATAATTTAACGAAATAATAATTCTTAATGTCTAATAAAAAAAAGTCCTTATTAATCAAATTAATGCTCAAATTTGTAACATATACATTAACAAATTTATAAGGTACATACTTGTAACGTCTAGCAATATAATAAAACACTGGATACCCTTGTTTACTAGTTCCTGCTTGATAGAATATATTTAAATTCTTGATACTCTTAAATTCTTCATTTTCATGCATATTATGTTTTACCATAATTTCCTCAAAATTAGTTGAAGACATATCAATGTTTGACCATCGTGCGTAAGACGATGAAAAAAGTAAGCTATTAAATAAATACACTTAAATATACATATGAAAATTGCATAAATAGCATTCGTAACAATGATTTGTATAATAAAAGAAATGTATTTAATATTGTTACTTACTGTGAATCTATTGGTTTATGTTCTGGAGGACCAAGATAAGCCAATAGTGTAGCCATTTTATCAAAAGGTCTTCTACCTACTGCTTTATGGTCCCGACTGCTACTAAGATAATCGCCAATTCGCTCTTGATGATTCCAAAGCAATCTATGTAATGCTAGAACATTGGCATCCGACACAAACGACATCGGATGATTAGCTTGATCGACCGTTTCACAATCTGATGCTATCTGTATGAAAAATCTTCTTCCAATTTCGAAATGTGCACGTAAGAAGTCATTAAATGGTAACATGTGTTGTTCTTTGCTAAATTCTACATGGTTTGCGATATTTTGAAGAATTTTAGACATTAACATAAGACCTCTCTTAATGTGCGGAGGTACAGGCTTATTTACAATACCCATTTCTTGGGGTGATACAATAGCTGGATTAATAAATCGCAGAAATATTACAGTTCCAACAGCTCCAATATTATTTTGTGGACACTGTGGAAATCTTTTGCTGAGTACCTGATATAAACAATGACACATAGACCGCAATTGTGGTGGAAACCTGTGAAAATAGAATGAAATTAATATAATGTTAATTAATAGCTAAATTTCTTTAAGAAATGATTTATATTAATACTAACTATACAATTTCTAATAACTTACCGATCAGCTGATGATACTATAGCATCAAATACTTTTTGAGTTAATGCAATCAAATTACAACCATTCTTTTCTATATCTTCATTAGCATCTATTCTGGCGCTATCAACTTCAAAACCAGTAGTGGGGTCATCTAATAGAGGAGTAATTAAAGGTTCTAATAAATTTTGTAAATAACTGGCACCATAAATTTTAAAACAAAATGCCATAATTTTGCTTCCAAGACTGTTTCCACGAAATAATGTTTGCATACAATCAGAAACTTCAACTTCGCGATAAAACATATTCCATAAAAGAGAAGATAACAAGTGCTTAGCATCAAATAATGTCACAAAAACTCGTGCTAATTCGTCCATTTGATTCGTTGTTACTACATTAGCTAAGGCCATTGCGATAGGTAATTCTCCTTTGTCACTAATCATTGTAACAAGTTGAACCAATTGCTCAAACCTATCAGCTAATACTGTTTCTGCTAATGTATCAAATTCCGTTCCTTGTTGAAGAATTTTGGTGAGAACTTCCATAAATGCTGCTCGTGTTTGTAAATCTGGATTGTAACCCAAACCTACAAATATACAAATTTTTAAATTATAAAAAATTGCAAAAATCGGTAGAAAATTTAATATGATGTTTATATAACATTTTATATCAATAATACTAAGCCATCAATAAATATCAATAACATCAATAATATCAATGTCACGAGTAAATAAATTATAATTTTGCTCACTTAGAGAATGCATTAATCCACTATCAATATTTGCGCTGAGAAGATTACTCATTGCTTGTATAGTAGCGTTGCGTAAAGTAGATAATTTGCCACTACTTAAACATGGTTGTTGAGACACTATTTCTTTTTCTTCACCAGTTACTTCGTTGCAGTCGTTTAATAAATTCATGAAGAGAGTAAAATATTTTAAGAACAACTGAGATTTTGCTTCCATTAAATCACCGCGATCGGATTCTTCGGGTTGAAGAGGTAGGCCTCGTAGCAATGCTCCGACCGCTTCCATGCATGCTTGATCTAAATCTCTAAAAAATCAAATAAAACAAACATATTTGATATATACGTATAATTCATTATATTAGACAGAACTTAATATAATATTATAATAAGATTATACCAAATACTTGATATAAATTAATACAAATATTTAATTTCTTTAATAAACAATAAAACTGCATTTGCAATAAATTAAATACACTGAAAATATATGCATAGCTAATTTTTTAATATTAATTTTTAATTAATTATTTGATCATTTCTATATGTTTCAATAATATTGCTTTCTTACTCAACTATAAAGAATCAATAGGTATTTTATAAAAATCTTCACTGTACATGTGATAATATATAATTAAATAGTTATTAAATTAAGCAAAAAGGAGAATATTATTTAATATAAATATATTTCATAGAAAAAAGTCATCTATACCGTGTGTAAACAGTCAAGTCTCCACTAGTAGATGGAGTAATTTGATGAGTAGCACCCATCACCCAATCAGTTAAATATTCGACAAGTTTATTTCTAAATTTCATTTCCTGTCGGAATGCTAAGTCATCTCGTCTTTTCATCATTGCTTCAACCAGCAAACACAATTTTGTTTTGATAAGAATAGAATGTTTAGTCATATCCAAATGTCTAACATATCTGACAATTGCTAACATCATTCCTTCTATGCTAGTCATTCCAAGATATTCAGAAGGTTGATCTGTTTTAGAATCTAGGATATTTTTCATTATAAATATTATATGCTCAATGAATTGCGTATTACCTTCCATTACTATAACTTGTCCTTGTTGATTAAAAAATTTTTCGACTATGCTTTTAATCTGATCAAAAAGAATTGGATATAGTGCAGGACTCATTTCATGCCCAACCAATTCTTTTACATGTTTCTGAATTTGATTGCCAAATTTTTCATTGTTACAAATTAATAGGCGTAATAAATTATAAACAAATTGTGTACAATATTGCACTTCCTGACTTGGATTTGATAAACAAGGTGTGGGTTCTTGTTGTTTTGCACTCCTTTTTGGTTCTGAATTTGGTGGCATTCCTGACAATGATCTATTTGGAGAACGTTTCTGTAAACATACTCCACCCAAAGCACAAAGAAATCCTGTCATATTAGCCCACTCATTAATTTGTTCTTCTAATTCATGTTCTGAATTTTGGTGTGAAGCTCTTCGCTTCCCTGTACTTCGATGAAATGATTCTATCTGACTATCTTCTGTTTTAGATTTGGGATAAGTCACTAACTGCCGCGAAGTTATTTCCCAATTTCTAAATGTTTCTTCCCAAGCCTAACAAAAAGAAGGAAACTTTATGAGTATATTATATTTTTTCTCATTAAAGGAACATTAAATAAATAAATTTTGTAAAATTATCTATAATAACAAGTTACATTTACATCATGTTATATTATCTTTAAAGTAATCTAACTTGCATATTTTTCTTTGAAAAATAATTCTTAAATTAAAATATTACTATTATTAATATAATAATATATACAGTATATATGTATATATCCATTATTTATATTATATGTATATACATACAGGTTGTATGCCATTTACACAGTGTTCTATTTTCCTCAATAAGACCATAATTCTTTCTTGTAAAGCAGCACGTCCTAAAAAAGATATAATATGCTTGTGAAATGCACTAATGTTAATCACAAAACAATTATTCTACTATTGCATATAATAATTAGAATAGTAAAGAAAAATAAAACGATCTTAGTCCTGTATACATGTATGCGAATAATATTTTGAATTGCACTTACCATAATTATGATCACGATAGCATAGCTTACTTTCCCCGCTGGCTGTTATGGTAACAAGGTCTTTAATACTCTACTGCAGCCATATAAGGGTTATACTAATCAAAATACAAAGTGAATTCAAAAATTCATGAATGAATGTTTGAATTCAAGTAAAATCATTGTTAATAGGTACCCGAACCGAAACTAGTTTAAAGAAATATGCTATCTTATGTTAATCTCTCTATTTGAAGGTTTTTAGTAGAAGTACATATCGGTAGAATTATAATTTTATATAAAATATATTCATGTAGAAGTAAATAAAACATTATAAAGTAATTTAAAAAATAAAAATATTCCCTTTATATACAAGTATAATAAAACAAAATTAAGATTGTAATGTCATTTTACACTTATTTCTCGGTTCGAATTTCTACTTTAACTTTGGAATATATGGTATTTAATATGAAGGATAAATTGAAATAATATTTTGGACATTTAAACTCACCAGTGATTAACACAGTAGAAGCTTGTGCCAATTCAAGATATAAGTGATAGTTTGGAAGTAAACAAGTTACTGCTACTTCATCACTACCACAACGAATTTCTGCTTCTTCGCAAAGCAATGCAAAACAAGACATTGATACTAAAACTGCTTCCATATTTATACTCCACAAATACATGAAAAATACAACCTGAAAAATAAAAAACAATAAATTAAAAAACAAATATAACTATTAAAAAAAAAGTTCTGTAATATATTGTAAATCTAAACAAACCTCGAGTTTAATATGTGCTTGCTTACAAACAGCAATCTGGCTACCCACATTAGCATAATCCTTATTTTGTGCCAGAAAAGCATTTCTACAAATTAATATTTCTCTAAGCCATTTTAATATACAAGTATAATTAACGATTTGGTGCTGAATCAATTTTTGGGAAATTGAGAACAGAACTTGTGAACTAACATCCCAAAAGGTATTCATTGGTGCTTCTGGATTCCATGCTTTTATTTTATCTGGATGATGTAACACCAATAATGCTTCCATTGCTTCATAAGCAATGTCTGACATTGTTGGTTGATGAACTAGTGAAACTAAACCATTAATTAATTCTAAAGTTGAACTTTGAATTTCATGACCAGCTTTTCCCTGATTCTGTAAAATAAATAACACATATATATATAGATATATGTCTAAGGATCATTCTGCGAGTTAAAATTGGGATTTTTATATAAAGTATTTACATTCAACAATAACATAGGATCAGCATGAATAAGTTTCACCATCCATAAAAGTAAATTTCTATAACTTGATACTTCTTCTCCACGGTCTCTGTACTTATTTTGTTCTTTACCTTTAAGTGTTAAACTTTGAATCATTCGTAATGGTGTATGTGATATGCAACTCTGTGTGACTTTATTTAAAATATCAATAAACATATTTCTAAGTTCTGCACTACGAGAATACAGAAGATCTATTTGAGGCCACCATGGCAGTCTTGGTTGAGTTACGATTCTAAAATAAAAATTATTGATACCACATTAATATTATTAAAAAAATTACTTATTTCATTTAAAATAATGATAACAAAATTATTTTTCAGAATATTACAATTATAAGACAAAAATTTATCATCACATGAAGCTGCATGAAGCATATTTTTTTAGTTATAACATATATAATTTTATATTTGCAACAAAATATGATCATATAGATATATTCAATTATGAATGAACAAAAATATTTCTTTTCTTACTTGTATAATGAGCTAACCAAGACAAACTGGTACGTCGATGGATAATTCAGATTCAAGCAGACTTTAAGTACTTCGTTGTTATGAGGTTTAATGCGAAAGAAGCTAACAAAACAGTCTATCATTAGATCGATGTCTTGGGCAACATAGCTTTGACCACGAGAAAATACTTTCCCTGGATTAAAAAGTAAAGCCATCAAATCACTCATAACATGTCGAACAAGTATGAAGATAACATTATTTGAATCCAGATTGTTAATGTAAGTTGACGCTTTACAAAGTTTGATACAAGTAACTGCTGCAGCTTCTACTAGTTGCCTACTAGAACTACCATGCATTCCTAGGCCTTTTTTAATACTGTCAATAAATTGCTTTTTCTTCGAATGTCTTGATGAACAGAGAGTACTAAAATCGGCATTAACTATTTCCTCCAAAACTTTTGGTGAAAGTATTAGAAGCATAATTTGTAAAGGCCAGACAGCTGCAGCTCTTCCTTTTTTATTGTCTGCAAATGTATCAAGAATGTCAAATAGTTCTTCACATGCTTTTCCCAGATCTTCATTTGGTTCTTTTTGAAGTTCAGCAAATTCATAAGAATAAGTATCCATCCAATTCCATATTGCTTTTTCCAAAGAATTCATAAGAACTATGTGAGCTGACTTTTTAAGCTGTTTAAATTTTTGAATTGCTTCTGTAATAATAGTGACAGTATGAATAGTTATTTATATATATATATTCTACATAATCTGATAAAAAACATTTCATATATACAATAATATATACAAGTGTATATAATAAATGAATAACAAGTATGATAAACTACCATTTAAAAGTTTTGTTAACCTATATACATCCACGTTAATATGCTGAATTAATTCAATATCACTATAGTCAGCATTTTCATCGCCACATTTTGCCAATTCTTGAAGTCTGGATGATATTCTGTTAAATACAGCATTAAAGAAATTTAAACTTAGTGCAAACAAAACCTTGCTAGCTAAATTTTTTAAGTGAGCATTTTGTGGATTATCGTTTGGTATATCTAAAAATAATATTGTTATTTACGTTTTTAAATCTCATTATAAGTAATACCTGCACACAAACATTTATGTTAATAATACTGGAAACATAATTACCTATAAATTGACATATCTCTTTAAGCAAAAACTTTACATTCATAGCTTCGTCAAATTTAGCTGTATCTTTTGGTTGATTTGCAAGACACTTTTCCAAGGTATCCAAAATAATGGTAATAGATTCATAACACTGCCGATCTTGATCTGTACTATGAAATATACGTTGACCCCCAATAGATGGCACCATTTCATTAACATTCTGAAGTATTTTGGTAAGGCTGGATATTACAAGAGAGAAACGGTATCGAGAAATTTGTATTAGACATTTTTTGTTTCTTTCTTCGTTCATACGAGAATGGGTGGTCTGAGAGCAACTGTGACACGGCAACTATAAACAAAAAGTAAGAAATTTAGTATTAGATTTTAAATATATGACTGTATGTGAAATTATAGAAATTATCAATTTCTGTTTATAATAATTTGTTATTTATATATTTTTATTAATTAGAAATTAAATGTATCAGAAATATAATAAATTTATACACATATATCATTATATTACCCCTTATCTATTAATTTAAATGACATTACTAGTATAATATATGTACAAAATGTAAAATTCTAATTAGTAAATTTAATAATATTCATGAGTTCTAGATATAGAATACTAAAATATGAAATATTAACATAACTAAATAGTATATAAATCTCCCCTTTTTCTCTTTTCTTCATTTTCTCATGCATACATATGTACATATGTATTTATCTGATAAATCATAAAATTTATTATCATATAAAAAATATGTTTAAAAGATATTTTTTTACATTATTATCCAAACAAATAATCATTAGCAATGAATGATAAATAATTAATTGCCTTTATTATTTCTAATAAAATTGTACAAATACAGATGAAGTAAAATTGTATGTGATTACTAGTGGTACAAAAAATTTGTCGATATTTATCGATAGTATATCAAATGCAAAATACAAGTATGCCTGTACCTATATTAAAAGAACAAGATATTAAACAAGATATAGAAGAATTAGGCTTGTTACTATATTTTTATCTCCAGCAAGATAATGGTCTAGAGAATATTGCTGGAATTGTAATACATTTCTCATATTACATATTTCAGAGCCCAAATATTAATCCTATTGAGACTGAACTGGTATGAGATTAAATAATTGAGAAGTAAAGAAAAAAGGTATTACTAAAAAAAAATGATAAATTTTATTGATGTAAATATCTCAATAAAATTAATTCATAGTACATAACATGACTTGGAGGTATTATTGTCGCCAAAGATGATCTAAGCAACAATATTAATGTAAATAAAGTAATATTTAACAATAGTAAATAAGAATACATATGTACATATATCTATTCAAATATTTTTGTAGGCTGTATTTGAAATAAATACGCTATAAATTTTGTATATGTCGTTGAATCATTTTCTAATTTTACTGATAAAATTTTAAGACCTTTTTCTTGCTATACATATATGTGCATACATACCTTTATACATATACATATAATTATATTAAACACTGTTTAGTGAACATCATTCTGTTCACTATAACATAAATTTCACTTGTTAAAAGGTGCAAATATAAGTGTTGGCATACTTTTGCGAGCCAGTTAAAGTGCGTTGAAGTATACCATAGATTCAAATTCTTCAATAAGCCATGCGCGAAGTGAATGCAATTTTCATTCATGTATCCGTGACACGACGGATGCGATGTTATGTAGGGTATAGGTATAGAGGGGTTACGGGACGAAGAATGAAACTCTATAATCTATAGGGTATCCCTAACTCAATCTTAAACTTCTTTTGCATGAAATATTAAATTTCATTATGTAATAAATTGTTTGCATCATCTTCCTTGACGATGTCATAAATAATAAAATTACTCATGTAAACGGTATCCGTAAAATTACATCATATTTATAGAATATAATCTCTCAACTGGTCCAAAAAACTTAACCAGAGTTAGAAAAAAGAAATAAAATTAATCTCTATTTTGTAAATGTATTTTAGCTTATTAACTTCGAGTGATAGGAATGACCTGAATTTTCATTGTCATCGGATATTGATCCGAACAATTTTCTAAATATTCATGAAATAAAAAAATCAATTGTTTTAAAATTGCAAGTATAGATATACTTAATATAATATATATATATATATATATATATATATATATATATATATATATATATAGAGAGAGAGAGAGAGAGAGAGAGAGAGAGAGAGCATAGTTCTGCAATTTATTTATTTCGATAATAATAAAATAATAGTCTTAACAAATTATTGAAATAGTAGATGAATTTTAGAACACCCTATATGTATCTTAACTGAATGGTTGGAGAGAAAAGGGAGGAGGGGACGAAGGTCAAATCGTGGACTTCCCGGCGTGTAGAGGGAGGAGACCGCGAGAAAGCATCTTCCCATGAATGAACGAATCAACGAACAAATGAATGACAATGCATCAGAAAAATAACGATACCAATCATTAATTATTACTCTAATAACAGGGATAATAATAGCGATTGAAATTTCTATACTAGATGCCACTTTTTTTGCCGTGAAATCTGTGAGATTGATTTAGGGTCATTGCGTCATTTAAAATCTATTTTACATTTGTAGCAATTCCTAGAATACCTATGGAAAATGAGGTACAATCGCTACATTAGTAAAGTAGACGCTATCATTAAATAATATTTAAATACTGTGCAAAAAATATCTTTTACACTTTCCCCATTAATAAAGGAGAAAAAATTAAGGGAAACAAAACAAATACGAAAATACATGCACATAAAAATCATAAACAACACAATTTTTAACTGTTCCTTTCGAAATTCTACTTAAACAATTGTTGTCATGACCATCACCATCGGTGATCCGTAGAAACATTGAATTGTTCTATACATAAATACATACCTTGCCTGGTCACATCGTGTCACGTCGTACAGAATATGAAAAGAATTGAATTTTTCTAGTGAAGCAGATGATTGTTAGAGTGTTGAAAAATGATATTTAGAAAAAATTTACTGATGTAAAAATTGCCGATTCAATATTACTTGTGTCACTCTATGCCTTAATTTTTTCACTCGCCAATGAAAATTATGTTTCTTGCATTTGGTTACCAGCAATTGCTACACACAAATCGTGTCAAATTTACATGAGCAATTAGATTGACCGTTGACAGTTTTTCTAATAATCGTTCATTCAATAATTTCTCCTAATTTTAACTGCCAATTTTTCAATGAAAAAAAATGTTCATGAAAATGAGGAGCGACAAAAAGCAATAAAACTAATACTAATTTTTTCTAAATGAATAATCTTCTAATGAAGCGAGAAATAGGAAAGTAAAAGAAAAAAGAAAAAACTGAGAATAAGGACACCATACTGGAAGAGATTAAAAAAGAACACAAAAGTGGAAAGTAAATAGAGGAAGAGAGTGAGAAGCAATAAGAGAAAGCACCGGAAGAGGGTAGATAAGAAAGAGAGGGGCGTTGAAGGGGGGAGAGTGCACGAAGAGGGAAGACGAATAGAAGAAAAAAGGAAAGCTAAACAGATTCGTAGTTTGAGTCACAGCTGAGATGTACCTGTTCCTCGAAACGTGTGATCAGCAAATTCGCCCATTCTTCCGGCTTTTGTGTGCCCATCGCCGTCCGATGTTCAGTGACGAGCCGTCATCACGTACGACGATTTACCAGTTCGTTACGTGCATTCGACATCGGTACGTCGCCATTTACGAACGTCGACTGGCAAGGCAGGCAAGAGACGAGAGCACCGCAGCGACTTGCTCTTTCTCTCCCGTTGGGGAGGGGCGCGGCGCGCCATGCGCCATGACTGTGACAGAGTCAAAGAATTATAGTGGGGTCTGGGACGAAGATGCTCGTAGATAGAACCGATACTGGCCGGAGTCACCCGACGACACAACATTCTCTTCTAAGCAACCAATCGCGTCACGATCTTAGGGATGTATGACAAAATTTAAATACCCCGTTATTCAGATATATGAAATAACATATGTATGTATTTCTAAATTACTAACCGTTAATAGAGATGATTGTCCCAATAAGGTTATATTTGTATTTATAAATCTATTTTCTAATATATTAAAGATTGTAAAGTATTGTGTATTGATTTTTTAATTGAACTAAAATATTTTTTCTCTTTTACAATTTTAGTTTATGCTCACACTATTTCATATATTTTATAAAATATAACATTTCTTAGTCCTTACCCACTTGTTCATTGAGCGATAAATTTTTATTTTGGTTATTAATAGCAGCTACAATTTATTATAACACTAAAATTTATAATTTACTAATCTCGAGTTACTATAAAGGATTTTATTACTAAATTTTTCAAATAGAATTTTTAAATAATTCTTTCAAACGTCTTTTCAGTATACTTTTGAACTATTGCTAATATAGTTACTTCTACTGAATTTTAATCATGTCATTCATAATCTTAGCATGATTTGGTATATGAGGTAATTAATCAGTCAAAAATTTAATCAAATTGTTCATAAAATATTTACACGATTGTTAAGATAATTAATAAATTAGATAATTTTCTCTTAATTGCCAACATCTGAGTGCTCTCTTTTCTCATAATATATCATATATATATTAAAAATATGGCTGATTAAAATTTGAAAGTTTAACTGTATCTTCTTAATTGCATTTATTTCTCTTGCCTATTTGGATATGCCTAATATGGTGCTAGATATTTTATTTTCGTTCCACCGACGGGAAATGATTTTGATTCTATCATATATCAGCTTTAAGATTGTTTTAAGTACTGTCCACTTCCAATTTCATTTTTCTGAAACAAATTTCTAGTGTTAAGAACAACTTCTTCTTTATAGGTTTTTTATAGAACTACAATTTAGTTGAAAATGTCCTAACGGTCATTGCAGACTATAATAATATAACCATTATTTAATACAACTATTTATATTTATATTACTAATAAAAGTTTTCTCTCTCTTACTCTCTCTCAACGCTGTTAGCTGTATTAGTATATACTTATATTACATAGCTATAAAAAAGTTTTAGGTATAAGTAAAAGTAAGTGTATTGAAATAAAAAGCAGAATCATTCAAAAGTGACATGTTATTAGGGGTAATTTAAATCATTTAACACAGAGGTACATATGTATGAATACGTTTTCGATTAAAGCATTTATTACTTATTAACGTATACTGATATATGTTTCAATGAAAATAGGTACTTACAAATAATTTAAAATGTACTATATAAAATCTTTAGCTTTAAATTTAATACTGGTTATTAATAATAATAGTACACAATGTAAATTATTTTTATTTCGTTAAATATTTATATACTCGCATATAGGTTAGTAATAAAACATAATGTGATATACAGTACATTATAAATTTAATGTGATGTCTATGCATTCACGTAATTTATATTAAGTAAACGGTTACAAATATTTTCACGTAATGTACATGCTTTCATTTTATTTTGTTAAATATTAATCTGAAATACAATCTGATTAAGATTGCAAATTGCATATTAAATTTAAAATC
The DNA here is from genome assembly GCF_041682495.2 of Bombus fervidus. Classification (NCBI taxonomy): domain Eukaryota; kingdom Metazoa; phylum Arthropoda; class Insecta; order Hymenoptera; family Apidae; genus Bombus; species Bombus fervidus. The sequence continues at coordinate 5,306,520 of NC_091523.1, read as the reverse complement.
CAACTTTAATAGCTACATTTCTATATATGTATATGAAAACTTTTCAAACAATTTATTTGCTCATTTACATAAATAAAATACAATATCGTCAGTTTTTTTTCAAATAATGTATCATACATGAGTAATATAAAAAATGTGCAACTTTACTTTTGACATCTATGTAAATATCCTATCGTTTATTTTACATATCATTTCTACTTACTTCCTAGAGTATGTTTTATATTGTCTTACACAAAATGGTAATTAAATTTAATAATCTAATGGTTATCCGTGAACAATAATTTATCATTAGATTACTTTTAATTAAACTCGATATTATTATCATAAGAAATACAAATCTTAATTTAACAATAACTAGATACTATATAAATATTTCCAAATTTTTAAATAAAATAATGATTTGACTGAATGCAAATATTAATATTTAAAATTTGAAACAAAAATACTACCGAGCTTATCTAGTGATCATTGATAAAATAATAGTATAATTATTTTTTCATACAGAGTGGTACATGAATTACGATTTTTGTGCTGTTACCGGCAATCGAACAAATGTTTCAAACAAAAGTTCAGTGGTATCAAACTTTAAAAGTGTAATATTTTCATAAAAAGCAAGAATCATTCTTTATTTTTCAAATGATACCATATATGTATTTTTTAACCATATTCTTCAGTCACCAAAAAAGACGATTTTAATAAAGTTGTTAAATATTTAAACATATATCATTTTAACTAGCTGATACTATAACAATATAATCTGCTTTTTATTTGTAGTATAAGTTGAATTTTAATTACATATAACAATATAATTTACTTGTTTGTTTAAAATGTAATTTACAACTTCATCGCCAATTCATTCATTTGTTTAGGAACATCAATATGTATTGACGATGAAGGTGTAGGTACTAATTTAGGAACAAATTAAGTTATTAGGATCAGATAATTAAAATGATACATGTTATTGCATCACTGATTTCGTCTTTTAACATAATGTATTTAAGAATATGAAAGGGAAGATATATGGTATTATTTAATAGAAATATAAATATACCCCCCCCCTCTGTGTGTGTGTGTGTTAATGGAAAAATGAAACTTCTTAGAAGCACTTTTACATCCGCAAATTCTTCATCTAATACTGATGAGTTTTTGTTTGAAACACTTTTGTTAAACTATCAGAACAAGCTGAAATATCATCCCGATCGAAGAATGAACCTGCTGATTATGTTAAATGAATATATAAATATATAAAGTATATATTTTAATGAACAATTGTGAATTTGCATTATTAATTGTGAATACTTTACAATATAACTGTAACATAATAATATCATAATTTCTGTATTATACATGTTCTAGAAACATATCTGTTATACATATGTTCTTTATATTTATAAATATTACATATATCATAGAGATACGTAAAACATACATATATGTATAACATTTATATTTTTAAAAGATATGAGATACAGGAATGTTGCACAGTAAAGTCTTACTTATAGTTGAAGATTATTGTTACGGTAATCGTTTTTCAAACGACTTTTGATGTTTAATTATAAATTCTTCTTCTAGAAAGGATATTACTGAATTTAAAACATCGATGTCCCGTTGCCGGTGTTTTTCAATGCAATGTAGACTTTTCGGATCTATGTCAGAAATCCTGATGTTACAAACAAAGCTGAGTCCATCCGGAAGTTGTACTATATTTTTATCGAGAGTAGGCGATACTGTATTCCTACATATATATATATATATTGGAGAAAAAAAGTATATTAGTATCCAAATTTCCAGAAATTCGATTACTGTTCAAAGCTTAAATAATTGTTTCTTTAACATTTTATTGAAATATTTTTGTTATAAAATATTATTCAATATTCATTATTCACAGAATAAAATATTTTCGAAACTTACGGATTTATTTCTCGAAATGACATCAATATCGAACAATCTCTAGCACATGAAAATAAGAGATAATTCTGCAGGCATAGTATACTTTCAGTATTTACATAAAAATATGTTTCTTTTTCGTTACAGTGTACTTTATCTCCGTTACTTAATACGCTAAATTTATTGTACCATAAATTATGTTTTTCAGTTGGAATTAAGATTGGTTTTGATATAAGGATATTTTCACTAGGTTTATTAATACGTTTGTTGCCACAATAATCGTCGTGGTCAAATTTGGATTTTTTTGAAATCGAAGTATCTTTGGCATATGTTTGTATGTAAGTGTCTCTTAATGTTTCAGGAATACCTATAATAGTTTTCTGAAAAATAAGAGAATTGTTAAGATATCTCTACTATATTACTAAAAGATATCTTTACTACTATAAAAACTCATTTCTATAAAACAGATATATGTACGTATATGTATAGTTACATATGTTATGATGAATGTTGTAAATGAAATATGTTGTTTTGTAACTTATTATTCCAATGTAGAAGTATTGATATATATGTTAGAAATAGGATTTGAATTATTTGATCACTTACATTGTACGTGGATTAAATATATGTATAATACATAATATACAATAAGTAAATATTTACTTACTTTTTGTTTGGGATAAGATATTCGATCATCAAGTTTGAACATGTTTATTAAATTAGAATATATAATATCATCAGTTAGCCATGAACGAAACTTTGAATACGTATTATAAACGTATTCTGAGCTAATAAAAGGTAGCCGCTGCATATGAAGTATTCGTTCTAGTACCGAATTATTTGGCAATATTTCCCCCTTTAAGTTGCACGTCTGTAAAAGAGATAAATTTATGTTATATTTAAACTTGACTAAACTTTTACAGTCATGTATTGTAATATGTGAGTAATTAGCATGCAAGCAATTTACAAAATCATAATGTAGAAATATTTTGAAATAACTGTTAGCGGACATTTTATTAAAACTTCTAGCAAATGTCACAAGGATTTAAAGTTAATATCTACCTCTCCAGTAAAATACAAATATTCCTTAACTCTTGCTATCAGATCTGGATTAATGTATGAGGGTGTCTTCGAATCTTGTTCGATAACGGATGTGCGCAATTCATGCGCAGGAAATATATTAGACTTAAATTCTTCCGAAATAAACGGACGTAAAAGAGCAGCGCAAATTAAATTACAAAAGTGATCAATGTATTCTATATTTGTAAAATTAATAGAGTTGCGAAACCATTCCGTCAAGACACATTCAAGATCACTGCAAGTTGATTCTTGGTCATAAACTATAACGCCATCCTTAAAAATTTTGAGATTATTCTGTGGTGATGTTAGTAGTGCTTTTAGAGCCGATTTCATACGAGTTTCCACTCCCGAGAAGAGATCAAACGGACAATAAGTGCTACGGCATGTGATCATCTTGTTCCTTAACTGAAATTATAAAAAATCATTCATTAAAAATATTCATTTCATTTAATTTCATCTTCAGAGAAAGATAAAGAGAAAAATAATAATATGTCATATATTGTTCATTTATTGCAACAAACAATTTTTTAAAATTTGTAGTAGATGAGCTATATGAGAAATATATGTACATATATATTATGTTTGCATGATATAGCTACAATATGTACTTATGTATGTATATATATGTATAGGGCATACCGTTATTGTAAACATGAAATCATTATATTACCTTATAATATTGTGTTAGACAGTAAGGACATTTTTGAAATTTCCGATCAATATCTTGCAGATAGCCCTGTTTTGGTTTAATTTCAACACAAAATGTTCTGTTAGTTGGAAAGAGATTAGTATCGAATTTTATTGGAAGAAACGTGTAATCCGGAAATGTTGTGGCATATATGTCCATGATTTCCTTATTACGTCGTTTATCTGAAAGAAAGAATAATTTTAGAATATGATTAGTTTAGAATATGATATGAAAGCAACATTCATTTATAAGTACATATGTTTATTAGTATAGTTTCCATGTTATTAGTGGAATATGTACCTATATGTATCTAAAATAGACAAATCGCGTGATCATCGTTGATGACAATAACTAAACTTTGAATAAAAATTTGTTCAGATTATCGAGATATAATTTACTGGCCAGTAACTACTGCTCGTCTTCTAAAGTTGACCATGTATCATGTGGGACATTTGAATTTTGAATACATACGATGCGAGGCAACGCAAACTTAATTGTGTCATCTATCAGTATCGTAATGTATAGCGTATAAAGTATAATGTATAGTATAGTCTGTATGTATAATATCTGTCATAGATATAATGCGTAGTAGTATAACTAATATAGCTCTCCCCTGTGATGGCGTGTTTGGGATTAAATTAATTAGATCCTTAATTTCATTATAATAATTTTATTATAATTAGATATTAGAGGATTAATTTTCATCTTATTCTATTAATGCAATTGTAAGTAACACATATTATGTAAATCCTTTGGATCATTTTTTGAAACATTTCTTCACTTTGATTAAAATATGAAAAAATTATTATTTAATAATTAATATACCTATATATTAGTACATATGTAAGTACATGATAGTTCGTTTCAAAGTCTTAAAATATTTAAAATGTTTTCGCAGGTTTAATTTGCCAAAAATATTTGTTAAATTAATAATATGTTATCTTATAATTATTTTATAATTATCTATATCGAGTACAAAGTTCTCATAAGCGATTATACCTTCCAAGATGAAATACTCATAGCTACAATTATGCAATTATCTTCAAACAAATAATTGGTATAATGGTAAAATTTTGTACTCATTTTATAGTTACAAAACATTATTAACATTAAGATAACAACTTTTTTAAGATTTCGTGAAAATTAATGATGTATAAAATAAAGTGTACTGTGCATCACATTGCGAATATCTTATACGATAGATATTCTGACAATTATGATCTATAACATAACTAATAATAAACGAAGTGAAAGTTATAGCGTAGTAACTCTATACTGTTACTGCTATATAGTTATAGCAATAGGTATTTTAACCTTCCAAACAGTAATGTACATTTGCAAACGAATATATTTATTAATTATGTCAACTATGAAATTACCGATTTCGGCACGATTATTGTAAAACAATTTACAGGACTCACTGTTTATTATGATACATATTATGTCGCCACTCGATAGTTGGCGTTTCAAACATGTAGCAAGCAAGCGGGAAAAGTATCGGAAAGCCTAGTCCAAATGAACTATACATACACAATATACATACGTACGAAAAGTCATTAAGAGGAAGCTGTTCACATATCCTGTATAATGTATTTTCTTCGTAATTCGGTTTCCATTTTACGCAAATGGTTTCTCATATCGTTCTAATTTCTTCCTATCAGCTTGTCGCGTTCTTGTAGAAGCAAGTTTCACGCGCACCATGTAAGTTTCAAAATATGGCGCTCATCAAGCAATAAAACTCGTATTATAATAAATTATAATAATTATTATTAAATTAATAATAAAATTTATAAATTGTAGAGGCAAGATCATATCTTGTTATTAAATTTATTTTATTTGTTATTAGATTCGGTATAATAAAATTTGAATACTTTTTTGAGCGACAGAAGCTATGTTGTGTATTTCATCAGTATTTGACAATATCTTTGAACTTGCGACAATTATAATAATTCCTAAGGCATTTGTAATAATTCTTCGGGAAAAAGGATAGACCACGCGCGAGAAAATGATATTGAAGTGAAGTCTGACTTGGGATGTAGCGAAGAAGATGGTGAGTGAAGCTCGATGACTCAATAGATCATGCATCAGCTTTTCCGAAGGAGAACTAAGCGGATATTACGCTGGAGTTGTACCCTTTTCGTAGGAATGATTGATCGCACGTGTATGCCCATTTCAGGGGACTTCTTCGTGAAGGTATGTATATACTTCCATAATAATATACAAAGGAGTGCAAAGCTACCTTAATGTTTTCTCAAGAGTGTCTAGCGATACGATGCGACGTCGCACAACGCGGTGTCGCGTCGTCATTCTTTCGTGTTTCGAATTTCGAGTGCACACAGCACAGCTACCAGCTACCAGCTACCAGCTACCGTGTGACGTACTTGACGTACTTACTGACGCGATGGTGTGTGAACTGTAGAGAAAAGCAGCATTCATAAAATATATGTCATAAATTTTTATTAGCTCTTCAACGATTAATTTTTATATGACTACTTCCGCCCTGTCATACACTACGCGCTAATATGTTTCTTCATGTGTAACATCGCCATTTAAAAAAAGAGGATAAGTATGTCTTATATTAATACTTTTACAAATTGGCTAATACAGATTTTGTTTATACTTATGTATTTGTGTAATATAATATTTAAAATGACTGTAATATATTTTGTTAGCAATATTAAAATGTAATATTATTGCTTTGAGGGTTTTGTATTATATAATTTGTTTTTTACATACAATCTAACTTATTGAAACATTGTATATTATGTAGATATAATGATGTATATGACTTACAACCATTGCAGAATGTATTAATGTTCCCATCTAAAAATCTTAATCGATCAACATACATATTTCTACCGAATAATCAATAACGCCATTATTAATGAATATTTTTTAAAGTTGGAACAGTTGAATCAATAGAAAGTCATTTCTATGTGGTGCGGATTTATCTAGTATGAGTCGTGATATCAATTTGTTAGATTAATCGTTGCACTAGAAAAATCGAGTTGAATCTTAATGCGGTCATGTTCTCTGTTCCAACGTCACTACATATTACACATCACACATTACACACTACACACTACAAATTACACAGTGATATTGACAGCAACAGAGACACTGAAAGTACGCAGGCAACTGACATTAATTACTCATATTTTATAATATAATATAGCGCAATGATATTATTACATATTGTGATTGAAGATATACTGAAAAAGAGAAGTGTAACCCCATCATTATGAGTACGTAACAGTGCAATGGCTGGGAGAATATATTGCACGCAGATATACATAATAAATGCCTACAAATATATATATCTACATGTTTGGTTTTCTTATTTTTACAATTAAAGAAATATTCGATGGAACTTGATAATGAATAAACAAAATAAATTAATGAGAAAATACCTTTTGCCTGTTGATACGCGATATTCAAATCAATATTAATCTACTAATAATTTCAGTCTTCAATATGCAAATCATTATTAAATATTGGCTATGAATTACATGCATACAATATATATGTAAACCCCCTAGAGTTCACGTGAGATAGGGACTCTTTTTGTTTTACGGGTAGCACGACGTTCTTTGTTTCACGGACAGAGCGACCCTCTTATGTTTTACGGACAACCATTTTTGAAAAGCACGTATTTTCCCAAACGGACGGACAGAGAGTAACATTAGAGGCAGACAAGATTACAGAATAGTTATTTAAAATTTTGAAGACTGACGGAGAAAGATCGGTAGATCAGGACGTTGAAAATCGATTCTCGATTTTCAGGTAAACATTGTACAAAACTTGTTATTTCTCGTTTATGTAATTTATTGTTATTTATTGTTATAGACGGATATCAATTGTTGTTTATTTTTGTATTTTATCTAATTACGTTCATAATAAAAAAGCTCGATTTTCAGACTTCAGAATCGATTCCTGAATTATTCCAAGATAAACGATATTACATATATATATATATAAAAAAAAACGATTACAATTACAATTACAATTAGTATTAGTCACAAGAAATACATTAATTCTATTGGATAAATATTGAAAAGAAGTATACATTTTATAGTATCTGTAAATAAACGGAGGGAAAAGAATATTATTTGTCGCCAAACCTAAAAATTAATTTAAACATTTGGACGTATAAAAGTAAAGATAAACATAAAACGGATTTTTCAATAAGAATAATGTGAAAAACATGAAGTAATTTAATTGGATAAATTGATTTTTATACATTCCAGAAAATTCATGCAGCCATTGCGATTGTGATCATGGTTTGATTCAATGTCCCACGCATGATTTTTTCACTCTTATTGTTAGCTTGAGTTTGAAAAAAATACAAATTTAATAGGCGCAAGTAAAGTCGAAGAACACTGAGCACTATCGAATTAGATTTCATCGAATCCTGAAAAGCTTTCAGATAGCATATGATTATAGATATCTCTGAAGCAAGGTTGTACATATTACAATTTGTATTCCGCCAAGATACCAAACAATATATTTGAAAAAACTTCTTACTATAAAAATTAACTATATATATTACTTTATACTCTTTGATTATTGATTAATTTCGAATGAAGACTATATTCTATTAACTATTACGTTTAAAGTAGTACTAACCAAGTTTAGAGAATAAAAAAGTATATTCGTACATGTAGGATAGTTCTATTCATATCACCATTTTGTATAACATACAATATACATAATATATATGTATGTATATATATGATGTCATTTAAATTTGTAAATTAAAGTCTATTTAATATAAAAGTATACTAAAATGATTAAAATAAATAATTTCAATGTATCACGTCACTGTTGTTTCACGTCTATAATGTTTCATATAAAATTTGTTATAAGCTAGCTATGTACATAGTTTGAAAATAGTTACCTGACCGTAGGGGTCGAATAGCTTCTGAAAGTTTAGCAATATCTTTCGCATCGTAACGAAGGATCTCAGGGACTTGTGTGTACGGGCCCAAAAAACAGGAAGCCACAAACCTCACGAATTCCACTTGTCGTTCTGTTCGTTGTTTGCCGCCATCCGGTGAAACACCATCTGGCAGCGATTTCCGAAATCGAATTACTTTCTGTTCCTGAAACATACAGAGACATTAGATTTATACATATAATACCTATATAATACTTGTATATATTACATTCGAATGATACATATATAATGTATATACGCACATAATGTCATTACAATGATTTTAAATTTGCGGCAAAATGAAACGGGTAAACCTTTTAATTTCCTTAATTAGTTTAATTTCACATACAGTGAAAGGATATCTGTTTATATACTGATTTGTGTATACATAGATATAAGCTTTTGGATAAAGGGATTTTGTTTTAAAAACGAATAAAGGTATACGTATAAATTAAAACGATTTCAATCAGGTAATACTAAACCAGAATAAATTAGAATGCTTTCATTCTTTAATTACATATGTATTTCAATCATTTCGATTAAATTTAAAGACAAAATTACATTATTTAGAATCGTAAACTGTTTATTATTTGTTTGTATGCACATACGCTTTAAAAGAAACTGAAGCAAAAATAAAACATCAAATTTTTCTCTCGTTCTCGATAAAAAAGAGCTATTTATTTAAAATTAAATTCCTACATAAATGCAGTTATAAACACTGTATTATAATTACTCCTCGGTATTTGATATATTTCTTACTATACTCACTGTTGGGGCCCTCAACAATTTCATATGAGACATACAGTGGCTCACTAAACGTATTCGAACGCTTACACTTACAAATTTCAATTAATAAAATGAGGTGTACTAAACTAATTTGTTAAAACAATTTGGTATCTATAGTGATGGGAAAGTCTCAAGATTACATCAGTAAAATTTGAAAACGATTCAATAATATAGACAGAAGTTATGATACATTTATTAGAAACATTCATGATAAGTGTCTCACAAAAGTATTCTAACGCTGTAACACTGTTGATAATTTTCCATATTCCTTTGCACCGAATGTAAACATCATTGCTAAATGAAAATATTGGTACGTTCACTTGATGTTAGGATATCGCTTCACTAACAGTAACGTAAAAGTGTGTACAATAGTATTTAAAAGGAATATCAAAAAGTCTGAAACAAAAAAGTGTGAAAGAGAAATAATATTCCGATTACATGAGGACGGCAAATCATATAACGAGATTGCCGGAATTGTGAACAGAAATAAGTCTACAATACATTATATCATTAAAAAACCAAAGAATGAGAGAACACTTGCAAACAAAACTCGATCAGGTCGACCAAAGAAATTGACTGGAAGAGAGGAGAAAGTTATCATTCGCGAATGAAAAAAGAATCCTACATCCGCTCCTCAACTCGCAAGTATGGTAGCTGATATGTTTCATAAAGAAGTTCACCCGGAATTATGTCGACGAATCTTACGAAACAATGACTTTTATGGCAGAATACCGTGAAAGAAGCCGAGTCAAAGTTTAACATTTTTTGCTCAGATGGTCAAAATTTTGTGTGAAGAAAAGCAAATACGGAATTGAAAATTCGACATTTACATCAAACAGTGAAACACGGAGGTGGATCGGTTATGGTATGGGGGTGCATGCCTGCTAGTGGCACTGGAAATTTGATATTTATTGATGGAATACTTGATAAATATAAGTATTTAAATATTTTAAAAAATAACCTTAAAGAAAGTGCCCGTAAATTAGGATTATTGGAAGATTTCCACTTTCAACATTATAATGATCCTAAGCATACTGCTAGAATTGTGAAAGAATGGATCCTACATAACACACCACACGTGTTAATTACTCCATCGCAAAGTCCAGACATAAATCCGATTGAAAATTTATGGGCAAAAATCGAAAAAAGATTAAATAAATTTCAGATAACCAGAAAGCAAGTACTGAAAGATAAGATTATAGAAATATGGAACTCCGTTGAGTGTAGTTTTACAAAATCATTGGTTTACAGTATGTGACGTTGATTGAGACACATTATTGTTGCTAAAGGGGATCCAACAAAATATTAATATTAAATAATTTAATAATATATGTAGTGTTCAAATATTTTTGTGAGTCACTTACAATGCGTGTTTCTAATAAATGTATCATAACTCCTACCTAAATTGTTGAATCCTTTTCAAATTTTACTGACATAATCTTCCTATTGACATCTACTTGTGTAAGCAAATTACTTTAGTATACATTATTTCGGCCATTCAAGTTTGCATATGTAAGCGTTCGAATACTTTCGTGAGCCACTGTATGTACATATATCAGTATTAATATCGCTGTCGGTCATCGGTACCGTCAACAATTGAGGCGGAGAAGATGGAAGATCGGTTGGATCGGATTGCCGGTTTCGCGCTTCTAGCCTAAACCTAAACTTAAACTGAACTAAACAAATATCTGAAGATACGGTAGCCAGTTAAAGTTAAATGGCCGTCCGTCTCTATACGTAGATATGTATCCATGCAGATACACATTACATTACACATCCATCAAGTCGCGTTGTCTTCAAGCGTCAAGGAACAAGGAATAAGGAACCAGTTGGACTCGCGCACGTGCAAGCGTATGAGAACGAGTACATTCTAATCAATCGCATTCTAGTATTTTAGTTAATATCAGTATTTTTTTTCGACTTTGAACACTTATTGTATTATTTTTCTATTTTTTATTATGGTACTTTAGTTATTGTTATTCTTTGTGTTATTCTTATTGTTATTACCATTATTGAACTCAACACAGTGGTGTCATGTTCCAGAAATTAAATCACAGTACCCTCTCATTGAAGTCACGAGAATCTAATTAGAAAGACAAAGCAAGTTTCGAAACGGTGCAATGCGATGCAACAAATGAAACTCATCACGAAAATACTTATTGTTGGACAGCATAGAAAATCTGCAAAAATGAGGCCTTTTTTCCGCTACTTTGTCAGGGAATTGAAATTAGGTCGACAACATTTCATATCGTGGCAAACCACAATTTCCATTGCATAGCAGACTTCAATTACTATCACTGAATTGCTTAAATGACATGGCGTTAATTATTACTGGTGCGTATGTACATCGCGGTTCATACAGAAAGTAGCCAATATCACTAACAAGACCACATCCTGCCACATTATCTTCTTGAAAGAAAATAAAAAACGATCATGATCGGTTGGTTAATAATGTTTCCATAATGATCTTTTAAAAGTTTTAGAATTAGAAACACAGCCATACATGAATAAAACGGGCATATCAATGTGACTGAGTTCATAAATGTGTGTAATATAGTATGATATGATACGATATGATATGATATGATATGATATGATTTGTGCGTGCTATCTTAGGCGAAATTAAGTTTTGAGATTTTAAAAAATTATCTATAACCTCGGTGATGAATTCGAGAAAAAGATTTTAGAAAAAAGAAATCATACATATATGTATGTATATATTTAGATATGCACATGTTTTAAGTTTATAAAATGTTATCGATGTGTTTCCATCAAGGGAATGAAGAACCGATAGAAAAATACGCGAATACAAATTGAGGTAATTGATAAATATGACATTTCAAGTAATTCTTGAATTAATACAAGTATATGCAAAATCTTCATCACACATCTCAGTGGATAATATATCGTTTAATGGAAATTGACATTGGAAATTGCTTAAGATTCTGAATTCAATACAAGTTGTTCAAAATCGTTGAAGCTACTGGCAGAACTTGGCTTTTAGATCACTTGGCAACAGTTCAGCGACGACGTGTAATTGGCTGTAATCGAGTGTAATTGAGTGTAATTCAGTGTAATTCAGTGTAATTCAGTGTAATTCAGTGTAATTCAATGAAATTCAATGAAATTCAATATAATTCAGTGGCGGTGAACTTATCATTGACAAACTTGTACCTCTATTTTTGAGAATCAACAAATGGTTAACCGCAATCGAGCTAACAATAAGCAAAAATTTAGCGGTGAGCCGGTTTCGTATTATCGATTAAAAAGAAGTCGATGTAGGTAAGCGATGTCAATATACGAGCAAATATAAAATCTAGAACATCTGATTTTGCGGTATCCATGTGAACTTGTCAGGTGCTTGTCGCCTTTCATAAACGTCCAATCGATATACGTATATATGTACATACATATACATATACATGTACATATTCATATTCATATACATCTAAGGTTGTCCTTTAGCTGACGTGGCTGTAGGTAAGTTTCTCGTGCGTCACCCACCTTTATGCCAACAAGAGTGTGTATTACTGTGTATCTATATATTGTATATATATGTACGTGCTTACTTTCATGACACACACCGTTTTAACACGGTATTTATCAAGGAAAATGTTATAGAAAAGATACTCTCTCCTATAAAAGAAATTATTTGTAAGAGTTTATTCGGTTCTAAACAAGTGAAAAAATTAAACATACATATATCTATATAAGTATGCATCTAATCTATATACCCAATAATTAATTTATGCATCACACTTTACATCTTATTACCTGTAACATAAAATATTCTTTCTTTTCATTCTCTCGCAACCGTAATATTATTCAATATAGCAGTACTATCCGTAGTACTAATAATATCCGTAATTTTTCAATAAAATGCAGCGTCTTTTCTAATATAAACATAATTATAACAAAATCAAAAGTTACAATAAAACAGATAAATGATGCACTAATAAAGAAATGGACAACATGCATGTATATCTTATTTGTTATTATAATATTAATAATAAATCAAGTTTGAAAACTGATAATTGATTAATAATTGAATTTGTGGATGATGGAATGTAATCTGTTTTTCATAGCATGATGTACTCGTGTATGTATGTATGTACTTCGTTTTGTCATTTATGTACTCACAATCACAATCATAGTATCTTCCATGATTTTGAAATGAAAAACTCATCGATCATTGATGAAATCCCCACTCTAACTCTAACAGCTTAGTTTCCCACTATCTAACAATTACCTTTTCTAACGATTACGGAGGTCAACGACCATCGTTTTAATTTTAATCACTCTTCTTCTTTTATCTTTGTTCAGTTACAGATTAGAGTTATGCTTCTCTTTTTCTCACTCACGCATGCGCAGTACATATGCGCATCGACACAAAGAGAATGGTAGCTTGTCCTTGTCAGTCGTTCGCTCGTTGCCCGACTGTCACTTGGTCTTTCTGTCTTTCTTTCATGAATAAGTATACATATGATGAGTATGAATAGTGATAAATGACAAATATCTACATATGTACATATCATGCATGGAAATTCTTCCTGTCATAAAACGGTAAGGCAATTAAACGTTGGCAGATGTGCGTTTTTATTTCAATGATTATTTATCAAACAATGAAAGTATGTATTGACAATGCTAGCTTATATAAGCAGTTTATCTTTATTCATCAGTGTATATTTTATATTCTATCTCGTCTTAAAAATGGAAAAATACGTTATACGTATCAATTAATAACCAATCCAAATGTCTAATGGATCTAATAGAAAAAATATGTATAGTGAATTCGAATATATACACGTATGTAATGTTTTCAATTTTGATACATATTATATTTAACGACATTCTATAAATGTGTATTATAAATATCGATCCCTACTTTAATTCATATTCGTGTATTGAATTTTTAATTCTACGCTACATGCTAACTTTTCAATTGGTTTAGAGTTTAACGATTGCATCTAATCCATATATGTACGACTGCAAGTATGTAAATAGTAAATAGTAAATAGCATAGTCGTATTTGTTAAATCTTAAGAAAACGCGTTAAGTCAAGTGACGATTGATTGTAATTACGATTATGATATGTATAATAGTTATATTGGTTTCAAGGAACCAAGCAAAAAGTAAGCTTGCAAAGATAGATGGAAAGTGGAAATAAGCGTAATTGCGAGAACGTGGACGAGCGATTTGTAATTCGTTGCAAGTAAGAAGACGGATGTTTATGTGATGATAGATGAATGCTGCGAATTATAAAGGGACGTCGGAAGGTGGTTGGGGAATATATAAATCGTTCGTTTGTTCAATGTACTCTTTGCGACAGCTAATTTTTTCAACAATACCAGAGAATATTGAAATCAGTTTCGAAACTCCTTGATCGCTTGAACAATTTACGAATAAATTGAAAAAAAAAAAATATATATATATACATACATGCAAGATAATATTACACGTATCAACGAGCGCAACTTGTAAAAATAGTTGGAAAGATATGGTAAGAGATTACAATCAAACAAGTTGAAGAATGAAAAGTGAAAAATAATTAAAAAATTAGTTTGTATTCAATAATATACATATATATGTAAAGGGAATTACAAAATCTCCTTGCCTCAGGACATTATCTCGATTCTCCAGATATTCGATGCGATATATTGCGATCTATTAAAACATTTTTATAAGTATATGTATACTATATATTTACATATACATATGTATATTTATACACATATATTTGTTGCCTGAAATAATAAACAGATTCGAAGATAACTGCAACAGTGTAATAAAGTGACGATAATAATGTAGCAGTAATGTAAATTTACGCATCTTACGAAAAATATTCACAAACTACTTTAGAATAGAAAAACAGACACCGGTGTGTCGTGACACTGTAAAACTGTTAACTGTAACCATATCGCATAGTCATAATGAATAGTGCCACATGCTAACGCATTGTAACATGCTACTCGTTGCTACGTTAAACGTATTTTATTAGATGATGGATATGTTCTGCTAAAATAACTTCCATAAACTATTATATATACATACAAACTTAATTTCTGACGCAAATAGCAAAGGATCATTTACACATGAGACAAATGTATTGAAACAAATTTATGTCAGCTAACAAAAACATCTCTTCTCTTTCACATCCATATGGTTGCAAAAATTGTACAACAAGAACACTGCTTTTTCCGTTCAAACAAGGAAGTGAAAATGAAATAAAATGAATTTGGTTTATCACTGAATTTCGTCTTCGTGGTTCTTCTACTTTGTGTTTTCACCGATGTTACTATTAGCCGTCCTCGATCTTATTATTTTCCACTCAAATAAAGAATTGTCTCGTTGAAACCAGCCTACGCTTTTCGAAAAAGGAAACTCCGAATATCTAATTTGAACGGTTCGTCTTGATGAATTAAATTAATAGAAATACATACTTGCATTGAAATAATTCAAATTAGATTAATCATTGATTGTTTCGTGTAACATACAAGGAAATTGCTGAGTTAACAACTTGTTCCATCTTTCAACTTGAACTTTGAAGCAGTAATCTCACCCCTGCAACATTGATCTTAAATCTGTGTGCAGTACGGTATAAAGTATACACAATATACAGCAGACAATAGACAGCATACAGTGCATTTCAGTTCTTACTAGCTAATTTCTTTCTCACAAACGATAAGTGTAGATACGGAAAAGCTTTCACGTTCACGATGTAAAATTTTTCAACCAACACAGCGGTAGGTATAAATACAGGTATACCTACATACATATATTAATTTTTTATATTACATTATGCATAATCTATAGGTTTTGTGATACTTGTGTTGGCGATTCGTAAAAATATTACATATAACGAATTTCTCATAAGCCTCTGAAGAACTGATAACACATTTGCGATAGAACACATGAAACAAAGACATGTAGCAATAAAAGTGAAAATACAGTAGATCAACAAATTGTCTAATTATAAGAAAGAAAGTTTCTCGTCTTACTTGTGGAAGTGCAACTACGATATTCGCATTTCCCTCGCCTCTGTAAACACAATCTCCTATAAGGGACGTTGATGAAAAAGGTGAAAGTTGTGACGTCGTTGTGGAAACATCATCCAAGCTTTCGGTGGAAGTGGTCATCGATTCTGAAGAAAAGGTTGCGGTCGGCACAGGATTTCCTTCGTTGATTGTCATTGTCTTATCTTTATCCCTGTGGAAATAATAAGTAAAAAAAAATAAGCAAAACTTGCTACCTTCGCAAATGGCGTTAATTTTGTTTACTTCTTCTTTATTGACTCCATGATAAATTTATAATTTGCTTGTACAAACATTCGGTAAATTGTTTTATCATGCGCCATTGGAAAGTATCTAGTTTGGATTTGTTGCTAGCAGTATTAAATTATTGTGTAGTATAAATTTACTGTGTAACAACTGTACAATACTGCTAGCTAAGTTATTTGGATGATTTTCTAGTCGAGCTTTATATTTGTTTGCAATTTGCGAGTCGTCCTATTTCTTCTTTAATTGTTTTAATATCTGTGCCATTTCTGAGATTATCATTCCAAGTATTATCGACTCCATTGATTATATTTTTTTTAACATGGCTATCAGCAGCTATTCTCCAAAGTTCGATGCCGTATATATAGATGGATTTCACAATAACTTTGTATATTGATTTATATTGATTGTTTTCAGCTACCAGTGTCTGTCTCTTGTCTCGATATATTCCGAGATATATAGCGCAACTTGACGCGGGCATAATTTGATAACGCATTGCTATATAACGTAGTGAAAAAGTTGTATTATGTGTATGTTAATATCTTTTCTGAAGAATACTGTTAATTATCAAATATCGTTTCATATTTATTCAACAGTCGGACAATTGGCAATTATGAGATTTTCGCAACTAGATACACACACACATACACGATAAACTAAAAATTATAATTCAATTTATCTAATCGTAAGTTCAATAAGAAACATTTAACAAGAAACAATTTGCCTATCATTTGCAATCCTTCTATTAGATATGAAACAATTACATATATAACATATTCATTTCCATTTTTCACTTGGTATACTATTCAATTCTCACATTATGCAAAAATTATTAAAATTATTATTATATTGCGAGTATTTTCATTATCCTTTACTTTTTTTTTTATTTACCGAATGAAAAACAGGCAATAGGTATACATTACTTTACATTTTATTACAGATTATCTTAAACGTATATGTAAATATGAAGGTGCATTTGAAACGCAACTAAAAATATGTACATATGTACATATTTCGAAAATAAACTAAATACATACGTACATACATATTATGAAATATATGTAAGTACATATGTATATTCAAGTTATCAGATATTTTGAAAAGTAATTTTGTCTACTAATCAGCAATGTAGACTAATCAGTAAAAGAAACTTAACTAGAAACCGGAGAAGTAATTGAATCTCGTTGAATATCAACTGTATTTTATCTTGTTATAAGTTATAAAGGAACACAAAACCGAACAGCACCGATACTTTTACGTAATCGTTAAATTGGTAATCGTTATCAAAGGATTTACATATTATGTACGTATGTATGTATGTATGTATGTATTTGGTTTGGGATTACCAAGGTAGTGGATTTCTGGTGACGTAACAGACGAGTTTCAAGCAACGATGGTAATTCGGTCAAGATTTTCGCAGCCGTGACATTTCTCTACTTTAAACATTTATTATTATATTGAAATAGATATACATATATACGCGTAAAAAGTTAGTAACGTAACATGGAAATAGTGAAATCGATCGAGAAAGATGCAGGTGATCGATTATAGCTGACTAATCGCAGTTTTCTTGAAACGGATATGATCGGTCTACCAATTTAGTTTGTCAGCGCGTACTAATTACACATGTGATCGCGTTCCTACCTATCTAACCCCAATGTATCAGCTGTTGATATTGTTGATCGACTCATCGATTTACAATTTCGCATTCTTATTCAGCAGATCAAACTGCTGTTGACCTTTGTCTTTGTCTTTGAATTAACACCATGTCACAATCAAGTATGTATGTATATATGTATATATTTACATATTGTGCACTCGGATATAATATTTTTATTCGTTTTATGTTAACTGTTCCGACGGTGACACGATCGTTGGATTTAAACCCTTGGCGGCACCCTCTTTTGCTCATCTTGACCACCCACAGCATACAAGTTGACTTGTTGTTACTCGATATGTAACAGGAAGTGTGTGTATACATATGCATAGAGTATAATCTCTAGAGAGTAATCTCTTCGCGTTAATTAAATCTTAATAAATTGCTGACGACGACATTGCTTACAACTGATCGATATAGTCAAACTGTCTCTATAACATATAACATATGTACTGTATTCTGTATTATTTGCGTTTAACATGATAACTACACGATTTATTATTCGCGTTGAGGGATATTAGGTACATACATTAATATTAGGTAAAGTATAAATTATCGATTAATTTTTAATTTCCGTAAAATTGTATGCTTTGACATGAAATCTTAACTTTTCTTATTTAGATGGACTTTCTCATATCGTAAAAAATAACGTAATAATAAATATTTTCAATTCTAATCTTACATGACTCATATTGACGTTACGGAAAGCAGATACTCATGAAGAAAAGAAGTAACATCTCTTTCCCACCTGATTTGTTCAACTCAAGTCTCAAGTGTGATTTAAATTCAAGAAGACATCGACCATCGTTCCGTATCATAATTTACGAGATGACTCTTACATCATGCATATGTATATGTATATGTAGATATATATCGGGATCGCAGTGACGCAGAAATAGTAGCACTAGCAACAAATAATAGCACGTTGTATCGCGTCCCGTCGGCCCGAGGAGAGTGCAGATCAACTACAGACTGCGGACGGGAACACGACAAGTACGTGGCAATCCACATTCGTATCCGTCTCCTGCTGAGAGAAAATTTAACGTTAGAACCGAACAGGCAATAATACCGCTTTTAAAACCACGCTAAATAAAACTAGAACGTCGCTTGCTCCACAGATTAAGGATCTTTCTCCGAGGATTGCTGGCATAATGGCTTGCGCCAACTATTTGATATTTTAATCAACGCGTCAGGGAACATTACCTAAATTGAAATTGTTATCCGATATATCTATCGTTTAATGTTAGATATAACAAAATCATGTCTGTTAAAGTACATTATCTTAATTAAAGTTAATATTCATGAAACTAGAAAAGAAGACTAGCAACTTGATACAAGTACCGTGAACTACCGTTATTTTACCCAACTCCTTTACAACTTATTTTTCAAGAATTTTATCCGTTTTTACCATAAGTTTTTTTGAAAACAAAGAATCACAGAAAATATGTATACTTTGCGGTTACTTTGCGATTATTTTGCGATCCCAGGAAGCAATCATTGTATCTTTCAACCTCAAAGAATGATGTATTTAAATATTAGTAAGTAGATAATGCAAGGGAATAATTACTATGTACATATAATTATATACATATAAAAAATGATTAAACTCATAAATAACAACAAAATTACAGAAAGCTTATGTAACACATATATAATGTTTCCTTTTAAAAATTATCTATACATTGATAATTGGATGCTATAATATTTTAAAAACCGGTTAACAAACTTCAAATTTTACTCGCCTATTGTACAGATATAGATACACGTCTCTTTATCGTTTTTACCACCTTTATAACAATATCTTTTTCACTTGCTAGCAACAAAAAATAAAAATTAAACGTTTCTTCGAAATATCTTCACTTTTTGCGTGCTGCTATATTTTTCTCACTTCACTCGTGTAAAGTATGTATAAGTGAATACAATGGTACAAATGAAATCCTATCTATATTTCTATCGTTTTATTATAAGTAACAGACGAAATAAATGTGTAAACGTTATAGCCCAGAGTCGTCTCTTTAATATTGATTATTGCATCACACAAAAATTTGCACATCCATGTACAATTTATCTATGGACAAAGGAAAAAAGAAAAATCAGAAAATTCCTAATATGAATTTTAAATTTTATAGGCATAAAATTATGGTTCATATCATATCCTTTGCGCATATTTCGCAGGTACAATTATAAAATAATGTACTTTTTTGCAGACATCGAAGACAGGCGACAAGCGACAGGCAAGTGGTGACGGGCGACAGATAACAGGAAACAGGTAACAAGCAACAGGCAACACTCAAGTTTCCAGTAACGTCCGCGCTTACATCCGTGCCAATGAATGATTCAAGCAGGCAAAGCCGGCCTGCTTTCTCTCGTTATATTTACGAAATGTATTTGAGCAAAAGATTCGTGTCTCTCCGCTAGTACGTTGCTGCGTTACCTTACCTCTTGTGTAATACGTAACTTCCGTTTACAGAACTAGAAATTTCTCATATTGAAACTACCACTACACTTTGGTAAGCAATTTCTCGTTTAGTTTTTTTATATTTTGTTCGAAATAACACGAAAGAAACAGAAATATGCATAGAGCTAGACAGAGTTTGTTAGAAGATATTAGAAACGATAGTAAATATGTTATTTATAAATGATCACACGTCGAATAGCACTTTTTGTGTTGTTGTAGGTTGTTAATATAATAATGTCAATATAATATAATATAATAACAACTATAGAAGCGTAATATGATATACTTTATTATTATTAATACAGTATATAAATGATTTTTCTTGTCTTTAACGGTATTTTTCATTATTTATTATTTTTCTTTTTCTATTCGATAATTCCTAATTTTTAAAGGAGGAATGTGTATGAAAATTGACAAGTTTGATTTAACTTGCCGATTGCTTAAATTAAATTGTAGCTACATCACGTTAAAAAAATATTATAATAAATTAATTTGCGCGTGAGAAAGCTTAAGCGTATAGGATGTTTCAGGTTTTAATGAATAAATTAAGCTTCTGTACATTTACTCTGTGAAAGCTTATTTCTTAAATACTACCATATTTTATATTTCGAAAAAATGAGCTTCTTCATTTTTCAATCCCTTTTGAAGAAATGTGCTTCTACTACATATTTATATGCTAAATATAGAGTATGTGTAGTTACGCATTGTAATATATTAACTCATATTATTTAAATTACATTCATTAATCATTTCGTAAACATAGTATGGGAACAATATAAAACATATACGTGTATAATAAACAATATTGTAATCAAACAAAAAATAGGGAAATGGAAATGAAAATTCTGTTGAGATGAAGCAAAAATTTCATATGTAAAGCTTTCGCAAACGTTATCACGAGTTATTGTAAGATATTTCTTACAAGCGTATTATAATAACCATAATTATATACCAACAAATAATACGCAAGCATTGTACATACGTTGTTTACGATATTGTAATATAGGGTCAATAAGAGGTTTTATCTAGGATAACTCGTTACCTACTGATTTTATCGAAAAAAGTTTGAAATAAATTATGTTACATTTTAAGGAACTAATCGGGTGGATATAAGTTTATCTTTCTCTATTTTATATTTTCTGAGATTTTAAAGTAACCTACAGTTTTTTAAATGGTACCGTATATTTTTTATAACAGCAGTCGACGTAGCTAGACATTCTCATACTAAAGATATTAACCTATTTATACCGATAAACCATTAGTTTGGTTTTAGATATTTTAGCTTCAATTTGCCAAACTTAACGTATGAAGAATAAAGACAACGTATATATGTAAACACAAGGATATTGCTTCGTGTCTTTCCTTGTTGTTTTTCATATCATATGTACGTACTTATATTGTACATTAAATTTGACATTAAAGTTAAAATATTTTCTAAACTACAAGCGTAAGGTTTTTTGGTATACATAGATTAATACTTTTTTGTAGAGAATGTCCAGTTGGATCGACCAACGTTATAAAAAATATACGGTATCGTTTAAAAAATTCAAGATAACCTTGATTTCTCAGAAAATATAAGATATTAGAAAATAAAATTGCATCCGCTCGATGAATCTCTTGATGAACGCAACATAATTCATCTATGCTAGTACTTCTTATTGACTTACTCTGTATATATACATGAGTATACCTACATTATAATCTTCCACTAACAAATTTGTCGCATTTTACCACAATCATTCAGATAATTGTCTTTTATTCGAACTAACGAGCAGAAATTATTTGTACCGATTGAACGTCATATAAGTTCACGACATAACTGTTCTATAAGGTTAACGTTTCAAGGAGAAATCTCAATCATTTTGCATTTCAATAAAACCCGTTATCGACGTTTCACGCAATTCAACAGAGTTAAACTGGTCGACGAATGAAGATAGAGCACGGACATTAATAATTCCTCAACACGTTTCATGTCATAAGAGTCTTGACGCTTTTTATCAATCTTGACGAGTTGATTATTAGATGATTATTTCATTTCCTAACGTAACAACGATAGAACTCACCAACATATATTATATACATATGTACGTAAGTATATGTATTATAATACATATTTCCATGCGCTAAGACTAGACGGGAAGCGATGACTCATAGAAATGAAGTCATTTGAATAATAAAGAGGGCCGCGTACTATATGCGTCGACTTTCGAAATCTCTAGTGAACACATGTAAGTATATGTGCACATACCATTCTATACTATAATACAGTATTCTATCATACGATACTATACCATACTATATTATACTGTATTATATTACAATGTACTATAATGAATGTACTATACTATACTATTCTATACTACACGTTTATGAGAATTTGTAGTGCAAACAGCGATAGAACATCATGGAAATATTGCTCAGTTTCGGAGGGATATATTCTAAATAATAAATTATTTGAAATATGAATAATTTTTTTTCAGTAATTTAACGCCTTTCTTTTCTACCCGACCTTTTTTCCCGATATCTTTTCCTCCTGTCAGTATAAACGATAATGAAGGCATACGCCGTGAAAGAAATGAATTTTACAAATTCACAATTTTACAATAAAGAGAGTTAATTATAACAAAATATTTAATCTACACTTTTTTATTCGTGAGGAAAAGCATTACGATTACTGATTTTAATTCTGACAGGAAAAGTAAGAATTAATAACATTTGTTATGGTCTGCAATTACATAATGTAACCACAATGCAACAGTATGTATAGTGATGAAATGAAATGAAATGAAATGAAATGAAATGAAATGAAATGAAATAAAAGACTGTAGTAATAAATATACAAAATGACACTTGGAACATATAGATTATAGATACAGATATGAGTGACTTGCACTTTGCTGTTTTATATGAAAATTCGTTCTTTGATCATAAATTATTAATGATTATCAGAATCAGAAAGAGAAAGTTTGAAATCATTAGAAAATTGTTGAAGAATTAAATTGAAGAATTAAATTGAAAAAATCTTATTTCGATGCGAGTTGATGTAAAGTGTAAAAGAACATGAATAATGTATTGTATATATTTATTTATATAAAGGATTTATGCCCTACGTTGATACTTCTCACCATAGCATAAGTATATATAAGTTCAACAATTTTTAACGGAGAGCATCGAGAGAATTCAGAAGATAAGTTTGGGACGATCGTCCAAATACTATCGCGATTACGCTAGTTATGAAGTAAAAAAGGTAGCTAGCAATTATAGCCAGATGATAATCTCGTTACAAGTTACAAGACCAGTTATCTCGTTATTCACTACGTTGTATATACATACGACCGAATCTGGAAAATGGAAAGAGCATCGCGTGTTTGTAGTAGCAGGTCGAACGTGTACAAAGATGATACGAGTTTACTAGACTAAGTAAACTTAATTAGTCATCAAAACATACACAATCGAGAAACATTATAAACAGCAATTTTCTTGCATTTGATGTTTCGGAAAGACGTTTGAAATGAAATGTACCTATGTGTTCGAAACTCGTGAACAATTGGCGGTCATTGTAACGAAAGATGCATAAGTAGATATCAAAAAAATCTAGAAAGTGAGACATATATAATTAAAATCAGTCTATATATTAACTTATAAAAAAATAAAAATATTCAACAACAGTTTTACCAAATTATTTCACTCAAATAGTTATATATTGTGTTAAGTTGCCCCAAAAGTTTCTTTCGTTTTATAAGGAAATAATAGGTGTACAACATTTATTGCTTTATAATATTTTATTGAATTATATATGATCCTATTGGATCATTTATTTATTATAATATAATTAGATATTATTTATATTAATATAAATATAATTATATATTATAATTATTTATTAATTATATTATGTATGATTTTATTGGCACCTATTCCAATAGAACAGAATGGATCATACATAATTCGATAAAATAATATAAAATAAAAAATGTTGTGCATCTATTATTGTATTTCCTTATAAAATGAAACAAACTTTTCGGACAATCTGATATATCATGATTTGCAAAGTTCTCAGCAACAAAATATTTATTCATGAAGAAAAATTTGTTGTCAGTAGTCAAGATGAAACCAGAAGCAGTTTGATCGACAGAAGTTTCTCGAAGTTCGTCTAATGCAACGCGACTTACTTTTTCTAATTACGAAGGTACACCGACGAATATTTAATCCGTCGAAACGGAGTTGATTCGTGACGAAAACGAATGATAGAAATGGTTCGTCGACTGCATTAACGCCAGGAAACACAGAGGAAAAAGGTTTAATCGTACGTTTAAAAGCACTTAGTCACCGCTTGCTAAACGTTTCAATGTCTACAGAGAACGGCGCGGCGGCGTTGCCGTTGCTACAGTCCAACTGTCTTATCCATTTTCGCATAAGGTTAACGACCGATGAGTTTGCGAAACTCAGCGACTTGCAATAAGTACGAGCGTCTCATTGGAACTCGTACGGACGCGACGGCGTATTCGTGTAATTTGTAATGGTGGATTCGCGCCACACTACAGACCGAAGCATGAAAAGATGTAAGCGCGGATCGCTTAAAAAAGCTCGGAAATCTCCGTGACTCGAGATTACAGAAACGAACCTGCTTGTACCGTTTTCGATTACGCCACTGCGAATCACAATCCATCCACTGAACGGCTAGATCACATTGTAAAGACCGATGAGTTTGGTGGAACAAGTTGTACTTACAATGGATAATCTTCGCTGCTAACTAGAGAAAAAGAAACAAAAGAAAAGAAGAAAAAGAAGAAAAGGAACAGAAAAAAACAAACCCCTTTTATGTCGGACACGTGAAACGTGTAAAATGTAAGGCGCCATATTTTCGCGAGCACTCCAACATTAGAGACGTGCACAAACGATCCTGCAACGTAAAGTACAATCAACCAAAATAAACAATAGACGGCGAAGGGAGAATGCATTGAAGAAAAGGGGCGAAAAGATGTTGGCAATTCAATGATAAGAGCAAGAGCAAGAACAGAAGAAGAAACGAACATCGAAAAAAGAACAGCTATTTCCTTTTGAAGTGCAATCGATAACATTAATCAAAGGCCTTCTTTCCGGTCAATTTACTGTACACTGAACATATTTCAATGTTGTATCAAAAACTGAAATCTATAAATGTTATACATTATTCGTCCTCGTCTGTTACGTTATCAATTTATCAGGCTCAGAAAATGAGGCCGCTGAAATATATATAACAAATGTTTATGTAATTAATAAATTCTACTACTAGAAATTAGAACCCTTAATTTTATTAAAGAAATCAAAGCTACAATTTCAAGTTTTCAATGGTGCTGTTTCAATGACAAGGGATTAGACCATTCCAATGTCTAACGTTGATGGAGAAAACAAAAGAGACAAAATTACACGAAAAGAATGATTTAAAGTGCGAACATTAGTTTTCTCAAGCAGCCGGGAAGGTTTCAAAACGAGAAAGTATGCCTCCATTACCCACAGGTCTATCTCTCGTAAACTTATAACATGTACCTATCATTTTTGTAAATGTGTCAAGTTTTCTTTTCCATTTTATCAATTTTTGGCATTCCCATTATATAGACAAATGAACAATTATATTCATTAGTTAATTTCACCTGCAAAAATCACCTAATGACTAATGTAATGAATCAATTAATCGAACATTAACATTACACTTTTGACGTTCTACGTTTTACAACAGTTTTAGTAAGATTATGTTATATAGATAGGTCACTATATGTATATATACTGTCTGTAATAAAATGTATTATATTACGTACATGTACATACATATATACGTATCTGTATGATGAACATAATCTCCAATTTTTATTATAACAAATGAAAGAATTCAACAGAATATATAAGCTTCTTTATTCAACTCGAGCCTCTTAAATATCTCATCTTAGTCATTTTTACTTAAAAAATTAAAAAACGTTTAAAATTAAATAATCAACGATGAAGATATTAATGAAGGAAAAGAGATATATCAAGACTCAAATCCAAAATTTATCAACAGTCCCGGGAGTTTTAAGTTATCGATCGCTTCATGTTTCAAGCGGTTTGAATTTTCATAGTATTCGAAAAGTTGAAATCATTTTGAAATGTCCATCGTTCGCTAATTGCATACATATATCTAATTCTTGTTGCTCTACTAATTCTACTAGCCGTCTTATTTCGTTACATATAAACAAAAATTAAATATAAATAATTGATAACCATGTTCGCGACATTATTCTCGAATCATTATCATGGACAATGATCATTGGACTAGAAACATCCAATTGATTTACATGAAAACCGGATAATTCTATTAACGGAACATCGTATTGAAGAGAAAGTGGCGAAGCAAAGCAGGGATGATAGAAAGGGGTGAAGTTGAAACAAAGAGAAAGGAGGAAGAAAAGAAATTGCGGTGGTCTACAGTCTAAAGACTACATCGAATGGAATGGAATCGTGAATATCGTGATTCTAAGGCATAAGGGGGGGGGGGGGCAGTATCCGAGCGGACCAAGCAACGTCAGGGGGCCAGGGCAACAACCGAGGCTGACCTCTACGACAACCATCGGTCGCCTTCTCTCTTCTCTTGCTTGCAGCCCCCCCCCCCCTCGGCCAATCCGACATCGTCGCTGTGAGTATGTAGTTGTAGATTGTAGTCATCACCGCTGCACCGGTGCTGCCGTTTCCGCGTCCCTAGCCCCTTTGGTCCCGCAAGCTCACCATTATCCATTCTCACCACAGCCTTCGTATCAGCCTCTGTATCCTCCTCCCAACCGCTCATCCACGGCGCATCACCTTTTGTGGCTCCTCTTTCTCTATAGCACAATAATTCGTCGCCATTTCGCACGCCGACGCCACAGTCCTCCTCTCTTTACGAGAGGCAAAGTGCCTCGTATTCGTATTTGTTCCACATTGTCATGGCCTGTGAACCTCAATGGCGAGAAACCTTAACAACTCTCGGGAACGGGTTTTTGAACTGCGTCTCTGATCCTTGCAGATAGGATTTAACCTCTTTCGTTATGAAATAGTATCAGCTCGAAGAAACAAAAAAGAATCGTCTCACCCGGTTCCGATGAAATGTTTTCGCCATTTCTATCAAATCGATCTTATACAACTTTTCTGTTGAGTTTACGCCGCGCCTGAACAGGGTACAACTTCTGTCTCCTTCGTATGGACTCACCGTTTCCAATCAAACTCTATTTAATCAGTTCCTGCACGTACATCTCTCTGCCGAATATTTGTGATTTGCTTTATTCCGTACATGCATACATTTGTATAAAATGCTGATCCCTTAAATAATTTTAATCCACGTACATGATTGAGAAGTTCCCTCCTTAAAAAAACATTTTATCCTACCTAATGATTATAGCATAAAATTCGCATTGCTCTTCACTTCTACGATCTTTACGATTATTTCTAACTTTTAGAATTTCAGAAGAATTTCTACTTATCAAGCTGACAGATCCATGTAAATTTAACGAATTCCGAACAGGAAGATACTATTATAATATCATGTATTTTCCTGTAAACATAATCTGATTAATCTCCTTAACATGAATGTATTTCTTCGCTCAGTATGTTGACGTATGTATATATACACAGGCACGCACGCACGCACACACACATTCAGCGTGCGATTGACGCACTCTCTTTTCGAGGTAAATCACGGCTGATTTTCAACTTGAAAGTTCGACTTTTAATAGAGTTACGTATCGTATTTCCACGATAACACACTTTCTTCTAACTTCAATTGACATCGCTTATGACGATAAACTCATCGTTCTTGCGAAATCAGTTCAGTCGCTCGTTCATTGAACATCGACGATTACCTGGTGTTTGATTCATCGTTTATCCATCATTGTCGCTCCACAACCACGACTTCCATACAGACATGCTCTCGTTTTAACACTAAAACGTTGAGTAAAAACTCGTCATCGATATCGATACTGATATCTCACGCGATATGGAGCCGATTTGTATCGTTAGAAAGTAACAAGAAAAACGCGCTTGGATTCATTAATTATTCCTGACTATCATTTTGTGGAAAGTACGCTTTTCTGTGACACGACAAACTCACTATGTGAAACTTTTGGAAAATTTTTATTCATTTTTCGAAATAGACATTTCAATTTTGTACATACGTGTGCTATCATTTAAATATCTTCGTTTTCCGAATTATTTCGATAAACTGCAATTACAGAAATTAATTTGTGACTAGATATTATACTATTATGTTAGGCTGTAATATTTATATAATATTTGCTGAATTTAGGCAATTATGAACATACAATATACAGACAGTCAAAAAGTAAAGGAGAATATATGTATGCTACATATCTTTTTATCGGACAAGTAGAAGAGAAACAATTTACAAGTTGTTAATGCATTTAAGAATAAATATTATAGGAAACACTTTTATGATAACAAAGGAAATCATTTTTGTTCAACTACTTTTTATTTTACCAATAATACCAGTTCAGTGTCATAAGAAATTTTAATTCAAGAAACAAAATTTGTCGATGTTTACGCTTACGTTAATGATTAATCCAATTTCTATCAGAGATATAGAATAACTTGTAAACAGATCATGATTTCGTATACATTGCATATGTGGGAGAAATCTTGATTATTGCGTACAGAGGGGCAATCAAGTGAACGATGTAATTTTATACGTATGTCTGTATTTGACTATCGAAATTATGAAATTAAGAATTAAAGATAATATGCGTGGAATAAAGTTTTTAATTCTGAATGAATGTGAATCAAAGTACACACAAACACAATACAATCATTTTTACCTCATCTACAATGCATGGCAATTGCGTGATTTACAGTAGTCTTCCTAAATTGGAAATTGTACTTGGAATTGTTAACGCTTTTTTTAAATTTTCATTAAAAATTTCGGATATATGTAGTTGTATCGTATGTAAGTAATAGAATCACTTCACTTTTTAAACTTAATTCTACTATCACAGTATGTACATTGAAAAAATATAATAAAACAAGCAATTATATTTAAAATAACCTGTTTTATCGTGACGCGCAAATCGTTTTAAAATAGCGAAAGAATCTTACTCTATTAACAAGTATATTCATATACTTTTGAAAGGAAACGATAATCAAAGCAATAAATGAGATTTTCAAGTACATACATGTATATGACATATATTTCGATTTGATTCTTATTATATGTACAAATTACTAA
Source organism: Bombus fervidus (assembly GCF_041682495.2). Taxonomy (NCBI): domain Eukaryota; kingdom Metazoa; phylum Arthropoda; class Insecta; order Hymenoptera; family Apidae; genus Bombus; species Bombus fervidus. The sequence continues at coordinate 5,276,531 of NC_091523.1, read as the reverse complement.
AAATCAAGAGAAGAGATAAAAGAAAATATGAATACTTCATCAAGTATCGTATTGTACTTAACAATAATTTATGATTTCGTTATATAATGTGGCAAGATTCTTCCTAGTATATATTATTGTATAGTTTGTGAACTGCTTCGTATTGAATATCGTTTATATTGAAATAATGACATTACGAAAAACTCGATGTTCAAATATGTAAATTTATCGATCTGCGAACTAATACAGAGGAAATTGGTATCTGGGATTTGGGACAAAAATCAAAACACTAGACAGCGGTATTTTATATTCATGAAATTTCATAAGCACGAGGCCTTTGTTTTTATTATCTCTGTACAAAAACAGTCGAAAAAATTATAGATTTCTTTTGATAAAGATTTAATTTTTTCGAGCTCACGGCATATGTACAAGCGGGAAATGATAGACATAGTAACCTAAAAACTAAATATAATTATACATTGATATAATAATAGATATATAATAATTATAATTCATAATAATTAATATTAAACCTACAGTCTACAGATTCGAGAGTGTACGTAACGTGTTCCTCGTGTCTGTTCCATGTATCTCGTCAAAGTGTATTCGTCTGCGCGCGCGCGCGCGCGCGTGTGTGTGCATGTGTATTTGTGTCTGCCACATATGTTTTACATGTGTTTGTTAATGACGGTGTAGTATACATACATCGGAAAAAGTGAATTTCTTTTATGCAGAGTTCTTCGAACAAATTATTTCGCCCGCAATTATTTCGAAATCATAGTGTGTCGTGTTATATCGTATCGTACGTCTCCAATGTATGTATATATGTATAAGTTTGTCTATGTATGTCTCATGTGTCTTACAATTAGCTGTCCTGCCTGTTCTGTACGTTTGTGTATATGTGAACGAATGTTTCTTTTTTACTTGTGCACTGGCCAACAGGGTCGCCGAATTCGGATCTCGATAACCTTGGGTCAGTGTTCTTCTCTTTTGGTTTTCGTCTCAAACGAGAATGCGTATTAAAATCAGTATGAATTTTCCCTAATCAGTACAGTAAATCCGGTATCACAATTATGTTACCACGATGAGACCCACGGCCCACTTTACCCGAGTTGAGCACCCCTGCCAGGCTATACGCTCTCCTAATGTCCAATATCCATTCTCTTTTTTATCCCTCATTATACTCTCAAACCTCACCCTCTCCCTCTCTCACTCTCTTCCTTCCACGCTTTCTCTCGTTCTCACGTTCGAAAAAAATGCTTCGACTCGAACTAATCGCTTGATTTTCCTTGTTCCTTTTTAAACTATACCCTCTCTCTATACTATATCTCGTGCATTCTCCTTCCTGGTGTCCCAACGAAACAGTTTATTTGACAGAAAAGAAAGACACGCGGCATATATGTAGTCTAATTTCGCGCTTCATATACATGTCAGATTTATGATTTCGACTATTGCCTTTCTCTCTCTCACAATCTCAGTTACTCGTCATTTTATGTCAACAGAGAAAGCGGAGGGAACACAATGAAAAATACGAACGGAAGACGCATGTATTCGCATTTGTGTATAGAAATCTATCTCGAAACAATCGCAAAATTGCACGTGTTTACGCGAAGCGAGACTGTAATCAATCAATATAATCAATATATATTATAATTTTGAAACCACAATCGTACAACTTATAATTAAACTAGCTCTAAAATTTCCGGCTATAGAAAATTAAAATCTATAAACTTAATATTAAAATATATACATACACAGTGTTTGAATTCCATGTTGAAAAATAAAGAAAATAAATTCTCGCTTTCCGTCTCACGCGTCACTTTTGTGAACTCACGATTGAAATACATCGCATATACATTAATATCGTATTTACAATTTTCGCGAATTTCAAACGGCAATTGTTCGCAACAATCACGCGTATTTGCATAGAAAAAATTGAAATGTTAAATTATTGGGATTTTTTGTACAAGTGTCGCATTAAATATACACGCAATAAATATTTTTCCATTTGCACTTTGCAATATGTTCTCTTCCCTGCATTTCCCTCTCCTTCCTCCCGCAAGCGTCCTTTACATTCGCCCCAACCCTACCATCATCGTCATCATCCCCACCCCTGGCCCTAGCATACGTACACAGTGAACGACAATGTTTTCTCATGCAGAACTTTCTCTTGCTCGTATCTCATGCACGAGCTTCCTCGCAATTCGAATCTTGTTTTTTTTTATCATTTATCTTGATTTTGTCTCACTTTATTTAAAAAAATACTGAATTAACCAAGCTAAAATCACAGACTGCTGGTGCCATATCCCAGCGGGTTTGTACAAATTCTTCCTGAAGGACCCTATGTATAGTTACAAGATGTTTGTGTATGTGTGTATATATACATATATATATACATGTATGTATATACACATATATATACATATATGTATATACACATATATATACATATAAATATGTATATATAATATATTCGTATATATATGTATATGGATATATAGTAATTACAATTCACTCATAAAACAGTGTTCTGCTTTTCTCTCACTCTCATTCTTGCAATTTGTTTCGCTGAGTTTCCGCTTGTTCTCTCGCTACGCGTGTCATGTCATTCATTTCGTGTATGTGTTCATCTGCTACGTGTGATATAATCTACAACGTGTATAATCCACATAGGCGAATCCAACGGCATATATTAAACGAGTACTCCCTATACGATATTGTGAAAATTTTGTTTTTTCCTGGCTCCAAGCGAAGGGCAAATAAAACGGAAAGGGAATGTCTTTTTCTAGCTGTTGTCTGAAACTGCGCTATGTGATTCTATGGTAAGTACTAGACGGTGTGCGAGATTTTCTACGTCGCCGTTCGACTCTCACACTTTCACCTGTTTCGTCCAACATTACTTTCGACAGATTTCCCAATAGGTCGTTTAGAGAGAATCTGTTTGCATTTCTAATCTTCGAAATGAAAGAGCGAATTCGAATCTCTTTTTTTTCTATTCTTGTAGTTTTACGCGCTCGGTCACAATTTGAGCATGCTTAGCAATTTTAATCGAACATTCATAAATTCGTATTAATGTATTCATCGACTGCGAATTAACAAAATATGTAAACGTATAGGATCAGTTAAAGGAAAAAAACCAAACTAACCAATAGAAACGATCGAACCTTTTCCAACATAAAGTGCAGCTCGTTTACGTGGATGGAAGAACATGCAAACAAAAAAAAGTGAAATTAATGCATATAGACAACGCTCATATACATAAATGTAATGCACAATCCTCAGAGGTTGATTGTGAACATAATTAATCTATATATTAAATCCGTTTAAAATTGCCACGCATACTTTTCAATATAAACATATTTATATATTATATACTTTTAGATATTAGTACAATACAGGCACGTGTACTCGTGATCTTATTCAGACACGCATACACGCACCTCTAATTAGGTCGCTCTCGCACACAGAGATTGCTCATATTGTCTCTCTATTTTTAATATAATCACAGACATGGTTTCTATATAATTGCTACATACAAACACTTCTGATTCGACACCGAACGCGACAAGGTTACCCTTTCCATTTCGCTCTATTCTTCACAAACATACTTTACTTCTCTCTCTTCGTTTTTTGTCCTCTATCACACTTACACGTGCTCACTATTTCATGCTATGATCATTACAAATGAACGGCATTCTCTCAAATTCTTGCACACCACGTTTCAATTTTTAGCGCGAGTTAATATTACGCGAATATTCCGAACAAGTATTTCCGTCACAGAAGAAAAGAAAGAAGAAACGATATATCATCCGATCATATTATCAGACAATAGTCGTTTCCATATTCTACTTGGTAATTGTTATCGAAATCCTACTAAACTAGATACGCCATCGATGAACCCATGATGAAACAGCTGTGTATCTACATATGCATATACATATACGAGAGTATGTACATATATGTATAATTGAAGGATTTTATCTCGAAACAATAGAATTGTTATCAAGAAAGCTTCGAGAACCTCGCAATTTCGTACGTTTTCTTTAAATTTTCTAGCTTTGAACAATGTAGGTGTCAGACAATTTTTTCGTGTTACTTTCTACTTCTTCTGTAAGAAAATAATCTTTGCAAGTCGGCATGTTTCCCCATTTTCCTGTATACATATTTTGAAAGCCATAACGAGTATAAAGAAATTGTTAAAATGAACATTTTTGTGTAATATTTTTGGACTTGAGAAGATTAACAATTCCTAGAATAAGAGTAATACAGTGTGTGTGAGAGGGAAATAAAAAAATATACATTAGCTCTAATAGTAGAAGTGAAAAGAAGAGGAAGAAAATTGTCCGATATTTATATAGAAGTCTCCTAAAAAGTTACGAAAGTTTAAGAAAAATTTCATGTTTTAAGTTAGCAAAATTTTCTTGTAAGTGAAATTGAAACACACACACATACACTTGCGTGTGTAACACGTAAAATACCCATTGCGACTTCTATTGCATATACATTTGATTAATTGCATTCAATTATTGCAACAAACGCGTACTATTTAATAACTGCTAAATAAAAACTTGTCAATATATGAATGAAACAAGGTTGTTCGATTGTACCAATTTTGCAAAGTAGAAAACTAACGCGAGAAGAAAAAGAGATCGAGCAATATAAAAAAAAAAAAAAAAACCGAGGTTGCGATGAAAAGGATACACTTTTGCTCACTCCTTATTCATATCAACATGCATACATATATCCTTCATTTGACTCGATTCCTCTGTCACGTTCGAAACACCAGAAAAGATAATTATTCGATATATGCACGAAACATGCCCTCTCTTCGTTCGAAGAAAATCACAGATGTTTGCCTCATGTTTGTTGCTTGCTTTCACGTACACTGTACACGACACTATTCCTTCCTTTCTTTCTTTCTTACTCTCATTCATCCTATATGGCAACACACGTACGTAACATAATATGCACGCAACGCACACGGCACACATTCTCACTTTCAATCACGCACTCAGTTTCTTGTGCTCTCTTTTATACATTCGTTCCCCCTCGCTCTATACTCGCAAAACAGATACATAATATACAATTTGGCGCAACGTATTCGCGCAAATATGGTTTCCATCGGCTTGCGCAATACGTGCTCTCTACATACATAATACTTATATATATGTACATATAAAACTCACGCATTTTGTTAAAGGTTTGTACGTATGAAGTGTAACGTGTATTCTTATTGTGTCAACGATGCCGACGCGTGGATCGAGTTCGAGACTGCTCGACTACTGATGACCAATGGCTATGGACGATCCAAGAACGATAATGGGCCACTGCTACGATACCAGTGACATCGAGAATAGTTGATAAATATGATTGCCGTTAGCATGCTTGTTAACGTGTGCTGTAAGAAGAGCTCCGGATCAAAGAAGAAAATGGAAAGGTCGACACAGATCGATAATCGTTTATAGTAACAGGTCTCTTCTGTATGTTGGACAAAGTGGTGACGGAAACATATATATGTTGGTTTTTCTTGGTATGTGTTTGGTATACTCGTATGTGTGTGACTCGGTGGTAATTTGCATTGACCGTGCGAGGTTAGAGAGAAAAAAACAATCCTTGAAGCTCAACCAACGTGTTAACCATGTGGATAGAAGAGAGAATGCAGTATATATGTTATTCGTCAATTTTTCACTGGAAAACCAATTGCTTCTTTTTTCATCTTCGTTCTCGATGTTCGTCCTTCGGCCTTCATCAGCGGAGGGAAAGCATATCAAGAACATCGGAACACGAGAGGGTTCAGCATAATCAATTAGATTGATAGATAAAAAACGTTCGTGGAAGAAAAGAGATTTGCGACGATAAAAACACATTGTTGAATCCTTTCCAAGAGAGGGGGAAGAGGGGAGAGAAGCTTGTTTCGCTTTTCCTCTCACGAGAACAGAGAGAGGGCCACAGACTGGTTCGTTGTTCCCCCACTCCAGACGTAACTTCTTTTCGAGATAAACGGAAGTACGCGGTAGGTGAGCTGAGATCAATTTGTCGGTCTGAGAGAGACCCTCGAAGCGGAGCTCGCCCATATATTATTTTCTCATATTTGCGGGCGCGATCTCGCTAGCAGTCGGTATTTTCAACAGAAAGAGTTGGAAAAACTGGATCTTCTCGTGAAATACGCCAAAACGTAAGAGGACCGCTGGTCTAGTTAGACATCGTCGTTACGCGAACGCGCAATATTCTCCTCGAATATTCAAACGATGATGGTGCTCTTCTTGCCATGAATATCCTCTCTTCCTCTTTCGTATGGTTGACAAAAATTCAGGATGACACATATGTATGTGTACGGTTGGACTAGAGACGGTCGTGATAACGATCGTTGGGACTCCGACAAAAGCTCGTCGAACGATACGTATTGGACGAATTTTTTCGGTTAAATCAGCTTTAGCAAAAAAAAAACGGTTATACACTCTTTTTTACACGTTTGTTGTCCTTATTTAGATAGAACAGTGCACACTTCATTTCCTTTGAAACTCGACTTATACAGAGTAAAATTGCGCGTTCGTGTGCACGAGTCAAACATTCACCCGACCGGAGGAACGCCATCACATATCATGAAACCCATGTGCTTTGATCAATCCGAGAGCGTGATGCACGTCCAGTGAAAACGAAACAAGATGCTAGTGTTGTCGCATCGATGGATTTACGTGGAAAAACGCTTCAACTGGAAACGAACGCGGCGATCTGCTCGCTAAATTGCGAATGCTCCAATAACAACGAATCCTTGCAACTTTCAAATTGCTGCTGCTGTTGTTGCTGTTGCTGCTGATGGTGTTGATGCTGGTGTTGGTGTTGATGCTGATGTTGAGATTCTTCCGGTTCAGGTTCTGTACGTTCGTATAAGACACAAATAGATCCGTTTTCACCGATTCTGTAGGATACTTCCGATGGATCGATCCACATGGTGAGCTCGCTTGGAAACAAGCTATGCAATACCGTTGGCAGTAAACCGACGTTAGCACCTGCCTGTGCTATTACTGGATCCATTTTACCGTTGATACGTATGCAACGGTAACCGGAACCACGATTTGGTCGATCTGGGAACCAGTGATCCCTGTAACGATGACGCAAAACCTCCGTCAAAGAGGACTTGAACATCTCCAGCTGACGTTCAGACAGTTGACCTGTCTGAAGACGCAGTAGATGCACCAAAAAATCCGCCGCTGACACAATTTCCAGTCTCATGGTTGGTATGCAATGCGACCCAGGACGAACGGTCTATGATAGAATTTTGCTGATAGTACAGTACCACTCTTCTTCTTCTTCCACTTCTTCCGTTGTTTTTTCCCCCGATAGAGACGAGAGACGACGCGATCAAAAGAAAGCACTATTCCTTCCGTGATTCGAGAGGTCACGGCTCGAGAGAGACCGTTGTTGCTCGTGGTTCGCACACAGGAGTCTTCACAAAATGGCGTCGTCGCCACGTCGCACGATCGCGTTTAGTATTCGTTCGCCGACGCTCCAGCGCGAAAAGAAACTGAGCGCTTTTCGATTGTTCTTTCGCAAATATCGACTAAGATATGACACAATTTGTTTCAATCTTAAGTCTCGGCGATAGTCGCGCGTATCTTCTGTTTTAGAATTTTCAAATTTCGTTGGGACTGTCTCCCAAAAGCGACGAAATTAATCTGTCGGAAGTCAGAGATGTCGTGACGATCGTAACTTTTTCGATCGTAAACGCGTTCCAACTCGTTTCTCCCAATTGATCTCTGAGATACCACAGAGATTCGTTAAAACGATGAAACGTAAAATTCAAAGAACGCAGCAACAATAACCTTCTTTTCTTCTACGCTTCACTTAGTGCACCTTGTAACCGGGCAAAACTTTCTCACGAAACTCAATCGACACACTTTTTTCCGACTCACATAACAACCGCACCCACCAACTGCCAACGACTTTCTAGTGGCAGCGACCGTCGACGCGAACGAAGTAGCTTTGTCTCTTTGTTCACGCAATCTAGAGTGGGGATAGTAGCCGCACTCTAATTGGGTCGTTCCGATTCCCACCATAACTGTCGGTCACGTGACCGCAATCTGCGCGGTTTTGGCTGCGCAAATGTTTGCAGCTGCGTCCCGAATACGGATCGTCTGCGCGAATAAAGGTTCTCAATTGGTTTATGTATACTGTATACTATATTCACTACCCACATCAAGCTTGCTATTGATAATTTTCTGTCCTCATAACATTTTTCTGAAATTTCAGTTACCGGTACGCATATAAATATACTAATATACGATCTAAGAAATAAGAAATATTAAAGAAATATTAGTATTTTCTAGTATAGATTAATTATACATTATTACTGAAAAATAAACGATTTAACAAATTGTTTAAACGTTATGTTAACCTTTTCAGTTGCGACCAAAAGAATTTTATCTAAGCGAAAAATACCGAATCAATTGGTGTGATTTGATAAGGTTTGAGGAAAAATCATTAAAAAAAGATAAGAATGATATTTAGAAAATTAAAAAAGGAACATATTACGAAATAAAGGAAAATAAATTAATGCTAACTGTATTTCAATTGGTTGGTCAAAATGTGTTGAAAATCATACTAGTAATACTTATTCAAAATCATTAAGTAAAATGGAAATATCAATTTTCTTTTATAAACAATATTTGCAATTAAGAAAAACCATCGCTTAGTCATAGTCTGATGTAGAATACGTAGTATAAAGCATAAATACTGCATTCTCAATTATTTGTAACAAAATTTCTAATATCAAAACAGAGAACTAAATGATAATCCCATGATGCGCAACGAGCGTCAAGAGAATTACTTGCTCCAAAACAAGTGATTAGTGTAGCTAGTATGACATCACTGAAATAACATTCTAATATTATTATAAACATTTATAGTTAATACTATAGTGAATTATAGTGAATATATGTAATATTTACTTATTATTACTCACACAAATAATTTACATAGCATTGATGGTTACTAATATATACATCCTTCCTGTAATCCTTTATTACACAGATTACAAATTGTGCGCGATCTTCGCACAGGCCCATCAAAAATTTTATTATCGCCCTGTTAATGCAAGATTATTTTGTGAAACATAAGGACATATATTCCGTTACAAACAGTGTTATCTGAAACCTGTGATTACGATCTCAAGCAAATCTCCCGTGTCGAACTTTTATCTTATGGCATTAGCGTATACGCAGTGTCGACATCAATTATCGCAAAATGTAACAAAAAGTTAAAGCCATAAACAATTTTTTCAATTTGTGGAACATCTCACACAGGACTTCTGCAGAAAAATTCAAAGATTTACAACGTTTTATAAATTTATTTTGAGATAAAATGCTCTGACGAAGCGAGTAGTAAGGCGCCCATCGCATACGCAACGATATATCGTCATTGGCACTAAAGGAATTAAATAATATACATAATTTTTATAATATGTCTAGACATAACATAACATTATATATTATATTATATGTTATATAATATTATATATTAATACTATACATTATAATATAATATTTAATAAATCTAACCTACCCGATACAAATTACATATTATAAGATATTGTAAAATGTTTCAAATATTTGTCACCTACTCGAAACCGGCTTGATTTATAATATAATATGTAAATATGAATTAGATCATTTAAAATATGGTTTGAAAAAATGTATTATGTAGGTATATATTGTAAAATAACATGCAATTACATATATATATATATATACTCTTTTAAAGGTTAAAGTAAAATTGTAACAGATTTCTAAAATAATATTATACTTTTATACGTATTTATTACACTTTTAATTCTCGATAAAATATCGTTATATTTATAAGGTATCCTTTACCTTTATTGAAGATTTCGAAACAAGGCATTGATTTTCGTAGTAGCCTAATATATTGTAACATGTAACACATAATGAATATTACGGTAGTACATGTTAATGATGTTTTCATTGCTCCAAAGTCCTTGAATACATTCAGTTTTACATTTGATGATATAATGCAAAAATGTATATATTATACGTATATTGGATTTGCGCTGATAACTATATCTTTCAAGAAGCACGAATATGTGTCGAGTATGAATTTTTCATTATATATATAAAACTGCAAGATATATCACGTACCACGTTAATAATAAATTCTTGCACAATTATTCAAGCACGTTTTGGGTCTGAAATCCTTATTGTATCAAAATATGTCAAAAAGAAAACCGATTCGATAAAATACTTGTACCTAACTATAAAATATATATAGATTACTCTAAAGCTATTTGATAGTTACTACATATTTATAAACTGTATTACGAATGGAAACTATCAGGAAAAAAATGTGAGCCTTATTATACTTATTATTCTTCCACTGTTAAGTTAGGTAAATGGATATCATAATACATATGTACAGGCATTCGTTAACTAATATTACATTATATTACATAATCTTACATTTCTTTTCTTCTTTCATTTTACTTCAATGGTTGGGGTTAGGTTATCTTTCTTTCCCTCCTTTATCAATATCAATGTGAAGCTAATTATATTTAAATCAAAAGACGATAAATATTTTGTTTCTATTTTTCTTTTTCATTTTTACTTAATTCTATTTTTCTGTTTTCCTTTTTCCGCTCTTTAAAAATTGAATAATACATTTCATAGGATCAATAAAAACAACAATTTAAAAAAGTGAACGGAGAATTACGAAAGATGACAAATATAACATTATTTTCTGTTCGGAATATGTACTTGATGCGATATATATATTTTATATCAGTCAGATATCAGTCAATACATATATTATTTCAATTTTTGAAAGCAAAAATTTATATTTTTGACCTAAGGAAAAAGTTAGCTAGTCGTCTCTAGTTTAAAACATTTTGAGGTGGTGTTTATCGAGGTATTTGAGGTGTTGATCGAGTTTTACGACTTTCAGAATAAAGATTAAAACATTTGCAAAAGGAAAGAAGAGAGAATATGACAAAGTTGAAAGGAAAGAGTGAATATTGGATAATAGCAGAAAAAAGTGACATTTTCCTGTTTCTATACAGTGGCACAAAAAGAGCTGCGATTACAAGCTAGAATTATAAAAATATATATAGTCACATTTACATACATATATATAATATTATATTTCTTTCTTTAGTCGAAATTCAAAAAATTCATTTATATATGTATATCGTATTTCATTGAATCAAAAAACGCAGTTTACTGTATCGATTTTCTCACAATTTCCCCTGTCCATTTCGTTCTACCGTCGGCATCGCTGGATTAGTCCCCTCCCTGACCAAGCTTGATAAAAGCATACCTAGAGAACGTACGTAGGTATATACCTGATGGTCGAGGGTGATTCACTACCCATGATCTTACAATAAGCATTACCGACCCCGTACTGTTTAGCTACTTAAATCGAGCCGATCGATCGAACATTGAACTAGTCCCGTCGCATCAGTCTAAAAATGCATGTCACACATTATAAAATGTAGCCCTGTAACGAGTTTGCCTGTTCTTCATCTAATAACAGCGACTACAAGACCAATGTCGACAACCGTACGCAACCTTTATACCAAAAAAACCTTGTCTGCCTACTCTTGTAACCTTTTCAATTCTTCTCAACTGCGCTCTGTTTCCACAGATTCTATCAATAGCGTTTCTACGACTTGGATCGTATGAGTAACTCTCAGTCTTTCGCGTTTACAACATATCAAAATATTAACGTAACGTAACGAAATTTTTTCTTATAAGTATCGAAATTTACAAATACCATTTAGAATCGCGTAATTTCTACCACTTATTATTTTGAAAAAGAACAAAATATATGGAATAAAACTTGAAAATTATGAAATGCTCATTTCAAATATTATGCAAATGTCCAATAACTGACTGGGAACCACTGATGGAAGGGTGTTCTGGAAGCCAGAATTACATACGCATACGTACATAAATCGTGCAGCTTTGAACGCAATGGACGTTGTTTCCTGCACTCTACTCATTATTCCTCATTTGTTTTTGAATAACCGCGATTACAATTGGAATGATTTAAAATGTACATTGAAGATTCTAAAAAGATCAATTTCAAACTTAAGAAAATAAATGTATGTATAAAAGCAATTTATGCGGGAAACATTTGATTTCATAATTTCAATATAAAAGACAAAAAGTGAGAAACTAAAAATCTTAAAACAATAGCGTGTACTAATTTAATTGATTGGCATAAATATTTGTAAATTAATTTACGAATTAGTCGAATGAAATTATGTAATTTAGATCGTCAAGAATTTTCAAAGCTTACAACTAATTCTCACAGTCTCGTCACAATTACAAGTAGAACGATTTCAAAGCATTGTTTGTTTGCATGGAACTATATACGAGCTTCGCGTAAATGTAACAGACTTAAATTTCCGTTGCATGGATTACGAAAGAGCGCGCAAACAAATTGCCGATATTGTACAACTGTATAATGGCAATGGTATGATCGCGTTCAAGCTTGACTCGGGATTCGTGGTAAAAGGTATCGAACATTTCCGTCCAGCTTTATCGTATAGTCTTAAGTGCAATTAACGCTCGCCTGAGTGACCCAACGCTCAACAGTGAAGAACTGCCTGCACAAACGAGACGATTCGATTGTGGTTTCTGTATACACTGTGCAATATATATATATATATATATATATATATATATATATATATATGTATACTTTCAATATTGTACATGATATTCAGAAACGCGTTTGGACCGCTATACTAGCGCAAACCTCATGCATATTATGTATAGTGCGTTGGAAAGACCTACAGAGCGACACAAGGGCAATGGAGATACTTTTCTCTATTCTCTATCGCTCGCCCTCACGCGTTTCTATAATGCCATAGTATAATATATATACATATTCCTTTATTTGTATAAGTAACACTTTCAGCCAGTACACGCGTTCTTAATTAAATAACATACTAATTAAAAACAAATAATTCAATATTATTCGCATAGTAATAATATACTATAATATAATGTTGATCGTAATTAATCGTTTCCAGGGAAAATTAGATACTAAATATAAAACATCCGGGAAGGAAGACGGAATTCCGTATACCATATAAAAGGTATATGGCAAGGGCCTTGTAAAGGTATGAAAAGCAGGCCTGATTTGCCAACTGTTTCACTATGTAGAACATTTCATTCGTAATTCCGGGAGTTTGCCGTTGCCAAGTTGGCAACTAAGAGTCGATCGATAAACTCGGATTATTCTGGCTGGCTTCGTTCTCTGCGTATATGGACAGGTTTCGAGTAAAGTTTCCATACATATTAAGAAATCGTGTATTGCTGCCGGTTCTGCATTCTGCATTAATTTAGCTAACGTACTTACCTGTTTTTACAAGTTGCCCATTTTTTCGTCAACCACGACTCGGCGAAAGTGACGCATGTTCTTTAATATCACCTGCAACAGAAAGCTAAACATGAGTGTATGGATATTACTTTCATTTTTCAGCTAATTCATATGTACTGCAATTCATTATTTTGTCATTTATTTACAGTCATTTATAGTCACCTACAGTCACCTATAGCCATGTTTTTGTGTAATTATTGTTCATTGCGATCATATGTTTTTATGCATCTCTATAAATTGTAATAACTCATAACACATATGAGAATAATCCGAAATTTTAAAACTTCATTACTTCTTCACCCGAATACTCCAAATCTGAGTACTTACTTCATTATACACATATATAATAGGTACTAGGCAATAATGTTATTCCGTTATACATATAACCATATATGTCATATTATAACATTTCGTTATGTTAGCTTTTTAACAGACGATTATTATACAAAAGATATTCAACTCATTTCAACGCGAACAAATTTTCTTGTAGCTTCTAAGGTCGCTATCAAAGTTTCAAACACATCTACACATTGTGTTAAACGTTAAATGTTAAACGATTGATGCCTAAATACTCCTTTTAGATAGTTGGCGCACTTTGTAGTCGCCGTTTGTAATCAGCTAACAGTAAATCATCTTAGCGCAGGATACACGAATAGATCTAATATTTTAACGAATGACTACTTCCGTTACTTCGTATTTTACTTATGTTATGTCATGAACGATCGCAGCAAGCGAACTACGATAACTACGAAACTCATCCGTATGCACTACTATCGTGAATATGCGAGCCGATCAATCCACGTGAAATATTTTTCAATCTAAATGTCTACTTCTAAAAGAAACAATTGCAGATAATTGATTTCTTTATGTAAGTATTTTATATTCTTTATGATAAATAAGAAACATCACTATTAACTCTGTGATTAAAAGTCGAAAACGAAATGTTACGAATATATTTTTAGAACTAATAGATTTTAACACGTAAATACAAATATCATGTTTACAATCTGCAGAGTGTAGGTATCGTATACATATATGTATGCATATAGGCAGTTGTAGTATCTTATGCAAAAATAAATCGAAAATAGGGAATAATATGCTTTTATCTGAGGCTGATTACACGGTCGAGTAGGAGCATGTGGTAAGTACCGCTATTATTGCTACTACAAAACCGCGTCCCTATCTGACGCAACGCGACACGACGCGCCGTGGAAGAATACCGGCGAATACCGGTAGATTAACATGACGCGCATAACCACGATCACTGAACGCTACGCTCGCAAATGTTTGCGAACGTTGACGCATCCTACGGTATATGCACCATTGATGCATCTGTGATAGATACTGATACTAAAGCAAACAGTTACGTTACCTACTCGAGGAAATCTATATACTTTTCAATTTGTCAAGTTTAAGGCTAAAACAAGATCGCAGAATTAAAAGTTGGATACGACTGCAATGTCTTTTTCAATTAACCCTTTTACGCCAGCGGCATTGAGATTATACAACCATTATACAACCATTTACATATACGCAGACTGTTGTTGTTAAGCAATAATGTCCGAGCAATAATGCAATAGGATACCCGTATGAATTATATTAATTAGTACTTATTGTTATTACTGACTGTTATATACATACATATATATACGTATAATATTGTTGGTTTTCAATTCATCCGTGTACATAATTATTATTTACTAAAGATAATTGAATTTCGTTTACACTTTACTGATAGGGATGTGATAGTGTAGATGTAGATACTGAAACAATGGTAATTGACGTATTGATGCACTTGTGACAATATAATAACTTAAGTGCGTAAACAGAATGATTGAAGGACACAAGGATTGAACACGATTGAGCAAATATATGTTACGATTTATAGAAATATCATTTCTACAAAAATATTAAAAAAAAAATTAAATATACTGTATGTCGATAAAATAATAGTAGAGCATATGCGTTTATCGAACCTACAACCATTTAATTTATATAGTTAAATGGTGAAAATAATCGGCACTATTCAATACATATGTATAATACATATGTAGATATGTATAATAATGTATGTACAGGTTATATACAGACGACCCAAAAACACGTCAGTGGATGAGAGGTGGTTCTTCGTGAAAAGATAAGAGAGAAGTATAAAGTAAAATCTGTCCGTTCGGGGTTTTCGAAAAAATCAAGTTTGAAAATTCATCAGGTATAATTGAACGTGACAAATTCCAGCCTGGACAGAACTAAATAATCGACAGAAGGCCATTCTATGCGTGAAAGTAAGTCGAAAATGTACGATAAAACTTATTCACAAGAAGCTTTGTTTTCGAGAAAAATAAATTTGGAAATGTATCATACGCGTGGTATATTAAGGCCGATTCTTAACTAAACTCTATTTTCATGAAAATGAAAACTTAAACGGAAAAATGTTATTCTCAACTTTTACTTATTTTTACATCTACAATAACATCCTATTGGTCGTTCATACGTACCCAATTGGTAATTAACCAAGTTCAAGTACGTGCAATTGACGAATTTTCAATTTTGAATATCTCGGAAACTAAGTCTCGGAGGAAAAAATTTCATTTTATATTCTTTTTATAGCGTATAATATATAGTATATAGTATCTAGAATCCGTTTTCACGATACAACGATTAAAGGCGGCACACGCCTGGTTACTATCCATAAATCGTGCCGAGAATGAAAATTAAAATTTATATTAAAAAAGGAAGGGGTTACAAGTATATACTATGACACATACATATGTATGTATAGTATACATAGCTGAATAGATGATGTAATTTCCACATCTAATCTTACGGTACAACTAAATCTAATATTTCTACCATACAAATATATCAGATTATTCATACGGAAACAAAGAATATTAGTGAATTGAATTGACAAATAATTATAGGTTACAGACTTGCGTGTATGTTTTAGTAAATTGTTTGACAGTTTTTGTAATTTTACAAATACACATGAAATACAGTAGATAGCTAACTTTTCTGCAATTTATAAAATTCCAATTTGTGTTTTATTATATTATTGTTTTCTTACTGTTCTGCTATTATAAAAAAATTTGGTATTAATTAATAGCCATAACACTGTTTAACAAATTTTAACTTTTTTTCGATGATGCAACCTTCAGTAGATGAATCTTGTAAACTTTTGAGCTAAACACGAATATGCAAACTGTTTCTTTCCCGGAAGCCACAGTTATTGAAAAAAAATCAGGTTTGACAAAAATTGCAAATTTTCAACTTTGAAGATGTTTTGTGCTTTTTACAGTAACAAATATCGAGTTGCGGTTGAGACGACAAAATTCTGTGGACTCTCCCGAATAAAATTATATGTACTGTTACTGCATTCTAAATATTTAAATATGTTTAAATGATGATCAAGGCGAAAAGGACACTTAAAACGCACCACTTTTTGCTTACATTTTCCGATTTATTTAAAAACCTAAAGGACTAGGAGAAAATCTAACATTATTACGCGATAGAGCAGATATTTTTGCTAAGGGAAGCATAAAGAAAAACTAGAAAATCATCTTTTGATTTCAATAAAAAAGCGAAAAAGTTTGGCAAAACACGTTGCTGCGGCAATGATACTCAATGCCGACGGCTAACGACCGCGCACGGTTCCGGTATGCCGAACGGTAGGCAAAGCATCCGTCAACTATGAGTACCACTGCCGCCGCCCTGTATTCTCTCAAATATTGTATTACGTTTAGCTTTTGCATTTAAATCAAAAGGTAATTTTCTAGCTTTTCATAGTGCTTTTCATAGTGCTTTTCTTAATGCTTTCCTTATCATAAATCTGTTCTATCGCGTATTAATATTAGATTTTCTTCTAGACCTTCAGCTTTTAGAATAAATTGGATAATGTAAATAAAAAACGGTGCATTTAAACACCTAAAAATGTTTATAGTGCAATAACAGTACATATCATTTTATTCGGGAGAGGTCACAGAATTTTTTCGTTTCAATCGCAACTCGATAATGTTACTGTAAAAAAAGATAATGTTATCTCCAATGTTGAAAATATGCAATCCTACTTAAAATTGATTTTTTCGAAAACTGTAGGGTTTAGGAAAAACCGGTTTGCAGATTCGTGTTTAGCTCGCAAAAGTCTACAGGAATCACCTACCGAAGGTTGGAAAATTAGAAATTAGATACATGTTGAACAATGTAATGAACCATGTTCTGAAATCGAAATCTCAATGATAATCTTATTATTTATTGTTATAAGTGAATATTCATAATATCTACCTAAAATAGATAGTTTACTTATCTTTTTTCATTTATTTTTTGATCAAATGTTCAAATAAAGTTCAAAGTTCAGTGTTACTTTCTGTCCTTCGACTATAATTTTTGAACAATTCAAATTTATCAAAATCTAATATGAAGATTTTCTAGGTTTAAAATTTGTTAAATCTCTTCTGTTTTCATTGTCACACTTTTTAATTAAATATAATGACTTGTAATAACTTTTGAAGCCATAGCTGCGCAAATACATACAAACTGAGGGAGCGATAGTTTCATGAACGTAACTGATCTCGTTCAAACGCTTACTTTACTGCATACATATTGCTATTACTAACGTTTGCGAATCTCTTGCAGAGAGCGAAGGATTCACGGCTTTATCGTTAAAGTGTTTACCAAGCACTGTTCCCCAAACCGTTTCGACTAAACCTGCAGTCATCAAGATCTCAACTATAGCACCTTCGTAGCTTGGCAAACTTCCACAGAACGAATATCAACGAACAGTCATAGGGTCGATTTAAAAATAGGATGGTGGCTCGTCCTTAAAGCCCACGTTACTTAAATACAGGTTTTCGCAAAAGAAATCACGCTTCGGGAAAAACATGTTCAGTATTAAGAACGCTTTTTATAACATATCGTATTTGTTGAAGGTTGAAAGACGAATAAACTTTGAAGAGTAGGTTTTCCTATCGATATCGGTTTTCGTTTCAGAATTATAATAGTACACCCTGTATACAAATGCTATATACCAATGCCATACGTTAGTTTTTAAAAATTAATTTTACCATATCTTAATATCGTGCATCCATATGTACCTGCTTATAATCGTGATAATAAAATCAAAGTTTAGTTTTCTAATTAAATTATACACGCTATCGAAGATAAGTAAGAGTTCGAATACTTTTGAGCGATTCTTTAATAATAAAGCGATATTTTACTAGTAAATACTAATTTTAAATAATATAGTTCTCTTTGTAATATGTATATATACGTGTAAAAAATATCAGAATATATGAAATAATCACATGTAATATCAAAAGCTCTTAAGAAGGTATTATCCCTAATATGTTTGTACCTAAATACGAAAAACAAAAAAATTGTCGAATGATTTTCAATGAAAGTAGTATTGCAAAGCAGAAAACGAATGGAATGTCTGAAACTTTAAGGCTAGGGGCGACTAGGGTGAAACGAGCCATATGGTCGGTCAAATATAGCAAACTCGAAATTCGCCGGCACGAGTATAAACGGGCGCTGTATATTCAAATTATGGAGTGACCCTTCTCGAAAACTTGACGAAGGGGAAAGGAGGAATTACCACGTACAAGCCAGCAGGCTTGCTTCTCTAAAAATCAATAGCGCTGCTTCAACCTGGTATACGCTGATTAGTAAAGCTAGCAAAATTCGTTCCAAAAATATTAATTTCCCATTAGCTTTTTACTAAACAAATATTACTCCAAGTATCACTTTTAAATTTTGAGAAAAAGATATCACGAAAGACGCGAAAGATACGGATAATACGTAACGCTACTGCTCCGAAAGTATCCTATTATTTCTAATGATGCGATACAATTACGTTTGAATGTTTGAAAAGTAACTTGAAACGACAAAATTGATATTTATAGATGCCAAGCTCTATGGAACAGTTTTGTTATTTAAAAAGCTTTTCATCTTCGAGTTACTTAATTTCTACATTATGAGGCAGAAAAGTACACTACACAGTAAGTAACTATATAAAAAGGTGACAAATGTTGATTTCCCATTAATTTATATATGTACACATTTTAGTGATATTCACATACTGTTATAAAAATTCCGAATTCAAATACTTATGTATGTATAACCTATTCCAGAGAAAACAATGGGATTGACACTCTATTATTGAATTATTAATTGAGCTCCTTATTTTACGAATCCCTTTGATAGTAACTGAAGTAAGACCAGCCTCTAACACCATATCGGCTAAAAGATATTGTAACATTATCACAATTTGTATTTGATAATGCCCAATTCGGAGAATTCGAGCCAAAGTTAGTGTTTAAACAAAATTTCTCACAAATATAGTTTATCTGTATCTATATCGAGATGAAATTCTAATCCATACCATGAATTTTCTCGATATTATCTATATTATAAATTATAAGTATAAGTCAACAGATTGAGTTTAGATAAGTTTTCAAATAAATATTTATTTTATATTTTATATTTTATACTTTCTACCATGCCAAGTATGGTAAAGTGGATTTTACAGTAGCTTTGAATACGATGAAACAAGCTTTACAAAAAATGAAAATTGTAGAATATAGGAGTAGAAATGGATTTCCATGGACAAGAGCAGACTACACGATTGTAAAAATATAAAAAAAGATGCGCAACGATACGCATATGGAAACCTATAAAAGCGTGCACTTTTTTTATCTGGCCAGAACTCAAACGCGTCGCATACGATATCCTGCACGCTGCGCTGGCAAGCTGCCGACAGGTTTGTATCGAAGAAAATCATGCCAAGAAGGACAGTTTTCTTGTGGTTGGTAAGAGTCTGACTCCATACTCGTATCTCTTCTTCTTCTTCTTCTTCTTCTCCTCGTATTTGTTCTTCATCTTTTGCCAGCTTTGCCTCTTTGGTATCGTCTCTTCCTTCCTTTCTTGAGTTTCTGGATACCTCTACGATGCGACGCATAGCCTCGTAAACCGACACACGACAATGGACCAATTTCACTTGACTATTTCGCGGTGTGACTAAGAGATTATCGATTCGTTTAGGGAGGTCAATTTTCCAACCTTCTTCTATGAAACAGCTAGTTTCCGATTCATTATTACCAACTAAAAAATAAATTTGAAACAGAGTAGTGAGAAATTGTTAGATCCAAGCAATGACTATGCCTACGAGTTTCTCGCTACATCTTAGAAAGTCTGTAATTTATGTATACCATCAACGTATCTAAGCGTGCATCTAAACATGTCAAGAAGCACGAATGCGGAGTAGAAACGAGAGACCAGAGATCGACAGTCCGGAGGAAACGAGGATGTCGATCTGTGAAACCGGTCGGGTCAGTTGTGTGGCCCAACTACGTATGATACAACTTATACGACGCAATGTTCAAACAATCTACTGTGCAGAGATGAGAAGATGGCTAAGTAAAGAAGTGCGGATTTAATTCGCTATTTCTGATAGATTCAACACAGACATAAGTATAAGCACGCGTAATGTTCAAAATGGTAAAAAAAATTGTCATATATACAAGTAACAGCATATAGCGGTATAGCGGTATAGCGGTATAGCGATATAGCGATATAGCGATATAGCAACACATGACTACTTCTATTGCGTCCATTTCTGGCTATCAAAACATGTATTGCCATTTTGACTAATTTTGTAATATCAGATATTTTCACAACTACGAACTTCTCCTTATATTCTATTCTTCCTCCTTTCTTATAAGTTTGCACAGTAACATTCTTATTATTTACCTATTTTGTTTACATTAACAATAGAAGCTTCTGAAATTGATCATAAATATTTAATATTTACGTACCTACACATCGAAATTAGTACGTATAATGGTTTTAGTATTAAGTATATTGGAAATTGTAATACATGTTACATGTAGTACATGCATATTATGTATTATGTATTATGCATTGCAAAGAAAATCAAAATTGCGTTAAATTTTGAAGAGTTTAATACAAACTCATTGTAATACATATTTAAGGTCAGCTAGTATTCG
Source organism: Bombus fervidus (assembly GCF_041682495.2). Classification (NCBI taxonomy): domain Eukaryota; kingdom Metazoa; phylum Arthropoda; class Insecta; order Hymenoptera; family Apidae; genus Bombus; species Bombus fervidus. The sequence goes on along the minus strand of NC_091523.1, from coordinate 5,255,160 downwards.
ATAAATTATAGATTGTATTCTATAATGTATATTTGTATTCTTTATGATTGTATTCTTTAACGAATAAAAATTACAATCCATAGCTTCGCTTAAACGTTCTAGGAGAAATTATTCAAAAGACAATATGTACTAATAAACGTGTAAGAGTTCCACTATATGTTTCATTAATTATCAATCGTATTATACAAACATTCTTAATCTAATGTTTGATTAGTATTTTTTGCTCTCTACATTTTCCATTCAATGTACATAATATCTAACTAAACAAAGATTTTGTTCAATCTGATTTTCATTCTATATATATTTCAGTACATGATCGGTTAAAAAGTATTAAATTAAGCAAAAATTATGAGAACATTACACATAATTTGTAGTTGAAAATATGTATTGATTTCATTAATTACGTATGTACAATGTAAATATGTACATATATTTAGCTTCATAAGTAGTTATCGAGGTTGAGATCAATTTTTCTACCTATGATAAAAGAGTGGAAGGAAGTTATGAAAATACGACACGCGAGAGTCCAAGTCCTACAAGTAGATAAAAAATCAAATATAGCACATGTGTATTGTGTAGTGTGTGTATCTAGACGAAAGGAGGCGTGAAGGCTTGGCGATTTACTAACATCAGGGCCATCTAACTGTTTTATAGATGCATCCTACTTTTCTTTCGGCGCGCGCGAGGTGCTCAACTCAAACCACGGATCGGTTAGCCGTTTGATTTGGAAATAAATAGAAATCGGAAACGAGGAACATAGATGGTTTTACTTTCGAAAGCTGCCTCTCGCCCGGATTTATTTTTTGACAGATTTTTACCTTGTTTTTCGAACAGAATGATAACTATTTTTAGTTAATAAAACAACGTCGATCCGAAAACAAAAAGAATAACACTCGATAATTCGACTCAAGATACGCTAAACGGACCCTCTATAAAAACGTGTAATCCTATTCTATATTTTCATGTAGATGAATTTTCTCCATGTTACTTTGCGTGCCACAAAATCGATTGTTAGTTGTTCCTACTATTATCCTGGCATGGCAAACAATGAAAATAGGTGTGGAACAAGTTAAATAGAGGATGAAAAGAGCGGAAGGTTAACAATAAGAAAGAATGAGATGTTGAACTCTTAAGCTCAAGCGGTCGCAGTCGTGCGATTGAAAATGAAGACCGAGACGCGCGCACGCGCGGCTATGCATGTGTACGAACGTGAACGTGAACGCGAACGTGAACGTGGACGCGAACGTGAACGTGAACGTGAACGTGAACGTGAACGTGAACGCGAACGCGAACGCGAACGTGAACGTGAGTGCAGTGGTCCAAGTCGAAGAAGCCCATCAGGGCCGGTTAACTTAACTGTTAGGTGGAACCTCCCTCCACTCGAAAAAAACTCTTCGTTCTACTTTTTTTTCTTCCCCTCCTTTCTGATCCTTGCGGTAGATCGGAAGCGGTGCTCAGCCTCCGCCAAGTATATCTTACTGCTACTAAAATTCAGAGATTCTCTTATACTTATACACAGGTTCATAGTTTAAACGACCGAAGGTAGAAGAAGCGAAAGGAATATTGATAATCTTTACAAAGCGACCAAGTACGTAATCAAAAACAGCTGAAAGCATTGACCGAGATTAACGAGTAGCGTCTGCTGTTTTCGGAAAACAGAAACTCGAGTGAGTGACGCTTATGTAAAAAGAAAAAGCTTATTGTTTCGTCTGTGTTGAACAATATTTACGTGTGAAATGATGGTCGTGTAATGAAATTTTTATTTCGATCACGGAAGATATGTATGGTACTCGTCGAGAAGGCGTCTCTTGTAACGTTAATACGATTCTTTTTTTTAGTTCTTCATTTATTCACATTATTGAAATATTATTTTATTCTGTTGATAGCGTTTCGCTATTGTAGCCTACAGTCGATATTTTATCACATTGCTTCGCGAGAAAAATTACATATACAATTTATCGATTAAAATATTACATATGTACAGTATTATATACAACAACATGTAATTCAACGAATTAGTTAATTCTGTTGTTTATCAGTAATCCTTACGAATGTAACTACATATAACTTTACTTTTTGTTTTATTTTTCGTTTTTATTTTATTACGATTGGAAAATCATTTGTGGTGTATTTTGTTTGCCATTGGAAAATTGTGCTAAAAGGTAAATTCAACAGAGATGAAAAATAATGCAGATGATAAAAAGATCACAGCTCTGTTTTTAAAAGTTATTTTTACATCAGTTGTCGGAAATTTATAAAGAAAACCAAAATGTATTCGGGCTACGAACATGTCTTATCAAATGTGTCTTGTACATTCTTCCTCTGACAATGAGTGAAAAATTGAACAAGAATGCATATTATGTATGTAGTATGTATATTGGGGGCCGAATAGTATTACGTGTACATAAAATATAAACATGACCAAAGATTAACACCATGAGAATGCAATTATATTCTTAGAAATTGAATATTCATCGTAAATTACAACAATACGACGCGCGTATAATTTGTATGGATTATTTGTCCGGAATTGACATAAAATACAAGAGAAGTAGATCCGTATAAACAAAAATTCAAGGACTACAATTCTAAAACAAAATTTTGAATATGTATAATTCAGTGTTTGATTAAGAGCTGATAAAGAACCATTATTGCAAACGCGTGTATGTTAATTATACATTGTGTGATGGTGACAATACCTAGTTTATAACTCGTCACTATTATTATTTTCGCCTGCTATTCGAAAAATTAAAAAGCAAACTTTATTGTATATTGAAATTTGATATTAACTTTTATTCATATTCATTTATGTGATCTATCAGTCAAATAATTTTCACGTGTAATTTCGTGATACATAACATACCTTTTTCTTTTAAGTAGACATGTTTAAAAATGGACCACCAATTTGTAATCAGAATAGTGATCGAAAAACAGTGTCAAAAGTAAACAGCAAAATACAATTAAGGAAATTTTAGTATTTCGACGTGACACTGATCACGTAGGACGTAGGACATTACTAGATCGTTACACTGTAGTAAACACCAACAATAATAATTATAATTTACAATTCATATATATTGCATATACTATAATACATATACGGCAAAGCTTCGTGACTTTTCGACTTGAAAAACTGATGATTTAGTCGGCTAGTAATAGTAATTTATAAATAAAATAGTTATTTATAAATAAAAACAAAGAAATATTGGATCGATAAGTAGGAACCCTCGTTTACTTGCCCTGCCATCTTATTATTTAAAATTGTTATCTCAACTAATGATGAAACATCAGAACACTTAAACGATATACAAAAACTAAACTAACTAACAAAAGGGAATATTGAATATGTATGTATACTTTAGGTGAATAATATAATAATAAGAAGAAACGAAAACGGTTAAACGAGATATTAATTTTGGAAAAATGGTGTCGCAAATTCATGAAAGAACAATTAATGGTTTTGATAAATAAAAAAAATGTTATTTACTAATAGACGAGGCCGACCAACGCGTATAATATTCTACAATGATCAGGTAGAAAGTGAATAAATTAGGTCAGAAATTCAAAGCATAACGATATATGTATTATCTATTCTTTTGATTCTACTCCTTTATCGTCTGTTATGATTATGGTTATGGTTATGGTTATAGTTTCTATGTAATGAACTGAGGTAATTTTAAGAAAGTTTTGGAATCTTAATCCTATTGTAAGGAAGAAAAATTATGTATAAATACATTCTACAATTCTACATTAATGAAATGGAATTATAGTCCCGTATGTATTTTACTTTACTTGCGAGATTTCTACTTTTTATTATATTTTGCAGATAAACATTTATTTATGACAATTCCTTAGGATTATTGCGGATCCGACTAATTATATTTCTACAGCTGGTGACCGTCTTGACCGATGGATAGATTTTGGTATATGATAGAGTCACGGGACGTAACAGATACGGTACGGATTTCCGAATTTTGTTTCGTATATCGTATATCGTATATCGTACTTTGTACTTCGTATTTCGTATTTCGTATAAACCATACATTGTGCGTATTTAACTTAATAACAAACATATAAATTTATACGTATTTTTTTTACGTATTATTCGAGAGTAATTGAGATGAGAAGAATTTTGAGTGACAAATGTTTTCTTGTAAGATAAGTTACATAATTTGACTTTACTTTATGATTTATTTTTACTTTATGATGCAAATACATATATCGTATATACATATATAATGTACAGTATCGAAATAAAATAAAACAAGATTCAGGGAAGAATATTTCAACGAATTCGTTTGAAGTGTTAATTTGTTCGAAGGAAACGAATCAAAAAAGTAAAATGTATTGAAGTTATTTAAAACTGAGATTACAAGATGATCAATAACAAAACAGAAAACAAAACAGTTTTCCAATTTCTGCGTCTGTAGGGAAGGAAGTTTCTGGAAGAGTGTCGGTGGTAATGAACAGAAGCCTGCCGTTCGAGCGTTCCCAGGGCAGACTAGGTTAATGGTTATGGTTAATGTTAATACATTGCACAGAGTAGGTCTCATCTCGAGACTTTCTCTCAAGCCGAACCGCCACGCTGCTGTACATTTACTTAAATCGAAATAATGTCGAATAAATTGCCCGGAGATGTCTACTGCTCTTGGAAAGTTGTTCGTTTTGATTCGTTTCGTTTCTCTATTGCAACCTGCGATAGAAACAATATTGGCGGCCATTTTGATACTCGATCCGAGTTCCAAACTACGAACCTCGACAATTACGATCTCTTGTAGTTTCAGTCGTTGTTACGTCGCGTGAGACAATTCGCACGCCATTCCTCGTTGTCTGGCCGCCAAAGGACCACGCACTGTTATTCAGGCCCTCGATAAACCTAAAGAACCGCCATAAACAGAATCTTTTTAACGTAATCTTTATCTTTATTAATCTTATTATCTTGTTGGAATCTTTAATCCTGTAAGTATTGTCGGTTTATGGATGGTCCTTAGAACAGTCCTTATGTTTATTGTGCGTTCTTACAAATTACGAAAAAAGCGGGTAGTGACTTAACGGTAAGAGCGGGTTTTCGCGTGAACAATGTCATACACAAGCCACGTTGGTAGGAGGCTTCATCCACCTATTCTCATTCATTAACGTTGGTCATAACCAATGGGCATCACGGATCGTTACCCTCACTTTCCTAACGAAAAGTGTGAGCAACGAATCCGCTTTCTTCATACAACAAACACATCCACCCCGAGCTTCCCTCCGTAATAACACGAGAACGAACTTCACCTGTTCTCTGGACTTGAGCTACAACTACAGAACAGTCACATCTCTAGACTTGTTCCACAGTAACAAATCGAGTAACAAATCGAGTAACAAATCAACAGATCGAGTAACAGATCGAGTAACAATCGAGTAACAGTCTAAGTCAGTAAGAAGTCAGTCATGACAGTCACCAAGAGGAAAACAGTCAATCGACAGAAGTCACATCATCACCAGCACGAAAAGAGTCTCAGGCCCTACTCACTCGTAGTTTGGCAGTCAATATAAAAGACAAAATATCTTTTTGTGTCAGTTACGGCTTCATGTTGACTAAAATATGTTGTATGTATGTATGTATATGTAATATGAATTAAGATTGTAACTTATGTGTGTGTATATTTACATGTACTAGCTGGAAAAACCAATTATATTTCCGATGATATCGAATCACCGTTATGATGTAAAAATTGAGATTAACATAAAAACAGTTAATGTAAAAATAATTAATCTATATAACAATAATAGACTGTTGTTTAAGTAAGTACCTATGTACGTAATTGTATTGCAAAAGAAAAATATTTCAATTTCAGTATTTTCTTAGATTAGAAATAGAGTAAACATAAAGAGAATAAGCTCACATCAATTTATGTTTTATGATAAATATACATTTACCGCGTGGCTATTGCCAAACATATAACTTTCCCTGTGCAGAGAAATACGTTGGAAAGATTTGAATGAAATACGAAACAACGCAACGTATCGTGTGCAATTAAAGACGCTATACTAAAAGCATAAAAAAAAGAGAAAAAAGAAAAGAGAAAAAGAGGAAAACAAAAAGAAAGGATACAGAACAACCTTACAGACTTCTAGAACTGACCCAAATCGACAGCCAGTTTCAAAGAATTTCCAGCAAACTTTCTCGTAGACTCGTAAAATTATAACGATTCATTGACGTCACCAGAGAATTTCGTTTGTTTTTGTCTTCAGAAACAGAATAAGAACATGCTACAAGCGGATTTATTTAGCTTATAGTCGCTTTGTCGTGTGCAAACAATCTATATATATATATAATATGTACGATAGTATGTATGTGCAACTATGTATACATTATACACAATATACAGGATGTACAACGCATCTGGTACAAGCCATAACATCAAATTAAAGTTAAAGCGGTAGAATATAAACAAAATTTCGTTAGAAAAAATTAAATGATGCATCTCAAATCTTCAAAATAGAGGCTTTTTAAAGGTTTCAAACGCAGCTCTGTTTTTTTAAGTGCAAACACTACGTATTTATAATTTCAATTAAACACTTATAATTTAGAATTTATAAAATCACGCTTCAAATATTCTGTCTCCTTGGCCGGCACTTTATTTAACTCTTGAACCATTGTCCAACATCTTGGTAAAGTCCAACCGTTTTCGATGCGATTCTATTAAGCTGCGTTTTCATCGAATTCTAGGATTACGGTAGTATACTGATTATAATTATTCGGATACTGATTGTCCAAAGATGGATTTCTAAGTTGTCGATTATTGGAATGCGTAATCAAAAATTCTTCGATTCTTGAAACATGGAAATATTGTTAAAATGTGGTTAAAATTATTGAGTAGGTATTGCCACTTGTTATCGATTTCTGAGATCAAATCGACTTTTTTCTGCCGCATGCGACATTCTTGTCCCTTTTTTAGGGAATCATTACAATTTTGTCGGTGGTTTACCAATCGAAGGGACGTTTGTTCCAATCAAAATACAACTTATTCGAGAATTGCCATTGCCTCAGAGAGACAAAGACAGAGACAGAAACAGAGAAGATTTGGAAGATAGAAAACGGTACCTGAAAAATACCTTTCCAGCACGACCAGTTGAAGGGGGAAAATCAATTTGTTCTCGTAAAATTTCCTAAAACGTATTTTAAACGTAATTTGTTAAAGGAATGTCACAGAGAATCGGTTGATTTTTCTTAAAGAAAACGCGCGAGTAAAAAGTCGAATCTCCGCGAGTCACCAAACAGAAATATCCGAGGAAACTAAGTCCCGTTATCAGGATGGATAACGGTGTTAATAATTGGCCTTTGTCTGGACATTTCGCAGTCTCACTCCGAGTTCTACTCTACCATTTATTAATCTGCCCTACTCAAATCAAATATGTATAAATAAATTTCATGTAACGATCAACGGTTACTAGAAGAAACGATTATTGTTTCACCCTTGACTTGGTTTCGTCGTTCGAAACCAACTTCAAAGCATAGATATGTATAACAAAGGTATAACGATCCCTTAATTGATATCGCACATGCGTACGCGTATTTAATTTCCCTTATGCATTTCCTTTTGATGGTGGAATAAGCATTCCATTATTTGTCATAAATAACTACTATCGTTTACCTACATATCCACGTCACTCCTTACTGTTTTCCGATATTCGAGAAGAATTTCATTAACTACGAGTAATAGTTTTATACTATTTGGTCAAATGTAATTGTACGTCTTTCAAAACAGGTTCTATCCAAAAAATGTGTAGAAAATCTTACAGTGAAATATTTGTCTTTGCGGATCAACATAAAACGTTATTGTAAAAATAAATCGAAAATTATGTGGTTGTGATCTCAAGAACGAAAACGAATCGGAGAAATTTTAGCTTTGCGAAAATGCATTTTTCTCGGATGTATAATATATGTATGTACACATAATATACAAAAAAGCACTTGACGCAAGATTTCAAATTATCCTTTTTCGTGCAGATTAGTTAACGAGAAATTCAATCAAACCGAGAGTAGTAATATACAAGGTTACGTGGCATGGTAATGGCTAATGACGAATAACAACGCGCAAGATGATAAAGTATAAAGCAGAAAGAAAGAAATCTGGATAAAAGAAAATATTCATTTATCGCCTATTAAAATGATTAAAAAACTGTATACTCGAATATTTAAAGTTAGAAAATAGACAAATATTATCTAACGATCGTTTCAACAATTCGATCGCGCAAGACTTCAAGATTGACTAAAGCTAAAATGAGTTATCGCGTCGTTCGAACGAATCGATTTTTATTATTAATAATTCGCCATTTACACCCCACATAAGCCCATGACCTATTACGAACCCTTCTTATCTCTTATTTGCGTCACCTGTCTATTTTATTTTATGTAACCTACGTTACTGCAAAATCGATCTACAGTCAGTTTATTTTTATACAAATAAAGCGACATCTTCTCTGCCCGAAACTAATTATAAGAAGGAACCTGCTACTCGTAATTCGTTACTTGAATTTTGGACGCGCCCAACTGATATCATATAACTTTATATCATCGATATTTGTATCTATATAAAAAAAATTTGGAATTTCTACTAGAATGCATCGAAAGAATAACTTCTATTTTATTTAATAAATAAATAAATTTTATTTACGCGTACAAGCATATTTATCCTTAATATTGAACATAACTATCATATTGTATTTTATCCAATATGGTGATACTCAAACGTGATAAGTGATAAGTGATTAGTGATTAGTGATAAGTGATTAGTGATCTTCAAAGGAATCAAACAAGCAAGAATTCCAAAGCTATGAAATAAAAAATAATCACAAAAGTGCAGTTGAGAAAATAGAATTTTGCTCAAGTATTATATAAAGGCAGAGGATATTATATTATATATGTATAAAGAATAGAGAGAACATGGATTTCATTGACGCTCGGTGTACGGTCTCGCGTTTCTCACGCTCTTATTCTTTAGTAGCTGTTGTAAGTTGTAATTTGTAACGATTCCGGCATAGCATGGCGAAAGGAGATCCAAGTTGTTTCGTTTCGACGAGCAAAAAGCGGCATTGAATGTTGTCGATCTGGTCGATTGTTAGAGTTGGAAACAACATACACAACGAGCAACAATAAACGGGTCGACAGAGATTATTTAACTAACGGTAACGGTATGTATCGATCGCCACCGTCATCGCCATCGCCATCACCATCGCTCGTTCGACGCGATGGTCGAGCTCACCGGACTGGCCTAATTGTCGTGAAAATGTTTACAGGAAATCACGCGATAAAATCTTTCGCTTCACGCTATGTCGCATAGAGTTACTATATGAGTTTCAGATTCTCTATTCCGATCAACTGCGACGTTGTGTAGCAATAAAATATAATTTAGCGATGGCCAGTTGAAATAGAAGAATTACGTTGTACGATATATCTACATTGACTCATTAAGATAATGCAACACCGAACACAAAAAGCTTTCATTGATTTATCATGATTACATTGGTAACATTTGAAACTAATGCGAGAATATATACGAAATGTACACACGGTTCTAAGTTTAAATTATGACTAATAAATATCACTCACTTTTTCATACAACTATTTACTACCCTCTTTCCCAATGCTAAAATCGTGCAAATTTCGTTCAAGCAAACGGATATTATTGAAAAAGAGATTACTTACAAACGCAAACAAATATTAACTTTTAACATAATTTAGCGAAATTATAACGAAAGATAGGTCAAATTATCTCTATAATCTATAACATAAGGAGAAATAGCTAAAGAAGTATTGAATGTAATCAAAACGCTCTGATGACGATGAACATAATCAAAGTGCTTGTAATAATAATGAAGTGATTTTGAAGCGGTAAGCAGAAGAAAAATTTTACTTCCGTCAATGCTATCAGAAGTCAGAACACACCTGTCGGATCGTGGTGTTTCTTCAAGTCTGTCCAAGTGGAAACAGCAGAAATGCTAAAGGAAAAGGACCAACTATGACAGACGGAAAAATATCAATTTCCTGATTTATGTCGTTGCGTCATCGTATTGGTTCCTCGCAATGTTTACATTCCCAATTACCTGTGTTCCTCCCTTCTTCTCTTTCCTTTCTCTTCTCCCTCACTCCACTATATATAATACATACATACACAGTCTTATTCATCCCATGATTCAACTGGTAATCACCTGCATAATTACCTACCAAGAATTGAATTAATTCCGAAAGATAACTTGACACGAGTTTCTATCCTCTAACATCTCTTCTCGATCTCAAAATAAAATATCCTGCATGTACATACGTAAGTATGTATGTATTGATTAATGGGGAAGAGGTTTTCACGCTTATATTTGGTATGTTTTACATTTGCATTTTCCACATACATTTGGAAGCAAAGCAAACTTTCTTCTCACTTTTTCAAATGCATATGTATATAAATACATACATACACACATGTACATATACATACATATATGCTGACTTATAACAGATGTAAATATGTACATACGAGTATAATAACATTGTATCCATCTTTTAGCAAACTATTATTGGATCATTTAAATTCAAATAATCTTATATCTGTTATAATTTCCAAACGACATTTTTTCATCCTCGTTATTCCCTCTAAATGTTTCCTTTTGATAAAATCAGTCAACAGTGTATCACTGTAGCGTGCAATTTTAAGTCGTTCTCTTGTATCTACGTAAAGTTAAATATCTTTTTTTGTAAACATTTTATCATTTTCCTCATAATAACCGTGATATATGTATAAAATCGTGATTGATAGTTGTTCCGTTCGCTCCTTTATACACACATATGAAACAAGAAAGTGAGTATATTGACTTGCGCGTGACATTAGATACGAGTCTCCGAAATTTTGTCTGCATAAATAACTTATGAAAGTTATGAAAAAAACTTATCTTGAAAACTGACACATAATACATTGGCTTCTTTGAAACCAACACACGTATGTTAAACATGAAGAATATAGAAAATACAAAATATAGTAAATTGTGAGTCTCCAAGTTTTTGAAAATTTTACAAATAGTATCATTTTCTACTCTATTTTTAACATTATTCACACACTACTTTAAATTCTTACGATTAGTTGAATAAACAAATCTTAACTAAACACAGGTTTCATATAAATAAGATAAAGGTATTAGTTCAGGTATCGATATCGGGTAATTTTTAAAGTATAGTAAAGATAAGAAATAATTTCTCCACGATACATTGTCTTGAGGTACAGAAAGAGAGAAATAATTGAAAATCACAGTAATGATTATGGTTGGAATTGGAAAGAAGAAGAAAACAAGAACGGTTTAACAAGTTTTATTTCCGAGGGATCTGTGTGAGAGCAGTGTCTTTTTGATCGTTCCACGAACAAAGGAAAGGACCTGAGATTTGGCAACAAGGGAAACCTTTCGAAAAAGATACGGATACACCATAGTAGCGATGATGGCAGTAGCGCGGAGCGGAACGGCAGCGGTGGCCAAGCACGGTGCCTCCACCCTCCAAAAAACATCTGTCGGGTTGGAGTAGAACACACAGGCACACAGGACACGCCCGCATGAGCGCTCGTTCGGACTTTCTCTACCAGCACCGGCTGTGCTCTGTGCTCCACGAAAAATACCATCGTTTCCTAAATACTAATCGCCGAAAAACCTATAGCATCTAGAAAATACAAGTAAACTGGATACATCATTTTTGTGAATCTCCTACGGCAGAATCTTGCAAAGTTACAGGTTCTCTGAAACGACGTGTGATTTCTGTACCGTTATACACAACAATACATATATCTAGGTACTTTGATATTTCATAGATAAATGATACGAGATCCTGACTCATTTTCTTTTCTCTTTCCTTAGCAATTTTCTTAGCAAACTAAATGAATCAGCTGCGAATATTTATAGAACTTCAGATTTTTGTAAATAAGACTACAGAAATACAACTTAAATATGGATTCGTGTCATGTACTGAATATTATTATAAGTGATATATGTCAGATATTTTATGTACTCTTACATATTATATGTATTTATGTACATACATTCGTACATCTTTAAATTTCCCATTAAATTCATGGAAATCTGCAATTTAGTAATAATAAAATAAAATTAATCTTTTTAATCCTGCATACAGAATAAAAGTTACATAATCAGAATAAATTAGGATTCTTAAACAAGCGTTGTTACGTCCCGTGACCCTACCATATACTATAATCCATCCTTCGGTCAAGATGGCCACCAATTGTTTAAACATATTTACTCGGATCCGCAATAATCTTAACACGTCGGTCGCCACGTCAGACGCTACGGGAGACGGGCATGCTTCCGTGTCGGCCCGTCGCCCAAATATGGGTGACGCTCTTCTTATTCAAGTTAATTAAATATAGGATATTATATATAAGATATACAACATAAAAGGATTAAAAACACGTTATACCATACTTTTCATTAATTTATATTCTGGATGAAATATTACATTATGCTATGTCGCATGGTATTTGTTAAAACATTCCAAACACATTTGCAGTGATTTTGGAAACTTCGAACAACATGTTGTAGTTTTTTTTTACGTTTTTTCTCACTTCTTGGCGTGTGACAGTTTGCCTCTACTTCTCGTAACATAGGGCGCACATCCTTCTTACAGGCTTGCCTTGCTGATTCTTACGAAGCTCCAAATGGTGGGACACCTTCTTCGTTTTCTTCCGATGGTTGTCGAGCACAACATTTTCTGAGGACACATCGGACCATTCGGAAACGAGAATTTCCCGAAATTTTCTTATCTGTATTTTTCTGTTTGTGGCTGTTTGGTACACAATATGAGCATTTACTATAATTGTTCCTAGGAGTAAATATAGTGCTAATTCCCGATACCACTTGATGCTATTTCGTATTGTAATGAGATATGAGACCAACTAGTCACTTCTGTCGATACCAATTTTTTCATTATTGTATACAATTACCGCCAAATGTTTCTGTTTCGGAGGACGTCCACGATATGTAGAATTTGAGATTGAAATCATAATCAAATCAATTGCATGTTTTGTTGATAATATTCTAATATCTCGAACATCTCTCCGTTTGAGCATCACAATACCGTTCTTATCTTCTCGTGCTATCATTTCACTTCTCTTCAACTGGTATGACATTACGAAATTGGACATATATTTTTTGTTGTACCGTACAGTTCCAATGACATGCGTCCTAAAATTTAAAACAAAATTCGTCCTTCATTTAGCAATTTATCTGCAAGTTCAATGCAGACGTTTTCAGCTATGCCAACTTGCTTACTTTCAGTGATATCTCATCCGGAATATACTTTTGCAGACCATGTGTAACCTTCGATGGAACACAGTTTGAATAGTTTTATACCATACTTATGTGATTTCGTCGGTATGTATTGCCTGAATGTTAGTCGTCCTCTCCAAAGAACCATTGATTCGTCGATTACAATATCTTTGTATGGTGAAAACATTTTTTGGTAATTATCTATCAATATGTTTATAAGTGGTAAAACTTTTCCAAGTCTGCTTTTCTGTTCTATAGTTTCGTTATTTGCAAAATGCAAGTTTGCTAATAGCAATTCAAAACGATTACGGGACATTCTGCTACGTGGAAATGGAAAGTTGCAAATAGGGTTCGTTGATAAATTATTCTTATATCTTTTATTACCTCTTAACATAGTTAAATTAATATAGTTAAAGTCAGTGTAGTTTCCATTCCATTAATTACCTTTTAACGAATTATAGCTCTGAATTTTACTAGAATATACAACTTTCATCGTTTACATAAAATTTTGTTCAACTTGGACAAAACACATTTACAGAAATTAAAATAAAAAGCAAGACTAATTTGTTTGTATTTTTACAGTCTATTTGTTTTCAATAAAATATTGTCCTATCCTTATATTTTCTATTCTTATATTTACTCAAAATAAAAAATTTGGGAAATTATAAGAATGTATGACATGTATGTAACAATAATCTGAAAATACGATAGCAAGTATCTTTTTAATTTGTATTATAAATTTTATTAAGTCATATATATATATATATTTGTTTCCCTTACTTTGCATTAGTGCAGAATATTTATCTTGTTTCCTATCGATGGTTATAAGCTTCGCAGTTAACTTCATCGAAGAATTATAGCTGACGTGTGATAAAAAAGGAGAAATAGGAAATAAGCACTATCAAGCAATCGACAGAAGCTGCTAAATGACATGAATATGACAGGAAGTGGTGCCTCCACTCGATTTCTTGTGGGTCAGGAGCGTGGGTAGAAGGTAGAACCAAGTAACTGGAGCGCCCCTCCTACTCCTACAAACCTGCCCCTCCTCATTTCTACTTTCACCCTTCCTTACCGATCCTTCTGCGCTTATCCAGCTCTGTAAATGTAAGATACATAATACTGAAAAACATCTGCTGTACGTTCGTTTATCAAGAGCGAATATTCATACAAAACTATTTATAATTGAACTATGTAGGAAAGATTTTTGAAACATCATTAATGTCTATTGGTAAGAATAATATTTTTAAAATAACATTGAAATGCCATCATAACTATGATACAGTGTGCGATTGTACATATAAATGTTAATTATCGAATAGAGAAATAATGAACTTTGCTTGTACTTATACACTTACTTAGCTTCTAAACTTACTAACTTCACTTGAATTTAATAATGTGAAATTTCCCTTGAAATTTAAATTACCTTAGAAAAAGTATGTGAAAAAATTACATCACAAATAAATAAGAAAATATACAAACAAAAAAAGTTATAAAACATGTTATATTACTTTATCCATCATTTAAATAGAATTGTTTGTTTATATAATTAGATAACAAAATTGTACTCTCTTTTTTAACCTCGACCTCCTTTCCACTAACACATGAAATCGAGTATAAGAATAAAATATAGTATCTGTGTAAATTACAAAAGAAAAAGCCTTTGGAAACAATGAAATTTTCGTGCACGAACCTTTGTCCTTTCGTAAATGTTTGTAAATAAAAAATCAAGATATTATTGCATCGTTGTGTAATTTGCGTACCATGTAGCATGCTGTAACATCTGTCAGGACTGTTCAGATTGTAGATACTCCTACAATATAGCTTCGAACAACGGAACGGACAGCCATGTTTCGGGCAACATTTGAGCTCTGCTTGCTCAATGCACACTTGCACACATCAGTTTCCATTCAACTTTCCACAGTTTCACCTTTTCATCCTGGTCATTTCAAAAAAGACTAGTCGAAAAGATTTTACTGATTGTAGGTATTCAATAGTAATGTAATTTAAACGTAATAACATTCTCCTAATCTTTTACAACATCGTTTTTATGCGTATGTCCCATAGTGAACTTTACGTGATTGTTTGAGTAGTTACATTTCTATTTTTATCGCTCACAGTAGTAGTAACGCAAATAAAACTAACCACTACAGGTGATCTACCGTTATATGAATAACCTAGCTTAATCATCTTTTAAATTTCATCTTTTTTTGGTGATAAGAAAACAATATCGGAGGAAAACATTATTTTGTTTCGAAAGACTAAATATTATGGTAAGCATACTCCTTTTAAATGGTAAGTACTACATATTAGTAGCATCATTATATTTATTTCTAATATAAAAATACTTGTAAATGAAATTCATGGGAATTTCTTATTGAAAAAATCATATCATTTTTATATTTAATGTTTCATTTTTTACGAAATGCAACGCCTATACTCTTTACATAAATTAATTATGTAAAAATATTTTTGAAAAACAAATGTTTCAATAGAAAATTCGTAATAATTTCGTAAACTGGATACGTCTATATAAGTAAATCTCATTGACATCGAAAAAATCATATCAGTCATCAATTTCCCATTAATTTATACACTTTAATAAAACTCACTTATGAAATTCGCTAGAAATTAATTAAAGTGACTTATGACCAATATATGTATATGTACGCGTATAAGTAACTTTCAAGTTACTTAGCGATACACGTATGTACATTGTACATACATATATAACTACATAAACGGTTATAAAGACTGAGAATAATACTAAGCAGCGCGGACGAAGCATCTTTAATAATGACGAGCAACTTCTACAAATCACCGGCATAATGTAGAGCTTGTTCTACTGCTGTTTTATCTCATTGCAACCGGTTTATGAAAAAATCACGCATGGCATTAGCCATTTACAAAACAAAATGAAAGTACGCGGCGTCGTACGTACCTATATTTAATCAGCTGCATTCTTCTGTTTCGTAAATTTGAGAAGATACGTTCTATATTTCCTACTCCTGTTTCCAATAAATTCTGGCAAACTATTACGTAGTATTTACGTATATTGATAAAGCATTCTATATTTTATATATAAATGTTACAATAAGTTGTATTAAAGTTTTATATATTTATATATATATACACACACATATTATGTAGATACTTAAATCCTCTGTATGTTTACAATATTGAAATTTGCTACAGAAAAATTTCTTTTATTATTTTTATTAACTTTTTCATAAAATAAAGGGAAATAAAACAAATTAGGTGGCGAAAAATTGATAATCAATATACCTATAAACAAATTCTTAATATATCGAACTCAAATATAACAACATTATATTACATATAATACTCAATATGTAGATATATGTTCCTCATTTCGTCATTTCAAGCAGATGTTATATTACTATTGTCAAAAATGAATTTTTATAAGTATATAAGTAGATGGTGTACGTTCAGTTACATTCAAATTAAGAGCGGCAGCTGATATCGTTACGAGAGATCGCTTATTGCATTACACGCTCCAGGTGTTTGGTAAAGCTTATCACTATGTCCTGAGAATCAAAAAATAGGACGCTGTCACATCGATTCTACGTCAGTTTATGAGTTTGTTATTAACCTACTTATTATATACATATTACATCCCTAATGCACAACTTGAACAAGCAGCACAACCTCGACTCACTTTATGCTACATACTATAGTAAATAATAAATGTTTATTTTAGAAAACAATTGATGAACAATTTATAATAATAGGCATTATTTATACGCATTTATAATAAGACACACGTTAAATATTACGCATATTCATTCAGCTGGTAGTATCTACGTAAACTGGAAAAATTTATTCTTAAATTGATTGTGGGTATATTTAGTTAGCAAACACTAATCTATTAGACGCAATGAGTTCCGTTTCTACTTGAATTTTTCTCAATTTTGTTTTTTCTCTTGAAAATTATACAGGAAGAGGTTCCCGATAGCAACGACGATAGCATTTTAATGCTACGATATTTTAAGGAGATTTGACAACTTCTCCAATTATGAATCACACTCGGTATTGATGTGATCCTGCACAAGTAAACAAGATATAATTAAACATCAAAGGCTGGTGGTTATACTAGGCTGATGAACGGCCAGAACAGGAGCGCAAATCTCTTCATATTTATAATAGTATAGGTATACTATACTAGATAGGACGTTTTCTAAGAGCGCACCCTTTGAATAAGTGGTAAAATTACGTGGGACGAGAGTCTCTGTACGCGTGAATGATCGCGGCTCGACTCGACTCGTGGTAAAAAGAGATACGATAAAAAGAGAGACGCGGTGAAGGGACAAGCAGTAGGGAACAAATAAAAGTAGACTGTAGAGTGCAGAATTGCAGAGACAGCTGGTCGCTGGAGCTCTGTCTCCCCAGAGAATAGAAAGAGACATAGCGCACGGCACGGTGACGGCGAACAACAAGCCTATATGACGCACGCACGGATGCACACACAGTCTGAACATAAGCACGCACATGCGCATCGACTACCACCTACCTTCCTTTCTATATTCTGACTCTGGCCAACCTCGTGACCACCGTTCCATGACGCACCAGGAACCAGTACTACTTATATATACCAGCGATCGTGAAAATTCACTGAATTCACTCACTGACATTCTCATTCGGATCAGTTTTTCTCCGTTGCTCCATGAACCAAACATAGAACTTCATAAAACATCTTTTCAAAACGCGAACTATAACTCAAAATTAATCGAAGATTATAAGATTTCATTATGCAGAGTAAGACTTGGTTATTATTGTTTATATCATAAAGAAATATGCAATATTGTTTCGAAGTAACTAACTACTAACAATATGTATATTAGCATTCAAATAAAATGCGTTCAAAGATAAATAGAAGATATACATCTGCGATTATTTCGTGAGATATAACATAACAATGGTGAAAAATAGTAGCAGCCAAGTTATACTTTTACCATAACCATGCTATAACCATTTCCGTTATAGGACCGGTGGAGCCTACCGTTGTTACATCATCTTGCTATTTTTTTTCTCAATATCATTGACTTCATGGTTTTAAATGCTTTAAGATTTTATATTAATGTGTATGTTTAAACGTTAAACACGCTAATTTACACTGCTATCGTATGTCTGGTATCAAAATTAAAACTGTCTAAGTAGTATACGCTATAATAGCATAGTGTATAGACAAACCACTAATACAATAGATGTCTTAAAAGTAAGTTAGGCTTCGATTGTTATATGGTTTCCATTTTCATCGCTTTAAGAGTTTAAAACTTAGAATTTAAAATCCATGACGCCTTGAAAATGGAAAAAGTCGTTTGGCAGAATTTTCTTCTCTTTCTTTTTTTTTCTTTTTTTTTTCTTTTTTGTTTGAGCAAGAAACACCAAGAACAACAACAAGAAAAACACGAGAGAGAACGAGGCCGCACACTGCACCACAGGATGAGAAACGGCGTAGTGAAACGAGGTCGAATTGCGAGGTCGAGAGAGCTTCTTTTATCGTCCTTCCTTTGAAAACACATATTATGTACTCTTGCTCGTATACGTACTAGTTTGTAAAAACTGATTATGCAACTAAATTTAAAAACTGATTTTCGTAAATATCGCCATCGAAGTAGTATTTGAACGAACTACATATGTTACTAATTACGTAGTTGAAAAATAGGATGACTTCGATAAAAGAAGGCATATCAACTGAAAAACAAGTATAATGCGTCTAAAATCTTACATGGGTGCAACGAAAACGAGCATAAACAGTTGCAGAGACAGAGAAGCAATTAATCGGATGATAAACACACAATTGAAGGTGATAAAAGTGTGTATATACGCTATCAAAATAAAAATGAGAAATACAAGTCCATTTATGTCCAAGGCTTAGGTTTTATCTGCCAGCCTACGCTCAATACGCAGTATATCTGGAATATCTTAAACTATAAATGGATGTAATATTACGAAAAAAAAGATCTAATCCAAGAATGCTAGAAAATACGTTATAAATGTCGATAATATAATATAAATGAATTATGTATATTATCGATAATTCTCATATTATCTAAAACCACTCGTTATTCTGGGTTAAAAACACCTACAGTTAATGATAAAATTGTATTATGTGATACTATGACTCTTTACCGCTGTGCCGTGCCGTAACCGACATGGTAGCGTCATTTCTGGGAATTGAGAACCTACTTTGCTGTCTTAGGTCTTAGCCAATAATAACGAGGAAACCCCAAACCAAAAGAGATTTATAGATTTATCATATACATGCTACAAACAAACCGGTTCTTCGTATACACCTACTTGCTATCTATTCGAAAGCTCGTTTCAATCGGATCGACCGCGAATTTTACCACCGCATTCTAATCTGATCACAGAAATAGGCACTCGAAACTAGTTACTTCGAGAAAGGCACAATGAAGAATCACAGGCATAAACTATTATTTTATTCATATATGTATATAACTCAGTTTGTAAAGTGAAATTTAGATAACATTGCGATTGCGATATGCATATATACTACGGTATATAATGTAAAAATACAATACCGCAGAAATTGTAGAAAAATTTTAAACGGTCAAAAAAAGTAATTTTGCCAAATACATATGCGAGTGCTTTATATGCAGCGTGCAACACATTCTTACTTACGTGTGTATATGAATGTATACATATGTAGAGGGACGTAGCATGGGAAGGCATGGGAAAATTGTATAGAAAGACCAGGGTTCACAGCTGGAGGGGAAACTACGGAGTAGATAGACAGAAGGGAACGTCGCGTCATGTCGAGACGCACGTTGGACGCTCCGTTGAAGCGAAGAGAGGCAAGCAGCAGAGTTGGGAATCAGAGGGTCTCGGAAGATGAGTGGGGCACCGCACCGCAGAGTGAAGGGAAAACCAGAGAGGCGAACAGCGAGGCGGCGAGCCAGACCTGCGCTGCCTCTACCGCTTCAGGCTTGAGGGTTAAGGCCCGTTACGCAACGTAATAACACAGTGAATTTTTTTTTTAAAAACGTCGTCCAGGTACAAACCAGTCGGAAACTCGGTACACACTTGTATAACCACTGAAAATTTATTTGTCATTTGTTTTATACTTATATTTTATTCAATGTCTATTTCATTAGTCATCTATTTATTAACGTAAATAAATTCTTGGGCAGCTTCATTATTGTTTCAAAATTCAACGTTCTTCATAGTAAAACAATAGTAAGCAATAGCAATATCGCTCAGAATGTATAGGATGTATAATAGAAAGAAGAAAGTAACATTATGTCTGAATACGCAAACAACAGGTCACTACGCAAGTAATATATTGTCATGTTTTCGCTCCATAAAGTAGAGAAATTCTGATAACAGTCAACTGTCGTTATCAACTCACAGCGACTTTAAGTTAAAATATTTCAATTCAATCCTTAGATATGTAGGTACTACTAATTGTAAACAAAACCCAAGTATATACATGTACATCAATGCTTTCTGATACTCTTTGTGTGCGCAAGCGTATATCGTGTATACAGCGTTGCCGAATTTCTATCAAGCAGAGAAAAATGGCCACCGACCAGGCATGGAGGGAAATGGGGAGTAAAAAAAAGTGAACATAGAGAGGGGAGAAAGGGAGAGATAAGAGAAGAGAGTTGGGAAGAGAGACAGAAGCCAGTGTAAGAGAGACGCGTGAAAGCCTCTGATACAGTGTGCAAAAGAGGGGACAAGGTGAAGAGGAGGATACTCGACTCAGTAGCGTAACTATCATGAAGCAAATATGTATAAGGTATAAAGCAACAGATATATATAATGGAAACTGGTCAATTTGCAGTTCTTGGTAAAATTACGAAATAATGTATCCAAGTAAAAAACATGGGTATAGTGTCAAAGTTTAGAAAAGAGAAATTCGAAAATTTAATACAATTGTAAGAACTATTTTTAATTCATTATTTAATTTAAATGTAGATTTACGTATGAATGTAAAAACTATTGAATATAACATAAGCATGATAAAGCAAGACAAAAAGGAAATTTTAAAAGATGTATAAAAACGAACAAAAATATTTTAATTAAGTATATATGTATTATAGTAAAATATTGTAATTAAGTATGTATGTATAACGTATATAATTATGTATATTAATATTGTCGTGTATAGAAGACTATCTGTGATTAGTATATCAATGTATTCACAAATATTTTTCGCTGTATGTGTTAAAGTAACAAAAATTATGCATTTTGGCAAACCTATAATTTATAACATTAATTTTTAATAATCTCAAAAATATTTTATCGTTATGTATTCATAAACTGTATTAGTGTAAAACTAAATGGCGATTACAGTCGATTAATAGTTAATAATATCAGCTTGAATAGTTTTTTGCAGTCTACGTTGTACTGAACATATTATTCAGAAAAATAAAAGTGTATTACTGAAAAGAAGTTCTCGTTTACCCTGCTGCAGCGGGTATTTTTTTGTGAAGGCTTGAGAAGGGAATCGAACGACCGTATTTCCCCTCTCTTGATTACGCCACTGGCTCGACCCAGCGAGGCAGCACGGACAACCGGGTGCGCTGTTGCCAAGCGGAAATCACAAACCTACGGCATTTTCTTCTTCCACGAAGAGGAAGACGAAGACATGTATTCGTTTGCCGTGTTGCCTTCTGCATCAACCAAGCTCAAAAACAACCATCTCCATAATTGTGCGTCAATTTATTAATCTTATTTAACAATACTATCCTCAATATAAACTATCAGTAGTATCGATCGATGTAGTAAACGAATCTATACATCATTTGTACTACCATCACCATCACCATCACTAACATTAATCAACGTTAAAAAATATTTTTGTCGATTAGTTCATGTCCTTTTCAGACACAGTGAGGTAAATATAGGATTATATATAAATATATATATATTAATAAATACCAAACATTTTCTTTTATTCAAAATGAACCTCCTGTTTTCATAAGCCTTTCAATCAAATAAGGACGGTACATACATGTGTGTGTGTGTACTATATACGATACAGAAATGCTAAAGATTATTGCACTAATTTGCATTAAAAAATCAATATGTCTAATAAGTGAAATTCTGGAATAACCAGAAAAAGATTTTAGTATTTACTTTCACTGTTACTATTACAATATCGATAATTGACACGTTTTATAAAAGTCAGAGAAATTGTGATAGATCGACTGGAATGTCATTTTCCAGTATTTCTGCATTTACAATAACAAGAATTTAAATTATCTATCTCTTCAATGCACATAACGATCATTTGATTATAGATTATATATATTTATATACATTGCTAATTTTAAGAATATACTATACATACATGTACTACTTGAAACAATTAAATAATCATCAAATCAAAAATAGATAAAATATTACAGTTCTGACATTCTCAAGAAATACTTGTTTTATATAATACATATTACAAGAATCCGTAATGTTCCATATTTCAACAATAGAACATCTATAAATATTGCATTGCTGATTATTATAGATAAATTTTATATTTTCACAGATCAATAATATGTACATAGTACTTGAAATATCAGATCCTAAACTAAAATAACTTTTAACTCGCAAAAGATCATTATTAATTTCATTGCTACCGCTTTTATTTATTATAAATGCGTAACTTTTGCGAAATCTTTCAATTAAGTTAAAAAAAATGTTTAACAGACGTCCATAAATTTATCAAAAGAATTTATATAAACATCTTTTCCTTTGATCAAGATTTTTGAGCAAGTAATTTTGATTTTCTTAAAAACTCGGGTTTTTCATCGATTAGAAATATTTAGCAATATATGCATGAAACTATGCTTCTATATGTCTAATCAGTTCTGTTGATTATCTGTAACACTTCTATTCCTTATTATCCAATATCCATTGCTATTGAGGATAGTGCGTACGGAACAAAGTTTCGCAGGAAGTGATTAGAATTTTAACTGCGTAAAACTACTATCTAGACTTCCTGCTACACATCATCTGATACAAGCTAAATTTAGTGAGAGTAAAGATTTATTTAATGAAAACAAATTCTAACGGACGAAAAAATCAATATCAACTTATATATATATATATATATATAATACATAATACAGTATATAATAATGTATATAATACAGTTTCTGCAAAAATTCATAAAAAAAAAAGATTTGATAAATTAACATTTTTGAACTAACATACATAATTTATTAAGAACTCACTAATAGTTTACAGAATGCTTTTTTTTTTTATTTCTTAAATAATTCAATCAACGAAAAAGTATATCATACATATGAAAACGTTTGTAAGAATAAATTCTTTGCATAAGAACTTCGAAATAAATGAGCACTGTTCTTTCAAGAAACTTACGCAACCAAGTTACAAAAAGTTAAAAGTATGAGACGATTAAATACAGGATAAATTATATTTCATTAATAAATAAGGATCAAAACTAGTTTATTACTTATCTTTTAAAGTTCGAAATAAAATAATATCACTAAAAATATTATTATTTTATATGCTTTCTGCTCGCTACTCTTCGCATAGAAGAAATAATTGCAAAGCTAAATTTGCAAGTGTACAGATACAAGATTAAATTATTACATGTATTACGATTATTCCTCCATGTTTCAGATACTGCCTCAGAAGTGAAACGCGTGCCTTTTAAAGTAACAGATTAAATATACGCTTTTGTTTAAAAAAGGAATTATGTTCGACGATATCCGACTTAACGACCTCGAAAAAATCACGTAAATCACAGTTTTATAAAATTTCTTCGTGACGATTTTTAAGTAAAGGAAAATGAAAGCAACAATTGTACACTATAAAAAGAAGAGCTTGTACGTGAGTGCTTATTCCCTGTTAATGTCGTTAGCGTATCGAGACAAGAATATCGATGGAGCAATACCACAGTGGTCAGTTTCGACAAATCCATGTTGAAAAAAAAGTCAATATGAAATGGAGGTCGATAGCGTGATGACCTCGAAGCCAATCGGGAATTTTACAATGCCGTGGCCTCTCGCACGAAAGAACATGCTCGTGGTATTTGTGTATATATATATCAAAGGATGCTCTGTTGCCACGTCTTGATTCAGTATAGATTACAGACCAATAAAATAAGTTTTCCTCATGAATCCTTGGCTTTACGCTGCACTATTGATAAATCTTAAGGCAACGTCAGCGATATGAGCATATCTCTTTACTTTACGTGAACCACTCGCTTTAGTCCTCCCATGAGGCGATCAAAATTAATATGTATTATTATATGTTTGTATGTACATTACTATATTATATACATATTATGTATATATATTTAATTTGGATTGTCCGCGACCAGACCAACTATTAATCGATAACTAAACTTGTAGCATTAAAAATTGAATAGCTTTGATAAGAAAAATTAATTACAATTTATTTCATTTAAAGAATTACACAATAAAAATATACTTAACTTAGGAAGATCTTTCTCTTAGGTGTTATACACGTACAACACCTACAACGCGAATAGCGACTATCAACAGGTTTAAGGACTGGTGCAAATAAATGATGCAATATGGTATGGTTACGATTCCGCATTAGTGACACTGTACGTTTCAGCAGATTTATATTTCTAATAAGAGAATCATTCACTTGTTTGTATTGCATCATTCGAAGGATGAATCTTTTTAAAATTATGACGATGTATACACATCGCTATTTGCCTAGATCGGGCATAATATGTGATAGAAATATGACAACCACACGACAAATGTGAAATCGTTTTAGGATCTATTTTGACAATTACATTTTCAAGGAAATTAGGAAATCACAAATATATCAAATGTATATGATCAACTTTCTGCGAGGTAGAAGATATTAAGACTATGTTGTATCGAAAACGAACAATGCAAAGAAGAAACAAATAATATTCCGGATTCCTATAGTTAAACGCTCATTGTCAGCAATATGTACGTAGAATCTATTTAGATATTTTTACTCTTCACTAAACTTTTGTGAAGATCATCGTCGATGTTTCACGGTCTATATCATATAAACATTAAAATTTTGATTGTTACATTAGATTATATTGTTTTGTATGTACGTATGTCATATTATAATTATAAGTATATGTAATGTACGCGCACATTAGAGACTTAATTTTTCCACTATCAAATAATAATCATAACATAGAAAGGGTAAGTCTAGCGTGTGTATACGTATGTAAGAACATGGATATATCATGAACATAGATAAGGTAAAATTGAGGAGAATACTCCGCAATTTAATTTGTCACTTTATCTCAAATGGAGTAGGTTTTGTATAATTTGTTCATAAAATAAAGAATGAAATGAAAATAAACTCCAGTTTAAATGGAAATCCAAGGAAAATATACCAAACAGTTTCACATGCAAAAGATTAAATTTAAATGGAAACTTTTAAAAAGATGCTATGTGAATTATATTGAATTAAATGAAATTGTATAAAGAGAAAATTCAATGTTTTTTCTAAACCGTTTTAAATCAAACCGTTATTTGTATAATATGTATATACATATATAACATGTTTATATTTTCAATTTTACCAATTTCTGTGATTAAACCATAAAGGAACAAAGCTGTTTACATGATCAGTATCTACTCATACGTTCTATGACTACTTTGCTCATGTGTTTGTATTTTACGTATTTATCGAAGACAAATATGCAAATACTTGCTTAATTGTGTACATAAAAATATAAAAATATAAATTTGCATAAATATTCACAATCTACGAATAAATATTAGAAAACTTGCATACGAAATTAAAACATATACATCTGTTAGAGGGCAGCACAAGATAGTCAGTTACAGATCAAAAATGAACAAAATGAGCGCTGCGAGCAAACCGGTCGACGTGTTCTTGATACGAAGGTTTTCATGAAGTACAAATTTTATACTTAATGTTTGTTATAATAAAAATTACTCGAATAATATACAAGTTGTATTTAATACAAAATGAAAGCTTACCTCCTTTTTTTGTTTATATGTTGAATACATAGTCAAATTCAAATTGTAGCTGCTGTATCCAACCTCTAACAATATAACCGACAGGGTAGACTCGAGGTCTTAATTCTCAGAAAAAAGTCACTTGTCGCTTCATAGTAATTATGCACTCACTTTTTCGACACTATCACCCCGTAAATTTTTCTTTTTGAAACAAAGATAATAATTTCACAAACACTTTTTCAACGACATATTCAGGAACGAAATTGTCAATCACGGAACAACCGCATGGCATGGCGACCGCGGTTACAACTCGACGTATATGTACAGTGTTTTAAACGATACGTCACATCCTTAATCCTTGATACTATTGGTTGCTTTGAAAAGAGTCAACCAATCAGTTTTGGAAGTTTTTTATTACGCGGGAAAGTAAAGTAAATTCCGTTAGAAATGTTGAAAATACTTTTAAGAAGTCAAGCATATGCTCTTTTTTTGACAAGTTTAGATATATATCAACCTAAAGACAAATGTAACATTTTTCTTAGAACAATTAAATATAAAAGTCGAATAAAATATTATTATCGTATAAATTACATAAAACAATAATGAACACATATACTTCGATTATATGCAGCCGCCATTGCGCCACTATTTGGATCGGATTCAAATGTCTATTGCTTTAACTGTGTTGTATGTATATTATTTATAACATACTTGCGGAAAGAAAATAATTTTCACTACTTATATGCATATATGTATATAGTACTATTTATAGTATATATTGTATAGTTAGCTGTATTAATCTATAATATATTAATAATCATATTAATATTAATACATATAGAATAAAATCATATTAATTATTTATGGCAAACTAGAAAACAATACTAATACAAAATAAAAGTTGGACAAATAAAAAAGTATATATATTCTATATATTTGTTTAATGAAAATAAAAATGGACTTAAATATATAAAAATATACATATCTTGATATATGCACATATCATATGTACATATATAAATATATTTCATATATAAAATTCATTTACATATATAAAATTTACATATTTCTATATGTAAATAAATGTCAATGCAAATTTTTGAAAAATGCTGTTTTTAAATATTATTATTTATACGTACTTACATAAGTACATACATGTGTAAGTACGTATGTACATATTTACTACACAAGTATATGTTATGACATTTTTATTAGTAGTTATTAGTATTTACAAAGATAGCATTGCATATGCAATGAAACTTTTATTAGCAGTTGTTAGTATATACAAAGATAGCATTTAAATAAATTTTACTTCATTAATTATGTACAGTAACAACATACAGCATTTTTAAGCACTAAAACGAAATTAATTTATGTAAGTAAATCAATTATTATATTTATTGTTAGATGTAATAAGTGAAAAAAATTAATTGGAAAATTTGGAGTGAATAGGAGGGGCATTCATAGTAACGCGTAACTTTAAAAGATGGCAGCACCAGAAATACGCGTACCTCGGCTTGATATGTAGATTACAGAATTTGAAAGCTTTCATGTAAACTTTTTATAATTTATGAAAAATTAACAAATGAAATGAAAATTAAAACGTCCTTATTATTTGAAATACAGGCTGATCCAAGATTAACAGATGTTTATTAAACCTATAACCAAATGATGAATTATTTAAATAATTCGATAGGTGGTGCAGTGACTGGTGATTCTGGTTTACAATTGAACAATGTAGAAATATTATATACTAAAGTGCAACGAGTTTATATGAAGCCACAAAATAAAGAAGAACGTCAACGTGAGCTAAGGGTTAATGTGGAAAGCCATGCGGGTATTAGTCCTGTATGTCGCAAGGTAGCATACATTTTAATGTTTGCATTAGCCTATAATTTGTTGATATACTAAACGATAGTTGGAGATATATTTTTATTATTTAATAATATATTGCGTATTTATATTACAGAGTTTATGTGTTTTGTTAGCAGATGACGATGATCCTTGTTTTCTTTATTCTTTATTCATCACAGAAGATGATTTCAAAATTTTGAAATCTCAACAAGGATTATTAGTAGATTTTGATAATTTTGCGACTCAACTAATATATTTATTAGAGCAATGTCAAATACCTGCTACAAATCTATCAAAAGCACCACCAAAGTTTTTGTTGTTATTAGCAGAAGAAGGTGGAGAATGGATGTTAAAATTAGTTGAAACAAATAATTTTAAACATTTATGTCATTTGAGCCTAAATATATCACCTGCAAGTGATTCAGATTTGAAAACACACATGGCCATGAAAATTAAACACTTGAAGGAAAATATTTTACAACAAAATAGAGATGCACTTGCACTTGAAACAAGATTGAATGACTTATTAAATAAAGTAGAAACAAAAACTAGGGAGTTGGACCAATTGGAACAAAAGTATATAACAGAAAAAAGTCAAATGCAAATACTTTCATCGGAACAAATAGGCCTTGAAAAAGATAAGTATGTAGCAACATTTATATAATTATGTGTGGTCATATACATGAAATATTTATTAAGGATTTTTAAACTTCGGTAGGTTTGCCAAAGCACAGTTGGAGTGGCAGTGTCAAAGTGAAAAACAAAAAATAGAAATAGAACGTAGGCATACAGAAATGATAAAACAGCTTCATACTGAACTGGCAGAATTACGTACACAAAATTCAACGTACAAAGATAAGTTATCTCTTCTTGAAGCAACTAATGTGGAACAACTTAAACAGCTGCAAAATCTTGAAAAAGACCTTAATATTACTCAGAGAGATTTGAATCTACTGAAAAAACAAAATTCTAAATTAGATACAGATTATCATGACAGAGATAAATCGGTAAATAGTTTGAGAACAAAAGTTGCTGTACTTGAACAAGAATTAAAAGATAAAGGTATACTTATTACCAAACATACCGAAATGTTAAAAACTGCCAAAGAACAAAAACAGCACCTTGAAGATCTTCTAACTGAAAAAGAAGGTCAGTTACAACGCAAACAAAATTCTTTACGAAATTTAAGTGATGATTTGGTTAAAGCTAATGAAATATTAACAAAATTACAAAACGAACTTGCTTCAACAAAATCTAAATTAAAATTAAGAACCAGTATAGCACTTGAACAAGAAAGGTTATTAGATACTAAACAAAAAGAAGTTGGTCAATTAGAAAACAAAATGGAGAATTTAGTGAAAGAAACAAAAGATGCAAAAACAGAGATTGAAAATTTGAAAGAACAGCTCAAAACTCAACAGAATCAGTTAGAGGAGAAAGAAAAAATAATAAAGAATAATGATAATGGTAATTAAGTATTTTTAATACATTTTATTATAAAATTTTTGATTAATGATGTATACACAGAACAATAATTTTAAATTATTAAATATTATTAGTTATATTATTTCTGTTTCTGTAATATTTAATATTATTATATTTAATATTATTCAGAAAAATAATATTTAGTATTCTATTTTAGTATCTTAGAAGAAATTGCATTATATATTTAATATTATTCTTTTATATTCTTGCAGTAATAAGTTGGTTAAATCGACGATTAGCAGATAGCCAATCTCCACTACAAAATGCTACTGTAGCAGCACCAATTACAGTACCATCTTCAACTCATTTAACATTACCTCGAACGAATAAATTAATTAGTAATAAATATGAAACACGTACATCTGCACCCAATATAGTACAATCGAATGCATTATCTGGATTACCACTGAGAAATCCCATTGTACAAAATCCAAATATTAATCAAACCACACGTATGACAGCACGATCAATGGGTGTTGGTGTTACTGATAATACAATGGGCATATCAACGTTTAATAAAAGTGGTCAAATTTCGAGTACAAGTACACCTATGGAACGTATCAATTCTTTGAACAAGTTATCTGGAAATGTCGCAGGTTCGTCTTTGGTACCAGTCGCTGTAGAAAATAATAATTCATCTGTACCACCAAATGGTACAAAGATAAAAAGTACAAGTGTCACACTACAGAGTGGATTAAGAAGGGCAGGTTTATCTGATAAGCCAATTTTACCATCTGCATATTTTCCTAAAACATTACATTGATTAAATATACAACAAAGACTATCCAGTAATATACATCAAAGTTGTGATGCCATATAAAAACATATCAGAATATAATATTATGTATAGGATAAAAGGTTATTGTTTCAAGTTTAATGTTGGAAAACAGTACAAAATAGTTATGCAAAGCAAATGATGTTAAAACATATTTTGAATTTTATATCTAAAGATATTATTTTTATAAATTTATATGCATGTATTATGAGGAAATGATAGACATACTCATTTCTTATTATTTTTCCTGTTTAAGTGATTTAATTCGGTGTTTATTGCTAAAAGATAATAATGTAATAAAAATCATAAAAATCTATATTTTTGCAAGTACATAATTTGCTTCTATATTCGCTAAAAAAAAAAAAAAAGGTAAATGTTGGGACGCATAATCATCTCAGATATGATAACAAATAATATAGAATATTAATTACTAATCATTACATGCACATAATATTTTTTAATAACACTGTGTCAATTCATCACTGTTTTTATATAACTACTTTATCGTGAATTTCAAATTTTAGATCAACAAAATGCTATATAAGGATTTAATTAACATTTTGTCTCAAAATTAAATACCGTTTGTTATTATAGTTCATAAAATCATAATCTTATTCTTTAAATAGGTACCTGGGAAAGCTTTTATCGTACAGATTAAAGTGTGTATATATCGTAGTTGTTATAAATTTTTTAAGCTATGTTAATCTCTAGTAAACTAAATAAATGTATTGAATAATTAGAATGTCTTATGATAAAATTAGATTAGCAGAATTTGTTATAAATTTACATTTAGTAAAATTCATGTAATATTGTCTTAAAATAAATGTATATTTTTTATAACTTTGTAATAATAAAAGCGATTTGTACGTATTTTGTATCAGGTATTTTTAGAAATAGTCGTATTTAGCAGATGTAATATAATATTTTTTCAGTATTTTTAAAATAGATAACGAAAATAAGATGTTAATACAAATAAAATGAACTAGAAGCTTCAACAAATTGTACAATTTTTATAAATACAGGGCGTCCTAAAATATTGACAACAAACTTTAGGAGCATGTAATCATAAGAACAAACAGAAAGGTCTTAATAAACAGGAGTCGAAATACCATTAGTTTCGGAATTACAAGATGTTTTTATCAGTAAAACATTACCTTTATAGCATACATATGTTCAATACGTTCTCCGTTCATTTGAATACACACTTCGACATATTTCCTTATAGAAGCGCGCACATGTTGAAAGATCCTCGGCATTTCTCTTATATATCTCTTGGCAGCAGTTTTCGATTCGTTGTATTACCTCATTTACGAAGCAACTGGTTTACTATGCACTATATTTTTGTACGCTAAACATCTCGTAATTCCAAAATTAATGTTTTTTTGACCCATGCTCATTAAGACATTTTTGCTTGTTTTGATGATTAATACGTGCTTCTAAAGTTTGTTCCCAACAATTTAAAATACCCTGTATAATAAAAACTGTAAATATATCAAAAATATGTAGAAAAACAAAGTAATTGTAACATTTTATTATTCAAGAATCTCTTAATATTTGTTTTTCTACAATTTTTTATATGGTTATTTGTACAAATTTTGCTTATATATTTTCTTTCAGACATGAAATATTTCTAGTCTACAAGGTATTTGATACATATATTTCACTTTTTTCAATAATACAATAATGAAATTTCACTAAATTTCATATGCTGGTTATATATATATACAAAAAATATAATTGCATGTTTTTATATATCAAATTTTTATTAATGTTTAAAAACACTGCGACTAAGTTTTATGAGTACACATGTAAAATGTGTATTTGCTGGGTATAAGCCATATTGAAAGAGATTTGTTACATCGTATGGATGGATACATATAATAACAGTATTAAATACAATAAATATAAAATAACTTAATAAATGATTGATATATTTTATTACCTTTTGTACATAAAATTTTAATAAAATATATATTACATAAATACATGTACATATTTCTTACATACATTCTAAAATCTATCTCTAAAAATTAATAGAACTTGTAACACACTTTTAACATGTATGGTATGGAAATGAGAATTTTAAATATTAAATGTACAGAGTTTTCTCTATTAGTTATTACAAATGTAGTACTGAGAAATTATATAAAACAGAAATAACAATTATTTACAAGTATAATGCCAATATACACTATTCTCGATTTAAGTGTACACGCGCTATTAGCATTTCTTTAACTAGTGAAAATACCAAAAAATATTTTATATGAAAGCTGTTGAATTACATACTCGAAAGTTAATGAAATATATAGACTTGTTTTCAAGTGAAACTATACATTTTTATTACTACTGTCACCATCTTCTTTAATATTTAAAAATGAATTCAACGAGTATAACGAGTGTATTCGAAGAATGATTTGTTGAATATCTAACACTTAAATTGGACTTGCTATATACTTATAAAATATTTATTGAATAATTATTGAACTTCATAAAAGTAAATTTTAATGAAAATATATTCTATCAATAATTAATTTATAAGGAAGAAAATATTATAAACACTTTGTACGTAAAAAATAAAAATACGTGATTTATTAAAAATTCATTATTTATTAGTTTATATCAACTGAAAATGTTGGTGCATCACTCAGTGACAATTCTGTACATCCCACATCTAAGAGTGGGAGATCCATTCGTTTGCGCCTCCGTTCACACTTTGGACATGGTTTATAAGCATTTAAACATTCTGTGTGAAATACTGCATTACAGGCTCCACACTAAAATTACATAATATCTAATAACTTATTAAACTAGATTTTATTCATTATTACTATTTTTATATAATTATAATAAAAATATTTACTTACTCTGTATGTCGATTCCATGTCAAAAGGATAAATAACTTTTGGATTATTGCAAATTTCACATATAAAACCTTTCTGACTACAAAGCCAACAATTTATAACATGATTTCTTGCAAATTCTACTACTTTCTGCAGTTGTTGTGCAAGAATTCCATTGGATATATCATAAAGGTCAGAAACAGAATATTGATGAACATGTTCATATAAGTAATCTCTAGGTGCAACTTTTTTCTGTAAGGATTCGATTATAGGTTCACGGCATGTAAACAAATAAGCTCTTAATAAATTTAACTGAATTCTTAATGATTGTAATTGTGCCATACTATCTACAGCCATATAAATTCGTGGATTTAAGACTTTAAGATCTAGTAGTGTAGGGCAATCTTGTAAATATGCTGCAGCCTTATTGCAAACAGGGTAACATTTTAAATCCCAATTATGAATTACTCGTGATGGAATTAGATATTCATTTTGTGACATACAATTTAAACAATAATAGTTACCAGAGAAAGAGCAAACATGTGCTTTTGAAAAGGTCATACCAATTGCATGGCCACATTCAAAACAACTATAATCTTGTACATCCAAACCTTCCTCTTTGGGAAGTTTGCCCAGTTGTTCGTCAAAATTTATTGCAGCTTTATTTTCTGATTGAATTTTGATTCCATCATTAGATTGTTGTTTTTTTGGATATTTTTTTAAAAATTCTTGAAGATCTAGGACTGATGCATTTCCAACAGTATGATAGCTTTGAATAATTGCATCATAAGTAGGTCCATCACCAGGAGTACGAGCTGCATTTGTTCCAGAGTCATGAGATACTACAGATGAAGTCAACGAAGATTCACAATCTTCAAATGACGTAGACCAACCCAATCTTCCAATTAATGAATTCCCTACTGTAGTTGAAACAATATTTTGCAACGTTTCATGATTCTCTACAATATGTCCAACCCCCAAATCTTCAGTATTGTTGCATATATTAATTTCTGCATTATATTTTGGACTGCCATTATTTGAAATTTTCTTTTCTATTTCTTCTCCTGTTTGTAAATCTTGTTCTTCTTCTTCCTCCTTCAAAGACGGAGTTCCTCTTGAATTATTGGTTAAATGATCTATGCCAATGTTATTTGATTTCTTATTAGCTAATATAATTTTTAAAGCTTCATCTTCTGTGATACAACCTGCATTATTAAGAGCAGACTGTGATGAATTAAATGAACCTAAACTACCAATAGAACTAGCAGTTTCAACTTCATCAAAATTGTCACCATCTGTTAATTCTGTAGTTATTGTTTTTGCAATATCTACTGCACTAAATATTGGACAAGATTTCATTGGTGGTGACCATATGCCTGCTAATAGAAGAGGAGTATTTGACCAAAAATTTAATAAGCTGCTATTACAAGCTAGTTTAAAGCATATGTTGTCTAAACTTTCAATTAATCTCTGTGCAACTTCAACAAGGTCTGTATCTCTAATGAATGCAGATCGATTGTAGTATGGCTTTAAAGCTGAATTATCTCTTTTAATAGAACAAAAATAGCTAGCTAAAAGGCCTTCGTTTAAAGCTAATCGTATCCAAGCTCTGCAATATCCAACTTCTGTCGTAAGCTGACTTAATGTTTGTATTTGATCTATAATTTGTCGATGTGAAAATACCAACAGCGGACCCCAAAAACTTGGCTGTGGCACTGCATTGAAATCCGGGCCACTTAAAACTTCTGTTACTCGATTTAAAAGACTGTCTTTTAATCCATGTAGGAAGATAGCTTCCAAAACGGAGCACAGGGTCATACTTTCGTCGCAATTGCCAACTGTATCGTTTTCCTCCACTCCTGGTGCACTTTGCATTTCCATCACGCTGATATTTAACTGTTTTTGCAACGATTCTCTGATTAATACAATTCTCTTGTTCATTGGATTGACTGTTTTCAAAAATGAATTCATCTTTTCGAATTTGACGTTTCACAAGAGTAGTAGTTGCGCTATTATAGTTTCCTCTTTCAAGCATCTTTGTGATTATAATAGAAAAAGTTACCTAAATTTTAGAAGGTAACTCGATGAAATCACTAACTGTGGTAATGAGACGTAGTAGATATTATGTAAATTACATTGGCAGAACTCGAACATTACGCTGATACTAACAAAGAAACAAGGAAGTACCGTCAGAAAAAATACAAATCACAACGTGATAAGAAAAGCACGCGAACTTCGAACCAGTAATAACGCATGACAACGTAATCTCTTGATGAATGTGTGAGAAATAGGTTACGTCACACAATAACAAACTATTCAACCCTGTTTACTTTATATTTAACTTAAAAATTTACAAGCATTATCTTAAGATACGAACAATTAAATCAATTTTTAACATAATGATGATTCGTTACTTTCTGACACTTGAAACATTCCTTGGGTATTCTTTTACACAGATTATGAATCAGCAGCATTTCCGTCAGCTTCGTACTTTTCTTTGATAGTAATACATATCAATGCGATAGATTGCGCTGTGATATACATCAATGTGTGGTGTATCAGCTGGTGGTGACATTTGACATTGATATATATTCGAAAATGTTTTTAATACAAGTTAGTAATATTAATTAAGTATCAATAAATGTGCTTTAATATGTTAATAGTAAATATTTAACAAATGGTATTGTAGTTATTTGTTTCATTAATTCATTGATCGGTAGATGTAGTAGATGAAAATTCGTTATACTATGGTAATACGTTTTACTTATTTCAATAAAAAGGAATGATTATTACAGTTTATAGTTAAAATTTTCGTTTTGTTTATAGATTAGTATTTATAATACCAAAATCTTTGAAGCAAAATTATAGCTTTATATTCTTTAAAAAATGTTCTTAATTTCAATAATTTGACATCAAAATTTAAATTGTAATAGAAATTGGAAAATAGATACAATAAATAAGAAATGTAAGAAATAATATTATGTAAATGGCATATAATTTGACTATACATATTTCCTTACCGCGAGTAATGTTTTTTTTATGCATATTTCTTTTCATATATTATGGAAATCTATTGAATTTTATGTTCGTACACAATTAGCTTCATTGTACAAGAACGTTACCAAAATTTTATCACTGGAATCAGTTTCTGAAATATCGGGCAAGCGTTAAACAGTCTTAAAAAAAATTAATTTATCAAATATATGGGAGTTTCTTTAGATTCTATAATCAAGTTTTTGTTGCTACACCGTTCCTATATTTAAATATGCACTTAGCTTAGAGTATTTCAAATGTTGGAACAGGTATATGTATGTATGTACATACTTGTGTGAACGACCGAATACCGAATACGCATGATAGGACGACGCGTGTTCTGAAGTGTTCTTAGTTTGACGGCGGTAGAGTTCTGGTATGGTAAAGAAGAGAGACAGAGGAAAGAAGTAAGCAAGTTGAACACGAGGACAGCGAAGCAAATACTAGAATCAGGGCTGTAGCATTCTACTGATTATCGGCCTTATTATTGCATATTTTCAAACTTTTATTCTGAACCTTATTAAGGAAATGAACGTTTTGGATGTATATAAAGTGCATTGCTTTCGAAATATCAATTGTATTATCAAATGCATTAATACATTTTCCATATAACATTTTGAGGAAACGTCAAGAAATGTTAAGAAATCTGATAATGTAGGATGTAGAGTATGATAAAAATGTATATACTACATTGTAAATTTAAACAATTTCCTTTCTGCAAATAAAAGAATAGTGCCCCGATGTTGGCATTTCCCTTCTACACATTAGAGACAAGAAACAATAGATTTTCTCACGTGTTACCGGTGCATAGGTGAGATGACTTTATGGTATTTTATTAAGTTACAAAGCTGGCAGAATATAATTTTGGAACGAAAAGTAATTTGCATGGGAGCATATTTATATTTTTGACTTCAGGAAATATAATGTAATTGAATAGATGTAAGAAATTCAAGTGTTTTATTTATTATTGTAAAATAATATTTCGTATTAATGATAAGAGAAACAAGCGTAGTTGTAGATCAAAAGTTCTATCGTAGTACAAAACGTTGGCGTGTACGGACCATGGGTATAGGAACAAAGAAAAAAAATTTTAAGGATTACGGTATGCAGGCGGAAAATATCAAAGCAACGTCGTTTTTATTTACGGCACTGACAATGAGAGGTCAGGTGGTGGAAGTGGTGGGGAGGACAGAGACGTAGGGTATCGGGTCGTTTGGTCGGTGCGCGCTGCGCGCGGAACAGTGATGATTCGACTGGTCAAGATGTTGGTTTGTGTTGTATACCTAATCGTTACTGGTTGATCGATGATAAGAGAGCGTGTGCGTTTTGTTTCAACCCGTACGTGGTTCCGAATACTGTTTGCCAATTGACATTTGGGAGTTGTATTGGAGACGCTTGCTCTTCTAATAACAGATAAGTTGTTTGACAGCGTTTAATGTCGCGACACCGTTATCGAGCGATCTCAGAGTGCTCGTATGTCATGGATGTGAAGAAGTAGGCGTTGTCTGTGTTAAATGCCAAAATCAAATATAACATGACATCCCGCGGAACAACGGAATGTAATATCATAGTGTATAAGTTGGCGGAAAAACGCGTTGCAGCGGTGGCAGTAACAGCAGCAAAAGAAGAAAAAGAAGAAGAGGAAGGAGGAGGAGGAGGAGGAGAAGGAGGAGGAGGAGCAGAAGAGAATCGTTGTAACGTCGTTCAGGGTGCGCTGAATAATTGATTTGCTGAAGAAAAGTAAAAATATCTTGCTATAGACTATAGACTATAGACTATAGACTATAGACTATAGACTAGAGACTAGAGACTAGAGACTACAGACTACAGAGTACAGACTATAGACGCAAGCTCTTCGAAACTGTAGGGTATCGTTAAATGAACGTAGAAGTAGAGATGTTACCTTCGAATACGCTCGAGGTGGAAGTCGGGAGTTCATCGCCTCCGAGAGAATACGAAACGAGCAATAAAAGTCTCCTCTTGGAGACGATCCCTGGCGAGTTGCATACCGAAACAACAGCTTGTCGTTTGTTAGAGGCGGAGGTCGTTGCTCGATGTCAGGAGGAAAGCAACGAGACGGTTAAAACTAAAACTATCCTCGAGTCCGAGTGTTGGAAAAAGAATATCGAATCAGCTGGTAGTAGCAGGTCCGTAAATAATGGATCACGTCAGAGCTTTTCCAAGGTTTCTGCATCCTTGCAGAGCCTCGTTCGTCAAAAGAGTCGGAAATACGGCGCGACCTCGTTACCCTTGGACGTAGATCTTTCGACGTACTCTGCACATCCTAGCTGTCTTCTCGAGGCACCGAGGGAAAATGGTGTCGTTGATATTTACAAAAGAAACGGCGAGGAAACCACTTGCATCACCACGCGCACATCCACGCTTATTTATGCTTCCTCCGTGCAACTATATTCCAGAGGTGACAACGTGCAAGATGTTTCCTCGTCGACGAATAACGTCGCGATCGTCA
Source organism: Bombus fervidus (assembly GCF_041682495.2). NCBI lineage: Eukaryota > Metazoa > Arthropoda > Insecta > Hymenoptera > Apidae > Bombus > Bombus fervidus. The sequence goes on along the minus strand of NC_091523.1, from coordinate 5,216,442 downwards.
CTACTACCACCAGTACCAATAACGTAACTTGTTCGGTCAGTGGAAGTCGCCTTGGTAATACCGCCTCGTCTTTGATAAGAACAACCAGCGTGATCACGGCAGGACCATCTACTTCTTCCTGGAACAATTCCGCAGAAGAGGAGTTGGATTACGTTGTTGACCCGGTTCAAGGAAATGCCTATTACAAGGGACAACTTCTTGGCAAGGTAAAAACCTTACACAAATAAAAGACAAACACCTGTCGACTATCGGTTTTTCTTCCCTGTCCTTACCTTAAGTAAGGTTTCCTAATTTTAAAGGTTTAGTCTCTAATTTTTACATGATTATTCACAACAATTATGTTTAATAACATTGAGAATATGGTGTAACGCGCAACATTCATGTTTGTTGGTTGCTGCTTAAATTGATATACATATTTTGATATTAAGATTACTATTATAGTGATTATTTACGTCTGCTACTTACAATGCTCTATGTTGCAATGCCCAATGCTGTCTTTGTTACGACATAAAAACATAAATATAAGATAAATTTGAGTATTTCAAAATTCTTGTTTACATTTGGTAATTTAGTATTTAGATTGAAGAACAGAAAATATATGAAGCGGCCGGTGGTTAATTAGAAACATTAAATGACCTTAATATATGAATAATATGATTTATAATCTAAATACGATTGGTTACCAACTGTACCAAGTAAGTATTTACACACATATGTATATTAGTCACTTAACAAATATACTTAAGATGTTTAGATATGAGAATATTTTGTATGTGTATATACATTTGTGCATATATTGTCTGTATATATACATCGTAGGTACTATGAGGTCACATTGGTAACTTGTCTTAGATCTTTGTTTTTCGTTTACTTGATTACTAATTTCTTGTGTTGCCAACATCGTAAGCAGTTCATATTTCGTTAAATAGTACTTATCTTTCTATAACACTATAGTCCATACACTATATACTATACGTAGTATATAGTACCTACTAATTCGTTATTTTACGAAATTATAATTTCAATTCCTCTTATATGATAATTCTATTTATATATGTATACATAATAAAATATTTTTACTTTGTTTACCGTATACCATCTGATTGTAGTTATGTGGGTCTAGTTGTCTCTTAATTGCATTATATATATCATAGCGAGATATAACCTTTGTGTTTGTTTCCCAATGATCAATTATATTCTGAATGCTCGAAAACCGAAAATCGAAGGAATAAAATGTAAGAATCACTTCGTATCCGTTTTTGCGTATCAAAAATTTTAATGCAAAATGTTCAGAGAACGTTCTGTTACCATAGTGAGTGGAACCTATTTATTTTAAAGGAAGCTTATGGTAAACAAAGAATCGTGAGAGAACCAATAATCTACAATGTCTAAGTCTACATTAATGATAAGTAAATATATAAATTGTAAAGAATTCAAGGGAAAAACGATCATAATTGAATTGAAATCTTTTTCTCATGTCGATCGAAGCGTATCTCGCGTGTATTATATTACGATTACGTAATCTTCTTGATGGTCCTGAATCCTGATAGAGTGATTTTACGACATTTGGCAAGCGAAATTTGATAAAAATTCCAAATATCTGAAGAGCATCGGTGAGGATCGATCGGCATCGGTTCACGTTCACAGCTCCTAGTTGTAAGGAATATTCTTTGTCTCCGGTTGGTGCGGTGCGATCGATCGGTAGCAAGATGCGAGTTTGCGAGGCTTCTCGTCGTTCTTGTCAACGGGAAAGAGGAAAGAGAGAGACAGGCGATTTCAGAGGATGTACAATGTATGTATATACTCTCAAACTCAAACTGTATCCTCTATGTATCCTCTACTCGAGAAAACCGGTCGTTGTTTCGTCATCCCGATTACTCGGACGTTACTCTGTCTGACTTGCATTTTATGTTAGAAATCAAGCTTTCCGTTATATGTACATAGCTTACTCTTCGATGATTTCGATGTTTCATCGAAACTCACTTCTGATATTTTCACTTTTCCCTGTCTCTCGACCCACATCTATATAATTTAGTTTGCACCATTACTTATCTTTATTATTTTCGATTGGTTGTGAATATGTCAGCAGCTTGTTATACAGATCCGGCCTGAAAGGAACAAATTCGTCCCTCTTATCCTGGAAACATTTCTGTCGGATACATTTCTGTCTTAATTGGTAATAAATTATATAGAAGTTATAATAGATTCGCATTGATTTTTCATTGAAACACAGGCAAATGAGATGATCTATTATGAGTGCAATATTATCCTTTTTATATATGTACATATACTTGTGTATTACTTTTTTAGAATTATGAAAATCGCTACTTTTGTACAAGAATAACTTTTCAGTCAATAAGCTGTACAATAAGCGATATATAATAACATTGCCATTAAATTTTATTTAGACATACTAAAGAACATTAAAATACAATAAAAAGCAATATCGAAAATATGTAATAAATTTGAGTTGATTTGTTGTTGATGATTATAATTGTTCAAGACATTTATTTTATATTACATATAAAAATAAACCTAATGATAAAGTAATTGGTTTGATCACCGCATTTCTGTGTTTGAAATAAGACACAAGGAAAATAACTTGTTAGTGAAGATTAATTGAGATATTTATTGCAAAATAATTATTATAGTTTGACATAAGTAATGCTTTACGGATCATCTAACAAATTGTAAGTTGTTTAATTATACTTATTTAGTAATTATTTCCAACTATGCAAAGTCTACTTTGCCTATACGTACACGTTGTACACGCGTGTTACTGACATTTGCGCCTTCCACAGATTGTCTGCTACATATGTATGTATGTATGTACGTGGATATATACAATAGATATACAATATATATGTGCATCTTGGCTCTTGGTGTATTTGTGGTGCAACCATGAAGATAAGTTCAACAGATGGGCCTCTTCCTCTCCTTTCTCTGTTCCTCCTTACTCGTTCCTTTCTCCTGCATTTGCTTTTTTCTTCGTAGGCGTTCACATACATAAAATATGTACGCAGTTCTCATCATTTCTATGGAAGTTGGAGTTGCTCGTATCTATTAAATTAATTTCATAGATGGTACTTCCTTGGGAATTTATTTTCTATTTGAAATTGTATAAAGAGTAGGAACGTGCATGATCAAATTAAGTCACCTATAATTTGCTATTCATGTTATCTCGAACTGTCATATCGGCACTCGCTATGCAAGTGTCGTCTTTAATGTTTTTTCGTTATATATATCTAACGAAACTGTTTATTGTATACAATAATAACTTATAATAATAATAATATAAGTTATATTATTATAATTATAATAATAACTTACTAAATAATAACTTATATATATAATATATATAATATATATAATATATATAATATATATATATATTAACAAGTAACTTGCAGATTACTTTATAACGGTAACCGTTATATCCATATGTGTAATTTATATTATCAACTGATAAAACAACCGTGTTGTAAAACAATCACTTCTTATTTACAGAATTTTTGAAATAAATAATATAAATAAAAATATTTAAAGAAATGTATTTTATGTATTTTATGGTTGGCATAATTAATTAACATGATTCAAGATTACGCGAACTATTAATTTAGAAAGACAAAAGACTATTACTGAATACTAAATACTGGATACTGAAGGAGTTTACTCATTTTCGAAATGAATGAACGTGATTACGTTTCACGTTTGTTATTTTACAATTTTTTTTATCAAGACGACTTTTCTTTCTTCTTAAATAATTAAATATTTATTTATTTGGTAATTTTAGTACTGATTGCACTTATTAAGTAATTAGTAACGACTTATTATTAATGATCTTTGGTAAATGATCTCTGGCGTATGGATTGTTTATCGTGTACTGAAACTAAAAGTGTCTAAAACATTTTAATATTTTTTGCTATTGATCAATTTATACCTATCTATAAAATGTTCCTTATGGTCAATATGTTAGTACTGGTGCTTTATTTTTAAAAGTTCTTAAAACAACAAAAATGATCGGGCAAACCTTTCAATTACTGATTAAGTATCGTAGCTGATGCTGTAACGTTCACGTAATCAAAACGTACACAAATATTTTGTTCTGATTATAGAAACGAGTAATAGAGATAAAAAGCTAGTGTAGAATCGATAGTTGAAGAACGTTCAGTCTAATATAAATACATACATGCATATGTATGTGTACATAAACGTTTTTCACTTGAAGTTACTTAGAGGGCTGCGGATATTGTATTATGTCCGATGAAATGCCACTTGTATGGAATTTGTGATAACTCTTACATTGACATTTATTCTGTGCTTTTTCATGAATCTTTTGAAGAAGATAAACAATTTCAGAAAGGAAGGATGTAGATGTAAAAAAATATAAGAATAGAATTTGTTCTTTTGTTACGGATTCTTCGCTAAATTAATTGAATTATATGTAACAATAAAGCGTTTGAAATTATTGACGTAAGTTTGGTTATACAATATGTATATATTTCTATCGGCAATATAATATTTATATTGATTAATTAAGTCACGTGTGTTTCAATTCTATCAAGTTCTCTGTGAAATGAATAATCAGGAGCCCCTGGATGACAATTCATTCGGTAAAATCAACCGTACGCGATTTAACAGCGACACTATGAGATCTACTATGAAACAAACAAGATTGTATGTAATTTCAAATAAAAATTTGTACGACGTTTTATTTCCTTTCACTAGATCATAATATTGCTACAACTTGTTTTTAGGTTTCTTTCTGTCATTTTATTTAAATGTAACCACGAAACCATAATGAATTTAGAAGATAAAGTCAGATTGTTCGTTTATCAACCTCTAGGAAATTTTACGAAAAATGAAAAAGTATCTTTATTTAAGAAAATGTAATACAATAACGTTTTTCAATGAATATTTTCAATATTTTTATGAGAAAGAAGTACATCGTATTTTAACCGATATTTTGTTTTTGTAAAAGTTACGATTAAATATTTAAAGATGTAATATTGAAAATATATGATTAAAGATCTACTGTTAATTTGAATATGTTCAATATATTATTATTAAATACTTAAAAATTCTTTAGTTAAGCAAAATTTGTACGGGTTTAAGTATACATTCCAGCTTTCGCATGAATGTGAAAAATGTTTTTCAAATGCAACTTGTACAATGACTAAACTGGCAATGTTGATCTTTTGCATAAAGGGTGGATCTTTTGGTAAAGGGGGGATCAAGCTACGCAGTAGAGGAATGTAACAATTTTTTAAGTAAGTACTATTATTGTAATATGTAATATAATATATCGTATGTATATGATGTGTGGTGTGTGTGGTGTGGTGTGGTGTACCTATACATATTAATATACATATGTGTATACAGTGCTGCGAATAATTCTAAACTTAAAAACATTTCTGCGTTATCATTGTCCATACCTGAATATGTTAAGGGAGATTAGCTTTGTAAAGGCTAAATTGAACGCTATAGGATATCAGGAGATGATACATGACGAACTATATTGCTTTTCGTAACCGAAATAGAAGATAAAAGGGCAATTTTTCAACAAGACATTGCTCCCATTCATAGTCAACTGCCACTACAAAAAAAGTGGTTTCAAGATTTCGGAATTATTACCATAGCCAGCTTTGAGAAACTTCAAGTATTTACTTACTAGCGGATAGTGTACCTAGCAGATTAATGAAAGTAATTAAAAGTAAAGGGGAATCCACTAATTATTAAAACAGAGAGATAACAAAATTAACGTGGAGTTTAACTCCTTTTACCCCTTTACAGCGAAAAACACAATTATAAAACAAAATTCAATTTTTTCTTCAGCTTTGTTTTACATTATAATGTGAAATTATATAAATGATATTGTTAAACTTCGTGTTAATATTATGAAAAATCTAAAAATCGGATTGGGTTTATAATTATTCTTGTCAATGTACGTATATATAGTTTTTCATCGTTACTCGAATTTCAAGTTTAATTATAATTATCACATGATATTCGTATCACACAAGTACGCCACGTAGAACATATGTCTCTATATAGATAACGTTACGCGAAGGAAAGAGTTGATATGTCATATGGAAACAATTTAGTTTCATGCGTCTGCTTGGGAAGTTTCGTTTGTATCGATGTACGATGGTGTAATTGTAATGTAAAGTGTGAAGTGTAAAGGGGTAGAGATCTTAGATTTAAACGATCTATATAGGTATGCATCAACTTGAAGGAGAAAATCTGCGCGACCGGTTTCCATGGAATGCACGTAATATAGCTTATTAATTCGATTGTAAAGAAATCATTTTATCTACGTTCCATTCACTTTTTGCGTCTCTTGTTTTTGCCACATGTCCTTATACAGAAATTCGGACTATCGTAACATCATAACTAACTCCCTTTTTATTGGAAGGATATACAAATAATCTTAAAAGATAAAAATCCTGGATATAAATATTCAAACCGATTACCACAAGATTACATCGAGAGGTTTTTTAATAAAGAAAGCAATTCGATATTTTACAAATAATTCGTTAATTCGAGACATTCATTTTTATTATTCAAGTAGTATGTAATTTGGAAGATAGAGTAACATTTCTTCCTCGATAAGTCAAGGTCAATTTAATGAAAAGCTTTTCCCTCCCAAGCATTTTACTTTATCCTTTGTCTATTGACTATTGAGCGCTCATACATATATAGTACAATATATGTCATGCATATATAATATGTGTATATTCGTTATTATTGATCACTTGGAGTGAGAAAAAGAAGCAATATTTTATTCAAGTAGAAACTGAAAGATAATTTACATTTTGTAGAGAACAGGATAATCCGCTAAAATTAAAAGTTTAAATTATTTTAAATAGTTGTGTTTGTTTCGTAACTTTCTATTCGATATCATTATTATCTACTGTTACTTTCAATATGTTAACAATTTTCAGTCAACTATCAGTGTTATCTGAATAATTATTTTCAATATGTTTAGAAAGTGGTAAGTTGACTTGAAAAGGAAAGGGATAATCTTGAGACGAAAGTGAAGGTGAAAATCGGCATAAGATAAAAGAAAGGTAAATAAAATATAAAATTCAAACATTTCTAATATCAAAGGTAGACAGCTAGACGTAGAGTAGATGTAAGATGTAATTCAAATCTTGTGCTCTTCTTATTTAACAGTAAATAGAAACTGTTCTGGCAGTTTGTCAAATTGATACGTATATTTAGATGAGTATGCACGTGGAAATGTCATCTACACCTTATATCGAAATAAAAGACATTGATAACATTCGAATAATCTAAGATTTTGTCAACTACATACATGCATACATACGTATATACATATATAGCTAGATTTATGTTAGTGTTAGATCAACTAGGTATCCGACTTGCTTTCTAGTGTTTTTATAAACAGGCCTTCGAACACTTGTATAATACACGTTATACATATTTATATCAATATAAAATAAAATTGAATTCTTAATAAAAACCGTGCATTTTCAAAGGGCATTAATTCTAGTCGCATATTATTTCTAGTCGCAAATATGTTTATACATAGTAGCCGTTTTTCTGTATTGTCGAAGCTGCGCGGCAATTTATTTTCAAATTCATGGTGGTCCATTCCGTTAAATGGTTAAACGGAAACGAAAGGCAGTGATTGCTTTTTACTCATGCAACAACGCAGTTGTATAGACTACAAATATGCATTGGCAATGTATTTTTAGAAGACTACTGAGGATACTTAAAAATAAACGTACCACTGTTATTAAACAAGCCATAAATGCTTTAAACCGTACTTACGTGGTTGGCCTAGCTAGCACCTAAAATCTACGATCTATAGTAAATTATTCTTGAAAGTTTAGTTTAGTACCAAGTTATTAATCTAATTGAGGGCAAGAACAATATTGTCATAACTGTCATAGCTATAGCAGATTTTCTTCAAATAATATTTTTATAACAGATGAGTTGAGACATTTAAGATATTAATTGTTATTAATATCTTGTACATATAGAGAACATTGCTGGAAAATTTCGATATGAATAAAAATTATTTTTGTATTATCGAAAATTTCCTCATGGAACAAATAAACGCGAAATATTCTTTTTCTTCATGAAATTTATAAATTTAGCGGAGCGGCAAATGTTACAAACCAAATTTGGCTTTCGCTCTTTCATTTGTTTCAATATTTTTCCAATGTTCGTTTTGTTCGTTTGCTTCATTTATCATCGTCGTATATTATTTTACATCGTATTTTGACGTAACCAAATAAAAAATTCGCGTCGCCAGGCTGGAGCGCGAACGGTTCGTTTTCTGACCCTGAGCAAAGATCAGATGTAAATAAGTCAGGGCAGCGGTTACGGTTAGTGGCAAAGATAATTTAAATCGCGTGACGATCGCGGATCACGGATCACGGCCTAGACGCTACAAGAATTTCCCGCTCTGTAGTTTCTCACGTTTTTACTGTTTCTAGGTCTTTGTTCCTGTGCTATTTCAGCGTTATTTTAGTTTTCCTCCTAGTAAACTGCGACTGGAGGGATTCTTAATACCAAACGGTTTAAACCAATTAAAAGTCGTTAATTGTTGTAACAGAAATTTTTAGAAGCTATTGCAATGAAAAGAACGTAGGTAAGAATTACGCATACTGTATCGGAAATAAAAGGTCATTTATTTACATTCGTAAAAGAAACCTGTTAATCATTCTTTTTGATGAAAAGTTAAAAGAAAAGTGGAAAGTCGGTCGTTGCTAAGAATAACGCAATGTTTATATTATTTAGTCGAGGTAAAAGTGTCCCAGAAGGAAGGAAAATGATTTGCAAAAGCAATGAAAGAATGCTATGTCGCGTCGCGTCATGACGGCTGTTTTTACTTTCCTTCTCGCTAAACGTTAAAGCTACCGTAACAAAGCAATAAAAGATAATTTAAAGATATTCTCGTAGCAGCACGAAAGCAAATGCCCCTAAAAGAGAAAACCTTTCACTCCGAGAAGCTGAAATGAATGTTACAGGTGAAATTGTAGAATCTAACGTGAAGTTGAATTGTAAGCTTAAATTTTAAACGCATAACTATTTTCCCCTATGTCTCTTTTTTTTTTAATTTTTTGAATTTCTACCCATTTGAATATTTCCCTTAATTCAGATATCTACTCTGATCCTAAAGTCTCTCACGATTAGATTGAGAAATTTAAATTCTTTTTATCGTAGATTGTAAGCAACGCATCCCTTCTTTTCTAGCTCTATAATTTCACTACAAATTTATTTCATACGTTCATATGTCTTAGTAAAGAAACAAAAAGAAACAAATTCTATCTACCTGCTAATTGTTTCTTCACCAGCAAATACGTAATTAGTTTAAGTTGAAATCGGATTTATGATAGATTCAACGATAAAAACAATTGTATATTAGATATGTGATTTACAGTGTACGTTATTATGTAATATAATCTATAGGTATACATAAGTACATGTAATTATGTAATTATACCTATCTCTTCATAAGATATGAAATAAATTATTATCTATGTGTTTTTGTATTATTTTCAGGGTGGATTTGCCAAAGTTTTTCTCATGACCGATGTCAGTAATGGAAATGAATATGCCTGCAAAATTATTCGGAAGAATCGGATGCAAAAAATTCATATGCAGAAGGTTTGTATTCTACATATGTACATACATACTGATATCTCAATTTTTTTATTTTAATAATTTTTTTAATCAGTATAAAAGTAATTTATATCTTTATATAACACTATAATTACACTGTTCGATAGAACTCATCATGCATTATAACTCGTATATAGTTGATAACATTTATTTAGTATCAAGTTTCTTTCGTGATATTCAAAATTTTCTGACATCATGAAGGTGACATTCTTTTTAAAGAGTCGGCAAGTGCGTAACAGTTATTTGGTTCCGTTCCAAAGCATTTTTGGAATCAATAGGATATTCTTCAATTATGGGACTATTAATAAAATTCTTGTGTTCAAAGAACCATAAATCTCCACCATTCAAGGGTATTATGCAAACATGTCATAATACGTATACATATTTATAATTTTCACTTTTTAGAAAGTACGTATGTAATATGAAGCAAGTAAGGAAACGTACAAAAACATTTGTTTATTATAATTTACTTGCTGCTTTTATCTAAAATTAGGTAAAATTTAAATAAAATTAAGATAAGATTTAGATATAATAATAGTAGGCGTGCTTAATTTATAATATATATAAACTACTTTGAAGCAGCTAAATTGGGCAAAGACCGTCATTAAGATAATCATTTGAAGTTTTACAGGTGGTCAGAAATGATCGCGAGTTTAATAATGATCTATTACTTGTAGATCGCACGCGAGATTATGATCCACAAAGAGCTGAATCACGTGAACGTTGTCCAGCTGCATCACTACTTTGAGGATAACCTTAATGTGTATATGCTTCTAGAAGCCTGTCCTCGAAAGGTACTTATCGCATGTCTCGTATACGTACCTGCTTGTTGTACACTGTACACTGCACACTGTACATTTTCCTACGACATATCTTTTCTATACGTTTGCAAGAATTTTCCAACCTTCTGCTTTCAAGTCGAGTCGAGTCGAGTCGATCTCCGTTGCAAGACAAGTTCGCTTGCCTGTTATGTTAAATAAAACCTCGCTCTTATGTTAGTCAGAAAGATTACTAGCAGCTCACTCAACATTTGGAGCTTAGGGTTAACCGTGCAACAATTTACAATCCTCATAAAGAAATAAAATTGATCCGCTGTTCTTTCTTTAACGCCTTGTGCAATCTTCATTCTGAAACCTACCATGTATATATTTCTTCCTCCTCGGCTTTTCAGGAGAATTTGTCATCTTTCCGACAACAGGTACTCGAAAAATAGATCTTCTCTATAGACTTTGTCTTATAAAATAGTATGCGTCTGTTAAAAGTTAATACACTATATGTGTTATTGACACTAAATTCATATCAACGTGCAACCGTAAACATTAATTAGAATTTCCTCCGGATAATCTTTAGCAACATTTAGTTTCGCTATGCATGTACATATTTCGTTTCGTGTAACGCGTATCATTCTTATATGCATGTACATATGTATGTTGGCTAGAGTTAGAATTGCTAGATGAAACCACAAACCACAAGCATCAGATTTTCGTGTGAGCAGGAAAGAGAACTAGCACTTAGTTACACTATCATCCATGACTAATCGTTCACTTGTTTATACCGTTACGTTAGGATGTGCTGGTCCGTTAACTTTAACTTCAACTAATCGCATATCGATTATCGTTAGCTTCTAAACAATCGTCAACATTGCTGATATTATAGTAATTTCTTTATCTAAGATATCATTGATAAACTGTTCTCTACAATGACAATGACAATGACAATGACAATGACAATGACAATTGCAATAATAACTACAATTACAACAACAATAATAATAATAACAATTACAACAACAACAACATACGAATAGTTACAACATACGAACATATTAAGGAGGAAACTGTCGCTGAAATAAGAAGATAATCTGCTAAATATTAAATTATCATTCAACAAATATAAAAGACTTAAAAATACAATTAAGACTCAAATTTAAACTAATATTTTACTTTTCCCTATGCAAAAATGTATTCAATTCATGCCACGATATTTGAAGTTTGCCATTGTTGTCAAAATATCGATATCTAGAGAATTATGTGTTATAATTTCCTAGATACCTACCGACCCGCACGCGCAGTTTTATATGGCTAAATTGCAATCGGAAAGTTTGTCTCTATGTAAAATTCATTTAGATTTTGACTAGAAAGCATAGCGAATTGTCACCCTTTTTCATTCCGGTGAAAGAGAAAAATAGCGTTTACGAATAAGTTTCTAATTTCGAACAACGTAACAATAACAATTATCCGTAATGTGAGCAACGCGAACGTACGTACATATATACATACGTTTCCATGGGACGTTTCCTTTGCAACAAACTAGCGACCCGTTGCGTCGTAAACTCTCAAAGTTAACTCCGAGCGAAAATCTCTGATTTACACTATGCATCATTAACTATAACACAAAATCGCATACTTCTCCTTCTTTGTGATCACATTTTCTCGAACGTTAATTAGTCGAAATACCGACAATGTGCCACGTCTTCTGTACTTCTATTGACAGAGTGCAATATTTAATATTCGTTAATTTAATTTGTATTGTTTTTTATTTTCGTATCTATAATGATATATGATATAGGTACGGCATGATGTATATTTATCCAAATTAAATAAATTAATAAAATACAAAATAAAATAAGTATTACTGCTATAATTAAGAGTTGAAATAATTTTCCTATAAAGAATAACTTGAAAATGTTTTCATGTTTACCTCCCGACAGATTTCTCGACGCTTTTACTTTCGTAGAAGTTAATTCATTTCCTCAAAGCATTAAACAGAAATATTATCATACCTGTTATATATAGGTATAATATATACATAAAATATTACACACCTGTGTGTATGCACGCGCACGTCTGTAACGGGGGTTGCACTCAGATAAGTGAATTCAACTGATATTCAAAATGTTGTGAATTGCGCTGTATTATCAATTATCAGAAATATTTAGAAGACAAGCGTCAAAGATATCTAAGCGATCAATAATTTATTCCATATTAAGCCTTCGTGTTAACTGTTAAATTAAGTTAAAACTAAGTCACTTTTGTTTGACAGAGCTTGATGCACGTGCTCAAGTACCGTGGCAAAGTTACGGAGCCGGAAGCACGCTATTACATGAAACAAATGGTGACGGGCGTTGCGTATATTCACTCTCAGAAAGTTGTTCATCGAGATTTGAAGCCAGGTAATATGTTCCTATCGGATCGTATGATTGTCAAGATCGGAGATTTTGGACTGGCGACAAGGCTTGACGGACAGTGCAGACGGGTGTAAGTTATCCTCGATCTTTCTTAATCATTTATTATTATTGGTATTATTATTATTATATATTATTATTACATATTATTATTACATATTATTATTATGCTAAACCTACGTAGAACTTGGCCCAAAATAGGAGAAACTGCATGCACAGCGAATTATTTCGTTTTCCTAAAGATTGTCAAGTTTCTCTCTCTTGTTATTAGTTAAAGCATATTTAATCGACTGCGCATTTAAAAGTAATTAGAACTTTGAGAACCTACCTAATAATACTAATGAGTATTAAGTGCTTCGATATGAACAGTTCCCTATGAATAATGAAAAGTTATTGCAATTAAAAAGTTATGAATATTTTGTAAAAGACTTATATATATATATTTATTTATTTATTTATTTATGTATTATGATCCAAGAAAACAGCTCATTGTCAGTAAGTTGATATCCAAGTATAGGTATAATTCAAGTATAATTCAATATATTATATATATATTGAGAATACAGGAAATAAAAAAAGAAGTAATACACATACATACTTATATCTATATGTTCCTTACATTTATTATACATATAAATCAAGAGAACCACGTTTAAACATAGGAACTTTCGCTGATTTGTTACGCTGGTAGAATACTAATTTACATTCAACTTAAACTCTTGACCGATATATATATATAATATATACAATATATACATATTTTACTATATATATATACTATATATACTATACTATATATACTATATTATATATACTATATATATAATATATATAGTAATATATATATATATATATATATATATTGTATATATTATATACATATCGGTCAAGAGTTTAAATTGAATGTAAATTATATATATAGTTATCATTTAACCTTAACAGTCTGTATACTTTTCATATTTTCGAATTGACGCAATTTGTATTTTCATGATTTATTTTGTTAATATTTTGCATACGTTACAATGTTTGATGGAACTGGTCGATCGTAAATACGTTTCTATTATTATGTAATCGAATAAAATAATCTCAAGTACGCCCATCAGGTAAGTAATTTCAATTCCGAGTTCCTCTGTAATTCGATTTACACGGCAGCAACGCGAGCGTAACGGAAACACGTATGTGTGGCTCGAGAATAACAAGTAGCTTCATAATTAATACGAGTAAAATCATAATAATTTCTTTTATATGCGCAGGACGATATGCGGAACACCGAATTACATTGCGCCGGAAGTGTTGTATAAACAAGCATACAGTTACGAGGCGGATGTTTGGGCGCTTGGATGCATACTTTACGCCCTATTGGTAGGGCAACCACCTTTCGACACAGCGTCTCTTAAGGAAACTTACGCTAGAATATGTAACAATCACTATCGAGAGGTTGACGATTCGATAGCGAGCCGAAACGGGCAAGATCTCATCAGGTGGCTTCTGCAGCCGAATCCTGAACTCAGGCCGTCTTTGGAAAGAGTGAAGGAACATGCTTATCTTACCAAGGAATATGTACCAACTTCCTTACCTCGCATTTCTTGTTTCCAAATGCCACGTACATCTATAATCGATTCATCGCCTTCATCCAATTCTATAACGTCTAGGAATCAAAAACTTAATAATACTCAGGTAAACTATCGATTCGTATTACGACATCGTTTTTCATGTCCTGAGTTATTAGATCCGATCGCGCAGATTCTTCCACACCTACGCCTACAATATCACATATTTTTGGTTTTACTATTGCGTTGCACAAATACATACGTACGCGCGCGCGCGCGCGCACACACACACACACACACACACACACACACACACACACACACACACATGTATGTAAATCGGTTTAGATAACAGATTATATGATAAAAGAAACAACTTAACAACGTTTACCTAATTTGTATACATGGCATAAAACGAAATTTAAAGAATTTTGTATGTACACATGTAGTTTTTTGTTGGATATTTAAATACAACAGTAGACATGGAATAATTTCCAAAATACAAACTTTCCTAGATAAAGTAAAATTTTTGTTTCGTTTGAATCTATAGTAATTACATTTATAGCGTGATGTATAATTTAGGAATTAATCAAAAGTTAGATGATTTCTAATATTTAATGTTCTAATTTTAATTTTTATTTATTTTTGTTTATTTAATCAATTTTTTTTATTTAATTAATTTAATTAATATTTTTATTTATTTAGCTTTTTTATTGCAGTTACAGGTTCATACTATCCAGCAATCTCAACAGCATCAGGACCAACGGCATACACAACAGCATCATCATCAAACAAATCTTTCCCAGAAAAGTTTACGAAAGGGGTCGAAAGTGATCAGTTGGTTAGCCAGAAAATTTCGAAAAGTGCCAAAATTCAGACAAAGATTAAGCAGTGTTCTTTGTCCAGATCATAAGAAAACGGGATACACCGCTCAGAGTATGCAAATGCATCAAGCGTTAGAAAGCTGTGTCACAGAAATAAAATGTAGAAACAAGCTACGTAATCATCCACCTGTAAGGGATGTCGTACCTCTGTTCATCACTAAATGGATCGATTATTCCAACAAGTACGGCCTAGGCTTTCAGCTCTCTGATAAATCTGTCGGCATTTTATTCAACGATCATACAAAAATTAGTTACACACATGACAGAAGGTCGGTATTTCTTCTTTTAACATTATACCATATATTATATTTTAATTCTTTGAAATAAATTCTATTTCCAAAGAAACTGGATAGAGACGCTAAACAATAGTTACGACATCCAAACCTTTCGCTTTTATATTTTATTTAACTGCAAAAAAAATTGCAAGCAAACCAAATAAATAGCTATTAATAATATTTAGAAATTTCTATAATACTACAAACGGTTAAACATTTTTTAATCGTGTGCTTAACTCATTCAAAAATGTGGTTCCATTTGCAAAGAAGGGTGGAGTATGTGACAACCGACGATGAAGTAACAAAATATCATAGAGAGGAAGACGTTCCAGCTGCTTTACAGAAGAAACTTGTACTATTGCAACGTTTTACACAGTACATGGATAAATTTATGACTGAAGGTAAATTATACGTGTTATACCATTTAGTTTCAAACGTGTCATAAATGGCATACAATTTTATATTTTTGTATCTTTCAACATATTAGATTAATATAAAATATTGTTCGTTTACGTTAAAAACTTTTCCTAATTAAAAAATAATGTTCTACTTTCGACAAGTTTCGTGTTTCGCTAGCATTGTTTTGAAGAGATGAAAAATTTGGTGAAAAAAGAAATTTGAACATGAACAAATGAACGCTACATGTGTAATTTCCAAACAAATAAATTATTAAGTATGTATTAATTTACAAATACTATACAAAACGGACTAATCGAATATTTTGCCGTTGAATTGAGATTCATTTGTAAAAAAAAATGTTACGAAGCAATTACTATTTAAGAGATAGAAGTGCAAAAGTATAGTTAGTATGATTGCATCAATTTAATACTTTAATAATTTGTAGAATAATAAGGTTATACCTTACGAGTTTCATAACTCCCAAGTTATTATAATTATTAAAAATATTAAAATTATAAGCAGAAAAATTATTATACATTTTATATAAAATTTTTATGCAAAGAATGTAAAAGAATAGATATAGCTATCAACAAGTATCGTAAGACAGTAAGTGGAATCTATAAAAATCAATACCTTTTCAGTGCAATTTTAGCTGTATGAATATATGATTCCTACTTATTAAAAATTATATTTTTGCTTCTATTAAATTTCATTATTATTTATAGCTTACATATTATATTATATATATTATTATTATTATATATATTATTATTATATATATTATACACTTGTATTATAGTAGGGTGGTGGTAAGGAATAAGAATTATTTGTTCATTGTGTTTAAGGTGGTGAAATTAAAAAGCAACGAGTTGCATCAAAACACTCAAAAAACGTTTGTGTACCGCGAATGAGAAGATGGTTAAGAACTGACAAGACCATTATGATGGAACTGTCAGTACCTCTTTTACAAGTGAATTTCTTCGAGGATCATACAAAATTGGTAGTCTCACAAGAATCCTCTAACAAAGGACACCTAATCACATATATCGATACCAGTAGACGTACATCTTCATATTGGTTGAACGATATACGAGATTTTGGCTGTACAGCAGACCTCTACGAGCGTTTATATTATGTTTACAAAGTATCTAAAGAATTTGCAGAAATGCATAATAACACAATCGCTTGACTATCAAAGATACAGCGGAACGTGTGTTACTCGTTAAACGATTGAAGTTTATACTTTATGCGAAATATTATTGCAGTAAAAATAAATATAAATATTATATATATATATATATATATATATATATATATATATATATATTTCTTGTTTCGTTAGCTGTGCTCGTTCGATTTTTTATCCGTTTCTTTATTTTTCATGTTTCAAATTTATCCAATATAATTCGTTATAAATAAAATTGAAGAATAGAGAAGTAATAGAAAAATCATTCGAATCAAGTTTTTCAAATTAATTATTGTTTTTTATTTCTTTTATGTGTAAATTTAGATATGCATAATACATACCTCTGCCAATGTGCCAGACTTATTTAGATTTACATATTTGGACTATATATATTAATTTGTATCAAATTATTGCATACATCGATATTATGTATATTGATTATTAATGTTTTTGTTTATTTATATTACAAATAAAACTTTAAAGCGCGCATGTGCGCACGTATTTAATACTAATTTAATTTTTATAGGAAAAAATATTTATAATGTACAAAATATTTTATTAGTACCTAAAAAATATATTTTTAAGGACACCAGAGTTCATTGCATTGAAACATTTAATTTCACAAAAGTTCTTCTGATCGAATAAAATGTAGTAGTAGTGGCAAAATTAAATAAGGGCAGAATTCTTGCTTATTACAAAAAATTTTTAAGATGTTAAAAAGTATCTGACGAACATTAAACGAAGAGTATATGTATACATAATATATACACATAACGCATATTACTACATAATGTTAAGAAAAATAGTGTTTAAAAACAGCGAGTACTAATCTTACAATGTAATACATATTTTTATATGATAAAATTGATTAAATAAAATAGTTAATAAAACTATAAAATTGAGAAACTGAGAAATGAAAAATAGAATACTATTATGTAGGTTCTTTACTATCATATACAGAAGAAATATAACAGTTATTACAACATTTCACGTATATAATTTTTATCAACGAATTCATTTATTATGAATTCGATTTATAATTTTATGAAAGTGGAAATAGTTCGAGTGCAGCTAAACGTAAGCAACGTGATAGGCATTGTTAAGGAAATTGTATGAAGAATGAAGATAAATGTTAGGCGACGTTTGTTTGAATTCTTTGATCCAGAGATATTATCTTGTTTCCTTCCTTTTTTTACAAAATGTAGCAAAGTTGTGATATACATATTACGTTTTGTATAAGATTAGACAAAATGAATGATGAGACCACAGGGAGACTGACTTAAAAAATGAGGGCAGTGTTACCTCGCTTTTCTTCCTTAAAAACCGTTTAGACGTAAAAGTTTTCGTAAACTTTTAATTAAAGTATATAAAGCAAAGAATAGAATTCTAAAAACAATACCTGTAATAAAATGTCAAACAATCGCATATTCATATTTTGTAAAAATCGTATCCGCAGTTATGTCGTTGACGATATATACAATCGTACCAGCCTGTAACTAAAATGATTACCAAATACAGTATCAGACGCAATACCGTGTGTATACCTATACTTACTTTTGTTAGAATTTGACTAATTTCAGAAATTTCAATTCATGCTTTGTAACAAATTAATCGTTCACACAAATCAAATGTGAAGTTTGTTTATACAAAATGGGGAAAAATATTAGTTTTAACATTATTGTTCCATTATATTGTTAGTTTATATATTTTTTTATACGACTGTGAATTTTATACATCGGGATTTATAACGTATTAACATATGTAATAATATTTCTTAATATCGGTTCAAAGAAATAATCAGTTACCTTTAGACATGATTTGTATCTTACGAATATATCTATTTGTTTTTTTAATTGGAATTAAACCAAAATGTTAGGTATTTGTTTCTTTAAACTAAATACTGCATATGTTATTTTTTTAGGTTTATGTTTAAGAAATAGTTTCAAAACAATGTGCAATATGCACATTCATAGTTGTTCTTCATAACTCTTTGGTTTTCATAAGATATGTGTATCTTGTCATCAACAAATGTTCAATTCGTATGATAACACATGAACACTATCTTATATGTAATCGGTTTTAATTTAGATAATATAATAATGGAATAAGTATGCTTCCAAAATATTTACGAATTAAGAATATACAAGAGCATTTTTAATCTTTTGCTTTGATATAGATCATATGTATGTATATTATAGTACAAGTACTGTTACCTTTGCAAAACATTAGATCAGGATTGTTCAACTTTGTGTTCTGAATCATTGCTATTAATATACAGTAATAATAAATATAAAATAATAACAAGTTATCTTCAACATATAGGGAAATCGAAAGAATAAATGTTTATTTTAATATATTGTTATAATGATAGAATAGTTTGTAATAAAAAAAGTAAACAAAAAAAGATGGTACAATTGTATTTAGAAATGGTATATTTATTAAAGAATGCGGTAAAACGTCACACGTTCACATTCTAAGTGCCTACACTGAACAAAAGTCTGTTTACAATATAAATTAAGATTTTTTATTAGTGTAATGTAGAAAAGTTTGATTTTTTTAAAAAACATCATTTAAAATAAAATAAAATAAAATAGAGCACTAGTTGAACAACTCTGATATAAATTATTTTAAATAGCATCTATCATTTGATACTAATAGCAGTGAATTCGTAAATTTAAGCGGACCAATTAAATTGGCATACATACATATACATATAACACATATGTAGGACAACTTTTTTGTTTTGATAAATTTGGTGCCAAACGTTCGTTTTGTTAAAATTACTATGTATGTAAATCACTCGTTTATTTAATATAATTAGTTCCCGTAAATTTTCACACAAATTACCTTTTCTTTTAATTGTTTGATCATTTCATCATAGAATAGCATTCTTGCGTTTTTAACGTATAAATTAGTATTTAAATTCCACAAATGAAAAGAAGCAAATAGCTTCACGTCTCTTAATAAATTCATTTAGAATTTTGAAACTTTGTTATTAAGCAACGAAAAGAATTCCGAGAAAGATCTCAACGGAAAATAAAAAAAAATAATCTGCCCAACATTTCAACTAACTTGGTATATGGTTTTGATAATAAACTATAGTAAATGCTTTCTGTAAATTACGGGGACTAATTGCAAGTAAAGTAAGGCGATAATAAGTTATATAATTTATACAGAAACCGAAACTCGAAGTACGCAGTAAATATACATATGAATTATAATGAATGGCAACATGTAGTAATATGTACGATACATATAAATATATATAAGTCACATTCATACCGTTTCGATATGTTTTGATACGGTTCGATGTATCCAATTATTCGAAATTGACATTCGTTTGACATCTCTGTGATGATAATTACTAACAAATAAGCAAGTGCGAATTAGGTATTAAATCGAAATTAAATCCAAACTCATATAAAAAAAGGTCAGTTTATTATTTACGTATAATAATATTTGGCTTTTGGTAGCTTCAGTGCTATATAAATTAAAAATTTTTTTAATGTTAAATTTTCAAAATATAAACGTTATGCCAAATTCTTTATCTTTCTCTTGGACGAAATTGTTATCTTAAAAACGATTAATTCTTAATGTCAAAAGTTATTGGAAAAAGTGGACTTGATTATTAAATTATTAAATTTAAGCAATATGCAACGTATATTAATAAATTGAATTTAGCTGATATTATGGTTAAATTATATGTATATTTTGTAATGTTTGACATAAAATAAATTTTCATTTATAAAGTGGCACAATTATTTAACTTAGTTTCCATGTTTCAAATATTTATACGTCTTTTATGTTATAATTGCATTGCTATTAAAATAGTCTGTTAATATGGGTAAAAATTAACTTAAAATTTGGAATTGTTCGCACCTGCTTAATCAAGAGATCTAAAGATCTTTAGTAATCCTAGTCACGCCGATTTTCACGCGGTTTTTCGATAGGATAAGAGTGTAAAAGTGAAGAGGATAGGTGAAAAAACACTGTCATCGATTTATGCCACAGCGACGTATTCTTGCTTCATGCAGGCTGTTATAATTAGATTTATTATTATTATTACTAGTACTGGCAGTAGTAATATGTTACTACTAACCCACATATATACCTAGCATTATATTATGCTATTATATATACATATATTACCACTATACACACACGTTTATACACACACATACACATATGTTATAAGTTTTATCATAAGTATACTTGTTAATAACTATTGATGTACAACTACTATAAAAGCAGTTTAGAATTACTTTATAAAATCTACCGTTGGATGCTTTCCTTGAAAGTTGAATACTATCGCCTACGTTAGCTTGTTAAAAATATGTATATCAATATTGAATTTTTTTGTGCGCAAAATAGATAGTAGTATACATTTATGAAACATAACGATTTAAAATGCTTTTACTGTAAATGAAATGGCAATTGAAATAAAATGTACATGTACGAGCACTTAAGAGAAGATTAATTTTTAGAAAATGTCTTTAAGCACGAAGTCGCAACTGAAGTTTGTATATTATAAAAATGTTATGATGAGTTTAAAGAATGGGAAGCATCTATTATCTACTGACATAGAAACTCCTTAATACGGATCTCACGTATAATATTATTGCTGATGGAGACTTACGCGTTTATAGGTTATAAATAGAGTTATATCAATATAGATTGACACGCAATTATGTATATTCTGTTAGCTATATTTTATTTTTTATCGATATTTTCCACCGCTAATCATGCTGTGGCTGTTTTGTGCAACCGGATAGCAGTGAATGCTAAAGATCTCTAATTCGTTAGCACTAGGTTATACATCTCATAAGGGAAAAAGGAATAATCAAATATTTAGGTGTGCAGCAAAAGAATACACGTATATTTACATTCTCGTATTATATGTAGGTATGCAGAATTTTTTAAATCTAATATGGACGATATAATATGTATATACATATGGTATGTGGTATATACCACCATATGTAATTACATATGTACATTACAATAATTGCGTAAATATTTTAGAAATCTTGTTACTTTTGACTTACAATTAGACAACTAGATATAGTGAGTATGATCGATTCTCTTGAAAATTGCTGTATACGTACATAAAGTATGATCACTAGCGATAGATCTATTGTTAAATATAGCGAAAAGAAACGTTTCGTTATTGAAACGTGTTATAAAACTGCGATTTTGATAAGGTACATATTTACAAAATACAGTAACGTGGAGAAAGTTAATTTAGAACGATTAATGTGATTTTATTTCGCTTTCTCACGTGTTCAAACTCACATATACCCTATGTACATATAAATCGATTTATTTACCGAAAATACAATGTGAAATTATTGCTCCATTCGTTATGATTCATTTTACATTTTCTACAGCTATTCCTGCCCGCCTTGGATACTTCTTTTTGCATGTTGGAAATTAAAAGTGAAAAGATACTATTTGAAAATTTCTGTGGAAAATTGCAATGAAAACATCGTACGGTAGATATAACAAACTAGTAACAAATATGTAATATAATCACTTTGTGACAGTTTACTCTTTTTTTTTAAAAGAGCGTACGATAAAATGATATTAATATATATTTAAATCTTAGTTACATTTATGAATATAATACCTTGCTTCCTTAAACTTGGATTAGGAAATTATAATCTAAAATAAGAGTGGAGAAATGAAAGTAACTTTAGAGTAATTAAAATAAAATATTAGCAATATAACGAAAACTGTACCAAAAAAATTTGTTAATACAAATATGAATTGAAATACGCGACAATTTGTCGGTAATTACGCACTTGCCTTTTTAAATCCCAAGAGTTATTAAAATTCGTATTGAGAAACGAAAATTATAATTTTTGCTACTGCACTTCCGGCAAAGATCGCATTATGATAAACTTCCATGCTTAAATCGAGTTCGATTTCCTGGGGGCCTTGTATGGTTCGTGTCATTACCAAAACAACCTGTGTTGGTGCAGGCCTTCTCAATGCGAAACATGATTCTGTGGCGCGTTGCACCCCAGGTGGTGCACGTGCTTCCAGGAATGCCATACTAAATTGTATCGTTGAGCTTGGCAGATGATATCCCTTCATTTTAAATAGTTCTTCCGGTCTGTTAGGTGCAATTGGTAACATGCTCACAAGAGTAATGAAATTGTATGAATAATGCGATGGTTGTCTAAGGCAAGGTGAATCGTTGATATGGCACGGCCACGATTTCACGCATCGGCTGAAATTTCAGTAATCAATTATATAATTGGTTTATACAAAAGTTACTTAATTATGTTATGTATATAGGTATTATATGTTATTATTTTCATAAATTATCTACATGATATGTATGTACATACGTATTATATATGCAGCGGATTCGGGAATTCAAAACTGATTAATAAATTGAAAAAAAGCTAGTAGAATTTAGTAAGAAATATTACATATATAAATCATAATCAAATTCATAATCACATTTATTATCGATTTTTAATGTTTTTATGTGTCCTGTATATGGAACTACGCTGCTTATGGAGCAAATCAGTTTGTTTTACTTGACTCATATTCAAAGAAAAGAATACTGTCGTAACAATCACACGTGTCATATTAGTCGTTGTTACTTTTATGTAGAACAATGTGACATTGAACGCTAACATATACAGACATATACATATGTATATTATGTAATAAGTAATATAAGGTATCGATATCGTAGAAACCAATATACTTACTTTTTTCTTTCATGATCACGGTGATATCCCACGGGACAGTTTATTTTATTGCAACGATAACCACCTCTAGTGTTGTGACAAATTTCATCTGCTCCTCTACAGACAGGTCCTGCCTGACACTCGTCGATATCTTGGAAAAGGTAACAAAGAATTAAATTTAAAAGAAATGACAAAAGTCACGTGTGTTATCAATTTTATCATCAAAGGAAAGTCAAGGACAGACGAAACAACTTGAGATTCAACTAATGACCCACATTTTCGATGACTAGGTCAAGTACAGATTATAAGTACATAACAATGAGATAATGGAGGTAGAACACGCTTTAATAAACGACCTCGAGAGTTCTCATCGAGTATACAATACGTTTTACTGGTCGAACCTTTAACAGTTAAGGATGAAAATTTTTACATAATTAAATTTAACAATTTGAAGATAACAACAAGCATACCTTCGCAAGTACGGCCGTTAAGTCCAAGTTTGTAACCATCTGGACATTTACAAGCATAACTTCCTGGTGTATTTTCACAAATTCCTACACACAAGTTGTTATTTTTGAACTCTGTACATTCATCGACGTCTGCGCAAGAACGATTATCAGCGTTTAACCTGAATCCGGGTTTACAGGCACATCTGTAATTACCCCACACGTTGAAACACATATGTTGACACAAACCAGGGGTCCTTTGGCACTCGTCAATATCCTAAAATTTTTAGAGATTTCATCATCTTATTAACAATAATTAATAATACAAATACTTTCCCCAATAAGTAAGAGGATGAATGAATAAAATTACGCTGTTCCTTTATTTTAACAAAAGATACGAATGAATGAAAAAATTCTTTTCTATTATCAACATAAACCAATTATCGTTTTTCAATATATATGATCACATCTTACGAGTAGGCGTAACTTACTGATTCACTCACGTATTTAAATCATAATTAATTATAAATAATCATTTTAAATGATAAAACATAATAGCTAGGAAAAACAAACATGTAAAAAGTAAAATTCTTCCAGCATTGGAAATAAAATTAATGTGAATAACTCACTTGACAATTACCGCCAGCAAAACCACCAATATTTTCAAAGCCACTTTCGCAGTTACATCGAAAAGAACCGACGGTATTTTCGCATTGACTGTTTGGTCCACACACATTATAAAGACTGCATTCGTCGATATCAACACAGTCTTTATTCGGTCCAGCAACGTGTCCTGGTGGACAAGTGCAAACATAACCACCTACTCTATTTTCACATGTTTGATCCGGAGTACATTCGTGAGTACCATTCGCGCATTCATCTATGTCAACACAATATTGCCCTGATGTTGGATCCAAAGTAAACCCATTACTGCATATTACTTTCAATACACACCTGAAATTTCAATATTAAACAATTATTGGGGAATTGAACTCAAAACTGCAGCACAGTTCTACGTTCTAAATTGTATATTACGTATTAAAATAATTTGCTAAATTGTAAAAAATAGATCGACCAACGTATTGATGTACCTATAAGATCCAAGAGTGTTCATACATCGCATTGTTCTACCACAAATATTCGGATCTTTCTGACATTCGTCTATATCCACGCATTTTCCTCCAGAACCAGCCTCAAACCCACGTAGACAACTATATGTTCCCTTTCCCGGGGTAGTTAATGAAGTAGGAGTAATGGTTGTAGATATGGATGTGGATATGGATGTGGATTTACTGGCCGTGGTTGTCATTAGCGTCGTTGGAATATCAATACGAGCCTGTGGTCCTGGCATACGTGGGTTACGGTCACATCGATAAGAGCCAAGTGTGTTCCTGCATTGATAACCCGGTCCGCAGTCGTGTGTACCGAGTAGACACTCGTCGTCGTCTTCGCAGATCTCAGTGGCGGCATTCAGAGTATATCCTGTACCACAAGATAGGTATCGAGTGCAAGTGTAGCTACCTATAGTATTATCGCACCTTTGACCTTGCAAACAACTATCTTCCTGTAACAAGATTTTCACATCTATTGTCACGTCTATTTAAATCTGATTTTCATCGAATTGTTTAATTTAGAATAATCTCAATTGAAAATAACTATTTTTGTTGACTTTTCTTGATTTTTGACAATAACGATTATCTGTGACATTGTCTAAAGAAAAATGATGAACATGCCCCAAAATTTTGCGTCGACTTGTAACATGTGATGAAGTGAGTGAAATGATTATAAAAATGAAAAATACTTCTTTAAGAAACATACTGATAGCTTTTTGATACAACTTTCTTAACGCAATGTCGAATATAAATTGAAGATATCATTAAGCAATTCTTTTTTATCGTACAAAGAATAAGTTATTCGTATCGAAAGCGAATAAAAACTCGTAAAATGCATATGCTGATGTTGAATATAAGTTTTAGTTCTATAATTCTATAAATCTTCCATAAAACTTATAAACTTAATACAATCGTCGGAAATATGTATTTTACCTGCGTTTGACATTCGTTAATGTCCACACAGGCTTGAGTTAAATTCTCACGCCTAAAACCAATTCTGCATTCGCACATATAGCTTCCCATGGTATTAATGCAGTCCTCGTTGCTACTACACGCGTCATCTATTTCCCTACATTCGTCGATGTCGACACAACGATTCTTAACGAATTTCGTTCCAGGGATACACTTTTTGCTTGATGGTGCTGGTAAGGCTGTCGTAGGCGGTTTCCTGATTCTCGGCTTCGGAGGTTTTGCGCAACTATAACCACCCGGTTGATTATAGCAAACTTCACCTACGCAAGAGTCCAAACCTTCCGCGCATTCGTCGATATCTATCAAATACGATAATTTATCTATCATCAATAATTTGTTCGAAAGATTCGAAATATTTAACGTTTTTGCAATAAAACTGTCAATGAAGTTGAATAATAATTGTTACTTTTCTATTTATTTATAATTCTAACACGTCTAATAATAAGTAAGTAGTAAATAATTACTATAACTGTACAATATAGTTATTGTTGGATTACTCTGGCATGAAAATAAAGTTTTAATAACAATGATCATTTAAAATAAACTATTTGTAAGTATGTTGTTGTTTACATACAAATCCATGGCAAGTCATATAACGCGACGATTGTTAAAAAATTACTTTTGCTGTAATACCTATTAAGTATATTAAATGACCATTATAATACATGCTACATGCTTTCACTTCATGTTTAGTCAAGAAATTTAACAAATTGATGTTAATTATAAATAAATAAAATGGAATTGATCATTGATGGGATTTTATCGCAATCTTATAACACTTGCACACATAAAACGAGCAATAACAAAACATATCACGAGTTACTATACTATATTATATTACAAAAATAATATGCACATTATAACAAAAATGAGCTTAAACCGTACACTATGCTTCACATGCAATAAGCGAACAAGGATACTGTTTTAAAATATTTCGTAATATATCAAACTTTCGATGTTCAATTCAAAACTTGTCAATTTCCATTCTGAAAAAAGTTATAAATCATTACAAATTAATTTTTGTTTTATGTAGAGAGAGAGAGAGAGAGAGAGAGGGAGGGAGAGAATACTATAATACTTTAACAACAATTTTAAGTAAATTCAATTCGAAAATTAAAATGTAGTAAGATATACCTGTGCACCTTCTTAGTCGAGGATGATATCTGAAGCCGGAAGGACAAGCAGGTTTCTGACGTTGACGCTGCTCAAACGATGTAGGTCTTTCACATCTAAACACAATACGATACGGATACGATTTATTAATTTTATAGAATTATTTAACCACATTGTGTGCTTAAGTAAATTCCTCGATTACATAACGGTCATATTATATAATAAAATCATGTAAATAACAAAGAAAATTCTCTAAAAATTTTAAAGCACTTCATAAGATCATGCGCATTTGTATACGTTTGTTAATAGATACATATTATTCACAAAAGTTATTTAATTTCTATTAACTGAAAAGCTAGAAAATAATGGTGACTATGCTGCAGATTGAAATACATCTTAATTTCTTTTTTCCCTGATGTAATGCTGTAAAACTTAAAATTCAAAATATTAAGTTAATAATATAGACCTGTAAGTTCCAGGTAGATTGAAGCATTTTTCAAAAAGTCTAGTATCACATTTGTATTGGCCACGAACGCATTCGTCGATATCTTCGCATCGTTTAGTAGTTAAGGAGTATTGATAACCCGATGGACAGGACGGTAATCTAGTCAAACATTCGAAGCTGCCGTTTTTATTAACACAATACTCATGTAATTCTAATCGACAAGTGTGCAGATTTTCCAAGCACTCGTCAATATCGACGCAGCTACCATTGGAAGATCGATTGTAACCGCTGCTGCAAGGCGGTATTAACTCGCACAAAAAGGAACCATTTGTGTTAACGCATTTATGAGTGCCCTGTGGACAATCGTGTCTGCCTAAAAGACACTCGTCGACATCTTGACAACCCTTTGTCGCTGTATTAAAATACCAGCCAGTGGTACATAGTGGCAAACACATAAAACTGCCTGGGCTATTATGACATTGCTCGTAGTCTCGACAACTCAGACTTGCTGCGCACTCATCAATGTCCACACATTCTCCGCTTTTTATGTCTCTAGCATATCCGAGTTTACACGGTTCCGAAAATACGTGACCATCCATATTCTACAAAATAAATTACACGGATATTTTTTAAGAGTTTAGATCGTTTATAACTGTGAAAGGAAAACGCCATTAGTTATCCAGAAAATTTAAAGTGTGTAATAGCTTCGTGACAAAAACTGAAGAAGAAAATTCAAAGATGTAAACGAATATACATACATAATGTATTTAAATTTAATATAAAATAAATTTTGAATTTATAATAAAATAGATTTTTATTTTATATATTTTATTTTATATATTAATTAATACCTGCATTATATGGTTCTTCTTAATATCTAATAGCCTGTTAATTGTTGTTGAACTTGTTGTTGTTGTTGTTGTTGTAAATGCTTCACAGATATAAGAACCGTTCGTATTAACACAAAACTGAGTCGATACATTACAAGAATGTAATCCAAGTGCACACTCGTTTATATCTTGACAAGATTCTTTACTCGAGTAATAACTATTGTTATACAACTGAAAGCCAGACGGACATACTGGAGAACATCTATATCCACCTTCGAAATTTATACATTGTTCACCGATTCCACAATTTGATAAACCATTGCTACATTCATCGACATCTGCCGAAAGAAGAAATTATAACAAAGTTAAAAACAATTAATTAAGTTTATTAATATAATACAACATGATATAATATGATATAATATGATATAATATGATATGATATAATATGATATAATATAATATAATATATATAATAGAGATAACACTAATTTTTTGTCAAATGGAACGTTATTAATTATTTTAATGAAAATGTTCACATGAAAAAATACATAAGTAAATAAACAAAATTTTAATACTCTTATACCGATACAATCTAGACTTCGTTGATCAAATATAAAACCTCTCTCGCACTTCCTTGTTTCATTAACAATTGGAAAGATCGAACTTAGTAATTTATGTCCCCTTTTATAGGAATAAGCATGAATATCTTCAACCTTTCCACGTAAATTCACATCTTGGTGACGTAATAGTTCGCATCTAATTAAATGAAATATAATAAAAATATGTACGCATATCGATGATTAATATTATTAATTGCTACATAAAATTTTTATATGAAACCATCCCTTAAAAAACGTACCTATAACTACCTATGTCATTAACACATTGTTCTGTATTTTCACACGAATGTAATTGTTCTTTACATTCGTCCACATCGATACACGCTTCCCTGGAATCATTTATCGGCTTATATCCCGCAGGACAAATCAATGGCTTATCATTTGAAAACGGAGATTCAGAATGATTCAGAGACAAGCATTCGTAACCACCTACCATATTTTTGCAGGTGGTATTTGAACTTGGACAAGGATTATCAGAGCCAGAGCATTCATCCACATCTACAAATGTAATACATATATATGAACAGAATAAATAAAAGGGTGCAATATTTTATAATAACAATTATATTTCAATAGTAGTCTTTAATAGAATCATCACGTTTTAATTTTTCGATTAAAATTCCAAAAATTGTATGGAATGGTTATTACATATTAGAAATAACGTATCTATTTGGAAAGAGGATTAAGAAGATAAAGAAAATTGTCTAAATAAAGAAATGATAAAGTATTAAACAGATGTATAAATTCTTACTCACATGCAAGTAAGATACATGCTGAATCAACGAAAATTCACGTAATAGCGTTCGAGGTAAAATATTTTCAAACATTCAATTAATTAGTGTTAAGATGTAAAAGAAAGTTTGTGCATGCACATATCTCATATTTATAGAAGGGCATAAAAATATCAAAGGAGAAACTTCCTGTTGATGTAATAAATAGCCTATCATTAGAAATATCAAACAAGTAAAACATATTCGATTGAATAATAATCACATTAATAAATCATAGAATGCTTGAAAATAGTTACCTATGCAGGTACCCAAATTAACACTGTAAGTAAATCCTTCATCACATTTTACGTCACATTCGTAAGCACCATCGATATTACGACATTCTTCTGTACCTTCCAAACAGCTATGAATACCTTCTACACATTCATTCACATCTATAAAAGGAAACAAGAGTAGGTTGATATCTTTCTTTTTTATTACAAAGAAATCACAAAAAGTGTGTGTCATTATGATAAGTTTCACCCTTACATTTTCACATTTAAGTTAACATTTTAAATTATACAATAAATACCTTCGCATTGCTGTGACAATTTATTGAATTTAAATCCAGCGGGACAAGATTTTATTCCCTTCATTTCTAGACAGCTAAAACTGCCTTGGGTGTTAACACAAAAATTTTTCTTTCCGGAGCATGGTTTCGATAATACAAGACACTCATCGATATCTGAAAAACAACATTGAAATTTGATAATATACGTCCACAAAATAGTATTTTATATAAAATATCAATTTACAAATGCTAACATATATATAACATGTTCTTGCCGTAATAAAAAATTGCAAAGATAATCTAAATTCTCGTTGATCTAATGTAACTCAAATTTTTGAAATTTAATTAATATTGTTACAGATGAATAACATCCGGCCTCCACCTGCGTTATTTCAATTCTACCAAACGGAAACAAAGGTGTCCTTATCCAAAATTTGTTTTTATCTAAATTTTATCAGAATTTATCTAAACAATGAGACAGCCGCGATTATGCTAGGATATCAGTTCCGATAAACATCTGGTGGATACCGTTCTTGGAAATCTATACATCTTCCATATTCGTACAATAAACTTCTTAAACCACCTTGGCCACGTAGAGTTTCGAGATTTTCACAGTATATGTATAAGGAGGCGAAAAATTGTGCTTCTTGGATAGAACGATTACGAAAAGTGTCATCGTGTTGCTTCGCAACATGTTCGTTAAGGGCTAGTATAGTGGAATCGGGTTAAAGTTCCCTTTCGATTAACATTAACCCTTGGACATCCGTAAGACGGTCTAAATATTCTACTTTTGTGCGGTATTTCTGCAAGCTATTCTTAGTCTTCGCTTATTTATTAGCGACATATCCACTTGTAACGTAACAATCTCTTGAATGCAATACATATGCCTGTGTTATATAAATTAATGCATAAAATAATTTAACCGAATTATTTAAACCTTAACATTTAAGCCCACAATCCTGTATAGCGTACAATGTACAACATAGTGGAACGTACTTACATTTTACTAATCAAAGTTACACGAAGCCTTACTAACATTTTCTCCGACTCCCTGATTTTCCATCGGGTTCGTTCACACGTCTCAATACAGAACAAATTTTTCCAAGCCAGTGGCTTCTCGATTTCCCATCGGATTCGTCAATGAAAATTAAATCTCTCTTGTGACTCTCTGATCTCAACATCAGATTCGTTTGCACTTTCTTCAATTTTCTAACACCACCTCGGCTTTGATTTCGCATCGAATTCGTCTGCAACCTCTTTGCCTTTAACTCCCTGATTTCGCATTGGGCTTGTTCATAAAATTGCACCCTTCTGCGACCCACTGACCTAGCGTCAAGTTCGTCCTCGCAAACAATAATCCTGGCGGCTACCTGAACTCGCGTCAGCTCCGTTCGTACACTTGTTACACTTGTTACACGTATTCCCACGAAATACCCTCGCGGTGCTCGAAACCCCGACTCGTAATGATATAATAAAAAGTAAATTATGACTGCAAAACATTAATTGAAAAATTAAAAATCGACAAAATAAATAAAAATTAAATTCTTCAACGTACTGTTATACACAGTTCGGAAAGATTAGGGACCCAAAAACGACAGAAACACTTCATATCGTAGTATCAGCATCGGCACTTGGGCATATTTTTAACCTCGTTTCAAAGCATTATGTTAAGTATCATTCCGCAAGGCTAGCAGAACTTCGCTTCTGATGTCAGCTGCTGTCTCAAAACACATACCAAACACGGATATAAAAACTATCGAATGATCACCGGGAAGAGTTCATTCATAAATCGTCAAATATCATGTAATTCATATTCATCAAATATAATAGAGTATATAACTTGTATATTGTTTGTCAAGGACCGAGTTTGTTAAGAATATACATCTAAAAGCCCAAAACATTTGCCTTCGTAAACCTGAACGGTATCCGGATGTCGAACAACTTTTCTAGGAAATTTTATCGATTCCTTGCGAGAAATTTTCAAATTCTCCAACCCTGACTCAGTTGGGAAGCTGCGCCATAACAGTACCTATGATACTTGGTAATTGTTTTACAGCAATAAAATGCTTGATCCTCGAATGTCTCAAGTACTTTAAATGTAAGTAAGATAAATTAAATAAATTCTAAAAGAAAATCTACATACATACTTACTGTAGATCGCCAGCTACAAAAAACTTTAAAAAAGGATAATATCTTCTTACAAACAATTTATAGAGCATTTACTTCTATAATTACCGTCACTAGTAACTGCATAAATACGATTAAGATCCGATATAGACGAAAGACTTCTTTGTGTATGTATAGAATATCATACTTCATTTATTAATACTATAATAGTAAGGTAAATAAAAAAGAATCTGTTATGTACTTTGATATTTTAATTTTAAAATGATATGCCAGTAAAAGAACGCTAGGAATAATAACTTATGGCTTGTATTAGCAGTATTAAAGCTAAAATCAATGATACTTATTAAAGTAATTTCAAGCACATTTCTATGTATAGAAAATTTTACCATATATTTTATAAACCCGAGAAGTACATTATCTTCGCGTATATTACTTTATTAAAATATAAAAAAACATACACACTCTATACAGAAATCACTTAGATACGTGAAATATATCCTTTGTAATTCTGAATAGGTTAAATAATATACTTATGTATGCATATATATACATATATACAGGGTGTCCCACACAACTGGAACAGGCCGTATCTCCTAAACGGTTAGGGATAGAAGAAGATGTCATAAGTGGAAGTTAAATAGTAACAGGCGATGCATAATATACAACTAATTTTATGCACTTTTATGCATCGACGCATCAGAAAAATGCAACTGCACTTTTTTTAATGTGGAAACCTATATTTTTGTACTGCAATCGATGCAGTTCCTTGTGCTCTACATAAAAGTACTAACATATTTATGCCCTAAACTTATTCATTAGGAAGTTATCGAAGCTAAAAGTTCTCTGAATTATTTCAACCTTGTAATGGAACATAACATAGATACTCTGGAACACTTGCCGAGAGACTATATATATAAATTATTTATACGTATATATCCAATCCAAAAGATTTAAATATGTAAATTAGATATATTGAAAATAGATATTATAAAATAAATAATTGAAAATTTGCTCTTAAACAATTAGAAAATTAAATAGATTCGAACCTGTACAAAAACCTGTAGCGGCTTCCCACTGGTATCCAGGAGGACAAGTATCCTCTTCGTATCCAAGTTTATGTTTGGACGTGCACGTATAAGATCCTATATTATTCTCGCAGTGACCAGGGCATGCTCCTTTTTCTATACACTCGTTCACGTCTAAGCGATGGGACACACAATGCCAACAAAAGTAAGCAAGAACAGAAGCGAAATTGCAGTGCATCATTACAAAAAGAAAATGAAGCTCATATCATTAAGCAAACATAAAATATGCTTGAAAGTGAATTTAGAACTCATAAAACATTAAGAACTTAACGTCAAAGGATATAAAATGAATTATTACTTACTACAGATTAATTAGATATTCAAATTTAATTTCGAAAAATGTATTACCATGTATATATTGTATGTATTACATTTATTTACATTGTAATACATATTATACGTATTACATGTATGCACATACAATATATATATATTTATTTATTTATTTATTTATTTGTAAATCAACTTATAATATATATATATATTATTAAATAATATAAATTATCTTTTATATATATATTATAAGTTAATTCATAAAAATAATTCACTGTTAATATGGTTAGTTTCAATTCTCTTTATTGACATTTGAGAAATATTAATAATAATAGTTTGATTTTAATATCTCTCTCATACTCACCGTCACACACTTGATTGGTAGCATTGTAACGATAACCAGTGGGACAAAGAGATGAAAACTCGTTATCATCCTCAGGAATTGTACTTTTGTTTTCCGATGATTTAGGTAAACAAGAACGTTTATCCTTCGCCAGTACGTAATCGGGATTGCAGCTACACGTAACTGCAACTCCATTGTCCGTGCAGCGTTGTTCACATGGATTGCTCGATTTGCATCTAGATCATATACGATTGCACAATTACATAGTATAATTGAACAACAAAAATATGCTGTTTTCTTGTAAAATATTCGATAAATGAATTAATATCTTGGAAGATCGGTGTTAGGACAATTGTTTGAGCAATTGTAAACATACATATATATTTGGATTTGGATTTGGATTTGGATTTGAATTTGGATTTGGATTTGGATTTAATAATGATACAATTATTTTATATCGGGTTGCTATAGATAGTACTGAAACGAATGGTAAATTAATTTTATAAATTCAGTAGATATTATATAATGAATATTTATCAAAATGAATAATATTATAAAATTTGCAGAAGTAAAATATAATATATGTATATATATAAATATCTTATAAAGCTTTTATACCTGTCAGTAGGTAAGTCTTGACTACAAGTTTTTCCATCTTCTAGTAGAGTAAAGCCTTCGTAACATTTGCAATAATAAGATCCCGGCGTAGGGACACAAATGTCAGAACACAATAATCCCTTCATAAGTTGACAGATGTCATCTAGTGCTGTAAATTAATGTTATGACATTGAATTTCTGTTATAATCGTTGTTATATTAATTTTAAGTCGACTGGTAAGTAATGTCGAATTTTTTGTTTATAATTTTATTTTTTTATTTCTCAATCACATATTATTCGTGATTTCATCTAATTGTTTTCCTATGCCGCAAAGATTTGAATATATCTTTCTAAGTGAATCGTTGATTTATCTTCGAGATGCTAATTTCAAAACATTTCCACATATGAATACTTGGTACTAATTTTTAATCACACAACAGTTTTCTTGTTACTTCCTTAAAATATTTTTAAAGGATACGGTTATAATAAATTTCTCCGCCGCAAGTGACAACAAAAACAGCAAAACTCTTTTTGTGATACAATCACTCAAGGGACTCTCAATGTAAGATAATAAAAAATTACCTTGTAAACAAATAAAATATGGACATAGAAGATGAGATATGTTGGAATAGAAATCTTCAGCAGTATTTTCCAATCATTTTAATGATTGATGATGGGCTTTCATAATGTAGGAACTAAATATAAAAACATGATCGATTTTGAAGTTTTAGGATTTTATTGAATATTTCTACTTACGAGGCGTAGGTAGCGATGGGGAAAAAGACGTCGAGGCCAATGTTTCAGTAGATAATGAAGAAGTCGATGTTGATGGAAATGAAGTTGATTCAGTATCGGTAGTCTCACTGAACGACGTTGCCTTTGTAAGATCTGTGGTAGAAGTTGATGTACTCGGTGACGCTTCGTAACAACATTCCAAAAATGCAGGATCCCATGGATTCCCAAATGTAAATTTCTTAAAAGCGCATCCTTGTCCCATAGATCCAGTTAAAATACCTTTGATGGAATTTCAAAATTAATGAAAAATGATTAATGAAGAAAAAGAATGGCAGAATAAAAAAAACACTGGTTCTAATGTGGATTATTAAATTATAATTTTGACACCGTTATTTAAATTATTAAATTTTTTTTTTCATTAATTATATGATACTGTTTCAATATGGATCAATATATCTAAAGAAAATGATTAGTAGATCTAATAACGATATGATCAAAATAAATATGTAGTCAATATTATTATGGCGCATCTCAAGATGTGAAATATTAAAATTGAGAAAAATAAAATCATAGTTAAAAAAGTACTTTTTTCTTTACTAAAAGTTTTTGCTGTTATTATTCATAATATACCTCGCATATAAAGAAGTAAATAAAAAATAAAGAGACATAAATACCAAAAAATTATATGAATATGTAAATTACCCAGTTTACAAGCTTCGCAACAGTCACGGTGATAATCACCCGGCCCTGAACGTTTACTTTTGGTATCAGAAACACACGCTAAACCAGCATGCGCATCTAATTTTCCTTTCTTGCATTGTTCTTCGTGATACGCTCTCACGCAACAGATGTCCACAGCCTCTAAGCAAAGACCTTGTTCGACTGTCGGCACTCCAGACACTGGCCCTGTGAACCTTTCGCACCTTAGGCCTTCCAAAGCCCACGAAGTACCAAGCCCACAGCATTTTTCAAATTCTGCTTCCATCCTAGCTTCGCTGAACAACGCCTCTATTACACAAACAAAATATAGTTCTCTTAACAAATTTCTTTAATAACAATTATATCGGTCTTTATAATTCTTTCTTCTTCATAACTTAAACCTTTTTTTCATTTTCCTTGAGAATATAAATGACTTCACCAAATGTTCACGTTGTATTATATTATAACAACTATTTCCGTCGATAAAACAATTAAGGCATCAGAAACGTTAATACTTTTAATCTCAAACATTTAACAAATTTTGCCTGAAACAACTGAAAATCCCGCTTTGATCGTCATTTTTGAAACTATTATGAATGGAAATAAGTGTAAAGTATAAAAAATAATTATTTTTGATGATAAACTTATGACGTAAAATTATATCTTATTTGTCTATCGTTTTCACAAACTCTCGACAGAATTTAAGTCTATTGTGAAATCGTAAAATCCTTCCTGACGCTGCCGCATGTAAAGCGATAAGAAGAACAATTGTAGATAGATAACTATTTCTTACCAATCTTTGTTATTTAATTTTTACTCGTAATTCGTTTCATATGATATGTTACATTTAATTTGATATGAAAAAAATATCCCAACTGATGACATACCACATCTATTCGTATATACATATGTATAAGTTTTATTTAAAAC
The DNA here is from genome assembly GCF_041682495.2 of Bombus fervidus. Classification (NCBI taxonomy): domain Eukaryota; kingdom Metazoa; phylum Arthropoda; class Insecta; order Hymenoptera; family Apidae; genus Bombus; species Bombus fervidus. The sequence goes on along the minus strand of NC_091523.1, from coordinate 5,178,992 downwards.
TTACCTACTAATATAATTTTATGCTAAACTAAACTAAAGCTAACCAGGTTTCAATTTCATCTATGTGCTTATCATATTCATACAACAACACTTTTGTTTTTAAATAAAAGATTTTAAATGTAGATCTTAAATGATTAGATTGAATAATATGATATGTTTGATATACTCGTAAATATGTATAATGTAATATAAGGGTACTCTCTATTTAACTCTATTGTATCTTTAAACGAATTCAATCATATGAGTCATACGAATTAAGTTTTTCAGATATAATGCATTTTCATTATATTATTAATAAAGAATTAACAATATAATCCTATATAATCTTAATAAATATATTGCTATTAGTTTATTACGATTATAGTTCGAATTTACTGTCATTAGTACAGATTGAAGTGACATCACAATTGCATAATTCTAATAAATTTTCTAATATTGAAAATTTCTTAACATTTTCAATGGACATTCAATAGTTTATTTCATTTAATTATCAACTTTCTAGACGTTACACTGTACATATGTATACATATGTATACGAGCATCTAACTTTATACGAAATTTCTTTAATATTAAAATGCGCTGTGAATTTTAACATTTGATATTAGAAAATATCAACAAATACAAAATAAATACAAGGAAATATTAATTTATCGTTCATTTCTTCGTTCAAAGTAATTAATATTGTTGTAGTATTATATTCCTTATCTTCTTATAAGGAGAGATATACCTACATTATTTTCGCTTGGATATATATTTATATTCTATGCATTACTATGCAGTGGTAAAAGCAATTCTTCTTGCAGTGTTTAAATAATAATTAAATAATAATAAATCAATGAAGACCATATATAACGAGTAATAACAAAACCATAATTTGTTTAATGATAAGAATGGAACTAGTGCATACGTATGTTTCCTTGTTATTCCATTGGAAAACTACGCAACCTTTTCTGAATGTCACATCTTTGCGATTTTTTTTTTATTATTATTTAATTTGTACTTTGCAATTTGTCCAGTTGGACATTCGGTAAATTTTTTTAGCTTAGCGATATTTGACACTAATTACATAGTTATATAAATTCCGAATTCAATCCAGAAAAAGATTCTTATCTTTATTTAAGCGTTTTAGAGTTGTTTATATGGATAATATTTATTTCGAATAGGACAAAATATGTTTAAAAAATATTAAATATGTTTAAAAAATATTATTAAAAACATTCAACATATTCATTTATAAATATGATAGATTCTAAGCTATGCAAGTAGTTACTATTCGTTTATTATTTACTCTTGAACCCAGAACTATGTGTCCCTCTACTCTTAAGTATTCATTCTATTTAATTTCCCTATCCTTTCTCATCGTTAATATTACCATAAACATCTCTAAACTGTAAACTATCCATCCTAAAAATCCACCGAACGTTACTTTACGCGTGTCAACTTCACATCAATTCACTTATCAATTCTAAGAAAGCGATCTCTCTAACGCGTATTCAGTTTGTCATCTCTCTACGAACAAGGAATCTAATATTTAAATAAATAGAATTTACTTAATTTCCTTTTCCATAATTGACAATTAGCTGGATTAAAACATACTTATTAGGCATATTAAATAACTCAAAGATTATTATTCTTCAAGATTAAGATATTGTTTTAATTAGAATATCAGGCTGAACATTTTGATGCACATACATCATAGTCATGACCCATTTTATCCCATTATGTATTTATCATAGTCATCTAGTAAAATTGGAAGATTTGTCTTTATTCTCCGTTATCGATGAAAGAACGCGTGTTCCACGAAATTTCTTTCCTTTTTATAAAATTTATAAAATAAATAGAAAACAACATCTGCCTGAATGATAAACAAGGAATTCTCCAAGTTCTTCGTTTCTTCCTTTCTAGCTACAAATCATTAAAAGTATCGTAAAAAACATGATTCGAAGGAAAAATGTATGATTAATAGATTTAGATTATCTAATCGTTTACGTTTTTAACAACTAGGTACATTCTCATCGTCATATTAAATAAAATGGAAACAACACAGCAGATAGAAGAAAATGCATTGTTTATGCTAATAGTAAATGGAGCGAAAAAAAGATCTAAGTCTAGATAAAAAATTTACGTTTGAATGCAGGCTCTGCGCTATCGATTATTTCGATCATTATTTGGATGATCCAAAAACAAATCAATAATTAATGAAATAAAATCGATTTTAGGAATAAAAACTTATTTTCAAATAAAATTCTTAACATGAAAGATACCTCGCTTTTGTAGAGAAAATTGCTCCAACCGAATGACCAGAAGTAGAAAGAAAATCGCACATAGATCGACGAATCGGATCATCTTCTTAAAATTCCCATAAAACGAACTGGTTTCCGCGTACAAATATCACAATCTTTCAAACTGTCACGATCTTTTTCTTAATTTGTCTGTTTGTCGTTGCCAGTTTGAGTTTGAGTTGGAATCGTTTACTTGAAAGTGAAATATCGTTCTTCTTTGTTGTCGGATGCGTTCCGAGCAAACGCTCGACATGCATTAAAGCGTTCAGTTTGCCGGTAGCACGGTTTTCTCCTCTGCACCTTTCTATGTGCATCTCATTTCTTGAATTATCCCACTCTATCTTACGATACGATTCCTTTTCCCGTCTGCGCTCTGTCCCTGTTTCGTGTGCGCGCGCATAAATATCAGACTGATTTCGTCGTTAGTAACGGCGCCGATTGAAAACTTGCTCAAAACTTCGCCCCAACAAGATCCTTCGATTGTTTTCTCTTTTATTTCTTTTCTTATCCTTACTATTTATATCTTCATCTAAGTTGTTTCACTCGTGATAAATAATTTTAACTCTTTTTAACATTATGTAATTTGGAAATTCCATGTTTTTCTACTATTTATCGTTATATAAATATGTGTACATGTATATGTACTTTTTAATACACTGTTACAGTGTATTTAAACTTGAAAAATTTGTTGACAATTACTAGTTTTTAATAAAGTTAGTTTTTCTGGATCTGAAAATGACAAGGGAACTAGGTCATTAATAAACAAAATTCTCGTTATATAGTTCTAACAGTATGAAAACCGAAATTCTTGGATTTTATTAACTTTAACTGAATTGTTACTTTGCATTTAAATATGCATAATATGCGCCTGTATACATATTAATAATATATGTACAAGAACTTTAGTTCCATTACTACAACGTAATATATATGGGTGCCTCTTTTTCAAAAGAAAATCCCCCTCCGTAAGTTTCAAGAGTGTGTTGATCATCATCATAGTACTAGTGACTTCTTCGCGGCATGTGTTCCCGGTTCGATGTCAGCATCAGAGATCCTTTTTTTGTCGGTGTTCCGTGAACAGTAGACGCTTTGTTGATCTCGCAAATTTCCGTACCACTCTCATGCCGGCCATCCGTGTCGTCCTTCGTTCTCTTTGGAATACATATCTTCAAATGTTTTATCTCTATATATTTCTGTGTATCGATTGAAAATCAAAATCAGATAGCCAATATTAATACCAATTTCCATCGGAAGTCAGTCTTACGAAATCATTTTATTTTCTTTATTCAAAATTTATTAACCAATGTCCCACTAATCTACTAATTATTTAAAATGATCTGTTATAAAAGAATCTATTAATTCTTATATAAATTAATTCTTTTCTTAATTTTTTTTGTAGTATAAGTAGTTAAAATGTTTAAGTATTTAAACAATATATAGTTATAAAAACTCTGTTGCTTATATATTTTACTGTTCGGATGCCTGCTAAGCATTCAAATCCAAGTCAATTCGTATATATGAATATGTAACGCGTTGTGTGGCGCGTTAGCATTATATCATCACATAACTTTCAATGAGCTTAAATATATTAGGTAAAAGTACAAGAAGACTATTCGTGATGATTAAGTATAAGTTAAATATAGAATGTAACACGCGCAGTGTGCACGTGAAAGTTTTCTAAATTTACTTTATTACACTTATGTAATTAAATTTTCAAATACGTATGTATTGAAGGAAACTATTATTGTAAGAATATGTTTTATTGGAACTGATTTTCCTATTAATTCATATATAGAGAGATCAGAAAATAGAGAGATCAGATACACATAAAATTCATTTTCTCATAGAACAAACGTAAATAATAAAAACATGATAAGTATATAACGATATAGTAATATAAATAATAAATAAATAACAATGATAAAAGCATAATACAACTTTGTGGTTGATGCAACGTAAAATAATTACATAAAAAAAGAGGAAAACAATAAGAAAAAGAGATTATTGCGTTTTTCTGTATACGAATGTCGGTTAATCTCGGTAGCAGACGGAAGTAAAAACGTGCAACAGGAGCAAGAGTAACAGTCAGTAGGCCGAGAACAGTCATCAAGCTAGCGAGGTTGCGATGACCATGACACGCGCAACTCCATACCAATGGTCTAACAGTCTAATACCCAGATTACACTGTCTTGTGTTGTAAAAAAATCAAATATTTCGCCATCTATGTCCGTCGTCTGCATACTTACGCATCGTCGTCAAACCTGAAGTGCCTTTTTTACGTCCTTTTCAATGGCACCATCTGGATAATCTACTTATATATGTATATATATATATGTATGGTATACATATACCTTGAAAGGGAATCAAGAGAAGCTGAAATAAACAACGCATAACGATGATATAATACGAGGAAGGTAAAGAATTTCTTTCGATCATTCGTAAACAACATTTTTTCTCATTCCATATAATAATATTTTTTAGTATAGTAATATTTGATTAACCTTTGATTTTTCGTATACCCGATTTTGTATATTCTTTACAATGACGATATTTTTCCGGAAAAAGCGATCACTGGTAACTTTGAAAAGTGAAAATATAATATTTAGAAAGGACTTGCCGTTAGTTACATTCGTTTCCTCAAAACCAATACTCGCCATTGCCTATTTTTAATTAAAATAATATAATATTATAATAATATAACAATATGCATAATTATACATTAATTAAAACTATATGATTATTATTTTAAAATATTAGTTCAAAATTCCGATACATGAGTTTCAATCATCTGAAAGTTGAAACAAATAATTATAATTATTTGATTGTTGAATTCGTAAAAACAACGATAAATTTAATTCTCATTTTACATCTTATTTTAAATTGATAATTCAAAAAGTAAAATGCTGCTTCATACATATATATATAGAGACAGAAAGGTTAATATGTAGAATACTATACAAAGAAAAATATGACAAAAATTATGATAAAGTTTAATATCGTAATAAATTATAACTTACTGTAAAGTAATTTCCACAAATATTATTTTTTACAATGTGATAAACAAAAAAAATAAGATGAAGCTTGCTGCCCTTATAGAAAATACATGTCATTTTTACAAATTATTTTTCACTCTTATAGACGTACAATAATAATTTATTAATTTAGAAAAGTGGTTTATTCTAGCTTATCTAAATAATGATAAACTTTATTGAAAATTAGGACATTTTCAGGCGATAAAAGAAACGTCGATTATCCAAACAAGGAATTCAATTATCAAAATACGATAACTCCACAGTATCCATTATATGTATGTATAGCATTTAAACACGACTTGAATTATAAAAACCGTCTTTTTCTACTGAATTTTGTAAATACGTAATATTTTCTATAGATGGTACGAAGTTGACATTTTCTTTGTCAGTTATCCTCGAAAAAATATAACAAGAACGAAAATGGATATGTGCGGAAGGAAAAAGGTATTATTATAATAGAAAATTGACCATTTTCTAACACAAGTGTTGTTAAAATTTAAATATCAACGTAGAATTGGAATTAATAAGAATAGGTGTAAAATTAATAAATACACAAAATTTTCCAAACAGAAGAAAAAAGAAAAGAAAGAGTTCTTTTGTTTTACTCGCTACAACAGATTTATTTTTTGTGATAAATACCTGTTATTTGTATGCAAATATACCCACCTAATAAAAATGCATTCATTGACTAAATCTCTTTATTTTACTGTATAAAATAATTGTTACGTATGTAAAACTATAAGTTATATTTATATTGAAACGCTACAAAACGGATAATTTTTAGCTTGGAAATTGTCTACTTTTCAAAAGTACCGTATTTTAAAAAACACTTTGTTCACTGCTTTATATTGAGTATTTAAAACATTAATTATCGAGGATAATTAATTTCCGAAATTAGTTCGGATAATCGTCGTTTAGTATCACATCCCTGATTCCCTTTATATCAACGAAACTCTATAACGATTAAAGCATTTTCTCAATGAATTTTTTACCTCTTATAAAATTCACACAGAATAGTATATATTTAAATGTAATGCTTATGTGTATCTATTACCTATTATATTTATATCTTTCCCATCTTATTCCTTTGTCATATCAATTTCTTTGCAAGTTTTTACAAGAGTGAGGTAAAACAGAGGTAAGTATGAAACGTAAGCTGTTACATTTTTTGCTTTAAATAATTATATAAATTTTGACAAAATTTCATAAGCTTCGTTTTATATCCTTAGAAAGGAAGAAAATCAGGGATGTACCCTAAGATGGTAATTTAAAATAAGAATAATATTTCTAGAAAATAGTGTTTCTAAAGAAACGAAAATTCATGCAACGAAAAATAAGCTGAAAAATAAATCGTGCAAAAACGGTACTTGAAAATTGATATAACAATATTGAATGTGTTTTGCTCGGATAATGTTGTAAAAGTAAAAATTTGGGATAAAATGTTGAATCATTTTTCGTATTAAAACGTCTTACATTTGCGTATTTCTAAGTAGTTTCAAATATAAAAAACTCATTCCTATCTCAAACTGACAACTTTATTTCGTTCATTTACTGTATGATTGCGTGACACGAGTACGTCGATTGATTCAGAAAATTCTTACACCCAGTTGTCGTACGTCCGTCTGATTCTGACTCACTTATCTCGGACATAGGTGCCCTTTGTGCGGCCATATGCCAAATCTCTACGCAGGTCTAATACGTCACGTTAACGCGCATTTTCATTAACATTGAATATTTCACTTCAGGACATTGGCTGATAATTATGACAGAATATGTCGTAGACAAGCGTACCTTATCGTTTTCTAGGAGGAATCAAATAATTGCTTACTTTGCTAACCTTTAAATATTTGGTAGAAAAATAGGAATCTTACTCTAAGAGATTTTCAATACTATAATAATTTCATGTTAATCGAAAGATTTTTCTTAATTCGAAACTGTTTTATCCAAGAGCTAATAAACAGGTTTTATCCTAAAACATGTTTCTTGGATAACTTTAAGTAATTAAATCAGATGTAACTGCATGTTAACTATTTTGGACGATGTAATTATTTGATTTTTCCTAGATTCCAAAGGAAACGCTTAATCAAACCTTTCAATAGAACCCTTATTTGCACCGAAATCTAAAATCGATCGCAATGTGTTCTTGGTTGGCACATCGCGGGAGATATAACAGAGTTATGATTACTCCTCATTCTAACTTCACCTTTGGCGCGTAACAATAATGTATAAAGGTGCCGTTAGAATTAAAAGTACGTGTCAAAATTACGCATGAAAAACGCTTGCGATATATTTTCTCTTCGCAAAAGTGGAAAATTTATAATGTAAAATCTGGAAGAAGAACGAGGTGACCTTCGTGAATTGATTTTCATTTTGAGTGTGACAAGTATCAATTCTTGATTAAGTGGAATATATGACAAATTATAAAGCAAATATTTGTATATCTGTATATTTGAATAAATAGAACAGTAATAAATATCCACTAAAATAATGAGTTTTACTATATCTACCAATTGTATTGCATTGCATTTATTTAAATCGTATTTCAAGAGATTTATGTACTTAACATAATAGAATTGATTTTATTATATCATTCAACATCACTAAATTGTAGTATGATACATTTTCAAAAAGTGACAAAAGAATACGCTAAAACAATGTAATAGCTACATTTTATTTGCATTCAAAATAGGTAGAGATTTAATTGAGTTTGAAATAATAAACCAATTTGATCGATAGTAAACTTAATACATATACATACATATATGAATGTGCGTGCGTGCATGCGTCCGTCGTGTGTGTGTGTGTGTGTGTGTGTGTGTGTGTGTGTGTGTGTGTGTGTGTAAAACATTAGTGTATTATCATCAACATGAAAGTCACAAAATGTTACATAATGAAAAATAACTGTATAAAAACTTTCGACGCTCTCAAATAGTATAAATTTGTAATGTTACACCGCGGATATGACAGAATTATAATAAAGTTCTAAAAAAGCATGAATTCTTTACATTCTATACATCTTTATACACATTACTATGTCTTGCGATATGTTTCCAATTGACATTCAAAATAAATTCAATTACTGAGAATATACTAAATTTACCTTCACTTTCTTTACATTTCTAAATTAATAAACAAACTGTAACTGTAAATTACGATTATAATTCATAAATGTATTGTAATAATAAATTACAATTCTTAATAAATGTATCACACACATTTTACTATTTTAAAAAATTAAATCTCTTCGCGATAAAAATCAAATACTGTATATTTGAACATATATCTATCATACTGTCACTCTCAAAAATATTTAAAACACCTCGTTCCGGAAGTAGTGCGATGGAATAGATTTTTGTGACAAAACAAGACGAAAAGAACACCTGTCCACTATCTCGTTTATATCTTATAATTTATTCTTTCCTTAATGTAATTGTATCACGATGAAGATGAGCAGGTGTTCTTCATTGTATACCTACTCTATAGAGAATGACTAGGCCATATGAATATAACTAAGGAATTCGTACTGTATTGCGATACAGTTTTAGAACAAAGTGCAATGTGAAACCTATCTAATTTATCTCAGACCATTTTTTCTTTGTTTCGGCACAATCAAACAAATATTGTACTTTTGTACATACAATTTCCTTCGCGCCGATAAAGATTAGGTCTACTGAATTGTTTTCTACTTTATTTTCCCAAAATTGTCCCGAGGTTTATTCATATGGCTCAATATTTTCAGTCCTGCAAACTTTTTATTTATTTTCAATCAACCTGATGTGTATTTTCAGCGATCCTTTTTTTAGTGTCTATGACTGTAACCAATATTGTGGAAAACCAACTTTATATTCTATTCTGGTTCCTCTCCTTCGCCATCTGTAACATAAACAGTAATTAGAAATATATTAGATACATTAGAAACTTACGTATAATAAATCTACTATAATGTAATAGAAATATTAAAAAAGAAAGAAATTGTCTATACCTTCACGATCCACTTCGTCATCTACCAATAAATCATCCTCTTCGTTTACTCCATCATCTTCATCATTCACAGCCTCTTCTTCCTCATCATCTTCATCTACATCATCTTCGACAACAACTATGCTATCATCTCCTTCCTCACCTTCACCTGCTTCATCACCTTCATCCGCACCACCATCTTCTTCTTCTTCCTCCTCTTCCGTATCGCAATCTTCACCATCACCTTCAATGCCATTTTCAACATCCATATCTGGCGCCAAATAATACTAAAACCAAATAATTTTGTATATGAAAACCAAATTTTCTATGTGATGAAGTCCAAATATTCAATAACAATAGATCTTTTCTTTTAATTATAATATGAATAATTTTACCTGTAATGGATTAGGCCACATATCATCTTTAATTAACTCTGCTATTTCATCTGAACTTGGATCTCCATGATCCGTAAACCAATCAAAAAATGACCTGTGTTTTAATGGCCTTTTACGACCTTTTAATGGGGCTTTGGTTTTTGCTCTTTTTGTTAAATCTGCACCTTCTTTCCAACGTATAGGTGTACTTTGAGATGCTGGATCTCCTGCAAAAATGCAGGAGATACATCAAAACTATGATTATTCAACAAGGAGTTTAACATCCACTTACAACTTCTTCAAAAATTGTTTGTGTTATAATTATAAATAAGACAATACAATAAAATTATTTTTTAATTTTTTCTATCATGTTAAATATAAACCTTATTAAAAAGGCTTATATGTATTTGAGAATGTATACTACAAACTTTGTCATTCTGTACAAACAGAGCCTGTAATTTTACTTTATTTAATAACTTATAATTTATATTACTTATTAATTATATCACCTATATTGTTTGAACATATAATTTAATATTGAACTTAATTAAATCTGTATAAATAATTTAATATTATTCTATAAATCAATAACTTTTGAAAATTATATTATAAATTAAAATTTTATCAAATATATAGTAAAAAATCATAGTTTTTAATATAAAATAAATAACTAATCAAAATTGATACAATTGAAGTAATGTTAAGAGACAATTTATAAAATAGAATTTAGATTTAGAAATGTGCTCACCAGAAGAACCTAGATGAAACTCCTTTGTAAGGACGTCATTTTCAAAATATGGGTTTTCATCAAAATGAAAATTAATTCTATAACCTGATTTAATATCTTCAAATTCTTCAACTTCTAATTTATTTAAAAATCGAAGTGCATCTTCTTCATCTTCTTCCAATATTTCTGCTATTTCCTTATTGTTTACAAACTACAGATTCACTAAGGAAATTTACATTAACCTGTCATATCATATCTTTAATATTACGATTTATCATATTTAATCTTTATAATGTACAATACATTAACATACATATTATTATGTTAATATTATGGACGACTTATTTCTCAATAGTAGAAGTATGAAATTTTATATTCTGGTACTTTAAACTAATTTTGAATGTAAATCAAATAGAACTACATATAAACTAAAAAAAAATAAAAAGAGATAGAAAAAAATAATTGTTCAATAGATCTAACATTGTAAACATAGAAGAAAAGATCATGAAAGAAGAAAATATTTACATTTGAGTAATATGTACTGTTAATTAGAATATACAACAAAAATATACTATAAAAGAAAAACTATTACATATTTAAGGTAATGAACCGTATTACTAGAACAACGATCATATAAGGCATTTTTTAAAAAAATAAATATATATTGCATTCCGCGTGACCGCATGTAGTTATACATAGTTCTATAGGTATACAAGGAAGCAAGATGGCGACTAGCGCCGGTGGACGCCGGCATTGCCGAGAAACGTCAAAGATATATTAGTAACTATTATTAGCGAAACCGTAATGTCATCATATGAAAGGATACAGCAGTGACCCAAAAATTGGGTATCCTCTTAATAATGTCATTCCGTTTCTGGAAATAGGGCTTACGCAACTTATTATACTTCTTCTCGACTTCGAGGATTTCATCGCTGGCCTTCTCATTGAGGCCATCGATTTGATTCTGACACCCGTCAATCTCTTCGAGTGTCTTTTGTATTTCAATGTCGTAATCGCGTGATTCAACACCCTCGCCCGAACCTGGATCCTCTAATTCCTTGGCTTTCTTGTTCGGCGAAGCCATCGTTCGACCCGCGCTCTTGTCACCACACCACTACTCTCTGTTTATTTTCAGTACGCACTCACTCCGCGTTCGTCACGCTCGTGCTCGTGTCACGAATTCGCGGCGCGTAAGCAAGCTAAACTACAACCATAAGTTTGATACCTCATCTAGACGCGAAACTATGTTACTCGAAAAACGAAAGTCTTACTACGTTATCTGAAACCATTGTGAAACTTAGAAATTGTAATATTTCGTTCCGACGAAATATTTTTATCACGTCGCATTTCGTATGTTATGTATAACATATAAATTCTACTTTCCCTTACATAAACGTATATTTTGAAAAATATTCAAGGAATAAAATAATGTAACGATATGTATACGCTTTATAGCTTATATCAATTATATATACAAAAGTATGACTTACAATAAATATTCGATATAAAAGACAACTTTTCAATATAAGACAATATTTATATTCACCTTATTGTATAGATTATTGTATTGATAAACCGAAACCTAAAATAATAATTTAAAAATATTTATAAATTAATGAATTGTTAAATTTTTTAATTCTTTAGGTTTTAGACTTTTATTTGAGCACTTGAAAAGTTAAAAAATTTTGTCTAGGAACCGAAAAATTTATCGGTCGAGACATAATTAAATATCATATATATGCATAATCTATACATCATACATACATTTCAAACGTAAATATCTCAAGATTAAATGTTGAGTGGTTTTTAAAGTCGGTGTATTTGTTTTCTCCTGTTCTACAAGAACACTAAATAATAAATTTAGATTTCTATCAGGTTCTGCTTAAAAAAATACTAATAGCCTTGAAATCCCATCAAAAAATTATCATGAGAAAAAACTATTTCCACCATTGAGTTCTGAAAATTCCCAGATATTCAAGTCTGTAATACATCTTTTCAATAGTTAGTATTTGGTACTCACGTTTTAAAAATAATCATTAGAAATATTTAAACGAAAAAGTTGAATGATCTTTTCATATTGCTTCTGTGAATATGTTTTGTATGTAATATAGTAACTGATTACTTTTAAATTTCAGGTATTTCAAAAGATTTAATTTTATGTATCATTAATACATTTCTTTTCCTTTGTTCATTACGATCATTTAATTATTCCACGTTCAAAGTATGTCGAATATTTATAAATCCAAATAGTTGCATCTTATTATCATATATTTCATTTTTTCTGTTTACATCAAATAAAATAACATATTTACCTTAAAATTGTAAATTCGAGTAATAAAATTATAAAAGCACCAGTACCTTGAAATACAGTTTTAATAAAGATATCGTAAAATGAATAATATATAAACTACTTATAACATTAAAATTTTGCATTGATAGGTTGCAGATATAGATCTATGGCATATTATTTAATACATTTTAAAACTAAATATACATATATATATATATATATATATATATATATATATATGTATGATCACATTTTGTATTACAAATAACATGCGTTATAGTTAATACGCAGTTAATATAAAACTTATTGTTAATCAATTACAATAATTTTTCTTCACATCTAAAATATAAAAATAGTAGTTATTAATTGATTCTACTGCAATACTAACAGTATTTGAATATTAATAATGATTTAAGATACATAATATATTCGCAATTTCTGATAATTTCACTAATAATAATCATTCTGTAGATATATTGAATATGATTGGAGCTCGTATAATTGATAAAATTGGTACAAAGTTAAAAATTTTAAATTACTTTATATATATATATATATATATATAAAGTAATTTAATATATATATATTTATTTATTTATTATTTATATCATAGAAAATTTAATTATACAATGAATTAAAAGAATTAAACTTTCGATCTTCTACTATATAGAAGAGATGAAACTGCTTACAAAATTTAATACTATTCTCATTGAATAATGAATACACAATTTTACTATTTAAACAGCAGTCTGAAAATTTCATACTACGTTTCTTAGTTTTTCTCTATGTTGTTTACTAAACTTTACTATTAAACGCTCAATCTTCAATAAGTTTTACAATAACCTCATTTATAACAATTTTCCTGAGAGTAATATAAAATATAAAAATAGCAGGTATATATCTCTTTTTTCTAAGATAGTTTTTATAAAAGTTTAATGACAATATTTTTTAATTATTATTATAATTTAGAAATGTTTTCCATTCAAAAACTTTTTTCATAAAATGCTTATTATAAAAATAAATATAATTAAACTTTGTACGTTTTTAAATTTAATGTACGCTGTTAAAGAGCATGAAATATTAATGTTTAGTTTATGAAGTTGTTTGAATATATATCATAAGTGAATTAATCAGAATACTTTGCATTTCTCGTTGTGCATGCTTAATTTTTCTCCTTTGTACTTCTGAATTATTTCCATTTAGTGTTCTTTCTGCAGACAATGTTACAAAAGATACATTTTGAGTATGTAAAGGGATCATCTTAAAACATTTGGAAAAAAAGGATTAAAATTGAAATTTTCCGCTAGTATACTGTAACTGCATCTCTTTTTGCTGCAGAATAATTATGTAGAACCATTCTTTTGAGCTTGCAGCTTTTTTCTTTCAAGAAACAGATTCTTCATATCAGCTAATGCTTTTTCTATTTGTTTTGCAAATCTAGCTGCATTCTAAAAATAATTATATAAATATTTTAGCTATGAACGAAGTAATTACATAATAATAATAATTTATATGACTGCTTACTGTTTCTGGAGAATTATGTTTGCATGAAATATGAAAAAATATAAGATTTTCTCCAGCAATAATATAAGAAACGCCATAACCATCATCAGCTACAGGGCCAAAGCCACCCCCTGCAGAGATACAATTTGGATGTTTTTTCAAGTTTATTAATGATGTTTGTCCATGTGGCGTTTGTGAAGTAGATAACTTCCATGGTTCACTTAAAACTTCCTAAAGGAAAATTTCTTTGAAACATCTCTGAGAAAAATTATATAATTATATTTTTCTTTCTTGCAAACATTACCTTTAAGAAAGGAGAGTCTACTTCTAAATATTTAGATACTACATATAGACAAAATAAATGTCTATCTATTCCTTTACCACACATAGCATCTTGATAACCTTTTTGATGCTGTTTTGCTGCTGCCATCAATAAATCATACCTAGTTTCAACCTGTAAGAAGAATACAAAATAAATTACATAATACTAAAATAAATAAATTAAGTTAATTACAACTATAACATTTTCAAATCGTTTAAAAGACAAGAAAAACAAATTATGTTACTATAAATATTTATATAGTTAATTAGTTATTAATACATGACTCTGTTTTAATTAATTGTATACTTGTATATTTAAAATATTAAAAGTTCATATGAAACCAGAAGCAATAAATTTCTATTATTAAATTATGATACAAGAACTTTCTGACATAATTAATTATAATAATAATAAAACTCGGTAATTATTTACAAACCGAACGACTTCGCCGATTTCAATAATCTTGAGATATGTTGTCAAGATCAACATTTTTACCTACTTTTCCCTCTATACATGTTACCGTTACTCAATTTTAGTTTCCAAGATATTTGTAAAACTTTCTATTTCAATAATAATACGATTTTGATAATCGAATAATCGCTTTTTCCAATTCCGAATATCAATAATATAATATAAAACTTACTATGAATTGTATTTGTCTTATTATTTAATACCCTAAATTATTTCACAGTAGCATTATCATCCCATAATTATCTATGCCAAATCGATTGATTTTTCTTTCTTACACGAATTGAAAATGATTACCGAAAGTAAGTTAGGGTCATGTAAATATACGAACATTTTAACATCATTCAAAATCGGTAAAGCTATCTGCTTTGTAAATAATTATCAAACTTTCTAATATGATAGAACTATCTTATTATAACATATTAAATGTAGCACATTAAAGCTTTTTTTACAATAAACCTGTTTATAGAAAACATTAATTTCATACCAAATTATGTCCTGATAATTAACTGTTACATTCTGATTATTGAATTGAATATCAATATCATAAAACATTTTTTAACGAAATATTTTTGAAACCAGAATGAATTTTTTATAATAAAAAATTCGAGAAATCGAGATTTTGACCAATATTAAAAATTTAAATAGCTAAGTAGCCTAATAGCGCAATAACTTGTTTCTGACAATTTGAAAAATTGTAATATAAAAACGTTTACACTGATCTATATAAAACTTTTGGTCCAAATAAATTTTATAGTATTACTTACAGATGTATTTTTATTCTCCATTGCTTTTACCCAATTCGTAGATTCAATTGTACACGGCCTCACAGTTTCTGTTCTTCCTTCCCGGAACAGTCTAGTCATAGAAGCTTCATAAGTTAAATTAAATTTACCAGAATCACGGAAATACGCTAACTGTAAGGCCATTTGTATGTATGCATCTGGTGACATTGAATTAACTTTCATAAACCCTTTACCGTATGCATCATGTACATAAATGCGTAATTCGACATCATTTAATAAGTTCTGTGCAACCTGATAATTAAAAATATTCTTAATATAATCAATTTTTTATTGCACAAAATAAATCAGAAATATCAAATGTAAGTTAGTATTTTAGTCATGGATTTATTAATAATTTTGAATTTTGATAGAAAATAACTATAAATTTGCATATAAAAAGAAGTTTTTCAATTGCATGTCTATTACTTGGTTTGATTCTTCAATTGCGGCTATGCACTTTGGATTCAAATCCCACTGAAGTCGAACAGGAGGTGGAGGTGTGAACTCTGGTACTCCCTTATTATATCCATCTTCCTTATACCTACAATACATTTGAGCAATCTTTCAAAATATGTAATATGAAAAAGTTATAAAATTTTATATTAAATATATGAACACATATTAGTAAATCATATTTGCACAAACAATATAATATAATTACATAATAAAACACCAACAGTTTTTTAAGAGTTGTTAATGCATGAAGTGTAAAAAATAGTTATTAGATTATGTACATATATTAAGAATAATAATTATTTGAATACTTATGTAGCATTTGATAATTAAAAGCAGAGAAATATAAGAAAAAGAATTACCCCATTTCCACATCATTAGCGATAACATATTCCCATAGAGATCCCATAATAGGTGCGTCAGCCCTAACAAGCATATTGTAAACAAAATTATTTTAATTATTGTACATAAAGAAGATATTAAAATTCCACCAATTAATAGAATCAGTAATGATAAAGATGTATACATAAAACAGATGAAAAGAATGTAAGAATATTTACAGATTTACAGAGATCCATATCTTTATATCTGAGAATTACACAAAATGTGTAATACCAAGAGTAACTCATACATAGAAATAAATTATAAAAATGTACTAAACAATTGTATGTATAAAAATATAATCATATCTTTATTTTATTTTTGATCAATTTTAAGCATATTTTATGTACTTGTGTTAAATAGATATTCCTGAAAATAAGAACATGTTATGTAAAAGTTGAATAAATTTCATGAACCTTCCAATTATCTACAAATAATGTATTGTAATTAGCTTACGAAGGGTAGATAGAGTAGGCAAGAAAAGCAAGAGACATGAAGAACACCCTAAAAGCTATGAACTTAATTTCTTACTCTCTATTGGTGATCTCCTGAGATATCACGTACTCCCACATATGTGACATCACTGCAGCATCTGCCCTGCTCATTACTTATCATTATGTATCAATTTCAATGTATTATGATTTTTTAATATTCAAAGTAAAATGTTGATAGTCAATTAATTTAACTTTCAAATAACAGATTATAAAAATATATCACAATATCACTTGTGATCTATGCAAAGCATTACATACATATACAATTTAAAATCCTACTCAAAACTTACTTACATAAAATCTTTGGTATGTAAAATTCTATGTATCAGATGATAACATATAATACAACATTGTTGTTGCATTACATGTTGTATTAAATTTGTAAAGAACAAAGAGCACAAAAGCAATATTGAAATATTATTCATTTATAAGGATTCATGGCAAATTTGGAATAAAGGAGGCTCGTTACGAATTTTCATGGGCTTTGTTCTAATTGCATCGTTTATATATAAACAAAATAAAAAAAAATGAGTGGTCAAAGCTGAATGACCTACAAGAAAATAAAAAACAAACAAAATGATACTATCATATGATATGATTGCTAATAATTTTTTGAACTGCTTTGTGTTAACACTTTATATGGATCATAAACGACAATTTGACTTGTCATACAAGGATTAACACTAACCTTACCACGCTCAAATAAATGAACGGTTTCAAAATTTAATTTAAAATTAATTTCAATTCATTGTTATTTCTTTTGTTCATCCAACTTTATTCTTAATTCTTATATTAACAAAAATTGGAAAATTTATTAATCAGATAATATAAAAATTTACATAAAGTCAGATAAACAAAAGAAATAACAATAAAAGTACAATTCTAAATTAAATTTTGAAATTAGTAGTTTGACCGGCTCTGGTAAAGTAAGTATTAAGGAAATGAGGAGGTTAAATTGCAATATTTTTGACTAAAATAACTAAATTTAATAACTAAAATAATTTAACTAAAATAATAATAATGAAATTTCTTTTTCTCTTAAATATACAAACACCCACAAAGATCTTTATACAGCCTATAAAAAGCACATTTTTATTAAAATTAAATGCTATAAAATTTTGCTGCATAGTTGGAACATTCTTTGCCAAGATGATGAAGAGCTGCTTTATTATTGCTTTGTATGTTAAGAAATAAATATGTTATTATATACGTCGTTACATATATGTATATGCTTTATTTCATAAAAATGAGTTTCTTACTATATGTATGAAGACTTTTGTGGATGACCATATATCATTTATATACAAAGAATTATAAGATAAGGTCATAATTGCTTCAAACTGCTTCTACATTTATCGTAAAAGTTTAGTTGATATTAACAAAAAGTATTTAGTTTATGCCAGAAAAAGTATAATTAATATATAATAATATATGTACTCATTTCATCATAAAACGTCTTTCTTTCAATTATTTGCTTATTTTATATATTGCTTTCTTGTATAGTTTATATAGTTTAATTATATTTTTATTTTCTACATATCTCAATATAAAAAGACTCACCATGAATGTTCTGCATTAAAGCCAGTCTGTAAAACATAGCAATATACAGTGATTATTTATAAATTGTTTTTTTATTAATTACTGCTTTCGAATAATGTTTTCATGTAACATCACTTACTCTGCCATTATTTCCTATACATAAGGTAAATGATTTATCGAACCATCTATCATATCCTTTACCATGCAATAAAATTCTACCATATTGATCTAATTTATCTGGATTTTCCTAATGATAAAAATTATGTATAAAAATTATGAATGTGATACAAATTTACAAATAAGATAATTCTAGTATCACTTACTGGATCATATACATATGGTACATCATCTAATGCAACTACAAATGCTGCTTTTTCAATAAGATCTAAAGATGCTTTATTTACTCCTTTCGAGAAAAATTCTTCTCTGGCTACTGCCCATGCAGTTCTTTCACCAGCTGTTAAAGCAGCCAATTTCTCTTCACCTTCTGATGGTTCTGATTTATCATCTAAAATTTGTTGCATTTGTCTGAAATAATGAAAAATACAATATATGTACATAAGAATACAGAATGTCTGCTTTAAGTGAATATGGTGAAATATTTTCTAAATAATGTTATATAAAAAAAATATTCTTAAAAAAGTATTTGGTATGGAAAGAGACAATGTTATTATAAATTATTTTTACATGAAATGAAATTGATACTTATGGAGTAAATGCATATATTATAAGTGTATCTTGTTAATCCGTATTTCATCTTTCAAATATAAGTACTTTAATTTTTCTTAAATTACGATTTTTTTTATTCTACTATAAAGCAAGGAGACCTGTGATTTCTATAATTAGAAGTTCAAGATTATAAAATAAAACAAAATCACAAATAAAATATCCTAATAGAATAAAAGTTCAAAATATGTGTGTGTATACACACACACACAAAGTTTTAAACAATTTTTAATAAATGAATCTTCGAAGGTATAATGTTTTACATTTTTATTTTTCATTTTGGATAATAAAACTAATTTTATCATATATTTAATTGTATAATGTACAATGTATTGTACATGTTGTAAATATTGTACATGTTGTATTGTACATGTATAAATTGTATGATGTATAATGTACAAAATGGATTTTTAATCATTACAGTAGGATTAAAATACTTTTAGATATGTTACAATATTTCACTTACATTTCAATTTCACAAGCTTGAAGGATTCTGTTTTGGTGATAAATAAGGACCTTGAAGTATTTTCCCTTGTGATATACAACAATATGTTTAGAATCCTGATAATGTACAATTTTATCTGTTTCAAGTCCTGGTACTCTTGTTGTATTGAATAGTCTTTCATATTGCCATGAACAGAGAGGTACCAAACCTTGAATTAATATCTACAAGAAAAAATAAGTATTACCTAAGAATTTATATATTGCACTGCTTTAAAATATAACAAAATTTTAATAATTTCCATCTATTATCAAATTAAATTTAAATATTGGATTATTTTGATAAAGCATAGCGAAAGTATTGAAATCATGTAATATCAATAAAGAATAGATCATAATAAATATAAATTCAAATAATTATTTCTTAAAAATATGATTTAATATATAATCAATACAAAAATATTTAATTAATCAGAAATAGAAGAAAATATTTTATTTATAAAAACTTATTTATATACTGACCGGTTCTAATTCTTGGCGTTCAATGAGTCGTCGATACTGCAGACACGAATAAATAACACTTGCAGCACGGGCAACTTGTACATGAGTAGGATACATAAGAATCGCATCAATACCATAAAAGTTTGAATTCACCATGATAGGAGATCGCCCACGTAAATAAACATATTCTTCCCACCAATCAGAAACATAATTAGTGGCCCACCAAGATTTTAAAATCAAATAACGTTGAAGCTTCACACCAATGCCTCTTTGAAACTCATTTGCCAATGTCTCCATTCGAGAATAATTTTTATCGTCAAGCAATGGTCGAACACTGCGTAGGTACTAATTAAATGTATATATATTTTTATTAATATTACGTTTAATTATATCATAATAATAAATAACTAAATGAACATATCTTAGAGAAAAAGGTGAAAAATATGAGACCATCTTTTTTTCTAAAACGGTGAGTACTTACTCACAGCTTATATAGGATTACGAAATATTCTATAATCTAACCCGTTTCATTGTATTTTCCACTAAGGGTAATGGTAGTCGTGGCAATGATCCTTGAAAACTATACAGCATTGGTTTGTGCCATCCAAAGAACAACTTCACTAATGTGGACCACAACTTAGTAACTCTTGAAGCATTAGACCTTTTTTCTCTTGACTCATACATCCATCCTTTGTACATAAGTAATAACTTCAAGATGTATCGCATAATATATATTACTATCAACCACAAAAACAACCCAACTATAAATGATCCTGCTAAGTGTGCTAATATTGAAGATCTATGCAATGTAAACACCAACAGTGTAAGCTTTTATTAATTCCATTAACAATTACACAAAATTATATTAAAAAAAGATAATTAAACTTACCCTGAAAGATATGGTGCAGCTTTTCCAACAAGATCATAAGGTACTTTGTAACCAGCAAAATGTATTGCAGTTACCAAAGCTATAGTGAACCATAAACTTTCTAAGGAGGCAGGGTATACACCACTTCTCAAGTTATTCTGAAATTCATTTAATTATTTTCTTAAATGCTTCCTCAAAATGCTTCTTGTACTTTAAATTAATGTTTATTTACTTACAACAAATCTAAAAAATCTTTTCTTCCAAGAACGGATACCTGATTGCCATACCAAATGTAAGACTTCTCTATCAAAATTAACATCCCATCCCTCATGAGTAATAGAAAAACTAAATGCTACAGCTGAATGTGCTTCCGCCATATTACCAGTTATATGCTATAAAACTGAAATAAGTATAAATCAAATTTATAACCATGATAGTAACAATTAGTATTTAAAAAAAATACATTTTTTTGCTACCTTTAATCTAATCTTTATACATATATACTTTCCACATTTAAGATATACATATATGTATTTGCCTATAATTTGTATAATTACTCTGATATTTCAGTAAAAATTTATTTTTCGGTACTATAAATTCAAATTAAATATACAAATATATTTGTGCAAATTTTAGTGTCATTTTTTACATAATTTAATAAAATATAGTGATATTTCTGATGTAAAGTTCAATAATAGTTATAAAAAAAAATAATGCAATTTTCAAATATTTTAATATATAGATTTTATACATATACGTATAAAACTTTATCCAGTTATTAATTCCTTAAGTATAAAAAAACGTCTTATTATTGTATTACTGTGCATATGTATAAGCTATCATATTTTAGAAAACATTAAGTGCACACTTATAACATGAATATATCATATATTTCATTCTATAAGTCTGTATTTGTGAACTTGTTGCGCATAACAAAGAAAGATTATTAACTTCAGTAAGAACTACCAAAATTGTTAAAATCAAGTATGATATACAAACTATGTAAAGGTTCAACCATAATTATATCATTTTTAAATAATTATTTCTAACTATATATAAAAAATACACTTTAGCTTACAATAAAAGTTTAAAACAGTTGAAAATAACATGCACGTATACTTTCAAATAGAAACGGTTCACTTTTACGCTTCGGTTATATAACCTTGGACTTTGAACGATGCTCGTCTGGTTGGAAAAGTGGTCGTAATTTTAGCAAACAATTACTTGATCTCACTATACATTCTAAATCCACTTGCATACATAGTCTGCACATATTCTAAAATAGTACTTATTATGAATTCTATAATATAGGATATCTTGATCATATTAAATAATAGTGTCTGCTAAATTTTTTGTAAATTTATATAATATAGACCTCTTTACTTAATTTAACTTAGCAATGTTCTCTTCCAAGTGCTATTCTATGAATTATTTTTTGCTATATAAATATAATAATATATTTCCAAACGAAAACATCTCAAACTTAACGTTCAACTTTCTTTAATTTGTATATGCAGACGTTCGTAAGTACTTTACGTATAGAATATTGAAATGACAAATAATTTAAATAAAGATATAAATAAAACAAATCAAGAATTTTGAAGCTGTTTCTTCGCAAAGTTATTTCTTTAAAAACAGATAACTAAAGTTAATTCATTATCAAAGTTATTTAATTAAAATAATTTTCAAGTTAGATTAGTTACTTAATTTATAAATTAATTATGCGCACGCACGCACTCTTATTGAAAACAAAATTTATATTGAAAACAAAATTTTTTTTTTAATTGATAGGAAAGCTATTACCATTATTTCAAGCAAAGATATTAAAGATCATATTTGCCATTAATTTATACATCTGATAAAATTTACGCATTATCGCCATAAAACTTAAATATTCAGATATATACTTATTTATGTATGTATGTATGAGTGGTAATATATCTTGAATCTTGTACATTTGTAACTTTTTAAAAAAGATACTATAAAGAATATGTTATAATGGAAGGATATGTTGCTTATTTTCCAATGCCAATTCCAAATTCCATTAGACTCTAATATAAAATATTTGAAATTTATAATTCAATTATTATTTCAGTTAAGAGAAGACAAATAGGAATTAATTGTCACGTATAATTGTTAAAATATTTAAAGACCTGTGTATAAACTTTGAGACCAACAAAATTAGGTTAGTTTTAGGTTAGTTTCCTAGATATCGTACTAGTTTCATTTATAGTGATTATCTTGTGCATCTAGTTATATACAAAATTGGATATTTATTATTCCAAAATAGGGATACTGAAGTCTGTGAAATTAGATAAGATTTTTTCCAAAGAACAAACCATCATTACCAATTTTTTAATTTGTTATTGCTATAACTCATTGTATGAAAATATTGTTTTTGGTCAATAATTATATCAAGTAAATCATATTTTTATGTAATGATATTGAAACAACCAGATAATTTGTATATAAATCAGAAAAAGTTAGAATGTTTATTATTATTACTAATTACAATTTTCATTTACAACATATTTTATAAGTGCAAGCATTTATGTATCGAGTATTTATGTATATGTATATGTGTATGTATGTGCTGCAATTGTGACTTCTTTAATAAGATCTACTAGTCTATTTCCTCCTAATCTACAATATCGTACTTACTATTGGAAGGAAAATAAATAAATGGTATGAAAAAAGATGTATTAAGTCAAGAATTTCATTATTTAAATGACACTACATTATATTTAATTACCATTCTTGCTTCCTTTATAGTTTACAAAATTTCTAGGTCACCATTAATTAAAATATAAATTGAAGGTTATTTTGTATGTATAATCAAAGGCCAAAGCATACAGATACATGTATGTATGCATGCATGAATGTGTGTATGTATGTGTGTATGCATGCGCGCGCGCGTGTATAATGCATTAAGCAATATATCCATAACACTACTTTTCACATTCCAAAGTAAAAGAATTATATATGTATAGCTGATATTTATACAGGTTGCAGTAACTTCAGAACTGTTTACTGTTTACAAACGTTGCACGCACAACGAGTATAATAGATAATGGATTTAATCTACTATGTTTTAAAAAATATACTTTCTGTGATGAAGAATTTACATAGGTTGCTTTATACAATTTATTCCTCAAATCACCAAATAAAAATATTATAGCATAAGTGAAAAAAAATCTCGTTTACAAATTAAACTAATTAATCAGCTTTAGAATATCTATTTTATATAATAAATTCACTACCGAACAGCAAATACGTGTATGTATCGAACGATACATAAATAGTACCTTTTAGTAATATAATATTTAATTGCTAGCATGGAACTGTATTATAACTTGACTTCTATGTTTATTAAATAAAACATGTGAAATAGAGCCTGTGAAGTGATAGCACACTTCAACTATCGTCTAGATTTCTTAATTTTCCTTGAGTTGTGCAAATATAATGTATAGATACAGGCAGTCATTATTAACAATATTACATATATTCGTTATAAAAATGAGATTGCAACAAAAATTATATTAGAAAATCTATTTTTACGAAAATTGTTTGTTATTAGAAAATAAATATTTTTTATAAATATTTACAATATATATTATATATATAATATTTATACTGATAATCCTGTAATGCATATGAATATAAGTTGGAATATCCATATGGAATATTGAGAATACAAGTGATCTTCCAAAAATATTTTGAATCTACATACTGGGAATTATCGAATTTGTTATATGTAATTTCAATATATTATTATTAATATTATTGTTGTTGTTATTATTATTCTTAAACCATAATAATAATGAAAAAGAAATTTAATTAGAAAGTTATTTAACGTATCATGTTAATACATTCATATGTTATTACGCAGATAGCATATTATGAAATTATTTAGCATATTATGAAATTATTTAGCATATTATGAAATCGAATTCAGTATATGAAATATATATTCTTTAAATTATATAAATTTTATAAAACATAATAACTGTGTTCTTGTTTTTAGAAAAAGGTATATTCCTACTGTATACATATATTGTTTCTTTTGTATATATAAAATGGAAGCCAAAGGTTATTAGCCTTAAGAACTGTAACTTGCATTCTGATTGGTTAAAGTGAAGGGTGTGCGTCAGTGCGTGGTCGTGCCTCCCATCTTGGATTTTTGTCGCGTAAGTAGGCCAAAATAATTTACTTAGTCGCTATTAATAAACTTCCATTTCCCCATATGTTGTTTATATTTATAAATAAATAGAAATTAATTATCAAAACATTACCTCGGTTAACAGGAATTCTCGTGGCGCATACAGGAGTAAATTTTATGGTAGAAATTTCACAAAGTAATAGGATTGTAAATCTTTGAATATCTCTTAATCCTTACACACCTCTCGTTCCACTGCCTCCACTACGACTTCGTATATAATGTACTATTCACTCAGCCTTTTAATCCCCTCCCTATATTCACAACTGTATAAAATAATCAAGTTGCCAACTTGTTGGCTAAACTAAACTATAGAACGAAGAATCACTTACACGTTAATATCTGTACTTGTATATATCTACATATATACAATGCGACGACGATAATAACGAAAATATTACCTATAATATACGAAAGAATTCCTTTTTCATAATGATGATTTACTCGATTAACAATTATTATTTAGTCGAGTAACAATAATTTAAAAATTTAATAAATTATGTATTTATTAACACAAACAATATCACTTTTATTCAAATAACAATAACATTAGTGTCGCGTTATACATATGCATTCGCACGCGCGTTCATACGCACACACATACACACATGTATATACTTTTATTTATGTATATCTTTAGCTAAATATTATCTTAATTTTTATCTGTTTAATATTTTTACATTTTATCTTTTGCTTAGATAAATAATAATTCTCAGCGATGTTGTTTTCGTATATAGAGTATGCGTTAACGATAACAAAAACTAAGATTGGCAATACTGAAAGTTAATAAGCTTATAATTTCTCTTTAAAAACAAGTTATCTAAAAACATATACGTTTAAAGATATACTCATATATGCATATGTTAATATTATTTTAATTAAATCTGGTGTTTTCAAATTGTTATGCTGTATGTTTACTATAATAATTTACTTATTGAGATTATAATCATTACATTATATTATATACCAATTTTATTAATTTCATGTTATCATAATTTTAGTGTTATCAAACGGACAAGTATTTAAGTATTTACTACTTACTTATCCGTGTGAAAATAATTACGTATAAAGTATGGATTCAATAAGATTCGGATTATTAACAGGTAGGTTATTACATTGTTATTACATTGTTATTTTACAATTGTCCAAAATTTTATTTGTTTACAAATTTTATTTGTTAATTTACTTTAATAATACCGTAATATGTAGTAATTTACAAATTTTATCATTAGTTAGTGATAGCTGCTATAAATATAAAAATGAAGATAAAAGTGGATATGAAATAGAACAATGTATTAAAGATGAAAAGTCTGATATTGGAAAGATTTTAAAAGGTCAAATATATCATAAAAATATCGTTCCTGATGAAGAATTTACAATAAAGGTAATTTTTTAGTATAGAATTTCATAACTATGTATATGTATATGTATATTTTTATATGCATAGGAACAATTAATTTCATGGAGCGATAATAGGCAAGTAGATGTTATTCTTACAATTGGTGGAACAGGATTTTCTAAAAGAGATGTAACTCCTGAAGCAACAAAACAAATTATTCAAAAGGAAGCTCCTGGAATAATTGCAGCTATGCTAATATCCAGTCTAAAAATCACTCCATTGGCTATGTTATCTAGGTACAATGTTTTTTATAAAATTAGATATTTGAAAATTATTCATTGATATCATTATCTTAACTTGTCGTATTTTAATATATTATATTAACGTTAGCATATATTACAGTACTTCATTAAAAAATTAGAAAATTTGTTAAATAACAAATCTTTTTTGTTATTATTATTTTTATTGATAACAAATATTGTTATTATTATTTTTGGGTAATTATTTATAGGGTACGATAATATTAACACTTTTGTGGTAATATTAACATGTTGGTTGTCTTGCTTCTTAGTCTAACTAATATAATAGATATTTTTAAAACAGCAACTTATTTCTTTTTCTAACATTTATTTATTTACACAGTTTGTTTTGTTGATAAGCATTTTCAAAATGTATGTTATATGCACACTCCATAATTTTTTTTCCATTAATACACGTTTTCCGGAAGTCTTTAAATGTATATTTTAAATATATGTTATTAAGAGGTGTATGTGGAATACGAGATAAAACATTGATTATAAATTTACCGGGATCACCAAAAGCTGCAAAGGAATGCTTAAGCGTAATCGCATCTGCTATACCACATGCTGTTGACTTAATTAGAGATAATAAGGAAAGAATAAAAGATACGCATGCGAATGTGCAAAATAATATTGTTGCAGACATTCCCTTGTCACAAGGGCAAGATAAAATTATGGTAAGACTTTATTAAATAAAATTTCTTCTAATTAAATGAATAACTTTTCATGCATAGAAAAAAGGAATATACAGAATGTAAAAAAATTGATTTTGTGGAAGATTTTTGGGGAGATATTACTCATAGGTTTTTTTATAGATGGAGCGATAGATAAAATTTTGGATGAAAAATACCTTTTATAAGACATTTGATATTTTGGCAATAACTGAAACATGCTATAGACGTAAACATAAATATATGTAAAAAGGAATGTATATGTATATTCTTTTTCTACAGTCATGTTTAGCTAGTATAGTTGAACGCAGTAGAGAATCTCCATATCCAATGATTTCTGTGGAAGAAGCTCTACAGTTAATACATGAACATGCAGAACTATTAAATTTGAATGGTACATCAGAGGAGGATCTAGAAAAATGTCATGGCAGGATATTGGGTGGTGATCTATATTCTAAGTATGATTTACCGCCATTTAGAGCCTCTATTAAAGATGGTTATGCAGTCTTAGCAAGCGATGGAAAAGGCAAAAGGAAAGTACTAAGTGGAATAAAAGCAGGAGACACTGTAAGCAATATCTTCAACGTATTTTGATATAACTAATATAAGATTTCAATATTATGAATTTATAGGCCACTGCGATTAAACTTGAACATGGCACATGTGTAAGAGTAAATACAGGTGCTCCAATTCCAGATGGTATGTTTAATATGCTCAATTGGAATAATATTTTTTGCCATTTTCTTATTATTTTTTATTTAAAGATGCAACAGCAGTTGTGCAAGTTGAAGATACTAAACTTTTAAAGGGAACTTCAGATAGTATGGAGGAGAAGGAAATCGAAATTATGACAGAAGTTCAACCGTACCAGGACATTAGGTATTTTGTTTTTATTTATATGATGTTCATTAAACAGTAATATAATAGTTATTCTTTCCTTTATTTACTTTAAGGCCAATTGGTTGTGATATAAAAAAAGGAGAATTAATTTTAAAGTCAGGGACAAAACTTGGAGCAATAGAATTAGGGCTTGCTGCTGCATGTGGTTACAGAAAGATGTTAGTCACTAATCTTCCAAAAATTGGTATATTATCTACAGGAGATGAATTACAATGCCCTGGAACTACTTTAATGCCAGGACACATATATGATAGTAATAAAATTACATTATTAACAATGTTAAAGGAAAATGGTTTTGATCCTTTGGACATGGGCATTGCATTGGACGAGTAAGTTTTTCCTTATTTATATTTTATTTCACATATTTAAAAAACGTTATTTTAGTTTAATTGTTATATGTTATGTAGTGAGAGCATTATGGTACATAAGATTAAACATGCTTTAAAACAAGTCGACGTACTCATAACATCGGGTTCTGTATCAATGGGCGATAGAGATATGCTGAAGCCTATTTTACAATATTATTTTAATGCTACTATACATTTCGGTAATATCATTATTTCATAGTATAATTATGGTTATACACATACAATATGTATACAATAATTTTGAATATTATAGTAAACATTTGAACATTTAAATTTTAGGACGAGTAAACATGAAACCTGGGAAACCAACTACTTTTGCAACATGCTTTTTTCAAAATAAGAAAAAATATTTATTGTGTTTGCCGGGTAATCCAGCTTCTGCGACTGTTACTATGAATTTATTTGCATTGCCTTTACTAAAGCAATTATGCAAAGACTTTTCCACGCCAACGATTGTGTCAGCAAAAGTATGTAATGTATTTATGTATTTCAAATTGTTAGTTTGTATAGTATTTAATTGTATTTTAATGATAGTTAATGTCATCCTATAAGTTGGATCCACGTCCGGAGTATGCAAGAGCAATTTTAAAATGGAATAATGTAGATACTTTGCCATTAGCTTACAGTACTGGAAATCAAATTAGTAGTAAATTACTTAGCTGTAAAAATGCAAATGCATTATTAATATTACCAGGATGTAAAGCAGAAAAAACTGTATTACAACAAGGGGAGGTGGTACAAGCAATGTTGTTGGGATTTACGCAATGGTCATAATTGAACAAAGACAAATAGGAGGGTAAAAATGAAATTGTTATAAACACTTTATTATTCTATATTTGGTTAATAGAATTAAAATGTAATATAATATATGTACATTGTTTACACATATAAAATATTGTTTGTTAAAAACAAGGTGTAGTTTTGAAAGTTTATATTTGTATATATATATATTCGTGTAATGTTCATTGTAATTCTGCAATAAAATATTTTTTAAACGACAGAATATTTTATAAATAAATTTATATAAATCATAATACATTATGATACATTATAAGATTGCGAGTTACGTTTATATATTTTGTTCTATTCCTTATTCTCTCTATATGTATGTCTATATCATTTTACGTGAAGAAGAGATGAGAAAAATCTTTACTGCTGTCTGCTACTGAGTTCAAACGAAGAAGTGATTCCATCTGGTGGAGATGTAAAGAAAACCACAGAGATAGAATCTGTTATTTGGCATGGTATAAAGAAGGAGTGGGGGAGCGGCGCGAGGAAGAAAATGGCCGACAAGGCAACGGTAAAAGGGCAGGGACGTCGAGTGAGATACGTGTTTCGGGAGAAAGAAATGCGAAATCCGTGTTAGATCTCATGAAACCAGACGGGAAGTATTAGTAAAACGATCGTGTTATTGCTTCTTTTAGTGGTGTGTTCAAATAAAATATTGTCGGACTAGTCTATTGTATTGGTGTATTAATTTATTGTTTAAAAAAGCGTTCGCGGGCCGTGTGTAAGAATAAAAGGGCTTGATAGACGTAAACATAAATTATGCGTTAGTTTATGTATATTTTTGGTCGCTCAATTATATTTATATTCTAAACATGTAAGTAATTTTGTTGAAAATATATTACTAGAAACTTTTATAATAGTATATGAGCTTGGCAAAATTTCGTACGTGACAAATTCATCGATCAGTAGAGTAGGTTTATGTTAGCCACTTGTGGCCATCTACGGATACATTTAAAAAGTATCCTGTTGTCCTTGTCCTTTTAATTTTTCTATCTTCAACGTGGGCTCTACATTTTTTGTGAGTTCTCTGTATTTTTTCTATGAAATATGAACGGATTCTAGTGAAAAATTTTGAACAACGAATTTATCTGATGTATGTTATATGATGGAAGTAATGAAATTCAAAGGGATCGATTTGTCAACAAGTCGATGAAAGTTCGCGCATTCGACAATCTCGATCGTAATTCTTCTTCGTTTTACCATAGAATTTGGATACTTTGTTGACTGTTAGGAAATATGGAACTGGTTTCACTTCGTTTTACTTGTATTTTAATTGCCTTTAAACATGTTTTATTTCGAATAACAATATAAATACTAGTATGTGTGTGTGTCAGTTCGTCGTCATCTTGAGATTCTCATAGAAAAAAAGAGAGAGAATCGAATTATCTTTGCATTATACAAGTTTTTAATGCATATAAGACAAGTTCTCTTATTGCTAATAATATATCTTCCAAGAAGTACATTTCAAAAGTAGTTTACTTTGCTATTATATATTTTGTGTTATTTTTCTATGATAAAGAAATGCTAATAAATTTTCATATATTTGTTTTATTTTCAGAGATAGTTTCAAAAAAAGTTACAAGAGTTATAATATTTTACAATGGCAGTTAGGTAGTTTTAATGGTTTGCTCAGCGCTTTTTTAAATATTGAGCACATTTCCATCAAATTGAAAATGTAAAGGAAACAATCATAATGAAGCCACAGAAAAAGGCAGCAGTTGCCCGGAAGGCAACAAAGATACCAACAATTGCTAAAAAACGTCGATCATTTTTAGAAAAATCTATATCTGATATAAGAAAAGAGAAAAAGCCTAAGAAGCTTGAGAAGGGGGAAGATGCAAGAAGAAAGATAGAAAGTGATAAGAAAAAATCAGAAAAAACTGAGGAGAGAAAGAAGATAGAAGATAAGAAAAAGATTGAAGAAAAGCGAAAAGAAAAATCTGAAAGAGCGGATGAAAAAAAGAAGTGTATAAAAGATCATGAAAAGAAGTGGGAAAAAACTGAGGAAAAGAAATCAGATAAAACAGATGAGAAGAACACAGATGAATGTACTTGTGACAGTACAGAAAAAAAGAAATTACAAAAAATGGAAGAGAAGCCAAAAGTAGATAAACAATTAATGGAAAATAAGAAAAAACCTGAAAAACTAGAAGACAAAAAGAAATGTGGTAAATTTGATGATGAAAATATAGATGAACAAGCGAAACTTTCAAATGTTACAGAAGAGAATGATTTGCATGAGGAAAAGTTAGATCACCTATGTACCATTGCGAAGAAAAAATGTAAAGATGAGAAAAAGAAAGATTCAAAATTGATGAAGCCTGACATCAAGGAAAATATGAAAATATCTGTGATAAAAGATAAGAAATCAGATCGTAAAAAGCTCCTTGAGAAAGGTATGATAAATACTAAATCTACTTTAGGACGAACTAAAAAAGATTCTAAGGCAAAATCAATGCAAAAAAAAGGTATTTCTAGAAAGACTGTTTTAGCTAAAAAATCACATTTATCGGTAGTTCAAAACCTGGTGGATAAAAAAATTAAGTTAAGCAAGTTGGTAAAAGATGAAGAAACATCTGTAAGTGAAGAGGATGAAACAATGAAAAGAACAAAAAGAAAAAATGTTAATATTTCTAAAAACAAAATTATGCAAGAGAAAAAACCAAAATTAGGGAAACATATGAAAGCTAAGTTGCCTTCAAAAAGTAATAAAATAAATACTGCACTAAAAAAAGATGATAAGCTAAAAACACTTGTAGAAAAAGTTATATCTAAGAAAAAATTGGATGCAAAAGAAATAGAAAAATTAACAAATGAACATAAGAAGATTATAAGTAAAGATGAATTAAACGAAGAAGTAAATACAACTAATATAAAAAGCGAATTGGAAGATGATAAAGACATTGATAAAAGTAGTAAAGAAGAACAATCCCAGTCAAAATCACAAGATACTAAAAAGATTGTTAAATGTGCTCCAAAAATAGGGAAAAAGATAATGAAAAAGAAAATTGTGAAAGTACAAATAGAGAACACTAGCCAAACTTCTTCTTCTGAGGAAACATCATCCGAGGAATCTGGTAAACAAATAAAAGTTTGTGAAGATAGCTCAAATGATAATGCTTCTTCTAAACTAGAGCAAGTTGATAGTGAAAATATACTTGACACAAACTTGAAAGATGAGCCAATTAATGGAGACAATATAAGTGGCAATGCATTATTATCAGAATCAGAAGATGAAAGTGATGATGAAGCAAAAAAAAATAAGCAGAAGGAAATTAAGAAAAAAGAAAGATCCGGTTCACCATCTGATGAACGTGTTAGAAGAATGAGATTGTTTGGATTTTGGAGTGGACCAAAACGATATAGAGTTGCTTCCCTGAATGCATTGGCCAAAGTACATTGTTTATATGAAAATGAAACTGGAGGGGTTTATCTTGGTGGTTTCTGCAAACCAAAGCCTGAAAAGGAAAAACAAAAGAAAAATAAAGAGGAGAAAGAAGAGCAAATTCGTAAAGAAAAAGAAAAGAAGGTAGAAACTAAAGTAGAAGAAAATATCCCAAAAAGGAAACTTAGGAATGTACCAGGATTACGTGGAAAGCATTGGGATATGTTAGAAAGTTCGTCATCTTCATCTTCTTCTGATGATGAGTGTGAACGTGATAAAAATATGGAACATAACAAGAAAAAGATAATCAAACGAAGAAAGAAAAATGAAGAAGTAATGGATCTAAAGGATATGGTTGTTTGTAAAAGAATGGCAAGCCTCAATGCTACAGCTATTCTAGCTGCTTCCTACTCAGATGAGAAAAATCGTTGTGGTAGCAGTTCTGATTCTTCCAGTGAATCAGAAGTGGAAATTATTAAAAAGCGTAAACAAAATGATTCTGACATTGAGAAACGAAAGTCAAGGCAAAATCCAGAACAAGATGAAGTTCTAAAACCATCTAATAAACTTGTTATTGTGAATCAAGATACAGATGTTACTATTACTGGTACGTGATTATATTTCATTAAGTTTACTTTTCATATTTATTTGCTATTTACATTAGAACAAAATTTTTATTTTAAGGTGTCTATGTTAATCAAACTCGATCTACGCATCATGAAGGTTATTGCAGTATTGCTGGCATGCAATATAGAATAAGTTCAACAAGCCATACTCAAACTGCAGCTACTGCAGTTGCTACTGAGCTCCATGATCAGGTTGGTATTGTTATGTGTTTTAAGAATTTCTTTATCTTTAAATATAATTTAAAAAAGGCATATATTAATTTAAAAATTATTAAATGCATTTATATCTTTTGCATCAGCAAAAATTGGAGCAACCTTGTAAATCATATACACCATTGGGGGCGCTATCTTCTATGCAGCCACCAGGGAGTCAGAGTAATCATCCAAATATGTCACCTAGAAGACATTCTGCATTTTCAGCACCACATCAACATGGTAAACTATCTGTCTTATTTATTATAATTATTTATTAAATAAGTGTGAAATATATTGAAAATCAAGTTGATGTTTGAAAGAACAAAAATACATAGAAGTATAATATATACGAAATATAACATTAGGATATTATCAGCCGGCTGGACCACTGATACAGCACCCACCAACTTTACCACCTATTAAGGGACCTCCGCCAGAACCAACACCTACACCTCCACAGAATTCTGAAGGCTCAGATGATTTAGTTGCAACTTCTACAACTTCTGGAGGAACAAGCAGTACAGGTATATTTATATACTAATAACTATTTTACATTACAATCTTTATTTATTTAAAAAACTTTCTTAGTCCAAAATTCTTAATTTATTCAATATCTATTAAACAGATATATCTAAACAATGCATACAATAAAAAATTCACCTTATGAACTTTCTGTAAGGTATTTTTAAAGATTTTGAATTGCTTATCAGTTTAACTTATCTCTATTTCTTTTTTTTTTTTTTTAGGAGGTGGATTTTATAGGGCATACTGCCCTCAATACTATGGTACACCACCACAATATGCAGATTTGTGTTATCCACCAACATATTCACATCCGCATGCTCATCCACCGCCTTATTATAAATATGCACCCACTTATAGAAGGTAAAATATGCTAACCGTGTTATTTTTCGTTACTTTAGCAAAATTATGATTATATTCAATTTTGATTTTTAATGTACTGTAAAAAAAGGTACCTTTTCAGGCAGTATTATGGATATCAGGAATCTGGTGGAGGCGGCGGCCCTGGTAGCGGCGGTACTGCAGGAGGTCCAGCAGTTGTTGATTATCAGCCACCTCCTCCGCCACCTGGTGAATACCCACTGCCACCATATTATGGAGGATATCCTCCACCTCCACCACCACCTCCTCCACCACCCAATCCGGCATACTTGCATTCTCAGGGAAGACCTTTTGTAGATCGTGAGTATCTTAAATAGTTACCAAATATATTTTCATTATTGTTTGTATAAAAAAGTCTAAGTACAGGACGATTATTCCTTCCTAGAAAATCATTATAAATTATGCTGTTAAGACTCATGGTTGTTCTAGTATTAAATTGTTAGTTATTATGAAATACTATGAATTTGAAAATGGTAATCTTATTGAGAAAAAAGAAATGATAGCATAAAGTATGTTATAGTTGTTTTATTAATTACATTATACGAAATGAAATTGGTGAAATAAAAATGATATTAGAAAATAATTCGTTTTAGACGCAGCCTTCCAGGGTTGCCCATGCCCGATGCAGTCTTGTCCAAAAAACGTGGATACTGGGCCCCTTATTGGTAATGGTAAGGGAGCGCCAGTGGTATCGGGGCCCGGTCTGTCATTGCCGCCCAGTGCTTTGGTAGGTCCGCCCTCGCCGGCGAGGGGGCTAGCCGGGCTAGCGCCGCCTCACGGTGCCAATGCCTGGGATACGGATCGCGTCCAACTTAACACTCATCGCAACCTGAATCAGAACCAACCGTCGGTCCCTCCGTCTCACAATCTAGTCGGTGGACATAATCGCCCGCAAAATTCGGATTGTAAGAATAAGGTTTGTGTTACATTTAGAGTACTTTATAACCTGAACCATGCTATCTTATCAATTTTATCGTGTGTTATATTATTCTTGTAATTCGTTAATCGCTCATTTACTGTTGTTTGAATTAGTACATTTCTTGTATTATTAACTCTTCAACGACGAAGCAATTTCATTAACAAACGTACTCCGCGGATGGAGGATTTTCGAAAGTGAATAAAAGTTTCAATGCCTACATCATGAGAAGTGAACATGTAGAAAGTATGCTTTCTGTACTTTAAAATCGTATAAAAATATCTGATGATTTTTCAAGCATTATTTACAAAAGTGATTTTAAATGCGATTATGGCACAATGCGTGTTATCGTACTTCAGACGATAATATCTGAACAAATTAAACACGTATTATATACGTTGCTTGTCACCGATAGGTTTATGAAAGTAATAAATATTTCAGAATTGTTTGCTATAGTCGATTTTTGATTTGAAGTTTACAATGTTATAATATTACAGATTAATGTAGATTTATAAATGAATTATTAAACTTCCATGATATACTCATGCTATGGATTAATATTCAATGAATATAAAATTATAATAACTATATTAACTAATGTAATAGTTTTACAAGTTTATAAGAGATGTATTGACACATTTTGTATTTATAACTCGTAATTACAATTGTTTTAGGATGAGAAAGATTGTTCAGAGGATAAGTTACAAAAGTGCAGATGTCATAAACATGCATGTACATCAACTTGTGAAGTCAAATTGGAAACTCTTTCACCATCTGAAAAGCTAGCAGTAACAATATGTTCAAGTAACAAATTTCATAATTTTAAGTTGGAAAATAATAATGTGAAATGTGAATCCTGTAGTGTGGAAATGGGCGACAATGTGTCCTGCGTTGCAAATTGTAACGTTAAATGTGAATCAGATTACAAGTGCGATATTATGAAATGTGAACAATGTATGAAGGAAGGTCAAATGGCCATTCTCGAAATTGATAAAGATTCTGGAATATTACTTGATGATAAATTGGATGCAGATCCAGATGTTAAGGAGGAATTGAGTGATCCTGTTACGATCGATAGTGAAAGCTGGAAAAAACCGGATTATGAGCCAACTGTACAAGAAACTATCGAGGAAACTGTAGATAAAGAAAGTATAGAAAAACCAGAAATAGAAGAAGAACATCCAAAATGTCAAAAAGTATCGAAAAGAAAATTATCTTTGGATAGCTTATCCGATAGTAGGAAAAAAAGGAAAGTAAGCAAAAGGACTCTTTCTGTTGGTTCTTCGCAAGATTTGAATAATAGTGATTTTCCAACCAAAATTTCTATACCAATTTTACCAAACCTTATAAAAAAGGTTGATAACAACAGCGATGAAAGTGTTTCAAAGAAAAAACAACCTAAAAAAGATAATCAAAATCACAAACGTAAAGTAGAGTATCCAAATTGTTCTGAAAATGTAACAAAGAAGTCAAAAACTTCCAAACAAAGTACAAGTAACAATATTCCAAATTATTTGAAGCATGCTGCCAGTGATAATTCTATTATGGAAACTATTAATAATGTTATTCAACAAAGTTTACAGATGACACAGAAAAGAGATCGTAAGAGTAAAAATGTTGAAAAATTAGAGAAAAAGAAAGAGGTAAACTTATTGTCAGCAGTGAAGAAGGTTGTTAAAAAAGTTGATTTAGTAAAAGAATTGACATCAGAAAAATTGTCAAAGGTAATTACCAAGAGTTACCAATCCAAAAGTAAAACGGAAGCACGAACAAAATCAAGAAGACACGAGAAGAATAAATATAAAGGAAAGGGAAAATCCAAAGTGTATGAAGCGAAAACAAAGGATAATGGTAAAAAGCCTGACAGTACAACAAAATCTAAAACATATGACATTCAGGAGTCTTGTAAGAAACCAGCATTGATAAAAAAGAAGCGAAAAAATACGAAGAAACTGTCTGTGAAAAAATCTAGCTCCAAAATCGAAGATTGCTTAGTAGGAAGTGAAAGCCTACTATTAACCAGAAAAACGTTTTTAAAACCCAAATGGAGTAATGGTTGGAGTTGGGAAGGTGATCCGTTTGAAGCCAAAGTTTATTTAACGGTAAACATACAACTAACAGATTTATTCATGATATAGAAATATGTTGAACAGCTCTATTTATTTTATTACCTGCCTTAGAACGAAGAATCGGCTATACGTCGATGTTATGCGAGCATGAAACATGAAAGTGGTGATGTTCTAAGACCTCGTGATTGCGTTTTACTAAAAAGTGGCCCACGAAAAGCGGATTTACCATTCGTAGCAAAAATTGCTGCACTATGGGAAAATCCAGACGATGGTTTGTTTCTTAATGGTAGTTCTTAGAGATAATAAAGTAAATTTAAACTAAATAAAACAAATAAGTTTTGTTGTAGGTGAAATGATGTTTTCTTTGTTATGGTACTACAGACCTGAACATACCGAGCAAGGTAGAACTCACTATGATACCGAAGACGAAGTTTTCGCTTCACGGCATCGAGATGCAAATAGTGTTGCTTGTATAGAAGATAAATGTTATATTTTGACATTCAATGAATATTGTCGGTGAGTTGATAATATTTGCAATGTATTAATTATTATGTACACTTAGTATATAAGCAATATAAGTCGTTGAATTTGCCATCATAAAGCTTTTTTACAGTGTGATGAGAGAATGTTATGTTATTTCATTTTAAAGGCTCAAAGATATTTTGAGTTTATAAGGAAAAAAAAAATTTTTTTTTATCGTTTATTATCATTATTGACACCTAACGCGGATAAATTCTAGTTAATTCATTGTTGCAAACACTGTGTATATTTCAACAAAAATATAAAGGTTTAAAGCTTAATATCTCATGATAATTATTGTTCAAATGGAATTGAACAATAATGACAATATAAAACTATAAAAATGTAACCTACTTTTTAATGAATATAACTTGCAACGCAATTTATTTAGTGCAGCATTTAAATATTTTACATAAAAAGGAGTACCAGATTTAAGAAGATATAACATCTTAAAAAGATAAACATCAATCACAATTTTAATATTATTTATAGGTATCGTAAAAATTTACGAAGAATCGAAGAAGGATTAGAAAGCCCCGGTTTAATAGTTCCGCCGGGTGATCAACTATATCCAAGAGAAAATCGGCAGCCTCCGATACCAGTACCCTCGGATATGGTTCTCTTTTGTCGACGCGTTTACGATTATCGCGGTAAAAAACTTGTTAAGAATCCTGGATGACTCGATTTTTTATAAACTGTTTCGTGCTGGAACCAATGGAATGCACAAAATTTGCTGCATAAATTGAAACTGAACGTAGGTCTCCCTTCAAGCGTAATAGGCATATTGATGAAATTATTTTGATTTTAAAGATCAATGAATTTTCATCGATGTTTTGGATAATTGTTTTTGAAGCTTTATGTATATAGAAAAATGTTTATACAGGTATAAATGCATCTTTTTTTTTTGTAATTAACGGTTACGGATCACGAATAGAATTTTCTATTTGTATGTTACCTATTTTATACAA
This sequence comes from Bombus fervidus, assembly GCF_041682495.2. NCBI lineage: Eukaryota > Metazoa > Arthropoda > Insecta > Hymenoptera > Apidae > Bombus > Bombus fervidus. Next base: position 5,139,683 of record NC_091523.1, on the reverse strand, counting down.
TGTTTATTTGGAAGGTAAATTTCACTGCTTAAGAAAGTCTTACATTTTTAAGGGAAATGAGAAGAAATAGATTCTTGACATATAATGACGCAAAATAGTCGAATTCTTAAAGTCATCAATATAAAAAATATATATAATTAATATTACCTTAAACTGGGTAATTATTATATATACTTATAAGATAGATATCGTTGCTTTATTTATTTTCTTACTTGCGATACGATAAAAGTCTTCAATCTTTTATTAATTCTGGCAATAAACATTCTGAAACTCATATCTAAATCTATGACAAAGATAGCATAAAAGTGTATAGAATTCGTTATACCGCACCACGAGTATCAAAATGAATAATCAAGCTATTGCAATATTCAATATTGCTTGACAATGAAAATACCATTTGACGTGAATCGGATGTTACGTGTCAAAGTAATCGGTGCGATCATTGTTTCATCAATACGGGTTGTTTTACCGCAAATGGAACACGTTTTTAGGGAGATGATAGAATTTGACAATTTTATATAGAGAGTCCTATTTTTTGTGAAATAGTATTTACGATATTTAAATGAGTATTTTTCACATTGGGGATACAAATACGTATATGCTATGTATCATTATGGCGCCCTTCTTGGAGGGGACCTTCGAACAGTTTCAAGGTAGAAATCAAACGCCTGGAGTATTTGACCATCTAGTGAAAATAGTAATGTATGCACTATGCATTGTGTTCTATGGGTGAGATGAAAGTGGACACCAAGCAGGAAAAAGAACACACTTCCATTGTCTTACGATGGTTCATGAGATCCATGCATATGCATTATTTTAATACACAGAAATAATGTAAGTTTCATTTTTAATAACGGTCATTTATAACGAAGTGTTGAGAAATGGAATTGATCTGATTAAAATTTAACGGAGTTAACTAAGTTTCTAGTACTCGCGTACTCGAGCAATTACAAAACTTTCTTGGAAATTATAAAGTTCTAATTTAAATTTATCAAACTGCCATATCACAGTAAATATTTCATAATTCTTTCCGTTGTAAATTTATAAATATCTATTTATTGCTTTTTACGCTTTTAAATGAAACAAAATCTTACCGAGTACGTAGAACTATTATTTAAAAAAGATAGGTGATTCGAGTGATTTAAAATGATAATTCACATTCGATCACTGCATGGAATAAAACGGTATTTTGTAAACTTCTCCTTTGTTTTAATGAAATTATATTTTTCTTATTGCAACTTTTTAATCGAAAAATATTGTCCTTTTTAACGGTATTTGTACTCTAACCCGTCACGTACTTGTACATTTCCTATGATAAGCATTAACGTTTATTTAATTTCTTTAGAATCACAATCTCTATTCTGCTGGGGAAAGTGTGGTCGTACCTATAATAATCTCCTGTATCCTTATTATTTCGAGTCATATGTTATTCGTTAGCGTCATATATAGTCAATGTATCGCATCGTAGTATGCCAAAAATGTATTTGTGAATTACAAGGAACCTTACGTTAGCCAATAATATAATTATATTACACAAGAGTTTATAATAATGAGTAGTAGAAACCTTAGGAACTCAATTATTTTTACTGAAATTCCAAATAAGAATATCGTCAAATATCATATATTTTTGATTATTTGTTGAGTGGCGGGTGTTTTGTTAGAAATTATATTATTTAAAATTAATATATTGATGATACGATTATTATTTAATACCTAATATATTGGATATAGATACTAAGTTATTTCCGATAGAACGAAATATTATATGTAGTATAATAGATAGGGGAAGGGCAGAGCGCCCGTGATTGTTCCTGTCTGTGTATGCGTGTGTGCGATGCGGAAATAATAATGGCAAAACGTTGAAAAAAAAAAAAAAAAAACAAAAAGAAAGAAACAAACAGAAAAAAATAATTAAGAAATGCAATATGATAAGGAACATGTTTAAAGATAAAGATTTATATAATATATCAAATCATTTTTTCATTTTTCGAAATCCTTTTATGACAATTTAATATATTTTATATTTATTATTTTACCTATACCGATCAATTAGATATGATCAATAAATATATTGGTAAGAAAGCATGTTAGCATTATCTACGTGTGTACATACGTAGATGAAGAATTATGTGAGAGTATCATCGTGCGCCGTATGATGGAAGAGAAACGGTGGAATAAGAACACGCTTTACCTTTGTATCCCGTTTTAATCGGTGACGATCGAGCCTAAATAAAATGATAGCGGTGTGAACGAAATGCGGCGCATGTAGATGCATCATATACCGTTCTTGCGATCTTTTACAAATAGTTTTATATTCGTTTTTATCGCATAAGTGAGATCGCATCACGTATGCGACTATGATGCGCCGATGCATTTTGTCAGGATAATCGAAATTGTTCAAAGGTCGAGCCACAACATGTAGACATTGTGTAACTCGCATATTTGTGTAGATCTAACAATAAGCGCGATTGCACTGCTACGCGTTTCTGACAGAAAGAAAGGCGAACCAGCAGCTTTTCTTCACTGCGCAAACGAAACAAATATATAGATATACTTCAACGATGGTTAATGTGGGAACATTGCAGAAAAAAACATGAAACAAAAATGTTGCATATCGTCTGTTCATTTAACGTAGCCGACAAATTTTCATCGAGTATATCGAAAAATTTAATCGTTTAAGCCTGTAGAGGCATATGATTCGTGTGTGCGAAGCTCTTCAACTTGAACACCCGGCATTCGCTTTAATCTTTAATGAAAATATGTAGAATTTACCGTTAACGAATGATTAATCAGTGGATTCTCCGTTAATTACGGTGGAGTTTGTTGATTTCTTCATTCGATTTTTCTTCGTTAATCTCAGCTTTTTGCCAATTGATGTATCCCGTAAACGTGTATGCCTTTTATATTTTCAGTATGGTGAAAGTCGTGTACTTCCTTTTTTTCTTTTTTCTCCCGTTCAGTCAATACACATAATACGCACGTATCTGACAAACTAAACGCTTGGCGATATCTCTTCGCTCGTTTTTAACATATTTTTATGTAAGATACCATGATTAATATCGATGACAAGTTTAATATCGATCGATGTCGATATCGATTCTCCTTTTACGGTTCATTGCAGTATTATGTATACATAATATTTTTCTATGTATCGATCATTACAGTTTGAACATATAATTGTGGCATACGCGACGAGAATAACAACTTTTATTACTATCACTTTGTGCATTTTAATGATAATTTTATTGATGATACTGAAATTGAATATCGTTTAATGGCGTTTAAAACAGTCCGGGCAACAATTTCAAATAAATTTTAACGTATAAAAGAGGATATATTTAAGAAATTGTTGTTCTGATTATTTCCCATTAAATTTGAATTATATTCGACATTATAGAAAAATGCTGGTAATCGATTGGTTGAAGTACAATTGATATTCATGTGTATACAGGGTGTTTCATGGATTGTAAATTAATCTCTAAAATAATGGGGAATTTTAGTACACTGTGCTTTTTGTACTTTGCAAACATATCTTCTTTTATTTTAAACGTATTCTAATCTAATCTAACGAAATCGCCCTCTAGTTTGGTACAATAATTTAATCTATACAGCTATTAAAAGTTTGTCATAAATAGATATTCTGTAGCGTTCTTCTTTTCCATGTTTCGTACGTGTATTGAATATATGAATATGAATAGTTTAAAGCATAAGTTATTTAGAAAAATAAAAGAAAAATGTGTCGCTCTAAATTGTATTATCATCTATTTTTTATTTTATTCAATTCTTTATATATATATATGCTTATGTTTAATTTGTTAATACTATTATCATTGTTAGCATAGAAAATTGTAGAAATTCATAGAAACACGCTGACAGCGTGTACGCAATCGTGAAAAATGATAATATTTCAAGATAAAAATACTTGATATTGTTACAATAAGAGTAACACATTGTACTATACGTTTACTCGAGGATCAAAGAAACGGTTCGGAATTATCTTTCAAATACATATGTACCCATGTGTTGCAAATTTATAGCGATAATGCAATTTATAAGTTATGAAACACTCTGTATGTTTTGACGTTTCTGTTCTTTGTTGTCCATAAAAGTTATCGGCTGGGGCCAGAGGTAAAAAGAGAAACATTGTACGAAGCGATCATCGATACTATTTTTATTACTGTCACCGAAAACATTGTCGTAGCAACAATTTAAAATCGTAAATACAGATTTACTAGTAAATATTGAACAGACAAATAATGGCGGGCGTTTCTCTGTTTTATTTGTTCAGTAAGCAAGAGAAAAGGAACGCATAGATACGTGATTTGACTTTCCAGACATTTCTTAATAATTATAACGCGTGGCTTGTTAAATACGATAAAGAGAGTTAAATATGTATAGAGAAAGGAAAAGCAGGAAAAGTGTGGTACATACCTATTATGAGTTTTAATATATTTAATCACATTAGAAATGTTTCTACAGTTAATTTCTGTAAATTGCAGTGCAAGGTAAGTACTACATACCTATATATACATTTACCACCTACAGGTACCTACGTAAAATATAATGCGTGGACTATGCGGTAAACGAGGCAGTTTTAAATCGCAATTGATATAGTTTTGTATAAGTGATATTACACAAAGTTATTCGATACAAAATGTATTAAACAGAACTAACTATTGGAATGTCGATGTTTTTACAGCAATGTAAACGATATAAAAAAAAAATATGTAAAATTAAATTGAAGCTTTGAGCTTTTTCAATTAAAAACGTTCGTAATATTTTATGTACTTTAATTGATATGCACTTTTACGTGATGTACAGTTTCATTTATTTTTTGTTATTTTTCGTATTTACGCATATGCCTATATAGGCATGTATAAATTTCGAAAACCCAGAATTGTTTTTCCTTTTTTAGATTCAAATATCGTTTACTCAAGTTTTTATTTTTCTTTTTTTTTACAAGTTTGATCTATCGTTAAAAGTTAAGCAGTTCGTGGAAGAACAGAGAAAAGAAGAGAACGCGTTAGTATTAAATTTAAGTTAAGCACCGGAAGTTCGCTGAAAGACCTCCGGAAAGAGGGAAAAAAAGGCTAAACGAAAGATATTCCGAGAGGTATGGGATTGGTCATTTGTCGATCGGTCTAAAGTCTAAAGTTTTAATCCGGACCAAGATGCCTAAGCCGAAAAGCCTAAAACCGAGAATGTCATCACGCCCGCTCGTGCTCGCCTAGCCATTCCTTCAGATTACATTAATTCGATTAACGAATGCCGTTTACGGTCCACGCCCCACGTCACGATCCTACGAGAACATTCTTTTTTTCCTGATTGCCATCTTAACGATCAACCTGGAGCCTGGCCAAGCGATATAATTCTCCGACTGAGAACGTTTGAAATTTCAATATCTTTTTTTATATTTCCTTAGATACATAAATTTCATTTTTCATCCATCTTTATCTCTGGCAATTCTTTGTTCTTGTCGGCAATATCTTGTAACATTTATGCAAATGTCATAAAAACAATAATTACGTACACGTTATCTATTATTGGTAGAAATTAGGTATTTGTTTATATACGTATAGCTAGATAAGTGATCTTATTTATCAATTATTTGTATGAAAGTATTTATACATGAGAGATATCTGTTATTTTATCATATGGAAGATGATTATTAAAGAAGAAAAATGTTTTTCTGTGTCTAATAATCAGGATAATAGTTTTCGTATAGGTTTACCGAACAATTTTATAAAAAAGAAAAAAGAAAAAGAATGGAAATTAACAATCTTACAACGTAATAAATTTTATTTCAATTGGCGCTATATAATAAAGGATGTTTCATAGTAACTTTCAGGCTATACTCTACACTTTATAATGTAATAATACAGGTATATGTAACTATATATTTATCTTAAATAAATGTCCTATTTTTATTTTCGCAGGAGACGCATAGCGGAGTTTTTACGTAAATAATACATATATGTATAATAGGTATGTATTAGGTTGTCCGAAAAATGTCTTTCTTTTACAGACCTGTCTTTTATAACGATGCATCTTTATACAAACATGAAACCTAATCTGTCGAACATTGTGATCTTTATTTTGATAGAACAAAATGTATCATACGTAATTCGATAAAGTAATATAAAACGGAAAATGTTGTGCATCCATTATTTCCTTATAAAACGAAAGAAACTTTTCGGACGACCTAATACATGGAACTATTTCAAAATGAAATCGGTTTCTTAAAATGAACGCAGGTTGTTACAGCGTAGAATCTATAGAGAAGAAGACTGCCATTGAATGAATTGAATTGTTGAGTCGAGGGATGAGTTGTAATATCGCGATAATGCTTTTGACACCTTTTGCAAAGAATTTCACTCGTCGAGAAGTAGCTGTTTTCTACATTTGGCAAAGGTTTACAGGCAAATGTTAAATATCTCGACCGGATACATCTAAAACTCTAAACGATATTTGAAATGACGTTCGAGACCACCTTTCGAATACTTTAGTATCTTTTTTGTATCGCTTCCATAAATAGATTAACCTTAAAATATACGTGAATAAATGTACGTTAAGAGGTAAGACGCTCAAAAAATGAAAATAACGTAATAAATATGTAAGTACATTTTTTTCTAATATTTTCTTGAAAGTACTCCTATTTCTAACATGTATATTTTATACTTAATATCTCGACAGAGTAACACCATCGGAGACACTATCGTCTAATTTTTACGTTTTAAAATTTTGGAAAAAGAAAAATAGCAACAAGGATAAGGAACAAACAAATAATACAAAGAGTAATTGTAAATCTTATATACATATGTATACCTATGTGTACATGGTTATAGATGATAAGTATATGTATAATAAAGTTTGTAGAAATTGCAAGAAAAATTAAAAGCACTTGGAAAGTAAAATATTCCATTTTGAAATAATAAAAATTCCAAAAAATAAATTGGTAAAACGTGTATTATGTTGTTGTTGTTCGTATTCATATCGTTCAGCGTTACCAAATGAATTTTCTTACAAAATTTATATGGAAATCCTACTAACAGAATATCGTACAAGTTACTTATATTCAATCATGTTAGTAAATAACATATAGATATACGCAGTCGCAAGGTAATTAACTTATTTTAAGGAGAATAATAGCATAATAATAAACCGCAGTATAGGGTAACTGATTTAACGATATAAATTGTATTCGAGAAGAATGAGGGGAAGAAGCGTAGGAAAATGAAAATATTTTAAGCAAGGTGACATATGCTGAGTATCGGTTGATCGGAGATTTTGTAGGAACTACCGATTTTGTTCGTTTGAAAAAGTTTGGGGCTGTGTTTAATTGGCGGTGGACGTAGAAACCAACGAGAGACTTTCATCGAGGTAGGCATCGCGTGACGATCTACGGAAGTTTCGGCCGTTCTCTCTTCTTATCTTGTCTTTGTTGCTTTCCAACGTCGCGCCGTATCTGCTGCATTCCCGTTCTGCTTTTTTTCCAGTCGCCAATTCGGCCAATAGACCCTCGGAGAACCCGCTCCATAATCCATGCAAGCACCAGGACCTGTCTTCCTATCGAATCGATGGAAAGGAAAAGGAACCTTCGTCTTCTTTCTGACACGACCATTGCAAAACAAATCCTACCCTACGAAATGCTTTTCTCGACCTCAACCTATTCTAAACTATAATTTTATTCCCCACTTCGTCACGATGCTTATCTTTTCGGTAGGCATATCTCTGTTAAAGGACGGCAGATCATTCCTTTGAAAAGTATATTTGCACTTGTCGTGTCTTCACACCTTATTTGTTGCAAAGCGATAAATTGCTTTTCCGTAAACGAGTTACATATACCTATGGTCAATTTTCTGGGTAACACGAGTTATCTCATTCTTTCGTAGTTAAGGGAGAAAATTATAGAGAACAAATTACAGGAAGGCCAAGGTAATATTACCTTATTGTGTACGGTAATGTTCGTTTTCAGCTGAAAATTGGCGAATTTATTAGTGATCTAACACTAACTAACAGGTTAGCAGTGCTAGTACCTTGATAATATCTCCAATTAGATGATCGTTAATGAATTAGTTTTATCCATGATGTGAAACTAATAGATTAAAAGTATTCGATCAATGTGTTGTAGCAACTATCAACTCCTAATTTCTCTATGGTGAATCAAAATTACGATCGCATATAATCTTAATTAATCAAATTGTCTTCGCGAACAAAGGAAAATCTTGTGACGGAGAGTTAACGATGAAGATACATAGAGAGTAGATGGATTCGCAGGTAAGGCACGGTCTAAGCGAAAATCGAGCAAAATGGAGACTCGATCAAGGTTAACGATGATCCTGGTTGAAAGTTGTTGCAGCCCTCCAAAAATTTCATCGGACCGATGTTCCTTGAAGTAAACGCAAGGAGTCGAAGCGGCGAGGAAGCATAGGAGGAGGTGAAGGGGCGAAAAGAGGAGCGAAGAGAATATCGTTCGTTGGTCCAGTGGTCGGTTGGTTTCCGGTAGCGCGGCGCGGCGCGGCGTGGCTGCTGGATCCTCGAAGCTCGTTCCAGTGTGGCGGAACGCGTAGTAGAATAGTGGGGTGGTTGCGAGTAGTGGCGTCGCCGGATTGGCCGAAGAGGAATTGGTCTTGGATGAGAGGATGCGAGCCGACGGTCAAAGGGAAAAGAGAGGGAGACTGAGGCTCGGAGAGCCGTGAGCCGTGAGCGAGAGAAGAGCGAAGGTGGGGAGAAGCGCGAGTCAGAGAGGGACTGGGAATCGGAACAGTTCGGATGCACACCGTGCAAGGACGGTGATTCAGTTAGCGGCGAGCCGCCGTCGGTGAAGGATCGTTGATCGTCGGTTTTTCGTTTTTCTTCGGGTCGCATCGCATCGCATTGCATCGCATCGCATCGTATAGCATTGCATCGCATCACGCTGGTTCGGATCGTGTGGCGAGCCGCACGTCGTGTACCGTGTTCCGTGTTCCGTCTTTCCGAGATACGATTCGTTTCATGTTGAAACGCAGCCGTCGCGTGTACACGCGCACGCGCCCCCGACTCGTTACAATTGCACGGCTCGCTTAGGAATGAAATTGACACGCGCGTTCCGCTTGAAAATCGAATACACCTGATTACGAGAGACGCTCGATGAAATATATCGAAGCTGGTTAGCCTGTGTCGAATCGTCCTTGTTGAACGAACATTGGAAAAATTCGTTTCGAAATCGCGATCGCTATCGCGACGAAATTCGAATCGAAGATCTTCTAGTCTAGTGTTGAAGGAGGGAACGCGTGTGGTTCGCAAACGGGACCGCTCTTGTTTTCGCCAGCCCTCCGGTATAATGCGAACAGGAAGAAAAATCGAAGCGAGCGGCTTCGTGGTGGGCATCGACACTCTGATCGTGAAAGTTTAATCGATCGGTCGATATGACGAGCAGGAGAGAAGCGTAGGATCGACGATTCGAAACTCGGTAGGATCGAAAACTCGAACGGTGTCGCTTTACCCGAGAGAAGAACAGAGCGAGGAAATAATCGCCGAACGAGAGAAGGACGGTTTGTGCGTAGGTGACACAGCAAGGGGCTGTGGGGGAGGGTGAGGGGCGGGGAAGGGAAGGGAAGAGAAGGGAAGAAGGCGTGTAAGAGAGACAGTAAGAGAGAGAGAGAGAGAGAGAGAGAGAGAGAGAGAGAGAGAAATCATATCGCGCGCGAACAAACTCGACGAAGATGAAAAGTGGAGCAAAGGCACGATTGTTGGGAATTGTCTGCGGAGTGATTCTGTTCGATTGCGGGAACGCATTGGCCGGTAGCGAGATCTACGCGAAGACGTTCCCGAGCCAACAACATCCGTCGGACCCGTGCTACGACGAGGACAGACCGCGTCGATGCATCCCGAATTTTGTGAACGCGGCTTTTGGAGCGGCGGTGGAGGCTTCGTCGACCTGTGGAAGCGGCGGGCCCACGAGGTACTGCGACGTGATCGAACAGCCGGGTGGTAGCACGGGTATAGGTCAGTGCCACATCTGCGACGACAGCACGCCGCGACGTCGATTTCCCGCGAGCTACCTCACGGATGTGAGCAACCCCAACAACGTGACCTGCTGGCGAAGCGAGCCTCTTGTCACCTCCCAGAGTTTCTCCGCACCGCCAGACAATGTGACCTTGACCCTCTCTCTAGGAAAGAAATACGAACTGACGTACGTCAGCCTGCAATTCTGTCCAAAAGCGGCCAAGCCGGACTCGATTGCGATTTACAAATCGATGGACTACGGGAAAACGTGGCAACCGTTCCAGTTCTATTCGTCTCAGTGTCGGCGAGTATACGGCAGACCGAATCGCGCCACGATCACAAAGGCGAACGAGCAAGAGGCCAGATGCACCGACAGTCATCGATATACCGGTGGTAACGGCCTCGCGCCCGTCGGCCGAATCGCGTTCAGCACCCTGGAGGGCCGCCCGTCGGCTTCCGACTTTGATAACTCGCCGGTTCTCCAGGATTGGGTTACCGCGACCGACGTTCGTGTCGTCTTCAATCGGCTTCACATGCCCCAGCAGCCGTCGCAGGAACAAGTCTTGCAACTAGGTGGAACTGGCGACGATCACGACCGCGATCATGGCCTCGGCCTCGAGGAGTTGGCGAAACGCGAGAGGGAGAGAGAAGAGAGGTTGAAAAATCAACAGAAGAGCCCCGCTCGTGCAGGTTTGCTCGATTCATTGGCGACCGCTTTGCCCTCGGTACACCAGGTTATCGCGCCGCAAGAGATGCAATCGAACGACGCGGTTGATGACGATGAGAGCGAGTTTGCAGCGGCGGCGGCGGCGGCGGTCACCGTCTCGACCAGTACGAGCAGCACCCTCGCCAGCAATCATGGGACCAGCACGTTGGCTCATCATTACGCGGTCTCGGATTTCGCCGTCGGCGGCAGGTGTAAGTGCAACGGCCACGCGGCAAGGTGCATCCAAGGCAAGGACGGCGAGGTCGCCTGCGAGTGTAGGCATAACACCGCCGGCAGAGACTGCGAGAGGTGTCGCCCGTTCCACTTCGATCGACCATGGGCACGAGCCACTGCCAGAGATGCCAACGAATGCAAAGGTTAGTCTCTCTGTTTGTTACAAGCTTCTCTCGACTATCTCCAATCTCTAATTCGAGTCTCTCGATTCGAATGGAATCGAATTTCAAGCTTCTTCGATTAGTTGGAACCGAGTGTTTTCTAGAACGGTTCCAATGTGCGACGCGCCGCGACGCGCCGTGTTGTACCGGTACCTTTTCCGTCGATCCTCCGCCGTTTCCACGTAACACGTGTGTGCTTAACACATAGTATTCCCGTGCCCGTGCACGAGCCATGCTTAACGATTACCGCAGTTTTTCTCGAAATAGTTCCAAATAGTTTAGATTTACACGCACGTAAGGTGCTTCCGGTGTTCATAGCGATTTTTCACAATTTACGATCAAGTTGTGTTTGTATGATCGTTTAACTAACTTTCAATTTATTTTATTTATACAACGCGTATGCATGGTTGCGATATCTCGTTTCGTCTGTGTGTTGTACTCCGTGGTACACGTAGTATCCTACATCTTGTTACGGTATTTACGGTGTACATTACTTATAAATATTTCTGATTGCGAGTAACGTATAGATATTTTAACGAGTTGCCCATTCTCTCGAAGCTCTGGCTGTAAGTCGTCTCGTATTACCCATAACCCACAATCAAAAGGACGTAGTTTCAAATGTAAGGGGTGCCCATATTCCGACAAAATGAACATTTTCATTTGTACCTATGGGATTACGAATACCTTCAATCTCGGTTATATTTCATTCAAAATATTTTCCTGGCGAACAAATTCCTACGTCGCAAAGTCGTGCACACACCTATGACCTATAAGAGATCCGATTTCTATTTAAAATGAGAGAAGAGACACGACAAAGCATCGAAAAGACATCTGTGTCTTTAGAAATAGAACGTATCCATATTTCTGAAAGGTCGAAGTAATTTGCGCCATTTATCAATCTATTCTTCGTTGATTTACGAATAGGTGTATAGGTATAAACTTTCTTAAGCTTTTCAAGCATATTAAGATGAGTAATTATCGCTGATCTCAGATTTTCAACTGTTACAGCAGCTGATACACGGTTGATTCCGAAAGTAGAAATCTTTTTTACGCCTCGTATGTGTTACCGTGTGTATATGTGCAAAATAAAAAATCGGTATAAGAGTCTTTTCTATCTTTAATACTTTATATAGGTACGTATATATACACGTACGTATATCGAACGATAGAAAATTTTAATTGTATATATTGACTACTCGGGATGATTATTTGGTCATGCACCGCTTAAAACGATAGAAAATGAACACGACGAAGAGTTCGTTTCTCGTTTCGTTTCGGTGACTGGTTCCTCTATCCTTCGTTCCGCATCTTCCATTCTCGATTCTCGTACTCGTATCTCGATTCTTCGTTCTCCGTTTCACTCTTCGTGATTTCATCTCTTACTCCCTTTCTCTGTTTTGTCCGTGAGTCGACCCTAGGGGTAGGGCGTGGGGGCACTCCTTTCGGTTCACCCCTTAATTCGAAGCGGCGAAGCGTTGCCTCGAGACTCGGATCGAGGATGTATGCTCAAATCAAAAACGTCAGGGGCAAACCACCCTCTAAAATCGTTTCGAATCGATAAAGGACGCCCTCTTCGCGCGACAACCGCGATCCGTGCCGACTACGGAATATCGCGACATTAGTGTTGTAGCATTCTTTTTTTTACGATTAGATGTCGATAAATGTATCAACTATGTGCCTGTTTGTAAACCAGTGAACTTCTCGTTGGAAATATGTACAATGCCTTGAAATGCCTTGAAATTTTATGCAACTGTTGAAAAAATATGTTTAGAGTCACGATTTTTCAATTCTAAAAATATCTTTTCATCTTATACTATGTTACTTTCTATTTCGAAAAAGTATTAATATATACAATCGATAGATGCGCAAGTGTTGCGAAACGGGAACGACGACTTTCGAAACTTTTCGATTCCAGGTAACAGATTAATTGGTCATTATTTTCACAGGATATATTTATAGGATAAAGCGTAGAACATTAAAAGTTCTTACCTTTTATAGTTTGAATATCTATTTAGTAAAAAAATGCAAAGGGCTCTTACTTAGTTTCTTTGTCTTTTTTAAAATCAATTTTATATGTATTTCGTAGAGAAATATTAAAAATATTAAAAACCTTAACGTTATCCATATGTTGCTTTGTAGTAGATATGTATCTGCTTACTAATAAAATAGGCAGATTGATAGTTTCTAATAGCTTGATGAAAATAAATTTGATTTGTTAATACCAATTATTACATGGCAGAAGACTGATTCGATCTGACCAATTTATGTTAGTAAGCACGTAATACCATGTAATTGGCAATTCTCAGTGAAATATCTCCAAATGAAATTTCCCATTTGTTGATTCCAATGAAAAGGTATAAATGAGAACGAAACGGAATCCCTGGTCGCACCTTATTACTGTAATAATTGAAACACTCTTAAGAACCAATGAAACCGTTTGGTTTGTGCTAAAACTAATTATCGTTATTCGATCAAGTACATTTGTTATAACAAATTCTGTGATTACACATAGATACACCTATAGATATTGGACACTCGTAGAGGAAATGAAGTAAAATTTTTATCGTACAGGATTTCATGTCGCGAAAAACGATAATTTTGGGAAATTATTGCACGTCGTTCTTAATTAAAAAGATATGAAAAAATTTGACAGGTATTTCAGCTATTTCACGTTTTGAAACTTCTTAAAACTTATTTAAACGATCGTGGTTATTTCCACTCAGTATCATTCGTAACATTTTAAAAAGAGAAAACCGGTGCAGTGGATGTACAATTCAAAATGTATGTTACTATAGAGACGTGCTCTAAAAGTTTTCGCTAGACTCTTGATTAATATTAGATATAGAGATACGGCATATAAAAGAAAATAGTACAACAAATAAACGCTATGCTAAAAAAAATATCTGTAATTTGATAGCTTTAATACAATATAGCGAATTACATTGTGCATTCTCTGTATAGGTATGTACTATATGTATAGGTATGCCTATATGTATACAAGAATGTACAAATGTATAAAATATGAACAATATATTATGAGGTATGAGATACACTGAGGACAGAACTCATAAATGTCATTCTTATGGCAAGCAGCGCTTTGGTAATATAGTATACACGAATCGGTGCAAAAAAAAAAAAAAAAAAAAAAGAAAAAGGAAAAGAAAAAGAAAAGAAACGGGAAACGGATAAGGCCCGTAAATTTTACTCCTGTACGTGCAGCGTCTGTGCCCTTTCTGGCAAATGGACACGCAATATAAAGTAATTCCAGTTCTTTTCCTAGCTGCACGCCTTTTTGTTCTTGCAACATAAGCTAACACCGTTTAAGCGCTTAAGTAACATATGCTAGAGTTTACAGTTTGAGTAGTACAAGTGGCAGTATGTGTTTTACGATGTACGTATGTATGTTTGTATGTGTCTCGTGGAAATATGAGATTTCCAGGTCCTTTTCTGTTCGGTATTCGCTGTTCAGGCAGGCCTGTTAATTTAGTGATTCTCTAATTTTTTAAATTAATGGTTTCTTATTATTGCGAAACTGTGCCAACTGTACAATAATCGTTCTTTACGTTTCTGCTTTGTTTCATTTCTACTAACAAGGTCTTTTCACATAATACCTTATCGATACTAACACTATTACGCATATAGTAGAGATTAACAGATTACAAATTTCGAGTTAGATGATCGATATTATTAGTAATACGCTTTGTAAGCGTTCATTGCATAATGATCGCAATTTTATGAATTGTCAAACTTTATATCGTAAAATTTTTGCAGAGTCTTGGAAAACGAAATTTTTCTTCCAAATTGATCACTTAATGATTTACGAATTTTCATCGATCAATTTGTAATATTTACTCGTGAAAGTTTATTGCTAAATTTACCGTTATATCTATGCAAGAAAATTGATTAGTAGGTATAACGGTGACCGTTAACTATGTTTATGGTGACTTGTAAGATTTTTCACTAATAGGTAGTATTGGCTCGATTGTACCAGACAGCTAAAATCTGGACACTGTTCGAATACGTAGATTCTAGATAATCTGACATTGATTGGTTTAAGCATTCATAGACTTAGTACATTTAACGTTTGATTCGGAATCGATCTTTTACCAGTCGTGAATTATTCAGTTCGCGTGACGATTTCGTTCGCATTTTCTACAGGGAATTCCGCGTTTCGAATACGACCTCGGTTAATAGGAGTGTTTAACTTGGAACATGGTTTCACTTTTCTTCGTTCGATTTATTTCATGTCAATGCACGCTTCTGATATCTTCCTGTAAATTGATTTTTAAGGTTTCGATTGGATAAAGGTGGACAAAGACAGATCTCGAGGGGCCTAGGTGTGTTGCCGTTAATGTGACGCGGAACGCTGTAAACTGTAACTGCTATTTACGGCAATGAATTATGTTCTCAAGGGTTCGTTCATGTTCATACGACGCGTAGTTATACGCGTATCTGTATATACACGCATATGTACCGTAATTCTTGCTCCGTGCTTTTCTTCTTTTTTTATTCTTTCATTCTTTCCTTTTCCTTTCTTTCTCTTTTATACCTTTCTTTCTTTTTGCTTTTCTTTGCCTTTTTTCCTGCTCTTCTCCCTGTGTCGTTTCTCGTTTACTCGTAACATAGCTAAGTATATCCAATTTTTTTCTGTTAATAGTTCTCTCGTGTAATACTTTTAAAAACGTTTTGCGCTCCCAGGGTATTTTCGTTGTAGTTAGTGGACTATCGTATTCTGATGTTAATCATTAACGTGTAACAATTCGATAGAGGATTTGTCAAGATTTTGTAGCAAACGGTACACTATATGCAAAATGTTGCAACGTAAAAAGATATAATATAATGTAAAATAATTAAATTGGAAATGATAGGTAGTAACTAGTAATTTATAAAGAAAATAGGAACGTTTTGGTAGCGAATACAGAGTGTTTCGTATAACTGGACGGAGCTATATCACTGAAATGATGATAGAGATTGAAAAAGGTATCAAACGACACGAGCATACTTAAATAGCGTATGTCCCGTATAGGCATTCATGTATGTTTCTGGGTATGTTTCTTATTAAGCGTATGTATATATGTGCTTGCAGAGTGTAAATCGGTACATTCTTTTTTTGAGTGCAATTACCTATCTGATCTTGTTTTAACGTACATCGATTCCTAGATGACCGAAAACTAAACTTCGACAATTGAAAAAGAATGGAATTACGTGAAAGAAACAGAGTAGATTGCGATCAGTTTCAGCTAGAAATGTACCGACCTGCCAACAGAAATTTCAGTCAAAGAAGAAAACGATGAAGAGGCTTAGCTTGAAATTCGTCGCGCCCTTCTGTGAACAATTACGTGAATGACAGAAACACTCGACGATTTTATTACGGGGATCTTTTTCCAATTAAACGGTTGCTATGGTGATGGTTATGAGTGCTTGCCTATGGCATCCGTAGGAATACAGCTTGGATCGCATCGCCTTTTTCGTCGCATCACGTTGGTCAATTTTTTATTAACAACTATTTACGAATATTTAATCTATCTCCATATTCGTAGCAGAGCACACGCAATGGAGAAGTATATGTCCAGAATGTTAAGTTTCTTGATAGAATTTTAATTTTTCAAGTCGATAGGTATACAATTTTGCCGAAAATTCATCGCATCCTTCTGCACGTTGAATAATCGAAGAACTTGTAACTAACGTTATTATGATTGTACGTACTGATTGAGAAACTATTTCTATAATAGGTAATAATAATAAAAATAAATAAAGTGAAATTTCGGAGACGTATTTATATTTATAGAAACAGGTATATCTACGTACGTATGTAGTTGGTCTTTTAAATGTAGATATATATCTTTGTAAAGGATACGGATTTTTCAAAATATTTATGTAGGTAAATATAAAGATATTTTGAGATTCGATTAGACTATATCTGCATACGTAATTTGTTGCAAATATATACATTAAGTATGCTTAAAGTAGAAAAATTTGGCGTTTGTACGTAAAGACTGACAGGGGTTAACTATAATACTGGCAAGAATGATAAGCTTTCTAATAAGAAGCTTTGGTAAAAGTTGCATCGTTTCTGTGTCGCGTGACGAATAGAGAAATCAGAAATCATAGTCCTTCGCTGCGGACACAACGAGGTAGTTTCGTGGTAGTGGAACGGGTAATATGTAGTCGTTGTGAAATGCACTTGTAAAGAAGAGACGAAATACCGTTCGAGAGACGGGGAATCGATAAAGAAGGTGGTACGCTGTGTAGGTAAACGTAAATGGCTTTCGTTCAGCTTTACAGAGTACATGTATACGTGACAGAGACGAGAGAAGAAAAAAAAAAAAAAGAAAAAGGAGTGGAACGAGAGGGAAGAGAGGCAAGGAAGAAAACAGGGTGACGAAACGAAGGAAGGGAGTTCGAATTAAATTACATTTTAATTTCGCAGCCATTTCGCAGCGCACACCGCGATATGCCAAATATCCGGTGCAATTTACATTTTAAATTGGACACTTCTTGCCGCGATTCGAGGGTTTCGTGAGTTTCGTCGGTAGTTGGCATCGTCTGGCCAGGTTGTTGTCGTTTCCATAAAAAGCATGCACGTTTACCCCTCTCTGATGGAGATTTTCGAAAACTTGAACGCACCCGGTGCGCGCTGATTCCTTGTAAAAACCAGCCGAGTATTTCTTCGCCATCGCAGCATTCCTATATTCAAGTATTCTACTTTTTCAATTCCCGCGAGAAAATTGTCTCAAATTTCCTGTGCTACGTTTCACTTTGACCGACCACTTAATTACGAGCACCTCTTGAATTTCGTCCTCGTTCTCACTGCTACGCAGATTCATCATTGTGTCTCGTCGCCAATCCCTTGTTTCACTTTTTTTCTTTTTTTTTTGAGCGTTGAAAGTAGTTAGGACGGTTTACTTGTGAGAAACGGATATGAAGGTGGGTATCAGGTTTATGCATATATTAATGATTGTTCCAAAAGTTTCTTCCGTTCCGTTTGTTCCGATAGAACAAAATGGATCATACATAATTTAATAAAATAATATAGAACAAAAAATGTTGTGCATCTATTATTTCCTTATAAAACGAGAGAAACTTTTGGGGCAAGCTAATAAAATTCCATTTTTCTCGATTGTTCGAGTTTGAGTTTTATGGCATCAGTAGATGTCGTGAATATTGTTTATTATTTCATTATTTTTATGTACGTATAGATCACTCCATCATTAGTCCATTAGTCCTTAGACCAAGCAACGAAATAACCCGTAAAAGTCAAGTTTACTTTTATCGGATGTTTTATTAGAGAAAACGATGTTTGCAACTAAAGCAAACTATAAATGAGAAAAAAGATTCAATTGTGTGATAATGAGTAGCTACGTACATACACGCATGCGTAAAAGACGTTTTTAATATATTATATTATCGTTGTGAGTAATTCGATCGCGTATCGTAATACGTAACACGATTCAGAGTATAAAATTTGTAACAACCAGTTAACAAAGTTTATTAACTGGATGAAACAACGTTGCTTGTAAATTGGCCAGCTGAAAAGTTTAAGCGAACAAAGTTGATACAGATAATTCGAAGAGTATGCAGAAATAAAAGATAACTTTCGACAAGATCAAAATGGTAGTCGTATAACGGATTGTTTTCACTTGTAAGTGCTCCTTTTTTCCTGACACGTTTCGGGACCGCACGAATGTTATTCTTTGCCCGGTCCCCGTGGTCTTACGCCGACGCGACGCTCGTACAACGTACAACGTACAACGATTATTCTTCCTCGCGACGCGAGGCCGACGGGCTTTGCATGAATGGGAGTCGTCGCGACCTTTCAGATGAATGGTTCTTTCTTTCCCTCTCACTTTCACCCACCCTTGCTTTCTTTCTTTTTCTTTTCCACCCTCGATCTCTCTTTCATTTTTTCTGTTGCTTCAGTAGTATACGCGAGTGTATAAGTTCGTTTCGAAGATATTTACTTCCTTTTTAAGATATAAATGTTTCGACGACGAGACTGATGAGACAACTGTGACGATGATTGCCTTTGGGATGACAGGCAAGATAAATACATGTTAAACAGTTACGTATACGAAGGATTAAAACAGGTTTTTTTCATAGAGAAGATGGTTGATTGAAAATTCGCTATCGTGATCTTAAATAAATGCATGAGATATAATAAATTTCAGAGCGTGTAATTTCAGAGTTTGTAAAATGAATAATACGAATAGAACGAATAAAAGTTGAAACAAACATGATACGGTTCTGTAATTTTGTACCTAGCGGAAAGTCAATGGCTGGATATGCATGATCCTTATGACCGAAAGCATGTTCGATACATTATTTTTATCAAACCGATACCGAGTCGTTGGTCTGGCTAAGCGTTTCAAAGGGTCCGATTCAAGTTCACCGTAACAGGATCGTTGCTATTCGTTGTAGAACCACAAAGTGTACTTTCAACGATTTGAATTTGGTCCGGTCTGGTTGTCGGAGTATACGATGCATTCGTGTTTGGTGGAGGCTGCAGTCGTGGCTGCAGTCGTGGTTACAGTCGCGGCCAAGAGAAAAGGAAATATGCACATATATCGGTCGCATGAGAGGCCTTTTCACCGCCTCGATTTTCGCGTTTGTGTCTGCACACTATACACTGTATACTATACACCGTAGACTGTACGTACAATCGAGTTGCGCATACCTACGCATACATTGCATATGCGCTCGAGATTTACACCGCAAGACGAGAAAATCAGCTTCACGGAGAATATGCTCGACCCCCGTAGTGAATTTTGCGCGCGTACCACGCGTTTGCCTCGCCTTTTTCTTCTTCTCGCCAGACCGAATCGCGCCCTTCCGATTTCCTCTTTTGCAAATTCCACGAGTCTTTCTATTCGGGTGCTGAATTTTTACACGGTTTCAATTTCAGAAACGTCGTCGACCACGCAAACGACCGTCGCGAAGGTTCTGTCGAATACTACGGGACGCGAATAACATATGAGTTGTAGTAGAGTAACATATGTTGGATACAAGAACAAACGATGCTCGATTCTAAACGTTCTCGAAGAAATTCAAAATTACTTACACCGAGGTTAACCATCACAGAATTCTCCTGACAATTTTTGGGCTATGTAGTGTCCATACTTGAAAAAAGAGGAAGATATCGGAGGAAATAGTAAAATTCTTGGATATAATTTCATTTATTAAAATACATCAAGTTGCGTTATTAAAGGTAATGCCAGAGAAAAGCAAGTGTTAGTATTACGATGAATGGTATTATTGTTGAAACAATAAACTTAAATCGAATTCTACGTCCTGTTGCTCTTCGATTTCAAGCTTCTATCGTAAATTGCAAATGCGTGTAAAATGTTCTCGATTCGCGATTTGTCCTCGAGGATCATGTCAGAAAAATCTTCGACATTTTCGTTTGGAAGATATTTCTGAACGCAGTGCAATACGATGTAGAAAGAAAAGGATGTTCTCTGGCAGAAGATAGAGATTCAGATACATACTGCCATGCAGTCTGCTGTTCGTGAGAAGATGCAGACAGTCTCGAAATTACGACGGTATGTAATTACGAAATTCTTTAAGTATTACACGAGTGTTGTTACGTAACTATTATGTAAGAGATTGCGATTATGCTAGAACTTTCAAAGATTCTGAGAATTCGTCGTGAAAATATCGCAGAGCAAGATCGATACGAGAAACTGTTGTCCCGTTTATTTCCTGTTACATAGGTGAAACGATTTAAGAAGCTGTAGGTAGCACCCGTGTGTGAAAGCGAATAGCTATCAGGAAGTGCGTGCGTTCCTTTCGTAAGACATTAAAAGTATCGCGTTGAACAAATAACGAACTGATTTTGACCGATAGTAAGTACGAAATGTTATTTGAGTTTGAGTGTCTCTTTTGCCCTCGACTTTCGATCGAGGTATCTTTTTCTCATAAATAATCGCCACAGTTTGGGTTAGATTTGAGGTTTCTCTCTATCTTGCCCGCTCTACTTGTCACCGGAAGAATAATAACTCACAAATCGAAGCGAATACGAATGTAAACTCGTCTAAAGTTAGCATCAGCTTGTAATCCTACACCGCTATCATTTGCTTTACGGTTGGTGCAGCTTGTCAAAGATGATGGAACGATCGAACGAAGGGTTGATGAAACTCCGGTGGTAATCCGAGAGACTTGGAGCGTGAGCCAGGTGAGCATAAATTTGAATTCGCGTTAGTTGCGTCCCGAATCGAAAGGTTGCTGGGACGTCCATAAATACAGGCGATAGTTGGCGCAGCGCGCAGGGTGTTTATCCGAACGCGGCGCGAACCAGCGGTGCACAGGCTCGTTCGTATGTATGTATGTATGTATGTAGCTAGGTACGCGAGACGTATAAATAAATCCAGGAGCTGCCACGCGGTCTGCCGTGAAACACGGTGTCTCGAGAGTGCACCACGCGTTCTCCCTCCCGTCTACGCGTACGCATTACCATTACCACACGCACGTATACACGCGTGTGCATGCATACTGCACACTGCACACTGCACACTGCACGCTGCACACTGCACACTGCACACTGCACACTACACACTGCGTACGCACTCTTATACACGCGAATACGGACGCGTTCACGATCTTGTTCTGCGACTCGGTGGACACGTTTTCTTTGGTGCACAGGTGCTTCCGCGATTTGCGGATATTCTCGCTCGAAGATTCGCATCGCTTTTAGCTGCTGTTTCTCTCCACTTTGCAACTTCTTCCGCGAATTAAGCTCGATTTACGTGCGCTTATTATCGCTGCTGCGACTGATGCGGTACGGTGTGGCACGGTGTCTAGTTCGTTCTGTAGTGTCTAGTTCCTCCTTGCCAAACCTATCATGCCTGCATGAAAAGGGCGCAATGATTTTTATGCCTTGCCAAATTCTCTTTTACTCCTGTTTTCGCGCCATTTTACCCCTTTAAAGACGCACACGCACGTATACTTGTAACCAAATATTAAAATATTAGTCGTAACTGCCGATGCTGTATAGTAGGTAAATTGTGCAATATCGTTGTTCTACCCGTTTTTCCTACCCGAATAGAAATACTCGCGTTTCCTTTAAAAATGACCTAAATTCGATAAAACGAGATAGGCTGCCAATGTCGTCGTGGTCAAGAGAAACACGTTCCATAAACGTCTTCAACGTAACCAGTTTTTTCAATAATACTAGACGATTACGCGTGCTCGAATAAAATTATTTATGTATAGGTATACACATGTACATATACATATACATAACTATGTACGTGATGAATTTTAGTTCGTTCGTTTGATAACGAGTAGCTAGTGTATCGATAAAAAGATATATTTCTCATCGAGCGCTTTTTCCCACTCGTGTACACTTTTGTTTAAGGTGAAATGAGATTTATAGTTTTTACGTTTAATGCGACTTTAATCAAGTTAGCGTCTGTTTAATCGTTTACCAACTGAATTGTAAATTATTTGCGTTTACCATCGTAAAGATTAGTGATTGTAAGAAAATTGGAATCGAATTAGTGATGCCGCCGAGGATAAGAGACTGAAGAAGAGAGTTGCTCGAGGTAAGTACTTTCGGAGGGTGGTGGTGCATTTATCTCTCACTGCTATAGCTTACGACTTACTTGCGACTTACGAGATACTTTTTTCTTTCGAACCGATCTCTCTTACGAAAGGCATAGTAGGAAAAGGGAAGAAGGTTATACGGAACGGTGAAACACAGAGTGGTAGAGGGACGCAATCTGAATGTCGTTAACCGGGTGGAAGTTGGCAAGGCAACGGTACCGAGTCAACGACAGTAACAACAATAACGAGGCGGTGTTGCAGTCGTTTGGGAAGGATAGGGAGTTCGCGCTCATCCCGAAATAAACGGCGACCGCATACCCGTGCGCACGCATGCGCGGTGTGCACGCTCGACATCCACCGATTTACCCTTTCTCTTTTCTCCTTGTCTCGCCGTGCCGCGCCGCGCCGCGCCGTGTGTCTTCGTGCTTCGTTCCTTCCTTTTTATTTTTGCACACCTTAAACTTTAAACTGTCTTTCCAGTTTCTCTTATCGACGAAGACGAGCCCCTGATCTCGTTTTTTCCTTCGTTACCATTCGTCGCGATTTGCAAAGCGAAAATCGACAAAAGATCCTCCGCGGATACGTTTGAAACCAGTTGAAGGATCAACGAGGTCACCGACACCTTTGCCCAGGATTCCCTTAAATGGCCTCTCGTTGGCATCGCCTTTTAGAAACCGTTCGATGGAACTTGTCTCGTCACCGCGCCTCGACTTTTCTGTCGGTTTACTTCGCTTTCCATTCCCTCCTTTTGTTTTGCTTTACCTCGCTTTGCTTCGTTTGGCATTGCTTCGCCTTTCTTTCCCCGCATTTTTCTTTCCCATCGTTGGCCTTTCTCCATCTCTCCTCTTTCCCATTTAACCACCTTTGTTTCCACGAGAATTTCATTACCCGTCGTGTAGTGTAACTCTTACCGAGGCGTGACAAGTTTCACAATCTTGAAATTGCATGTCGCTTTTAACTCTCTTACTATCCGTGGTTTAACGGCATTTTCTGTTTACGTTACAATACAGATATCCCATTAATGCAGACTATCTTACTCTTTTTTCTTTTTCTTTCCTTTTCCTTTTTCCTTTTCCTTTTTCTAACATTGCATTCTTTCCAAAGATACTGTAAGTTTATATTTAACCTTTTCCATCGTACGAACATCTATACTTGTTAAACAAAATTCATCTGCTTGTTTTAGAATCACCTACTTACATACCTATGTACACGTATATCCACTTTGAGTGAGTTACATTTGCTGTCCATTGCTATCGCGTATACGCTATAAAATCGAAATTTATTTACGTTTGTAAGACGACATTGTTTAAAAGATTAAAAGTTATCAAATTGCTACGTTTCATATCGCAACTGTTTTAAAGATGTATGCTATTGTTTCGATATTTCTGGTAAAATTGTTATTTATGTCCATATTGCGCTCTTCGTTTCTTGTATTTGTATCTACAGGGGGTAATTCTGATGTTAATAGTCGCTAGTAGAAACGTAAAAATTCGCAATTTCGAAATACCACCCAGTTGGATAACATCAGAATACCAAAATTAACTACTAGAACAGGTGTATAGGTAATAGGCCGATGAAATTGCGGAGAAACCCTAATGTTGGCACATTATTATCAGAGATGTTCATCGTCTGACGACAAAGATAGGCACGCTCTAGGAAAGGTTAATCCGTGCTGTATACCAGAGAATTGCTTTCGCCATGGTTATTGTTATTACGGATATATAACAGGCATATAAATCAATCTTCCATCTTCGTTCTTTCTTTCGCAATTATTTCCCTACACTCGTAATGATATACCGTAAGAGTACAAAAATGCTCACATAATCAGAGAAAATTTTTAGTAACAACGATGATTGTTATATTATTAACTTTATTATTCTCTATCTACGTATCTTTCACTAATTGTATTGGCCTTTGCCTGATGTTCCTTAGTTTTTCCATAAAATGTACATATTTCATAAAATTTATTCGATGATACGTAATTTTGTAAAAGTACTACTTCCTGTTTCGGTATGTAACACACGCGTGTACATTATATTAATATTAAATTTTGATTTTGTAATTGAATGTGATTGAATATTACAAACGTCCATTCGTAATTGGAGTAGTGAATAAAATTACGATATATATATATCGTACATATATAGATTATATAATACATATTTTCATTTCATCAGGGGGAACGCACGAGAACGCAAGTTCTTAGCAAGATAAATATTGCGTTTCGTTTGATCTCCGAACGAAATGAGATCAATGATTTCATTGGTTTTATGGACCTCGTGAAATAGATTGATTTAACGGCCGGTACGGCAAATATTGCCACAAAACGCTTTTGGAATTCTGGATCTATTAGAACGATCGATCGAAGCTCAAATGATTCTATTATTGGCTAAATTGGGTGAATGTCTGTAACGTTAATGATTTCTTAAATCGACGAAAGCTCTGTTTTGACCTTGGGATTAAAGAGCTGGTTCTAATATTTTGATTGTTTAGCTAATCGTTAAGTTCAGGTTACAAGAAACATTTAAAGTACCTGATAATTATTAGATAGATAGCTAGGTTCGAATATGTATATCTTACAATGAGTCTCTGTTTTTGCGATATTACTATTACTGTGTCATTTACTTACTTTGTCATTTGTTAAATTGTTTTACTACGATATGGTAAGACTAAGGGTGAAATATGTATGTAAATTCGCTTATCATTCTCTATCTAATATTTAATTTCGTAATAGAAGGAATAGCGTTGGCGCGTCAGTCCTATCTTTCAATCACTTTCACAGAAGATAGAAGGAATTTTAAAAGTTTTCGCGCGATGCTCAAACGGTATTCGAGCCGGTATCGGGCGTTGATCTGAAAAATTCCTCGGGCGTTTTATTATTCAATAAAAAAGCCGTCTTATCATATTGTTATCATCAAAGCAGTAGGGGATTGTTATAGCGAACCGTGTCGAGATTACACGTCGAGAAGATAGTACATCTGACTGGTAGAAAGTATCGGAATCGCTAGCTGCGTTCGAGGTGAGTCGATCGAGAGACAACGGACGACCCGATATCGCCCTGTCGATTTAGATAAAGCTCCGTGGTTTAGAAAGCGGCACGATCTCATGCCCGTAGGAGTGTCATCGAATTTGTTTGTTCCTCTCGCATGAATAAATCGCTATTTGCGATCTGTGAGTTCAGATTGCACGCCTAACCTCGCTGTTGACAATCTAACAACCTTACTAACTGTACTAATGTATACGTTATACATACATACATATATATATATATATATAAATACGAGTCGTACTATAATCGATTATACGAATATATACTAACGATTATTCGAAATATTAATATTTTGTTAATTTGTTGCTTTATAATTTTATTAAGTCTACATAGTTACACGTTTTATTAGTCTGTGAAAGTACGAAGTATGCTGCGAGTTTCTTTTTTTTGCGCGAGTTGTTGGTGGAATGTCGGTAAAGTTTCTTGGAATAACCGACATTGTGGTTCATGTGGACCATTACCTACATACTTTCTAGAAACACGATACATTTAACAGCTCCTCTTAAATTTGCGGTTAAATTATCGTTTTTAAAGTTACGATTTATTAAGCTTTTAACGATTTCTTATTTAAGTTTCATTTTCTGATAAACGTACGTACGTAATATGTTAAGCTATTGATCCTATAAGAAGTAGAAAATTCAAGAAAGACAGAGATTGTCATTCGTATGTTCTTTTTTAAAGAGTCGTTTACGAGGAAATAGAAGAACACCGTTTCAAGTACTACATATTACATACATCATATATAGATATTTTACGTAAAACATAGCTAATCCCTAACCATGTTTTGTCATTGTATGAATTAATATTAGTAGATTTTATTTTGTTCATACATTATCGTGCTTGTCAATCACGGCTACTTTAAATTTTACGCAATGATCAAATTTTATAGTACGCATATACATATAGCAGAAATATTTATTTCGCTTTATAATTAGCATTTATACAATATGATACTTGTTCTCTTATTGGTCGTTAAAATAAATGTAACGTATAGTAGATTTATCACTAGATACTTTATGCAGAAAATACATATTCCACATAACCACATACATATATTTTCCTGCATCGCGTTTCCGCCTCTCTTCTTTCTGTTAACAGCATGATTTCAAATCGACTCGGTATGAGTTAACAGAATTTCGAAAATCCCGCTAGCTGAAATCATTACCACGAACAAAATGGACGGGAATCAAGTAGTTTCAGCTGATTCGAATAATTGAAGAGAGCGAACGGTAATGTCGTTCAATCGATAGAAAACGAGGGAGGAAAGATGATGCGAAGGAAGGAGCGGCAGAGAAGCAATAGATGCAGGCGGCGAGAGAGGAAGCAGAATTTTTTGGTTCTTCGATCTAAACCGGTGCCCGATAATCGCTATTCAGTGCGAAGCGCTCGTTCGTTTGATTCGCTGCTGTGGAAGTTTAGTCCTCGATTACCGGTGTCAGGGGATCAGCCGCGATCTTTCGCGTATGCCAACAGAATTTCAGTCTTTCTAGTTACTTCTTCTCACAATCAGAGAGAACTCTGCCCGTAGCACGTTGGTACGTTGGTAAGTTGGTACGTGAGGCCGATTCGCGATCGTGTATACGTGACGCGGTTCGACTTTCGTTCGTTTGTTCGTTCATTCTGTCGGAGAACATAGAACACGTTGCGTTCTCTGCTAGATTTAGTTTGAGCTGTTAGCCGTCTGAATAGGTCGAGTTGCCGTTTGAGTAACTCTTACAATTAGTCAGAGACTTCTGCCGAGAGACGAACCGCGAGCACCAACTTTTAATCAAGTGGTCGACGTGCAAGCTAAAAAGGTGCAAAAACTTCTGGCTGCCGCTCGCTAACTCTATTATTCGCTCGCGCGAGTTGATTGAACAAAACTACCTCTCGCCTCGTGTTCTTTGTGATTTTTCCAACAAGATTTGTTTCGCGGGCACGGCTTACAGTTTTCTCGAAAGACCAGGAAAATACTTCTTGAAATAGCCGTCGTCAAATTTTAATAAACTACGATAACTGCTATTATTCTTCGTTCTGTCGTGTTTCATCACTGTACTTAATCGTAACAATGAAATAACGTGGTTTAGTAATAATATTATTTATATTCGAAATACAGCAATTTATTCCTATATACACTTTCCATTCTTACGGCTACATTGTGAACATTGTGAATTTTCGTTTAAAGGTATATTGTTGTCGGAGGTTAACATTTAAGTAGATATTTGAAACACACGAAATCAGAGGATTTGATTACCATTCTTGGAAATTAATAGCCGTCTTTACTGGGATACGTTTCAACAGACAATTCCTGTTTAAAGATTCTCAAGAGAGAGGTAACGTAGAATAGTTTCAATTTATTCCATAAACTGTGACTTACGAACTAAACTTTTTTTTAAACAACAATGTCTAAAACATTTTCGAAACGTTGAAACCTTACTCGATGATATAAGTTAAATAAAAATATAGACAGAAAACGAAAGGTTATATTATTCTGTGAAGGAGAACGAAGCGAGAAATCGGCAAGGGAGAGGGTGGCAGTGAAATAAGAATAAAGCGTAGAAGGAAAGAAAAAAGAGACTGGTAGAGAACTGCGAAACTTTTGGGATTGCACGGTTCGCAGGATTTTACCTACGTCCGGAGACGTAGACGTTCCCTGACCATCGAAAGATAACTCCTAACACGTGACAACGTTCCGGAGAAAGATACACTACATCGAAAGAAACTGTACCAACTCGAGTCCTTGCGGTACCCTTAAACTACTCTTTAGGAGTTAAACCATGGAAGTCTTCGGTTTAGAAACTTCTATTGTACAAAGAAGAATTTTCTATTGTACAAAATCGTCTGGTTTAGGTTCGAGAAGTACAATTTATTAATTTACATATGAAGCAAATTGTGCAATTAAATTCATTCACTAATATAATAGATAACAAAAATGGAATGAAAATATTCACATATATTCGATTCGATAACAAATAAAAAGAGAGATAACAATTTTTTTTAATTTTATTACAAAGCGTTATGACATATGTCTAATATTTAACCCATATACATGTCTAATTTATATTTTTCATCGAAATCTATATTAACATCTGTACTGAAGAAAATGAAATTTTCTACTTGAGAATTTTGTGAATGCTGGTAACATTAAGAAGAAATAAGGTAAAAAAGTAGAATTTTAGTATGAACTCGGTATATACTTACTTCGATCCTTGAAGGTTGATCATTCAAAAAGGTGACGTGGAAAGGTGAAGGGAGGGAATGAGCCAGAGGTTCTCTTTAGCGACCTGGGCGACCTTCGGTTATTTCTTATCTTTACGAGAACCACATTCATGTGGAAGTATCCTTGATTCTCGTGGGTGTTCGATAAATTGACCAGGTAGGACGTCGCATTGTTTCGCGTAGATTGAGCGCTTAATCACATAACCACGATTGTAGAAGAAGAGAATCGACAATGATAGTAACTGCGTAAACTTACAACTGACTAGTCCATTCGAAGATGAAACAACAGAATAAACCCGAAATGGTTCATATGTGTGAGTAGTGTGTATGTTACGGTGTGTACGTTAACAGTATACAGTAATGTACATTCAAGCAATTGTTACTTTTTATCGGTGCCATAATTTCGGTTATCGATGATCGAAAGAACTAGAGATATTGTCACGATTGGATTAAATCAAAGTTGTTATCGATATAATATAATGATTAGTTTATATTCAGATGCATTATCCAGGTTCTTTTTTCTTTCTTCGCTTTTGGTTTTTATATAGGGAACGTGATAATCGAAAGTAATAAATTTAAGTAATTTCAAAATTATTTTCTAGTTTTAGTTAAAATTATCATGGAATATGTATAATGAAACAAAGCATGAGATTGAAGATGATACAAGATGATACATGCTTAAAAAAGTTTGTTTTATGAAGCCTGTACAATTCTCAGGTAACGCGAAATTCTATTCGTCTATGCAACGATATTCTTAATGTTGAAATAAAATTTTCTTTTCTGTTTCATCGTATATGGCGATATGTGACATTGCATCAATCATTTTTACCTTATTCTCAATTTTCATTGAATACAATTAAAGAATTTTTAACGCCAAAAAAATAAGAATATAAAAATCCTGGGAATGTAAAGGATTAATTTTTAGAAATGTTAACCTTTTAGAAAATAAATATATAAGTTAATAAAACCGTTGAATGTTCCCTTTTATATTTGTCATATTGCATTATTCTTTGCTCCAACAATATAAATTACGTCATTATTTTCATCCCATGCTTCCTAACAGATAAATATAATGTAGAAACAAAAAGAAAGGATTCAATGGTAAAATCAAGAATTAAATTAATCGTTGGACGCGGTTGAACAGTCTCTGAACTTTCTTCCAACTGGGATCAAAGGCATTCGTGTCTTTCGTAGTTGAAAAAGATTCATTCTTGAAGAGGATTTATCCTCTTAAAAGCGATCCATTGAGGAGCTGAGAGAAATAATGGTCGGAGGAATAACCAATGTTCCATCGCGTATTATATATTCTTGTTGATCGTTGATCTCCCACGTGTACAAATGATCGCTGAAATATAATTCTCGTACGGCCAGTTAACTAACCCGTATATAAAGCATCATTTTAACCTTTCAACCGGACAGAACAAGTTAAATAGTCCTTTCTGATAAGCGTTAGCCTTGGTAATACTTGTAACTTTACTGCTTTGCCAAAAGCTTGTTCATCAGCTCGATTAAATCTGTTAATGTTAAAGCATGTGCGAAATTATAGTTTAATAAATGATTTAATAAGGAATAAATAATTTAAACAAGTGAAATACTTGGAATTAGAAGTTTGAAAAGAAAATCACATTCATCTGAGTTATATTCTTACAATTCGTCTTCGCGATAACAGCAAGAAGTAGTGGCGACACGACGTACAAAGGAGGGTACAAAGAATTTGGATTAACGATTAAACCGATATCTGTGTTGTAGTAGCCGAATGAGTAAACGGTCCTCTGCTTTTCTTACTTCTTCTAGACTTTAGGATATCGAGAGAACCAGAAGGGAAGAAAATAAACAGAGTTTCGGAAGCCCACGAAAACGGTTGTGTTTGTTGTTTATTTTCTCACCCCTGATTGTGAGTGTTTAAATGCGGACGACCTCATCAACGTTATTGTATTTTTTTGAAAAATGTTTCGTAATGATATATACATTAAATAATTTTTTAAACATTATTCTTCGTTATATTATTTTTGTAAAACAATTGAATTTATTTTAGATATTCATTAATCAGTTGGAACGAACAGTCGATAATCAATTATCTTGCTAATTCCACTAGAATTATAACATTCATCGGTATATATTTGAAGAAAGCATTAAATATTAAAGTTTCGTACTGTCAGTTAATATTAATGCTAGTAATTTAATTAATTAGATCAGTGAGAATGGATGATATTTAATTATTTAACGAGCTTTATTTATTTTTTAAAAAGAAGTACACTATTTTCACTAGTAAGACATAGGAAAATACCATATCTCGGGTGAAACACTGCGCTATCTTAAGATGAAGATTGAACGTAGCTCAGTTGAACGTAATGGAAAAATATAAAATAAGCACTGACTCGATATGTCGCGTAGCTGTCGATTCTGTTATCTGATTGCCAAGATGCAGGTACAAAAGTGTCTGCTCGTACCCGAAGGTAGACAGTGACACAGCACGATAAGATGAACTCGTATGGTGTAGGTGGCAGGTTACGTTAGGTGGAGCACGATATTATCGAGCTACGGAATTCCACTGACTATCAGTCGCTAATAAATAATTGAATTACTTGCCAATCATTTAACGCGTTAATCGGTTGGCTAAAATTTTAATAAGTACTCGATGCTCTCGTATCTTGACTAGATAGAACGTTAAATGACCACCGTTTTCAATCTTTACAGTTAGGTACGTGCGATGAACGCTACGATAAAGGATCGTTCTATTCAAATTGAATTTGCAAATTTACAAATATGGAAGATGTTTGATATTAAATTACGTAGCTAATTGTACGAGTTAATTTTATTTGATGAAAGAAACTTAAAGTATCGCGAAATATACGTTCCGTATTATACAGATTTCGCGTTATACAAATCCAAGAGCGCCAAAAAAACTGTAGCTAAATAAATACCTAGTCTCTTTTTAATACGACAAAATAATACGTGTTCCACAATACACACTGTAAACAACCCTTCCGTATCGCACAACAGTTAATGTAAAACTGTGCTTTGAGTCAATTCAAAGACGCATATATATTTGCATATAAGAAATGAGTCATTTTCCAGAAATTTCTTAATCGCGTTATACGGGGGCAGTGGCGCAATTTTTAGACCGCGTTATAGGAGGTACCGCGTTATAGGGGGCCCGGATGTACATATGTACGTATATCGAGTAATCGAATATAAATGGCAAAATTATATTTGGTTTGATACGAATTAATAATGATATACATACCGGTATAGGATATTAAATATTTTCTAAAGATAAATTTTCTTTGACCATAATTATTACGCTATTTACAATATTTTAATTATAAATATTTATCTTACATGTTTTACACTTTTATAACATTGCTCTAAATTTAGGAAATGTACTATGTTCTCACATTTCTATTACCTAATGGATCGCAAATTTTCTATTACACGCGATAATGGATATAGTAAATATTGATCTTATGCTTGAAATTTTACATTTATTATATTCTGTATAAGCCGTCAACCATTTGTTATGCCAACGTTATGTGAACCACGCAACCTGGACTTGCTTCGAAGTAGTATGTTGAAATCTCTTTTTGACGTCTTCGTACTAAAGTAAATAATCTTGAGAATCGTAAATTGTTGCGACGACTAGGGTTGATACATATTTCTGTATATTTTGGACTCTTAAACAGACTGAAGTCTTTGGCACACAGAAGAAAGAAAAACTACGGTTTACAAAACAATAATAAATAATAACGATAAAGACCACCCTCATGGAAGCGAATACAGCTCGTATCAGTGGTTTTTCTTCATCTATCAGGCTTCGTCGACGTCCTATTTTGCCAAAATGCAGAACTCCGCTACCATTCTTATGGGCCATTTGGCTGTTATGCTTGGGTTATCGTACGCTTTTAATTGACCAAATATGATACGACAGCGTTACAAACCTGAGTATACGGAATGATAACGAACTAATAAAGGCGCGACCGAACGTGTATTAATATTATACTCGTAGCAGCAATGATCGTAACTCTGCTGCGAAAAACTCAAACGTAATGTAGGTTTAAAAACGTCATTGTAAATCTATACACATTGAATTTCAACATGAGTGGTTCTTATTGCATGTATTCAAAATATATGTTCCCGATGAATGAAAGTGCGATATCGTACTTTAAAAAATTTTCGATGGAGGAGAGGCTTCGTGGGTTAAATATGTCGTGTATAAAATAGACAAAGATAATGACTTTCCCTACGGGGGATAACACACATCTTCCTGCGATGCTGAAGCACGCAACATCGGCGCGTATAGGTACTATTTTTATCATTTGTGGGCAAAGACAGTTTTGGCTCAGTGCATTCCAATCCTGCAAGATTTGCGAGCCGTGCCGATCTGCTAGAAATGCGCATTAATTTCGTGATTAAATTGCTAAAAAAAGCTACGTAACAGGCTGCCTGTTAGATTCTTCGCTTGGAATATTCCACGTTCCTTCTAGGAGTTGTAAATAAACTAAATAAAGCAAGTACCAGTTATTATGATAATTACTAAGTTGAACATTCTCGTCATTGTACTGCTTTAAACTCTTTACGATGTAAATTTTCCAATATCCTGAAATAACGCTTAAAAAAGAGAAGAACAATTATGTGCAAAAGCTGAGAAAAGTCGATCTCATCTCTACGATTCCACAGTGAAACGGATATAATTTATATTTATAACGATAACACGGAGATCCTTTGAGAGCGTGATCGTTACAACTTGTAAAGTAGTTGCGTCGAGTGTATGTTATTCACACAAAATGAAGTGGCGTTCAGAGTCAGAGCGTTAAGTGTTTTGGACGTTCGCTCTTAACTTAACAACTTATCATTTGCGTTCCGAGGAGCGCGTATATACAAAATCAACAAACAGTAAATAAACATAGAAAAATTACAAATAATTCGAGGTTTAAGTTTAAAGGTACGTGTGAAGGTATGTAAACATTCAAGATGATCCTCGCGTAGGCGTCTTCGCGATTTCTACGCTCGGACCACCCGCATTCGCATCGAACAATTGAACAGAGAATCGTCTCGTTCGATTCTCAAATACCGCGATAATACTGTAAATTTAAAATTTGAAGTACCGTCTTCGATTTCACTCTAATCAGATTTCATATATTTATTTACGAGTTAAAAAATTGATATCTCCATTCTTACTCTTGCTTACTAAAATTTTAAGATAGATATGTATATGTATAGCAAGTTTGCATCACAACATATTGAAAAGCTACTCTCTGCAAATTCCTATAACGATTTCATTTATTACATCAGTGGTATCGTATAACAACAGAGCCAGTTCTACACAAAGAATATACTTACTGTTGGGTTCTATTATTACTACTATACTGTAAGACCGACGAATACTGTTATCATACTATGTTCTTACAATTACTGTACCAAGTAGCAAGGAGACTAATAAAGTCACCAGAACTTTGTTCATACTTTCATACTTTTATATTTTCATATTATCAAATCCTGTTGTGGTAAGCTGTTAAATTTCCATTATTTTAAGTATTTACGATATAACCGTAATAATATGTATTTATATAATATATGTAATGTTATCGTATATCTGAATATACATGATAGATTTAGTTAACTGAAATTATCAACCGAAACTTTAATGTACCAATTATAGTTGAAGTCTTTCTCTCATTTTGATAAGCACTCTATTTGAAATAACGTTTTAGCGCAAATTGAAAGTTTATCGTAGATTTTAATTAGATACTTGTTACGTATCACATAGAGTATAACACGTATAATATATGGTATATCAACTTAGGAAACGAAATGTTGCTAAACTATGGACAAGTAGCGTTTTTGAGAGCGTTGTATAAAATTGCATGACCTCGAAACATCGGCACCGTATCATATCCTGTTCCAACTATCGAATATGATTTATTGACTGCGAGGTACGCTCGACGTGTTACGAACGTCTAAAGAATAATCTAGTCATCTCCATTGGAACAGGCTTATGCTCAATGCTCATGGTCTCTATCAGAAGGTTTCTTTTTCACCAGTTTTTCTGTTTCTCTTTTTTTCTGCTTCGCCACTGGAAAGTAAGATCTCCATGACAAATGCCTGTCCTGCTAACTGTCCCTCGCGACGCGTCGTACGATAGTACGATCCTGGTGGTCTTGGTGATCGAATTTTCGACAGCGAATGCTTCTTCCTTCGTTGCTTCTTGATTATCTCGAGAACATCCATCCGTCCATTTTACCAGCGAAAGTATATCAACTATAAAAGTGTTACCATATTCGCTTAAAAAATGTATGTCTATTTGTTTAAGAGCATATCGTACGAAAACTTTACATTGCGTCGCGCTTAGAGTGCTCAAAAGAATTCAAAAATAAACGCAATCAATTTTCTTCCATCGTCGATATCTTGTATGAGCATTTTTGATATATGAATGTGCATGAATCTATCTGCATAAAATACGACGCTATAACGTTCGTAAGTTGATAACCCGAAAGCAATAAAAGTGAATATCCCTTATCGCGAAGTGGGGAAAAATTTATCGAAGTACGAGTGGCTTTCTTTTTCGTTCTTATCGCGTTAATCGTAGAAGATGCTGCTATCGCATAAATTAACTTGCATTATTCTAAGAAAATGCAAATTTATATTAACTTAACGGACAAATTTACGGACCTGTACGTAATAGGTACATTAGATCATTAGATATTTCTAAAAACTAGAGCAATGAGATATCAGGTTTAAACATAAACGAGTCTATTTGTCTGTAAAAGTGTAAAGTACAGGGATACGGTACAATGGTATGATCTGTCTCGAGTGTTAAGTCGCGCTGAAGGTGTAACCATTGCATTGAAATAAATTGATAGTCGAAATAAATCAGTGAAAAAGGACGGATACGGGATAGAATAAGAGAAGAGAAATTTTGTCGAGCCGGTTCGATACGCAGGTGTGTTTCCGCTTTGTGCTTACGGGATATTCTTGCATCTGCACGTGTCAAAAATTCAAGGCGGAAAATCCGTGCTGGTTCGTGGCTACGAATGCTCGGTGCAGTTGTACTTAAAATTCATAGGGATCGCCGGTCTTCGCTGGAAATAGCCGAGGGTGGTGCCTTTGGACGCAAAGGGACATTTAAAGGAATTCCAGCGAGAGAATAATAATCGTGGTATCGAGTAGAAGCCGGCCTCGAGGTGCGAAGGCACCCTACTAATCTATTGTCCCGTTGTCCACCCTTGAAAAACGCCGTGGCCGCCACCCATGCCGACGTATACACGTGCACAGTGCACGCGTGGGAGAGCCACAACCGAACCATCGAGCCTGCACGTTCAAAATCTGTCACGGTGTTTAAACAGGTCTACTCCCTCGCCGCCTCGCGCTACTGCGCCGGTAGAAATTCGCTTTCTGGAGATAAACAGGTGCAGATAGAGAGTCATTCTCGTCGCCTGCAATCAGAATGATATCGATCGTATAAAATCATCGTAGAAAAATACTTTTACTGCAACCATTTTTTTGGAAATCGATAATGGACAAGGCGAATAAAACTGTGATATACATCTTCTCACATCGCGATATCGATTGAGCTTCTTTTAGTTATTTTATGTTTGAATTTTTCAACTGTTAATTTTAATAGGTAGTTAATTGTCGAGAATCGTGTGAAAATTATTTCCATTATATAAGTAATATCTTGCATATATATATAGTACACATGTATGGTATACATATGTACAGTTTAAGTTTTATTTGAGAAAGCAATACCAAATTCAATTTAGTAGTAGTAACAAGTATCTAAAGAATGGTTTCGTTTGTTCAAACTTAAACTATCAGCTTCTGTTTGTTATTCAGAACAATAGGGTGTTCTAACTAGTTGATATACTTGTTCGATGAGTCTTAAGCACAAGTCGATAAATTATTTGTTTGTGTTGTGCTGTGCTGTTCAGTAAATCGAACGCTACGTATACCAAGAGTTTCATGAATATTTAATTTTAAGTATTCTTGTGAACAGAACACAATATATTAACACCAGAATCGTTAAGCGATCAATAGGTACGTATACGCGCACAGAGCTGTTACTACGATGAAATTTGGTTTGTTCGACAAAGTAGACCAAAAGTAGTCAATTAAAGTTTTCTTGGAAAATGAAAAACCTACGATAAGAGTTATGAAACTGTTCCATATGTTATATTATTTCTGTTATATGTTATATATATATATATATATTAGCTTTCAAATATTTGCTTTTACCTTTACTTTCGTTTAACTTTATAAAATCTGTTTGTATCCTCGTTAAAAAGTGTTTACTATGTACGATTAAAAAATATCGGCATATATCGTATGTATATAATTTACGAAGCCTCAGTTACATATTGTTGTTACTAATGAACAAAAAAGTAAAAAAGGCCTGAAAAGAAGACAAAAGTAATGCTCGACTGACAACTGTCACTTCTTAAACTTAAACAAGCATCCAAGGAACGCAACGGTTTAAAGTCTAAGGGTATTTAATGTTTAGAGAAGCAGCCTCCTTCGTGTCCCACTGATGCTCCTTTCGTGATATTTTCGAATATTTTCGTCCTCTCTTTGCCCTCCATGGAAATAGAAATACAGTTTTTAATTCGAATATTCTGTCTGTCTGTCTGTCTCCCTCTTTCTTTCTCTCTCTCTCTCTCTCTCTCTCTCTCTCTCTCTTTCTCTATCTATCTGTGTATAATATTTACGAATACAAACAAGACGTAGAAAAAGAGTGAGAGATTTCGGTGAGCCGAAGAGAAGGAACAGGCGGGTTGGGGGAATAAATAGAGGGAAAAGCTAAGGGTATCGTGGGAAAGAAATTTAGGACGGACGAGGTGGTAATCGGTAGAAAATCCCCAGGGATTTCGGTACGAACGGCATGTTGTTGATGCTTCTCGTATTGCTATATCGGCGCCGATAAATTGGAATTAATTAGCGAAAATAAAAGATCCATTGATACTCGTGCGCGCGAAATAAATGCGTTCGTGAATACTAATGGACGATAGTGTGCAAGATGGTTCGAGCTTAAGGAACCGTCTGCGTCGCCTCGTTTACGACTGGCGAAACTTCTTTTGCTTAATTCGAATCGACTCGATGCGACGCGACGAGACGAGACGAGACGAGACGAGACGAGACGAAAGACGGCCAATCTTATTTACAAATTAATTGCGTTTTTCTCCTGTTTCTCGATGTTTCGTTGAATTAGCATAAGTTACAAACGGTTCCGTTGTTGGTACCTGTACGTTACATGATGAATATGGTCGAAGGTGAAAGTTGAACAATTGTATGTGAATAGTAAATAACGATTATAAATGTTACGTGTTATCTAAGACCTATCCATCTATCGCCAGTGGTCAACTTGTTAATAAACGTCTTTTAACCTTGCGCTAAATTGGGAACCAATTTTATAAAAATTACGACCTATTGAAATAATTTAGTCATCAGCAATTCCTAACTCGGTTCCTGTTCCAATACATCTATGGATAAATGTTGACAGGAATGTTCTTTAAACAGTTTTATTTCCGTTGGCATTAGTTACGACTTCATTAAGAGGTGTTTTCCTTATCATAAAACGTTGACCGTAACAACTCGTCGATTAATGTAGGTACTCGCATAACCTAATTGACAGGAAGTACTTAAACCAACTGCTGCTATATTTGACATTGCGATAAATCTGAAAAACGCAACAACCTGATAGAAGCGTAAATTTAATCCAAGTTTTGTTACACGATAACGACCAGAAATATAACAGCGTCCGTATAAAAATCTGTTGGTGGAAAATGTAAATAACGCTATGATAAATATTATACCATCTTCCCGATATTTGTCATGTTGAATGTTACAGTTGTATGAAATTTAGAGAAATACACCTTAAACTGTCACGTTAACGATGGAATGTTGGAATAGCTGAAATTGTAATTAATTTAGGGAGTGTACAAATAATTTTTTTTACATACATACACCTGTACTGGACGTTTTAGAGATAGATAACTTTGAGAAAACATTCTAATAAAGGTAAAAAAGAATTACGTAAAGATGGCTTTGAAAAATGTTTTCTTTTCAAGTTAGAAACAGTTTGACTTCTGTCGAGTAAAACGATTTCTTCCTGTAGTACTTGTAGTCGAAGGCATCTTCAAAGTCTTGAAACTTTGTTATAGGAAAAACTGTGTTGCTTTTGTTGGAAAATAATTAATATGGTAATGTTGAAACGTACATATATCTAAGAACTAGGCAGAACGAAAGCATCGTTGCATTTGCATTTAAGTACGTAACTCTTTTTGGTCCTTGCGTTATGTAAAATTGTTTTTAAAGTTTCAAAATTCGACCATATATTTCGGACACCTTATATATTTCAATGCAGGACTACGTTTTATCGTTTTATCGTACTGTATCTGTAGATACACACAATGTCAAGTACGTTCCAACAAGAATCGACATTTCGCTTTGCTATTATTCGAATACCAAGTGTCAATATTTGATCGGTGTTTACGCAACACTCCGCTAACGTTTGTTTAATAGCGGTGTGCTGTCTGAATATTTTTCGAGCGATCCCAAAGCACTTCCCAATAATTCGTTTTTTAGTTTTTTTGTAATTGTTTTTATTCTCTTGCACCGATCGTTGAAATCGTGAGAAGAAAATTTGCGAGATTATCGAGTTCGCGAAACACGAATATCGTGAATGGGCGCACGCGTGTGTATCTGTACAAGTTTTTAATTTGACACGTGCAAACAGTTTGAATTTACACAGACCCAGTTCCGAGAAGGGAGGCGTGCAGGATCTTAAATAACGCGTATCGATGCACAGGAGGTAATTGAGCCTGAAATTACTATCCGGTCCTCTCTGTAATTCAAAACAGCACGCTTGTAAAGATGTCGGACGAAAATCGACAAGATGAAAATCAACAACTTGGTCGAACGAATCCAGATTGTATCGATGAATGAGTATCGAGCTACTCTCTTTAGAAAAACGAAAACTCGAAAAAGGATGCAGATGGACGAACGAACAAGCGAGAAAATATTTTAGACGTGGCGAATTTGACGCGATACTTTCTCAATTGATCGAATGCGGCTTACGAAATCAGCACCGCAAATTCTTCGTTTTCGCGACTGTTACTGTAAGTAGATATACAATCAATGTTTCATTTGATATTCTAGAATATTAGTTGTTTAAGATATATATATATATGCAGGAGATTAAATGTAACGAAAGAAAGGGAAGTTGACTAATATTTCGTTTTATAGCATATTCCGTATTACAGGCAAATTTTGCTTTCGATGTATCAAATTTTATTCTACTCCAAATTGAGGAATGTAAATGCCTGAGTAAAAAATGAGGGTGCCTCCTACGCTCTCTGGGCATGTTTTGATAGTTGTATCATGTATGTCATTTAAATATTCCCAGTGCAATGACTACTATAATATAGGAAAAAGCGGTTTCTGGTTATTGTTTGAATAACTTACTAAGAAATAATATTGTTAACAGTTTTTCTTTATTCGTTCTTACGTTTTCTTTCTTTCTTTCTTACGTTTTTTCAAAGAATAATTTGTATTTATAGTAAAATTTATTAACATGGGGGTTGAGGACAGCGATCTGTCAGGAAAAAAGGTCGCGTACGAAATTTAATTACGGATCCAAGAACTTGGTAAACTTACGTATTCACGAAGAAGCCAGAGAAAAGTAAACGAGACTTGTGAAACCGAACAGACCATATTTCTTTAAATCTTCTTTTGTTTGCTTTCTTATGACCAGATTTCTCCGAAACGGCAAATTTCGTTTACCTGACAAGGCAGCGGGATTTATCTCGAATTTAAAGAAACTCGAAAGTTGGCAGTTGGAACGTTGGATCGTAAAACGGTACATTGGCAAGATCGTGTTTTTGCTTTTCATCTTGGTAGGAAGATGACTTATGATTCTCTTACGCCAGACCGATCGCAAATCAATGGTCTTTCCAATTCATTCGACGATCGACACGTTTCTTTTATTCCTCTTCTTATTTACAAAAAAAAACTTCACGGTTGTATCATCATTATCACCGCCGCATTAACCTCTTATTTTCATATCAGTTCAGGTTGAGCGTGAAGACACACCTATTATTTACGCATGTATTTAACAATGCGCTATTAACGAACGAAAATGTCTGAAATATAAAAAGTGGTACGGTATTTAGCTTCGACAAAAGTGAATACTGCGTTCAGTTTCGTTTCATCGAATAAAGCGAAGAGAAAAGGTGGTTCGGAATTACGATGAACGGAGTTTCTGCGGATAATAATGTAACAGTTAGAAAGAGATTAGGTGGAATTGACGTTGGCTACGAACGTTTTGGGGATGGTTCTAGCTTCTCGAAGCCGGAACAGTAATCGTGCACGAGCAACACCGTTGACGAACAAGGCAAGGATACGGGATGATACAGGAGGCTCGTCTACCAGTGATGACCCAATGTGTACGTCACTGGCACATTTTCCCCTCGGGGCTGAAACTAGATTACCGTTGCTTTGGCACGGCAGGGGCGATTCTTACTCCTCTTCCAAAGTGCTCTTTGTATTCGACACGTGTACGCATTCTGCTGTCTGTTCCGCGCTGCGCTTGCTGCCCCCTTCTTTCCGTATCCTCTCATCTTTCGTTAACCTTGTTTCCGCTCCTGGTAATGCACTGTTTACACTATGTAGTATTTCGGTAAACGATGGTATTCCTAGTCTCCACGTAGAATTTATCCTATAAGATCAAATTGTTGGTCCTTCGTTCGAGCGCAAAGAACTCGTCTCTATTCGCAGGGATTGAGGATAAGAAGGTAGATACGTTGGTTATATATATATATAATTTTCATATCTTTTCCTTATGGCTATAATTAAATCGAAAACAACGTATCTGCCTCCTTATCCTCATTCTCTGCGAATAAAGACGAGTTCTTTGCGCCCGAACGAAGGACCAATAATTTGATCCTATAGGATAAATTCTACGAAGGACCAACAATTTGATTCTATAGGATAAATTCTACGTGGAGACTAGGAATACCATCGTTAATAATTATATATATATTTTCATCACACTCTGGACGTTACAAAAATATCGACTATCGTAAAACAATCTCGATGCGTATGACTATCTCAGCTGTTGAAATTTTCGTCGACAGCGTGTCATAGTACACCTAGCTAGAATATCCACCTAACGGTTCTGTGATATATTCGCATTCCAATCATGCACGGAATTACTGTTTTTTTTCTATGTAAATGTATATTATGTACAAATTCGAGAGTTCTATTCATGCAAATGAAAATTTCTTGAAGGGAACTGCTGACGATTGCGACGCCGCGCCGAGCTAGCACGAATGCGATGTATGCTACAGTCACGGTGCTCGCC
Organism: Bombus fervidus; assembly: GCF_041682495.2. Taxonomy (NCBI): domain Eukaryota; kingdom Metazoa; phylum Arthropoda; class Insecta; order Hymenoptera; family Apidae; genus Bombus; species Bombus fervidus. The sequence continues at coordinate 5,097,453 of NC_091523.1, read as the reverse complement.
TATCGGGCAAGATGTCACGATCAACGCGTGTCTGCCTGATCAGCTCTGAACCGGCTTCTACGAGTCGTTCGTGTGATTTAAGCGCTGTTATTTATCGTGAAAGCTGAGTTTTCGCTTAGATCGTAAAACGTTTGTTTCACGAAAGGATCGATGTCATTTCGATAGTGCGCAGCTGATGAAACAGCCTGTATAACCACGGTGTATGAAAGTGCTTGCATGGTGCGACGCGACGTGCGACTACCGCGTGGGTGTTAGGAGGCACAGAGGCGTCGAATTGTCGTGGAAGGAATTACGATCCTTCTTCCTCGAGATGGTCCACATGTACTTAGATATTCGGGCACACGACTACACACTACGCACATCCGGCTCGCGTTTCCACGCGTAATGCACAAGTAGATAATAATAACTGAAAAAGGGGCGCAGTCGACTAACTCGCAAATTTCGTTTATATCGTGTCGTAAAATTCACAAGATATTTGCCACTTTATCGTGCCGCGGTATGTATTTTTTCTGGCTCTTGATGCACGCGCTTTGGTATTTTATTTTCCAATAAACGGTATCGTACTAAATATCGTACAAACATCACGAATGTATTATTCTTATTAGCGATGATATTGGATAAAACTATAGAGAGTTAGATTTTTTTATGGAATAGTGATTCGTTCGAAATGTCCGTTAATCTAGAATATAGAGTAAATTTCTCTTAAACTTACAGTTTAATATAGTTTAGATTATATTAGTTTAGTTTAGTTTGAAGGACATCTATGAATTTCTTGTAACCTATACCGAGTTCATTTAACGTCACTTATTCGTTATTTCCGATAGGAATTTGCACTAATTATATTTTCGTTGGGAAATCTTGTTAGGAATTTCATGAAGCCGCTGTTGAGGATAAACATTATTCTTCTTCGGTTATTTCGAGAAGCCTTCTTTGTGAATGAAAAAATATAGAATTATTTCAGGCGACTGCCTACGGCATGCGAATTTTTGCACGATTTCTATGGTGCGTGACGAGGAAACATCGGAGAAACAGGACTAGAGAAACGACAAATTAGTATCGTCTTGGACGATGCCGCACCTCTATTTCTGTTGTGGCAATCATTGTGCACGCTGCCGTATCTAAGTACCGGAACGCACGATTCATTAACTTTGATAGTTGATTGTGCACGATATATGTATGTACATATATATTTTATAATTTCGATAACAATTCGTCGTCGGCAGACACTCGGAGCGTAAGATATAATAATTCTAATCACCGTCGTGTAGACAATAGTTTATCTCTTAAGAAACTACCATTTCTATTTGCTTTTATAAGCTGTACAATTTTCCGCACTTGTATTACGAATCGTGCGTAAGAAAAACACGGGAATGTGAAAGAATGTTGTTTACCATCGTTTATATCATCGTTTTGTCAATCGAATATAAAAAATAATGATTAATTACATCCTATTACGTGTGAAATGTTACATGTAAAAAAAGCCTTAAGGTCCTATCTTCTTCGTAAAATACAAGCAAACGGAGAATAACAAAACGCAGTATAGACTGTAAACATGCAACAAATAAATTGTATAAATAATATATCCATAAGTTAACCATGGCTACGTATCCGGATTAATTCATTCGTAAGTATTTATAAGTCCAAATAAGTATATTTAAGTTCCTTCGCTTTAATAATAGAGAGTAGAAAATAAAGAAAGGAAATAGAATGGTACAAATGACACACAAAATCAATAATAATCGCGACACGAAGAATAACGAAGACAGGGATACGCGTCAGTGTTCAGTGGTTCTTCGTTTAAATTTTTATTACATTCGCTCTAGTCAATGACTATTTCGTATTACTATCGGCGAGTGTCGTGTATTGTTATACTATGTATACAGTTATGTACCATAAAGTTATTACGGAATTCTAATGGGACAGAAGGAAGAAGATTATTTTTGGCCCGCTAATTGGAATTAACAGGTAACTGTGTCAATGACGTTAAGAACCACTGTTTTAGGCGGAGAAAGAGAAAGGTATTCTTCTGGGTTCGTTTTGCGAGGAGAGAGTTTAGTGATTCGTCAGGGCTGCAACGCTGTGTCGAAACTCGAAACTCGAAGCGTACTAATGAAAGAACACACTCTCCAGGCTCAGCGATTGGCCGAAAATAAGCTGCAATTTTCTAGACGAGCGCACTTGCGTCTGCTCTCGTAATTTCTGACACTCGCGTGTGTACGCCAGCCGAAAAAGATGAAGGGAATGGGAAGTATCGAGAAAGAAGAAGAAAGAAAAAAAAAACGGCAGGGATAGAGGGAGTACGGGGGATGGGGGTCGAGAGGCCAAAGAGACGATCCAGCAAATTGTGTGGGGAGATTAAGCCTGTTATTCCCGGACAACAATGGCTCGAAACGCGATCGAAAGAGGGCGAAACAAAGTTTGCAGATGGATGTTAGGTAATATTGAGATTTCCGACTACCAACGGTGGAGAATGCCTTCCCTTTCATGTTATTTCATTTTTCTTTAACTCATGAAATTTTAGTGTTTAAAACTCATTATATGTATGAATCTCGAAACTTACATACTCATGTAGGTAAATAGGTATTTTTATCCTTCAAATATTACTCTGTTCGACTGGTGCGTATGACATGTCGATTCGAAAGAATGCAACTGTAATTGCACGTAGTTTTTCTTTAAAATATGTATTTAATTAAAGTAATTTCCACTTGATACAATGTACATACAGTTTTCCAACAACTATGCATATGTAGTTTCATAATTCCAGATTTATCATTTTGAATTATCATCTAGAAAGTACTAAAAATTGTACAAATTTAAAAGCTTCCAATATTTGCTGTTTAATAATTTCAGTCAATGATTCGCGTAAATCTAAAAAAAAAATTTTAAGAAAATGCACTTATTTTATGACCAACGTTAGGTAACAATCACAGTTAAATGAAGCTAAGTGAAAAGTAAAGCGTAGAATATTATTTTGTAAACGTGAACACGTTGTGTCGATATATCAAATTCCGTTTGTTTAACGGCGACACCTTAGAATAGTTCTTGCACTGATAAGTTGAACCGTGGTATGTATGATGTATAAGGCGGAAGAGCAGAAGAAATCATTTTTAACGAGAAATCATTGACCAAACAGTTTTCCCAGAAACATGCCATAAAAATCCAATGACTCGAAAAGGAGAGTCATTTTTCACGAGACTCGAGTATCGGGCCCTGTAATCCTGAGATCTCGTGCGGGCGAACGTTGTGAAAAAAGCCCAAAGACATTGTTGATTGATAAGAATCCTTCTGTAGGGCGAAATTTCTCAATCCTATTGCTAGAAAAAAAGGCACTTAAAAACATAAGTGTTTTATATCAGTGTTACATATTTACGATCGTGATTAGGACGTAAAGCGTTTTTAAGTTTTCATCGTTTCACAAGTATCATAGCTATTATTCTATTTTCGTTCTCTATTATCTTATATTTTATTTTCGCTTCTCTATCTTCGTTTGACAAGAGGTTACATTCGTTTCATTGTCTCTTTTTGTTTTTTTTTCCTTTTACTGTTAATGAGATAAATTCTCATTCTCCAGTCTATCTTCTAGCTTATAGCGATACTGAAAAAATTTTTTGTGATTTCAATATGTTTTATCCGACGCAATTTCCGTTTATTTTATGAAATCTTTTTTCATATGTATCCATTTTAAAGGTATATGTACACTATTGTATATACGTATATAGCTCGTGCCAGCTGCGCTGGTCCCTATATATGTACAGTAATGTACAAAATGTATATACATGCTGCTTACTTACACATATACGTCAATACGAATTGATACTTCCGATTCTTTGTCAAAACGTGTAAAGGATCGATAATTTGAAGCGCGGGCCAGGTATGCCAGCATAGTTGAATCAGGGTTATGTAAAAATCAGTTCTCCGTATGCGAGGGTAGAGGGTTTGTTACGAGCTGTTAGCGCGACTGCCTAGCGTGGACGTGAAAGGGGACACGTGCTATCTTTGACCTGCCATAACTGTAATCGTGTTTAATGACATTTCCGCAATATTGAATACATTATCATCCTTGTTAGCAACGATACTAATTGCAGTTATCGTTCTTCTTATCTTCACGTTTTACGACTACTTCAATTGGAATTGAAAATATTTTTATTGTATCAGTTTTACACTTTTTCACGTGCAACAGAACGAAAAAAATGAGTAAATAAATAATAAAAATAAATGATAAAATTTTTATGGGAAAGATAAAACACGGAAATATATGAAACGTGAATAAATATGAAAAATAATTTAATGCGCGCGTTGCGTATTGGTAGTCTTCTTGTTGTTTGCTACAACATTTTTCATATAAAATATTGGATAGTATTTTCTATTTAATTACACCGTTGAAACACCACGCGTACGGAACGTATAACTTCTGCTTGTATGTTTATGGTTAAGAGTTTTTATCGGTACATCCGTATAAAGTTGCAAATATCGTTTTCCACGGGTGAAAAGATTCGTGAGAAAGAAACTGTTTGATTTTGAGAAGGGAGTCATGTAATATCAATAGCTTAAGGAGCGGAAAATATTTATATGACTAATAAATCGTGGCTAAAGAAATTTTAACTTTTTCGGGTAAATATTATTTGTTTTAATTATTTCTCATAGTTATATTTAAAAAGATTTAGATACTTTATTTTATAATACTTTATAAAGTATTTAAATATTTTCTTGAATTTCTTATGCAGAATCAATCCTATATCCTTTAATAGAATAAGAGTGTTGATTTCTTAAATATATTGGATCAACAAGACATCCGAAAACGTGTTTAACAACAAACTTTCGTTGCTAAAACTGTTTGTTAATACCATTTTACGAGTATTTGATGCACATCGAAGATCGAATTCATGTTGCGATGAATAATGCCTGAATATTATTTGCGATGGTAAATTTGAATAATCGATGATGGTCGAAATAAAAATATTGATCGTACAGAGTGACTGCAAAACAAGCAAAAAATATAATTTTTCTATTTCTCGAAAAGAGCAAAGCAAACTGCTGTTGTAGTCGTGAGAATGGTAATAAAAGAATTCAGAACACAGGTTGGTTAATGCGTTAAAAATGGTAATTTTCAAATGATTTTTCACCTTCTTTGCACGTTTTTCGTTTTTTTTTTTTTTTTCATTCTCGTGGTACCATGCTAAAAGCTAATGGTCGCTAACGTCGGCTTTGCGCTCGCTTCTTTTCCCTTTTTCACCCATTTTCGCTTCCTCTGTGCGTAGCTCATCCGCAAACAGGGTTCTCATCTGAACAAACTTTGAGAAATAAAATACCTTTTCGTGATCCTCGATCTCCGTCGGAAATAATTTCACGTAATTTCTGATTGCCTCCGCCAAACAACGATTCGTTTTCAGTAAATATATCGACATTTTTATGCATTATGTGTACGATGATTCTATCGAGTCATTGCATTATTTTGTTTCTTTATTAAAGTGTTATGACTTGAAAATTGTTATTGTTACCAGTATCTATTATCGCAAGAATATTCTCGGAAACGATCAAGTTCTGAAGAGAAAAGTATACGCACTGAAACGTCACGGAACTGGTTTAAAATGATTTCAAAGTCAGTAGATAAAAAAGGAAAGAATTGATTTTTTTGACACGGTGATAAGGAATTTCCGACGAAGATGATATTTCAACGTCCTTGCAATATTAGTTTCGTAAAGTGTTCCCAACATCGAAACCGGGATATGTTACATCGTTGAAAGATTATGAAGGATGTATTTTTAACGAATATTCTTCAAGCAGTGTTTATGTAATTACAATATACCTATAGATTCGTGCGATTAGCTTTCATCCCGTCAAGTTGTGTAATTGCAATGCTCGTAGCACGGCGTATTAGTAGAAAAAAGGGTTTAGAAGCTGGGTGAAAATTAAAAGGACACGAGCCTTGTTAGCAAAGGTACATTATATTTACATCGCAGCCCTCCATTTTCTCGACACTCCGGCTTTAATGCATCTTTCGACTGGAGCGAAAGCACGAACCGCGCATAGCCCGACGAAGATCTGTTTGTGAGCCCATTAGGGATCAGCCAGGATCATAAATTCATTGATATATTTACTGTGTAAACGCGGCCAACGTACTGCCGCGTACAGCCGCAACGCGTTTGTAATGACCTGTTTTAACCTTCGTAACCGCTCGATTCGAATAATTCTTCGCCTTTCCTGATTGTTTTTAACTGTACCGAAACGATGACGGCATAGTACGTTTGACTCACGTCTTCTGAAGAACATATCAAAGTGAATTATGGATTTTCATACAGGAATGGAAAATATAAAAATTTATACGATATAAACAGTTAATTGTACTATACGTGTGTACTATATATAGACATTGTCCTACGTGTAGACATTAAACTTTCTTATGGAATTTGTTTAAACGTATTTAATATGTTCCTATTATAAATAGGTACTTACATAAATGTATATATTTAGAAGGATGAATTCAGTGGTACGTGTAACGAAATGACAGCATCCTTACTCTCTAACATAACAAATTTCTATTCGTTTCAAGCAAAATGGATTATCTCTGTAAAAATTGATACATTGATAAAGGAATCGTGCTTAAACATGCAAGAATTCTCGTTTAATTGAAGCGATAACGCATCGTTGGAGCATTCCCGTTTGGATATCTGGAAAATGCCAATATTTGAGGCGAGCAAATTTCGCTGCTTTTTTAATTAATATTTTCAATGTTGGAAATAGCTGGAATTAATCCGCCGGAGGGGTCTGTGAATCTCGTCGACACACAATTTCTGCGAACAGCACTGGGTGAATTATTTTTGCGCTTAATCCATCTTTTGCCTTTCTATCTCGTGAGCAACGAGCTTTACGTTTGTTCGTTTTCGAACAGTGCGGCGCGATGCGACGGTTGAAAGTTTTTTTTGATTAAAAAGTATCGGCCGATGAAAAGAAGGGAAAATTGTCGATTCTGTCGATGTATATAATTTTCGACGTACCACTTTGCTTACTTAATTTGTTAGATGAAAAATCAAAGATACTTCCGTTTATGAAATGTGGAAATTTGAAGGATAAAGGATATGGTGAAGTGATTAGACGAGTGGATTTATTTTTTCCTTAGGGAAGGGGCGTTCACTGTGTAAATTTACATCGCAAACGCGCCGATGAATTTACGAGACTCCTACGCTCCTCTTTCTTGTGTTTACAAATAGACGATACCACCCTATCGACCACCCTATCAAATGTAGACCATGTGTCCGTCGCGTCGGAGGAATGTGTGTCATGTAAGTCCTGTAAAAAATATTTTCAGAGCTATTAGGGTAGTTGGTTCGAAATTTATAGTGTAGTACGTACAAGAATAGCGATACGTCATGTCAGCTCGATTTATGATGGTCGTTCAATGCCATTTAAAGAAGAGAACACGGTATTTAGAATAGTGTACGCAATTGCTTGTTACTTTTATAAGCGAAATTGTATCCGCTAGACCTAGATGGTATTCCTACAATAAAATAGCACGATATTTGCTGTTTTCTATGTAATTGTCTTGACACAATACCTTTATAAACGGTTTGGAAATAAATAAATGAAATTTTGGATCGGAACAGGTAAAGTTGAGAGAAGGTAATGAAAGAAAGACCGTGTTTATGCAAAAAGTAGATTAAATTTTCTATAACTGAAATGAAAAGTTATGCGGACTTTCGAACAATTACCTAATTAAGACGCTACGACGTCAGTCTAAGATATTCTAATTCATAGAGCTACGATTTGTATACATCAATGAGTATGCCATTTTTAACAATTCGAACAGTACGTTAATGTTTTATTTTTACGCTTTAGTTTACGTTAATGTACGTTACATAAGTGTAATTGAGCAGAGTTCATAACAAGTGATTTTTAAATGCAATTTTTAAATGTAATTATTAATTTTGCTTTTGGCAATATTCAAAACGTCACGAAATTAATACTACGTATAAAGTATTTCAAAATTAAAATCATGTTTTTAATCATATTTTCGTTTTATAGCCTGAATATTCATTTTCTTGGTACTACGTAAAATATCTACTAGGTACGTTGATCTACCACCACGCTGACGCACATATATATGGCATTTACTCCAATTTTGTTCCACAATAGTGACTTACCTACAACATCACTACCAGATCACTACCAGATACTGATTTTAATTCGTACTTGTCGCGATACATCGTAAAATATAACAGATACAAATTAATGTAAGGCTATCTGCAACCTGTATTACAGCAATTATTTTCAATCGTTACCTGATTGAACGAATCAGACCGTTCGTTGTCTGAAACGTTTCAATAATTATTTGAACGAAAAAAAAAGATTTTACAAATTCGTTATTTATTATCAGGATTTATTTTTGTGCTATTATTCACTATTATTTTCGGAAGCAAGTAGTTTTTGTAATAAGAGCAAAATAAAATGATGTTTCAAAACTTTTCTAGAACTTTGTTCACTTTTGTTTCCTTGACCGTATTTTTCTGAAGTCGGTTGAAACGATGGTACACGTAGTCCCATAAATCCCAGGTTGGTAGTTTGTCTTCGATCGTAGAAAGTGTTCGTTTCTTTAGGATATTAGGATAGAAGCAGAATAGGACGAAATAACAACGGAAATCTTCGGCGATCTGTGAAATTGGAAAAACCAGGTAAACGTTCGGCGACACTGAACTTTACAGAGAAACGATTCGACCGAAGCGAGGGTTACTGATTTATTTCCGGCTATAATAAGGTACCAGAACTGGCGAAATCAGATAATAAGCCGCCGCTAGCTGAAGAAAAATCTTAACAGACGACAGATTTGTCGCAATTAGGCATACCGACCACCGAAACGATCTCCTTTCGAGATAACGTGCTTTTCTTTATTTATGGTTTGTCCCTGTTTCATAGTAATAAGACAAAACGATAAATAGGGCTAATGTACAGATTGTTCGTTATTATTATCAGTTTTTAACTGATATTTCGTAAGTGATAGAATTGTAAAAAATGGACAAGGATGGGATTTTATCATAGCACTTTCTATCTGTAATACGAAATCGATTGTCCAAAGTTCGGGATCACTGAAACTCAAAAATTAAGTATACATATTTTGAACATTTTATAACGCTACGTTTATTGTGTACAGTTAAAAGAAGCTTTATTGTTTTGAACACTAGAAATTGGGCACATTCCTTCAATTTTAATATTTCAATGACACTGAATATTTTTCTATTGTGCACAATATCTTCATACAATGCGAAAAAAGTTATGACTATTAATCTATAAACACATATTGCCTGACACTGTACAAAAACCATGATATAGATATATAAACATTCTATCTAGACTTATCCATCTGCTTGTATGTAAAAAATAGTTGTCCATGTCCATTTTCTGATAAATCTGCTATTTGGAAAAAGGTTCTGACATCTAATAGCGTGAGCATTGTAAGCAAGAAACAAAATTTCAAACCCTTTCATTGAAACATTGTTTATGTTTCTTTGAAATAATATTTTTAACGTGTCGCGATAAAATACTTCAACAAGTGTACTCAACTCGTATCGTTGAAAATATTTTCAACGAAATATTTCTGATGAAAAACGAGAGATCTGCTATTTATAAAATATTTCCCGTTTTCTATGAAACTTTAGGCATATAAATGAAACTCGTCAAAAGTTTCATATCATTTATTAGCTTCACAGTACACAAGCATTTCTAACTAAATTCTTTAATATCACTTGGGTCATAGTTTTTTCTTTTAGTCGTCGCAACAACTGTCTGGCAAAATTGCATTTACAGAAATGGACCGATTTTTCAGAAACGGAATGAATTAAAACGTATCCTGATAAAAGTTTTGTGAATATAAACTCTTTATAACCGGTACAATGACATTCTTTTCTATCGTTAAAATATAACACGTTGAAATCTTAGATAATTTCTTGGCTATAGTATTCGCATTTATTACATTTATTACATTTATTAATATAACACATTTATTAATTTGCATACTTATTCATTTTTGTCGAGAATTATTCCCATTATGGTTCTTATAGGGGAAGGTGAAAACATGGTGCAAAATAAAATTGTTAAAATACATTCGTTAAATATGCAACTATTAAAATTTCTAAGCACCTTCTAACGGAGTTGCATCGTACTAGCTTACGTAGCACAACGAAACATTAGGCGCTAAGGATAAGAAAACTGTAGGTAACTACAGATCACGATACCATCAGGAATTTGGGTTCATGAAAACGTGAAGAGAAATCTGAAACTCGTACGGTATGAGGAAGGCAGCTAGTAACTAAAATTTGACTGTTTTTAACAGCTTGAACTCTATTGCGCGAGCTAAAATAAATCGTTCGTTCTACTTATCTTGGAACGTGAATCTTTTTCCAAACAGATTTTACAGGAATGCGAGAAAAAAGTTCTCATATCTGTAGATACTAACTACATGATTAAGCAGAGCGAAAGCGATCGTTCGTTATTTTTAACGTGTCGAGAAAAGTATAAAAATTTAAATATTAGTTAAATCTTTTTACAACTTTTGATGTTCTCTAAATGAAATTCTTCTGGCTGAAGATTGAAGTCTAAATTTCACAGATCTTTCTCGATTTCTCACGGTAGTACCTATGCGCCGAAAGTAGACCCTGAGGCGAATTCGCGTTCTCTAGAAGATCTTCTTCCCTTCGGAAATAGCGGAAACGCGTTCTCGCTAATTTCCCAAGCAATCGAACCCTAGGCAGCCAGTGTCACCCACTTAACCCTGCGGCTACATTTCGTTAGACGAACTCGAAGAAAGAGTCGTCTGATCCTCGAGGTGATATCGTTCGGACAAAGTTTTCCCTCGTTACTGGAAAAACTTTCGTCTCGTTACCCCGAAGGACCTTTTCAAGGTTTGCAAGCTGATATTGGGTAACTAAGCTCGTCAGCCGGTATCTGCTGGCCTCCAGAAGTCGCAGTGTATATTCCATTTGTTAGAGTTCTCTCGGCGATGGGAGAATTTTACCGATTTTATTCCCCAGGCCCCAGGCAATTGCTGCTTGGGCGGGATGATATCTCTCTCGTATCGTTGATTTTCAATTTTCCATTTTAGTCCTACATATTTTGATTTTCTTTCTCTTTCATCAAGATGTAGTTAGTACGTTTGTTACTCGGTAAAAGCTTGGTAAAATATCGGCCGCTATATTTTTGTGCGGGAAATAAGGCAAAGTTTTCGCGAAGATTATTCGAAAGAGGGTCTCAAATATTTCAGATAGTCGACAAATTTTACGGCCCACCCCAACGAACTTTACGAGCGGCTATGAAAGATCAAGCGAGCCGATGCTGACTCGGATGAAGAATATTTATTACCCTGAATATATGCTGTACCGCGTATACATATAACGTATAACCATGCGTATACCTGCAAGTATATCTAAAGACATGGTACTAGGGTGGCCGTCTTGTGTGCACACCACACATGCGAGCAATGTATGAAACGTACCTAATAGATCTCACGGTTTGAACTCGCTTCTCATCGAAATCCTTCTTGCCCAGCACCACTTGTATGTACTGTGCTATCCTCTGCAAGATAGCTAACTCTTTCTAATTTTTTTCAATCGATTAGAACATCCGTATGAGATGTTGGCGCGAAAAATATATATTATTATTTGATAAATGTTCTACGTTCGTATGAAAAATAAGAAACGGGTTATCGTTCTTATATCCCATATCGGTAGAGCAATTATTAATAAGCAATATTTCTTATACATACGCATATGAAACATAAAAAATATGGAAAAGGTGTTGATTTGCAGGACGGAACTTGGTCAAAGAATTTCTTCTTTTAAGATCGGTACTTCTGAAAAATAGACGAAGAGCATATGTACGTAGCAGAAAAATTGAAGAAAAGGTATTGTTTGTTCACGTGTAATTCAAGCGAAACCTCTATACAGAAGTAGTTTAAGTTTAAATTAAGCCGTGCAAATCCGTGGCGACAAATGCGAAGAACGCGTAAAATCGCGTGGCTACGACGCGACGATAAAACGACGTCGCGTCAACGGGATGGTTGTTTTCATCGTAAACAATGTTCACCGTAGCGTGTTTCAAATATAATACATCCTACGAGAAGTCGGCGCGGTACTCTTTTTTCTCTCGTCACGGACACGACGGAAACATTATGAATGACAGTTGCAGGGATGCATATTAATTAGGAAGCCGATAAAACTGATAGGCGCACGTATGCGCGTAAAACGGTCGTTTCGGCACATTCGTAGGCCGTATCGCGGGTGGGCATAGGTTCGTTTATATTCGTAGGCTGTTGTTCGACATTTTATTGCGAGAACGAACGCGTGTAGTAGGCGGACGTGCGCGCGCGTACGCGCTCGTCGCGTCGCGTCGCTTCGTCGTCTCGGTATGCATTTCGGCATGAAAACGCGGACGTGAACGGTACACGTAGGCGGTGTACGGCAACGTATGCCATCGCAACTGCGCCTGTCTGTGATCCGCGCGGATAAAGAGAGGTGTCCAATGATGCACTTCCCCTCCGTCGTGCACTTAGCGCCCCGGCAAAATGATTTATTCGACGTTTACTCAAGGTCTTTAACTCTCATTAAAATAACCGACAGCCTAGCCGGTTCGCTCCTTTCCTTTCTCTTCTTTTTTTCTTCTTCTTTCTTTCTTTTTGTGTCCTCTGCTCCTTATTCGTTTTTCCCTTCAGGTTTGGAAGGACTCCCTCGGGGGTTGGGAACAGCTACCATCAGGAGACGCGCGAAATTTTTGCTTTTTACCTCGTTGCGCGTCGCGTCGCCCGGTGGAGATCAGCTTAAAGCGATCCTTGTTCATGTACACTTGGTCATATATCCTTATTTCGCGGACGAAAACTCACGCTCACTTTGATACACATTTTCTTCATAGAAGGAAATTGATAAAAAATTATTCATAGTAATTATGTCTCGAATAAGAATGTTGCTTTATGCGCGTGGCCATTTTTATTTGTATTTTCAATCGGCCGATTAATCGAACGTTTATCGTTACGATGTCGTAAGATTATTATTATTATGAATATTATTATCATAAATTATTATTATTATATTTTTATAATTATTATTATCAGTATATTATATTATATTATTACAAATATAACAATTATAGTTATTATTATAAAGTATTAATGCGTCTCGAAAATTGCTTGGTATACAATAACGTAATATATACATATAATCAAATGTGTTTACTAGGTATGAAAAAAAATGGAAAGTCAAACACATTTACTGGTATTCCTTTTGATTTTAGTGTACGCACATTTTATAACATAAGATTTTCATATCGAATTCACAAGAATTTACGTGATTAGATATAAACATTATTCGATATTCGAAGTCGAAGAAACGCTGAATGAATTCTTACATCGATGCTACGGTATTTTGTCAGGGTAAGATATGGATCAATTACTGCAGCAACATATACATATTTCAATAACGAATATTGTATCCCCTAGTGAGAGCAGCAGCGTCACGATTTATTTTTCATGCAATAGCGGGTATCAATATGGAAGCAATATTCCCGTTATATCGGGAGCAAAAAAAAAAAAAAAAGAAAAAAGATCGCATATTTCACATCGACGTTGAAATAATTGACGACCGACGTATTCCTCCATTTCCATATTTTAAATTGTATTCACTGACATGACTTAAATGACCTCGTTTTAATTATTATTCCAATAGGTTGAGAGAAATTAACTAGAAACAGAAATCAAACGGTAACGAAATTTCAGGGGGATTTTATTTGCCATTATTTGCCTCTGGTGAAACGCGAAGGGCGTAGCTACGACGAGTTGACTGCTCGATTTAACCCTCCCACCCCCCAATAAATTTCCAGCGCGTTCGCATTAGGCTCGTATGTCTGCCAGCAGGCAGGCTGCGAGAGTAAAGTGTGTCTCGAAATTAGTTGCTTAATTAAAGCTCCCTGGAGACTACTTTCCAACGGAGAAGCTTGTAAGCGTACCCAGAGCAAGCCCCTTCCCTCTCTGGCATCGACATCACTGCTATCGATTCCTTGCTCCCCCTATTTTTTGTCCATTGCTTGATTCAATCTCGGAGGATAAATGGACGAATGCCAAGAATTCTCGATTGATCGTTTCGATTTCCAGTTTATCCGTATCGACGAATAGCCACCATGTAGGTATCGTATTATATCTATATACCTACCGAATATACTACGATTCTCTCAACTTTTGCCTGCGTATCTGTACCTATTCGTATTTTTAAAGCTATTGCGTTCAACACGTTCGTGTTTTTTCACGTGTTTTTTTTATAAACATGACGATGTTTCTCTGAAAAAATATCCAACATAGACGCGTCATATAACGGTAATTGCGTTAGAAACGTGGTACTTCAGATTTTCCAATCAGGTGAACATTGGCTGTCTTCGAAAGCTCTTGTTCACGATTACATGTACCTACCTGTAACAAACTACACAAGCGAACGAGTGTATACGTGCGCAGGCAAAGCACTTCTACGATCATGGATTCTTACACAAGCATTCCTGCCCTCGAATTATAACACGCGGATTGTGTTACACTGCGATAGCTTCGCAGGACTTACAATCTTAGATGGCGTATAAACGACGCGGTGCGGTACGTCGCATTGTAAAACGTCACTCGACGATGTGTGCTTAGGTTACGTGAAGTAGAGAAGCGTGTTTGACTATTTCTAGAGAGCTGACAGAGAAAACAAAGGTACGGAGGAGAGATACTTACGTGGGCGAGCGCGTACACTGGACTTTGATTCTCAATGCCAAACAAAACAAAACTTCTTAAACCACGGAATCGTACGATCCTCGACATTGAGATCGTCGATCGTAATTTTAAGGCAACCAAAATATTTATTTTGTTGAGTTAGAAGGATAACGTCGTTCGAATTGTGATTATTAAAGCACATGCGTAGTTTATAATAATATAATATTTATTTGGTATATGTAGAACGTGTAGGAAATCTATATAAAATTATCCAGTTATGATTCTAAACTTTATAAATATACTTATTGTGTAAAACGTTGTTTTTTAAATGCCTTCGTAGTTGCTGTAAAAAACAAAACTGTATTTATAAGTTATCTTCGTTGGAAACAAGAAAAAAAAAGATATATATATATATATAGAATAGTTGCCAAAATGGTGTTTACACGATCCCTGCCTCGTGCCGACTTTTAACGCGCTCCTGCCACGTGTCGATTTGTTGGTGTGACTGTGATTGCGGCTGTGACAGTGTTTGTGGCTCCTCGAGATGAGAAAAGGAGGACATTGTAGGAATAAGTAAAAGACGAAGGAGTTAAGTAACGCCGAGCCGATCGCATGGCTGTGACGTGGCTTTTCCTCATCATCGTTCGATCTGCCAGCGTCAAGCCAAATAAAATGTCTTTTTACATCTGTTCATATACACTTTCATATAGATCTCCCGTATTATATTATACGAAAAAGCCCTATAGGTATGTATATTTAGGGACAACCAATCCAAGTGTAACGTTCGTTCCTGTTTAGGCGCAATTACATTATAACGCTAGCTAAGTAAGCGACATTTTACATAATATTGTAATTCTGACCATTTACATGTTAATATTAAAATTACGTGTGCTTCCACTCCGCGTCCCACACACCTTGGAATGGGTAATATAGGCTGGTATTTAAATTTGTTAAAGGTGGAATATTTTATCGAAATTACAGGAAAATTCTCTTCCGCGTTACACGCATCTGAACTTAAGGGAATAGCTGCAGAAAATAGCGGACGCCAGTTATGTTAAACTCAAATTGCAGTCGTACGCTGTCATAGTACATATTATCATACACGGTTGTTAAAAGGTTACCGAGAGTTAGGTTAATGGACATTAAGGATGTTTTATTTAAAATTAGTTCCATAGTTATGAACATGTAAAATTGATAACTAGTACTTTATTTTGAAATAGAAAATTTAACCAATCAGGAAACTTTTTCACCAACTTGAAAACTTCATCGAGAATGCCTTATTACAGGAAAGTATGCATATCTTCGAGTCGTTCAAAAATCACAGTCGTTAACTACGTATTTAGATTAAGAAATAAGAAAAGTGAAAATGTTATCCATTAAGTATTATTCTTTAAAATTTAACTTAATATTTATGCTCATTTATGCTATCTTTACACTGTAAACGTATTTTTGGAAATAATATAGTCGATTTGTTAAATGGGTTTTCGCAGGATGAAATTGAATTTGCAAGATGTGGATCGATGAATTTAGTATGTAAAAGGTCATTTGTTTGATAGAATAATAGTGTTTCAAGATGAAAATGGCACTTTTTGTTGCCAACTTGGTCACGTAGTCTGGTAACGGTTCATCTACTGATTGTGAGAAAAAGATTTGCGTATGTGGAGTGAAGATCTTTGGAATTGAATCGAAGCGGGCTATGGTTGTTCCGCGAGGAATTGTAGATTCCAGACCATTTAATCGACTGATTTTTTGGGATCATACGATGAAGGTTGGCCCATAGAATGGCAGAATAAAGTGTACGTCGATTCACCCTCGCTTTGTGTCAATGTTCCGTGGAATGGCCTTGTTATTTTTTACTACGTACCTTGGGGTTTACTACTGGTCCGCCAGTTTTGCACCATCCTCGGAGATAAGGAAAGAAATAAAATAACGGATTTACGATTTCGAAGCAGATAATCCGGCGACGATTTGATCGTAAGAAGGTTTCCCGATCTTGAATTAAAAACTTACGAATCTGCGCTAGGCAATAGGAACGTTTAAATTAACACGCTTCTCGATTCAGTAGTAACCGATAGACATTTGAGGTGCAAACATCACGTTAAATATATTTTGAACGTAAAATGAGATGAATTATAATGGAAAGGTGAAGGTTCTATCGTTTGATCTTTAACTTGAAAGAAACAATAGCCATAATATAAATCACGTTATTAATAAATTTTGTTCCCATGCATGTTCTGTAAACCAAGCTAGACTTTCAGAATTTTGTGTTGCATCAAAAATAAAATTGGTAATTTTACTTTCTTGTAGATACAAAGTTACTCCAAGTTAAAAAGTTTAGAACATAACTATTTATTTACGGTAACTCGAAGCGAATATAGCTGAATAATAGAATCTACCTTTGCAATATTATCAACGAATTTTTTATTTTTTTTATTTATCACAATATAAAAAATTGTTTGAACGCGTATCAGATCGAACAGGTTCGAAAACCGTTTTAGTGTTTCAGACGTTTAGTGAGCAGACGTTACTAGAGAGAGAGAGTGAAAGAGGGGGAGAGAGAGAGACAGAGACAGAGAGAGAGAGAGAGAGAGAGAGAGAGAGAGAGAGAGAGAGAGAGAGACGGCCGATATATTTTGCAAGGTACGAAGTGTTTGTCCCTGTCGAATAAACAACTTCTTGACGTAATATAAGTCCAGGGAGAAGAGCCGTAATGGCGGCGGATAGCAAAGTCGTTCCACTTCGCATACCTCTCGCGTGGAATACATTTGCAGTAAGTGCTTGGAGCTAGTAGCAACGACGGTACGCGACTGATGACGACATAAACAAACACGTGTCTCAAGATGAGACCATTTGTAATAAGAATGGCGAACAACCGACGCTGGTCTGTGCATAGCGTCGTTTATAGCGTTACTTCTAGCAGTTCTAGCACCCATTATCGAATCAGCTACGAAAGAAGTCGTTGTAATTCACACCCTTTTCTTCCATCTGCCTTCCAGGCTACACTTCGTTCCCCGATGCCCCGCAATCGTATATTTTCCATTCTATCTTTATCATATCTTTCGTTTCGTGCTTTATTTAATGAGCAGTCTCTCGTTGAAACTCCTTGTTCGCCTTGACGAGTTGATCGCGATTTCCTATGCATTCCACTGTTAATAATAATTGAAAACGAAAAAGGACGTTTTTTCGATGACTAAATTTAGAATCTGAAATCTAAGATTCAAATCGCAATACGTTAATAAATAGATATTCGGCGGCATGAGAAACTTTGGAGTTGCCAAAAATACGTTTTAAAAAACTTGCCAAAAATTCGTTCTATTAACAGCGAAACTTATTACGATTAACTGTGTGACATTGCATTTAAAGAGAGTGAAAAATTGTACGTATTTGTACGGTTTAGCTGTTTCTCTAATATTAATAATATCGGTGAATCTAAAACTAATTAAAAAATGAAGAATACGTTTCCACGCGATAAAGCTTGCACGAAAAATTTCTTTCGAAACTGTCTCAATTTGCAAATAGTAGATGTACGATTATAATCGTGCAAGTTTATGTAATTATATAATTTTTAATTTTAACATAATATATTGGCATATAAGTAAATCGATAAAAATGACAAACAATTGACAATTTTTTCACGGTAAATAAAAATGTAACAAGCTGTCGAAATTATGTATATAATCGATTCTCGTTTTAGTTTAGTTTTATAGATTATTATGATGCGATTAGAAAATGTTAGCTCGAAATTTTCATTTTGCACTCTTTTCCTCTCAAACAGACCGGCACGTGAAAATTTCAGTAGATCCGTTTTCACGCGTGCCGTTGCTCATTAACGTCGAGAGCCGCGCAACGGCGTTAACGGCTTGTTAGCGTTTTGCAAGCGATGTCACGATAGGCGTGCCGTGATAATTTATTGGCTCGTAAATTTACGCTTTCCCGAATATACAGGATACAGGCACGTGTTTACTCGACGTCGACGTGCTATATCTGTCCATGGCTGATCTTTCCGATGATAGACAGCGATGCAGCTTCCGCGACCGATTTGTCGGATGAGTGTTATATGGAGACATTATGTCGACGGAATTTGTCGGAAGGAATTCACTGCTGAATACGCGATTCGCCACTAATACACGATTCACTCGATGTAATTGAAATTCTAGTTTCTATAAATGTAAACACGATTGACAAGCTCTTGGTATTTGAAAAAGCTTAAGTTTCGAATCAGATTGTTGGATATGTCAATCGACGTTCCAAAAAAGTATAAACAGACCGTATGAATTGTTAAAAAGTTATTATTATACAGTGAGCTGTACCAATTATTATAATACAGGGTATCCCAATATTGATGGTGCAATCTGGAGGATGTGATTGTACATGAGAAAATAAATCGAATATACGGAATAAATTTCTTTTATTTGAGGTTTCGTTTTCGAAAAAATCGACTTTGAATTTTCTTCAAGTACGCATGCACTTTACTATGACTTGTTAAACGGCTTTCGATACAAAACATTATTTACTTTATCCATTTATGTAGAAATATACATATTAAATCAAAAATTTATTCCGAATATAACACAAGTCTTCCACAAACAAAAGTGAGGATCATTTCGGCGTTCGAAGAACTAAAAACGGAAAGTATGTTGGAAAGCGTGCACGAAAATTTAATTCGGAGATACTCCTGTGTATGCAGTTCGGTCGCCAGCATTTTCAACATTTTTTGCAGATCTTAAAAATTACATGCTTTATTATTATTCATAAATCTACAAGATATGGTTTGTCCACCACGATATGTCAAACAATTCCCAAAATCTCTAATTTCATCAATTCCGAGATGGTTGTTAACTGTTAAATATAGAAAGTACCAATAGGAAGGTTTATAAGGTCTTAGTATGTTACGTATCTCCATTCTTTGCTATATTTTTATGTAAATATAAATAGATGTATTTACTTTTACGTTACATTTGTAACATTATATTTTGTATTTATTACCTTTCTTCTTAACAAGTTTAATAACGTTCATTAATTTTGTTTTACAAATTTAAGTTTACAAGTTTAACAATTTCTAGAAACGTGTCTTTAGCAACTTTAGTTATTCACTTGGTATAAAATAACATTTTATATCAAAAAGATAATCGAACCTACCGTTTTTGTTACTGTAATGTATTTTTGTAATTTTGCAATGAATTTTTTGTAACTGACTGTACATATGAGATAGTTTGGTTACATCTAGTAACGAGTAAAGAAAGATTTATTTTTATTGTCACCATAATATCGTTCCGCTTGAGTCAGTGGTCATTTTAGAAGTACTATTTATTGGTCTGTTACCGAAATTTTAAAAAGATTTGAAGGATATCGTGATTACTATTTTAGCCTGGTTAGCATGATGAGCATGAATAAGGAGTTACGAAAGTTTCAAATGTGGTTCGTTATCTTAAGCAAGATCCAAGATCCATTATTTTTAATTTTAAGTTATATTTCACGAAAAAAAAGGACAAGGAAAAAATATGTAACGTTAAATAAGAGATTCAATCAAACGAGATTATTTCCTCTTAGTGAAGAGGAAATATATAATGACAGGTGATGAATGTGTGCGAACCAATTTCAGAATATCGTATAACTTATGCATGTATGTATTATAATAAGTGCGTGTGGAAACTGCCTTTTGAAATGTAATTATTGACCGGGATTTACGCAATTGATTTGTTGAGACTGACTGAGAGTTCCGAAATTAAATAACAATTTTATCGAAGATATTTCAGACTTTCCAGCATTTATTACATAAGGAAGTAAATTTTACTTTCTTATTTTGTACCGTTTATAGATATATGTACATCGAATCATTTCAACAATTTTTTGGAAATTGTAATATAAATTATTATTTCGTGCTACAGAATTTGTATGCTACAGAATTGGGTTGAGTTTTCTCGGAATTATTATAAAATATATTGAGAAATGTTAAAATAAATTGATAATACCTAAATATCGGCATATTTTAAAAATATCGTAAAATATTACAAAATATTTATGAAACATTCTGAAGAATGCATTTGCACTTCACGAAGAAAAGAGCGTGGGGTTACGTATATACCTATATCCGAAAAATATAGAAATATCCGATTTTTATCTGTTTTTCATTAACAAGTCGCATACGTATATACTTTTTACAAGATTTCAGACGCTAACAAAGAAAAAATTTCAAATTTTATCAACTAGATTTTTTCACCACAATCCAAAAAGTACGATGAATATTTTTTCAGGAGTATACGGTATACATTTTTACTATGTATGATAAAAAGATACGAGTGTAGATAATTGAAAAATGATTTTTTTTAAAGAATAGATTATTTAGTAAACAATAAAACTTGTCCGCTTGACTTGTCTGTTAAAACTACACCGTAACAAAACTTACGTGAGATCTGCAAGCGTGAAATCACGTTAGAAGGCTTATAGGATTACGGGAATTAAAATCGGACCACTGCCGCTGTTGCCTGTAGCGAAGACCAACATGTTTGTTCAACTTCAACAAATGTCTAGCTGAATATTCTTTGATATTTGTCTTATCACACCTCTGCAGAAATTAAAAAAGATTTACCTTGGTATCTTCGTAATTCGTATTTTTATTATTATTCTTATTGTTATCGTAAGTACAACATTGTATTTTGTCACGGATTAATATTACATATATTCCATTTATATATATTATATATATTATATTTATATATATTATAATATATTATTACTTAAAATGTCAGGTGAATGTAATACAAAGCGAGTTTTATAGTATTGTGAAACATTTTTTGAATTCTAAAAGTTCATCCTCGATTCTTTTTAAGTTTAGATTTATATAAAAAATACATATAATCGAGTAACGTTTTCAACGCGATGCATTAGGTCCGCAGAACTAAAGGCAAAGAAAAAATTGTCACTTTACCGAAAAAGACAAATTTAATATTTAACGGGAGGTTTCACAGAAGTTTGAAAAGATAGTCTAATGAAAATTTAATTCAATATCTGGATCGTCTATTTGAATTGCCTGGAATCGTTCGATCGTAAGAGGTTTCGAATGGAATTTCGTTTAGTCGGCAACCGAAACGATTCCCATTAAATTTAAGCTCGTTAGCGGAGAGCGGGGACCCAGGACAACATGACGCATCATGTAGTTCACAGAGCGGCTACTAGACACCGAAACGTTAGGAGATCTATCCTCCTGGCATTCAAAGACAGTCCGCCGAACCTAACCAGGTATCATCAGCTTCAGAGAAGTTCAACGTTGATTGCCAGCTGTATCGATAAGATCTGATACAGACACTCGAGTTTTCAAAGGCTGCGAAAGGTCACGAACCCTTCTCGGCCGTGTCGGCCGTGTGCATCGTGATACTTTACGCGATCCATTCGCGGTCAGTAGCCAGGGTTCCGCGAATCCGTTTCATGCTAACTTTCGTAACCGAACCGTTAGGCTGTTTTATTTTAACCAAATAACCCCATTTCTTAAAGAACATCGGTTCTCCATACCGAGAGGAGAATACGTATTATATATCACGAGCCACGTTCAAGCTGACTTAACGACCAGAAAATGCATCACGATGCTTTCCTACGTTCGTAGATAAAAATAAAGAAATTTTCTTTATTTCGAACGTGCTGCGGTGATTCGATTTTACCTCTGTTATACATGAATTAGCCTATTAGCATATATATATATATATATATATATATTATACATACATATATACACATACACATGCAGTTATACATAGTTCATTTCTTGATATTATTTTATATAATATATGTACGTTACATATGTGTGTGTCACGATCGTAATAACATTATGTAGGACTTGCATTAAACACTCTTTATTTGAGATTGTTTCTTCCAAGATACTGTTGAGTCCAGTGAATCGTCCGTAGTGGGAAAGCATGTGTTCTGAAATTACCAAAAGATAATAGGCGATATAGTAACTTAAAGAAAAAGTAAAACGTTATCTCGAAATACTTGCTCCTGCATCGATTAGGGACGTATAGTTTCACCATAGTCTGAGATACAACCGTTTTCGGTCAGCGACTATAGCGTTTTCTTCCATAGTTTGAAAAAGTTTGGAGCGAATAAAGTCAAGGCGTACATCTTCTCTTATCAGGACGAATGTCCTTTCCTCGTTCATTAGAGAATCGTTATTGCTTTAAACAAGACAGTGTAATTCGATTAATTAACTTTTACGCGTATATGTGCACATTTGCATAAGCACAGACACATATACATACGAGGAAGAAGGCAATGGGATCCGGAAAGAACCGGATAATTTTTAAGATGTCCCAACCCAAGATGTTTGATGGAGAGATAACGAACAGTGAAAAGATTCTTTGGGAATCTTTGTGAAAGGAAAAGTCTTAAAATGGAGTAGCTTGTATCAATTAATTTCGGAAAGGAATGTTATGCATATTTTGAAATAGGTACTTTAGAAAGGTAAAAATATGTTATGATAGATCAGGATGACAATACATACATATATTAACAGAGTAAATATAACATTTAAATATAAGGTACTTTTCTTTGGTTTGTATATATATTTACGTACTATATTACATATAATTAATTTATATTTTTTAAATAATATCAATTTTTGAAACTAATTAGCAACCTAATAATGTACGCACGACCTCTTCTTTGTTCCAACAAAAGCGGTGTGTGAAGGTGTCGTAATGCGTTTAAGATCACTAATTGCAGAGGCGACTGACTCGTATTGAAATTTGATGGAACCATGGTCCTCGATGTCTCTTACGACAATAGACCTCCCTTAGAAGCGATATGCCGGGAAT
This sequence comes from Bombus fervidus, assembly GCF_041682495.2. Classification (NCBI taxonomy): domain Eukaryota; kingdom Metazoa; phylum Arthropoda; class Insecta; order Hymenoptera; family Apidae; genus Bombus; species Bombus fervidus. The sequence continues at coordinate 5,073,933 of NC_091523.1, read as the reverse complement.
GGCTGTAATTACTGCTCTATCATCTAAAAGCAATCACCAAGCGGTATTCGCTCGATCTAAGTGCGAAACAATGCACCGTTTGACCTAATTTATCACGAGAGTGCCACGTCTGCAAGGAACAATACCTTTTGCTTTGAAAATCTTTATTACGTATCCATAATGGACCCGCAGCTGTCGAAGAACGATTTTAATTTCTGATTAACCATCGGGTTGTCAATTTCAAATTCATATACGAAGGATATGCTTGTAATCAAATTAAATAAATAAGTAGTAATAATATAATGCTTTATTAAATATGTATAATTCTGTTTTTCTCGAAACACCATTTGCTCTTGTTATATAGGATTTTGTTATAGAGGTTTTTAAATTTACATTATTTCGTATAAAATCCAGTTGTTTATTTTAGTTAATAGGTTGCTTTTGTTGTACCAAACTATTCTTAAACTATACAACGTTGCCTTACAATGTACAATCATACGTCTAAAATAATTTGAGTATTCCAGTCAAGATTCAAAGAATCTTCAAAGATTTTTACATCCTTCTATGCCGGAAATTCGTTGAACAACGATTAGAGAAGATACATGCTTACATCCGCATATAAGTAAATTACCTCGCAACTTCACCGCAGCTATTTGTCTTAAAGAGTTCCACAAATCTGATATTTTCGATTTCTAAACGCACCGTTACACGTTGACAACACGTGCAAAAAATTAAATACTGTCTCTTACGTACTTTAATCGAATAAAGCCTAGAACAGAAAAGATTCTGTTGCGAACAATAAAATACCTAACTGAAACGTAACCATGATATATGTATGTACCTACATTCTAAAGCAGATAAATTCTAAGTGATATCCGCTGACAAGGAGACACTTGCTAATGGTAATAAGTAATGTGTCTGAAGCCACGTTTGCACGCAATAATATGAAAAGCAGGAGAAAAAGGAAAGTTCGCTATAAAGAATAGAGAATCGAGGCGTTTCGATTCGCATGGTCTGAGATTCAAGCTTGTAAATCTTTTTCTTCGGGGTAGTCGATAAATCTTAACGAGGCTAAAAGCATAACCCCGTTGGTTTCGAAGAGCAGAGGAAAATCCAGAAGACGTAGAACATCGATTATACGACGGTTAATCGCTAATTACAGCGATTGCCTCTACGAAAACAACCCGGGGCCTTAGCGTGGCCAGCCACAGCTTAATAACAGGAATCGATCAAGAAATTTCAGACGGTGGCTGAACAAGGTTATTAACTATCGAGAGGTTATTCGATCGATCCGCCACGCTACATTCCACGTGCGTTTAACGACTATACCAATATCTATACCTATACTTATACCTACACTTACACCTTTATCTTTATCCTCTACATCGAATCCCGTATCTCGTATCTCGTAGATAATGGGATATATTGCTGTGTAAAGCATCGGATTTCGGTTTTTTCACGCATCCTTAACGATAATATTTTTCCTACCTTCCCGAGCTAATTGTGCAGTAAATGCTTAATTGTTAAGCAAATAACACATTTCTTCGTTAAAAGAGATTGAATTAAATTTAACAAAATATTTATTCGATAATCACATAGTTTTAACATTTTTTTTATCGTATATTTATCTATTTTTGAATGAAGATAAGAATTACGAATCGTACGTTAACATACGGTAACGTGTAAAAAACTGAGTTGGTTACTTAACTCGGTCATAAAACATGCCGAATCTTTTCTCGACTCACAGCTCGTAGCTCGTAGCTTGTAGTTTGTAACTGGAATGAGGCTGACAATCCAGACCATGAGGCGAAATTTCAGGACCATAAAAATCTATTTCGGCGTGAAGAAGCGTTAACGCGGATGTGAAGAAACATTAACGTGGATGTGAAGAGCTGGCTCAGCGGAAAGAAGCGCGTAACGATGGCGTCTCGCGTGAAAACGGAAAATAAGGCACGCTCAGTTTGGTTCGATACACGGATTATTGGGTCGAGTGGTTGTATACGAATAGTGCAAGAAGAATCGTTAAAATTGCAACTTCCCTACCGACTTTTCCCCGTTCGTCCTCTCCTCCTATTCTTCCTATTTGCTTGGTACCTCTCAATTATTCTGTTATTTTCAAGAAGTCACGAAGAACAACTGCGGAACGACGTGCTCGAGTAGAGGAAGCACGAGTCTTTTGGAGATATTTCTTGTTCGGTTCTCGAGAATTCAATGGACGGGTCGCTCTCGATATGACGACACCGCGCCGCGACGCGCGGGACATTTCCGGCGAATCGGGGAAAAGAAGAAAGCGAAGGAAAATTGTCAACGCATACGAGACAAGACACTCTCCATCTCGTTCACGACTCTTTCTCTGCTTCCAATGAATACGCTTGAAATTCACTATTACGATAAACACAAGAATATTTCTTCTCCGATTCGTTAACTTCTCAAGAAACGTGGTGACATTATTGTGACATTGCGTTCTCGGTATATTAATATTAAAACTGTATACATGCTTAAATTAAATGGAACTACGATTAATTCGTAATTTTTTGTAGAAATTGTAACTGCATATGTATATTTTTAAAGATTAGACTGATTTTATGTACTCTATGTATTTTATGTATGTGGTTAAACGTTTGTTTCTATTTACTCTACATATTTTTACACATCTAAGGTTTTCATAATAGATGCATAAATATTTGCAATCTACTTATTATTATGTAGTTTTTACTTTGTCCTATCAGAAATAGTCGTTAACCATAATCCTTTCTCTCGTGATTAAGGGAAACTTTGGTTACTGAGGGTTAAAGACACAAATTTGAATGTGCTATCCATTCTTCGCTGATATAATAATCGGTTTATCCTGCCATTTTTTCCCCTGATTGTATCGTACGTTTATCTACAAGTAGAAAACGTTCACATTTCGCAAAGCGAAGTGTTTCTACATATATCGATTTCATTTAAAGTGTGTTATACCTAGAGGTTATACCTCGTACCCTAACCTAGATAACATATAAAATACTGTTAATACATGATGCAGGTAGAATGTCCGAAAAAATTCATACACATGCTTTCCTTCTTTTTTTTTTTTATAACTTCATTTATTCTAATTCCAAGCTATATTCTAAATAATAAATTGTTGTTTTGTAACGCATAAATTATGTTTTCAACTAATTGATCGTGAAATAATGGAATCCTAGTGGAATAAATAGGGCACTTGAAGACATTTATTCCGACAAAATAGATCAACAATTGCACCATTTTTGTCAGTCTGCCGTTGACTTACCGTGTTTAATTCCTTTACCAAGATATTTGATATTACAGAAATATGGTCGGCATTTATTTACTCTTAGGGAGATTGCAAAATGAACGCGATTGCGTTGTTCCAATGTCCACTTAATTGTAATACGAGGTTAAACTGTTTCGGAAAGCAAAATTGCTTCAGCAAAATGGAAGGACCGGTTAGTCATCTAATCGGACGTGTATCTGTTTCAGAGTGCAACTGCAATCTCCACGCAAGAAAGTGCAGATTCAACATGGAACTATACAAGCTGTCGGGTCGTGTCAGCGGAGGCGTTTGTCTGCAGTGCCGGCATTTTACAGCAGGAAGACACTGTCACTATTGTCGGGAAGGTTACTACAGGGATCCGGCGAGACCGATCCAACATCGTAAAGCCTGCAAACGTAAGTACCCTCCGACAGCCATGGATCACTGCTAATTTAAAATAGCTTGTTCCCACTGATCTATTAATCGGGGATTATTTGTTGCAATCGTTTACATATTCCTGGCACGTTCGTTCACCTCCTACAAATTTTACGTTCTATGACCAGACATGTAAGAATTGATATTCTTACATGTATCAATACTGTATACTGTATATCAATAACATGTATACTGATGTATCAATGCAACATACACATTGATAGATCATCGTAGCAGGTTACACACTAATTTTTAAAAAGGTACAAGATAGTTCTCGGTATTAATAGAAACTAATTTAACACATAAATGTAAAAATGAGAATCCGAATGACAGCGAAATAGATATGCTTATATCTACGAAAAAATGTAATCACAGTAGAGTATTTTACTACAGTTTAAATACAGTATCTTACAATAATTTTAGTTGTAATTAATAATTATCTATAGAAAAAATCTACATTCAGATAGCCAATAACGTCCAAATCTCTTCTACTTTACCTTCGTCACGGCACAAATATTCTCTACATGGATCAGATACGATTCCATTCAGCTAAACTGTCAATCGGCACTGAAGTGTGCGTTCGTGTCACAAGCGGAATCCAATTATTAATCCGTTATTACTATTAATTTCATCTGTTTTCCGGTACTGTTACAAAGTGGCAACCAACCGAGCACTGCTCCTCTGCTCCAATCTCGAGACATTCAATCTATGTCGGTTTGTCTAGGGCCAGAATCCATTGCGGGGATAACGATCTCTGAACGCGAGAAAGCACATCGGAACGTATTCATGCTCGCACGGTGGTACATGGTGCATGGTGCATGGTGCATGGTGCACCATCGTGCATCCAATATGTACACGTTCACGTACTACATTCCATTCGTGTGATTGGAACACGCTGGATTTGTTGTCTAGTCCTCCGCGACTATGAACCTTCCCCCGCACTTACTAAATTAACAACCGACCATGATCAGCAGTATAGTCATGGTCATTTCAACCCGCAGATCCTAATACAGGGCTCGTCACAAGATCAATGTTTTAGAGAATGGCAGAACTCTCATTCTCAGCACTCTAGGTTACGTTGCTTTGTTTTCATACTTTTATCATTTCGTGGAACGTACTTGTCCGAACGGTAATTTATTTATACGATATCAAAGAATTTCATTACATCTGTACGCAAGAGATGTTTATAATTGTGCTATCTGATGACAAAAATTTTTATAAAACCGATCAATTTTCATTCGACGATAGTCAACATACAGAGATCATTTTTTATAATATCTATTCAAGTTATCGGCTTGAAGTAAAACAGTGAAAAAAATGTAACATACGTCGTTTTTGTTACGAGTATCTCGATTGTACTCTTCGTATAATACATATTTACATACGTATACGTATTCATAGATCAATTTCTCAGTTAGAAAGAAGTTGCAACCTATTAGAATACTTAAGCGCAGCATGCGTAGAATCGTAGAATCCATAGGGAGGAAGTTTCCTGGAATCAGAGCTTTGCAACGCATGTAATACGAATGCGATGAAATTTTTTCAATGATAATGTACCGGTATTATGGTTACGAGCGGTCGATTCAGCATACAGCGTTTCACGTTGTCATGTTCGACACTGCATTCCATTAACATTATAAAATTTAACGAACCTTAAACCAGTTACCGGCACGTTAATTAGCTCCTGAAAGGGGTTGGTTCTCGTTGTTTCACGGTAAATTTAATTCGCACCGAAAGCCCGAGGTTACGTTTCACAGGAGAGAAATGAAATGACGGCCGTGGTGCGTCCCACGCAATCCGCGTCGATGGTGGCTTCTTCGCTCTGGGGACTAATTTATGAAAGTTCTACCATCCTAAGACGAGTTTAAATCTCCTTTTCGTGCCGAGGGCTCGCGGTGAATGTCGTGTCTCGTTGTTATCTTAACGGCTGCCATGGCTGCTAACGAGAATACAGACTGTTCGTTATCTTCGCGGCAAGAGCACGCGCAAGCCCTTGGCCCGACACTTGTGTTTTATATGCGAGCCAGAGACACTGCCAACTGATTGTGTGCACAAGGAAGCCACGATTGCGCCATATCTAAAACCATGAGTTGTTAGTTCAAAACGCGTTTAATTACATTTAGCCTCTTTCCTCAGCCGTGTGTCTTTTCGTTCACTAGTTTTTAGAAAATAACAACTGTCTAAGCTATACAATAATTTCAGCTGTACACTTTTAGGAAAGCGTTCTCGAACGCGAATTTGGTAAAAATACGGAGGTAAGAAAAATCTTCCCGGGAAAAGGACAAATAAATAAAGGTAGGAGCAAGGAGTAAGATCGGTGGCACTTAGAGACGCAAACGGGCTGCCACGACTTCCCTCGGAAAGAATATATTTTAAAAGAGGGAAAAATGAAGTGCAGTCAAGAGGGGATGCATCTCCGAAAGGCATTCGCCCCTTTTTCCACGTGCTCCGTGGCGTCACGTCGTCGCAACGTTGCATCGAGTATTCGTGCCATTTCCACGGTTAGTGAACTCCAAATGGCTCCCACAGCGAGCCCTCTCAATTTTGCGCTGGTAGTTTCCAGCACATGGAAAATACGGCCCTGTCGACTGCTACGTACTGTGTCAGGTCAGGCAACCGCTGCTCGTTTAGAGATTTCCACCGCGACGAACGATGACGGCGACGACGACGAGCCTCGCGCTCGCTTTCTCTCTCTCGCTCTCCGACCTTCTCTCCCTTCCATATTGCGTTTTGTTCACCTCTTTTTGCTCTGTCCTGCCCTCCTCTCCCATCACCTTTTCCGTCTCCCCCTTCCCTTCGTTCTAACAGGCACACACTGAATTGCTCGGGAAATTTGTTGCCTCGTCAACGAACTAACAGCCGTATCTAATGTCGTTGTGAGGTGACCCGTGGATGCTTGCCCACCTCGTGCGAACGCACGGAATCTTTTAAAATTGTCAGCCCACCAAAACGTATTGCAGCCGAAGGAACTTTTAGCGTTCCGTTTACCACCTGGCTAAAGCTTCCAGGTCGGTTCACGATTTCGCGAACAGGAATTATGTGCGGTTTATCTCAATGAAGTGTTCGAATGATTTAGGTAAACCACTTGTTTTTGACAGCAATGCTACTAAACGCTAAGGCGTCCGAGTGATAAAGATTAATTAGAATAACATGGCATTGTTGTGCTTATATATTTTTATGTCTATTTTTGTAAATTTCTAAGTTGGTATGTAATAATGTCCGCTTTTGCATCAAATTCAATCTTTTCTTCGATTTATGGCTACCACAATATATGTTATTTAATTTAAAACAGTTAACATTTTGTAATATCTTATTTTACCTTCTCGACAGCAGCAGTTCTTAAGAATGTTATCGTCTAATTTTTTAACAAAATAATTTTATGTTTCCTGCCATTCTTTTTCTATTATTTTAAAAAGCTGATTTCAGATTTCTAGTCTCTTTTTTCTGACTTTCTCCAAATAATCTCCTATTTATTTTATCGCAATACTTTCGAAAACTAGGAAAGGAGAATAACTATAAACAATTAACATCGTGAAAAGAATACCTAGAGATTTTCATTTTCATATAACAGTATACAAACGAATTTTCCTAAGAATGAAATATATTCTTTAGTTGTTAATATAAAACTAGTAACAATAAAATTGTTTACGAAATATCCTAACGAAGAAACTGTATTTCATTAATACGTGTACTACAATAAGATGAAAAATAGTCGTAGACGATCTTTTTTCATTCTTTCGTTCTTTCCATTTTTCTTTCTTTCTCTCTCTCTCTCTCTCTCTCTCTCGCTTTTTTTCTTTTTTCTTTTTTTTTAGTTTTGATATGGCTCAGTACCGAATTGTCATGCTCCTCGTGAAACAGCCTGTATGTGCACACTGCACACATTGGCTGGTAATATTGGAGGCTTCCCCTGTTTGTATAATACGCGTGGCCATACCGGAACGATACGTTCCAACTGTATCCTACCCCAAAAGCTTCAGCCTGTGTTTATTTTACACCCTCCAGCAAGGGTTGCCTCTCAAACAGAATCGGTCACCGAGACATTCGTGGTCTCCCTTCAGGCAACCTTACTGGCCCTTTGTCAAGTCTCCAAGTAGTCATTCGCACCAAAATTTTCTAAATTATCAATTTTTTTTATCACAAAATCGTTTCGATTTTATAGGTAAAAAGGTAACGAATTTAGTCACATGTATTGATAGTTCCTCGAAAAATTTTTCGTTTGTACAAAGAAATAAATATACATATGATCTTTCTATCTTTTTAATTAAAATACGTTGATAATAAAACACCGTTTGGAATTATTTTTTTCACGCGACAAATTGTCAAATTACAAATTAAAAATATTCGCAAAACGTAATAAATATTTGTAATCAATACGTAATATAAATACAGAATTTTATGATGTAATATTTTCTGTTTATTTATTAAAGTTTCATTTTATTACTATCTCTGTGGGATTCACATTTTCTATCAACTACCGATGTTTTATTTTTTATCAGTTTCTACTTACGATTTCATGATACGATTCAACACACTGTGTACATAAAATTCAAATGTCGTTGATCTTTATGTCACATTCACATATACGTACGTCGATCAAAGGAAAAAATATGCATATTATTTTACACCGAAACTCTGACCTTGCTATTTTATTTTAATTAAATGTCAAAGCGAAATTGCAACGGTGCTAATATCATACTTTCCTAGCTCATCAGACTTGTCATCAGCTACTGGCGATGGTCTTAGCTCGAAGCTTGTGAAAACCACAGTATACAGACGAAAACGGTATAGTATCGTACACGTATACAGTAGTCGGAAGGTGCTTGAACCCGATATCAAGTGCAAAGCTTTCCTCGCATACTCAATACACGTAAGCATATTCATTATCCACCACTTAGTCAGGTCTTAAACCAGCGGTGCTTGCAGTGGGATCAGCACTATTAGTCTCTCACGCCCCCTCTTCCTCTTCCCTATTGACTCCCCTTACATCTTTTTTACCTCTATCTTTCAATGCCTTTTGCTATCATTTCTTTCTTCCAGTATTCTACCTCCTTTTCCTCCCACTCTTCAGGCATAGGTACTACCCCCTTTCTTTTCTTTCCAACCGATACTTTGTTCACTTGCTTTGTACTTCGGTTCCCATATTTTCCTTCTTTATTGTTCTTTCTTCTTATCCGTTCTTTCTAATATCTATATTATCTTCCATTTATACCAGGGTTTGTGTACCTTTGCCTGGCAATATTTACGCATGTATGCGTCGATCTATTATTTTACAAAAATGAGATAATTTGCAAATGCAAATAATTAATTGATAAGTATATGTTGATAAATTCTCCATATATTAAATAAAATGTTTCGAGATTTCGTAAATCTCTTCGAGAATTTGTGAAACTTCAATTTAACTTGTGGAAACATTTACAGTATATGTACATATTGAAATCAAATAACGATAAATACAACAAAATCTAATAATTCACATATTGATCGAGAGGTACGACATAGGAAGGAACACTTAACCTTATTAAACATTATAAGCCAGGTTTTTACCATGATATCGAGCATATGGAATTCTTTACAGTCTAAAATTCCAAACGAAATTATGAACTTAAAAGTTTTGACAATTCCCTAATAATTTTACGCATTTTAATATTAATGGATAGCTGTGTACATAACTATAAATATAACATTATACGCTATAGCTATAAACATAATCAATTAACAATAATGCACAAGTCCAAATATTTGTGCATATACTAATGTTAATGTTTTCCAAACTCTACGTAAAACAACATCTAGCACAGTTCATAAATATCTGATAATTTATTGAATATATTTAAAAACAAGTCTTGATTATCAACGGACGATCATTGACGCGATCCACGTGTTGAAAGTCTTGTTGACGTATTATGTATGGTATGACATATTTTTGTAATAACGGACATGTATTTCTTGCAGTTTTCTTTCTTGCATCGGTTAACTTGTTTCTTCCTGTGGAGAGTAGCAAAACGTACAGTAGGTATGATCGATCGTCTAGACGGGATAAAACGAGACAAAGAAATCAAGTGCACTCGAATCGGGCAGCCCTCGTTACCCTTTGTTCAGATAAATACACGATACGCATGTAATTACGCGCAAGCATCGAATTTCGTTTACGACCCATAAAAACGATTCTGTTTCCTTTGCTATAGAATATTTCAGCGTTTTTCCGAACGGAAATGAAATTAAAATGAATCGTGTTTATTCAACACATTAATCATAAAAGAATTTCGTTCTTCCCTAAAATACTCGATTGATCACTGATACAAAATTAAGCCCTACTCTTTATATCGACGTGTTTGTTTAATAAATAAATCAATAATAAGATATAATATAGATGGGTAGGCTCTTTATTTGCAAATTGAATATTAATTATCCGAATTAATGTAGGTATGTAGATATTATATATTAGCTTTTCGCTATTTTAGAATCAAAAAGCATTTGATCATTATTTTCAGTATACATATTACCTATCTACCTACCGCTTTGGTAATATTATATCCGATTTTATGTTCGATAACTGTAATATTAACATAGAAAGCAATTTTATTACTTTACTGCTATTATATTACTTTTGCCAAATTTCAGCACGCAACAACACGATTCTTAATATTTACCTTCGTAGTGCGTTCAAGTATTTTTCTTAAAACTTACTTTTAACGCTGGCTAAGGTTCTTGTATTTATTGTACTCAACGAAATAATTATAAAAAGAATATTCGAAGAGTTGTGCTTGTGTCAAACAATATAAATATTGCTTTTATATTGTTTGTACTTTTTAATACTTTCTTTGATCGCACTGTTTGCAATAAAATTATTTAACTACTATTTATTATTTGATAATATCGAGTTTCTATCAGCTTTTGATCAATGACAACAACTTGACTTCAAGGTAAATGGATAAGCTATTAACTAAAGTCGGCACTGGTAAATATTTGTACAAATTATGCTGGGATAGGATTTTCAGAGGTTTAGGAGGCTGCAGCCCCGTGCCACATCGCGCCACATTGCGTCATAAATGATCTCCCTAATCAGATTGAACCAATTATCCAATCTTGACAGGGGACTAAAACGAAATACACCGACGCAATACAAGATTTCGCATAATCGTAGACTTCAGGAAAAACTATCGAACGAATTAGTATTTGAATAAGATCAAAATCCTAAGCCCAATATCAATTTTGAAGGAAGATATCTTTTTAATAAAATTAAAGAAATACTTTGGCTAATAATAGCATTAAATACTTGGACGTTTTCTGGTCTTAACCCTCATTAATCGTTGGATTATAGGTGAATTTAGGATATATATTGTTAATTTATATTATTACTACTATTAGTCTGTTAGCTTTATCCTGTATCTTACGCAAAAAAGACACACTAATTTAAATTAAATTCAAATATTCTAAAACTCTTGTGAATCACCTACGAATCAACGATATTAAAAATTAACGATATATATATAACATACTATTTCTTTTTATATTTTTTTTACATTTCTTGCAACACAACACGATATCCGTTCTTTGATTAAAGGATGTGTAAATTCGTATACTTTATGCAGGATTACAGAATTTCACAGCATCTTTCTCAATAATGACAATATTGATGGAAAAATTTCACTTGACGTATGGTTCCACTCAATTTCTCTTTTGGACGATTTACCTATCCTTCTCACGACCATCGTGACGCGTCAAATAGAAAGAAAAACGTTTAGCAATTTCAGCCTGAACCAATGTACGAGAGATATTTCGGTTGACAACAGCTTTCCAGCTTCTATGTTATCATTTTTTCGACAAGCGGTATTAATTATAAACAATGGAACGTTTATGCGGATCGTAGATAAGATTGACAGTGAAAAGTTAGAGAATGGATTAACTGGAATGAACCATGGCTCGGTACACGATCCAAGGATTAATAGAAAGCTAGCTAACGCGCGATAACATTCTCTTTAATCACCGTAATGTAATCCTATCTATCACTTGAGGCAAGCCCGATCGTTCCTTATAAATTTGAACGTAAGTACACCTTTCACCTTGGTTCCTTTCCTAACGCAACGATCGGCCGATTGCGCAACGCGAGGACGAGGTTAACGTAAAAAGGGAAGAAGAAAAAGATAGAGGAGGGGGAAGATACACGGAGAAGAGAAAGAGAAGAATCGGGAGAATGTTCGCTTTATACACCTGGCAACAAGACATTCGGCCGGATGTAACCTTCGCGGTGTGTAACATTGGCAAAAGGAAGATAAAATCATAGAGAGGACGCGCAAAGGGTCGAGAAAAAGAAGAGAAAGGTAGCGAGATACAAGGGGAGTACGGAGTACAGAGTACCTGCAGCCGAGGTGCAACTTGCAGACTCACCTTTGTTTGAACACGCAGGACTCTTGTTTCTTCTCTTCCCTCTTCTTCTTTCCTCTTCTCTTCTTTCTTCTTTTCTCTCGCTCTTTCTCCCTTTCTCTTCTTCTCTGGGTACCTTTCGAGCTGCTCCATTCCTCCCTAACTGGCTGCATGCTTCTATGTTCTCGCGAGGCCGCGGCCAGTGCGCGCGCGAGTTTACGCGCGTACCCCGAGGGTTACGCGCGATTTATGTGTGCGTCTGTATGCACGTTGAAATTTATACGCGTGGTATACACTCGGTGTCAGAGATACTTCTCTATCTGAAAAGCGTCTCCCGACCTGCTGCGCCGCCGACTAAGTATCGCCACGTCAGCTATTTTCGTTCTCCAAAAGAAAATCTTAAAGACTAAGACAGCCAACCACTGGCTCGACCAGCGGCTACTGACGACCGCGGTCATCGATCGTCGACTTTTGATGTTCTTTCTTTTTTTTAACGCTCCGACGTTACACCGACCTTACCTGTACACTTTGAATTCAATTTAAGAGCTTCAAGATATTCACACCCGATAAATGCGCGCGCATTCGAAAATTTGATTGCGAGTTTTGCTTTCGAGGTTCATTTCCATATCGTCTATTCATCGAAGAATGAAACGGACTTTTTAAATGTATACTACCATGGAATGACGTTGCATTCAAAAGAGATATAAAACAAAGGTGTTGGTACCCGATGGAAACTATTTTTCTCGGAAACAAGCTAAAAAATTATAGAAGAGTTCTTACTAAAATTTTTCTCTTTGCTTCAAGTGTATCGTATACATACTTAACTCTTTTGTCTTATTTAACACTTCGAGGATCATATTCTCTGACAAGCATATAGCCTGAATTCCCGCGTATGTTTGGAATGATTGAAAAGATTGATTTTCACGGTCGCTCGGAAAGTTTGTTCTGATTTACATTTCGATTTGATATGCATTTATTGAATTATATAAGTGCCAGTTTATTCCACAACCTTTCCCCATCTTTCTCGCAACTTGAATATTTCATCCTTCCAGAACCTTCCAGGTTTTTCAGCGAAAAATTTTTCGATATGGTTTTTTATTTCGACCACAGAGTTAAAAATCGGAACGAACTTTTCGAGTAGCATTTAACAAGTGTAATATTTTATTAAAAATCAATGAACACATTTAAAGATACTTCTAGTAAAGTTTTTTAATATGATATGCTTGAAAACAATTTCCCCGAAGGAAAGGTACTAAGCAAAATTTATTATTTTACTAAATTCCTTCAAATTGGAACGAACTTTCCGAGCAACCAATATTATATCTAATATATTGATACCGTTCCGTATTATTCAAGCATGTAACGTAAAAACACCTTCATAACATTTCGTTTACAGCATCTATTGCTTTTTTTTACTTATTTTTTTATGTTATTTAACGCATTCGCGTCTTCAGTCCGCAAAGTGCTAATTCTGCCAATATACTTACTAACAAAACAAGAACCTAATGATATAAAGGCGACTAAACGAAGATGATGCGTAAAATGTTACGCATACCTTGTAAAATAAAATGATACACTAAATGATGTAATAAAATGATATAAATGGTATAAAGAGAAAGATGAAATTGTTCTTTCGCATTTCGAAGCAATAGTATGCGAGATTATACCAAAGAGGTTGCGATGATATTTAATAAACAACATAGAACTTGAAACTATACTTTGCGAAATTATTTCTACATCCCCCACATTGCTTTCTTTGATTTTCCTCTAAGTAGAGTTTTAATTAAAATTACAAATTTTCTGTTATATATAACAATTTATATTAGAAAACAAAATTGTGAATTTGGTGTTTTACATTGTTACTTTACTATTAAAAGCATGAAGAACTTTATTTATTTAAAAAAGAACAGTATAGTCAATTTTGGGAACGTCTGTCATCAATATCTCACGTGTTGTCATTGGATAACTGTTTCTGTTTTTTCAAATCGCATGAAAATTAACATCACCGAACTGGGTCACACAACGAAATTGTTGCCGAATTTAATTTATATTAGTAGTCCCGTTGCCGACAACATTATTCGAATAACGGACTTTTTATCATACTCATATCATACGAATTAAAGGAACGGCCAAATAAACTTAACTCGTCACTCAATCAATTATGTTCATGTAAAGTTCACGTAGAAACGCGATGAACATATACACGTATTGCGATGCAAAGAAATCCTCGAATAGTAATAAGCGAGGAAAATAATTCTAATACAAAGAAATAAGTTATCTCAGTTCCCGCTTTCCTCTTACTAACGAAGTGACATCAACTCCACTTCTATGAAGCTCGATGTCGACCTATCGGTGTTGACATTTCGAAACGCATTATGGCTTAGCGACACATCTTCCGTATAGGATATTTGTCTCTTGATGTATTCAACCGACGCGGCGCGACGCGTTCATCCATGCCACAAGCATATCTCGCTAACTCGAGAGCACTTGGCCGACCGATACAGCCACTTCTACTCTACTCGTCATTAACACCTCGCAAAAAAAGCAGGATTGCCGGGAACAGTACGGAGAGAAGTTGCAATTTCGCGCACGTTTATGTATCCTTTTTCTCTCTCTATCGTTCACTATCAGTCTCTTTTCTTCAACCTTTTCCCTCGGCAATCTTTCCTCTCTGTCTCTGTCTTTCGCTTTCGGTTTTTTTGTCCGCTCTCTAGGCGATTGCGCGAGTACGCGCAACACCCGTACGGACATGCACTTACGCGATGCAGGTACGCGTAATTGCGCGCATAATTTAAGGGCGCGCCACGGCACGAATATATGACCCACGGTGAACGCAGCACAAATCGAGAATACACTGCACCGTACGTCCGGCTAAAGGGGGGTCAAGAAATGCGGTTCTCCGGGTGAAACCGGCACTTTAAGAAAACCGATCCGTCCATTCATCGAGAAACGATTAAATTGATAGCTCGCCACCACGCGAGCAACTGACGCTGCTCTGTTCCGCTGCGTGCTGTGCCGCGCCGGGCCGCATGTTTCTTCTTCGGAGCTGTTCTTTCCCTTGCCTGAAAAAATTCTTCCTCTGAAATGTTAATGACAACCACCACTGCCCCGACAATTTTTTTTTTTTTTTTTCAAACAGCAACTTATCTGATCGTATCGTTGCGTCGGTCTCAGCCGGCGACGACGAGAAACAACGCATCTATATGTATGTATATACTCAATACTTTTCTGTTTTCACTGCTTTCGTGCGAAGGAAATAAAGTCTGCTTGTAGTTGCAGACTATGCTTTACTTTCGCATAATATTAGAGAGTGACGATAGAAGGAGGCACGTAATTTTCCAGTAGCCAAGGGTAAACACATTTCAACATAACAACATGATAAAAAAATTAAGTGCGAATCCTATTACTGTATTTAACGAATGATGATACAAAACGAGATTGAGTGGAATGAACTTTTTTGCTATATAATTCTTTTATATGCAATCATTGATTCGCTTCATATCCTTTTATTCGAAACATCAAAACGTCATGTTTGTTTCTCGATATAAACCACGCTACACATGCAATTTCAATTCGTTATGGTTTCAGATGTTATAATCGTAACATGTTACCGATTAAATGTTCTTGTTACAGAACTATTGTACGTGACACGAAGTCGTAACTTAAGAATAATTAAGGGAACGATACTGCATGCAAATATGTAGCAGCTGGGGTTAACCTCTTAATAGCTTACGTTACTCCCAGTTTAAACGCATTTAAACTTTAAGGACTTGATGTATGTACTATGCGAAAGCGTGTTACCCTTTAAGCGCGAAACCAACAAATTTAACTCTTCATGGGAGTTACAGATATAGAACGTTTCAATAACTTACGCGTGTCAAGATCGTACAATTGAAACTTTATTTATTTTCTGATTCGGTCGACAAATCGTTTGTTTAAAAATATTGAGATTCAATTGTTATTATGATTAATTAACGGGTCTAAGTGATTTTTAAACTATTTCTCTGCCAAACGAAGCTAGTATTCGATCGAATGAAACATTTAATAATGTGAAGAAAAGTAGCTTTTGTACTCTAACAATATTTTAATATCCTTGGTCAATGGCAAAATTATAGAGAAAAAGTTACAAGAAAAAAAGCTATGAACTATCGAAAATGATGAACAATCTACTACTTACGTCACATCACTTATCTACCTCACATCATATCTTACTCTTTTATTTTTATCTTCAGAGAAAAGAATTTCTTTCCGTAGTGAATAATTCTTTATTTTCAATATCGTGACTAATCATGAGTCTTCTGTCCCAGTCCTAGATGTCACGTCGGTGCCGTTGAACTTTTATTTCAATCGTGAGAGTGTCGGAATCATATAGGTGGAGGTTCAGGAAGCCACTTTGGATCAATTAGCGCGCAACAAAAAGGAAGGTAAAAAGAAGGATTCGGATCCTGGCTCGTACGAATGAAGACGTCATCGGCCGCATAGTTTTGATTGGACGCGTATAGAATGACTGGAATACGAGACTTTGATGTGTGAGAAGGGTTCGGGAAGGTCTCGCCCGTCTCCTGTCGTCAGTCATATCACCGGTTCGCTACGCAGGTGAAAGATGGAGGGAACCTGTAATAAATGTATTGAAGGTGTAATAGGGCGAAACTCGATAGCCAAGGAACCTGCTATGGTATCTATGGCATCGCGTGGCAAATTGTCATCCTGGTCGAAAAAGGTGACCATAGGGGTGATAAAATTTTCTCGCACTCTCTGGTCCAATATTACACCGCTGTCTACTTACATCAAATTCTTATTTTTGTTTGTAAAAGTAAGTAAAGTTCGAGAGTAGGGTACTACTAATGGAGATAGAGACACTTCACTTATTAAAAGATCGCGCAAATATAAGAGCAGCATCGTTGATCAATTCTTGCGAATATCAATCGGAATCAGTTCTCTATAGGTATACATTAATTGTATGAAATAATTGTATAACATTATTATTGTTATTAAAAGCGACGATCATAGTGCAACGTTATTATTTATTCTGTGAAATTTTATTATGATCTATTCAATAAGTTCAGTCATTTCTATTCGATAAGTATCTTTCAAATGTGAATAAACCACTTCTATATAAAATATTTGAAGAAGCTCATCTACCCTCCACTTGCGCAACGTGCATCGAAAAATAAAACCTCATCGTATCTAACCACGCCCAACTATCGTCCATTGAAAATGAATTGAAAATTCTCGCAGGCTCTCCAAATAGCATCACGTTTCCTAATGTCCCTTTACATCGCTGCGCAGATTTGCACGGTAGTAGGTACGCATTGCGACCGTGAAAATACTTGAGAGTGATACCAGATTTATAGAGGGATAACCGACCGGGTGTTGGGTTTCAATTAAATATGATCGATGAAGAAATCGTTTCGATGCGCGACGAAACAACGCACACATGGCCTGTACTAGATTCCCTAGGAATTTCGCGAGGAGTTACTGACGAAATCAACGTGCGCCCATAACGTTGCTAGAACGAACAGATAAAAGCAGGCGCCTACTATAAATATTTTCGCAAACTCGCAGTCTAGTTGAACCGTTATTTGTTTGTACGTAGCCGCGTGCACTATTCCCTGTGGACGTATCTACGGGAAGAGAACACAGACTTGCACTCGGTCTCCCGTGTCTCCCGTGTCTCCCTGAACGCGTGTAACGCACGCCAGTCTGCGCTAAGGAGATTTGAAACGATCCTCGGGAATCGTTGCGGCGCGGCGCGGCATTGTGTTTAGGTTGAACAGTGATTTACGATCAGCGAAGTTCGATCCGTGTTTCGTTACACATAGGTACGCGCGCAGTACATGCTACATGCACGAGCTCGCATGTTTTATCGGTTTCTCGGACTTTTTGTCTTTCGCACAGCTACGTATACTCTAGACTGTGCACAATTCCGAGATTACGCCGTTATCAACAAAGTCTCTAAACCCTAAGTGCTAAGACACTACATTCTTTCCGAATTCTTGCGCATTTTACAGCGACGAAACGATCGCGTGAAACCCGAAGTAATGGTATTTACCGTTGAAAAACGGAATCCTGTTTGATACACGAAATGGATACAACTGGCGAACGAAGGTGTGAAATCATCTAATTTTTTTTTATTATCGCTTCTTGTGGCTGATGCAATAAAATCAAGCGTATGTAATAATTATTCTTTCCATCCTTTATAGAACTATTTACTCTTCGTCCAAAATTCAATTTCCACCAGAAAAAATTTTAAGATTTGATAAATTCACAGGTTTGTTTTAAAAATTAAAAATATTATAACATTAAACAACTAAACTATTAATATCCCTATTTTAGGGATTGCCAAAAAAATATAGTAGAATGTTCATTTTCGAAGTGAAATATAGGTACGTATATTATACATACATATGTATATGTAGATAAATTCGCAGAATCAAGTGAAAAGCGCAAAGAATAAATGTTTATTTGTTTGTTTGTTTTTTAATAAATGTTTATTTATTATAAAACCTTTGAAATATTCAAAAGGCTCCTAAAAGCTACTATTTACGTATATAGATATTTGTATATAGATATAAAACTACTTTTTAGTTAGCGGCGAGCTGGTATGTTAGTTTCGATTTTTTACAATTTGCGACGCAGGAAGCATGGAAGTATGGAAGGTAATAAAAACTACTCTTACTGAAAAAAAAAAAAAAAAAAAAAGAAGAAAGAGAGACAGAAGGTGCCGAACGTTTGGAAAACGTAACTTGACTCTGTTGTAAGGCTGGCCAGTTGCCTAAGGGTAAAAGGTTGGGTGTAAAGTGATAACTGACACGTTCCTCTTAAGTTAAACGTATTCTGCGCTTTGTCTACCTCCGGACAAGATTCTTTCGTTGATGCATGTATTTTCGAATCGGTCGGTATGTTTCACCAGCGTACTGTTTACGGACTTGTTCAAAAAGGGAACTCGTGACGATGTCCAGACTCATTCCAGATCGTTATTTTCGTGAAGACTTGCGAGAGGAAGAAGCTTGATATTTTATAACTGCATCTGCATTCACAGCGTTGTTCTTGAAAAGATATAATCGACGATTTATCGACAGCGTAGTTGGTGTTATAAAAGATCCACGTATGTGTAATGTGGTACCTATATAGTATATGTATATCTACTGCGAACCTAACTATAGTTATCATCGTTCCAGAGCCCCACCTGCTGAGCGACGATTCATAAACCCAATGGTATGCGAGCCAAGTTACTCGTAAACGCAAACAAGCGACAGACTAATATCGCAGATTAATTGGCGTTATCCAATAAGTAAGTTGGTCTATTAATTGAATGTTTCGTGCAGTCCGCCGTGAAATTACAACTTTGATCTCTTACACATATTTGAACGTATTAAACGGTTCTCTATGGATAAACTACGATCGATCCGAATTCAGTAGAGTAATAACGCCAACGATTACGGTGATTTAACTTGTCAGGAACAAGATCTTTTGCAATACAATTTCGTTGACAATTTTGTATTAAATGTGTTAATAAACAAAATGCATGAGATATCTTGTCCGTAGCATCGTGTGAACGTGTCGTGTCGCGAGATATCTTGCCAATAGATAGGTGCGAAATTTAATAATTGAGGACAATCGAATAATAATCGGGTATCGTTGTTAGTTTATTATAATGCAGAATTAATAAAAAAGAATATAAACATATATACCGAATATGCAGCAGTGAACAAAACATACTTCATTATTCGTTTTGTACCTATTTTTTAATTAACTCTGATAATCAAGTGTCCGGCGTTACAGCAACACACTCACGCGACCAGTATTACAAGTTTCTAATCAATTTAAATACATAATTGCAAAACACAAGAATTCTCTTGCGCGTAATTACTCGGTGCATTAATAACGAACGGAGGAAAGGATCGTTAAGATTGTTTCTATCTCTGATGCTTAACTGTGAACAAGACAATTTACACAAGAGTGGAACTGCTCCGTACGATATTTATGTCGTTCAATTCCCGTAGACACTCGGCAGTCGATCGATCATCGCTTAATGAGAGCCAAAGTTAACGTGCTGCGAGTGATGAGAAATGAGTTAATTAGCATCCCAGGAGAAAGTTTCGCGTCTTTTTCTAGGCGGATTTAATACTGGCCATTGATCGAATATCGTGTCAAATTAAACTGTTTAATAAACCAAGATATCTTCATATCTCAAGATAGCGATCGAAGAAATAACCTAGCCCATTTAATGTTTACACGTACTCACGAGAGCAAAAATCTTTTCGAAAACCAGAGATTAATCGTCTACCTGATTATAAATGAAGTATAATTTCTCCAAAGGCTATCTGTTAATGATCGATGCCATAAATATATTGGAGTCAAATTTTTAAAGCGAATATGTTATTAGATAGTATAACGAAATCGCTTTTTTCCTATTATGTTATGATATTATGTAAAAATTGAAACAAGTATTTATTCCATCTAATGTACTTATTCTCTAATGCAAGAATATGAACTGATGTAAAAAGGGATTCGATACTATAAATTTATCGTTTCTGCTACTTTTTATCGAATTTATAATAATTTAAAATTAATATTATTAATTAATTTATTATGTGTATGAAGAACATGTGTAATTCTTTTACACGTGTAATAGTCAAAAGGTAAATACAGATACATGTATTGTTTTTAATATTACTATTTAATTAAGTAAACATACGTGAGCACATAGTACTCACGTACACGGCATAATAAGTGAAATGTATTCGTTATTTGATTTGATATACCCAAATACTGAAACGGACAAGAAGTAAAACTAAACAAGTGAATAAACATATGTAACGTGAAATAGTTATTATACATAACACGCCTTAATGCATATTACAGGGATTAAGAAATATGTAAACGATAACACAACATCGGAAAATAGTATAAGACTGTTCATTCATAAATAACTATTTTTTTTTTACACACTATGATTCGCACACGCGTACTTTAAATTAATGCACATTGAAACAAATTCCACTGTTCCTGTTTGCTTCGATATTTTATGTCATATATTCGTTACACGTTTGCATACATAAAAATTAATATTAATAAGATATGAACGTGTTTTGACTCTCATAATACCTTTTTCACTAAATATTTTTAAATTCGTAAAACACTGATATTATAAAATGTTCTGAAATTGAACGAAGGCTCAACCAATAAGTTAATAAATTTGTATTGTCATTACTATTAAAATTTCAATATAACTTGTAAATTTTTTTAACATGATTGATGATTTGAAATTTTCCATCTAACTAAATTATTTCACAACTTTTAATACATTGTTAGTCGATCATAAGTATATTCACGTTTTGATGTACAAATATGTACATATATTATATATCCCTGTTTGCATATGCATCAATTTATGCAGTTATTCAAATATAAATTGTATAATTTGTTTTCGTAAGTTATTATATATTAAATTGGATCTTGTTGTGTATTAAAGCGGATAATAACGTGTATTGTACTGGTGATTAAATGACTTTTAAAAACATTGAATATGACATTTGTCACGACCAATTTTTGATAAACCTATTTCATATTTATAGACTTATTAAAATAATATCGCGTATGTGCTTCAGTTTGTATAAGAGATACACCACATTTCGTGCAACTAAATTATATGTAAACCAATTAATGAAATTCATTTACATTTGAGAATTTTCTTTTTTACTCTTTTGTGAAAATAACTGCTAAGATACGTTAGTTTTTTTAAATAAAATAATCAATCAACGACGTAGCAAATTTAATAATACAGACATATACGATTGATACGATTTATGTATAATAAAATATATATAATATTTGTTATTACTCGTTTAGCTATCGAAATGAAAGTAAGGATCTAATCGGGCAAAATTTTCGCTCGTTCTAACATTGAACTTTATTATGCAAACATCTATAAAGGAGGATAAACTGATTTCGTTCGGTACGATTAAAGACCAAATCTTTGTTCCTGCTTCGTAATTACGACTATGAAGTCGATAAACAAACCCGTAAGGTTCCTGCAAAACGAGCAAGACTAATAGCTTAAAGGTAACTTTTCCGAAGGAAATACATAACGAGCATTTCCGACCAACAGTTACCTCAACGGACTGTCTGAGCAGCTGAGAATTTCCAATCATCTTTGATTCTTACCGTTCTCTCTCCCTACGTGATTTCTCTACACTTCTCTTAAAATTCAAATTTCCACTACAACACGATAATTATGTACAGGTAATAACTTTTATAAATTGAATTTATAAACTTTGCATATTCTTTTACTTTTCGACGTATCACCAATCTTTTTATCAGAAAAATTTGCTTTACGTGACAAATAAGTGGCAACTGAACTTTGATGGAAATTTTAGTTAAAAATTGTGCGATATAGTAGTTATATTATTTCAAAAGATAATTTCAGGGATACACATAGGGATGTACATAGGTATGTGATTCACTTACTTGAGAGCTTTGAAGATACATAATTGTTTGTACAATGTCGAATCAAACTTGAAATCTAAAGCCTTTAATATAGGTACACTTTTCTTACTTGCTATGAATATTGTATATCTATTTCCTTATTAAGTGAAATTATTAAAATAATACCTACTTACAATTAGACACGTCAAGTTAAGCTATGATAGTACTTCTTTTAACAGTTATTTTTATTGCGATGTAAATGTATTACTTTAACGACATAATTATATGATTAATTATTGAATGAACGGCAAATAAGATGGAAAACCATTGGCAGAGGATCTCACTTTCCACGCCGATCATTGCATCGAATAATTCTTATCTAATTCCATTGTTTCAGGTATGTAGGGACAAGCTCTCAAGGGTTTTCTAATTTTATTTCTGCAACAATAAACGCTTTTTCTGAACTTGGTGAGTGACTTTGTTGCAATTATTGTTCTTTTCATACCTCACAATCAGTTTACCTCATGAATACGTATTATATGCATAAGAGAATAATGGGAACTTTATAAACATTTACCTTTCTTTACATTGAAATATTATCAAAACTCAATCGAAGATCACGTTACCGAATTTGTTTATAAGCAGCAAAAATATTTTATAAAATTCTTCGAATTAATTAATTGTAATTGTAAATAAATTATCTTCGAATTTTTTAATTACAGAAGTATATAAATTTGTTGACAGAAATAAAATGAAGATTAAAAATATTCTCCTAAATTTTAGCAATATCAAAATATTAAAAAGTGTAAAAAGTGCTTAAACGTTAAAGAACTTTACATGCACAATAGTAGACGCACAAATAATAAATTTCAATGTCATCTAAGGAAATTGTCAATAGACTCTATATTTCTCTAATTAAAAAGCATTGCATTGCAAAAATTAATAGTTTTATAGTTCTATAGTTATAGTTCTAAACAACAGCCGTTTAACCACGTGTTTAAAACATCTATAATCTCATAAGAAGATTTTTTATAGAATTACAGCCTATAGAAATTGCACAAATTTAAAAAATAAAAACGAAACCTAGAAGTACATAATAAAAAAAAAAGGTCATTGTACACGACTGGATTGGTCTTTTAAGGGCATTGACCAGTCGCGGAGTACATAATGTCGTGCTTGCAATTGTTCGATTGTCCTGACGCGTGCTTATGCGTACACTGGCCTTAATTCGACGGTCGTTTATGGTGACGGTGACTCACTTTCTCGTACGGCATTTGTGTCCGCGAGACGGACGAATATTATTACGCTAATAGCTAGCCATAACCATAACCTTTGCGCACCCTTGCGTGCTAATTTCTTCCGGAAAAATTTTCTATGAACAAACGATATTTCAAAAAGTCTAGCGGAGGATGATCTAAAATCCAAATCGATCTTTCGATAGAAAATGAAAGGAGCGTTACAAATAATTGCTTGTTGATTCTTTAACTTAACCCGATTGAATTCGATTATATTGCGTTACAATTTACGTACACATATTCAAGGTACTACTCCATGTTACGCAAGCTTGCCGATTAATTTCTACTCTTTTGCGCACTCAAGTACAACTTTGATCGAAATTTCACGTACATATACGAACACGTATAACACCTACTTACAGGGTGAAAAAAAAGAGTACTGACTATTTAATAGTAAAAATATTTGAACATTTTAAAAATATTTATATCTATAGTAAATTATTTCTTCTAGGTGATGTACATTGTACATGTAGCTATGTACTTATCATAAGGCAATAGTTTCATAAAGTTCTGTGAGAGTAAAGAAATAAAAGGGTGGTGATCTACTCTGCCTTGTTATTACGAGTAGGATAAATTTCAACTAAATTTCAACAAAAATTATATCATTTCATTAAATCCTATCATATAGATATATGTACATAAACATTTATGCATATATTCATGTACGCATCGAGTATCTATATATACTATATTCTATATAGATACATACATAGCTACGAATCAGGTCGCTCGATTGCGTACAAAAATTGTAGGATCTTCTTACTACGTTTAATAATTCGGCAAGTCCATGACATCTCATATTTCTACGTCAGTCAATCGGAACTGATCGTATATCGTTACTCAAAATTATCCGTAAATATGATTGACAATCGCGATTGACCCTGTGTGCATACAAACGACAGTCCTTGACAAAGATCGATGAATTCCAAACCTGTTTCATACTTTGTATTCGGTATTGATCTGCAATCATGGTTGACTACGCCTTATTTTGATTGAAAACGTATCCGATTTTTATAATCTGAGAAGCTTCCATTTGCTTATCCGAAGCATATTAATAATCTTAGTATAATCATAGTACTTAATCATAGTATATTGATCTGCAGAAAATAAATATTTTATTTTAAGAAGTTGTTTACCAGTTATTTTAATTATTATATCACTTATACTATTATATACTAATATGACATATATACACTATATGAATATATATATTATACTTTCACCCTCAGCACTGACATCTTCGATCGTTTTCCAGATGACGATCCATTCTATTACCTTCGAATTTTCAATTTCGTTTATTCGTTAGGTAACAGGAATCTCAACGGCCCCGGTGTGAAAGAATATGAAACGCAAATGTCGTTTCCGATAAATGTCAAACATAAATGCAGCCTTGGGCAATCATTCCATTCTCTGCGTCGCACGTCCGCGGTCCAAAGAAGCCGGTCGATAAAAAAATGATCGACTGCCTGTTCATATTGTAACGGCCGATCGGGGAACAAGTTTTGTCAAAGAGATATCTTCTATAAGATATCTATAATTATACATCAAACGACGTATGTAGGTTTAAAAATTGTAATGGCATTTCTTTCAAGTTCCTCCATTTATTTTTTCAGCACGAAATGTTTCGTTAGTTTAGCATTTAGTGTAACATAATATTGCTTCACCCATCCGGCCTGTTTGAACTCGTTGAACTTAATACCGTACATTTAATTGCTTGTAGTAAATTTGTAGAACAGAAACGCAACATTCTTTATAAATTGTATATAGATATATCAATAATAATATATCTATATATAATGTATAATATATAATTAATAAATAATTAATATTTTTGGTTAACAAGATCTAGCATCTTTATTTTCGATAGAAATTATCTTCTCAGAATATCTACTATATAAATATATGTATTTGATATTTAATGTAATATTCAATGTTTAACTTCTTTTGCGTTATAAAAGAATTAGAAATTATGCGACAAAATAGGTACTAAATTCGACATTAATTTAATGGAAAGGATATTCTTTTTTAACGAGTATGATGCAACGCGTATAATATTTCATATTAATATTTATTATTTCATATCCATCTATAAATTTTACTAAATTTTTAAACCAAGGAAACTAAAGTGTTTTCGAAACTAGAATGGTTAATGGAATTAGGATAAAATTTAGCGGTCGCATATTTTTCGTATCTTATCTCTCTCAAGTGTCGTATATTAAACAACGTTAAAATTAACAAGTCCCCGATGACATTAGGCGACGGGTTTCTAACTTTAATCTAAATAACGTGATTTGTCACGGATTATTAGCGTGCCTGTATGTATTAGGTTAGCATATGTGAAATGCCGTTTTCTCAAATAAAATTTTAATCGTTTATAGTTTGCTGCAAACATCATATACATGCATAGGGTGCGGCTGAAAATGTTGTATAAGAGGCCAGATAGTAATTCCTTATGCAAAAGTAGATTAAACCCTGAACTGAATTAACTCGAAAGGGTTGTAGCATCTTATATACACCAAAATAATATTTTATTTCTCTCGGATTTTGTGCGAACGATCACAGTTGTTCAAATTGTCATAATAATCGCACAGTCGTTTTCTTCTTAAGATTATGTGATAAGAACAATATTAATTAAATCCTTGGTGTTTCCATTCCCGTTTCAGTAATTTATCTGTACAAAAGAGAATTGACATTGATTGGAATGCTTCGAAACGTTATACACGATACCTTGAAATAGTAACGGAATTTTTCATGCAGGATATCGAGGAGAGACGTTATTATGTCGCTTTAAGTAGTAGCCGGTTTTGTCAAACACTGACAGTAATCGTCGATGCGTGTCATGCGATAATTTCAAGCTGATAATATTAAATGACAGAGCGCCAAAGAAATCCAAATCGATCTAGTTTAAATAGATAACTAAAATCTGTATCGTTCTAGTTTATGTAGAACTAGCAAAATTTATATATTGATTAACGTACCACGGATCTATCTTTGATGGAAGTTCAACTTGTTAAACCAAACAAGAATTACAAAGATCGAAAAATGAAAAACGTATCAGTTAGATCCGATCTCGTTTATTTTTAAATATTATAAATAAGCGTGTACAACGAATAAGAAAAAGAAACGGAGAGATGCTATTCAGTGAAAATACATAATATAATAGGTACTAAAGTAGGGATGTTCCATGCTGCAAGCATTGTTTTCGCATTCCGGGAAAAATCGTGGCCAGACGATCTAAGAAAAGGAAAGACGCGAACATTCTGACGATATAACGACCCGTACACGAAGATGTAAGTTTGCGAAGTGAATCGAGTGCATAATGCGTCGGTGCCATGCCGTGGGTCTACATTCTACGGTCTACAGTCTACAGTCTACATAGGTCTCTGCAGCAGCTAAGAGGCTCTCCTCACGCGAACGTGTTTACATAAGATGGGCCAGGCCCATCGTTATTGCATACTCCCGCCACAGGTGGGTATCCTTACTTATACACGTGCCAGCGTGTACAGTGTGCAGTGTGCACGTACTAATCACACAACTACGCTACTACATGGAGAATGGGAGCTAAGTAGCGATGGATGTGAGTAGCATCCCCATTTCGGGACACTTTTCGATGCAAATTTTCCGCTGGGCTTTATGTACTGAACGATTAACTACGGGACGCAACATAAACGTACTACCTATGAGAGTTCAGGAATTTTAATCAAGCACCTGGACAATAATTCGGAATAATTTCACTGAAAAATTTTAAAAGTCCTTTTAACTATATATATGAAATAATATATATGAAAACTCTTTAAATAATTTTCATATATATTATCAGACTATTATGATACCATTCCAATTAGAATAGTTGACTTTCTTTTCATTATACGAGAGAGAATCATTTTATGTATATCATTCAAGTAAATATAATTTGAAATTATAGCAGACAGTTTACCTGCAATTTATTTATATACGAACTAAACTGTAGGAAAAAAAAAAATATATATATATATATATGATGTCGTGACCAATTTTCACAAATCTGCATTTAAATTTCAAGTTCTCTAAGAGAAAATGTCAATTTCTACGTAACTAATATTAGCCGCATAGAAAAGGATTTTGACAATTGTTCTCCGACGATAGTTTTCCCTGGCCACGTTCAAGGAAATACTACAGTCATCGTATATTGATCTTTCTGATGTGGCAAGAAGCATGCAGATATGACGAAATACGAATTTCGTGCAAGGAATTTCAATGAGAATATGCTTTCATGACGTTGACGTTCTATCCACCCTATGTACACGAAGGGATAACAATGTGCTGAGTTTCACGTATTTGATTGAAGAAAAAAGAACGAAAAACGGAGGTAGGAACGAGGAAGAAAAACTGCCCTGAATTATGAATCCGAATTTCTTCGACACAGAGTCTGATTACGGGGGTTGGAAACGCAAGGCGAACCGAATCCAAAATAGAAGGCCGCTCTCTCGTCGTGAGTGTCGTGACGCGAATATATCAACCAGTATACGAGCGTGTCTCGAATCGGATTTGAAGGTTTTTCTCGTTTATGCCATACGAAAGCACGACTTAAGATCGAAAGAAAAGGAATAACCTTGTCCCGTTAGGAACAACACATTCGAAGCATGTTACTTTTACGCTATTCGTTCGCATATTTAACAGCAATCGAGAATTAGTCCAATATTCGACTACTGTCTACATTCAATTTTCTTGAAGACGAAGCCTTAAACAAAAAAAGATGTATTCTACACTTTTTATTTTTAATCTTCAATATTAAAAATGATGAATATTAAAGATTAAAACGATGGATTTCGTGAAGATAGGATTCTTTTATGGAAGCAGGATAAAATGACGACAGACAAGTGTAGAAAATGAAAGAAAATATATTATTGATATGCATTCTTAATATGCATTTAATTCCATCCCCTACAATTACTCTCTGTCTAGATATAAAGAAAACACATCAGCCAATAGGAAATTATTTTTCCATCATCTTGACGAGGCACTGGGGGCTAGCAATGACATCGTTCAATCACTCTTCGATGACAGGTTTCGAAGATAACGAAGCAATTTCGCGCGATGTTATGGTGATTGCTTTATTCAATATTCGATATATCAACGACCGAATGATATCGAGGCTTCTCGGATTGCGTGGAATTTTCGGAAAATTCGGCTGTTAAATGAGCCGTAAGTCCCGGGGAGGACTAGACTTTATCGATTGGAAAAGAGTGGACGATTTACCATGATAATAACAAATAATTCGAGTTTTTATCAAATACGTTAAGATAGAGAATTTTATTTGAAATTATTTTATTATTATAAAATTAAGAAAATATGCTTTGGAAAAAGAATGGTTATCGAATTATGAATGTGAATTTTAGAATCGAGATATAAAAATTGTTTAAATATAAAATTATATAAAAACTAACCCTCTTTTTAAAAAGATATCTACGACTTTTACATTTAAATATCTGTATCAATGATTAATAATGATACTTTCCAAGATAAATCATATTCTACTTCTATTAAGCTTTCCAAAGGACACATCTTTGATATACAGAAGAATTTTCACATCAGTTTTATTCTTCAAGCGAAAATTCATGTTCCAATTATAATAGAAGCAACCCCGATTTTAACAAGAATCTTGAATCTAAAGAAAGCGTCTTTGAGCAACAGTCAGATAGCTGACAATCTAAGAAACGTTGTTCTTCTATCACAGAGCGGATAATACAACTGGATTTTCATATGCCATTTCCCATTTGTTTTACTAAGTGGGAAAAGAAAAACATCCTCGACGTAAGAGACGACGGGAATTTCCTTGGAAAGATGGAGTAGAGTATAGAGTGTAAAGGGACGAGATCAACAGAGGGGGAACTGTTCAGGCTTCGATGGATCGACATTATCGAGCAACCCGCACCCAGGTTTACTCGAGGGAAATCAGCCTGATAATCCGATTAATAAATTGGCTGGCATCCACGCGCCGCATGTACCGATCGTTGTTCTCGATTTAATTGACTATCTTTCTGTACGATCCATTTATTACTCTCAGTATCACGTGTTTCGTCCGTTCAAGTGCTTTAATCTCGTAGGCGCAGGGAATTTACGGGCTTTCCTTTTTTTATCGTCACAATATCGTGTCACATATTCGTAACGGATTTTATTCAAAAATAAAAATATATCGTCTTGTTTTCTCTTCCAGGGAACAGTAGATAGAACCAGTCCTTTCCTATTCGGTTCTCAAGAATCATCTATACTTCTGAAAGAACAGTGTTTTTTATTTCCATTTCTAGAATCTTTAATATAGGTAATAATAACGATAGTTGGTCTTTTAAAAATTAATGTAATATCTGAGTAATATCTAATTTATCGGAAGTAATCTGATATTTTTAAAAACACTGCTATCCATGTATCGATGTGTCTATTTCTCAAAACAAGTCTTTCTGCTTTATCAATTTTCAACGATATAACGAAAGCCGTTAATTTTCCATTCGATATCCTATACATCCATATGAAACGATCCATTGCATTAGTGTTTACGTTACGACTTCACTTATAGCGTGACGTAATTTCAACAAACGTAAGTTGATTTTAACGAGTCCTACGCGCATGAAGTCGAATAGTAGCGAAAAATTTCTTATAATCCGAGATGTATGTATAAAACTCCATATTTTATATACCACTGTACCTACTTAATTCGTTCTGTTACACAAGTTATTCTCACGTTATTTTTCATTTTTTAAAGATAAACATTAATATCTCGTATAAATAAAATAAAAAATATAATTTATAACAACGAGTTTAAAGTAGTAGCTTACGCAGATGAATTTTTCTTATTTCCCAAGCGACGGCAAACAATATTATTTTGACGAATTCCCTTGCTGAAAAGTATTTTCATTGACTTTCATCTACCGAAGGCTGCAAGGTTTCTTACAACCAAATCTGGGACCGGATGTTGTTGATACACAGCAGTTAGTCGAAACGAAGGGTGCTGTGATCTTACGAGACTGAAGAAGAACGTAGGTAGAGAGTAACCATCAAACGACCCACGTGCTACCTGCTGCGAGCAAAAACAAGTGGGTGATTTCAGTATGCAAATTCGTTGCCAGATTTATCCCATCTTCTTCCTTAAACGAATTGAGTAGACACGTAAAGATTTATCCTACAAATAATAATGAATATTGATGCAAAACACGTGCTAGGGATTTCATATCACCTATTTAATCAATTATTAATTGGGAAATTAATCATTATGATTTTTCATGTCGAAAATGAGTGTAAACGAACAGGTAATATAGTTACTCTTATAACTATTACTACTATTAAATACGAGTAGGTGTCAATTGTTGTATTTTATCAGAAATTTCATATTACTATCTATATAATTTTTACTTGAAAGAAATAGGTGAACAAAAAGATCTGCAATTGTTACTGATTGTAGCAGTTTCGCACGATATTTGCACGTTTCTAGTATTTGTTTTAATATTTATCCACTGCTTTTCGTGTTTTACATTGCAATAATAATAATATATGTGTACTAATATATATTTGTATGTATAAAAGTATAGTATATGTATAGAACATGTGTGTGTGTGCGCGCGCGCGTATTATGATAAAATGAGATCTATAATTTATATTAAATACTCTATCTTGTTATCGCCACTTGAAGAAAGATAAAGGCGTAAAAGGTAATTTCTTGTATTTGCTTGGCGAACATGTCACAAACATTTTTTCATGACAAGGATCGAACTTACATAGTTCATAGCTTTCTTTTTAGATGCAAAACAGAACAAATCCGTCGGGATAA
Source organism: Bombus fervidus (assembly GCF_041682495.2). NCBI lineage: Eukaryota > Metazoa > Arthropoda > Insecta > Hymenoptera > Apidae > Bombus > Bombus fervidus. Next base: position 5,042,372 of record NC_091523.1, on the reverse strand, counting down.
ATCAAGAAGCAAGCGCGAATCAGAAACTAGAAGCAGTGAACGCTCTTTATTGCATTTTCCCCTTCGACAGAGGCGTTCTTAATAACTCTGGTTAATCCTTTAAAACCCTTTTGTAAGTTTGTTGATGCACTCAACTCGTTAATGTACCATAACTTTTTCAACGTCTAAAAAACGAGGGAAAGTGAGAGTACGACGAGGAAGAAACCTAGCAAGGCCAACTTGACCCTCCGCGGTAATCGGCTTAAAGCGCCTTAACAATTTCATGTAGATATCCGGATATAAATACGTATAGGTCTACTGTTGTAAAAGTGGCCTGGTAAGTTGAATTTATGAACGTCTTTCCCTCTTTTGCTTTTCCAGCGCGTTAAACCGTAATCGCGACGAATGCAGCATTTGCGTTTTCCACCATTGCAATTATATTTTTTGCCGCTTCGTAATACGAGGGTCGGATCGTATAATATTTTATATTTCCTTGAATCAGCTTAACATTTATTTTAAAATTGATCAAAACTTTCTTCCCGTGTATACATCGTATGTATATATATACATACGTGCAATTTATTTCAAATATTCAGTGAGAATGTAGAATTCATAATACTTACTCTGTTTTGTTACTTCAAATTTCAATATTACGCCGAAATATTCAATCATATAAATAATATCATATACACGTACATATATGGTAGCCCTCTTTTCTTCTAAGATTCTCCCTCCATCAAAACAACCAAAAAATGAAAAGAATATCGTTAATATTCATATAATATTCCAACTCTTTAAGAACGAAAATACCTACATTATTGTTACAAAAACGCATCGAAGATGAAAACACAGCGTTTCATTCACTTCCATAAGATAACAAACGGAGATAGAAAACTGGAGGAAATGTTTCCTCGACTTGCACTTCAAGGTCGAATAGTGAAAGACTCTCTTGTTAAAGGCTCCAGAAGGACGATAGTTCCATTTTATTTAACGTGAATTCTCATTAAACTCGTAAAAGAATGAAAACGCTTTGAGCTCCGATGATGGAGAAATTCCTGTGATTCGGCTCAGAGTACAGGAACAGGCATCTGATTTTCTTTTCGATTAAAAGCCATAGAGAGATCAAAGTCTCGAAGGGTGTACACGGCTGACCTAACAAACGACTTTAATCAAACGTTACACTAAAATAGCGCATTCGTGAAGAAAATAAATTTTCCCATTTTCATATGTAAGGAAAAGAAACAAAAAACGCGTGTGTAGGTGCAATGTGCAAATTTTTAAAAACTGGCTAGAGATTGACTAGAAACGTTCGAATTCCTGATTACACGGACCATTTTAATAGGATAACTTGATCGAAAAACGTCGTGCGCAGATTTCTCACGGATCGATGTTCGATGCATGCAACGATACAAACTGTCGGAACGCGTTTCGCAAGGGTCACGGGGAACGATCGGTCGAATAGCGTGCTCAGGAAGCACAACGGAGCACCGTAACTCACGTTTACGCCTGTAAAATGAGCAGGCATACCGGCGTGTCACTTATTGCTAGCTAATATAAACATGACTCCGAGACACCTACGAGAATAAAGAAAGTACATGCACCGCTCGTAAATCATGAGCATTTTACATTTTACTCGCGTTACGCCTTGTTACAGTCGATGCATAGAACACGCGCGTTTAAATGGCCGCGTGATAATTGAGAGGATCGCCACGAAAAAAACATTCGACATGACGGTTTGATTTCCTGGAGATCGACTCTCTCGCGTCAGTGGTGGTAAGTTTCGCGGCTGACGTTTCGTAACGAGTTATATAGGAAAAAATGAATTCAAAGCAACAACAGAAGTAAACAGAATAGAAATTATAATTTACCACTATACACGGACACGTTTAGTTTATTGTACGATAAGTATAAATTCCTAATAGTTAATAAAATAAATCACTGCTCGTTAAATGATAATATCTATAATAAAAAATAATCGAAATGAAAAAAGGTAAAAATAAATAACGATTTAAAGACATAAGCGAAACTGTTATCTGCTTTTGTTAAATTAATTTGAGAATACTACTGCTAACTTCTCGAGCACTTTTCCATTTGGCCACGGTTAAAATTCTCTTCTGTGCTCATGGTATGAATGTGGAAGAAGCGTGAACCGGTTGTTCGTCCCTTCGGCAGTCTCCTCAAGATTAATCCGTTTCGCGGAAGTGCAAATGGTCATTTCGTATTCATGTTGTAGAGATTGTATTCCTATCTGGACTGACCATCGCCGTTCATTGTCGCTTTAATATCTTTTCCCGAATTATTTTATATTTATTTTTTTCGCAACCGCATGTAATTTTAAAATTAATAAAATGAAAATTGAAAATACTTCGAGCACCCACTTTTACATTTGCTTCCTTTTTATTCTCAACTTTTGATGATCGATATAGTCTTTGATGACATAGTAATTTTAAGTAGCAAATGGTAAAATCATACTGGCAGTAAAATATTTAAACTTTCGAACGACGAATTACTAAGAATAGTTTGCAAAACGATACTTTACGAATGTCTAAAAAGATACCGAAGAGTAGAATTTAATCGTGAAAGCAACAGGTCTTTTATTGTACAATTTAGTAGATATACTGTAATATATTATATTACTATCTATTGTACTTGTCCTAGTCATTCTTCGTTTAATGTATCAATCTTGACCGATGTAGAAATATTAAAATAATGTCATTAGGCCCAATACTCGGCACACGTTAGTCGAACATCTCTAGTTGTAAATAGTCAAGGAAAAATATTAAAATTTGTAATATTTGCAATATTTGTATATATATCGCATATATTTGTAATATTTGCATGTAAAACTTTAAAAAGGGAGGAGAAAAGGAAGATGAAACGATCAGTAGTTATTCACAGATGAACAACAAGCTCATTGTAATACTGCATACAAATGCAATAACAGTTTTACTGTAAAATACCATAGCCAATTGTAAGTGGAAATAGAATAGAAAAGAAGTGAGCCAAGAGGGAAGGGAAAATGGAAATGCAGACGAGCAACGACCGACAGAGCTTTCGAGAGTCTCCTCCTAAATTTTCGCGGTGATGCACTCGGCTCGAAGTGCAATCGTAATTAACCGCTTTTCAGTGTCTCTCTCGCATGAAAAATACGAGCTTGCATAAGTAAGTGGGCAAAAGGAACGTGTCAAGCTGGCTTTTCGAGCGAACATTTCTCCCTCGATTTTGCTTTTAGCCTCTTTCCACCTCTCTTAATCCCGGATGCGCTGAATGCGAAAACACTGATCAATGAATAAACGAGTGACATCGGGAATTATAACTTTCACGTGACTAGCGCCCGATTATTGAAAGAAAAGGTGATTAAAGAATGGAAATGAGGAATAAATTGATGAAATTGATCGATCTTATTATTATTATTATATATAATTAATTGTTTAGGTAATAGATCATTATAAAGTAATATTAATTTGACTTTCGTTAGATTTTCCAAACGATAAAAGGTACGTGTTATTCGTACTGTATTAACTCTTTGTAGCATCTGTAATTGGTGATTTTTATGGATTGCAAAGATTCTTACAGATTCTCTTATTACAAGCGCAAACTTGCATAATCTGTATCTCTGTTCTTTATCTAGTTATATCGTACATTTAGTCAGAAAGCAAGACATATATATTAATTGTTTTATAATATCTTATTAATAAAATCACAAACCTCATAAAGGAAAATAATTACTGTACTTAAATTTCTTGAAAGTTAAATGTTATGGTATTATGTTATTAGTATTATGTATCTATATGTATATCAAAAGTAGCACGAGTTAAGCGCGTGGAATGTTTAGCATTATATAAAAGCTTATAACACCAATTATTTTCTGGATATATCTAATTATTTACTACAACTAATAATATAACTATAATTAACCATCCCTTATTTTGCATGTTGCGTGTTACAGCGTGTGACTGTCATCCGATCGGAGCTTCCGGAAAAACTTGTAACCAAAGTACTGGCCAGTGTCCGTGTAAAGACGGAGTAACTGGTACCACTTGTAACAGATGTGCCAGAGGTTACCAACAGAGTAGATCGCACATTGCACCTTGTATCAGTAAGTATACAAATTCCCTAAAGCCTTAAGGCATTAAGATCTTCATATTTCATGTGTTCTTATTCATTTAAGTAGAAGATCTACGTACCTTATATGATATCACCAAATGTTTGATGTATTACGAGATAAATACGCAGTCGAAATTAATTAGTCACATATATTGGAAATTGATAATAATAATAATAATAGTAATTTAATATTTAATAACATTCTTTAAATTGTTACTCCAGACAGCAGTTTATATTTCTTATAACCGATTATCAACTTTTTCTACACCATTGATAATCTAATAAATTGACTGCGTATATATATAAGTATGTATGTAGCAGAATTAATTATGTCCAGTATATCGCAGTGCACCATTCCCTATAGAGTTTATCCTAACTTGTTATACACATAGGGACCCTTGCATTAAAGCTGAAGCATTCTTCGATACACTGGGCGATCAAGAAGTATTCATTACCTTCTTATTAATTAAATGCCCATAAAAATATAGCCCTTCTATAATGAAATTCATAAATATGTATGTCACAGAAATATGTATGACAGTCGATATAAATAATTTCTAAAAATGTTAGAATATATTTTATCTGAAAATTTATTCTTATATCAAAAAGAATTTGCTGTAATAGTATTGTACATCTGTCATTGATTTATTATGACTAACAAGCATGTAATCTATGAACAGTAAAACACGTAATTTTTAAAAAAATGTTGGATACGAACTATTCACATATTTCTTATAACAAACAAAAAAAGAGAATTCTACTACGTAGAATGATGTAGTAATTTTGATAAAATATAACGAAATATGCATAATACGATTTCAAAATATACAAAGTATAATTATGTACATAAGTATTTTTATAATCTTGACTCTACTTCATTTTTAACTAAAATGTAAGAATTTTCCAATAAATGTTAACAACGCAATCAATGTAAAGTCAGCAATGCAGGATAGTAAAACAATGACCCAATTGGAAATTTTCGTTATTAGGATACTCGGTATCTAACGAAACACACGAAAACTCCAACATTCCATTAACAGTTCAGACAGCAAAGGATCACTCGAGACGCAAGAAAAAATGGCATGAAATTTTCGACCGTAGCCGTCCTGTTTTTAGAAGCGATCGATCGATCAACGAGAAGGAACACGCGACCGTTCGAACGTGTTATCGCACGATCGCGCGTCCAATTAGGCAGAATTTGCGAATACGAAAGAGGAAACCGTGTAGCCTTTTAGAAGAGATACGAGCTGTATTTAGTGTAACTTTTCGTCAACGATTTCACATTTATTTTCCTTCTCGCAGAAATACCGAGGGTTGTGCAGACTCAAGGGACAGCTGGTGAGGAGAGCGGAGAACACGAAGACGACGACGACGAGCGCGGTTACGATGGACGAGCTGGTAAGTAATATCAAATCAACAAACGTGACGTATTTTATGAAATTGCTTTAATTCTTGATACTTAACACTTTCTGCCCGTGGGAAAAGACACCATGACTGTGAAAAGTGCCATTTATTAATCGCGTATTAGTAATCTTTACGAATGATATCTTGAGGCTCGAGACTCGAGACTCGAGACTTTGAGGGAAGAAAATGAATAGAAACAACTGTTTCATTGTTTCTAAACGAATTATACATAATGTATGTTTCAAACAACACTTTAGTACTAACAATAAGCTATAACTGTTTCGTGTAAATATATGCAGGCTGTTTGTCACGTTTCTCAACAAACCATACTAACCGATATAAATACAAATAACGCAGATTATTAATCGTTATTATTAATCATAATTGATGTATTGATTTATTAACGAATTAATGATAACTAAATATAAACGATATGAAAAGCGATCGATAAGAAATACGCATATACGAAAGTACATAGAAAATAATAACATTTTTCTGTAGCGGGAAAAGAATCTGACTTATTTGTAATTTCCGCTATAATATTCCCATAAACAGAAATACTCATAGTAGATACATATAGGAAAATGCAGAAAAGGAAGACTAGAATGTTTATACTGATACAAACTCGCTTGCCACGTGGCAGTATGGAATGTAAGCATAATATTAATTTGGCAGACGCGACGTAAAGAGAGAGAAAGAGAGAGGGAATAGAGGGTTGGAATGTCTAGCCGCTTGGTCGCAGCCTCTCAGCCACCCTAATGGCTTAATTAAAGCTACCCTCACTTGCGGCTTGCCCATTTGCTCTAAGTTTCCAACGGCCTACTTGTACAGTTGTACGAGCATAAAATTTACCGTTTTTATTCACACGTGTGTAGTGTGTACACAGGAATAAAACGTAACATCAAATCAAATTGTCTATGTAATCATTTACGGTTATATCGGCTATTTATTCGTTCTAAAATCTTTAGTTTTTAATTTTTACAATTTAGTAACGTAATAATACACATGTTTAATTATTATTAAAGCAAATGTATTTTTTCGAAAATACCTATACCATATTCATATTGTTTAATTTAGTTAATGAAATTACGAATAATTCTGAAAGGAGATACAATAACACGTTCAAATTTCTATCTCGAGAAATGCTGGGATTAAAAGGAAAAGGTGAGAGTAATCATATTATATTGCTTAATTGCAGAATTATTTGCTATTATTAGTACAATACGATAAATCGTCAAATACTATGATACAATTTATTAAACCTAATTATAAGATATACATATATATGCATTCCTCGTACTATTAATATAAATCTTAAACGTATCTTATTCGTTTTCCTTCGTTCTGTCAGCTCTATTACTATAGATAATACTAACAAATTTCAGCTATGAGTATCGTTATCAAAAGAAATATGTTGAGTATAACAACAATAAATAACGACGCATTATCCTGTCCCGTAGACATGTTCAATAGTAGGATCAAGTATCATATCATTGCCCCGAGGTTCCAGTTACTCCCACTATTACATATTACCATCTCGACGCAATAATTTGCAGATAAGAGGAGCTCAACTTTATGAGAGTAGATATAGTTATTGTCGCTGATGAATGATGTATTTCCTTCGAATAAAACCAATAGTCCTATTTACGAACAGCATTGTTATTCTGAAAGATACAGAAGTGTAATATGTAAAGCAGAAGTGTAAATACGTCCTCGGAGAAACACCTCCTTAGATGATTTTTAGCTTTTCGTACGTAATGTCGAGCGATAATAACTTTTTTCAACGGTAACGATAATTTTAAAAATAATATAGAATAAGCACCCTTTTCAAATCTACAAACAATTTACTCCGTTCTGTGAATTTTATCTATTACATATATTACAAAGACGATCGCTATATTTTTTTAGTAAATGATTCTTCAATTTATACCTGTTAAGAAATGAACGCAATATCTGGCATATTAAATTGAATTGTATTTTCGTTCCAGCAATCTTCTTTCAAGTACAAGTTAATGTTTTGCTTTCCTTATATTCAAAATTAATATTCCATCTGTCCGCCTTTGCCTTATGTTCCATGCAATTTTTTTTTATTTTTGTCATCTTTTCTGTCTTTGTCTTTCTCGCTCCATGTTTGGTGTTTCCCTTTACCTCCGTTTCCCTTTCCGTTTGCTAACTCCCTTTCTCTTTTTGGTAAGCTTTCTCCCCCTCCTACGCCTCCCGTGAGTGGTCGCTGAACGCAATGATACAGGAGGGTTGGTTCCCAAGTTATTATTTAGTCTCAGATATACATTTGTACGGAGACCCTTTAATGGTCCGACGTTTATTTCCACGCGTCTTCGCTGCACTGTTTCCATGTGCATATGTAGACGCGGGTCCATTCGGGAATTATTTGGTTCTGCTAGCTCGAGAAATGAGTAAAGGAAAACTACTCCCGTTGGAGCGATTGAATGCCTTACAAGTACTTACATACCCAAAACCGTTATCGAACCCGTTGGTTTTATAGTTAAGTAGAATTGCACCCTTAGGGATAACAAGGGATATACTTGTTGTATAATACTGTGCACTACATGTTTTATACGTTGACCGTAATGTGGGATTTTTGTCTGTGAACTTACATTCAAGCGTCAGCTCGCTCGATAATTAATAACGTTCGAGTGTTTTCAAAAGAATTAATCGACTGCCTGCATATGCATTCAAGAAGAAAAGCAAGGGATTGCGCTTACAAGAGGTTGGCGATTTAGTACGATTAAATATTAAATACACAAAATAAAACATTTCCAAATTATCGAAAACAATTCTTTAATTTTCATTCGATATTGCTATATACCGCCGAGTAATTGAAACATAACATTTAAATTTATGGTGTGATACTATTTGGTTGTTGCAAATACAATGACTGAATTTATACTTGCAATTTCCATTGACTACCGAAAGTAATATGTGTGGAGAGTAATATGTATTAATCAAAGTACTTACACTCCAACTGACTCGCTACACTTTGACCATGTAAAACATGCATGTACTTTCAATAAAAAGCTCTGTGTTATTAGATCCAAAAAAGTCCCTGAATGTATTTTTTATTACGACTATATTATTAAATTTTTTGTTTAATTTAAGCATTATTATTTAAAGTTATTACTATAAAGAAATTGTAATATTAGGAATATTAGAATAGAAGTAGTCTATTCTATTGTATATTCATTTACACGATATCAAATGTATTACCAAAACATATAAAATATAACGAAAAAAAGTTGAGAAATTTATATCGTAATTTATTAAGAATTGGAAACCATTTAATCGCCGAATATTGAAAAGCAGAACTTTTCTAATTGTAAGTACATGAGATTACAATTAAACGATATCGCAGGCTAGAAGAAGTTATAATAAAGATCGTTCAGGTGCAATATTTTATGTACATCAATTAGTATAGATAAAGGGTGTTAATATCAATTTGTCATGATCGAAAGAACTGGAATGGACGCGGGACGGATCGCAGGATTTCCGCAATCGCGTTCATATGCATCGGCAGCGAAGCACGGAACCAGTGCGTGGGTGCGTGCAACGAGAATTACGCGCGCGGTTGCGTGCAACATTAACATATAGATGCGATTCGTGACGCAAGATGCATACTCCCGATGCGATGTATGCACGCCTGCATACGCGATACAAGATGCTCTTATTCCTTGCAAGAATAGCATTCGAGAAGGAGCGACGAGTATCCTCCAGCTACTAGTTTGCAACGCTTATGAACAATGAGCCCGCGATGCTAAAAACGGAATGCCCACGGCTATCGATGCTTTCTGCCCTGGCATACACCTGAACGTAATAACATGTTAGTACTTACGTTGTATCGAGCCAGCTTGCCGGTGAGTTACGATTTCACCTCGTAAATTCGTTAAAAATTCGATAGAAAACCTAAAATTGATGCTGAAAGGAAGTAGAACTATCATCGTGTCGACTTTTAACGCTTCTACGTTATTTACAACGAATCAGAATTAACGTTCAGATAAATGGAATTAACATTAAATAACTAAGTATCGAGTGAACTGCCGTCTTCTGTTTAAAAGTTCATTGCATCGTATCTCGGCATATTGTAAATATTTTTCTTATTATAATCTTTATTAGTTATATTATTTAGAGTAATTTTGTAAGGTGCTATATACATAATTTTTAGCGTTACAACTTTCTCACAATGTTATCTTTAATAGTTTTTATTCCTTCCTTGCTCAAAGCTCTATGTATGATAAATTGTAAATGTATATGAATATGTGCAAATTTTATTAATAAAATAAATGTATAAAAATTTTAACTTCTAATATTATATGTATATTATAGATAGGTTACATAGGCTACAGACAAATGTATAAAATTTTAGTACATTTACAAAATATGTATCATCTTAATAGGTACTACCTTCAAATATATAACATATATTTTATGATAAATCTAAAGTGTAATTAATATTTTATATTTTAAGTTCCCAATAATAATTCAGTTTTAGTTAATCCAGTTGTACATTGTAATTTGTAGCATTCTTTTAACATTCTAACTAAATGATGTACGGAACAGGATACGATTAGAAATAGCAGTTAATGAAATCAAACGGCAGGAGATCAATAACATGATCGACACCGATTAGAATACTTTACCTGATTTTATTAAAATAACCGAAATTAATTGGTTTAAGGGATAAAAACAATAGACGTGTAACGTGTCAAAGAAGCATCAGTATGAAAAAAGCAGAGATAAACTTGTTGTCTGGTTTACAAGGCGAGTTAATTTACAGTTCGCTTACTGTACCGACGCGTGAACCTATTGCTTGTGCGTATTGCGTATGCGCTCGAATAAACGCCCACTAAGGGTCCTTCCATTTCAGGAAACATAGCCCTGGTACTGTTTGTACATCACATCGATTCGTTCTCTTTCCCGTTTTCTTCCTTTTCCGCAATCATGGATGCATTTTAAAGTAGCTCTGGCCGTATCCTTTCGTTACATGCCACAATAAACAACAAAATAAAAATCAAAACAAATCGAAATTCACTTTGTTAAAATGTCTGCAAGTATTTTAATTCAATTTATTCTGTGTACAATTTTTCAGACATCTTACAAATTTAATCTTACTAAACCGTCTACTTTCTATTAATATCTGGATTGAATTGGAATTCGCTAATCGATTCAATTCTACTTGATGTTACGTTCATTATATTACAAGCCCATTTGTGGGAAAAATTTTACGATGCATGGTGTACATCCGTATAACGAAAAGAATGTTTCGAAGGAAATGACCTTTCGCTTTGTCAATGCTACGTACTCACGATGAGCAATCGATCTGTTTTTCGTGGACTATTAAAGCTGAACACGCATTTCGCCAAAGGGGATGTTTGACAGCATGATAAACTCATCGTGTCACCCTTTTATAATTTAGTTCGATAATATATATTCTCGACAATACCGTGATTGCTTTCTAATAGCTGATAAATCTTGAAAGTAATTTTTAGATTTTGAAAATTTATTTAATTAATGATTATACAATAGATTAGGTAGAATAAAACTACCCTATTTACAAAGTATTTGAACATTAGTGATATAAGTTATTCCTTAATGTAAAAGAACTTTTTGTATCACAATTAATTATTAATATATTAATATTAACAATATATGTATAATATTATTAGCATTATAGATATAATATTAAAGTTAATATTATATTTATAATAGCGTGACGTATGTATTTGGAATATTCTTAAAATATTGTATCACTCGGTATATGATAACTTCTATCGTAATAATTATCTTCATTATTACAGTACAGGCTTGCCGGTTGGATCCTAAACCAAAGTTAATTACCAGCCGCCGTAGCTAATTTAAATCAAGACTAATTGACTCCTCCCTTCACCCCTGCGATTCAACTTCCATTACTCCAGGTCGCGCCTCAGCTTCTAATATCATGAAACTTTCCCTAAACTTGTCTCGTTTCATCTACGCGTCGCACAAAATCCCTAGATGAATCATAATAAGGATGATTAATATATAGTAAATGATAGAATCAAAAATAAGTATCTTACACTGTACCCATAAGTAAATTCTAAAAAGTCTTATTAAATTTAGATTAAAATAATGTTATAGCAAATGTGTAAATAAATGTGCATGTATTGCTAAAAATAATTGTTTTACGTGTAAATGTAAATATGTACATATAACCAATCGTATACAACTTAAAAATTCTTCAGTTATGTTACGAGTAAGAAGTTACGAACGTCTTCAACGACAATAAAATAGGTAATTCCATAATTTTTAAACAATAGAAACATATTGATTATATAAACCCAAGGAAAAAAGATTGTAGTCGCGAAGATGAAAAAGAATCATTTTTCCAAAATTATTATTTGTTACTTTTATTTACTTTACAATTAGATACTACTTTCTCGTTTTTAAGGAGAAGGTTTCCTCCTTTTTAATATAGCCATACGTAATATAAAACTGTATTGTATATAATAAAATGGAACTAATATCTAACTATACAACAAAGTTCATACGTAATAAAAATGACAAATAGGCATGCTTGTACTTATCTCAGGTAAAATATAAATTAGAAAATTCGCTAGAAACTCTGATGATATGAATTTTCGAAGCAAACGATAAGAGATTTGAAACGCATACACTACCTACCGAAAAGAAGTTAGAGGTATTAGTGTCAAATGCTTGACTCGTTGCGTTGGCGCTACTTACTAGAGGGTATGATGACAAGTAAATGCCTATGTAAATTTCGTTTAAACGGTAGACTATGATTCCAGTCATTTAATTTCGTCGTGAAAGTACATCGCATTAAAAGCACCGTTTACGCTTACCCTTGCAGGGTGGGGGCGTTTCAAAAGGTAGTCGCACGAAAAACCGTAGATTCTCTGCACTCTACACTGTTACGACTGGCAGGCAAGCACCCACGCGTCCATTAAAGTCCCACTCGGCCGTTGCGCGGTAAGATACTTAGGGTGCCTCGTAAGGCATGCATCGTACCACAAGACCCTTTTATAATTAAGACGTTACTTTACGACTGCGAGTATACCTCGCGTGCATCCTATATTCGAACGCTAAAAGAAGCGGGAATATTTAGAAAAAATGTAAAACTGGTCTATGTTAAAAGATTTCTTTTTTACGAAATAACCCATAGTAATTTCTGCGCGTAAAACACAAATGGAATAGAAGTCCAGCATTACCCAATCTATCGTGATTTGAATATCAAATAAACGTTAACATTTCTTACAGAGACAGGTCTCTGATTTCTTAATAGAAAATTGAGATTTTCCCTTCATTCTGATACACGAATCGTGAAGATGGAATAAATAAGAAAAATAAAGAAAGAGAAAAAAAAATTCAAGTACTTGCACAGGATGGAATTCTGTATATACCAATTAAGGCTATATTAAAGATATATATACCTTCTTTAAAATGGTTAAAAATTGATATGAATGTCACAAGACAGAATGAAATAGTATGAAATGAAATATATTTTGGAATAACATTTATATGTATGCATTTTTATATGTATATTGATACATATGAAAAGTCAATTAATAATAAATAATAAATAAATTATTTCGATTTCACACAATATCACATATTCGAATGATCTTCCATTGTATTCTGCATACTTTTCTATTCTTTTCTCCATACATCGTTTAACATATGAGAAGAAAGAGAACAAAAAACTGTTAAATCACGACAAAATTCGCGTAACGCCTTACATAGAAATCGACATAAAGTCGTAGAGAACTGCGGTTGCATCTGACTTTTGGTCTGGAACATTGGATTTAGGTGGTTTGTTCGGTGATTGCAATATACCATCGGACTCATTGCGGCGAGGAAAGCAACTGAAATCAGTTTCGAGGTGCATCTATTCGATCGATCGAATCGCTCGATCGGAAAACGGACCTTACGGTTTGGGATACATTTGATGGCGAAGCTATTGCTCGTTTGGTTGATGCCGATTGGCACGGGTTAATCGACACAAAGGATGTCTCGTTAGTCAGGAATTAAACGGATTATGGTCTGAGGTCTCTGCCATCACGATCGATTCGTGGCATAGCAGCTAACCGGCATATCTGGTTCGCTTTCGACTCATATTCTCCATTTCATAATTCGGTTAATTGATTCGATGGTATACTTAACGAGCTACCAACGAAATTTGTCTATTACTAGCGAATTATTACTAAGAAACATTGCTTACTTTCGTGTTCTTTCGTAACAGAAATTACACGCGATAAGAAAATTTATGTACATGGTAATGCCATAAATTATGCTCCTTATAGAAACAACATTACAATAGAAATAAATTATAACAAAGACTAATCTAATAACACCTTTTGTTCGTAAATTTAAGTATTACAATTTAAAGATCTATAAAATTTGATAGAACTTGAACTTGCCTGGAATGACTAACTTTTGCTTGCGCATACTTATTTAGGAAATATAACTGTACATCTATCATTGCCATATATGAATTCTATAAGTATTATAAGTTATCAGATTGACCAGGCCTCCAAAATTTCCATCAATATTTCAATATTGCTATGTAGTTGATTGCAAGCCTCTTCTTCGAGAAATATTGTACAGACGATAATGGAAGGAATTAAGATCAAACTATCTGCCAATTTCACTATTAATTTATTTAATGAATTTTCGTTCTATAGATCCATCGTTACAAGCTAGGAGAATTATCTCATAGAAATGCTACATGCACGGAAAATTGAAAACAGAATGAAAAGTCACGTTTGCACAAAATATTAACGTTCGAAAAGTTTCTCGGAGCGATTTGTTCTTTTTGGTATTTTGTTTGACAGAATTAAAATTTTTGAAATATCGACAGACAGGTTCGAGGATGGACGAACGTGACCGTAGCTTGGTACGGGCGTAGAATTTTCATTATTTTTTACTAGATAACGCGAACCCGTCTACCAACGGAACATCGATTGAATTTCAAACGAAATTCAAATTACGTTTAATTTGGTTAGCCAACGAACGAGCAAAAGCGAAGTGGAGCGAAGCGCGTGTGTACTGGTTGCGTGTAGTTTGGATTCGTAGTTCGGGGGATTCGGTACGTTGTACGGATTCTATTATCGACCTGCAGAGAGCCTACGGTTCATTAAAACGGCATGAAATTTACAAACAGAAGTTTCTGTATTTATTTCAATCCTTTTTAAAAACTCTCTGTCTTTACTTCTATATTTTGTGATGTGATGTATCTTAAATCGTCTATCTATTGCTTTAGTCTTATTTTCGATAATGTATGTACTTCATTTTAATATAGTACGCTTCTATGTCGGTTTGTATGTACTTGAAATAAGCAAGTACTTGGTGTTATAACTCACCAAATGATATCAATGATTTACTGGAAAATAAAGCTTCCGTTGTCTTATGCAAATCACTAGATAGATGATCGTACAAAAAAAAGTCTATTAAACAAGAGAAAAAAATATTTTTGAATACATTCAAATAATCGTATATAGTATGTGTATATAGGTTATGTGTTACTTACAAGAGATGACAATTTTTTAATTTTTTTGTATACTAAGGAAAACAATTTATTAAACTCAAATAACGATGCTGTTAATATTCTACAACTAACATTAGTCAGTGCTTTTAGAAATAATAATCGATGAACATGAAGGAAATATAATACCTGAGGTATAATGAATTAAAGAAACGTGTAAAATTATAGCATTTTGCTACATAAATTAAACCTAATGTTTCTTCGATCGATGCATTATTATTCTATAAAGCATATTACGCAAAGATGATTAGTTATGATCAGGCTAAGAGCTGTTACACTGGAACATATTGCGAAGAAAATTAATTGCGGGACTTCGGGATGCGGACACGCTGTACGGTGGCCATGCCGTTTGAGATAATCGAGATGGATATCGTTTCGTTGGATAGAATGATTAGATAATAAATGAATAGCTGTACCCACAACTGTTCCCAATAATGATAATAGACCGTATTAATAAAATATTATTAACTATTCTGATTACGTCCCATAAATCAGTTTAACAAATAAGAAACCATAGACTAACACATAAAAATTCAAAAAGGGTTCTTTGTTGAATACAGAACATATATGTACCAACGATATAATTGAAGTATCAAATTCACCTACTACACATTTATAATCCGAATGTATAGTAAGCAATTGAAATGACTTTATATTGCTTTGTAGGTTGAGATTATGAAAATTTACCTTAAAATTTAGATATAATATGCTGAGATCACAGAAAACATCAGACCCTAGTTAATATCCTCTATAAGTTTATATTGTGTATATGTGTCCATAAGTTTGTATTCGTTAAAGCTATTAGTCGATGATTAGCAAGATCGATTGGGTCCTTTCCCGATTCTCAAGAGGGACAACTGTTGCTTCTTGCCATTTAACAAGGGGATATGTTATCAATCAAGATGCAATTGAAAATCTAATGAAAATGCAAACAGAAATAAACATGTGAAATGTGGCAGAAATCTGTCTATATATGAAACGTTTTATAATTATGTATATAGAAAAAACAATACATTAGCTAAAAATATTTTGTATATTCTCGTATATAAATTTTTGTATATTGTCTATAAGCAATTTCCCATGTTGTTTGTTATAGATCAATGTGGAAAATGTCGAGCCAGCACTAAAAGATTGAACCTGAACAAGTATTGCAAAAGAGATTATGGTAAGCATGCAATTAGAATAAATTATATGTCACTATGAAAAATAATTCGAAGAATTTTTAAAATTCTGTTTAAAGTAAAAAATGATACATAAATATTACCATTATTTCTTTCTCATAATATAAATATCCTCGTTTCACGTGCTTATTAAAAAAATAAGCAATTTTTTCAGTTTCAATAAAAAATTCTTATCAGAATATAGACGAATTCTCATATTGTTTATACATTCTTTGTATCATCTATTTTCTCTCCTTTAGGCGTAATGTAGCATTTAGCAAACATAATTATTTAAGTTCGCCGGTAAAATTAACAGAATTTACTGTTATCATACTCCTTCGTGATTCATTTGCTATGCAACCAGCAGTAAAGTGACGATATTTCTTGATTTCCGGTCACAAATGAAATGACAAGTAGTATTACTGCATATAGCGTAATATAACTTAAATTCATTGCACCATGAACGATATTGATTTACTCGTGTACGTCAATGATGTAACCGTAAATGGAGCAAATCTTCTTAATTCCTTATGTATGGTGTTAAGCAAGAGACCGTAATTAACGAAATGTATAAATTAGAAAACGTTATACCTTTTTAAACTTGTAAAATATATAAATACGGTAAATCACAAAAAAGAGGTAGAACTAAGAGATTACCCCATATTTTTCCTTTCAGCTATTCTGGGTAGGATAACAGATAGACACAAAAAGAACGATGGCTCCCCAGCAGGAACGAGCGTGTCTGGTTCAGTTTGGATACGTTTCACCTTAAATGTTGACTTTATTTATAAAAAATCTTCAAACTCGAGGATTCGTCGTGGTGACGTGTTTCTTTACGTACACTCGGCCGACTTAGCCTGTAGATGCCCGAAAATCAAACCAAACAGGTAAATTATTTGATACATATCTAAAGTTTGCAATGAACCAAAACTTTTATTTAAAAGAAATCCTTCAATAACATCTTAATAAACGTATTTTCTAAAAAAAATATCTTAAAATAATTACCACGAAAAAAGCATAAAATATTGTGATAAGGAACAAGTAAGTATATATGTGATGTAAACAAAATTAATAATTAACTTTCGAAGGTTGGATTTTATACTTTCTTTACTCATACTTTTTACATCGAATTATACGAATTAATCAGATTATTATTTAAAACGGTAATGATGAAGGTTCTTGCTAAAAATAGAAGCAATTTCACATACTTGATAAAATTATTACAATATAAATATCTTAATTTAAAAAGGGCTGGGATAGAATAAAATATCGATGGATCAGGAATTTACAAAAACATTTAGATAATATCATATACCGAGGCAAGTTAACCTTTTGTAAAGCTATGTGCATCCATATGTTTAATCTTTTAATTTTATTTCGTTTTATGACTATGTACTGTTGCATCGTATTAATATTTACACTATCTCGCTGTCCTGAATATCAAATGATCTATTTATGACGATTAAACCAAGAAAGTATAACCTAATGAATTGCATTAATTTGTATTTTTTCTCTCTTATACCTACTAAGCAAATGAAATTTTAGTTATAAAGAGTTAGGGGATGATAAACAAACAATAACGAATCGATTTTTTAGTTAGACCATTGAAATTTCCAGATCGTACTTGATTCTTGGCCAAGAAAGCGATGGCGGAGGTCAAGGTGGACTGACAGTGACGCAAAGGTCGATTGTGATCGAATGGCGCGACGAGTGGCATCGTCGAATGCGACGCTTCCAGCGGAGGGCAAAATCGTGCCATTGAACTAATTTGCATCACACCAAGGAAAATTAGACGGAGAAAGATTGGGAAGATAGAGCAAGCAGCGGAGAAGAAAAAGATGGAATAAAAGAAAATGAACGAACCAGAGAGATTGAGAAACAGAAGTTAAAACTTTACTCGTATATGTACGTAGAAAAGGATGCACATTCATTTTCAAAACTGCCAATAGCTGTATGTACTCTCGCATACTTACTTCTCGAACGAAATAAAAATACTCGACGACGTCCTAAGATTAATGATAAGTAACAAAGAAACTCAAACGAAATGAAGTGCAAGTGAGAACCCAAATACACGTGAACAGGGCGTAAGTTGGTTTTATGTTGCATACAAAGACTTTTAATTTATCAAAGCTAATAAATTGTTTACGTCAAGGATCATCAATATAGAAAGAAACATCTATATAGAATAAAATGACGAACGGTTTATTTGATAACTTAATTTTATTCGTTAATGTTTTGGTTATTTTTGTTGACTTTTCTGACAAATAGTTCCAAATACACGTTAACTTATTTCTAAGAGCTTACAACTTTTGTATATTATGTTATACAATTTTTATAAATAAAGCTGTAAATTTGATAAATGTGACAGTCTCGGTGACATATTTTTCGTGCTTAGGATTTTACTTGGCATGTTCTAAAATTTGCTATATCTGGTCTATATAGAAATATGTACATGTTTCTCACATCTTTGAGAGATAGTAGGTAAATATATATACACATCTCTGTATGTATTTTTTATAACTTTTTAAATAATTTGGGTAATAAAACATATGGAGTATGTATATCTAATTAGAGATTTCTATTATTTTACAATGTATTGTAGAATATGCAACAATTTTCTAGAAATTTGGAAAAATTGTGTATACATATATTGCAACAACAACATTTCTCACATGCATTTCATCCAACCAAAAATGCAATATTTTGTATTAAATTAGACTTAGTTAGACATTTATATCGATATATGTATACATTTTCTATAAATTTATAGTTTATATTTTTTTTCTATTCAATTTATGTCATAAACCAGAAGAAATTGAAATCGCACTATTACTTACAATAAAGGAAGTTACGTTTTACAAATTATAATTCATAAATTGATTTTTACTACGCTACGTTGCAATTTGAATATCTAACAACGTATATACTTTATCTTTCTTAAAGCCTAACGTTTTTAGTCTCAAATTTAACATTTTGCTCAAAATGTGCGAAACAAATCGATAAGAATGTTGTATGCCGTTAAATGTATTAATAAAATGAATCAAATGTGCAGTATTGGGTAGTAAATTAGAATTATATGCATATCAGTCATAACCACCATTTCGTACAAATATGTCATTTTTATATTTTGTTATATATAATACAGATACACTACGAATTCGAAGAATATGCAATATTGACACGCGTAATCAAAAGAATAATAATGCGGTATAATGATTTTATTAGTAAATTCGTAATACTTTCATTTTTCTTTTACTTTAATTAAAGATGTGTCAAAAAATAAAAAGAACGCATTCATTTCATGCAATTGGGAAATCTGTTTATCAATTAATAAACTATATATATACACATAAGTAACAAAAACTTGTTTCTCTAATTCTTCGGATATGTATAATCTAACTAAAATCAAAATTTCTATCATTCTTTCTTAGCTTATAAAACACTCATATACGACTACGTATAGCTATATAACAGATATGTGCTATAGTACATTTTATTGCACCTTGTATTTCTATGATACGCAAATTACATAAAGTAAATTATTACAATTACAAACACGATATATTCAATTAAAAAACAATACACAATATTATTATATGTATAATTTACATAACAATTGAAAATATACATAATATTTGTGCACAAACACTGCCTGCGATTTGCCGATATTTATATACGAGAATTCAGATAAACAAGTTTTTACTACCTTATTTTCCTTTTATTTGATGACATGTATGTATACATATTATAAATTCTGTTGAGTTTTATTATTGACAAAAATGTGGACACATGGTGTTTTACCCAAAAAGTTCTTTATGTCATGTACATCAAACTCTTTGGGTTTACGAATCGTTCCTGAAAAGCGATATTTCATCTCTCTTATTGCAGTTATACCACCAATTAAACTAACAATAAGATTTTACAACGTTGTACATTGTACATGGTCTTTTCCCCGCTCTCAGACTTCCCATTTTTCTCATATAGTATAACCTTCTTTTTTAATTTATTTATTCTTCTCTCATTCGGTTATCACAAATCGATCACATTTATAAAGATATACGCATACGTTGAATGTAGATTTTCTTGTACATTTTCTATATAAATTATTAAGATTCTTTTCTAGTTGATATTATTATTAGTATTATTATTGGTAGCAGTAGTGATAATAATAGTAGTAACGATTATCGAAGAAATATAGAGGCTAAGCTCGAAATGTGTGGAAATAACTATTCATCGAATGATCTGTTACTACTTACTGCAAAAAGAATTGTCGTAGCTTCAAATGTTACGATGATTAAAATTAACCTTGTTGTCGTCATAAAATTTGACAAGACATAAAGGGAAACGGTATTTACTTAATTAACGTATATTTAATGCGCTTTAATATGAAATTTCGTACAAAAGGGTATGTGTATATTAGTAATGAGAAATTTCCTTTTACAATTTTACATAACATGAACATAATCAATTGTTCTTCCGAATTTTAAAACTTGTTTTCCCTGTATGTTATTCGTGTATACTTCGACAATAAAAAATAACCCAACTGTGGAAACTTTACATATGAAATGGGAAACTTTATCGTTAAGTGGAATTAATTATAACAACATTCACATATACAGGTACATTAAATAGAATGATTTATGATAATTGTCCTGCTTAACAAATAAGTTCCTAACAGTGACAGCCACGTACATCTTATAATTTTCCCTTAAAAGTTTTTTAATTCAGCTATATCGAACAAATTTATTTGTAATAATCGACAATTAATCTTCTTCTAAACATCTTTTAAATAAATAACAAATATTTTCAATCGTTTCCTAAACTATGATTTCATTTATATTAGCTACATGTATATAGGGTGCTTGATATTCATCCTGTCTTAAATTCGAAACTAAAAGTTTTACCTAATTGACAACTTGTCAATTAATTGCAAGCTTAATGTTTAGCAAAATTTATTTTACCAAGCATTTCTATGCATTTTTATTATCATGCATATCAAAATTGAAATGTTGATAGTGAATACAATATATGTATTACTTTTAAGACATTCTGTATGTACTTGTTTATTTCAATATTTATTCTTGTTAACGTTTTCTATTTCAAGTCGACAAAATTCTCTTTACAAAAGATCTCTATCGATCAATCAACTTTGATTAGTTTATAATATTCACGGTTATAAAAATTCCGTCTCGTAAAACAGAACACATGATTCATCATTTTTAAACATGAAAACGTAAAAAATGTAAAAAGAAAATTTACTTCCAAAATATTAGAGAAAAATTCTTCATTAGTTATTATTAAAACCAACCGAAGCAAAACATCCGTAGCATAAGTTAAAATAAAATATCAATTTAAAAAGTTTGTGAAAATAATTCTGATTTGTAATAACAATATCTTGCCTCCTCGATTGGAGAATGATTAAGCATCGTTTTATATATCAAAATCAACGATGCATTAATGTACTTACGATATTAATGAATAACGAACGCTGCATGTGTTCATGTGATCGTAATAGCGAACTTATATAAAACCGACGTAAGATGATATACCTACTCTAAATCTTCGTTTATGTGACCCTTTTTACGAGGCTTGATACGTAGAGAAATATTTTTCTAATCACTTGTTTCTTAATTACTTAATCACTTAAAATATATTTTCATTCTGATAGAAAGTATCACAAACGAAAAAAAATGTTTTCTATTTGTTTTCCTTAATAAATATTATAGGTCTATCTGAAAAAAACTGGATTATTCTCCTAAATTTATGATTTCTATTACAAAAAAAAAAACTAAAAAAGAGTCACGTAAATAAAAATTAAGGTAATGAACACGATTAATAATGAAATAACATTATTCGACATCAACGGCAAGAGAATTTTTGTAAGAGAATCATACTTTAATTATTGTAATCTCATTGTTCGCGAGACGTTACTTCGAAGATTCACTGTTTCCGTCGCCTATGCTATAATTACGTGTATAAAATGTACCAACGTAAAATAGCTTTAGTATAAGTAAAGAATATATCAGCTATTCACAAAATTAGTACATATATTTGAGTGTTAGAAAGAAAGAATATACGTACAGGATGATGTATTACATTACAAGGAAGACCGATCACATCGATCGATATGGCTTATTATAATATCTCGATCAAATTGCTAAAGATGTCACGGCCGATCGAATTTTGTAATATTATCAGGCATAGTATAAACGCATATTTAATTCTGTTCTATCACTTCGAAATGATTTAAACACATCTTCCAATCCTTTTATAAGAGACTTAGAAATTAGAATGATGTAACAGCTTGATTTTTTGCATTCTGAAAACTATTCTTACACGTTAAGATGATTTAATACTTCGCGTAACTATTTCGTAGCAACAAATAATTAGGTTTATTAAAACGTTTTTATAAAGATGCAACATCGATTGATAACAAAAATTTGTTCTTTATATACATACATATATAGATATATTTGTAAGGCAGATTGCAAAAAATTAACAGTTGAGAACTAACGATCATTCGGTGTCATTACGCAAAGTAATTACAGCATATGTAGAAGTAAGAGGATCTTATTGTTAGTTCCGTTGTTCAATTTCCTTCGAGCGTGTTAAAAGCAAAAACTGCACCGTTTAGTTAAGAATAGTTCGCGCGATAGTATTGTAGATGGAAGAATACCGATTACAGGTCCGAGATTTTACGAAATTCTTGACCAGTTGTATGTATATCGTAGAATATACACGATATCACAGTAAGTGTGCTATTTATACCTCTACATTATTAATCGATTACTGTTGTACCACGATTACGATTTAGATTCGATTAAATTATTAAGTGTATCGTTGTGTATTGTGGTGTAATAAATGTGATTAGTTGTATGAATAATAAATACAATGCATAAGGAAGATATAGACCTGTTGTATTGATTTATTTCTACCTTTCCTATTCATACATATATTTATGTAATAATGCCCACAAATTTCGCAAAATAAATCTATAAACTCCATACATAGATTTCGTTTCCCCTATAAATAAAAGAAAATGCCATATCGATAAACCAGTCCTATACATAGGTACTGGCCATAAACAGACACATCTTTATTGAAAGCAAATTGGTTTGACCTCTCACATAACGTTTGTATACATTGAAATGTTTCATATCTACCGCTATTCCTATATATTATACATTATAATAGTTCTCGAATCAAGAGGATGTGAATCAGTACGTTTGGGATCTTTCGAAAAAGTAGTCATATTTTATAATCATGAATCATAGAGAACAAACATAATACTCTGATGGTATACTATTATTATTTCTATCAGTATTCGCGAAGCGTCAACGTGCAATTTAATCGCTGATGAATCGAGAATAAAATTATTGATCCTTATTTTGTTGAAAAATCCTAATCAAAGCAAAGTAAACTAAATTTCTACAGCATTGGAAAAGAAATACTGTTAGGAATTCGAACGCATACTTGAATTAATCACAGATTAAATTGGCTAGCTCTTATGAAACATGCTGACAAAGTTTGTGGAAATCTATTAACGACACTAGATAACTGATTATTGTTCAATATATATACATACATATGTATACTTATCTATGAATACGATGAAAATCGATTTGAAGCAACAAACATTCACTAAGATTACATATCCGGAAGTATAATAATTGAACACACTTTAGATAAGCTTCTACAAATTTTTCTTTAAAATATATTTTTTCACCATTTCTTCTGTTTTAATGATAATAAGACCTTTCCGATAAATCTTATTAGATTTGTCTTTCCATTCTACTGAAAAATCAGCGAAGAAGATAAGAAAAAAGATTGTAAGTTTCTATCAAATTAAAACAACTAAGAGTGGCCTTAAAAACTTTAGAAAAAATAACCTAAATAACTAACGATAACCTATCTGAGGATAATAACTTAATAATGATTTATATATTTATAGTATTTATATATGTATACATATATAATTTATATTATGTTATAGTATGTTATCATTATATATGTATAATAAATTAAACATCGTAATTTAATTTAATTAATGGTTTAATATAATAATATAATTAATGTAACAAAATAATTTTTCGTTATTTTTTATGTACACATTTAGATAGAATAAATCAATCAATTAATGTTACAATATCCTTTAAAATAATCAATATTCAATCTAAATGCGTTAATACTTTTTTATGGTGAATGCAACGATAGATTAACTGATATAATGTATGTATAAAAAAATGTATAATTCCATTTGTAAGAATACAATTAATTTTTAAATATTCAAAATGCTATCCACTTTCAGAGTGAACAGTTACACTAAATCTAAGATTGTACATCATCCGAAATCGTTTAATTTTACCTATTGAAATTTTGTACCATCTTCTACCGTATCAGGGCTGTAACTTGCCCAGTTGCAAAGGAGGCTGTGTACATCACTTGTACATATACACTCCTCGTCAAAGAGATAGCCCAGGTGTGCTATCTCTAATTTCTCAATGACGCGTGCAAAGCTTTTCGTCTGTAACGTATAATATCAAAACATTATGAGCTAGGAATATGCGGTTCGTTGAAAATAATTAAAAATATTATGAGGTTTAGTGTGTAACAAAAAAAAATTGTTTTATTTTAAGAACGAAATGATAACACACTCTGTTAATGTGTTCAATAGTTCATATGTAAGTAGTTCATGATCTATCAACGAGTAAAGATTACAGTAGAATATTATATAAATTTGTAAGTATGTGGGATGCGTAAAAAAATTAAACGAGTCTGAAAAAAAGCAAATTCTTGAACTAAAACAGCAACAGTTATCAGTACCAAAAACATCGAAAGTAATAAGAAGAAGTCATAAGGTAATACACAATTTCTTAAAAAATGTTGAAGACTATGGCAAAGAGAAAAGTAATGGTCGACCGTCATCGTTATCCGATCATGATAAGCGAGCAATTTTGCGTGTAGCTTCCAACTCGCAGTTAACAACAAAGCGAATACTGGAAAAGTCTAGTGTTAGTACCAGTGTTTCAAGTGTTCGTCGAGTTCCACTAGCCTGCAAAGATATTAAAAGGCTAAAATTGAAAAAGAAATCTTCGTTAACCTTCGAAACCTTTACGCTTTGCAAAAGAAAGAATGCGTTGGAAAAAGAAATGGAAAAAGGTACTATTTTCAGATGAAAAAGATTCAATTTGGATGGTCTTGGTGATTCTCAATATTATTTTCATGACATAAGAAAAGAAGCAATTCGACGACAAATGGGAGGAGGCAGCTTGATGGTTTATGCCGGCATCAGTTATTTAGGCAAGACAAGTATCAAGTTCATCAATAGGAGAATGAATAGTGTCCGATACATAAATTTAATCAAAGAACAAATAAATAACCATGCAGAACGCATTTCTGGACCTGATTACATCTTTTAAGAAGATAATGCATCTATACACACTTCAAGATTAGTCCAATATTATTTTAATAAAAATAATATATCTATTTTATCGTAGCCTGCACGCTCCCCGGACCTTAATATTATTGAAAATTGCTAGGCAGAACTTTTTCACGGCGTATACGCGAATGAAAAGCAGTATCAACACGTACAAGAATTAAAAAATGCAATTGTATGCGAATGGCATACGTTAAGTCAAAATTATATCCAGAAACTATATAAATCGATAGCAAATCGTACAATAGAAGTAACAGAAAATAAAGGGGGATGTGCCTATTATTAAATAAGTATATATGTTTGATAAGTAATTATTGTTAGTTACAATTTATGTTGATTATTATTTTCTTATTGTACATGTGCTATCATTTCGTTCTTAAAATAAAACAATTTTTTTTTGTTACACACTAAACCTCATAATATTTTTAATTATTTTCAACGAACCGCATATTCCTAGCTCATAATGTTTTGATATTATACGTTACAAACGAAAAATTTTGCACGCGTCATTGAGAAATTAAAGATAGCACACCTGGGCTATCTCTTTGCCCAGGAGTATATTTGTACATCAACAAAACATAGGATTTATCAAAAATTTTAAATAAAAATACATAACAATATATTGATGAAAGAACAGTATGTAGCTATTCGTTTAAATTTATTACAAGCACTTTTGCAATTGCTAAGCGAAATGATACATAACATGTACCTAACGTCAACAAAGAAAAGCGCGTTTGTACTTAGGAGAAAAGTGAAATCGTAGAAAGATAAATATTTCTATTGAGTTGGCAACTAAGTGATTGCGGATTTTGTCATTAGGTGGTAATTTTTATTTTGTGTTTATACTTCTGATTCGAATTATAAGTCAGCCTTTGGTCTAATTTAGGAACATAAATACAACTTAATTAGTAATTGCATAATATTGTAATAAGTAATTCTCGTAATTTCATTGGAATTATTTTATATGT
Organism: Bombus fervidus; assembly: GCF_041682495.2. NCBI lineage: Eukaryota > Metazoa > Arthropoda > Insecta > Hymenoptera > Apidae > Bombus > Bombus fervidus. The sequence continues at coordinate 5,015,768 of NC_091523.1, read as the reverse complement.
ATTTTTTATTTTCTATTTTTTGTCATGTTCAGATATTATTCTCAATTTTTCTTACGTTTGATACTAATTCCAATACAAATTACGATACAATTGTTATTCTCACTTATTATATACGTATATGCACATGTGATGATTTAAAATTAGCGCTAATTTGAAAATGGCAATTTTTAATTTTAAATCGCCCCAATAGGTGACGCTCTAAACGAAGAAATGTGATTTATCTTAAATTGCGATTTAAATATTTATTTCGTAGAAACAAAAAAGTGAAGCGAACAACTGTTAACAATAAATATACAATAATCTTAAAACCATGTTTTTACCTTTGCGTATAATTCATGCTCTTGCCGTAAGTTTTGTATAGCCTAATACTGTATAGCCTAATTCCTAGTGTCATAACCTCTTTCATAATCTTATATAATTTTGTTTATTTATATAAATTTACCGCATATTTTACAGTAATAAAATACATTTAAAACGATATCATGAAATTAGTTTTCCTTATCTTTACTCGTTTAAAGTAACTACTTAAAAATATTAAAGAATTTTAATAACCAATGTCAAATAATTTTAAGTTTTATTTATGCTATTAATACTATTCTTATTATGAAAAATATATTACTATCCATATGCACATATCTATTTATATGGTCCAAATTTTTTCAAATGCTTCATTATTATTTAATAAATATTTTAAGTTATATTTCGGAATCCTAATTTAATTAAATTAACTTTGATAAAATGTTTTCCTTTTTCTTCTGAAAATAAAAACATTCTGTGAAACAAGTATGTAATGTAAGTAGGTAATGTAATTTTTTTCATTGTTTTAAACATATTGTATTTTAAATACTTCACAGATCACAAAGTATAGTTATCTGACATCTAATAAATTCTTTTAAATAATTTGTATTAATTTACTTTTTTTGACCAAACAGAATTGCAAGAACGCTAGAGGATTATATACTTCAACCATTCGCATCTCAGATCAGTTATTTATTGTATGTATTATTATATAAATATGAAATTAATGAATGTTTTGCACCGATGCTAATTGATTTTATATTGAATAGCATAGAGATAGTGAAGTTGATAATCCAAATATACCATTTGAATTCAATGAAGCAAACAAGAAACGCATCGCAGCTCTTTTAAAAATTTATCCTGAAGGTCATAAACGTGGTGCGATGATACCTCTGTTAGATCTGGCTCAACGTCAACATGGATGGTTACCTATTTCTGCTATGCACAAAGTGGCAGAAATATTAGATGTCCCTCACATGCGAGTCTATGAAGTTGCAACATTTTATACAATGTTCAATAGAAGACCAATGGGAAAATATCATGTACAAATTTGTACCTGTACTCCATGTTGGTTACGAGATTCCGATTCTATTGTGGAAGCTGTAATTAAAGCTACAAATTGTAAAGTTGGAGAAATGTCTGCAGATAAACTATTTACTATTTCTGAAGTAGAATGTCTTGGTGCTTGTGCTAATGCACCAATGTTTCAAGTTAATGATGATTACTATGTAAGTATAATTTTAAAAAATATTTCATAGCTCCAACTAGATAATCCTAATTTGATTTTAAATCCAGGATACGCCTTAAAATAAATTGAATATCCATAAAATAAATATAAGTAATATCAGTATCTCTTACAGGAAGATTTAACACCTGAAAGTGCTACTGCTATAATAAATGCATTTAAAAAAGGTGAAAGACCGCCACCAGGACCACAAAATTCTCCTAGATTTGCAGCAGATCCGGCATCTGGTTTAACATCATTGACATCACCACCACCAGGACCTGGATTTGGTGTTAGATCAGATTTATAATTTACCGTATATATAAATAATACATTGTATAATCTGTAAGGGTTTAGTACTGATTGGATGTATAAATAGATTACCTAATATACTATTTAAAAAATATGTATAAGATTTAATCAGTTGTATCTTATCATCATCTAGTGGTGAAAAGATAGAACTAATTGATACGTGACAATTAAAAAAAATAAATTTGTTGACTTCTAGCAGAATTCTTGAACTTTTGAAGGTTCAAATAAAAATTTGGAACCTAAAGAATTAATTGAGACTAGTTTTATTTAAATATTCTTCCTGGCTTCTAAATTATAAGTAAGTTTTAAAAATCGTTTAATCGGTGGACTATGAGCGGATTTTAAAGGTAACTGACTGAAGTTGGCACGGCACACATCTGAAGTCCGTCACATTATAAATTGCATTTTCTTGATTCTATCTGATTCTATCAAATAATTTAAATTCATAAATACAAAGCTTAATACTAACCTTGAATTTTATCATTATTGTTAATTTATTATTATTAATTTGTCCTGACTAAGTTCATTTTTTTAGTAAGTGAAAATTAAAATAAGTTTCGGTATTATAATAATAGTATAATGGTCATATACGATCATTTCAGCTTTAAAAAAAAGTACGGTGAGAATTAAAGAATGACGTTTATGAAGGATCAAAGATCGAAAGGTACGGTCGACGAGCAACTACAAACCTTCATTGAGCGAGAAAGTAAAAATCAACAATTTCAGGTTAGTTTACAAATGAATATTTCTCTTTTAAGTCATTTTAATGTTCCGTACAATAATTTTTAATTAATATAATTCCGGAATTAGGAATATTGAGAGTAATATCTATCATCAAACATTACAATGTAAAGAATAAGCAGACTACTCATTGACTTTTATATCGTATGTAACAATAGTTGTTTTCTTTTGCACTGAATATAAAATTATATCCAAAATAATGTCTTTTAACAGTATGTTAATTTTATGTGTTAAGTATGGAGATTAGTTAGTTGATTTATAAATACAAAAATATTTTGAAAAAGAAATTGCAATATATTATTGCAAATATATGTAAAGACAATCTTTTTATTTTCAGAGACTGACATTTAACTTAACTGATATTTGCTGGCAACTCTGTATTGGAACACCTGGTAGTTCCTTGAGTTCAACTAATCGAAGTTGTATTGTGAATTGTGTAGAGAGGTTTATCGATACAAGTAACTTTATTGCATATAGATCGAGAAATACAGTTTTAACTAATCCTGCAGAAGTGGATGTGCAATAAATTATTTCATGATTAAGACATTTTCATAGTTAATTGAGCAAAAATATTGTTACTATTTATGATATATAACATTTTATAAGCAACATTTTATACAATTTATGTAAAAAAAATGTTTTCAAGTCTTCGTGGATTTGTGAATCGGCATAGACGAAAGTTTATATTGGGAGGTATCGTAGTTGGTGGTGTTATTTTTGTCAGATATACAGCACGTAGACTTCGAGAATGGCAAGAGAAAGAGATAAAAGATATGCTGGACAGATCAAAGCGACGTCAATATTTTGAATGTAATGAAAGAACTTGCAGTCAGATGATAATGTCTCTTACATTAACTTTAAAAGATTCTATAATAAAAGTTTTGGATACTAATGCTGTTGTAAATAAACTTAGAAATGGTTGTCCTGATAAAGTAACATGTTGGAATGAATTAAAAGTTTTAGCAATTGCTAGATCTGCCTTAGTAGTTTATTCATATGCTATGTTAGCAACTTTAATAAGAATTCAATTTAATGTAATGGGCGGTCATGTATACAAGGATATTCAGAATTCTAATGGTACAACAACAGAAAATGTTGTACAAACAAAATATATGTCACTTTCAAGTCACTTTATATACAAAGGAATTAAAAAATTGGGTTTACTCATAAAAGACAAGGTGGCAGAAATAACAGCATCAATTTGTTTGAAAGAAGAATTGACTTTAAGAGACATAGAAGAAATATACTGGGCTTTAACATCTTCTCTTTCTGCAGACAGTTCAAAAGACCCTGTAAAAAATCTTGCTGAATATATGCTATTATCAAATTGTGAGACAGAACAAACACCTATATTATTAAAATTATTCAATGAAACATTGGATCTTCTAGAAAGTGAAGAAGTACAAAATTTAACACAAAGTAGTATTAGAAGCGGATTTAGTTTGCTAGTGGACCACATTTCTGCATTCTTTATTGCTTCTCCTATAGTAGAAAATGGTAAAACTATTCAGAATGGTGTTTCAGTACCAGGAACATCGAGTCAAACTAGCATAAACACAAAGTATGATTCAAATGCGTTTATAAATATTAATAAGGTATCCATGCCAATGGCTAAAATAATACCAATTATAAATGGACAAGTACCAGATAAACCAACATTAAAAGATTTTCAAAGCGATTTGTTACAACGTCTTATAACAAATAACGAACTTAAGACACTTGGAGCAAATATTTATGAGGCATTTAGTTTTTAAAATCAACCACTAAGATATTCATACTGTACACAGAGCACTATATGTATGATATATGAAAATATAGTATGATTAATTGCATTTGATAAAAGTAGCTATAAATACTTCTTTAAACACAAATAATTTTTATTTCAAACAAAATTATGGAATGAATAGTAAAAGGTTGTAAAAGGATCTCAGCACGTTAGTGTTCAACTATATATTTAAAATGTATCATGAGATTCTTATTATTACACATATACACTACAAAAATAGAATTGTAAAGATATTCTGAACTATTTCATTACAATACATAATGTTCTTAAGAAATATGTTTCACTTTCTCACAGATACTTTTTTCTTATATCATTTTCTTTTTATACTATCTTTTTAAACACAGCAAAAATGAAGACTTCCATGTAAATGATTTAATATTGCAATAAATGTAACTTGACATTTTTAGACTAATAATTTATTAATATTTAATTTCGACAAAGGTGGAAGAAAGCAGTTGTTTATTTAAAAATTTATATTTAAGAATATAATGCATGACGTAGTAATATTCCCAAACATATTACTCTTAAAATGCACTTAGAGCGATTGCGCGTGCAATTTATAGAAAAGATTCTAGAATTCGACCTTCTTATATATAGTACAGGGTTACTCGTTTAACTCGGAATCCACGCTCATAAGAACATATGATAGTGGCCAATTTGTAGAAAATGATCGTTAAGAAATTTTGAAATACGACATAGAAGAAAATGTTTAATACGTTAAAAATGAAAATTACCCAATGATAAAAAGAAGACTTCAATGTTTATAAGAATGTGAAAATTTTCATTGTAATTCGCTAATAATTTTGGCACTTGAACACAATTTTAAATAAAAAAAAATTACGTTCTAATTACATTTCAGGTAAGCATAATTCAAGGTATCAGTTATTAAAAGAAAACAAATTAAGTGTAGGAAAAGAATTAGGTGCGCTTGTTTGCTTGGAAGCTTCGGGAGAGCGCAGAAACATAAAATCGTCAAGCGAAAACGCAAGGCTCGCTTTCTCAGCTATCGTTTTCTCCTTATTGTGACGTCAAATTTAAAGTCCTTTGTCGGCGATCAAACCGTTATGTGTTCTAGCCTAATGATGCCTCTAGTAACAGCTCATAGATGGCGAGCGACGTTTGATTATAGTAGTAAGCGTACATGTTACACTATTGCTACTCTCATATGTTCTCACGAGCGCCAGTTTCAAGATAAGTGAATAACCACGTACATACTAAGGATACTAAGGACACGAGATCCTGCGGTGTTACGTGAAACGACTTCATTGTGACCATATTAGTTTTAGCACTCGCAACACTCAACACTTTGCACTAGTGGACACAATGACAAAACGTGCAAAAGTAAAAGGGAGTACAGGAGGGTGAAGTAGATCAGTCGAACGATAGTGGCGCTACATATTGAAGACACAATAAGGCCGCGATCATATTCATAGTATAGTATTAGTGATTCGACTGTCAGTTTTACAAATTACTTTTACATTAGTGTATCGCTTTTTCTCATGCGATGCAGATGTATGTAGATAGAAGCTTTTAAACATTACAACTTTTAAAAATTTTAATACTTTCTGTATCATAATCAACTGGCACGATGTGGAAATTTGTAGCTCGTGGTATTCGTGAAACTCTGGAACGACGTGCATGTCGTACAAACGTTTATTGTCAAACGCCTCAAGAATCGAATACAAAAAATGAGGCAAAAGTCAATTTGACGTGTAATCATAAATTGTTACTACCATCTTTTCCTGTTTTTAACAAAGAATTTTGTGGATCAACGAAAGCTAGTGGTACAAAAAACAAAGATCATGATTCCAAATGGAATACAAAATACACTTGGTCAGAAGCTATAGGATGGGTAAATTGCACCCTTCTGTTTGTTTTTCTTATCTATAATCCTCTTATCTAATATATTCTTTTAGAAAAACTTAAAACTCTTTTTAAAATTATATATGTAAAATTCCACTTTGTGATATATTTTATATTTAGATTTTTGCCGAATATATATTTAGCTTTGTTTTCATTTCTCCCTTTCTTTATCGATGTTCTTTATATTAAATTACAATTAAGTCTAAACTTTTATAGAAATCGCATTCAAAATTTCAAATTATATTTTAGTAAATATGCTTTTCTTATAACATTTAATTTTATTATGTTAATAGCAATAATTAAATTACTTTTATTTTCTAAATAAATAATATGGTAATTTTTTTAATAGACAAGTGTATTAGCTGTTGGATGGGTGGTATGCCAAACATTATGTCTTCGCAGAAGGTTCTTTGAAAAAGAAAAAGTTGATTCCTTAAAAAACAAACTATTACAAGTTCCAGAAGTACATACTTCTTATTTACTTGATCAAGTATTAAATTTAAAACCAAAACACATTTTACCTATTATTAATTGTATCATCAATAATAAAATACATGCTCAAGAAAACAATGAAGCAGAATGGAAACCAGAAAAGCCATATGGGCCTATCACCATTGAAGAGGTGACAATGTTATTCTGCAGGCATTCTAATTAATGACAAAAAAATGTATAATAGAGAGCAGATAACATTCTTCAATTAAAATAATATTTACATTTAGACATTATATCATATATTGTAATTCTTAATGGTCTCTATATTTATTTCATACAAATTTATAATAAAACTTTAATTTGCTTAATATTAAATATATATATGAGATTTCATTATGATTTCAGTACTTTACTAAGGTTCCTTTGAATATTTATAATCAGTGGTTTAATAAATAATTTTTTTAATATTTAATTGTAAATCATTGTTTAATAATATAATATGTAAAATTATAAAAAAGCAAAACATAACGGATATAAGACTTTGATAAATTTTTTGGTATATCTCCTTTCCAAAACATATTTTTATTGACTTAATATTGAAATTTTATTCTAAAAGTAACAAACTTTCATAAATTTTATTTGCCATGACTATAATTTTGGTTATTTCAAAATTAATTGTTTTCAGCTTTTTCAATCTTGATTAGAAACCTATCTAAAATTTAAAAAAATCTTTTTGAGAAGGTTTTTTATTCTTTATACATTCTCAGGCTTTAAAAGAAGCTACCAAAGAATTTGCCAATACTCATAAATTAACAGTGGCTGAATTTGAACTTCAATATGGCTTGAAAGCTTTAGAAGAGAGACGTTATAAAGATGCTATAAAACATTTTACTGCCGGTGCAAGTTTATCATCTGCTGCTAGTATGTTCAATTTAGGACTGTGTCACGAATTAGGACTTGGAACATTGGTTGATCACACACAGGTATAATATGTTAAAAGTAATACATATTTTAGTATGGAAATTATAAGTTGTTACATAAAGAATACAAAATTCTACATCTTATTAAATTTTATATTTTTTTCTTTTTTTAGGCTGCCAAACATTATAACGATGCAGCAGAACGAGGTCATGCAGATGCTATATATAATTTAGGAGTTTTTCATGCTCAAGGCAGAGGTGGTTTTACAGTAGATATTGATAGAGCTCGAAGTTATTTTATTAAAGCAGCAAAGTTAGGACAAAGACAAGCGCAACATGCGCTAGATTTAGAGAAACATCATTACCAAGTTAAACGAAAAGAAATTGATGCAATTCTTCCGAATGAGTGTACAAATATCTTACAGTATATGCGAAATAATGAGGATATGAATCATATTCTTAGAAAGCTAATTAATTATAATAATGTATTATATACACAATCAGAAGCAGAATTTTTGGAAGATTCTGATTATAAGCAAACCATGGTAGAATGTACGAATTGTATAGAATTAGTTTTCAATATTTTTGGGTTAAGTAAACGAAATATATTACCTGTTTCTGTGGAGTCAAATAATTGTAATGTGACATGTTAGAATGTAGCAAAATTATTAAAAGTAATAATGAAATGCTTCGCGTATTTGAGATATGCTATATACATTTTTTTTTATAACGTTTACGTCAATTATATTATGAATTATCAAGATTAAAGATAAAAATATTAATTGACTAATTGTATAACAAGATCTATTCAGGATATACAGTATTTTTAAAAAAATATTTATTTAGTAAAACATCCTGCCAAGAGTTGTTTTAAGACATTCATGAAATAAAATTTGTGATCTGGAAGTATCGTACATATAAAAGTATTTGTATGTATACCATTTATATTATATTTATATCTTTTTCCATTTATATTATATAAACTCATATTTATAAACAAATATCTCCTTTTTATGACTTATTTTTGGTAAGATACTTAGTTTAATGTGGAGATATAAAGTTTTTAACGATACTTCAATTTACAGGCTTTTAAAATATACGTTATTATCTATGATGAATATATACATTGTACATGTATATTTAGAATATAACATGTTATCAACTAATTCTGTTTTATGGAACACATGTGCATGGTTGGCACAGCAAATGAAATGAGTTTATAATAATTATCATATATTATATATTATTATATATTATTGTTTTCATTTTATAATATTTTATTATATTGTTTTCATTTTATAATATGTGATTTTATTCTTTTTCTACAAATTGATACATACAAATTGTCACATTTTCCTGTATGTATATAAGCGTTCTCGATCAATTTTTGTAATCTTCAATATAATAAAACATGAAAATAATCATGCACGTTCTATTTACTAAAAATTTTAATATTTTTACCAATGTGCGTTACGTTTTTCTGCTGTTTTTCTGATAAACTCACTATGATTAGCATATAAGTTCAAATTTCTATCAATATCCATCCATTGTACATTAAGTGCATCATCACCAGCCACTAGCTTTATATTTCCAAGAACATTATTATCATGATCATGAAAATTTAAAGCTACAGTTTCCATCCAAGCATTATCCGTATTTCTAGGATCATCTACATATCCTTTATAAATTTCTTCTCCCTGTTCAAAAAATTTTCTCATAGATTTTTCTAATTCTTCATTTTCTGCTCTATCCCTTTTTAGAGAATTCATGGCTTCTTCCATGAATTCTCTTTTTAAAGTTCTTGAGACTGTTTCACCTGGATCAACCATTCCACCAGGAATAGCCCATTCTCCAGAATCTTGTCTTTGTATAGCAACGAATTCCAAAATTGGTTTATTTGTATCTTTGTTTATTTCTGTTACACCTGTAATATCCTGTTTCCAACGGGTCACAATTGGATCTGCTGCATGATTTGGTCCCCATCGTCCTAAGAGACCACGTCCTATGATACCAGTACGACCAATGGGATTTAAAGGATAACCATCTTCATTTATATCATAGTCATTTGTAAAACTCTTACGATTCACATTTCCTGTTGACAATAAATTAATACATATTTAAAAATATTATAATGCACAGAGTAAAATTTTTATAGTCATTGATCAAATATGTAGCTTCAATAAACTTAAATATTTTTAATGTAAAGCTTTTATGAATTGTTTACCATCAACAGCATTCCATTTTGGTTGAAATGAAATATCATCAATTTCCAAATCTGCCCATGGTTTTCCCTTGAGGCTCGGAGCGGTATATTCAATTGGCTTATATTCTGAATATTTAATGTTCCATGCCACTTTATTTTCAGGTACTTCGAAACGTTTTACATTACTAGATGGATAGAAACCTTGTCTGCATTTATAATGAATCATTCTAATAATTACCATCAGCATAAAGTAAAACAAACTACTTTTAAGTTCGATCATAAAGTTAAATATTATTGAGTATCGTGATACTCTTGATCACTATACTTGCTTTACATTTAAAAAATAAAACAATCGTCAATCATCGTCAGTTATCTCTCTCTCTCTCTCTCTCTCTCTCTCTCTCTCTTTCTTTCACTCTTCGAATCTTTTATCAAGACAGATAGCTATATACAAGTACTGACAAGGTATTAAAGGAATAGACATGACATTTAATAACTTTTCGTATCCTACGTTTTGGGGTCACCTAACCCCCATATCATTTCCGTGTCACATACAACGTTATCGGTTTAATATAAAATAAGATACCAGCGCTACTGGAGCGGTAGGAATTATAATTAAATCAATGGTCAACATAATTACAATTGAGAACAAACATTCAGATTTAGTTAATGAGAATAGTGGTTGGCAGTCTTCGCGGAATTGCTATTTATTAAAAATTAATTGCTATTTATCGCTTGCTTTTTATACATTATGTGTATATATTAAATGTTTATTGTGCACTTAAAATTTTGTTATAATATGTAGTGCAGAACGTATAGTGCATAATTTTATATAATTTTGCTCGCTTATTTAGTTCAGAGTAACATTATGAAACACATTATAAGAAATACATGTATTCCAATTGCGAATTAACAAACCATAATACAACGAACACCACCAGTTTTATTGTTTCCTAGTGAATGATAGTGATAGATACATAACGTGGTTGGTTGATTGTGATTCAGATAATTGGGTGGAAATGAATACTACAGAATTGTAGAAAGATATATATGTAGTCGGAATTTTGTAAAAAGTATTTTTCACGCATCGGGTTTATTGCGAAAAGATGTCGTACCTAAAATGTTTTTATGCGAAGATATAGATACGAGTGACGAAAATTGTAATATTCAAAGCAGTTCACTAACGAAAAACCCCAATGTGCAGGATAGCCGGTTAATGGAAATTGAAGAACAATTAAAGCAAGAGAAGAATAAATATAATATTCTTCACTTGCAATTACGAGCGAAATGTAAAACAATGAATCGATTGAAAAATTCAGGTTTCTTTAGGCTCCATTGGTGATACATGTAAGGTGATAGGACGTGTAGGGTGCCAAAAAAATACTCCGCGGATTCATTTAACAATAAGTTTATTAACCTCTTAGTTATGACGCACCACTATACTGGCTTTCGTGGATGTCATCTTATATTACGACGAGCCTCTATAGTGGCTCACTCTATTGACTCATTCGCTCACCGTTTGAACTAAATGATTTATTTCATTTGTCTTCACACTTCTTTTGTCCTCGCAACGTTTTGTAACAGTATTAACAATATACAGGCAGAATATATAGTCTTTGTTTCTGATACATCAGTGTCAGATATGCTGCTTTCCGTTAAAATAAATATGCCATTATTAGATACTCTTTTTAATACTTTACTGACCGCTAGCGGTTCGACAGCATATGCACGTCCGACCGGCAGCTCAGGCGCAGATTCTCCCTGGCGCTGGCTCTGTTTCATTTTAGACTCTTCAATACCATTCTTTTCGATCATCGTGAACGGTAAGTTTTTCAAATTGGTATAAAACTGTGGGAGCTTACAAAGCAACGCAACTGACGCAACTGAGCAAAGTACCTTAGTACTAAATAACAAATTACTGCTCAAATAATGAGAAAAATTGTCGGTGACAAAAAGCCGATTAATAGGCTATCGGTCAGTAAGCGTCGGCGACAAAAACCGATTAATTGGCTATTAGTCGGTAAAGTGTTAACATGCCGATCCATATCTTTATAATTTTTTAGAATCCTCAACCTGAAAATGTCGCTACAAAATAGAAAACGGAGAGCAATTTGCTACAATTCAGAAACAGACTCGGATCACTATAATATACAAAGTATGAAATCAAAAAATTGAAAATTTTGGGCTTGAATATAATTTTTTATAGAATTGATTATGATATTTGTTAATATCTCATCAAGCTACTTTAGATTTAACAAAAAATCATCGTTCTGCGTTAATTTAAAAACTACTGTTTCGATAATGTAGGTGCTAGCAGATTTAAGGCGCAATTTCAATTTTAGACCTGTTCGCAGGCGTCACCGCATGCGGTCAATACCGCCACTCCGCAGTTGTACCTACGTCCTTCTTATACCAAAATTTTATAATTTTTATTAAAGCATAATCAATCGAAATTTTTTTCTGTAAACTCATTATATTTCTTTCTACAACCTATTTTTCGCATCTTTATTTCTTTGAACAATGACGCTCAATTTCTCACGAGTTTCAAACGCATACTTCGCATTTCTAATGACCTTCCATTACCTTACTTCATGTTCTACCTGCAACAAGTTCGATTAGACGTCTCCGTTAGATCCGATTAACACAGGTAATAAATTAATTTACCCAAGAACCTTTCCGAACAAACATTGGTTCCACGACAGTGGCTCCATATCTGTTCAAATGATAAAAATTAACATATTAATCAGCAAGCAATAAATTATGTGAATCGTCGTTGGAAGAGTTTCATGAATCTGTTTAAATTTGCTTGTCACAAACAATTAACTAGTCGATAACAATGAAAAAAGATATTTTCATTAACACGTTGCATCACCGATGGGTCACACGTATCTGTTCCGTGAGGCGGCGTGCATCGCGGTAGTCACACCTGTATTTCACAAAATAGGTAGTACAAAATAGGTTATTTTATCTCAACCTTACAACAGACATTCAATAGTAAAAACATAACAATTCAATATTATAAACTTAACATAATTAATTACTTTTTTAATGCAATTTTTTAAAACAATGTTAGACAGAGTGCCGGCTGGCCCTTACCACGATCACAATATGTTGTTACTTTTTTGGCTTTATTCGCGGCATACTCTCTACCTTTTATTCTAGAAATGCGTTTATATGCATATATGTTTATAAACATTGTTTACACTGCCGTCTCGTTCTTCTCGCGGGCCCTTGGTACAACTGCAGAAAATGTGAATGTTTTTTGGGCAGTACTTCATTTTCACTTGGCATTTCTTCTCTATGGGGATTCACTGTACTTAAATCAATAATTTTTTTGCGAAATTTTAAAATTTTAATACTTTTAGTACCCCATTTTCTATGTACATACCACGCATTTACGAGGCAAGTCCCACATATTAATTCTATTACAATTTTTCTATACCATTTTCGATATAGAATATACCATTTACGGTTCTGCGCAAACAACTATAATAGGATGACATCTGATCGGTTAAATCAACCCTCTATTTGCATCATTATAAAAAAAAAAAAAAAAACAGCGTCTGGCTTTAATTTACTAGTTTTCTCCTAAACAATAACACACCTGTAATTTTTGGAAGTAGCTAGTATACGTACTGGCCCTTTATCAGTCCATTTTAAAAATTTAACCTCGCTCCGATTTTGTAAGCTCATAAAGCCACCCCGCCGCTGTTTCTGTTTCTGTTTTGTCTGCGGCGGTGGAAATTTTTTATTTATATTTATAGTGCCACAAATAAATGTTCCTTTTTGCAGAAGTTCCTCGGCCAAAGGGACACTAGTATAAAAGCTATCGGTAAATAGTATACGGCCTTCAAATAATAATTCACCTATCAATGTCATTACTACATCATGCGCATGTGTTTTCACTATTCTCCGACGTACATGCATGACTATTTTTTTTTCCTGTACGGAATTGACAAATTTTTTGATTCGCGCTATGAACGTTTCTCACAAAAAAATGTTCACAGAATTGCGTCAGATTTCGCGTGGGACCTCTATTTTTTGAGAAAAATCGAAAGGAGTACTCTAAAATTAGGGCCAAAGCTGGTCCCGTCAGCTTTACTTAACATTTACAAATATATGGAAATTGATATTACCAAACTATTGTATATCAATGTATTATGTATTGTGTATCAATGTATTAGTTGAACTCCACAGAATTCATTGAACCCAACTGGAATCGTATAGCTTTTGTAATTTTGCTATAAATCGAGGATAAAGTTGAAAAATTGCGATTTTTTCCAAAATCGATTTTCTCAATAACTGATATTGCTGCGCAAAAATCGTGTTAAACAGTTTAATCTGATGCTGCGCCACCCCACGAAGCAAGTCGTGCATTTGGGCGCCGCCTTACAGAGAAAACCCTGAATATCGGCGTCAACGTGTTAAATCCTGGAACTTTCTTTATGGTCCGCTATATGGTCCGAATATGGGCCGCTAGCATGCTTGAAGAAAGCAATCGCAAGAAAAGTATTCAGTTTTTTTTTAACTTTCATAATGATGTTACTGTTTAAATCTTCTTAAAGAACTTTCACGCGGAATGAACAAAAATGTATATGACAATGTATTAGCTCGCCAGCTTTGTACAATACAATGCTGCCTTTCGTTTCCATTTACCGGATCCATCAACAATTATTCGGTGGTTCGGGAAAATAGATATTTGATCTGGCATTTTCCGAAGACATAGCAGATGATCGATTTTCTATTATAAAGCCTTTTTTTATAAGGAATGGTCAGAAAAATTGGTTAAAAAAATAATTTTTTAATTAGTGGATCTTAGGCTTCTTTAGTTTCTTAGGTCTGATGTAGTTTCCTTGTGGAATTTCGAAAAAAATAAAACTACACTATAAATTATAAAAAAAAAAAAGAAAAAAAATTATCAGACATGCTACTAAATTCTTTCGATAAAATGAAATGTGAGTTTGCTCTCTAAGTCTTGAGTCAGAAGCTGTCATCTGCATTTTTTATTGCTTCATTAACGGGTCACATACAAACAAGAACGATTCAATACACGGCTACTTTCTCTGAGACGTTGAATGATTTGTTCGATAATTTAAATAGTAAATGCCTCGTGATCCTAATCCAAACAAGTGTGCGTTTTGGCGATTTTGCTCTAACGTAGCAAGTAATTTAGGAAAACAATTATATAATACGGGAAATTGGTTTGTTGTTTCACCAAAAGGTTTCAAAGCACCTCCTTGTTTTTTGGGATTACGACAATTTGTAAGTGTTACTTTGCAACTGTGGAACGATTTAGAAGAAGAAGGAATTACGTTTTTAATGACTTCGTGGCTCAAGACTGATTGTTTGGAAAACTTCTTTTCCGTTTTGCGAATGCACGATGCCACTTATAATCTGAATCTTTTGATAAAAACAGTGCCTCTTACGATTCGAAAAAAATATCTTATTACATTTACAAAGTAGTTCTAATAGTAGAAATTGCATGCTTGATGATAATACGTCATTAGTACCGGAGGATATTATATCACAATGTGAAGCAGTCACGTCGTCCTCTGATATTTCATCTTTTATTGAAGAACATACTGATGATGACAGTATTGATATGCATGTTGAAGTTATTTGACATTAATTCGGACAACAGTTCGGATTCGTAGGCTCCACTATGAAGACGCGTTCAAAATTATTGCATTTGAAGAATCTTTAACAATTAAAAACTTTTTTATTTTTTATTTTTTTAACAATAACCTACGTGTTTGTGAGCTTTATAACATTCTCCTTCTTTGTTTGCATTTGTTTAGTTCTATTTTTCAGCATGTGTATATATGTATATATGCATTACGTTGCTTTTTCGCTTACGTTCCACCACTTATATAATTTCAAGCATGTGTAATATTTCATTTTCCTGTAAAACATACACATTTTTTTTAACGGTACCATACATGTGACAGTCTTTAACTTTTTCTCTTTTTCTCGTCAAGTGTTTATGAATGATTATGAATATTAAACATACTCTGGGATGATAAAAACCTTCTTTCATATCTGCACGTGGTCCATCCCTATTAATACTATTACTTTACTATCCAAATTTTCAAAAATTTAAAAATTTGATTACAAAAGGAGTAGTGGAACTAAGGGGAGGGAAAGGTATGTAACAATTGCATGTATTAAAAGACAACTTATTTTTGCATTTTATTCTACATTTTTTTATTATACATATTTTATTTGACATTTTACGGCAAAAGTTAACACATTTGAAGCCCTGTACTGAGGTGCAACATTTTTCGTTACGATCTTGTTGCGATCATATCATATGTCTTCTCTTGATGAATGATTCCCTATGAAAAGTATGTAGCATAATTCGCGTATGGCTTAATTTAGCTATATGAAGTTAGATATGTCGGGAAAAAAGTAATACAGGTTGCAAGCAGTGTTGACGGTGACGCACACCGTTCATATGTCAACTTCCACATACGACAATGTATTTCTACAAGGCATTTCGCGTGGCCCCGGGCTTATGGATAGTCCGATCATTTTCAAATAACTTGACAGTTTCGGATCTATTCAGAAGGTTTTCTCTCCCTCACTCTTTCTTTGTCTGTCTGTCTGTCTGTCTGTCTCTCTCTTCAAGCTCAATGTATTCAAAAAAAATTATAATAGCTTGGCTATGTCAAGAAATTCGATACATGGGTCCCTCATCAGCTTAAGGAAATTCATTTGACGCAACGTATTAGCATCTGCGATTCGCTTCTGAAACGCAACGAAATTGATTCATTTCTGAAACGACTGATTACTGGCGATCAAAAGTGGATAGTTTATAAAATCCAGATGACACTAAAAGCTGAGATGCACCAAAAAAAGATCATGCTGTCAGCTTGGTGGGATTATAAAGGAATTCTGTACTTCGAACTTTTACCAGGAAACCAAACGATTAATTCAAGCATGTACGTTCAACAACTCGCCAAACTGAGCGATGCAGTTCAAGAAAAGCAGCCAGAATTGGCAAATTGTAAGGATGTTGTTTTCCAGCATGATAATGCAAAGCCCCACACATCTTTAGTCATTCGCTAAAAATTATTGGAACTAGGTTGGGATGTGTTGTCATATCCACCATATAGCCCTGACCTTGCGCCTTCAGATTATCATTTATTTCGTTCCATGCAGAACTCCTTAAATAGTAAAATTTTTAATGACGCTGATGATGTAAAATCACATTTAATTCAGTTTTTGTTGGCAAAAATCAGAAGTTTTATGAACATGGAATTATGATACTGCCTGAAAGATGGCAAAAGGCCATCAACAAAAACGGACAACACCTAATTGAATAAAGTTATATTTTTAAACAAAAATTTTGAATTTTCCTTCTTAAAATACGTAATCACTAATGATTTAGTAGAATTGATCGTCTCAAAAGCCAGGTTAGAAATAAGATAAATGACACTACTGTTAATTCGATTTCTTAGTTTCCATGTTACTCTATTTGCTTCCAGAAAACGCTAATGATTCTCTTGGGTAAATTCACGTTTCATTAAATTTCATTTAAGTAATAGATATAAGACCTAAGTAAAAATATGTCTTTTGTTGGAATAGGAAATTTTTTAAAAAATTAACAGTAATTAAGATGTTTAATCACCAGAAATTAACAAGACAATTATTCTTAAAATATTCAGGCATTTATACATTCGTTACAAGATGAATAGCTTATTAATAAGGAGAATTTTAATATCTTTTCTAAATATATCCAAAAATACCATATGCACAGTATATAATATAATTTATAATTTATTTTAACCTAATGGGATAATTTTTAACAAAAATTCAGTTACATGATACATGTAATGATAAGTGAATTGTATATATAATAATTCTAACAGCCAATGACGTATAAAGTAGAAAGATCATAAACATAAAATATTTCGATCGATGTGTTTCAATCAATCATTCCTTGTGTTCAAATAATCATTTACATATATGTAATTATGTTATAAAATTGTATGGGATATTCAACAATCTGTATACTACCTACAAGTATTCCTCGATTTGATATGTAAGGCAGTTGATCAGCAATTAAAATATTGTGAACACATATTTAAATCGTAGATACATAGAACTCAGATAAATTTTGTTATATTTATAAGCTCTTTCAACTTTTAAATATTATTTGAGATATCTTGATTCATACGATATACTATATTCAGACTTATTCGTTCATTAAAAATTACTTTCAGGGCAATTATATATGTCAGGGAATATTCATAATTTGCGTATTACGAATTGGTATGAATACCTACAATAGCGTTTATTATCGTGCTAGTGAAAATTAGCATGTAAGAGAAACTTTCTTATTTAATAAGAGACATACGAAAGGCCTACAATCATTTCTAGAATTGAAAGTTCAATATATAAATTTCAGAGTCATGTATGTATGTATTCTATAAATTCCTTTGGGTATATAAAGAGATATGGAAGATTTTATTCCATACTATCTTCGGTATCAAACAATATCAAGATCCTTACTCAAATTGTCAAAGTACGTATAACTGTAAAATGTAAAATAGGACATATTTACAATTTCTTAGGGACTATTTCTGGTTCACACCAGAATACACATTGAAGTATTGTCTAAGACTTTCTTTATCAAATGTTGGGATATTAACTCATTATTCTTGAAAATAGCTATGCTGGAAGACTAGATTAATAATGTCTACAAAATTTAACAATAAATTCTATAAAATTTATCCATATCGTTTAAATAGAATCAAGTCATGAGCAGCCTACACTTCAATAAGTAATATTTCAATATAACGTACCATCAATGCCCTCGTCTTTTAACATGTTGACACAAATATAATCACTTCCATCATCGATCCAGAATTTCACCGTTAAATCATATAAATTATATAAATAAATCGTTCATCGATTCATCCACCTTAATCGTCATTCGATTCATTAAGTGTATTTGCCTAAAACACTATGATCATTGTCTACATTATATTTGTTTTTGCCCCTAATAATTTTCACGATTAATGCTATTACTTCGGATTTACTTTTGTATATAGCTGGCTGAACGAGTGAGCTAGCATCAATGTAACTATCAGTTTTCACTGTAAAACTTAAGAGACCCTTGTGTCTTAGATATGCAAGTCAAATCCAGCTTCAAAGTATAGGCGGTTGTAGTTTCGCTCGTGACAAAACGTATCTTCAAACGATCACGAAGCTCGTTTAACTAACAACTCGGCTAAACCTACAGGCTATAGCCGAGGAATCGTGTTATCGCAGGATCCTCGAGAATAAAACGAATCTCGATTAGAAACGTGGAAACGATCGATTTATCAGATACCGTGATCGAATTCATGATATCCTTCGGCGCCAGTGAATACAACATCCACCCAAACTCTCATAGCCTCTGGACTCGGTGCCATTAAATGATACAGTCTAGATGATGTTTTGACGATGAAAGTCAGTGACGGCTGTGGCGATCGTACAGTATTCATGTGGTCCACATAGACTTCTTCAATCGACTAAACATAAGAAAACATTTTGCGTTGTTCTATTATTATTGAAATTGTTGTTCTATTATTGAAAAATCAACTTAATATTCGACCAGTTTTACAAGTACTATCACTTATTTCTGCGTGATAGGTTGCACTATCCATATATGTAAGTAGGCAATTCATCGTTTATTTCATTTCAGTTTTATGAGTACAACTCGCATTTTGACCTACTTAACCCTTCGTGTCAAATATCACAGTTAGTAGCAATATCAGCTTTCGCAAAAAATTCTGTTGTTTTCTTGGATCTATTCAAAAGTATTTCAATACGTATAAATAGAATATAATTACGTATAGATATAAATAATATAAAAAATGTATTATCTACTATATACTATTGTTTGATATTTTACTTGTATATTTACCATGTAAAGTTATGGTAGATTTTTGGAAATCTCTAAATAATGATTTGCAATATAATATCTATATAAAAAATGTGATAACCCTGTACATATGTAATATACCTGGAAGTAGATCATTCCGCGCGCCTTCCTGGACGAACTGTCGCTATAATACGACAACGTCTTCCTCTTCCGGTCGAAGACGAACCACCGTTTGTTCCAGTGATGAAACTTTTTGCTCATTTTTGACAGGTAACCACTGCAACTGGTCGTATCGACCGTGACATCGTGTATTAGGGGTAACTGGTGTCCGGCGGTCTCAATGTGATGCCTCAGGTCCAGGGACTCCGACTTGATGGGGAGGTATCTCGTAAGCGGCCTCTGCGTCCATAAATCATCGAATTTACAAACCGTGAAACTGAACTGTCAAGTTAAATTACCGCTTAAACAGTATTACCATACTGTTACGCATCGAATTGCGTGAAAATAGAATCTAGAATTTGTGGACACGAACGTTCTAATACATATTAGAATTTCATTTTCTTAAAAAGACGATGGAAATATAATTTTCCATGATAGTTTATTATCGTGAACATTTAGGTTTCAAAGCACTAAAAAAATGACAGTGATTCGACTAATTCGTAACGTATAATTGGAAAAAGATCAGTATACCTGCAGTTTTGCCTTTTCACGATGTTTGACCGGTTGCAGTGGTCCAAGGGTATCCATTTCGCTGGAAGTTTGTGAAAGAGGACGACTTCCGTTTCCGTCGATTATTCCACCGCTGTTATTGCTAAGTCTCTCGCCTTCCATCGATGTCCTTTGATCGTCTCTCATCTGTAATACAAACGAATATCGCGTGTTAAATGAAAAAAGTAAGTGCTACTCGAATCACATTACTTAGGCAGATATTTCCATTAAAATCAACTTAACTCATCTACCATTTGTAGGATCTGAATCACTTCAATATACTGAGTCTTCTACAAATAATCGAGTAAGATCTTTCCAATATATAAAATAATCTAAACGATTATTCTACTGACAAGGAAATAAAAAAAAAAAAAAAAAAAAGAAAAAAAGAAAATGCCAAACAGAAAAGAGAAGAACGAAAAAGCTATGCATCGTCTCTAATCTACATTTGAGCGATTTGTCCAGAGATGTATATGTACATACATACTACGTATTATACATATATTTGCTCTCTAACCTACGTTATTTATAAATCTCAAATCGAAGGAGATTATACGTGAGAATCACACCTGTTTATGCTGTTCCTTGTAAACATTTTTTTCCCTTTTCTTTTTTTCTTCGAGAAAAGAAGACTTTCAAAGATAATCTTATAAGAATCGATTCAAAAGAGAATGCAACTAATTGAAGATGAAACTCTTCCCATATTTCTTTTTGTATCCGAACTTGACGAGACAATGTCGCGTCGCACTGTGACAATGTCTTAAAGTTTCGTTCGTAATCTGGTAATTTTTCATTTCGCGGCAAGGAACGATAGGAATTAATGGATTGCTGGAAATAATTCAAACCAACGCTCGTTAGGTCACGGCAGGCTGTTAAAGATATTTAACGAGAAAAATTTGCGCAATGAGGCGAGCCAAAAGAATGGCGTACGGGTGAGAACGATAATTCCCGTTGCCTTTTGTCTTCCTTCGTCCATTAGTCAAAGGGCTCGTGTACCGTTTTGTTTCGCTGAAACGGGCAACCCTCTTCGATAATAATGCGTCATGCGTTGGCTCGAACAATCGGGGAGAACGGATTTTAAACGAACTTTCACTGAAATCGAAATTTCACGTAATAGCATTCTGTTTTCGGTCATGTTTTACTTCGCATATATGTTCATCGAGACTTTTTTTTTATTTATCATATTGAAAATTGAATTCTAGAACTCGTGATTTTTATAAATCTGCTAAGATTATAATTAATTATTTACTATTTTTTATCTATTTAGTAAGTAAGTATATAAAATATTTAAAAAATCCAAGGACACTGGAACATGTCACTATTATTCTTAATCTAAAAATACAAGTTTCTTCATTGTAATGCCTGTCTCTAAGATTGTTCTTTGCGTCTGTCACTATTTTTATCACCAAGTAACACATACAGCTTTGCTGTTCGAGCCTCATAAATTTTCTAAACGGTATAATTTTTTACTCTCTTATGCTATGCTCTTATGTTAAAATATACAATACCAACGAAACGTTATTCAATTGTCATGCAAAATGTTTACGAACTAATTCGTTGTTGTTAATAAAAAATAAATAACGAAGCAGAAAACAAAATGCAACGTTAAACTAGTTATAAAAGATATATGTATGTCAGTCCATTTAAGACCATTTCACACACTTCATCTATTTATCACTTACTCGTCGCCGACGAACGTGCTTCTTTTTAGTCCTGTTCTTCATGTAACTCATCCACATCAGAGACATTTTGAAATCCTCTACTGTACTACTACTACTTCCAAACAAAGAGATAAACGGGGCAACAATACTATCATACAATTACAAAACAAAATATCTTCCAGTACCCAGCATCGATGAGGATTATCCAATGGTCGTTACTTTTAATGAATTTTAATACTCGATTTTTTAATTAATTCCTTCGATTATGAACAAACAAAATATAGAAGCTTCGGTGAAACGTGGTCAGGCACACCGAGCGGTTGAATCCTCCAGTTCGAAACGGATGAACGACAGTGAAGAACTGATGTCCACGAACGAACGTTCGTCGTTCAACAGGCTGGTCGCAGGTTAAAATGCGTCTCCCTCCCTCTTCTCGAAATCTTGTTGTACGCTCTGGAAATCGGTGGCTCATTCACGAGCAAAGTCATCATTGTTGGCACCGAAGGTGCCGATGACCATCCATTTGTTTAACAATGATACAGAGGGGATACAGTGTTGTTTCTGTATTCTACGTAGCATTTGAGGAATCTGCGTCACTGGGTTTTATGTGAATTTTATTTGACATCGAGCGTTGCCGTGAAAAAGTTCACGTACTATTGCGGAGTTGCGTAAGTCGTAAGCCGGCGAAAACAATTTTCGTTTATCATTCTTTGATCGAATCGATGTCACTGTTCGTTTTTTCTCTCGTTTTTCCTTTTCCTTAGCGAAGATGAAGAGATTTGAAATATGAGTCGCATTAATGTGGGTGGAAATTGCATAAATTGTTGATTTTATTGTCTTGGAATGCTCAATGAAGGATCATTAAAAGGTTTCGAGTAAAACTGAAATGTCATTCGGAAAACAGTGATCATCCGAAAAAAGATATCAGTGGACAATAGTCGTATCTTTATATACAATTTATGAATACATATCTAGAACCTTCTAGACTTTGTTAGTAATGTATGAAAATATCACGTAATGGTGAAATGACGGTTAGTTAGCTAGACAATTTCATAGCTGCACTTTCATAGCGAAAAGATACGACATACATATTTCTGGGACTTTTAAGATTTTGAATAGTATATTTCTTTATTTTTTTTTGTACT
This sequence comes from Bombus fervidus, assembly GCF_041682495.2. Classification (NCBI taxonomy): domain Eukaryota; kingdom Metazoa; phylum Arthropoda; class Insecta; order Hymenoptera; family Apidae; genus Bombus; species Bombus fervidus. Next base: position 4,992,604 of record NC_091523.1, on the reverse strand, counting down.
GTAAAAATGCTAGATCGACATTTATAGAATACTTGTACTTTCATTTTAATTTCATACTTTACAAGTTGTTAGCAAAGTTGTAGAGAGTTATTACTTCTATCATTTTTTTTTCTCGCCTTTGAATCGCGTAAAAACGATATGGCCATTGTTTCGTATATTATGCGTACGATTGAATTACATTTGTTACATTTTTCTTTTCGCATAGCTATAATCGTGACAATGAATCATTGAAAAAGGTGGAACGAAAGTAAGACTGAAAAAATTTCGTACAGATTGAAACGCTGAGCTGGCTAAATCAATAACGCGACAAAAATAAAAGGAAGATCGACAGGAAATTCATTACAAATTGAAAAGTAACTCCTTTTGTTGTTTCGTAACAATTCATCACGAGTTACTGTTAAATCGAAAAGCTTTTTTCTAGAAGGTATGGATATATCGATATTATCATGTTTTGAACGTAGGTAAAAAATAAATTAAGTTTTTTCTAATCATATTAAATGTTGGCTAAAGGAAAATGGAATTTGTGAGGAAAATTACATCTTGCAATTGAAGTTGATAGCGATGGTCAATTCGCAAATTCTATTCGCACATAGACGTTGGTCGATTTTGCAACATTGACGCATCGAGTCATTCGAGTCCTAGATACGCGAGTATCATCGCAAAAATACACAGCCGGCGACGAAAACGTTCGCTCCAGAATGTAGCGGATATTTGTGAAATACGCGTTCGGAAGTTCGTGTTTCTCTTCAGCACTGTAAACTACGTATCGTGAAAGACACGATTCCATTACGAAAATGAGACTCGTTTATTTATAAAATCGTCTCGTGCGCATGACATTGTGCATTGATATTTTTTATTCAGCGTATACGAATTATACAATTCTTCTTCGTCGTTTTATCATACATACTACAGCTAACAGATCTTGAAGATTATTAGAGCAAACAATCTTTACATGAAACTTTCAACTCGTATGAAACTACACATCGTCCTTTCAAAATTTGCAGAAATTCTACCATTCGGCAAGAAGTTGAACTCCAAGTGTATACTGTTGATAATAAGAAGCGTGTTTCCATCAGCGGAAAAAAAGGAGTCGTCACACTCGAGACCTTCCGCTATTTGAAACGGCGAGTCGACAAAGGAAGCACGCGAAAATCGACGAGTTCGTGGAACACATACGAGGAAGCGATTCGTGTTATTCCTTACGGTCGACCGTAAAACTTCTTCGTCCGCGCGAACAAGTAGACGAAGCGAATTCTTCAGGGTTCGGTCGAAACAAATAAAAAAAAAAAAAAAAAAAAAAAAAAAAGAAAAGAACTCGACGTCGCCTGGTCCCTTGCGATTGTGACGCTTTTTGAATATCCTGCTAGGAGGAATTACATCTTCCTCGAATCAGGCCTCATTGCGAGTATACAAATGTTTGTCGATCGTTTTGAAGATATGATTTTAAATTTAGAGATACGACATGTTTGAACAGTTTGACAGTAAGTTTGTAGAAAGAATCGTTTGATGTTTGACGAGTATCAATATTTCCTGAAAGTTGCTGAGGTGATGATCGATAAATTTGTATCGATGATCTAAAATTCTTATAAGTTGTGACCCTAAAGGAATCACAAAGTCATTTTTGGAACATAAAAGTTGAGAATGAAAAATGTCTAACTCTGGACTAAAGGAAAAGAGACACGAAGGACCCGATTATTTCTTTTCCAAATAAAAATACAGACTACTAATTATATTACCAGTAGAGATAAATTTACGCAAAAGAGATTCTCGTCATTTTGGCATTACCCTTCTTATTATCCAATAGAAATAAAAATAAGATTTCTGGTCGTTACTTTACACATACCTATTTTAGAAACAGTTCGTGCAATGAAATCATAAAATGAAATCAACAGATATCCTAAAAGATGAAATCTGCATTGTAACAGGATGTTAGCACGACTATAACATTCAGAAAGCATTTACAGCTATCCAGAAATTGGCAAGTTAAACACCTAGTCCAGACCAGATTCACTGCGCGGTATACATTTACGGTAACTTCCGAAAGGAATTGTCCGACGTCTTCCACGTTATCGGCAGAAATAATCGACATGGGAAAGGCAAGAATCTTCGTCTTATTAATACTCGAAACCTGTTTTTGATAGTACTAAAGCGACATTTTTGAAACAACGTGACATACTACACTATTCCGGAAGTTTCGTCTGAAAATCTCAATAAACATGTCATGATTATACAGTAATTTTACGTGTACATGCAGCTCTCACGATACAAGTCTCGCGTGTATATTTATGCGTTAATGAGCACTGCTCGTATGCGAGCAACGCGAACTGCATCGCGTACTACGCGTGAATTGCTGATAGGAGATGATAAATATTAAAAACGCGTAACAGAAAAATTTTACACTAATATTTACGGTGATTCGTGCATATCGTGATTCGTATAAATGTCAGAAGAACAGATTATATAATGTATCGCGTGTGAAAATATTCTTATGAATGAATGTGGAAAATAGTCTGGAAATTAATTTAATCTATAAATAATATAAAAGAATGCACATACTACGAAAAGAAAAATAAATAATACAATCAATAACGTTTCTTTAAACGATTACCAAATAAATATATTTATCTTATGAGCTTTTACTTCGATGAAAAATTTCACATCGTGGTCACACTTGCCTCATTGCAGTCATACTTTCGTAAAGTTGAAATATTCCAACGATGGTTATAAATGTAAGAAATTAAGTTGAACATTCCATGAATCTTTCTTTTTTAATAGCATATTATAAATTCCTTATATGAAACAAGTTTCCCGTATTAAAACTTTTCTTAGTGTGCGAGTAATTTAAGATCTGTCTTCGTTTCATTAAAAGACATGACATAAAGCTACTCCTCGACCCCGGATGATTTTATTGAATCCGTTAAGTACAGTGGTCGCCGGTCGTAATTACTAAAATTAGGCTGTCTAAGTGAACGTTCTGGATGATTGAAATGATCGAGTAAGTTTGACATACACGATCAATTTTCTCATTTTTAAAATTTTTCGAATAACAAACTTGTTTGCTGTTAATTCTGTGCTTTTCTCCATTTTCTCTTGTATATTAAATAATATTGAATTAATGTATTAATATATTAATATTAAGTAATAAAATAGATATTAAACTCCAAACAAGCTACGATCGTAAAAAACGGAATAAGTAATGAATTAGCGATTTTGGAAACTAGTTTCTGCAAAAATTATAAAACATATGCTGTTGATAAAAAGTATGAATTAAAGAACAGGTTATGAAAAAGTAATACTTATAAATTTATTGACTGATGGAATATAGACTAAATATAATTAATGATTTAAATTCGTGTAATTTTGAAATAGAAAGACTATATATATAATTATTTGCAATAAGTAATTGCTATAGCTTTTATAAATTTTCCAAATTTCTCACTCCACTGCACTTATTTGTCCATCAGTCTGTTTTCAACGTATTTTACACAAACCAAACCAGAAATTGATTCGAATTTTAAAGTGAATAGACATCTCATCGGATGACTAACCACTCAACTTTTATCGGCATCACGGTGAACAGTAGATAAATATAGCGACAGGACCTTTTGTTTGCTTTTTGACGATAGAACTTTTAAGCTGAAACTCGTCAGTAGCGATAAGAAACAGAATTTCCTATAATTATCGATTTTTCTTTTTGTTATATACATATATATACCACCAATATTATCTGTTTAATTTTCTGTTTCATTTTTGTCCTAATCGACGTGGTTAGAATTCTATCATTCAAGTTTAATATAAAAGATCAAATGTGAGACAATCTCAGTGTTTTCCACTTGAAATGCTCCAAAATATTTGAAAATATGATCTATCTAACATATTGTAGTGGTAGATATTTTGGCAAAGCTATCAACGATTAGAAAACCGAAATCGTGGAGCAAAGAGAACTACGACTCATTTGAAATTTTGTCAAATGACCCTGACTTAATTTCGATGTTCAGACAAATTCGTAACAAAATTTCTTTTCACTATGTTTTTTGCTCCCTTTATACAAAGCAGAACGCGGCTCGACCCGTCAAAAGTCTTCGACATTTTGTTAGCGAAGATGAGTCACATTTTTCTTAAAGCATGAAAGTCTTGGCATCTAGACGAAATATGCGTCTCCTCTAATTTACCCCGAACCAGCTTTAAACATTCATGAGAAATTGCTATGTCACGGTCACGAGTTCAGTCTCGAGTTAACCGTCTCGTCAAGCTTTAATGATTGTGAATGCCACGAAACTGTTAATAAGTACTTCTTAATCGGAAATGTGCATTTCCCTTCCATCTGCACTGACCAAATTTTTCTGTATAAGACCATTTTTCATTCCATTTTCAATAGAATAAATCTTTGCAAAAGTTCTTTAATCGCCAATCGATATTTTTCATCGTAACTGAACATACATATATCTATGTTTTTGAAGAATTAGTATTCTAAGAATATATCACCTTAACAGCTGCTAATTATAGAAAAGCTAATTAAGAAGCAAATTTTGCAGAAAGACCTTTTTATGTACTCACGTTATCATTTTGGAGCAGACTGTAGGAATTATTCGAAGGTCCTGGACTGGATGACGTGAGCTCCGAAAGTTTGCTAGCAGACAATTTCTCGTTGGTTCCACCCTCTGCACTGTCGCTGCTTCCGCTACCACTATAAATTTAATGTCGTTAATTGATTTTTATCTTCAAATGGTCATCGAAATCGCATTGATAAAAGATATTCAATTTATTCGTAATGACAAGGATAAACGAAAATTTGTACGTCAATTTTTTAAATTAAATTGTACCTGCGGTATTTGCACTCTACAGTTAGTTACTTTCCTATTCATATCGATTTTAAAATTGACTTTGAAATATACTTAGTTGCCTTGAGATTATTTATTTTATAGTCGAATTAAAATTACAATTAATCCTCTATAATAGCATATATAACATTGGAGTTACGTAATCATGTATCTATTTTATCTTTTTGTTTGTTCGTATTGTTTCTGTACTATTCTATTCTGCCGTTGTAACATCGTATAATTGCACCAAAAACAAATAAACTCTGATGAACCGCAACATTTTTTTAATAATAATAGATAAAGTATATTCCTATATATCCTTTTCACTCATATTCAAACTGTATGTCTACTTTTTTTCCACATCTTGGAACACGTCAAAAGAATCTAAGCTGGCATTGACAATAATATCTGCGGTGAAAATTTTCGCAAAACAATTCGAAATCACATCGATACGAAAATTAAGCGATGGATTAGGCACTAATAATTTACAGCACTAATTCGGAACCAGGAACGATTCGATGCATCGTTAACTAGGGAACAATAGGAAATTTTCAACCAACGATTTCTACAGTATTTCGACAGTTACAAAGAAAGTCAGAAAATAAATGGAACGAGATAAACGATTGGATTGTTGGTTGGCAACGAATTCGAAGCAGCCATAAGCACCGTGGTAACCGGACCACACGAGTAATGCATCTTCCAACTGATTTACGTCAACCGCATCGAATATCACCGGTTTTTATCTTACGTAATCACCGATGTGATCTTCGAGTGATTCTCGTTTCGCGTATCGAACACCGTCCCGTAAACTTGAGCCACGCGAGATCGCGAAAAAAGCCGGAGAAGGCAGCAGGCTCTTCTAGCTGGCGAGGATCGCCACTACCAGCGAGGCCATAGCCGCAGCAGGTATTATTAAAACCTAACAAGTACAAAGTGACTCGGTCGACCGGTTCGACGGTGCCACCAGCATAGCATTTAATTCTTCTACAATGTTCAACCGAACTCGACGACACTCTTTTCAATCCCGTTGCTATGGAGACGTTGTCCTTGGCCCCCCAGGAACAGGGTCATCTTTTTCATTTCGTTTGCTCCTTTTGCCGAGCTCTCAGTGTCCATGGATGTGGTCATTGTCGAGAGGTGGAGCCGTAGCAGACAAAAAGAAGAGAGAGAGAGAGAGAGAGAGAGAGAGAGAGAGAGAGAGAGAGAGAGAGAGAGAGAAGTATATACAGGGTGATCCTGTTAGGTGCAATCGTCTCTTCTGTTACCTTATTGAAGAGGAGAATTCGTTAAAATGACTGTTTTATCGTTTTCTTGTAAAAATGTACGGGAGTAAAGGTTATAATACATACGAGGAAGTTTCAAAATATATTTCTGGTATATTGGTTAGGCTATTATTGGCTATTATCTTCGTATTTGTTAAATTGTAATTTTGACTAAAAGGTGTGATCAAATATACTATAAAGTGGTCGTTTAAATGGAAGCATTCTCATGGATATTTTGCCGAAATTTGAGTAAACTATTTGAAATAGAAGTTTTTTGATAAACGAATATAAGATGCGAGAGATAGAGAAAGAGAGAAAGAGAGGGAGAGAGAGAGAGAGAGAGAGAGAGAGAGAGAGAGAGAGAGAGAGAGAGAGATGACATTTGAACAGAACGAAGAGATCAAATTTATCTTAATTGTTAAGCTTCTCTATTTGGTAGGATCGTACATTCAGCACGTGCTGCAAACAAGAGTGACATCAATTTTGTAATTTATGGATTAATTTATAGGAATTAACAGCGGACAATTCGTAAGAAATTATAAGCAAGTTGCCGCGTATCTTATTGAATTTATTTTGAAATATATGCCTCGATTGAAACAGGGCGTTTCTCTTGTTATTACTCTCAGAAGCCATACAATGCTTCGTCATTAGTTATACAATAAGTATTGTATAATTATCTAAGGAACTAACACACAATTGTGTTAATTTTATACGTGTTACAAAGATCAGTTGACCTCTAACTTGAAACACTTTTTCTTAAAATTTCCTACATCTTCTCGACCAACCAAATATTTAATCAATGAAAATTACAAAAAAAAAAAAAAAAAAAAAAATGTAAAAACAAAATTTTTCTAAACTCACAAGTACCGATGACGAAATTCGCGTGAGTGCGTTTCCAAGGGTCGATAGAAATTTTTGTAAAGCCAATCCTTGCTGACAATGTAAAAGCGATTGCTGGTTAGGAAAGTAATCAAGCTGCATCCTCTGAACCTAGCTTCGTTAATAACGGACGCACCCACTTCCCTTGCGTTCATTCTCGTGCATTCTCCTCCCTTTAATTCGCACCCTCCCGATCACTCACGCGACCACTGTGCCTTCTCCAGGAAAATCCTTTAACACAATTTCAACACGACTTCTGATAAATTTTCAATTGCATCATTTTACTATCAATTTCTTCTTTTTCTCTAGAATAGACGATACCACGACGTTCTTCAACGATAAATATTTCCTTTCTTTTTCCTTGCTTTTCGTCTTAATGGATTCCTTGACTGCGTTTTCACCTTCGAAAAATGCATGCATCAGCATGTGGAATAACCTTGCGAGATTGCGACTACACGTATGTCGTAAATTTTTAAAATTTTCTTTGTAACTTTGTAAAATTTTTCTCACCGAATAAGATTTAGTTTTTAACTTTTACTCGAGTCGATAAAAATATTTTGATAAATCTCATGGTTATAAACGGAGATGATTCTGTCAAAGTATATTCTGGCACTTTCACATTTGTTGTAATTTCTATAACATATATGTACTTTGTTATCAAGGCTCCGTTTGCTTATGAGAAACAAGAGTTATAGTCTGCCAATGTAATCTGATGTTTAGAAAACAATAATCGTTCTGTAACGTATATAGGTATACATAAACAGTTTGGTGTCAATATAATGATATAATTAATAAAATACGATACCAATAAGCAGTTGAAACAAGACTTTCTGACAAAGAATCTTTAATTATTTATTAATTAATTTTGCTTATATTTCTTCTTTTCACAATGTTCGTTTTCTATAGTCTCTTCATTTATCACCGACGATTTCTTTAGGTCATCGATCGATCTTTTGGACTTTCTACTCGATTCCGTCCCACGATAAATCTTAAAGCCGCGCAATACACTTTTACGAGTACTACCTATCAAATAAATCAATCTTTATACCGCTGGGTCCATCGTGTTCGCATTATTGCAATGTTCCTTTCTTTGTTATGATCTTACAATGCAACGATGCGTCCTTCTGCAACATACGTTATTCGAATTGCATTTACGATTCTGATTCCATTCATTACCACGAAATTCTATTCCTCGTGAATCGTTCGTTGCTTTATTTTCAAATTAAGAAGAGAAAATACTCGAAACACGAAACGTATTTCACCATCGATATAGCCGTAAAATTTGATAAGATTCGTATATGTTTCGTTCGAGTTGCGTTTATCTTATCACTGAAATAAAATTTCAAATTTTTCTGTTACAATCGTGATTAAAGTCCCACGATTTCTTCATTATCGAAGACAGTTACTACGGGATCCGTCGCTCATATGAGCTATCCAGAAGTTAAATCGATAAATTTCACTTTTTACAAATTTCTCGACTGTAGAATCAAAGCTCGATATGATTAGAGCTCAACTTTTCCTAACGGTTCTGCTTCCGTATAACATATATATTCCTCTCAAGAACCATCCTCTATATACGTGTTACATCGGTCTCGAAGCCTTAATATCCATTCATTTACAATTTTCGTTTAACTCACAAAACTTGTCACTTAGAACTCTATGTTTTTCACTGATTCACGCGAGATTCTTACAATATATATTTGTTCTATCTGTCTCTAGAGCACCAAAATCCTGCCTTCTAGCAATAAACAACGTCTATCTTATCGAGTCTATCCGAACTACTAGAGTTCCTACTCAATGTACACTTTCATTAACCACAACGAGTAAGATGACGAGGAAACGACGTGTCAACAGCGTCAGCTAACCGCGGAAAGGCAGCTTGTTGCAACAGATACCGTATCGTTTGATAACACCCCACCCAAGCGTATCCAAGTAACGCGCGGGACAAGCAGCAGAGCCGATAAAGCGTTTTATTGCCGGCAGCGTAATCAACCGGACAATCTACGATCGTCGACGCCGATTCCGATGCTTTCTCGCGTCGCTCCTCCTTACCTATCAAGGCTGCTGCGACACCTTTTACTCTCGATGGGATTCCAGTTTCACGAAACTGCCCGATTAAAAGTGACGCGACGCGAGTAGATCACGTGCGCCATGTAATTCTTGCACAACCCGTTCCATTTACAAACAAAGGAAAAACTCGCGACTATTTGTTACGTGAAGGTCTATTAAATGTTACGGATAGCCGTGTCTTGAGTACCTCTTAATTTTGTGAAAATCGTGTTCTCACATTTTTCTTTAAAAAAGAAAATGCCAATGTTTAACATAAACTAGTCAGAATCAGAGTCTAACTCATTGATGATCGATGTTAACAAACATGATATTCGTCATAAGCGATACTAATATTGTAGAAATCACTGATCAGTGATCTTTATAGATTTATTTATTGTGATTTAAACAGGAAACGATGGTTATTTAATGTGAACTTAATGCACTAATATGATATAACTAAGGCAACTAAATTGATAATTCACGACTCGCAACTTACAATTAACAGTTCATAACAACTCGGCAACTAATGATTAACCAACTCGCAACTCGCTCTCAACTCGACTTGACTCAACTGACGACTCACAATTCACAATTTACGACTCGACAATTCATGAGTAACAATTAATCCGCAACTACTCGTAGCTTCCTCGCAATTCTCTCGCAACTCTGTCGTAACTCCCTCGCAATTCTAGTCGCAACTAGACTAACCGCTACCTTTCACACCACGGTTTTGGTATTCCTAGCACGCACATGTGTTCCACAGATGTGGATGACCCATGATCAAGTACACCTTTTTTAATTACCCAATGCCGTAAAGGGCCACGGGTATATGGCCCATCGAGATTTCCCATCTTTCTCGCCCCGTTAGCACTTTTAATGTTTTTTACCTGTAGTTCATCGGAATTTAGTTGATCGGGATACTACAATATGCTGAAAACATATAAACGTGTCTGACAATATTTACAGAAATATTTACACGATATTTTAACGCATAACAAGTGAAATCTTTTGTTCTTAACTTAAAATCGTGGCGGTTGTATACAGCTCAAATTATACCTTTCAGTTAAATCGATAAATTAAATTATACCAATGGTTACTGTTAAGTCCCGTGACCCTACCACATACTATAATCCATCTTCGGTCAAGATGGCCACCAGCTCTATAAACATACTCGGATCCGCAATAATCCTAAGGAACCGTCATAAGATTTAGCATTTCTTACTTTACTGTCAAGGTCCTTAATTACTACAAACATCTTTCAAGTCGAGACGTTTCTTAGGGTTATTGATCATTCAGGTAAAACATGGGAATCCCATGTGCGACGTTCAAGGGTCACTTCCACCCGCAAGCGACCATTGGTGAGAAACGGCCAGCACCCATCACTAGTTTTTCCTGCAAACCTTACCGTCACAGAAAATCACTTGCTAACAACTCTTCGCTCAAGACACTTCTACATCTCCCGCACGCACATCACTCGCGGACACTTATATTCTTCAAAAGTTGTTGGAAATAAAGAGTTACATTTAAACTGTTAACTCAATGTTACAATCATTCAAACCACCCCTATTATCTTCACCGAAATAGGGGATCGGCTGGTTGGTGGCGTCGATTATCGTATCGAGACGAAAATTTACGACTCTCGTTGACGTGTTATACTGCGAATGCATCTCCCCGCAAAACCGTCGAACAGTTACGAACGATCATTTTTAATTGAAAAACGCACGCGCTTTCTATTTCTGTTAACTGCATTGAGGGCTTTCTTTTTATCACTAAATCTACAGATAAGACACGTTCTGCCACTATTGCTAAAGTGACATTGTGTACGATCACTCGGAACGAGGCGATTTCGTCATTCGTGTATACTGTACACACACGTACAAAGAATATATCTATACTGTACACTTACTAAGCAATACTGTGAGCACTTTTAAATTTTTTATATTTCTTGAATGTTACGCAATCATGTTATCTATGTTCAAAAATGTTTTATCAGTTACCTATCTATATTTTCGTTATATATCGTTCGAAGAATTGTAAACTTTGCAAATGTTTGTGAAATCATTTTAGATTCCATACATTTTTCAATATTTAGAATTTGCAGAAAGATAACAATGGAAAATATCGCTTCACAAAATTCAGAACGTACTTGTCTCACCGTTGTTTCTCTCAGACTTTCAGGATTTTGTCGTGCGATTATCAAACACAAACCATGCAATTTTCATTTCTTCTCACTTTCTTATGATGCGTTTAAACCAGGCGAATGAATGCTCGTTCCCTCTCCACTTTAATAAAATGAACGGATTCACGTTTTCACTATCATTTTTTAATTTTATTAAAGTGGGGAGCGAACTAGCATTCGTTCATTTGTAAATTGGTTCAGCTGTAAACGCATCATTACGAGAACAAGCAAAGAATTGGGGTATGAAGGTGATTTGGGCTATGAAGGCGGCGTAATTGAACATGTGACTTACCTTTCTGCTGGTCCCGTTGAATAACTAGAGGATTCTTCTCCTGACTCAACACTGTTGAAAGAGGTACAGTTCATTTTTCTTTCTTCCCACTGCGACCGAACCTCGTCTTGAACTCTTCGTTTCAATTCCTCCACTCTTCGTCTTTCTTCCGAAATTACTTGGCTGCCTGTAACACGAGTAAAGTAGAAAATAATTTAATAGCATCAAAAGTTTCATTGTCTATTTAAATATTTTGTTAGATAATTCTCTTCGTAATTGTGTACTATAAAATTCATTTTGTTATTTATTACAATGCGTCTATAGAAATAAATTTTCTGTTATTTAACACATTTAGCTATACAATTTGTAAAGCCATTTACCTTGTTTGGCTAAATGAAGCTGTCGATTTCTCTCAATTTCTTTGAGGGATTCGATAGTCTTCCTTCCCAAGCTGCCCTGATTGTTTACAATGGGAGAGTCAGTAGTGACCCTGGAGATCCTGTCGAAGTCTTCCCTGCTCGGAGATCGTTTCTCGTCTCTGTTTTCGCAAGCATTCTGCGCCAATTTTATCAGTTCATCGTTAATCGCTCTAACTCGGTTTCGACCCTATGGCGATAAGAGACAAGATCAAACAAAAATCACGAACATCAGGCATTAACAACTGAAATATTCTGCTTGTTTTGTGAATAATCTACAAATTCACTAACTTCTTCCAACCGTTTCAAATGCGTTAGCTTCTGCCTTTCAAGGCTTCTTGCATCTTTAGTCGCTGTGCTTTTTGCTTCAGATCTCTGTGCTTCCAAGTGGCTCAATCGAACCTTTCTGGTCTCTATCTTGGTTGTCAATTCGCTCAAGTATCTAAAACAGACATTTACATCGCCAAATCTATGTTAGATTCAATTGTCAATCACCATATAATTAGCATACTAAAGTATATATTAATTTGTGAAAGAAGAACCCTTTCGTGGATTAGTTTAACAATTAAAATTTCTATAAAATCGATTCTATGTTACTGATCGGCTCTATCGATCATACACAGTTGATACGAGACAGCTTTATTGACAATAAAAATATAATATAATTATCATATAATTATATAATAAAATGTAATATAAAAATATAATTATTTTTGAGAATGAAAGATATATCACAAAGAAGGTAAAACAAGGATGAAAAATCAACAAGAATTTAAAGAAATTTAATCGCACAATCGTGCATGAAATACTTTACCTCTGTAACTCTTCCCTGGTTGCAAGTTTGCTCGCTTCTTCTTCCAAATGATGAAACTCCAAATCCTCAAAGGCCTTCCTTTCTGACTCCAGGACGTCTTGCTGAGCCATAAGTCTCTTGCTGATATTCTGTTGCGTGGTTTCATCCACGCAATTCGCCAATTCCTCTTCCAAATTGTTACAAGTCTGTTGAGCCCTTTGTACTCTCTGTTTTGCTTCCGCTTGCAAATTTGCTTGACTCGTGTTATCCTCGGCCATCTGTCTCTCCAGTTCGTTTATCCGCATCTGTACTTTTATCTTCTCACCCTCGTCTTGACTGAGTTTCAACGATTCCGACTCGTATTCTGCAGACAGCAGTGCTTTTTCTAATTCGAGCTGTCACACACAAAATGCACATAATTAATGCTTAAAGAATGTTATAGGAGAAACTATACCATTGTTTCTCTTAACAACCTGTTCTAAACTTTGTTTTAGGATTTTGATCCTGGAAAACAAGAGAACGAGCTTTTTCATAATTGTTCGTTTCTTCCTTCTAAAATTTGTTATTTTAGAAATGCTTGATGCACGAATGTTTGAACGTTACTGAGTAAGCTGGAGCAAGACTAAGAAGAGCAAAGGGTAATACCTTATCTCATTGCGAAATAAGAAAAAGTAAATATATTTTAACTCGAAGGTAAACGTAGATAAGAGGATAAGGTTCGAGTTCTCGATTATCCTTACCATCGAATACACTCATATCTTTAAACTCGAAATTATTCATTTGTCGGTACTATTTAATGCTAAAGGGTATACCTTTATAACACTGGGGGTGATTTGTCTCGCGATGGTTCTGTCACTTACGAAAATGGCATTCGTTTAGTTAGATGTGTGTGTGTGCGCATCTGATGATGCGACTGCAAGCTGATATTTTTGTTATTAGAAGAAGAGGAAATTGAACTTTCTATTGATGTGATCGAGAGCGACAAATTGTCGCTAGTGCGTGCATAACCAAATAAGTTCTTGTATTATTTTCATAGATGATAAATGGGAAAGAGACGAAAACTACTGCATACTAACGATGGTAACAACATTTTTCCTTTCGAAAGAAAAACTTCGATTTTAAAAAGTTGGTAGAATGCATAGTTAAAATTTGTTAAATCTTTCAGTTGAGAGAAAAAGGAATTAAATAACGGACCTCCCTACTAATTTCCTCTTCCTGGATCTCAATATCTGCGACGCTCCTTTTTAATACATCCATATTACCAAGGATATGCAATTTCTCATTCTGAAGAAACTCTATGTACTTCTTTCTGTCCTCCTCTTCGAGTTCCTTCCTTTCTTTATCAGCCTTTGCCTCGTTCGATTTCGCGTTGTCCTTCTCCGAATTGTTTTTTTTGGGAATCGTGCAAATTTCTTTGGATTTGGAAAGCATGGAAAGCTGCTCGATAGCCTCTAGAAGGTCGTCGTTAGATATTGCCAGCTTGTTCTCGATCATCTCGCACGATTTCGATAACTGGCCATTCTTCTTTGGCATGGAATGATTGTTTTGATTGCTGTTCTGTACAGAATTAATCAACACGTTCTCGTACAGGCTCATGTTCCCGTTTATCGAATTGTCGTAGTTTCGTGAATGCTTATTTGGTTGTCCGTTAATCTTCGCCCCATTCAATTGGATGGTTCCATAAGTGTCTTTCGTTAGGTCGAGGATTTGCGTGTAATTCCCACCGTTATTGTTAAACATCGACCCATCGATTGCCGTATTCTCGTAACCCGAGTTACGAACTTGTGAGATCGAACCGCAAAAACTATGGTCCCCGTTGTCATGAATGTTTGGCCACATCATGGACTGGCTGTTGTTATTGTTGTTCGGCGTGATCGCTTGTGGATGATTCTGTATGTTGTCTGTTTGACTGTCTGTATGACCTAACGTCTGGTTTCGACGATTTTTCGGCGAGTTACCATTTTGGAATATGATTTTTGAATTTTGCACACATACGTTCTCGTATGAGGCTGAATTTGATTGTTTCGCAGTGTCGAAGGAGAAGTGTGGTTGATTTTTAGATGGACTCTTCGGACTGTCGAAAGGTGAATTATAACCGAGTCGCTTGTCTCGTGGTAGAGAGCCATTCGTTTTGATTCTGTAAAAGAAAATGAAGATGTTGTAGACTTCAAACTATACAACCTCTATATTTAGTTCTATATTTAGTGATGTACGTATATGTATTGAAATTAGAAGCTAGTTATTGGATTATCATCATTATTGATTTATATAATATATAAATAAGGAAGACTAAACTTGTGACTGTTACTCAAATACGGATGACTATATGTACAAAATGCTGACAGAAAAAGTTGTACAAGACTTTTGTAAAAAATTGTCAAAAACATCAGCGAAAGCTCTTAACCCCTTTAGTGTCGTACAACGATACATCGAACTATATTTTAAAATAAATTTATAAAACGTTGTAAATGGTTGGATTTCTCTGCAGAAGCCCTATGTGATGTTCCATAAATTGAAAAAATCGTTTATGGGTTTAACTTCTTGTTATATCCCGTGATGAGGCTATATATACGCCTGTGTCATAAGACAATTCGACATGAGATTTGCTTGAGACCGTAATCACAGGTTTATATAACACTGTTTAGAACAGAATATCTCCTTATGTTTCACAAAATAATCTTGCATCGATAGGACGAGAGTAAAATTTTTGCTGGGCCTGTAATCTGTACAATAAAGGATTACACGGTGTACACATTAGTAATCATCAAAGCTAAGTAAATTATTTGTGTTGGAAATAGTAAGTAAGTATTATACGTTTTCAACAGCCGGATAATCTTAAATGTTTATAATAATATTAGAATGTTATTTCAGTGATGTTATACACGAATCACTTGTTTTGGAGCAAGTAATCCTTCTGACGCTTGCTGTGCATCATGGTATTATCATTTAGTTTTGTGTTTTAATATTAGAAATTTTGTTACAAATAATTGAGAATGCAGTATTTATACTTTACATTTTCTATATCAAACTATGACCAAACGATGATTCTTCTTATTTGCAAATACTGTTTATAAAAGAAAACTGATTTCTCCATTTTTTCTACTGATTTTGAATAAGTATTATTAGTACGATTTTCAACAAATATTGAAATACAATTGTCATTATTTTATTTTCTCTTTATTTCGTTTCTATTTTCCTTTTTGAATTTTGTAAATATCATTCTAACTTTTTTTTTATGATTTCTTTCTCAAACTTTACCAAATTACATCAAATTGGTTCGGTATTCTTCGCTTAGATACAATTCTTTTGATCGCCACTAAAAGGGTTAAAAAGCTCACTTTATGGTAGAATTCACCCTTAAGAAAATAATATCGCTATAGCATGAGAACAGTCTCTGTCTTATCTATTTTCTTTCAACCAAGATAGGCAAGCTACTCCTCGCCAAAAAAGGGTAGCGGGATTAAACCTAAAGTTGCTTGTAATATGTGCAACATAACGTACTACGGTCTTGGATGACGTATCAAAACAGAATTGCAAGTGATTCGCGATAAGTTCGAATCTTCTCGCAAGAAATGCAAATAACCCATTCACCTATTAGGTTGTCTCGGTTTTTCAACGGTGCTCTGCCTCTCGTACTCCGCGCACATGGCAAGGATTTCCTCGAGTCTCATTTTCTCTTGCCTCTCGACCTCCTGCTCTCGTAGCCTCTCCTCTTGCGCCTGTTTCCTCTTGTTCTCCGCCTCTCTCCGTTTATTCTCTGCGTCAATCTGTCTCTCTCGCAGCTCCTCCAGCGAGCAACCACTTCCGGTGCTAGGAGTCGGGCTCTTCACCCGTCCAAAGCTTCTCTTCGGCTCGTTGTACTTGGGATTACGATTAAACGCAGGACTCGGTGGCTGTATCCTCTTGATGTTCGGATTCGAACCAAAACCCTGCGCTCCAGCCACGCTCCTCAGATTTCCACCACAAAAATTCCCGTTACTGGGACTGTTACAAATATTAGGATTCGAATCAAATTTTTCCAACTGAAGATACTCGGTTGTCGTGGTCTTGGTAACAATTAAACTTTGACTCATGTCGAAATCCCTTGTCGTCAAGTCGTCGAGATCGTTCGACCTTTGGCAGGTGAAGCTTCGTGACATAAGACCTCCCTGATTCACATTGTTCTTCGATATCGTTTGAAGGATATGAGGATTTTGGTTGTTCTCGTTATTGTTATCTCGGTAGTACGGTTTGTAGGTTTTTAGGTAGGATTCCGCGGTTGAATACATCTGAATCTGATTATGATTCGGCGACGAAATGTTTTGATGCTGATGATTAGGCGTATTGGATCTGCTGGGTGTTCTGATATCCAATCTTTGACGATTCTCATCGCTATAATAGTTAGGAGAGGAAGAGGCGAAACAGCTACCTGGGGAAGATGTATTGAGAAAATGAGCGGGTGAGGATGAATTAAAGGATGGCGTGTTCGAACGACTTCTTTCCAAGTTTGTTAAGTTTTGTAACGGTGAATTATTATTGGCATTTTTTAGGGAGATTAAACTGGAGGATCTCGAGTGACCGAGAATTTGATCGGCAGGCACGTTCGTGGTAATAGCACCCGCTGGAAACACTTTTGGAGACACGCAATTGTTTCTATTTTGTTTCGATAACATTTCGAATTTCGTTAGTTTTCCAAGGAAACCTATTTCTTCGTCCGAGCAGGAATTTCTTGGTGATTTTCGTGGTGCCACCGGTGGTTTTCTTTCCAAATGATAGTTCTCCTGCAGCTGGTTGTCCGGTAGGGAGAAGCTTATAGGCGCCATGGAGATTCTCGAATGTGGCAGTACCGATCGTAATTGTTTCGCTTCGGCTGGGTGATTAAAGCGCATGTAATTCGATCTACCGATCGACAGCATGCAACCTGAAATGTTAAATTCCCATTTATAGTCATCTGAAAATATTCTTAATATATTTTTAGGTATGTAGATTTTTATATTTCAAATTATATCTTACACACTTAGAAATTACACTTTTCCTACAAGGAGACGAAATTTTACGAAATATCCCAAGTACGTGAAGTATATAATACTAAATATCAAATACAAATATAAATTACAAAACATGAGGTCTAACTTCGATGATGTAAATTGACCAAGTAGCAGGTTTACAAAAAGTTTATACTTGGTCATTCGTATCTGAGTCAAGGTCTTACCTTGAGCGAGTCTCACTGGTGAATTTATCGATACACCATCGACTGCCGTAGTTCCATTTATGGGATGAAGAGTGACCACGCCGTTATTATTTTCAATCGTGCAATGAATGGACTCGACGCCGGTACCAACAACAGAAATATCCGCATCTCGACTCGATCCAAGGGTTAATTTACCTAAACAAAAAAATTGTACATTTTAAGAACGTTTTAAGAAATTTGTACGAAATGTAACTAATTATTAAGAAACTTAGAACTTTTATTTTATATTAAGGACATAACAATTGTTTAAAGTGTTTTATAACGAATCCATGAACAATTGGCATTCTAAGCAGAAGGATTCGAAAGATACTCGGGCACAAACATCGAAAGAGTTGAGATCTGGAGAGAATGCGACGAAAATAAGCTGGAGTACAGAGTGTGCGCTACATTTGCGGTAACTCGGTTTTCGAGAAATGCGAAGCTATTCAACAATTTCAACTATTATTCTAAATGATAAGGAAATCACTGCCAAAACTAACTAAACTTGCTTCCATCTTCACAATTAACTATCTTGGCTTTCGAAGTTGCATGAAAAGCGTCACAGGCATTCTACATATACTCACATATGTACGGAATGCTGAATACTGAGTTGTAGATTCGTGGTAACAGATAATATGAATAAGAAAGATACTTGCTATTACTTTTGAGTATTTCTTATACATATTGATGTTTCATTATTATTCTTTTCGCTGTAATTCAGTAAATCATGAAATCATGTTGTTCCAATTCTCTATGCACGACTCTAAACTCTATTCAGCTTTTCAGAAACGCTATCGTGAGAGTTGCATTTATTCGAGCAGCTTTCGCGTATTCCGCATCATTTTTAACGCGATCAAGATCCTAAAACCTTCAATCTATATGCCATCCATACTATTTGCAGTCGCCATTTAACATGGATTATGGTAGCAAGCCCAGTCCCTCTGGTCTTTGTAATATTCCATTGATATGTGGAATTCCTTTTTTTCAACGTATTAGCGAATGCTTGGACGTACATCCTGAACATGCATTACGATTCATTTTCCCTCCGGTGTGCTATGCATCTGCGCATATTAACAATGCGCTTAAATTAAGGAACTTGAAGAAATTCATTGTAGCATGTCCTTGATTAGACAATTAACTGCCGCGCAGGAATGCAATGAATTATGTACGTGTTAAGTCATGGTTAATTGGTTTTTTCTTAAGAAAAATTTTTAAGGCGAGAGAAAAGTCGAAGAAGACATAATGAATTAGGCAAATGTTGAAATCGAGGTGTTACGGATTTGTTTAACTTTCTACTTAATTTTATATTTATAGCTTTTTTGCTTTTTGAAGCATTTGATTACGAGATAACAGAAAAATATTTGAAGTATTAATATCAAAATAGATAATGTTCTTTAAAGCATTATATTTAATTGCATCAAAAATAACAAAACGCGTATACTTACGAAATGAAAATAGGAAATCAGAATTTAACGTTTTAATATAGTCTTGTCTAAATTTATTTCAATTTCTCAATACATCACTAAAAACGTATACAGTAGAAACATAAGGGACAAACGTTCGTTATTTCTAGTTAGAAGAAAATAACCATGTCGTGTATTCTAACGAAGCAATCGGTGCGTGAAATAACCTTTAATCAGAGAGACTGTAAATAACTTTCAATATAATAGTTTATTATGCAGATCCTTAGTTAGAAATTCGTCAAGTCACTCTAATAATACATCTGCCGGATAACTTCTATCTTCTTGTGCAATTCGATCAAACGAGCCAACTGGATTGTTTATAGTTGGAGAAGCGAATTATGCAAAATCGGGGATAAAGATAGGGGAACTTAGTTACCTCCACATGATATGAAATACTCTTTCCGTTTAGTCGATCGATCGTATTCGAGGGTAAAAGGGCGTAGAAACGCCGGCATTGCGACCTGACACGAAAAAGAAAAAGAAAAAGAAAAAGCGCATGCTCCTTTTCGCAGGATATTCTCCGTGAAAGGGTCGGCTCGATCATTAGCGCGAAATAACTCTGGGTGTACGCGCGCGCCAATCTGCGAGAGCAGCGAGTAAATCGTGGCGCATTCTACAAAGGACTGGCTGTTATATTTAGTTTTGGCGCGGTCGTGCACTCTCGTACATTTTCGGTCTTTTTGGAAAAGTTTCCGCCACGCAACGTTCAAAATATATCTCGCGCAGAGGAGTCAGTCTCATCTATTTTGCAGTCGGCAGAACGCGACGCGCTCCAATCTGTTCCCCTTTCTTTCCTTCCATTTCCTTCTATTTTTTTATTCCTTTTTACTGCTTTTTATCACCTTTGAATCCTTTTTTTTTCCTTTTTATTCTTTTTCATTTCGTTTCATTCCTTCTTTTCTGAGTTCCCTGCTCTTCAAAATGTAGATCCTACATATCTGGAATATTCGAAAACTGGCACCTTTCCAACAAAACGAATTTCAATCTATCCGAGTACCTCAATCACAAACACCTCTATCTACATTCCAGTGTTAGCTTTGCGAGCAATACATTAACAAAATTGATGGCATTGCGTAACACCCGATAAATCCGCGCGATCCGTCGCTGCGATTTCGAGAGCCCTACGCAATTACAACGTAGCCAGCGGATCGTATCGATAATAATCTACAAACACTACAAACTGTAATTCCACTAATTTTTACAGAGCACCATTCCATATATATAATCTGTACACTAAACGATTCTTAATACGACTACGAATCGATGAAATTTTTAACTATTTTCGCTCTGAAAATTTGTTGATACGATCGACTAGCAACTTTGTTAATATTAATTGATTATCATAGCGTTAAAGTATACATATACGTTTCACGTATACATAGACGACATATCGTCTACATATACATCGTCTCTCAGACAATTCCTACATTTTTTGTAGGAGACATCTATCCTGTGGTAACATTCAAACTTAAACAATAGAAAAAATTCTATCGAAATGAGATCAAAGGATCCGATCCGACGCAAGAAATTAAACAGGAAAAATGGAGTAGTTAAGACGATCGGTGAATTTAGATATTTCAAAGTTTCATTACGTACAATTAGACAGAAATTTTGTCCGGGTTGGAGAAAGTTCTTTGTGATTCGTCTATAGCACGATATAGTTCGACTATAAATTTCAACGAAGCCAGTACTATTTCGACTAAAAAGAAAAAACAGATGCGAGAACGTGTTGTGCTTAGCACGATTTTGATCACGAGTTAGCTCATGCTTAACTTTACTGTGATCTTTTTGCATTCTGGCATTACGATATCTTAGCGAAACTGTTGCATTCCTATGTTGTTCACGTATCGGGATACGTATTGATTGCTTGGCTTCTTAGAGAGATGGGAAATATGTAGGTAAGTGTAATAGGTTTAAAATTGGTTCCAAACTCGATGGAATGTAATGATCGGAATTGAAAATTTATCGGGGAAGGGGTTGGTCGAAAGCGCTTTGGTAAGTGAAAGTGATCAATTTCTGCACCTAACATTCTTAACGATGTAAAAATGAGTAACTTCTAAAACTTTTTTTGTTGCTTTTTCTTTAGCTGCGTCCTTGGTCGACATTAAGCGATGGTTATCGAGTTCGTTAGAGTGTAGATTACTACTTACTTTGTGCATGTTCAAAAATATACCCTTCTACTCAAAAAGAAGAAAGAAAAAAGGAAAAGAAAAGGAAGAAAGAAAAGAAAAAAGTACTCGGTACCTTTGGATTTTCTCAACACTTTCATGTAAAAGTAAATTAAAGCAAAAGATTTAAAACTTTTATCTTAAATTACAAAAGTGTATTTTTCTTTCTTTTTATATATTCATAAATAATCCAGCTACAATTTGTTTATCTTGCACGTTATCTGAACGCTATATCCATTTTATCTTGGAAGAAATAAAGCTGCTTCTTAGATAACGAAAGACAAATTGTCTTTTAATGGTAAGAAAATGATATCGTTATCCATACGTATAAACGTTATAAAACCATCTGATAGAGGAAATTTATGCGTTAAAATCTCTTTATTTGTATAAATAACTACGTGTTTTTAAATTATTCATAACAACTACATATACATATTTTCATAATGTTTCGTAGTATTTCATAGTGTTTCATAGTGTTTCATAGTCCATATGTATTCATATTCACTTTTCCAAGCGAAGAATTTCGATGCTTCACATTTTTTATGCCGTACTTTCTACAAAACTTTATATACTACATTCTCCGGAATTCATATACATTTTACGAAACCATTATTCGGATTCCATCGCACGAAAGTTAATTTTATCGCTAATTTGAGTATTTCTGTTTTAAAAAAGAAATTTGTTTCCATCTGTCAACAGAGTTGTTAAGTGTTCTTCCAACTGTAGTACAAAACCAACACTAACGCAGCACAGTTACAGGACACACGGTCCAAAGCGTTAAAAACGTACAACTCTGTTTCGAGGCACGACGGTGTCTTGCGCCGACTAACACTTTAAACCATCAGCGGCTCAAGCCTAGTTGAACGTGTTAAAAGCTGGTCAAACAATGACGTCGGACAGTTACGGACTGAAAACGAGAAACAGGGAGATTAATTCCTGACAATCGTTTTGTTCTACGCGCGAGGTCGCGCGTACCACAGGTAGATCGGTCTTTGTTGATATCTATCCGGCGGATCAGGTTAATGCGATTGCGAAATGCATCGATCTACGATAAAGTTTCCGTCTTTGGAACGATTAATACGATATTTAGCGTGATTATGTCGGTTTCTGATAATTGACGGCCGTGGTAATTCGTAGGTTCGATCGACTTGATCAACCAAACCTGTACGCTTTAATTCTTTCGGGCAATATCGAAATCTCGATTTCTACCTTATTCTGCATTTTACATTCTGCATCGTACAAAACTTCGCTTGATATAACACGAAGCAAAAATATCTTACGGGATTTCCTATTATCGAATTTTAAGCGAAAGATCCAAGAAACGTCTCCGACGTAGGAAACAGCCCACGAAAGGAATATACTATTATACTGTCGACCGTTCGAATCCGTGAGTGTACTACTTCCAAACAAGCAGGGAGCCCGTTGTGCTAAAAGAGAATAATAGGACGATGAGAGGAACGAACGTCGCGTCGCCTGAAAATATACGGCACTTTGAGGATTGACTCATGCAATAATTTATATTGCGTTCTCGACTTCTCTCTTACACTTTTTTTTCTATCTTTCTTCCACCGCAACGGTACGTACGCATATACGTATGCGTGAACTTTTCTCTATCTTCCTCTCTATGCACCGACTATATTTAAGTGCAACGCACCACGCTTATGAGACAGAACGTTCCTTGTGGGTTACTGTCCTCTTCTCCAACTCCCCTTCGACCGCGTAAACGCCTTTACGCCATTTATATACCGCGTACAGAGGCGTCATATGCGCAGCTACGCACGCGCACTTTCTACGCGTGAATGTGCATGGGCACCACGTTGCCTTATGATTTTTTCTACCCTTCTCTTTCGCCCTTTTCTTTTTCTTCACCACCATTATCGTCTTTCATCTTTTTCTCCATTTTTTTCTACTTTTACTTCGTTCTCATATTTCTTTACCTATTTTATATGCGTCAATGTACACGAACATCGTGTTATCTTACGATTTTTTCTCTCTTCGACTTTTTCTTCTTTTTCTAGTTCTGTTACTTCACATTCTTCGTCATCGTTATTATCTTCTTCCTTTTCTTCGTCTACGTTTATTTCTTCCGCGTGCTATTCACTTTTTCCTACTTTGTTTTATTGTCACAAAACGGCCGGAATATCAAGTTCATGCATTGTTACACGACTGCCATGTAATTAGATACTAATTGCGCGATAGGCGATAGGCGTTAGACCAACTCTATGTTTTCTGATTGGAGATCGAATAGTAGTGGAGAAGGAATAGCAGTGGAACGAATGTGGAATCTTTATGTTAATTGGATCGTTCGAGGCCATTTCTAAGAGAACGGAAGTTCTTTTGATATCAGGCGAATTCGCAGTTTTTGAATGGAATAAGGAGGTTTTAAGAAAGAAACATTAAGGATTGCGTAATTAAGTGATAGAGGAAGTTCTAGTTGGTAAGGTCTATAAATGCCGTAGATGTCGTAGAATTAGTGCGCTGTTTGGACTCGTGTGCTTTCGTAAAGGTTCGAATGTGTTGGCAAACGCAAAGTAAAATTTCCTCGATTCTAGGTACACGTTCCTTCGCGCAAGGTTTATTTCTGACACGTTTGCTGAAATCTTCGCTGCGCGAAGAAACCGCGTACAAAACGTGACGTGTAAATACTTACGTGATTTACGTTGATGATTTCTGAACACAATGTAGTTAAGTTGTTTATGTTTAATTGCAACCATTTTAACAATTTAATTACGGCAGTCGAAAGAAATAGAACTTTTACTAGTTCTAGAAAAAGATTGCAAAGAAATCAGCGTTAAACAAAACCCCAAAAAAGAAAATTCCAGAAGCAATCGAATCCTCGTTGAAAGGAAACATCAAATTCCAACCTACAACTCTCAAAAGTATACATTGGTATTTGAACGTCAAATACGATACAACTTACCGCTCTACAAGAATCTCGCAGTAGCGATAAAACGAATAAACACAACGAGCAACAGATATATGCAAGGAACGCGGACCGCACACGAGTCGAAGAATTTCAAATTGCGCCAATACCATGAATTCCACGTTTTCTACGTCAAAGGAGAAACAGGAAAAATAATACAAGTCAAGTAAATTCATCGATATATTCCTTTGTTTCTTCCTACTAATTTATTGTTATCTCGAGATTGCTTTCTTATCGATCTAGAGAAGTTTCCGGTTGGCGAATTGCCATACAGAGAAACACTTCTCACCGCGTTACACTTTTTCCGGCGCGGTTATCAACTGTTTTTACACAGTGTCATTTTATTGGACGCACGTACACGGACATAAAATGCACGCATAGAAATGACGAAGAGCTTCACGAGAGACGAATAAAGAAAGAAAGAGTATCCATCCAAGAGTATCTTGGATTGTAGTGTCCACATCGATATATCGACCGTCGTCGAGTCCGACTGGCGAAGCTTCGAAGGAACCGGTTAAATATTTGATCGGCGATTTTTTCAATGGAACAGAATTTAGATAGTAGGTCGAATTGGAAATGCAACACGATTGTATTTATAGATAGTTGAACTTTTGTTTCGAGGTACGTAGAATTAAGATACGTAGAAATCAGTTTGTCAATTCAATTTGCGATATGTTTATAATACATGCATATACAACAAATTCGTCGCTTTGTATATTCTGTTACCATCCAAGCAAACCAATTCTTCAGAAATCCAAACTATGGAATTATGCATGTGCATCCATCGCACAGGAAGAGTCTCACGCTCCGCGGAAAACACGAATACTACAGACGCAGCGTCATTGTTATCTCGTTCCATCGACGTTATGATCGTTACACATCACTCTATTCTTCTTCGAATTCTTTCCGCGGAAAACCGATCGTATCGGGACTGCTCGAGAAATTACAAAAACCGATTACGAAATTTTAGCTTCCTCCGCGAGGAAGGTTTTACTAATTACTAAAAGGTTTTACTAAGCTTTTACTAATCGCGATTCTTTATTATTATTGGCCAAATGGTTCGGCCCGTTCGATCTGTTCGGTGCGGTGAATGCAAATATTTGTGTACGGTCGGCTCTTTTTCCGGTTTCGACACCGATGCACGTGCATCGAGGACCTCTCGGCTTCCTGACGCGTCTTCGATGTATTTCTAAAAATTCTCCGTCGCTCTTTAGCACGCGAGAAATCCCGGTATGACTCGGTTATTCCAATACTAAATAGATCCATCAGCTGGATGATGTTACGGATAGATGAATTTTATCAAGTTAATTGCTCGACTACCATCTAATTGCGGATCGTACCGCCGCTCGTGGCCCCGTTATCGATGAATCTCGGTTTTCCCTTGTTTGACAGATTATCTAAATGTTATAAATTCTGTCTGAAAGGCGTTTTTATAATTGATATACGATTTACTGGAATCGCGCTGCATCGGAAGATAGAATGTTTGAACAGAAACAAGAAAGAATTAGGCTTATCAATCATTTTAATAAAACTCGTGATGATGTGTTAAATAAGTGAAAATTAATGTATGCAGCACCATAGAACGAATAACCGTTAATGGTCCTTAATGTTTAAAAAACTTTTTAAATGGCTTTATGAATTATACGAATAATTTATAAATAAAGATACGGAATGTGTACATATCGTAACAATTCTTCCTCGAATTTCCTAATTACCAAGAGTATGTACGTTCAGAATACTCTCGACTTCTTAATGTAGTCCATTATAGACAACGAGGAAACGTAGAGACGACAAAATTCCAAGAAAATCGCTTCGAAGAAATTGACTAGACTTGATTTCTCAGAGATATTCTCCCCACCGTCATTTGCGTAACACACAAAGTGGAACTTTTAGCGCGTTGGATCGTAGTTATATAGCATTATTAAGCTTTATCAGACAGAATTACTACCATGTTCGAATCACGGATTAAAATTGATGAATCATTGCCTGTTATGGATACAACGTTATCTAGCAAACGCTTATTGTCTTAATTGCCTTCGAGATACAAGCGAAGTAAAAAATTATACGTTTAACTGATGTTCTAAAGAAACCCATCTTTTCTTTCTCATGCTCGATAAATGAATGTGTTTCGTTATATTATATTTTATCGATGTGGATAGTTGTCCGTTTCTCTCCTTAGAATAATGAAAATTTATTCCGAAAGAGAAAATTGATTCGGAAAGAGCTATAGAATAAGTCAATATCGGTTTGAATGCGGTCAAATTTCATATAGTTAGGAAGCACATTTTTAATTTCAAATTTCCAAAAATTCAATAAGATATATTCATTCTTTTCCATACAGAGTCCCGCAGTAACAATAACTTTCTCAAGAATTTTATAACATCAGCCCTTAACCGTGTTACCCTGAAAACTTCTTACAGTATTATTTTCCCCCAGAAAGTCAGATTCAAAATCCCGCCTACACTCAACCATCCATTAGATCACGTCGAAATTAGTTTGAGTCACCTTTAAGCCACCTTTACGAGTTTGAACAGGGATAGACGCTATTTACCGCAGTCGGGTACACCACCGTTAGCATCTTTAATTCGCCATTACATCCGGCAAGCGTATATAGTCTTACCTTCGGGTAAAGGATGTAGGGTCACCGCCGTTGACAAACGTCCGCTTCCCATGGAAACGAGATGTGGCGCTTCCGTTTGCACTCGCAACGCTCGTCCAGCCTCGCGCACCTCAAGACCGGCGGTTGCCATGCCTGCATCGAAAAAATACAGAAAAATCTCCGTTAAAATTAATTATTTCTGTTGCGTTAGGCTTTTCGTGATGTTATAATTCACTTTGTAGAAATGCAACGTCGAGTAAATTAATTTCATTCAGCAGGTGCTTCGACACATTCTTTTTAAACACATCTTTTCCAGAGGACATTAAAAGATTAAAAACGATTTTATTGGTGTTCAAAGATGAATAAGAAAAAATTATAAATCAAAGAATTGTTTCTCTCTTTTTTTGTATAAATAGTGGAGATGACAATGGGTTTATTACGCGAGATATGCGTACAATAATTAAAATTGTATAGAAAATAAGGATAATTAGATTAACAAATTAAATTGAAGCTATCAATTGTATTAGAAAAAGATCATTCTCGTGGCATGTAACAAAAATTATAAAATTTCCAAATTCTTCGTACTAAATGTTTTATTGATCTAAATGTTCTATAAGGGTCGCTCGAGACTAGAAAGTGCAGTGACAATCGGTACGACGAATTCGATTTCATCGAAGACACAGGCATGAGATCGATTTACCGGTGCGAGATGAGAAAAATAAATGAAGAAGGGACGCAAGAACGAGAGGAAACCGGTCGCCGCGGGATGGTCGAAATTCTTTTTCTGTACGTTCCCTCCTTCTTCTCCTTCTTCTTTTTCTTTTTTCTTCCCATTCTCCTCGTCCCGGAGTCACGGGTCATGAAAAATTAGTGGGTATACACCTCGCGGAGGAGGTGCAACGTGTGCTACGAACGTGAAAAAAGGATCTTTTTCTTTTTAATGTGATCCTGATGTCTGCATAATTTCCACGTCCTGACAACAGACGATCCTGTGTAATCTGACGTTGATATTTCACGGTATAGTCATTTTCTGCTTTACGACTAAAGTTTTTTTCTATCTTTTATTTTATATGGGAAGGTATACACTATAGAAGAATTAGGAATTAAGTAATTACGTTAGTTAGAAGTGGATAGAAACTTTTTAAATGAATGTGTTGGATCATGTGGTTAATAGTTACAGGCTGAACATGTGTTAGAAAATGAAGAGGGGAGAGATTTGAGATGGAAAGAGAAAAATTGCAATTGTGTACTACGTTAAGTAATAATTCGTGCGTAATGTAAGGATATATATGTAGTTTCTGTAAATAATAATGTACAACGCCCCATAAATGCATCTAAATAGGATTAACATGTTCGTTTAGAAGCACGGGGTACTTGAAATTTTTCAAGAGGGGTTTTTATCTTGTAGGCTTTCCTGATATATACTTGAAAGCTAGATCGGCGAAATGCTTGAAACATTAAAATTTTAAGAATTAATTTGCCATACTATTAATTTATGTACATATTCAAAATTCTACATTTCTGGATAACAGATTCGCTTATTTTAATATTTCAGTCATATTTAGATTAATCTGCTGACAACACGGTATAGTACATACTATACATATAAGTATATTAATTTTTTAATAAATAAGAGAAATATATATGACGTATCTGTTTGATAAAACGTTACATTATATTGCTTTATCATCGTAGAGTAATGTTCAAATTTATAAGGATCTTCAGCCGAGATTAAGGGAAACAAACCATGAATAAAACGACTTCCCGTCTTACTTGCTGGCGATTATGATTAGCGAAATTTGTCTCAACGCAAAGCTGCCAAGTTTTATATTCACGAAGCTAACCGAATTAATCGGAATTTAAATTACCGCTCAATAAAATTCAAGGATCGTAATTCAACCAGCTTAAATCTATAGTTGCATCATCATATAACAAATCGTCGTCGATTTCTTGGTATAATACATACGTTCAAAAAGGCGAAGAGAAGTACACGAAATATTTCAATATAGAATACAAATAAAAAATTAAATGAATTTTTCTCCAGATTTGTCAAAAGTGACAAATTTCTTTTATAGATATATGTATATAGGACACGTGCTTCAACAGTAAGTCGGTAGTAATTCGAGCTGTAAGGCATTATTTCCTCGTGTCAGAGCACGACAACGACAGGCAAAGTTCAATGGGACGGCCTAGCGTAATGCGCTTAATTAAAGTTGTTTCAACTCGTTAAGATCGTTCGCACGGGATGAACAACCCTATAAACGGTAGCAGTTTGTCGACAACTGGAACGACAGTTTCCATCGAGTCTACCTCACGATGAGAATTCACGTCGTCGTTGGTCGTTATATTCCATTCGCAATTTACAACGTTCAATGAGAACTACGCTTCGTACTATTTTTTTTGACAATTCTCAGAAACTGATTTACCGAGCTGTTATACGTTTCCAATGTCATAAAGTCCTCACTCTTATTTTCTATCTATAATAATTTAATCTACGTAGTACTGATCTTCTTGCAAATTAAATATTTATATGTGTATCGATATCGGATTTTCTATGTCTTTATTCGATCTATATATTAATATATTATATTTGATAAATATACTGTTTTATATTTTTATACCGTACGAAGAAGTAGTCTTTTATGCGTTCAAGTAACAAGTAACCCAATCAAATTCAAGAAAAACCATAATAGTAGATAGAGTAAATTTCCTCTAACATTTATACAATTCGCCTTTTCATGTATAAACGGGTAAGCATCGGGAAATTCAGAGGGAAGACAAAAACACAGCTGTGCATTCCATTAAAACGTTTTTCTGCGTAGAGTCAGCAGTGTACTATTTTTAATCGTCCGAGTTAATTCCTTACTATTTCCGAATAGACGGAATTCGGAAAAGAACTCTTTTAAACTTGGCTGACCTCTTTTTTCATGTAAACGAACGAATCAAAAGAGTTAAGAGCTACCTCCGAATTTACTTTAATACGAATCCAAACCAAGAAGCTCCTCATTTCTTCGCAGAAAAGGGAATAGATCTTGGAAAATAATTCATCGAATTAATCAAGAGACACGCGATTGATTCTAAAGCTTAACTATCGCGTTTCACGCGATTTAACAAACGCTTTCGACATTAGAAATACGAGCTCGAGGGAGTTCTATCTGTAAATAACAGCAACTGAAACGTGACACAGAACAAGACCGCTAGGAATAGTTATCCGTATCAAAAAAGTCTTCCACGAAATCGGGTATGCGCGTTCTTTTCCGATTACGAGTAACGAGAGGAGAAGGGGAGCCAGAAAAATTTGACTGCGTCAAAAAACACCAGCTTATTGCATGTGCTGTTGCGCTAAAAAAATACGCTCATAAATTGTCAAAGAAAAACAAAATTGTTCTGAGCTTCGAGGCACATTCATCGCGAAGGAATGTATAATTAGTAGCACATGAAACGCGTAATTCTTCTGATGTAATAATAAACAATCGTGTCTTTGTCGGTCCTACGCTAGAAATTGTCATCCAAAATTTTTTTATGATCTTTATATGTTAAACATATGGTTTTTGTCTTTTGATAGTCGAAGAGTTAGTTTTTCTTAATTCTTAAACAGCGAGAGTTCGAGAAACAGAGGCATACATACCAACTATCATAATCGTAAAGCACTTACTTTACGAGCCGCAATTTCCTGTCTTAATTATTATCAGGATGTAGTACAGAACAGATACCGTATAATTTCGGTTCAATGTTAAACTCTTCAAATTCCTATACGCGAAGGATACACCTGCTCGTTTGCAGGTGACTTTAGTCGAGGACAAAATTATCCCGTCATGCGAATCTGGCCTTCTTCCGTGCGAGTGCGACCCTTCTTCGAAGACGGTTATATTTCAACATTTTCAAAGCTTGAAGGTTGATAATTAAATAATACCTGTTTCTTCTTGCATAAAACACCTGTTCATTTGTATGAAATAAAGTCGTAGACTTGCGTAATTCTATGTATTATAAAGTAATGTATTTGTTCACGAATATTTCAATTTTTTTTTTTATATTTCTTTTTATTTCATCTTATCTCTTGTATCGTAATAGTAAAAGCTTTCAATGGTATTCGAAAATTCTTACAACCTACTAAATAAAGGCCAAAGAAAATTTTATTGCACAGAAACAGGAAGAATAATAAACTGATTGTAATATAGATTGAACGATACCAAGGAGATGTTATACTCTATATAATTTATACTATTTCGTATCGAATTTTATAAAAGGATAGTTGAAAACATTTTGTGAATTGATAAATGAATTATAAATTAATCTAGAAGCAAACATTATGACAGTAGTGTAATACCAAGTAATTAAGTAATTCCATCGGCCACTTTCTTGAATTGCACCTTAAGTTTAAATGAATTAAGTTTTCGCAGATAATGATGTAGTTATACGCTTAAATCTAGGTTGCCTCTATGAGCATAGTCTGGTGTTAACACGCTTAATAATGTCGTTTACGAGAGAAAGTAGTTTGCCAAACAGATAATTCTAAAAGCAATCTTGGCAAATGTTTGGAGAATATTCTCCTTACGAAGCAATAGTCAGTTTAACATTGTTATCTTCGTTCTTGCACTTTGGATGAGCATTTATATTATGGATATATTAATTATGGATGAACTCGCCTTTTTAACTTCGAAAGATACGCATATCGACACCACATCTAAACATAAAATACTTCACGTCACCATAAATACCACATATTCAACACGTGGCATGCTAATTAGCCATAATTCGACCTTCGTGTCTTTCTTAGAACGAAGGCTGGAAAGCTGAAAAAAAGCGATTCATCGTGGTGAGGCTGATACGGATTCACGTTTTACATTTAATCGAGGGGCAACAACGCGTAGGCGCGACACTTTCAGTCGCCTTCCACGTTCAGCTGCAAAAGGAGACGGCTGCAGCAAAAAGCGAGCAGCGAGCTGGTCCAGCGAAAGGAGACTTCGGTAACCAACCGCTAGTCGAAGAAGAAGAAACCCAGCAGACGCCGTTTGCACCGTAGCTTTGCTTGCTCTCATGAAATGTTCGCACGAAACAAGTGTTACGCGATGAAATAATACCACTCTTGGTCTTGATATAACAGAGTTCTTGCTTTCGTTATCGTCGTCAAGCTCTCAGTTCTCGAGTACTGCGGGCCGGAAATCGACCATTAAATTCCAACACAATAAAGCTCGATGTTGTTAGCATTTTTATCGACCTTGCGGAGATTTTGTGAGATCGATTGATTTTATGTAGCGGTGGAGTTTCCACAGTAACGATAAGCTTGAAGATAACGTTGATATTTTGTTTAGTCAATTGCAAGAGATTTAAAAGTTAATTGGTGTTTCTTTTTCGAGGATGATTTATGGTGTGTAAAGGTGGCGCGATGATATTTAGTAATACATAATTATTTATCGTACGTTAAAACCCTTCGAATACAAAAGAAGTATTGAAATCACTGTATATCTTCACTCGACGAGATTGAAATATTATTTTTAAGAGTTTCGATGATTATTAAATTTCTATCACTCGTTGTATAAATATATTTTTGAATTGCGTTTGAAATTTTTCGTGGTATCAAGAACAGGTTGACAGTATTAT
The DNA here is from genome assembly GCF_041682495.2 of Bombus fervidus. Lineage (NCBI taxonomy): Eukaryota > Metazoa > Arthropoda > Insecta > Hymenoptera > Apidae > Bombus > Bombus fervidus. The sequence goes on along the minus strand of NC_091523.1, from coordinate 4,959,972 downwards.
GTACTCAGCAAACATGTCAAACGAAATATATATTTATTTCCGTAGTTTTTAACCCGAACAATGCCTGCGTATCGAATTGATTGATGTTTTCAAGTTGAAGTTCGGACTTGAACTTGATATCATCGTTAATAAAAAAAATCTCTTTATCGATAGAAGATGAGTTACAGGCGAAATAAATATTAACCACGGAGAATTAACATGAAAGCAACAAGATTAGTTAAGTATTATGTAAATTAATCGAATTATGAAACAAAGAGGAATATTTAACAATAAGATAAAAAATAATCTGAAAAACAGATCTATATCAAAACGAATTTCATTAAGAACGACTTGTAACAACAATTATACTAATTTTAAATAATATTAGAATTAAAGGGCATATAAAGTGAAAACGGAACTTAAATTATAGAGTAGGTAATTTCACCTGTGGTATACGATGCAAAGAATCGTTCTTAAATAAGGAAAATTGAGTATAAAAAGTCAACGCTGTCACGAATGTTAAAAATAATTCTCATAAAAGTCATCATTTGACTGTCTTTGTATATTCTATCACGCGAATTGCTGAAAAGGTAATCGAGAGTACTATCAAGGAGGAATATCTCGATATAGCAACGTGTGTTGCTTGGTCTTCGTCAATGACAACGTCCAATGAATTCCTTATTAGGTGGTTGCCATATTCAGCAGAATCGATTACATCTGACGAATCTTCCATACGCTACATGCTTGATTGCCATGATGCAGTCTGCGTTTAAATGTATGTACGTGGTAATAAGCGAAAATTTTACGACAAAGACATGTACATTAGATTTATAGAATATATAAAACATGTTGTACGTATAACATGGTGTCAGTATTTAAAAAGCAAGATTAAAGCGTGAATATAATTAATAAAATAATTGATATACGTGTAAATTGTTTACTTTATCCGCATTTCAAATTACTTTTAAAAAAATATCGTACTTTGTCCTGAGATTGTAGAGTCAAATGATGCGAATATTTCCCAAATATACATAGACTTCGTGCACATCCAGAATCTACACTCTCAAAATCCAGATCACAATCACGTTTAATTCTGTACTCGACACACCTTTCCACGAGTAAGCACATCCTTCGCTGAATCTAAATCAATAGTTTGAAGTTATTTTGGTTTTCAAGAAATACAAAACAGGATGGCAATTTGAAGATAGTTTAAACGGCCTTAACCAGTTAATTGCGTTCAACGAATATACATGTCAAACCAAAACTTTATTTCGGCAGGGTTGATGTGTATACCCGTGATGAAATAAAAAATGACAATTTACTATAAAATTTCAAAATTTTAATACAGAGTAATATAAATGACATTTAGTGGTATGTTTCCTTTATACTTTCAGTAAATCTACTACGTATTTTATAAAAAAAGGTTTGATTATTTGATTATTCTTTTTGATGCGCATATCGATTGTCCCACGAATTGTTTTGCGTTTTATACCAGCTTATATAACTTTATACCAGCTATGCCATCAAAAGTAAATTCATTTCGAACATGTGCCGTCTGCTCAAAAAATGGAATCTGTAAGGGATCCTGTTACTGGTGCTCGACCTCTGAAATGCCACTTGGTGTGGTACCTTGCTTTGAAAAATACCACACTGAAATCAACTGAATTTCTTAAATTTTTTTCTTTACTTTTTCTTGTTTACGAATTTTATTATCTTTGGGAAATTATTAAGATTTTCAACAATGAATTGTTAATTTTTTATAGAATAAAAATGTAACCCTTCCACGTTTTGCTTTGCTTTTTTTGTAAAATTTATAATAGGAGCATTTGCCCTACATTCAATGTGTATACTTCTCATTGCTTGATTTTATCTGCGCACCCATAAGGGATTTTTGAAACTAAACTTCGCAATTAGCAAGTTAATTGTAGCTTATCTCTCTCTTTATTGATATTCGTTTATTACACATATATTCGCAAACATATTTCATATCTTATTTGTATAAGTTGATATATATTAAAGGCCTAAGCATCCGCAATTCAATCACGAGCGGCGATACTAGCAGTATTAGCAGCACGCCGAGCAAAAGTCGTAGCTGCGATATGGCAAGCGTATTGAAAGTCGGTAGAACGTGTGCGCGTGAGCAACGAGCGCATGAAAGCGCATCTTGTTGTGTGGGAGCGCGTGTGTGCGCGCTGCGTCGCGGAGCGGATGTTCTATATGCGGAGAACCGGACGCGGGCGGCCATGCGACCTATACCTGACGTGGTCTCGTCGCCGTGCGTCGCAGTAAAATCGTTTCTGTAAATAAACTCGTATCTGTCAGAGAGGCAGAACCGTGTACGGTGCAAGTGGCCGCCGAGCCTTTTTGCCTGCCCTTTATATTGTTCTGGGGAAATTACCAGAAATACCGGATGGATCGCGACACGAACGTGCTTGGTTTAAGGACGGCCGCGTTCCTGCAGTTTTTGCGCTGTGTAGATATTCCGCTTGCGACGCGTCTCACGCATTCGCACACTGCCCGACACTTTTTACTTTTTACCACCTAATGAGCCTTAACGACGCGGTTTGCTGTAATTTCGCGTAAATCGCGCGACTCGAATCGCCAACGGATTTCTTCTTCGGGATCGATGATTTCACGTGTTCGACGTTACCGAGACTGGTGGTGAGTCGAACGAAAACGTGTTTCAGAGGAGTTAAATTTGGAGCTACATGCGAGGAATGCGGTGAAAGAAAAGGGCTGTGACTGATTGTCACGGTGTGATGTAGGAGGTAGACTTTCCTTGTGAAATAAGAGCGTTAATAGATTGTTGATTCGTTTCAGTGGATGTTGCTGAATTTTAGGTAAAACGTTTAAGCGCATTCTGTATTGATCGATTTGCGTAGAAAGAAACAATATAACTGACAAAGTATTTTGATCTTTAATCCAAGTACAAATAATTACGGTGTTGTATCAATGGCCATCAGGCTGAATTTAACAAATTTAACGATATTTGAGGCAGAACGGTATATTCAATAGATAATAATTAAATGTCTCGGCTTCATTGTAACGCTGATTTATCCATACGAAAGCCCGCATGAGCTCGCATTTTGATCGCACGCGGAAGGAAATGTCATTCGGATCGTATCTTCTGCCTAGCATTTCATCATTTCATCTCTTTGCATTACAATTAAATAGTTTAGCTGTAAACTTCCAGAAACTGTGTTGCAACTTGATTCGTAGGTCTTCGTTCGTCTTGCAGCGAGATCGTCATTTTTGATTAAATAGAAGAACCTGACATTTTAAGAAATTTTGTTAAAGTATGAGGAATTCCTAGAAAAATCTTGGAATTTGCTTGGGAAATATCAAAGAGCAATCAGATAATTTTCAACTTTTAATCGATAAAATTCGCCACAATATCCTACAGGATCAATCGCTTATAAAACATACTATGATTATTATTCCACGTTGGTAAATCATCTAATATCATTTGACTATAGTTCGAATATCTCTTATTAGAGACTTTCACGTTGGGTCAGCGATATCTTTCAACGAAAAATTTACTTTCCTTTCCACTGTCAATTTCTGCGAAGAACGCGTTGCGGAAATTCAGCTCCTTCGTATCCTTGTTACATCGATAACACGGCTGCTAATTACGGGATATAGTAATTGCAAAAAATTGAAGGAAAACTCGGTGAAAATGTGAATACTAGATTAGAAACACGAATAAAGTATAAATTATGACTATATAGGCTAACAAGCTATGATGTTCGACTATTATTGGTCGTTTCATAAGTAACATTTACTTACGAAATGGATTATCCAATGTTATTATGAATAATTACGAAATGTGGATATTACTAATTTTCTCGAATTCCGACTCGACGATCTTTGGCGCAGTCTCGTCGAAGAAATTGATGTACGTACGATTGTTCCGCGTATAATGATAGTGACGTCACAGATAAATGTTTTTATGTACGAGTGTTAATTGTCGCTAATAAGAAACGAACGTTGACCCAGTGACTGGTGTGTATCAGTCGTATCAAAAACTGTGCCAATTAGACACGTTACATCAGCTTGTGACTATATTTTCTTGGAAAATTTAATAATGGAAAACAACGTGTCGCTAGTAACAACTTGATCGACGATTTCGGTCAATTTAAGAGTAGTTTATTTGGTCGTTCGAGAAGTGAATTCAAGGGGAACGATACAAGCAAATACTTGTGTGTATAATAGGTGAAGAAAGTATCGACTTTTGCTTGGTTGAAATTTTTTGTAATAATTACTTCGAATCGTTCGTTAATTTTCTATAAGAGGGATAATTTTGAGAAAGTACATTATTTTTGGTGGTTATTTTCTGTGTAAGACTAAAAGATTTCAGCAAACAAAATTAATACGAGCAGGGGTTAGAAAATGTTTGGTGACAAGAAAACTTCCTCAGAAATACTTCTTGCTCTGTCGGCTAGCTATGTTAACGATCTTTCGGTAGATTGAACTAGCTTTTACTGTCTGCTCTCATAACTGTGCCTGTGACACTACGCTGTAGCTTTTACTTCGTGATGAAATAAGCTGTCTGGACAAGAAGAAGGAAAGTGGGAGTTTCGAATTTTACGATGCCGGAATGGAGAATCTCGCCGTGGAGCGGCGCTTGTATTAGACCATGATTATACGGAAAGCGGTAAAATTGGCATCTGCGGCAGCAACATTGAGTGACATATGAACATACAGACGGGCGACAAAATCATGTCGGCGCTACTTCCTTTTTCTCATATTTTCCCTGTCATAGACATAATTCTATAATCTTTATGTTTATCTTGCCATAAAATCGATCTACATTGCACCACAGTTATTAAAGACTCGATATCAAAATAATTCTTCGTATTCATCGTTACTATCTATGTATTTGCTGCTTGGATATCTTTTAAAATAACAAATATAATAACGAAAGCAGTGCGATAAAAATCGGCTATCGCTCTGCTCCTCAGCGTCGCCGCCCAGTTGCTGTATGGCTTATTTCATATAAGTTTATGAGCTTGACTTGTTTTCTTTCGCCTTGTCGTCACTTGTATGCCCGCACTTTGTATAAGCAAGGCCTCAAAATCTCCGCATATAGTTTTGAAGTAGAAGATTCGTAATATTTCTGTTGTAAAAATCGAATTAGTTTCAAAAATATAGTTACCACATATTTTTTACTGTTATCGGAAGAAGTACATCCCTTTCAAGCTTTTTTAAAACTTTACCACATATACATTCCTATTTTAATGTCTTCCACTTTCCTCTTCTCGAAGTTCAAATAAAATTCTTGCGCAGAGTGCGTGATCTCACGACTTCTGCGCATTGTATATTTGTATATTACTCTGTGTGTGTATTGGGTCTCATGCGTCATTTTTTACGCGGATATAAAACGAATAATTCATATAGCGGACCGTAAAGTTCACTCTGCGTCGTGCGAAAGACACCAGATCAAAATTATCGAATACGGAGATGATAAATGCACGAATCAGCTTCAGACATCCTGAGTTTACAGCATAAAGACATAGGCTGTTATTTTTCTAGCATTGAATCTAACAGTAGACATACTTTTACGAAGCTCCGTCGCTTCCGTGATCATCTTATGCCAAGAACATATCACCGATACTGACAGTAACGGGTGACCAACAGAGAACAAATTGTCATGTGGTTAGTTGTCTTGCATAACTGTGGTGTCCACGACCACAACATTCTTCCAACGGATTATCATTATCGGCCTTCGTGATACTCAATGAATATCCAATGACTCGGTGTTACGTGGTAACCTGGTGTGACGGTATATACCTACGCGAGCGATCTATTAATCTATACGTGATCGTCTTGCTACGTTCCCTCGATTGTCGTGACTTTTAATCCGTGATCGGAATCGAAGAAATTACCGTTCGATTAATCCTTCACCGATCACGGATGAATCGATCACGATTATTGAAGATGAAAGTCGCGCAACGATTCGCAACAACAAATGGCTAATACGGAGTTGAAGATGACAGATCTTTACGGACTTACTTATGCACGAAGATGAATGAAAGCGCTGGATTATATACATTCTTGAATCATATGTCTATAGATGTTTTGGAGCGAATTTTCTAAAAATCGTTTTTTCATTACAAAAAAGTCAAAGTTCGTTTGATTTCGACGAACGTTGATGAAAGACTTGGAATACGCATGCGATCGCTCTTCGAGAAACCGATAGAACAATCAGCGTAGGTATTTAATAAGCGGCTTGTGACGAAAAGACGTGGGCGAAAGTTTTGGCGACTGTCCTCTGTTCTCTTCGTCGTCATAGATTGTTTACCAATCTGTCCGATGTCGCAAATTAATTCGTCGTGATTCGCGTGAAAAGAAAAGTGTTCAATTGAAAACCATCTTGTAGTATTTACATTCTACGAACATTCGACGAATACACGAAACAACTCTACGCGTACAAATTTTACATAACAATTTACATACTGTTCAGTTTCGTAATCGAAGAATTACAAGTGACACTATCTATTCTTCCAGAGCCATCTTTTAAACTCAAAACGGTATTTGAGAAATATTCCATAGGATAATATGACACTCACAGCGATAAAACCGAGACACGCGTTAGTGTGCAAATCGTGCGAATTGTTTCTACGGCTTGTTTGGAAGGGGCTGATATCGTGCTCGTGCAAGCAAATATTTGCGTACCTTTGCGTACCACGGGTCTTCTCATAACTGGTATAATCTCACGCATGTATTATGGAAAATGGGAGCATAGAAATTATGTTCCAATTCAAGCGCAAAATAAAATATTTTTCGCTCATCTTCCGATAAAATTCATAAACGTATGTCTGTGTAATAATTTCAAAAGATATTAATTAGACTTTATACATTTTTTTGGCAAACCAAACGGATGCAACAACAAATAATGTGGTTTTTACAACACGCTATAGACCATGTCTGAAAGGAATATCAAAAACGTTAAGACACCGAGGAATGCGACCTTGAAGGTCGTTCGAGCCAACTGTATTTGGACAAGTCTTATCAACAGATGAATCCACCTAACGAGCTCGTAAACGTACCAAACGAGCATCTTAACTTTCTAGTAGAAACTACTTGCTCAAACTTGCTTTTCGACTTTATCTGACATTGCCGTTTTACGTAAAACTGGCATAAGAGTGTACTACCATAAATCCGTATGCCAATAACATCCCAATTTTACTCAAAATATGTTGTTTAATAAAAAAAAAAAAAAAAAAAAAAAAATTGCGAGATATAGTAGAAATGTTTTCAGTAATTTGTTATTCCTTTTCTGATTGTATCATCAATGACGCATCGCTAAAAGAAGCTCGCTGTCCACTGTGAGTATTACTTTGAAATTCCTATTAATCTACGGTAAATGTAATCTTTTACCTAACCACACGGAGTACAACAGAAACAACAAGAGTTCGCCAACGTAATAACTGCCGTAATATATTACCACCAAACTTTAGCGGCTTCATTTCCGCGAATTGTTACGTGGTTCACCAATGAAACTATATACACTTGCTCTCGCGGTGGTCATCCCTGCAGCATGTGAGATCATCTCTCAGTTTAGGTCATTGCACTTTCTCTTCTAAGATGTTCTGGAATTGTTCTATGTATCTAAATAAACGCACTGTCATATATCCGCACCCTCACCTTTACATGACACGGCTTTGGAATTCCTTTAAAACACGACTGGGAAATTCGGAATGCATCGATGACTCACACCTTCGGATTTTCACTTGGAAAGCCTGTCGACTGCTGTCCTGTCGCATGAATAATTCACAGTCGACGTTCGTTATGACTGAGTTCCTTGGGATACCTCAATTCCTCAGTCGTACGAATTTCGTGTAATAGAACGATGAATGGTTACTGCCCAGATCTTTTTTGAACATAACCAATAATATCATTCCTTGGACAGCTAATAAGTTGACATATTTGCTTAGTAATCGGGGTGGTTTATTACGCATCTAATGGTGTCGAAAGAACGCGAATTGTTCTTCAATGAGATAGAAAGCAACAAATTAGAGTTTATTCTTGCTATAGTAATTTCTCCTCGTTACTTTCTAATCATATTGTCTGTTACTCGCATTTTAAATGAAATGTACTGTAAATTAAAGTTTATATTATACTCATTCTCGCTCTACTAAATATATATGAACGTGAAGCATATATATTTAAGAGAAATACAGCTATGTTAAGTTAGATCATTATTTACGCGTTATGTATGCAATATATTAATTCTTTGCAGTTGTATGTTAAATTGGACTCGACATTTTTATTTGGGGTACGATTCTTTTCAATGTTAATATATAAAATATATTTGTATGCGTTCAAATTTAATTTAATAGAAATACGTTAACGTAGACACATTGTTGGTTAGAAAAATATCGAACAACTTGACGCGTCATCTCTCTCGCGTTTTCCCGAACATGAGAAAATATTTGAAAGCGTGCGTTGACGTTACAATAAGAACCTCAGGCTGAACGCGTTTAATATTCTCTTTGAGGACGAAAAGCGGAGATAGCTGCGTGATTTTAGCACGAGGTGCAAATTTATTGTCGCGTGGAAACAAGATATGATAAAAGCGAGTAGGTCTCTCTCTGTTTGCACGTCGACGAGCGTTCTGCAAATTGACGTTGCCAACCAAGCCGATGATAGGAATTAAATGTGCAGGGAGCAAAGTTAGCACGTATCTACGTGTTTTGTCTTTGGCGATTTCATCTTATTTCTCGTGTTCTTAAACGCGTCGTAACCGTAAAATGAAAATCTAAGGAAAGTATTTTAGAACGAAAAGGTATCTCAAGTTTGTAAAAATTCAAGAAAAATACATTGCATAAACATGCCTTTTTGAATTATTCAACCGTGTATGCATTACTCTCTCTATAATCTCCTAAAAATAATATGTCACAATTACATTAGAAAGAAACTACATTTATGACTACATTTACGACTATATTTACGACTACATTTACTTGTGTTAAATAATTATAAAATAACAGCTAATAGAATCTATTTAAAGTTTCAAGTACTTCATAAATGTTTCCTTCTTTATTGTTGTAATCAAGCTTAAGTACCTAACAATATATATACGTAATAGGGTTATGTAAATTCTTTGGAAGAATGTATATTTAACTCTGATAATTCCATTAATAGGAATATATACGCGATAATAAAAGGTAAAAATTTTGACGATAAAGATCGATGATTATTTTCGGTTTATATTAGCGCCGTAAATACACTATCACGATTTTTATCCATTCATAAATTTTTCATTTAAAAATTTCTGACAACATCTATCCTTAATATAATCTGATCAATCGCTTAAATTCAATTATAATGTGCGAATAGCGATACGTATCGAAGAGCACAACTATATCTTTAAATACTATCCCGAAGCTTATGAAATTTATCTATGAACACTCACAACGAAGACTGCTATGAGATGAACAATAATAGTGCTCCAATTATTGTATGCTCTCTAATATTAAATATTTGCTTCAATAAGTCTGATACTTTCATTGTGAGCTTTATGAGTCGCTAGAAATAATACTCGATATGAGACGTATGTGCATACCATTGCTTTGACCGTTCTTTTGTTCCTATTAAATAGCCTGAGATAATTTCCTATTGAATATTTGTAGAAATTTAAATCATAATTTCTGGTTATGTAAACATTACTCAGCGAATAATGTATTTGTTACAACTACATAATAATTCGTTTTATGAAGATTATTTCCTACATAATTATGGCGATTAATATAATTTAAATGAAGGTTATTACAAAGTAATTAATTAGAAAATTCATCTAAACAAATATTTGACAAAGTATATTGTATTATCAGAAAATTTAAATTATTTAAAATTACGGCATTTTTGTATCAAAATTCTACGTAATAATGGTTTAATATTATCCATTTATACAAAACGCAATTTTCTTGGGAATAGCGATTAATAACCGACGTTTATCACTGACTCTCTGTTGAAACTAGCACGATTGATTTGAATATTTCTACTTTATCTATCACAGTGCTACTAAAACTGAAAACCACGCGACTAGAACAATACGCCATGTGTGGTGAATCACACAATGCGCTTTCAACTTCGTGTCGTGATAAAGTTGTCGCTTTCAAAACAAGTTCTAGGTTCTACTATCTTAGTATCTTTTATTCACGAAATATATCGCGATTTATATCTAGCAAAATTTCGTAAATTTCGTTTGACGGTTCGGTTTAACTGTTTATTTTAAATATCTAATATTAATTTTCTGTTAAACTTTCTTGTGAACTCTAGCTTCGTGACTTAAACATGAAATAAAGCTAATATTGTGATAACAAATTCAATCGAGTTTATGGTTCAATATTCAATATTGTACATGATGATACCAATGAATTTTAACGATAATTAATCTCATTTAAGTTACTTCGTAGAGCGTAACGACCATTCATCCTTATTATTTCAGTAATAGCCGTTATCATCCTAATTTTCCTCTCTTTGTTATACAAAACCACCTATTTTTGTTCACAATGAGGACAAAGTACATATACACAATGTAGCCTCTTGTTCACGGTAATATCCAAACATATTGTTGCATTTAAAATCTGTTCGCTCGAAAGCAAAATTTGAAAAAAGAAAAACAAAACTATATGTAAAAACGATCAAAATGATAGATAAATGGAAATCCAAGTTGCGGGGTCGCTTGGGATTTTTGCTCGAATAAAATAACACGCATGGAGAATTCGTCACCATCCCAGAGATTTGAATGCACGCGTATCGCCTTCCGTAAATGGCGTCTTGATATTCCTCGAGACGAGATCGAGCAGCGAAACTGGATCTCGTATTGAGACGGTGAGAGTGATAGGTCGTCGTCATCGTCGTCGCGGTATTGCAAAAAAAGAGGTAGGAAGAGATCCGGCACTGCGAGTTCTGGAATAAGAAGAAGAAAGTAGTGCCGGGGAATCTTGTCCTTACGATTCAATGCGAATCATGGCCTACCTTAACTTACTCGGAATTCGAGCGGTATCCCGAATTGAAGTAATAAAATTGAATCTATGCTTTACGTCTCTTTTTACCATGGAAAAACTGCGCCAAAGATCGTGAACGACGATTAAACTAGATTATCTCGTTCTGTACTTAAAAAATTAATTTACTGTATGTAGTTCTGTAAGGGGAGAGTTGTAAAATTGAATTGAATTTAATGAAAATTCTAATTTTTTAATTTCATGATACCTTTAGACAATGATGGAGTTTCTATAGACTTTTTAGTATTAATAACACTTCTCCCATGTAGGCGATACAATAATAATCTCTAACGAGACATAAGATTGTAATTGAAAATTGTGTATGTAACGCATAAAGCAACGACAACGGATGCAACTTGGAATTCTTCTGCGTGGAGAACGGCTATTTTTGTTGAAAATTCAAGAAAAAGAACGGAACGAAACGAAACAGGCATTTGATGATAAAAACAAACCAGTTTAGGTGAGCATAGTCGATGGATAAAAAGAGCAGAACCTAAGGAAGGACTGTTACCTGGCAAGTATGAGCGTCCTTGAAATAAGTAAAAGTTTCGATAACTACTCATAGAGCCGGAAGCAGAATCATTGATTGATGGAAGTACAGGTAATAAGAATTATCTCTGCGTGAATCAGACACTTTCTAATGTGCTTAAACAGTTTGGAATGTCTAAATTACAATTAAGGAGAAGGAGAAAGAGAAAGAGAATACCGGAAAACTTTCAATACTATTTTAATGCTACGCTACAGGCAACTGATATGCTTCTTGATACTATATATATATATATGTAAGATCGTAAATCTTGGGATAATTCAGGTGATCGATTCTGAAATTTGAAAATCGAGTTTTATTGTGAAAGTAATTACATAAAATACAAAAATAAACAACAATTGACATCCGTCTATAACGATAAATATAACAAATAGCATATATATAGCAATAGAAATAACAAGTTCTGTACAATGTTTACCTGAAAATCGAGAATCGATTTTCAACGTCCTGAGCTACCGATCTTTTTCCGTCAGTCTTCAAAATTTTAAATAGTTATTCTGTGCTCTTGTTTGTCTCTGATGTTGCTCTCTGTCCGTCCGTTTGGAAAACGAGTGTCTCTCAAAAATGGTTGTCCGTAAAACCCTAAGAGGGTTGCTCTGTCCGTGAAACAAAGAAAGTCGTGCTACCTGTAGAACAAAAAGAGTCCCTATCTCACGTGAACTCTAGGGAGTTTACATATATATATATATATTATATGGTATCCAATATATATCCTATATATATTTATCCTATAAATATATCCTATATATATATATGTGAACGTGAGGCTTTTAAAAAGACGCTTCAGATGTTACAACCTGATAAATCGATAAACTTCGACTTTTCGACTTTTGTATCTTTGACGACAGGTTTTAAACACTCTACAATAACGTGTTATAATTTTTCCATTGTAAAGCTAAAAAAGGAAAAGCTTTGTAAGATATTCATTTTATGCGTTGATAACGTTAGAATCGTTCGACGCCTCCCGAAGTATAATGCAAACACGTCAGATAAAACGTGGTAAAGAGCTACTTGTACAGTGTAATAAGTATATTATGGCCGATTTATGCTAATCGAAGCCAAATTATTCTATGTCCAGGTGACAGGACGGACAATGAAAGTGTTATCGTTTACCAGAGGCTCTGAAATGAATAATTCAAAGTTGTGTAACATTCTGGAAGTAGGAAGTCGAATAGCCTTGAGAAAACGTTTGGAGGTCTTCTGGGAATGCAGTCAGGTAGGGACCAGGTGTCACAGGACCCTTTAGTGAATTGCTGCCACTTTCGAAAACCACAGTCCGCCGGTGAACGATTAAGATCTTGGGAAAAATCGTTTTACGTGACTAGAAATATATTTTAAAAGAAAATGATTAGAATAGCGTAATTGATGCATTGAAGAATGAATTCAGAAACCAGCGTTAATCCTTGTAAATGTAATTAATCTGAATATTTAAAAAGGCCGAAATGGTTATATCACTTTTTATTGTGGTCAAAATACGTATTCGTAAAGCTTTGTGCGAATAAACAAAAATCTTGATTCTCTGGAACGTATAATTAGTTTTGAACCACCCAAGTTATCTTCCACAAAGGAAATAAAAGCACATATTACGCATTCTCAGCAGGACAAGAAACTTCAATCCCAAGGGATCTTTGCTCAGCGCACAAAGTAATTAGCATCAAAGATCGCAGCCGCGTTTCAACCACTTAATTTTCGTTTCTACCATAAAGCAACGTGGTACGCCTTTGGATACCCCGTTGAATCGAGGTATAAAAGACTGCAACGGAGAGCAGTCTTACAATACGATGCATCGCATCGCGAGGAGCGCCAGTGTATTACAGGGAACCTGTTACACACACCGCAGCTAGTTCTTTTTCATGTCGTTTCATAAAAGGCGAATAATGCCGGTAAAAGCGACCTTGAGCATAAAGACCTCCCGAGCGTATCATTTAGTACATTATGGTCGTTCAGGCATGAAAGGTACTCGTTACGATTTATATTCTCTCTCTTTGCCCATATAGATTTCATACGCGATGCGTTTGCCCAGACTATCGAGATTTTGCATGATATTCCATATCAAGGAACAAAGGTGACCAAGCAAGCGTATTAGTTGCATTCTTTTTCGAGTCGAGAAGAAAGCGTCACTTGAATTCGACGTTGATTTTGTGGTTCACATTGATTCCATTTTATAATAAAATAATTGATAACACGCAAACATGATATTGCATATAAAAATGTTAAGTTTAATCGAAACAGAATGAAAATGAAAGAAAAAGTGGTGGGAACGAATAATCTGATATAAAATAAAAACGTATCTGAGTAAATTAAAGGAATCGTAGCGACTGGCGATCGATCGAAGTTCGAATTGTAATATCTGTCGCAAACTTTCTGCTTGGATATTGATCTTTGAAGGTCGGGAAGATTGACAACGAATATTGATAGGTAAAACATGGCAAAATGAACATTGAGTTAGCATAGAGAAAATTCTATTTTGAGCAGTTTTGCGCGAAAGGAAAGTAAATATTAGGTAAGTAAAGAACTAGGTGATGTTTATGAAGTCTGGAAATTGATTATTTAATTTAGATTACTTAGCTATTCGTAACATGTGTGTGAAACTTGTTTTATTACGTAGTGTTGATCAAAGGTTATACAAGCTGTCTTGTCCAAGTTGTGACCTGCTAGTCAAATAAAATGTGGAGTATGAAATTCTCTACCGATATTTTCTCATTCGGCAAAATCGTTTTTTGTTTATAAAGAATTGAAAGAATTCGTTATAAAGGGTCCGAAAATTAACTTTAAACAAACATATCGAATGAATCTAACGTGTTCTTTTTGTAAAATTAAAATGATACGTAGTGTATCCGTCGTTATAGCGTTAATTAAAATTTGTTACCGAATGCGTAATCCTTTACACAGAAATGAAAGATCTTGGATGCATATCTTAATAAAAATCATTTCCTAAAACATGATCACGACCTAGAAGAAAACCCTGCATAGCTAGTCACGATCATTAAGAGCAGGTACAGCTTCGATGCCGATACGAAGCTATGAAATATACGTATTCGTTTCTTGGTGTACCGGAAGTGTGTCGTGAACGAATCCCCATTAGACCTATTTTCTCCGGCATACAGTGGCTCGTAAATTCCCCGAAAATCAGTGCGATGACTCAGTATGAGTCAGTTAATCCATTTATATCCGCTTTCAGATACACGATACATCCTACGTTACCGTTTTAAAGTAACGGTCTCGCGGGTAAGATTTTCCTCGGAAATTCATGGCATACCGAAGGTGTACGTTTACGCTTACGTCATAAGTATAGCGGTACAAAAGTGTATGTTGTTTGTTGTCTTCGGCGAATGTTGCGCGATTTCCATGAACGTGTGGTTTTCAATTTCGGTCAGCTAGACGTTATACGAGTCCAATGGCGAGTAATCGATTTTATGCATAGAATAGGAGCAATTGTTTATGACAACTATTTTGTTTTCAAGGTAATATCGAATATAGAATGGAATAATAATAAAACGATCGAACCCATCTAGTTTACATCTCCTTCTAATTTTCCACCTTCAAACGTCGTTCGCTTTCAGCATCGATAAAATTATTGTAGATCTTATCAGGAACATATTATTTATATTATAGTATTGTGAATAATAAGTACATTTCACAAAACACTCGGATCTTGAACGGAAATAAGGAAACTGTAAATCACTACCGACCGAAAGGATTAGTTTACCAAAGAGAATCTCCATTGAATCGTGGTAATAAAGAAACGTGAAATGTTTCTGTATCATGAAGTCTTGTCCAAGCTTTTGCTTCATAATATCGAGTCATATCTGTCCAAATGCAACATAAACAGGCTATATGCAATATGTATTAATAACAAAACATATCTTCTATTTTGATCAAAATATAATATCAAAAACAATACAGGGAACAGAATATTTTACAAAACATCAAAGGAAATTGCAGAAAAAATATATAATTAGCCATATTGTTATATAGGTACCATGTCGACCTTTTATTGTACATGCATGTCATGGGTAACCAGCTCATCCATGTCGTTTGCACCTTGCAATTATTGGCTTTGCGTAGTTTTCACGCAACTATTATCGCCATTATCACAGTATAGTAAAACTCATTAAATCGCGTACGAATGTTTCTCCATACCTATAGATCACGCGAATCGACCACATTGTTGGTCCTTCTGCATAAATATGTATACGTATGCGCATATTCGACTCCAGGAACGAGGGTGTGCGTCTCGTATTCAAACCTGTTTGGTAAATAGCTGAAACCGCACGCTAACGGTTATTGACAGATTTTACCACAGCCAGAAGATCTCGTGTGCGAGGAGAAAAAACGCGGGTGCGTCACATTGACCCAAGCTTGCTACAAACCAAAAATTATGACAAAAATTATGAAAGAAGAAGATTTTCCAACTGACTGGATACTGGTTTGTCTCTCAACTCTTTTGAAAATTTGAAATCTCTATTGTTTTAGAATGAAAAAAGATCTTTTTCTCAAAAATTTTACAAAAGACACGGAAAGAAAGAAAGAAAGAGCAAATAATGTAATCGAGTAAGTACAACATAGTAACACAAAATGCAAGTTGTCAGACCATTCATACGCTTCTCGATATCATGACGAGCGCTTTGTGCCTGACCTTATCGATTTTAATTCGCACAACGCGCGCCGAAACCTCCGTCTCGGAATTATTAAAGAATTTAAAAAACTCTGCAGACAAAGTAATCGTTTTTTAGCAGCACATAAAGAACGAATCTTGAATTGAACAGACTGACCCTTGCACAAAACGCTATTTAAAGAGGCAAACACGTGTTCAGAATGCAGAATCATATTGAATCCTCAGTGACCGTATCAATCATTGGACGTTACTTTCAACTCGGATAAGTTACGATATATGGGGGCTATTTGATTAATTGAAACGATAAGTGATTCTAATAACTGGTATTAAGTATTTTTATTTTATTTCTTTATGCGAATAAATTTATACCAAGAAACTTATTCAGTGAAAAATGAATCTTTTAGAACTGTTTAAAAAACACATTTAAGAAATATAAAAGTAAAAATATTGAAACTTACGAAACCTTCGAGATTGCTACTATTTAATGCTATTATTTGTAAATGACGGAAGCTGCGAAACTCCACGATTGTCCATTTAAACACGAAAGAAAGAACTGGAGAACTGTGTGGGAATTTTATTAGCTCTTTCAGAGCACGCATAGTACATACATATGTATCTTTCTCAGATCACTTCTACCAAAGAACCGGTTAGAATTTTTGAAATGTCTGCGCGGACAAATATAATTTCACTTTTTACTAGTACCATCTATTATTGTTTTCCTTTTACTAGACTTTCGCTTTTTTATTCTTTTGACCAATATAAATCTGTGGAAGTAGCACTCTTATCTTTAAAAATAGTAGCTAGTATCTTATGTTATTTGAATTTGAAAAAAGAAAGACATACGAATAACATGACAGAACAATTTTTAAACGAGAAAATGACCTCTGTGAGAGTCTGAAATTTTCCAAAAAATTTCACAGAACATAGTATCTATGTTATTGTTAGTTAATTTTACAGTCAACCGTTTGTCATGTAAGAACACGTGTCTGTGCGTGCTTAAAATGAACAAGTGACAATTGAAAATATACGTTTGCTAAAATCGTTTTAATGAAAACTTTGTTACAGAACTTGAAAAATCTATTACTGAATCTTTATTCACTGTCGCAAGTTTCACATCATTTATAAAAATTTATTTCTAAGATGCTTTCCTAAAGTCTAGGTCTTAATTCTGTATTAATTTTTTATATGTTAAAAGACATTCAAATCTGTAACATGTAGTAAATTATATTAAGTAGTTAGCTATGATAAATGTATATATGACATGACATGCTATGATAATTTGTATGGTAATGCATTATATAACGGTAGTAAGTACAAAATGGGAACAATTTAAATCCTATCGGTGTGGCATAGGTCTTCTATCTGTGCAATTTATAATACTCCAATATCCTTCCCCGTATTTTGTTTTATCTTGTTTTATACTGCAGATGTATGTGTAATTATGAATTCTGCTCGAAGAAACACAATGAGTTACCAAGAAAAAATATTTCTATGAATATCGGTGTTTATCAACTGCGATAAATTTACGTCGACTTATATCGGATCGGACAAAACAATGACGTGTTGCTTGGTTCAACACGAGTGCAAAACGATCAACCATGGTGTTCATCGATAACAATGTTTGGCAATTTGGAAAATTATTCGATGATTGACTCTCGTGGAAGAATTGCGAAACGATCGTGATACATGCGACCGGGTACAACTTGCCACGCGGTAAAGGACAGAGAGAAATCGTATGACGTAATAGGCCCGCATAAAGGCAATAGAAATAAATGACGTTAAATTGCCGAGTGGCTCGTTTTTAGCAGCTCATGTGCTCCTAGACGTGGCCGAACGAAATGCTTCGCGTCGAATTAAATCTGCGAACTTCGAAACTCCTCGCTACTGCCGGAGAAGGAGAATGAAAATGAAAATGATCGTTTGATCGCGTTATCGGCAGATTGTAAAGATTGGTTGTACGTATTGTCCTTGCGAAGATTAATCGTCGATTAGATACGTGTATTCCAATGCGTGTCGAAGGGGAATTAGTTTTAACGTGGATGTCATGCGAGAAATCAGCTTTGATCTAAGATAGTTTTTTACGTCTAATAGATACGATTAGTCTTGTACGATCTGATTGATTTTGATAGAATTGTCATTTGAATATTGCACAATTTCTGAATATTACTGGTACATGAGGTAATCCAATAATTAATATCATAGAAGAAAGTAATTTTAAAAGGTAAAGGGTTTTCCTACATAAAGCATTTGATACTTAATTTTATTCCTTCTGATTTAAAAATTTCATTAAAAAATCACACGTGCTCTGGACTAATTAATTCACATTCAGTGTAGTTAATTCGTTTTTACTATTCAATGTAATAAGGATTTACAACAAATATAGCCTTATCCTAATTTTTATTTAACATAATACAATTTAATGACTTGGGACATAATGCCTTCTTCGTTTCATATCAGTATCATGAAGTAGGAATTTAACCTACATAAGATCTTTAGTTCTCTCAAAATCCTTCATGAAGACATACTACATATATGTAGATATATACATTATGAACACACTGATTCGACGATTCGAGACGTAGTTTGATAAAACCTCCGCATTAAATACAATAATATATATATGTAATATAATATAATACATATAATAATATATAATATGTTTAAAAACAGATTATGTAAACTAAAAATATTGATCAGGATAGTGAGCGTAGTGTAGGATGTCCAGCGGTAGGTCACCATTTTACGAAAAGTATGATCGAAAAGTGATCGGATCCACGCATGCATGTTGCTTACTCTGGGCTGCATTGTTCGAAAGAGGGCCGCGCAGCTGCTCGAAAATAGACAAGTCCATTGTGGTGTGCGCGGAACGCGACAATGGACGCTGATGCATGCCTGAAATCGATCGGGAAACTGACTCACGGGCACGGGCACGGGGACGATCCCAAACGCACAATTATTCCCATATCGACAAGGTCATGACCTCCGGCAAGAATCGTGATGCGACTACACGTAGCTCAACTCTTTCTTGTCTATGGCGGGCAGGAGCAGGTCGTTGCCACTCGATCGTCACACTACCAGACTCCATGGACGTTATGGCGGAAACGATATCAGTGATGTAATATCTGTGAATCCGTGCCGACCATCTTCCAATCACTTTCTCTATATCATTCAAGTTCATTCAGATTTTGTAATCGTGTTATTTATCATTAATGTTTAATTATTGCTATTACACGCTATACAGATTATTAGTTATTATTAGGTGCTGTAATTTCTTTCTTATTTGTAAATTAAAATTCTGAAAATTCATTGGAATATATCTATTCTTTCATATGTTTACGAGAAGCAAAATTTGCATGTAATGCTTGAAAAATGTAATAATATGGTGTAGAAATTGTAAGAGTCATTTTATGACTATATTAACAGGAATAACGCTTGGGTAAAATCAATTTGATACTCACAATCAGTATGTTATCGTATCCATGATAATGCATACATTATCAAAGGGTATCATCATACGTAAGTACGAACCGATTTCCGTTGCTATAACAGCGCACGAGTATCGAATCTCGAACCAGAAAATATAGCATTGTGGTGATCGTGAAATAAATATTATCTCTTAACCAATTACTATAATGGCGACACTTTTTCAATTCAGCTAATTTTTTATAACCGTAATAGTATAGTAATTTATAATTATAACTAAGATTATAAAATGTAATTTACTGGTTAAATGACTTCCTTAGTTATCAACGCGTAATATAAAACGTATATATTGCATACATAAATTTACACGATTCATGTTGGAGCACTAATTCAGTGCCTCCTTTTATGCAAAGCGAAACGATTCTTTAATTAAATAATATCATTTAAAGCTTATAAAGTTTCACGCTATAGAAAATAAAGAAAAACTAGCAAAATGATAGTATATTGTTGGAAGCAATAACATTGTTCCGGTTGCGCAAACTAATCGAAGACAATCTATTGTATTTAAATTCGGTAACTGAGGGAAGGTACGTGAAGAAAGAGATCGCATGAATTCAAATGACGTTTCATACTTGTCAAATTAAAGTCACGCGTTGTTAAAAACCATATGATGTATAGGTCTGTTTATAATTTTATGCGTTGGCAAATCTAACAACAAGCATTTTTCTTACATATCATTGGTGTTTGAAAATTATCACTCTGTAATATTTTCCGTATACCTAAACACTTTCTTCGAACTATATCTACCTCTATTTATGGTCGTAAAAAGTTACGATCTCTTATAGCTATGAATGTTTTCTCTGTTAACCAAATCACGTGTTTCGTTCAAGTTTAATCCTATTATACATATGTATCTTTTATGGAATAAGAATCATGTCATTTGATTACAGATAAAACATGTATAATGAGCAGAGGAGATATTGGTGAAGACTCACCGGTGCGATCGAGTTGATCCGAAGCGACGATCGAAAATCCAGTCGGTTAATCGAGGGCCGGCGTCCCGCCGTGCCGATGCACTGAGAAGTTTCAAACACTTTCTGATTGGTACACCAGCGTAAATTCACACGAGTTACGTGATCGAGTCAATCTCATAATCGCAACACAGTCCTCGGCTACGAACATACACTGAATTCGTTTTTAAATCGAAACGACACGACGGCGCGCCGAACACGACACTTCAATGCCAAACTATCGTAACAACGGTTGCTTCGTTACTGCGTGACGGTGTACCAAGGTTCATTGTGTGCTCGCCTTTCTGCTTGGTGATTGGCGGAGGGGATGATGGAGGACAGATGGTAGTCACGGAGGTTACCGGCAAACATCAAGCAGCACCGAGTCTGATTCATCCTTGCCTCGTAAGATGGTGCATCTGTTTAATCGGAAAATGTCGAAAAATTACTATATACTATTTAACTTTTCCATTTTTTAAGTATTATTTTACTAGTTCTGAATTAAGGACCTTTCAGAAATTTCCGGTATTTTGTATTTATATCAATTTATTTACGGTATATTCGATCCTTTGAAAAGGAAAGTACATTTTGAATTATTTACATGTATCAAGTTCAGATTGCAGTCAAATTACTACGAATTAATTTAATTCAATTTAAGAAAGAATCCTATACTTCTTATGGTTTTAACTCCATTCCTTGAAAGTTTTAGTATTTGCTAAGCTTTCTGGTGTGATAGGCCATAATGATGGTGGCAACATGGAACAATTCTGTAATTCCAATGGTCTAGACCAAACAGGATAAATAAAATCATCTGCATCGCTTGTACTTGTAGCATTCTCAAAATATTCTTTGATTATATCATCAGTACTTGGCCAACCATTTTCAAGCATCACATTCAGTTTTGATTGATGTTTCATAGCAACTATAAATAATAAATAATGGTTATATAGTATGTGATATAGTATTCTTTTTAAATTTGCTTTGAATTATTATGATCATTACCCAGTCGTTGAAGTTCCCATATCATTGGAGGAGTATAGTGAGAATATCTGCAACCAAGGCCAAATGCGCAATCACCACCACTTAAATACCATTTACATGGTATCTTTGCGCTTTCTTCTTTTAATATAGCTTCTGGATCTATAGAGAATAATAAATAAAAATATTTTTATAATCGTAACGAATGTGTAACAACTTTAAGGTTATGATTAGCAAGTTGTACTTAATTTCATATGTTTCAAATATTTTATCGATAAAGTATTATTAGATATTTATCTTTGAATATATTATAATGATCTGCGCGATTTTTTGTATGTTGTAAACTCGAAAGATGTTTTTTTCTGGCTTCTGGGTCATCCTTAAAGGATCTGTCACAATACTCGCAATAATATCTTCTACCCATTGGTGGTTAAACTTTACTGAAACTAAATAAGAAATATTTTATTTATTATAGTATAAAACTTTAAGTACTACGTTGTATGATATTAATAATATCAATAGAATAATTTGTACTTACCACTACGAGCTGCTACGAACTAAGTACTACGAGAACGAAGTAAACAAACTTTATAGCAACTACAGTGCCATCTGACGTTCGCTATAAAAGTATATAATTCAAGGAATGTGTACCATGACAATCAACTTCGCTCAATTTTAGTTTTTATTTAAGAAATGATTTATTTTGTATTCTCGATCGTGCACATTTTCCATGTATAAATTATCAGTATATGAATAATCAACTGAGAACAGAAAAGAGTTACTAAACTATCCAAAATGATTCATTTATTTAAAGGTGTATTTCTATTAATTCTTCAGGTCGGAATTGTTTGTACACTTAATGGGTATTTATTTTAAACAAACAGATTACATGTATGATACTGCTCGTTTAAACATTACAATTGTTTGTTACATCCTTACAATACAATTTCTCCCAACATCTTGTGCGTTACTAATCTATATCTGTGTGGTAACGTCATATACCGAAGAAAATGCCTATAATTTATTACAATAACCTTCTCCGTTAATTCTTGACCTCATAATCGCGCACCATACGCAGCGAGAAATACCTTTGCAACTACAGAAGCTTCAAAATATTAAAAAACTTTTAATTATTCCTCGATAATATGAATTTTCTAACACCAGAATTTTGCTTAGGGCAAATAAAGTTATCCATCATTTGTCCGTGTATTTGCTTCTAAGAGAAATTCTGTCCTGGAAATATATAATTTTTATATTTGAATACGCAACGTTGTAGAATGCCCAATTTCAACTTTGCACTATTCATTCTCGGTTTAAAAAAGCATTTATAATATATTTATTTCATTAGTTGAAATATCAAAAAATGAATTTTTCTGTAAACAAATGATAATTCTTTGTGAAAATATAAAGCCGATCCCCACTAGACGGCAATAATAAAAATGCAATTGCCGTATCACGTCATTGACGAACATCATAAATATTTATATATTCGACAATATTAATATTATTATACACATATAACATATAATATAAACACAATATATTAATAGTATTAATATATGTATATGTATAGAATGTCAGTGTGGATTATAATAATATTCGTACAGGAGCTTCTTAGTTGGTGTAGCATACAAATATTATTATAACAGGAATATAATATTATAAATAGATTTAATATATTAGATCGTTCTCTATATAGATTTCTAGCGTCGTTGCCAGACTCGATAGGACACAGTGTGAATCGGCTTTCAAATTTTAAATGTCAAATTTCCTGTTTGTTTATTCGCGAACAGAACTAAATTAAGCAAGTATGTGGATGATGATTTGAATGTTCGATTGGTTAATCATCGACCATATGCTGACTTTCATAGACATTTTCAACGATAACAATATTTTCACCAGTTTTCTAGAAGCGATCAGTTGTATCCTATGAGGTAACGTGAAAATGCAAGAGAATTGGAATCGATAAAGCATGAACGATATTTGAAAATGTTGAATTACACGCGAGAAAGTTGGAAAACGTGATTTAAAATTTGCAATCCTTTTTTGTCGATTATTAGGTTAACAGATAAATGAAAATAATATAATTATGAAGTAGAAGTTGTAAGAAATTGATAAATATTTTTCACATATACAATGACAAGTGTAAGAGTTCTTTGATATCTACGAAGAGAAACTTTAGAGATTCGTTCCTTCAACATAAAAGATTTCTAATAATACAATAACTTTACATATATGATAACCGTATAGTATTCACATTTTGTTCACAGTGTGCATTTCAGTATGAGAATACTGTATAGAATCGAGCTCTTTGCGGAATTCTACGTTTCTTAAACCGTACTTAATTTTTTTTATTTCGGCGTAGCATCTAAAATTTGCTTACTACTATATATATAACAATTTCTCAATAACATTTTACGATTATCAGAGACAAGTGCAAAAATTTGTGTAACGTGTGTTTCCAAGTATTAATAATATTAATTGTGCATGTACACGTACATAATTGAGTTATTTTCCGAAAATACAATCGTGTTTTGCGCAATATCTGTTAGAAACGTCGTGATACGTGACAATGCATGACAAGAATCGGTGACGCATATCGAAAATATTTACAGGAGAAATAAACGACAACCAAAGTCAACAGTTAGGTCGTTAACGAAACTGATAAAACGATAACAGTTCCTACTGAACATTTAATGTTATCACGGTCAACTCAGTGCGTCATAAATTATGCAATAATTCCAGGAACGTGAGTATATGCATAATGAAGCCGCTCGATAGTTGTACGAAAGGTTTTTCTTTACTTCACCCGTGGTTAATAACGTGAAACAATCACAATAATAATTGAAACAATATAAAATATTTGAATTATCCTTAGATAAAGCATAAAAAAGTTAAAGAAAAATGCTTAAATTTTTAAAAGAATATTTTGTAAAATTTTTATCACAATAAACGTTGTACTTCATACTAATAATAATAGTAGTATTTCAACGCTGCACGCATATTTTTTGGGCAACATATATAATTATATATATATATATAATTCAGGCAAAAGCTGTTCTGTTCAAAAAGTCCTTGATCTAACCAATTACCCAGTACAAATCAAAGATAACATCAAATGTAAGTAAACGCACAGCGTGCTTGATATAATATTTTTTTCTGTATTTAAAGAGGATTTGTAAAACATTAAGTATTTCGTTATATTATGATCAACTACACCTGCAAATTGTTTAATCATTTTGAACGGTGCGTCATCATTTTTTTATTTTTAAAAGCAAGAAAGATTCTTTGTCGAACAAATCACCCTGTATTTCTTAATATCGATTTTTATGTCTTTCGTTAATAACCAAATAGGTTGAAAATCGACAATCATCGGAAATTTGAAGAAAGTTTGCACGTGTGCTGGTAACGATTGTAAAAAGCTTCGTAATGTTTTTAGGCCTGCTAAAAACAACGTATTACTCTTCTACCGATTGGCTCGAATTGAAAAAAATCCAAAAAAATTAAAACCACGGACTAGATGAAAATAGAATGATATGAAACGCGCTCCCGTTACATGGCAGTTCGACTGGAGTGTTGTAACCTTTTTGTCGTCGAATTATTGCGTCTACGGGGTTGCGAAAGCATCTGCATGTCTGTATGTGTACATATATCCATAATTGTGTGTCGTAATATACGATCTAAACACGTAAAAATATTTGCATTTGGTGTTTGAAAAATAACTTGCAGTTAAACATAACGGTATGGACATCCTTAAAGTTAGAGCAATGTAATTTGGACGACACGTTTATCGATTAAACATGTTGTTTACTCAGGCATGCGCCTTACCAGGGGATAATTTCCGACCAATAATTCTCTATTGTTTTCATATTCGTAACATCATTATGTACATATATTTCTTTATATCTGGTTGGATTTACATTAAGCGTTACAATATGATCAACGAATTCAATCGACTTGCTATAGCGCGAAATTAAATTTATCGATGTGAACGATATTACGAGTATACATTCGAAAAGGGAAGGAAACGGTTGACTTTCGATTGATTATCAAAGATTGCAGTTACTATTATGTTCGTGCCGCATCTTTTCGAATTAATTCACTTTTGCAAGGAACAACACGACTCCACCCTCCAATGGCGAGCAGACTCGTGATTTCACGTATCGAGTATGCGGTCGGATGACATTTTAATTATTCGGTGTTTGTAATCTTTCACTGTTTTCATTTGCGAATCTTCATGGTGTACAGTGTACAACATAAAAAAGGAACGTCTGATACGAATGGCCGAGACGTCGAGTCTCGACGGTGGTTCTCGTACGGTAAAATTATATAAGGGAGGAACAGAATGTGACGGTAGCGCGTGCATCGCGCTCCGTGGAATCTATTGTCGAAATTTTGAATCAGCTTCCATACGTACATATATTGGCGCTCGCTATCGCAAATAATCCTTTCCAAGCTTTTTCGGCTGCTAATAAATTTCGCATCAACAACGGACTGGCAAATTTATCGAGCGTTCACCGTGTTCATCTTGAACGCACGAGTCTCACGTATCGGTTGATTAAACGAAAACTTCCGCACTGAAATGTTGAATACGCGGCCGAGCGATTAAATCGATCCACGTAATTGGATCTGCTCGAAGAAACGCACTTATCCGCCGCGCTCCTTTATTCGCGCTTCGAATTTATGAAAAGGCTGCTGGCTTCGCTCGGCTATCCAGCCAATTAATTTCCCACTGCGTTTCTTTAGTCTTGTCTAGCTCCTTTTCGTTTATTCTTTTGGCCAACCAGTGGGTGAAGCTCAGTCTTCTTCTATTAAAATAAGTGTATTTCATTCATGCTTGACCGCGATTCAATTCAACGTGTTATTATATGCTATGCTCGGTATTATAAGTAGCGTGGTCTTTTTATCGACTTGTTCGTTTCTTTCAATTTGTTCCTTCAACTATTAAGATTCGTATCTCGACGAAATGTGAATAACAAGGATGTTGATAGCATGTAATACACACACACACACACATACATATATAGATATATATATATGTGTTATATTATAGCATGTATTTGAAAATATTAAGCAATAAGCATACTAGCCTGAAATAGGCGGGTGTGCTTAATGCGAATCTAAGTATGAATCTTCAATATAGAAATTGAAAATCATGTATAACCAGAATAAATAATATTCATATATTTGGAATACCATATTTCCAAAATGGCGAAAAATACGTTAGTACGAATTCGGGTGGAAAATTGTTTGACGGGGATTATCCGTGTTTGAAGATTTATACGAACTTACAAGCTCAGTTTTAAACAAATCACAGCGGAAAGTACAATTCGGAGTAATCGTGCCGCAGAATGAAGCGGATTCGACTCAGCGACAAACGAAAAAGCAAAGACGAAGCCCGATTTACTGTTTATGTTTTGATTGTTCGACTTATTTTTCTTTTATGTTTGTATTTTTTGTCTCTTTTTTCCGTCTTCGTTCTTAGTTTTATATCGGGCATACTATCGGCGATCTGATTTTTAAAAATCAACACTTCAATCTCATCCTTAATTTTTGGGCGCATCGTGCGCAGGATTCGATAACACTTCTTGGCGGACCTTGTGACCTCGGAAGCTTGCTTGGATCTTCGTCGCTGCCTTGTGTAGATCAGGATCCGTGAGATCGATACCTTCAAGCTCGTTCACGGCGTCCTTCGCCTGAAACAATAGATTACAACGTTGACGTATAGATTTGCTTTTGTAAATAGAAGCATGTTTGTTGAGATTACGCGTTGTGTTGTTAGTTAATGTTTGTTAACGACCATATGTCAAAAGTTCGATTGCATGATCTCGTATTTGCGTTATAGCTTACTAGATTGTTTTCTAAATACTAACTACTACTAAATTCGTTTGAAAAAACTATACCGAATGAAATCGTGACATTTGTTTGTGTTTCAATATAGGCGAAGCAATACCTTTAAAATGATTGAGGACATAGACAAATTTCAGACAGTAAAGTTTCAGAAAGTAGAAGATATACGAAATACTTATTTTGTTTAAAACAAGAAGATCCAACTTCGGTATGTAAATTTGTAATTGCAAATAAGCGTAGAACGTATGTTCGTAATATAATACGATGTTGCTGCTCGTTAAAAATCGCGAGCCAATTCGTTTCAGCATGTTTATGGTGCGTTTCATTAGAGGGAAAGAGAGAATATACATCACGTTTCTTTCAACTTTAATTTGTTTGTAAAATTACCTCCTTCAAATGAAAATAATACCTTGAGTTCATCTTTTTATTAATTTACTTAAAAGTAAACTGTTAAATGTATAAAGCAATATGAATTTCGGTGAAATTCGATGTCGGAAATACTATTTGTCGTATTACCAAATTTTTGCGTTACTTTCATCGTGGTATAAAATATTACGGAAATCATATACAGTTATAGTTAGCAAATACGTTTCATGGCATACCGAGCATCTCTTTTACCGCCAAAGCACACAAAATTTTTTATGACAAAGTCTGCTTTTAAAATTCACCTTTTAAACAAAATTGTTAAACAAGTAGATCTTCGAAGAGGAAAATTTTTAAATAAGTATTTCAATATATCAATATAACTTAATATAAGGTCTTACGCTGTATGAAGCGGCCAACAAGTCAGCCCTTATTACCTGACGATACTCTAACGATAGTTTAATGGCTAACGTATATAGATGGGTCAATCAGTCTGCACTAAAATTACAGGACGTAGAGTCCTAAAAGGTACTTTAAGTTCACAACGGCCTGGAATTTATTACGTGCTGGTAACAATCACGGAGAAAGCGGGTATCTGCCATACGGAAAGAGCGGATGTGTATACAAAGGAAAAAGGGACATCATCCCAAAAAACAATATCGTCAATCACCTAAGACGGTAGAAAGTCTCCCACTCCTGAAATGGCGAAAGAACGAACTGTGAGTCGAGTCTAGGCCAGTCTGTGCCACACATCTCCCGGGTTCCTTTGGCTCTTCAAGCCCTCGCGACAGTCAAGTCAACTGTTCGTACGACAATAGGGCGTTCATCCTAACTCCACGTTCCGTCTAAGTAATCAAATTCACCGACTTCGCTTGTGTATGAGAGTGTGTATCCGGGCAAAATAGAAATAAATATATATATTAATAAAACTGTAGACTACAGTTTTATTCCAACTGAACTACCCCTATTATTCTAAAAGAAATACGGGGATCGACCTGCTCGTGGTGTCGATTGATACAATCGTAACGGGAATTTACGACTCCCGTTGACGCGCCTCCTCGCGAACGCGTCTCCCCGCGACTGGCCGAATTTACATAAGGAAAGATAAAATTTAAGTCCCTTTTAAGTTAGAAAATTGCAATTTACGTAATCTTAAAAAAAGCAATTTTAATATATTTAGTTGATGAATACAAGATCTAGTTTTATGACGAATCATTAAACATGGAAATAAAGATCAATTTTATTTCTATTATATAACTATCAACTTAAATGCTCTATCTTTCTGTATCGCGTTTCTAATTTTCCCTATGGCATTCGCTTCAATTTTTCCTTTCCAATATTCTTACGAATACCAATTTTTCAAATTCTTCCCATTTACGATATTTCCTCAACGAAACCTCGATTATTCAAGATACTCATAGCAATCCTTCCTGCACTAGAATTATTCATCCACGACTTGATCGTGCTACGCAAACAAAATCACTATGATGAATTCGAGTCAGTAAAACGAGACGTTCGCAGAATTTCGTGCATTTTCTCTTCATCACGGCATGTTCTTCGCAACTGTATGCTCAATTATCGTCGCACTGACTAAATTTAGGCTTAATTATAACGAACCCAAGTGGGTCTGACGTCACAGCGCGAGACCTGGATAACAAGGGCTCGAGCGGGTCTCGAAACAGCCAGGGAGAGGGTAAAAAGAAGCCACATCACATACGAAGGAGGTTTATAAACATGTAGATCGTAATTACGCGCGAACGTATTTGCATTCGACTTCTTATTAAGCCATCCTTCTCTATCATCTCTCTACTCTTTCTCTCGTTCGTGTTCATAGACATACCAGCTACGTTCGTGTGAAAAGGTTTTTCGTATCATCCGTACTTTTCGCTATGACCAATGATTTTGTTTGCGCAGAGAAAAAAAAAATTGTGAGGAACTTTCGTATTCGAGCATTATTCGTCAACTGGTAGGATCGTAAGATAATTTGACAGATTGGTGTTGGGTGATATAAAGAGGGCAAGGGTTAGGGTGTCGGTTGAAATTGTAATTGATAATGGATCTAATTACGAATAATGCACTGTGTCTTTGGTTTTTCTTCTTTCACTTCCTCGATCATTTTTGTATTTAATTCGTTTCCGACTTCTACGAAGTAATTTTCGCGGTTTATTGCGAAATTGCTAATATCACATGGCTTCAAACTCATCAAAAGAGATGAAGCATGAATTTTCGGAATGGTTGTAAATGGAAGGTTATGAGGGGAAAAGATTTATGGCAGCCCATTTTGCGATT
Source organism: Bombus fervidus (assembly GCF_041682495.2). Taxonomy (NCBI): domain Eukaryota; kingdom Metazoa; phylum Arthropoda; class Insecta; order Hymenoptera; family Apidae; genus Bombus; species Bombus fervidus. The sequence continues at coordinate 4,929,903 of NC_091523.1, read as the reverse complement.
GAAAATATGATCCCTAGGTATATAGTATATATATACGTATATGTATAGGTGCGAGTTTATTAAAGATGTGTGCGATAAGATATGAAAAAAGAAATAAAAGTTTGTTTCCTCTACTTTTCGTCATTATGTGGCATATAAGTTTATATTAAATTTAATACTACTTCATGACTTTCTGACTACATAACGCAACTTACATGTTGTAATCAAAACAGAAAGAATGATGATCTCGTTGCATATTCCGAAAGTTGGCTTTAATGTTTAAAGGCCTTTCGGAGGTTTCGAGCTTTTAGCCAGGAAGAGCCATTACTTAAAATCACATTCTACGTCTGTAGATCTCGAATACTCGGGAACCTCGTTTAATAGTTAAACAATTCCATGGCTATTCGAGGATGTTCGTGTAAGTAAAGTACAGCTTCCAATTAGTTCTGTTTAATTAATTACGTGAACGTGTACGATCGTCCGAGTTGTCGTGTCAAACCCATCACGAGAAATATTTTTCCTTGTTTCAATCTTTCGATCTGTATCGATTACGGTCAATCGAACGTTTTCTTTTATCATCAGACACAGTTACAAAATCGATATAACCGATTTTGCGAAATAGTTGCTTCGATTAAGCAGATTTCGTTGTCTTCGAACTACTATTAAAGTTCCTATAGAGTTGTTCCATTTAGCGGATGCGTGGAAACTTGTCGAAAATCAAAAGCAATTTATAGGGAGGAATTTTCTATGAAGTTGAGTCTAATTATTGGACTTGGTGCAGGCACGCACCCGTCAAGAACAATGTCGGTTAGGGCTTAATAATTTTCCATCGGTTCGGGAATCGCCTGTGGCCCAACGTGAAACTTTGTTCTCGGCTGTCTTCCTTCGTACAATCCTTTGAATAGCAATTAGATGAGAGTTGAACTCTTCCAAGCTAATAAGTCGCCCGCCTCTGTAAACTTGCGATCTATAGAAATATGTTTTGGTTGGACTTGCTAAAATCCGGATTTGTCGACTTCCGAGAAAATTATAACGAATTAACTTTCGATGTCCGCTATAAACGAACCTTAGAGATTCATTCTGATCAAGATGATAGCCGAGGAAGGAAACTTTTGTTCTTTGACCGATAGAATTTTACAATTCAAAATTTGTGAAGCGATGTGAGAATAAATTTATTAGTATCATTACTGGCAGATTAATACGGACACTGTTTTATCGATAGTAGTATTTCATAAAACTTTCACTCATGTTCGAGAAAAGAATGTATTTATGAATTGCATTTTTACCTGGATCCCTTATTATACCTAATGTAAGTACGTTTATCAGAGTATCTCGACACTTGAATATTCCAGTAGGATCATTCAGTTAGTCTATCCATTTTTAAAAATAATCTGCTTTCAGAATTTCCTATTCTTTGCCTTGCATTTTATCATAATTGATTCTGCTCAGTTTCTATTATCGTTATTAGCGCGGTTTCTTAATCGAATGATTTTTATTACTATATTAAATTTACTTCGAACAAAAATTAAAAATCGGGCATTGTATAACTTTTAAAAAAACGCACCCATAAATTGTTTTGTGTACGCCCGCGAGACGTTCGTGAGAAAATACATATTCATAGATTTACATGCTATAATACTTTGAAACAGAGTTTGTTGAAACGACTTTTTCAATGGCTATAAACCGTCTTATCTAATCCCGGTTAAATGTTTCAAGCACCATGGAAGATTTATTTTTATGGTATTCCTGCAGTGTTGTATCAGTTAAGTAAATGATTAAACGGAAGATAAAGAAAAGGATGAAAAAGAGTATTCTTTTCCTATATTATCATTTTTATAATATTTTATAATTCTTTTAATAGAAAGTAATTCTATCTTTCTTAACAATAGTAACATTTTCTATGTAAAAGTTAAAAATTTTTGCAGAGATTTAAATTAATATCGTCACATTTTTATAGCGTGCATTCGTGTTCGTTTACATTTTACAACAATGCTACACCATTATCTTCACCATAGAAAGATTTGTGAAACAGGCTGAATCGGTGGTTTTAATTTCAATTTCTTTCGCAAACTTTCTTACGTCGCAAATCATTTATTTTGCTTCAAACGTTCGCAAATTGACGCGACATTAGCTTTATAGAATTTCAAAATTCTTTGGATGATCCAGTGTTATCACAGAGCAACCAGAACAAAGCACAAAAACGCTTGGCACAATTTTCTTTCATCTCCTCTCTCGTCAGTTGTCTCATCTCTTTGAATCACACTCGAACGCCGGATAGTAAGTGTACATCCGCCGAATTATGTAAAAAGCTTTTCCATTTAACTTTTTTTCCAATAAAGAAAGTAAATGGCATTTTTTCCATTAACGATCATTAATTTATTTTTTCCGTTTTTGTCGAGAAGTGGAAATGAGAGTGATGTCTCTGTATTCAATTCAGATATTCATTCGTTTTTTGATGTTCATGATTTTCTAAACGTTTGATATTCAGTTTCTTTTAACATTTCATTGTGTTAAGGCGTGGGTAATTTTTTAAACGATTAATCTTATTTTTCACTTTTAACGAGATCTTCATATGTGATTCTAATTACTGTCAAAACGTTTCTTTATATAATCATCGGCATATCCATCAATGAAATAAACGCTAAAAGAAAGAGTTATATCAATATAAAATGCAGATCTACCCTTTGAGTAGTCTCTAAAGAGAACCAGGATTCATAATACTTAGATATAGGAAGTTAATCAATTTTCAACGGAGGTATTATCATCTTTCATGATATCACGAAGGAAAACATAGAGCTCGGTATTTCATTCTTTCAATGACGCAACCATAACTAGTCAATTGGATTGGAAAAAGGCACTCGGCGCAGCGTTCCCGATAGATAACAGTCGGTCGCTATCGAACGCATAATACCACGAGTTCCTCCGCTACAGACTTGACGGGTCATAATGGCGGATCGCGATCTCTGCAACCCGGTCATCAGTTTGAAATTACTATCACTCCTACAGAACTATGCATCACTGAATAATTATTGTTCCCTTCATATATTCGGTGTATTTGCGTTTTGAATTTCCACATGAATGCAAACAATCTTTCTCACATACCGTTTCTTTATATATATATGTTTATTATCTTTTAAAAGAATCAATTATAGTTGTTTGAAATATTATTGTATCCATAAGACGTTCACTGGTAAAGGGCTAATTTCTAAAGTACTTGCTAGAAATTACCTTTCTCTTAACATATTTTAGCTTTCATAGCGAAGAAATCTTGTTCTATAACAAGGTATATTCATTATATGAAGTTATTTCTTAGCTTATTCTTTGGCATAATCTTCAATAGAGCAATAACTGTCTTATTCTTATAAAAAACTGTTTTGCTTTATTTACGAAGTGAAAGCTTCATCGATCGTTCGGTGGTGATAAGTACTTTATTAAGTATATAAATCTTGTTGTATAAATGATCGTTAATTAAATGTTTCTTAATACATAACATATATGCCACCTTATGACATTTATGAAATACAATAGCATATATCAACTTTTTTATCGTCTTCCTATAAATATCTGACAACAAATAAAAATTAGACGAGACACTACGTTTTTTAATTAATTTAGAAATTGTTCCTAGTGGAGAAATTTGCGGAGGAAAATGAAAAGCTTTCTTGAAAGAAACATAGTGTCGTCCTTTTTACATTTTCTCTTCCAAGAGAAATTATACGCGAAGATATAAAAGTGGTATAATAATGGACAGGTCTTTTTCCCTGTTCGTTTCTTTTCTTTGTAAAGATAGATAATAAACTTGATATAGTACTAGTACGAACATTATTTGCTAGCAAATTTTTCTATAAAGGAGGACGAAGCTTAAAAATTTCATTCTTTATTGAAAGATGCACACACTTTGAATATTAAAGTAATACAAAATTTCATTCTATCCATTCATTGTCCATTTCCTTTTAAATTATTTACAGCTTTGATACTTTTTAAATTGATCGAAAAAGTTATTTGGAAAATATTCTTCCTAAAAATGAAACAAATAACACATACGTAACAATATAATACAGTGTTCGTGTAATAGCATGATGTATTTATATTTTTATACAAATATTTTTGAATGTTCGTTGCAGCATTGTAATAGGACACGAACATTTGTGATCAAATATCAAGGTTAGTAATGTCATTGACAAATAGAAATGGTATTAATAGAATCGTGAGATTATGTTGAATAATTATAGATATTACAGAAAGGTATGTACCGAATTGAAGCAATGTACGGACGTTTAGATTATTATGTATACCTTTTACAATAAAAGGGAAATTTGCTTCTGTAAGTGGATAGTCTAGTTTATAATTCGGCGAAAGCTATAGATCGTGCACAAACGTTGTAAAATATATACTCTATCTACATAAATATTATTTTATCTTTTAAAATTTTTTCCTTTTTTGTAATTTATCAAGACGTACAAATTCATCAGAGATCGATCGATGAAATCTACCATTACTTAGCGACATTAAAGTTGAGTTCACATTTACGTTTTCTATTTAAAAAGACTTATAAACATTCTCTCGTATAAATATACCAAATTCATCGATTGATGTAATATATCCTACGGTATTCAAACAACAAGCCATCGAATTTACACCTATCTACGTTCACTTTAAACTTAGACTTTTCCACACAAGCTGTTTAAAGCAACTTAAAATTTTTATTTATAAAAGTTAAAAAAGCGACTGTCTATTTTTTTCTTTATTGATAGAATTTAACTGAAATCTTTACTAGCTAATTTTTGAGAAAATAAAATTTTATACTGCGTTCTAGATAGAATAGAATTCCTGAAAGCGTTAAAAACAGTCGAATGTGTCGAATCGACCGGAAATGAACAAACACGGCATTCCTATGTAGGTACTTACATGTGTATATCCACAATGGATTCATAACAGCCCTCTCGAATCTCGAATAGAACGGTTCGATAATGGCGTGTGCATCCTATTTCTGGGTTGTTCGCCGTGACGATACGCGACAATTTGAAGGAACTTTTGTGGAGGATTTTGACAATCGGCGAACAAGATTCAAAGAACCCGTTGATGCAGTTGGTTACTGTTGGTTAGGGCTCTGTATCGGTACATCAACGTAATTTTAAGTGGTTAACGATAGTTCACTCGTGTCGTCGATGAACTTATCGATCACGGTGTTTAACACAACATCGAAATTCGTCGACTTTGCCATATTAATTATGGAGCTAGCTGTATCGTATAGCAAGGATTGTCGTGATTTTTCCTTCGCATCTTCTCTCAAATCCTTTGATACGAACGTAATTTTATTCGCCAATAAAGGGTTGTCGTTCGTAAGCCTAGTCGTTCGAATTGTTTGGGTGTTTGCTTCAGATATAGTAAGCGCATTTTCAAGTTATACGTGTTTCGTTGAAAGCTGAATACAAATTGTTCATCGAGAAGGCTAATTTCCTGAATGGTTAGTAGATTGTTCCTGGAAATAATTTCAAATCGGTGTTCCAATTTCGATAGCGATAAAATTATTCGGCGATGCTTTCTTCTATGGGTTTCTTCGTGTTTCTTACTGTATCTGCCGCCGCTTACATCTTATGACACGTGGAAATTGCAATCCAGAGGCGAGGTATGCGATTTTATCTCTGTCAAATGCCACTACTAATTCTACCACGGACACGGTAACTGTTTCATTACAGAAGTGTCATAATTAGTGTGTAATCGTCTCATATGTTGATGTAGAGTGATATAATCGTCACAAGTAAAACTACGTTTTTTGGGCAACTACCTATCCTATCGATTCATGGTCGATCTTTGGTTCACGCTACGTATCGTTCCATCTTCTTTCCTGGGATCCTTTCCTTCCTTATTCTTTTTGTCTGTATTCCTCGTCACTGATTGTATTTGCTGAATGCGCGATTTATGTCGAGAATCTGCGAGCTCGTTGAGCAAGAAATTTATTCCCTCGAAACTGGAGAAACTGATGAACCGCGTTCGTGACGAATATCTGGTACATCTCCATTATTCCCTACTTGCCGCGTTCCTTGATACGTGAATACAAAGATCCCTATTAAATTATGCAACCACATTTATGCAAATCAACCGCAATAAATTTTTGCCCACAATCCTGTGATGCGTGTTTTCATTTGTAGAAAGTCACGTAGCTGATTTTGATAGATCGGCAAGTATATAGACCAGGCAGAGCTATTCTTTTTTCATCGATAATATGAAGCAAACCATTAAAAATTTCTCGAAATAGCAAACAAAACTCAGACTTTCTTTCCCCAGAAGGTTAAGTTTACAGCGTCCGACAATCGATAATTCGCCACGGCAACCGGCACTCGGAGGCCCCATTAAAACTCTGTTCTTACAATCGAGATAATGACGATGTTTCTAACAGACCGGTATTTAACAGAAAAAGAAGCTTCTTTTTCATAACGAAAGCACATTTGCGCGTAACGAAGTGCATCCACGTATTCATGGCAAAACCACTGAATTGACCCAGTTTAATTCTGAGTTCACGCGACCAACACAGGTAAACGCTCATCGTCGTCGTTTAAAGAGAACAGTCAAATCGTGGAATTTTCAATGGCTTTTATACGAAATTTATTACACTATCTTCGAGAAAAAGAAGAGGTTGAGAGTTTCGATACTAAAATAAAACCGTAATTAAATATATTAGAAGTAATTTTTTAGTATAGGATGCAAGGCGACGCAAACAGTTTTCGCTTTAGTGAAAATTGTTGTTTGAATGTTGACGATCGTTGGTTTTATATCGCGTCGAGGATGCATCACTTTGTCGTCTGTTCTCTCTTTCTCTTACAAATTTTCGTGATCAAACGTGTTCACAGGGTGTCAGATGTAAATGAACATGCAAACGAACTCACCGTTTCGCTCGTCTATCTTTGACAAAGCCGCCAACCGCTTTAATTGAGGGCAAATATTGGGTTAGGAGGTGCTGGAATTAGACGAAATTTGCACCGTGTTGAATAATTTTTTAGTTCCTTTCTCTACTATTTCTTTTTTCATTTTTTTTTTTTCTCGGAACGTTTTTACATGTTGGATCGAACAAAAATGTTAATTAAAGCAACGAGTCAGAGATGCTTTCGCGGAGAGCGTTGACGAGGATTGCGCGTAATCGGGAATAATTGCGTTATCGTGAGTAGGACAAAAGGCGACTCGCTGCGATTATGGGACATCAAAATGAAACGAAAATACTCTAGACTTATTGGGTCGTTCGTTATTTTACTACGTTCCACTGCTCTTAAGGATGAAAAAACGTTATATAAACGGTAAATGTAGGTTCTAAAAACAAGATATAGACACAAAGCCTAAGATATAGAGACATTTTCGTCGAATTTCAAACACTGTCATCATTTCTTTTGTTAAAAATAAATAATATGTTAGAGCACGTTGTGTTTACATCGAAGACACTGTGTTTCATAGTAAACTGGTATGTATCTAAACATTTCACAAGATAGTGCTATCTGAATGATTTGTTTTAATAACGAGTGGACAGATATTCCCTTTATGTATGTTAGCTAAAGGAAACGTCAGAAAAGTTCAGCGTCTCCATCAGCAGACTCAGAAACGATGTCCTGCTAAAAGAACTTTTACTTCGGTGCATTGTAGCTATGACAGTGCGTTAACACACCATATTTTCAAGTATCTGTACTTTTCACAGATGAAATAAAATTTACACGAGAGATTAATGTCAATTTTCATAACCGATAGCTATCTATGAATTACACTATGGATAAATGAAAATTCATATACCGTTAATCAATTTCGAGGGCAATATCAGTTTTCATGTAACATATGAGCTGGAATTATTGGAGACTTTTTTATTTTACCATCTTTTCTTCCGTCCATACTTAACTGTAGAAATTAAGCACGATTTTTGGAAAATGATCTTTCTATACTGTTAGATGACATGTGGTTGGAACGTGGTCTGTGCATGACGGTGCTCCAACACATTTTAGTGGAACTGTTTTAATAGGATATAGGAATTACACTAGCTGATAGATTGGCAGTGAAGGACTAATTGCCTGGTCTGCATGCTATCTCGACTTAAATCCGGACGTCTTAAAAGTTCGGTTTATGATAATAGCGCTATTGATAACCTGAAAATACTAAAAAATTAGATTATCGCTGTATGTAAAGTAATTCGAAATACACCAGGAATTTTTGAACGTCTTCGACAATCTTTGAAACGACGACGTTACGTCGATCTGTAGCATGTATTCTTAAAGGAGATTATTTTCAGCAATTTCTTTTAAGTAAGTTTCAAACATTCTTACAAAAATTATAATATTATACTCGTAAAGTGCCTATATCTCCGAAAGAACATATTTCGGACCTGTGTATATATGACCTTTTCTAATCATTAAGGATAGTGGAATACGGTACTAATGTTTGGCCAGCTACTTCTTTGTCATCCTGTATACCGAGTTCTAATCTATATGTATAATCAATAAAAGAAAAGGAAATTTGTGATATCTTATGATTGCTTTCATTTTCCGTACACGTCAATTTTTCCTCTCGCTGTCGCCCACGGGTCGCCCGGCAGATGGCAAGCGTATATTCAGTTTTCTGTCACGTATGCTGACAAAGAAACCCACGAACCTTCACTCGTTTTCTGTTCCACACGATATCGATAAGAAGATGGGGATAAGGTCGAGCAGAGAAGAAAGGAGAAAAGAATAAGTAGATTTCCCGTCCGATTCTTCTAGCGAATAAACCTTCGAGACACTTGCCCCTTTGCTCGTACGACCTTTTCTAACCGCGTCTCCGTCTTTGACTTTTCTACGTTTCGCGTGTTTTCTTTTTTTCATTTGCTGTTCCATTGATTCGTTGTTTTCATGCTGTTGCTTTTCATCAGAGAAATGAAAGGAAAAGCACATAACCGACGCCGCATAGCCAACCAGCTTTGTACAGAAACGGAATTCTGTTTACCAAGCGATAAGAGATACGGAGACGCGAATAAAACACGACGGATCGAATGTTTTTTCACGAGCCCCCGTATAGGCAGGATGCAGTTTAGGATGGCTCGGATTCTAAAGAAGCAAAGAGAGGCAACGGAGATATCTACGTCTAAAAGGGAACTGGTTGATCTGTCAAACTTTGGAATTTCTGGAAAATTTGTTTTACTTGTACAAGATATCGATGGAAGCAGTACATAAAACTTCTATCTTGTGCGCAAGTATTTTTTAAACTTTAGCCAGTTTTTATTATTTATTGGATGTTTGTTAAGCTCCAATCGCATTAACACGTTTATCGCCCAGCGTGATTCGGCTAAGTTTCCTGCGAAGCCCAAATGTGACCGCCGATACGTAGAACGTAAATAGAGCGACAAGCAGGAATGCATCGTTTATCGCCTTCGATTCATTGTAAAGAAAAGATTATTTATTTCTGAAATGGAGGAAGCGATAAGTTTTTCAGCTAGAGTATTCCGAGAGATTTCATGGCAGATATCTCAGATCTTTCATTTAGTGGAGAAGCATACTTGTCAGATGTACATCAGTGATATTTTCATCCTCAAAATGTTTAGTAAACAGCGTGAAAATATATTTGAAAGTGAGGAAAGTAGTGATTTTTTTTTTTTTTTTTTTTTTTATTTGTTTTATTAAATTTTTACAATTTGTCCAGAAGGACATTTGGTAAAATGTTATAGCTTAGAGAATAAAAGAATAAAAAATAAAAAATAAAAATAAATAGAAATAAATAAAATATAGCATGTGGATGGTTACCCCCAGCGGGGTTCCATCTTCTAGGTTTCCTATTGCATCTCTATTTCGAGGTCTGCGGGATGCTTCCTCTTCAGTCTTCTTTCTATTTTGGTTTTATTTGTTTCAGCAGCCAGCTGGTTTGGGTGTGCTGCAAGTCTTTCTTTGTACTTTTTTGCGTATCTAGCGATTTCCTCTTTGACTGTTGGAATTTTTAGATCTTTTCGTAGGTCTTCATTTCTGACGTACCATGGTGCGTTAACTATTGTCCTTAAGATTTTTGCTTGCTCTATTTCTATTTTGCTTATGTGACTCATTGCTGCCGTCCCCCATAATGGGACTCCGTATGTCCAGATTGGTTTGATTATTGTTTTGTATATATTTAGTTTATTCATTGTGCTTAATTTAGATTTTCTATTGATTAACCAGTACATCTGCTTCCTTTTTGCACTTATTCTGTTTATTATTGATTTTATATGGTGCTTCCATGTAAGGCGTGTGTCTAAATTTATTCCCAGATATTTGACTTGCTTTGATTGTGCTATGTGGGCGCCGTTCAGTTGAATATCTGGTGTTTTTCCTTTTCTAAGTGTAAATGTTATGTGGTTGCACTTGCTGGTGTTCACTTTTATTTGTTTGTTTTGCAGCCATTTTTCTATTTTTGTAGTGTGTTCTTGTAGTAGTGCGGCGGCCGTTTCTAGATTTGCATGCCTCACTAGTATGGCCGTATCGTCCGCAAACGTCAGTGTTTTACTGTTGACAGTTGTTGGTATATCTGCCGTGTATAGTGTGTATAATATTGGTCCTAAGACACTTCCTTGCGGTACTCCTGCCTTGATGTCCTTAATTTCAGAGTATGCATCATTTATTTTTACTACAAAGGTTCTGTTGTTTAAGTAGGATTTGAGTAGTTTGTAGATTTGTTCTGGAAATTGCTTTTTGATTGTTTGAAGAAGTTTTTCATGGTTAACTTTGTCGAATGCTTTTTCGATATCCATAAAGAGTGCTGTGCAGTATTGTTTTGTTTCAAGCGACTGTAAGATTTCATTGACGAGTCTATGCATTTGTTCTATTGTGGAGTGTTTATTCCTGAATCCAAATTGATGGTTCGGTATTAGTTTTTCTTTTTCTATTGTTGGTTTTAAGCGGTTATATATTATTTTCTCTAGTAATTTGGAAAACGCAGGTAGTAATGATATCGGCCTGTAGGATGCAGTTAAATGTGGGTTTTTGTTTGGTTTGGGTAACATCACTATCTGTGCTATTTTCCATAGTGTAGGAAAGTACTGTATTCTTAGAATTGCGTTAAATATTATCGTTGTTAGTCTTATTGCCTTTGGGGGAAGGTTTTTTAAGATTTTCCCATTGATCAAGTCAAATCCTGGTGCTTTACTTGTCTTTGTTGCCTCAATTAAGTTTGTAACTTCTTGCGCTGTTGTGCTGAGTATGGTGCAGCGTTTATCAGTTGTGTTGCTGGCATTTTCCACTTCTTCATTTGTTTGCCATCCAGGGATGTTGTTATCAATTTCATACGGCGAAAATATATTTTGTAGGTGCTTTGAGAATTCTTCTGCCTGTTCTTCGTTGGTTCTAGCCCATGTGTTGTCCATTTTTCTGATTGCTGGGATTGTTTTTACTGTTTTCTTAATTTTGTTAGTGACTTTCCATAGGGAGTAGTCGGTATTCTCATGCGCGGATAGTGATTCGATGAATTTTGAGAATTCGTTATTATGATGTTCCCTTATTTTATTCTTTAGTTCCTTTGCAAGTTTATTTAGGTTTTTCTTGTTTTCTCGTGTTCTCTGTTTTTGCCATTTTGCTTTCGCTTTTCTTTTTTCCCTGATTTTGTCTAGGATGTCCTGCGGAATAATTTTTGATTGCCTGCTATTTGTTTCATAGGTGGTGGTTGCCCACGCTGCTTCCTGTATTATTTCTGTCAAAGTTGCTACTGCCTGCTCAATGTGTTCAGGTGTTTTCAACGGGATATTGCAGTTGATTTTGTTTTCGATCAGTTCTTTGAAAGTTTGCCAGTTGGTGGTTTTATTGCAAAGCGACTCTGACTTGTTATAAAGTAGAGGTTTGCTTGTATATTCTATTATAATTGGTGTATGGTCGGAGTTAAGCTCGAGGCTGGTTGTTATTTTTAATTTGCTTACATTTAGCCCTTTTGTTACTGCAAAATCCAACAGGTCAGGTATTTTATTGGGGTCTGTCGGCCAGTACGTTGGTTTTCCTGTAGATAGTACATTGAGGTTGCTGCTTCTAATGTATTTTTCCAATGTTCTACCTCTCGGTGTGCTAATTCTCGAACCCCATAATGTGTGCTTTGCATTAAAGTCTCCTGCCGCTATATATTTGTCGCCTAAGGATTGGAAGTACTCTTCCCATTTTTTAAGTGTCATTTTGTGTCTCGGAGGTGCATATACTGCTGACATCTGGAAGTAATTGTCATTGGTTTGTATTGTGACAGTGGTTGCTTGTAGGTGTTCTTGATTTGTTTGACTATGTAAGTGATGCTTGATGTCATTTTTTATTATTACTGCAGTTCCTCCATGTGCTTTACCTGAGGGATGTTTGGTATCGTATATGGTGTAGTACGGTATTTTCATGTAGTTTTTTAGGGTGAAATGTGTTTCTGAGACAAGTAGTATATCAATATTATTTTTATACAAAAATATTTTAGTTTCGTGGGCTCGCTGTTGCAAGCCATTGGAGTTCCAGACTGCTATTTTCAAAATGTCCATCTCTATTTTTTACTTAGCAAGTTAGTAAGTAGTTGTAACATGATTGTTGTTTGTTGTGCTTGTTGTCTTAGTATTGTGTTTAGATCACTTACCATTTTTCCTAACATTTCCATACCTTTAATGGATTGTTTGAGCATTTCTTTGATGTCTGTAACGTCTTCGATGTTATTGTTTTCATTCTGATTGATTGCAAGCGTTGGTTTGCTAATGTTTTTAGTTACTTGTGCGTAGCTTCGTTTACCTTGGGGATCTATGTTTCTGCTTATTGCGTTTAGTTCCTCTTGTGCTTTCAATGTTGTTTCGTTATCCGTTATACTTTGTTGTGGTTGATGGTCATTGTGTGATCTGTTGCGAAGTGGAGGAAACAGTTTACGTTGTATTTGTTTCCTTATTTCACATCCTTTGTAGCTGGCTGGGTGGTTTCCGTTACAATTATAGCATTTAACTTGTTCTATTTTTCCTGTGTATGGGCAGTGTATTGTTAGGTGATTTTTTGCACATTTAACACATGCCGGGCTTCTGTTGCAATAATTTTTTGTGTGTCCGTATTGTTGACACCGCATGCATTGTGGTATATCTTTTTTGTAGCGTGGTGGTTCCACTGTTACAATTGTATTTAGTATTTTTTTGATTTCATAGATTTCCTTGTTATTGGTTCTGGGTTCCAGTTCTATTAAGAATAGTGGCAGTGGTTGCTTCGTATCGTATCTTGTCATATTGTTTATTGCTCTTGTTTCATGGCCAATTTTTCCTAATTCTTCACTTAATTTTTTTGTGTTAGTTTTTGGATGTAAACCTCTTATAACTATTTTATAGCTCCTTTCTGTTTTGAGTTGGTACGTGTGGTATATAGCATTTTTTTCCTTTAGTTCATTTATCACTTTCCTATAAACTTCTGGGGTGTTTGTTTGAATTTTTACTTGTTCTAATTTTGTTTGTTTTATTGTGTAGTTATCCTTCCCGACTACATTGTTTAGTCGATCAATAAGCGGGTCTATTATTTGGGCCTCAACAAATATTGGTGGTGGTTTTGGTATGTAAGGAGTTTTAGTTGTGGTTTTGCTTGTCGGGTCATTGTCTATTTCTTCCGTTAGTGAGCTGAAGGAGTTTCTTAAAGGTAATTCTTGCAGCCATCGCTGCTTTCCTGTATCTGGGTTTCCTGCAGCATTTGTGTCTGGAATTATTTTACGTTTTTTGCTAGTCTTTGCTAGCTTCCAGTTTTCGTCCTGGTAACTTATTTTGTTATCTTGTCTGCACTCCTCCTGTCTCCGCTGCTCTTCCATTTCTTCTATTTCCATATCATTTTGGTTGTTATGATTTTGCTGTTGTTGCTGTAAGCCTGGTAAATCTGATGACCCTTTTATGTAATATTTTTCTCCATTGGTTGCAATCTTGATCGTTGAGATCTGTTGTTGCATTGTTTGTCGCTAACACTATTCGTAGCACTTCTCTGAATCACTTGACTGGAGCACACGTTTGCCTACGCACATCTGTTCGCCTCGGTTGCCCGAGCGAGACTGAGGAAAGTAGTGATGACGGAGTCTATAACTATTGTTCGAAGTGCCCAAAATCACCCCAAATATGTTTGGAATGTTTTAACGAATACCGTGCCATATAAAATAATGTAATATATTATCCAGAATATAAATTAATAAAAAGTATGGTATAATGTGTTTTTAATATTTTTATGCTGTATATCCTATATATAATATCGTATATTTAATTAACTCGAACAAGAAGGGCGTCACCATACTTTGGTGACGAGGCCCCCACGGAAGTATCCCCGTCACATAGATATGTGGGACGTGGTGACGAACGTGTTAATTCGTTTAAAAATTTCAGAAAATGGATCTTCATTTTTTTTTATAAATTCTACGCTTGCATACTATTTCGACGAAGTTCTTATACTTTAAACGATCAAACCTGTTCTCTATATTTCGAAACTTATAGAAAATAAGCAGAAAGTTTTCGCAACTAGTTGATTAACGGGTTTTCATGAAAGTTCTATGTTTGAGATTATATCATCCCGCTACTGTGTCCTTGGTTTTTCTTATTCGTATTTTTCGAAAATTAACGTTTCGATCGATAAACTTCTTTACGAATAAATAAACGTTTACTGCTTTCCACTCCGTGTCTAAACGAGTACGAGCAAAGAATCATTTGTCTGTATTCTGTATGCATTGCATTACTCTGTTCGCAGCGTTCGATCAAGAATTAAGCTAGTTTACACATCTCCCCCCTCCCCCACGAACTCTTACGATGAACGGATATCAAGTAGGTGCTTGATACGCTTGCATAGTTTTCGAATTGATCCACATTATGCCACAGATATATCAAAAGAATGACGCACGAGAAATAGATCCGTAAAGCTCTTTTTTTCAAAATGGAACGTGATTTGATACCAAGTGACGATAAAAGTAAGACGAAATAAGACAATTCGATGTCTGTTAACAATTCGAGTAATATTTTTCAAAACGTGATCGATACGAATATGTTGAAAAGCGGAACAAAAGTATGATATTTCTTACGAAATCATTAAAAGATTTAGTAAGTTAAAATTTATTTAAATTATTTAAACTGATATAACGTATCTCTTACATCTCTATGTTTTCAAGGATACATCTTTAGAACAATGAAAATCTATATGCAATATTTAAATCACTATTTTCGCCGAGAATTAATCCTAACAGCAAATTACTACCGGCTAGATCTACCATAGTACATTCTCCGCAATTCGTTCTAGTCAAGATTTCTCATTACACGCTGGGGCAGTTATGATTGTGCCTTCTTCATTGGAAGAATTGTGTCAATATTGTTTCTCGTGGTCTATTTTCTACACACGTTGACACGGATTCTTCTGGTTGCTCATCGGAGGAGAAACTTCTTCTTATCGGATCTCCTCCTAACCGTTTTTGCTAAGTGAATATGCACCTGTGAGCTTTTCCCCTTTTTTGCTCTTAACTTAACCTATATCATATCTCCATGAGAGCGTGCTCGTTCCTTTTGTTCCATGGAAACAAATTTTATTTCTTTTTCTTTTTTTGATTTTTCCTCTGTACGATATAAGTCTCGACGATCGGAAAATTTCATTCCACTATATTGTCTCTGGAACGCTATTTAAAAACAACGAATCCTTTGTCGTCGCGTCAGGATCTTTTCTCCTTCTATTCGATCTTTCGGTTTACACCGTACTGGTTGGAAGTTAGATAGAATCGATATGCAAAGCTGAAGCACGCTGGTATCAGCGTGAAACGCCAATACATAAATCTTCGAATAGGATTGCTTCTCCATTATTGTGTTTCGTGTTCTTTTCGGGAAAGCCATCGCTATAGTGAGCCACAGTGATATATGGATCGATGATTTTTTTGAAAAATTTGTACGACGTTCGCGCTGCTTTGTTTTCTCCGTATTTATAGACGCTCGTTGCTGTAAGGATTTTTAAGTCTTTTTTCTCGCACGAGGTTGTTCGTAATTCTTGTTAAGATCAATACAACGTGGAATTTTTTCGAAATACATGTGAAATATAAAGGAGCTTCATTTTGTATGCTATAAGTAAAAATAAATAGCTCTGAAAAACTAACGAATATTACGATTTAAAAATGTTTAACGCGCGGGAAAAAGATAAGAAGCGAAAGTTGCCATGCGAGTACGAAATGTAAAATGTTGGCAATAATTTATGATTTTAGAGAGTCACGTGATAATGGCAAACATTGAAAACGGCAAATAAAAATAGCTGTATTTTCCATTTTCACATTTTTGCTATGCATGTACTCATAAATTTCAAAATCATAGCAATTTCTTGGCGTACTTTCCAAAAACATAAAACAAATTTCTCTGTGTACATTCTTCCACTTCGATTACAGTCGGCGGTTTTTCCTCGTTGTATTTGAATTCCTTTGAAGGAACACTAGCAAGAAACAGCATGCGGTAGGATGTAGTAATAAGTTTGTCCAGCTTACACTTTGATACATATCGAATGTAAGAATCCTCAATTAATTTATCGGCAAAACATAGAAAGGTAGGCAGTAGTATGCGATGAACGTTCGTTGGCGCTCGATCAAAATCATTCGATCGAGACTTCAGTCTCGATCAAAACAAGAAGCAATTCTTGATAAATCCTAAAAAGGCCCAGAAACGTAAAGGTACTTGTTAGAAGGAGTCCTTGAGCTTTGGTCGACCATGTTCGAGGCTCGGATCAAAAGGGTCGCAGAACGAACGTCGCTAAAAATTTTGAGCTGTTTATCGATCGTAGCTCGCTAGAACGCCGTAACACGCATTACAATCGCGACCCACTTTCTGTGAGCAACTTTTTTCATGATTTTCTGTTTCCTTGCTCTCTTATGCGCGTTCGAGTCTCAAAACGCCTCCGCTAGGACGCAACTTTTCAACTGAAAACTTTTATATTGCAGAACTTTTGAATAGATCTAACATTCTCCTTTTCTTCTCTCTCTCTCTCTCTCTTTCTCTCTCTCTCTCTCGCACACGCTCTTTCTTCGAGAGTACTATCAACTCACATGAAAAAACAGAGAAAAAGCGAACGGATTCGTTGCGTGCTCCGACCTTTGCGTACACTCGTACTGCTCGGCGAAGTTTAAGGTCAGGTTAACACGAAAGTGTTTCAACGATCCTCCCAGCCGGATATAGCAGAGGGGAAAAAATCCACAACCCATCGAGCGACTGTTGGTTACCGTTTTATTTCGCATGGAAATACGGTCGATCGATCGGCGAGTTGTGAGTGACCGGTCGGATGAAGCGAAATAATGTAATTGTTTCTTTTTTCCTTTTTCTGTAGAATCCAGGTAACTGGTGTAAACGAACAAACTTGATGGATTAGGTTGAAGCGGTACAATGTGTTGAAATAGGTACAGGTGTAAGTGTAGGTGTATGATAGGACTGTGAATACTGATGACGCGATTCGTACTTTCTTCAGTTAACAAGTTAATCGATACTAAATTAACACATAAACAGAATTCTATTAGAAATTGTAAATAATAAAGTAACTTAAATTGTTGTCCTACTTAGGTATTATTCAACATTGCAAAAATCGATCGTCAAAAATTTGTCTGCAATAAACTTTTTTACGTTTAGAATAAACGAATGAGCGAGATATCAAGCGAATAGGTGTTACGGCGTCAATGAAATTTTTCATCACTATCATGCCTCCTCATGGCAAGAAACTTAAACAGGGAGACGAAGACAAAAGGGATCTTTTCCTTCGATACAACGATGGAAAATAAATTGAGTTTTCTACTCCTACAACATCAAGAAAGAGCAAAGTTTGAAGCAATTGGCCGTGCTCGATAGTTTTGAAAATTTGTCACTAGAGTTATTTGTTAATTAAAAATATTGTTAACACTATTATTGAAAAATTATTGCTGGAAATACTTAGAATTATTATCGAAATTTTCTTGTTTCCTCTATTCTCTGTAACATTCTCTATTTTTACCCTCTCATTTCTGGAATTTTGATAATAGGAAGGTGCGACTAAGATCGCTGGAAGCGAACTATAGGTCTTACTGGTTTATCATCCAACCGAAGGAAGTAATGCGTCTTCGACGTGCGGAGGCATCCATACAGTTCCTGATACGCCGATATCCATATCGAAATTTGGATGCTCTCGAACCTGTCAAACTCAGATGTTCAGGACGCGTCTCGATAATTCGTACTGTAGCCGATCACGAATATCAACAACAGGATTTAATCTGTTACACCAGCTGACATCACCGAACCGATATCTGGCTCGATTTTAGATTCTCAGAACGCGATGACATTATCGACCTTTCTCGATGCACGCCGCCGCGAGATATTTATTACTGCTGCGAATCTCGCTCGATACATCCATGAATTGATTACGTTCATGTTGTATTGTCCATAATGTTCTCGAGGTTATGGTATAGGCCTCTTTTGCAATTGCGACTAGTCGTGCACGACTTTACCATTCATTGTCGAATTTGCCACAATTTCCATTTGTGTTGCTGCGACCAAGGGTCAAGGCGTGACTCACTGCGACGGATCAGTCGCGTGCGATTCCAAAGTATATGGAATACATACTTACTATACCCACATTCAGAACAATCGCGCACGGTCGAACATCATTTTGCTGCTAGAAGTGTAAGAACTCCTCACTGGGGTTTTAATATATGATAATATTAAGTTTCAATACCTTTAATATAAATAATTAATATTATAACGATGAGAAGTTTTCTATCGTGATACTACACATATGTTTGGTTGTTAATATTTGACAGAAACCAAAAATTTAATTACTTTATTCATATTCCTTTACCAACAATTTTTTCGTTTAGTATTAATACAATACAACTTTTTATAAGGAATGCCATGAGAGATTGATTAATGTGTTAAAAAATGTATGGTTCTATTAAAAAGAATGAAGCTGACCTTCGTTCAGCGTCGCGTGTGACTAGTCGCACGTGAAAAAGAGCCCATAGTGTACTAGAAATGAATTCGAGGCTTTTATTAGTAAATATGTAGCCGTCGACACTTCATCCTGCAATACAGGAGTAAAAATGCTTACAAAGAAATAATATTTCTACTTATAAAAAAATTAATTAATTTCAGAGCTCGAAAATAAAATCCTTTTCAAACATTACTCATAAGAACAAACTATAACCGATTAAAGCTGCTTCAGTATATCTTTCACGACTCATTTCAGTCAAAATTCTTTATTGCACGCGATCAAGCTCGATTGCTCCTCCTTGCTGAGAATCGCACCGGTCTTATGTAATATCTCGCGATCTATTTTCTAAACACGTTGGCATGGTATATATCCAATTAGAAGCTTAGCGTCGCTTTATTCGAGAGTCGCATGTTTTGTTTCTCAAGAATTTTTCTTAAACTTAGATATAATAGATATATAATAATTAGATATAATTAGATAATTAGATATAATAGACTATTAAAAATAATAGACTATGAAATATTGTAACAAAAGCTCAAAAAATTCTTCGTATTTTAAAGTTGCTACACGGGCGAATGTTCGTAACTATAGAACTTGCGAATTATTTTAAAGAATACTTAGATATTCTTTGAGAGAATTTCTACGGAATTCGAAGATACTTCGCAGATATCGTTATCAAAAGGGAACTAAGAAATCTACTTGATCAGTGTCAAACGACAATATTACTTGCGACACCTCGAACAAGGTTCGATATGAAAAAGGCAGGTTGAACGGGATCAAGGAATACGTGAAAGATCTAAGCGAAACGACAGGTACTCACATATGCACTTTGCTAATTTTGTAACGGTACGTATGTATACAAATAACTACGTAAGCATTTCTTACCGATGTTACACCATGTTTCTCTCGGATAATTATATTTTATAAACATCGATTTGTTTCACGCAAGCGACTTTAAAACTGTTCTGAATAATTGAAACTTTCTATTTTGCTTTTGTAAGTTTCGCTCTCGATCAACTTGTTAGTTCCACTACATTAACGCTTATTTTACGCTTAAAGCGTAAAAATCGCAGTTTTTATGTAACCAAACGTAAGGTTTCGCGTTTTAACCGAGATTCAGATCATCGTTGGGTGAAATTATTATTAATCGAGTGAAAATTAATTTCAATTTATTAAATTAAATAATTAAAATAGCGAAGCTATTCGTAGAGATCTATATTTAAATATAAGTTTTAAGCAGCGTTGAAAACAATTGATTGCTGTATAAACCAACTATAGGATACTCTATAAAATATTTCTCCTTTTCGATTATAGTTCATCGCAGCTGAAAATTCATTACCGTTCCTACATTCATCAGCGAGTAATTTCATTATTTTATCGTGTGAATATGCCGTATTGATTTAATTAAACTGCTTCGCTGTTTCTTACGCTTATATGTCGGTGAAATAATTACTAATTAACCGACGATAACTACAAAAGATATACAAAATATGTTTGTAACGTTCCAATTTTCGAGAAGCCATCCTACGAAAAAAAAACACGGAACGACAAAAACAAAAATTATGTCTCCGCGAGTAAACGCGACTTGTATTGAATTTGGATCTTAGAGCTTCTAACAACGATCCATTCATCTAATCATGTTACCATCGCAATCAAAAGCATGCCACGTTAAAAACTCTTTCTATTACGTCGAATCGATTTAATAATAATATACGATAGAGGGAGGAAAGAACAATGCTTCAGTACTGCCAATTTAATGATCTGCTTTTTACAAAGTGCACAGACGTGCGTTGTTTCATCCCGACGATATCGTTCCCTGTTTTACCTTTTTACATACAAAAATAAAATTTTACACAAGAAGATAATGATCTATATGAGCGATTTATTTACATTATGACTGTCTCCTAACGAGAATATTAAGTCTGAAATGTCTTGGTCGAAATGAAATATATGTATATATCTAATATTCCTGCTTACTACAGGAATTCGGAAAAATGTGTTACCATTTTAGAGACACGGATTTATGGCACACACGATGTCCATATGACATCGAGGAAATCCATAACATAGCATAAATCATAAGAAGTCATAAATTTACAGTTTTAAAATTATATCACGATAAGATATAAGAAGAAGTTTAACAGTAAGAACTGTCCACTCGGAACTAATAGCCACAGCTACTTCCTAATAATAAAACTTCCAACATTTACGAAACTTAGGAAATCTGTACATCGTTTTCGCCGCTGTGTGAAACGCGTAAAAAATGAAAATTCTTGGTGCAAAACTTAAACAGTAAGCATTTTATTATCGACGTTTTCTCAAGTTTCTAAGTCCTTGCGATAAATTGCATCAAGTATTTCAGCGTTTTCAGCACAGACAGGAATTTCCATTAAATTCAAGGCATCCACTGAATTAGTGGTTTGACACCTAAACATGGAAAAGTGACTATTCACATCTCTCAGCAAATTCATACCTTGTAGAACTAGGTTAGCCAAATCTGATGTGTTTCCGAGTGGAGAGAGCTGTCGGTTAAGTGGATACCCAGCTTGGTGAGATTAGAATCGATAACGAAACGCTTGCCAAAACCGTTTCGGTAATACGAGAGTGCGATTTTATATTCCATTATAAGTTGTGACAAGTGCATTTCAATATTGATTTTATTTAGATGAAGCTGATTTCTGGTGAAAGTTCCAGACATGATAAATCATTGTTTTACGTTAAAATGGTAAAGCAACACGAATGTCGATACACATAAATATGAATTTATCGTCTGCATTGTATTTATTTGGAGGAGTCGTGAGAGATTTCAATCTAGCTATTTATTTATTTGGCATCGAAAAATTATCGTCGTTTAGTTCGCTTCATTTATACAAAAGGTTACTAACTATAAAGCATTACGAATTAACGTTTGGACATTGGGACTTAAAAATTTGACATAAAAATTTTTCGAATTTTCATAGCGTTATATAGTGATGCCATCCGATGAAGGATAACGTCGTTAGTATCCAAATCCACGTAATGTACTCGATAATAGATAGATGTTTAAGGGAAAGAAACCGTGCCAAGTTGATTTCTTGGCTGGAACAGAAATATGATAACTCAACTTTAAAGAGAACGGTATGTGCACATATGTATTTCTTATGTGAAAAGGTTACGGATGTTCCGTTTTACATAACTTCTTGCATACATCAAATATTATCTTCTTAATAAAAATTCATTTCGCTTTATATGCATACTTCTTATCGTCGCGAATAGAAGAACATTTTCTCGTTTCTATAGAAATTTGTGTCAAAGGCGATAGAGGATTCTTCGCGTTAGTCCGACATATTTTGTCTATCATTTTGTCTTTGACTATCATGTGCGTTAGGCAAACGAGCAACTTGTCCTTTGAGATACGGATTAACCGGAAGGTCTCAGGCAAATAAGCGTGAAGTTCGAACTGTGATGATAACGGAAGAAATGATAATAAAACGTATTACTGTGATCTTGGAGGTGATGCGTCGTTGCTCGGTCGGAAACTGACGTATCTTCGAATACTCAAGAATTGCATTATGCACTTAAGAGCAATCGCTTGGTTAAAGTTTCGATAATTTGGTGTTGGAACGCAGAAACTCGTTTCTGATTACATTGACAAATTCCAATGTTCGATAAAAGTTCCTGCGTGCCTGGAAAATTCTACTTTGTCTATAGAGAATTTAATGACAAACGAGAAACGTAGATCGAGTTATGGTTTGATCGACGACCCTCACTATGATTCAAAATTACTAATTTTATTCGTTAAACTCTTCTGCATGATACTTTTACCTAACACGGAACGAATAACATTAACTCACACATACCCATACTATTCATTGGCATCGCGATCATGATTCAAGAACAAAATTAAATATATAGTATATACTTCGCCAATGCAGATGGGTTAATAACTGCATTACTACTAGAAGAGTAAATTGCTTTCGTTAATTTGATGTGCAACGTATCGAGAACATTGCCATTGCGATCGATGTGTGGGCATCACGAATACACATGAAATGCTCGAGTGATTACAGCAACGAGGTCAACATTAGCAGTGGTAAACCCTGAAGATACGTTGGAATTGCTGCTTAACAAAATCGTAAGCGTTTCGCGAGAGCGATTACTCGATGAATTATGCATTTCCTTTGGACCGCTCGTGGATTCAATAGTTACAATTTAGTTATGGTCAGACGCCATATAATCTCGTATTATTATACGTCGCGTAATAGATTCTCGAAGCTTCTACGTGTACGAGGTACGTCGTTAAGCTACACTACATATAAAAATAGTTTAAAATAATATTACACAACAAATTATTTTATGATTCTTTTATATGCATACTTTTATAACTTGTTATCTGTAACGCGTTATATTGCGTAGCGTATAAGCACGCAGCTGTAAACTTGTATGGTACGCTTTACCGCATTATTAACGAGAAATATCGATAAAACAGTCGTTCGAACCACATTCGAGATGTTAACTCTCGTCGCTTTGCGGCATCGTTTCGTTTTCTGAAACGCGTATAGATCTTCAAAACGTTTATGTCGAGCAGAAATTCATTCAACGGTAGATAGAAAGAGCAGAACGGATGAATCATTCCTGACATCAATTGTAAGTCGAAGAGGCAAAAAAGAACGAAGGAGAAGAATTCAGATCCCATAGTTGGACGGAGTTGATGAAGAAAAATGGCGACCCGATAATAGGAAAGGAACATTCCCTCGTGCTTTTTTCCCCTCCTCGTCCTTTATTTCCGTTTCTTTCGTTCTTATCAATGATTTTATTTAACTGACTATTTTGCTTTCTCTTTTCCGTTTTGATGTGTAAACTCCGATTCTTTCTTGAATTTTGATTCCATCTGCTTCTTCTGGAACGGCGTTTGAGTTTCGGTTGTTTTCTACCAGTAAATATCAATTCTGCGTTTCCCGAACGGTCTTAAAAACTCACCTCTACATCGATTTAACGATACGAAATTTCCATTTCCCTCCCTTTTTACGAAATCCGTAGCTGGAAGACAGCATACCAATAACTTATAACGAACAAACCTAATAAAAACTTTTCTAACATCCGTTGCTATACCCTATACGGTACTTTGTTTCGTGCGTCTCGAAATTAGTGTCACTTCTGTAACCTTATCCGTCTCATTTGTCTGCTCAATTTTTCCGGTTCTCTAAACGGAGATTGCGCTCTTTGCTCCTTTCCAATACTCGCCCCGCTTTCTCTGTTTTCAACCTTCTTTTCCTTTCACTATTCTTCGCTATTTTTGCATTTCTCCTTTTCCTCCTTTCTTTTTTCTCTTTTGATGTTCTCCATCTCCGTTTCACTGATTGCAGTCCCTCCTATTTTATGTATCTGTCTCTCGTACAGTGACGCGTTTTCTTCTATGCACGTGTATCAATGGCTGCTAGCTAGAGCGCGGGCACAACCAAAAGAAACTTTCTCGCGGCAATGCAAACGTAGCGTAGGAACAAACGGTGCTTGTAATAAAGGATACAAACATTTGCAGCTGCGGCTGCGGCGCGACCTACACAGAGAACTACCGGCCAACGGATATGTGTACGTACATACTTTTGATAGTATTCAATATGCGATCTTTTGTTACCCGTTGTCGAGAAAGAGTCCGTTTCGTTTATAGCGTCATCCTCTTTTCTGTATTTTTTAGCTTCTGTTGTTTGACTTTACGTCCGCAATAAAGGTGCAAAAACTTGGACTAAAATCAATGCGTTTCCGTGGATTGATTGGATTAATCGCCGTAGTAAATTTTACCTTTGGTTTTTATCGGAGTCACCGGTGTCCTTGCGTGTGCTAAGTCCATAAAAATACTCCTTACCTTGTACTGTATTTTTAGAAAAATTTCAGTAAGTGGGACAGTGTACCGTCTAATTTGGAATAGTTTATGAATTTTTTATTCGTCTAATAAACTTCTAACTCTTTTTAGAAATCTCGTTTTAATTGCATATCTAATATTTTAACTATGAAAGCTCTAGAATAAAGAGTCCAGAAGTTAAATCGGTTTTCTTTTTTATTTAATTTAATATATATTTATATATTGGTATATTTGTTATGTACTCGAATGTAAAATAACGGCTTAATCTCCGTTTTATAACATCATAAAGGTTTTATTAACAGACTCGCAAACAAATCCACTCGTTCTAAATAACAGATCATAAAAGACATCACAATATGTAACAAAAGTCACGGTCTAAATATTGGAGTGAATAATGACTACAATAAACTGGTTACTCAAAGAGAAGAAAATAATGCAAACACGAGAATAAATAAACAAATCAAAAATAAAATAGCGTTGTGCCTGTAGTTCTGTTTTATAATATCGTAGCACGCGAGTCATAGTATAACTACATAAATGTAAGTAAGTGTAATAGCATACCTATATATTTATGTGTATAATTAGAGTGCGAGGCAACTTTCAATTTTACTCTCTGTACTTTTATATTTTCCAGGATTCGATTTTCTCCACTTTAATCTGAATTCAAAAAGAAATAGCGGGTCGTATAAAATTCTGAAATATCCCAACTGCGTTCGCTCATTCTGCAATCAGATCTACTTTTGTAGCGAAATTATTTTCTCGCAGAGATCCAACGCGGAGTTAATCAAATATAAAATATATATATAACGCAGTGTAAGAATTTATAAAAAGAACCGACGGTCGTGGAAAACGAAACACAAGGAACATTTAAAAATCGCGTATCGTTGTGAATTCTTCGCACATATTTTAATTTCAACATTTATCTCATTCTCGTGTCTGTTTTCCCCGCCGACTCGTGTAATGTATTTACAGCAGGAATTTTCTGCAGATGCATCGGGAATCGATACCAGAGCCAATTGGATTTTTACGCTTCTCATCGATTTCTATACTGAACGAAACAATAAAACATAGCATATAAATCGGAATTAAAACGAATAAACTTTCCCTGAGCCTAGATTTATTTACACGACACGATTTCGAGCGGTTAAAATGTATTTTATTAGCCCACGAATAATTGGATTAGCGTGCTCTGTAATACGTCGATCGTTGTTGGAAGAAACGCGGCGACTTAAAAGTATTTTCTCGCGTGACACCCTCCAATCCGTGTAGGATTTGCAACTTACCCCTTCAACTTCAACGTCATTTTCTAAAAGCACACAGGGAAGCCTGGTTACTCGACGCTTTCCCTTGATTGCTCGTACTATCGTTTAAGGTATGGACGTTGGTCTTTTAAGGAAATTAAAAAAGGAAAGATCGCGGGAGATCGCGTTGCAGAGAATGTTTGTTGATAAGTCCGATACGAAGTCGATTTAAGAACTTCATGAACGAAGAAGAATGTTAAGCCTGGTTTCTTTTACGTGAAATAACGTTATTCATAATGTTAACCTTCTTTTAGAAAATATTTCGTTTTAATAATTCAAAATAAAAAATACGAATCTTCGCATAGAATCATTAAACAAGAAATCAAATTGTTTGTCAATCATAAGCTTGATTTACAGTGAAATGTAACTTCGTCAGAAATTTATCGATCACTGAATTTCACGCTAATCTCTGCTAGTAATGAATTTTCATCACGACTGACGACATCAAGATCGATGTTGACATCTATGTATATGTGATAAGTGTATCCTAATTATCGATTAATGCACTGCAGCTGTGGAATCTAAACGAAGAAATACGGTAGTTAATTCCATTAGACCCAATACACAGCGTCGCGGGCACTGCGATGCCGCTGCACCATTGTCGTAGGCTAGGCTAGGTCCTAGTAATGGATCGGATCTTAGGGCTGTTACGCACTGTCGGCCAATCGCCGGCGACTATGATGGACTCATTGAAGTAATCAGCTGGTACGCGGCTAGTCGTCGACTTTAGTCATGGTTTTTGGTCGCCCGGTAATCTAGTCGTAACGTTTCTTCAATAAATGCGATCTTGTAATGGTCGATTTAGCAGAAGGTTCTCGGCTAGAAAACGTGTATTATCAGATAATAGGTTATTACATAAAACCATTCCAAGCGCGTGTCTAACATATTGCGCTATGGACTTACACAAGTCGCTTCTACAATAACCATTAGCTATTCATACGAATAGCACGTGATGCAAGATACTTCGTTTCTTTGTACGTAGCGCTTGTATCGTACGCTGTGTTAGATATTCATCTGGGCATTATTTCACTCATTAAGCTGGTGCATAACAAATGCCATTTCTCGAGAGTTTAAATTGGGCGAACCAATATTATATATCCATAAAATACTGTCTTGTCGTCGATCGTTATTAACCATATTAAAGGAAAACAATTCTGCTGTAGATAATACTCCTGCATTGAACATTAAAAAAAAAGAGCACTAATTCGAGATCTTTCATTATTTGTAATTATTTTTTTCATTTCACTTCCACACAAAATTGAACGCGCATTACGGTAGGCAAAATAATTTTGCGGCGTCGATAATTAACCAACGATGTAGATACATGATTTAGGAATAAGCGAGACAAACAATGACACACATAGCCCACAATTGCTTTTGCTCGTTATTTTCACTCTATTCTGCAAACCGCGTGTGCAAATGTTTGTGCGTATCAACGAACGTCTATCAAGTTTAACATCGCCAACTGCACTTTCAGACACCTTGTATTTTACGCTCATTCGTGTCATGCGTTTCGAATTTTGACGTTTTAATTAGTAGCATTGCAATTCACCATAGAGATCATGAACCCGCGAAATAAGTGGAGCGAACGAAATCGCCTCGATATGTTTCTCGAAATATTTATTTCTAAATTGGATGGTTGCAACTCTGATCGAGAAACAATTGCCCTCGCTTCTCCTTCTTTGAAACTAACAAGTTTATCGAACAAATTTTAAGATTCCGAAATTGATTTCGAAGCTTTTTGATGTTACGCACCATGTTTTAAACAGTTAGAAATTGAAGTCGGAATCGGAGTTCAGAAGGAATTTCTAATCACTGGAGCCGGAGGCGAAGATGGTAGACAATATATCGACTCCGGCTTCGTGTTAGTAAATTTTACAAAAATTAAAAATATGCACGAAATTATTAAAACTTGTAATAAAATTATTTATATATTAATCAAAAATACTTTGTATCTCTGTATTTATAAAAGTATAAGATATAGATAATCCTCTAATATAGTAATAATAAGTAATATAGAATGGCTGTTACATTTCTGCGAGATATCGTGTTGTACAAAACTGTAAATATTGAATTATAAATATCGAGCTTACTGTTTTTCACACTAGAAAGAGAATTTATATAATATATTTTACCGTATATAATAAATATCTTTCTTCTTTACTGGCGCCTTTATCTTCATCATCTTTTTCCTTTATTTGCTTTCACTGTTAGCATAGTTTTAGTTTTTCATACTCTATACAATATATATGTAAATGTACTGTTTACTAAGTATTAATAATTTAATTGTTTACATACGTATGTATAATTAGTATGTCAATAATTTGTCATAAATATTGCCCGGAGTCGGAAATAAAAGAAGGAGGAACCGGGAATTTTGATTGTGCACTCCGTAATTTTAATTTTAGGGTCGATACAACTTCGAAACACGTGCGTAACAAACGTACATGCCGCGTATCTCCACAAGAGATTTAGATCAACTAGTATTTATCGTTACTCACGTGGCTGAATAAAATACAAGCCTGATAGCAATGATCACATAACTTTTTGAGTCAACCGCATCCCACGCGATACACTCTACGAAAAGTTGTCCGAACAAAGTTTGGACAGCGCGAGATAATATCACGAAAGTAACGAAGCGTGACTCTACCTTGCAATTAGCTCGCTGACGGACAGAGTGGATTACCCTTTCCTTTTTTACACGTGCTCCCTCTTCCTCTTTCGGCCGACCCTTCAACTTACATCACAGCACACGAAATCATCTTCCGATCACACGAGTCGAACGATACGAAAGTGAG
Source organism: Bombus fervidus (assembly GCF_041682495.2). Classification (NCBI taxonomy): domain Eukaryota; kingdom Metazoa; phylum Arthropoda; class Insecta; order Hymenoptera; family Apidae; genus Bombus; species Bombus fervidus. The sequence continues at coordinate 4,901,099 of NC_091523.1, read as the reverse complement.
TTTCTTCTTCCTTCTTTTTTAGCGTTTCTTTATATCTCTCTTTTTTTAAAAGCTAGCGATCAATTATTTAGCTCGTGCCATGCTTTTGACCAAGAATACGCGATTGCCCGTTTGGAATTAATACTAGCGAGCTTCATGCGATATTCCATGAATTCTTTAGCGAATGAACGTCATAGAGCGACGTCCACACGAATGTCGATGAATCCTCTCTCTCGTCGTTGCGCCCAAAAAAATTTTAATTTTAGGTCGTACCAGTAATATGCATTACAAATTTTAGGAGACAAAAATTTCATTGAATCTCTTGATCCCCTAAATGCACTTTGATGAATTTTTTCTCCTGAATAATCTGCGTACTCCGTAAATACAAAATTGTCTTCTTACATTCTTTAAATCGCTGGACAAATCTCGTATGAAACAATTACGATTACACGTTTTTGCAAGTATGTACTATATCTATAACAACTATGTAATTCTAGAATAAAAATTTCCTGGAAGTTTATAGCATTATTATAAACAGCAGTTGTGGCATAATTACGGACGTAAATCTAATTATAGTAATGAAAAAATTGGAACTTGATGAAGATATTGTTTTTGTTGGAGAAATATTTCGTCGGATTATTTCGAAGAACAAAAGTTAACATTGTCTTTCTCGTGTTTTCTGGTGTCTCGATTGCTTCGGAAGAAAACTTGTTGACTGTGTTATTTTTTTCTGTACTTCGCTCACTCCTCAAAAGTATGAAGAAAACAACAGACTCTATTTCACGGCTATTGAAAACTAACGTATCATAAAGATAAATGAAAACATTCGCCCGCTTCCCATTTGAATAATTTTTTTAGGTATAAATATCACATACTTAAACATACATTTTTCTACTTTTATACGCTTTTCGAATCAAAATTAGTATATCGCTGTTATCAACAACATTTTCTCTTGTAAAAATTCATTCAGCTTATGATTGCTGCAAGTGTATACATTATACGCATGACCCATATTCACTAGTCGGGAACAAAAGCAAAGCACGGTGATAGGATACTATAGAAAAGATCAATCTTTAGGAATCGCTATGAAATGTTTCAGTGCGGAAGAATTTCTACAATCCACATTAATATTACATTTTTCATATCGAAAAGTGATTTTTCATCGAGCCTGCCGCTGTATTACATATACGTGAATTCACGCGACTCATATAATCGAATCGGCCGGTAGCGTTATTCTACACTTCTGGATCGGTGAAAACCTGCGAACAAATGTAGCCGCAAAATTCACCTTAACATTGAAATTCAAGGTGAAATCTTTTTCGTTGCATCGTATTCTACTCATCATGAGGATCATTACATGGTCGATAGGATTATGATCAAAGATACTATGGAGTCGATCTTCCCTTATTCAAGTAGCTCGTTTGTCGAGAAGCAGATAAAATCTGATACGATATATTGATGGATACTCGTACACATGTACGTATTGTATAGTAAGCATTAGCTATTGATAGAATGTTTTATAAAGATTTGAAAATCTTCTCATGTTTTAATTGTTAATTAAGTATAGATATCCGTATTTTCGCCATTATCGCAGATATGTACTTTATCTGTTTAATTGAGAACTATTTTATTTATTATACAGATAATCTTCGATATGAATTGAATATATGTAACTGCTACGTTTGCTGCTCTACATCTTAGATACGTACTTTAGCAGAGTCATTTTTCTGAGCGATCGGTATTTCATAACATAAAATCCTAATCCTATAAGGTACCAGGTCTCTCTGTACCTCGTCCATGATAAAGCAAAGTACATCCTTGACAAAGCATTTTTGCTTCAAGCGAACGACTTAAATGGTTCTCAAGATACAACACTTAAAAGCGTAGCGCTAAAAACCGAATGGCGGTCGAAATTCAGGAAACGAACTGACCCGTATCTTTTCCTAGATATACGGTGGTAGTAGTAAAAAAGATGCTAAGTCAGCGTCTGTCGCAGACCAGGCCGCGAACTCGAAGCTTGCGATGCAATGGGTCGTGGAAAATGCGTCATTACGCATGCGAAATTACGGTCGACGGCAAAAACTGGCATCAGTGTAAAAGAAAAATTACTTTGAAAGGTAGAGTTTTTCTTTTCTGACCTGGAGATTTTAAGTATTGCAAACGCGTATGACGCGTATGGTAAAAGAAAGCCCGCTGTGACCTGATATTTTTGTAAATAAAAGTGCATGTGTCATGAGAAAATATGTTTGATAAAGAATTCTAGCGTGTGAACGTATGTAGGTGTGTGTGTATGAGCGTGGAAAGCCTTAAAAAAAAAAATATTTGCTATGTCCAAAGGGCAAATGATCAAAGAATGAAGACTTGATTGAGCATAATAATTGTTACGTATAATTAAATTATTATAATCTATATCTACGTTTTATATATTATACTTCACTGGTATATTTTTTATAATAAGCCCTACCTATAGATACAGTTTTAATAATTTTTTTTATATTATCTCTGCCAGTAATATTTCGTTTCGAAATAGACTGCATTTCAATAAGAATTCAAAGAAGCTAGAACGCTTGCTACTACGTGAAAAGAAATCTTCGATAAGAAATAGTATTACTTTTGAGGCAATATCTCTTTATTCTTTTAATCAGGATATATTGTACATATCCACTAAAAACGGCAGGATTCCTCTTTCCATCTGCATTATGTCGTTAATAGAATTCAAGTGCTTATAAATTTCAAGCGAACGGATTTTGAGAAACTTAATAAACCACGCAGAAACGTTCCCCAATTGAAAGAAGATCAAAGATCCATTATCGAGATTAAAAAAAAAAGAGAGGAGAAACGAGGGAAAAGACAACACGACGATGAAGATGTTAGAAGTGTATCTACCTGATATCTGATTAAGAATTGGTCACGGTATAGTACGATATTACTTTCGATAATAGAATATCGATTTCCAATTAATCTCGAGAGGACGAACCATTGAATTTTAAACCAGCCGCACTTCAACGCCCATTATAATACGTACACCATGTACGTATATGGGTTGCAACCTAGTTACGAAAGCAGAAATCCTCAATGGAATGGAAACTTAGACGAGGAAAGCCGGAGGAAACTTTAATGCCACAGTTTTCAAACAAACTGCTACAGTTTCCAACTTTTTTCGTCTTGAGATTTGAAAATTTCAATCCCGAAAAATTTCCCTATGTTTCCACATTTGTATTATGTTTTTAAAATGATATTCTATGCTGCTATTCGGTGTCAGTCGACATTACATGTATGGTATCAAAACCGGAATTTGTAATACGAATATATTTATTATTTACTATTACAAATAAAAAAAATTCGTTGATCTTTATTTTCTTTTGTATTTGTTAGAAAATAGGTGTGTGTACATCCGTATTGTACGAGCGAGGAATGACAGAGAGGAAGACACCATGAGACGAGCGCATCGCGTATGTATTGAATGAATGAATGTGCAATAAAACAGATTCATTCCTGTTTGAGATGTATAAAAGAATAGAGCCGTGTACGTTAATACTTCAAGTTATTCTGTTACATATAAAATAGTTATTCTGTTGTATATAAATTTTGCATTTAGTAAAACGTTATATATTATTACTTTAAGAGTATTTCTTTCCGTTACATGCGTATACATATATCATTGTTGATCCTCGCAGCAAAGGAGAATGAATTCTATCGCCACGTGGATTATAATTGAATTCCACAGCGAATAGAAACACATATAACGATGTTTGACTATAGCAGATTGTTGCAGGTTGTATAGGTCGATTACAATGTTCTACTAATAACGTAGGATATTGGTTTTATTAAAATATAATGTATTAAAACACATTTACCGCACAAATGAAAGTTCGACTAGTGATAATGATATTAATTAATTAGTTGGCATAATACATTTCGTCAGAAAAATTTCACGTTTTAAAAACATTGTCTAACTTTCTAATGAAGTTATGTTATAAAATCGTATTACGTCTCTTTGATCGTTCCTTTCCTCTTTACTTGAACGTTTCCGAATTTATTAACTAAATTCCCGTAAATTTTGCTTGTTCGAGCGATGTATAAATGTATAAAATTCATTCTGTTTTTAATACAATAAGTTTTATCGCATACAGAACGCATTAAACGAATAAAATGACATAGAAATATCGAATTTCAAGTACCAATTCAACGTTCCTGTATAGTTCTTGTTCGTATCGAAATACTTTTTAAATGGTAAAAGAAGGGCTAAACATTCGGAATGCTTTTTCTGTTTGATATTTCCATTCATAAAATTATTCCACGTTTTCTTTTATCATATTTTCGATATCCGTGTTAGCGAGTTTCATATTTTCTAAACGAATAAAAGAAATAAAATTGAGAACTCACCTTCTCCTCCATCTTGGAGACGACATTATCGACGGCATTCTCCGCCGATTTCGCAAGGGCTGTAGCTTGCTCCTTTCTCGACATGTGGCCACGGAAAGATGCCTGGATTTTGGTCGCTGCGTCGCAAAGCTCTGTCAACCAAAGAGAAAAGTGCTCTTAAGTTAATGTCGATAGACGAGCATAGGATCGATACGTTCTGATCTTGTCAAGACGAGGAAACGGGATTCCAAGTTTTAAGCTTTTTGCACTGACAGTATGAAAGTGTCTTCCCACGAAAAACTGCTTTGGCATTGAGGAAATTTATTTTTAAAGCGAAACGTGATTCTCAGAATTTTATTTATTTCAGTATATATTTTATTCAGAAATATCGTCGAAAAAGAAGAAATGTGGTAATACGATATTGTGGTACAGCGGTTATGGTTAGTAGTGATATTACGTATGTGCCTGTTCATTATCTAATGTACAGGTAGTTTACAGAAATTTGTCTAAAATTTTAGAAACATCTAGTATTTAGTATGTAATGTTTTTTAAAAATAGATTCTGTTATTTTATTTTGTATTTTTTAAGAAAATCTATAAATCTCTTACAGATTCGAGGCAAGAAACGGGAAAATGGTTCTCACACTCACACAAGCATATCAGTCTCAGCGAAAGCTGTCATTCGGAATCAAGCTTAACCACTGTTCATTTCGTTGAATCGAGTCGACCGCTTTGAAAAAGCAATGGCTGACCCAGTTCTGAATCGAGAATCAATTTCGAATTCGGTATTGTGCAAATTCAACTGACTTGCAGTTGATCCGTTCGCGAAATACAGTTGCTCCGAATTTGCACCGTGAGCAAAATCGTTAATTATACAACTATTCAATAAAGTATCCTCGACTAAACTCTCATATCAGTATAATACATCTTACAATGATAAAAGATATCACTTACTGTTTCTTGCTTCTATATTTAGTTTTTATAAAAATATTTCCGCGACTATATTTGGAAGTTTCTACCGGAAAAATTAGTTTTCTTTGCGATCGAAATATCGAAAAGCTGGAAACGAAGACAAAACAAGAAATAGATTGACGGATGGTTGGTCAACAAGAATTAAAATCGATATTTAATTATCGGCTATCGCACTGTTAAATAGTCCATTTCTGTTTTTTTCCTTTTTTCATATTATTCAATGTTCGTAATTCATCTTCGACCTAGCAGGACAATTTTATGCACATCGTTTACATTTATTTTTCTTTTGTTACGTATGTTTTACTCTTCCTTTTAATCATTGATCTTTTCTCATTTTCTCACCTTATCGAAGATAGATGTTTCGTTAATAACTATATTAAATATGAAATTTAGCTTTTTATCAACTAAAATTCCAAGTTTAAAATTATAATTGCATCGAGAAAAATATTCTAATCGCATAAAGAGCAATATTCTTATGTCTTGGAATTAATTTTGCATCAGTTAATCAATATTAGTCGATCTCTGTTAGTCAATCTTTGTCAATCAACTTTCCTGGATTTACTCTATGTCAACGGACGTCTATGAATTTCTGTGATTTTAATCTCTGTCAGTCTGTACCTATTAGCCAAGATCCACTCAATTTCTTCCTCTTTACAAGAATAAACATTCCTAGCGTATTTTTCTTTTTACGTTTTAAACGACGAATAAACTTGTCTTCCATTTTTGGCAAGTTATGTAATATCCTCCATTTTACACATTCTATTTGTATATTATGTCTGAAGCAAAACGTTGAAATATCGTGCGTCTTATATTCCACAAGCTTATAACATAAAATTACAGTCGGAGATGAAATTAAATTTTCATACAAATACGGTCTGTCTTTGTTCTATTTCCTCGATCCATGCTACGAATATAACTCGATATTATCAGCCAAAGTATAAACTTTGTGTTTTCTTATTCTTTATCCTTACATCACGAAATGACATAGTACGCAATATACAATTGATCAATTTTAGGCGATAAAATATGGTTGACATTCTAATGGGAAATTACAAACCACGAAATTACAAATAGCATTCGTGGCTAAAAATTTCTGAGTAACTGTATCGTTATTAAAACGATTCTCACTGGTCTCATTCCGTACCGTATCTGTAAATAAATATTAAGTGAGATTCATATTTCGGTCAAAACCATTCATGTTTCATCGAGAACGGTCAAATTGTCTAATTCCGATTTCGTCATCACTAGTATTTCATTATCGCTAATGGACGCTGTTACTCTACATTATTTCACGGTGCTCAGCCTGTCGGTTAGGATTATTTCGCGTTTCTTGAACCGCAAAGTTAAAGAGGCTTTTGCTGAAAATTTCCTATTAATTTTATCTTTTGCGAAACGACGAGTGACTAATTAGTATCGCGATCAAAATCATCATTATTTATTTTTTATTGCATACGGGAATAATCTATTGGAATATACAAAGTTAATATATATATTTATATATAGAAATAAACATTACAACTATTTACAACCAAAACTAAAACTATAATACAATGATGTACGGCATAATGACTTTCTGATATGTAAGAAGAAGATTCAAAAAATATATCAATTACAGAAAATACATTATAAATATTAATGGTCATGTGATTTATGTCGATGCGATAAGCAAAGTCAGTGTTACGCGATTGAACATAAATAGAAAATTTCATGGTACTGCAGAATTCTCATTGGAATACTAATTTTGAATCTCTCCATAATATCGAGGCGTTCTACGAGATCAGTAAACACTCTGCGTACAAATAGGATATGATGAAGCTTTGTTTTACTTTCCAATGTTGTGAAACCAAGGGTATGAATTTATTAATAAATAAAGTGGCATATCAAAACAGTGTCAAGAAAATTTTACCGAAGGTTCATTACGATGTACAGGGTGTATAAACAGTAAGTGTAACGACCACCCTAGTGTAATTTTACGCCTCTGGGTCAATGGACACTCGTAAAAGAAATTCGTGCACATTGACCTTGATTGAACATGATCTTCGAGGTCAGAATTATTGTAACGTATTTTACTCAAAAAGAAGGAATGTCTTTCACAAACAGAGATCTGCCATTATTCCTATATTCTCACATATATTTCACGAGCTAATTTGTAATTTCCTGTTTTTTCGTATATAGCACGCTACTTTCTCATTAAATGTGAATATAAATGTAAACATATTGTGAATAAAGCTAGTTTAAGAATTATTAAAACTTTAACATTCTTTTCCGGGAGAAAGGATCATTTGCGACCCATGATTCCTTTGAGACTTTTGTTCATCGTGATGTATAAAATATAACGAAGTAGCAATGAAAAAAGATCTTCTCCTTGATAATAATACTCAACGTTAGTTTTACACGAACTTTTTTCTACAAATCTCCATCGATCTAGAATCGTAGAATCACGCTACGGTGGCTTTTACACTTACTTTTTATACCCCCTGCACATATATGTGTACATTTACATAGACGATATTTCTGCTATTATTACTATTAGTAATTTAATGCCCCTAGAAAAAATAATATCGTCGACATTAACGTCGCCAGATTTTACCACGATTAAGTAAAATATGTCTTCTATGGGCAAATAATTATTCGCAAACGATAGTGATCCATGGAAATAGAACTATTTTAACTAGTGGTATAACCACTGCTATAAGCAGGCAGTGGAATAAATGATAGTTTGTGAAAGCAATCTTCCAAACGTGATGATGTATCGTCATCAAATAAGTATTGAACGTTTATGAAAACATTTTTCGACTCGTTGTCAGATATAAATTTCACAATTTGAGCTTACCTGTATCCTTAACTTTATTATTACAATTTTTCTAACCTCGATTAAAATCATTTTAAAATTTCTAGAAAGTCAATCTTTATTTTTAATTAAAAACAATCGAAATCGCGATCGCTTTAACGCGTAAATAAATTTCTTCTATAATTTCCCTGGAGGAGGATAGCATATGTGTAAATTAAATTTGCAGGCAGTGACACAGGTGGATCGTGTTACATCGCCGATAAAAGTTTGCTTTTACCGGCGGTAAATTAATTCACGTTAACCGACGAGCAAAACAAACAATATAGAGTACAATCAATTTTTACACGAAAAAGCGAGGTGCTGGATGACAATATAATAAATCGTCCAACAATAAGTTGCCATAAATCATTGTTTTAAACCATAATATCGCGATTAAGCTAGATATATAAAACGAAGCTACGAAATCAAAGTACGAAATGTTCAACTTTAAAAACATAAATTCTTCCACATTTAATAATGTTATATCTACTAGATAAATTAAACGAAAATTATTTAAATTGTTAGAGGATATTCGCGTGTCAACGATGATGTACTTTTAAGGTGCATCAAAGAGACGTTACTTTACTTTGATAGCATTTGTAACAAATACTTTATCTGCGTACGATGGACAATCTTGTGTCATATAGAATTGTTTGGAAAGAGATTGAGAGGGTTTAAAAATGATAAAAGTACGAGGGTATTTTCTCAAGGATAAAAGCACCCAAGAATAGCACGAGTTTATTCCAAATTCAAAATCTAAAAATCTAATGCAATGCATGCTTAAAAGATTTGGCCAATCTTTGTCAGGAGAGAATTTTCTTTGTATAATTTTTTTACAAAACATTTCTTAATATTAATTAGATGGCATACACAAAATTCCGTTATATCAGACTAAAAGATTATTGAAATTGTAGAATAAGATTAAGTCATGGATAAATTAATCAAACGGGGCATGACAGTATAAATTTTCTATAGGACGAAAAACAATTGCCGGACGAGCGCCAGATAATTAATCATCGCGAAATAAAGTTACACAAAGCACAACTGATTTTGCAAACCGTCAGTGTCAAACTTCTCCAAAGTTATTCGCTTTATATATCTCAAAATTGCGATATACCTTTGACATTAAACGGTTCCATCGAGGATATCCATCGGCCACGAATCTTTACACACTGTCATAATAATTGTGATAGTAAGAAATCTATCCTGCGTTACCATTACATGATTACCTAACCGAATATTTACGTCCGTTTCCTGTCTCAGAAACGTAGGTAGGATCCTATCAAATATGTAAATTTCCGGGAACGTCGCAAAGCGAGCTAGCCGTGAAGATCTGGGTCATGAAACGGTCTTGAAAATCACAAGCAATTTTCGTGGAATTTCCAAGATCCCAAGTCAAAATTCAGTGACGGTAACAACCTTTAGGAAGATTTTCATGACCCTCGGGGAACCGCTGCCGAGAAAACTGCCACGCGAGGAGGAGAATGCCAGCCAACTTTATGACGACTCTCGTTTGCGGACTGTCTTCTCTATTCACTTTACGAACTACAAAATTTGATCTCGTATATAACACGGCTATCGAGCGTGATGACATCGTTACAGAAGAAAGAACAAGTGAAATGTAAGCATATGGTTCTTCTAAAGCTTTCTCTCAAATCCTCTTCGCGACCTTTTTTCACTGCTAACAACACTACAACATGGCTGTATGATCTGGCGAGTACATGATATAGCATAGTTTCTATTTAAAAATATGATAAGTACCAATTACCGAATTTAATTTAACAACATATTTAAAAAAATAAGATCGTATCTTGCATAAAATTTATTGAAAAAAGGTATTCGTTTAAATTAATACGACACAGAGAGAAAAAGTACAGTCTACTAAATTATAATCATTAAATTTGTCGAAACATAGTTGGAAGGCAGTGAAATGAACAAATAAGTTTTCGAGAAGATTCCTCATTACCGAATGGAAACGTAGGGACACCATAGTTGCAATTGGCTAAATTATTATTTTTATACTCGTTACAAGAAATAAAGAGTCGATGGTGATTCCATCAAACAAATAACGTCCCATTGAAAAATAAACTTTCATGATGTTCTTAATGGTGAGAAGGGTGTGAGTAATAGAAATTATTTTGTATTTATTACGGGAAAAAGTTCGAAAATGATTAGTTTCATACATATAACAATAATTTCTAATAATGATGCAATGGTGAAAACGAAAGAAAATATTGGCAATTCCATTTTTCTATCTAAAATACGATATATGTATGTCGGAATTCTATCGCGACTGACCTGATAAGATGCACGTAAAATTATGAAATCGTGGCTCGCATAAACTCGAAACTGACGAGATAATTGTATGTGGAAAAAAATATAAATATATATGCAGGGTGTTTAGACGCATACAGTATAAATCACATCTGCTTGTTATGGTAAATACTTTTACAATGTAATAACATTGTGCGATCGAAAGCTGAATTTTAGAGAAAGGATGAATTATTTCGATAACGATGAACATACCACACATTCGACGTTCAGAATTCAGTAAAACGGTTCGTATTAATATTACAATATCAATGGAATTTTAGAAAGTTATATAAACGTTTAATGTTGCTGCATATTAAAATCGTTTACAATTTTAAACGTAAATATGTTTTTAAAAATATAGTGTATTATGTAAGTGTAGCTAGTTATTTTCAATTCTGAACCACTACTAATCAAATACATATATACGTACATAATACTTCAGAGTTTCGATTTATTTCGATTTATATTGCTTTTACATTTATACTATATTTATATCGATTTATATTCGATCTATATTTATCTATATTTTGATAGAACATGAACGAGCGAAGATGCTACTTTAGTCTCTTTACTTTAAAACCTACGGTAATGCATCAAAATTACCAATCTCAGTGGCACATCGTTATATAGAATACATATAACATAAAATTATACGAGATATATGTACATAGTAGAAAGGATGTTGGCAAAGAGGTAAAACTCTTTAGCTCTCGAGGAGAAACGAAGGATGTTTTCAAGGTGACTGAACGAGATTGGCAGGAAAAGGAGAGTTCTAAAATTAAAGACATCCCCTTTGGGAACGATTTCGAGGGTTCGCGCGTGACACTCACCCTTGTCGTCGGCACGGAACTCCTGTTGAAGTTGTTCTTTGGTTGGCTCTGAGTTTGATTTGGTCCCCGTCTGCTTTATCGAGGATTCAGTCTCTTTCATACTCTTCCTGGCGTGATGGCCACGGAAAGCTGCTTGTATCCTGGTTGCAGCCGCTTCCCTTTCTTTGTCCGTACCCTTCTCTTCCTTCTTTCCTCCTTCTTTGCTCTCGTTCGAATTTTTCGAATCCGCCTCCTTCTTTCCCTCTTGCGACTTTTTTTGTGAAGCTTCCTGCGACTCTACTTTCGTTGAGCTGCTTTCTGCGTTTGAGATATCTGAAAATTCATCAATAATTACTAACCGTTGTTGTTAGTGTTTTCGTAGCTTACATTTATTTTTAAAGACTCTGAGAGACAATATTTTAAAAGAGTATTTTTATCGTATTTTTCTCTGTTATGGATATAATAATTAGTATATATACAGTTCCAAGAGAATTTCGTGACAAAAGGTTGCGAATATTATTAATGAATATTATTTCGCTTAACAGTTTCAGAGGAATAACTTCCACATTTTTGCTCTAATGCGTTGCTCATACATATTTTTCAATTGAATACAAAATTCTTTCGATTATATAAAAATTCTTCCGATATACGTATATTATTTTATTCGCGACGTGTGTTTCTAACGTATGTGTAACTGCATGAACGCGCACTGTCAATCAAGGGATTTAATTATACGCTCCAAACTGCACGTACGCATACGCAATTCCCTTTGTACTCGTGTTTCATATAGCTGTCTTGATTACACTTGATTAAACTCCGAGAATCGATAGATACTCGAATTCTCAGTTTTTCCACTTTAGTTTCGTACGAACTATCATCTAGTAACTTTCATTATCGATCATGAAATGTACATACACAAAATTCTCTGAATACCTTATTAAATAAATTTCATCATATAAAATTAGGAAGCACATTTTTTCAATCAATTTCCTTCTATTCCAAAATATTCAAAACTTAATAAAGTGAAACGGAAAAAAGGAACTTGTAGAATAAAAGTCCTAAGATTTATCTGAAATAAAGAATACGTATATACAATATGTGTGTATATAGGAAGAGATATAGATTACCCAGTATTATGAACGCAAAAAAGAAAAAGAAAAAGAAAAAAGAAGGGGAGAAAGAAATGAAAAAGAGAAAAGGAACATTGTACCTAGTCGCGTGAGAGGCAGAGAAAGAAAGAAAGCTTTGAATCATTGCTAGCGCACAGTTAGTGACACGTACAGACTCTGCATATACGTACACCTTCTTTTTAACTACGCGCCTCTAATTACTAGGTTGGTCGTGTTTCGTGCAGGACCTATTTCGAGACAGCAGTTCGCTTTTTCGCAGGCTGGCGTATGCCTCAAAGAATCTCTTTTACCTCGGAGGAGAAACGTCCAATATTAACCAGAGAAAAGAACGAGCGAATTAAAAATTCAGAATCAGGAAATTTAAAACAGATAATCGCGATGCCTCCAGCTGAATTTCCTGAAATTTTCTGCTACAAACTGTGAAATATAGGCAGAGCGACAAGAGTATGAGTTCTTCAACAGAGACTAAAGAGATAAGCTAGATGGAATAAATTAAATAAAATAAATTTAAGGATATAATGTATCGTTATTATCAAACATTATTTATAAATTTACAACGTCGCAAAGGTAATCCACCGAATGTAAAACCTTAGTAGGTTCAAAAAACAAAATTGGTCAATTTATCGGAAACCTATCAAAATAAATTCTGTTTATTAAACATCGATTAAACGTATTTCGTTTGGTTTCGCTAATTGTTTAATCCCTTAATCGCTAATGCTGCGTTAACACAATATATCTGTCTATACATTTTCATGTAACTATTCGCTGTACCTGATATCTAATCCAACCAATTTTCTTCTATGTAATACTTGGCATAGAGGACGAAGAATCGTCATTAACTAAAATAAAGGTCACGATTGAAACAAGATTTAATACAATACGGTGGATATACAGCAGCCTCTGGATTAGGACCAACTGGGATAATTAATTGTCTTACACGTCTCATCTTCACCTTCGAGTAATTCGTGGTTTTCGCGAGATGAACGCACGATATTAGAAATTATTGTTTTGAGCTTAGGTTTACTTTCGTCCTTCGTCGACTAACAAGGATAGAGACAATTAAAGATAGAAAGTGGAATTCGGAAAGTCGCGTCGCCACATGCAATTGAGAAAATTATTTCAACAATTGTAAATAATTGGTTTTGTTGGCAAACTAACTGGCTTCGTGTTTCGATTTCTACTCGCTAATCAACTTCGATAATTGGCAAATGTTTGCTTTAGGCTTGAAAATTGTTTCAGTTCTAAGTAGAAAGTTCGAAATATAATATAACTGATAGTATAATATTTACTGGTACGTAAAGTTTCAGAAAATATTTGACGAGCTAGAGTTCGAGCAATGATTTTTAGTTGCATCTGAAAGCAAAGGTACAAACAAAACGAGACGAACGCTTCGTAGATGTCTTCAATGACAAATTCGAAAGCGCTCTCTGCGATGGAAAAATCGGCATAAAAAATTGCGAGCATTGAATGGCAACATGATTTCCTTGATATCTCGGTCGCGAATGTTTCTCCTTTATTTTTTGCATTTCGTTGCACGCGATCATGTCCTACATGATTTTTCTTAGCGGTAGTTGTACCCGAGATCGTCGAATGCCTCGGGAACCAGAAATCCCATAACTTTTAACAAAGATAAACGCAGTCTAGTTTACTGGAATTTTTCGAAAGATAAAGTAAAATACATCTAACATAAACATCTACCTTCGTCCGATCTGCGAGTATATTTACCATCCATAATGACCTAGTCACGATTTGATGATAAAATTCTCTGTAATTACAAACCGTTTCTCGTAAACTAATGGTATTTGCAAATTAAAGAAATTAACATTGCGGTGATTCCCTCATGGAATAAACGCTTTAAGATTAATCTGATCCTCCTAATTTAGTTGGTCTTCCCTTTTTAAATTAATCTACGATGTAACATCAGCTAGTAAATAATATTATTATGTACAGCATCAAATTGTTACTTAATAATCTATTATAGCACTTTGCGAATTGTTATGAATATATAAGTATATATAAAAATAAATGAAATACTATTTACAACATTCGTTTGTGAATAGGTAATAACGGAGAGTAGGTCTATAAAAGGAACTGTTAAAAGAACAGTTCGACATTGATGAATTATTCCAATTGAGAATTTATAAGGGATAGATGCTGGGTACTGAATATCGAAATCAGCTGCGTACCTATTAAGTACGATTGATTCTCGACGGCTTTTTAAATAAAATGGTTTAAAATATAAAGCTAAATACAAAAACAAAACACTGTTTAAAGAATAAAATTACTGGTCATGCTTTTAATCAAGTATTTCCAGTTCTTTTGTGACAAAAGTATTCAATCTTTTACTCGAATTGTTTAAGTATTGCACATCAAGAGAGAACATCGTAACGCGAAACATTTGATCGCTACTCTACTAAATAAAAATATTTATTGAAATCCAATTCTTCCAAATTTTTCCAAAATATTCAACAACAGATTTTAAGAAACGTTCGTGTAAAAGTAACGTTGATACAACGTATAGACTCAAGAAGAATCCGACTCGCTCCATCGCAGGCATAACAACCGCCTAAACCTTCCAATTTGCAAGTCGATTCTTAAGAAAATTTTCTTCGGAATGCATAGAAAGCGGTCGATCTCGACCAAAAACGGCAACGTTGAATTTTACTTTCAGATGCCTCAGGCTAATACATTTGGGTAAATTGCTTGCTAAATTACGAGGAAGCCTCTATATTCTACATACTACCAGCTAACGAATTAACGTTTCGAACGTCGCGTCATGTTGGCGAACTGCTTCGATCGATCCCTATGGAATACGAAACAGTGTGCCACTTACTGCGCATCAAATACCCTACTATGCCATCCTCTAACGAGTTTTACGAACGTATAACGACACGATAACACTATACCACAAGACTACTTGAATCGTTACTATACGATATCAATATGTCGCGTAAATTGTATTATTTGTAGGAAATTTGATTTCATCCGTCGAACGTGAGCTTTCAGTCACATAAATCATTTTATCTTTCTGTCCTTTGTTGGAGCAAAATAAGGTAATTGTGTTTATTGCATGTATTTCCAAAGACAAGCTAAGGAAAGAAAGGCACGTGTACTTTCTTAGACAGTATATATCGAATATTGGTAACGTTTCGATTATACGATCCGCTTCGTGTCCATGGGGAATGATTCATAGTTCAATAAATTTGTTCCATAGATTACTGCAATTCATATGTCATATGACGATTTAATTTCGCGCGTTTAATATTAAAATTCTCAATAGAGATATTATTCTAAAAGTCGTTTACGAAATTTACTAGCTCCGTTTCAATACAACAGAAATATCGATTACATATCAGGTTTGATAGTTGGTGAACTCCGTTGAACTGAAAGAAGTTAATGAAGCTAGAGTTCGGTTCGACATTAATTAACAAACAGGCACTATCGACTCGGCGCGACGTGGTGACACGGCTGTGTGTTTGTACGTAAGCGTTCGAGATCAAAATGCACGCAGCTTTGACTAATTAAAATCCAGATTAATTAGGAATTTGAATATTATAATTTTTCCTAAGAAATGTATCGTCACTTTGTGGATTATTTATATATTTAGCAATTAATATTAGAAAAATCTAATGATCATTTATTTTGTAAAGAGTTAGTTTTTTCCCGGAAATCTTCGATTTAAAAAGCAAATCTGCGATTTACGAACATGTATTTCTTCAGATATTTGTGAAAATTGAAGTTTTAAAGCAGAGCTATGCAAATTCGAGTTACATCAGGTGCAAAGTTATACAGATTGGTTGGAACACGAGTCTCCGTGTTCAGTGAAATTCTTAAACGCAACAAATTTCTCCAAATGCGTAAATACGTTCTAGGGATAACTGATTAAGACGAAACGAGACGGCGAAGAACAAGGAAACGAAATAAAATTTGTTCCTTAATCTGTTTCGACTAAGGTATAATATAATACCTATTAAAAGTTTATGGCCATGTAATTGGAATATACAGATAGAAAAACTGTCGAGAAAAGTGGGATTTTCTTTTACTTTTTATTGATCGCGTTTAACCATTTCAAATTATATTATATGTAATAGAAAATAGGAAACTTTTGAAAAGCAAAATGTAGAAATGAGAAATGATGTATGACATAAGTACTACTTAATATTTTATGATACAAAAAACATTTTTATATGCTTAAATTTATTTAGACGTAGTTACAATTTTCCAATTTACGTTAACCCAAGAAGCGAAACACTTTATCCGTAAACATCACGAATCGAATAATGTCAAACAATAAATAAAAAGGATTAAGCACAAGCCATGCTGGAAACCAGCGAACAACCGTGTAGCTTTTTAGCAGCATTCTACCTTTTGCCAGGGCGACAGTCCATCCTCGCGTATTTAAACGAGTTTTAATTTTTCAAGCGTTTCCCTCCTTGTATACCAGGCGGTGAGAAATTTCCCGATGTAGTCGACGTGTAGCATTTTCTTTTCATTTCTCTTTGCCTCTGCACAATACTTTGTGACTATGATGAACGGAAAAGAAGGAAAAGACGTCATCGCGACAATCTTTATAATTCATTCTGGCGCTCGTTAATCTAGCTAGCTGGTAGCTGTTAGGATGTTGCACGCGGTGCTATAAACGTAGGCCATTATACCAAAGCCACTTTCGTTTCAACAAAGCTGCCTAACGAAATATTCTCGCTTGGTCGGCGAGATTTTCAACATCGATGATCCGGAATTCAGCGTGCAATGTGTAAAAGTAAAAATACGCGTACCACGTACGAGAGAAATGTAGCGTAACTTTTAACGGTACCTTTACCGATCAATCGTCGCTCCTTTAAAAAGTATTTATAAGACTAGCAATAATCTCATTTTCCTGTCATACCTCGTCGATCGTTAGCGATCGAATCAACATCGATATGTATGTATACGTTTCAAATCGAAATCAACTACGATATTCGAGTTATTATTTAGCAGTAACCGCAGCTGACAAGTCAATTCCAGATAAGAAACGGGAAAAAAGATAGGGTGAAGATAGAGAATCGTTAATTTTATGCTCGCGCTCGTCGCAAGCGAAACTTTGTGGAACAAAAAAGATCTGGCATTCTTTTTCGTTAAGCTTTAGCTAATGAAACGTATGTATGTGTTGTATGTATATATTGCATGTACGCATAGGTAATATTTAAGAGTTTATATAGAGTCGCACTAGGTTGATCGCGAAAGTAGTTTACAATCAAAAGGTAACTTGGTGGCGATGCGAAAACCATAGGAATAAAAATATGTTTGTTTCAGTAATGAATGTTATGTAAGTTATGTGTTTGTTGGATTTCTTTTTTTTTTCTTCTTCTATAACGAGATGCAGTGGCATAGCGTTACGCATGAATCTTTGGAAGTTAAAACGACAGTGATTTTATTGCATTTTCAGATTTTACTGCCAATCGTAAACACGTGCAACCACATTCTCAATACAGAAACGACTTCGATAAAGTTTATAGCGCGGCTGACGTGGAAAATTGACTGAATAAATTCTCAAATAAATACAATTTTTATCGAGTTATGGTCATGTTAGTGATACTAATAAGTAGCTTTAAAATATTCTTTAAAATACTGCTAGACAAAATTTCTCAACCATCTTCCTTAAGATAGGTAGCAATGCATAGCTCAAAAATTGTCAACGTCGTATAATTTATTTCAATTGTTATTGCACGAAACGTCTCGTTTAAGAAACGAAACATCTCCATAAAGAAATTGCAAATATTCGTGTTTAAGTAATAATTCGTTGTAAAAGGAACGTAGGTGTGAAGCCATATACAAACAATGTTTAACATGATTTTAAAATAGTACTAACGATCACGGCATTAAAAGTACTTACCAAATACTCTTAGTACTTACGAAACGTTCATGACAATGCGAAATCTAAACATCTACCTGGTTATACTATAAATTTTCGTGCAAGAGAACCAATTCCGCAGTACCGTTTACTAAACGGCTCAACGACACGTTTTGTATATGTAATTATTGTAATGTCATAACTAGACTGCAGACTTTTATGCAAATATATATTTTTGTGAAAAATTGATAATAAAATAGGGCCTAGATATAAGTTTATCTTACTTTTAGATGTTAAGCAACGAAATATTCGGTTTGCATATTTTCCATATTTTTTAAAAGCATATGCGAGCATGATACGCAATATTATTAAGTAATTTCAATAAAATCAATAAAATGAATATTTTACTTTATTTTATAATATTTCTTTTTCCATTTTCATTTGCCGTTAACCATTTTAAAGATATGTCTATGAAAATATCCTGTATATCTACACAGGTTCTTATATCATACTTTAAATTACAAAAAACTCCGCAATTCAGTTACTATAATTCTTAAACTAACCATAAGCTATATCGCAACCACGTTCAATAATGTTAGACTAATTACCATTATAATAATTTAATAAAAAGAAGCAAAAGTTTTTTTAATAGGAAAGAAATGAAAACTTTTAATAGAAACGTTTAATAGAAGCGGATCGCATGAACAGAAACTGCGCGGCTATTTCATGTTTCGTTCTTAATTGCGTCACGTAATCATTCACAAAGAAAAGTTTATTTTAACCGACTAACCAATCCTAAGTGATAGTGTTGATATTTTAAGAAATTCAGTTACATTACGTATGAAATCCTATGAATTATAAATTTATGGTAAATTTTGTATTCGGTGATGGCAATATATCAACCGGGCTGACAAACGCATCACATTATGCCATATGAGGATAGTAAGATAAAATATTTGAGACGCCATTAGACACTATGGATATTTACTATACTATTACTACACTAAACTATATTTATGTAAATTCGTATTTTTATAAACAAACGTAAAATAACGAAATCTATAGAGATTTTTTTGGATTTTCAAATTTCTCATAAATACATAAACACATCCGCAGCCTGGTCATCACCCTGGGCATAATTGCCATAAAACGACTTATAAAACAGTTTCATTAAAATTGATTCCCTTCATTGGCATATTTTTATCACTTTTGAAAGAGGTGTCCAAATATAAAGATCTATAACGAAGGATTGTCACTTGTGTTTCAATAAATGAAAAATTTACAACTATGGAATATAATTTTATCGTTTCCGCGACGGTATCAGGATCTACGTTATCATAGGAACGTATCAGTGGGTTCGTAAAAATTCGACAGTTCGACATATGGTACAAGAAAGATTATAAAGATATATTGGTTATTGGGCATTTTATGATGGCATCTTGCTTTATTAAAATCGTAAAAATTTTTTTTAAAAGGATCCGAATAAAATGTAATTGCGCTTCATTAAGGCATATGTGCACACTGTAAATTCGGTAAAAGAGTAAATATATGTATATATTATAAATATATAATAAATATAGATAGAAATTCTATCGTGTATATCATGAGAAATATTTTGGTTCGATTGTATTTCTCGCTGTCTAAATATAGAAAAACGCTAAAAAATAAGAAGCTGGAAAGAATTTTTTAAAAATGGAGAATGTCTCAACAAAGCTACTTTAATGAGGAATGATCAATAATAGCGACATATTCTCAATAACGTAGCACACGTTCATAAATCTAGGACGCTGTCTTTATCGGTATAAATACACCCTTTGAACATAATTCGGTGAACTGTGTAACCGTTCGTGCTTTCTTACCTGGAATTTCCAGATGAGACTAACTTATAATTAACATATATAACCGTAACAGATACAACCTAGAAGTAATATTACTCAGAATGCTTAATATATTGTGACAAATTTTTCAATAAAGAAACATCGAAGAATTTGAAACGTACCAAAGATATTAGAACGAAATATATCGCGTTCAAAATTCAATCGAGGAAGTATTTTGTAATATGTGTGAGGAATCAATTAACGAGGTGAAACTAATTAACAGTTTAGAAAATGAAGAGATATCCGAATAAAAGAGAGTCTCTACATATGTAATAGTGTTAAACTTTCCAAGCATTCTGCCCAACTCGCAAATTTCTGTGCTTGATCGCTTTGAGCTTGAGTTAAACAGTCTGTACGTCCATCTGATAAAACGGCAGCGAGAATAAATAAAACAAATCAATGATATTTCCGCTGGCTTGGATCGTAATCACTATTGATATACGAGCTTTGCACACGACGAACAACTGCGCATCTAACGTCGCCAGACACGAATCGCGCAACTGCGTTCTATATATTCTTTTAGAAATTTTCGCTGCTTCATACGGCACGCCTTGCGCAACCATTTCGTAACGTGTCAACAGTTTTCTGTCAGTCTATGAATGGATAGGCGGAAATTGTGTATTTGTTCCGACGAGTTCGTAGGTTTCGAAGCATGTATCCGACACATGGATAAAACAAAATTTAACGATCGATCTTTGTCATTTTCATCATTTTCGTAACCTGAAACTGATAAGATTTACTAGGTTACTATGACACCAAGTTAACAAACGCTCGAAGCATAACATTCCAACCAAGTTTCGTCGATATTCCCCAGAGTAATTTTCTGCAAGGACAAAAGTGGTGTGCTATGCCGGGGAACATCTTCGTCATTTCCGGGACGGTTATACAAAGCCACGTGTATCGATCAGGTCAGGTCTCTCCTATCTTTTACCGGGACTAGTATTGGGGGTAGGGAAAACACGCCTAGCTGTATGTGTACGCAGTCGAGGATCGAAAATCGATCCAACCTGTCCGCTCTTAATGAAACACGATGTATCAAACTTCTTACGCGGACTTGGAATTGAGTGCGACGGTATTATCGCTATCAGCTTCGTGATCCGATAGAAAAACGCGATAAAATGTGACACGGACATTGCAGAGGAATTATTATGCGGTAGAATTTTTAATTGAAAAAAGTAAGGAAAGGAAAAGCCAAATCGAACGAAGTTAATTTTTATATCATTATTAGCTAATGTTAAATAAAATTGTTATCTTTCCAGAATGATATTGGGCAGTTTGAATAATACTACCAACAATCGTAAAATATATATAAATTCATCTTGTAACCATCTTAGACGAATTTAATTGAAAGAGAGAAGCGGGAGGAACAGGAAAGACTAAAGGCGAACAAAATGAAAGGTGAAAAATAAGTGATCTCATTGGACCTACTATAGTAAGTTAATAAACTAATCACCTAGCGAGTTCAATTAGATTAGAGATTATCTCGGTGTTCATCGTTGCGATTGCGCGAAATCCAATTTAATGTAAATGCATTCAACACGAAATCCAATTAGAAGATGCACCACACCAAACCGACAAAAAGTATTTTCAAATTTGCAATATCTAACAAGATCCATTTCAAATGTATATATAATCCATTGAACTACAAAAGAAAACACTCATTTTATCAAAAATATTGATCGTTGACGACAATTCGTCTAGTAAATATTCGGCACAGAATTTTTCTGATTTTAAAAATCATTTCCAAGTGCCATTTTCGTAAAATAATGCAACTTATTGTTAGTATAATCACCCATTTTATAAAACAACATGGTTCTAGGTATATTTGCTTGTTGTTATTTCGCATGAACCACGCGATTCTATTCTATATATTATGCCTATTATCTTAGACGTTGCCTTCAGACATTGTCCAGGAAGAAACGAAACATTGTGTTACCTTTGAGATGGTCGTATTTGTATGTGATAATTGTCGCTTTTTTTAACTCTTTCGCTGCTGAATATATATTCCAAGACAAGACGATCAAGGCTAAATAAATACGTTGTGTGAGTCAATTTTATTATATTAATAGCAAAGATCAAACTACGATTTGTCAAACTATCTTATTTTTCAAACTATCTAATTAACTATTTACGTTAAAATTATCGTTCAATTTTCTTTCTCAACTGAACCTCCAAAATACATCTGTAAGCTCAACTATCTAATAATAAATATAGCCATTTTTGAACACGAACGAAATTTCCATGCTAAAATAGTATGAAAACTAAATATAAATGCACGCTAAAAGTACGAAAACAATATCCTCTGCACATTAACAAAGACTAAGAAGATCAATCGACCTAGCTGATTTAGCAAAATTCAAGATCCATCTGCTCCAATCGATTAATCCCAATTTTCGTACCTAAATCTACATCTAAAGTCAATCGTTCGGTCGCCGATTAATCATGCTATCTCGTTTTCGACCGAAAGACATCGATATACGGGAAACAGCCGTAGCTCGTAGCCAAAGTCACACAAGTATACTTTTACGAACTTTCCTAATTATTTTTTCACGCTCAAGTCACCCCTATAATCGTGCTCCTGTTTCACTAAGTACATAAAACGTCGTACACCATACTCGTTCTCCGCGTTACACACGGGCTGGTACGTTTCATGGCCTGACGAACACGTAAACGCACAGAAATCTTGGCAGATTTCGCGTCAGCTCATCGAAACGAGATTCGGTCGGCTAGATTCCTCGCGACGATAAAATCTATGTGGCCGAACACACGCGATGGAGATAATTATTCCTTGCTTGTAGGGATGATTACGTTTCTATTCATCGAGCGTTGACTTTTCTCGAACGGTTCTGATTATTAGATACATTGATTTACAAAGCGATGTATGCATCAAGCGGCAAGTTTCGAAGGAAATATTACCGGTAATAATTTCATGTCAAACACAGATATTTTGGTCGGTGTTATTCGCTATAAGCGTGCTCGTGTCACCGCGTGCCACAGTTATAGCTCACGCGATGTTTCCTTAAAGTTGACGACGACGCGAAATAAAATTCTGACTTACGTACTGTTTGACACCACGACGAACAATATAGGTCAATTGGAAATTGTCGTTTTTCAAGTATAAGTACTGGTGTGTACCATTGTTTCTCCATACTCTTAACTTGCACATCACCTCTTCCACTAATTAAAAATTTCCATCATTAAATTAGATTTCATTCCTCAAAATTCCATCGGAAAATCAGCTCTCTGAGGCTAGCCCAACAACGAGAGAACCTGCATCCTGACATAATTCAAAATTGATAACCAATCATAATGTCTGAGCGTAGATAATATCACCCAGCAACAGTTAGATATATTTTAAATCAAAACCTTCATCATTTGACCAACTGTGCCATTCCCGTTTTAAAGACCTGCCACTTATTAACTACTAAGTAACAAGTGTCACATAATCTTAGTCGTTAAATCGGCGATGCATGGTTCCATATTTTCCCTGTATCTCGCTTTGTACTACCTTAATTTACAATGATCATTTCTATTTGAAATAGTTCGCGTGCAATATACATACGTAGATTATATTCATTCACATCGTACAATTCGAATATCTAACGAACTAACACAATCTCACTTCGATTCCACTGAGTCAAAAAGCTCTAAATTCGAATTGTAGAGATGAAGCTCTATAGTGAGGTAGAGTGAGAGAATCGAAAGACAGAATCTGTTCGAAACGCGAAGCCGTACAACGCATTTCCAGATGTAACTAGAAGTATCGTTTTCCTCCACAACACGAGCCACGAAGATTGCTCTACATTCCACCTTCCATGGTATCGTTTCTCTTTATGTTACACGTAGGGATTTAGGACATTTCTTCTGCACCGAGTTGGCGTAGATGCGGTGAATGTAAGTTTGCTCTCGATAAATATTTACTGAAAACATTTGTGCGTTACGTATCAGAGTGTGGTATAAGGATTAAAAACGAAAACTGTAAAACTGATGGATGCTTAAAAAGAATTAGATGCACCGAGAAAAACGTTTGATAAGCGGAGATGTGCTTTCAGAAAGAGATATAATGGTAACTAGACCTGTTTGTCTCAGCAGAAGTTATATTACAGGGGAAGATCTTTGCTGCATCGAATCTCGTGACGTTTTTAAGAGACTGTATGCAAAAAGATAGAAAGGTATCAGTGATATATCGTTAAAATTTTGTAAAGTGTGTTTGTAGTAGAACTATTTTACGAATTCTTCGTAATTACGTACCTTGAAATAATTACAACTGTATTAAAAATTGAAATATTGTGTTCTTTCGCACGAGGAATTCATTATTTACGGACAATAGCGCGATAGTAAGTTGTCATTAAGGAAATACGAGGTAGTAAATTTCATTAGGTACAGATCGATCGTCAGAGATTTAATCCTGTGACACCACTCCACTCTAAAAAGCGAAAACAAGGTCAGCCAAGATCTCATATTTTTAGTCCGGAAGTATGACTTTTATCCGTGTTAGCGCAGCAAACTACATATTGCTTGAGAGCGACCTGCACCTTTTTAAAATAACCGCTTATATAGAGTTAAAAAAATCTTATACGAGGTCTAACCGAATAACGCGTAAAAGCCAGCACGACGTAATTCCTTGTGAAAAAAATAAGAAAAAACATAGAATAAAGTTTTTTCATTCTTGGGTTAGTTTTCGAGAATATCTAGTTTGAAAATTTATCACTATACTTGCACGTGGCTAATGGCGGACTGAGCAGAATTAAATAATAGACAGGAGGTTAATTGTACGTGTGAAAATAAATGGAAAATGTAAAATAACATTTTTCCGTTTAAGGCTCCATTTTCAAGAAAATAGAGTTTGAACACGTTTAATTAAGAATTGGCTTAGTACACGCGTATGATAAATTTTCAAATCTATTTTTCTCGGAAATAAAATGTTTTTTATGAAAATATGTTATTCTACATCTATACTTTCACACGTACAATCACCTCTTGTCGATTATTTGGTCCTGTCCATTCCAGAATTAATTATATTCAAATATATTTGATAAATTTTCAAACTATGCCAAAAATGAAAAAATTTGATTCTATATCTTTTCCTTATTTCTAAACAAGGAATCACGTCATGCCCGCTTTTACATGTTATTCGATTAGACTGTATATTTACTTTCCACTCGCAATGTCGTCTTATCGGTATACACAGTTTTATATTCTTGCTTTTTTCTAAATAACACTTCTATCTATTTTATCGTAAGTTTGATAGTAAAATATAAATTATACGAAAAAATAAAATATGTCCGATCTTGTCGAATACAAGGTAGAAATAAAATAAAATTTATCGCGATGAACAGAAACGAGTATTTGACATGCGGTTTAACGAATGTTCCATCATCGACCACCACAAAACACTCGGATCACTTTACGACGGGAACCTAAATAGAGATTTTATCGGAATTTTTGTTAGAAGGTGTACAGGGGTAGCCACGTTCACTCCACAAAATCGAACTCTTCCACTATTCTACGTTGTTTATTAACCCCTATACGGAAGGACTAGCAACTTACACCGGCTTCTGTGTCTGTTTTTCCCCCGGAATCCGAGTTTCGTCCCTTCCCCTTGAACTCGGTTTGTTCCCTTGTCTCGTTTGTCCTCAATTCCGCCCTTCCACCGAAGACAAAATCGCGGGAGCGGGAACGGAATTGCGCGCAAAATTGCTTCCGATTGCATTAATTATCGGTTGTGATCGCAGCAATCGACCGTTTGCTTATTGAATTAGGCGCGATCATTATCGATTCTTTTCTCCGCAACTGTAAACGCGCGTTTCTCAATAGTCCATAGAGCTCAATGGAAAAAACAAATGAAGATCATCGTTCGAATCGAAGAAAGAAGAGAGTTTCGTTTTCAGGTATCAATTTGGAGGAAATGCGGATCCGAGAAACGTGTTTGAAGATATTTTCTTACAAAGGATGTTTTAAAAGCTTTTTAGTGGAAAGAATGTTTTATTCATATTTTATGCTTCTATTTATAGATGGTTACTATGATCGATTTTTGGTGACATTTTTCATCAAATATACCGTACAGCATGTTGTTCGGGAGATTTCTTACAACTAAATTTTTATTTTTTCGACTGATAAATGAATATAAAGTTGCATAATTTTTAATTTAAAAAATGTAATAAAAATCCGAATTAAAAATTCTGGACAATAATCTGAATTAAAAGATACGACAGGAACAATTGTTTCTACATCTCGAAAAAATATGTGTCGAATAAAAATAAGTTAGAAAAACAACGTAAAAAATAATACAAGGTTATAGGAAATTTATTACTCAAATATTGCATTTTATGTCAAAAACAATTCTTTTTTAAAAGGTATTATGGTTTCGAGACAGGGATCTGTAAAATTCGTATTTTCGTCCTTTAAAAAAGTATAATATCTCGCTCAAGGATAGTACTAATATCCTTTAAATTTTTCTCCTGATTTTGCCAAATTTTATAGAGAAGAATACCTCCACTAGTAGTTTCACAAAACTTTTCAAGCGCGTGAAATTGTGTTCTTCGCTCCGAGCTAAAGCTAAAAAAATGGCTTATGATTTTTTCAACCTTTTTAGAAGATTTCTTCTCGCTACTACACTTTATTTTCATAGCAAAAGAGCTATTCCTTTATTCCCAATATCATTTGTCATGAAATAAATTAATCGATCCCATTCTATTAAAATTGAAAACTATTCTAATGATATCAAATTTTGTGTGAAAGAAAAAAACGCTTCAATTAAAACTCTTAAATAGAAGAGCGAACAACTGCCCAAAAATGTTTAAAATCCTTTCTAGTAAACAAATTTCCATTCTACAAACCATACCAATAATATCTGAAATCTGTTTTAGAAACAAGTATTTCTCCCTTTGATTTTCACCTAATTTTCGAAAGAACGGTTCACTGCGTAGAAATTAAGCCCGCCTCGCGTGTCACGATGTCGTAACTATTTTCTCCTTTGGACTATACGCCGCGTACGGGGTTCGTGAGAAAAGAACGTTCGCTGCCGCCCTCCTCTAAAGATTTAAACTCGTTGTACAGTGTGCAGGACTCACCTGACGGGAAAACGCGATCACCCTCACCTTCGCGAACGTGAGTTACCTGATTCAACGTACAACTGGCGTATTCGAGGTGCCGGCGGTTCCTTTTATAACAGCGGGACCCTGCGCGGAACGCCACGCAGTCTCTGTGAGCCGACTACAGGAACGTGTCTGCGTGGATGCAGCCCCGCATATTTACACCAAAAAAAATATTATTAAACGCATGGTAAGATCACTTTTGTTTAAATATCACGTATTCTATGAGGTACATTACTTTATCGTTAGTCTATCGTTTTTTAACGGATTCTATCAACTTATATTCCATGTGTAATAAATCGTGTTTCTTAACTGTATTCCAGACCAGTTAGTTTTAAAGGGATTTTTATATTACTCTGTGTAGAACTTTTTTTATTCCTGTTCACATTTCTTATTTACTTTACGTTTGTCAGATTACGAGGTAGTTTGAAATATCATTTCAAAAATGTTCTTTTTTACAGTTTGAGGGGTGAAAAGATATTGTGTATATATGATATGGAAAGGCGTCCAAATAACACGAACAATAGAAGATATCTTTTAAAGATAATTATTCTTGACAAATAAAATCGAACCTCATTAATACTATTCGAATAATTGAAAATGTAATTATTTTACAACAGTATGTAATAGACACTGCATTATAAGTCAAAATAATGCTAAATTGTTTGAAACCAGATCTTACAAGTTCTATGTGACCTACTTTTTATGGAGGCAGTACCTAATCACACCTATTCTACACATTCGCAGTTCATGGAAGTGCACAAGGAAATTGCACGTCGAATTAAAAGCTCGCAAAAGAAAATTGCAAATAAACTTTCTGCAGTGATTAACCGAATACTAAAATAATTCTTCATGTAACAAAAAAAAACCATATTTTAATAGTTATCTCTCATAAAATAGTTGTGATAAATGATACGAGTAACCAAATCATTCATCTGAGAAAATCTTATTTTAATACTATTGCAAATATATGAAAGAATTCTACAAATGACAGACAATTCTATATTTCACACAAGTTCTACGTTATAAAATAAACATAATTCTTAAATGAATAAGAGAACTTACTTTTCCTGGAATTAACATTGAACGAAACCAATGGGCTTTAAAACTAGATTTTTTAGGACTAGATCATAAACAATAGCAAACGATAACATGACTTGGTTAAATTAATCATCGATCAAATTCAGAATCCATAGAACCTCCTAACTAGAAATATCACGTAGCTTACAACTTATACAGCTGAAAGCTATTAGCCGAAATGTTGCTGGCGACGATGTGGTCGCGTTTAGTTGCTATATGCCCACTACATGGAATTTCAGGTAGTCGACTTGCAAGAGAAATCGATTAATCATTATACGTCCATGCGAACTGTTTTAATGAAATGCTGAATTTGCAACTATTTATACTCGAAGAAGGCTTTGGAAGATATTGAATAATTGTTAAGAGCAAAGTTTGAAAAGAAAAATGGTTGAAAAGAAAATGTTAAATGTATTGAGATATTTACTTTGCTATTAATTCATTTATTGTTAAATTTATCTTACTTTTTCTCTACTCTATATATAATAAATTTTCGTAAATATTCCTGTAAATTTTTTAAATAAATTTATTATATTTCTTCAACAAGTTTTCTTAGAATCTTGGTGAATTCGAGCTCGTGAAATTTGTATCGACAAGTAATACGAGTAATGCGAATAATAACGAGTACCAAGAAAACATTCTAACTGGTTTGTCAAAATGATAGAATTAAATACAAATAAATACAAACGAGAGGATCGGTATCTATAAGAACCAAAAATTATTCGAAATATAGGTCAATAGGTCGATCCATTTGATAGAAAAGTTGGTCTTATCAGGTCCCCTCTTAGAAAGAGTAAAAAAAGGAGCTATTAAAGGCAATGTTAAAAATTGAGTCACGTAACTGAATAAATTTGTTGAAATTAAATTCTACGAGTCGGCTGGATTTCCGTCAAGAAGAACAGACAAACGAGCCCAGAGAGTCCAATTAAAGATGGAATAGCAGCGGATACGTGTTCGAGGACCAACAAGAATCTCGTCGATAAAGTGTATAATTATTTTAAGCTGCGATTTTTCCAGCACTCGCTGTTTTCCGAAAGCTCTATACAAGTCGACAGATTTTTGTCGCCACCTGTCCAAAATTCACGAACGCTCTATAAAATTATCGCATGTGTGGCGAACTTGTAGCTGCAGCCGATAAAACAGAGAAGAGGGGTGAGCTTTCGATAATGGCACGTGGCACAGAGCTTGCACGACCTTACCAACAAGCAGCACTCGTCGGTTCTTGTACTTCACAAAGCCAAGTCTCAGAAACATACCGTTTGCGCCTTTATATTAGAGCAGTGACAATATCACGTACCTATTCTACTTGTGAGGTTATTTTCACGTATTGAGTAAGAAGATCTGTGATTGACCCGTTTTGTGGTATTCACATTTTTAGTTATCCGATACAGAGTTGAAAAAGTGTCAATTCCTTTTTCATTTCATATTCTATCCTCTTCGCTATTTTTTAATCGACATGGTGTTCGTACATTGGTTATCTGCTAGTGATATCAAGATCGGTATTTTTGCTTTTTAGTGGGCGTAAAAGAAACAAAAAATCGATTTGTTAATCCTTTAGCCTTGAATACTTTTGTGGTGTGTGTACTACTTCGAGTGATACAGCGTTCGTTTAACCACGTATTTTTTTGATTTTTATATATATTTAATTTACATGTACTATTTAAATATTTTTATTAACTTACTAATCGTAATAATGGTAAATATTATAGCAAATATAATAATAAAGTTCTATACTCTTCTTACACAAGATAGAAAAAAATCAAGAATGGCAATTGTCGTATGAGTATTACGTGTAACTCTTCAACAATGAAGTATTCTCCTTGTTAAAATTCTTAATAAACAACACGAAAAAATTATTTCAAAAATTTAATAAACGTCTCGGTAATATGCACCTTTTTTTAAATTCCGTGACGTTTGGCGAGACTTAACCTTCGCATTCCTCTCGCGAAGTGAAATTTTTTTAATTGCCTCCGTCTTTTGTTATTTTCTTTTGGCGCGCGCGCGCGCGCGCGCGTGTGTGTGTGTGTTGGAGGTAGGGAGGGAGAGAAAGAGAGAGATATTTTACTTCACTGATACCCACCAATCACAATGAAACAATTTGGAACTGTTCACAAAAGTTAGACAGAAATTTGCAAAGTCCGACCACGCATGGGTTCTACTACTTATCAGCAGCCATCTGTATAATTTTGTCGCAACTTTAAAAATTTCGCATTAGTTCATTACCGAGATATTACACAAATCCATGGTATGGGTATTAGCAGTAAATATGGCTAAAAATAATGAAATGTTTATCTGATGTTTCAATTAAACTGCAAAATATAAATAACGTAATATTCGCCATTTCTCTTTATACCTCTTTTTTTATATTTATAAACAACGAAATAACTAATAAACAACATGTCAAACGTTTATTTTCCCAACTGCAACAGATTTGGTCGTTATATAAAACATTGATAGATGATTAATCATGCGTCATCTTTTTATTTCACAATATCATTTCTATGTATGTGTATATCAATTCTAACTGGATTTAATCATACCCGGAAATATCACTCTACAATTACGTCAACTTACGACAACTGGAAGATGAAACTAGTCAGTCAGTCATAAAATTTGTCATTTGAAAACCATTTGTAATATTTAAATCAAATATCATTTCATCATTTTATTTCATCATTTCGTTTTTAAAAGAAAGCTCCTCTTAAATGCTTCCAATAAAGAAGAAATAATAATAAATACTTTTTGAATGTAAAATAATCGCAGCCTACGCATTCGTTTTCAAGACCTATCGTGCGGTTGCTTCGAGCTAGGAATAAACGCAATTAGGAAACGTTGATGCATGCTTCCAAAGGAAGATAATGAACAAATATTAAAACAAACTGTCTCGAATAGGCCCGTTTATGAATATCTAAGCGAGGAAGAAATGCTGATTTTCATACAGGCCTCGGTATTTTCATTTAAATGCTAAGGCAATTTAATGCCTTGGTAGAGTTAAAAGAACGTGCAACTCTTCTCTCCATATTCGTTACGCATGCACGATTAACATTACCACAAAATCGTGAAAAAATTATACAGTTCGTTTAAAAATAATCTGTATGCCTCAATATTTATATTACACATCTTATGACACAAGATGCTGTTTCAATTCTTAACCTACCCTAACTACTACGGTCTGTTACGATAAAGCCTTTGTACGAAACTATTAGTTTAAAAAAATTTATCGATATTTTTGTAAAACTTTGTTACGATTGTCTGGCCTTTATCTATAATTATCTCGAATTATAGATCTTCAGCCTCCCGATTAGATTAACCTCATAAAATGATTTATGCTATTTTCCTGGTCGCAGAAATTGTCACAAAAGAATTAAGTCGATCGAATAAGAATTCGCTCCAGTCCATCTTCTCGAAACCAATCCAGTTCTAGACAGATTAATTACATCGGATAATAAATGAAGGTTGCGCAAGAATATCAGCAAAAAGAATATTTCCCATTACTGGGAAAAGTCTGCGAAACTTGCGTTTAAAGAAAATGTTAAGTTGTGACACGGAAGGACGAAGCTCGGTACATTATGTATGTTAGAAAAAAAACCGAACTCATTGAAACTGAAAAAGATTGTTACCATTTAGATGAATGAACTATTGTCGTTAAAGAAAAGGAGCGCGCACTTATTAACAAAAGAAAAATGGTCTTTCATCTCTAAGTACTATAAAGCTCGTCTACATCTGATTCAGGGAAAGAAATTCCATGAAAAAAGAATTGCATGACTCGAGCTGACAAGTAATTAGTCATCCATCACATTCTCGCGACTTCATTATACACTATCATTCTTTCTTATCGTGTGAAAAAATTTTCTTGAAGTAATGAAAAAACTTGATGGTTATAAAGAAGTCGAAGACTTATAATCTCGAAATATTTTAAACTAATCAATGTGAATTTTTATAACAGGAAAATAGAATAAATCGACCATTATGTTCTACTAACTATACCTTAAAACTAGCGATCTTGTCTCACTAATTATTCACGACTATATATATACATATATATATATATATATATATATATATATATATATGTTTGTTTCAACAACACGAGAGATGCATGAGAAAAGGGACTTCTAAAAGATGATCTTAAAATATAATACAAGTCGTGAAGGTACAAGATCATGAAACGTAAATGAAGAAAGAAATATACATATATCGAAATATCATTTCATAATATAAATTGACTGAAAAAACAATTGTATACGAAATATGAGCGCTCCTAATAGGAGTTAAGGGTCTACAGAATTAGTTCCATGGAAATCTGTTTAGTAATTCGCTAACATACGTAAGCGTCTGCATAAGAGATTGATGACAAGATGTATTTGAGGAAAGAGGTCACTAGATATAAATCGTATGACTGACAATGAGAAATTAAGAATTGACCTATAAAAAACGACCATAGATATTCAGGGAACAGAAAACGTCACGGCACCGTGATACAATAATTTCAATGCTCAATATGTTCGATGCTAATCGGATATTCGTTATGTATGGTATATTATATATTGACTTTACAGTATGTACTTTGCACACTGTATGCTTCATATGAATTAATACTAAAATTTTTATGTTTAAATTTCGTGATTTTTAGTTTATCTCTCATATCCAGATCGATATTAGTCGACAATCCATGTATTTTATCCCAGTCAATCCATGTAAACTTCACTGAAATTTAACGAAGAAACGTCTCCATCTTAGAAATAATTGATCGTTCAGTCGTTCGAGCAAGAAACTGCAAGCAACGAAAGTAAATGTAATTAGGACGTTGCTGCGATGCGTGAATAAATAGATCGACAGTAGGGGTGAACGTAAAAATAAAGCTGTTTAAAACGTAGGCAGAAACAAAAGTCGAAGATTCGATTATAAACAGTTTGCATTCATTTTATCAAACAGAGCGACCGTTTCCTATAAATTATTTACTTAATTTTCTACAGATGAGTTCAATTTGGAGATTTGATCGTAGTCGTTGAAGCGATGCGTTTTCACTTCAGGAAGCCTAAGTTCCTACTTCCGTCATCGTTATCGAGACATGACAAACGCGTGTAGAGATCATCGGAGTATACATATATTATATATATAGACATAGACATAGAATTATAAACATGAGCACATAAAGACTAAAAGTTTTGAATTCTGTGGCTGTACGAAGATTATATGTAGAATCTATCTTACTTCAGCAAAGGTAAAATAATGAACGATGATAAATTCTTCTTTTCTAAGGAAAAAGATAATCGCCAAACAATATATCGCGACACGACTTTACATTGTTCAACTTGTTATTTATGAATTAATTATATTGCGATTAATCGCACTTGCAAACAATATTCAATTTGTCGAGAATAAGTGGTGCTTAACGAAATGCATCTTTTTGCATTTGTTTGATGATCAATATCAATACTACCAGTACTAGATTGAATTTCATGAACCTTTCATACAATAAAATATTAGTCGCGTTTTTTTCAATATTAACGAATATTGATTGAAAGCGTTTGCGAAATATTACGTATTTGCCTTTTACCTATCTATTCTGCTATAATAATTTTTAAAATAAAACATCACACGGAGATACACGAAGCGCAAGGCAAAGATTCTTTATCGCTAAATACATACGTAGCTGATTATCATGTATCAAGCTCATAAACGATATCCACGAATTAAATAATATCGAATTCCAATGAACCCGTTCTTATCTGGCTACTTCCCTTTGAAACGAGAGATAATCGCGACTTCTTCATATAACTAGGTATTCAGTGTTCGAGATTGACGAGTCTTGTCGAGGTGCCAAGTGTCGGATGGCTAACGACTTCTTTGAGAAGCTTAAAGCGAAAAGTCAAAGGTTAAAGAACGTTCACCTCAGTGTCCACAAGAAAAGAAATGTTATTCTAGAGTGCTGATGCTGGCGAATCAATAGACAGACCGACACGAGAAAAAGACGTTAACATTCGAAGTGGCACAACAGCTTATGTACTCAGATAAACACATATAACCGACGAATAATTATTAAAGGTGTTATAATTTCATTATTCATGCCTTCTTATAAAGTTTATTTGCACAATCGGGAAAATAATGAAAACGTTTCAACAGCATGGAATACAAAAACTAAACGTGTAATCCAATATTTCTAATTATTATAACACTCCTGGAAGTACTTGTTTAATGATAAATTAACAAAGTGGCGAAGTAATGTAATTAAAACGATACAATTGAAAACTCTATTTACATCTTTTACATTATCAGGGCTAAAATAATTTTCTAATTATTTTGCGTACAAATATTTCTAAAAAAGTAAATATATTCATGGTTAAAATTTGTGGATATGCAAGATATATAAACTAAGAATTTCGATTTAGGGTAATATGCAATATACATATAAACTTAATCCTTTACATCAAGATTTTACGATTCGCGGCTAATCTGAGTTCGCTTGAGAGAATATCAATAATTCTAACCATATACCCCATTGAATTCATCATATTCGGCCTACCTATAAATTGATCACATCAAATTCTCAAATGATCGATATATAACCCCATATACATATGTTACATCTCGTTTTCAAATATTCACTAGATATGAAAAATAATACCAATAACAATAACTAACAACTAACAGTCAATTAACTACCACATTTCTTAAGAATTCGCGACATCAATGCAACGAAATAGTATCAGGGACAATTACAACTCTGCTAATCGAAATTAATTTCGGTCAAGCAATAAAATCCACTCAAATATTTAACGATCGTGTACTCGAATAAATAAGTTAAACAATTAATAGATAATTTAAAATTCAATTTTCTAGAGACTTATAAAAAAAAGTACAATATGAAAATCAAAATTTCGGTATTTTTCATTTTATTAACCTTCATTTGAAAACGGAGATGGAGATTGTAATTAAGTCATTTATAATCCGCTTTAATATTTCATTTTTATAGATCTTGAATTAACTATATCAACACCTTCTTTAATTATAGGTTGCATCAAAATAAGTATAAGACGTTAAAGGAAAACGCAAACAATCAAGTGCAAGCGAATAACGCTTCTCCTATTAAAATATTCGACTGAAATTACTGTATCTCCTATGATCCTATAACACCAATATAGGATTAAGTAAATGCTAAAACATATTCGAAATTGAGAGAAATGTAATATCAAATATATTCGATACTCTCAAATAACGGTATAGGATGAAGGACCAAGTTTTACTGAAAATTCGGAAGGAAAGCAACGAGTCAATATGGTGATGCGGAAAGAATTTAACTTCATCGAATTCCTATCGATTTTACTAAATTATGGAATTCCATTCTGAATTCGTAGAAATTAGGTTTCATCCAGTTACGTGCTTAAAGACGGGTGTGGTCGTCGGTGGAGCGTAGACCACGCGAGACAGTCGGGCACCCATGAACAAACTCCACAAGGCTGTCGTCCTATATTTCGAGTTATTGCCAGCTGTAATTGCAGCAGAATGAAATCGATGTTAGCCGACTTACCAGAAGAAAAGAAAAGAAATTTGGTCACATTTATTTGTGCGCAATCACGATTCATGCATCTACCTCTTCTTACCTGTTTTAACGATCTTCCCATGTTGTTCAGCCGAATTAAGCCTAAAATAGATGATTTCAGAAAGAAATTGATAGTATAAATGTTTTTGCCTGGTATGATTCTGAACGATATTTAGAACAAAATAAGCGATTGTGAAACAATTTTCCGCCGGTGCTTTATAAGCAAAATATCGATTAAACGAAAAAAAACACTACCCTCTTTTATATTTCGCTTTATAAAACTTAAAAACTATTTATTGTACGTGAAAAAGTTTCAATGGAAAGTTGCAGCTAATGAAATTATCTGAAAAGTGAATAAAATTGAGAGATTAGAAATTAGTAAGAAGTAGAAGAAAATACTCTTTTCTTAAGTCGTTTATACCGTACGTTAAAATTATCATCCAATATCGAGGTTCTAAGGTAAGCAAGTTCTAGTCATTTTAAAATTGGTACCAAATTTCGAATCGATCCGTCTATTAGTTTTCGCACAATCAATTTGTCAACTTACAAAACGGAAAATTTAAAATTTACAATAAAAGTGTATGAGCTTATCTTACTTTATCCCTTGAGCTCGTACGCTATCTGGAAGATCTGGATTTTGATATGCAAGTGTGAAAATATCTTTTCGTTCAAACGCTTGTGATGCTAAAACACGGTGATGGTTACTTTTGCTTAGTTGTAAAATGCTATTATTTTCCCACTTTACTTCCTACCGTTGTGGAACCTGTCTTTATCGATTTTTTTAATCATTCCACGTAATTTAAGAATAAAACATGTTTTCAGCAACAATAGAACCGATTGATTCAAAGATAGATTATTTTCAAAAAGTCGCGAACGCTGAACTATTAAACATTAAGAAATGAGACAAGCGTTGTTTCACAGTTTATCACTTGTATTATATGTTTATTTTTTTATATCA
Organism: Bombus fervidus; assembly: GCF_041682495.2. Classification (NCBI taxonomy): domain Eukaryota; kingdom Metazoa; phylum Arthropoda; class Insecta; order Hymenoptera; family Apidae; genus Bombus; species Bombus fervidus. The sequence continues at coordinate 4,864,323 of NC_091523.1, read as the reverse complement.
ATTGAACGCCCATAAGGGACAGAAATACGTTTACAAAGTTTGCGATTTTTTCCATGAATTACAGTTTTCGCACATATGATTAAAAAGTGGTGCGAGGGCTGCGCCGATGTCCTCTGACTGCCTGCTGTGAAAATGGGACAACTTTGTCTCGTTTTACAAATAACTTCATTAACTACAACATCCTACTGAAACTTTTGCATGTACGAAAAATAGTTCTTAAGGTATAAAATGAAATGTAAAAAAATGTCGCTCTTTTTCATTTACTTCATATTTTGTTTATGAAGCATCGGAGGAAGATTATTTCAAAGTAGCTTATTTCGCTCTAAATATCATTCACAATTATATCATGCAAAAACATTTCTACTATCAATTTGTTTTCAAAAAAATATTAATCCAACTGGATTAATGGTGTGCCGTTTCGTGATGTCGACTCTTCGATAAACGGAACATTGTCATCGATCAAAGGGTAACAGCGAAATTATACCACTGTTGTTTTGCTATGTACGTAATCGGAACAGACAACGCTATCGAAACGTAATGCTCGCCAATTGCCTATCCAATTGCGTATTTACAACTTTTCTACTAAATCTAAAGTTCCCACAAATAGTTCACAGAATAGATTTGCGAATCTGATGTGCGAATAGACTTTTTTTATATACAATTTGCAGGAAGGAGTTTTATTTTATATTACAACAGCGAACGTCGTAAAAGTCTTCTTTAAAAGTCTAAAAAGAGATTTTTGTTCTATCCATCATGTTCGTATTCCAATTACGATATTATTTATAATCTATATATATAATTCGTTATTATCTAAGCTAGTATTTTCCTTCCTCAGAGTATTTAGTAATAATTTCACGTTAACAATTCAACGTTCTATATTTTTGTATATGTACGAAAGTTTTCAATTGTTTCGCTCAGGAGTAACAAAAACTGTTACTAGCGCTCGTTTTTGTATGTCGACGCTATTCATGTTTTTGCATACGCGTCAATTTTCACCCGCAACCTCTGCCTTTAAGTCGTACCTAATAATTCTTTGGTTACATGCTATCTCTATTTTCTTTTTCCTATTTGTTTATTTATAATCGCATCAACTACAAGTTATTAGTGACTAATTTGGATTGAAGATTACGCGTGTATCATTGTGGTATGTACTCTTGTATAAGATCTTTAGTAGTCTAAGGCACATGGATCTCTATTTTCGCTAGCAAAACTGTACTACCCGAATGTTTTGTCTCAGTTTAGTGTATACTCGCAAAATGAACGACAATGGTTTTTGGTACAGTTAGAGACACGTGGGAACTACAGTTTTAAATTTTAGATAGGTTCCAAACCACCAGAGACCGTGCTGATATAAGTATAATACAAGTATGAACAAATCAAATTATAGAGGTACCGCAGCCACTATTTTGTTTCACGTAATAGAAAATATTATTTGTTGTTACACTCCCGGCCGAATTAGGTATGTCTATATTGTCTTAATATGCTTGTTATTTTTCCAATCCGGCTTGGTTTTTCCAATAGACGTTTGGCTACTGATAAATAATTTATAATTAATCATTTCATTATCTTCTTGCATCAATTTTATCAAACATTACATCCTGAAATTGTACGAATTTCACGAACTCTATTACATTCTCTCCTCAATGACCTCCCAATTTTATTGATTTAAACAATGTGTTTACTTTGATCAAAAGTTGCAATATATATTTCATTATTTATGAATTAATTTCTACTACAGAATATTTTTCCTAACATCTCATTTTTTCAGATACCCTATATACATGAATATAAAAATGGAAAAATGCCGCGTCAATCAACATACAGTCGTCCTTTGGTTTAACCGCGACATCTTCGACTTAATATAGTTTAAGATAATAGCGATAAGTATAATTTCTACGAAAAGTTCTTATAAACACATATGGGTAATTTTCTACATGAAATATCATCTCAGACGAACGTTATATCCACACGAATGTGTCATCAACTATTTGTTACCATTAAAGCAATAATTTACATTTTACAGGGTTCCCAGGAAAAGGTACACCCACATAAAAATGATTTACATATTCTTCTCCAAGAATTTAATGCAAAATCCGATTAAGCTAATATTTACTCGAAACCGCAGGAAATTGAAATCGCTCTGACTCGAATATACCAAACTGTCGAATCAATTAACCGTTTACAAATCATTTGCCAACAATCAAACACAGAATCGAACATAAATCTCTCGATAGGCCATCTAAAATGAGCGATATGACCGGCATAATTTATTCCAGAGTGAACGAGGAGCTCGTTGAATAATTTGTCGAGAAAGCAATGTAAATAACGGAAAACATGTAAAAAAGAATCCGATACGTTAATTTCTTTCCAATAATTAAATACAACTTTTTTATACGTAAGACAGATAAACAAATATTTCACATTGAAAAATTTAGTCGTTCTTATTCAATCAGTATTTAATTCCGTGCACGCAACAAATACGTAGCTGTATATCCGTTTGAGTCTCAGGGGTCATTGAAAAATCAGGGTCGAAAAATCCCGAACAGCGCGATAGCGCTTGTCTTAATCGATTGCGGAGAGAATCAAACGGCGCAATAGCGTTCGTCATATTTGTTACTTTATGAAATACATATGTATTATTATATATGCGTACTATTAGTTTATAAATATTTCAAGTTTTGTTCAATAATAATTATTGAGAAGATAACAATAAAATACAAAATACTATCAGTCATCCGTAGCGTTCAAATGTACTGGGACTTTTCCACACAAAATCGAAACAGCGCGATCACGCTGTTTGGAACTCAAACAGATATATCGGAAAAATTAGTATATTAAGTATAAAATATCGATGATGCGGGGTTATCCATACCGTGGATTCTCTCGAAGAACACCAACTATCCCTGTGTTTCCTTCTACCGCCTAATTACATTTTCGTAGTAACGAGTTCGCTCCAACAACGATCTTTTCTCTCGATCTCACGTACGAATTGTCGATGGAAATGTGGCGTGTCTATTAAGGTAACTTATTGCGGCCGGTAACGATCGTATAAATAATTCATTTGGTTCGCGCACGAACGTGTTTTTCAAACACCTAACGCGAACCTAACGGGAGTTACCGGCGCTTTCTTCCCAATGACAAGAAGAGAAAGACGTAGAAGAACGGCTTTGTAACAAGCTTAGTACAAGGTAATCCAAGTACCTTCACTTGCACTGTCATATGATCGAAATTTCCGGCTCGTCTGGTTAGTCACGCAATAGCCAACGACTATTCTCGCGGTTATTTCAACCGACCAAAACTGGAACGGAGATCGGGCTTGAAATTCAGTGGAAATATCGCGAATTGTTTTGCCCCGAATACCGAACACGTGATGCGTGTCAAGGTTTACTCGTCCATCCAAGGAACGTGCCCGGATGCCACTCAGAATGTTATATTTTGCTGCTATTTTAGCCCTCCGATTGCGACTGGTGGGAGAACGCACGTTCGGAAAGTTTCAACCAATTAAGAGACGTGATTTTATGTTCCATCCAAGGTTGTGACTGTTTCGTTGGACCGAAGTTTTGTGAAATCGTAGACTAGATATGTCGTTCTATTATTTGGTCATTTTATAACTGTTTTGACGTTATTCCATTGTGTCGTTGTTTTAGAATTACTGTAATATTATTTCGTTCCTATCACTTTTTATCGCGTTAGTTCTTCGTTTGGTAATTGTTTCGAAGCGATTTATCGCGATATTTCGTTAGTTTTATAGTTATTTTGTTATATTTGCAATTTACATAGAGATATAACGATAGAGTACGCGAATCTCTATGTTACCGTACAAAGTGTAAGTGTGTATGCGATATGGGAATAGAAAGGGAACGCTGTATAGAGGTCTCTTTTGTCCATGTCTTATCTAACATGCACACTGACGTTGTTGATTGATCGGTGTTACACTTACATATTTACTGTACAAATGTGCGTGCATTATTAGACAAGGACACTTTCTATTTCTCTTTTTATTCCTACATCGCTTTTTCTTCTCGCTCTCGCACTCTATCTTTGTATCTCTATGATGATTTTACTATTCCGTTAGTTTAAATTTATTGATTTTCTTACTTATACAAAATCATCGCTTTAATATTTTCGGTACGAGCGTCGACTATAATCGACAGAGTATCGACTAAAGTGTAAAGTAACGCTATGCAATCGCTTTTGCTCACGGCCGTCAAGTGGCACTACGCGATGGACAAGCATCTTACCGAAGAGGTTAATTTTAGTCCTTCGCAGAACTTTCGCCGTATATTATCTACGAAACGTAATGTGCCTTAATCCTCATCTTGGAAATTTCTTGTAATATACCATGTAAAAACCATGTTACTACGATCTTCTCATTGTGAACGCTACTACAGCACCTAATTGCCATAACGATCTCTTAGTAATTAGTAAATAATTAGGTATTAAAAAGGATATCTTTTATGAGTCAAACAATTAAATTATAAAAGAATCCAGATAGAAAAGGAAGGAATACATATTTTCATGATAAAATGTTGTGTTTATAATACATGTTCTATTACAGATGTTCATTTTCTTCTATAATTGAACGACGACGTTACTTATTTTGTGAATGTTCCACCGTTTAACGATTTTATTCGCGGCAATTACAAAGCTGTTAGATTGACTCGTCGAAAGGAAAATATTATTATCGCCTTAAAGAGATTGACTATTTTAAAGACCGTTATCGACTCTAGGAAGGAGCCGACCGAATTAAACGTGATGTAATTAAAGAATGAAACTCACCAGAAAGAACGATAAGAGGAATTTAAAACAAAGTGTTCCTCCACTTCTAACTATTATACACTCAGCCACTATCTCAGAGCCTGCAGCCTTTCTCATTCAGGATATGAATTTTTCTTTCGCAACTTTTAATCTCTTAAAATTGAATTTACATTACATAATAAACATTTTTATATCGTAAAAGCAATAAAATAGCTGAATCAATATATTTAAATATGAAAATTATTTACAGAACATTTTAGTAAAATTTATCCGAAAATAATTTCAAAATTTTTAATGGCAGACCTCTATCTGGTTTATCAAATTTCACGATAAAAGCGGGAACCTTCAGGCTCTTAGATATTTCAATCCCAAGAGAATCACATTATTGGATGCCACAAAATAACAATAAATTTGTGAATTCGCAAATCTCTCTCTCTCTCTCTTTCTCTTTCTTTCGCTCTCTCACTCTCTCTGCAGGGATGTGCTCTCGGGTGAAATTTAGCAGGAACTCTATTCATCGCACGAAGACAACCATTGTTATTTCTTTTTTAGCTTTACGTGTTTTGTATCAACTTGTCTGATCTGCGTAAATCGTAAACTTTTGAAAACAATCGAAAACCGGATAGGGAATTAAGCGAATCGCTTCATGGATCAACGACACGAACCAAATAGTTAAGAGAGAAGCACTAGACAATCGACCTGCGGTTATAGACCTCGAAAATCCATTTGATAGCACCAAAGGATACTTCTGTAAATATATCCTAAATATACGATATATTAGCTAAGTGTAGAAATTCTGTTCACAAAATAAACGAGACTCGTAATAGTTTCTCGTCAACTTACAATATTTCAATCCATTGCATTTTGATCTACGCTAACAGGCTGTACCAAAAAAGACTGCGATTTAAAGATAAAAATAATTTCGCATTGTTGTAATTATTTAAAAATACAAATTAAATTGCAATACTAACTATAGTATAATACTGTCAAAAAACATAAGATTCGATGATGTAAAAGGCTTCCTAAAATAGAGTCGACGAAAGTATCTAATTTTTTCAACTCAAAGATATGTTCCGGAAAAGTGAGTTGTAAGGTATAACCAAAAAAGAAGAAGGAATAAAAGCCTCTCTTTTGTCACTGCCGCTGTTGCACCGCTATTAATTTCATCGACCTGTGCATCCTAGTATATACACGTGTACATAGTTATAACCACCTGACGACAATTCATTGTGTTAATACTCGGTTCATGGCTCGTGCTCCACTTATACACGCTTCTACTTCTCTCCAACCAATCCTCGTTTTCTACATCTTCTGTTTAAGCACCACGCAGTACACTAGACGTAGCGTTAGGCGGCATAAAGACACAAGTTACCGCCAATTATGAAATTCTTTAAAGCTAACTGGAAACTACTGTATCGTTAGAAATGTTAATGGTTTTGCAACGGTGACATTCACACCAATAAGCGTGTTTCCTTACGACCGACTCTTTATGAACTCTCTTGAACTCTTTATGAGCTTAAAGAACCACTCGTCTGTTATTTATGTTCGCAAAATTATTCAAATTTCAATACCATATACGTAAACGTCGAATATGACTTTTTCAGTTTAGATTTCCAAAATACAATATAAAATATTTTTTTGAAACGTGTATTTCCGTTATGAAGAGAATATGGAAGTTTATCTTTTAGTTTATCTAGACGAATATGGTACTTTGTCTTTTTATCTACTTTCCTTCCACTAGAATCCACTTTCAATGGAATGCATACCTATATTCGACTTATAGTGCTTTCTAACATAAACATAAATTTTACATTCGAGGGTCAAGAAAGATTTTGATGTAGTATTTCACACCCCTTTCTTATATTTACTATATCACGAAAAAAAAAAACTCGTCGTGAAATATAAATCTCTCTCGTTATCAACATGTTTATCCATCCTACATGTTAATAGAAAATTTTAAATTTCATCCAATCACGATTTAAGCGAGAATTTCAAAATCATTTCACCCAGTCATATTAATTTACATTGCAACTAACGCGTAACTCGTTTCAAAAAGTTCAAATTAAAATACAGCTACTAAATATAGCATAACGAGAGGAACTAATCTTAAATGATATTTCCCACGAATTTCATTTAAACTTGCACAAACTGATTCATAATTACGATAAATTAGAATGTTATGAAATACACGACTAATTTACTTGACATCCCAGTATACTTCGTCTTCATTAAAACATCCTGTGAAATTTGAATCAGTTATCTGTAGCACGATTACGTGCTTGAACGTATAAAAAGCAACTTTGTACTCGAGTTGAAATAAGAAACCGAATTTCCCTCTAACGAAACTCAAACTTCTCCTATTTCAATTTCACAACTAATCTTTGTTTTTTTCAACTTTTCTGTTTTTATCAAAAAATTAAAGAGAAGTTGCTAAATATCAAAAACCACGATCCTGTAGGAAATCTCAAACGCCCGAGCCTATCCATATAGACCACTAATTTCGAGCTATAAACTCAAAATGGTTTCAAAACACGAGGGCACACGAACGTTTGCTTCGCGATCGAATTCCATCCTAACTGTCAACCAGCTTAGAATTAATGACGAGAATAAAGCTCTTTTACTCTAAACGAATTAACGCAATTTCCAAACAATATTATTACACGAGATGTTAATTTGACAAGCATACAGATAGATAAAATAGCGATCCTCTAGATTTTATACAGTTGGCTATTATAGGATTAGCCATACATTTTAGCCTACTTTAAATTCTGACCTCCTTCAAGAGGTATCAACTAACGTGCTTGAAAAGAAGTTTCTTTCAAATACATATGTACTATGAAAAATATAATATTCTAGTATCTATATTTGTTTTATTCCGTTTCCTCGAAAACAGAATTTTATTCCATATTTTCAACTTAATTTTTCAATAAGACTTATCTTTATCTCGATAGTACTATTAAATAACAGACTACACTCATAATACGGATAGTTGTACACATACGTGTGTATTTTCTGGTACAAGTAATTGCTCAATCTAACCCCTTCGTGCCTGCAAGGTTCATCTATTCTTTTATCTTATTAGATAAGCGTGTCTCTAACGTTATTAGTTTACTTCTACCTGAAGATGTAACTAATACATACAAAGAATATTGTTACATTGCTACTACGCAACTTCAACGATACCATGTAAATTATTCGCGAATATCATATGCACCACAATGCCTCGAGTATTACACATTTACCTGAAATAACCGAACAAAGTTAGTTACAACTTTTTTCTGGTTGCTGACGTTGTTACCATGCCCGTTCGCATGAATCCAGTTAAACGGCGTTATTGTCGGATTCATAAACATAGCAGCGTATCTTAGGGATGTCGTGAAGGAGGTCAAGCTTCGCACGCGAACTGCGCGAGATATGTAGTTCCATATGAATCACTCGCAAATATATAACCTTTTGCCATAAAGTAAGTTTTCAACTATATGTATCTCTACCTAAGATAAACGAGTTTAGGTTCTTGAATACGGGGGTTATGCGAATTCATAAAAAATTAACTACGTCAAACGTAAATTGAATGCGACAAATGATATTCACTTACGAATATCAGGATTGGAAGTATTAAGATCCTGGTGTACTACGACATCAGCAAAATGGCAAAGCTAAGTAAGTATGAAAGCAAGCTGCGTTCTTGTCTACCACATTGTCGAAATGGAAGTCGAAGCAAACGCTGTTGCTTGTCATTAGGTCGATTAAGGTAATTATTCAAAAAGGTTGAATGTCCGTGGCTGCGAGCACTCGACTAGCTCATCGATCGAATGGAGAGCCGGTTAATCGATGCTCCGCGTGTTCGCGCTCGAATCAATGCAGCCTTGAGTTAATTGAACTCGTGGGTGTATCACGATCGATTGATTTCGAAGAACTCCGTAATACGAAACTTATTTGTATAATCTTACATAGAGAATACATGACGGTTATCACAAAAAAGCACACGACCGATGCATCGTGTAACGGAGGAAATCGGTAGAACAAATAGCGATTTTTCTCGACACTACAAGACATCTTACCGATTTATTTGTAAGTTTATGTATATCTGCATTCATAAGTCAATCATTTCAAATGTACGCTATTATTTATCCCGTGTAAATATTATACATATATGTAGATACTCCGAAAATAAGCATATGTTAAAATTAAAAATTTAGAGGGATTAGTGTGAAGTACACACTTGAGTCTCTTCAAATCCACGCCACAGATTAGAGAAACTTAATGGAATTGTTCCCTTTATTTCACAAATTATATGTATATACATACATACGTATATGGTCTAGCCCGAAAGCCTTTTCCAACTTACATGTAATCCTGAAGTCGATACTACATTCTACAATCAGAGCACCATGTAATTTCGTAGTTCGTGTTCGTTTCCAAACTATTTTCTGCGCTGATTCATTCAATCGAGCCGAAAGAACGCATGCTCGGTGACCGCATGTGCTTAATAGGAATTTAATATGCGAATATAATTTACATGATTGTGATTATACGATCGATTGTAACCCTCGTTAATTTTTATACGACGTAATTTTAGAAAGACTTAGAAAGAACCAAAGTTATCACGCGAACAGATCGATGAACTTTTACGGAAACCGACAAAAACACCTATTAATTTCTTCGATAAATAATAACAATAAATATTTTATATCACTTTCATTCGTTTCGGCTAAATATAAATAAAAAACTTTTGCGTTCTAACTGGAGAGAGCGTGAAACGTATCGAATGAATTTATTCTCGAGTTTTTCCAAATAAAAAATGTCCAAACTGTCATGTTCAAAAAATATAGAAACAATTTTCACGTACGTAGAGGAAATTGGACATTGCCATTTTACGCCTAAAATCGCTTTGTACGCGGAATAATCAATTTGTAAGTGTCGCTGCAATAAACTCTACGGCTGGCTGATACAATTTGGCACTTTTCCACTTAACCGCCGCGTCGCTCCACTACTACTCACAATCAGTAGAATAAATATATTATTCGCTGCTACGTGTCGGCTTTGGCAAGCCGAAAGAAAGTCGAAAAGGAACTCTGTTCTCGACAAACACGCAAAATAATTGATTGCACGAGCTTTATCTTTCGTATAACATCTATTATATTTGTATCAAATACATATGTGCGTATGTATATGTCTTTATCACCGAATTTAATCCCACGATTCTAACGTCGTTCTGATAAGACATAAAAACGTAGGTAACTGTGTATTATCGACAAGACTTCTGAATATTTAGATTGTGTATTTCAAGTGCCATAACCACGCGATCTAGATATTAATTAAGAATAATATAATGAGTTACATTGACCCTGTAGTAAAACAATGGATTATTCTTTAAAAACATTTTTAACACCATATGTCCCTCTTCATATCATACGAATATGTACATATATGTACCTTTGATATCAAAAGTCCTTTTGTAGGTCACTCTCTTGTCTTGTGATGCATTCTGTATAATAAAAAGAAACAATACTTTTTCCCAAGTATATTACGACACGATTCGTCGTTATCAAAAACACGTTACCACATAACCGGCGTAAATGTGGTCAAAAGAATTTCAAGCTAATATATTACTAGATAAATTCTGCACAGATTACTGCACCGATATGATTGCACAATAAAGAAATGCACGGCAGTACTTGCCGAAATAACCTTTGAATTTATTGAATAACGAAGGATGCACCCGGTGGTGCACACCGTGAACAGAATCTGTTTGATTTTAAGGAATTTTCTTCTGCTTTAAGTGCTGCGAAAAGTAGGGTTGTAACTAAGCGAAGAGTACATTGTTCCATACTGTCGTATCGTATGTTATTCACTTTATTATTTACATTTGCCATATTTCAGCGGTCTCCCACCGGAACCTGAACATCGTTGGGGAAGATTCATCGGGTTTTTCAAAGCTTGGTTCTCGCGTTCAACAATAAGCGATCACGGCGAAGAAAATAAATAATCGTTCCTTGGTGTTTGCATTTCCTCGATTCTCTTCTTAAGATCTTCTTACAAATGAAGAAGCGTGAAACAAAGATTTTACGCAAATGGAGCCAACAAACCCGAACAAACACCAAAAGAACTGAATACAAATCTATTTTCCACATTCCTACTATTTAATATGTATTGTTTTAAGTCGGTGCATATGCAATGTCGTATAAAATGAAATTTTAATCACATCGTTATATTTAAACCTTAATGGTACTGTTACTGAACTATTATAATAACCTAATACAATATAGTGGAGAATATCAACCCATGTAGTTAAGATAAATAAATTGAAATTTTTTAATTTTCATAGAGCTTATATTTGACTTCTCCAGTATTATATATATGTACTTTTCTTTTGTAATACCTAGTGTTATATAATCCGTATATGCGATTCTGTCATCATCTTCAGCTCATACATGTCAGGTTAACTATACAAAACAGCTTGTTTTTAAACGGCCTATAGTCTAAGGATTAAAAGTTTTGTTAACCCCTTGACAACGGATATCGCATGACCAAAATGCTGATAATAATTTTCGAATAAACAATCGAAGACAATCCCTAAAGAAAATTCTTCGGTCTAAACCAGCGTAATAATTTTTAAAGATTTTTATAATCTCCTAATTCAACGATGTTTAATGTCACGAACAAATTTAAGTAATGAAAAAAGATTGTCAAGAAAACGGACGAAAAATCGGGTGACAAATTTTGCGCTGAAAAATGTAGAGCATCTCGAATAATGCATTGTTGTTTCATCGGTTTTATTGTTTAGACAGAAATTATATCGTTGAGACTAAGCACTGCTCAAATGAATTGGTCGTTCCTTAACTCCCGATAGCGACAAAATCTTGATAGAATAGCACTAGAACATGGTTGTTAAACAAAATCGACGCGAATAACAAGGTAACACGATTTTCCGAACCGAGTAATATTTATTGCCAATTTCGCGATTCTCCAGTTCGTCGAACCCCGAATTTACTCACGTGATAAAGTTGAACCTTTCTAATTCCAAATATTTGGGATCATGAAAGAATCTGTTATTTATTTAAGAAACCTTGAGTATCGTAATATGTTACTAGATAAATAGGAACTTAGACTACCGAATAAAAACGTAACTAGGTTCCTGAAGGATAATCAAATTGCGTTAAGGTGTGTATGTTTCAGTTTCTATGTCTACTTCATATTTAAATGTGAATGAATTCTATCAATGTTAGATTATTTGTAAATTATATTAGGAGGAAATGCGTTTAATGTGACTCGAATAATTCATTACTTTTATCTTAACATAGTTTGGTCGCTATATATTGACGAAAATTATTAAATTATCTTATTATCGAATGATTATAAAATTTAGTATTTGATTGGTTAGCTGTTTTAACGAGGGTAATCAAGCAATAAAGTGACACGTATCAAATAAATATAATATTACAGAAATCGGAAACACAAACAAGATAGGTATCTATAATCTAAAGAGAAACAGCGTAATGGAAGAAAAATAGTTACGTCTAGTGAGTCGAATTATTCATAAGAAGTTTCTGTTCGTGACACAAAACACGGATCTCGTTGCAAACAAAAAGTACGAAGAAATAAAAGATAAGTACATAATGCATACAGTGTACGCATGCTGAACAAAACAACTTGGTCATCCATCCTCTGCTTTCTGTCGATTGCCTTGATATTACTAAAATGTGCACATTATTGCTGACGTAAAAAGAAAAGTGAGCACAGCATGTATTTTTCTATGTATAGTGAAGCACTTTCTGCTCGAGTAACTTTTAAAATTTCACAAAAATATATCTCATCTAATATTCGATACTTCGTACAAGTGTAACTGTGGATTCACTTTTTATATCAAACTATATTCTCTTATTCAGATGTGTGTATATATATATCAAATATCTTATTTCAAATGTCTTTAATTAACGATTTAATTTTCTATAGTTTTAATTCTGTAAAATGCACCTAAAAAAAAATAAGATTTATCTTCGATACAAAATTCTATACTGTATCATTACCAATAAGGAAATATCTATAAAATAATTCTCCGTCTTTTATCCTTCGAATCCTATAAAAACAACAATTTCTTCTTTTGCAGAATTTATTAATATTACTCGATAAAAAGTGATCATACGCAAGTATAAATCAATAGATGGTATCGTATTACAGGAAATCTTTCATATACCATAGCATCTATTTAAAAATGTTGGAAAACGAGAATTACTCATCTAGAATAAAGTTTTCATATATATATGTCCAATATTGCCTTACCTTTGCAAAGAGGAAGAGGGTTTTACAAACATATAATTCGATCGTAACGTAGATACGTCTAACTGTAATACTTGCTTGTTTCCATAAGATGCAACGAGAAGCACATTTATCGGTTAAAAAATATCTAAGCTGCACATTTATTTCTCTCTCTGATAGAATCTTACAAATGACAATTTTGCAGTTGGTTTAAAAATATATACATACATGAATATTATATCTCGTCCTTCGTAGACCAGTTTTGAACTGTCAAATTCTGTACGATGAAAAATTTTATTTTATAATTTTGTTTTCTCTATTACGTATTTGTTTCTCCTGTATTTGTAGATTTATATTTTTGTACTATATACACGAAGAAAAAGGAACATATAGGGAAAGACTGTACAGCAAGTGTAGAGGATACTGATATGTATCGGACATATTTTGTACAATGGAACAATTTTGATAGGAGCTTGTGATAAAAAAAATTCCCTATCCGATTCGCTCCAGATAAAAAGTCAGAAGGCATGAAATTCTGCACATATGTCAAAGTAAAATTCCAATTTCGATCGATAATTCATTTAATGTTTTACTGATAATTATTTGTTATAGCGTTTCCTTTTACATATTTTTAACGACACTACCGATATAATTTTGTGCACTTGTTACGCGTTTTATTGCTTCGTAATAAAAACAAGATACGGTTAAGCTAAACGATATTTTTCTGTTACTCAAGAAAGAAGGCAAGAAACATGAATGACGCTGATCTCATAAATATCGTACTTCAGCGTATGAACAGATTTCGTGCTCTAGTAGCCAAACGAAATGTATGGTGTGATATTATATTACTGTCCGTGCCATGCCGAGAATTTTCATTTCATTCAACCGGGAATATCCCCTTTTCGGCTTGTTGTCGGCCTCTTCCTTTTCCGTGACATGCAACATCGAGCTTTCTGAAGTAAAGCTCATAAGCCTCGAAACTCTGACTTTATCAGTATCAACGGTGTGACAGCATGTATGTAGAAATCGCAAGTCAGCCTTAATGCGATGCACGAACCAAGTGTGAAGAAAAAGCAGAAGGTCGAGAACTCCGCTTGTAATTTGAGAGATCTAAGTATATACAAATGCACATACATACTAACCTTCGTTTCACAACGTAACTGGAGGTTTTAACTTCCTCCTTGGACAACTGGTTATATCACGTGAGAATCTTTATTCCACCAACGACAAAGGATCGAAAAGAATTCTTCTTTATGAGAATCGAGTAGAGTAGGTTTTATTTCATCGATAAGAGATATAGGTTAAAATATTGAAACTTTTTGGTGGAAAGTATTTTTAATAAATAACTTTTCGCTACGTACATTGAATAAATATAAACAATTATGTATCTATCAATAATTAGCCAGTCATATGTATCTTTCCATATTTTCTACGATTGTTACTTATCTTTCTAGTAAGTCTGCTACTTTCCTTTTATAAAACATTTATCGTGGCGAATTCCAATTTAAACTCAATTCCCAGAAAAACCGCATTATTTGTCCGATGAACTAATACATTGAATTTCTCAGTTTCATACGCATGTAGATTTGTATTTAATGAAAAAGTATATCGAAGACAATACGTACACTAAACTAACAATCAATTAGTAATTGATTATATGTTAATATATGTTTCATGTGCGTATGAACAAACAATTGAATATCAATTTGATCTAATTACTCTCTGGTGAGTTGTAATTAATAAGCAAATGTTCAATAGCGACAATACCTGATTGTGATTTAAGCGCTCTAAGAAAAAAATTCTTTTATAAGCTCTATGTTTATGATGCAACTATTTATCACAAAACACGAGTTGATTAACCAATTAAAAGGTTAAATGAGCGGTGCTTGAGACATTTAAAGTTCTTCTGAGTCACTACATCAACGTCAATAATATTGACGTATCATGTCAACGTTACAAAACACGGTACATTGAAACAATTAAAAAAAAAAACAAAGAGATGGTTCAACGATTAAAACTCTCTTACAAACAAATTACGTGCAACATGAAAAGTGGAATTCTCTTTGCTCTAATGCGACAAACATCGAAAACAAGTTAGGTGCTTCAAATAAAAAATTATAAAACACATTCAGTATGCAAAAGTCGTAAGAAAAATTTGCGGATGTGGCAGCAAGCATTCCAGTACAGGGAGGGTATCATTTCTGAATTATAAAAATTTCTTGTTCCACAGTAAACAAAATGAATAAAATACTTACTTACGTTCTACTGATATTGCAAATTCTTAGACCGAATAATAAAAATAAGAATACCATTAAAACATGGTTCATCTGACTGTGAGATTAAAATAGTTCTTAATTGCGAACTTCGCTCGAATGCTTGAATTGTCCTCCGGAGAATTTTGAATCGTTCGGAATACGAATGCCTCGGCGTTCACAGATCGATTTTATTACGATTTCGTTACTTACCGTATTCCTCGTGTTTCGCGATAAAAATTGCCACAACCATGATCAGTCGAAGATTAAACAACTTCGAATGACGACCAAGAACCTAGGCGAGAAAACCCAATAATTCTTCGAGTCGTCTTTCGAAGAGAAAGATATCAAATGCGACTCCACGCATTCTTACGAACTGGGAAGCTTGTCCTTCTGAATGAGTTTAAATAAAACGTTCTTAACCTCCAACGCGACTAGTTGTAAGTAATTTTATATCCGCTAATACGTATTTCATTTTAATGATATGTTACATGAACATTATTTCTTCGAAAATGTATTGCTTTCATCAAATTAATTCAAAAATATCATATTACTCCCTGAATTCATTAGCTCGGAAACAAATTAGAAACATCGAATTTCCAAAAGTAGAAAACGATTTAAAGCTTCTACAGTAAATTATTATCAACGTAAACCGAAAAAGTCCACGAAATTCATTTATTACGATTCTCTTAGTACTTCACTTACATTTATTGAAACGTATGTTTTTCGCACAGAACTACGGTGCTCACATTAGAATTATCTTTGATTAAATTACATACTGTATTTTTATTTCTATATAGTATACGCTGCATAGCACATTTCGTTGTCAGTTTAATTAAAAACTAGCATGTCACGTAATTATGTATTTTCTCATAAGTACACATTGTGACCAATTTGAACATATTTGTCAAATATCATGTTTTAGAAAATATAAAAATAAATATTAAAAGTAGATTACTCACCGCCGTTCTTCCCGTCCTCCTTCGCTTCATCCCCTACCGGCTGGACGCTCTCCTTGCTCGTATTGCACCCCATTTTCACTCGGCTCTTCCTTGTTCTCTTCTTTTCCTATATCTTTTCTCTATCCTCCAGTCGCAAACGCCAACCGTTACTCGCGACACTTACTATGTAATTCGCGATTACGATCGACTGATTGTAAGAGCTTTTCTGGTTAACATCGAGTCGTAAAATAAGGAATAGAGATTACACCAGGAGACTACTCATACGAGTTAGAAAAAGCTACCGACACGTTGACAAGGACAAATTGGTTAGTAGGAAAGATCACAGTTTATTTTTGGAGTTTCCAAAAATTTCGTTTTTCTTCTCGTTGCCCAGAGAAGGTGAACGACACGCCGTGGACCCGGCTTATTCGCAGCAATTCGTTGAGACGAAAATACAATGAATCTTTGTGGTTGGTCAAACTGGACGTATTGTAAATTCGATCGGTTACGCAGTCTCTTCCGTTCACGAATTTAACAATCGGTTAAGAAAAATATATATGTGTGTATATGTATGTGTGTACCGCCCGTGTATGTGTGTATATATATATGTATGTATATAGATTAAAACACTGTACAAAAGCTACTGCTGGCGAACACTAAACGCTAACCTAAGAGTGTATCACGAACACAAGTCCCATCGGCGTCGCGAGGCGTACTGACACTGCTGAGTGCCGAGTGCCGACGCCGACGACCCTGCCCTTGCGTCGCGACTACGCGAGTCGATATATATTCCTTCGTGATCTTCGTGTGCGTATACATACACGATTGCATGCGCGCGAAACCAATAACGATTGCACGTCTACGGTGGACCCTTCGCTACACACGACTTACATGCTTAAAGACGCTACAATGTTTCACGATTTTGCATTGTAACATTTCTATGAGAGACATATTGGTTTCGTATTAGTTATCGTTGGTTAATTACGCGTCACTCCCATTTCTCGTGTACCATCCAAGGAGAGAGGACTTTTGCAAGGTTCAATCGATTTCATAAACGGATACCTCGTTTGAATGTACTGAATCGACAAGACTGGTGGCAGACAGGCGCCAACAATTCTCGCAGTCTTCCTGTTTTCTGGAACGAATATCGATTTTCTAGTTTTGATAATCCTCCGCGATTTACCACCGTTGATGATTCATATTTCATAGACGAGACATACATTTGTTTGCGTTTCATAGTCGCGTGACTTATACTGAGAACAGTACTAACAAATAACTTCGATATTTTTAATGCCTTCCCGGCATGCACTATTCTCTCGATACAGAAAGTATTAAGGATAAATAATAATAATGATTGATAACGAATTTGAGACGATGTTTATTGAATATAGATGATAGAAACTGCATTTTACATTTTGAATATACAGGATGTACTAATTATTAGGAATATATATGACAAAATACTTGTAATATTTATTAAATTCGACATCCTGTATATTTCCGATCTCTCGCTTGATAATTAAACCATAATGTTCATAACATGTAACTTGTATGATATATACAAAAAATGAAGAAACGCGTGCATTTTACATATCAGAAGTACTCCATTTATAAGCCTCCTCTTGACGTGCTACCTTTGCATTTTGTGCTTCAAACCATCGTTTTTCATATCCATTACTTCTGTCAACCCCGTCCCACCTATGACCAGGTTTGATACCAAAACGATTTGGCATGAATGATCCTTCGTACTTTGGTCGATCTGAGAACATACATAGTTGTATACCAATGAAATCATTATGACAAATATAAATATTTTTTTAGAACTGAACTTAGAAAATGTATAATTCTATACCTGGTTTTCTTTTCCCTTCTTTAATCTGTTTTTGCTTAATATATTCTAACATAGGATCACCTTCTCTTTCTTGTTCCCTAAGCATTTTGTCCAAATCAGTGTCATCTGCATATCTCGCTAGAGGCTTACTCATTTCATAAAGATCATCTTTTAGCTTTTCTTCACGATCCTCAACTTGTTTTAAACTGATATAACAAATATGTGTTTTACAAATGTTGCCACAAATACAATATCTTATGAACTGGATTCTGTATTACTTACCCTTTTCCCCATTTAGCATATTTTTCATCTAATTCTGCTTGTCGTTTTTGCCTCTCTCGTTCTTCTATTGCCTCTGCCTCTAGGTTACGCTTTTTACCTGTTTTATCACGCACAATCGCCGCTTGTCCAACTCCTGTAACTTCTTTACTAAGCTGAAAAAAGCAAAATTGTAACCTTTTTTGGGTAAACTTTACTCTAGGAGATGAAAAATTAACTTCTTTTTTTAATTTTGTAATTTTCAACGTGTAATATCCGAAAAAACAAGTTTTAAAGTAAGGAAATCACTGATTTAAAAGTTATGGCTATGTAAAATTGAGCATTTTTAGGATATTTTGCACATTATTTGGTGCCACATTGGCTTCTATCTATGATTTGTCCAATGAGTACAGTGTACGTATCGAAAACTACAAGACTGAAAAAAAGTCAATAATTTCTGATTCACTGAAGTAAAATTTAACCATTTTTTTTTTTTTTTTTTTTTTTTTTATATAAGACATAAATTAGAAAACGGAAAGATGAAATTTCTTGAAATACCTTGCGAAAATGATCAGCTTCTCGTTTTCTATATGCCTCTGTTTCTTCTCGTAGTGCTTTAGCATCTTGTAATCCCGCCTTTTTTCCGTCTAATGTTTTCCTCATGCGTTTTTCACTACATTCTTTATCGATATTTCTATGCCTGTGTTTCTTTTCCTTGATATAATAATCTTCTCTGTGTGAACGATGACTAAAATCGTGGTCATATCTGTCACGAAATTTGCTTGATTTAGACTTATAGTAATCTCTGTCACCTTCCTTAAATCTGTTTGAACTTGCGTGGTCATCTCTGTTCCTTTTACGAGGTGGACTCATATCTGAATCATGTCTCTTGTCTGGATTCTTTTTATAATGTTTGTACATTTTACTTGTAACGTCTGCGCTATTTCAGCTATTATCCGCGTGTGTTTTGCAGTCGTCCTCGCAAAGCAAATTCTGCTGTCTGCTACATATATATAGTGATATTTCCAAACAATGTATGTGCTTGACACTACACATAAATTAAACTGGTATTTGATACATAAACTTTATTAAACAAAAATAACTCGAAATCTTAATCGCAAAAATGAACGTTGTAAAGATATGCATGCTGAATAACAGCCGATTCGTTACTTTCGTAAGTTTCATAACTGAAAACATGCATACATATTGTGAACGATCTCACTGCATCGCCATAAACTACAACTACAAGTTTTATATGATTGTGGCCACACTACTACACGGAGCGCCGCGCGGCAATCGCTCCATCTGACAACATTTTATGCAACATTCTCGATATACGTTGGCACTCTTCACTCTTTGTTATTTAGTAAGAAACCATTTTATCGAAAACTTTGGATGCGTTTTTCTCAAAATCATGTTTTTTTAAAATTTGTGAATGCGACTTAATAGAAATAAAATTATTGCCTTTTGTTATTGCTTTTTGATAGTTTTCGATGCGTAGAATCCGAAAATGTAACTCTTAGCTTTAGAAATTCAACGGCATAAAAGTTATAACCATATAAAGTTGAGCATTTTTTTCGTATTTGACAGCTTACTTTGACCTCATATTGGCTTTTATTCACGATTCGTCCAATGAGTGGAGTCACTGGCTGTAACAAATGCACCTGGGCGGTAGCCACTTAAGCGGGATAAGACGAATATCTTCCCAGAGGAATATGCCCATAAAACAGTAAATTAAAACATGGAATTTGTAGATAGGTACTGAATTATGTTGGGGATAGCTATAAAATTGCAGTGGTCACAAGGCGGCCAGCTATATTCATATGTTAATTTTCGGCAAAGTTCATCTATATTACATGTTAATTACAGCCAGCAACGGTATCCACAATCATAAAATAAAAGCTCAAAAAATAAAAAACTAAATGTGTGTGAATGAGTGTTCATTTTTGTGCGGCCCAATCGGTGATAGATAGAAGCAATATGACGACAAAGCAAGTTGTCAAATATGTCAAAAACGCTTAACTTTATACATACATAATTTTTGAAATGCTGAATTCTTAAAATTAAGACTTGCATTTTCAGATTCTACACATTGAAACTACATATTGAAAACTGCCAGATAGTGATAAAAAAGAAAACAACAATTTAAGATATATAAGAACAGTTAAGGCGAAGTTTAACCCGTGATTTTATAGTTAGATGATGACTAACAATTCTCAATGAAATAGAAACATTTATAAAAAGAATTTAATTAAAACGATTTTTCTTGCAAAAATAAATCGAAATTTTCCCGTAATTTTCTTTTAAAATTCCACAATTTGTTCAATTTTGTATTTGTTGATGTAATTACACGGAAATTAAGAAAAAGTTTTGTTTTTATTGCAGGCAAGAATTGGATCCGTTAGGTTAATACTTTGACTGCCACGTTGGTCATATATGACCAACTGTGACGCCACAGTGGTCATTGGTGACCGGAGTGCTTGAACTTACAATTGTAAAAATTGAATGAGAATTGACAGTTGGGGTATTTTGAATATAACCGATAAATAGAAGATACTTTGAAATAAAAAGTGCCTCGCTGAACAATTAAACATTTTTATTAGAACAACAATAAAAAAAAACAAGAGAAATCTTGCATCTAACGGTGCACTGTGTTTGCATCCATATCTTTGAGGGGTAATCTACGAATATTATTATAAATACACCTTAGAAAATAATCGTAAATGCTGCTTTGTAATCATATAATTGAAGTTAAAAGTGTGAAGATACTTTCCTATTATATATAGAATGAGTAAATACTATTTATTAATATCTTCTACACGTTTCAAAAATATATTTTGGACGTTTTGCTTACGACGAAATAACGAATGCGAATGGTTTGTTGAAATAAACGAAGCCTTGTTATAATATGTTGCTATCAACTGTTACCAAGGCACTACAGTGGTCACCCATGACCACCAATAAGATAAACGGTCCATAGAGGAAGAATGTTGTCTTAAATCATCAATTTATTATTATTTTGCCATTATATGCTTTAAATAATAAAAATACTCCCGTGGCGTCCTGAGTGAAACATCTGATTTCGGGGTGGCAGTCAAAGTGTTAAGATGTACACAAGTTTACAATTCCTGCACCCTGGTAGCTCGATGTTACAAATATATCTAAATATCCAATTAAAAAATGTATTATTTTTTTAATAAAAAAATTTTGTTTAGTACTTGAATATAAAATAAAGCACTCTTAAAATTTTGGAAACATTCACTTTATATTTGTTGAGAAAAAGATTCTTCGAGGCCATGGATGTTGTAGCAAGTAAGGTTCCCTTATTATATCATTACCATCGTTCTTTTTTGCTTCTTAATTTGTCACTTTTTTTTTTTCTTTTTTTAGATATTCTTGGAGGAGACAAATCATCATCCAAATATTTCTTTTCTTGCCTTGGTGGACTTAAGTCGTCATCAGAAATGTTCTTAACTTCTTTGAGTTGCTTATTTTCTCTATCAATGTTAGGAATAGTTACATCGTCACCTTTGTCATTAGCTATTATTTTCCATCTTCTTTTATCAGAAAAATCAACCGGACCACGTTCATCTACAACACCAGCAATTTGAGGTGCATCTTCTGCATTGGTGAAAATATCAAATTCATTCTTTTCCATTGGTCTTAAATTCTTCAGCTCTATGTCATCATCAATGATTTTTACTCTGAAAAATACATATCAAAATTTATGCTAAGGAGTGAATAATCTTCCAAGATAGTTTATTATTTCTGTTCATATTTAAACAATCTCCGATATTAATATAATATTAAATGAAGAAAATGACAATAAATAAAATACATTCTGTTTATACATTAAAGGTTAAAAAACACAAGAACTTCCTGTTGAAACTGTCAAAGCCACAATATTTACAAATGGAAACTTACGTTTTTAATCCCAGTTTAATCTTTTTCTTTTTCTTCTTTTCATTTTTTGAAGACAAGTATTTTTTTAAATATTCCTTTTGATCTATAACCTTTTCTTCCATTTTGAGTCTTATGTCCCAAATGCAGTGCGCAACACGCAACTATGTATGTACCTTAGGTATGTGCTATACCATGCTGTCTTCATCACTATTTCGTGCCGCATACACGCGAGGGCACTACATTCGTTATTTAAATGTCACAAAAATGATAATTTAAAAAATTACATGTCATAATTTCTTTCCAACGAATAATCAAATTTTGAAAACAATTACAGTTTTAAACTTAATTTATGTATGATTTGAAGCATTAGAATTTAACGTTTCTTAGCTATAATACGCTTTTCGTCTAAGTCAACCATTAAAAGTCAATGCATAAATTGTATGAAGTACATATTTGGAAGTTACATAAAAATATTTGTTTTGTTTGCAACATAGATTACGCTTATTTAATGTATAAAATAAAGTATTAAGTACAATATTTAAAGAAGAAGGTACTGCACGGTTGCCTTACCTTCACACATAAATATTTTAAAAACAATCGCCAAAATAACAATTCTAATTCTTCAGCATAACAGAAAGTGCCAAACAATACATAAGTTATCAAGAGAAATCCAGGCACACTAAAACAAGTATTTCGCTATCTGATATCCTCTAAAATTATTGTATACGACGCCAGATATTAGGTTGTCCCAAAAGTTTCTTTCGTTTTATAAGGAAATAATAGATACATTTTTTGTTTTACATTATTTTATTGAATTTTGCATGATCCATTTTGTTCTATAGGAAACATAATTCAATAAAATAATATAAAACGAAAACTATTTCCTTGTAAAATGAAAGAAACTTTTGGGGCAACCTAATATCTTACGAATATTATATTCGCTCGAATGCACACGCATTATACATACGGAAAATAGTGGTTGATAGTGATCATATATAGAAATATATGTACATATGTAGTTTTCATTGGCCGATTGGTTTCCTGGTGAATTCGTGCGTCATACTGACCTTATCGGCGGAGCGCATCTGAACACGGGTTATAAGACAGGATCGTGCTAGACGAGACGAACCTTATCGATTTTATTCATCGACCGCGCACAGTCTGCCTAGCAAGATGATATGTACAATACCATGGTAAATCAAGACGCTCTACTTCAGAGGCTCTGTGTACGAGAAATTGGAGTTCTTCATTGGTTGGTGGAAGAAGGCAGGTAATTACGTTGGTTGGAGGTGGAAACAACGAAAGAGGTAGGGGAGCGAAAGTGAACACAGCTCCAAGAATGGGCAGGAAGAGACGGGCTCCTTGAGCCTGCGGCAGAAAGTTTGGCGGATAATAGCGTAGGAGCATCGTTATTAATGTTTTTATTGAGTCAAATGGGAAGTGTATGGATCTCCATGATGATCTGCAGCTAAGTTAGCCATTGGAAAATCACGACAACAAAGTACGCGAAAAATGAAAGTATGGACGAACGCGATTGCTCGATCAAGAAAAGACTGACTGGCTGAGTGAGATTCCGCCGATTCCAGTGACGTTCCAAAGAGAGAAACGTAGTGTGTGCAAGGTTATGGGCGTGCTGCTATTGCTGGTGTGATCCAGTGTATGCCAGTGATTCTCACTGACATGCCTACTTCGGCCTCCGTTGGAAAAAATTTTGTGCTCGTGACAACTTTGTGCATAATCAGTTACCGCGAAGCCGTTCTGACGCGAGCGTCATCCGTCATCCTTGTCGATCCTTGAACAACGTGCTGCATAAGACCATGACTCGAAAACTCAGCAAGTTTTTAATACTTTTCGACAATACGAATCTTTTATATTTTCCCGGTCACTTTTTGTCCGGTCGGGTACTTATCGAGTTGGATGATGAGGCCTAGTAAGTATGTATTTACTTACATACCACATATATGTATATATATATAATCGCATGGAATTTCACATACAATCCATTTACGTGTTACTTATTTATATTTTTATGACACTGTTTATAAAAAAGAATTCGGAGACAATTTAAATTCTTAAAATATAATTGTCAACGAGATATTGATCAAACTGACTAACTTTGAAGATTAATTTGAAATAAATTATTTTGAAATTAAGAGTTTTATGTCTTAATATTTTTGACCTTTATGAGATATCAGGGAGCGCATGGAAACATGTAGGTATATTACTTTAAATATTGTTTCGTCAGATTTACTTACTCGCGTAACATCTTCTATTGTAGCCACTGAAAACTTTCACAGTATAAATTACGATATATCCAATAGTTACGATAATTCATATGATCGACTAAACGAACCATTGAATATTACATGTTCATTTCAATTAATGATCATTAATTTATTTGCAATATAAATAAAATATGTTTCGCGATATAAACTTTTCACTTTGTTAGAAACAATTGTTGTATAAAACAATATTTTTGCATTAAAATACATGAATATGAGTATTGTCCTTTTACACAATTTCATGCAACGCTCCTTAGAATGTTAATTCAACATAATATCGTCAATAGTATCAAACTACTTTTTAGAAAGCGTAATGCATAGAATAGTTATATATATACATATACAAAACAAATTTTATTTGCATTTAATCTATATCTTTTTTATCCATTATTTATTATACTCTATGTCTAGAATTCTGTCTTTCTTGAAGGATTTATTAACCCAAATATTTTATAATAGTACTATTATAATCAAATTGAATTTGTTCGTTTTCAGTTTCGATATTAAGTGTTGTAAGACTTGAAAGTAATTTATTGGATTTATTAAATTTATTTCATTGATGTAATAAGATTAATGACACTTTCGATGTATCGTAGCGTTTCAGGGTTACATTTTCATGTGATTGGCGAAGGAGTGGTGCGTGTTCGCAGTCAACGTGCTGAGAGGGTTTACGACAAAGAAAACTATATAGATTTTCGTATGAGATTGCTGGGCGAGCCAGGTAATGAAAAGAAATTACATTACGGTACATTTAATGTAGCCGTTAAAATGAAACGGGCACAATGTGTTCGGATAATGAGCCTTAGATGATAGGCCTGTGACCTGGAACATCTTAATTGATAAATTAGCTTTACTCGAGTTTGCATAAATGTTTGCAATAATAGCCAGATCTTTAATGACATTCGTCTTCTACTTAAAGATGGAAGATTTAAAATGGAATTTTTTGTGACTTTTGACTTTTCTGATTATCGAATTTAAAAAGATCCCATATGATGATAAAGGATTTGTTAGAAGCACTTGCATGTTTTCACTAAGTAATTGTAAAAACATGGTATGTGGAACTTAACATTTTAATGGATTTGCTAGGTGTAGCGTTAATGATGTATCTTCGAAAGCCGTCAAATTCTTCTCTTTACAAGCGGCACACCTGCAAGCCATGCGGTGCATAATGATGTAAAAACTGTTCCTTTTCGTTCTCTGTTGCTCATGCGTACGACACTGGAATCCAGGAGAGGGACCATCGCTGCTATCGCCCGGGATTCACAGCTTTCCATTCAAATTAGGTCTGCCCCTGGGCCTGCCGTCTACTTTCTTGGGGAAACATGGCTGGGTACAATATTATTGCAAAGCTGCACTTCGGGAGCCCGGAGGTCTGACGCACAAGAATCAGCAAGTCTTCATCGTAATGAACCCAATCGATTTAAATTTAGAACCGCCGATTCTAGCAGTAAGTCTCTGTACATATCTATCTATTTTACCTATTTGTTTCTGTTTTTTATCTTTGCATTATATATGCCAATGATTTAGTATCGCATGGATATTTCCTTTGTTAGAAGGCGATAGAATTTGGCTAAAAAGATGGCCAGGGATGACTAGGGTAACGTCTACACCGATCCACGATTTTCTCGTCGTTAACGATGATCATATTTGCGTTTCGGACGAAACAATGTTCTATATAAAAAGCATAAATTTTATACTATAATGGATGTTTGTCCTTTATTGTTGCTGCTAATCCATAAAATACAAAAGTTATCATTTTGCTATCGTGTCTCTAGATTGAAATATGTACGATAAAACGAATATTGTTTTATTGGAAATATTAAAATATATTATAATAAAATACGAACATCGAGATAGTGATAATCCTTATAAGATAGTCCTATATTCAAATTTATGCTGGCTATGTTTGCACGTAAATGAACCATGATTCATATGTTCCATTACTTTATAGCCAGGACGATCGTGCTTGTTTTGAACATCATTTTTCAGCTTACGCTTTCTACCCGAAGCGTGCGATTAGACGAACCCCGATACGCGCATCCTAAATCGTGAAACATCTCTGGTCGGTTAATTTTATTGCGATTGCGATCACATTGAACGTCGTATTGCACATCTAACGATTTAATTTGCAATTTTGTTGCACGCAACACACCCGTCTGATTTCTAATTACCATTTAAAACAATGGCCTTAACGTATTACATATAAAAAGAATAATGTTTCGCAGGACAAGCTTGTTTAAAGTTTAGGATAATTGTGTAGTAAGAAGATGTAATATGACCTGTGCGATGAGTTATCATATATCCTGCGATGAGTTATCATATATCCCACAACCAATTTTTTAAAAAGTTTAAAGAAAAACATTTTTTGAAAAAATGTAATAAAAATTAGAATATGAATGTTGCAAAATCTTGGTCCATTCTAGTAAAACTTTACGCGTGTAAATTTCAAGTAATTCTGTAAAATATTTTATGTTTCATTAGTTTCCCTTTAAACAACAAAAATTAATACCCTACTAGATTGTAATTATATGTAATTAGTAATAGATTGTATGTATGCCATATGATTATCCGTAGTATTCATATGATCACAGCGAGTCAAGTATCGTTCGGGCATTTAACAAGCAATAAAATGATATAAAACCGTATCGTCCTTATCGCTCGAATCATCGTCGAAATTATGCGGGTATTAATGCAATAACACAAAAATTAGTCACGGTTAGATTGAAATAGTGCTCTAAGATTTCAAACGACTTCGTACGTTTCACTAATCGTTTAACGACAAAATCCAGCACAGAATCGTTGGTTCTAGTTAAAACGAAAAAATTTTTCACGCATGCTTTCCTTGTCATGCATGTTATTGAGAGAATTCTTCGAGAATTTTAACGTAACCGAGTTTGGAATAATGATCACCAGCCTGCGTAGAAAGCGATCGCGATTTTTGTCATTATGCTGCATTTTTTTACTTCCAATACCAAATTTTCAATCGTTGCAGTTATTTCTGCTTCGTGAAAGAAAATTAATTTCATGAATAATATTTCTTGTCTTATTTTACATCAATATTTTTTTTATTATATCTTCATTCTTTGTTTTATTACTTTACTTGATTTATTTTCTAGTCTTCTAATTTTTACATTTTGTTTTTATCCCATCACATTTTTATCTAGCATTCCTCGTTTTTTTATTTCATTTCGTTTCATAATTTTCCCAAACGGTTCAAGTTTATACTGATGATTGCCTTGAATTTGTTTGCAAATTACAACATAGTTTTTTTGGAATCGTTTCCGCAATATGTCAAAGAATCAGCATTTACATTTACTCCGTCAGACACACATTCCTCCGTGTGTTTTGTGGAAAGTTGATTGTGTATGAAGCCAAAGAAACACATTCACATCATACCAGATTAACATGTAACGTAAGATAATTCTTATGTAGGCATGTGGCATTCAGCTTCGAACACGACCGCATTGTCGATTCAACTGTATAGACACATTCATTGCACACGCCTTGCATTGCATAATCGAGAACTCCCCAAGTGATAACTGAAAGTATTGATCTCGTATTTGATGAAGAAATTGATGAAATTTGAAGGTCCAAGTATTATAAAAGAACGCGATACATATTACTTCGTTAGAAAATGTCGGAGATAATGGTAGTAGTATACTTTCGTAATATATAGGATCTTTAGATATCCAAATATAGAAATTATATCATGAAACAAAATCCCATAAGAACTTAGAGTTAAATAATAATAAAGAATCAAATAATTTATATGATTTGCCAAAATGTATACTTGTCAACAGCAACCAGCAAGGCAAGAAATCGAGCAGCGAGTCGGAGTTTCCTGTGTCTCTGGAGGCCCTGTATTTTGCAGGGTAAGCCTCGACAGAGGTGGATATGTACCCGGTGAAACTATCGGCATCTCAGCGACTGTCAGCAATCGAAGCAAAGTATGTATCGTATTTCGATTCAATGACTATCCAAAGGAATTTCTATCGTGGGAATAAGGTCAGCACAATATGATGCTATCACATACTATTCCAATCTATAAACGTTTCCTTGATTTACAGTTAACGTGAAGCAAGTATTTTAATTGAAAAAAAAAAAGTAAACATCTAACTCTAATTACAAGACTTTTGCATAAAATTTCACAATATTATTATAACAACGAAATCGATGCAAATAATGCAAGACCCACATTTAAGTGTACACACAGAATTGAAATGATTCAACAGGTGACGATGAAATCGACTAAAGCATCCTTGACCGAAACAATCCAATACCTTTGTCGTGGTAAAGTACTCGCGAGTGAGACGCGAGAATTAGCTAGTGTTTCCAGGGGTAAAATCCGTCCTGGAGAAGGCGAGGAGTGGTTGAACGAACAAATGTACGTTCCCCCGTTACCACCCACCAATCTGCGAGGTTGTCACCTTATCAACGTCCTTTATCACGTCTACGTGAGTATAAATGCCATTTCAACTACTATTACGATAATTACAACTACATGCAGCATGATTGAAGTATCATACTCTCTCTTTACTCTAACGTGTTTTTTCCACAAAGCTAACGTGTCTGTGACCATTTACGGAAAGCAGCGACTTTCTTCTGTACGGTTCTTCTTTCTCTTTTTTTTTTCTTCTGTTATGAAAATGCCACTTCTTTTTATGAATCACTTATCTTTTATCACAATCACAATTTTTATTGGAATTAATTTGCAACGTTAATAAAATTTTAAGAACAAAGCAATAATTTTCATGATAAAATATTGCAAGAATATTGTAAGAACATCGTACTATCAATCTTTTAAAATTTCTAATTTTGTGGAGTTAATCAACTTTCTCGAGATTTGTGTTACTCGATTCTTTGTCTATCGGTTTTTTATCCCAAATACATACCATCTGAAACATTAATAAAATATTCTTCTACAAACATGCATAGCCGTATATGCATTCTTCCGGGAATAATCGACAACCTTTGAAAAACTATATATTGTAAGAGAAATCTTTAAACAAAGATAAACATCTTAGATGGTACAGAATATATGATTGAGATTCCATTTTTATACTATTATTTCATCGGATAAAGTTATTTATGTTTTTATTATAATGTCTTATAACATGCACAAAAGAATGTTTCACTTTGTTACAGTTTGTAATAAGTCCAAAAAGCTTGGACAAAGAAATAAAACTACAAATACCAATCGTTTTAGCCACTTATCCTTTGAGACAGGAAGGTGCTCCAGCAGGAACTGCACCGTCGAAAAGAGGGGCACATTATCCATCAACGTTGCCGATATTTCGGCCATGGTTGGACGATAAAGCTTTTGAGATACAAGAGTGAAGGTTTAATTCATATTCATCGGTGATCATAATATATAAAAAAATCTTGAAAGAATTTATATGGAACATATTCGCGATAGTGATACTAAAAATTGAAAAAAAATTCTTTGAATATTGAAAAAAGTTAATACGCTTATAGCAATACTTATTTCAAATTAAACTTAACTAAAAGTGCTTACGAATGGCAAATAAATACGTTATTTTTACATTTCATCTTGAAATATTCGTTTAATTAAATTTAGGAAGTATATAAAGAACAGAACTTCTTTTACAATTAAAAAATTTTAGATTTAAAAATGTGATTTATATCATTTTTGTTGATATCTTGTAAATGTCTATAATGAGTTACATACAAAATATTGTTTACAATATTTTAAATATGTTGGAATATATTAATAATATTTTAGATATTTAAAAAAATATTGTAAATAATATTTTTAACAAAAAAGTAAATGTACGTTAAAAATCGATGTTTATATTGGTACGTATATACATATATACATATACATATACATATACATATATATATGTATAATATATAATGTATAATATATATGTACAATATATATATATACTGAAAGCTTAAATGCGTCAGCAAAGCAAAACTTGAATTTCGTGATTATATATTTAATTTCTGAAAGTTATTAATGAACTACTTCTATGACGTAATAATTGTATAAAGTTACTTTTTTATTGTATAGATTAATTGAACATATTATATTGACGTGATTGCCATATTTATGTATAGTAAATATGACTTATCAAAATGAAAGGAGTGTAACATTATATGTATACATTAAAAAAGTAGTTATTCTAACAAAAGATAGAAATGCGGTAATAATTAATTGTTACTATTTTCAAGTTCCTATTTCTCCCTTTAATTTTTCTAAGACCTTTTCCACTGTGGTTCCAGATACTATTATCACCTTGTGTCGACTTTTTGAACCCTATAAAAGATGAGAATATAAATTAAAAAAAAAAAGAGAAAAATAGAGAGGCTTAATTAATAGATATTAAACTAACTCTATCTAACGATACGTCAGATTTTCTCATTCCCAATATGGAGGCTAGGTATTTCACTAGTTCTGTATTTGCTTCACCTTCAACCGGAGGTGCGGATATTGCGACGCCCACTGCATCCTCAGAAATATCTACAAAGCAATTTACACCTTCACATGTATCTGATATCCTATTTTGAATTTTGCTTTAAATATTGCAACATATTATCACCTGTTATATTATTATGTTTTGCGCCAGGTTTTGCTTGTATTTTTATAGTAACATTTCCATTTTTATCTAAACTTATGGGTCCCTTAGATTCCTAGCAAAATTTATAATATAATTTTAAGTTTGAAGTAGATGATTACCTAAAATGCTACGTAAAATATGATTGCGATTTTAATCACATATTGTATGTTACATATAATGGTACTGAATTAGTATATATAGCGTCTCTATATACACACGTATCTTATTTTCTTTTTTATTTAAATAAAATATTCGAAAAAATTGGTATTTTTTTTTTAGAGAATATCTAGTGAATTGCGAATGTAATGTTGCCATTCATGAATTCGCAAGCGACACCTAGTAGTATTAAATATAAGTTGGAGGTGTATCATAGAAAATGTCATGTTATTTTCTTAATAGGTGATCAACTCTCGATCACACACTACATTTTAATTCTTGTAGCCGGAGTTGGTAAGTTACGATTTTTATTATTCACTGACCTCGTTAACTGTAGCTTTTTTACTTTTTCCAACTTTCTTTGATCCCTGTTTCGACATTTCGCGAGTATTCGTATAATATTGCAAAAGTTTCCTTCGTAGACACGCACTTCCAGAATAACACGTCATTTATGATTTGAAAATCACTCAAACCATATTTTAGATTTAGGTGGCTATAGTTAAAGATGATACCGATGATTCTTTAACCTCTTTATATCTTTAGCTGAGCGATACATCTACGCACGTGTAGCGGTATTGCCAACTAAACCATAGTGAGATACACTATGTTATTACCGCGAATTATTAAACCGATTTAATTTTGTCGCTTTTTTGTTTGTGATAATATTCACAAATATTATGAATTACATAATAATTTCGCAGTGAAATAAATAATACGAAAGTTTATTATCAGCGGATTTTCAATTCATGTTGTAATTACGATAAAATTTACAGGTCAATATGCCCAAAAAATTTATCGGTGAAAATAGCAAAGCCGTCGCTGCCCGTGCCAGAAAGGCAGCGGCAAAAGAGGCTGAAAATACAAAGAAAGCTCTTGAAGCGGAAGAAAAGGCTTGGCAAGATGATGATAAACAGTTATTGAAAAAGAGACAAAAACAGGTATCTAAATAATACTTATTAAATTTTATTAGTTATACAACATTTATGTACTTAATAACTTTGCTTCCTATAATTTATCTCTTTAATATATTGTAAATTATTTCATAGGAAGAATCTGAAAGGAAACGTCAACAGCAATTAGAAAAGAAAGCAGAAGTGAAAGCTCTACTAGAAAAGGAAATGGCAAATATAAAAGTGGGTGGCAAACAGCCTGCGTCTAAAGTAACTAGAGCAGAAATAATAGCTGTAACGGAAAAGCGAAATCAAGCAGCAATTAAAAAAAGGGAAGAAGAAAAACCAATCGAAGAAAATTTGAATAGGTTGACGATAGAAGGTGAAACTGCTCATAGTATAGATGAGGCGTTATCTGTTTTAAGGTAAGACCAATTATTATATTGACATTTTATATGAAAGCAATTATTTCATGTTATATATATTGAAAGTACATTGTTATTATTTGTTACACAGTACAAAAGAAGCTGAGGTTGATCGCCATCCAGAAAAACGCGTAAAAGCCGCGTATGCTAGTTTTGAAGAAAGAAGGATGCCTATTGTTAAAGAGCAAAACCCTACTCTGAGGTTAAGTCAATTAAAACAAATATTAAAAAAGGAATGGATGAAATCTTCAGAAAACCCACTCAATCAAAAATTACTCTTAAACCGTTGATAATCAAACGGAATGTAAACATGCATATGACTGATTAGATGATTCAGAGGAACACGTGGAATAAGACTCATAAATGTAATCATGAACGGAATCAAATATCTGTACACAATTTTATTGTAAACGAATAAGTTATACTCCGGTAGAATACATAAAATAACGCTGTATAAATCATCTTTGGTATAACTTATACGCTATTATATAGCCTCCACATTGCATTTTATAATTTCATTTACAAATAGACCATTAAATTGATAAATTCAAAGAGAACAACTTAACAATCGTGTACATATTTTGGCACAGTTACTCTGTAGACTTACACAACTTTACAAACATGGGTATCCTATTGGTTTCTCTTTCGGCTATACGGCACTAAACGAAAGTTTATAAAAAAATAATTATACAGAAAATTGGTTACTTCATTTCAATCGTATAAAATAGCATTCTATACAAACGAATTTTTACCAGCGTAATCTAAATTATGTACAATAGATCTTAATCTTTGTTTCGGTGTTTTCGCCGCGGCAAATTAAGCATAAGGCACTAGAATTTCTTGTTGTTCTCTCTGTTTCATGTACAATGAGTGAAATACCCGTACAAAGAACTTGATATTTAAATATAATATTATTATATAATTACTGGGTCCACAAATAGTCCTTTTTACAAAGACATATTTTTGCCTATTTTACTGCTACCGTTTCCTGTTTTTCCACAAATCTATGAAACAATGTATCATGTGATTAACTTGCTTTGGGCAATCAGTCATGGGAGTATGACCAGCAGTTGGAATCGCTTCGAGAAAGGCTTTCATCATGGTCTAAAACATGAAACATAAGAATACAGTTGATACTGAAAATGAAATGAAAATTATTTTCAAATTAACTAGATATCTTCTGAGAAAATTAAGAATTTGAAATATCTGCAGTTGAAAATAAATTAGAATTATATTTTAACGTTAATAAAACTACTGAAGGAAAAAATGTTTAGTGTGAATGATAATAGCAAATAT
The DNA here is from genome assembly GCF_041682495.2 of Bombus fervidus. NCBI lineage: Eukaryota > Metazoa > Arthropoda > Insecta > Hymenoptera > Apidae > Bombus > Bombus fervidus. The sequence goes on along the minus strand of NC_091523.1, from coordinate 4,830,488 downwards.
TTTCACCATGCTCCATAATCATAAAAGAATCACATAAAGTATTACGTATTATCTAAAGTAATATGAATATATGCATAAGTAAGAATTTTTTTAACTATTTTAAACTTATAAATTCATTAAAAGGATCTTCCAATATTTGATACAAGCCATTTAAATATAAAAGTATAAAATTAAGTATAAAATTTCATAAGAATTTACGCGTAATATATTTACATGATTCTTAGAATCTATCTGAGAAGAAGCTTGAGAAAGAGCAACGTACCCTCTCCATTTGGCATTCCTGCACGAGTGACACTTTGTTGTCCCTTAAACCATGTATGAGAAGCGTCGGCGTGCATATCCTTCTATGGAACACGTAGTCTCCTTCCGGCCAGACCATGCCGTCCAAAACGTATTTCATGTGCGAAGGCCATTGTTCTGGTGGCTCAGGGCCACAGTAAGGGTGTTGACGGCCCCTCGCGGAATATAATATATCTCTATGAAGGCCGCACATTAAAAACGGTGTCAGGATTGCTCTGAGGCAGCAGTGGCCGGCGCTTTCGGTACTGGGTGCTGCTAAAGCTGTCGGACCACCTCCGGATATCAGGACTAGCTGATGGATACTACTGTCGTACTTGCAAGCCAAGGCAGCTGCAAAACTGCATCTGCAATCAATAGAAAATGACACAATCGTTTTATCATTGCACGTGTGCAATATTTTCTTTGGTTTGAAGTCGAATCTTCTATAGATATTTAAAATGAAGTTACTGGCGATGATGACAATATATGTATCAAGATCGATAAAGTCTCATAAAATGAAAATAAAAAAAAATAAAAAAGAAAACCAACATGATATATTAGTTGCTTGTTTCATCCAGATGGGACAGGACTTGAATTCCGCCGAATGTCTTTGTGTAGTTAATACCTTTTCGAAAGTCTCATTAACGTAATGTTCCCTCCTAACATAATTCATACCGCGTGGACGCAACGCGTTTATTGCTGTCTTAACTCATTGCCGTAATCTATGTAGGATACAAATGTTAATTTTTCTAACTAAATCGGCGAACGGGTATTGGACCGTACTTGGTTCGTAGATATAGCCAGCGGCCTACATGTCATGTTGCAATGTCGTGTGAAGGATTAATACAACTTGCCTCTTTATTACGGCATCGTTTCGTGTAGGTCGTGATTGCCAGTCGAATGATCGTATTCATTAGCAATTTACATAATAAAAAAATTGAGAAATTCTCGTAGGATATCGTCGAACCGATTAGGAAGCCATGTCTTTTTTTTCTTATATACTTTAATAACCGCACTCATGAAACAACGTATAACTATAACACACATAGTAATGATAAATACCCCGATTAAAGCGATGCTTTCCACTTATCCACGTATTAGGGGAATATCATTAAAAAAAACGTGATGAACAAAATCGTTTACACGCTCTCCTAATACAAGTCGACATGCACGATGCGTTTTGCGTGAATCCATGAACCATTTTGTAGATGTACGAATAACGCGCAGATACAATTTACACGATATACCCACTCTTGTATATATTACAACCCTTCTCCCCTTCTTTTACTCTTTTTCTCTCTCTCTCTTCCTTTCTTTCTCCTTAGTCGGGGTCGAAGCGTGGATGACAATCCTCTAGCTTCAAAAACGAATCGATGATGTGTGCAACAATGACTTTGCAATCGGTCTTTGCAATCCGAATGATATTGTACCACTTTGACTAATCAAATACTTTGACACACGTTAGTGTTAATTCGAGAGTTATCGCTAAACGAAAGCTTGTTGGATAAGATTGAAATTAGTTAGCGTACTATAGCGTTAAAAATTATCTTCGCGATACACAGATAAAGCTTAACTGAATTTCTAATTTGATGCATGCTAACATGGATCAACACATTCCGCACAAGACGAAAATAACGAGTCTTTGTATATGTTCTACTTTAGTAGAAAGGTACAGGAATTGATTTATGTTTGCAAACAAGATAAAGGGTTTACACCTGTTACGTATGCAGATTAAACACGTATAATGATACATAATATTATAAGTAGTACGGTCCACGTTTCATGGCACGTGTATCATAAATTAATCCACGCACGAAACATTGTATGTAGTTACTATGTATTTCCAGTAACTTTCCATCACTGAAAAATGCACTTGTGCATTACAAAAATACAAGATTAGTAGTAAGGCGAAGAGCTTGCTTTATACCATCCTTGGTCTAATTACGTCCCAATGTATATCCGCCTAATCGATGCAAACGCAAGCGTTTGATACAATTTCACGAATAGATAGCAATAAAATTTGCATAGAAACGGTCGTGTTAATCTTTAGTAATAATTTAATCTATATACTATATACGCTCCTTTTAACGAGCACATGAAATTAAAAGATATATTTATCGATGCTATATATTGATTTCCTCATAAAGGGAAAAGGTCGGATCTCCTGAACAAGTGGAAAATAGTTCTATGAACCTAATAATTTTATTTTATTATTTTCTATTCATAAATACATTAAACGTATCGTCGATTAATAATGAAAAACAGAGAGAAAGTTAGTAATCGAAAAATACAATCCTAATCCTTCGACATCCTTAGCGAGTTATTTAATCCAAAGCAAAAACATGCGCATTTTACACCTAATAGAATTTCACTTTTCGCTTCGTATTTCTATCTCTCTCATTAACTTAGTTATGCATATTGTATATACATTCCGATACAATTTTCCCGGAAGAAGGTCGAACAGTTAGAAAAAGCGTTTAAACATTACGATATGGAGGAACAGGACAAGAACTAGCTAGAACGTGCATTCACAACGGGCATAAAAATGAATCGATCATCTCGACGAATTTGAAAAACTCGAGACACGCGGATTAAATGTGCCGTTCAGGTTCGCCCATTAGCCACTTCGACGGTTAAACGCGTACAGCTGACTAGATTGCTTGGACGCGCAACGATACAAACGTCAAGGAATTTGTAATCATCAGATATCCGATAAGACACTGTCTCGAGTGTACCCAGCGATTACGATACACCAGATGCTTTTACATAGTTAAAGACAAGTTACGCGATTACAACCAAGTTTTTATTAGTTACTATTATAAAATTATTTAATAGTAATGAATAGAGTACGAATGTTTATGCAAATTCAGATTTTTATAAATAAAACTAAGGGGATCGAACCTAACACGCTACCATAGAGTAGAACGTCCATCACCACAGACCCTACGGTTTGTTTTTTGTGACTAATTGAAATTTCCTGAACCTGTTGTGAAATTGAGGAATGTAAAATTGGGAGAAGATTGTAACAAAGCATCAGATAATCTACCGAGTGATAACGTGAATATAAAATCTTCTAACTATTGTAATAAGATCAAGTAACGCTAAATGAAAAATTAATCGGCAACATTTTAGTTAGGCACTATAAATTTTTGTTATCAAAGTGATAATTGTAAAGCGACTGCTATTTAAAGATGTATTAAAGGCACTATCGATGATTTCGACCGTGAAATGATCTCATTCGTAACACGCGAATGCACGCGACAATTGTCTGCTATTCAAGGATGTGTGTGAAATTTCATTGTATACCGACTGAGAACATTATTTGACTGATAGTTTCAATTTAATGAAATTTAAAACGAACCTTTGATGGGCTGGTATCTTGTAAATCTTTGTGAATTTTGAGTAAAGTTGAACGATAAAATCCGAAAAAAAAAGGAAATAAAAGAGAGATAATTACCCATAATTATGCGCTACCAGGACGCATTTCTGACCAGGCTTGAAAGCGTAGTGACACAGTATAGTATCTAAATCCTTGAGTAGCTTGCTAAAATGGTAATCTCTGGACCGTCCAGGTGCCGAGCTCATTCCGTGTCCTAGCATATCCGGCGCGATACAAGGATAACCCAAAGCAGAGAAATATCGAAGCTGGTGTTCGAAGATCTCCGCTGACGATCCGAAACCATGAAGAAACACGATCATTGGCTTCCGATTTTTTCGAAACGTAACTAAATCTCGAGGATTTTCCTTATAATCGATCGAGATGGCATTTTCCTCGATGTTGGGCCACGTCTTTCTGTAATCCTCGAGTTCGATGGACGCAGCGGCGGCTTCCTTCTTCATCTCGAACGTGCCCATTTTTTCGTTCCAACTGCTCTTTCCCAAAGAACACCGATCAGAATCGTAGTCGTGCGGGTTCGTGGTGAACTTTTCTCGCAGATTAGCAATCGCGTTACCCTTTTTGGCCCTGAAGGACGACTCGTTGCCATTGTCCTTGAATTCCAGCCGCAGTTTCTCGAAACTGGGCTCGTTAACAGTTTCCTCTAGCTCCTTCAGATCCACCGCGGGTACGCCACTCTCGAGATTATCCGTCGAGATATCGATTCCTCGAGCGGTTTGAACGCTCGAATCCTGCGGCTCGCTCCTTTCCGCATCATTCTTCCCGGTGACCTCCGATCTCTCGGTGCTTCGATCGTTGCTCGGCTGCTCGCCACTTCTCGGAAACACCATCTCCTCGTCTATTCTCTTTGTCGGCTGGCCCTGAGCATCGTTCTCCTGGCCACCTGTGCTCAAGTCTTCCCAACTGTTTCTCAAAGCCGTTCTACCGAGCTTCTCGTCGATGATCTTCAACAAGGATTGCTCCAAGCTCGGCTCCTGATCCGGTTGGAACTCGATAGTTTCAACGCTGTTTATCCCGGAATCAATACAATCCAGTTGCTCCAGAGTAACTTCCGTGTCGATCGATCGTCCTAGGTAGAAATCCAACGAGTCGGGATCGTTCGTCGAGCCGATGAAGCCGCGGTTTACATAGCCCTCGTTGCTGTCGCTTTCACGTCGCTCCAATTCTTTTTCGTTCTTTTCGATCCTTTCCGGATGAAACGAGAAGCTGATGTCGTTGAACGATTCCTCGGTATCGTAGGATTCCTCGTTTGCTGCTTTCCTTTTGTTCAACTTCTCTTTATCGTGACTCGATCGTTGTGACGTCGAACAATCGTTTCTCTTTTTAGAGCTTCTTACATCCTTGATAAGAGTGTCCTTCGTGCCTGCGACGTACTTCACCGTGTCGTCCAATATCTCTTCGAGGAGCACGTTGATGTACTTCTCTAGATCCTTCACGATTCTACTTTTGATCGTTTGCTCGTCCACCTGTTGATCGGTTGTATCAGAGGTAACTTGGTCGATTACCTTCATCCTGCTGATACTCTTATCCTCTATTTTAGCTGGTTCGTTTTCGGCTTCAGAAACTTGAAATTTCTGCAAATTTACCGACACCCTATGTTCGAGTTCCTCGATTGCGCGTTCGTTTTCCTCCGCTTCGTAGAGGCTCGTCCTAATCCTGTTCAATTCGGCGGAGATGATTTGTTCTTCGGCAGTACTTACTCGTTTCGATTGCCGAAAAGAGCATCTGCAGTTACTGGGTGAGTGAGGTCTTCTGGACCAACGGGTGAAGAAATTGTCAGCGATGGATTCAGGCCTCTCGTTCGTGTTGTCGTAATACCAGCCACTTTTCAAGGTTGGTTTCAGAATCCTTAAGGTTCGTCGTGATTCGACGATAAAGAAGTCGCAGTCGGGAAGTTCCACTTTACCTGGACCCACTCGATTTCTGTTTCTCCAATATTCGAAGAACTTTGTGTACCAAGGAGTTACCGATACTGTATCTTCTCCCTCTGTAGCCATGTTTTAAACGAAAATTCACTACTTTTTGCGATCATAAAGATTGCTTGAGTATTTTTCAACAATGAGATGTTATAAAATTCTTTGTCACGCAATGTTTAGGAACTGTTATAACGTTATAAATTGACTAATGTTCGTTAATAGTCGAGAAATTTACTAAGGATCTTCTTGTTCCCGGAATCGAGTTCCGATGTTAGCCTTCTGGTTAACGCGTTGTAAACTCCTTGCTTTGCTGTTCGCAGTACAAATTTGCCGCCTCACAGTGCTGTTTTTCTTCTTTGTGAATGGAGGCGAGCTCTAATCGTTGAATATCACGATAACGAAGTCGCAATTCGCTACGATGTTAAGTATTCTTACTTTCCATGACCCAAAATAGCAATTTACTCTATTTATGAATTTTCTAAAAATAATATAATCAAATTCTGTAACTCATAATTTCTCCAAAAATTCTTTAAAATTTTTCTCGTTTATAAATTTTCGTATGATTCGGTGGATATTTCCAACATCACGATATAATTTAGAGATGATATTTCCGTTTTTTCTTCTTTATAAAATGAGATTTTCATTAAACCAATAAGGCTCTGTCTTTTTACACAATGTTAGTTTTCATGTAACGGTAAATCGCCAAAAATGTGGGATGGTTGCGTATTTGATATGGGTATTTATAAGTATCTAATATTTATAAATATCCGTATACTACCTTTCCTCGATGCAATTTATGCCTATGCATCAGCGTGTACTCGTTGGAAACTGAATTCTTACTTATGCAGTCCACAGGCTTTCTAAATCGGCTGTAAGTTCTGCGTCTTTCCTCGCCTGTCTCCGATATCCAGTTCCGTCGTTTTTTTATCCTTTTAAATATTCCTCTCGTGACTTGTTCGTCACTTCTAACGAATCTCTTCGATTTTTCCTCCTAGCTCGATCGTTCCATCGAGTTGCGTGCCCGTAGCCTTGCAACACTTTTCCTGCAATTTTTGCAACCGTTGCTCGATCAAACACGATTTCCCCACGAAAAACGAAAGTAACATTTCTCGCGGCTTCTTGTGTTAAACAGTTTACGGCTCGCTGATTTGCCGATGATCGTTCCAACGTGGAAACAGCTAATTGCTATATCTAGTGTTTCGACCTGTGAATAACAAGTTTAATTAGATGACCAATGACCAAGTACCATATTGCTATTACTAATGCATATTGCATATCATACGATCTAATAGCGATATCAGAATTTTAATGAACGATTAAAACACCGATCGATAGGTAAATGTAATTTGCAATTAAGGAAAGTGTTGAGTGTTTCGATGTGAGGAGATCTGCATCCTGATATAAAAATATTTATAGAGGATTTCTCTTTTATTTTATTTTATATATTTCCTTGGAAGGCAATTGTGACGCTAACTACATAAATAATATAATAAAAAGCAACGGTATGCATCTCCGATTGATTTTTAGACTACTAAATATATAAGAGAAGGATTTGGAAGGGAAAATATTGGATTCAGATCATTAATCGTAAAGATCGCAATTTGATTTGATACAGTTACGTGTTCTTAGACCACTGATCTGACTGTGTGCATTCCAAAAACGAATCTGGTAAAGCGATAAGACTAAAATTTTTATAAAATAACTCTCATAAGTATTAATGATAAATCTGCTATCTTCTAACTTTCTTGACTAAAAATCTTGTAATATTGCAAGATAGGAACTAAGAACAGAAAGTAAGCTACAGCAAACATTCTTCAATAATTGTTCTATGCTATTTTTTGGAAAATCGAATAAACGCTTTTATTATTTCATTCGTTACATTTAGTTTGTGTTATAAAACGTTTAACAAATATTTCTAACTTCGTCCGCAATTTTTACATAATGCACTTTTTTATATATTCAGTCTGACTATGAGATATAAATATTCATACTCCAAAAAATAAACAACGTCAAACGCTTATTTAAACTGCTTACGTTGATTATTTGCAAACTTGTTAATAACTGCTACATCGATTGACAGTTTTCAATAACACGTTTTTCTAATACCGTTTTCCGTTTTTCTTATTCTATGGGCGATTATTATGGACGATTCTTCTCTCGAGCAGAACAATTACAGAGCTCATTACCCCGATCTGCAAACGATGAGCCAATTCTTATATCGCATTTTAATGTCATTTCGCATAATAGATGCACGAATGACGAATGCGTACATGAAGTAATAGCAAAATAACAGAATGTATACCCCGAAAGATAATTCTCATTACATGCCATACAGGAGTCGTGCATAATATATATCGCGTAGTTTCAATATACCGATATCCAAATAACGGATAACGAGAGAATAGTTGGGCTCGTTCTCTAAAGTTTTTACGCGGCGTGCGAGGTATGATAATATGATGTATAGTGTGAAGTAAGGCGTGAAAACTAGAAAACTATGTGGTGGTATAGTGATATATACAGAGTAATCGATTTGAAACGAAATAATTGCTTTATATCGCTTTATAGTTAAAAATTTGAAGAGAAGGATGTGATAAAAATAATTTTGAAGCTTGAGATTTTTTAAAAGGTCTATCGTTTTCTAGAATATTCGATTTTTATTCCCTGCAAGCTTAAGAAAGAGAAAATGAACGTATAATTCCAGTTTAAAACCGCAGGTTTGATATATTTATGATACCGTGCAATGTATTGTGTCACAATGAAACATCAGATACTCCTTTTTATCAGAATCTATACAAATTAGATGATAGAAAGTACTACACGTGTGCTTCCTAATTATTCCTATATCAGGAGTGAGAGTATACTTCGATGCTTTATGCCCATTATCCTTGATATAATTACGTCTACGTTCCACATCCATTATACAGGTTATTCGAATAGATCAGCTCTCAGTATATACAGTGTTACTCATCGAACTATGGCTGTTAGATTGTTCAGCGTCCAGAACGATATTCCCGAATGTAACCGAACATACGTACGCGCATCTAAATAAGATGAATTTCAACTTAAATAGAAGGAGTAGAATAGAAGTGACATCACGAAATAATAGTTACGAATATTACACATCTCTGACAACTGTACAATGTTAATCGTAACAAATAAAACTCAGTTTCTAGTTTCGCGTTAGCTTGACAATAATATTCTGCTTATGTGGATTGTTCCAGTGGGCAGAAAAAATGTTGCACACATTGAGACTTTGAAACGTGTACGCTGTTAAATCGTTTGTTTGCATTCGTTTAACACAGCGTACGATACTCGTTTAACGCTGGAGTTGTGGCGAACGTTCATTATTATACTTGCCCTTTGAACTTTGGCTGCCGACCGGTTCATTTCCCCGCGGTGGATACGCACGATAGGTAGCACACGTTGGCGAAGTGTGGTTTAAAATTGACTGCAAGCTCTTCCCATCCCTCGATACTGAAAGACCACTTGTTGCTCGGTTTCGCCAGTGATTCTCACTTGCGAAGTCACGAGTTATCGTTGACAAGTCCGGAAATCGTCTTTAACACGAAATACGCGCGACAATCGGTACACACTGCTCCTCTTCATCCAATCTCTAAACGCACGCATTAAACGTCAATTGACACTTCTCGGCGCGCAGACTGTTCTTGCAAGAAAAAATCGAGCATGAAGAAGGCGATCCGCGAGGGGCCACTTTCACGAGACACGAGAGCCGCCCGACGGGGGTACACATTGAGAATTCATGTTCACTGGCTCGGTTTTTACGGCCGATTATCCACAAGAAAAGAGTTTTTCGACACGCACGGTCGCGTGTCAGTATCCACGATGGTTCTTGGTGATGATCGGAACATTCGCGAGAAGATCGCGTCACCACGACCGAGAGCAGAATGATGGCGATCGTCCAAGTACACCGTGTCGCAGAGCCGCGTTAACTGTACGCACGCCGAGGTAGCGCGCATTTTCGTGGGCGTGGAGCGGTGAATTAAAACGGGAAAATTAAGGACGATTGACACTGAACCGCCGCACATCGGGTCACGGCGGCCATTGCGCGTCCCGAGGCATACGCACGCCGCCGCTCACACGAGACAGCGCCACCCCACTTCGCACGCTTCTCTACACGGTGTCCCACCAGTTTCCTCCATGCTTTTCAAAAGTATGCGTTTCACCTACTTTACGTAAGCATTCCTCCTTTATTTCACTAATAATAAAAGTAACGTTTTACAAAAATTCATAGACTATTTTCTTTATTTTCCATAACAAATTCGATAAAGCGTCCGATTTACCGTTCGCAATTGAGATGCTAGGTTAAGAGAAATGGCGGGATAAAGGTAATATGTACGTATTTAGTACTTATATGTATATTTACATAGTTGATACTTATAATTATCAATAGCAAAGGATTATAATATTAATTGCGATTAGATACATAGCGTGAATAATATTTTCAAAAAGTTGCATGGAGTTTTCTCAAGATTTTCCGAAACCATTTTTATATGCATAAATGCTACTGGCTTCGCATAGTGTAAAAATTTCGTTTTGCAATTTTCTTCGTTAACATAGTAATGTACATAAGACAAGTAATCGTAATTCTAAGACACCCAATATATTTAGCTGGTCCGGTAAGAATCCATTGCGTTGAAAGCGCAGCGTGTTGTTCGCTACCACGGTGCCCGTTACTTTTCTGCTGTGCTCACGTCATAGGAACTGAGGCTCGATCCCCTTCCACTTTTCACCATCAGTTTTGGAGCCATAGTTCCATCAGTTATCAATACACATATCCATCATCTTTTTACTAAAATCCGAATGGAAATGAAGAAACTAAGAAATTTATTACTAAATATGAACTCTTTGGCAGATCATTTGAGTTTTATCTTAACAATTTTTAAAGCATATATTGCGCTCCATGTAGTATTGCGCATATAGTATTCGAAAAAAAGGTTTTACTCGATATAGCCATGACGCTCTGATTTTTCGTGGAAATAAAATTTATGCTACACAGTAATTGTAAAATGAGAATACGCAATGCACACATCGAAAGCAGTAAAAACTTAGTTCCAGTAGAAAATATGATAATAATATAAAATAATTTCATGTGTTCGTAGAATTCTCTTCTTCTGCGTTGCTTTTAAGAAAGTCTCAGTCAATTTCTATTCAATTTATCGTGAAATTGAATAAATGAGTAAATTCAAATTGAGCATATAATCGGTATTTTTTCAACAAACGCGTAGTCGAATATATAAGAGTGTTATTGGGTGAAACTAAACGTTGCTCAAATTGCTCTCTTATAATTAAGCGTTTATAGCTATAAAAATTGCGCAGCAATAGGGATGAAGTCATTGATCGTGTTAAGTTTCATTGGGTTTCTTCGTTTTAAAAAATTCGTGAAATGTTCCTGAAACATGCGCTGAAATCTTTCACATTAAAAACAAAAATCCAATGTTCAGAGTAAGGCTACTCAAAGTTGAATATAGAATATCGGCACGTATAACGATGTGCTTCCGGTGATCGAACGGTACTAAGAAAATGAGGTTAAACATTATTGGTAATGTTAAACTTTTCAGGTCACAATAAACGGTCCATATATGTTATAGGTATATATTAGTTCCACATTATACTGATATCATATTTCGGTAGATATTCCATGAAATCAGTAACTACATTTTTACATAGATTAAAAAAGATACTAATTGTGAAAATTTTATTTTCAAAATATGTAGTACCATAGAGATTGTGTGCTCATGTTAGAAATTAAATCGAACAGATGTACTATCGGTTCGTTAGTTTCTAGTTGTTTCTATATTTTGTTTTTGTACTTTCTTCATTCTTCTTAATCGCACATTGACTTATGACAAAATGTCAATAATTCCCGCATTTACGATAAAATCGTATGTTCGATTAGGAAAAGCGTACATTATTATTCTCATCGCCATCTTTGTACCGTATGATCGACGATTAAAATTATTTTCAGTGACTGCAGTACGGGACCGTAACCTAAATTATTGCAAACGCTAATACATATTTTTTGTATTAGATTATAATAATTGCAAAATTCATTCTACTTCTTTTCAATTAAACGATTCTCGCGACATTTGTGGATACCACTCGCTACAGAAATCTTCACGGTGCATTCGTTAGATTAGAGATCACCCTTTGTAGTCTAATAATCGTTTTAATCACATCTATAGAAACGTGAATGGTTTTGATAAATAATTAACCTATTAACTGAATGCAGTGTAAACTGAAAATTTTTTCACCTTATTATCTAGCATAGATTCGCAAAAAAAGCAACGCTTTCTTCAAGATATCTGGTAGAATGCTTTATAGGTACCGATAATTCACATGAGTAAAAGAAACGATATAAAACATATATAAAAGCGTTACAAGATCTGACAAATGTGTCAATGTTACCACAATATGTACTACCACAATATGTACTACGAACCTAGGAAGGCACTGTAAAAAAGAAACACAAGTACCACATACCAGTCTGTGACTTACGGTCTGTAAATTTCATGCGCATTGGTAGAAATGTAACATACAACGCGATTTTTATAAAAGTGATGGAAAACGGAAGTAAGTATCTTTCCAATTTTAACAAAAAAAAAAAATATATATATATAACTTACACTTCTATTGTGTGCATATAATTATTAATTTGAATTTAGTTAAAAACGACACTTAATAATGTAGTAGGTCTCAGTGGAAATTGAAAAGGAGTAAAACTATCGATCCTGCTCTTTTATCAGAATTTGAGAAAAAAAAGAATAAGTTAAATATCACCCGATCCATGTACTAACACTGTTTATAACATTCTACAAAGCGTACTTATTCCGTAATATATGCATAGTTAACCCTCTTACTTACAATTTCTGCACGTTATCACACAAATATTTACTACCTACGAACGTTATGCAAAACGTGTTATTATCACATCTTGCACCGTTAGGTATCTGTGACAAAGAAATTCCTTTCGTTGCTCGCTCGAAAATCATATCAGGAGTAAATAGGAGGCTGTTATCAAATGTTTGCCGTTTCCACCATATTTATGCAATTATGCGTATAAAGTACAATCACATATCGTGCACCTCCCTAGCAAGAATGAAAGATTGGCGCCTATGACATTACTTTCTAATTCGCATTCCAGGAAATAATCACATCTGATTTCGAATTGATTATGAACCATAAGCCGGTAATGTAGAACGGTGGGATAAAACATTATAGTTCGTTAAATTTCAGTTTAAAAAGTGATGCCAAGCATTTTCAACTTTCTTTCAGCTAAAATCTATTCCGTAAAGGGTTTTTAAAGTTTAATCTTGCAAGAGAAATTTCCTTCATTATTTTGCGTTGTTGAAAAAATTTGGAAATGCAGTTATTATAATAAAAAAAATTAATAAATATGTAAATATAAAAAAATAATGTAATAAATCTGAAAATATTATATATTTATAACTTTTTATTAAAGATTAACGAGAATACGAAGATAAAACTATTTCTGAAGTGACCAAGCTTTGTGTTTGATTCGTGCGCGTTTCCAGTGAAGCGGAGAAGTGATTTCAGCGGGGCGATGCACGATAAGCAGTGCAAATTTGTCATGACGGTAGAACCGTGGTGAAAAATTTACACGTTAAAATATTAGCTTAGGGCTAAGAGCACGACGCCGTCCTTTTTTCGGCGCAAAAATCTATGTCTCTAATGGAGGGGTTAGGTACGGTGTTGCAGGTCGTTTACCTAACAGCAAGTAATATGGGTATAAAAGGACGGTGGAGTCGTGGCAGGCGACTATTTCGTTAAAATACCTCAGGATGCAGCCGCGAACATTCTGCTTTATTGCCGTTTTCGTTGGTTACACCGTGTTTGTGTACTCCGCCCTCGGTACACCGGTCGCGGTCACAGAGGCAGCCACGTCGGAAGAACAAAAGATTCTCCTCGATTGTCAGCACTCGGATTACAGAACCTACATAAAATGCCTGCGGAGGCAAAAGAGACATCACCCCATACATGGGGATTTCGGTTAGATCAGACGACTTTTCTATGGAGCGATAAAAGTGATCAAATTGGTTGATGGTTGATGAAACTAGAATTTAGTTGTATCGATAGTTGATTATAAAACAGCGATACCGATATCTGTTTATTTCTTTTTTACGTTTCATCTTCTTCTTTATTAGGTATCTTTGTTAATAAAAGGAGAGCTTAAAAGCTTCAGTAGCAAAAATAGTGACTTTTATTGATTACAAATATTAATTTTGTGTCAAGTCCTGATTCTTATTTGCTTGAAAATATGTTCTTTAAACATGTAAAAATGCAAGTGCAAAAAATAATCTTTATTCTAAAGAAAGGTAGTAACGTTTTAATGTGTGCTTTGTGAAATAAAACAAACCTTCCTAATTTGAAATTTAAATGAAAGAGATTGAGCGAGGGGAAGTTAGCTTTGTCAAATCTAAATTTTCAACTCTTGTGCTGTGTACAGTGTAGACTGAAGTATTTTTCCTTCGTCATATAAGTACTAACAATAAGATATTCTGTCTATATTTTTCTTTCCTACTTTTCTTATTCAGAATTTTTGCCAAATTATTTCAAATCAATAAATATTATTATGAATTTTATCAAGATCATAGTTGTTTGGAGTCGTGCGTGAAGAAATGCCAGACAGAATACGTGACAGATTCATGTGAAAAGAAATGTGGTCATTGTTTGAAGAAAACAAAGCATAAGCTTCAGATAATCACAGAATACGAAAACGACTGCATTTCTGGAAATTGCACTGGAACTAGTAAAAACAACGATCATTCAGGAAATACTAATTTCACCACAAATATCGAAATCCATAACGTTATTGGCAATGGAAGTGGAACGTGTTGTCGTAAGTAAACGATCGTTTTGTTAAACGTCTAAGTTCAAAGATGAAATTCTTATGTTATTACTATGAGTACTTCGTTTAATTAGCTACTTGTCAACCACCAGTTCCGTGTGGTTATGAGCCCCCCTGTCCTCCACACATATGTCCTCCGTATTGGAATCCTCCTCGACCTTATCCGCAGATTACAGCACAGCCTTCTATAGGACTAGTCTTTCTATTAATGTTTGGATGTCAATATACTAATCAATGGCCTTGCTCCGATCAAGTAAGCCTGGTTTAAATATCATAATTTTATATCCATGACGTATATTCCATCAAAGAAAATGTGTCAAAAATTTAGTTTAATGTTACTTTTATTTTTTTTTTTTTTACAGTATATAAGAAATCCAATAGGGCCAATTGATTGTTGGGGTTGTTTATATCCACAGATGCAGGTTAGGTGCGACGTGTCTTGTTATAATATAGCGATACAGAAGCAGTATGGTGGTGGTGGCATAAGTGGTGAGTTCGATAGATAACGCAATGTGTAATATTATCATTCCTGATAGGATATCAAACTATTAATTTACAAAAATATCATTCTAAATAGATTTTAAGTTAATGTATGGTGTTTTTCTCTAACTTTCACTGCTCGGAGAAAAATGGTAAACGTTTTTGTAGCATTTAAATATTACAATTGTGAGAAAACGATAGATACGAAATGGACAGGAAGATCGCATTGTTAAAAAAAAATTAACTTTTTAGATATTGTATAATATTAAAACTAGAAAGTTTATGAATTAACTTTTGGAGAACACGTATAGTGGTTATAATAAATATTTTTATTTTCAGGTACCCTCGGATAATAAGCATAAAAAGTTCAATAGTATGTTATTACGGAGGTATAACAGCTATAAAAGTAGAAACATAGAAACCAAAATATAATACTTATAAATATATAATAAATATAAATAAAATATAATTACATTAATTTATGGTTTCTGTACTTTAATTTAGATATTATAATAAATAAAGAATTTCTTTGTTAAAACTGTCTGATTTAATTGAACCTATGAAAGGAGAATATCTTCGGATATGTGGTATACATAATAAAATTATGTGTTAAATTACACTATAGAGAAGAGTCTTAATTCTTTATAAGAATTTATTAATATTTCTATAAAATTGTGTTCAGAAAATAGTTGATGTTAGGAGTTTAAAAAGTCCTACCCACACGCACATCACTTCATCGTCATCGCTTCAAGACATTCTGCGCCCATAGATGCAACCTGTTTAACATGAATGTAAATGATTGCATACCATAAAGGATGTGTAGAATACTCTAATCGTAAGTCCTGAATATGTACATAGGCCAGCGGTTTTCAACCTGAGAGGTGCGCCTCCTAAGGGAAGCATCAACATTTTTTAATAACATATTAATTTTCATACCATAATATCTACTATAATAAATAAAACTTCATATCATAACACAGCTTTTTTTGTAATAAAGTTTTTATTATTTAAAAATAAAAGGTTATTTTTTAAATATTTTAT
This sequence comes from Bombus fervidus, assembly GCF_041682495.2. Lineage (NCBI taxonomy): Eukaryota > Metazoa > Arthropoda > Insecta > Hymenoptera > Apidae > Bombus > Bombus fervidus. The sequence goes on along the minus strand of NC_091523.1, from coordinate 4,814,488 downwards.
AAAAAAAAGTAAAACTTATTTCCACGCCTTCCTAAGTTTTTTTTTTCGGGGAGGCGTTGTAGCATAAAGGTTGGACACCGCTGACTTAGACGATTATACTTTTTAAATATTTTAACGTTTGTACGGTTAACTTTTCTAATAACAAATTTAACTTCTCATATTAGCTTCTTTGATATCTGTATATACAATGTAAAAGAGGCAGATCTATTGAGTGAAAAATTAAGGAACTCAAAAGTCATTGTTGCACGAACTTATGATCAACCTAGGTAATTGTAATCTCAAATACCATTCGTGTAACAAAGACTCAATAAAACCATCGTATTTTATCTGTTTTTCGAACTTCTTCAACGCCCTTTTCACAATCAGAATGGGACACCTGTTGATTGAGCAGAACCTTTACTTGGAGAAATCTATTTGCCTTGGACATTTTGATCACGTGTCTGGTGTAGGTATCGATCGGTTTTTAGCTGAGACATGTTCCGTTTAAAAACCGAGAGCCGATACAAATGTCAACATCAGGTTTGCACTAGCGTTTTGTTTAACACTGATACGATATTGGTTTAGGTCTTAACCAGGAGTGAAATAGTAAAATGGCAAGGTGTTTTCGTGGCAATGTTTCCGCGAGGACGGTAATTGATGATGATCTCCTTTGTTGGACTAGTGATCTCCTGCGGAGGAGCGAGACTTGATGCGTCAGGTGTCGGAAACAGGTGCTGGATTCACGATGATCGGAGCACGGCGCGGTCTTCCGTTCTGTTCAGGTGCACCGTGCTGAAACATACTGCTATTACAGTTTACGATGAGGGCTAAGAAAACTGACGGAATTGTTTCTTGCGTTTAAGAGCGCAGGTGAAACGAAACGCGTACGACTACGCCAAAGGCCAATATACCTATATTGCACGTATATATTGTGCCTGAAGTTTACTCTGGTATAAAACTGCTAACAGTAATGGATTCTATTTTATTCCAGTCGACGTTATAACAGTCAATGAACTTCGGGGTAAACTATCGTCGTTCTATTGCTCTGACGACCACTACGAGATCGGAACATTATCTGTCGATTTCAACAATAATCACCGATGTCTTATGGCTTGGAAGAATGGAAATGTTGCGCGTATGTATATATTTCATACCATTTATTTCATCCCCTTAGAGACTAGATTAAGTGAATTGTCAAAGCAAATTGCATTTTATCGACGTTTCGATCTTGTTTGCGATCTAATTTAAAGGCTGTTGGATAGCTTTGTAGATGAATTAAACGTGGCACGCATTTTATAGATATGAATAGAATAAAAGAGAATTTTTTTATTATCATCGTTCAATAATTTAGCGTTTACGAAACAAAGCGTTCTTCACATTTATGTACCTTACCTCGATCGATTGGCGGTTAATGAAATTTGCAAGTGGCGAAGGAACATGTGTATATATAGTTTAATGACTTAAGAAGATTGTAAGTCAAATGAACCATCCGATTGAAAATATCTTACAAACACATACCTATTACATGTTTCGTAATACGATGGATAATGTTGGATAATAGCGAAAGTGGTCGCAGCATTCAGCCGTGGGAATGGCAGCTTATTTCTCCTACTCGCACATCCATTCGAGCTGTAGACGTATTCTTTTCTAGGCAGAAGCTAGTATTACGACAAGTGTTCCAACGTCGTCTCTCAGAGAAGATTCGCGACCGCAATATTTTATTGATCTTCCAAGAAGCCCATTGTATTCAGGAGATTTTTTTATCATGTACAGATATGTGTTTCTCTTTCCTAAGTCCTAAGCATTTTCTTTGTTATACGAAATAATTATTTCCGTAAATGTATTTAAAATATAAACTGCAAATATGAAACGTAAGTGTACCTCTTTGGACTATTATTATTCTAATCTCCTTATTTATAAGGATGAAGTATAATGCTAGTAAAACATCATAATTATAGCTATAATTTTGGCGATACGGTAAGGTTTTTTACTTACATATGATGTGTATACATTATTATTGCAGTGTTAAGTATCTGACGCTGCGTCAGCTTTGCGCTATTCTGCTTTTTTATCCTTATCATAGGAAATGTTTACCTTGTTGCAAAACGATAGAAATTTTCAATAATACATTTATAACGAGGCTACCATGTCTAGTAAGCTTTAACATGATATTGTGTATTGTTCTTAACATTAGATCGTATATGTATTTTCTTTGGAATTACACAACCGATCGTGTATGAATCTATAGAAAGTTATTGGAAATAATTTTCTCTTCTTTGCATGTGTCATGAAAACTTGTGGTATCACTTTTGCTTAATCGTTGTTTCTGTATAAATCACATGTACGTTACACGCACATCTAATTATTTATTATAGAGTTATGTAAGATTTAGTACTCAAGTTTGTAAGAAATGTAATCTATATTTCGTAATCGTATGTTTGCGATAACGCGATCATAAATCTTTTAACGAGATAACAATAAGATAATGGAAAACTTAAACTCAAGTATTTTATTCATAAACTGCTTCACGTCTAAACAATGTTATCTAAAAATACAATAGAAAGTATAATCGAAAGTGGGCTTAGGTATTTATTTGTGAAGTGATATGTATCGGTTGTAGGATACTTTCGCGAGTAGATACTAATGTCATAATTGTATTGTTACAGAAGACAACTGGTTTCTGCTCGAGAGGTGTCATCAGCGAGCATTCGCCGTGCAAAGTCTCCAGACAATAAGTTATTTTATTCGTTCCTTGCGATGTTACACAGAATGAATCGAACGCCTTCTCTCGGAACAATCAAATTTACTACGGAGTACCGTCCATGCTGCTCCAGGAACGAGAGATCCTTTCTTCCTGTCAAGGAATCGTTTCACGCAGTGTACGCTTGATGCCAGGATAAGTATCGTTATCTTCCTGAGGTCAGTAAGTCTGGAGACGGAGGAATAATTTTTGAAGTTTTCGAGATCTACATTTCTTAAAATAATGTTAGTAAATCGACTGAACATTCTCTCTTTGTTTCTTTCTAGAGATAATATTACTTTTTTCGGTAATTATTTAGAAAGCTACCGCCATCTTGGATTTGAATAACTTTTTAAATATTTTCTTTTGCATGTTACAGCCGGATCGAAATCCAAGATGACGGTAACTTTCTAAATAATTCTAGTCTTTTCTTATAAAATGTCATGCATGCGATATTGAAATAAGATTAAAAAGATTGTAAGGAATATGCATTTTACAATATTCTATATTTTGTAACTATACAATTTAAACTGCGCTTCACTGTTGCTATTTCAAATATGCTCAGCTGATATCCGACTCGATATAATATCGTTCGCTCGCCGCACTGCGCGGTCACGGAAAGGAATGGCCCTCCTGCGAAGGCAAGGGCAAGGGCCTCGTTGCCACCCGATCAGATAAACATCCACCGTTCCTTGTCTTTTATCTCATGCCTTTGTATTTTACGTGACATATTGCGCATCCTTCCCAAATATGTCCTCCCCAAACAGTCACTCGTTGACTCTCGAAAATATATTCCAAAGATTAAGTTCCTCAAAAATGAAGAATAATGGGACTGAAAATAAAGAAGATGGAAAATGGTCTTTGTTTCCTTAATTGAGCTAGTAACATAAGCTAAAAATGTATTGTATAAATATTAAACATATTAAAAAGATATTGTTACAAATACAAAAGAAATTCTATACATAGCAAAAATGTTCGATGGGAAGTAATTTTGCTTTCATCTCATAGGAAACACAGAACTAGATCTTTTTCGTTAGAAGTACTCTTGCATATAGTCTTACGACGTTTAATCCCGTTAGAAAGTGCAGAATCGAATCTTTTTCACTGGGAATGATCGCAGCATCCTCCTCGGTAATGTTATGATATTTAATTCCATACGGCATACAAGGTAGAGAATCTTTTTATCATGGATGATTTCAAGCGCGAACATAGCACGATATAGTAATGTCAGGGCACTTAATCCTATAGAAAATATGGAATTGGAATTTTCGATTAGAGGCGATTGCAACACCTTTGGAAGTAATGTGAATGATTTGAAAGAGGAAGTGCCTATCTTTTAGATTACATGGTGTATCATACAGATGCTTATGTATGTAATGTTGTAAAAAATATACATCGAATAGCGGACTAAGTAAGCCAATAATATCTCTCGTTGAACAATCTCTTTCAATCTTTCTACACTATTTTCTTCATCGTCGTTATAAATTACGGAACGTTATCTAAATACATATGTAGTATCGTGTAAGTACACGAGCATGGCATTATTCATCGATTAACCATAGTCAGTATAATTTTAAATAGTTTATTTCCATAAACTTCTAAACACTTTGATGTTCGTTTTCCTCAAAGTGTATATGAAACATTGAATTATGTTAACATTGTATTTATCTTCTATGTAGTAATTAAATAATTAAACGATTTGAGTTTCAATCTAGTGTTATCTGCGAGCGATTAGATTGGTGTATTTATTGTCTTCATTTGATTACATTTATGGTATGCGATATGATGGAGTGAGTAATCTGTGAATATCGAGTGTCCGAGTGTCGAATGGTAAAGATCAAATGTTTAACGTTTATGTTAGAATATCGATTGCGATTATATAAATGTATATCTTACGAGCAAAGCTAGAAAAAATGTTTCTACAAATATTTTCTATTGCAATACACAAGGAAACGTTAAGATAGTATACATAATTTTCATCGATCAACTTGAAAGCATTCTATCCATACTTAAAGTATGACCTAACTTTGTCGAGTTTATGGAACAAACATCGATAGGTCATCCAAGAATTCGCGCAGTTAGCTTTTTTCCAGTCACTCGAGTTCAAAATTCAACGAACGTCTGCACAGATCCTGGATATCCTACTTCCGTCATATTGTGCAGTAACAGTATACTCCTCTTTGCCCCCATGAAGAAACTGGACATTAAATTTTCATGGTTCAGTGCCATTGAACGCGAATTTTTCTGGAGAACTAGATCCACGCTGACGACGCGACGGGAACGTCCCCAGGGGAGGCCGCGGGGGCCCTCAAAGAGGCCGCGCCGCATATGGCACGCGCAAACGGCTCGAGGAGCTGCCAATTAAACAACCTACTCGTATCCTAATACACAGGTATGTACACGTGTATGCCACACCTTTAGCCTGTCTTCTTTTCCGGTCACCGCTCTCACAACTATTGGTCGAAAAATGTAACGCGCCCTTGCACAATAGCGTCTTCCGTTTCGGGGGGTTCTGCCTCGAAGCTTCATGGGAGTCCACAATAGTTTCTGAAGGAGTTTAATAACGTTCCTTTATGCGATGTTCGCGTTCGCTGAATGGAAGTAATGCTCGCAAACTTTGCAAATGGAATGCATGAGTTGGAAATTTAAGGTTTCAGCAGATGATTGCGTTTGAGATGATATATTTTAACGTTCTTTATGTTATCGACAATTATTAGACGGTTTAGATTGTTTAGATAGTTTAGTAGACGATTTAGTTTCACAAACCTACTTTAATCTCACATTTTCATATTTAGCAGTTGAAAGTTATATATTAAGTAATATATAATGGCTTCGTTTTAATCTAAATACCTACCATTTATCGTACGTTTTCCTTCCTGCAAAATTTGTCTACTTAAACGTGAATAAATAGGACTAGAGGGTAATACAAAGATATTTTTAAGTCAAAGTTAATCGTTGACATGTTTTATAAGACCGGGACGATCCGAGGCTATCTAATAAGCTTTTAAAGTTTATTTAAATTTTATAACATTAACTTTTTAAAATTATTACATTAATTATCTTGTTTGTTTGTTAGATAAAGAATTAGTTTGTTACAAAATATTTCTATGATAGATACAAAGGGTTTATTCTACATTATAGAAATATGCTTTCATCGTAGCGAGAAGTTTCAACCATGTTAAATTTAAAATTGGATGTCATACATGAACTAATTAAGCTACTCCTACAGACGAGAATGAGAAATTTTAGCATGTCCAAATTTCAATTTGCAAGAGAAAAATGATTAATACCAAAAGTATAACGGAATAGAGAGCCATCAAGGTATAGAGGAAGATAAGGTTGTTAGACCCTGATGATTTCGAAAAAGCGCTTCAGGCATCGCTTCTCCGGGATGTTGTTCGGTAGAGAATGTAAGGATCCACTCGACCGTGAAACGATTGGTTATATTTAGCATTGTTAAGAATGAATGGAAGTTCGTTGAAATTCGTTTCTCAAAGGGTTGCACTGATATGCTCTACAAAGATGCGCTACTTCCCTGTGAAATCCTTCCCTTTGAAAATGAAAATTATTATATATGAAATACAAAAATTCAATTAGTTTATAATTTATATAATTAAGATATTATGATCATTAAGATATAAATTTTAGTGTTGATATTCTCGGACATGTGTAATAAAACGTTACTTGAAAACGGGAGAAATTTGTTTGATTAGGTTCATTATACGGAAATTACCTAGTTGTAAAAGTTCCATAATTAAATTTTATTGCCAATATTCTTCCTACAAACATCTACAAACTATGCATACAAATCACCGTTAACGGTTACGCTTAAAATTCATCCGAACTTTTTCACAATGGTTTATTCTTGGTGCTAGTTAATGGTAACACCTCATAAAATTTGTTAATCTGTTTTTAAACAAAATTAGATATCGATATCGTTTATAATACATATAATAATATATATAATAATATGGGTATCGATTAGATATCGTTATATAAAACAATATTTTCAAATATGCATACGGTCGGGAGGTATGCGCGATACAACAATTACTGCTATACGATAATAATTTAATGAGATATAAAACGAGAGAATCGAACGTTATAACGACAACCGAACCTCTGGAATAAGAACAAATAACAAATATATCAGATAGTGGTAATAGGACCAATTACCGTAGATAATTTTATAAAGGAGTAAACTGTTATAGCGATTGCATATTCGAGAGTGGAAAATTTAATGGTTCGTATAGATCAACGGTTCTTTACTTTTGTTTACCACGGACTCCTTATAAATAATCTTTTATTGTTGCGGACCTCCAAAACCTAACTCAAAATCCAAATCCGTCGTGTGCCAAAAATAAATAAGACACTCGTCAACAACCATAAAATTTGGAGAGAAGAGATTCGTTAAAAATATTTTTAAAAAACACGAACATTTCACATTAACTGAAATCTCTGCATAGTACGCATAAGATCAATAAACGGTATATTCGATTATTTTTATTAGGATAATTTTTCGAAGACGATATTATAGAAACTCAGCATGCTAGATTTGCAGGATTACATGAAAGGCGTTTGGTAGGTCTCCCTAGTAAAAATGTGATCGGTGATATAATCTTTCTCGCGTTTTACCTATGTCACCTGCCGAGTTCATCAACGCAAACTGTTTGAAATAGACGACATCTTATCTGATGTCGAACACAATGAATTAACGAAGTATTATTATGCGGATTGAAATTTGATGTGCAAGATTGAACGGCTGCGCTCGGTTCTTAACTAAACGCATTGAACACGAATCGGATCAAATGCGGAGGCATATAAAAATTTCTCAAATTCACAATGCAAACGAAAAAAGGGGGAATATTCCTCTTGAAGATGGAGAATTTTTCGAAGCGTCGAAATAATGGTTCTATAACGTTTAACGAGACGATCGAATAATATGTACATAAAGCCCCGAGAACAGCAGTTCTCCATGGTGCATTGGCGCATCTTAGAAAATTTTACATGCACAGTTATGTAGGTGCAGTAGATGCATACAATAGCAAACGGATAGGTGAATGTTGAGTCGAAGCTTATTAGATACGATCAGCTAGTGCTAGAAATGTGCATCTCATTATCGCTCAGGGAAGTATATATCACACTTCTAATTAATAACGTGGAACCCACGTAATAGCCTCCGTTTGAAACACTACTCCTAAGTTCCTAACACAAGTTCCTAATTTCTAATAGCTTTTTCAAACTCCCAGATAAACGCTTAAGTCAAGGTTAAACCCTAGTGTATCTGTTTGCTAGTTTGAATTTGTGGATGATTTATAACATGATCCAAACAGTCTTGACTGATTGGTTTGTGGATTATGGCGAGTGTACAGTTCGATACAATATCGATGGCGAAAGAGATGTGCTAGGTGTGGCCAGCCAGAAAGACTGTATTTGCGGCCGTAAACCGCCGCAATACAGATAAAATGCAAATTCGCTTTGGTACCTCAGAATTGCGACTGGCTATTCTTCAAGATATTAGTATTAGTGATGAACTATTAAGAAGAAACTGCATAAAAACATACTTTTCCGTCATTTTCATGATCTTTCTTACATACATCTTTTAATCCGTGTCGTATTGCCTTTTGTTACAATTTTCAATTTTATATTATTTACCATAATCGAATTATTAGTTTTATTTACTACTGGTCTATTATGTAGTTCTGTCAATTACAACATATACAGTAATTAGATATTATGGTATCGACGAATTTCACATATTGTGTCTATCTTTGCAAACAATTACAGTTGCAATAATGTCGACACAGTGACTTTTCTTGCAAGCAATGGCTGTTCAGAATAATCTTCTATTACACGAATCCAAAACAATAAATATCAAAATGTGCATAATAAACATTATATAGCGTCCTAGAACAATGAACATGAGAGTATTTAACGTGCCTCCTTCACCATTTATGAAGATATTCAGCTATGTCGAGGTTATAACACCCTATTAAATTACACGATACACCGTAATAATTTGCGATTATGTTCGTCTTAGATTTAATGAACTTATAATCTCGTTTCTCGCTAGAGGCTAAACCGTTAAACGTTAGCAGTTATTATTTGGAATAAATGAGCATCATGATAGTATCGTAGGTGTAAGAATATTTAGTGTAAGAAACTGATTTATTAACATGATTGCCTTCCTCCGAATTTTTGAAATTATTTTTATTTTATAATATTATTCAGTTTATGCAATTTTCATTAATATTAATTGTCCCTTTTGATGATAGAAAATTCCAAATGATTGTTCCTAATAAATGCGAGTTATCGACACGTAAATAATCGTGCAATCAATTAATAAAGTTTTAATTAATAATAAATAATAAAGTTCGATCGCCCATAAATTTATTTATCGCATTAATAATATTATGTATCTTTCCTGCTTTTTTCAGACGTGTATCGATAATTCGGTGTTACAAAGAACACTAATGGCGCAGAAAGGACCGCACGAAAAATCTTTATATCTGATCTATCTATCTTAAATCTTTAAATCTAAATATATATATATATATATATATATATATATATATATCAAGATTATAAAATAATTTTATTTAAAATAAATTATTATTATTAATTATTTAATTATATATAAAGTATTTTTTTCAATTTAAATTTTAAATATATATATTAAATTATTAATTTTTATATAAATTGATGTTATATATTAGATTTCAATATATATATATATTTAAAATTAATAATTTTATATTAATATATGCTTATTATATTACAAAATCAATTTTTTCTATTTTTTTTTAAATTCATTCTTTTTTCAATTATTTCAAATTATTTTTACATTTTTTTCAAAAAAATCCATTTTTTTAGTAATTATCACTACTTTTTATTAAAAAAAATTTTTATATAAATATTAATTTAATTAATCAATTAATAAATTTATAAAAAAGAATAATATTTAAATATATAAAAATTTAATTAACTAATTATTTAGTTAATTAATTTAAATTAAATGTAACTAATTTTTTAATTATTTTACATAAATTAACTATTTATTAACTAATGAATTTATTTAAATAATATGTATGCGGACAGGTCAACAGTGTCTGACACCAATTTTGGTAAGGAGTCTCTCTCCCTCTTTCTCTCTCAGTCTCAATCTTTTATGACATATTGCATTACGAAATGATTCATCAAATTAGCCTGATGTTAATTAAATGGGGGTAATTTAGGACTACGACAGAAAATTCAACAATACGAGTATTGCGTCGTCGATGTTAAATTCTCGTCGAGGGATTTTTCGATCGTTACGACATGTTTACACTGATATTTCCCTGTTTTTAATTAAAACTTTCCCGTTATTGACGTAACGAATATCGCCGAGCATTTATATCTGAGGCGAACGAAGGATACGTATTCGCCAAGTTACGTAATTTAAAAGCAGTCGTCCAATTGCGATACTTTATTCGCATTTTGTTCTTTCGATGCGTGGAAACAGATTTGTCGAATTTATCAAAGTCGAAATTAAGGACAGTCTGCTCCCACTGATTACGGTCAACGCGTTATAACTTTTGCAATCCAAGTTTCGTTTTTCAAGTACAAAATCTCTCAATTTATCATTGAGTGAAATAGACCACAGTTCAAACTTTTATCATTTGTGCAGCTATTTACAAAGATATTGCATCTACGATAATTGCATACTTCAGAAGAGGTAGTTTGTTATTGGCAAATAGGATATTCGGTGCTTTTAAAATATTTATCTTCGAGACATTCTGAAAATAGAGGTTAACGTTATTCTGATCTATTGGACAGTAATTATTTTAAACAACCTGCTCGTTCACACGCTACTGCAGCTTGCTGCGAAACTATTTCCGTTGAGGACACCCATTGCCACGATTAATTTTAGTTTTTCACGCAGCTGAAACGCAAGCGCATGTAGCGAGTTAAAGGTGCGTAAGATCCGGCGTAGCAGTTGGACGTGTGTAGTTTATGAGACTCTTCACCTGTCTATCGTTGCTCCCCTTCCTAGACACCTTTCACTTTTAACCTGCTAATTATTGTTTATAAGCCCAAAAATGAATCATCCAACGGACGCTACGTGCTTTACCACCTTACGCGTTCGATGAAAATTTATAAATTTATAATATATATAAATTACGTACATCGATTTTGAGGAATTAGAAGAATGATTGAATTGATATAAATAAAGTAGAGGAGAGTATGAACAACTGTAAATTAGAGTTGATTTGATATTTGGTGGAAGCGCCGCGATAAGTAACCTCACCATGTAACCAAAAGGATTATTTGGAACTAGGATCGTAGTGTACATGTATAAATTCTTAGTTTTAGCTTACAGCAGAATAATCAAACTTTATCGTATACCGTATTGTATCGAACTTTGCCGATAACGGTATACGTTATTGATGCGTAATTTAAGCTGTTTGTTACCTGCGATACCCATACAAAAAATATTAAATGTACAGTTTTCTTTCACCAAGATCTTTCTCTAAATCTTTTCCAATTACTGAATTGAAAATTTATCTATATTATTTTTATGGGACACAAAATTGCACCGAGTACAATACTGTAATATACCATCAACTATTTCTGCAAAAATTCATATCTAAATAAGTAGCTTGTAAACTCGACTGATTCGTAATTAGTAGTGTACCGTAATTAGCTGGATGCTTAAGTTGATCCTAAATACATGCCATTTCGTTTATGATCGTCCCAACTTAAATATACCTAGCATGTAGGATTTCCAAAAGGTTCAGAACGATATAATCTAGGTAGAGTCTTTTATACGACGATTTATGAATGGCTCGCTCCATTTCGAACTAGGTATCGAGGTATTCACTAATCTTCCTTACAGTTATTTCTATTACTTATGAATCCGTTTATTTATTTAGGTGTTAACGTCAGGAAAAGTAGAAACTATCTACGACCTTCGATTTTTGAAAATCTCATCAGTCCTTACGTATGACAGAAGATCTGTCGCGTATCAAAATTATGATTGGGAATCTGATTGAATAAATTAAAATAAATTTTACAGCCGGTAATGTCATTGTGAACATTTACTCAGTTGTCGGTTTATGCTAATGACAAACAAAGGAAGCATTCCGGCTAACAATAAATTCTGTCATTGTTCTCGTAAATTGAATGATCGGATTCATTTATCATCCTAAATGTAATTAAGAAAAGAAGGAAACTATCATGTCACGAGTATTATAAAACGAAGTCCTACTCTTAGTTAAGCGAAAAACGAATTGAATATGATTTTTAATATTGTCCTATCTACGTTGATATTTTAATAATATGTTCTTCGAAACAAACTTTTACATTCATACGCATAAATTGAACTACTGTGTATATACAGAATAATTTATTCTATTCTCGTTATAATCTTATTCAAAGTCATTTTACATAGAACCCGCGACTCTTATCAGAAGTGTTTTCTCCTAATTAGCATTGTAGCAGGGGATTTCCTGCCTAATTGGGTGATCTTATTTTTAATTAGCTAAAGGTGTCAGTGTACGTTTTGATCATATATAAACCGCGAATAAACAGAGCATGACTCATTAAAGCATTTGTCTTTTATCATCAGAGAATAAATTATTCCCTATCTTATCCGATATATTTTAGGTAAAGTTATCTCAAAATTAAGATTTTCTGAGATGTATACGTACATACATAAGAAAATGTGTACAATGTCTCTACCTATTGTTAATAACAATAATAACATTTGAACGAAATAAATACGTTCGAAGATAGCGGAGTTCTATGTTGATGACCTAAACAGGCCATGGCAATCTCGTGTTACATACAAGTTACGCAAACTATACGCGTAAAAAGCGTCGAAATCGCTTGGATCCTCCGATTCATCATGGCTGACTATATGTGAGAAAGGCGTAGGCATTCGAGTTTCTTAAGCGACGATGTTCGTCCATACTCTATACCCACGCAACTCACGTTAGAACATTTTAGATTAGTGCTCCCAGATAACGCGCGCATGTACTCAGGGCCGTGTGTTATGAAAGAGAAATTGAACTACCTTTGATCCAAATTTGGACTCTCTTTCATTCGATCCTCGATATCCGAAAAGTGAACAAGCGTTTGTGTATCACAAATGTCGAAAATTTTGCAACAATCACAATTTATATGTAAATCAATTATTTAGTGACGATAGATGATACGAATATCCGATCAACATTTCTTTCGCTTGATTCGCGACGATCTTGATGCATGGACGTTCCGTAACGTGGGCTGAGCTATTTGTTAAATTATTTCATTGCGATAATAGGATGTTTGATATTTGGATCACAGCAATAGATTATCTTGTTCGATCGCGTTTTTTGGTTCTAAATAAAGTCCAATACGAATGGGAGAATAATACTGTATAACACAGTGATGTACAAATCGTTGGTATATTGCATACGAAACTGATATATATTACAGTTTTTCTTCCTAATAAAAGTAAGAATAGTAAGAATATTCTATATATTTATGAAAAATTTATTTTATTAAAAAGGAATTTAAATTATTTTAAAAAATAGATGGTTTATTTCTAACGAGACACATTTTTGTATGTATATTTACTATGCTATGTATATTTTTTCTGTTAACAACTATGCTTCTTTGTGCGAATCTGTATTCGAAAAGCTTAAACATCGCATTTACATAATTTCAAAGAAACGTAACTCGATCGTGAAAAAAAACAACGATAACAAATCGATCCGCAGATGGTTTATATGACACATGAGTTTGTAACTTGAGAGTATCGGCAGAATAAATGTTAGGATGTTAAAGAGTGTGGCAAACTGAAGTTTCGAGTTTTCGAGCGTTACTGTTATTCGAGACAATTGACGATCGAAGACGAGAATCGCTCGTTTGTCGCTTTTTTTGATATTTCCGAGCTGGTAGCTGTACGAGACTCATCGTAGTGTATATTGTATAAAACATAAGACACGTATGTAGTTAACGAAGTGTTATGTATAATCCAACTCTACAATTTTCTTACCTACGCAAGAATACAGGATGAGCCTATGGTAGGAACTGCATAGAATGCTTTTTGTCGAGCTCAAGGCCTCGGCGAGATGTGAATGAATCTAAAACCTGTTCCCCTCTGCTTCTTCTTACGTGTATTCCACCTTCTTTTAGAGAAGTCAGGCACAGGCAATAAGCTCGTTGAAAGCTGCCTTAGAACCGGGTTGAATCGAGTTTGTTACACGGACTGAAATATAATCTACTTCGCGTGTATTGTCCACCGTGTAATCCTTTTTCTTCTGTCGAAGCTTCCTTTCGATACTACCTACTCGTGAAATGTTGACCGAATCGATGATTCGTGTTACTCGACGATCCCTCGAGTATCTTGTGGACTCTTGGGTTGAAAATGGGCGTAAAATTTTGTTTATATGTTGCGAAACTATAGCTCGTGCATTGTCCAAGAAACTCTCCACACGAAGGAGAAATCATAATAATAACAGATTCCAAACTGCTTTCAATACTTTCCCCAAGTAATTATAGTGATATGGCTGTTATCATTCGTACCGAAAGCGACAACCTATTTGTTCCATTGTGCTGTTTATAGCAAAAGATATTTAAAGTAGAAATAATTACAACTGAAATTAAACCTTTGTCATACTCTAATTATAAGCAAAATCTCTGCAATAACTGCGACATCGTAATAAAAGCTGAGCCACTAAAAAGTCCACCCGAGAGTGAAAGAAGATAGCAGTGTTTGATAAGATCGAAACGATTCTAGCGCGAAAAAGGAAAAAGAAAAAGAAAAACGGATAGTGCGAATGGTTTACATACACTTTACACCACCCCTGTTTCCATCGAGTAAAATGCTATTCGCAAATGCCTACTACGGACTACGGACCCTCTCAATTCCATGTCTTTACACTCCCCACTCCAGAGCCCACGTGCATCGGTGCGTAGGCAACCCTGGCGTTTCTCGGTGCTGTCGCTCCACTCGCCAGTTTCGACAGAGTCGTGCCGGTGATCGCTTCTACCGATTGATTCGTCAATTGGATACATCAGGAATACGTAGTTCGATATCGCGTAAATCGGCGTCGAAATACCAATCTTCGATCGAGTTCGGATCTCGAAAGTTTCCTTGCTTTTTTGTGAAGTTAACAAAGTTTATTTAATCAGTGCTTCACGATATACTCGTGATTCTTGGTTTCGTGTCTTCTTATTATGCATTTCATTTGAGGAGCGTCTTCTAGTCAGAGGTGAGTTTCTCTTATATTTTCTCATACCTTTCCTAGGATGTTTCGTAAATCGTTTAATTCTGATAACTAAGTTTCATTTCAAAAACGTTTGATGTTGAACGAAGATTGACATTTGTCGATGGGTTATTTATTTTCTCATTCGTGCGTTATTATAGGATACAGCGCCGATGTGTTGATCTGTTGTAAGATATAATTAGAGAAACGTTTCTTTCTTATTTTTCTTATGTGCTTGTCGGGACTTTTGACTTGGAATTTGTTCGAAGTGCTACTTTGTTGCCGCAACGCCATGTTTTGGGCCATTTACAAACGACTTGGCTCGCGTTCAGAGCAGTTTGTATCGATGTTTACACGAACAGTTCTAAAGTTCGACATTAATTAATGCCTGGCTGGAATTTTAGTCCTCTCGTCTTGTTCGAATATCTCACGTTAAATTAAGAAACTTTTATCTTTGTGGTTAATAGCATCATAAGGTTCTTGTTTCTGTGTGCGAAGAGAGAGCTTTCACAGAGACGCGTTCTAAATATGGATTCTTGTTTAAAGATTTATGTAGCAGATTTTCAAGAAGTAATATTCCTAGTTTTGTTCTGTGTTTCGTTTCTAAGAGCTTCGCCTAGTAACCGAAGTTTCTTTGTTAATTCACGGCCAATTAACAAATCACTCGCGAAATGTCTCGCGATTCTCTTTATTTTTTATAATTCCGACGTACCGAATTTTTTGTCCTTCGAACATATAATAGATATATCGCTGTATAAAAACGCGTCATTTTAATCCAAGAACGATTTCCTTTTATTGGAATTTCAGTTTCGACCAGAAATGGAAATTCTCCGCTTTGCGAATTGTTTACATGAAACTGAATGTCGAGAGACGGTTGGCCTTGAAGACTACAAAATAAAATTTCGAGTTTATTAGCTGATTTACCGCGTATAATTAGCATGTTAGGTCCCTATAAATCGAATAGAGAAGTAGGCAAGTGAGTTGAGTCTACATTCTATGAAAGTGTAGCAACGATGATCTCTAACTCTTCTTCTGGAAAAAAGTACAAATGCTTTTCTGCGTTTCTGCGTTTCATTGGTAGGTGTTTAAGGGCATCGTTAATTTGGCAATTATCTATGTACATCCTAATATATGGTACAAACTATAGAAGATGCATTTAATACATCCGCATTAATTATAACCATAGTAACCGACGATAAATCATAGGCGAATTCTTTTCCGTGAAATGAATTCATGGATTCGCGAAATTGGAAACGAACTTAAATTATTTGTCACTCGTTATGAAAGGTATTCTTATAAATTATCTCGCCGATAATGCTAGTAGCCACTATTTAATCATTTGCAAATCTTTTCACTAGAGAATTGAAATGTAATCTAATTTCGGAAGGATAAATTTTCGAATAGTTAATTTAAATATTTTAGTAACTAAAGCGATTGAAAAATTTAACGTTAACATTTTTCTGTTTTATTTTTTTTCTTAATATTACATGTAGCTAATTCCAAGCAATGAAAATTAACCTTCGAAAGCAGAAACATTTCAACATACATGGATTATTATTACGACGAAAGAAAGATTAGAGAATTTTTACATGATTCTACTATCTTAAAAGAGGTATAGCGGCTATTGTATATACATATACAAAACTATTTTGCCAAAACAATAGAACAAAACAGTAGAATTGTAGTAAACCATAATACTGTTGACACCATATACATTGGTTATACATGCTTTGGTAAATATTTTTCAACGTTGCACCGAGCAACCGTTGAATCACATTGTGTTCCAAAGCACGATGCTACTTGAATCGATAGAATCAGTTACGAATCCGTTTACCTTGTGGTCGCGTATTTCGCAAAAAATATTTTACTTCGATATTTATATAGTCTAAACAGATTTTCCGAAGAAAAAAATATTTCTTTCTAACAGGTATGATAAAAACAGGCGGTATAAAGTATATCGCGATTATGGTATTATGTAATACCATTGTCGTCTTACACAATGAAAAACAGGGATTTTTGTATACCGGTTGACAGTAACGTTCTTGATTTTTTGGAACGATAGATTATCGTCTAAATCGATTGGATTCAAACGTTAAGCCGGTAAGTCGCTTGCAGCTTATACGATGAACAATGAACGGCAATTTGTATATAGAAAAATGACGAATGAACGTATAATGGACGGTCTTACAGTTAGACGTAGGGACAGGGAGATTGTTTCTTATGTTGGAAGCGCAAGACGACACTACGTTGGAGAAAATTGTATTGTACGACTGCTGATCCTTATTGTTAGGTTGCCAACTCGGATATCAAACGATATACGTTCCCTTTGTATGGGCGTTAATGACGGTCGCGACCCCTTGTTTCATCGTCTTCTTACAATTAGACCCAGCTCAGCGAGTAGCAATCGCGTTCTCCTTTCCATATCTGATTTTTATTGCTCTTTCAGCTGCTTGTCATATTTATTCTGTTTAGTGTGCTCTGCGTTAACGAGCTTCGACTGGATCGAGGAATAGCTTTCCCGATGTTAAAGGTTGGGATCTTATAGTTGGTTGAATCATAATTTATGACGATCCAGTAACATTCCTAAACTATTTCCTAAATAGCATGTCTCGAATGTAAAGAATAGTATATTCTTTCCTTTCATGTAAAGAAATAGTATTTCTTTCGGAATGTTTCTAAATATAAATATGTCTTGATTAAACTCTTGTTCGACTTGTACCCTTCAACACGAGTAATTTGATTTTTTCTGTAAGACCGTGTAAAAAGACCTAAGTAATTTCGGGTCTATGGAGGCCCGAAAGACTTCGAAGAGATAATTACTGACGCTGGCTCGCTATGCATATAACAAAGACGATTTGGGTGTCCTTTGAAATAAAGCGAGCATCAATGTCGGCCATATTGATGCAGGTTATTCTATATCGGCGTCAAAGGGGAGAAAGAACGAACGGTGATTTCGCCAGGCAACCTGAACTCACCTGGGTAGATTTGTCGATCGATGACGTCATCCTCGACGACTCGACGAAACAGCCACTCCTGTATGTACCTACCTGCGGCCGTGTACGCGTGTTCAATGCTTGTGAATAAAAAAGGATGAAGCGGACGGCAAAGAAGAGGCACGGCGAAGCTAGCCAATCGGGCAACGAACTCTCTGCTAGCTGATACACCTCTTTCTCTTCATCCTCTCTCACTCTTGTTCTCTCTACAGCCTTGTCTCTTTCTCTTTGTCCTGCTTTCGCTTCGTCGTGACTCCTTCTCGATTCTGCGACTGTTCGCTTCACTCGTTCTTCCTCTCTTTCCATTTCGTCTCGACTCCCTTGTTCGACCTTCTTTGTCCCGATCTAATCTCGTGATCTCCATCTGACCTTCCTCTGGCGGAACCATGAACGTGTGTCATCCGGGCCCTAGATAACAGGGAGCAAATGAGAAGTTATCGCAGGTGCTCCTAGCGTTAATAAAAGGGTAGGGCTGCCACACAGCTGGTCTAGGTGTGGTCACGTTTGGTAATGGATCAGGATGGATTTATCCAGATTAAAACGGGGGAGGGGGGGGGGGTTTCTAATTGCACGACACTCGTGAAGTGTTCATCGGAGATACTTTACGGTTTTCCAGACGGTGTTGGAAATAGATAGGTACTGTATAGTGATATCGATTGAAGTGGGGCCTGTTCGTTGATTCAAATGATATAGAAATTATTAGATCGTTATACGTGAAATTCTCGATTAAATTTTCTACATTTATAGATTTATCCAAAACGGATGCAACCCGTAACCAATAAGATGTACCGTAAACTGCCAATCAGAATATTTCTCTTGTACGAACGTGCTAATCCAATTTTAATAATCGTACAATTGTTATTTCCACGTGTTAAGTATGAACATCTCTGACGAAAGGATTAATGTTATGATACATTAAGTTCATCAAAAACTGAAAGATGCGTTAGAAAGTCGCAGAAATTATGAATAACGTTAGCAGTTAGACAATATCGGACGGAATTAAGCGGAATAAAGAGACTTATAATTATGCGAAGCATCATGGGAGATGCATTTCAAAAATATTTGAGAAACCAGAACCTCCTTTAAGTTTCTTCAGATGCTGTAATACATGTTCTTTATCCGTTGAATCTCGGTCGTCTTTCTTGTATAATTAACGACTAAACTGATTGTGCAGTTCTATGAACGTTATAATGCGGGCCAACATTCTAATTATGCGGCTTTTGCAAGTAAACACTGGTGATTTTGTTTCTCCAACGTGGGCATTATCGTTGTTACGTCGTTACTATTTTTTCCATGCGATTCGCTATACTGCCGTTATTAGTCTCAGACGTTATTTTACATGAATATTTGGAAAAATTAGAGAGTGATGCATTTTCATTGTCCGCTGCGTGTTTGTCCTTGTAGTACTACTTTAATTATTTTTTCATATTTCTTCCAGTATTTGTATTTTCATTGCCGTTCCTAAGTCCCGCGAGACGGAAATTTAAATGCTCGGTTTAAAAAAAGCTTGTCAAATTGTCAAAAAAAAAAAAAAAAAACTAATCTCTAATTGAATCAGTTATTGAAGTCTATAACGTGTATGTCGTGGCAACGGCAAACGAAAACCAGAATAAACGCTAAATTCGTTAAAAGGGGCTTCCTGGAACGCGCGATTTTTTACTATTCTTTACGAGTTTAAGCAGATTTTCCGGTAATACTAGCGAAACATTGTAATACAAAAACCATGTGAACCAAGTGTTATATTATTTTATCGACTGACTGGCAGAATATAAATTATATTCTTATCATACCAAATTTTTCATTATACTTGAGAATTCTTGATTGACAAATTTCTAGTCATACAGCGTTCTAAACGCCCTACATCCAGTTATGCTAATAATAGGTAATAATCGCTGTTCAAATTTGAGGTATCACTATTCATCTAGCGAAATTAGTGGCGCATATCGTACGATTCGTCGTAAATTCCACGACGAGAGCGGAATTACGATATCCATTCGATCTAATGGATCGATCTATTAAAGAAGTACCACCGTGCCATTTTACATGAAAGCAACGTACCTGAACGGCACGCTGATCGTTTCTCTCCGCCAGCATATTTAATGCGTTTTCTTAATTACACATACACAAAGCGATCATTAGCGCGAAACGGTATAATTATGGGACGACCCTAGGCTAAACTTTATTCCGTAAAGATAGGTAATTGCGTCTATAGCACGTGTCATGCTTATGAGTTGTTTCTCTGCAAATAAAATTATCCGTACGCGTATTGTAACTTTCCTTTCGCAGCCACTTGCCACGGTCTGAATAAACGTTACGAGAAGATACATTGCGCGAGAATTAAGTGAATTAAAATCGTAGAACGTACGTAGCATTGTTACATAATAATTGAATTTGTTGTTTAATGATAGTGTAACGATATAATGACGATATTAACGTACGTTATACCGGTACAAACGCGTTCACAGTATTTGCACTTGTTACGCTAATACGTAATAGCTCGTTTGGTTAATTGCGTAAATATGTTATTCCTTTAGGGAAATGTACAGTGCATGGTTAGCAGTTGAGAACTCGCTTCGTTAAAAGCTGAGCACAATGGGACAATGGAAGCTAGGTTAATGATTTCACGTAGGATGTAATTAGTGCGTGGTACTATAGTGACGATGCGTAAATGTAAGGTGGCTTCCGTCGTTTATTAAAAATTCTAATCGTGATCAATGGATAGAATTAAATGTCAGAGGCAACCATTTTGTTTGTAAATGCATATATCACTGGCGGCTGCATTATCTTGCCGTTTGATATTTCTTATCGGAATAAGATCTCGACGAAAACGTGACCAGACAAGAGAGAGAAAGAGGTAGGGGGTGGGGACAGAGGGGAGTCTATCGTAGCAGTAATGGTTTAAGTGTAAAAACGGTAACTACGAGGCAAATTCTGACGATGAGTCACCAAAGTTTTATGGAAACACGAGTGCAACGTGCCTGACCGAATAATAGAAGTTATTTCCATAGACAATCGACATAATTGCAAAAACGCTGGAAGCTCTTGAAAAAGATCTTCAGCCAAGGGCTACCTGACCTCGTATATACCTGCCCCTATGGGAACCTGTCCCTTGGAGCCCATGGTTAGGGTTTCAAGTGTGTTATGGAACAGATGTCGATTATCCTCTCTCTTTGTCGTTCTTGTGCACACCTCGTGTACGTTGCCTACGATTCTCCCACGCTGAACGTATTGTCCCATCCGTTTTCCCTTTCTTCTTTTTCTTTCTTCTTTTCATTATGTTCTTTCTCCATCGAGCGTTTGCATCGAATCCATTCAGCGTACATGCTGCCGTTAGATTTGATTTTCAACGAACTGCATTCAGAATGGTCTGTGCGATGATTGAGAATTGTTGTCTGTAAATTCGTGTACCAATAAGTGACGTTTAATTGTCACGTGTAATGGTACCGCCATGCACGATTTCTAATCCCTGTCTCGATAAAATTGACATTTTTTATTTTACGAGATTGAATTTACTTTATTCGTAGTTTAAATCATGGAGTTTTTATTGTTTTTCCGTCTTTCTCTCTTCGTTCTATCACTTAACGCTTCTACGATATGTTTCTCGCAAATTCAATCATCGATTAATTCGAAGAACTACATAATTCGCAGCTCCGATCAGTTCCTGGCGAGGACTTCCGGTTTCGTGGGGGCTCAAGACGAGCTCGTGCAACCCGGCACCACCAACATACTCAACAATGAATCGCCAGGTAACGATCTTGCCGCTACGTAATATTTTACATGCATACCTACAAGTTCACACCAGCCGTGTTAATTCTCGTAAGCCGAGCACGTCTCATCTACAATTTCCGCGATTCTCCCACGTTGGAACGAACATTGTTCGTTTTTCGAGTTCTCGGGACAAGGCGAACGCGAAACAACCACATCCTGGTTCGTGAGTTTACATAAATCCATCGCGTTTCGCTTATCCTGAAAACTCTTAGATCTCTTTGATCTCTCTTCTCTTTTTCGCTTTTGCAGTTTCTCTCTCGGTCTTCTTCTCTAGACTTTGTATTCGATATCTCCGTCCAACCCGCTCTCCTCTTGGACGTGTTCGTACACAACGAAAGAAAGTACCAGCCGGTTCTTCCACATAAAAACATCCATCCCGTTATCAGAGAATTCGAGTAGAGGACAAGGAGACAAATTTTCATTGCGGTAAACGCGCCGCTATCTATCTTGATTTGTTCCAATGGTCAATGGTGTAGCGCTCTGTCCGTCTTGCTACTGTCATGTTCCTCCATCCCTGCCCAATACCTCTTCTTCGTTTAAAATTTGTATGGATTTTGCAAATAAACATTATTCTATATAGAAGTGGTGTACCGTCCACTCGGTGTCTGAATCTTTGCCTTGTTCTTTCGTATAGCAACCAGTGAAAACATGATTTCATGTTCAAGATTTGTATTAGATGTATGACAGGAGTTGTATAAGAAATCTAACAATCAAGTAAAATGTGTTCTGATACGAATGTGATATATGTACATGGCTTTTCGTATGTTTTTTGTATGGTCAGGAATGGAAATTTATTAACTTTATGGAGTCGAATTTTGTATATGAAATAATTTGCAGATAAGATTGCTTTTATTAGAGATTGTTTATTAATAGATAAGTCGTCAAGCTATAAACATTTAGAAAAAATATTTCAACTACTTCTATTTTCCATCAAATGTACCTTCTCGATTAATACTACCGTCTCATGGAAATACTCGATCTTTTTCCTCGTATTCTCTGTAAATATCTCGACGAGATAACCGTCGCAGTAAGTTAAAAGTTAAACGCAAGGACAGCCTGTGTCTTGTAGATTATGACACGATTCTCATCGGGGCGAATGATCGCATTAGATTTGGTTCGTTTAAGACGGAATGTAGGCCTGTTGATGAAAATTCCCAGCGATCGAGAATGTTGACTTGTTTGGTACACATTTACGTTGCTTTAAAAAAAAGACACCACGTCGCGTCGCGTTCCTGGAACACGTTTGCCAGCGTTCATTCAACGCCTCGTACTTCGCATGGAATGGACTAAAGTAAAAAGTTGTAATTATCACTGACTACTCTGAACGATTGCACAAACATTCTGTTGCCATCGTGCTGGCTACTAACGAGGTACGTCCACCGGGTGTTCGATTTCTGTGAAACTTGGCATGCCTCTTAAATAAGAGGAATATAAGAAACGCGTACTTATACGAGTTCTTCTTCAGCAACTACTGCGATTGAATACAGGAGAAGTGGAATATGTAGTAGTTTGAAGTCTTGTATTTCTACCATTGCTTAAAATTTATCGAAGGTAGCGTTGCTTGGATTAATTGGTATGCAAAAATATGCACTGTATATGGAAAGTGAGGTTGAATATCTTGGAATATTTCCGATATCTAGGAATTTCTAAGCGAGATTCTCTGTATGGAAGCGATCGAAGAAACTATAATGTCAAAGCGATCCGAAATAAAAATATCTTATTGTTAAACACAGAAGGTGTTTGTTAAACCTCATTATTTCAATTTTATCATATTTCATATTCGGTTAGCTATATCGATTGTATCGATCTAAAAACATCCCACGATAACCCATATTTATTGAGCGTTAGATCCTCGTGAACATTCCAATCCGACATTCGAAAACATTTTCGTCCGTCGATTAAATTAAAAACGAAGAACGTAGTTTCCAATTTGGTACGATCCTTGGATCGGCAAATCCGCTTTCTACGCGAGTCGATTCGCTGTGGGCTATGGCAGTTCTTTCGAAAAAAAGACCAGTCGAGGACAAGCGGTCGATGTTCGAAATCATGAATCTGTGTCAGACGACGAGCGTGTTCGAGGACGCTCGAAATCCCATAGTTTTACTTTCTACGGTCCAAGTAAACGAAAAAATAGTGAACAGATAAAAGATTAAAATTAAGAAAGAAAGACGACGACGACCGAAATATCGTGGCACCGATTTCGTTCGGCTGGTTGTCTCATGGATAACGACGAATCATCGAATCGAATATCGATTTATCCTTTAGTTTATATATGGTGGATATAGTAACCGTGTGTTAACATCGGATGGTATATCGAGCAATAAAATGGAACCGGTTCTTCGAATTCGCAAAAGGAAAGATGCGTTTTCTGGACTCGTCATCGTCCTCGCAAAGACGCTCGTTTTTGCGGCAAATATAGAAGAGAGAACCGCTGAATTATGGTTATGTCAGAATTACAAAGAATTAGAAATTAAACTAGGATTATGTTATGAATTATGAATTATGTATCGCACAGCGAGAAACGTTTAGGTATCGTGTCGAAAAAATGAATTTTGGTAAATGATATTGAAGTTTACGAGAGTTGTTAACGAATTGAAGCTGTATGGGGAAAGTGATGGGGAAAAGGAGTATCGAGTGAAAGTTGCCGTAAAAATGTTGAAACGTTGCTCCCTAATGATGCGAAACATAATTTTTGGAAACTTTTACTTGGCTAAAGTTTACTTGAAAGCTTAGTACTTTGACTTGGAATAATTTCCTCGAGTCCTATTGCAAACGATGATTATATTTTAAAACAAAATAGACAATGGGCTCTAACGAAGGACGGCAGCCGTATTTTAAACCAAGTTATGCTTGTTCATCATCAATTGCAGCGACCATTCATGTTCTCACGTATTCCAAGCTGTGAAAGTCAATCAGATGACGGAGCTATTTTCGTCTTACCTTCGGCAAATAATGGTTTACATACTTTCAATTTCTTCCATACTGTAATACTTGACAATAAGAAATTTTTGAAATCTTGAATTCAAATAACCTTAACCAAAAGACCAAACCTTATTAACTTTGCTCTTGCCTCTCTTTGATAAAAAAGAAGACATTATTGAAGTTATTCGATATTTCCAAAGTTTCACTTATTACGTGGAAAGTACGATAATACGTAGTCTGCAAAATAGAATAGTCGTCAACGGTAAGAAACGAATCAGTGGCTGGCGGCTAGTAATGGGACATCTTAGGACTGGACTGTACGTTTCGCGAATAAACGACTATCGCGATCTTCTCGCGCGATTTTTTCTCTGGGCGCCTGTCGAAGATCAGAGACCCAATCACCCACATTTTACGGTCAACTTACTTTCGCTGGTTTTAATAGCGCAGCTCCACAGCAGCATGCAAATGCATGCATGCAGCCATACGCACGCTGCTTTTAACCTCTTGCACCTCTGTTTGTAGCCAAAGGATGCAAGGCTAACCACGTATCCAAATGGGTGTAACGCGTAAAAATATTGCCGCTAACACACCGTTCGATGAGTTTTCGCGTTTGACCCCTGCTCCATCCATAATACACCAATGACTTTCGTCGACGAACACAAATTTATAGACGAACTTGAGAATAATTCTATTTGTTTGCGCGTACATCTTTAATTTTATAACATCGATGTATCACTATTACGTTTTTAGTTACAAAAATTCCTTATAAAATTACGATGTTTCATGAAATTTCCCAAAGATATGCTTACGATGTTACTCGTTCTCGTTTCAAACACGCAATTCGATTAAAACCGACATTTGAGTAATTCGCTATAAAGTAGCAAATTAAATCGTAATCGTTAATTTTACCGGATCGTCTCAACGTCTCGTTAGTTAATAACTATCTGGAGACTCGGGCTGGAACACGGGACTTGTGCAATCGTGCCATACGCCGTATTTCATATTTTACAGCGTATAGCTAGCCTGTGTAGACACGCAGCCATAGCGTTCTACTCCAGGCAGATTTTTCGCACGGGCTGCCAGCGTGTACGTACGCACGCGGCTGCTTCGAAGGCATGTCCAAAGCACGTCTAAACGTCGACTGGAATAAGGTCCGGTATGCACCCGGCCGTAACTGTAATGCATCTCGCGTCACCTATGATCTCGCACCGTTATGTTACCTTGAAATAGGTGAGTAGCCAGTTGGTGGCTGTGGCTTGGCCCGTAAACCCGATCTGCAAATTCGAACCGCAAACTTCGCTCACTGTTTGATAAACGACAGATATTCGTTCTTGAATGCTCACATATACGTTCCGTGGGAAGCGGAAAAAAGCTAGAACAGGCGGAAAAAACGAGAGCGTGGAAGAGAGACGAACGCGCGACGGGAAGCTGGCTCGACAGGAAGCGGCCGTTTCCGGTGTTCGGGACGACATCCTGATGATGAATCTATTTCCGAAGGAGAAACAGGCGGGGGCGAGACTCGTGACTGACTGGTGGGGGTGTGGAATCGAGTTTTCGGTGCACGATCGTATGAATGAAAAGTCGAGTCGAGGAAGAAGCCAATCAAGCTGGTGCATCGTGTCTGGCTTCGTTCTGCCTCGCTGGCTTTTCTCAAAACTGCGCGTGGGTGCCGCTTTTCTTTCTTCGTAACTCGACGAGATTTAATCGGTGGCTCTGGCTAGTCGCGTTACGTGTTGCTGCTGTGTTTCCATGAAATCGTGACGATCGAACGGGTTTATGAGAACGATCGCGTTGTTCGTCGTTAGTTTGATACGCGCTGTTGTGATTTTCCGCGAGAAGTTGCACAGAGAATGGGTCGGTATTTTGATTTCGGACGCTGTAGCGCGAGAGAAGGCTGGAGAGGAGGGAGAAGGACGGAGAGACGTGGAAACAGCTTTGACGTCGCTCGTGGGATTTGGCCAAAGGGACGGATTGAAACGAAGGTGATATCTCTTGATTTGTCTAGTTGAAATGGTGTGAATTAGAAAGACGTTTGTGATGCTTTTGACATGTTACACCTAGGGAGGACTCAAACTACTAGGAATTGTTGTTTCATATAGACGTTTACGTTTACGTTTATATCATAGCATTTATAGTGTGATCATTAAAAGTTGCGCTAAATATATGAGCTATATACATATAACTACAAGCATTATCTGAATTTTTTGTGAAAATCAAGATTCGTGTTGAAACGCCCGTATCGAATGGACTGGTAGATTTGCCGCAATCAACGGCCTCCGCATTCTATGTTTTATATTATAAGTATAATGTTCGTTTCAAAAAAGGCTATTAGACGCCTTAATTCGACTCGAGGAAGCGCAAGAAGATTTATAACTCGTGGGCAAAAAATGGTAATTACCTTTGCAATCTGAAATGTCTGTCTCGACCGTAAGGTAATGATATGTTTGAAAAGCGATATATAACTCAAATATAGTCTGGCGAAAGTCAAGAGAAATTTTATTAATACTCGTTGATATTGTTTATCGTTCGATTAAAAAATGCGCTAATCTCGTCCGTATCGTGGCTCCGAGCGCTCGTACTCGCGGAGAAAGCTCGAGTTAATTTTTAATTTTGTAAAATAGGTATGGAAAGTTACAGAACACTCTGAGATATAAATTAACTAAGCGTAACGTCAGGTAGAAATGCACGGTATTCGTTGGAATTATCAACAGTTGGGACATGAACTGAATCAGACTGACTGTAAATAACCGGTAATGATAGCGTAAAAAGATTTTATTACGTTTTCACCAGCAGTTGATATAGCAGTGGTTGATATGAAAATGATAAATTCTCACTTTAAGAAAAGGTAACGCGTAATATTCGAGCAAGTACAGATCTGATTTGGTTTGCAACTATAGTTGGTCGACTCTATTTGAGGCGAATCGTTGGACGACTTCGTTAACAGACGCGATCCGTGAACGGCGATCTTTCGAAGGGCGTCGTAATTGCGACCGGATGCGTGGAACGTCTCGAACGCAGCGCGTACGTGTGCGCTTCGTCTAGGAAAAATGCGCGCCACTTCGTCGCGACATGTGCTCTATGTGATATACACTTATACGGCCGGCCGGGACACGTGGGCAACGCTACATGCGCTTTTTTCCCTGTCTCCACACCCTGTTCCCTCTTCTCCAATCCTAGAACATTGTGCCGGTGCTGCCTACATAACGGGTGATACTTATCAAATCAGAATAAATTGGCGAAAGAAATTGAGCAGCGCTTTGAAAATTTTTTCCTTGAGATTTGATCGTAAAGGATAATTTTGATTCGGAGCGTTACAAGGATATATGTATTTAACAATGAACGCCGACAAATACTAACATCGAACGCAATTCATATGGGCAATATTTTTAGACGATGTGCAAAATAAATCGAAACAGTTCACCGATCGCTTTAATGACCCATAAATTCGTAAATTGCGTTGCTTTGCACGGTGACATAAATAATACGCTTTTTCCTGTTTTATTTTTGTCAATTCACGAATCAGTGAAAATTTATGTTTAATACTTTATGCTTAATACCTCTAGCAGCCTCATAAACTACAAGAACCTCTTTAATCTCAATGTTACTAATATACATTAACGTCGCGGTTTTCAGTGGTCGTATTAATTCTCGTCGGTTATGATTAATAGAAATAATCATGGTAAAGTATCTTCTGAGTATATCGTGGTACGTGGTTTAAATGTATATTGGTAATATCCTTAATATTCAATACTGACCTTTCACTACGGACTAAGCGTGGGTTCTTGATTAATTGCGTATAGAATATTTCTATCGAGCCTGATATTTTGTTGAATACTCCATTTCGTATCCAGATATACAAGTTCCGATCGAATAACATGTAAAAGCCGGCACGACGCGATTCCTTGTGGAAAAATAAAAAAAGAATACAGAATCAAACTTTTTCTTTTCTCGGCAGAGTTTTCCAGAAAACCGAAATTGAAAATTTATCAACTATGCTTGAACGTGGCTAATTCTGGACAAGGTGGCAGTATGAAAATAAATAAAATAAGAAAATGTAGAATAACATCTTTCCGTTTAAGAAAATTCATTTCCAAAGAAATAGAAATTTTATTTTCAAGAAAATAAAGTTTGAACGTGTTTAGTTAAGAATCGGGATAGTACACGTGTATGATAAATTTTTAATTATCTAATTTTTTTTCGGAAGCAAAGCGTTTTATGAAAAAATTGCATTCTACGTTCGACTTACTTTCATACATATAATGATCTCTTGACGATTTAGGTAATCGACTAGTCGATGTGTAAGTAATCCCGTCCAGTTTAGAATTAACCATGTTCAAGTATACTTGATAAATCTTCAAACTCGATTTCCTGGAAAACTAAGCCGAGAATGAAAAAGTTTGATTCTATATCCTTTTTATTTTTCCACGATGATTCGCGTCGTGCCGGCTTTTACATGTTTGTTTTTGACTAATTTTATATTTTCACTCTTTGGCCTGTATGATGATTGGATAAAAGCGAGGAAGTTATTTATCTCAGTAATATAGGTTTAACCGGAGCCAGTTGAGGTAATTAATCGTAAAAAAGAGAAACGCGGTCGCGATCATTGGACGCGTGGTGGAATATCGAAGGAAACGGTTCGAGATACGAGGAGAGATCGCGGCATGAAATGACGAAGGGCGTCGGTTATTATTAATCGTTGTTCGCAAGAGAGACATCGAGGAGGAAGTGGTGCATGAACGTGATCGTTGCTGGAACCTGAGAGAGGGCCGTGGGCAAAGCGATCGCTCGTTTTCGAGACGCTCGATATGGGTGGATGTAACTCGAAGCTGGGAACGGGTAACGCACTTTCGACCGCAGCCGTTAAGGTGTAAAAGCGTGGTAGTGATAAAGTTGGCGTGAGTAGGAGAGAGACTTGTCTTTCGTCCGCAAACCGATACTTAGAAGAAACGTTGTTAAACGTTCCTGGAATGCTGGGAAAATGATCGTTCGATGATCCGAACTTTTATTAAACTTTACGCGTCTCTGTGTTCATTGTGATTCGAGTGTTGGTACAATGTCTTCTTCTGTTCCTTCTTCTATATTTCTTTTTAAGCTTTCATATGAATTCTAGAGTATTAATACAAATGTATTTATATTAATACTTATTAATTAATACTTTTTATATATAATATTCATTATTTATAAAGGCACACGAAAATTACGTTTAGTTGTTAATAACTATATATCGTTTATCGATGAAAGCGCAGTAGTTGCGAGTCATGAATATCTTACAAGAGGAAACTTATTCGGTTGCAGTCAGTCGTATCTATTCGCTTATGTAATCTCGATATCACCACTCTTTTCAGGCTATCGCGATGCGTCTGTTCAAACGACAGTGTGCTGATACCAGCCCACAGCTAGTTTCGGCTACTCCATTATCTCAGGATGGAACAGCGCCTTTGACAGTGGCAGAAGAAAATTTCGGTCGAAGTAGTAAAAAATTGCACAAGGAAAACGATGGATTAGGTCGGATGTCCATGAAAGAAGACGATAGCGAATCACCGTTCTTGAAACCGTCATCGTCGGTATCTTGCGTTTCGAATCGAAAAGGTAACGACTAAATACCGTAGTAAAATTGTAGGATACGACGTAGAATAAGAATTAACGTATCGAATCTGGTTTATGTCACAGGAATTTCGACATGGGGCAGAAAAGTAGGTCGAAGGTGGGATCAGTTAAAGAGATCGGACAGCTCCGAATTGCTTTCGGTTTCAGGCCGACGGAGACGATGGAGCCCGAATCGAAAAGGCGGTGTAACAGACGAGAAAGAAAACGTAAATATGCTACCTTTGTCCATTTCATTTAACTCAATAACTAATTCGAAAATTAAGACTGATTCGGACATTGCCACTACGGCAGGTAAGTAACAAGGAATTTAATATATTGCAGTTTTTGAACACTGAAATTTAATCAAGTAGCTTAGTGAAACGATCAGTTAAGCCGATCCAAATATTTAGATTTTTTGGTCAAGTAAGCCGCAATTGGTCGCAGTCCAAATTTATATTTTTTAATGCTAGGGAGTTTGGTGATTATACTAGTTTATAGGCACAAACTGTTTTTCAATCAATCTCTCGGATATTTTTTTAAATCAGCTAAGTAGAGAACATTTTTTGGAAGGATTGAAGAAATTAAGTAAAATCATTAAATTTTGGGTTTCTATCAAATATTAAGAAGCAAATATATGTGCAATATTGTGGCAGAATATTCTTCCATCATTATAGTATTAATTATTTGATAATAGTTGTGTATTGTTTAACTGTTAGAGTTTAAAAAGTTTAATCAATATGTTTTTAATAATGTTCCTATAGTTAGATTAATAAAATCATTATAACCATATTTTCGCCCATATTCTCTTCTTTTCCCTTACTTGACTAGAAAATCTAAAAATTTGGGTCTACTCAACTAAACCCTTTTATTACATTACTGGACGTGCCTTAAACGTTTAGTAATAAGTTGCTTACTTTCTGCTGCTGCCGCAGCGGTGGAGTGTCCATGAGGATTTCTCCACGTACAAAAAAAAAAGTAAGTTGCTTACTTGTTACTTACCACTTGACTGGCCATGTCTGAACCTTTTGAGTATCTTTTTTTTAACCATGTATTGTATTATACTTGGACAAATTTTTATCACATAGTTGTATTATTGTACCTTTTACATTAAAATTTTTTAAGTAGTTGAAGAAAATATGTTATGGATAAAAATTATGTACAGAGTTATGTGTTTATTCGTATCTTCTTTCGATCTAATGCTAAATATCTGATTTGATGGAAATCGTGATTTTCAGGGTATCAGTAGTTCGCCTGAATTACCAAAGCCAAAGAGAATTTCCAGAGTGGAATCGTTACGAAATTTGTTCAAAAGCAGCGAGCGAGGTAGCGGCTTCTTGAACAGCGACGTGTCAGCTAGAAATGTGACGATACAAGAGGAGGATGTTACCTGCATCAGTCATTATCCGATGGAGAAGGCTTTGAGCGAGGGTGCCATAAAGAATGTCCCCTTTCGTAGGAGCTTGGACGATAGTCGACTAGATCGCGGAACGATACTTCACGAGAAAAAGAAGCAGCTCAGTCGCAGCATCCAGAACCTCCAGGAGCAACACCGAGTTTTAGATTATATTTTGAAGAACCAGGATATGCTTAAGACTCAAGAGGGAACGGCTTTCGCGAGAGAAACGTTGGAAAAAGTCAGAAGTACGAGTCCTAAACGAAAAACGATTCAGACTACGACGGATGATAGCAAGAGCAGTGTTTCCACGCAAACCAGAGACTTTTTCAATAACCATCTTAGCAATATTAAGAGGAATCTGTTCAACGTTCGCGCAAGTGGCAGTGATTGTGACAGGTGAGTGGATTCTTTCAAATGTTGTTCATGTTTGTTGGTTGATTCTGCAGACATTGATTATATTTAAACATACTTATTTAATCATACTAAAAAGCTACTTTTACTTTGGTACTTGGTGCGCTTAACTATGCAGTCTTACATTTCCCGAGACCACTTCTTCTAAGTTTCTTCTTTCAGTTACAGAGCCGACAATCACAGACCTTACTCGGCGACCGGCCTGGAGGAGCTGATGAGCAATCTGCGACTAGGATGTGACGAAAGTGGTTACGATTCCGACAGCACGCGAGCTGGCGCCGATTCTCCAGACATTGAGAACTCCGTTCCACCGATGTTAAAACCCCGTAGTTTCTCCATAACGTCGGACGATTACCAGGGCATCGATCTATCGTTACCAGTCAGTACACCGATAAAAAAAGACGTGACACCGGGAACGGAAGAAAATGAATCGAGTCCTTCTTGCCTCGAGAACACCGTCATTATAAACAAAAGTTTATTAAACGAATCGGTAACCACGAACATAACCGCAGTAGCTTCAGATGGAGACAGCACGGACAGTTGCGATGAGGATACTTTCGTAGGATTTACGGAATATTCTATGAACTGTACGGTCGGACAAAGAAAATCTAGCATCGTAGCATCTACGTCAGAAAGATGCGACGGTGGAACGTCGAAAGTATTTTTGAGTGGAAATTTCGAAGATAAAAGAACATCCTCGACCATACCTGTGAGCAACGAACTGTCGAAGATACCGGAGAGAAAGTTGTTCGCGAAGCCGGAACAAACACTGCAACTGTCGCAAGCGGCGAAGTTGCAGAATTTACAAAAGTCCCAGATACCGTTAAAGTCTCGGAAGCACATCGACGCCAGCGTGTTGAGTTTGTTGGATAACGCTGCATCTCCGTGCAAGGATAGTCCACCAGCGACGAAAATTTGCGCGACACTTGTCAATAGCCCTCTGCAGTACTATAGTCCAAAGAGATCACGGTCGAACATGGGGCCGGATGATCCCGAGGTTGTCCATTGTAGAAACAAAATTAAAAAATCCGAACAGATAACTAAAGTCGATCATGCAACGTCAATTCCACCAACACCAGCGAAGACCTTGGTCCGTCGAGAGCTAAAGACTATGAAATTGTTCGTGGAGAAATCTGGGAACCTTGGCATTTCCGTAGAAAGGAAGGAAGCTGTTAGACCTTTCTATGTGATTTCAAAGATGGACGTAAATGGAGTAGCAGCTAAGTCGAAGCAATTTCGAATCGGCGACGAGATCGTTCGGGTTTGTGGACGTAGACTGCGTGGGATGTCGATCCTCGAAGCTAGAAGCGCGTTAAAAACATGTTCGGGATCCGTGGAATTACAGATAGCCAGAGAACCGGCTTTCGCTTTCGGTGAAGAGCTAGGTGACACGTGGGGCGACATTCTTGTGCGCACTCGAAGCGACTCCGAAGTATGGACGCTGAAACAAGAAAAAATGAATGAAAAAATAGAAACTGATGTTTCTGATTCCATAAATGTACGACAAGAAACCCCTTCTCAGTGTAAAGTAATTGGTGCCCTGATGAAGGATGGTACGAACTTATCCGCGAATTCTATAGAACGAACGAAAAGCGAAAGTGAAGCAATTGTGAGAAAAGAACCTAGCGAAAAGATGACTGGCATGAGAAAATTTCAGGTAGTGCGAAAGCGAGCTGTCATCCCGGTTTCCTATTCGCGTAGGGCGACTAGTTTGTCCATGAATTTGTTGACCATCACCTTGGAAAAGGGTGCTCCGAAGAAATTAGGCTTTTCTATAGTAGGTGGATCTGATAGCAACAAAGGATCCATGGGTATTTTCGTGAAGGATATCATGGCTGGTGGTCAGGCGGCCGAAGAAGGAACTCTGAAAATCGGAGACGAGATTCTAGCGATCAATGGAATATCGATGGACGGATTGACGCACGCGAAAGCGTTGCAAAGCTTCAAGGCTGCCAAAGCTGGGAAAATGATTCTTCACGTGGGTCGTAGAGACCCCACGCACAAACGGTCGGATTACAAACGATAGAGAGATATGAGTGTATATAACTCTGAGTTAGTTTCGGTGCTTTGCTTCTTTAATTGACTAACTACCGCCACTGCTTTCCACTTACCTAACAAACTTTGCCTTTTGGCATTTTTAACTAATAACAAATATAATTCACCTTTAAATTTAGTACCGAATTTAAAATTAACTTCTCTGAACTTCTATTTTATATTTCGATATATTAACCAAAAACTACTTATATTACAGATATATCATTCAGTCGAAGTCGTACGATTGCCTGGATAGACTAACGGAAACTGGAGACGAATAAGAAAAATCAATCACCGACAATCATCAAAATCACATTATATCTCATTTTTTTAAATGAAATCCATTGAAGATTGAAGTATTATCTCTTCTCGTTTTTGCAAGTAAAAGGACGATGTATATATTTCATGTACGATAAAGTACGTTCTTACGATTCCTCGCCATTGTAATATAGATTAGTAATTACCACATTTTGTTTTCGACAAGTTTGATATAAACAATCGATGTATTTTCTTTTAACGAATATTTACATACCAGTAATCGATTTGTAATCAACATGGCAATTCTCTTCTCATATATTCGTTATTCTTATGCAAATGAACACATTTTTTTTAAGATGATTATTGTGATATTGGTTGACTATTACTAATTTTTGTTTTAGACTAACGAGATTCATTAATTTTTTTTATTCGATAAACGATCGATTTGTAAACGTTGTGTTTCTACTATGATAAGCTTACATTAATTATTTAAACAATCAAATTCGTTGCAATATACAGTAAGTTAAGTAGTAAAGTTAAGAGTAAGAAACGTACGCGTTGATCTTTGTTATCGGTTCGTGTCAAAATTATAGTTCGAAATTATACTCGACTTTTATAAAAAAAAGACTGGTCCATTCAAATGCGCCTTTGTTCATGATATCACAACCATAAAGATCAATGATGATTATAACTATAATTGTAACAGATCACTGTACATAGTCATATCCTGTTAGATGTAGTACGCTAACACTTCGGATCATGGCTGTTCAATTTATTTGTCAGTGTAGCGCGGATTTCACCTATGTTTTGTTTAAAAAACACATGTTTGTTTAATACGAGCTATACACATTTATTAACTGGGATGAGTACTCATCATTTACTTACTATTCAATTATGTTGTAAGCGTAGTATTTAGTTAGTTAATAATGTTAAGCTACTGACTGACATCTAGAATGTCTACCTGAGAAAAAAGCTGTGATATTCATTGTAGTCGTATTAGCTGCTATCGTACAAACTGTATTTAAAATAAATCTGGTTTTGTTGATAAATGAATGTACATAGTTAATTCGCCGTTAATTCTCTGTTCCACCTTTTGACTAATATCTACCTTTAAGTGATTTCTTTATTAAGGACGTAAAATGAATAATTAATGTAAAAGTGCCGTACAATTGTCTTCATTTTTGTATTAATTGAATACAAAAGTTCTATCTTACAATGACTGAGAAATTTATAAAGTTCGCATATATTGTAAGAAAGACTACATAGATACGTATAACATCACATCCGACTAAATTTTTGCACAAACCACCTACATATTACGAGCACAGAAAGAATAAACGCTTTTACAGTTACAAACGTAAAAACCTTATATAGTAAATTACTAGAATCTTTCATATGTATCTGGTAGGATTTACTGTTATATCGGAACCAACGTTCTAATTTCAACAATAATAATACATATTTTATATTTTATATCATCTATAATTGCATTACAAATACGCTGATATATAAAGAATAATTCTAACTGGAAGTAGCCTTAGGATAGAAAGAGAATAGGAAGAGAAAGAATCTGCAATTATTTTTACGATAATACAGGATAACTTGGTAACTGAATACTGGTGATATGATGCTAAATAACAGCAAGGTAACGGTATAATCATTTGATGGAAAAAGATAACTAGGTCGAGGATCTCAACCAGATTAGTTGAACCAGGATAGCTAAGTCGAGATTTTGGTGTAGGATAACTAGTCTAGGAGACTGGAGGTAGATAACGTGGGCCAGGACGTGGTGCTACGTGATAACTACGTGGAGGAGCGGATGCAGGATAACTGGGTCTAGAGATGGGAGAATAGCTATACTTTGAAGTCGGAGTAGAAGCTGGTGCAGGATAACTGGGTGGAGGAGCTGGAGGAGGATAACTGGGTGGAGAAATAGGAGCAGGATAGTTAGGTGGAGGAGCTGGCGTAGGATAACTGGGTGGAGGAGCTGGCACAGGATAACTGGGTGGAGGAGCAGGAGCAGGATAGTTAGGTGGAGGAGCTGGCGTAGGATAACTGGGTGGAGGAGCTGGCGTAGGATAACTGGGTGGAGGAGCTGGCACAGGATAATTGGGCGGAGGAGCAGAAGCAGGATAGCTAGGTGGAGGTGCTGGGGTAGGATAGCCAGCGGGAGGAGCTGGCGTAGGATAATTGTATCCAATAGTCGTGGGACGCGCTGTGGAGTAGTCATATGTCGGACTAGAAGTCGAAGAACTTGCAAACGATGCTGCGCTAGATGCTCCGTAATTATTCACCGTTGATCCGACTGGTCCAATTATTTTAATCGCATTGGACGACATTGCAGATGCGGTGCTTGATGCGTAAGTGACGGGTGCTTGAGAAAGTTGTTGGATTTCCTGACCATATGGTGGTAGATAAGTTGGCGCTGGTGTAGAAACTCGTATCGACGGAGGCGATGTTGTGACAGGCAAGTAGGTTGGCGATATTGGTGGAGGCAGAGGCGGCGGAGGTGATGATGATGTCGGTGGCGGTGGCCGTGACGTTGGCGATGGCGGTAAGTAAGTAGGTGTTGGAGGCAGTGGTGGTGGTGGAGGCGGCGGCGATGGTAGTAAATAAGTAGGTGTTGGAGGAGGAGGTGGCGAAGGTGGTGCAGGCGGCGGCGATGGTGGTAAATAAGTAGGTGGTGGTGGTAGTGGTGGCGTTGGTGGTGGTGGTGGAGGCGGCGGTGGCGGGGGTGGTGGTGGTCGTGGTGGCGGAGGCGGCGGCGAAGGCGGCGGCGGATGCGGCGGTGGTGGTAAATAAATAGGTGTTGAAGAAGGACGAGGGGGAGGTGGAGGAGACGGAGGAGGTGCTGGTGTTGGAGGATATGAGTAACGCGGCTGTGCAGGGGCTGGCACGGGATAAGAATAATCCGGCCTAGAAGATGATGGCAATGGGGTCGAATAGGGATAACTTTGCGGTGAAGGAGGTGATGCCGGTGGACCGTAATTAGGTGCAGGCAATGTAAATGGTACCGTGGGAATGTTGTAAGTATATCCGGCTTGCCGAGCCGTTCGTAGACCCTCTCCGGCGGCGTAGTTGATTGACAGCACTATCCTCAACTGCGTATGTGGACAATTAGCGAATATTTAAACACGGAGTGATATTTATTGAGTTGTTTTCAAGAAACTACGTACCCATTTTAATGCCCGCATAATCAACTCGCGTATAGCAGGAATACAAAAGTGCCAACGCCTTTTATACGTACATCTCCCATTGTTGTTTAGCGAAACCGCGTTATTTCATAAGATTTCATAAAATATACTCGCGAGCTAACCATTAAATTATTCGTGTCCTAATTGCACCGAGGACTATTACATGCAAGATAATTATACCCCTCGAGTAGGGTGTTTTTGTAACATGCTGTTCCTCTTTTCATACTCAATGTTCTCGTTGTGTAAGAACAATGAGAGAAGGAACGCTATATTGTTGCAGTTTGAAGCGCATAATTTAGTAGCAATACCTAAAGATACTTGTTTGTCTAATTCGTCACAGTGTCGTCATAGTCACGTGATTGTGAAAGAATTTTATATAAAACTATCAAGGCTAAAAGTACGCCCGGCATTTCAAAAAAACGTTTAAATCATTTTCTATGTTAGTATCGTATATTAAAATTTAAGGGGTGCGCTTTTATGGTTTGTTTTCCTAGGTTAGGTTGCCTTCTATGGATATCTTTCTCTATCAATTACAATTTTCAAGTAAATGTATTAAGCTGTCCGAAAAGTGTCTTTCTTTTACAGGCACGTCTTTTACAACGCATCTTTATACAAACATGAAACCTACTCTGTCGAACGTTGTGATATTTATCTTGATAAAGTAAAATTGATCATACGTAATTCGATAAAATAATATAAGACGGAAAATGTTGTGGATCCATTATTTTTTCATAGAACGAAAGAAACTTTTCGGACAGCCTAATAGTTTATCGATTTTTCAATGAACGATTATAATTATACGTTACAAAAATTGCTTTTCGTAGAAAATAATTGCTGTTTACAGCATACATATTGTTAGATCTTATGAACCGTGGCAACATTCTCAATCTAACGCAAGTTCACGCCACTTCATCAATCACTTCGTCATGCGAGTCGTAAGAAAACACGCTTCACCCTAGAACCTGTATGAACGTCTCCTGCGCTCAAAGTACGCAGTCGCTTGATTACTCGAACCAACTAAATCCTACGATTCTGTCACGGTTCATTCAGTAAACGCGAATACAGCTGGTGCATTTATCGAAATCGCGTACAACGTCGACATAGCATTAAAAACGTAGCGAAATCTTCGCGAAAGAATCGATAAGACAGCAGCTGCGTAAGCAGACTGAACAATTCGTAGATCGATGCAAAAAGTACGATTTTTTCTAGAAATTATTTTTTGGATAAGAGATTTTCCAATTCATATAGCGAAGTTTTCTAGCGATGAAATATAAAAGGTATTTTATTAAATGTAAACGTAAATGAAATAAACGAGAAAGTTAATCGTACGTCCGCGATTCTCGAAATACGTTGTTTCGTTGTACATGCAATGACAACGAACCACATGCAAACAAATCGATGTACGACCTTTTCTTCGTTTGCACTTCTATCGTGCTTTGCGTGCTCTTGACGCGATGCACGCGTAAAAGTTTGCTAATGTAACAGCGCACGTTGATCCGAAACATCGCGACAAATTGAAATGCTTGTGCACTTTCGCTGAACACCGACGACGAGGCGTCGTTAATCTTCTTGCGCAAACTTATCGGCCGACAGGTAGGTTAATGTGATTTTTATTCTCGAACCTGTTATTCGTATGATTAATCGCGAATGTGAGCCTGGTAATTATAACTTTTTCTTGTCTCTTTCCCTCTTCGTTTTGGGTCGCTTTTTTTCCACGTCCTTTGGAACTTGCGATAATTACATTTGTATCTAATATCACTCATGATTTTAAAGGACGATCTCTGAGTTTAATTTCTTCAACTGCCTCGAGGTACGTTTCAATAAGTTAATTAGTAGCTAATGATCGGTCAAACGTAAGATATTTCAATTGAATAGAAATTTTAATAAATACGTAGTTTTGATTTGAGATGGAGATTAGTAAGGTAGAATTTAAGTAAAAAATGTAACACTGATAATGACAGAATATCGAGGTATATTAACCACAAGGATTCAGACATCGCTGAAAGCATAGTAATTTTAAATGTGTCGCGTCTGTCAAAAAAAAAAAAAAAACCTAATATGAACCTAAATAGATACATGTATGTGTATTCTAATTCGGCGGAATCGCAGCCGGATATTCATAGAAACTATTACACTTAAAATGAAAGCCTGCACGGACCGTGTGTAGGTGTAAATTAAAAAAAATTAATTTGTGTCAAAAAGTGTTCTTCCTGTATAATAAATGTATTATATATATATATATACCTTTAACGGCTGTATATTTTGTTTAGTCACGCTTTAATTAATTTCTTTTTATAAAAGTTGCGAAATCTTGTGAAAAGTAAAATTATTATAAAAAAGAAAATTATTCTGTTCTGATATAAGAAAAATATTTGTTTTGATCGTTCTTAACGTACTGTCGTAACGTAATATTTTTCTAAGTAAATATTTTTATAACTCCGTTTCCTCTTCTTTTTAATAGTCGTGCATCTTCGCGATCCTTTTCATTTTCGTTTCTACACTCTTAAGTGTCTTCTTCACCTTTGTCTCAGCGGAAAGAGTTTCCCAAATAACTTTCTCTCTACCGACCCTCGTCCACAACGAAGGAATTAATCAACACGAAGTTGTTTACAGTATTCTCTGAATTGTAGCTTGGTCCATGAACCACCCAAGACGGACAGGCTGACTGATGAAAGAAAGGGACGTCGGTTCTCGAAAGCTAGTTAAAAAGTAAACACCAAACGGATCGAAGATGGAAAAGAGCGAGTGTGAAACAGATGACCGAGCTACTTTCATTTCAAATACCGTATACTTGGATAATTTGCTTCACGGCACAAGCGACTGCTCTGCGATCATTGCCACGAGAGAACCTAAGATGCCTAATACCGAGGTTTCCATGCGCCAGATGGCCAGGAAGACAACCATCTTTTTCTTTTATTTCCTTCGAAAACGATGCCATCGAGAAAACGAGGAGAACTGAGAACGCTTCGAATGTGTCTAATAAGGTTTGTTATGTTTGTATGGCTTTAAATGAAACAATGACAACTATACTTGCGAGATAATACGATTTCATATACGTTTACTCATTATATTAGAACCTTGATTTTTATGATTATTTTTGTTGGTTATTCATCCAGAATCCGTCCTAATGCTTTGCCGATATCGATGCATTTTGACTTACACCATAATTCTCAGCTCGCTAAATGTTACGTATCAAAGTGTTTATAACTAATCACATTGCGTGAGCGATGGTGGTGTCTTACTTTCAGTAACAGTGTAGTAAACTGTATAATCAGGAATGTGATTTTGGTTTCTCATTAGTTCGACTTTTTTGAGATTGAGTGGTGAAGTGAAAGCGACAAGAAATTATAATGGTGGATTGGGTGCGGAGTTGATGATGTAAAATTGGAGGGAGTTATACGAGGCTTTTGATCGAAAATAGTAATTGAATTATTATACATATTGTACGCGCCAAGTGCCATATTTTTTGTAATTCGATGGGCTAATCGACAATACCGGAATATCGCTTTTAAAGCGACTTTTTGTCATCAAGAAACAAAGAAATTATCAGTTACGGAAGTGACAAGATCTTTTTCCGGAATACAGTGACATTGTCTTCGTTGTAGAATCATAGTTGCACTCGTCGTTGATCAGTTCTCCTTAAATATGCTCCGCGTAAAAGAGACCACAATCCTTGTTTCAGGTCCATGAACCTCATAAAGTTTCATTATGATCAAAGATACCAAGAGACGATATTTCGGTACGACGTGTTGCGAACTCGAATATTCCCATCTGAAATGCGCTTGTCCAGTAGAAATTGCGGGTTTCCGAGCCCGAGACCCTAGCGTGGTGACTCGTGAAGTTACGCGCAGTTAAACGATGTTTATGGATAAACTCGGCTGAATATTAACTCGATATTCCGCCAGTGGACGATTCGTTCCATTCTTTATCTTTTTACGTTTTTTCTTCCAGTTCCTTTTTCTTTCCACCTCCGATAACATTTTGGCAAGAATCGTGTTGTCCGGAATCAATGGTTGCAATAATGTTCTTGCTTTTTTCTTTAGTCTTGAATTCGCGCGTAATGAAATTTTATTTCGTTCAGTGCAAGTTTCGAGGAAGTTGAAATTTTTTGATATTACAAGACCCGTCTTGGCACTTTCGATTAAGCAGTTCTATATGAGATAGACAAACATAAACGAACAAAAATATGGCTGTAATCGAAAAATTGATAGAGCTGCTATATCTATTTCGTGTGTTTCGTTTAGAACAATGGAACATTAGTATTCTAAACGGCGGAAGTGCGCCTGGAGGCGAAGGAACTCTCTTCGAAAAGACCGGCCGTGGAGATTCCGCGAACGAAGAAGTGGGAACGAGAAGTTCTGCAACAATTACTATCGCGTGGACGATAATGCGTGGCACTTGCTGGCAACCGGTTGCATGCCAGATGGCCAACACAATTTTGCCAAGAATCTTCTGAACACTTTAAATGGACGGACGTGCAGTTTAATACGTCGCGCTGAAGGGTTATGGTCGCAGTAAATTGAAAGATACGAAAACGTTAATTTTTCCTTCGACCATGTAGCAAGGAGCATGCACTTTTCACTTGGTGCTGATATGGCAAAAATGTCTAGCATTTTAATCCGCGTTGGTTTTAACGAATTTGTCGATGTTCGACTTTCCAACACTTTGGATAAATTGAGAACGCTTGCGAATACCTTTAGCAGTCGAAACGAGGGAAATAATTAAAATCCGTTTTGTCAGTAGTATTATAACGGTTTTTATTAACAGCTTTAATAGGTTGAATCTTGTTACCATTCTTTTAATTATTAATTAAATTATTAACATAACTGTCGGTTGAACATTCAATGACGTCATTTTACATTATCAATCCGTAAAGATCATACACAAGCACTTACGATTTTCGAAAAAAGCAACAAAATGCAAATAAACCTCGAACCTCGAAAACGATCTTCCTTCAGTCAACAAGGGATTAATTAAGAATTTTCAATCTTCAGACGAACTTCCTCCACCGAGCTATCGTCTCTCGAGATTGTGAAAAACGATCAACCAGCATGAATCAAGTCGAACTTGTCCTATCTCATCGAGTTACTGGCATATCTTCGACTTTCTAGGTTAGACGTGAACAAAGGAACACGATGGAAGAAGCGTGGTCAAACGAGTCCTCCGGCGTATCAGCTTTTCATTAGAACCTGGCTGTAATGACTCTGAGAGCGGTTGCTTGTTCCCCTGGACCGCGATTAAGCTGATTCCCCGTGATTATACGTTTGCGCGTCGGACAGGTCGATGTGTCACTGCGATCCTCTCGGGAAAACTCAGGTTTCTGTTCGGCTAGGAAGAGGGATAGGGGAACGAGGATAGGAAAAAAGTCGAAGCAGCGGAGGAACGTCCAGTTTTTGTCAAGATGTTAGCTACCTTACCTAGCAGGCAAGGTTCTGGTACAGCTCGAGTAACGCGAACCAACTCTTCTTCTACCGATCCAAGCAGCCCCCATCGAGGGAGAAAAGGAGGAAAACAAGAACGGAACAGGGTGGGATGAACGCGTATAATCATACCTACTCTTTGCGAACGTTCGAGCCTATAATGATCGCGACTTCGGTGGCAATTTATTTTGTTCGCTAGTGCGTCAATGAACAATTTAGCTGTCGTATCACCGCCTCTTAATTTCGTACTTACGATTCCTTAATTTATGCTGCCGGCTCACCGACTGCGACTGATTAATTCGACAGCCACAATAACGATTTCTCCGATGATCGTAATTATGCGACGTCTGTTCTGTTACGTTCTGCTATTTCCTTCGAACTATCTTTTATTAGGCAGAGTATACATATTTTCGTTCGAGTGGTGAAAGTTTGTTTGAAAGTTTTAGTTTGCTGCACGTTCAAGAAAACAGCTTTGTTAATTATTCATTAATTTCGTTTAAATAGATTCAACATCCATTCTTTTTACTTGGTTGATACCACATATCATTTAAATGAAAGTTATATTTCACTTTTTTTTTACTTTAACGCCAGTCTATTTACGTAAAACGGGCAGCACTTAATTATTACCAATTCAATTTCCTAACTTTTGTAAACAATCCATGCAATCTTCTGTACCTTTTCAAACGAATTTTGTTGTTTTTCCTTCCACACAGAATTTTCTCTCTCTGTACTACTTCCCTTTTTGCCTTTCTTCCTTTTTATATACATTGAATGTATAACTTAAGTTAACTAAACGCACATGAAAGATACGACAGCTGTTAAAATAATTGCAAGGTCATTTGTCACCCTAATTTCATACGTCAGACCTTGTATCGCGCTCCGCAAGTAAAGTCGTTCTCCAAAACCTACCTCCGCTGTACCAAGGAATACACACTTGTCAGTAACTCTTCTTGCTTTTATCACCGCGGTGCAATTAATCAACAGTTTCACGGTTATTAACGCGCTAACAAATGTTCCGTTCGTTAGCAATTCAAACGGACGATACCACGTCGGATGAATTATGTATAAAGAAAGTATCGTTACAAGTTACGCGTCTTTGGATCGTGCGTTCACATCTAAAAACACGTCGATGTATTCATACTCGATTAATTAGAATTTGCTAAATTTGTTCGATGTTACGGAAAGATAGCCACGTAGGTGGCATAATTTCAGGAGTTTATCGTGGAAAAATTGTATCATCACGATTCACGCACAGTGCTGCAGGATGATTCGAATAATTTAGGTTAGTTAACGACCACCCCATGATGGAATATTAATTTTGCTTGAGAATTATCGGCGGATTGGTTCCACGTGCGCAATTTGAACCGATTATTGATTATTTGACACGTTGATGATTTTACCTACATTTTCTCTTTATTATAACGTTGCACTACCTGGATTCAATATGTCTTCCTTCTGCCTCGATCCCTCCCGGTGCTCGATTCGACCCTATTTACCGAATCTGCCGAACTTACTTATTGCTAACTCGATTGCAAATCGGAAAGACATTAATTAATAAAACTCAAAGTAATTAAGGCTTGATTTTGTTACAATCTGGTGGAATTATTTTAATGGTGGAGTTACTTTTTTTTCCCTTGATTTTTGGACCTTGATAACTGGTTCAATGTTGCATTGGAATATTTGAATCTGCAGTTGGTATGTAGTGAAATAATTTCAAAGAGAGATTAAGTAAATAATTACATTGTGAATAACGATGCGGTAGTTGCGTTTATTTATTACTTTGATTTTTGACCACTTACGATGTTTTAATAAATCAATAATGATCATTATATTTTCTTATACACACACGTATGATCCTTCTAACCTCTTTTCTCGGAAAAAACTCTCATTTCATAAAAAATTGATGTAACGCAACAATTAGCGTGTAGTATCTTTGTTCGTTAAGAAAAATATTTACAGGAAAT
This sequence comes from Bombus fervidus, assembly GCF_041682495.2. Lineage (NCBI taxonomy): Eukaryota > Metazoa > Arthropoda > Insecta > Hymenoptera > Apidae > Bombus > Bombus fervidus. Next base: position 4,769,590 of record NC_091523.1, on the reverse strand, counting down.
AACGCGTTTTTCAATGCTGAATCGATTAATTTCCATAACCCTCTTATACGTTTCGTTTATAATTAAAAAAAATCACGATTTTCGTCGAATGTTAAATGGAAGAGTATAAAAAAATCTGAAAAATATAGAAGAAAAAATTACGTTCGTGATAAATGGCATAGATGTTGAATAGATAAAATGGAACACGATGCGTTTCGATTATGTGTTTTCTTCCGAGTATTTTTTAAAGTATAAATTATAGTATACCTACCCATAATGATTCCTTTTACAAACACCTCTGTCAGAGGATCGGTTTACTATTAAAAGAAATCATGGAGAGAATTTATTCTATACACGTAGAAAAAATAAAGGAATTAGAAGCTAGAAAATAAAGAAGAGAAGGACGTAATTACGTAATTTTGAGGATAATCTTTCCGAGTCGAGTTTGATCGTTACGAAACTATTTTAAGGAGAGTAAATAAAACCTAATATAAATATATATTACCGATGGAATATTCGATTAGGAAATCAACATGAACCTATTAGTTATTAAAACCAATACAAACTGCAACTGAAATTCGATGGTAATGCGGTGCTGTTGGCAAAACTGGAAAACGTTCGAATAGATGAATAGGTTGTTGCGGTCAGGCAAAAAGTAAAAAAATGTGAACTATTCGCATCTTGTTTATATATTAAGCTGTAAATTATCGGTTAAACTTTATGAACAAGGATTCGAGTACGATGATCATTGAAAGAGGGACGCGTGGGTCGTGTGCCCGTAATATGTACCCGTTGCATCCTGTATTTTTTACATAGACATAAAGGATGCTTTTATCGGTCTTCCTGGACGATGTAATAAATCAATGCCTCTCCAAAGACGCGGAGTTCTAAAAAATTCGCCACTCATCACTTGTGTACACCTTTGGAACTTTAATTAAATGCGTTTCGTTTGTAATACCTTTAAAAAATAAAAATAGCTTGTTAAAATAGAATAAAATTTAATAGGTGGCATAGGGCTATTAAATGAAAAAGATTTTCCACTAAACGTTTCATATACTCCGATTTATTATAATATTCTTTTTTCTCAGGCTTGCGTTAACAATAGAATCGATGCCAAATGCGTCTGTCAAAAATGATATCGCGAAGATGTCTTACTTCTCGCGTGAAAAGATCGAGTAACACGGTGGTAAGTGACAAATGGTTGACATACATTAAATGAGTCAGGATGAGACAAAGCAAATTTAATAGACATTCTGATCGACACACGTGGTTTATTGCTTTCTGCGAGGTATCAGGAGTTCGTTGCATTTTGATGAATATTAATGACGATCAGAACTGTCCGCGATGTGTAAAAATAGATCGGATCTTCGAAGATTTATGTCTTCGATACTCGACATGTTACAGTGAACTTCATAATTTCAATCGTTGTGATTTATAGCCTTTGATTAATTTCACGCGTACTCGTTCTATAGTGCATACTTTGAACGTTAATGAGGGATTTTTTATTGTCGAAACTTGTTCTCAAATAAGCAACATGAGAATGGGTTGGTTTATTTTTAAAAATATTCAAATCGTCGTGTATAAGATAACACTAATTTTGCTATAATTTTAATGCATAAGAATCCTATAAATAGATTGCTTCGACTCAAACGTGTTTCATTTTATTCTATCTTGTTGAGAAGTTTAAGAAATGTTTAACTCCAGAATTTGTCTTCGAGTGCTCGTGAAATGTCACGTCCCAAAATGTTGTTGAGATGCAGGTCTCTAAGTGCAATATATTTCTGGATATACGCCAGATGTTTAAAGATCTAACCAAAAGCACATTTTGGTAACCCAGTAAACAACTGTGCAGTCTCATTTTAAGTGGAAACTCTTCTAACTCTTGTTTCAATACAATTTCAATAACTGTATTTTTTTTAATTTCATAAAGGAAACTATTTCGTTTTACAAATTATTATATCATATAAAAAATCCGGTGTATCTGACCCTGAGTGTAACAAAATTGCTTTACTTCTTTTTACATTTTCAAGCAAATAACAACAAGCGATTAACATTTCATCGAACGATGATTGAAGATGTATTTTCTCGGAAAATGGTTCATTGGTTCGCCCACACAACGAGCATAAAACGGTTTTAACAAAGCTGGCGCGGTTCGAGGTATCGTGCACGTGATACCGTTCGTGGCACGTTTTCTTTGTCGTTCCACGGGACGTATGGTGCACGGTGTCGTTGGCGAGTGAATACGTGACGAGGATGTCATTAAGATTCCGTGCATCGATCCAAAAAGCGACGCGCATTTGTCCTGCGAAGCGGGAAAAAGAAGAAAGGGCGCGGGGCCGAGGTCGACGCGTCGCGTCGCGGACAGCTCGAATGTTCTGTTCGTTCCGTTTGCAATCGAAGAATGGGTTGGCCTTTACCGCACTCGAAAAACAGCTGTAACGACTCCTGGGCGGGAGTAATATGTGTCCAAAGTGGCTCGAAAAGGGAAAAGGGAGAAAAAGGAAGACGAGCGTCGATGTTAACAGTACAGTTAGAAGCGTTGCCCTGTCTTTTCGAGAGGTACTGTTATGCAGGTCTACGGGTTACGCCATTCCTTTTCTTCTTTCTTTTTCTATGAAGCTTCGAGTGTGGTCTGCTGACGGATACGCTGACATCAAACTTGTGTCATGGTTCATAAATCGATTCGACTTCGTGGTTTGTTTTGACTTTAGCAATAGAGAGTATAATCAATAGAATTAGAAGAATCTCTTCATGGAATTTAGTTTTGTAAACTCGTGTTTTCCTAGGGATTGTCTTTTTGTAAAAAATAACGTATAAATATAAAGAAATATCGAAATTTAACGTTGAATTGTATTAGGCTTAATGTGTTGTAACACTTTTAATTAAATGGAATAGTACCTATTAGATAGTTAACAGAGACCCCCATTGCATTACCAAAGAAAACGGTGCCAATTGCCGTTGAACCTCATAACACTCAATATAATTCTTTATTGAGTGTGTTTGAACTTCTCCAGCTTTGGCACTTTAAAAACCCGATTTAGCATTGTATTGACTTTGTTGTATCAACAGAAAGGAAGCTACAGATTGGCCAATCTATAACAACTGTTGACGACTTTACACTGATGTTTGATCTAAGTACGATCAAGCTCGAGGCATTGATATTCATACCTATTATCATATAAAAAAGTACATATCAAAGTTTTAACTCTAAAATACAACCACTTGTAAAATTTATGACTTTCTACGCATCTTTATTTTTTAGGCTTAAAATGTTAGAAAACTCTAGCCACAAATGTAAGCTTTTGCAGCATTAACGCGCGTTTATGATGAAAATGAGGATTGTCGAGGTGAAAACTCAATTGCGGACGCGGAAAACGATATTAAGAGACCGCGGAACGTCTTGCTCTTTAACAATGGACATGTCAGCGTCGTTCGTTCCACTCGGTTTGTATAAGTACACCGCGACACGTTCAATGACCTTCCATCTAGTGAAAACTAAAAAACGGTCGGTCGCGGAGCTACGTGGTCGCGTACCACTAGAAAAGAATTACGACCGCACTCGCGTGTTTACGATCAATTATACCACTTTTATGATTTACCACACTTTGAAACGAAATTTCGAAGACAAAAGCATCGTTGAAATTGAACATGATGCATAGTCATGTCAAATACAGGAAGATTCTTCGTGTACTTCGGTGGCAAATAATTGCAAATTCTTTGAAATAACGAGGTTGAGCGATTTGTGGAGAACTCTATGAACTAGCGTGCGAACTAATGCACACATAGCGATCTTTAGCGTTCGAGTAGTTAGCCAGAGAAATGATTTACAACTAATAGCTGATAATTATAATTACGCCAATAAATCAAAGAATCAATTTCAAATCGCAGAAATGAAGTGGCCAGTAACTCATGTTCGATATAACGCGATGTAGATCTCTGATAAACTTTAAGTACCGTGTATGCAAAATGTGCGCAGCAGGGGAGCAAAATTTTATTGCTCAGTGTCTACGATTTATAAGCACACCACTTTCGCTCTTACTTTTAAAGTCTTTTACTCGTTAGTACGCTATATAATTTTTCGCACAGGAAACCTTAGAAACAACTTAATTGCAAAGATAATTGCTCTGTTTCCCTGATAATTCCTCTCTTCTGCAGAGCATACATGTGGCTACAATCTGTGAAGTCACAAAATGCAGACACATAAGATTAACATAAAATAAAAGCAAACTAGCCCTCTACGTGTCTCTCTTTCTAAAATACAGTTTTGTTACGAAGCTTTGGTGACTTATGATAGAAGAGTGGATCTTCCAAAACGATAAGATGGTAATCTTGTCCGGAAGATCGGTGACAATTTCGTCTAGCGAAAGCACCATAGACGCCTGGTTATACGAATGATGTGGGTCCATCGAAACACACATTTTTATTACAACATGAACTTTCTCACATTTATTTGCAGTTCTGTCAGTTATATTTCATCTTGCTCCATCTTCTTGTCCTCCCCGATTGTTCTCTTTTCCTTTTTAACGAGCGTGTAATTGATCGTACCGAGCATTATGACAAGTGCACGCTCGTGGTAAGCAGCTCTGTTCGAGGTTCTTTTTTTTTTATTACTGCATCGGGATGGAGACATCGGCGTGTGTAATTATCATTCCTGTCCGGAGTAATTACGGAAATTTTGTTTGATGAAATTGGGATAACAAGTAAGATTTCAAGAAGTTTTCTTTAATTATTTTTCGTCATCGTATTTTCTATTTATATTTTATGTGTTATATTCATAAAATAACATACTTTATTTTCTCTCACAGTGAACGTTATTTTCCCAATTTTCTACAAAAATAAACTCGCGACAAAGAACGGAAAGTTCCAGGAATAAGTATTCAAAGTTGCGATTTCGATCGCTAGACAGTGACGGAAATCGCAGCTCGATCTGGGTTATAGGACGTATTCGAATCCATAAAAAGGCGAAATGGGGTCGCATCGATTCCTGGAAATATCCTATTACCCGGTGCTTCCTGGATCGACGATTTACCTTTGGCACAATGCTTCCGCCGATTTCTGATTCATCCGGTCTTTTATACGCGTCAGACAACGCGACGATACGTGCCAGATAAGGGGATTGCGATAACACGCGGATTCGCGGCGAGGAAAGCTTTTATTCGTTGATTGCCGGCGAATGAGGGTCGAGGGGGTCGAATTGGGACAACAGCCTGGTGATTATGAAAACTGGGTGGGAGGCGTCGTCGTTAATTAATGAATGCGCACCGCGGGCCAATTAACGAGATCGTAAGTGCACTCTGGAATGGGTAAACACGTGACATTAAGTTGGCGTTGATGCCCAATGCCATGTTGGAGACAGCTCAGGATATGCGTTAAACAATTGCTTGGAATATTAGCTTGGAAGCGGTAAATGACGTTGGTTGTGGACGTGTGGTAACGTATAGCTTTGCTAATGTTTTTTTGTCTTTTTCGGAACCGCAAGAAGAGGGGATGGCAGAAATTAGGCAACACTTACTCACGGTTTCGGTCGTTTATTGGATAATCGTGACGAGATTGTTTGAATAGTTGAAATCATTATTAACCAACAAGTGTTGTAGTTATTTATGTATGTATGCTCCATCTTTTCTTTCTTCTTGATCTCATCGATACGAGCAAAAATGAACAGGTAAAGTGGGTTTAACATTACGAGAGTTCGAATTGACTGTTTAAATATATACTAATATTCTTAGATATGAACATTTGCATATTTAATCGCAAAAATTATGCTGGATAAGTGGAATTATTAATTACTTAAGAGAACTGATTCTTGCGTGCAATAATTTAAAATATCGAATCAATACGTATAGTGTGTATTTATCGATATAAGACGTGTGTTTAACATTTAGTAGATTTGAGGAAAGTTACAGAAAGTTTATAGGTCGAATATAAGGTTAGAACACATGGCCAATAGGTTTATCGGCCTTTAACAAGTCGATAAGGCCACGACATAAGAAATGAAGCAAGGTCAATCTATTAGTAGAAAATTGCTCGTAGTTCTAAAATTATAAACATGTACAAATTATTTTCAATGGAACATAATTATTTACGAAGAAACAATACCCACTATGGTTGATAACAAACGTAACATTTTTAATATAATTATGCAAAGATATCATTTTTTCAAACGTAGAACTTGTAGAGAGTTCTTATGAAGAAGCAATATGAAAAGCTGAATAAATAGATGATGAAGGAAAAAGAAGCATTCGCGTCTGTGTATTCTTATTAACGTACTAGGAACGAATATGTAAAATATAGGTAACTTATTTGTTACGCACGGCAGCATAAATTATGGCCAAATGTAGCTGACATAATGTATATGATTTGTATACAGCAAGATTTAGTTGTCGAGAGGAAACCGAATATGAGTTATCATAGATTGCATCGTGAATGCATACTAATAAAGGAATGCGGATAATACGTGGCAGATGGACTAAAATAGGATAGTTAAAAATATTTCGATAAAAACTGGAAATTACATACTAGTATAGGAGTATATTACAAATAATTGAAATTGAATATTTGCCTGTAAAATAATCGATTCCGTTGTTGCTTTTTTGAACCTCGTATGAGACAGCAGCCGTTCTTCGAAACTGCCAATAAATATAAGCATTATATAATATGCATAAATATAAGTACATAAACAATGAAAGGTTTCTAAAGAACCATCTTTTTCATTATTTGGGCGAATCGTTAAATCGAAGCCGAAATCAAGTTATTAATTTTAAAACGAGCGCATTTCTCCAATTATTGAATGGTCTTGACCGGAAAGCCCGCCTCTTGAAACTCGCCGTTGGAATCGCGGCGCGTCGAGCGGTACATCGAATCAGGTGCGCACGCACCGTCCTACCAGCCACTATAAATGGAAAAGCTCGCGCGAATCACGGTGTACGGTGTGAATTTATGGAAAATGGAGGAAAATGTTCGATGTTCGGACGCGGCATCGAACGAACGAATGAACGAACGAAGGAAGGAACGGTGAAACTGTCTGAGCGTTATTTCGAAGGGGAAGCGCGCGCGTCCCGCGTTCGGTGAACGAGACGATACAACTGACGTTAGTGGGGAGGGAGATCGAACCGAGCGAGAGGCCAGGCGAGAGTAACAGAGCCCGACAGAGACCGCGACAGAGACCGCGACATGACGAACGCCCGGCAGCACCGAGGTGCGGGCAGTCTGCGCACGGACATCGATCGAAGCTCACGTTCACATCCACTCCTCGAAATTCCCGGTGTTTTCTTTTCGATTCGTTGACACATCGTGAACAAGCAAGGTCGGGACGCGAACCATTGCCACGCGATTTATCACACGTCTGCTCTCCGCTCCTGTGAGTCGTGCCTCGGTGTAGTGACACTTGTGCCTTTCGGAAAAAAAAAGACTGAAAATCATCGTCGTCCTGGGAGACCGATTCTACAACCCTGCCGACACCTCTTCTACACCCTGTGAATCGTCACACGTATACGCGTCGATCGAGCAGTAGCATGGTCCGCAACTAACCTCTATTCGTGTTTGTACTCCATCGGTGAGTAACGAATTCCTCATGAGAATTTGTTGATTAAGGTTAAGTGGTAGCTATGTCGCGATTACACCGCTCGGCGCGGTTTAACGTACCTCAATAATTGTCCTTGCGATTCGTTTCATTTCTGTCTTGATATTACAGCCTGTGTTCAAAAACACGTTGCGCTATAAATAACTAGTTTCTCAGTTTTGGTAGCTACGGTTACAAAGACGCGGCAAAAGCGACATTTTAACCCTTAACTGCTACTATATTATATGATTCTCGAGAACTTCAGACGTTATGGACATTGTCGCAATTTCACTCTTGATAAACACATGACACCAAGTTTCATGTTAACTGTAATCTTTGATTAGATTGAACCTTATAATTATGTCCTGTAAATTCAGTGTTTATCCATTTTATCGTAACACTTCGGGGTTACGATGATGAATTTCTCCCTTGAAGAATATGGTCTATCGAATCAAATTCCCATCGTATGGCTAATATCTAACAACCGGGAGAAATATTGGGCGTATATACATCATTCACATTGATCAGGTACTCTGTTCATCGTTGCGTTGAAGCGTTCCTTGGTCTGCAATGTCCGCAATGCGTCGCATCGACGACGATGACGAGGAGGAAAGCAACGGTGTTTGCGACTGAAAGACTAACCCTCCGGTGTAACCTCTAAAACGATTACGAAATCTGCCCACGGAGCATGCTTTCAGCGGCGGGACAATGTTTACGAGCCGCGATACGCGATGGACAATAAATGCGCGACAATAAAACGACTTCGGTACCGCTATTGTCCCGTATGCCCGTGGATAAGCATGCTGGGTGCGTGTGTACACGAGGTAGTAGGATGAAGGGCTAAGAAATCCGGAGAGCCTGAGAAATCAAAAGCGCGCTCTCCGTTAATGGAACGAATGAACCGCGAGAAGTGGCAAGATCGCGAGTACACCTGAAAACCACCTCCTCTGATGGTTCTGATTTACAAAGATTTAGGTTTGTACGGAAGATAGGTCTTGTATTTAGACGCTGGCGGCCTTCGAATCGAAAATCCTATGGTTTCTCGTCTCATATACGTTGGTGTCTCAATGATTATTGTCGGTGATAGATGTATATCTTTTGTTATTTTAAATTTAGGGAAGTTTGGAGAAGGAGAATCTTCTTTGTATTAAATATTCATTGGAATCTGTTTTTGCGCTTGTATGTGTAGTTTTGAAATCAATATATCAAGGATTTATGTTTTGCAAGTTGAGATATCGTCCATATAAATATGAATTCGTATTTTTTTCGAAAAGGAATGTATATTTATGCAAGTTTCTTTGTAAAATCTGACTGCTCCACGTATATTCATTTAAGCAGGAATTAATGAATTACCATGCAGTGACAAATTTTTATTTAGTTTGAATTTTAAACGTCAGTATCATCGAGATTTGGCTACTTTATTTGTCTCGAACATCGGTATGCATGATTTATGTTTCAAGATGCTTGCAATATTTTCGATTTCCAAGACCCTAAGGTTCCTTTGAGGATCTAAAGTTTAATTTGAGTGTTAGCACTACTTATTTCTTAAATCTTAGCATACTGCTTTAGAAAAATTATTACTTTTTATGAAACAATAATGGAACAATTTTTTTTACGTAATAAATATTCAATATATCCCAATTTTGAACTTGAATTCAATTATATCCGTTGATCAGAAAGTGAAATTTTGTTTGCTATCCCGACCTGTAACGTGACCTTTAACGGCATTAACGTAGAAACATTCAGATGGTCGATCGTTACGAATATTTTCTCAATGGAAATTTTGTACAAATACCGAACGTGTGGCTGAATCGAACTAATTGGGTCGTCAGCTTAATTCACAACCCCAAGCAGAATATAAACAACCATGAAAGCGGTCGATTCACTTTTCCTTATCTTGACAGTTGCTCCACATTAAGATCTCGAAGCACATTTGAAAACGACAGTCTTCACGTATTTCCATATTCGCCGTCCTTTCTCCGGTCCAATTAAAGTATAAAAGCGGTCGTTTCTTAAGAATTACTTCGACCATACGTCGAACGAATTCTTTTCTTAAATTAAACAACTTTACTTTTTCACCGATGAACGAAGATCGAGGAACTCTTGATTATATGCTAAGTCGCACCTTGCAGTGTGTATAGCTGATGAGATTTTATTTTAAGGCATTATAATATTATAAGACAGATACTGGACAAATTCGGAAACGAAGTCGATCAATTTATACTGTATTATAGTACATTGGATGTTAAGTCACGACCATATCCAAAAGATGGTTTTTGTCACATAAAAATTCAATCACAAAAACGAAAACCGTCATAACAGTAAACCAGATATATGTAAGTAAACCAAAGTCCGTGCAGAGAAAAGAAAATCTAAGCAGACTTATAAAACGTGAGTCCACAAGTTCCTTGAACACGTGGTAGATGGATACGTGATTGAGTTCAGCTACATATTTGAAGCAATTTCTAGGAGTTGTTGATTGGACAAGATAGTCATTGTTACCGTGCTTCGTAGTATCAGAATTACTATGGGTACGTCGCGACAGGATAATTTCAGTACCTCTCTTGTGGTGACACGTTCACACGCTATACGTAATCGCAACCGTTTATAATCGTTTGGCGCCATATTTCAAAGAGAGTTAAACGGTTTCGTTCGCTTTCCAAATATTTCCACGGCCGGTGCGCGGAATTGCCGTGTTTCCGTATCTGGGTAGGTTGTCGTCACCTTTTATTGCCTTTTCATCTTCATTCCATAGAGCTCTAAAATCACACGAAACATGCCGAAATGTTTACGGAGTGGCGATTAAGGTGGTGCGATATCATTTCAGTGATTTACGCCTCACGATATTTGTCTTTGTTCAAACGGAGACCCGAATCTCGTTTGGTTTGTGTATCGTGGTTGTAAGGAGATTACTTTCATTTGCTGCCTCGTTGCGTAATCGAGTAAGTCTTGATGTGCGTATACGGAGTGTTTCTGAGTGCAAGGATAACGTTAGCTTGGAATAAAGTCTGACAAGGTATACAATTTGGAGTTAAGGCATAATGAATAGTACTTTTTGAACGACATATTATTTATCATGAAATGTAAAGTCCATTTTATCAAATTAATTTATCGAACGATTAAAAAAGAATACTTTTAGTTGATTAAAAAAACTTAATTACAATTGTACTGTTTGATAAAGTAATTGTTCTATTCTCTCTATAACAAACAACCAAATCAAACATTAGACCAGAGATCATTACATTACAGTCGTCTTAGTTTTAAGGTATTTCAGGCCAAGAATGGTATGTATGGTTTCATTAGACGAGTAAAGCAAACAGATAATTTCTTTTGATTATTAGCTTTTCTTGGAATAATGAGGTCGTTAACACAATTTCAAATAGTATCACTTACACACGTTCCCATGCACGTAAGATTAGAAATCTGACATAAATTTATTAACTTGCGTCATATGAACCTGCTATTGAAAAAAAAATTATATCCAGGTTACTTAAATTTACGATTTTAATACGTATAAACACTCTGATTTATGATAGAACGGAAGTTTAAAATTGCAAGACTTGACATTTTTCTTTCCATTACAAACATCTTTGACAAGTCTTTTTCCTGGTCATAAACAAAGTGAGCTTCCTTTTACCGAGAAGCGTTTCATTCTATATGAGGGGAAACGTTTATGCTAATTACATATATCGAAAATCGAATAAAAAGATAAACAGGTCCAAATTGAAGTAAACGAGAAAGTAGCACGGATAAAGCGAGGTGTGGAACCTATAATTTTGCATGATAAAAATGGAGTGAAACACGACTCTGTCACAAAAATATTACGAGTATAGAAATCGTAATCAATAAAAGGCCAAATATTAACACGAGGAAAGTAGAATCTCATCGGATGTAATAATAGACAACATCAAGAGTAACGAGGCGGAATGAAAGTTATCTTCTCGAAGCAACGTTTTATTTACACACTCGGATGACACGGATTTAACTAGAAAATTAATTGAACATACACACGGTATGTGTTACGAGTCCGTGTCTCTCGCATTGGCATACTTTCCTTCCAGTTCGCTAAACAGAAATTTTCATTTGTATAAATTTCGACAAATAGCTTTCCACGTGCTTTTGCGAGTCCGTATTAAAAATACGGAAGCCAATGTTTCACTATTCGTTCCGTCAGAAATACTCGTAAACAGAGTTCCCAAGGAAAGACTCTCGTGGTTTACGAAATCTCTCAGCATCGATGAAATTTAGTCAGCATACCTACCATGCGTGGTAACAAATGAATGTTGTCAATGAAACTAATGAAAACGTTCTAATTGCCTCGTGCAATTCCTATTTAGAGAATTTCTTTCGAGTAAAAAATTATTAAAAAGGACTAATTACGAAGGGAATGTATAACTTCCGTGCTTATTTTTAATAATTACGTAAGAAGAGATTATTAATATATATTTGGCATTTGTGAAAAGATGCAATATGTGTAGTTCTTACATGGATTTCGATTCTCACGTTCGATTGGTGAATCTCATTGTTTTCTTCATTTTGTATTTTATTAGAGCAGATGGTATTAGCACTTTTTAAAATTTCTATAAAATTAGATCTTAATGGAAATACAAGACATTGTTATAACTAATTGGGCTTTGAATACATAAACGAACTCGAAATAGAATTTTTTATACCTTCACCTTCATAATTATTTCTATTATTTTATCAATGCAAACCCTATGCTTATTAACGAAAGCAACATTATCGTATCCACCCAATAATAACAATCTCTCTTTCAAGAAAGGAAAAGATTCGCAATCCTACTGAAAGCATACGAGTTCAAGTTTCATGACTTCCGTTTCCCTGCACAATTGCGCAGTCACATTTCCTTAATAATCGAACTTGAGTCAAGAATTTCTGTCTCGTTTAACGTGATCATACTCTTCGCCTAACCACAGTAACGATATATTCTATCTGCATAGTAGCAAGGTTGGTAGGAAATCCATCGTACGAACCCGCATCGCAATAGAAACTCTGTCCCATAGATTTCGATTACGATCTCGATTCAGAGTGCTCGTACGCGCGAACCTGCCGATGAACCAGCGTTTATCGTCAGTAATTAATTCGCCAGTTAGCTGGAGATCGGGGCTCCGGTCCGAAGGCAATTAGCGATGCCGCGCGTCTAACTTGCTAAGAACTGTTTGTCGAGAGCGGAGAGAAAGTAAAGAAGCTTGCGAAACACATAAATTTCTTTGATCGTGGCTCACAAGGAAATCGCTGGTGGGCATCTATCATGCGAGCCCGGACTTCATACGGTCCGATGAGTTTCTTACCGATTCACAATGGGCCACGGAAACCTGCTCAACACGCTCCCGCGTCTCGAAATATATTGACAGCGTTTATAGCAAGCTGTCGATGAGCAAGACCACGCTTATCGTTTAATCCATGGATGACACTGTCTTCTATCGTCTAAGGTCTGTCACAACATCTAAATGCTATCGCACTTCGATGAAATCAGATTGTCTACGCCTGTACCGATATCCTATTGCGCGTGAACGATCAGGGAAATTTTTGCTTTTCGATGAGATAAATTTGGAATCGAAGTTATACAGTTTCATTTCCTTTATCACGTAAAAATTTTCAATTTGTTTAATAACTTTTTACCTTCTCCAAGCAATACGGAGGACACGCGTTTTAATTGACAATTATTTACTTAATTGTTTTCTTAATCTTTTTATACCACCCACCTTCTATGATCGAATGCTACTTTGCTACGAATTTTCGAGATGTTCCTTTTCTCGTTGAATTCTCTGAAAGTGCCGTAGTTATCTAGTATTATTTCTTTCATCATTCACTGTACGTTCTTGAGGACGCTCACCCTCGTATGCACGCGTACATGCGTCACTTAGCCATACTTAAATTTCGCACTCGTGTTAAATAGTCACGGTAAGTACTTTTGTCTGTGTAATTTGTCGAATAATTTGCGTAAATATAACAGGAATGTGACGATTTCTCAAGAAAAAGCAAAAGTGAAAATTAAAGAAAGCCCAAGGAAAATTTTTTTTGTACGACGTACTATTTTTGAATGAACAGAATTTAAACATTCCGTGACTCACCATCTATTTTTTGTTATTTATGCATACATGAATAATCCCAAGGCCTAAAAATCGTATCTTCATAGTTATTTCTGTATTTTCTTTAAAAATACCACTAAATGTACGATTTAAATCGTTAATAAAAACGTAAATTGGTTGTTTAAGGGTTTTTAATTTTTCAAGGTTTTGCTATGTTGCGATTATTTTTTGTTCCGATTATTTTTGCTCTTAATATCGTGTTCTTCTCGCTCTCGTGAACGTCCTCGTATCCGCACAGGCTACGCGACAAAAAACAGCCTCTTGTATCGTGCGAATAACGCTAATTAGATCCGAACGAGCGTGAAATCTTAATTCTCCGTTCGCTTTCGAAGAATTTCGTCATGTGTGACCAGTTTTTCAATCTTTCTCTGGGTTAAACTGCTCCTCTTGTCGGCGATGTTAAACGCACTTAGTTAAAGAACATAGTTTTTCATGTATTCGATTTGTAAATTAATCGACATATAGACGCAGAGAAATGTCGATTAATTAATTAACTTCGAAGTACTTAGGTATGTCACTTATGTCGATAATCGATCTCTCTGCGACATTAATCGCGCGCTTTCGTTTCTCGTAAAATTACGACCTTTTGTTCGAACGAGCCTTTGTGAAATGCGTGCTCCTCTACGCACTCGCTTGCTCGTTCACGTTACGTTTGCGATACAACGTAGTAGATTCGATCTCAATTTCATAACTGTGATACGAGGCTATGCGATTTGGTAGCTTTATATTTCAAATTGCAAGACCCGTGCAGACGCGTCGTTGCGTTCGTAGCTTTATTTACTCGCGCTCACGGCGAGTTACGCGTCAAGTTTAGATCTTGCGTAGCTGATCAATGATAATAATTGAGTGACGTACGCGCAGGAGTAAGTACGTATGTTCCCATTTACGGAGCGTGGCCAGTTTTTGCCCGGTGGTCGATGAACCGCGATCACCCTTCGCCGCATCGAGAATTACACGAAACTAATAATAACGCGCAAACATTAGAGAAACAGGGTAAAAGCAGAAGGAGGAGAGACGGAGCAAGAAATCAGAGGGCATTGGGAAGAGAGAAGAACAGAGCGGCGTCTGCGGAACAAACGTTAATGAATTTCATGCGCGTCATTATATCCTGCGTTGGTTGCAATTATATCGCAATTAAACTATGACCCCATCGTCAATAATGCAGCCATTGTGTTAATAATTATGCTTTGGTATGCGCTCCGTGATCGGTTTTACGTAACGCGAACACGCCGATACCGACGATCGAATACTAATCACGGTGTTTCGTCCAATTCTCTGAACGAAACGTTCGATGTATAATTCGTCTAAGCACACCTGTAAACAGATACTTAACGCCACGCCTGGTGAATCGCTGCAATCGACGGTTTGAGAAATCCCCGTTCGACACTGGTTTCTAGATAGGAGAACGAAAACTAGTGTTGTTCGTGGTACCTTTTTACCCAGCTGCGTAAAACACTTCTTCTCGGTCTGTGAAGCGCGATTTTGGTGTTCGATCCTTTGACCGTTACAGATGCCTATAATTATCCGGAGATTTACATATGTTGTTAGTCGTTTACTTATTTATCTATGGTTATATTTCGTGTAAACATACCGACGTTAACACAATAGACGTGGTGAAAGGAATAAAGTTAAACGATGAAAGCTTAGAGTAACCAATACATCGAAAATTCGCACGATAATTGGAATATGTGCAACGTCATTCTGTTCACACATGTCTCGGCACGCGAATTCACTGGATTTCACTGTTCTTTTCGTTTCGAACAAAGGTTACCGCAACGATCGCAAGGCTAGAAATACGCAAATGTACAAACGTTTACTAGAACGGATATCGAAAGATTTGCCGACAGAGTACCCGCCAGTAATCCCGCTGACGTGGGTCTATTCAAACTTCCAACTAAATATCGAGAGCACTCGAGGAATATCGCGGGTCAATTGCAGCGTAAACTCATTCAGCAATTCAGAATATTTATCGAAAAACATACCATTCCACTGAATTATCCAACTCTTTCGAGCTCGGTCGAAGCGTTCACAAGTGCGTTTTTCTCGCACTCGTCAAATCCTTCCAGTATTATTCTCCTTCGATCAATAGTACTATATATCAACTACATACGGTTCATGAAATCAAAGCTTCCTTCGATGATCTTTTAGAGAAGACAGTAAACTTAAGCGAACGATACACGAAGAGGTTTCTCGTTACAAGCGAAAAAAGTACGATATTTCGAAGTTGACTTTTGCGAGAGGAAGGATTAAAGGGTGAAGGACATTCAGTGGTAGGAAGGTAAGAAAACGAAATGAAAAAGGGGAAACAGGAACGCAGTCATTCCCATCGTAAAAAGATCACCGACGAAAATACAATAATGCAAGAGAAGAGGTTCTCGCTCGTGCCATAAACCAAATCGCATCGGTTGACCCAGGTTGACCCGTTTGGGGATCTTTTGTGCGACACATTTTCGTCGTTTTATACCTTTTTGACGGGGGCACTGGTTCGGTTTGGTTCTTTAAACGGATCCCGGTTTGGGAATTCCTCAAGGTTCCTGATCCAGGAGACGACGACGGGTTAGACGAGAGCGCGCGCGGGAGAGATCCTGTCACCTCGCCATAGGGTGGCCTTGCCGTGGCCGCGCAAAATAATCATATAACGTGCCTGACTGCATAGCTGCATACCATAATGTGCTCCTTCTGTCCCGTGTTCAACCGTGGTCCCCTTTCTCTCTCCTACCATTGTCCCGATCGACGTGACCGAAAATGGACGATCACGACCAGCCCGATCCTTTTTGTCCACTTTTACGACGCTCCAGAATGAATTCCGTTCACCGAGCCCCGCGAGCCTTCTCCGCTCTTTTTATTCTTTTTTACTCTACTGATGAAGTTATTAATGTTGACGCTCGATGGAGCCTGTAGAACGACGCTTTGCTTTGTTTGCGAGAAACGCTCCATGGATCGCTTTCACCGTGAGTATATTGGACGGATTGGATTGAGATTGTCGTCGGGTCGGGTGCAGATTTTTAATGATACTGAATTTACTGATGTTTAGATCGTTCAGTAATGTACGTCGACAAAATTTACGATGATGTTGAAATTTTTAAGAACGGAAATAATAATTAGGCATATTCTTAGTTCTTTAATCATCGATCGATTAACGATGAGAGGAGCTAAGTGTACTTTAAAAAGATAAAGTGGATATTGAGACACATAGTAGTTAACTGACCGTTGAGGCTGAAGAGGGTTGAGGTTGAACTTGATTTCTGCAAACCTGAATAGTAATAAAATCTCGCATTTTAATGCAAGAAGATACTATAACGTACAATAGTACCTGTTCGCTGAATCATAGCGATAAAATGTTGAACGAAAAGATTATAAATGTAGTAACTACTGTATTTTTTGTCTGAAGTTTGTTTTATAACATGTATTGGATTACGATTATTCCTTGGAAACGAGTATTTGTAAGAGAAAAATTTATTAGCGCTATACTCCGAAAAGACACGATATTCTAAACTACTTTTACTTCACAATACAAGACGCGTAACATATTTGCTGGGAAGCGTGGTCCAATTCTGACTGATTGGGACACGACTCACATCATATAAAAAATTGATAAAGTAAGTACCAAAAGCGCGGCGATAGCGGGAGAGTAATTAGTTTGTCGCAAATGATCGGAGCATCGGGTAGAGTCAATAGCGTGCGCATAACTCTTGCTTAAATAACAGTTCCGTGGCAGTATCTGGCCATGAGAATTGCCGGAATCAATAGATACGTTTCGTTAAATCTGTGTGAAATTTGCAGTCTGATAGTTTGTGTCAAAACACAAATCAACGCCCGTTTCTGTTGTCGACGTAGACTGTAGGAGAATCTACTAATGGGCTCTCGCTTCTAACGGAGCCCCCTGCGAGATCTATCAGTCCCGCGTGTATTTCTTCTGTGACAACTTATCTTCATGCGTGTGACTTGAGTTGTAAGTTGGCCTTATACAGGCGACGCCGGCTATGCCAATAAATATCTCTATTCCGTTTAGCCGCGTGTGCCTGTCGTTTCATCCCTCTTTTCATTTCGCTTTCTCGTTCTCTCTACTTAGCTGGTTCGCGTACGATCGATATTCTGTCGTGCCGTGCACGTCCAGCATCTCAGATACGCCGTATTTCAGTAGCATTGATGCTCGGTGAGCGAGCGAGAACATGGTAACGACGCGTGGGAGTATTTAACTCTTTATGCGCGAAGCTCCACCATAAATGGGGAAGATTAGCTAGTAATCTGGCTCTAAGGACGGTTTATGGCGATGCGTTGCGCGTAAATAAATTGATGTCTTTCGATGATTTTATCTCATTTTGGTTTGGAAAGCGCAAAAGTTTGACGAACGGATTTTTAATATTTTCGATAAGACGAAATAATGTAAATAAATAAGGAAAGCAACACCTAGGTTTCGTATCCGGGAACAATGAAACTAAAAGGTAGCTTCCATAGCGTTACATTATTTATTCCAAAAGCGTTTTCCAGTTATCGCAGAGATCAGAAGTCTGCAGCCAAGTTACTAAATCTTACGTAGAGTCAAAAAGCCCTTTCGGAAGCTGTTTCAACATGTTGCATGGAAACGTGCGCTGGAATAATTTCTTTTTAATCTTTGGTATTCATGTAAGATTTACTGCGTTTCCTACGGTGCATATGTAGTTAGAAAGTCGACGCATGTTTCCGTTGATGCATCCGCCGACGTTTCCGCTCCGCGGTACCTCGTTCACGTCTTCGCGAATCCTAGATATAGGTACCTATGCAACGTCTGCTGGTTCGATCTAGACTGATCGTTTGTAAAGCGTCGAACGTTCAACTTGAAAACGTGTTGTCTTTCACGCTTCAATTTGCATATAATTTTACGCCACAGTGATTTCTTATTTCGCTCTATTGAATGAATTCCATAGAAAACTAGATTTTTTATGTGACGAATCGTTTTTTCTGGATATGTATCTGTATATCGTACAATTTCACGAACTATAAATGTAATTTAGGAATATGTAATACTTTATAAGTAGAGTTTAGATTCAAGCCTAATAATCAATAATCGGAATTGAAACATAATATTTTAGTCTGTAATAGTAAATTCTTCAGAAGGTAGCAGTGGCTGCTGGTAATTAGAAATAACAAGTTGGAAAGCACGAAGAAGTCAAACAAGTGGAGAAAAAGTTGGTGTATATCTAAATACGATAGATAAATAGCTATTAATGAAACTATTACGGCTATGTAAAATTTATAACCAAGAATGTTTACTTTCAACGGTACACGCAGGTTGATTTTGTATATCATTTCAAAGCTTCGTACGTTTACAGAGACGCGTGCCCCTCGCAAAAACGACGAACGTTATTGATCGATAAAACCGTGCGATACATTATACACCATCCAAGTGTTGGTTAGAAAAGTGAAAGTCCGAAGATATTTTTAATTACCGAGAAGATTTTACGAACTTGCAGAAAATTCAGGAAATCTGTGCAATTGTTTTTAATTAATTACAAGTTTTACGATCATACTTTCAAATCTTACTCGCGAGTAGTTTGGAAAGTAAACTTTATTATACGGACTATCCAGTACCAAGCATATGATACGATTTGCCATTTTCATTAGGAAATGTTAAAGGAACGAAGAAGAAAGAGATATTCACACTAACATACGCTATTTGCGTCGTGCATAAATAAAAATCACGCTTGTTTCGTCACTACGTCAAACACATAGGATGTCCTAAACGCAAGCGCGTGGACACTGAAGGCTAACTACTCGGCGTAATTATATGGCCCGAGTACGTGGTTCACGGTGAGATTTCACGTTCACCAGACATTGCGAATGAATCATTCGTCGTTTGCTATGCAACTACATTGAATTTGTGACAGAGAAGAAAAGGATCGATGGATCGATCCACGCTCGATTCCTTTAACGCAACGCAGCAAATCCATCTATGCTCCCGGAAGAGTTTATCGTTCGTTGCTCCCGTTCGTAGTTCGATGTTTCCTTGTAACTGGCTTCCTCCATATTTCTTCTTTCCTAGCATTCTCGCGATTTTCCTATCATACTTCTGTTTCTAAAATTTTTAACAGTTTTTTGCTGCTCGAATTTTTTTCGAAAAATGTAGACGTTTAACAAGAGCTGTTCGGTCTCATTTATATCTTACAACGGGTATATTGGCGAATCAAAGGCAACTACCAATCGGACATCCTTAATGGATTTACATAATGTGTTATTAGTAAGAATGTTTATCGACCGTGGGATCTTGCTCCGAAGGCGGTCGCTATATTTAAGCCGAGTCCGTAACGAGTTAGGGCATACGTATAAGTAGTTTTACGAGCTTACGTGCAGATTCTTACTTGAGTTAGGACGGAGAAGTGATTTTTGGTTCGTTAAAGATGTTTCTCGGTTAGGGAGAGCTTTTCGTTTTGCATATGTTTGTTATCTTGGAAATTTCTCCCTGCCCTTTTTAGTGTGAAATATTGTTATTTCAAATAAGAGCTGAATGAAATTGATAGAAAAAAATTAGTTTT
Source organism: Bombus fervidus (assembly GCF_041682495.2). Classification (NCBI taxonomy): domain Eukaryota; kingdom Metazoa; phylum Arthropoda; class Insecta; order Hymenoptera; family Apidae; genus Bombus; species Bombus fervidus. Next base: position 4,749,428 of record NC_091523.1, on the reverse strand, counting down.
CGTACTGTGAGAAATTCAGTTAATTTACATACTCATTTTCGGTTGAAAATTCAACGAGGCTTTTCAAACTTTTAGTCCTTTGCTCTTTATGAGTTATATCGCGCCGCTAGTTTCCACCGAAGCTTCGTAAAGTGCTTTTATCGCAACTAAGATGGAGTAAATATACTTAAGCACTCTCGTATAGCGTGTTTAAAATCAAGCAATAACAGTAAATTTTAATTACGAAGTTTCATTTCAAGTATCAATTTTGACTGCGTGATGCAAGATAATAGGGCCATTGATTGTTTAAGGTAAACACAGCTAGCAACCTTGTTGTACTTTATGAAATTATTTCTACTATATTATGTCCGAGTGTAACTTTATATTGAAGTAGGTAAGCGTTTTAAGGGCTCCTTCGCCCTTCCTTTCTAGATATGTGATACTAATAAGCTAATCTCCCATAATGATGAAATCACTTATATCGATTAAACCTACATCAGAGATTCTATAAAAACATATAGTCGGACAACATTCGCCATAAGACAATCCGTAATCTCATCCAGAGCATTCTTCATAACAGTATCTGCCATTAAATTTCCTACATTCCAATGTACTAGATATTTTCCGACGTTTCAATGTGCTACATCCTTTCCGACGTTAAATTCTAACCCTGACATCGAATGCCATGTCCACCGATTTTCTTGCTAGAGCGCGAGCCTTGTGGCAGCAAGTTGCAAGAAGTACGCGAACGCGAGCGCAGTTCGACTAAACTTTCATTTGGTCGCGAATCTAACGGAGTTTCTCGTGTCACTTGGAGTAGTTGCTGGTCTGCTGATGATAACCGTCGCTGCCATCGCTTCCATCGTGGAACGTGCGCTAAATTTTTTGCGAGAGTGCACTCGCTCTGACGTGTGTGCAATAGACGCGCGGCCGGCCACTGACAGAGGTAAACTACTTGGCTGTTCCAACGATGTACGCTCTAGACTCTACGGCATTCCATGGTCGTGATATTAAAGTCCCCGTCAACATTCACGTTGTTGTCCCCACAATAATTTTCGTCCGCTGGAAAGAGCATCGATGCGCGATGTCGCTTGGATGCGTTACGCTCGACACATTCGATTCGTAGCAAGTTTCGAACACCGGAAACACGTTTCAACTGTGCCGCTTTCTACTCGGTTTTTCTTGGTTTCTCTGTGATAGGGCTTGACGATGACACGTCATGAATTTACAAAGCAATGCTACGGATTTTACGCGATTGCATGTAATTGGAACTGGGAGAATCGTCTGTATCGATCGTCGAGCAAATAACTCGATTGTAGAATTTCCGAAACCGTAGTTTAGCGGCGCAACAGTTTGCGAACGAACAGTTTGATCGGTCGAGGAAAGAACCGGGATGTTGTTCGTGGTTTTTGTTTCTTCCATCGAGATGCCCGAGTTTTTAAAGTGCTTCACGGTCACATCGATCGGTGCGTAGGTTGTTGGGTAAGTCTTGGTAAAGCTTACGACATTTTTTTAAAGTATCTCTGTCAATGAATAGAAAATGAGATAAAAGCTTGTAATATTTATCAGTTAAACTTGACATTGTATTCACCGAATAATATGATATCACTCGGACCGCTTGGATCGTCTACGAAACAAGTCGCGTAAAACACAACCCTTTCTGGTGTTCAACTCAGCCCGTTGGTGAGCTGTTATGATATTTGATTCGAGCGTTAAGCTACCGGATGTCTATCTTCTGAATCTCTGGTTGGCACCCGTCTCAGTGTATATATTGGTTAATTTCTGGTCGCGTGACATTTGCTTTACGAGTAGTCCGGTTAGTTGAAGAGCAACTTGTTCGAATGCACTTATAGTATTTCTCGTGACCGTTTTATGTTTATCGTTTAAAAGTGATACTTCTTGATACACCAGTTAGGTGAATCGTTATCGAGAATTAATTTTTACCTTTTCTTTGATACTTCTAATCGTTATATGTATATTTATGAAACAGGAATAGGCGGACTATTTTTAGATAAGATAGAAATAGAGCAAAGCATAGATAAAGTAAGAAGTAATTACAACATATTGTGAAAAAGTTAGACAAATAACGAGAATATTGTTATCGAATTCATTAGAATTACTTACTCCTCGAACAGACGAAACACTATTCTCGGGCGTTAATCATCATTCATGTCATCAATTACATATCAACCTAAACGTATGCAGACCTTGTTCTAAGGAATCGACCAGTCTCATCGAATGTTATCGAAGATGAAAACGCGTTAACCTCCAACAATGTGCGTGAGTCTCGATAATGAAGACTGAGACTGGCGTTATTTTCGCCCGTAAAGATAGAAAAGCTCTCCATAGGCGTGTCGGAGGTTGGCAAACATGTTTTACCAAGACGGTGAGCGCGAGAAATCAAAAAATCCATCGCATCCAAGCACCGCCCACATTTAATTGCTATCGATGAATCGCGGTCACTCGCAGCAAAGCAATAAAAAAAAAGCCAACCAGCAATGCTATGAAATCTGGAGTAGGGTCGATTTTACTTCGCATTATAATTTTATGACATGTGTACAGACTCCATTGCGTTTTTTCCTACTTGGTTTCTTTTTTTCTTGCCTCGTTGCGAGCAACAGATCGGTCGTCGACATTCGAACGGAATACACAGCGAGTTATAGGTAATCGAACGGTGGCGAGGCGATTCGATTCGATATCTCGCCGAGTTGAACATTAACACACTATTAAGGCGCATAGAACGACTTTGATAATCGTTGGTGGACTGGCCAGATACAGAAAGAGGCAAGATGAAGAAAGAGGAAGAGAGAAACAGCGAGTGCATAGTGAGGGAAGTTGTCGATCGAGACCGATTGACCGGACTGATAATGCCGGCAACTGGTCGATAAAGACACAGAAATGTCGCCGTGCGATAACATAAAGTCACAGAATATTTCAACGGAGGAATCCTGGAAATTAAAAGAATTAACCGTGACAGCGGGCGCGCGAATGCAGATCAAGACTGGAAAGAGATAAACATCGTTGAGAGGAAATACGAACAGCAGGAGAATTAGTCGCTATTGATGAAACGAGGCGACAGGTGTAATCTGACAGGTTTGAGTGGTTTTTAGTTTTCTTTCTCTCTTCTATTTTATCGAATGCTGGCAGTGGCAAGTAGCACTGGTCTATGTGCTCCGACACGTTTAAAATTCTCCACGGAGTACTGGCAATTTTCCTGGATTTTTTCTTCGTTTCGGTTTAACTGGCTTTTGATAGTTTTAGAGGTAAAAACTTTGTGGCTGATTTAGTCAAGTCTGATCTCTTCATATGCGATATGCTCGAGAAATTTTACTTAAGGTTTTCTTTAGAAAATCTATATTACGAAGTTACTTCCGCGTATTACGGTCACTTATATCTTAAAAGAAATATGTATATTATAGCACTCTTTCAATCGAGGCAATTATTATCGAGATAGATATTTCAACTTTTCTGACAATGAGAAGATTTCATACCACATTAAGAACGTAAAGTAGAAGTTTCCTTTATTTTCACAAGTAAAGGTTTCGAAGAACGTTTTCAAGTTAAAGATATTTGAACCACGCGACAAAAGGAAAGAGAGAGGAAAAAACAGCAGTATAAATTGAAAAAAACGAGTAGAAACGAATATAATAAGACAATAAGATAATAAGACAATTGCTTCTGAAGAATAGGGTAACAAATCAAGTTGGAATTCGAAGTTTTTACACTACAAAACGTCAAAAATAGACTACAAAGAGTGACTACGGACAAGAATGAGAAATAAAGAAGCGAAAATCCTGGCTACGAACTTGAACGGAGACGATTCGGTTGAATGGAGATCCGATCGAAGCGTGTCCGAAGCCTATTAAAGTTTATCTACCTGGTCCTAAAACAATAACGTTTGGCGCAGGTGCAACGTTGCCAGTGTATTTCGATCCATGGTTATGGTCCCTTTCAATCTCCGTTGGTCGTTGTTCGTTCGTGTCCTGTGCATCACGAGAAATCGGTCGTGGACCTTTGATCTTCGCAGCTAAAGTTGTTTCTAACTCGATCCAATTATGTGTATCGATCGTAATTATGGATTTAATTAGACAGCCAGACACGCTTGGTAGGAGCGTCGAAACCTGTGTGCCTCGATTTAGGCCGCCTTGATACCTCCATTCGGGTGATTAATTACCTTTGATCTCATTTATGAACTCTGTCTTTATTTCGATGTCGATGGTCAGAAGATAAGCTCGATGTATATAATGCTTTCGATACTAGGACTTTTGTGGTATGTATATTTGCGAATAAAGTCTGTTTATTGGACAGCATTCAAACAAGTTTTGAGAGCAATTGCCTCGATCGAAGAGGTACGAATTTGGATAACAATGTCAGCTCGGAAGGAAAGGATGTATCAACTTTATTTCTCGTAAAGTGATTGGATCGAAACAAATTTGCATTCCGTGTGGTGCACTTCCGCAAGAATATCGTGGCGGGCTGTGCAAAGGTGCCTCATGGGTATTTCCGGTCTGCGTGTGTACGTAGTATGCACATCGAAGGTTTTTCAAGCGGGCGGACAGTCGGTGCCAGAGGGTATTCGAATCATCCTTTCTCGTCCAAGCGGAAAGGAGCGGATACTCGGAGAGAAGAAGGTGGTTCTGCAGTATGGACCACAGGATGCGCGTCACTGCTTCTGGCATATTCTCGATCGCGATCTTTTGCGTTTGTTCTTTTTCAGAGAAATTATATGAATTGATTTCTCATCGCAATCGACATGCCCGAGAATATTAATAGATAGACGACAACATGAACCGGCAAATTAACGTTTCAACGTTTTTTATAAACGGTGCGCATCTATAGACGATGTCTGAATCGAAGTGCACGTTGAAGGGTTACAAAGTGAGCAAAAAGTCGATGATACGATACGCCCGATATCGGGCGGGGAATGTTCAAGCATGAAACGTACCTGATGAAACGAAATGGAAGAAATAGAACTCTTGCAGTGAAGATTGACTGCGAAAAGGAAGAGAATCGTATGGCAGGTTTGGCCTCTGAAATTCAACAATGAAACTCGATTTCTCATTTTCTGGATTATAGGAGACCCACCCTTTCAGATGTTTTGATCGATACATTTTTCTGAAAAATTCGCTTCCTACGTAAGAGGGAAAATTATTTTCTTAGAATTATGTATTATTTCTTATAACGTCAGAAGAAGCTTAATCGTTCTTAGTGTTATTAGCGTTGTTAGCGTTTTTAGCATTGTTAGCGAGCATCGCCAATTGTAACAATCTGCGATGCGTCGATAGCTGAAACGTACCGATTCGATTGATTAAGTATATTATCCCGAAAGACAAGCAACTTATCAAAGGGCGTGTTATTTAAATGTTAAAAGCCAGTACGTGTATTTGCAGCGACACAAATTACTTTGGAAAACCTTCGCTACATCCGCTTTACATAGCTCCACCGACTCGATGATCGCACGTTATTGACACCGGACATCGATACCAAATATTCGCTATCGTCTCGTCCACGGTGTATATCTAGCGGTGCGTAGGCCGTGAAACAAGCATGTTCTCATTCTTGTATCGCATCCGTTTGGTCGTTCAGCCTAGAGGCTCTTCCATCGATAACGCCAATCCGACCGACAGGATGTTTTATTCAGGGGAAATTGATCTTCCATGGTCTACTCTACATTATGTGTTAATACACACACACACACGTCGCATATATATCGCACAGTGCGTAACTAGTATGGATATAGCAATGGTCCACCGATGTGTTTCGTCGCGTGTTTCATGTGACACCGTCCGAGATATCTGGAAGAATTAACTAAGAAGAGTATAACACGTAAGCCGTACTCGGGATGACATGTGGCAATTTATGGGGAAAAACTATAATAACCGTGGTGACGTGAGGTTCATCGACGTCGCGACCTGTGTAAACTATATAGGCATACACTGGTGGATGTACATATATACGTATACGTATGTATACTCATTGACTCTCGCGGTCGTATGGCGAACGGAAGTTAATACGCGGTGCTCGCGCCTCCTGGCTTGTCCGGGCTTGAACTTTAAGCGAGCAAAAAAGTAGACCACTCTTTGCGTTGCAAGATCATAGAATTAGAGAATCGATCGTTGCGGTTTTGTGTTTATTGTGATTCTTAACCAACTAGCTGCGTTTGACAAGTATACGCGTCAAACAAAAACTTTATTTTTGTGTGTTTGCCGTGTATACTCGTCGTCGCTTGTATTTATTTACACACTCCATGACTTAACCCCATGAGAGATTTCTAAAACTAAATTCCATAGTTAACTGGTTTCATTTTACGAAACACGATTTGGTCAAACCTAAGTAATACGACTCTATGCATTTCTATTTGATAATTCTCAAAAACCATGTATCTACTAACTCGCTTGCTAAAACACCGTAAACTTCATTCTCCTCAATCATTCTTCTCGACGTATTTCAATTTTCTTCATCTTACATCGTATCCTGCGAGAAAAATTTTTCCTGCGAGGAAGATCTACCGAACTTATACCTCGTACTTTACCGTGCATCTCGGCATGAACACTTACAGGCCACCCACGCGATAATGATAACAACTCGAGGTTTTCCAAGAAGCTCGGCGATGTAGCAAGTTTGAAACGCGATTTCCTGACGATCGGTTGATCGCCACTGTACGTGCAACTATATGCACGCGTGAGTATTCGGTCATCGGACCGTTTTATTTGCGTCGGTTATATCAGAGGTGTTATTTTACATTGTTCGCATTAGCGGTTGGAGGAAGGTGAAGGTATCGGATGTTATACGGCATAAGGGCAACGTTAGGACCGAATTACTTGGGAGGAGATATTGCTTCTTTTGCCTCTGTTATACTCGTGTTGCCCTTTTTAGTTCTTTAGCCTCTTCCTTTTTTCTTAGTTGTTCTGTCACGAAGAATGCCGTTTAGATGGTTCCGGGTTTTCGACGGACGCCGTATGTTCAGGAGCCGGTTAATTTTCGGCGCGATTAAATTGCCATTGAAAGACGAGGGGCCGATGGAGAAATTGTCTCAAGTATTGCTTACGTTGCTAACGTTGATTAGTGATTAAAGGAAATTTAGATACTCGAGCCTCGAAATCATAATTTTGTCTTTGAGAATTAAATGTCGTTTAAAATGTTAGACCCTACGGATGTTCCTCGATTATCGGTTTCATTTATTTTCGGATTCGTAAGACTATTGCCATATTATAGCGTGTTACAGCCTGCCGTGTTAACATTTCCTTTCGCATTAACAACGTTAATAACACGAACCTATCATTTGGAGGCGCATTAATATGCATGTACTAGATACACCTCATTATCTTATAATTTTGCATAAATGACGAAATCGCTTTTGCAAGGTGAGTCAATATCACGTTATCCCGGATATTGTTGTATGTAACGATACTATTCGAACTATCGGCTATTAGGATACAACTGACAGAAATGTTTTATTATCGCGTCAGCAGTCAATAAGGTGTTAATTAGTAGAATTATCGTCAATTTTCATTCGTAAACTTCAGCCGACCACGTAAAAGTTTATTAACGATAGTCAAAGTTCGCTCGTACGTACGCTACAATGGCTATACCACGTACAATCGAGCGCGAATGGCTATTTAGAATCGGTGGATACCGTTAAATACAATGTGTTCAACGTTATAACGATAAACACAGATCTCTTTGCGAGTACTCTCATGCATATTCCTGCTGTCCTATCTCTTTCTTTCTTCTTATTTCTCTCGCGGGTGAAAGGGGCGCGTAAGTTTATAATAGATATTAAGCGGAACAGTTACGCGGCAGGATACCAGCAGAAAAAGCGTTGTTACTTTCCTGTTACGAGCGAGACCGTGATTCTCTTCCTCTTTACGTTGTTCTGGCAGAAGAGAGTAGTAGTAGCGCGTGTAACAGTCACAAGATTAACGCAGCATCGCAGATTCGCATGTGCTGTAATTTTCGGAACGATTAAAGCTTCCTTTCCTTGCATCATGTGCGATACCTTATAGTGGTACTTGCACGGCTCTAAATAAGGCGAGGAAAAAGCATGGGCGTTAGATAGTTTTTACGATCGAACGGCGATAAATTTTCTGGCGTACTTCGACAAATTCAGGTCACCTATCATCGAGTGAAGATAGGATAGCAGCAGACTACTGTTGCTGTCTTGACTGATAAGATTCGAGGAGCGAGGAATCATGTCGCGAGAACAGCGAAATTTTCGAACCAGTTATCGTTGCGAATGAGAGCTTGATTTTTGGATATTTTCTGATATATAAGCGGAATTTAAAAAATACAAATCTAAAAATTTAATACAAATCTAAATTTGTAAAGCAAAATAAACTTTATTGCGAATTAAATTGCGAAAGAACGAATCCTCTTGATGCGACTAATTATTTAAACTCCATATAATAGAGATTTTAAACGATCATCCTTCCGAACGAAACAATATTGTTTTATTCGTGTTCCTTTCTCTGCGATCGTTACGAACCACGATATAGGAATAAAATATTAATCTGATGTCTTAGCAATCATCCCATCGCATTTGAAATAATCCATCGTTCATGATATCATTCGTGCCAAGAATGAAAGCCACTACGTGCTGTGTCATTGAAGAAATATACGTATACGTGGTCGTCGTGAAAGAAGAAACACGCAGGACACAATACAAACGGGAGGAGATCCATGAACGTACAAGACGTGTGTCTAAAGCTTGCAAACAAAGCATGAGAACGGCACGACCTCCTTTAATTCCAATCGCTAACCGCGAATTACTAGCACTTAAACGTTATACCGATGCTCGGAGTAATGTCTTACTTGGTGCTCATGGTTTTGATATAAACCTCTGTGGCGTGCAAGGATCGTAGAAGCTGAGCACGGACGCGGGCGCATGGTATATACGCCTCACGTTGAGCGCCAGCCAGCGAAACAGCATTATCTTGCCGAACGCTGCACGGTCACATCGCATTATTTCGCTCCGAGCATTATATTAAGCCTACGAAATTCCTCGTAGAGGCTGGCAAGGAGTATGCATCTAAGATTCGCGGGGCGAATGGCTGGTGTGCCGCTTAGAAAATCCAGACGACGCGCGACGTCCTATCGTCGCATGAGAGAAACAGCCTCGAAATGTTTACGATGGAAAGTGAAGGCATTACACATTACACATTACACTTCGTCGTTATCGCTGTCTGCCAAGAGCCAAGAACCTTTCTCTTTTCTCTTCTCTCTTCTCTCTTCTCTCTTCTCTCTTCCCATTTCTTTTCTCACTATACGTTTGCCCTCCTCCTCTTCTCCCATCGCCGTCGATGTGTCTCGCCGTATATCTTCCTCCCTTTCTCTTGGACCGATCCTTTTCGCCTTGTTTCTGATCCTCTGCATTTCCTCGGCGGCGCGGCACCGCCGAGTAACATATTTCTTTCTGTTCTCGGTCTTCCTCCCGCTTCTGCTCGATCTTTGGTTTTTCTCACCTTGAACTCTCTTCCTCTTGCTCTCTCGATTCGACATACGCACTCGGTTAGCTCTATTTGGTCTCTGTCTCCCGGACGCATTCGGATTCGCGTGGCGCGCGTTATTCGCCGCGAAGAAATGATCGTATAAGGCAAAGAAACCGGCCTTAGATGGTTTCAAAGACCGGTGGCAGGCTATGCAGACCGGGTCCGGGTTCCTTCCTTCGGTCAGCCTCTCTGGATAGGCAAAAACTAGGATAGGCCTAGATGGCTGAGTTCCCCGGGAGACAGGGGGAGGCTAGAAGGAGAAAAATACTACGACCAAGGAGCGAGAGAGGAGCGAGGATATGCGCGAGATACCTCTGTACACGCGTGCAAGTGCGTACGAAGTACGAAGAAGGGAAGAGAGGCGCTGTGGATTGAGTATAGGGACAGGAGGGGAAAAGAGAAGGTTGCGTGATCTGGGTGGGATGGAGAGAGGAGAAGACGAAGAAGAGGAAGGAAACGAAAGGAGAGACAGAGGCGGTAGGTAGCGCTGGAGTAGATATATTCAGCCTAGCCGACCGGACAGTGCACTGAACTTGGCAAGAAATCCAAGGTTATATGGCTTAATGATCTAGTTTCTTCGGCACTGATATGATTCACCATTATGCATCCACTCATTTGGCTCCTTCCGCGCTAACTCGCGTCGCATTCGACTTCCAGAACTTCTGGAAAGAATCTCATAGTAGATTTGGACGTGTTCAATTTCCTGGATATCGGTTTGGTAGTAGATACTACTTGCAGAAAATGGAAAGAATCGACCGAGTTCGTATTGGACGTAGGAAAAAATGCTGTTGCAGTATTTGAAATCAAGATAAGTTAGCGTTTCTTGGCAAAAAGATCGATAGTTTCCAGTTCGTATATCCGTTTTATCGATCTCTGCCGGTAGGAGAAGTTTCTCATTCGTTGTACACTAAAGCTGATAGCGTTTATCTTTCGTCTACTAGCTTCCGTTCGATCGAAACTGAATCGCGAAGAGGAGAGCGTTATTTGGTGCGATGCTCTATTAAATTGTTCCAACGAGCCATCGACGATCCTGTTTCTCTGTAATCTTGAAAACGGTGTATGTCTCGTTAATTATACTACTCGATACGCGTAATTAGCCGGGCAAAAAGAAAGAAAAGAATCGGCAGGAACGTTAATTCGCGAGTTGCTGCTTCTGTATCGCCAATCCAAGGTCATGCCGCTTAAAGATTCAACTTCTTTGCCTGAGATATGATTCATCATTGTGCATTCATGTAACTGGCCCACTCGACGTACCTCCGAATATTTCGTGCAGCTTGTTCGTCGATAGGACTAAACGATCGACCTTAAGTTTTTCTAAAAGAAAATGTTTTGCATCATTTCGAAGAAATGTGAAGCGATCGTATATACAAAAAAGATACGAAAAAATCGATATAAAATGTAACAGTGCCGTTGCACAGCGATAAAATTATGTGTAGACACTCTGATTTATCACATCTATAGTGGACAGAGGAAAAAGAACAGAAACGAAAGAAAACGTTGGTGTTATTAGCGCAACGTGCCTATTAAAGATCACACTTTATTTGTTCGCAATTGCAAATCCAGCAATTGGTAGAAGGGAGAGACATAAATCAGGTCGCATAGCAATTATCTGGTGTTTATCCCCTTTTTTTTCTATTACCACCATCATTAGCTTGGTCCGCGCTATGCGAACGAGTAATTATTCTGACGCTAACCGGAATGCACGCGCGATTGCTGCTAACGGTTTACACTTGCCATAGCCGTGTCAACGAATAAAGCGCGCATTATTTTAGATTAGGTTTCACACGGATGAGATCTTATATCGAGTGTACGATATTTAGTAATTATTCAAAATTTGTCAACATTTTGTTTTTCCGTATATTTTTTCTTGTATGTTGCATAATTCTGATTGTAAACGTTATTTCCATCGACACGTTCTGTCGAATGAGATCTCATAATCGATCGACTGTCTGCTAGTCTAGTAACTGAAGATAATTCAGTTGTACGTTGGCCAGACGTTGCCGTGTAAAATTCTAGAAGGAACTCTTTCACGCTGCCAACGTCTTTAGGATATTTCAATCTATTACCTCCAAATTTCTGGTAATATGTATTTGTGGAAAGTTCCGTATGAAGAACATCTTCCAAAGACCTCGGTACTTTTTGAAGTATCTCGATACACTATCTGCCTCCGAACGTCAGAAAAAGAGAATCCGTTACCAACAACCCAGTCTTAGGGTGTCACTGGACCACTGGTTAAACTTTTTGTTCGTATCTTGTGTCTTCGTTTTTCGCCAGTGTTCTCGTTACTCGAATGTCCCAAATCCCCGGACGAATCCAGTTGAGAAACCCGAGCGGATTTCTGGTGGGCCTAGACTTTGTGTTCCGTAACACGATCGTCGATTGATCACGGGGACGCTCGCTACGTTGGTTCTTCATTGAGTTATCGTGTTCCTGGTTGCCCGAAAATGACCCTTGCCGGCTCTCCATGCTCGTTATTTTCGTAATAACGGAAACTTTTTTCACGGCGGCCATCGTTCTGGTCATTAGACTGCTTTTTTGGTGTTTCGTCGAATGGTAAGTGTGCCAACGACTGAAATTTCTGACAAACGACAAATTTTCATTTCTGCGAATTCAGCTAATACCATCAGATATTTTTGCGCCATTTCGTGTATCGTTATGTAATTTGCGAACATTAAAGTAAAGAGAAAATCGACGATTCTGAGTGTTAATAGGAACGGAATATGGAATTCGCTTGTTAATGTTGAAGAAATCTTATAGCTTTTAAAACAGCCGCAGATTGAATTTTTTTTTCACTGCGAATAATTGAATATGAACCCTTTGCACTCGAGAGGTGATTCTCGGCCATCGCTTGGTTTGATACAGTGATTCGAACGGCGACGATGTTTATTTAGGTTTGATTTCTTTGGAACTCGAAGCGTTGATGTTAATACAGCTTCATGAATGGGATTCTAAGCTTTTTACATATAATCTTACGAAATGTAGAATAATACACTTCAAATGGCTATAAGATTTTCTTATGTCAAATTAGTTCGTGATCATGAATCGGGCTGTGTCTTCGGCGTCAGTTTGAGCTTGGCAGTCGTAGCAATAGGAATATTATTTTCAAATTTGTTGAACTCTATAAGCTTGGGATGTAGTAATGAAATCAGCTCAAGTAAAGATGAGTTTGATTTTTCGTTTTTAAACGACGAAATTACATTTATACATAGAGTACTTGACGATAGAGAGAAAGAAAGCAGTGATGAATATGAAACAAGTTTGAAATGTAAACATACGTAAAATATTAAAATATAGTAGTTTTGTGTGTTAATCTGTATGTGAAATCATTTAAATATACACCAAATATGCGGCAAATCATCTCCAGTTGTTGGTAGGCCTCAGCGAAAAAGGCCTTGAGCGCAAAGGGTTAAGAATGACGCGTGTCTTTGATGAGTAAAATTGTTTGGTAAATGCAGATAATATCAACATGATATACCGTTGAATTAGTTTTTGCCACGAAATGTATTAAAATGAGTTATTAAAATTATCCAAGGAAATGAATGGCTATCATGTAGTTACATGTTACTTATGGAACTAACTGGAGTTATCGAGAAGTTACATAGGAACTGTAGTTATCGAGAACGTTTTTGTGTCTATTACAATCGCAGCGTATGTTTATTTTGTCATTAAACAATGATATTTTAAGCTCATAAAAATTCGATCGTATAAAGAGAAAATAATTTTCTTAATGTGTGCAGCGGTAAATTTTGCTTAAAGTGAATTAATTACTTATATAACCATGCGTTGTAATAATAACTAATGGTTAATTATACGTTCTTTCTGTTTATTCTTTTATTCGCAATTCTTAGTAAATGCCCTAATAATTACTGTTCACTGAATTTGTACTTAATAATATACCTATATATATGGAATATTTGCCTACATTTCTAGAAATCATTTTATAGTTCTTAATACATCATTATTTTCATTGCTATATCAGTTAAAAATAGACGGTTTTCTTATCCTTCTTGGTCACGAAATTAAATTTGATACAGTAGAATGAAATTGAAAAATGTTATTTTCGGAATTGTTAAATGTTTCTCTAATAGTAATAAAATAAAATCGATAGTATAAATTAAAGATGAACTGATAATTCTTAAGTACCAACGTTCTTCTCGTTGTAGTAGAATTATTTTATTGCACTCTCTGTTGGATAAAAATTTCTAAACGACGATAGATAAACGAACATGATTCATCAGCCGTTTCTATGAACATGAAATGTTGTGGGGGAGGGCAAGGCTGCCTGGAGGACACACGTGCAGGAAGTGGCACACCCTTCGGAATGCAGTCGAACATTGTGAACAGCCGCGAAATACGAAACGAAAGAAATGCATTCTAATAGATTGTATACGCACGTCGCGCGGCCCTTCGTGCTTCGACTACCACGATTTTCACGTGATATCCTCTTGGACGAGCTTTCGGTCGAAGATCATCGAATCGGAACGTGTTTCTGATATATCGTTGGAAACATCGTTGAACCGAAAACTATAAATTAATGGAAACGGTTATTCGATATTAGTGGATGATTAATTCATTAGACCTTATTCGAGGATCATAAAAAGCGAGTATTTTTGTTTTTAAATTAGGAAATATATATATAAAAAATATATATATCTTTTTTATCATGTACATATATATATATATATAGTGTGTATAACAAACAACAATGGTTTTTAAACTCGTTCAGGTTACTGCTGAAACGGCGAATCCAATAATACAAACTAACGATATGATTGATAAATTGAATGATAAACCAGCGGGCAGGACTGGCCTTCTCATCAATGCGGTATCTGCCGCTCGATCGTTGAACAAAGGGAAAGGGAAAGAGAAAGGGAGAAAAAGGAAAAGTACGCGGCAAGGCTGCTTGGAGGACACGCGGGCAGGAAACGGCTCAGGGCTCGAAAGGAATGCAATTGGAAGGATGCAAACGAAATTCATTCTAAAGCGTGGCGTGCACGGTAGCGCGTCGTGTCCCGACCCTTGGTGCACGTTTTGTCTGCGTGACCTAACGCGATAGGATGACCGGTGGAAAAAAGGAGATGAGAAGCAGAGGAAAGGTGGAGAAGCTAAAGAAGCTGAAGAAAGAAGCAGCGGGGAGGAGGAAGAGAAACGAAGACCCCACGGAGACGTGATGTGCCTCACGATGCGAATTCTAAGCCTTCAGGCTGTGGCGGTCTCTGGACCCCGAGGGCTTCTGAAACCTATGAGAGCTGCCATCTTTCCCTTGCTAAGCTGGATGCACGCATCTAGTCTCCGTTACCCTCTCTGTCTCTCACGATCCCGCCAAAGTGGAATGAACTCCTTCCCTCCGGATGAACACTCTTGCTCGTCGTAGCTTTAATGCACGTTAATTGATGACAACCGCGCGCGGTTCGATTAAAATTCAAGTGATTTTAAAATACACGTTCCTGGATCGCTTGGATGAGCGTCCTCGATCGAAAAATCGCCCGAGTGATTTCCACTCTGGATGATAGCCGTAGGATGGTTAGCCAGTTTATCATTCCGGGAATTATGCGGTAGTCTAGCGATCGATCCTGGATTTCCTTGATCTGTAAGTGGTATATTTTCAGGTTTTTGTAGTTTTGCCAATCTTACGTAATCTTGACATTACAGGTTCTAAAATTAATACATAAATACCAGATCACACGCCCTATCACGCGATAGTCCACAAATCGTCGCATATGATTAACGCTTAAAAGTTTGAATAGTTGATTCATCGCGTCACAATCGAAAAGCAAATCCAACCTCCTCAAAATGATGTAATAAAAACACGAACTTTGGACAAGTCAACTGCGACCCTTTTTCTTGGTTATTTCGAAAACGCCGCATCACGTTTTTGCACGAACGACGCATTCGTTTTGCAGTTGTTTATAGAAAAGCGAACAGAATCAAGATTTTTGTCATCTAACAGAATGCGCGTTGTTCTATGTGACATGGCTGATTTCATGGCAATATTCGTGTTACACGTCGAACGTACGTACCATTTTATCCCAACTTTGCGGAATATTTTTGTTACAGGGAGGAAGATAGAAAGAGAGGAAGAGATAGAGATAGATAGATAGATAAATAGAGAGAGAGAGAGAGAGAGAGAGAGAGAGAGAGAGAGAGAGAGAGAGAGACAGTTTCAGTGCCATGCGAAAGGTGCTGCGTCATCCATTTGGATGGTACGAGACTGTTTACTGAGAAAAACTAGGAAAGACAGATGCGTAGATGGACTTTTATTGCCAGCCTCACCATAATGGAACGCAACGTTCCTCTTTCCTGTGCATTTGCCACGCATCCGAACGAATTTCACTTAGTTCTTGTTGATCTTAAAAGAACCGCGCTTCACAGGACGAACAATCATTCTATCACTTTTTTCCCTTCTTTGTCCCGTTTGCTAGGAAGTCTGAGCGTCTAGTTTCGAAAAGGACCTGTCTTTGCGTTTTAGAGGAATTTCGTTCTGTCACGCGTGAGCGCACTTAAAATGATTCGCCGTTTCACACGGTTTGATGCTCGAATGGATTTTTCTGCGTGCTTCTAGTCTTACGCGAGGTTGAATTCTTGTAACGACCAATCGATATTTTTATAAATCGTCCGAAACTTTGATGGCTTTATGATTATTCTTCATTTGTCATTTCATTCGTTCGCAAAAGATAATATGTGGATTATAATCGTACGAGGAAGATAGAAGTTGCGTTCTTCATCGTAGTTTACGAAGGGTACAATTTACTCCAAGTCAAACGTATTTTTAGTACACACTTCGATAATAAATCTTTTGGAGTACAGCTTCATCTAGACAAGTAATTGTTGTTGTAAAACTATATAGACTGCGTATGAAATATACTTAAAAACTGTAAATATTATTTGGCCATCGTTTGTCACTTGTAATTATTTTTTTTCGGTTGCTAATCTTACGCATGTATACGAATACGTTTGATAAAATAGTTTCCGCAATAATTTATGGCAGATTATATTTTAATTAGCTTCATGATTATACCATAGATAATGTGTAATCTTCTCATGTTTTCACTTAGTACAACGTGAATTTTGAAGATTGCAAAGATGTCTTTTCCTCGTTTTGACATTTCTGAATAATTAATCGTGATGATATTAACGACAATTTAACACAGTCGAGTTAAGTAAAGCAGATACCTTTTGAGGAGCGTGAGGGTAAGTCATATTATTTACAACACAAAGCACCGATTTGGAAATAAAACAGCACACTTTAAGTAGAATTTTTCAATACTGCAAATATGTACTTGAGAACACTTGGAATCCACTCTACGCGCTGTAAAATCGCACACTATCAAAAACCGCACTAATCAAAGTTGCGGTTTGCTCGTACGGATTGCGAATGTCATGGATCCATCGCGAATACGACGAAGCAGAGGATACAGATGACGGTGAATGAAAATCCCTCTCACTAGTCGATGCTGCGTTACTATCGCACCACGTGGGCGTCTTCCTCTTCCAATCTCTTCTCTCCTATCTTTAGTAAGTTCCATTTGGTTTCGCGCGTGTTCTCGCGTTTCCACGAACCCGTCCTCGCTGATTCTTCGTCCCGTCGAATACCGTCTGAATTTATTCAGCAGCGTGTCCGAGACGAACGACGTTTATGATGTTTATTCGACTCTGAAGTTGCGCTGTATTGAACATGCGGGCGGATCGAGGATAGAGTTTGAAGTCTCGTCATCAGCGTTCGAGTTCCACGCGATACGGGAGAGGGATTTTCTGACAATTTCTGCTTGTTTATTGGCGATTTCTGCTGCTTGATCCTTGCAACAAGCCACGCGTACAGCCAGAGGAGAATCCTGTCTTTCGCTTCGTTACAATATGCGACTTTGGCTGTTTCGAGTTTGTGGTTGCAAGAGAAGATTTTTCAAGCGTTGATTCGATGTAAGATGTTAGCGTGTATCATTGCACAAGTTTGTCCAAGTTTTACGATAATATCGTGTATTATCTTTCTTGTAGGAAAAGGCAGATTAATCCTCGATAAAGATTGGATATGGATTAAAATAAAAAAGGAAGAGGAATGTTATAGTATTAAATCGGGAGTTACATGGTATTCGAAAATATAGAAACATCGTTGAAGTCTAAATGTATATTTCGTTGAAGTTTGATTACGATCATTATTCTTCGAAGAACAAGAGTACACGGAAATTTATGAAATACTTCAACATACGTTATTGCGTCGTTTTCTATCCCGAATGATGTGGCTTCACGCATAACATTAATCGTTTTCAATTACTCGATTTTCACGGTTAATTTGCTCGCGTTCTTTCAACCAAAGTTCGTATCCGAGGCACGTTAAAATTGGTACCCCGAGCGATCCCCGTTCTTTCTTCCATGAGAGCTTTACGCGAACGATAACGACGCGACGTGGCTCTCCTCTAAACTTTGATAAACTGTATTTCTTTAGCTGGTTCGGACTTTCGGCTCTCAAATGGTTTTTCGAGACACGTACGTACTATTTCAGCCGGTGGTACAGTTATTTGCGTCTCGAAACTGGATTTTTCATGTCACGCAACGTATTTGTGAGCTGCACTTTATCTTGCGTGAAATTACTTTTGAACAGCGATAAGTTCTTTCGTATTTCTTCATGCATAATCAAACAGTTCTTCGCAAAATACGTCTCCAGAACTATAATCTCGAACAGACTTACGGCATTTATTGTCACAAAGATCATCCACTAAGAAGATTGTCACGATATTGCAAGTTATCCGATACTTTAAAAGCCTGCTTCAGGAATATGATAACAATCTTTTGGAAAATATTATATATTCCTCGACTTTGAGAAACTTTAATCAAACTTTGAGAAATCGCAAAGCATACCACACGAAGAGAGTGAGAATAACTCGAGGATCTATTAGAACTCGGCGAATTTTCATTACAAGAAGCTTCGCGCTCTGAGGACGGTAGTCTGCCACGTCTCATGAAATTCGCGTTCCTACGTCGTTCCACACGTCGAAGCTTCTTCTGCACGCACACAGGTTCAGCCGTCTGGATCACGATCCTTCGGAGGAATGTCTCTAGCGGCGCATTTGAATTCTATTGGACACGCGTGGCGCGCGCTGGCTTGCGACCGAACCGCTGCCAGCAGCTACCAGGGAAAACTGGACTGTCTTATCTGACGGCAGGTAAATCAGATGCGTGCGTCCATGGTTAAAAAAGTGAAAATGTCGGCACGTGCCATACGACCCCACAGGTTATCTTGGTCAACAGGTGTAGTAGTTGAACATTCGACGAACGATTGACGATCTCACGTTTCACGATTTATAATTTGACGGATGTGATTCCACCGTTCACGATTTTATCCTGCGATGAAATCGGCAACAGGAAAGAAGCGCTTGTTCAATTTTTCTTATTTGTATTCTTAGATAATAGTTTTTACCGTTATCGCGTCAATATCGTCTACCTATCACTCATGTATCGCATCGGTCCGCATTTGAACAGGTTCTCAAGAGTAAAATTACGTAAATCCCTTTAGGAAGCAATCATAAAATCTCATGCTATTTTATTCCGACTCGGGTTTATAACTATCCTTCGCTAAAAATGACTTAACAGGCCTGTATTTTTATCCTTCGTAATTATTACGGATATTAAATTATGCGACTTTTTCTGATACTTCATATCGCCTAAGTTTTCAAGTAAGTCTACGATTGGTTCGATTCTAAACGTACTTTTAATAATTTCTCGTTTTATCGTATTCCGATTGCCGCGTTTCCCCTACAGCTATTCTCATTTCCGTTTTGCCTTTCATATAAAATCACTTTCCTGGGACTACCCACTTAGTTGGATTAAGGAAACTAGTCGAGTAGCCATTGGGTACATCAGATATCGCGTAACTACATCGTGGCTCTCCTTACTTTAATAAATATTCTCGAATGGTGATGAATAGTTACCGTGTATGAACAGAGATTGTAAGCTGCGTTAGGTAATTTATCTACAAATACGACAGGCTGTCTATCGATTGTTCGCACAGTCGATTTATTCGTGCTAACGACGTAATTAATCCTTAATTGATCTAACTCGAATTGGTCTTCGAATTCGGAAAGAATCGTAAAAAGCGATATCGGGAATGCGTTTGAAAATTTATGTCGTTCACAGATAATGGATAAACCGAAGAAAACTATTTTAATTTCTATCGAATCGCAGCCCTATAAGTAGCATGAATCAGAGATAACGCAATGCAAGGTGTAGCAGCGAAACGGAATGCGTTTTACGCGAGATAGGCGATTGACTCACCGGTATGTCAGTGATATATTTTTTCCAACTGTCCGGGATAGATAACAGTGTTCGTGGTTAAATAGTACAGGCAGGTGTACGGTCTTCGATCTTTCGCCGTCTGTAATTGCATGCAAATATGTTCCAATTTTAATGTAAATCACTTTTTTAGCGAAACAACTAAAAATTTGCTCAGATTGAATAATACGCGAGCGCTCGCGCTATGTCTAAACATGTCCTTGGCATCGTTCTGTCTAGAGTCTTTCAGATTACCTGCATATGAGTGAATAATCATTTGATAATCCAAAGCAGCAATCGATTCGTTTACGATATAAAATTAATGTTATATATATCCATTAAATATCCATTCTTGAAAAATGGTAGGTACTTTCTAGAATTTACAAGATATCGTCTCTATACTTTGGATTCCAAGAACTTCTTTCTAGTCGTAATGTCTCTGCACCGTTATCTCAAAATACCGTGTTTTATCACATATATCGATCATATTTAACAATGTTTATAATATACTATACATATACATATATTTTCATTCATTTTCTATAATTTATGACATAGTTAAATAGGAGACAGCGGAGATGATGCGTATAAGATATACACGTAAAGTATAATGATTTGTAAAGTCTTAATCCTGGCACTAAAAATCTCCCGTTAAAATTCCTTTTGCCGAAGGAAAGAACTCGTAAAACCTCAAAGACAATGCACGCTATGATCGCTTACGTTATGGTCGTTGGAAAATGCAAAAGACTCAACCTTCGTTTATCTTTCGAGAAACTCCAGTTCCAGTTGATGGCGAGATCAAAACCCCAGCTTCTGAGCGATCGCGATCGGAGCAAAACGAATGTAACGCGTTACATTCTCCCATTGAGCAAAGTGATAAAATGTAGAAAGACGACTCGATACCCGGAGGAAGTCGACGTTTTTATTCTCGCCGGATTACGTTGTTACCTTCTTAAGTATCCGGTGCCTATCCCCCGATGCTTTGGCTCTTCCTGCTAGCTAAGACATTATAATTTTCCAATCTTCCATGATGCACATACGCATGTACATTTATGGTCTTAGGATAGGCCAAGCTCAGACGATTCGACGAGCCTAAAGGTCCGTCGTCGTTTCTACGACAATTTTTCGTCCCTCAAGCTCGATCCGCTGCTTTACGATCTACAAGGATTAATCCTAATCCTTCAGCCATCGAGGAGGTAAAATCGCATTGAGTTATTTCGAAGAGATTTAACCGTGTATTAAAAAAGAACTCCAGCTCGCGTCTATCTTGCTGAGTAATTGTTATAACCGATTGAACCATTCAGTCTTGTCAACGGATATCTTTGTTCTAAGAATTCTGTATTTGACTAGCTATTCGCTTTGATAATTAAAGAAACACTACTAATGAAACATTATAACAGTATTCTATTAAACTTCTAATAACAGGATATCCGATGCCAGTTTCTTGTGGAATTAATTTCGTATATAACCAGATATAAGTCGAATTTTTTATTGTATAATGCCGATACGATAGATGATGATATATTACAGGAAAAATAAAAAAAATGTTAAAACAAAAAGTTAACGTAATTACATATCCGTTGAAGGATATGGTCCCTTGCAAGGGACGTTCTTCTCTCTCCCTTTCTGTCGTAATAATCAGTTCGTAGAATCTATAAGGTTTTGAAAAAAAAAAAAAAAAGATACGAGCAACATGTTATACCTTTTCTTGATTATATCTGTTTTAATCGTATGCAAAATGTGAGGTGTCTGGCATCATACGCATTTGCGTAGGCATTTATTTCCATTGTATATTCTTAGCTTAAGCAAACTATGTTACTCGTGATCAATGATCGATATGCACTTTTTACTTTATCGAGTGTGTCATTCTCTTATATAATAAAATATATTGTATATTTGTTATAATACACGAAAGATATTTACGCATAAATTGTTATCTATAAATTTAAATTCTGGCTGAATATAAAAACCTTGGAAGCTTCTTTTGGAACGATTTATCCATTTATCGCCAATTTCTCCACAATTTTTACACGGAATAGCGTTCAGCATTTAGATATATCGAGCTTGCACATCTTTATCGTGCTTGATTATCGTTCGTCAGCCACCCTCATTTCGGTCCTCGTTTAACTTGACTCAGCGCTTCTATCATTATCGTTGTCCTAAATCTCGAGTATACAGAAAATAATAGAAAATAATCTGTTATATCTCATTGTTGCTTCGCATTTATCACTATTTCATCCATCTTCTTTACAAATTCTTAAAATCATCTTACGTCTGACAGCTAAACCGATGATATGGACATCTTGGATTTTTCATAAATTTCAAGGTTACATTTCTGAAATACGAAGCTTCGATATTTCAACCTGTACCATTGCGGGAAACCTCGTTACAAAACATTTTGCGTTAATGTCTTTCCTTCTCTAGTTAGGTCTCAAAGTGTTAAAACGCAAAATCTGGTTACAGCCTTGATCTTGGAAAATGAAGCAAGCAAGGGCGAGAACCGTTCATGATCCGTGAATGGATGGCTTCCTGAGCCGATGAAAGTCGATGCTTTCCTCCGCTGGTCGAGCTCGTCATGGTCCCTTGACTTTCGATCTTCCGCCGCGCCGCGCCGCGTCGCGTCGTTTCACGTTCTCTACGGAATTACACGCGGCTAGAATGCCTCTTCCTCGGCTCTCCTCGTCTTCCTCGGTCGCGGTCCGCTCACCGTTCAAGCTTGTTGTAGATACACTTGGTGATTTATCGCATGGTCGGAACGCATTAACGTTTCAACTCATGTTACGGCATCACGGCCCGTCGTTCTTCAGATAGAAACGGTTAGATAAAGTCCGCACTACGCCTGACACTGGGTCACGAAAGTATCGCAATTAAATGCGTCGACCCCGCGTGTAATTAAGGCATCGTATACACGCGAGAGTTGCTGCTGCCTGATTTTCCTGACGTCGAGTTGCTTTCAGCCGAGGAACAAACAATCGCTGAGTCTTCGAAAGCGTTGCAGAGAAATTCTTTGTTCGCGTTACGCGAGCGTGATGCGAAACGGTCTTGCTTTTAGCGTTAACGTCGTCATTGGAATCAAATTAATCGAAATTTCTTATAATTCAAAGCGTTAATGTTAATGGATTTGATCGTGATACTCCAGTTACGGTTACTAAATCTTATATGCTCATTGTATTACAGTACGATTCAAGGTGGTGATTTTAGTAAATTTTGTTTATAGCACTGTAGTTGTAGGGTGCTGTGCGACCTATGCTTATACGCGTTAACTCTATCGCAGCCCTAGTGCATGGATTTTCATGCAAATTAAAAAGATAAAAAATACAGAAACAGATCACCTGTTATGAACTGCTATTAATCATCGATACAAACCGGTTCGACACTTGCTTTTACTTCGTACTAGGTTGCTATAGGAATTGTCTGCCACTGAATGTAAGATAGGAATTCCATCCATTATTTCTGACAGTGTCTCATTTTGTACAAGTTGTATATCGATCTGTTTCGTGTATATCGGCTATCGCGTATATCGACGCTATAAAGGCATCGGTGATGTAAATACCTCCGAAGAATTTGAGGAATTTATCGCAGAAAATCTCTTTTCTTCTTTTCTGCATTTCTGCTTTTATCGAACTTTATTAAAGAACTATTCTATCAACTTCGTTTCTAAGTTGCCAAACGTATCTTGTTTGGATTTCTAGTACCGATAAAGTAGAAGCGTATATGATTCCGAGAAATAAGCAAAGCAACATCCGTGTAATAATAACGACAAAACCGCTATCGTTCCTACGACATCGTAGTGCGTGGCAGCGAGAAGATAGAAAAGATACACCGCGACTTTGGTATTATGCTGACATGCACGGCAGTCCCACACACATAAGAAGAGACTGTCCTATCGGGGTGCGTTTCAAGCGGAAAGGAATGATTTATCGAAACACGTAATATGTCTAATGCCTGATAAAAGGCCGCATAGAAATGTTCATTCAGTGGAAATACGGCTTCGTGGCCTCGTAGTTAACTGTATGTATACGTCAAAACAATTTAAAAAGGTAAATCGATTACTGTCCTGAACACTCCTCCTCCTACTTCTTCTACCTTGATTAATTACTGGCGGCACGAGCAAATATTTGAATGTAATTCTATGTAGGTAAGTTAAGCCCCGGCACATGGAGAATCATATTTCATGAAAGTGAGACGTTCCTCGTGTACGTAGATGGGGAAAACATGGAATGATGTACGGTACGTATCGAATAATTTCACTGATGCGTAGCTTTTCGACGTTTTGTCGAAAACATTCCTATTATAACAGATAACTTCTTTTTCATTTCAAGTAAGAAATAGTTGCATCGAAAATATTTCAAAACAAAATCATGCTCTCTTGTTCTTTCTAACTAAATTTCAATGAACGTTACTCCGTTCATCGACATTCAACGAAACTCTTACGGAACAGGCTCGACGATTTTTCAAATTCTTTCGTAATTTATGATGACTGTAAAACAACGAGACTCTACGCGATTAGTTAGCCGTTTTAGTCGATCCCTTGATCTCCTGAAAGTCGCGTTCATTGATGAAGATGCGGTAAAGTGTTCCGCGATTTTCGCCATTCATCGTGGGTTTCTCGTCCGATTAACTTAACTCGTAGCGATTAACATAATTCTGCCTCTCTTTCTCTCTCCCCACCTCGTCCCATAATGAACGGCGTACAATCGATCGAGGGATGGGGAAAGGAGGAAGAACGAGACCAGCTAGCCGGCAGGAAAAGAAGAACAAAGGCCAGAGAGTCGGTCGAGGTTGGACCCTTGTCTGGGTTCCGTGACGACCACGCTAGTTAATGTTTTATGGAATCGAGCAGGTCGAGAGAGTCGAACAGGTGCACGAATTGGTCCATTCGATGGACGGTCCCGCTCTTTTCCTCTACTCTTCTTCTTCTTCTTCTAGACCTTTCTTCCTTTAGCGCGTTCTTCTCAACGTCCCCCGATTCTTTGCAACGAGAGAGAGCTAGCTTCTCTCAACCTCTAATTCTCGACTCGAGGGAACAAAAACTTAATCGGTTGCTTCCTCTGCTCTCCTCTGCGAATAGAACGGCCTCCACTGGAGGCTGAACCAACGACGAAGAGCCAGCCGCGATCGTGAAGACCGAGAGGGACAGAGTGACACGCACACTGGTGTGGAATTAACTTTTAGTCGATCCAGATATATTTCTTCGGGCGAACTCGAGATCGTCCAAGGGATACGGATCTGCTTGTTTGGTGTTGTAAAAGATAGTGTCAGTCATTGATCCCCTGGATTCTCGAGTGTTAGAAGGTTTTTGCGGTCGAATGACGACACGGCTTACGATTCGAAGATATTCGTTCCTGCAAATGATAGATCAAATAAAATGGTGGTAAATATATAGTTTGTTTAAGAATTGAGAAAACTTATACTGTTTCCTTGTATTGTACTATAATTGGAAGATGGATATTACGTTAGAATCTAAGAAATTTAAAGAAAAATTCATTTTTAAAGGATCGGTTTAATAATATACATTTACCAAAACGAATGAAATCGACAGAACCAGTTTTTCATCGACCAATATCCAAATGGCCGATCGAAAATACATCTTTCGAGGCGTGTAATCTGCAGCTCGTGGATGGGTTCGACACGATTTCGATGCCGTAAAAATGGAGCCTATACCACTGCGCGCGTCAGCGCAGGAGGTATGGGGAAAAAAAGAAGAAGCAACTGCTCGAGGAGAAATCTAGCCTGAGGGGGGATCCTTTCGAGAGCTGCGTACGATCAGGATTACCTTTGGGGTAATCTTCGTATCCAGTAGCTGTAAGCGACTGCATTCATTTAGCCTGGTGTGAGTCGAGGAAGATAGGTGTAGGTGCGAGCGAGCGAGCAAGCGACCAAACTGTCGGATACAGCCGGTTTCGCGTTATTACCGGGCACGGGCCTCCAAGGTCCTTAAGGAGGAGCTTCTGAAATATGCTGATAATAGGTGGACGCCGCGAAATCTCGAGGGATAGCCGGGAATTGCGGGAAATACTTATTTGGTCACGTGAATGGATACGTTCAAGTGATTATAGAACCCGCGAAAAGTGATGGACTAATGTTAAAGCGCAACGCTACGCTGTCAAAAAACCGGTCAAATTTATCTTCTCTGTCACGTTGCTCCAATCCCAACGCGTTCATCTTTATGGAAAGTGGCCAACTTGTAATTTTCTGACTCGGCCAGCTCTCTTTTGTTTTACGATTATGTAACCCGTGAGCGGACGAGATCGGTTTGCTTAATGGCGAACCATGTGCTTCTGTTGCTTTCTTAATAATAGAAAAAAGTTTCCGTTGTGTCGTCATTGGGCGTATTTAGCGAAGCAGACATATTTTTATTGGATTTGTTTATGGTTTGGCGCCTGGATTTATTGTTCCCGTTTCATAGTATAGCGAATTTCTTAAAATCGATGTATATTCAATTAGATTCATGATTAAACTATGCGTGTAATTTAAGATAGGAGGGTTCGCACATTTATCGAGAAAATTCGACACCCGTTGGCAACCAAAATTAAAATGCGGTCTAACAACCGCCGTGAATAATCACGTAAGAGCGTGCGAGCAATCACTATGGTCTATCTGGCGGCACATCGGTGAGAAACCTATGCAAATTGAATATTAATACGCACGATGTCGCGAGGACACGGAGAAGCTCGACAACGGTCTGGCACCGATGATGTTAGCCCAATAAATAACACCTGAAATATAATACAACATACATTACCCGTGTGTAATAGGAATTCGCTTTTCGTCTCGAACCGCGCGAGAATCGCCATTGGAATCGCGTCGTCGACCATTTTTTCTCTTGACCTTTACCAGAAATAGGTACTTTGGATCTAGATAGTTGCGTTGGTCATTTAACACGACTTAACTATCCGGTGTGAATCTAAGAGAGTTGACGCAGCGCAGTCAGCGAAGACCCTGAAATCGCGGATGATTGCAGCGTATCCTTGCTGGTGCTCACTCGCACTAACTCGCTATGTCGCGCCAGCGGACACTTCCCTCGGTCCTGTCCAGATGGTAAAGTGAGAACAGTTAGCCGCGAAATTTACGGCTCTATTGACGCTGATAAATGGGATAATTCAGTCTATTTATAATTTGATGTTAGCCACGAGCAGCGCGTACGTTTCGGACCGTTGAGCCACGTATTTCGTGTCTTTGCACTAGGATTTATGGAATTAACGTGAAAACAGAGGTTTACATAGTGGACATAAGGGAGGGGAGGATTGAATTTTTTCGAGTTAATTATTTTCTGAGCAGACGTTGCTCGTATATCGTATCGGATACCGATCCATCTCGTAAAAGTCTGGACGGAAGGGCTGCGTAATTAGAGGACGAGGATCAGTTGGTTTAACGATAACGGCCCGCAGCGAGTATAACGCTTCATCGCCTGTATACGTATTTGGTTGCATTATGGATCCTGTCGAGCGGCGTTAGGATTGTTATCGGGACTTTGGAGCCGAGTGAAAGCGTCGTACAGGGTATCAACTAGAGAGAATCAAGGCGTTATTGAGAATGAGTCTGGATGAGCTTGAATAGCTCAGGTAGAGAATCACGGTCTAGTTTCGGCCGTGGTTTCGATCTCTCTTCAAACAAAATATCGGGTTAATAAGTCTTAATAATAAGTCTCCTGAAGAAAAATACTATTGTTTCTTAAATACTTAATGTTACTTTTAAATATCAGCGTTATCCTATCTGTGAAATTTATTATTTATCCATTCACGCTTCCCTGTTCTTACAGTTTGAATAATGAGAATCTCCATTATACATTTATTAAATCGTGCTACATTATAGTTCATTCATTCCGCGTAACGATTATGATGTATGAATGCACCTCGTTTCTTCTAGTAATATTAAAATGTGCGTTGATAATAAGTTGAAAGTTACTTGGTTCATTCATAAAATGTCGACAAAAAATTGTTGTGCTCCAGTTGCTGAAACTGCGCTATTTAGAAAGGATACAATTTATATATCTCGAAGACCTCTCGTGAATTAGTGCGTGTTTAGACGTAATTAAAGAACGACGTATCTCCCATTCATGCGATAAATTTAAAATTGTAAGGTATCTTTCCTGCACTGGACAATTGTTATCAAAGGCATGTACTGAAGTTATCGCTTAATAATTGACTCATGTAAAGTATACGCACGCTCGGGCGACTGCATACTTATCACTGCAAGCACTGTCGACGCGAATCCGGCGGAATCCATGCACAGGAAAACAGCTTTCATTGGACGATGAATATCATTTTTGATCAGCCAATTGGAATGAAGAATCGAAGGTCCGTTTAATCAAATCCGACGTGCGAACGTAACCAACAAGGTGTTTCACTGGGACGTAAATTATAAAAAGTCACACGGGTTGTGCAGACTGCTGAAATCGTTTTTTCCCTTGATGGCAAATTAAAGCAGCAAGGCCTAGAGTCGCGTTTTAATACCGATGTATTCGTTTCCACGCTACGCTTCTTCCGTCTCCTTCAATTTTTTCTTCTGTTCTTGCATGCTTTTTATATCACGAAACCTTTCTCACAGAGGCGAACGATCGAAATTTGCTAAATCATACTGTCTTGCAGATTTTCTGTAAAGCTTTCTTATGATATTCCTCCTCTGTTTTGAGTTTAAGTGTTTGCCTTCGATCTCGAGTTTCTATCAACTTCGTAACGCGTGTTTTGCTGATCTTGGTGCTAAGTGTGATACATTTAAAGTACAGAGTTACGTTACTAACCATGATACCGCGTTATCAGTGCGCGTTTATCAACTGAAGCTAAAATTTATGAATTGTAGTTAGATTTAATAGTGTCAGAGTTTACAAATATAATAAATGATCGATTCGTAGGCAACGTATAGGTAGGTAAGTATAAATTTTAATATCTGGTATTTGGTATCGTGATTATGTTTTTAAATGTAATTCTCATTTTAATGTCGGGTATTAGGATTTTTATTCGATATTCGTTGATGAATTTATCGGATAAGTATAGCTTGATACACCTTCGCGTTCGTAGAATATTACGATAAATTGCTCTATCCTCGATCCCTGGCTTTCTCACATTAAATTGGATGAATCGTCATTCATTCTTATACCTAACAGAAACTAGATTTTCAAGTATAAGTAGCTACATGTATTTGATAACTGGCTACCATTTCGTCATAAATTATCAAATTTGCGCAATTGACATCGCCCTACTAGATATTTTTCAAGAGTATTATTCATCTATGAGTTTAGTTTTTATTTCAAAATGTGAATTCATAGAGAAAGTAATATATTAACCTACTTACTTATCAAAGCCTTTTTAAAGGGAGAATGATAATCACGTAATAACCGAAAATAATTAAGCAGACTGCTATAAGTATTTATTAATAATGCGAACAAAATGGAATATCTTTCACACCTTGCATAATTACCAATTGTCACTCTATGTAAATATATCGTATCACTTGGATCAGCATTTCGCTAAAGGCACTATTCGTCTTAAATCTTCACGCGAGTATTCTATTATAGAATCTAACATAATAGAATTTAATCTGATATAGAATATAGAAATAAACTCGTGTCGTTATATTATTTTTGCACAAGTGGTGTACCCAGACATCCAGTCGCGATCGTGACAATGTTTCTCGGACCTAGATCCTCTAACACTCGTAATATGTCGCCGGAATTCATTCCCAATTCGAGCAAACTGCAGTGCTTTTCTTTTTTTTTTTTTTCACAAAGATTCCGTTGCTCAGCGTGCTCGGAGTCTGGGCCAAGAGACGCTTTCAAAGAGAAGCGTTCACGATCCTAATGCGATAAACCGTCGCGCAGAAATAAACCCAGCTAAAACAGAAACGGACCCGAGAAAGTTCAAACTACGGATGAGTTAGAATAGTTTGGTAAGAGTGAACGATTAAGACCTAAGTGGGAGGAAAAAGAGGAAGGAGTAAGATGCAGGAAAGAAGAAAGTATCGGACAGAAACGAATATGTCTGCAAATTGGCGACAGATAAAAAAGCGTTCGACGAAAGGGCATCGAAGAAAGAGGCGAAAGGGAGGAAGCTTTGAAGACCGATTTCGCATTCTGCAGAGAGCTAGTCAGCGGCTAACTATAAGAGGAGCTAACTATAAACCGGACTCCCTACCCCCGGTCGCTATTTCCAGCGTTGCGCTTGTCGCACTGCCAAACCCCCCTTGATCTGTTCGCATCGTTCTTCCTCTTTCTCGTCACCCTTTCGATCGCCCCTGCGACCGCGCGAACGTCGCGTTCTTAATGCTTTTCTTTCATCGTTAAAGTCAACATATAAAATTATACAGTTAGTCTGATTTTGTAACAATTGTACACATTTCATATATATTACATAATGTAACATTTGTAACATTTTAAAATTTTGTTTCAGATACAACCATACCAGTAGAGAATATCGATCAATAATGCTGTAAAACTTTGACCGCCAGTTTTTATTTAAAGTAGCAGTAAAATCGTAAGTGATTTATAATTTTTCAGAGTAATACTAGGATTATTCTAGAAACTACTACAAATTTTTATGCCCCTATAGAGAATGCATTCAATCATTAAAATCATGAAATGTTCGTTGGAAATGTTTGTTCGGAACAGTATTTTATACAAACTGTAGGTTGATTACTACGAAGACCTATTTCGCAAGACACCGTTTCCGTGATTCGTTCGCACGGCAATTTGTTAACGACCGTTTAAGCAAATATTACTTTACGAGACGCTCGACACATCGTTATCGAAGATCCAAAGAAAGCAACAGCCATTAAAATCAATCCACCATGTGACGTCAACTCTTCTTTCTCAAGACGCATTTTATTAACATACTCATATCCAATCACCTTCGTCAGTGGTGGCAATAACGGCCGTTTGCATTGCAGTTTTACAGAAATCGATTTCGTTCTTTTTTTCACGATCGCAATTGGAACGATCGTAAATTAATCAGCACTACTTGCCACGCACGCATAGAAACTCGATGCGATGAAAAGTTCGATTTGTACGATCATTGTTTTGTTCTTCAAATTCGGATTCGAAATCGTTTGAGAAAGGGCTAGAAACGAGACATGAATAGTAATATATATCTTGGACGGTCTGGAAATTCCTTAAATATTCGTTCTCAAGCGTGTAGTCGAATGCCTTCGTAAAGCACTAATTTATTTAGTAAGTGAGCAATTATGTTCACATACGTGAAAGATATGAACCGACAAACGTATAAACTAGCGGTTAATTTTTATGTACAAGAACTCCCGCAGTCATGATTCGACGTTCGCGTTCATTGAATTATGCACAATTACGTAAAAGCCCGATTATTTATCGATCGCAAGGATCTATAAATTTCCTCTTTCGTACATAGCCGATTTCAGTGCCGCCAGTAAAAATAAATGTCGCTTCTTGAATACAATTTGATAAATTAATATTGGAAACACCGACGGGTTCGGCGTGTTCGGCATGTTCCGTTTTAATATCCGATTCCTACGCTAATTATACGGTTCAATTCGTTAATAATCAAAAGACATTTGTGATGGCAAATCGGATTAACTTTCGTGTCAACGACACCACGTCCGCTGATGTCCGTATTAGCGAGCTAATTGATGTGATGCGACATTTAGGATGGAAATAGCGTGTTGGTTATTGCAGAATAATACTGAATTTAGATCGAAGACGTTAATTACCGTGACTCGTAGACGCTGTAGAGAAATTAACCTAATCACTCCCAAATTAGTTACCAACTCTCGGCCCTTTATCGATGCTGGTATGAAGTCCGTAAAAATATAAATATTTGTAATTTATTTTCAGAAAAAGCATCGTTTGAGAAATCAACGTAAATTTAGTTTCCTACGTCGTCATGATACGAGAGCGCTGATCCCATAGAAAACTCGACTAATTAAAAGTTGTCGAACACGCGTCGAAGTCTGGAAATATTCGAGCAGATTACTTCATTTACATTAATTAGAAATATTTTTTTGTGTCGATGCTTTCTGAACGAGTGTCGTGCGTTTACAGTAATATAGTGTGAAACATTTTGTTTGCGCCTTATTAAGCATTGTAGAACTATCGTTTACCGCGAGAAAGCATCTATGAAAACCGAGAGTACGCCAATTAGAAGTTATCAAACAACTACAAATGTGTTAACATATCTCGACAAATTATATTTTTTCACATTTAATCTTAATTAAAACGAGATTAAAGATCCCGAGATACGTTCAAAAGGTTTAAGAGGATGTTGCCCTGTGTATGTCGTCTTTTATTTTAGTATTGAATACAATAGTCGGATATTCCTCGGGCGAAGCTTATACACCTACTAACAACATACAGGCCCAAGATATCTCGTGATTCAGTCTGAATTTCCGGCTTGTTTAGATATTCCATGAGTCGTGCATACTATATCAAACGTAAAAGAGCGTCTATGATAAACGGATGAATGAAAAAGCCCGATCGAGCTTATGTTTCCGGAAGCAACAAGCCTCGCAGACCGCTGAGACGAGTACTAACAAATTGTTATCTCGTTATATACTTGCGTATATCGAAAGACGCGACTCGAATTTTAATTCGGAATGGCTTCTTCTTCCTCGTGGCGAGAGAGAAGCGGAATCGTATCTCGATGTTTTCGCGTTAGCGACATGCGTACGGCGTTGAATACAGGCACGTGCATAGATTAAAATTGCACGTTGGTGCGAATGCATACACATTTATATATGTAGATACTAGTGCTGATGTACGTATATGCACACAAGGAAGTTCAATTAAGCGTGGACTTGCGACGGATCGAAACTCGTGAGGTCAGTGCTCGGACCTATTTCAACGACGTTGAGCCGCTTTCATTGGCTAAATTCTATTATTTATTTACGGCTGTGCTGCTCCTCCATCGAACTTGAGAGAGCGGAAAGAGCCGAGGCTTTCATGGCTTCAAAGAGACTCTCTCATGCTATCGCGTGCGTAGTGTCGCTAACAGGTGAACGGGCAGAGGAAGATAGAAACCTTTGGAAATGGGATTAGAGATTCAGGAGGTTATCATAGAGATTCTTCCCGGAAAATGTTATCGTCGATTTTTGGAGTAATGAACTTCGAGAGCAGTTAAAAATGTTGCGACGTGCTTTTCCATTTGAAGTCCTTTGAGGTGAAAATTTCTAGGAGGATTTAGTAGTATCGCGCAACATCTTTTTTATCGCATATTTCATTTAATTGTATATTTCAATTCCATTTAGTGATATACAGAGTGAAATAATAGCAGAATGGTAATGATGTATGATATGTGATATTGTTGTAAGAAATGACAGTGACAGGATCAAATTATCATAACGATAGTTGCATTATATCGTATTTTTCAAGATTGATATTTTTGTAATTTGTAACTAACTTAAATTTTTTAGAAGATCTGTATTCGTTATTATAATTGTACAAGTTGAGTATAGGATTCCATTGGAATTTTTCATTTCATAACAATCTGAATAGTCCTCTCAGTTATGCCTCTATAAAGTGAATTAAAACGGGTTGTATCAGTAGTTTAGAATTTTCTACCATGCAAGTGGTATTGGCTTCCTGTTTTCTGTGTGTTACAAGAAACCAGACTTGTAACGATAATGTTCGTTTAAATTTTACGCATTGGTTCTCGACGTGTACAGTAGCGTGGGGTTGTTTTATGTTTATTCACCGTTTCGTCGATCGTGGAATTACATCGATGACTAAAATGTTTGATGGCAATAAAAGAAAATTCCAGACAACATTCCACGTAACATAATTTTCGGAATCACTAACGGTGACTCCTATAATTATGAATTCAAGACGAAACAGGAGGAGAGACTTCAAAGACTGAGAAATTTAATATTTGAAAATGACACGTATATTGCATTTTTCTCATATAAATATGTTTTTTTATTTCTATTCCCTTCTATTTTCTAATTTGAATTCCACATCTGAACGCACGCGCTCTTTTTTTATCTTAAATACGTTAAAGGCAAAGTCATGAAATTAACCAAACTACCTCAAACATTATTAAAATAACACCAGCAACCTGTGAATTACTTTGAAAGATACATTATTCCGCGAAACTGCGTTAAAGTGAAACGAACAAAAGGCTAAGCTCGAGTTAAACTTTTAACGAAGCTTCTTCATAAAGCAAAGAGACCTCATCGCTTTGGAGCGGCGTTTCACGTGTTCCCGGGGCAAAAAGTCAACTCAGCCGTCTAATTACAGCCGGTTCTCTAGGAATTAAGTTGGCGTTTAAAGTTTACAGGCCGCGTTAGGTCGGCCCGTTTCTCTCACGTCGGAGCGCACTGTGATTTTCGAGCGATTAACCGGCCAAACGTGATTAGAGCCGAGCGACTGAATTAGCCCCGCTAGACTCGTGGCGTTTCTGAAAAACCGAGTTCGTGCCCGATCAAGCAGGGATCGCGTGTACATCCGGTGCATCTCAGGAACAAATGTTTTTCCTGCTTCTCTTTTAATTGTTTGGTATCTTCCAGAGTTATCTTAATTGCTTTAATTAATATCTTAAATTACTTTATTCCGTTTCCTTCAAATTTTGAAAGAAAATCTTCGTTTCAAGTATTATCGAAAGAAATCATTTTAATTTCTCTAATTTATCAGTTTGATTGTAAGGAATATCAACCTTATATCGTTCCAGTAGTTGTGTTGAAATATCTCATTGCCTGTTTGCGAAAAAAAAACAGATGAATGTTGTAGAGATTGCAACATTGCAGCAGCATCGTACATTCAATAAAAAGAAATCATTGGTAATTGCAGGAATCGTATTGCAAAATCACTGGTAATTTCTGTTCCTACGTTCTGAAGACAATAGAATCTATTCGTACAAATTAAATAGAAAAGAAAGTCATCCAATGCTAAATTTAATTATACATCATTAAAAAAAAACATTCTATTAAACTTTAAATACTTCATCTCACGCATTTCCAAAAGATTTTGCTACTAAGTTTTTAATGATATTTATTTATCTTAACCCATCTATAATTTAAATATTCTTTCGAAATTTCTTCGAAAATGTAGCGACCCTTGAAACCACTTTTTCTTCTAGATATTACATAGGCTGGAATACACAGGCTAAAATGAACGTCGCGCAACAATCTCGATTACAAATTCAGTCATTACGAAATGTGAAATAATTAGCCGATGATTAAAGCTATAAACGTACAATCGAGGGTTTTAACACGCGAAAGTAAATGCACGTGCCTTCATGTATGATTCAAGATTTTATTGCCTCGATCTGTCTAAGAAAGATTCTCTAAGTTGCGAGTGGAGATTGTAAAAAAGGCAATGGACGTAGTTTTCAGGGGAAAGCATTTTATTGCAAGTAAATGGTGCATTTTCGACACGTGTCTCCTTTCAAATTCTTTCGTAAGATAATGTACGTAAAAATCAAAAGAAAATTAACACAGATTTTCGAAACTCAAGATAATTTCCTGGCAAGCTATTTCTACTCCTAAACGGTATCGTTGCGTCATAAGTTAATAAAGAGAGAACAAGTTTCTATAAATTCAAAGAGGTAGCTTTACAGCTGAAAACCTTGTTGAATATTTTTTTTTCCACTTCGTATACTTGGACGATCTCGTCGCGTGCGAGTTCTCTCAATTCGTAGTAGCTTCACAGATCGTGCGTAATTCCAGGCGAAAGGAAAATCATGTTGTGTCGTAATACGAATTCGATTCACGGTCGAACTGGCTACTGCTGGTAAATATGATGAAATTTGTGGCGGATTTTTAGTTTCAAGGAGAGATTGATACGAGTTTTTTCTGCTGGCTGAGATAGAAGTTCGAGGGTAGTTGGCTTAAGTGAGTAGATTGGCAAAGATCAACGAATATGCAACTCAAAGCTAACGAAGCTTTTGGAACTTTCTTGTATTTCTGATCGAGTTAGATTTATTATATAGTATTACACATGAACTTTCGATCGAATTTGCACTTATATGATGTGCAGTAAATGTTTCATTAATTTTCCTTTCGAAAAGAATTTTACGTAATCAGTGCAGCAGCCAGATGTGTAGAATTTGGAAGAAGTTAAACAATTGGTGTCATATTGAAAAATAGGTCAGCGGAAAAACCTGGTGAGTGGAGAACTTCAATCGTGCAAACGAAATATTGATAAGGAACTTTTTCTTCATTCACAAATATTTTATGCAGTTTTATGTACTTCCTATCGCTATGAGATTTTCTTACTGGTTGCAATTAATTCTTGGAATTATCTTGGAATCTTACAATGGAACGATGTTTCAGAAAGATATTGCTGTGGGATAGAGAGAAAAATATAAAATAGGGAGCTGCAAACTTGGCGAATCATTTTATACAGTAGCCACGCGTTATTTTTGAAGAGTCAGCGAAAAGTAAAAGATCATCTAAGTCGAACAGCTTCTCCGGAACATTTTTGTCTCTTTTTAAACCAAATTTGCAATGTCGATCATAAAAAATTTTTCGTTCGGGTACAACTGAACAGGCGACTGTTTTAATACAGAAAACGTATTATGTAAATAGTGGTTGGACGTTCGGTGGAACATCTGTGCCTCGAACTCCGTAGCGTATAATATCGAAA
The DNA here is from genome assembly GCF_041682495.2 of Bombus fervidus. Classification (NCBI taxonomy): domain Eukaryota; kingdom Metazoa; phylum Arthropoda; class Insecta; order Hymenoptera; family Apidae; genus Bombus; species Bombus fervidus. The sequence continues at coordinate 4,713,155 of NC_091523.1, read as the reverse complement.
ATTACAGACGTGGCGCAGCCTTTTGACGAGGGTCGGGGAAAGCTGAAGAAACTTCGTAGTACGTTATGTCATGTTCAATAGGGGAAACGTAAAGAGTCGAAGCGGCCCCAATGTACTAGAATGCGGAGTTGAACGTTCTTTTTTTGTTCGAAATAATAAAGGCGTAACTGGAGAGCATAGCAATGCGACGGAAAGTAGTGAGTTAATTGGAAATCGTTACTGTAAGTAAATTACCACTTACGGTGTCTTCGAGGAAATTCCCTCAGTCGATAGGTTTCGAAGGAGTAGCATTCGATGCTAAATTAGAGATTTTATTACAGTTAAGGAAATTCTTACTGAATTTATTTATGAAAATGAACTTTCTAAGAATATCGGATGACTATTTCGTTAATTCGATACATTTCGATAACTAACGGATGATAAAATAAAATAGAAGACGAAGTTGTAACAAATACGTAAACATGATACTAGTAATCATCGTGGCATGGTTAACAATATCGTGAACGCTTGAAATAAATTATATTTGTTTTGCGGATTTCTGTTTGCGATCGATCATGCAATTTCCTGATCGTGATTTAATATATTGTGTATACAGACGAATTGTTTGATAATTTGTAGCTGAATATGATAGACTTAGATTGCTCATATGGTTCCGTATCCTGTCACGTATAAAATTTCTTCCTTTTTTTAAATCGTTGCATTATCCACCGATTTACGCTTCGAGATATTCCTTAGCTTGTGTCAATAAACATCGTATATATCCTTTTTATCGTTCCTTCGGGCTTCAGTCTGAAACCGTGTCAGTTGTTTTACTCTTGTTTGACTCGGCTACATGAGTCATTTAATGTACAATTTAATGTACAAACGATTTATTATTGGTTTGGCATAACTTTAATCTAGAATAGAATTCTGTTGATAGACTAGGAATATCATAGAGCAATAAAGTAGATCATAAAGTGATATAGTAAAAAAATAAAAGATTCCTTTTTCTTGGTACAAAAAAGAAAAAAGAACCATTAGAACAAAATATTATTTTTTTCAGTACAAAATGAGTTATCGTTTTTATCGAAAATTAGTCGGTCGCGCAAACTCCGTTTACATTCCAGCGAATCCATAGCACGCGTCGGACGGTCGAGGGAAACAACGTTAATTTCTAAATTACCTAACGAACGGGCTGGCGAATGAGCGTGGCGTATAATGGATATAACGCTCCGAGTTGGACTCTCATTGATCGTGCAACGAACCATCAATTTTTCAGAATTAATTTCGCTCGAATTTTACCGGTCGGCTGGAAAGTATGCAACAAATGTTTCACCTTCTCCGTACGCTGTCGAACGACGGCAGTTGTGCGTATGTATGGTGCGCGACACCTCTTCACCGACAAGCAAGTCGAGTGAAAGTACTCGGAATTCTTGTGGCCAGTTTGAGCCGAGGGTTCGCCTCTGAAGAGGCTTACGCAACGCGTATGGTAACAGGTGTATTACCTGTGTAATAACGTGGCCGCTGCTCGTTCACACTTACGTACCAGCTACGATGTTGTGACGCGTGTAAAAATGTCGCGAACGCGAAGCTCTCGAATTACTTGTTATAGTAAAGTAGAGTAAAGCAGAATAGAGTAGCATCGAATCGAAAGAGACGGTAGGTCGCGCGATTCGAGTCGAGATAGAAACGAGAAGTTGATCGAACCCTATGCCGAAGTATCGCGAGCGTAATACGGTCTATCGGTTCGGACAATTGGGACAAGAAATATTGAAATAGATGAAAAGAAAAATAGTGGATAGAAAGGGTGTTGTTCTGACTTTGAGAGGCATAGTCCGAAGTGGGTTAAAAGATTTGAGTATCGTGAATTCGATTAAAGCTGTACCAAGGCATATATAGTCCAGAGAATTGATTCGAGACCAAGAAACATTATGACTCATGGATTGGATTATAGAAGCAGTTCTTGGTTAAAAAGAAAGTATTTGTATTGGGTGAATTCAATTAGGTTTGTGAGGAGATATGGCACAGATATTGTGTATCGAGTCAAACTTGAGACGGGAACATATTTGATGGATGCCGCATTAAGATCTATGGAGTGCAAATAATTGAATTAAGATTACGATAAGAAATACCGAAATACGTAAACTGAATTAAAAATACGTAAATCGCTGATAAGGAAAAAGTTATCGTAGTAGATGAATTAGGTTACAGAATTTCAGTTATAGGGAATTATATCTTGTAGATTTATTTCTATTGCCAATTTTTATTTTTAATTCTACCCACTTTCGCCATATCCTACAGAATGTAACGACAAACGAGACCGTGCAAAAACATTTCCCAAATAAATATCCAAAAACGTAAGTATTGCAAAAGATGCACAGGTATCGGAAGTAACGTGTGGAACATCAGCGCTCGTGCGAATCAAAATTACTTGCATCCTTTGACGATAGGATTTTTTTTTTTTTAGTCGAACGTGACATTCGAAGAGAGCGTGGTTACTCGTTGACACTCACGATTGATTTCTGGTACATTACGTCTGTCGCATTATATCAATCGGCTGCTGCTTAAATTACTGGTTGTGCAAGGAATGCGTCTGAATCTCGGCCCACAAAGCGCATACCAACATCGACGTGTCTATTGAACGCTCACGTGCAAATTGCTACGCGATTGGATCGCCCGCGTTATTTTCCCAAGTAGTCGATGGATGTGTTCTAAGAATCGAGATCGGAGGAACTTGACGCCCAGAGAAATAACAGCGTTCTATCTTATTGCATGATAGGGATGAATAAATATCTAGCGTAAAAAAATGTGGTTGTAAATTGTTTGGCAATCGTAAGGAAATATGCGGTTGTTTGTGAATAAGATAATACGGTAAAAAGTGTGTATGATAAATCTGTGTTTAATTTATGATATGAAAATAGCTTCCATTAAGAATATTTTACTTGCTACGCTTGTAACTGCGTATCTATTGTAGTATCCAGAATAAAGGACAGGCATTAATGAAAAACAGAAACAAATATTCTTATTCCTCCATGTTATAACACGCGTTCAACATTGAAGTGCTATCACTGTAATTAATATAGCCCTTAGAAAGGAAATGAAGAAGTACGTGTACAAAATCGACGGAAGCAATGGGTGAATATACCGGTAACCGATGAAACACCTACAAAGCTAGACGAGCAAACATTCGAGCAAGCTTCCCGAGCGAAGAACGATTAGAAACACCGTGACCAACGCCATTTCATTTCTCAGCTGTGTGGAATTCGTGTTAACGAGTAATTGAATGTAAAGGGGCGTTCACGCAGACTGTCGCGCCACGCTTGAAGCATCAAAGAAGAAATATCTTCAGTGCCTGCGAGAATAGCGTTCAAATTGACGATCAAAAGGCCGAATTTATAATACTATAATTTATGGCAACGACAATTAATGGGCAGATTTGTATTTATGCGAAATGACAGAGTTTTTTCGTGTGGTCTCAAACGGCCAAGAACGATCATTTCTCGCTATGGTCAACGTTAATTTCGAATTAACGTTAATGATAATTGATGCTTACTTATCCCGCATCTGCGTAAAATTGCACAGACTCATTGTGCCTTGATAGCCATCGAAATCATTATCCTGGATTCTGTTGCGAATATTCGTTTCGATTTAGTGCTTGTGACTATCAAGATCCGAGGTTGCTCTCTTTTTCGCATCGCGGACTATCATCTCGAGTATGGGCTCTAAAGTTTAACTTCTTCGACCATTTTTCGATTTTCTGTATCGCAGATCTTAACGTTCCGTGTCTTTAATCATCAACCGGAATATAAGAGTACCTAGAGATATTTTAAATCGAAGCAGTAAAATTCTCGCAGATTCTCTCGTACTAAAAATTGTGTTAAAAAATTGCAAAAAATAAGATAATACATCATTCAAGAAACGTACGTTAACCAAGATTCTTTCGAAGATTACCAGAAGGACGAGTGGTAGAAAAATGCAAGGTCGAATATTTCCTAGATGCATGCGATTGTACACGATGTATGCTTCGAACGTGGATTCTGAAAGATTTAGCGAGAATGCAGAGCCGATCGATTTACACGAGTGAAAGGATGAAGAACGTGTCTGCCACGCGTCATTGGTACGGAAAAATGATGACTGTAAATAAACGTATGCCGCGTTTCGTGCGTGATTATTACTCGATACGAGATAAATACCGAGATAAAAATAATAATATGTAGTTGTCGTTGAAAAGATTAGAGATTCAAATTGTTAAGTATACGTATTTCTGAATTATGACAAAAACCATTACGCTTTGAAGAAAAAATTTATTCACAATTTATAGATAGGAATGGAATTTCGTATTACTTACCTGCATCCAGTTATTAATGATAGAGCGATTGCGATAATTGCCGCATTAATATAGCAAGAGGACTAACGTTTTCCTTATTTACTTGTATAGAATTAGTAAAACTAAAACGGTCCGACTGAGAATAGATTTGAAAAATTATGTTTAACGTTACTTCATAATCGTTGTTCGCAGAAGTGGAGTAGCTCTGTTCGAAAGAGCGAAAGAGTGAAAATAGAAATGCGTTGTTCGCCGTGTTTGGCGAGCGTTCCGCTTAAGTATCACGGGTATTTCAACATCCGTGAAACTTCCTCGTAGATAAAGGAAAACAGATCGATCAATTAAACGTAATTAACCGGTATAGATATACGTTTCGGTTAGAAAGAGTTTTTCGAATAGGAGTGATATATCACGCGAGAAACGCAGATAAGAGAAATTGCCGATAGGTTAGCGACGAAATAGATATTATTCGCTCCTTCTATGCCATTCTTATCGATCGGACAAATGGAAAGTTCGATTAGTTCCGCGTTCGACCCGATACAAATTTCTACACTCCGCTTAAGAGAAAAATCCTTATCTGCTAATGATATTTTAAAAGCGGCACATGGAAAACTGACAGCCCTGTTTAGACCGCATTCTACAAAAAGTTATTGCAAATATGTAGTCAGTCCTAAGGTGTTAAGATAAATCTGCGGCATGTGGAAGAATTTCTAAATATGTTGCGTAAATTGAGATGAAGAGGATAAATATGATATAAGTGAATTCCGCGTTAAACTATCTTGACATGCAGTATTTAAAGACATATAGGACGTTTCATATTATTATACATATTATTTTTTTAGCTATTGAAAATGCGAATTGTTTTTCATTTAAAAGTATATCTACTATTTTATTTCTATTTTATTTTTGCCAATCAATTAGACACGCGTTTCAAAATGCGTTTAACGATAAGTAATATGTATATTAGAATGTTAATCTTGCGCACAAACTTCGAAGCTACCCTGTATACACTTTTACAATGCAGGCTGCAATTTTCCCGCGTAAAAGCATCTCCTTGGAGAAAGATGATTACATAGACGATTATACGAGCACCCGAGCAGGATAGAAATTCGATGACGTTCTACTTAACATCCACTTGGAATAAAGGATTTAACTTCCGTGATAAAATCTCGTTAGGTTTCTCCTATGTTTAGAAATTTCTCGTTGGGGTCAACTACGGAGCAGCATCTATGCCGTTCTATGAACCTAGTTATTATGCTGGCGATTTTAAAAGCGAGTAAAATTTTTGGCGTATTTTTCGTCAAGTATTACGCGAAGAACTGGAAAAATCGAAAGAATTTCCGTGACGCGAGATTTCTCCCCATTGGAAACCTGGTTCAAGTTAAACACGTTACGCTATTAGGATTTCTTTATTGTTATTGCGTGAAACGAAAGGAATTTTGAAATAAGCGTGTTGTACATACAAACTCGCTTCATAGATGTATTTAAATAGAATTTAATTCTGTCATCGTTTCTAAAGACAAAGATTAGTCGTATTTGTAGTCCACCTTAGATCTCTTCCGCGATGATCCCGGAAGCGATGCTCCTCGATCACGAAGTCAGAGTGGTAAATCAAGCGTTCGAACTTGGAAGCGATCCGTTCTCTTCCGATCTCATCTGGCCTGGGACGCGTCTGAATGTGATTGATCCCTTACGAGGCGCGTACGGCACTCACTTCTCTGACGATGATCTCTCTTCTCCAAAGGCTGGTTGTCAGCTCGCGCGGGTACATACGTGTTCTTGCGTCAGTTGACTCGGCACGTGCGTTACGTGAAATCGTGTAATAATATTCCCTCGATGGCACGATGGTGCATTGCAGTCGCACAGTAGTGGGAGCGACCGCAAGGACTTTCTCCAGTCTGAAGTGTAGTGCGTCTTGTAAGTTACTTCGTAAATTTGGTAGTTCGCCCTCAAACTCGAGACCCAACCCATTTATGTCTTCCTTTCTTTTAATCTTAATTTTAATTGTTGTCGCTGATGTACTCGGACTTCGTGGTTTTATCGGTGCGCCTCTGTAAAGCTGAATTCGAGTTTGGTCTGCGGTCCGGCGTAACCTGATCGAGGATGATGGTTAGGTGTTGCTTGTTGAAAGATTTTATGCGCGTTTCTCGGTCAATCGAGAGGGGACCTTGATCGTCGGAAGCGAGCGTTTTGAAATCACTGTTAACCTCTACGCGATATGTCTGTATGAGATATAGATGTGCAGGTACCGTTTGCTTATACGCCGATCCCGATATTGTTCGTTTAATAGGCTGGTTCAGATTTGGCAGTACAAAGCATTTCTTACGCGTATAATTAATGAGTGATTTTACTATTTCTTTGCGAGTTGTATTCAATACGCCGTGTAACGAAGATATCGTGACATGATTATCAAGACTGGGAGATGCAGTAGTACAGGTATCAATAGCGTATGAAGAAATCAGCAGAAACCGAGAAGAAAATTTCTGGTTTACGTAACTAGTCGGAGAAAATTTTTTTCCCTTCGTATATTGATTGATGGCGTTCTTAATGGCGATGAGTCCAGACAGAAAAAAGTCATTTTTCATTCCATCAATCGATTGGCGGTTTTCGAGATTCATACCTTGGTGTACCTATCTTTCTTGATGAAACGGGACAATTTATCATTATAAATTAACGACGAGAATGTTTAGAATTGCATTTCAGGTAGCAGGAAAGAAGAAACGTCTCGTTTAATTTAGATATACAAGGTTCTCAGAACATTATTTGCAAGAATTCTTAACAAAAGATATTCTTACGCCCAATAGAGAGATTAAATATTTTATCTTGATTAAACCAATTATTTAATACATAACACGAATTAAACTTACTTGTTCCGATTTAAGTCGCGCGAAAGTTTACTCTCGAGTCGAAAAAGTGGTTTAATTACACGCATTGTTTCAGAAACTAACCGATGCAGTGCAACAATGGGTTGATTTTCACTCTTGTCGAAAAATTATGTCCAAAGTTATTGAAAATGAGGAAGAAGTAGGACCGAAAGCAAGAGATAAATCCAAAACTCGAAAGTGGTCACTCTCGGTTAATTAGCCAAATAAAACGATACTTTTGGTGACTTTTGAAAGTTTTGATTAATGTGATTTTTTTGTACAACGAGGAAATCGTAAAACACTCGAGAATAAAACGTCAATTAGCAACACGTGAAATCGAATCTGCCGAGTATAAAAGTAATGATCGATATCTCATTTAGGAAAGAAATTTTATTGCTGATTAACTGTCACAATTCCTACATTTTATTAACTTCGTATTTTATCGTTCCATCTTCCTTCTCTTAACTATCGTTTCTCGTCTAATGGAAAGCGAACAGTGGTGTGACGTAGCGATCCGAATCTACGTAAAATTTGGAAGCAGTGTTTTGAAGAAAAAATATCATGAAAAATGCCTTTTCTCCAAATTTTTGAAAAATTCCATGCATTCCAATAAATAGATTTCTAATCCATCATATTCGCAGGTTCGAGTTATTATACCTAATTAGCAAATGCAGAGTCCGTTATTTTCAATTACTTTCCAACATGTTGCGAGCTTATAATTTTTTATGGTAGGCCTAGAAATTTCCGAACGCAATGTGTGACACATCCAAAAAGGCTACAAATGCTTTTAAATACTTAATTACTCCCCTACCGTTCTCTTTCGAGTGAGAACGATCTAATTTCTCGTGAGCCGGCGATTGTTGAACATCTCTAGTGAGAGAGGGAAAGAGGAGGATAGCCGAGAAATTTTCATTTTCCATTTCACAACTCGCCTCGTCATTCATCATTCTTAACCATTAGTTCCGTCCATTCGCACCGCGTATATGAATATTTAACGAAAGCGTTCTCGAGGCTCGAAACCGGCCGATTCGGCTTATCCTTTCATCGTGGCCGGACGCTTGCCGCGTTTCTAAGGTACTTCGGCATTCGGCAGAATTCCAAAAAGGAAAGCTCCCTTTTAATAACGATGAAAACGGATACGCTTTCTTCGATACAAATAAAAAATTTCAATCCAACCGGGTTCTCTGTCGCGTATATTGCTTTCGTGCACGTAAAACGCATTTGCGACGATCAATACATATCAATATCAATACATACGATCAATACCGCGGATTAGTACAACATAAAGCTTCTGGCCTCGGTACCATTTTGTTTGCCACGACAGATGTACGAGTAGCGAAGATGTTCAAGAGAGCTCGCGCGTACATCGTTTCGCTCATTTTTTACCATGAAATGTTCCATAAATGTTTTAAGAACGTTCGTTGTAAATTGGCTTTTAATAGTTACTACCGACTTTCGCTTAAAGTAGACATTGTAGGTGTAATTGTAATTTCAGTCACGAAGAATCGTAGGTTATCTACGGTATATTTCAGCGAAGATGCAGCTTCCTTCTTTCTCCAGCATGGTTTCTGTCAACAGCCAGTCAATTGTTACATGCTTTCTCCTGCACGTAACTATGATTTCTAAATCTTGTACGATGAATAAAAGATGTACTCGCGTGATAGATATCCTTCCGCTCTTTTTGAAAAGTAAAAGGAATTCGAATCTTTTATTCTAGCTTTCCGTTTCTTTATTGAAATACGAATTAACGCTTGGGCTAGCACGTAATTCAAAAGTAGTTACTTTCAACATCGGCTATCTACCCTGTCAAATATTGTCACAAAATCATAACCTAAAGCGACAGAATCGCAGCTGTAAACCGGCAACAGCGTCGATCGGTTGAAAGCCTACCGTCGTACGCAATTATAATTGGCGCGACGTATTCCTGTCGAAAAAGGGTTTCGGCCCTGTTCAAAGATCTGGCATGTCGATTTCGCGGCCGCTGCCGGTTCCGTGGCTTGCGATCTCGCGATGAGACCGGTCACACGTCGACCAATAGACACGAGCAACGCGTCTTTGAGTGTCTGACAGGTGGTTTCCGCGCGAATTAACGACTCTTTGCGGTTATCTGGTGCGCGCGTTAATTAGGGGACCGGGGCGTCCGACACGCGTCTTCTTTCCCGTTGGAACGAGAGTTTAACTCGTCGACGCATCCATAAAAAACAAACGTGCAGCCTGTCGAGGGATACAAGAATCGATCTTGATGCGCCGGTCTGTCTTCATCGTCGAACGATGATCGACGATTGTTGCCTCGAGGAAGTCCGCAAAGTCGAGAACTTTTGGAATAAAGAATACTGATTCAGATGTTCCTTTAGATGCCCTAAACCCTGGAATGAGGTATGATGTTGATAAGACTGTGTCGAGATTTGATTGGTTTGGAGCATAGGCAATGCGTGTTTACATGGCGTTTGCTCGATGTCAGCTGAATTTCTTTACTCGATTAATGTTCCTTTGCATTCTCAAACATAGACGGCACCATATTTGTATATGTGGTAGTATCATCGTCAATAACATGTATTCCTTCCATGGAAATGCATTTCCTAATTTGCACTAAAATCCGAATATAGCAAGTGCAAACGGTATTTAATTGTCTACCTTATCAAAAGTAACTTAAATTTAGAAGGCATAATAGTGTAGCGATTGAAAACAATACGTAATTGTCATTTACAATCTGTGAGCTCTTTCTGAAAATAATTGGTGTTTACTCGAAATATCAGGTTCTCCAGTTCAAGTGAAATTTATAATCATGTCACTATCCACGTCCTTAGTCACGACAATATCGTTGAACTGTCTGATATAAAGCGAAACAATGAGAGATTCTTCGCGCTCGTAACAAGAACTAGTCTCAAGAGAGCTTTCTTACGAGACAGGGGAAGCCTTTTAATCGATACGAGTCGGGTTATCGCGATCTAATCAAAAATCTTCGTGGACTAAGAAAGTATCCGTTACTATTTGGAATTATGAAGTATAAACAGTATAAATTAGGTACTATATATAACTACATGGAGAATAAATAATTAATTTTTTCTTAATTCGTATCAATTATTTCTAACGCACTTGTATAGTTCTACGATTTAACGCTACCGATAAAAGGATATTTCACTTACATTCTAAGTATACAGAGTTAAATCGAATTCATTCATCGGAAACTATTATCACCGTTGAAATTGGCTAATTAAATTGAAGATACACTGATTTTGATAAAGATTTCACGCGTTGATTAACCGTCCTTTAAATGGATAATCAACGATCGTTAAGCAGTGTAGCAGCTTATTCCGCAGAATTAATCGTTTTCCATCAAGCTGCGTGTAAGACGTTCGACCGAGTGCAACCCGAATGCCGCGGCTTCACCTATTTTAGATGGTCTTCGACTATTTGCATTACAATTCGAGCCATCGACATTCCGTTTCACTCGATTCGATTTTATTGTTTCGTCGATGAAAATCGCAGATGCAGGAATAGCTATATACCGCTGTTAGCTATCAATTTATTTACTCACATATTTAGTTACCGATTATTAAAACCGGTTGAATCGAAAAAACGGCAACAGCTTCGATTTTCATAAATTTTTTCACCTACGTTTCATCTGATTTCCCGCAGACTGTATGTTTGTCGCGATTCAGATGTTTTTGAAAACGCGGAGGCCCTCTTAAAGAAGCGACGCAATCTGTCGGTTGTGCGACGCAAGTTACAGTGCGTGGATGTTCACGCGTCGCAGACACGATACACACGTCGACAGGAACGAAAAAACCGCGCATGAATTAATTTCGTGCCTGGAGTTTGCGAGCGAAGAATCTGACGTTTTGAATGCACGCGCCGTTGCTCCGCGAAATCGCCGCGACGAACATGGCAACGAAAGGGGATTGAAACCGACAGTTCGTCGACGGTACCACGCGAGCGTGTTCATAATTGAAAAGCAGAAAAATGAAAATTGAAAGTGCCGGGCCATTACGGCAACCGAGGGAACGGCGGTTGTTCGGAGTTTTCTCTTTACTCTTGGCAGCGGTTCACCCCGCGATCACGTAAAATGCAATCTACATTGTGATCGATAATGTACTCCTTAATGAAACGTCGGGATGAATCAGATAGCTCTTTGACGGGCCTTGCAGCCATATTTTAACAATGCCACAGGAAACTCTCTCGTGCTTTATGTGCTTTGCGAAATGTACGGCGTTTAAATTTAATTTTTTTTTTTAACATCTTTTATGTATCACCGCTTTGAATCAAGAATTTCTTATGGTACAACACACCGTGTAATATAAATTGATTGTTTCTTTCAAACGATATAAACGAAGAAGAAACAAGGCAAAACGATTACTTTTCCAGACCAATGACCGTCCATTTACCAAAAGGACCGATCCAATGAATCGAGCTATTATCCAACCAGCAAATCCGCATCTTCTCTCGGCACCTACTACTGTCAATGAGCGTCGCGCGCAATATCGCATTCGTTACGGTTGAGCAAGAAGCCTAGATTATTTTGCTAAGAATCGATGGAACGATATATGTAATTTAGCATCGACAACGTAAGAAACGTGGCTGGTGACGGATGTCCGATGATCGTAGACGATCTCCCCTCGATGTGCATCTTGTTAACATTGAAGGAACCTCTTCCTGAACGTTGGTTTTGTTGATGAAATCAGGCCACTTTCACTGCAAAACGGTTTAATTTACGCTAGAGACGAGAGAACGGCAGCCAACGTCGGGAAAGGAAGAGCCGGAGCAAGACAAGACCGGGAGAAGAATAAGGAGGTCGACGCGATACGCCACGGCGTGGTGCGGCCTTCCTTCTCGCTCATCGAGCTAATTGACCGCGTAGAAATACCAACGTTACGAGAGTTGGCGACAGAAAACGCCCCCTTTATGCGTGCCTTCTGTAATTGTAAGAAAGAGGCCACAAAGTACGCTCCGGGTTAAATGGAAGTTCGTAAGTCGAGGGAGGATACGGGAAACCGTACTACGATAAACGTGAATTCTTCTTTACGCGGTAACAGGGAGACGAGCTTAATCATTTAATTGCCAATTTCTCTACCGCCTTTCGACACTTTAAACTATCGTTACGTGCTGATTTCATTAGAGATTTAGTCGCTTTATTTGGCTATACCGTATAAGAAAGTTTCTTAGTATATTTCAAAGATGGAACTTCGACTCACGAGATGCCTGGTTCGAAGAATCGTCAAGAATAAATGTAAACCAGTTCGTGAGGTATCTCGTTCGCGAGGTGAGAAATCTCGATTAATAATCGAAGAACGTTTATTATACACCGCAGTACGCTGGGGAACGGAAACGAGAAAAGAGCAGAGTGGGGCGGGTTGCGTGGGAGGGTTGCAGGAACGGGACGTTCACACCGAGAAAGACGTTCTGCCTCGTCTCTTTCTGCCGGGAGTTCCGTTGACCGTTGCCTTGTGTCTCTCGGCTGTGCATTAGACTCCTGACCGTACAACCAGAGGACCTTGGTGAAGGAAAATAAATAATAGCGAGCGGCCTTCGTACCCGACCGCGAGGAGAGAAGTTAATTGCTCTCCATGCAGCCGCGCTACCGCCGCGCCGCGCCGTTCGAAAATAATATCTTGCGATCGCCGTAATGCCCCTATTACACGGGACGTTTACACGGCTGCGATCTCCTATTTTTGACCGTCGCTTTTCCTTCGTTTTCGCCAAGTTCGATAGCTAGTGCGACTATTATCGTCCACATCGATACGATTGTCAAATACTTTACTTGGTTAAGCTATACTACTGAGTTAATGTAAAACAAAGACACCCGGACAATATACTCGAACGTTAATAACGTAATTTCGTAGCCGCGTTATAGTACCAACTCGATCTTGTCACAATGATGATATGCGTTTCATAACCGCTTATTCGCTAAAATTTTTTAGTTATGGTTGAACAATTTTATAGATTCTTCGGTCGTATGACAAAGATTGAATATATGTACATAGAGAATTCGGAGAGAATAACGGAAGAATGCAGTGAGTTTTTCGCTTGTTTGTTGCAATTGCAAGTTATGGCGAACTTCGAATTCGTTCTTGCGTCAAAGTGGAAGACTTTCAATAGAGTCTTCTAAGCTAAACCTCAATATCGAAAAACGCTGGAGTTGCAAACATTCGTTTCCATTTAATAAAAAGCGACGTTTAGATAGTACGATAGTATCGCTTTCAAATTATTCGAATTGTTGAAACTTCTTGTTTAAAGTTTTGTAAAAGATGCTTAAAATGTTATTATAAACTTAATCTTTTCCAATAAAAGAAGTCGTATACATATAAAAAACGCAAAAGGGTTAATTTTACAGATACAAGTGTGCGAAAACCTTGTACAGAATTCAAGAGATTCTCTTTTAATTCCCTCATTTACGATACTCCAATTAGAGCAGTGTACATCGACGAAATATTAATAATCCCGAGATTACTGGTGGCTTCGTGTCGGTCTCGTGCTCGTATCATTGCATTCGGCACGACCTTCGAAGTGCATTGAATAGGTTCTTGCTCTCTTAGCTGTATGACGAAGCTTACACGGGTGCACGCTCCAACAAGAGAAACAGCCGGCATGGAACAAGTAAACGAAGGAAAAAGTCGAGGAAAAAGTTTCAGCATATTCCGTGTCATCATCCCGTTGAGCGGACTTTTCTAGATCTCGCTTTTCCTACGGTTTCAATTTCCGCGGAAACGCATATCCATGGAAAATCATGGCAAATTGTTGGCGACGCGTAATATTTTTACAAATAGTTTACGATATTTACGTCGGGAGTTAGATTTTATTTTTCTGCATTTTTCAGTTATTTTCTTGCTATCTCTCTAATCGGATTGCAGTCAACCATAATATTTATTCTGATCAGAAAAGGAAAATCCTGTTATAGAGATTGAACAAACATCGATAAAAAAAAAAAAAGCAAAGCATGACGCATCTACGGGAGACAACGGTTATCTCTTCCGGCTATGGTTTTTCTATTTTCCACGTAGGTTCCTCTTTTTTTCGTTTCAAGTATTCGGTGAACTACGCTCCGAAACACGAGAACGTATATAACGCGCGCGTTATTCTTTCGAACGAATTTGATCGCTATGATTCGAATCGGTCGGTGATTTATATCGAGTTCATCGTTGCCTCCCATCGAATCGCAAAAAGCCACGATGTATTGGCTGCGTCCAAGAGGATTGAACGGTAAATCGTACTTGGAAAGTTACGGATCGAAGCGCATTCACTAGTATATTGTAACGAATACGACCTCTTTGTTGCTGTTTTTACGTGACTGTTGGTTTTTAGGGGGAAGCTAAATTTCAAGGTAGCTCGCGTTCATGAACAGGAATTTGACCTGCGATCGATGCCAAGCGTTACACGTGACCGTTACTTCAAATCGAATGCTATAAAGATTGAGCTACGTTTATCGTTTTACGAAAAAAACTAGATGAACTGATTAGTTCCCTAATATATTCAACGTTTCAAATTAGAGTGTCAATTTTCGAAGAAATTAATTGAGATATACTTGATATACCTAATTGTACAATTCTATATCGATTCCATACCGAAACTAATCCCCAGGAACATGTGGATTGGATTCCAGGTGGCAGAATGTTTAAGCGGTTGTCGAAATCAAGGCGCCATAGTGCCGACGACGTGGCCCTTTCGTTGTCGAGCCCGACGACCCTGGACGAGCCACCGGGGACGTCGACGCCGCGGGACAACTGTCAGAGCATCAGCCCAGCCGCCCTGCTGAGGGTTTCGAGGACGAAGTACACCAGGAGAAGCTGCGGGGACGCGAGCGCCATGCAAGCGTTGCTCGCCACTAAACAGGAACAGGAGCAAGACGTCGCCGAGGCCGATTATCAAATGGTCACGGCCGTTCCTGCGTTCATCGTCGAACACGAGCCCGAGAAACAGCGTGGTAAATATTTCCGTACGATAATAAAACGAACAAAGTTAGGATGAAATAGAAAAATTTACTATTGACAGAGATAGATTACAGTAAAAAGTATTCGCTTTTCCTTATAAAATGCATAACGATATGTGAAATGAGGTGGCGTAAAAAATTTCAAAGGCTACATAGGTTACATGAGAAGCAAGATCGATCATTTTGAACAATATTCCTTGTCATTTTGTATTTATTGAGTATCTCGCGGCAGGCAGCGTATCTATCGCTGTAGGTTTCGACTTATTTCACTCTTTTTTTTCGGTGTTGTAATTGCGAACAATCTCAGGCATGAACATCGTAGCGAAATCGACGCTGTAATTTTGTCAGCAATCGAACAAATTATGGTTCGTGTTAACGACTGGGTACAAGTAGCCAATGACGCGATTCACAATGCATTTAACGAAGTCAGAAGTTTATAATTATCCATAGGGACAAATAAACGCCATCGGTTTTCTCGTGTTGACAAGCGTTTAGCTATCGAGGACGCGTTTAATGACTGTTACGTTTCCTCATAGTTCGAAAATATTACGAATAAAAAAGAAATAAATGGGACACCGGAGAGGCATTCTTTTATAGCTTTTATTAATGTTTTAGTAAATTTTATAATAAATCATGCTTTACGTTTTTGACGTAAGTTTTTAAAGAGTGTCGTACATCTAGTTTCCTGACAAAAGTTACATCGACGTATTAAAAGATTACAGAATTTCTCAATTGGCTCTCCATCTTCTCCTACCTTATCACAGCGAATACTACATAAAATCTTCATTCATTATCACCGTCGCAGGCAATGACACCGTTTTAAACCATCGAAACGTGTCTGGAACGCATAATGTCGTCATCACTCATCGACTTTCTAAACTCGGGACGAATGGAAGAAACGTTTCGGCTATTTTTCTTCGAAAAATGTAGAGTTACTCGTAGGATTGTTCTTCCCGAGAGGCACGAATCCGCGAACTCGACTCGCGATCCTCGATCCGCATCGATCGAGCGATTTCGCCTAGACGGGCATCTTTAATTTTTTCGACTTATCTCACGACCTCCACCTGTCGAAGGAGCGAAATGTTCGTTACATAGAGGAATGCGGGTTAGGTTGCATCACGATGGACAACGGTTGCGCAATTTATGAATTATTATAGCGCGACCACAGGATGCGCGGAATACTCAAAGTTCATTCAGGTACGATTAATAAGCATAATACGTACTATCATAATACTAAGAACAACACAAATCCAATGTGGACATATTCTACAGCGATGTTTTCATGACTATGCTTGTAGATGAACGGAAATTACATCTATTGTGATGCATTCGAACAGACTAGCAAGGTTAATGGTTTCAGCGCACAAAATTTTCTTGTTGTTAAAACACATGTTGTGCAATTATCCGGATCAATCGTTTTCCTTGTGCAAAGTAACTTTGGTTAGCAATCTTAGTTCTAGCTCCTTTACATTAATATCATAGTTAGATTACTGCTTTCTGCTGCAGTAATCATAGACCGCAGCGAACTATCTATTACTTAGGTTTACATTTTCCTCAATTTGTGCCTATTTTTGATATCTTTCTTATCGATGTTATTAGAAACTGTTAGCTTTCCATATCGCGTATTATAATTTTGACTAATTTAAAAAATTCGAGTTTAAAATAGTCTCACGCAGCAAGAATATGCTGTCAAACTTGACCGTTACAATGAACGTTAGAAGTTTGGATAATTCGATGTTTACAAATAATTATTCATGTGCAGTCGGTGGTTATGGAAGATATAAGTTGGTTTAGCGTACAGAATTATAGTGGAATGTATTATTCTAGGTATCTTTTTGCTTCTATACTTAATAGCATTAAGATGTTTCATTTATAAGAATTCTAGACGGTCGATCAAGAAATTAAAAAGCTAGCTTTGATAAATAAGCGTCGTGTTAATTTATTAAGCGGCGGAATGACGTGCGAAAGTTTCACAAAAGCAATAATATTGGGCGCACGTATCGTTGCCTGACTTTTCCACTTTTATCGGAGGATCTAAATCAATTTAATTGGCCCGGTAGTTTCTACTACTCGAAGGGATGTGACAGAGTCGCTAAACGGCGTGGATAATCGTGATCGTTATCGTGTTTCACGCGAGTAATCGATCGCGGGCGCTATGATAACGGGCTAAAAAAAAGTACAGTTAACCGTGGGTTACCCTTTTGGTCGTTACGGTACAGACTGTGGTTCGATCGGCAACAAAAGCGATTCATTTACAAAATCGGTAAGCGTCGCATGCGACGCACGTTCAAACCAGAACGAGCCTTAACCAGCTCTAGAACGGCGTGGCAGGACGTGGCGATCATCGGGAAAAAGAGACGAGTTCGTGTTTCTATTCGTGTTCGTGGAGTAGGTACGAGCGAGCCACGATTTTCACATTCAAATTGTACGAAGACAGTTCGAGATGGTATGTGTGTACGAAAGTTCGAGGGTCAACCGCTTTAAAGCATCTCACTGCGGCGCACGCGTCACGCGAAATTAACAAATTAACACTTTGCCGAGTGGTCGGCTTGCTGTCAGGCGAATACATCTTAACTGGACATTTCTTCGTTGCTTCTATATATGAAGATACCTAGATCGTTTACAGTTCGTTAAAGATAACGGAGTTAAGAATTGGGATTTTAGGAGAAATGGGAATTAGGCAATTTGGTTTATTCATATAAAAAAAGTTTATGGATCACGTTTATGGATTATTCAGCTAAATCTTTGTCGATATTACTACCTCTTTGAAGGAAGATTATTCTGCTCAATATCTTACGATTAACAATAACAATAATATAAATATCAAAGAAACGAAATCAAAGAAATAAGACAAAAAAGATGATTTCTCAAAATCGTTTATCTGTAAAGAGCTTTTGGAACGAGAATGTGGAAAAAGAATTTCCTCAAGGAAGAGATAGTATCACCGTCACGTGCCCGTTTCTTTGTTGACCAATACATACAGAGGACACCGTTTCCTGATGTGGCGAATCTAAGTGCTCTCGAACAGAATTGCATGCTCTGATGGCTTCGGTGTCCTTTGCTTCGTGGCAACGGGTCCCAAGGTACTGTTGCTCTAGCAGTATAGAAGTTCGATACTGTGGTTTGACTTCTTTCTAAAGCCGGCGATGAGCCGCTAACGCTTCAACTTCGCATCCTTTTACTAATCGCGGCGCGAGTCACTCGCTTCGTTAGAACGAGCTAAGCGCAGCTGGATGTCTTTGCAGGTGCAACATTCTTTGCTCTGGAATGCGATCCTTTTCAAACTCTTTTCTATTGGAAAATCTATTCTAAGCTCGATAAATTTTGTTCTATTTTTTCATTATTAACCGCTAGTTCTTTTAAAAATGGTTAAAGAACGCGAATACAACGTAACTACTTAACAAGATTGAAAATAAATTTTCCATTCGTGTTTTTCACTTACCAGCTTAAAATATACATGGTCCCTGCTCTCGTTAACGCTTGTTAGGTTAAGGATCTCTTCACACTGTATGTGTCTTTTGGACTTTCGAAATGTTTGCCAATGTTAAATGGATCTATTTGTATATCGTTAACGTAAAATGCGTTGAAGAATATGTATATATATACGTGAATATTTGATATTCTTAAGAAATGATCTCTTAATAATTTAATGTTTAATGTAAATAATTAAATTTTCGTTAAAAGCAATAAATTGATAAAGCGGTTGAAGCGAAAAAAGTGATAAATTGATAATACATATATATTTGCAAAAATGCACAGTAATGAAACATAAAATAAAGTATCGTTCAGATTCTCTGGTGAAAAAATGTCTGAATAATTAACGCCTGAAAAATAGAGGAATAGTAAAAGATTGTTGTAGGCAACCGCGTGGATTACGATATTCAACGAAGTTACATCTTATCGGTTCATCGCGCAGTCACATTTTTTGTACCATAAATTAGTGTCTTCGATTCTTACGATTGATCGGGCAGTACAAATTCAAACGTACGACAATGTGAACGACGCTTAACGCGACAGCAATTTGCGCGAAGCATTAGCGGTACATATTTAGCATTCGCGAATATTTCGAAAATTAGCAAAAGTGAAGCACTTACAAGCGTCTCGCTTTCAAAAAGCATCGTGAAACTACTTGTCGGGTCGGAGCCTCGGTTTATAACAGGCCACGCGTCTGCCCGCGTTACGGTGCCTTCTTCTAGAATTAAAGTGCGGATTATAACGCGTTGTCGGCTCTTAGTGCCGTTCTTGTTCCTCCCTGGAAACAGTGTACCCTCGGTGACTAGCGGTGACGCGTTTCGTTCAGCTTTTTCCTCGCGAACTTCCACTCGTTCGACTCGTCTTGAAAAGCTAAATACCAGCCAGCTGGGGGAGAGAGAGAGAAGGTTGCTCTAGACGTTGTAATTGAATTGACTGTTTGAAGGAGATTTTATATCCGTGGATGATGAACGATTCACTGATACTGACTGCGAATTATGCCACTGACGAAGCACGATTCCGCTTAACAGTCAACGGATTTGAGATTTTGTTTGACGATACGTTCGAAGCGTGCAGAGCGAGTCGACGATCCTGACAAATTTGAACCACGGCTGAGACTTTTTGGAGGACAATAAACTGTGTCGGAATATCGAAGTCGCCAAGTGGAGAAGTTTCAATGTTTCAACGTAGGGCTCGTGACTGTCTTAACCATTTCGACTCTGGCAGGACCATACGTTCCTAGGTAATCCTTAAAAAGGCTGCTAAACGACCACCGACATACATGTGCGTGTGTCATTTTAAAAATTACGCTTAACAACGTTGCTCAGCGTCGGAGAGTATAACTCAAGCGTTTGCGTTATCGTTCGTTTGTTATTCGCGAAAATGTTCGTTAAATAGCTGTTGATTTAACGGATCTGTTCGCCGTATCATTATCGCGATACACATGATAGATAGAATACACATGATACGACTAATTTATTAAACCGCGTTATCATTATGTGTCCAGTGGATTAATGGATAGGAACGCGAGTTTTGAGGATAACGTGTGTACCGTACGAGTGCCCTATTCACCAGTCGCTTTTGTAACAAGGTTACGATGTCCATAATGTGTCTCCACTCGTAAAAATTATGCTTCATTTTCATAACTGAGATTCAAGTAATTAGATTAAATAGGATCTCATGGGAGATCGTTAATAACGTTAATTTTAATTACTGCAACATTCCTCTGGCTCGTTTTCGTTAGATATTGTTTACCTTGGATTTTAGCTGCCATATAGAAGTTCGCGGTTAAAGAAGATAACTCGAAGGTGTTTTTGTTCTTACGGGAGGAATTGTTTTAGGAAATGTGAAAATCGAGGTTACATAGGTTGTTCAAATTAGAGTTGCAATCTGCAGAATTAAAGAGGATAGGTTTTTATTAAGATGTAACTTATGGTAATGATAATAGATAAGATAGTTGTATTATTTTCGTTTTACGATAACACGCGAAAGACTTAATATTTGTCTTGCGAGACGTTCTTGAGGTTACATGTTGCGATACAAAGATTTTAAGCTATTCTACAGATGTAAAGCGAATATATTTAGTCTCGACAAATTATTATCAAGAAAAAGCTTGTTATAACGGAATATGATTACCCTGTGCTGATACTTTGTAATGGAAGATTGAAAAGGTTATCTAAAACATAGCTACGGTTTGCTTTTTTATATTATTGGCTGTTTAAAGTAAACAGCAAGGTTTTCTTAATGATATTAATATAAATGAATATAAATTATATAAGTAGCGTATAATTTCGATCTCACAAACTTTAATGTTTTATGTATAATATTTTACAGCATAGAATGACCTGGAAAATTATATAGTAACTCAACATAGTTACTAATTAAATTAAAGTAATAACGAATATTAGCTTATACATTTATTTGCACGCGCGATGCACGTGTCATAAAAACTGAACTTCCACGCGAAATGAAATATGCTGTCGTGACTTTGGTGTTGAAATAAGAAACATTAAGTGAAATACGAAGATTAATCACTCGTCGTGACAAACAGTGGGAACGATTTACAGAAATATGAGTAGTTTTCCAAAGAGATGACATTTTGTTACGTAATGGAAAAAGATATAGAATAACTTTCATTTATTTTCACGTTTCATGCGTCGTTATCAGTTGCAAGAACATCGCTTACAAAATTACATTTTACGCAAAACTACAAATATTATAATTTCCATAAAGAATCTCACGTTTAAAAATCTATTTCAATCGATTCAAACTACATCCCGGTAGTCGCGACCTTTTACCAAGACCATGGTATATTTCACTTACGTTAATTTTTATTTGAAAATCAATGTCACTTTCTCAATATCTTTCGCTATAGCATGAACAAAAGTAACCGTAATCATTTTTATTGCATCGCTCAATATAATTATCGTTACGTCGAGCGGTGTTCCGTGCTTGATTAATTAAGGAACTAATTAATCAAGGATAAAGCGATGACGCTTCACCGTCATCGCGGCCGTACTGTATATGACGCTGATAGCGTTCATATGGAAATACATGCACGCTTTAATTGTGCACTGTGGTGCACGGATGCAACTTGTTACCTTAATGAGAGTGTAAGTCATCGCACTTGTCACGCCGTGTTCGATTTATCATGAATTCTCTCGTTTTATCCCTGTGAGATTAATTCGAAGAATTACGAGTCGCATCCCCATTGTGCCATTTATTCTTATTTTTTTGTCTTTCAATTTGCATTAGAACATAATGGCGTAGTATGCGTCCGAGGAGCCGGAACGAAACTCTAATATTAATACAGCCGCGAGTTAAATAAAGATGGGTACGTTATTGCATCGTACGAATCTGATCAAATAAATATTGCGCGAAGCAGGTTTTGGCCTCGTTTTGCTTCTCGTTTTTTCAGAACTGTGAAATAAAGCAGACGAAACAGATACAATAAGTTTCTTAGTTCCTCAAATTTTCGAATATTCGGAAGTCTACTGGGTAAAATCTTTGTTAGACGAAGATAGACTGTATGAAAATTAATTTTGGCAGAATTGATCAATTACGTAACGATATCGTATTCATCCCAAATATGTTACGTTCCAGATAGACACAGTGTGGCGTTACTTAAACTCATTTCTTTCTTCAGTTCATGAATATTCGTCGTTATAACCTATAAAGGCATCTCGTCATATTAGAAATGCAAAAGGCGTCTTGTTAATGAGGTCTGAACTCTTCAAATTCGTCTACAATTTTTCCTCATAATTAAAAAAGTCGCATTTCTGCATGCTACTATACACCAGCTTATATTCGACAGGTAACGATACTTTTTTTTCAAACAATATCTACGAAAGCTATTCCTTCGAATAAAATAGGAACGAAATGCTTATAAAATTAGGATCGCTTGCAATTTACCAATTTACCAATTTATTAAAGCTTATTCATTCCTTTCTGCAAGCCATTGACCAATTAATCCCTGACCTACAGCTCTAAAAGCCAACTTTCAATAGTTAGTACTTACGCATTCGATGATTTCTCAGACGAAACATATATCTATCACGTTGCTGGATCGGTTAAATAACGAAGCGTGGCGCGCACACGAGCAACCATTAAAGAAATCGCGAGGCGACGGGTTAACGAGGTCGTATCACGAGTCGGCAGTCCGTCTGTTGTGCGAGCGTTATCGCAAAACACGTGTACCCGATACCTGAGCAGCCTGACAATTGTTTCCCATGGTATAGGAGCGAATGGCCCGGCCCCGTTAACCGGGCTCACACCTCGAAAAAGTAGTCCCAAAATACGCGGAACCATCGGTCGACCTGCTTGCCTCAGTCGCGCATACCCGACTTCCTCTTGCCCGTTCCTGCGGACGACCATATGTCGACCGCGAATGAGGATGCCGACTGGTGGTTTTTCGTCTCGCGGGATGGCCCGGTATCTCTTCTTTTGCCCGACTGCTGCGACTCGTGCAGCTGAATGTTTGCTCCGCTCGATTCTCCGAAATTTTTCACTTCTGCATAGCGAAGATGAGTCGTTACTTCTCTTAAATTACAACGTGTACTCGTTATGGTACTGTTTCTAAATATTAGACATTTAATTGTTTTGGAATAATAGAGTATGTGTATTTTATAGACTCCGCGCAAATGGTCGTGACATGACATTCCGCTTTTTTCAGGCTCGAGTTTTGGAGTCTGGGGTCGTAGAATGAGCAAGAAGATAGATTCGTTCCGGCGGGCTGGTTCCCGCGAAACGATTTGCTCCATTTCCGAAAGGTCCGACGCCGGAAACGGTAGCGCTAATAACAATAACAGTTGCACGGCAGCTAGCAATAACAATATTAGCCCGAAAACGGACAAGTCAGTGCCAGATCCGAAGCAAGATAGCAAGCTAGAAAAGAGAATACCGGGAACTTTCCATAGATCACCTTCTCCCTTTAAATCGTTCTTCATCCGCATGGGTTCCACGGGAATGCTCAACTCGGCGAGAAGTAACAGACGTTCGCAAAACATGGACGAGAGACTAAAGACCACCGAGAAGGAAAATTTGTTTAGAAGTTGTAGCACTAGTCAGCTGAACACCAGCCCGACTTACGTAAAGGGAGACGATCCGTCGGAAGGGATCGATTTACAGATCTCGAACCGCAAGGATAAAACCGTATCTTGCGACAATCTAGCGGATCGTCAAAATGACGACGCGTTCGACGAGCATATCGAAGACGCTACCGCGAGCTTATATCCCCTGGGAAATCCATCGATAACGAGCTTCAGTCCCTGTGACTTTGGCCAGTCCCGAAACGAATCGCCGATGCGGAAGAGCAGTAGCTGTGACTTCAAGGAAGCCAAGAAGTCTAGCTTTCCGTACGCTTTCCTACGATCGAAACTATCCGTCCTACCCGAGGAACGTCACAGTACGTTCGCCTCTAAAGACGAACGACTGTTCAAGACTGCCTCTGAGGAACATTTTCCCGCGTTGAAGATCGAGGATACGTATACCGGAACGACCACGCTTGGACGTCGTCGCACCAGGAACGGTAACTTGGCCAGGGGAAATCCGAACAAGTCTCAGGAACAGCCTACCTCGAAAAGCGGACGGAACTCGTACACTGAGTTTCGGAAGAGTTCGAGCAGATGCGAGGATAGGTACAGTCTAAACCCTGGTCATTTGGAGAGGATTGACGACAATTTCCAGCAGGAAGACACGGGCTGCTACAATTCGTACGATAGCAGTCCGATGTCCCTTCGAGGTAACGCGACTGTTCAACATCCAGAAACTGGCCAAGATAGAGTCGACTTTGCCGGAAGGATCAACGAATCTCGATTTTCCGAGACGTCCTCGTTAAACGTAGACCTGGACATGGTGGCAGCGTTGAGGAGCCACAGACGGAACTCCGCGCCCAGTGGTGAGCAGAGGCTTTCCTCTCATTACGTTAGCTCGAACGAGTCTGGGTACGATAGTGACGGGCCTAGAGGAGAGTCAGCGGCAGCTTCGGAAAATGAAGGTTTAAGTTTGAAGTGTACGGATAGTTCGGATACTAGCAGCGTGGTCGATTCGGAACTGGAGAAGCCTATCAGGAGCTCTACTCCCAGCGAGTGCCAAGAACAGGAGAACAGTAGCGATACCAGGATGAGAAAGCTTTCCGAGGCAGACGTCGTTCGGGCTGGTACGTCTGAGTTGAACGACGGTATAGACGGGCTTAGGTGGCATCAGAGTAATTCGGGGAGATTGCTGCCGAGCATTCATCAGACGTACGACGATGTCACGATGAATTCTCAGTTTCCAATTTGCGGGAACGGGCTGACCACGTTGCAAAGTTCACCAAAATCGCTGGATATCTCACCGCATCGAATGAGATTACAACAAGACAAGAGTAGGTTTCTCAGTGACATAATTCAACCACCGAAGAGGGTTAGACGATGTCGATTGGTACAACTGAATAAGAGAGATCCAAAAGAAAATTTGGGCATCCGCTTGGCGCAGCAACGTTTAGGCGAGTTGCGGTATATCGTTGTTCAGTTGGAAAGCGATGGAATAGCGCATAGGTAAGTTTAGGCGTTGTACAAAGGAGTTCGAAGGAGTTGTATATATAGTAGATCAAAGGGTCTATCGACATGACATAGTTTATCAGAGTATCATATCATAAGTAATAGGTAAATGTCAGAGGTAAAATCTTATCAGAGAATATTTAAGTGTTGTTTAGAGATAGTTTAGAGCGTATAGGAATAGATAGTAATTTATCGAGTTCCACCAGAGTTTCTCGATAAATAATCATCTGCCTAAATCAACTGCTCTTGGTTTTACTTCCACGCAGTCATATAATAAAGTTCAATTTTAACAGAGACGGAAGACTAAGGCTCGGTGATGAGATCGTCGAGGTTGAAGGGAAGGAGCTGAGGACGCTGGAAAGCCTGGAGGAGGTACAAGAGTTTCTAAGATCTTTCACCGGTAACAAAATACGTCTGATGACCGCGTTCGAGGAGACAGTGCCGCAAGTGTATGTCAGCCCTCCGACTTTACCTGGCGAGTACGAGTACCTGGAAAATGCAAAGAATCTTTCGAATCTGTCGTTGATCGACAGTGAAACGAGGCAAACTGTACAATCGAATCAATCGAGCACACCTGCCGCGGATGAAGGCATTCAGTCGACGAAAAGGCCGGACTTTCTGCCGCTTTCTTGCATGTCCAAAGAACGGAAGGGCGTGGAAAGTAATTTGGAATCGACGATGGAGCCGCAACATTACTTATCGAGACACATTGCTAAATTCGAGAAGGGCTACGGCAAGCCTAGTCTCGGTTTCAGTGTGGTGGGTGGCAGAGACAGCCCTCGCGGTGAAATGGGCATCTTCGTAAGGAGGATTTTCCCCGGTGGTCAAGCTGACGTCTCCAAGTCGCTGTTCCAAGGTAACGTAAACTAGTTTAACGAGCTTGGAATTGGTAATTAAATTGGTACTTGTCGATAGTTTGCTCGAGAGTCGTAGACCGTGACATTCAAAGAGTATGACATTCGATACCGGCTTTAAATCTTGCAAAAAAAATACCTCCGGATCGGTAATCTAAACGTATCGATCGGTGCAGTTGGAAACGATCTCCTCGAAGATCTATCGCGAGCTTCTCAATTCCTTTTACGGGCTTAGTGTTGCGGCGTGTAATCTCTCACGTTACCATTCCTTTGTGACCGTGACGCAATCGATCGCAGATTTCTCTGGCGTGGATCGCGCAAGGATTTCGTTCCATCGACATAGTTCGCTATTTCAGGATCACGGTGTGGATCGAGCGTGTCGATGCGTCACGTACGCGTTCGTCGTTCCTCGTGCATTCACGCCATGGACGCGTCGGACACACCTCGAATCTTTAATCCGACGCCTGACGTCGCGTGCATTTCTAAACAGTCCGGCACTCTTCGTGCCCTTTCTCGTTTCCTCTCCCGTTCCCCGGTCCCTTTGTTTTTTTTTCCTTTTCATTTTTGCCAACTCTTTCTTTTCCCGCCTATTGAAGCGGCGTGCCACTGGACTTGGCTTGGCGACCTCGTCGCCAGCTTTGTCAACGGGATCTTTTCTGTCGCTTTCTTCGTTGCCAAAGGCGAGCAAGTTAAATGGGACTCACGGTTACGTTATTGGACCTTTTTGGTTACGTTTATAGAACGCAGGAAGAATGGACCTGTGAATTGGATCGATTGGTAGGTCTGACGCAGTCAGAGATTTTAATGAATATTGAGTGGACGCAGACACGGACAGCCTGTTTATTTGCTGGCGATTTTCATTTGAAATTTCGTTTCGTAGATTCAATAATTTGATTAACTTGCCTAGCCTGCCAATGCTGGAAAATATGTGTTCTTTGATCGAAATACGATGTCAAAAGATACAAAAATACAATGGTCGGTCTTACCTTATCAAAATAAAATACATCTTTAAGTATTATAGTACTATAATACTGTAAAATTCAAATACTTGCTGTGAAATGCTATCAAATACCAGAAACAGGAATAGTAAAGATCTGATCGAAACGAAATATGGAGTTTCCACCAGGAAGAAGAGACACGGTGTCAACGTCGAATCGAATTTCGCGCACACGTCTCTTTCGTGATTTTTACAAATTTCTCGTCGCGGTAGGCGGCAGCACGTTCTGTAGGCAAGTTTCATGCAATGCGTTTCGAGTTTCAACCGATCTCCACACTTTTTTCGAGCACGCGAACGTTCGCGGTTTCCTCGTGTTACTGCAACCTGCCGCATGCTAACGGACTGCCGCGCCGGTATCTTTCGGTTGCATAAGTACAGGATCGATACATCTTTAGCTGTTGCCAATAAACTCCTTTGAGCTGCTTCAAATTTCGAAATTCTTTCTTTTGGATCAAACGATGGTTTGAATACTTAGAGAATGAGATGAATATAAGCATTTAATTGACGCAGCGCTTAAACATTTTCCGTAGGTGACGAAATCCTAAGTTTAAATGGAAAGGTGCTGCGTGGCTACACACATCAAGAAGTTATCGAATTGTTCAAAGCAGTAAGAGAAGGTCCAGTTGAATTGGAAATCACAAGGAGACACAGGTATTTATAAAACTCTTATCCATATTTTTAGATTTAAAAGCTAAGTGTGTGTAAAATGAATGAATCTATAGAGAACATAACTGTTTGCAGGTATCCAAAAAGTACGCAAAAATCCGCGCCGTGCTGAGAAGGAAGCAACGTGGACGAAGCTGCCCACAGGAAGTGCTCTTTCGGTTTAACTCTAAGAGATCTAGTGTTCGCTGCATACGAAGTTTTAGGATTCTAGTCTATCAGAACGAATCTTTGATCTTTGATGTTTGTTTCAATTAATTTATTTACTGCGATGCTGCAGTTGCGTAGGAATTAAGTCTATTATCAAATTATTATTATTATTAGTTATTATTGACCATTATTATATATTATTTTTATTCTTATGTTATTATTATTATGACTGTAAGATTTTATAGAGATACGTTACAGCAGCGTGAATTCATTGTATACGATTTCTGACATTATTATTATTATTATTATTACTATTATTATTATTATTATCATTATTATTATCATTATTGTTGTTATTATTATTATTATTATTATTATTATTAGGATTATTAGGATTATAGAGGACAATAAAGGGGCTGTAATTTAAAGGTGCTTAAGGATCTGTTATGCGTAACAATGATGTGCAACGATCAACGAAACAACTTTTGAACAGTTATTAAATAATAATTTTATTTTCAAGGAACTTTACAAATTTACAATATGTACAGGTTCCCAATTCATTTTTACAGAGGTCACAAAGTATTTTCTTCGTTTTTACAATCTTCTTGTACAGCTTCTTTTCACGTGTCGACGAGCAAAAGATCTGCGCACGACTTAGCCTTCGTTGTCCTGAAAGATAATGTCGTAAATTATTTAAGATACCATTCTTAATCTCAAACTGTAATATATTTTATACAATTAAGGAATTAGTATATATCGTGCTGGTTACGTAAGAATTTAGGTTCGGTTATTGATGCTAAATAATCACTAAGATCGCTGTATAGCGAAAATATTCACATTCCTACAATGTTTATGGAGAAAATGTACATAAATTTAAGGAAGAGAAAATTATAAATATTTTGGAAATACAGGAGGCAAAATAATATGAAAGGGCTGTGCTTCCCAAGTATAATTTAGGCACTATGTATTTCTTTTTTGCACTCTTTAGTTGTAATTCCAAATTTTACGCACATGCTGCTAAAAGATTTCAATTTCATTTTTGTAGATCCATTCTTACGAATGAAATATATTGAGGAAAAATGTGACTCATTCCCTTTTTACATAATCAGCATGACTGTACTAAAGTTAAAATTTTATAACAGTCTTATGTTAACTTGATGAATTTCTTTCCTATACGATCAGCTAACGTTAATACTAGAGGACACTGATAAAAATCGTAGAAAGCTGTGCCTAAGAGTACAGTACTGCCATACTTACTGTAGTTCTTTATTTTTAACGCGTCTACAAAGATGCAAGGCAATCGGTCCAGTTTTGATGTTACGGAATAGTTGAACGGCTTTTTTATGGGTCAAGTCATGGCAAACGTGGCCATTCACTGCCAAGATCTCGTCACCCGCACGCAAACGGCCATCTTCCGCGGCTTGCCCTCCTGGCAATACCGATTTTATAAAGATACCTGTAATAAATATATACGATAATTATTACGAATTATGCGAAGAAAAATTAAGCAGCGATCGATATGACAAATAGATTTGCAAAGGAAATTTCTATTACTATAACTTCGAATTATTTATTCGCAGACAATAGATAGCTTATGAACGAACATGGACGATTTGATAAAACTCGATAATGTTAATAAGTAAGATTTATAAACAAATTCAAACAACGTAATAACATTTTATAATCCGTAGAGAACATCTAGACAAGTAATCTAGAACACGAAAATTAATATTTCGCTTATGTATCATTATAAGGACTTAAACTTGCTAAAAATTACAAATACAACGTCATCGGAAAGATTTGATCTGGTTTAATTTAGTCTTCGTGCACTTTTCCTTTTTATGATAATTTTCGACGTCTCATCCTTTCTCACTACATAAATCCTATTAAGTAAAATTAAATATTTCTTCCGTCAAAGATTTTGAAAGATCATGTATTTTACAAGAGCAATCAATTTTCACATGTTCATCCATCTATATTTTCCAAAAAAAAAAAAAAAAAAAAAGAAAAAAGAGATTTTAGAGGTTTGTCTTTTATGGTCAACCGTATGCAAAACTGAAGCGATCAATTTCTTAATTCTTATTCTTATTGCAGAGATGTATTACAGAACATCTCCCCTTGCCCTTCTAGCCGATAAACACTCGATACAATAGTTCTTTGACTCGAACTAGCCCGAGACGTTTCTCAACGATGTTCTTTTCATCGTTCAAGAAGCGAACTGCATTGCATCCATGTACGCGGCTGATCTTACACGAATGTAAAACAACTGGAAGGCCGGTATTCTCGATGCGTACGAAACGCGGATTGAAACGCATTCGCCTTGTAATGTAACGAGCGCGTAAAATTCGAGACTGCTTGTATACACGCGGAGGTAGTTTATCGACAAGCAGCGCCATACGGCGGTCGAGCGAGTGCGTAAACGTTATGGAAGAAAACCGCCTGTGTTTCTAGTTCTTAAGCAAAAGTCTTGATCCATCGCTATTTCTGCTTGTTTGCGAATCGACCCTCCCCAAATACGCGGCCCTGAGTACAAGCAACGCTTCGCGATAAAACCCGAAGCAGCCTTCTACAAACTTTGATAAGAAGCAATCTTCGTCGGAATATCCTTATTACAAGGTTTGAAAATGTTTTCTCGAGCATTGAGTTCTTTCCGTATCGAGATTAGATCACGGCGAAGTGTTGATGGATCATAAGTGTGGAGATTTTAGCTCTCTCAATTCGAAATGTTATGTATGGTAGAAATCATGTTGCACTATTTAATTTTTTATTTCTAATGCATGTCGCAAGTAAAATGTTATCTCAGCGTTGTATGACAAAATTAAAATTTTTATAATTTTTTAAATAAAATTTGACGTAATTAATTTCTTGAATAATAATTAAAAAAATATTTAATATATGGTTTTTTCATTTAAAACCTATACAGAATTAATTTGTACTAGTGAAAAAGTAAAGACGAACGGATTTTGTTGAATGTTTTAAGTACTATTTTAATGTTGAAAAGATTTCGATATTGAAAATTATTAAGATGTTTTATCGTGTTAAAAGTTCGAAGTACATTGTAAAGATTTTAAGGAGTCGTGTTAAACGATATGATAACGTTAATATTGAAAGATTTTGTTTCTGAATATTAAAGTTGTTAAAGAACGTAGAGAATGTTGAATTTTAAAAATATTTAAAATTTCTAATCGCTAAGTTTGAAATCTTTCTGCTTATCTTTAGATTGATTAAATTGATATTAATTATTCTGATTAACGATTAAAAGTTTTTCTTTAAATACAAATAATTTTAAGAAATGATGAAAACGTTGATGTTCAGAAATTTCTGTTACATATAATCGCATTTAAAGTTTTGAGACGCGTTTTCAATTCTAAATATAAATATATTTATAAAGACATTGTATAGGATTTTAACATGGGGTTAGTCTTGTTAAAAGTTTAAAGCGTTTTTGTTAAGTAAAACATCGAGATTTTTTCAATTAAATCGTACTAACTTAAAGCAGATCTTATATCGTTTTGTAATTGGATGCCGTTTGTAGTGTTAATATTTAAGAATATTTTAATGAGACAATTGTAAAACGAATTATTTATCTTTCCTTAATGTAGTGATCGCAAATTGTGCTAAAATATTAGAATAGATAATGTTCCATATACTATCTTCAAACCAATTAAATATTAATTAATCTACTGGTGATATGATATGTTATGATATATAAGTACTCCACAACGAATAGTAACGATGTTACCTTATATATTAGATAATAATTGTTAACCTATTTTTACTGCATCTGAATGCTAAAGTACGTTAATTATAATAGCTTTAAAGTTAATGTTATAGCAGTCTTTAACAAGCATACTTCTACACTAATACCTAATTGCTATATATTAGTTTATTAGTATATCAAAATACAAGTATTAATAATTTATCTCCAGGCAAACTCTGTTACTGTCAATTTTATAATAAAAATTACCATAGATTACAGATTAATCTATTTAAACTAGAAAATAATGTAAATGCATTTTATAGATGACACACGGATCTGTGAAACGTACAAATGGAGACATTACAAAAGATACAATTATAATTATGGATATCGTTTAACTAGTAGAAATCTGAACACACATTTTCATCTCATATATACCCCCTCCCCCCACCTTTTGTTAGATAAACCTTGTATCACTGACACGTTGCAAGAAATTGCAAAGGATTGATAAGAGTCAATAGTATCGACAGTGGTATAAATTACAAGTAAATCACTCACCGATGCTTCCTTTAGGACTGTCGCTTCCACCCACGATAGTAAATCCCAGCGATTTCTTTCCAGGACCTTTCTGAAACACGACTGTCAGGAACGTCGAAACAGTGTTCCTAGGTCTCCTCGGCAGTGTACAAAAATTTGAAACGCTCTGCGATCCGCCATTGTCCACACTCACGATGGTCTTATCTGAAGAAGTGGATCTGTTGCATTCATTCTTCCTATCCCGATGATACTTCGTTTGATGCTTTCTAAAGTGCGTACTAGGTGAATTCTCGACTATAACTCCGTGACCATTTTCCATGTGAACGTTCTCGTAATCCACGCTGCTCTCTGTCAGTTTTTTCGGGGATTGGTCTACGGCGGAATACCTTGAGACGACGATGTCCACGTCGCCAGGACCATTCCCGCTTCCAAGAATCTTTCTAGCCTCGACCATACTTAATCCTCGCAGTCTTTTTCCATTAACTATCAAGATTTCGTCGCCTATCCTCAAAGTACCCTCTTTATCAGCCAGACCATTGGGTACTACGTGTGCCACCAAGTAACCTGGACTGGACTCCGCCGTCTTCGCGATGAAGATACCCAAACATTGGTCGGAACTTTCCCTAGGGAGCTTCACGACGATGTTTTCAGTAGTGTAAGGTCTGTTTCTGATAACTGAAAGTCTGCCAGTCTGATAGTTCTCCGATCCTAACGAAACTTTACCGTCGAGCCTCTCGATGACATCTTTTTCCTCAGGCGACTTAGAACCATCACGACCCTGTCGATCTATCAGTTCGTTGTTCGCAGCTTGACAAATCTGCCCGGGAGAGTTCTCTAGAGTATTCATTTCGCACGCATTCCTCCCGCAACGCCTGCCCTCATTTCTGCTACAGTAGATATCCAAAGTGGAAAACAGCCTCGAAGTTCTCTCTACATCTACGATAGAGGAAGAAGGTTTTCTCGGTGGTAGCTGAGGCGGAGAATTTAGGGACGAATCATTGAGAGCAGTTAACAAGCCGGAAGCGCTGCTGCTGCACCTGTCATCGAGCAAAGAGCTGGTAGCAGAGTCGTTATCCAGAATCCCAGAATCGTTATCATCCTGATCTTGTTCTTCGTAAAGTGGATTCGTTCTGAGTTCCTCGAGGCCTGGCAGAGTACCGTACGAGAAGCTTCTCAGTCTTCGTCTTTCTTTGTCTTTACCTTCCTTCTTATAGATCTTCGCTATTATCTTACTAGTGGAACTTTTTAGGTACCTGTCCTGCATTGCTCGAAATTTAGCGGCTAAACAGCTCGATGGTGTTATGCTATCGAATTGAGAACCATCTTTGAAAGATGGGTCTTCTAGACGGCTGGTAGAACCTTCCAAAACATGATCCATCGATCGTTTAGGTGTCTGATGATCCTGAAAGAACTCTTTGCTCTTCCGCCATTTGCGATTCTGTTGGGCAGCGCTTTCCTGATTGACATCCTTAGGTAAGTTTCCTACCTTTTGGCCAGCAGACTGTCGAAAACCTACGAAAGAGAAGCGTTCTTCTTGCTGCTTTCGATAAGGCAATCTGGTTTGTGATTTCGAACGTCTTTTCCTCTTCGTCTGAGTCTTCTCTTCTTCGATAATTTCTTTCAAATCACACTCGCAGACAGATCTACGAAATTCGTTTCTAGTTAGGCCACGTTGGTCCAATTCGCACATAGAACGAAGCTGCGACTTCTCCGGATCTTCGGCTTCTTCCTGGTCTTCGTCATCGGAATCTCGATCCTTGAAGAAGCTTAGTCTGGCGTTCTTTACACGATCCAAAAGAGGATTCCGTTTCTCGCAAACTCTCCGCCTCTCCTGCTGAATCCTTTTCTTATTCTTCTTGGTGGGACTCCGCTCGGTGGTCACTTTCGATGTTTGCACGTTGTAGCAATTTCGTTCCGATTCCGAGCTCGACGATTTTCGGCGAACCCATCGCACCGGAGACAAATCTACGAAGGGACGATGAAAATTATTCAATTAAATAAAAATGATTAAAATCGAATATTGGAAACTCTTCATTTCAGAAGCTTTCTCGGGTGAAGTTATTTAGAATTCTTCATATTCATAACGTTCATGAAACGTTTATCAGTACTATTTGCACCTCGATGTAATTATCAAGCTGACTTTGCTTTAAAAGTTCTGATCTTAAGATTTTGAACGACAAATGTACAAGATGTGTAGAATATCTATAATTGTTGTACTTGTTTATTAATCAAACTGATAAACTATCATGACACATTTATTTATTTATCATACACATTAACAATAAAAGTCCATGAAAGTATTGAATTACAAGTTTTTATCAGAAAACAAGGCAAATTACTTTGAAGAATCACAGCACAACTAAAACTCAACATTGAATTAATGCAAAATTATTCTCTACAAATGCTAATTTATTTCGTTACAAAAATGATCTTTTTTTAAAAAGCTCACAACGTAATTGTTCAAAATGTAAAACTATATTTGACACTGTCAAGAATTACAATTAACTGTTGTCATCAACGATAAAATCACTCTCAGTCACGTTCAATGAATCACTTCAGAAACAATCAACGTCGAAACAAACAGCTTCAAAATTCATTTTGGAAAATTTAAAATCTGTTTAACAAATTACACGACAATGCGAATTACATTTTAAAAACTGCTGCATGTCTACAATCCTCTTCGAATGGTCCGCGTATAACAGTCTGTCGCACCAAACGTTAGTCATCCTTTTAAAGAAACGATAGATCTTTACTCAACGAGCATAAAACGCATGCGACGCGTTACAACTTGAAACTTCGTTTAACAGCGACAGTCGCGACGAAAATGATGCTTCTGCGAAGCATGACGTTATATGAGTTTGAACGCAGGCCTAAGACGGCGTCGTGCAGGATGTGTGGAAGGCAGGACATCCCGTATGAGCAATTCACGTGAGTACTCCGCTCGAGTGATAGAAATAAAAATAGTCGCACGAACCGAGGAAACTAGCCAGTTGAAGAAGTAACGGATGAGGGATCGGAAGTATGTAATGAATTTTGCATCAATGAATCAATAAAATATTTTCATAAATTAAATGTCTTGAAAATGGCGTTTTTTGGTTGCTATTGATACCGTTAAATACTTTGTACATATAAGCGATAAATTAATTCCTTTCTCTTTACAATCTCTATGGGAATTGAATAATAACCTCTTCAAACATAAAATACTTGAAACAGAATTTTTAGTAGTATGTTTTAGTATGTATCGATATTTCTTTTTACAGTAGTATTTCGTCGACGAATATCGTAAAATTATGAATTGATATATTTTGTAACGATATAAAAGTACGAATCCAAAATATGTTACGAAGAACTTTGACTGCGAAGATTAATATTACACGTAACGAATATAAAGGGAACAATTTCGGGATATAAATTAAATTACATAAATGCTTGAAGCGGTAAATTTTCCCGTTGGGATGAAATGCTGGAGTAGGTTTAGCGAATTGCAGGAAGTATGCTTCACTCGATATCTAGTATACTTCTCGAGTATCGATGATAATGATAGAGAGCGAAGTTAAGAGTTGCACGGTAAATAGACCTTTCAGTTGTTCGATGGGATTGAAGAAAGCGTTTCACAACAAAAGAAAGAAAGGATCAATTTTGTGGCAAATATAATACGACGAACTACTAGAAAAGAAAACAAATGCGATTTCACTCGATGCAAGCGGCAACTCGATTAACACGAAACTATTAAAAGCTTACTTCCTGTCGTGCAAAATTGAAATTCTGAGTACTGATATGTACAAATTATATAATTGTTTGTAATGTGATAACCTGTATTTCAGGAAACAGTATAAATTACACAGGATAAACTACAAAACATTATTGACAGATACTTGATTTAGATAGTATTACTATTAGATAGTAGTACTCGATCTTTCTTTTCCCGTAAAAAGACATTAGTATCTATAAGAAACTATATTAAGGTAACGTAGTAAATGATGCTGCAATTCTTTAGACTATGTACTCTTATGACGTAACGTTCGTAACGCGTGACTCGACGCCACAAAATTTTTCCAGCATTTTCTCAACGGTGATTTAAATAATTTGCAGTTTCCCTGCAAACAACACACAATTACGAAATCTTTAACCACCAGTCGTTTTTGCCACGAAGAAACCCGTTAACGTCTACGTAACACCGCAGAGTTGATGTCGGCCAGTAATGCCACGAGGTTTTTGTCTAGTATGCGAGCTGACTTCGCAAAATGCAGCCGTTTCCTTTCTTATAATCGACGAGAGAATGTTGTTAGTCTTTAGAAAGTGTTGTGGCACCAACTAACGCGAACCAAGCATTCTGGTTACAAAAATTAACGAGACTGTCGCAAAAATAGTAATAAGTTGATCGTACATTATCGTCAAAAACCACAATGATATTAACACAGTTGTTCATAGAAGCGCGCTAACTAACACTGTGGTTTTTCGGTAAAGGTGTGCGTTCGTCGGCTCCGCAAATATACATATGTAAATTAACAACCTCATCGCTTTTACACAAAGAAACGCGCCTACTAATCCCATCATTATCTTGTTTTATCGTCACGATTAATTGCATTAATTTGCCAACGACGTAAGGTTTCTCTAACCTTGTAGATAAGTCTGTTAAGTATGGGATTCTTCAAATAATCGTAATCTAATGTTGTCCAAAAAATTCCAGAAGGTGACTATCGCAATATATATATCTTAATATCTTATATATATACAATAAAGTTACTTAAGCAATTAAAGTCATTCAGGACTCAAAACAGTTGCAGAAGCGACTGTTCTTCTATTTCATGCAGACTGAATAAAGAAAACCTTATCTGCCATGTTGACACGTTACAAATTTTCTATCATTAAAAGTACCGTACTGAATAATTTCAAAACCCTTCGAGCGACAAATAACTTCAAGCCGACATCCAGAAGAAATACAATATAACAGTCACAATTGCAATTTGTAACTTCTATGCAATGAATATTATCATAAAGTGTCGGATTATTAAACTTATTAACGCATTTTCCAGCGCATGCAATGTGCGTTGCTGAGTTCATCGTGGCGAACGAGGTAAATCTCTCCTTTTTCGTAACCGAATACAGACTAGGTTCATAAAACGAGACTCTCACATAGGCAACGAGGCTATGCAAAGTTTCCTTGCTTTCGAAAGCGACTTTGATGACGCGACATACGAAACATCATCGACAGAGAAATTTCTGCATTTCAAACGGAATCGTCATAAAACACACTTGTTACTATACCAACAAAATGTCATTCCTTATTATCGCACGAATTAACGTTCATAGAAAAATACGTGAAACAATGAGACTTTTTTACGTGTTATTACACGAGTGTCCGTGTGTCGCAACTTTGAGTAGTAATAACTATTCCTGAAATGAAATCCTAATGGTATGGACTCAATTTGCGTGCAATTTCCCAATGATCTTAGCTAATAACGCGGCATTAGAGTGAACAATCGTAGGCAATATCGACAGGCGACTTAAGTTCAAATTCCAAATGAGCAATTTCGATGCGTAATAAACCAAGCTGTTGGGACAAAATCGCATATGTCAAGAGACATACTTGATATATTAGTATGCAGTATACGAATATAATTAAAGGTAAATCATGCGAATGTAACTGGAATTTATATTGTTCTATATATTTTAATTACTATTTTAATAATTTATTAATTGGCAATTTATATATTTAAATATCTACATTGAAGTGTTTTATTCGAAAAACACATGGTATATGTAGGTAAGTATTGATTGAAAGTTACGTTTGATTTCGAGACGCGATCAGTCGCTAATTAACATCAGAATATGATTGTAACTCGCATTATGAAAATTCACGACACATGTTGTTCTTAGCAATGTGGTAATTGTATCGATGGTTCTCACGATTCTTACCTCTGTACTGAGACGTGGCATGAAAGTGGTAAGATGCTCCGTCAAGGTCTTCATCAGCTTGAAGAGGACTTAAGCTTAAAAGTCTTGGCGCCTCGGCGTGGCCACGAAACCAACGCATTTCTGAAATAAGAAATTATAATTGAAACACGAGTTTTAATTTCGACTCCTGTTGAAATTTCATGTAAGGTACAATTATCGTTTCGAGGTGTGCAGAACTGATGGCACTATTGTATAAAATTGCAGAAACAGTTCAAATAAGAACAAATAATAGTAACGCTCGCGCTATAACAGAAAATCCTGAAAAAATTCCTAATTTCTCTGTTACAAAATTCGATTTACTCGACACACATATTTTTTTTCTTGCAATCTCACGCAAATTCTAGCGAAAGATTAAAAATCAGATCGGGGTAAAAAAAATGCGGAGCAACGTCAGGTTTCGGTTGATCGCAATAGTGATAATTTATAAAAGTGAAACGGTTACACTTGCGGTGAATGGATCTCGCGTGAACGAACGGCGACAGTTTCCGCTGTGATCGCTGAACCGAGGCCCTTCTTTCCACCTCGCGGGTGCACTTGTTACCGATACCGAATACATATGGCGTAAAAAGACTTAATGGACAGACAACCTTGGAAAAGTATGAAGGATGTTATAAATTATAAACTTTCTGTTTAAAACACAGTTCGCTGATTCGAAGGACGATCGAATGGTCGATTTTGATACGCATATACGACGGTTTATGAATTTCAGAGAACTGTAAAGTGCTTTTTATTCACCAATGTGAATATGAATACAAAACAAGTGTCCCTAAATATTGTATTAATACACAATGAAAGTATTACGTGTAGTTTTAAATACCAATACCATTAATTGTTATATGTTGTAGTTCGATATATTGCTTAGATACTTAATAGTATCTATATAATTATCATTGATCCTGAGCATAAAATATTACTTTCCACCTTACGGAATTACCAACTTTATTTTCAAAAGCGATAAAGCCGGTTAAATCAGACCTAGAGATTCCTAAACGAATCGAAGCCATTATGCTAACGGACCTGGTACAAATTAATTAGCGAATGGTAGTAATTCTGATCCGTTCGACCGGAATTTATGTTTGCTCATCAAGAGACCTTGACTCTCGTCAAAACCGTTCACGCTGCGACAATTACACGTGGCAGCGCAAGGATTACGTAAAATTTCACAGCATCGTTGTATCATAAATTCAAGTTAATATCGATTTTCTTTAAAACTTGCACAAACACTTCGTTAAATTATTCGTGACTTATCAATCATACGTTGATGAGTATCGTATTAATAATCCTAATTCTTCTCGTTCTTGATGCAATTTTCAAATTCCAATTAATCCTCATCTGTAGTTTGTACAAGCTAACAAACATTATCTAATTAACCGCATGATCCAAAAATCATACCTGCGAGTTAGTATACCATGTATATACATATTGCAGACGTTGAATTCTGCACTTCCAGTATCGTAGCATCAGCGATGTTAATACAGAGATCGCTCAAAAGACGGAAAAAATGGTTGGGTCATCTCGAAGAAATTTTCCGTTGCCTGTGTAGCAGGTACCGTTGCGAGCAACTGTCGACGATAATGCTGTCCTGTTTCCGCCAGAAGAAGCACCGCTTGATCTTTCCTGATTCTCTGTCAGACGGAATCCTCACGGAGGCGTTACCGTTCATCTGCTTCTCGTAGAAACCGTAATTTAGCCACCTCATACTCGCCGAAACGAAGCCGCGAACTTAACAACTTCTGCTTTAACGGTCCGCATAGTCTCTCATGACAAATCATGCCTTTTCCGTGTGATAGCCTGCGCTCAACGGACCGACGGATTTTGAGGACGATTATCTTGTCACGGAAAAAGCGGTTATTGGAAGTGTCATTATTTATTACTCATTGAATCGTACATATCGTTTGTGCTTGGAAATATAAATAACGTGTTTCTTACGTCCTGTTCTTATCTTTCTTCTAATGCAATTTTCATCTATAAAACGCTGACGAGGGTATATACATAATTGGTTTCGTTAATTGGACCTACATAGACGCGTTACATAAGCGCTTGTCGCTTAGAGATGCAAAATCTATTCTATAAAGATTCGAT
Organism: Bombus fervidus; assembly: GCF_041682495.2. NCBI lineage: Eukaryota > Metazoa > Arthropoda > Insecta > Hymenoptera > Apidae > Bombus > Bombus fervidus. The sequence goes on along the minus strand of NC_091523.1, from coordinate 4,673,113 downwards.
TGATTTGAAAGTTTACGGTGAAATAATTTTATTCCGTTATGAGAATCGCATACCATTATTCGTATTACAAAGGAGTCAAAAGAAAATGTAAAAGCGTGCGGAATCGTGAATAAAGTGAAACGATTCGTTGCTCGTATGGAATTTGGAAAAATACGCAGCTAGCTAATCCTATCGCTTAATCTATACTGCTATGAATAATAAAACAGGTTTATTGGGTCAATCAGAACCATTTCGTTTTAATAACGAAGTATGTAAGCATCAGAGAGCCACGATGCGATGTTAAAATTTTTACATCCGAAATATTTCATTACGACTCCTATTCTCACATTCCACCGACAGTATCGATTTTCATCGCATGATTTTCCGCGAATACGGAGTTGGCGTTACACGCTGAGCGTGAAAAGCGTCGGCTGCGACGCAACGTACAGAACTCCGTTTCTACGAGACGGTCGCATAATGGAATGATTAATACTGCGAGCCTGAGTTATGCAAGGTGTTAATGCATCGATATTATGTAGATGCAACTACGAGAAAACCATGAGAAAAAGAGAGGGAGAGAGAGCGGCGACTTTCTCCGATACAAATATGTATGCCAACGGTACCTTTCCGCTGCTCCCACGACGTCCGCTTTTCACTTTTCATTCAGACGACCGGCGACCATAAAAGATGAATCGGGGACCACGATCAAGGATGCCCGTCGTCAGGAGGAAGTTCATGGCCGTAAACTCGCGGCCCTAGAATACGCGGCCCGTGACAGTCGATTGATCGCAACTACCACCTCCGTAGAAAATTACACCGCGTTTTTAGCGAGCTGGATGCTCAGGCGAAGAATTTTTTCGAAAATTATATGGAACACGAACCAAGTTCACGCTCCAATTCGCGGAGATTTCGATTGTTATTCCGGTGAAACTTAAGTGGGTATGTTTTGTATCTGGTTAAGGAATCACGGTATATCTCTTTCTTTTAATGGTTATTATCGATAGTCGAGCGTAGTCATGGGTGGGTGATCATAGGTGGGAAAGATTGGAAAGTCGCAGGTTCTTGAAAATTCTTTTAACGATTATTCTTTGGAAAGCTCTGTTACATTTCCTAGACTTGTGCACAAAGTGATTTATAACTGGACACTTATTTTTATTTCTTATCAGTTAGTTGAATCTTCGACCTCTAATCTTACAAACGAATAAATATCTAAATGAATCACGTGCACTTATGTACGAGTGTCCTTCGCTGAATTTCATGTCGTGCTCGAGTCGTTATTGCTTTGAAGAATCTGGAAGCTAAACGTCCAGTTATCCATGCACAGATTTATCGTTCCTCCTTCGTGGCTGCTAATTCGTTCCACCCTCCGGTACTCAGTGTTAAAGTCTCTTCGATGTTCTCGATTGTAAATCTTCGTTGCACCCGTCGTAGCCGTTATCTTGAATCGATAATACCAGCATCACTTAGTTGCAGACTTCGCGATATGTTCCCGACCGTGATTAAATGCGGCCAAATGATCATTAGACAATTAATTACGACCTTCGTTTCACAGAGACTAATTTTGTACAATTTTTGTGGATACGAGACATAAGACGGGAATGATTCTTCAGATTGAAAGCATACAAGGACAACCGGTGAAGTACTCTTATTATTTTATTTAATAAAGTATCTTAATCGTTTTATTTAATCTTTTCCTAAATTTATAGGAGTTTGAAAGTTTTAGTTTCAGAGATATGTAAGCGGTATCAGTAAGTAAGTTTAATTCAAGTGACAGTTTTTAATTTTAAGAAATAGTAGTAAGATTATGCAAGTGAAAATTCTCCGCAATCTTCAAAATGTCAGACCGCATCTAAATATTACGAGTGCGTCATAGTTACCTCAGAGATAAACATTTAATACAACACGTTCATAAAGTGAAACACTCGTTGTAACAGCGTTTTATGAAATTCTCACTTTCAACATCACAATAAGAAGCATGGCAGTCTCTAGCAGAGCGCTAATAGCTACTAGCTATAATAAAGAATGAAATAATAGAAGGAATTGTTTAGAAAATATGATACACAGTTTGAAAAAGTGATTATATGATGATTTAAACGAATAACATATTTATTAGATTATATAAGAATACCGTATATTATCGTATTCCTAAATTTTTTAAATGCAAGAACGCAAATAAATAAATCGTGAAATCGATTTTACGGCAGTTAACTTTAACTTAGAATGTACTCGCAATCGGAGTGGAGTATATGCATAGCGAACACTTGAATCCATTAAGCCATTAAGTAATTTACTCATCGCGCTTTCACTGATCTCCCAGTCAATTAAGTGAAACGCAATGACGTGATAAGGTTGAACGGAAACCAAGATAAAGTATGATTACGCAAAAAATGGAATCACTTTCTCAGAAGCAGAGAAACTCAATGTTCCCAGACACATCAAACTGTCCACACAAACAAACACAATCACATTTCTTGCTGTTCTTTATTTGTCCATGACTATATTTCTTGTTTATTATTCAAATTGCATGTTAATTGCACTGTTAATTGTTTAATCTCGATTTGATCAAGCCCATGTTCCGTAAAAGGTTTTATAAAAGGAATCGGCTTTAAAAAGCAAGCAAATGAAAAGCGTTCATCGATGAATGGCTTCATATCCAAATCGAATCGTTTTTCCACGGTTCTCTGTTGGTAGCGGCAGTCGCGACAAGATCGAAGTCAAACGGTTTCTGTGAGTCATCGATAACGTAGTCGATGAAAGTAGAAAGTGTTTGAAGGGACCTGGGCTTGGTAGTACCAAGTATCATTCCGAGAGACTTTCGTTTGGCAAAGTGAATCGTACTACCGGGTAATTGGCCTCGATCTATCGATCTTACGCGGCTGAAACAACCGTAACTACGATTGTATCCTTATTAGAAACTGTTTCATCATACTTAGGCTTATAAACTCGTAACGTAAGGTGCTACGTTTTCCTGTTCCTTAAGACACAAATATACGAAGTTTTAGTGAATGGCTGTTAAACGAATTCTTTCGAAACTAAGTACTTGGCTGTGTTCTAGAAAACGGGTTTTAATGCTATTGAAAAGTATTAGTTAGGAATGTGTACCTATGTTAAATATTGCATACCCAATAAGCGAATGTTGTAGAAATGAATGTTCCTTACCTGTCGCTGTTTCATTAGCCGACGGCGATGTCTAACGCAGGTACCCACGATATCCTTCGGCCTGGTCACACAACGTGACCCACTTACTTGCGACAGCATTCGTTGCACGGACACACGCGCGATCGTTGGCGCGAGGTACCTCGAGGTACGCTCCCGTGCGTCGCGCGTGTTGCGTATAACTCGATTCTTTTGGGATGCTCGTCTCGGGAATGCTGATTGCAAACTACTTTCACGCCGAGAGGAATTCATCCAACGGTGGTTGCAGCCGAAAATTCGCACTGGAAGACGCGATCGATTACTCGACTCGATGGATCTACGATGGTATATTACAAAAGTATTTTTTTGTGAAATATAACAAGCGTTTCTGATAGAGGTAGATGCTGTGCCATTTAATTTTCTCGAGGCTACAGAACCGTCCGTACACGTTGCATCAGTCGTGGCGAGGAACTGAATCATCTCGTCGGATGGAAGCTTCCTTTCTCCAAGAGTATAAACAAAACATAGTGTATTGAGAGTATAAGCATGGGAATTCTCGGAAACAAGATAAGTTGTAATTTGAACATTAAGTAGCGCATGTCGGAGTTCTTCCTCTGCTCACGCTTTTGTACTACGCAAATTTCTAAAATTTCACAGATCGATTTTATTTTTATTCAAGTATTCTATTCCAAATTTGTTAAATCTTCTTATATATTTTTACATGCCTCATTCCTACATTCTTTCAATAAATGCCTTTCGCTACCATTAAAATATTTTCCATTTATTCTACCCAGTATCGTACACGAACTCGGTGCAACTGCAGTTGCTAGCTGTTTAACTATTTGAGCTATTTCAAATTATTTGAAGTATCATTTACCAAATTCCAAACTCAACGCGATTTTAACGTATTCTATCGCAAAAAAAAAAACAAAAATGTTGTTAAAGCTATCCGCATTCACTTACCGCCAACCATAAACATACAACTAATTCAGAAATTTTTGAAACGTATTTTGTTTTTACGTGCGATTGACTCCCTCTGTTTGACACCGTTTTGAAAGGAGGATAAAAATGGGAGCGGAGCGTACGTGCCACTCGAATGGCACCGTATTCGAGATATAATTATGCAATTGTGCTGGCGAGCAAGCGTTTTCGCGTGGTCATTTGTACGCTTCGAGCAAATCTTCGACGAATCATCAGAATTATCCGAACGCGTTTCTCGAAAAATGGTCACACGAGGCGTTCGTTTGATAGATCTGCGACGTATATCATCGAGGCCTTCGTCGTTAAGAGGCGTATCAACGATCCTTTGGACCAACGTAAAAGAGTCAAAAAATGGCAACGGAACTTATATGCGTGTTCGCGTCGAAGATAGCCGTTGCCGCGTTCACGTGCAATACGGAATCGAATTCGCCTGGCATTCCGATTGTGTTCGCACGATATCTCCGTATTTTCCGATTCGAGTTTCGATTAAAATTCATGAACGTTCGTGATCGGCGGCAACAGAAAGTTCGAGAACATAAGTATCGATTGCACGAACCACGCATACAGCGTATGGAATTTTTCTGGAAGTACAAAACGTTTTGTACATGCTGATTCACGAAGTTGTATAAATATTTGTCGTTAAAAACCGTAAAGAGTAGATCGTGCAAATCGGTATTGGAAAAGATCGATGATATATCTCTTTGGTTTTAAGGAATTAGAAAAACCATTGGCAAAAAGCCTCGTATATTAGTCAAAAAGCGATACACGAATTATTCTGTACTCATTGGAATCTCCTTCAAAACATCTGAATTAAAATAACTTAGTACAATATTTCTACAGCTTTACATTAGCAAGTTTTATTCGGAAATTACCGCGAGTAATAAAAAGAGCAATAAATCTAATCATATTTCACTGACAATTAAAGGCAAACGAACTTCGGTGTGCGTGCAAGAAGTATTGATACACATCAACCAGGAAGTCTTTAACGAAAGTTAAATCACTGATCGATTCCCAGTTGAACCGCGAAACTTTTTCAATGACCATAAATTCGATTGACTTCTCACTGCCGGATACTATTTCTCTCGATTTCTAACCTCGTAAACTAAAATCTTTTTCGATTTTATGCACGAACGAGATCTTCAACCGAAGCAACGAATAAACAAACGACTCTCCTTAGAAATAACCACTCACACATTCGCTTCGCGAGAATCTTAAACTTTTCCGTATACCCGTTTAAAAATAGGAAGACGCGATGCGGCACCGAGAGAAAAGTCGTATTTGCAACGTCGCTACGCGCGGCTTATCGCATTTTCCATTCATGGAAATCGCATAAGTACGTGGCATGCATCTCGGTCGCGTAAGTGCATTTCCATGAAGAAACGGTGGTCATAAACCCCGGGTTCACCTCAAGGCTGGCACGAGGTGCGAATTATCGCTCTACGCTTAAATTGCACGCGATTTTTCTGAGCTTGCGGCATGGCACAGCTTGCCGTGCGATGCGACAAGAGGATCTTGTACAGAGCCTATCTTATTACGACTACGATTGCACGTGCATCGTTCCGAACGATCGCGGGACAAATTCTCAGCGAGTGGAATTATACGCGTCGGATGAGTTCGCGGGTGCACGAATCGTGGAAATTACGAGGACGATGCAAAATACGACTCGAACTTCTCTTTCGTTCGACCGTGACCCATAAATTCGCCACGATGCCGCTGTCTACTGACGTTCTCCTGGCGTCCGTAGCTGAACATCGAATGGAAAGTCGACGGCTCACTAGGATATCTTTTTCTTTTCTTTCTCTCCATTTTAGAAACCGCAGGACATTATCGCACGATATTCATAGTGTACTTTATTTTGTCGGTGTAGATGGTTGAAATAGCGGTATATAAATAGCGGAGGAGAAAGAAACGGATATTTTGCGTTACTCCTATCGGAACCATTAAGGAGGATTATCTTTAAGGACATAAGGAAAAAGACAATGGGCAATTGTTGACAGGGGATTTTAAATAAAGACAACTTTAATAGCGAAGTATTAAGCGATTAGTCAGACGCGCAGCATGAGAAAGTGGGTCAGATAATACCGGACTGTGGTAATATGCAAGTTCTTGATTTTATGGAGAGCGATAGGAGTAATTATTAATTATTCATAGCGTTTCAATCGCTAATGGCAATACGGTATTGATGCCGCGTCGTTTGAAGATCGCTGTATGGATAATTATCTTGGAGGCTTCAAAACCTCGTCGCGTTGTTAGAGATTTAACACTTTTATGTCTGATGACGTAGAGCTACGTCCTTTCTTAAAGTCGAATATCTTTCCGTATGATACTACGACACTTTACGAGTCTAATCTTTAATACGACAATAATATATTCTTCGCAAATTTTTTATCTGCATATATATAAAGAAGATACGTTACCGTTCTTGTATTAGAACAAGCAAGTACTTTTATTCCTAGTTGTTCTTTGTAATTAAACCTTCATAATTCTCACGTGAATAACATACCATTTTGCTCACGTCTGATCATGTCCTCGACTTGGCAATGACATTTCTCGCCGTCACGCTTTTTACCAAGCTCTCGAAATTTTTAGCATTTCCACGGGTCTAATTACTCGGAAGATCGTATCTTTATTGAAGGAACGCAGAGCAACCGCGGGAGTCGCGTGATTTAACGAACCGCACCGCTCGGTAAATTGGTTCTAGACGAGATGGCTAACTAACGTATAAGGTAGTTAGGAGATCCTAATTAATTACCTATTCACCAACGATTGCGAACGAGGAGAGATTAAAAAATTAATTGGCCACGTAACGATTGTATAATCGTCCTTGGTTTACTATCTGTTTGTACAAGCTTAATTTAATTATATCAGGTTAGTTATGTAACGTTGGAAATTTGTTAAAAAACATATCTGGTTGTTTGTATGCAACTAAATTAGGTAAATGTTTACGAACAAAGAACTCGCATAATATCTTACGATTTATTGCACAGTATGCATCCTGAAACAAATATTGATTCTAATGATAAAATTGTCTTTTTCTCAGACGGACAATCATCAAGATAACATTACGTTCACGATACCACGAGCGACGCTTCAAAAACGATCCATCAGAACCACAAAAGAGAGCAGCGAAATCATTAAAATGGCTCCGTATGATTATGTTGAATTATTGTTCACGACATATTGTTCGCTATGGAAGCAACCGGAAAAACGGTGTTCCGCGAGCTGATTGTGGAGGTCGGATACCTTCGCGAACCGCGATGCAAATCTGAACTCGCGGCGCGATTCTGTAACACGAGGCAACATCACGCTGACTTCGGTATGCGATATGGACGATTAAAGCTTGTTCCAACAGACTGGTCGTGGCGATTTGTCATTCGCCGCCCTATGGGCCTCTCGCGACATGCGAAATTCGCATTTAAGGAGAGCGTGGATCGTGCTCTTCTCTCGTGGTGCGAGCGCCACGGGTAGGTGAAGGCTTATCCGGATCTCGTTACAAATAACTCCGCGTGCTGCATTCTGTATTCGTGTTCAGCGGGGTGGCTTTGCTATCCAATGGACGATTCGTTCGTTCGTTCGCTTTAATATCACCGCGATTTTCTGACTGCGGAAATTACGAGTCGCTGGCTCGCTTACGACCCTCGAACTATTTACGAGACCGTGGTGGCGGCCCGAGGTAACGAGACGTGTCGCGTGAATAGTCGCGCGAGCAGGGTTTCGCTCGGGTCCCCTTTATATCGCGACGTCTCATATCGCGGTTGAAAATGTTTTTAATCGATCGCTATACTTGTGTAACATCTTCTACGGCCACGATTTGTGCGAATAACGAAGAAGCAGATGCGTAGCTACGTGGCAATATATTTATATTACGGGTAGTCCGTTAATCGAGATTACTCTTCAGGGCTGGAGGATATGTTTGAAAAGTGATGTGTGAACGTCTTTGGGTGAAGCGCTAAGACAGAAAGCGTGTGGGCTAATAGTTTGGGTTTGCAGAAAAATTGTTACTTTGTTTTTGTGTCTATTAGTGTTTGTTGAAATGGAAATTATATTAACCGTTAAGCAATTCAAGAGACTATTCCTTAGCAAATTTAGAAAATTAATGAAACATGCATACATACATTCCCGTATGAATATGTTTACAAACAAAGAAAAATAATTGCAATGTAAAAATACTTACATTGAACGTTAAAAGATAACATGGTAAAGAGTTATACGCGCACAGAATACATCTCTTAGTTGGAAGATTGAAACAGCTTTCCATTAATTCAGTCAAGTATTTCTCTGGCAGAAAATAGAATGTAATTCTGATAGGACAAGCAGAGGGTTTAGTTAGCGTAGAAACAAGCTACGCTGTAAGATATTCGAGTTTCAAATTTCACATTTCTGGGATACATCTCACTTGAATAGATTTTACCGCACGATCTCACAAATGGCAACAACGTTTTACAATAAGAAATCATAGGAAACGAACAGTTGACGTCTCGATATACGTTTCAGCTAGATGTTATGATATATATAAATTTTCCACGTGAACATTTTTCTACTACTCTCAAAAACGGTAGTACTCGTATTTAATTATACCAGATAAAGAAATGTAATATTCGAATATTCTTTTCATCGAGCTACTTTATTCGTGTTCAACTCCTAGAATTATAACAGGCAATGGTAGGTAAATGGTAAAATTTATATTATTTTTAAAACATTTAAAGAAAATACAAAAAATACAACTGATTAATTTGTTTAAATTAGAAATAGCCAATGTTGCGACTTTGTTGAACGCGGTCGATGCATCTTGCCTCGAAATGGTTACATTCTAAGTTTCTCGAGTATATCTTACCCACGTATAACTGCGAACAGCTACAAATAGCTCGCGGCATCGTATAATGTAAACTCATGGAAAACTAGACGCCCACGATTCGATGCATGAAAAATGAAAAGGAGAAATAATAGCTAGTAGAATACCATATTTTACTGACTCGCTTCCAACTAATACCACGAGATTTACCTGTATAAATTAATGGATGTAATTCTTAGATATTGTTATTGTTTATAATATCAAGAAATGCACTCGGTTTTAATGCATTTCCATGTGCATTTGCGTTACTTGGCAATCGTCAATTGTGTCGCTAATTATACGTAATTATGCACCGTTACGAAGTAATGCACAGTTTTCTTACGTTCCTTTCCTGGATTACTTTACATACTAGTACGATATGACAACATTAGAATTTCTGAAGAATTGTTTCGGTGTAATGGTACAGTGGCTTGTGTTGCGGCACAATGTTATTATGACAGTTCTCTAACAGACTGTTATATAGAGAATAATATACAAATTAGACCAAAGAAATGAATATTTAGTAAGTCGACATAGATTTTCGACTTAATCTTGGAAAATATACAGGCAGATTAGTTCCACTGTTAAGTATTTACTGTTTTCGCATTAAAGTAGGAAACTGGCATAGGATGTAACAAGCGTTAGGCTCACAGGAATGATTCACGCAGGACTGATAACGTTAAACACGTAGCAATGTCGTAGTGACAAGTAAATATAGTTGGTTAGACAGTGTTACAACGTACCATAGATAATGCACAATTAATTTCGACAAATACAATAAATTGCTGCTTTAGAATCAGTTTGTGAATCTACATATGTTGCCTACGTTATTTTGATTCTCTTGATACGTACTATGTTCCATTAAATTATTTGGTACATGTTTCAAATCATTCTTTACACTGTTAAAATACTGATTTTTAATGATGAAATTGATTAAATGTTTGTTGCTTCTCTGATCAAAGTGTATTTCATCGAACAGTTTTGCAACGAGATGATCTATTACCATGACATACGAAACAACTGTGTGCATACTAAGCATTACTTTGCTGAAATGTGAACATATTATTCGATATAATATTTTTAACTGTGAAAAGTGAAAAAAAAAAAACAATTTTGGCGGTTTGCGTGCATTCTGCAACAGTATATCCTATCGTAGGTATTGAAAATGTTGGTAGATAAATCATATAGAAGTAATAAAATATCGCATTTATTATCGTTCATCGTTCGATGCTTTATTTTCATTCCAATGTATCCCGATCTTGCCAGGAGCGGAAGCGTAGTGAATACTGTATACCACGAGTTCATGTCTCTGTAAGATATTCATCATTCTACTTGCACAGTCTTTACCGGATACCATTTATCTCTTCGACTCAAAAGAATTTGCTGAAAAGAAAAGAGAGAGAGAGAGAGAAAAAAGAAAAAATTGCACGAGCACGGTAGATCCCAATCACAGAAATAGAATTTAAATTAAAATAATGGAAGCGTACTATGTCGTAGAAAAATGGAATGACATTGCATACGAATTGATTGCGATTAGGCGTTACGAAAATAAAACTAAAAATCATCCTAATTAAAATTAAAGGCAAATGACTCTGTTTCGACGAAGCCGTGAAAATAATCCACTAAAAGTTCGGGAGAAGTTTACCGGGAGTACTCGTATGATAGATGCATGTACGACCGAAATGTAAGACGAAACGTGACTTGTGTGCATGACATTCTTCGAGTGCTCATAAAGCATTCTCCATCGTATAGCTACTGCGTCGTAACTCGCTCCGCTTCCTAGGTATTGTTGCCTTACCGAAAGATTCTTGAATCTCAACTCGTGTACAAAGCAAGTACGGAAGAAACGTTCCAAGCAACTTCTTGCGCACCACTTCTGCTACAGACGAACAACAAGTTTGTGTTAGACGGTCAAGACCACCGTTCCGTAACCATGCAAAACGCCTCGGGAAGTCGAACAACTTTTTATTTCATTTTATTTTATTATTTCAAAATTAATTAAATGTATGCAAATTCCTTGCCCAGATGTTTCCTTGCGTGCCTCTTTTACGTATTTAAAGTACTGTTAATAGAACAAATAATATAAATTAAAGCAAGACAGAGTTAATAATTATAATACGGAAACATCAACTCACAATTAACTAGAACAGAGAAGTGTCGTACCTATTAGAGATAACGGAAAGGCAGGCGCATCTAAAACACGTTTGCTGGAGGCAAGTGGAAGTACAAATCGAAGGTATTTCAGCAAGAACAGGTGAGAGGATTACATATACGGCTTCTACGTTATGTCCGTTTTATAAAGATTTGTTAGTAGCAGCGATGTAGCATAATCTAGCTAATTTTAAGATGTACCAGAACCTTTCCATCATCGTTTAAGGCGCGACGTTTATTTTTTAAAAGAATTCGGTATGAGATAGTTCTTTACATAAGAAGAGAGTATTACCCTATCCTACTGTTTGTTTTGTGTTCTTGTTTAAATATCGAATTATTTAATGACGTAGGTATCCTATTTAATTCAAGATTGAAAAGACTTAAAATTTGATCTATTTGAATCTAGGTATACAGAAATAATGTAATAACAAGCACATAACATAGTAAATTAAATATATTAATTCTTTTGTTAAATTTACTAAAGATTAATCATTGTTAACAAATATTCCACTGCACGAAGATTTATTATTGACAGTATTAGATTTGTTAATGTACCAGATGACAGTAGTACATAGAAATTCTTCTCTATTTATCAAACGTAAGGCAAAAGAATAAAACACAGGAGCAAATTGCGTAAAATCGTTCGATACTCGCTTCCGGATCTATGTCAAATTAACTGTAACTTCAAAACAGCTCATAAAATCTCGGTAATTTATTTGACGCAATTAAAATCCAACTGAAATTTAAAACGGTTCTAAATATACCGGGAAACGTCTCAAATGTGCAAGCGGGACAACAAACAGTGACGTTAAACGTTATAAAAGCATTCGACTGGAAAGACGTGATATATTAACGCATAAAAATACTTTGGCTCGTCAACCATAAACGAAGATTATTCCGCGTTTCGAACCGTTGCACGTTGGAACTGCTAATAAGACCTTTAAATCATTGTGGACAGTTTCTCGAAGAAATTCCCGAATTAATTAAAGCTGAAGTAACATTTACGGATTTCAGAAATGCACGGAATCAGCACACAGGACGTCGGAATAAATATTTATAAAGAAAACGTTTCCAACGTTCTAATAGTGATATGATTCCGCATTCGATTCTGAACAAACATCGCCTTTAGTCCAAAATCACATTTATATTCTTTATGTTAGTTTTCAAGAGTGCATCGTGGTGAGAAATTAAAAAGACACATTATTAACGACGAATAACGTTAATACTTATTAAAATCACATACGATTTCTATCCATACAAAAATATATAAATTCATACATCAGATGTTCCGTCAATTCCCCAAAAAAATAAAAGCTATATAACTATATAACATTAAATAATTAATAAAATGGTACACCGCAAACATCATTCCTATATATATTCTATGTATTATATTGTTGTATTCTATGTATATTTTATATATTATATAAATCAACAGAAGTCCAAAATACAAATTTCTCAGAAGCATACTGAATTCATGTTTTACCATCCGACAGATGTTTAATATTCTAAGCAGAAATCAAAGCACTAACTGATTATCACTTTATGAATTGGTCTCTAATCAAAGAAAACATTTTTTATCAATGTCTAAGCACTGTAAAATGAAACTTACGTTGGATTAAACACATCTTTGGCGTTTAACGGTTATCAAGAGGATTGAAAAGGTTTTAATATTCGATGAAATACTAGAAAAAGAATGACTTCCATTTGCTAGGAAAACTTATATGTATGAATAGCAAAGTATCGCAAATTCATTGTAAAGAATAAAGTTGAACTCACGGTATAACACAGGCTATTGACATATTTCACCACGGAACTATTCAGCCGCGGAGATTCCGGAACAAGCGGGGAAAAAGTAGGTAGCTGAACGGTGTCAGTTTCTGAAGTGGATTAGCTGATCTCGTTTCCAGTCGTGGTATTCCAGAATTCAAGAAGCATTGCGACGTAACGAGACCGGTTGACGGGGGCAAGAAGTTAACTGGTCGCGATGGCCGTGCGATCTTAACGACCGTCACTTTATTAAAACTCGGAAATACATACTGTCAGCAATTAACGTCGCGCGTACGTAGCACCTTTCACGATCGGCTTGTCAGGGGACCGTCACGTCGATTACCGGACTCGACTGTGTGTGTGTGTGCATCAGTACAGGATGTTTTTCGCTTGGAAAATGCAACCGATGCAATTTGCTGCGCTCGACGATGCGCACTGTCGTATATGGATAATATTACGACTCAAAATCCGACAAATTCTTCTGAACTTGACGGTGTTTCTGATGATGTATCGTCAAATAATTATTTTCGGCTAAATATTTCAATCAGTTTTATTGACTTCTTCGTTCTCGTAAAAACAAATAGAGTAAAACATTTAAGTTAAAAGTCTGTAATGTTAACATCGAGGCCACTTTTACATAATTCATAATGCTCTACCGCTTTTACGCATTGTTACATAGATCTTCTTTATAAATCCTTGTTGCAAGTCAAACAGTTTCCGTTTCCACGTACAATGTGAAATTAGGAGCTCATTACGAAACAAGGAAATTAAAATGCACAGCGCACATTATTAATATCGTTTACGGCTATTCATACTCGTCTACCGTTATTAAATCTAACAACAATACTGTATCGTATCGAATCATGTTACAACGTTATGTTATAACACGCCCAATGAAAGATAGCTCGTTAACAAATGAATAATTTTACACAGGGTATTTAAGAAAATTGGTTTGCAATAAAAAAATCCATCGGTTCGCTGTTTCGGAATAACGTTACCTCGATAATTTTGTACAACCAACGGCATCGAAAAGTTTACGAGAATTTCTTAATGGTACTTTAAAACAAGACAGACATTGGTGAAGTAAATGATCAGTTTTAGTCACTAGTATATCATCAAAATATTCTCTATGCAATACTCTTTGATCAGGAAGCGTGGAGAAGCGAATACGGGGATTATATCCAAGCTTTGATATCTTTATTAGTCGTTGAATAAAAGTATCCGAATCGTTTCCTAAAATTGGTAAGTAAGGATAATGATAATGACATCACAGTTGCCCGACAAGTAAAATATTTTTCACACGTACTAAGAAGTCAAATCTTCGAAAAACTTGAGTCGAATCCTTGGAGTAGAATAAGTGAAAAGACTTCATCCGATCTTTGAAGGATCGCCTAAACTTGAAGAAATAATAAATGAAACTACTATAAACGAAAACACCTAAATACGAATCCATGTACATACTTGTAATTAAAACTCATATGACACATTTGATTAAAATAAAGGATCTATCCCGATGTGTCAAGGGTTAAACTCGTTTTTACTTTCTAGCAGAAATTCCGATGGGGAATTGAACGCTTCATAATTACGCGCATTTTGTTTCATTGCATCGTTACACAAAAAGCCAGAATGTTTTCCACGAAGTAACTTGAAGCACGAAGATATAGCTCCACGAAAACTCATACTTACGATTTTATCTCCTTTTAGCACCACGCGTTTTAAGGATGTTCTTTTAAGAGGAACGATCTTACGAACTGAAGCTGCACGCATTGCACGTTCGCTTTTGCTGCCTCTTCAAGTCCAAAAATCACAAGGAACGATTAAAAGCAAGTAAGCGGAAGGAAGAAAATTAAATTTACAGTAGTCCGTATGTATAGTGGGTGTGAGCCGCAAGCATTCTTCGATATCATAAAAGCAATCGTATCCACGGTGATTTCAACGATGATACTTGCAGATACATCTCTACGCAGTTATCCAAGTTATTTTCATTTAAATATTATTTTACTAGAAGATTTACAAGTTAAATGCTTATAACAGCTTGAATCATTTATGTAGATATCTTCTTTTAGTTCAAATTAATATTGTAAGATTTAAAAAATTGATACGTAAGATATTTTGTTAGCTAATGACCCATTACATAAGTTATGACTTACAAATGATTAAATGTGGAATGCAATATCTCTTTACGATGCCATGTGCACCAAGAGATTAATCACTTTCACATGCGTATCTATATATGCACAAGTGAAACCTGATACGTATTTAATAAAGCAAACATTGTAACGCTGCACTTACGATACCTACAATTACGCTTTCTATGCTATATAATGTTTCTTCTTCGTTTTACTAAAATCTGAATCAAAATATGCAATTGCATAAATTTAATTCAAATATCGTTTACAAATGAAAATATTATATATTACATTTTCTATCGTTTTAGAAATATTCCACACAATTCGCTTCGATGACTAACACATTAATAATTACGCAAATTCGCGTTAGACACACGCGTAAGTATAAAGGAATATCAAAAATGTATACTTGGAATCTTTCGTCTCATAGTGATAAAAATATAGATAAGACTTTCTCCAATTAAAATATAATAAAACCTACTGAAACGCAACGATTAGATCGTGCTTTAAGTCAATTGTTATGTAACACACACGATTATGTGTGCACGGAACAACTGAATACCTAATTTATATGGCACGCTCGCGAACAAGTCCGATACCATTTGACTGTGACTTGGTTCAATGATATCAGTAATTACATGTAACGAATGAACCTGGCCATAGACCTAACAGCATTCCTCGGGGTTCTTTGATCTAGCCTGAGTGTTTTCGCTCGTGAGTTCACCTGAACACAGTTAATTCGTGGAATTCAAAGTTAGATGGATATAATCGATCTTGGTATACCATAGAGCGTACTTGCCACGAGCTCTCTAGAAGTCTAACCATGTCTTAGTTAACAAATATGTATAGGATACAAATATGGAATCATTGTCTAGCGTTTACATTGCATTTTCATTGTGCTAATCACTAAAATCGGAAGCAAATATTATATTTATATTTCCCTAAACAAATATTTCCTCCATAAAATATACTTAACGTACAACGATTAAGATACACATATTTTCCATAAACGTAAATCGATGCAAAGTATACTTCGTCAAAGAAATTGTCCTTTCTCGAGCACAAAGCATACTATACTAATAATCGATAAAATCACTGACACATTACCTAGCAAGTAGTACATACATATATTGCACCGTGTATCAAACACGCGGCATAGTTTCTTTCATATAAATAACATTCTCGAATAACAAACAAATATCGAGTACGTAACGGATTAACTATCAGTGCATCGTTGCAAACGTTAAGAGAGAGAGAGAAAAAAAAAAGAAATTGGTCGTTGACAGAATCCTTTCGCTCGAGGTAGCCCAGTCAGTGTACAAACAATGCGCGATTAACCGATACTTCAGAAGTTAGAGTTAGCCAGCGATGCACCATTCAACTGTTGTGCTTTTTTCGTTATCCAAACAAGGAAGCTGGCACGAGCACGATCGTTGTGTATCAAACGATTTCTATCGGTACTACCCTCCGTCACGTACCAGTTCTAGGCAGTGTTGTCCGAAGAGTACACTGACTCTTCTCCTCGCGAGAGATCTCGTATCGATTCTCCGGATTCGTTTCTGATCGCGAGAGACCTTAAGGCGCCGCGCCGATACCAGATAAGGTGAACGCAGATGCAAAAGGTGTATATAGAAGAACGAACCGTCGTGTCGCCATCGTCGAGCCGACCGTGTGTGAATCGAACCGTGGTTTTTCTCCACCAGACTTTCCAGAGCGCGGCCACACGATTCTCGTGTCACGAGAGAGTTGACCCTTCGACGCTTCTCGCCAAGCCGCTCGATCGGAATTCTACGTTCCGTCGGAAGCACTATCAAGGCCAGGGTCGTAGTCACTGGTATCACGTCGCAAGGTGAACCAGACACTCCTCCAACGATCGAGTCCCCTTTCGTGCAATTAGCGGGTGCGAATGCAGCCTCAAAGAAAATTTGATCAAGAGAACAAACGAGATATAGACGTTAAATATACGTACATTGCCTCGCATGCTGTTTTTCCTGTGGGTATAGTGAAAATTAGAAAGGTGTATGCGCATATATTACACAGAGAGTTTCTTTGCTTAATTAATGACGGCATGGAGAAAATTCGTATGCGTAAAAAATTCATACAATGTAAAATTCAAAAATAAAGATGCCAACGACAAAAAAAGAACGACATTTAAGAAAACATGTCAAATTTCATTTAAAGTAACATCGATTACTCGCAGAAATCATCGAGAGTGCATCATCGTAATGATACATCAACGACTCCTCCTCTTAATTGTAGATAATCGTTACTTCGGAAGTTTAATTCTTCATCTCCATCATGATCAAGTCTAATTTCCGTGCGGCTTGCACAAAAAATGATTTTCATCGATCAAACGAAATTCCCATCAGAGGATCTATCTATCTCTATGAAGGTCATAATCGATCGATTCGGCACTTGGAAGGCCTTGTTTCGCTTCTAGTTCAAGCAATGAAGAAATATTCGAGCGACTATGAAACACGGCAACCAGCGTATTTCATATCTTGTCATCTTCGAGGAAGCTGACCCCTTAAGATCGTGGTAGCTGACCGTAGGGAATCCGGTGCCCGGTACCCGGTGGAAACCTATCAAGGCCACAGCCGAGCTAGTCCTTTTATTTTCTGGCCATTTGACGAGAGCGACATGCCAGACATTCCACGCTGGAATAGCCGTGTAACTATGCCCTCGGCATGGCCTACGTGCGTGTTCAACCGTGTACGCGTGTGCGCGCGTTTCCGCGCTCATCTGTGTACGTACTTTATACAGGGTGCGCCACAGAAAGCGAACATTCCGATTTTCTGGCGCGTGAAACCGCTTAATGGAAATTTCACGTTCGCCTATGAGATGCTGCGACTTATGGGAACGTGAAGTTTCACGTTACATCCTGCTTCTCGTCGATCATTTCAGCGAAATTTTTACCGTTTTTTCTTCAGGATTTTTTCCAAAATATGCAACTGGAATTAAGCACGGAGAAAACATATTGACACATTTTGTAACACACTCGAAGTTTATTTCAATTTCAAGCGTTGTGAAGCTCTGAAATATTTTTAGTAAATACCATTCGCGATAAAATGCCTATTAAGTTTCATATTAAAGTTTCGTATTATTATTTTTGTCGATGTAATTATTATTGAAATTGAGAAATTTAATCTTAACGAAATATATACTTTTTACTTCCATATGGATATATAGGCGAATAATGGTACATGACTATTCATAACAAAGACCTAGTGCTGTTAAACTAACCATTTGCGGTTCAGTCTACATACATTCAGTCATTATGCTAATTAGCACGTTGAACGTCGGACGTGTAAGTATCTGGACTATTTTGGCAAAGAATCATTCCATTCGCTTCCTCGTGCCTAATCTACTTTCTGTATAAATTCATTTATGTTCTTCTAGGAATATATTACTTTCAAACTTTTTACGTTAATCAACGAAGTGTAAAAGAAAATCATTTTTCAAGATTCTGCCGTTCCGATGATTAACCAAAGAAGTGGTTCGTTTATTAATTATTTCAAAAAGTACTAATAATTTGCGAAGTGATCGATCGATCAACTTACGAATCACTATTAATTCTTTTCTCTGAAACGTTATTGTGTTCAACGGCAGACAAGTGAGGATGTGATATTTAAATGGAGCCTGTAGTTGACATTTATGCATCTGGTTACACGCGTGTAGTATACATGCATTGGATACAATACGAAAGGTATGCGTGTGCGTAAAGGACGGGGACTCAAGGCCGATCGTCGGGCAATCCTTCTTTCTCCATCTTGAACATACAAGAAAGACAATTCGGAGCCGTGAAGTTGCCGCGAATGCAGTATATCTTTATCAAACACTATTGCATTGAAACAGAACCGAACAATGACGTCGTTCACGGGATAACATATAATTGTTTAAATAAGTGAATTCCCTCGGTGACACGTACATAATGCTTTATTGGAGACATTAACAAATATCGCTTGGTATTAGATAAGCGAGTTTCAACGAAATGTTATCTTAGCATTGTGTGAAATCTTGTTCTCGTTTTGACATGTCTCGCAAATTGTTCATTTATTGAGAGGTACGTAGATACTGAAAAAGGATAGAAAGAGTCCATTTCTGGAAAATTCTACCTGTTTCTGACGAAAAGATCGAAAAAAAATATACATACATAGAATTACAAATGTTTTCTCTGGAATTTCTTAACAGCACAAGAAAAAGACTAATCGACTCGGTTAATGGCCACTTTCATGCATTAAGACTTCCTGTCAGGAGATTTCAATCTCGCTCCTAGAACAGCTGCTATCTCCGTGATCGTTCTTCCTTTAACAGCTAATTCATTCCGATCAAAAAGAATTTTCTGGCGTTTCACTTTTCATTGAAGAGGCACTTTCGAACGCATCGATCAGGAAAATGAGGCAACAAACGGTCCTTTCATCTCGATCCTTTCATATCGTAGTAATTGTGTGCAGAAGTGATTCCATTTGGTCGACCAGCGTTTGGGTGTCAAGAAACTTGAAGATCGTGGCGGGATTACCATTACATTGACGAACCAAAAACGTACTTCTCGATCGTCCAACGTGTTTACGTAGTACGTGACTTTTCGTTTTAATGCTTTCTATGCTTCGACAACCAATACTCGTTTCTCTTCGTATGTACACGTTGTGCAAGTGCTACAAGAATATTGATAGGCTTTCAAAATGAATTAACTACAAAAAACCGCCGGTGAACGATAGTTTCGTCGCTCGTCTATTACGCGCTTCTCTGTTTTGTAGACTTTTGTATCGTGTAATCGATTGGTTCCGTAATTATAACGATTTATTATGTTTCCTAGGAAACTGTAGCCAATTCTACGAAGCAACAGGAAATGTATAATAACGGTGTAACTGTGAAATCGATCTTCCAAAAAAAAAAAAAAAAAATATATATATATTCGCAGCGTAAAATTTATGCATGTTTTTGTCAAAATATATCAAATACTTCGGTTCTTTGAAAGAGAACACTAAATATTTTTACTGAGTTATAATTAACAAATAATATGCACAATAAAATTGAAATGATATATCGAGTGAAAGTTGTACGAAAGTGGCAAATTGCAGACATAACTTCTAGTGAAGTTTTTCAATGGGAATACTATCAACGTAACCATAAATAATATATTTCTAGTGAAATTAACAACCAACTAATCTTAACTGGGAAACAAGTTCTCGCTATCGTATTTGAAGAAGTGAAGAAGGAGATCAGACTATAAAATTGACAGCGACTGTAACAACTCATTTGCTTCCACATCCACTACACAATGTAATTATTGTTTTTTCTACTCGTTATACGGTTACAGCCGCGGTAGCTGGATTATAGAAAAAGGATTCAATATTACGTGTCGAAGGCTCGCAAGGATATATCCTGAGTTTCCTAAGAGTTCATAAAGAACAACCGGACATCCAACATGTAACGATCGCATCTTCTCAGAAAACTGGTTATAAGAGATATGTATAGGTATCTGAAAGTTGTCTTGTATACGTAGTTAGAAGCCACATTTTTATTACCTATAGAGGAAACATAGTTAATATTAACAGCCTTGTAGGATAATATTACATATTAATCATTTATAACCACCAATGACCAAAACATTTTACAAACTATCTATTTAAAGCTAATTTTCGTAATCTAAGATAAGCTTCTAAATTAAGAACTATAGTATGTAATATCGCCCTGTAATGTCGCTTAAATACGATTCTGTAAATGTCTGACTCGTGTTGACCGAAACTACTTAAGAATCTCAACGAACGCTAACACATCAGTGGAATATAAAAATCAGACGATCCAACAACCTCGTACTGTAACAGAAACAGATTCGTAATAGACAGGTATCTAACTCTATATCCTTTTTCTAACATTGATACGAAGAATTCTAGTGCGCCGTTGGTCGCGTTTTGTGGTACGCGCAAGGACACGCGCCAACCCTGGGCCACGTATCCCTCTTAAGAGCTCACGACCGGAAGTCCGATACGTACGACGCGAGCAATTACGAGGGTAATCGTGGTTGCTCGGAGAACTAGCTTGTTCGAAGATCGTTTTGCTCCGAGGTATCTTCGGCCACGCTCGACTTTCCGGTTTAACCGCTCCTTCTTCTAATCGCTTCTCTTCCTGCCGAACGATCTTCCCGTCCTTGGTCTTTTCCACGCACTTCGGCTAGTTGGAAAGTTCTATGCAGTCGATTCTTGGCTTCGCCGCTCCCCAATATGGTGAAACTTTACGTTGCTCGTGTATTTTACAAATCTTCCCTTTAAACCAGTCCAATAATTGTGTTAAGGTGTCGTATAAATTAAAACAGGGAACATTGTGCAACCAAAGGAGAAATAATTTTTCAGAAGTTCAAATCACAGGCTTAAAATTAATACATGAGAAAGAAACAAGCTTTTTTATAAAATCGAAATCGTTCTCCACAACGTTTAATGCTTTATATAAAATTTCCACATATATTGAAAACGTCATCCAAACGGTTCACTAGCTCCGCAATTGCTCTGTTTTTGTTTTCCCACGTGTTACAGCACAAATACGATGCGTAACGGATGAAGTAGCAAAGAAGCGCCGATTTTTCTCGTGGTCATCTGATATATCAAATGAACTATCGGGGAACTAGAAATGAGATAGCGACAGCACGAAAGAGAATCCTTGAATGTCAGAGGTGTCGATATTGAACGGTGTCTAGTTTCATTCATCCAACTCTGAGAATCAGAACACTCGCCCCCGGATCGCAGACAGGAATTTTTATGAATGACCAAAGGAATCCTCTTACCTGAGTCACTATCCCCAGCCATGGTCCAATACCGTGAAAAGGGCCGTCAACTCGATCACGTAGATCGTTAATGCCAAACTTTCACAAAAATAAATCTCCCGCTTGGTTCTGGCTCTGACTCAGAAGTCAGAGTACTAAGTTGTATTTCACACATTCGATACTTTTATTTTTTACTTTCAGATAGTTTGAGCTTCGTAAAAACGATTTTTTATGTTTTAAAAACTTCTACTTGAAAAATCTTAGAAGATGCTATGAATTTATGTGAATTAAATTCTATTTTATTAAATAAGTCGAAATTGAATAAGTCGGTTTACTAAAAGATTGGAAAAATTTAGCATTTTCAAGGTGACAATTACATAATTACGATTTAACAGATGAAATTAGAAGCTGTTTGTCGTTTCTCCACGTTAACTATCCTCATTAGCAAGGAGATTGGCGTTATCTCATATGAAATTTCAGTCTTCTGGTTCTGAGGCTGTACATACGGTCGATGTCTCTAATATATTTTTCATTCTCGAACGCAGTAATCTCATCCTTACATAACGCAGCTACGATGACTCAATCTTGGGAACGTATGTATACAATCCGAGGAAATCTATTACAATGGAAAACCGTCATATGCGAACTTACTGTGAATTCTATTGAGTCGAGAAACTTTCGTTTCGCGTTCATTAAACACATCAAAATAACCTTTAATTTCCCCCAACTTATGCAAATATTGATTGTTTTAACACAGAAAGTAAACTCCAAATTATAATATACGAAAAGTAATATTTTGTTAAGATAATATAATACACATAAATAACACGAATCGATAAACGGTGAAGTAAAAAGGAATCCATTTTGAGTACAAGTATTTATGTATTCGGCTGTCGCAACTTACAAGCATGTTGAACGTTCATCCTAGAAATGTTTCCCGACTATGAAGAATACAAGTTACATTCTCTTCGTCGCTTCAATTAAAGCACAGACTCACGCGCTAAATTGTCCCATCGAGGATGAAATGCAAAGTTGTCGATGTATTGAACGTTGTGCGCCGGCATGTTCTTTGTTCAGGTGCTACGACACGACGCGACGCGTATTCCAAACTGTGGCTAGACTCGATCACGGTGAATACGAAACAAGATTTTCCAGCCTGTGACAACGGTGTAGAATTTAAATGCGTCGAATGTCGGTCGTAGAAATGACCATGCAGGCAATGGTTGATAGTGATTGAGGTCGCATACGAGGATCATGAAGGAGATCGTGAAAACTCGCTGGTTACCGGGTTAAAACCTAGCTGCGGGCGACCGCGTAAGATGCACAGTTAAATGGATTGCTTGAATAGAATAGTGCGAACGATAGGAATGTAAATTAGCGTTTGACGGTATATGAAAAGGTAACATTACATAAAGTAGTACAAAATGTCATATGATAAAGATAACTGTCTATGTTCTGAATGATTTTGCTGTGCTTTGCTGTGCTGTGATTATGAATGCATGAGACAATTTAATTTTTGTACATACGTTCGCCATTCACATCGAACGTAGTAATACAAAACATAATTAACACTTTACATGGGGTTATCTAAAAACACGTGTGCCATCGTTTCTTGAACTCAAAGCCGTCATGTGTTACCACCTGTTCAAGGACAAGGACAACCTCTCTCGAGAACCATATTTACGAATAGCATGGAAAGTACATATTTCTTTAAGTAAGTCCAGAGAACGAAGAATCATATCTGATGCTATTTCACGAAAATTATGTTCTAATATATTTTCCAAGTATTATTTTGGCCTTAATCTGGATTAAATTTAAGTGACATAAATTATTATCGTATATATACGTTTTCTTTAAATTGTACGCCAGTTGCTAATATGTTGTAGATTGTGTTAAATTTTTTTTAATGTTAGTATAAATTGCTGTTTATAAGATTTTTCGATTTAACCGTAAGGAGAATTTATATAAAAAGTTGCAAGTAAACTACGTAATTTAACGGCTCGTATTTGTGTAAATAGCAGTGGTAATTTCGACGAAAAAAGAAGAAGAAGCAAGAGAGTAATTTCTAGCCAACTGGGCAGAATGACGTTGCATTTTATAAATTCCAGTTTATCGACGGTTAGCTCGATAATGTTTCTCTTTCACTTTCATGTAATCCATAGCCTATTTTTCTATTTTCAAAGAAGAAGCGCAAATTTTAGCAAAATAAATCTCAGACTTACATATAATTAACGGTATAGAAAACCTCTTAACACATTACCGATTATCATCTAATTTAATGTTAATAAAACGGTTGTATTACACAATCAAAATAGATCAAAGCCATTACTCTTAAAATTACACCTTAACAGCACATAACTTAGTGAATTACCAGTAATTATTAAGTAAATTATTAATTATGATATTAGGAAATTATAAAATTTCACTTATGAGTCATGCTTTTCTTAATACAATAAAAACGTGAAGACATATCGTATTAACCGTTAACTCTAGCCATTTTTGCATTTACCAGTTTGGTTGTGAAGCTATAACTGCCGAAAATGTCTTACCCCATTAAAAACTAACGATCTGTTCTTCAAATATTTTTTTGTGACAAATTAGCGGAAGTAATCGAAACGCTTCGATGATCAGTAGGACGATCACTCTGTATATCCGATTTTGGGGTTGGCACGCGCAAAGCGTGTGCTGCTTTCGGACCATCTTAGCTGGTTACTTAACCGCCAGGATGTCAGCAAATACGGACGACCGGTTCATGAAATCCATGCATAATAATAATAATCCAACGATATGGTCGGACATAGACGGCCTTCCCGGCTGTCGGCTCGAGGCTGTTTTGATATCTGTCGGGCGAATTATTATCAGAGCATAAGAGCGGAAGGGGTACGTTTGGAAGAGAACGGGGAGGTGCCGTGACACGTGTGATACGCGCGTATGGGTTCGTTCTACCGTGACGCTGGCCGATTAAAGTTCAAGATATGGAACTGGTCCGTGTCCCTGCGAACGTGATAACTTAAATGGTAATACGCGAAACCGTGGAACGCGAGCCATACCCGCCAGCTCTTGGACAGCCGCAATTTTACTGCAAGCTGTAGAAAAATAGGGGCGAGTATAGCCCTGAGTTATGAGTCGTGCGTTTGTGCAATCGCGTTCCTTTCCAGGTTATCTTTTAAATTTTCCTGGATATTTCTCTTTTTAAGGACGTTCATCCACCGCAACAGCGTGCTTCGAATTCTGATCAACGACAGAGATATGTACCTACATCGACGCATGTACCAAGAAGATTTTCGCAAAGTTACAAACTACAGGAGGTTTAGTGAAAGGTGCGGAGACTTTATATATAAATCGATCAGTTTTAACCCTCGTCCACCTTTACTGTATTTTGTAGCTTTCATCGTGAGACAGTGAGTTTCGAAGCGGTTTAAAAGACAGTATCGTTTTTTCAAAGTGGTTGACGCGTGTTAAATCGATTCTGCATGATAAATTCACGGTCCACTAAATGACTCTCTACCCATTTACTGGAAAATTGAACAACAAGAATTATTCGCAAAATTAACATTATATTTTAACATAGTCTGGTAAATTAAGGTTGATGACGATCGATCACGTTCCTTCAAAATTTCGGTGTATCTACTACTCACAACTTTTCCCATGCACAGCCATCGCGTACATTTGAAATAAAAAAGAAAATCGAAGGAACAAAAACTAATATCCGACGATATCGCGTACGTTCCTATTTGTGAAACGACATTAATTATGCAGCACGTGAAACAGCTATTGGCAGACCCCGTGCACTCGTTATATTCGGACTTTCACTCCATGCGCCACTTAAATGATATTCTCTCTTTGTCTATTTCGTTGCTGGCCTCTGTTAAACGCGCATAAGTAACCATGAACAAAGCGAAGACAAGTTACTCGTTTTACATCTCGTCCTATGGAGGCTGAAACACGTTGTGATACACTGGTCGTTCGTCCGTTCGCTTGTTCAAGATCACAATGTCGAATTGCATTGTGTTATAAAAGATTTACGGCAGAAAAAACACGGTACTTTCACTCGAAAGCTTTCATTTCTAGATGAGCCACACCAATGCGGTTCAACGAATACAGTTAATCGCGAATCATTTTCAGCGCTTGTAATTTTTCCGCGTGAAATCATTTTGATAGTATCCGTCGAAGTGTAACATTTAAATGACCCGATTATTATATAAAAAATCAAATTGTCCCTTATCCTATGAACGAACTGAATATATTGATGCAATGTATTTCTATTACGGAAGTAGTGATATAATTCCATTTTTTAGCATCAAATATCGTATATTTAATAACTCAGCTTTTCCTTATATATTTGTTTGTTCTCACGGTGAGTAATGTATATTATAATACTTTTTAAATTGGTTTTATTTCGTAGATCTGTTTTTCCTAGGGTGATTCGACAATTTGTCTCCTGTATTCAATTACCATAATTTTCCACGAACGACTATTGTAACTAGGAAACGGAAGCGTGTTGAAAATGGATGAATAGCATGGTGAATAGTGGCTATCATAGACTACGATCAATAAGAGAAAAATAACGACGCGTACGAAATTCTACTTTAATATCACCGAGTTCATTCCGTAGTTTATAAGCACACTGTAAGCACATTTCGATGAACCAGTTATCTTTACACTTTTGCTTAGGTACACGAATATTTGGTGTATGTACGATGTACGGTGTTTCCATCAAAGAAACCAGTTGGTGATCAAATCGTGAGGAAAAGAGAGGATTGCTTTGACAATAACCATACAATTCTCCGAATAATTTCACGTAGACGAATCAATTTATGAAGCTCCATGGTTCCTTGACTAAGACAGATTACTTGGGCCACGCTAATCAATCCTGGACTGCTTAGTTGATTAAATTCTTTATAATTATACGCCATTCGTTTGCAGTAATCTCGAGAGTTTTTTGATAATCTAACGAATGTTAATATACGGTTGATGAATTACGCGTGAAGTATAAATTACGAGTAGACTGTATCATCGATGAGGCATGTAGTACTCCGTTTCCATGCGAATCACATTTTACTATTACGTGTTTTTCATTCGTTCTACTCAAAATTGCAGTATTAACGTCCGTCGGTAATTTATTGAGAGACTAAAAGTTGATACCATATGATTATAATACAACGGTGTTCTCATACTGCTTTTAAACAAAGTTTCTTAATTGCCACATTAATTGATAAGTCTATTTGCTATTACTATTACTGCTATTTGATTTAATTAAAAATTTCGAATCCTTAAATAATTTTTACTTGCGAAACTAATGAAAACCAAAGAGTTTCACTGTACCATATCCTGCAATTAAAAAATAACATTTCTTTTAGGGATCAGTGAATAAATCTTTGGTAATCAAGTTTCCATTCAGGCCGTAACGAAGTTCAGAATATGTGTAACATTATAATTAATTACATAAAAAGTTTGCATTAATAACCTTTGCATATAAAATGCATATGTGTGAAATATATACAACGTTTATCGAAAGAGGTTTCTGAAATACATAACGTTAACGATAAGGAGCTTAGCTATCGCTAACCCGATTAAGGTGACTCATCGTTAGTAGAATAAATAAACGTGATTCTATAAATATGTTCACACTGATATTTATATTTTTTGCTCTAAATGGTTTTGATAAATACGAAACATACTTAACGCACCAGTTCATTTTTCATCTCATTGCCAGCTGATTATCATCTAATTTAATTACATAGTTGTTCTTGTACAAAAATTAAAATTTTTATTAGAGCACAGAAAACGTTATGAAATATGCAAATGTATTTAGAAACGATATTCTAATCATTCCAATTAATGTTCAGTGGCACAAAACTAAATTTATCCTTCTTGAAGCTAACACATACATAAGTATAATCTGTGTATTTGTTAAAATGTAGGATTAGTCACATAACGATGAGATCAGTGTGCATTCTTAGGAAAAAATCTTATCGATATCTTAAAAAACATGACAAATCAAGTATTTTTCTATGTTTTCTTTTATCTCCTGTTTCTTTTATTAACTAATTGACATTCTCTTTATTTTCACTTACTAAAAATAATCGTAAAATTGCTTCTATACGATTACCAGCTATTGTATTCTAGCCTTAATTTACAAACTTAATTTACTTATTACTCACACTGGTGTCGAAGAGTAGATTGTAAATACGCAAATAAATTTAAACAAATTTGCCAAAACGAAGGAGTTATAATTCTTTCAATCGATCAATATTAATCTCTAAGCAAAAATTAAAATTAAAATCGCGCTTAAAAGCAGTTCAGAACAAATTTAATGTACGCTAGCTAACATAGTTACTTAATATATCGTAACTCTACCATTCACCGTTAACAGTTAGTTATGTAATCCTAGCGAATCATTTAGTGTAAACATAATGCAAGGTGCAAGTAATTGTTTGCTATAATGAATAATTGTTTATCATGAAAACGTCTCGAACGCAACAGAAATCTCAAAATTTATCTGTAGACAAAAGAAACATGACGTCTAAAAAGAAAGGAACAAGAATGAGAAATATGAGGCTAAAAAGCTTCCTGAAAATCAGCTGTAAGCAGATTTTAGCCATTAACCTAGCATCTTCGAAATGGTATCCATGGTAATACGTCGTTCACATCGTTAAAGTGGCGTCTTCGAAGCGTTGTAAAGTGTTCTCGTTAATTATGAATAATATGATTACGCAATTCTTCCCATGGTTTCCCTTTTGTGAGACCCGGCTTCAATACATAGACAACCGGGAACTCGGCAATGATTCACAGAGAGCAGAAGAAGCGCACGAACGAAATTCCGATAATTGAAAATTCAACATGTATGCAAAACAACAATGTAATTTATGCGCTAATCGAATATTTCCATATAGTGAGAGTTATTTAAAACGTACTGCAAAAGATGTTTTACTAATAACGATGAATGACTAATAACAGCTCGCTTAAAATATATAAACAACATGAATATTCAAGTGATAAGATAATAAAATTAGATTCCGATACATTTTTTGTAGTCAAAGGAACCTTCAAAACATCTTTTGTTTAATTTATATCAAGTTGTGCAACAGACCAATGTGTGATTCGTAAAATATTTTAACAGCTGTCTCAAGCCAAACACTCACTATCCTGTTACCGCTAATAAAATTATAAAATACACCATGAAAGAAGAGCAAGCAATATTTTGACGAATCGATCAAAATACGTAACGAAAGAAACAATCCTTAACATTGTTCCCACAGTATTCTATTAAAGGTCGTTACAGAATTCAAGTTAATAAATTCCTTTAACTTACCTGATACCTGTCCTCGTAAAAAATCGATGCGTTCAACAGAGGTCCCACTGAATCATCGTCGGTTTTGTTTGTAATAGTGTATCCTTTCTATGGTATATGCTTGCGTTTTTTCTAAAAATGCACAATTAAGAGCAAAATTTCACTATACACGAGTGAAGACCTGACAGAGCCACTGCGATAGCAGGGAATACGATCAGGTACCATCTGTTTAGACCGACCGAGCGGGTCCGGACGACTGAACGTGCCTCTCGTTGCGCCTTCACCGACAGCCTCGATTCCTACCTTCTCTTTCTCTTTTTCTCTCTCTCCATTGTAGAGTGTATCTCCCTTTCCCTCTATATAAACAGAAATTGTACAGTGACAATTTGTTCTAACGATGATCGATTTTAAATCAATTTATACATAATAAATGACTTTTGATATTACTCTACATGTGTTTATGCGTTTACAATTTTACGTTACGATCTTTCTTGATAAATTGGTATGATACATGAATACCAAAGAATCATTTAAATATTATAATCTCATTGGATTGTCTAAATATATGTAATTTTTGTTTTCAACAAATATTTGAACATATGGACACTCTTGGTTAGATCATTATATTGTTTAATCAGATAGATAATGTCGATTACATCTTCGAATCTATGAATATAGATTTGCTATTATGTCAGTGTAGTTTATTCGTTTGTCGTGTAATAAATTTTATTTAACTTAAAGGACTTTCTATTTGAATCGCTTTTCTTTAATAAATATTCGTCTTAATTATTGAATTTTCAAATTTTAAGATTTCTCAAGTGTAATAAAAAATTTTCGTCAAATAGTCTTTATCATAATTAGATAATGGATATTTGACTCAATTATTTATAATAAATATATTTTGTTCAAAAGTTACAATCTTCGACATGATGTAAAACATAACTATCTTCATTTCCGTTATTCTTTCCTCTATTTATAAGTTATTGTACAGAGTAAAGCTATGCAGCGATGCCTTATAGGCGTGGAATTGACATTGAGCAGGAAAAGGGAATAGTTATCCTTCTTATCCAAGTTGTATGGGGAAAGGCATGTGAGAAAAGATTTGTGACATTTAAATATTTTACTTGATAAATATTTAATAAGTACGCGACATTTGAATTCATATCGAAGATCATTAATATACTGATAAAAAGATATCTATAGATTATAATTATTGAAATTTGATCAGCGGTTGTTACCTTTTTTAATTATTATCACAAATTAAAATTGTTTTTCTTAAAATAGGTACTGGAGTATTTCTCTCTGGAGTATATTAATGGAAATTAATGACACTGTATAAATATATAGATTTTAATCCTTAAAAACGTGAATATTAAGGAGTTTTATTTTCTATACCTTAGACACACATAAACAGAAAAAATAGTTTATTCCTTTTGTAAATATATTTTTGTTACATTTGTACTTGTTCGTATCCGCTTCATGCAAATGTGGGCACCGACACCGACATTGAACGGTTGACATTGAGCACCGGAAACGATCATTAAGCTCAATATCAGCGTACACCACGATCGGCTGTAGAGTGTCACTAACCTCGATAATACAGTGATTATATCTCGCTTGAATACAAAACATTTTACGTATGTATTTTCTAACACGATAGATAGTTGAGCATGTAGATATGTTGAAATTATGCGTTTGATTTGAGTTAGGTTTGAGTTAGGTTTGAGTTAGGTTTAGATTGAATGTAAATGACAATAATAAAACACAAAGTAAACACAAAGTAATGTCATAAAGAAAATTATAAAAATAATCGTTATCACAACTAATATAACTTTTTCTAGCTTGCGTATTTCCTATACTATAATTTACAGTCATGGCAGTTTAGATACTTTACTAGTTTTTTCTGCACCGATCACAATGTATTGATATTTCTGAATTTACCAAGATAACTGTTCGTACAAAGCTTTACGCATCATGGAGTGATGCGGATACATAGTATACGGTATACGCGAGAACACGTATCATTTTATTAGTACTTTCGAGGACACGTATAGTTTAACTGTAAAAGTTAATGTTTCACTGTGAAACGACAACGCAAGCCTCACAGGCTGTAATTTTCGTTTCGCTCCATTGTTCACGAGCAATAAAAAATAATCGTTACCGTGTTACTGGTTCTATATGCACCTTTACAAGAGCAGAGGGTGACGAGCATTTTTCTTTCATTGTTCTGGTTATATATTAGCGTCTTTTCCTTTATCGAAGAGAGCCAGCAGATATTGCTTGCTAAAATCGTATGTATGTATCTATATGATACATATGAAAATCTCTGGTGTCTTAACATTAATAGATAGATATTAGTTATTACTATGACATCGTTTTTACCACGTTTCATAGTTAGAAAAAACACGTCTGATAAAATAGAGATATACCAGAGCGCGGTAGTTCAGTTACATCTGCCATGAATGTTATTTTATGTTGCTATTAGGTAATAATTTTATAATGTAGATAAAGCCCTCATTCATATATTAAGATTTTGCATTATGTGAATTCTTCACGAGAGTAATTAAGTGCCATATACGCAAATATTACGATCTGATAAAATAGTACCACGGTTGCTACATTAATTACAATACAAAAAGATGTGCACTTTATCCGAGTTATGCTATTTTGTTGTTTGATAAATATTCGAAATTCGTTTCGTTACGTGTTTACAGTGCATGAAAGAAGTTGATTTTACCGGAGGATTTATTGTTGGTGAGGTTATTATCAGAAATGGAGCGGTCTTTGAATGCTTTGCATCACATAATCGCATTTCTAACTATCATAAAGTATATTGTAGGATTGAAAATAAAATGCTTTGTGTATTCGTAAATGTTACGGATCTCCTTCCAATCGAAATATAATAACGTTAGTCTATTTCGGTATTGCAAAGGAAATGACACGAACTTAAAGGAAAAAAGGGATAGTAGTATTTAATATTTTCAGTACTTTGAATTAAACAAAGTCGAATGAACAGGGATTTTTCAATTTTACGCTTTTCTGAAAATATACATATATAATTGCTCATATATATATACAATCATTAATAGCTGAAAATAGTAAAATTTGTTTCAAACTACTTATAAACAGATATAATTTAAGAAAACGTATTCAGTTTTAATTGTTCATCAAAATTTATTTGAAGAATCGGAGGATATAACGAACTTCTGCGCGCGGGCATGCAAGGCACATGACAAGATATTACATATCTATATATACATATGTACGTGGATGGGTTTTTGAATTATTGCAGCAAGTTTTACAGAAAACTTGACGTGACGATGGTAAACAAAACTACCGATATTACCGACCGAGCGACAGGATCTCTCTGTCTGAGTCGAGTGAGCATTCTAAACAATTGTAATACGCGGTGCGCGATTCGTATCCTAGGCTCGATGAGTGTTGAGAGTTGAGAGGGCCTTGATCGAGCTGTGATAGGTTTCTTTCCGAAAACATTAGCGCCGAAGTAAATGTATCGCAGAAACAACGAACTACGTTGAGTACGATAGTGTTACGCATAACGTATAGAGGCTTGTTTTTAACTGTGTTTAATACAAGTGTAATAAAAACAGATAATACTAGTGGAACAAAATAACGACGTTCGTAAAGATTGGCCATCTTGAAAAGATATGTCATATTTGTTAAAACGTCAACAATATAGTGTGTATTGTTCAATACATGCCGCCAGATTGCTTTAACTACGGTTGACTACACACCTAATCATCGGAAGTAAAGGCGACACGGTGGCGTATTTGACACGCGGACGTAATCGTAAAAGAAGCACAGCTTCGTCAAATAATGAATCGCACTGACGGATTGGTACAACGACGACGTGTTGTTAACAGCAGTAGTGGTAGTGGTCTAGGCCAGGATGGATCTAATGATATTAGCAATAATGATAAATTATCTGGCCATGGCACGGATACAGACTGTACCATGCAAAAAGATCTTAATTCAAATCCCAAGATCGACGAATCCCAAGATTCTGATAAGGAAACCAGATTGACACTCATGGAGGAAGTTTTATTACTTGGCCTGAAAGACAAGGAGGTTTGTTGACATTATTTTCAGCTGTAGTTGATTTCTTTGCTGTCATGCATAGTAAAATGTATTATGAATCAATACCTGAGTTTTAAAACATATATTTTCTCACAGGGTTACACATCATTTTGGAATGATTGCATAAGTTCCGGGTTACGTGGTTGTATTTTGGCAGAACTTGGATTTCGTGGTCGAGTAGAATTAGAAAAAGCTGGTATGCGCAAAAAGGGACTATTGGTGAGAAAACTTCTATTGAAAAATGATGCTCCTACAGGAGATGTTCTGTTAGACGAAGCTCTAAAACACCTAAAAGAAACTGATCCACCTGAAACTGTTCCTAGTTGGATTGAATATCTCAGTGGTTAGTTAAGCATGAAAATATATTTATTTGATAACAAATTTTTTATAATACACTCCTATAATATTTTATATATCTTTCCTTATTTAGGAGAAACATGGAATCCACTCAAATTAAGATATCAGTTGAAAAATGTTAGAGAAAGATTAGCTAAAAATCTTGTTGAGAAAGGAGTTTTGACAACTGAAAAACAGAATTTCTTACTCTTCGATATGACAACTCATCCTCTTACTGATAATCTTGCCAAAAGTCGACTTGTAAAAAAGGTAAATTCTATGTTCTTTTTGTATTATTTTTGTTTACTCATTATATCTTTAATTTAAGTTTCAGTTTTAGTTACTCATCATATCTTTGGTGCGTTCATTATATTTAAGTGAAAGTAATATCTTATTACCTATATATAAATTTATATACACATAAAAGTGTAAACATGATTAGATTGTATGAATCTTGTTTAAAAGATTGTTGAAATTAAAAAATTATAATGACAGGGAAATTATATATAAAAAATGTATTTTTTATATCTCTCAGATTCAAGAAGCCGTGTTAAGCCGCTGGGTCAATGATGCTGGCCGTATGGATAGGCGAACATTAGCTTTAGTTATTTTAGCTCATGCAGCTGATGTATTAGAAAATGCGTTTGCACCTCTCTCAGATGACGACTATGAACTAGCGATGCGACGAGTGCGAACACTATTGGACCTTGACTTTGAAGCAGAAGCTGCTAAACCTAATGCTAATCCAGTCCTTTGGGCAGTATTTGCTGCATTCACTAAGTAACAATTCTTTCACAAATTACAAGTGTATAAAGCAAATATTGGATACTAGTATGAATACTTGGGACTATCAAATTTACAGAAATTTTTGTTGCAATCTGAAATGGAGTAGCTGCAAGTGTTATTAATGATCATATAATTCAGACCAAATACCTTGAACCCAACTGTGTAAAGCAGACTTAGAATATCAGTCATTTCCATTACTGTTATTTAATACATTTGATAGCTGAATTATGAATATTCATATTTAAATATTATAAAGAGAAAAAAAAGAATAACAAAATTTAAAGTGTGAATGAGTACTTTGCGTGTGGGGTAGTGCCATGTCAGCTCAGGAACAAAAGATTGCACTGTGCTGAATTTTGTCCCATATCTTCTCTGTGTCTATTATCTGAACATGAACTGCAAATACATATGTTTACAGACGCGACAATTATATGGCAGACATTTAATGTTGGATCAAATGTCACATTTCTGATAGTTGTCTAAATGTGAAAGCAATGAAAGTAATTCTTTGCACAGTGGTGACAAATTTTTATCGTTTCTTTACGTCTTCTTTATAGAAAACTGGATTATAGTAGGTTTATACTTCCAAAATCTGTTTTTATTTTTTTTAAACTAGTGTATATTTATAGTTTCACTAGGTGGCAGTAAAGTACTCAGATGTCAAAAATAGTTTATGAAAGTCATTTCTATCCAACTTAAATCTTTCTCGATGCATCGCTATGATCTATGATGAAATGTAACGCGGGAATAGTTGAAGGTAGCAAACGAATATGTCAAAGCTGTTATGTTCTTAATTAATATGCGATACGCTCGTATGTTCGCGATAAATTTTGTTATTAATTTATCGTATATATGTTACTATTGTTAACATTATACGATGTGATATGATACTATGTAAGTAGAAAAAATATAAAATGGGGACTGTTTGTTATAATTATTATATCAAGGCAAACAAAGTTAAAGACGAATAAGGGATTTTCAAGAATCATAATTGTTACCAATTTTAGTATCATATACTATTGTCTTTTACAAATCTTTAAATGTGTATAGGGTGATCAAGAAATATTTAATCTTTCTTTGAAATGTTTGTACAATCGAAACAATTTATTTATCGGACATTTAAATATTTTCTAGCAACTTTTGAATGATCAATGTATGAAAAACAATTCAATTATTTCACTTTTTCATCTATTTTTTCATACATCGTAAATATGCCTTAGATTAATAAAATCGTAAACTTGTGCAATTGCTTAATATTCGGTCTCAAATCTTCGTTCATTACGAAAATTGAATATTTATAATAAGTTTAGTATGTATTTAACAATGGCATTTCTGAGTATTTAGTTCACAAATTATATTTGTGGAAATATATTGATCTTTTAAATGGAAGGTATATTGTTATTTTTGACAATATTTAAGATGATCATATTGATTTGAATATATAAGTTTTATATTATTACCTTTTATTTAAAAACTATAAAAATTTTAGGTTCATATATTTTAAATACACATAAGAGTTTCAGTATCTGCATTAGAACAGATTAAACAGTTTCAAATGTATTTGTACCTTTTATGGTTATAATAGTAGTTGAAAATTTCGTACTAGTAGGATTAGAACTTTACCATTAATTTAACTAATTTAATAATAGATGTTTTTAGTTTAAAGCAGCATGTTATGTTATCTTTGTTTGATTAATATTTCTTGGAACATCCTGTATGTATTCAACTGAATTTGTTTATAATTTTGAGGGGTTCCCTACATAAATTTATATAACAAAATTATTTTATGTGTTTAGATAATATGTATTATAGAACAATAAACTTATTTTTGTTTATACATACATATATTGACATACATTTTGGAAATAATAAATAAGAGCAAAAGAAATAGATATTCTAAAATCTTTTAATATTGCTGCCTTAGTACTATAAAATTATAAACATATATAGATTTCTTTATGTTATTGCAATATTGGAATACTATTATACTGCATCTCAAATAACATAAATATTTATTGAAAGAGATTTAAGAAGTATGAGCTATTGTTAAATTTCTTGTAATACAGCAAAATAGTCAATAAATATCATAATTTTATACCTGTATATTATTAAAGAATTTGTTTCAAAAGATAATTTAAATTGTCTTAAAAAAGAGCTTGCTGGACAAACGCATTTCATAAATATTAAGCATTTTTAGCAGTTATTATTACAATGTTACTGATAGTAAAGTAATTAATTTCTATAAATTCAAATTTATGTTATTCATGAATATTACATATTGATGGGTACATGCAAATTAAAATACTTATTTTTTAATTATTACGAGTTCTACTGCCACTTGGTGAGATGTTTGCAAGTTCTTTTAATTCTAGAGTATGGTGCTACATATAAATATTTGGAGTATATATTCACTAAAAATTTCAAGTCTAATACTTTATATTGTTATTATCCTTTTTTTTAAATTTAAGATAAGAGGAATAGAATAGAGATATTCTTTTAATTCCAAGGACACATGTTACAATTAGTACTTTCATCATATCAAATTAGATATAATTACAACAATCTAATATATGTTTATTTTAACTACCAAAAGCTAGTATTTTATATTAGCTATTATAATATAACATTATGGATGTATTAATATTTTGTGAAAATTATTTTTGTAGGAATGATATTTGATATTTTTGATTCATCATTTTCTTTTGTTGTATATAAATATACTTATATTAATATACCTTTCCAAATACATTTATATATCACATGACTGTAAAAATTATATACTTTTACGGTTGAAACGTGTCACTCATTGTGTTATGTATATTTTATTAAAAAAAATGTTTTAGAGTGAATTGTATTTGATAAAGAATACATTCCTTATTCTAATACTATTTTATCATAACCAATATTTTGTATAATTTGGTTTTAATAAATGATAGTACGAAAGCGTATATTTTTCAATATAAATTTATAATATGGATTGGTATATTAAAACATGCATTTGGAATTGTATTAAATGATACAGATTAATTGTATACTATTATTAGTATATCATTAATATATATAATGATAATAAAGTAATTATTTATTATTTAAGTATTTATAGAAATGAGATATATATACAAGTATAGGATAAAATAACATAACATATAAGAAACATAAAAATCAATGTTTATTATTTACATGGATTTTGAAAAATTTTAACTGAAGATAAAAAAACATGAATAAGGTTTTGAAATAGAATTCGCAAAATTTTATTTTATGTTCTATATTTATGTGTGTACAGTATTTTATCTATAATTAAATCATTTATTTTGGAAAAATAGTTTGTAGTATGAAAATTTCAATTACAAAACTAATATTATAATACAAAATATAATACATATTTAGAAATTTGTATGAAAAATTCAAAAAGACAATTACTAAAGATATAATTACTGAAATATAATTATAGAGTAGCTTTTGATAATTATTTTCATAGCTTGCATCACATACTTATTATACAATTTAAATAATCATTAATCATATATGTGTTCATTAACTGCTATAATAATTGGATTATATATGTAATTTTTGTAGTTGGAAATTGATAAACTATACATAATATATACAATTAATTCTGTACACTGAATATACAATGGATGAAATGCATCAGAATTGTGAATAGTACACATTTAATACAAAATATATGCAGCAGCACATAGAAATTTGTTCATAGTTCAATGTTTCTGATATCTCATGATTCATAAAATTTTAACATGTTTTGTTAGAACATTGACAAGTTCCAGCTATTGTAGTTTGGATAAGTCCATATTGCCCTGTAAACATCCAACTTTCATCTTCCTTAAATAATTCTTCTGCTACACCTGGCACTAAACCAACACATACATCAGATTTTACAGTTCTCAAACTTAAGATATTTGTTGGATGAAACCCTCTTAATGATTGTCTAAATTCTGTTGTATATTCCCAATTTATATCACCTAGTAATTTCCTATAATTTAGGTCACCTTTGAATATTGCTAATTTAGCTTCCGATAATTTAGCATATAATTTTGGGTCACGTTTTTTCATCTCTGCAAAATCATAAGGACTTGTCCAATATAGTTCTACCTAAATAAGATATGGAAGATATTAATATTTTGTAATAATTATTTTTTTAAATTAACGGAAAGAAAAGAAACAGATTACCTCAATAGACCATACATTATTCTTCAGATAGTTAGCTAATTCTTGTATACTTTCATTTGGTGAATTTTCCATGTATGTTAGAGTCCACTGAAAATCATTTGCTGTTGTGTCACTGACATACCATGGATAACGTTTTACATAAAACCTGATTTTTCCAGCAAGTTTACTTGCAATTAAGAATGCTGCTAAGCATAAATCAGTAAAAAATTCATAACCAGCATTATCAAGTATTATATCTACAATATTTGTATCATCACTGTCTTTGTTCCTTAATAAATTCCAAACGAATTCTAAATTGTTTACAAGAATGTCTTTATCTAATGTCTTTAATATTTCTATAGGATTAGTACTTTGACTAACTTCTGCTCCTGCGCTTAAAGATAAATCACATCTACAAAGAACATATTATGGTAAATTTGATGACAGAATTACATGCATAAAATTAAGATAGCAAATGTAGTGAAAGAAATAAAGCATACTTGTTACCCCAAAGATTTGATTTAAGAAGTTTAAAAAGTTCGTCTTTGGTTTCGACTATCGATAGATTTTCTACTTTATGTATGAGGTTCACAGTATAAGTAGAAAGTGCTTCTATGCTAGCCAGTGAATTTGTAAATGCACTCTGTTTCTGTTGTTCGAAAGGATCATAGTTTTTCATAGATTTCCTGAAAATAAAAAAGTTCACATATTTATATTACATACTATCGATTATTAATTTTTCATAGAACTTACAGGAGAGCAAATTCTTGAGCAAGTGCTCGATACATATAGCATTCGCAATATAGCCAAGAAGTATTGAACCATGTTGGTGTTCCCTCCTCTATTTCAGTTCTTTTTATTAGATATTTATTCCATTCTTCAGCATCATTGTCTTTAATATCAGGTAGCAATTGCAGAGGTTTTAAAGTTTTATTTGTTGCTATTTCATTTTTTAATTTACTGATAAATCCTGTTATTTGTTTAATTTCTTCTGTGGCGTTCTAAACAGTTTAAAAG
This sequence comes from Bombus fervidus, assembly GCF_041682495.2. Classification (NCBI taxonomy): domain Eukaryota; kingdom Metazoa; phylum Arthropoda; class Insecta; order Hymenoptera; family Apidae; genus Bombus; species Bombus fervidus. The sequence continues at coordinate 4,633,679 of NC_091523.1, read as the reverse complement.
TTATAGATGTTATACATAAGTCACTAGACTCTATCAAATGAATCTTCAAATGTGTATTTTACCTCTCCATATATTTCAGCAATATTTTCTTTGTTACGACTGAGAGTATCAATTATTTTTGTTAAAATTACTGGTAATCTATCTTTAATTGTTATATAAGCAAAGCTCCTGTAAGAAACATAAGAAGATATTAATAAACAATGGGTACATAAATTTCAGAATATTTTTATTCCTTTAAAGGTTAAATAGAAGTAAAAAATTTGTTCTACCTTTTATAAATTCCTGATAAACATACTCCAAAGGGTGTCTGTATATCTTGTAGGTCTCGAATGTCTACGGAATTTGATCTTTGGGTCATGATATCACTATTCAAATTTGCTATTACTATTAGACTGCAATAGATCACAATCAGCTGTGGCTACAGAGTGAACCCTGAAATGAATAGATACGAACGAATACCAACGATATCTCATATTTCTTCACAATTTTTATTACGTAACTGAATAAATAAAGATTGTTGTATACCTCGTGCTTTTATTTCTTTCAATCTTTGGTACGGCTATCGTTTCTTTTTTTGATATATTCTACAGAAACTAGACTATGATCAGCAGAGAACGAACGAAGTGTTACTATATAATTATAAGCACGTGCAGTGCGCGTGCGTATGTGTTGCGGAATACTGTTTCATCATCATTCATATACACATGCATACATATGCACGTACCTCGAAAACGAGCAACGAGCGCGTAAATTGTTCCGTATTTGATAACACGCAAGCAGCATAATTTATAACGTGAATCGTAAACTGATCATAATTCATAACAGTTCATATGTATATCTCAAACAATAGAAATACCGATATTTAATTTGAATTAAAATATTTAATTCTTAACATTATTGATATTTCGTAGAATTAATGATCAATTATTTCTTTTTTATTCTAGTATATTTTGGTAATTCTTTTTATTCTGATACGATACAATAGGTATTGTTCCCAAAATACTAAATTGCATTTTTATGTCATAAAACTAAGATATACCTACGCATTCTTAATATTTATGAATATATATGTATATATATACATATATTTGGTATACATATGAAGAACTAATTATATATTAGAATATATAGTAATTACATATAATATGAAAAGGAGATTCACATACAGATCATTATTTGGCTATTGATTAATTAATTTCAATAACAAATAGTCAAGTTGTTACGCAATTTAATGGCAAATTTAAATTTGATTTATCTAGTATCAGCAAAAGTTTAAGTATCCACTGAGCTATGTAACCTCGCATAAGAAGCAGAAAGCGACGGAATATAAATTACACCTTTGGAATCCATGAATAAATGTATTCCTCGTAGTGTGCAAGTTTATCAGGACAAAATGTAAAAATAGAGAGTAATAAGATAATGTATCGTATGATGCTCATATAAATAAACAATCTTATCCAGATTTCTAAAAGTAGCTTCGGAGTTTGTTGTATATTGAATCTCATTTTTGATGGGGTCCCAAGATGATTTTATTCATACAATATTTCACTTGGAGATCTATTGCGTCTGTTACCGATTGTCTATCTTCTGATTAATTGTACAGACTTACGCTAGATTGCGTGTCTCTGTTAATTCTCATATTGTCATAAAAAGTACGTGATTGTTAGTTTAATTTGTTTAAACATAACGTATCGTCAAATAAAACAGAATGTAATTTAAATTAAGCGTTTAATGCGGAAGATATTACGTTGAAGTACTAGAAGTTTATTATGTAGTTAAACATGCCCGCGTTGTATATTTGTCAAGAGGTTCCGTTAAGAAATGAAATTTCTTTCTTGTAAAAATCACTTGCAGCTAACTTCCTCTGCTTCCTGCAATAGTTTCTTGATTCTGGTTATTAAGCATTAGTATGTGAAATTCATGGATCCAATTCTAAGGTTAATCTTTGCCCTCGCTGCTCTTCGACATGCCATATTATAATGGTAACACGCGAATCTGCATTTTAAGCTGTTCTGTAACGATCTACGAGGTTGCATTAGCGTCAGTTGTTCCTGCAGTTTTGTTGAAGTTCAGTTGGCAGGTAGAAATTGATAGCAAAAAAGACATCAGACGAAGAAGTTCGAAATTATTTCGTCTTCTTGCATCCAACTCGGTTTTTGCTTTCTCCTAGGAAACAACAAACTAGGACGATAATTCAGCTACAGATGTTTGAGACTTTATGAAATTTAATATTAAGCTGAGCTCAAACAATTGAGCTGGCGTTGTCTCCAGTGGTTTTATAATATCACGGGAAGCACTATTGCCGTTTTTAAACTGTTGATGATTCATCAGATTCAAAACGAAAAACTTTATTTTATAGAATTTGTTATTTTTATAAAAAAATCACATAATCTATAAAATTATAAAAATTCGAAATTAAAAAATTTTTTTAGACTAAAATATTTTTTTATAAAACTTTTTTAAAAATTTCTATCATAAAAAATATAATATTATCCAATAAACGTTACGAAATCTCGGAAGAAAAATCCAGTCGATCATGATAGTCGGGTTCGTACCGAAACAATCGATAGGCCGCATAGTAACAGTAATTTGCCGCGTTGTATTCCTTCGAATGAAATCCGTGTTGGCGATATCCCGATCCTACTTCGGTTGTCCTCCTTCCACCTTTGGGTTCTGGAAGCAATGTTGCTAATTACTACATACCACCGAATGCGGCATAACCCGCGACCCATGAATTCCACTAGCCTGGCCGACGCTATACAGTCAGGCGAGTCAGTTTTCGTCCGTATAATCCGTGGAAATTGCGGTTTCCTATGAGCGCAGAACGAACTGATAATATGCTTCTGAGCGGTGTCGGCTAGTTCGTCTTGCATTCTCCGACATTTTCGAGTTAAAATCCGTGTTCGAATATGTGCGAACCTAAATTCATCCGATGCCAACACGGGTCAAATTTTATTGCCTCGCGCGATGTTCTCCTGAATCGAGTTGCGCTTTGTTTTAGTGGTGGCTAAACGGCGTGCCTCGATTGTAAATTGTTGGATTTTCTTTTATATCTGTGTTTATAGAATTCTGTATTTAGACCCTATATTTAGAGCTTCTATGTTAGAGATACAGATATTGGTTTATATAAATAATAGAATTTTTTTTAAATATACATTTTTATAAGTTTAATGTGTATCTTTAAGCAATTTTACTTTTTAGGTAATTCTTCCACATATATTAAGAGATGCGCTAGCCATGTTATGACATGATATACATATACAAAGCTGTCTATTTAATTTATAAAATTAAAGTATCTAAGTATAAGAACTTGTAAATTGTAAGGAACGGTAAATTGATGGCATTGGGAGAAGTTCATGCTCTATAAAATAATGTTTAATGAAGGGTGAAAAAAAATAACCGTGGGGAGTTGTCTTACCGGTATGATGTACCAATTTGGTATTCATATTAATCCCGATAATAACTAAAAGTTCGCGGCAATTCTGAATGATCCTTGTCGAGCGAAAAATCAGTACGAGCTGTCGACCAGACAATGTGGAATTAATTATAATTAACTGCCATTCACAAAAGTTCTGCGAGCATTTGTGCAGTCCTACTACAGCGTTATAATGAACTTGCCAGTTCCCATCATTTACATTCTCTTGTACTCGGTCTGAAAAGCTCCACCTAATCGTAATGCTGTGGTGCCTCGAGAAATGTCAAAGAACTTGTTTAAATTAATTAGTATGTTATCGAGCAAGGTATAACTTCAAGGATACATCTTTTTCTCCACTGTGATCCAATTCACGATATATTTTAACCCTCGTTTTTTGAGATACATCCTGGAAGGTGAGAATGTCAATGAGGATTTTTTTATGTGATCGTTGGCGAATTGTATGCACCTTATACATAGTGTGCCGAGTAGGTAGGTAGATACTCTAGGGATGTTGTTCACGTTCTTGACTTGAAACACTGATCTGCAACACCATAGCACCTCCTTGAAATCTGATGTTCCTGTGGTTTTACGATACGTCGATTGCTATTGTACAATAGAGGAAAACTACATATTTTTCGAGTTCTAAATGGAATTTGGAAATCTTTTATTTTAGAAGTAATTGAACGAAGGAGGATTAAGATACATTCGTATGCGTCTATTAAATTTAATTTTCGTATTTTCGTATTTTCGAATTATCTAAAAAGAATTTTCGAAATATTTTTAAAATATTGGTTTTTTCGATGTTCACTTTAATATAACAAATTACTAAAAATATTTTAGTAATAATATTGTAATATTTCCTTCAGTGATTGAAAATTAAAAGATATTAAGTCATCTACGCTGTCGGACTAGAAAATCGCAAATTGTTTCGACAAACTAAGCGAATAGAAGGGTATTTGTATTTCGCGAATACTATACACTCATAAAATTTAGATTCTGGTTGCTTAACACTGCACATAACTCCTAAATATAAAGGACTTCGCTAATTGACGACCAGTCTGCCTTCTAACAAGATTATCCGTGACGTTTTACGCTGTTCATTTCCGAAATTACTGCTAGCCATCTGGTTCACGTATTTACGATGTTCCTGCAGTGACGTTAGCCGCGATGTTCTACCACATTAATCGAGTTCATACGCGAAAAGAAAAAGGCGAAAGAAGAAAATTTAGCAGCTGGTAATGGAGGAAACGACACTTCTGTTAGTTGCTCGATTGCTTATTTGGTTTACTACGTTTTTGGTTTTCCGGGTACTGTATTTCTCTTTTCTCGCTATCGTAAAAGTTGATTATTACGTGGGATATTACACGAGGATAATTTTGTCAGGTAATATCCTTTATTCCTTGCGTTATTAAAATATTCTGGTTGCGTTATTTGCTTCCTTTTATGAGTACAACATTTTATAAATGTTAGATCTTTATTCTATATTCTTTAAGCAAGAACAAGATTCTTTCTGAAATTGTTAAGACAACTTTTCACAGAATATTACTGAGCTGAATTTAATATATATTGAAGTAAGAATGCAATAATATAAAGCATATAAAACGATTCTCAAAGGAATAGTACTGAATAATAAAGAAATTTAAGTTTCGTGGAGTATTTTTATCAGTTCCGATAAGTAGTACGTTGAAATTGTTAACGATGACCGACACGGCGCAACCTTGCCTTTCTGCTTTTTCCTTGCTCACTTTTCTTCAAAACTCTCAATCTTCTACGATCAGAAAACTTCAGAATATCGTAAGATTGAAACAAACTTACCGTAGGAAGAAACATAAACGGTATTCAGGTTGAAAGAAACGGCGTTAACTTTTACTACCTTTTAAACGAGAAAAATTACTTTCCTTGAAACAACACGCTCGGCCATTCATTGTAAAAATGTATCCGGTAATTTATGTAGAAAAAACATTATTTCGAAATTAATATTTGTAGTTTTATATAGACATTTAAGAGATACGGTTTGGATGCGATTAGATATTTTATATGTATACAGAAAGGAAGCATATTTTTTCAAGTTAATTTAGTTGATTCGGATATTTATGTTTCTTTGAAGGTATTTAATCAATCATTTGCATATGGTTCACGCTTCTCAACTTCTATAAAATTTTGGAAATGTCATTACACGTAAAAGTCGTTATAATATCTCATTTTCACATTCACTACATTCTTGCTTTAATTAAGGAAGAGGACTTCTTGTTTTGCGATATCGGTTGTTTTCCGAACATTATACAATCATTCCTCGGTTGTTCTACAAAGGGATTATGCGAATTTCTCCGATCTTGGAATTCCCAAACGCGGAGAGGTCGACTTTAGCTATTCTTCGAACGACTCGTTCTTTCCGCCATTCTTTAAAAGTTCGACGTTTGTCTCGATTCCGTTCCTTTTTCTTTCGACTCTCTATCCGTATCTTTTTTCAGTGCTCCCCTTCAAGATGTCCAGATGAACTCTCGAAATTTCCGGAGTTTTCCGTACGAGGAAGAGTCGGTTCCGCACTTCTAATTCTGCCGAATTAAACTCGCCTTTGGAAGTCGAATTCGTTCTAATTGCAACTGCGGTTCGCTGCGAATAGTGCCAAAACGAACTCTGACGTATACTGCTTTAACAAAGTCGGACGTATGATCGACGTCTAATATAGAATTTTTTATGATGTAACTGTCTGTGAAGAAAAGGAGAAACTGAAAAATTGTAAGATAATCCTTGGTAATTGCAGAGTCTTTTACTAATGAGGCAGATACATGACTGTATGTAATTATATTCACAAACGATTTAAAAACATTTTTTGATATACATACTTCATAAATTGATATAAACGGCTATGGAAATTATAGTACGAACGCAAACGTAAAGTCGCTGATTGCTTTACAAAGTGAGATAAGGATAATGGTAACAATAAAAACCTTGTAGAGCTCGTAAACAGCTGAGGGACGATGGTAAATGCGAAAGCCTCAATGGAATCAACGTTACTGTTTGGACTACCAATTGCATGATTTCGTTCCGTAAATTACTTAAATTACATCCTCTCCACGTTTTTTTAAGACTACTGAAAATATCGTGGCGAATAAAGGGACAATTTTGCTATTTTAAATTTTGTTAAGACTGCATTGTTTCAATTATCTTACAACTTGAAAATATGATTCACGTGAAATTTTAGATGCTTTAAAATATTATTGGTTGTTCTTAAGCCGATAAACCAGTGTATTCAGCTATGTTGAATGTAAGAGGACGAAATCGCATAGGAACTCCATTCATGAAAAGTTGAGCTCTAAGACAATAAAAGATGCTCCTTAGCGGCCATGCAATTAATCTAAATGGCGGGGTCAATTAGAAGATAGCGCGCTAAAAGACGTAGTTAACCATTTGTCCGCTAATTAGACGCAACATCGATGCTTGTAGACCGCCAGATAGGGACACGCGAGGGTAAAAATGTTCGGGCCGAGGATCACGAAAGGTAAAAGAGTAGCGTGTATCGTGAAACGGAAACGCGCGGCATACAGGGTGGCGAACTGGCACAGGTTGTGTGCGAAATAATAGGGTAATTGTTATGCTACGGCACGGTAAGTGGAGGATCAGAGCCAGGTCTACCCGATAAGACACGACCTCCGAGGATACTTAACGAACTTAACTTTCCGGACCGTATGGGCATCTGCTTTTCGGAAGTACGGCCCCCACCGTTTTACCGTGCTTTCATCCTGAACGAAAGATGTCGTTTCAAGAGATAATCTTTAATAAACAAATGGACCTCGACAAGCAGGTTCGCGGCGCGTCTGTGCCGTACCGCGACAAAATCTTTTCCAGATGGCACGATCTACGGATAAGGTTGTTCGAACATTGCGTTTTGATTTGTTCTCTTGTTTTTCCGATTTTTTTTAAATTGTTAAATATGTGGATTGTAAAAGAAATTTCTGGGATATGATACTGTATAATTTAAAATAATTGAATTGTTTAATCAAAATCAATAAGATATACAAAACTTTTGACATTTTGATATTATGTTTCGTAATGTTCCCGAACTAATTAGATTTATATTTGTGAAGTAAGTAAAGATTACTAATTGTTGGCGAAGATTATTTGGAGTATTAATCATGGAACAAGTTCTAACAAGCTTTTAGAGTTGGAAATTAAGAAATTTTTTTCCTTTGGAGGGATTATCTACGGATTCAAAGACAGTTGACAGATTCGTCGTAGTTCTTCTTTAATAAAAGTACGAGCTTAATCAGAATCCTGATAAAACTGCTTGCAGAATAATAGCAAATTCTTATTATACTTGCTCCAGAGTTCTTTACTTTCGTGGTATTGTAAGAAAATACTTTGTATAAATTTTTATTACAATATACAATCTGTTCCTTAAATCTTAATTGTAACTTGAAAAGATTAGAAGTACATTTAGACTTATGAGTTGCGAGGGATTCATCGATAAGATAATTCTTTTGAGAATCGTATTATCTTGCTTATATTACCACAATTTATATTGTTGTAGTCGGTGTTGTAGTCGGTGACATGATAAAACCATGTTGAGATGTTCTATGAAATATAATGAAAGATATAGTGCATCTAGTTCTTTTTATCTGTACCTCACTTCTATTTTACTTTTTTGTGTTTTGTATGTAGAAAGGTGGTTTAGCATTTTTAAAAGCAAAACCCCACATACTCTTATACTGTACAGGTATGCTGTTATGATTATTCATGCTTCTTTTTGTTGTTGTTTTTTATGCTATTAATATGTGTTTCAATCATATATGTATGTCGGAATTATTATTATTTTATTTCAAATGAAATTATATGAGCATTTTTTTAACATAATCGTATGTCAAGGATTTAAATAATACCTTTAATTTATATTTGTACATATTACTTGCGTAGAACATTGACATCAATCTTACTCGGGAAATCATTTTCTCTATGTAGATTTTACCGATGAAGAGTGCGAAATTGTGAATACTGCGCATGTATAGGCGTTCAAAATGTGTACGAGCATCCACGACATCAATCTTCCTAAGATAGTTATTTTTGGTATTTAGGCGTTATCAGTGAAGTGTGAACAGTGGATAAGATGTATATGCAGGATATAGAATATTTTTACTACATGCTGTGGTTTGTTGAACGTATATTCAAAAAATTTTTAACACCATTTCAGAGAATTATTTTTTCTTGACACTTCTAAATTATTTTACGAAATAGCAAAAAATTACAGAGTAATTTGGGTTATTGCGGTGACAAGCACTGGAATTTTTCTTCCTGGAAAAGCTGTTTCGAGCGAATCAAATGTTCGCGAGTAATTTGCGCTTCATTTCCTGTTTTCTGTACTCAGACCAGGTAGTAGCAGCTATTGCCAAAGCAAAATAGTTTCTTGGCAAATTGAAACAGGTACTGCCTTGCCGAAAACACTGGGTACACAAGTTGTATTTACTATTTGTAGCTTACCAAGTCTCAGATAAACACGCAAGTCTATTTCGACTTGCAGATTTGCCCGGTCTCAATGGCAACCAATTGCTTGTCGGCTGAAAAGTACCAAAAACAACATAAAATAATCGTATTTTTCTTCAAGGGAAAATTTTTACGCATCTTCTCGCTACCCATTTTTGTTTTCGAACAATCGATAAAAGTCGTTGACTTTATACGGATATACAGATTGGAAATGAAAGAAGGAAATACTAAAATAAAGCGAGATAATTTTCTTAACTTGTAATTCCGTACCGCTATTCAAAGTTATTGAAAATTATATAATAAAAGAAAATAGGTAACGACAAAAGATGAGAAAGAAATATTTCGCAATTTATGAACTCAGTTGCAATTGGGATTATTTATATTCGCTTTAAACTCTGTCCTATATATAGAAGGAGCATTTGAAACACAAGGCCGAATACATGTGTTCTCTCGGCCGGGAGGGAACGGAGCTGGCCTATAATTTAATTGGAATTTAATTTAATTGGAATTTAATTTAATTGAAATCGCTCGTACGCAGCCGGCAAAATGGTTTCACGTATAAAATACGCGGTACGGGCCGTTAAAAGTATCCGACGAAATTTTTGCGAATGTCATACACTGGGAATGTCCGCCGCGATTTTCATGAATTTTCCATATTGCGATGCTCCCACGTAGTTACTGATATTATGGCAAGCGATATCCAGTGCAGATACGTCGGTGTGAATATTTTCTTTCTCGTGTATGCATTTTTTTTGTTCGATTTTTCTTTCTTCCCATTAAATTTATATCGTAGTGTGAGCGCATATCAATTGTATTGTTCCATGTAAAAATAACGCTTTATTTTCATCGAAGCAAAAGTTATATAGGTTTGCGTGTTCCGCGTATATCAACCACTTACGCGTATCGTAATATACGTGTATACTTTGTATTTTTGTTTTATCTTATAATGCTGCTCTCTTTCTCTCTTAAATCGTAAAACTTTATTTTGCTATTCCTCTGTATTAAGTCTGTTTCGATGATGGAATTATAGCGAGGATTATGTTCATTGTTCGCAAAATGCTGTTTTTACCATAGATTAAATATTTTTATCGCGAATTATAATTTTTTTTTAATTTCCAGATATTCAGGTGTTCTCCCTGTCACAGAAACTTATCAATCGTTTTTAAAATCATCGAGAGTACGTTTTCATCGAAAAACTCGCTGAAAAGCATTGTATGCGTTAAACGCTGCCACTGAAATATTCAAGAGCTTCGCTATCAAGTTTCAGGACCTTCCGTCATTAAGACTTTGCCTAACGAAGCGAGAAGTACGAAACCTCGAGGTACACGTAAGGCGTAACTTCTCGGAGGGTCTCTAGTAAAAATGCAAATCTATTTCTGCGTCCGTTAGTTTACTTTCCTCGGTCATGGGTAATTGCCCAACGTCCACAGCCTACGGGCTTTCCTTCGGAAGATGCAATTCCCGGAGTTTAAAACCGACCAACTATTTCACTCTCCTTTCCCAGTCTATCTTCTTCGCTCTCTATCTTTCTGCCAGCCAGCAATAACAGTAATCAGGATACAGGATTAAAAGGAATGAGAAGCGGCTGTGCCGAGTGAATTGAAATTTTTCCGGTGGGTAGGAAAAAAAGAGGATAGAATTGAGTTAGAACGACTAATGGACAAACGTCTTTCTTTTGCATTGACGACGATTTATCTCCTAGTTGTCGTACGTTTTTATTTCGTGGATCGTTGTGCGATTCGTATTAGTAATTACTCGCATGTTTCTATCACTCTATTTTAATATTACCAATAGACAGAAATGATCAATGTCGTAAATTATTACACGCATTCCACATTTCGTGTCAACCTTTGATACAGAAAATCAAAAGTACACACTTTACGAGGAAGCTCGCAGCACCGTTCAAGCACAATCATTTACGCGCATGAATGGTTTACCGCTTTCTGCATTGTGATTATTGCACATTTAGTCGTATATGTGCACACGTTAATGCGAGCATTCTCTCGTTCTCCTGATTCGCGAACGGAATTCAGGGTTTGGTATACAAATAGCAGCAATTTCAACGCAACAACTCCGTAGGACTTTCACGCCGACTTCTGGAAACATTTGCACTCAACTGCGAGGGAAATCAAGTAAACCGTTTTGCGGATCGACGGGTCTCTTCCGGTTGAGAATGTGTTCATCCCACAAGAACTCTATTTTTCGGTTTTACTGGCTAGGAATGAATACACGTGCCGTTGGTCGGATTTTTTCATTGAAATGAAATTTGTTCAATTAGTTGATAAATATAAAGCTATAGATCACAAGTATGTATTTATTTGGGAAATCGAAAAATAAACGCCGAAGAGTTTTCAGAACGATCGAGTCGTAAAGAAGTTCTTAGGAGATTTGTTTTCCTTCGCTGTAAAGGTACTAAAGGTCTGAAATGGAACTTCAGTCTCATTGCGTTTTATTGCGAGAAGTAAATATTAAATTCGTAGGAAAGGAGCCGAGATTGGTAATTTCCTATAAACTTGAAATTAACAATGACAATTAATCATATTAGCGTGGTCGATGAATACCAGTAGATTTCGAAAGCTCGAGACACGATATAATTGAATAACTTGTTTTAGTACAATTTTTATCTTATAAAAAATTCAGCTTTTTAAATACTTACACAAAACCTAAAAAGTGATGATGAAATAGGATCGTGACGATAAGAACCTGGTCATTGCTTTCACTTTCGATCAAGTATTCTCAAGAACATAGTTTGAGGAAATTAATTAAAAGAGAATTCTCCGTTCATAATGGTCTACGTGTGTACAGAGAGGGATGGAAGTGGAAAGAGCACGCGTTCGTTGTTCGTTGAACGCGTTCAGCACAGAAGCGGAGAAAGAAAGAGAGAGAGAATGAGAGAGAGGGAGGGAAGAGTCGTGTGTCCGGGTTCCAATGGAACTGCGATTAGAATTCGAGAATGCCGATCGGGTTGAAAGCCTGTGATATCCGTGTGGGGGTCAACTGCCAGTCCGACCCTGGGTTACTATTCTCTAGGTATATCACCCACCAACCCCCGGCGAGCTTTCCCCAATGGTGAGACCGTGTCTCTCACGCCGAGCCACGGCTTTGGAATTCGAATTGTAATTTCTAACCGCGCGTCTCCGTGCGGACGATTGCCTTGCCGTTCAAATTTCGTAAACGGATTGTGGATTCCTGTGCGCTTCCACGATCTTCGACGCGCGGACCATGTTCTCCTGGGATAAGTATGCTCGATATGTGTCATAATGAAGACTCCAGACGTCTCAACGAACAAATACTGCGGCGGAAGAGGGCCGCGGGAATTCCCCAGCGCGCACGGACTAATGATTCCGTTGAACAGTGGATCATCCATGCTGCAAGTGTTTCAGGATAATTAGCGTTGCGTCCTGATGGCGTTTGTTAAAGGAGCTTTCGTGCTTTCCGCTTCTGCCAGATGTTTTGCGAATATCGATGATTGCACGGTGGATTTTCGATTTTCGTTACGGAGGAAGTGGGAGGAATTTGGTACGAGAACTTATATTTTCAAATTTTTCTCAAAAAGTCATAAATAAAGTATTATGTTCAGAAAACGTAATTTATTAGACGTTACTATTTTCTCAAGCTTAAAAATCCAATACGCGTAATGCATGCTTCGCGCGAAGCGTATTGGAACTTTTCGCTGAATAGAACATAAAAATGAGTGCGGATAGGTTCTACACACGTTCTCAATCACGAAGCCGTGCTGCCAGGCAGAAACGATGTTTTTGTAGCACGCGCCCACTGGATAAGAAAAGAAGACAAAGACAAGTCAAAGTTTTTCCAATAAAAAGTACACCACGGATTCGATGCGAAACTCGAAGTGGAAGAGGAGGATATGAAGTTACTGGACGTCACGTACGTGCCGTTGAAACGATCGATATAATTGCGCTTCCCCAGCGAGGATTCGTTATCTCGATTGTGGTAAAGGGGCGACTAAAATCTCTTTTCCAGAGATGGACAGAACTTCGACGGGATGATGAGTTTAGGATTTGATGAAGGAAGAAGTTAGCACTCTCAATGTTAGAACGTCATAGTTAGTTACTCGAAGAAGTTTATTCGCCGTGCGTTGCCGTGTAAACTCACCCATGTGTTCCATTGCGAAAGGGTTGGACGTGAAATGTATGATACGCGCTTAATGTCGATCATGACGGTTGCAAGGCTTTGCTTTAAAACCAATTTGTTTTTCAATTTGGAATATGAAAGTGAATACGTAGCCTCATGTTCGTTTCATAGAATTATAAGGAAATCTAAATGGCGACGTTACGCATTATGACGGAAAATCACAGGCAGGCATTCGTGGCTATTATTTAGGAACGAACTAATCTATTACTTACTTGTTCATGGTTTCTTTTTATAACAAAGTCATGCTGTCAGACGTAGACTTAATCGGATAAAACAATTAAATTAGAGACTTTTGTAAATAAGATCTGATACTTCGATGGTATCTGAAACATTCAAATTTTGAAGAAAAGAATACAATCACACCTTAGAGCTACATATGTGCGTGTAAATGCATAATGTTATGGTGGCATAAGAGGCTAAACCTCGTAGCATCATTTAATTTTCTCTTGTATACTTTTTTCATACCTGTTACTCCCTTAAAGACAGAGACTTTTTTAATTCCACGAGCAATTTGAACGTAGATTCGTTCTTGCTTCCATCCTAAAAATTTTATGATAAAAAGCACGCGTTTTCTCGAAACCATCAGACTTTCTAAATATTTATTTCGCAGCGAATAGCAAATGTGAAATTTTTCCCTAGAAACGTTGCCTATAAAATCCAAAACCTAAGGGAAAACCAGGGGAAATCCACCAGCGCGTAAATGCGAACTTCATTCGAATACAAACACGGTTAACGTAATCTTTGGACAACTCACGGTGATATTAAGCGCACAAAAGGAATAGGACGTAAAGGATGGGCAACAGAGGGGAGGAAAAAATAGTAATTTTGTAAAATGTAGACGGCTCTATTAACCGGCACGCGTTATCGCCAAGCTTGCTTTCGAATAAAAGGAGAGAACGGGAGGAAACGAAAAAAGGAAGATTCGAGCTTAACTGGAAAAAGGAGCTAATAACAGGGACTAGCGTACACAGACACTGGTTAATGCCGCTCGTAGCGGCCACTTTCGGTGAAGTCTCTCGAGAGTGAAGAAGAAACTGAAGAGAATCAAGATAGAAGAGAGCTCGAGGAACCTGGTGAGTAGAGAAAGCAATGTTACAGAGCGAGACAGAAATAGGGTGGGGACTGAATGGTCGAGGAAAAGAGCCGAAGGGGCAGCCGCGAGCTACGGACCGTATTATGGAGTAAAGTAAAGAGAAGCAAGTGCTGGCACGGAGCTAGTCGAGGGTGAATTTAATTCATAATCCGCCACAATGCCTACTTGCCGGCAGCACGGCTCATCAAGGTTTCACGAGGCCTTTTTCTTCGGCCATTGCCGACCGTGAACTCGGCTTTCTCCCTTCAGAAAGAAAGAGAGAGTTCTATGAAACAAGACCGCGATTTCGCGACGCCGCGGCTTTAGTACAGGCCAAAATACAGCAGGGAAGATGACGGTTTGTTATGTAAACACGTTTCGATTATGGGATGAGAGAGGTTGGAGATTTTTTATTGTTGTATAGAATGATCGACCCACCATTCATTAATAAGTAATCAATTTAATATGCTATTTCACTAGATAATATCGTTACACGGTTTCGTTTCCTTTATTCGAAACCATTAATCATCGGCGTTTCAAACTCGTTTTCGAATACCTGTTGAAGGTGCATTTATTTGTTGTATGATTTTTTTTTCATATATGGGTTATGCGTGGATCTAGGCTCTTTGAAAAGTCTGATCACATGTCGTTGTAGTTGTATTTATGTAGTAATCGGTTTGGTGACATTGATTTTGTCGCTGTTTCCAAGCTTCTGTGAACGATAGAATAGAAAATGAATATTTTATATAAAGCGGATCACATCACAGATACGCAGAGATTTCTATAATCTCCTCGTTTCGACGGGAAGCCTTATTTTAAAATTAGTTTCGCAGCCCATTTCAACGCGATTCCATGTCGGCTTAATTCGAGCAATTCCCTTATAAGCATGCGGTGCATTCTTCTCCAATTCGCAGTCGTAAAACTATGGCATGGCAATTGAAGCTTGTTGGCGCACGAAATGAAATCGGACCTATGAATATTTTCCACGACGGCGTAACTATTTTTTTACGGTCGATTTATTAGGACGATTTAGGGTTTGGCACGAGGTGGTCCCGCGGTTACTGTGTTCGATCGTTTGATGGGGATCTTAAATTTGCGTATAGCTCGTAAACGAAGTCGTTCACTGAGCGGCCGGGGTTCGATTTTATGGATTGTAACAGGGTGCTTCGAGTGCACTCTGTGTTACCCGCCGACTCCTTATTCTCTCTTTCGTTAACCCGTTTTAGCACCGTCAAGAAGGAAACGTAAAAACCGAGGGCCGCCAGGAACAAAGGGAGATCGATAGCGCGGAAGCTATTGCGTCATTCTTTTCACTGAAAAAAAAAGAAGAAAGAAAAAGGAAGAATGGGAGTAAAAAAAAGGAAAGAATAGAAGTAGCGTTGAAAGCGGTGCACCGTAAAGTCCAGAGACCAGAGTGTTTGACGCCTATGACGCATCTCGCGATGGTTTTCTCCCGAGGTTTACGGGCTACTATTTCTAATGATTTCGATTGCAATTCTTTGTATGCTATTAAAATTTCTTTGCGTTGCTGCTTTTTATACTTCCGTGCATGAATGGCTTATGTTTTTCTTTTTCTTTTTCTTTTTTTTTTTTTTTAAGCGGCTTTTTGGATTTATTTGTTTGCATCGCCGTCGCGCCGGTGAATCGCTAATAGTGCCTTTTACCTTCAATATTCTGCATATTGTTGGACGAAGTATACGGTTTATTGTTATATGACTTCAGAGAAAGATGAGATTTTCATTACACGTTTTACGTTTTAATGCATACTAATAGCTTGATGAAAGTACATAATTAGTAAAGCGAGATTCGAAGTTATATTATTCTGTAAAAACTGGTCGCTAATTATTAACGAGTAGAAAAAAAGAACACGCTTTTTTATGGTACTCACATAATCCTTATAAACTGCTGCTTTATATCGTTAGAACATTGGAACGTAGAATATCTAACGAGGCTGTAGATTAAATGCGTCTATACGACTCTTCGAATTCACAGAAACAACCATTTTCGTAGTTACATACGATACAGGATGCGTGTAACGTCCGAGTGAAATCGCTAGCATACATCTCTTCCCCGAAACAAAGCCAATTTTTTCAACGCATTTTCTTATCCGTAGCTGTTTTTAGCGTAGCGTCCCAAGCTGGCTGTTTTATTACTTTGCTACAGCGAAAGCTAAAGTTTCCGGAGACGTTTCTCGGTAAACTTTCCGATTCTATCGGGGGAGGAATTACCACGCGATTAGACTACAGAGAAAAGCGTACGTACAATTGCGATGTCCCTTTATTAGACTTCGCAATGGGAGTGTTCAGAAACTCAAAATGAGCGTAAATAGAGAATACAAATACGTTGAATTTCTCTTTCTTGGAATTAAAGGTTTGGATGGGATATTTTTGGAACGTACGTCAAAAAATATACTTATTCTAAAACGTTTATTTTTTATAGTATCGTGAGAGATTGTCCTTTATTTTTTTACATAGGAAAACAGCAGAAACGTTAATCGCAAAGTTAGCGCGCGCCATTTGCGAACAATTTTCTTCGAGTCCGCACTTTTTAACTATGTTTCGGTAAAAGAAGCAAACGAGCGAATTCGAACGCAATCGCGTGATTGGCCTAATATATTTATGTATATAATAAAATAAATTCGCCCTTTCATCTCGAACGAATTGTCGCTTAGAATGGCTTAGATGACAGCCGTAATCAAGGTCGGTCGCGTGGCTAGCCGAGTTTTCATCGAATGGAGCCAGTCGAGTGTTCGACGATTTCGCACAATGTGAAACAGCAGATAATCGTTGGAGCTTCAGGCACAATGGTTACGTGGAATCATCTTTTCTCGATTCGCATTGTCTTGTTCGTTCGAGCTATTCGAACCAGAACCACTCGAATGGATTGCACTCGGAAAATAAAGCAATTTTGGCCTGGAATCGACCGATCTCTCGTTCGTTTGTCTGTTCACGTCGATCAAAATTTGTGCCCGACATTTCGTTCCGAATTCACTCTGCTCGAATGAAAAGAGCGATTTTAATCGCTTGCTCTTTTTTTTCTTTTTTATACATACATGTACCATATGTATTATACAGTGTTTATTGCTGCGTTTTCGTTGGACGTTATTCGATACACGATTTGGAACATTTATAGGTTTTCAGAGGAAGCTTTCTCGTTGGAATTGCTGAGTTTTGAGCGATCGACGGTGAAGCTGTAAATGTTTGGAAAAACACGGAGTGCGATTTTGCTACGATATTGTTAATTGCCTTTGCGTACAATTTAATAAGCGATCAGTTTCTTTACCTTTCTTGGAATGAATTGTTTCCGTAAGTAATCCATTTTTATTTACTTGGCGACTCGATATTTCGTACAATGATAAATTTTCAAATAAATGTAAATAATATACACGAGCTTTGCAATCGGTTCTTTCGTTTTGCCCGAGCGGAAAGCGTAATCAAAGGTTAAAGACATAGGTATTGCATATGTATATACATAGACAAGGCAGGTATTCCATACATGGTTATATAAATAATACCATTGTACACAGGCTTATGAAAAAATCAGAGCAAATGGTCCTTCTTACGTTGTGTAAATCTAATTAGAACACATGGGTAGGCGTTACGTTGCAACGCGACTTTGTTTCCTCGTAAATATTGAGTGTACTGATAAACGTGCCGCGGCGGAAATATTGTGTCGATTCTCGGAACGTTTATATTTTCAGCTCACGTTCATCGCGCTGTTAGTTTAAATTTCAATGTAATAGTTAATCGTGAGTTATTTTATCGTAAAACTGTAGCGAACTGCGCACGCGCGATTGTGCGGGTCAGAGTGCAACGGGCGGTTATCATTTTTTAATTTTACCATGGCCACTTAATGTCGTGTGTCGCGACCAGTTTTCACGTAAACGCGTTGTTACTTGGCCGATCGTGACGTGCACGGGTAGCGCGAAACTTTCATTTCTCTATGTAACCCCGATTTCTGCACCTTCCGCCAATCTCAATGTCACGTGTCCTAATGTGTCTGAATATTTGCTTTTCTTTTGAGTTCCATATTACTTCAGCCGGGGCTGATTGAAGCTTCATCCTTGATTCTGCAATAATTACGCGATACCGTGTAGGGATTTAACGAATATAGAAATATTGGAACGACAGCTGGAACGAATACGATGCTTTTCAGTTGTACGGTTTTATACTCGAATAAATCGAATAAATATGTTGTTTGGATAATGTTGATAGTATCCCTGGAGTGAAATATTTTCTATCTATAAAATTGTTTTCGATAATAACTTTAATAATATTAATTGTAATAGGATCAAGATTTATAGTATTCAATTTTAAAAAATATCATTTCCTTTAACTAAACTTTTATTTGTAAAAAAAGGTGTATAACATGGAAATTCGAAGATTTAAGGAATCCTAATGATTTCAAAGTATTAAGACCAGTACTTGGTGAAACTTCAGAAAAAAAACTTCGATATACTTCTTATAACCTTACTGGTGAACACAAGAAATTCTGTCAGAACCAAGACAGCCAAGCACGTTGAAACTTCGGGATCCCCTGGTTTATCGAGGCCTGACTCATAATCGCGGTGAGGTATCGGCGAGGTAACCCTGCAGGGCGAAGTCGAAAAGCCAGCGGCTGTCCGAGAAAAGTCAGACGGTTGTCAGTAAGCCGACTTTGGATCTGGTGTGAATTAATCCTTCGGTTAGTATGCGGGTGGTGAACCGGCTGTTACAACATCGCTGGCAATAACCCTGCGAAATATTGTGTAAAGGGCGATATACCTTCCGGCGGCGCCAACACCCGCTACTTGGCCAGACATGTGCTCGTTGCTTAACTTTCACGCACCTATCTCTAGCCATGGCAAACACACGCCACCCTCGTCGTTTAATCTGCCGATCTTAGATAGAGACTCGACTCGTCCGTGGATTTTCCCCGACGACACTTATCTCGATTCTCTGTTAGTCTACTCAGGACCGTGCACGTAGGGTTGTCGCCTGTCGTTGAATTTTATCGCTCACCGAGGTTGATTGGCTAGGTGTAAAAAACGAGAATGTAGAAAGACTCCCTTTTCGGAGAGAAGAGTTTTTAACAAAGTCGCGTCATCAACACGATGGAATTTGTGATTCAAAAGTCCCCTTAAGTCTCATCCAACAAATTTTGTCCACTGTCATTCAACCTTGCGTCATAACGCAAAACGAAGCGATGTATACCTCGGTTACGGCTATGAATGATTGCCCTAAACCTTTCGTCAAGGTATTTTTGAGGGATCAGTAATAGGATAAAAATATGTATGAAGAATGTACAAAATGAAATAGAGGAAATTGTTAAAACCAATGTGCAGAATAAAAACAGCATTAAGAATTTAATATATGACGGGATCAATACGAGTAGTATATATAATTTGCGGAATGACGTCGTGCAAAATTAATACTGAAAATTAATTAAACGAGTGTCTGTAAAGAGACTTTGTAGTACAATTTTCCCCAAATCTCCATCATTCGATGGGCCTCCATTTAATTTGTTTGTCTTCCAATCTATTAATTAGGTTAATGGAGATCTTGCTGTTTTGTATTTAGCACTGTTAGATCTTTTTATGCGAAAAATATTCTTCTTTTATCTTCGTTAATTAGTAAATTAATGAAACAAAATATCATGGAATTGATTATAATACCCAATGTTGTTACATTAAAATATTAAAAATTTAATTAGCGTAATTTTCTTTAATATGCAATATTATGAAACAAGTTGTGAGTTGAGGTGCTATTTTATGATATTAAACTTTCTTTATGTAGGTATATTAAAATGTTATTCGTTATATTTGGTAGAATTTTATAAAATCAAAACATAAATCTGTAATACGAATATTATACAGAGATTTCAAAACAAATACTTAAGAACAATAACAGGTGTCCCACGGTATCTCAGCGGGGAGTTCTCCATAAATATCTAGGAATAAAATACGTAAAAACAAACAGATTCAAACATTTGCAGCAGCATATAGTAACAAACTAGGGATACATCCTAACGAATTGGCTAAACACCTGACACAAATTTTAAGAGTCAGACAATTGAAGAGAACGAAACCATACAAGTTACTGAAATGAAAAATAAGGAAATACAGTGGAAACACTATTGTAAATGCAACAGAGCCAATTGTAAATGTAATATATGTACAACAATAAAAAATTATATATTTGTATATTTGAACATTCATTTCAGTTTCTGTTTGAATTCGATGAAACATATTTTCAACTTCCTTCTACATTTAGCAAAAATTAAGTTTTTATTATTGAAATTGCATTTAAATAGTATTAAAATATATGAAATATTAGCAATACTATTTTTTGAAAATTATATCCTTAATTAATCAATATTGCACGATTCTAAACGTATTTGCACGGTGACGTTATTGCGCTATCAAGATATGTACATCATATCTATACATATTCAAGGAACATTACTATCACTACTGGAATAACGGAGCCAACAAAAATAAAATCCAGTTAATATTTCGTAAATTTAATGTACCGTTTCGGTACATAATCGTACCATTCATCGATACAGTCATATTTGTGCGATGTTCTAACTTTCGCTGTTATTTAAAACCGGTAAGCGAAACATTGTTTTCAACAGAACATATTACATATTTGAAGTTTGAAGTTTCTTTCCGTTTTATGCAATTCTAATATTAAAAAATTTTTTAGGGATAATAATACAAATTTATAATTTATTTAATTAATAATTTATTTAATTAAATTATTTAATTAATAATTTATAATTTATTAACAAATTAATAATTTATTTAATAAACGTAAAATTATTTTTACGTGCAAAATTATTTGTTGATATGTTCGTTATAATGGTATCGAACTGAATCTCCGAAATAAATGTAACATGAAAAATTTTCGTTTTAAGAGGATGAAATTGATGTCTATGTAGAATATTTCTCCATGTTTGAAATTTTTTGTATCGCTACATCAGCGGCATGTCATGAAAGCGAAGCAACGATCGTAAGCACGGAGTAATTAAGGATTTATGTTCGCTGACGTGGCAAAGCAGTTAAATACAAATCAACGTAGGCACTGCTGCTGCAATATCACGAAATTAATTATTTCATTTTCTCAGCATCCGCTGCTTTCGCTGTCGGTGATGCTTCGAATGCAAATAGAATTTTCAAATGGAACTTAAAACTTCAGCCGAACTTTCTCTTTGCGATAAATAAAACTTTAGCCCCGATAATTACGGAAGTTGATTGTGTTCTCTCTGATCAAGATATACTTACAAAACATTGAAGAGTCAACATATAAAAAAAAGGGGATTTGTAAAAGCTTTTCTCGAAGGTGTCTTGAAAATATCCGAGGGTTAAGAATAGTATTAATGATGAAAAAATAACACACTCTCTTTTTCTAGGCAATTACTTCGCCCACATTTTATTACATATGTCGAGTGTATCCATAAGAACTTCTCTCACTTCATTTCTCATGTAAATAACAACATTCAACTCAACGGCGCAAAGCATAATAATATTATAATAATATATCATGTAACATACAATATATATATACATATATGTATGTATATATTTATATATATACATATATATATTCATATATATACACATATATATACATATATATATGATATATCATTACTCAATAGTCCCTCTTAATTCGTATATTTATATTTATATATTTATATATTTATATTCTGTGTTATGTATACATATATATCTTCGCGTTTAATTCGTTTTATGCATTCGCAAGTTTCGACAGTATCTTTTTGTCTCGAAATTCGAAAGAAGCACGTCTCGAGTATCAGGTCTGGAAAAATTGTACATGGCTTTTATCCTTCCGCTTAAAAATTTATTCAGTCAACTAACTACACGCTTGACCTCTTAAATTGCGAAACAATCACAGTCTTTACGTTTCCTAGAAAATAGTTATGTATAAATTGCTAATAGTTACAATTAAACAAATACAAATATTTATTATTGATTTTCTATAAAATATAATAAATAAATATAATCCACGTATTTTGATAAAGTTATTTTTCGGAGAATACTAATACTAGGTCGTAAAATGTTTAACTAAACAACAATCGTTAGTAGGTACAATTTCTTTCAATTCCACTAACCGTTTTAGAAACATATATATAGAGGAGCGGACTAATTAATACATCTAGCATAATGAGTTCAAGCGAAAGGGGAGAAGTTCGATGTACAAATTTCCGTTTCCGACGTTACCCTGACAAAATACCGTGTTGAGTTTTCGTTTAATTTTAGATTAACTTAGATTTAGAGCTTCTTATCGAGCTTCGAGCGAAAACGATGCGACCGACCACTTAAAATAACTTAACCGCTAAGACGACCGTTCTTCGCGTCGATTTCGTTACACGTTACATGCTAAGGTCAAAATATTCCCCTATGGTATTATTTCCTCCCTGACACACACGCTTGTTTACAATAGCCGTATAAAATTCGGCAAAATTGAACGACCGAACAAAAGCATCTTGCAAAGGATGCGATTCAAGAGTCTGGAATCGGATTGTTTCTCATCGAAGTATTTTCTTCAATCGTGAAAATCTAAAAAACATGTATTTACATTCGAGTGGAAATCGTGTATTAATTTTTGGGCTGTAAGCTACTTTTAGTAGCTACGTTTCAGTATCGGATACTTTTTTAGTCACATGTCTAAAAATAAATTCAGCTTTGATGACATTTTTAAATTTTACTATCTACATGTGTGTGTACGCTTCTATTTTGTTCCACTTAATAAAATAATTCCGTATAATGTTCTTTTCTATTTTTGTGAAGTCGCACGACATTTCGCTTTTCTTTACGACGCATTATGTTTTATTATATTTTTCGTAATTCTTTCCTTGGATTCACTTTCATCGACATGTGCATCAATGTGGAAGGTAGGAATGCAAACTTTCGAACTTTTTAAGCTGTATTGGGTTCATTAACTTGAAGAATTTCTGAATTTGAAGTTCGTCAGTTCTCAAGTTTGAAAGTTACAGAGTTCAGGGTTTATGTAAATGCTGCAATGCAAGTTCCTCTTTCAGCATGTTTTTGGGACAACGGGAATGTAGATAAGCTTGATAAGATTGGTAAATGTTCTTTTTACATTATTTAACTATTTTTCAAAAGTCTGTTATGAAAGTTACTTATGAATTTGTAAACTGTATGTACTCATAAAAGTTACGAATGCATCTCATTTCAAAATTTACAGCACTATTCGAAATATTAATTAGTTCCAAATACTTTGGTTGATTTATGATACGTTCATCGCCATGAAACTTTTGACTTTTGTTTTGATGAAACATCTTTTCTTTGAGAAATAATTGTAAAGGAGTAGTTTTTTACTCCACATGAAATGACAATCGCAATATTTATTCGTGTTGATAGCCGATTATTGTTTTCTCTAGACAGATTCATAATTACACAATTATAATTATCGATATTTTAGAGATGCTTCCATATTTTATTTCTTGTTCAGTTATAGAAAACTACATACCACTTAGATTTTCACATTTAACAATGTACTTTAAGCGAAGAACAATCGAATTCAAGTCACTTGCATCGTTTCTCTTGTACGAGGGCGACCATAACTCAATTCCTAACCGAACGCCTCGGTATATTTACTCTAAATTCAATGCAAACCAGAACAAAAAGTTGTCGCGATACAAGAAAATTCTCAACAGTTTTCCGTGTTTCTCGAAGTAAGCTCTCGAGGCACGAATAAAATGGTCACGAATTCAACAGCATCGCGAGAACTCTTCGTTTCGTTTCTCTCTTCCCGTGTCTATTTACTTATTTAGTCTATGTACTCGTATTTACAGGATCCGCCAGCATGACGAGTCGAACGTTATTATACTCAGGCCGATATTCGTATAATGTATAGTATGCGCCATCGTTCTCTGTATCTGTAGAAATTAGTTCAAGAGGAATACAGGGCGCGAAATCACGCTTCTTCTTTCTCGCCGCAAGCTGAACTGCGTTAATTATGAAGTGCTCGTTCAATATGCGAAATTACACTAAAAATCGAAACAGGATGAACGGAAGATAATTCGAATTAACTGAAACTTCGCGTTCCTTTCGAATTCTTCGAAGCAATTGAATTCGACAAAAAGAGGTGAGTTGTTTAAAAATAAAATGGTTGAAATGATAATTGATAATCGTCTATAAATATTATTATAAGAATAAAACTGCGATATCAGCACAGTTCAGTATTTATTGCATATATTCTACTTGAATTCTATAATGCTTATTTCGTGTGATACTTTGGGTGGGATTTCATAATCTGCAATTGGAATGTCGGTAGTTTTCTCAATTTTTATCGACACACGGAGGCTTGTAATAGCAATACAAACTATTCAAGAGATTACAACGCTCTGTTTCGATCAAAATATTCTTGCGAGAAAAGCAAACCTGTCGCAGTTCGATAGAGACCTCTAGAAAGAAAAAGTGAACTTCAACGCGTGCTATCTACATTCGTTTATTCGTTACAAAAGAAAAGTATTATTTATCTTCGGAACAATTTCTTCAAATTTTTCTCAAAAATATTTTCTCCCTTTCGCCCTGTTTTTTATATCAACAAAGATAATAATTTAGCTGTACTTTTAATCGCTGAAAAGTATTATATACAAAGAGTTTCGTCTATCAGCTCTACTATTGCATTGTATATTTTCCACGCGTGTACAATTTCTACACAAAAATTATGAAATTGTTTAGTTAGAAGAGAAGATAGAAGCACGAATGTTCAAAATTGAGTTTCATTGTTTGGAAAGCAGCTCGATACATTGAGTTGATGAAATTTAAAGATCTGCCGATAGTAAGTCAGCATAATCCTTGAGCTACCCTTCTTTAATCCATCATGGGCTTTAACCCGTTCGCGTCGAGCTACGGGACTCTCGAACCTGTTGCTTTAAACAAGATGTACGCTGAATAATGGATATTCCTAAGTAGTTCGAAGTCCGCTTTAAACTAGCGCAGTTCCGCAGCGGTGTTGCGCGTTTACAGAGAAATTCCGAACCTCGTTAATTAACAGGTGAATAAATTAATCGCGTGATGAATTAACGGAAGGTTATGTCTGTATGGTGCGACTTTGTCAATGTTGTTCTTGATTCGTAATATACGAGGATTTGTGAAAGATCGTTTGTTCGATGGAACTATCATAGAATCTCGTTTAATTTTTCAATCGATTTTCTGCTCTAATTTACGTTATCTTGTAAGTTAAGGTTATTTATTTATGTAGTTAAATTCTTTAAAAGAAACTCAACTATACTATTGGGTTGTCCGGAAAATGTCTTTCTTTCGCAAACGTGTTTTTTATAACAATGCACCGTCATGCAAACGTGAAACCAAGTTTGTGAAATATCGCGGTGTTTATCTCAACGGAACAAAATGGATCGTACGTAATTTAATTTAACGTAATTAATTTAACAAAATAATAAAAACCAAAAAACGTTGTGCGTCTATTATTTCCTCATAAAACGAAAGAAACTTTTCGGACAACCTAATATTAGGAATTCGTATTGAAGAAATTTTTGCAGCATTCTAGATGTACATCGTGTATGTTTTTGATTATCTTTACGATTAGAAAGAATTAAAAACTATTTGAATTTCAAAATATGTAATTTCTCTATGTAATTGAAACTGAATTTTCATTCCTACTCATAGTTATTATTTAGCTATTTTTCTTTTAATTGAAATACCGATACATACCTATTCCTCGATAAGGTCTTATTCAGGGGCATTTTAATGCGTGCGGAATTACAGTTAATTTGCGTTTCCGGATATTCGAGGTTGTAGCGCCCTTGATGGATTAAAATCGATTAAAAGGTTCCACGCGATACCTTTTATTTCACGTTATTAATTTCCATTTTAAAAATTGCTCCAGCAGGCAGCAACATTATTTTATATTTTATTTTCATTTCTTTTTCAATCGTAAATCGTCAAAATTAACGTTCGTGATTACAATCAACGGTTAAAGCTGGTTTGAAATCGAAATTTTGTGAGTGGTATTTCTCGTCGTCGATAAACCTGCAAAATTATTCGTGAAAGGATTTTGGTGTTTTTAGGATTCGATAAAAACGCTTTACGTCCTAATGCAAAACTAATGAAGCTCCGGCAGTAAGAATAAAATTTCTTTATGTCTAAACGTTTTCATCGTCACTTAATCGATACCTACACGTTATTTATATATACTCTGTTTTTCTTTTTTTCCGTTTTAAGCGTTTCGATATTCCTTTCATCTCGATACTATACGTAGAATTTGAGCAGCTGTCTGGTCAACGTGGACACCTCAACGAAATTTAATCATGACGAAAAAATGCCTCGGTGCGTCGCTTTTCTCTGTTTTTCTTTTCCTTCATTTAATTAATTCCTTGGTAATCGCAGATCCCTGGTTTAATTTATTCTAAAATTACATCGTCGAACCTGTGCGAGTGCAAAACCTTAATTGTTTACTAATTGTATTTATGAAAAATAAATTAAATGATAATCAATAAAATATATTCAAAACTTAATAAAAAAATACTCGATAAGAAGATAAGAATATATGACCAGAATGTACCAAAAATATTATCGGTCAGTATTCTATCCTTCGAACTTAAAGATATTTTTAATTAATAATATTCCGTCTTTAATATTCCTTTACCTTTGATGTTCGTTTGACGTTTGTACTCTCCATTTCTTTTTTTTTTTCTTTCTTTGTTTTTTCATGGAAGAACGTCCTCTATGCCGAATCTGACGTTTTAATCTCAACTATCCAGATGGGATCCGCGATTCGGTGTAAGGAACGGCTGGTAGAAAGAAAAGAGAAAAACTGAGGTAAGGGATGGTGGAGAAGGAACACTTCGCAGGCAGAATAAAGAGGGGGAGAGAATCATTCAAGGAGGAAAAATAGAAGAACGAAATCGATGGCGGGGACAGTTTACGCTTGCATCACTTGTCTTTGTTCTTTTGTTATCAGTGCAGAAGGAAACATCGATTATGAAAATAATTTTGAAGTTGCTGGTTCGGAAGACGAAATATTAACTTTAAGAAAATCAGTTTTATTCTGGTATGGAATAAAAAAAATGTCAGGTCCAAGTAAAGAAATTCTAAAATAGAATTCCGTGAGATTAGTTTTGAACCCGAACAGGTTGAAGACTTTCAGCGGAGCTCGAGATCGTTGGCGCGTTCTTCGTGGCGACATTTGGCGTTATACAATATGTTACACTGAAAGCGATAGTCGTTGCACTTTGTGATTTACCCACCCTTCTTTACCTTTCATGTTTCGTACATATCGATTAATCGATAGATATTCATTTCCTATTGCACGATTTCCCATCTCATTTGTCTTCTTGGACACTGCGCTACACTGACTTGGCACGCGTAATTATTATTCTTATTATTAATCTTTTTCCTTATTCGTGTTTTAATATGACACTAACTACTCAGTCATTCTTCCTTCTTTCTCATGTACGTGTATATATGTGTGCTGGTGTTGTCGTGTGCCATCTGTGTCTTTCTTACAGTCGTATTGGTTTCTGACTTCTTATTCTTTTATATTTCGCGAATGAAATCCAGATGATCGACGTCCGACGCGTCTATTTCAATTTGCTTATCGAATGATCGACACCGCGATCAGAGCGATCATCAGAAGCAGTCCAGTCGTTGTCATGTTGACGGCTGAGTCTGAAAATAGAATGTAGATATCATTAGAAACTTCTACAGGAATAAATGGAAAATAAAATAAAGTAAGATATTCATTTTTAGAAATCCTTTGCAATCCTTCTCGTTTAAAATCAAGATTATAAGATGTGGCCAGATGAAAATTTGTTGTTTTCATTGCTTTCTGATATATATTTAGTCTGATATGTTTCTAGATTTCTTACGGAGGCGAAAATAAAGGCTTTACGAATAATCAAATATCATGCTATCTTCTCACGTAAATCTGACAATTATTAAAATAGAATCTTTCTGTTCTTTCTCTAACTACCCATAAGAAATAAGAAAGTGAAAAAAAAAAAAAAAATGAAATAAAAAAGAAGTTCTCGATGTATTAAAACGACCGAGGAAGAGATAGGAACCGCAGGAAATCGGGTAGGCGGGCGTGGATCGAGACCGTAAAAATCGCGTCAGTTGCCCCAAAAGGGTTGCTCGACAATCGAGAAATTCTCGTTGAAAATATCCGGCCGTTGTTCCGGCGGAAAGACGGGCTGCGAAGAATCATCTTTTCTGGCGAAACGAGACGCCGACGATGAAGGACGAGTACTGGCAAACGGGCAGGAAAAAGCAGACGAGTCCAAGTGGACGAAGAGAGGCAAACAAGGGAGGGGAAGTTGGTTATTCTTCCGGCTGGCCTGGCCCATACTCTCAGCCATTACTCGCTTCGAGGGAGATGTATTCCTCTGGTCCCACTCATCTCTAATTACAAATCAGAAACAACTCGCTGGGCCCTCGCCCCAATCATCCCCCGACCAGGCTCTCTTCTGTTCATTTTCCGTTTGTTTCTCGGACTACTCGGCAGTCATCACGTTGACGTTTCTTCGTCTCTCCTATCTCCTTTTCCTTACGAATCCCTCTTGGGACGGTTCCTCATTTCATCGGTTTTGCACCGGCGTTTTCTCTGCCAAGCCTCGCCTCTCTGTTTTTCTTCGTCGACTTTTTACAACGTGGTTTTGCGGTTTTTGCCGCAGCGCGGCGGTCTCCTTCTTTTCCCGCGCCGCCAATCGAGCCACGCCTTTTTTTTTTTTTAATGGTAATATGCGCGATTTTCAGTGGTGTATGTTTGCTGAAGAATTAGGGTCTTTGAGAATGTAAGCCTGATCGTTTCGAAAGTAACGGTTGAAAAAGCAGTTGATACGAACGGATTGAGACAGGTTCGTGTCAGTCGTTTGTGATTAATAAGTAATCTATTTTTTAATACTGTAAAGTTGTATAGCATTATTCAAACATCATTAGTCTAAAATTCCTGTTTTATTTGAGCACTCTACAATTAGAAAATTATTGAAATGATAGCATTTTATGTGAATAAAAATCAGTGGGATTTAAAAAAGACTGAAAAAGATATTAAATTGTATTTATTCATAAATAGACAGGAACATGCTGAGCATTATATGCGGTAAATATAATCACAATGTTTTATTACTCAAAACTAATGCAGTCATGCTGGCAATGTATTATATCGAGAAATGTTAATATTCTGTTTAAAAAATGTTGAAATTGCAAGCTATGTTTACTCGTGTCGGTTCAATTGAATTTACGACAGAACCACGATAATTTGGGCTAAAATGGTAAAAACAATGTTTTGAACACTAGCAAGCAGGAAAAGGCTGGAGCAACAATGAGCTCGACGACTACTGTCAATAAACGAAACGATGTTGATTTTGTACATTTCGTTCCAATCTAACGTATCCATTCTACATTTTCGTTTTGTCTGTTCGGTGTATTTTTTTATGCCGCCAACCATTTCATTTGAAACACGAGTTTCCTGCGATCAGATAGATAATTCATGAGTAGCGTTTCTCGTACTTTTGATCGTTTAAATTTGTTGTTTTTTTACATTGGAATTTAAATGACGAACATTTTTGTTTAATTATTTAAAATATTTTTCCGATTTTATTATTAATTTTACAACGCGTGAATTAATAAGTTATCTATGACAATTACTCCACTGATTTTCAAATGCTTCTATATATTTCAACAGACTTGAGAAATATATTTATAGAAAAAATAATATTTAAAAAATCTATTAACATCGCATTTCTTCTTAGATGCTCTTCAATTTTTCATACTAAGTACTCTTTTGTTTCCACTGAGATTTTCTTTTTTAACGCTTTTGCTACAACGTTATCCTCTTGATCATGAAAATAGCTGTGCACAGAATATCCTATCCGTAACAATTTTATTTCGTATACTCTGGCTACAAGAGTAGAATTTTATCGAAAAGTCTTGCTCCGTTTTTTAATCAAATTTATATATCTGCGCAGCTATATACACATGCTATGATAATAATACTTGTCTTCTTATCTTCGTCGTGGCAATGGTTATGTATGATTTTTCCATTACGTAAGTTATTATATATGGTATAGAAGAAACGAAAAAGTAAACCGTTCATTCAAATTCACGACAAGGAATCTATTAAAAGACTTGTTTAACGAAATCGAATGCATAACGAAATCTAATAAAGCGCTGAGAACCGGCTGGATGGAACCTTCGTCTTTAGAAACTAGCAAGGTATTATGGTTGGACGATTGCTGCGCGAGACAGTTCGGAACAGCTCGATATCGTTTGGCTCTGACTCGCAGTTCGAAAACGAATTTAACGTAAAGGTAGTCTGGGAGAGGAGGGTGTCGCGTTCGACCTTCGATACAACGAGGTTCCCGAGCTACCAAGGAACTAGAAGTACTTATCAAGTTGTGGAAGCTTGTGCGACGCGGTTCCACAGCCGCGTTCCCGTCGTTCTCTACTCTCTTTCTTCTTTTTCCACTCTTTTCTTTCCTCTTTTTCGTCCTCTAGCTTTCCTCCAACGAAATTACCTACTTCCACAGGACTATCGAGATCGAGCCCGCGGAGAAAACGGATTTTCACACTTTCCCATTATGCAAATTCCTTTTAAAAAGAAACCACCGCTGCAGAGAGCGAGCAGAGACCGGCTGTATCGATAGTGGAAGGGGAGGGCGACTTCTCTCTGTCCATTCTAGAAGAGAGCAGGTTGGATCGAGATGGAAAGATAGCCTGGACCGAGGAATTGCAAGTACCGGTTCGGAAAGAAATATTTCAATAATGCCGCAGGCCTCGAGGAATTCTAGTTGGTGCTAAGCTTGACCCGCAGCCGACGTTCCAGCCTCTGTCATTTAAATGCCACTGTAGCGCCACGAAATGCCGGATAAACCGCAACTTCGCAAAAGAGCTGCGGAGGTTTTGTTTCCTTCGGCCTACTCATTTGCCACGTCGACCACTATTCAAGTTAGATTTCAATAGGTTCAACTATGGCTGATATTAGACTTCGATTTTGACATGAACCGGCTCCTCTCGGTTCGGTTCATCCAGCGAACTCGTCCGATATCGGTGTTCGAGGTTATTATTAATTTTTCTGACTTGGAAACGGAGACATCGAACGACTTTGTCCATTAATGAGCAGCCAAGGAAGAATTCCCGATCGGCGAGACGCTGTTTGTCGTTCGTTCACTGATGCCATCGTCGTTCTTATTGTCGTTCGGGTATTCTTGGTTGTATCGAGAAAGTCGACGATTTCTTTCAAT
This sequence comes from Bombus fervidus, assembly GCF_041682495.2. Lineage (NCBI taxonomy): Eukaryota > Metazoa > Arthropoda > Insecta > Hymenoptera > Apidae > Bombus > Bombus fervidus. Next base: position 4,602,324 of record NC_091523.1, on the reverse strand, counting down.
AATATTGGCAATGTCTGCTTGGGTAAATGTTGATTGGGCATTGAATACTTTTGAATGGAATGATTCTTTATCGTGGTGAAAAATTGCCAGTGGCCTGGACTAACTTGCCACGTTGTAATTATCGTGCGAATGGAAATTTTCTTCGAATGTTTATAGTGAATGATACAGGATTACTCGTAGATATTTCTAATTCCTAGATAATTATAACTTTTTACGCTTATAAATAGGGCTTCTATATATTCTTTGAAAACTTTGATTAGAATTAAACTTTAAAGAGGTGAGTAACTTCCTCGTAAAAAATAAAACCACCTAAAGTTGTATGACACAAAATTTCATTCCCGTTTTGCTTTGTAAGAACTTAATCCAACAAGAACGATAACTTCAACAGGAACTTAATCTCGAGCGAATTCCCGACAAAAGCTTCGAGAAGCGATAACCCTTTAGCACGAAATTCAGGTTTAATAGTTTCGACGATATTAATCGTATAAATCCCGGTCAATGAAAATACCATTTACATGCAAGTCCATTTCCTCGTTTAAACCAAATAATAAGAAATCATGCGCTATACGATGCGTTACAAATACGATGGCGTACATAGTCGAGAAAGTCAATGTCAAGCACTGCTATCGTCGATGCTTGAAGAAAAGAAACCGGGAAACAAGAAAGTGGAGAGAATGGTAGTCGTGTTTGTCAGGCTGTCTCGTTTTAAATTACTTCGCAATTGTTGCACGTAACAACAGAGCTTACCGCTGTCTGGGGTCCAATTGTAGTTTCTTTTCCTATCTAGGTCGCTCGATTTTTGCTCAGACTTGCCGATCTCGCTGAGGTTCGACTGGAATTTATTACCTGCAAGCAAAAATAACCGGCCGCTCTAAATGGGCTTGACATACAATGAAATTACACTGGGCTGTAACCACGTATCGTAGCCGGGAACCCGTTTTAAATGAAAATATGGCGGTCACCAAATTAAATGCAAATATCAAAAGTTTTAACGTTAGCACCCGAACGAACCCTGGCTACTGCGTTCCGTTTCGTTTCGTCTCGTTCCATCCCGTTTCGTTTCGTGTTTTATCCACTCCATGGTGTTTCATCGAAATTTCGTTGGAAATAATATTTGACGAAACAGAGATACAGAGGAAAGACAGAGGCGGTTGTTTACCATATGCTCGAGATCGTTGAAAACGGAGTCGAAAATGGATGAAACGTGAAACGTTAAATTGTTATCCGTTGGAATCGGATTACGCGTGGGTATGCCGTGAACTGGAAAGTCTGGATACATTTTACATTTTCTTTTTTTATCTGTATTATTTCTCATTTGTGTTGGCAGTGCAATTTCAAATCCAAGAGTATTATCGAAAAATCGTTTCGAAACATTTCTTTTTGAGAAAGTGATTATAGCAAAAATATATTTTTGCCTATTCTTTAGGATTCTTGACTAAACATTTGTTTTTCTACATTTACATTTCGTATTTCATCTCCACGTTTCAGTTACTTAAAAATGATTCTAATAGCAGGCATTATTTAAATTATGGAATGTAATAATATACGTAGTAAATGTGAAAATATATTGTTTAATAGCCTGTTTTTAGAAATCCAAAGAAAAAGTTTCGCGATCGCGAAAAGTCGATAACGAGACGTTCGCTCTTGTCAAGCATGGTTAAATATAATTTCCCATAGTTGCGATCTAAATCCAGCCAGTATCCTGTCCTGGTGGAATGCATAGCGAGCGATTGCGAACAGCGACAAAGGATGACTTGAAACAATAGTTAACGCGAACAGAATAGAGAGAAAGCGCAGGAGACAGAGTTAGAACGCGGCGAGTTAAAGAATAGAAGGAAGTGGCCGGAGGTGCAAAGTAAACGGGGACAAAGGGACTAGTACTTTGTGGCCCCTCGGTTGAAGATGTTTACGGGCCTGTTATGCGTAAAGTGGGTGGCAAACGCGGTAACTAGTATGCAAACTACGAGTAAACACAATTCCCTTATCCACTGTATCGTCCTGGAGCCGTTTCACGCTGGCGCGCTTGTCACGGGCCAGTCCACCGGATCAAATCAAGTAATGAAACTAGCACACGTTGACTACGTACCGAGAGGAACTAACAGAGAAAGATAGGGGGAGAGAGAGAGAGAGAGAGAGAGAGAGAGAGAGAGAGAAAGAGAGAGAGAAAGGCGGGAGTGATGGAATGACACTGTCTATCTCTCTCTGTCAGAGAGAAGTCGCTCAGGGAACAGCTTTTTCGTTGGTATAATCCTCGTGGCCGCGTGCACCTCGCGACCAGGTGGAGTCAGCGACGACTAGAAATTTTGTAGTTACAACGCGGGTTCCATTTGCATACATCAACCAACGGACCGGGAGAACCGAATTTCCCGCAGGAAGGATCTCATTGACGGGCATCGCGTGCTTCCTAGCCCCACTGATGTCAACAGAATCCGTTCACGGATCTCTGCATTTCTCGTTACCGATTTTGGTTTCGACTGGTTCCACCGGGTTCGCCTGCGTGGAAAAAACGTGTCCGTGCTTGATCACATTCTTCGTCTGACTCGCAATCTCGCGTTTAGGGTCGGAATTTTGGAACTGGTTTGATTAGTTTCAGCTCGGAACTTGATAGAATGCAGATTTGACGTGAATGTAAACGAAGCCTGCATTCCAATGTATTTTCTGCGAATTTTTTATCTTCATTGCGAGTAAATCTCATTTTTTTCCAATTTCTCCCATTAAATAAAGCTTCTTTTTAAGCTACCACCCTTCACGTTTCGGAACCTAATTTTCTACGATCGTACGTATCATCTTTACGACAATGAGGCGTGAAGTATAATAGACACATGTCCAAATTCTTCATCAACGTCGATTCTTCTTCTCTACTTTCTTCCTTTCGGTAACAAATGTGTCAGACAATACGCTGACTAGTCGAAACTCTTCCGCAACGATTTCAAACATTCAAAATTCTCGCATCACGAAGCCGTACCAACAATCGCAACTAACCATCCTGCGCTCCTTACCGCTTTCGATCCCCATACAAACGAGCTCTAACCCTCAAGCTATCCTCGAACCATCTCGAAAAGAAGCTCGGACTCGAATGTGACGAGCCGGATCGCCGTCTCTGCTCGTCGTATTTCAATTCCATAAAAGCCGGAAGCATAGTGGGGAAACTTACGGCCCCGAGAATCGTCCTCGTCGAAACAATATCGATAAACCCTGTCAGCACCGAGAGAGAGAGAGAGAGAGAGAGAGAGAGAGAGAGAGAGAGAGAGAGAGAGAGAGAGAGAGAGAGAGAGAGAGAGAGAGAGAGAGAGAGAGAGAGAGAGAGAGAGAGAGGAGAGTCGCTACTTAAGCCTCCGGTATAGCCTGATCGAACCCGCCGCTTTACTTGGTAACCTGGTGATTAGATTTTGTAAGTTGGTCGGCTAAAGGAACGCGCGATGTCTGTACTGGTTGGCAAGTGGAGGAAAGCTTGCAGAGGAACAGGCTCTTGACACAATACCCTATTTCGGACGAGATAATGGGCGATCATCCTGATACACACGCGTGCGCTGTGAGTCACTTGTTCGCCGGCTGTGTGTATAATAGCGTCTACTCCCGATACAGAAGTACGGGAGTCGGATCTAACCGGTCGTATACACGTCGAGGGACAACAAGGTGAGACACACTGGCGTACCGAGGAATGGATAGGCCAGACAGACATATGCAAATCTCAACCAAACATTAGCGGCGACAGTATATCGTGTGGTGTATCGTATACATGGAACGCTCAAGGAGAATGCTTGTCGATGCTTCTTGGAATTACGTATTCGTAATTACTTTGAATATTTGCAATAATCGGTTTTGTAATTCGCATATTTTTGGTAGAAGAATTTTACTTAGTTTTACTTTCTTTATTAAAGTTAGGCGAGTAAATATCGTGATCATGTTTTTTCACGTTTGAAGTAGTTCATATTCAGTTTTCGCGATCTCCCTCTTGTGCTTACATTTGACGATTCTACATTTTTTTACTCTTTCAGGCGATTATCTAGTTTGGATTAACTCTGTTACGTATACGGAATTTTTTCGCTCCAATGCTTTCGTTTAATTAAAAATTACTTTCTAGTCCCGAGGGATACTATTCTTTAGTATAAAATTATAACAAAAAATATTTAATTAAAATTTTGAAAATTGGGAAGTCTTCATAACCAACGAAAGACACGATTAATGTTCTTGTTCATGACTTACGCCTTGAAAGGGTTCAAATCATAGTTCATAAAAAGTATTTCTTTTTACATAAATTTGTTATTTAAGCTGCATTCACTGTTCAACGATGCAAAATGTAGCGCCGTGTGAAGTTTATCAATGAACGCGGAGAACGTTCTGGCTAGAATTTCAATAAGCTCTCTCATCGTACTGTGTTAAATTTCGGAACAGGAAACAATCTGTATAGCAAAGCCGAATGTGGAAAGTAAGGGGCAAGCGGCATTATAACTTGTTCTATATTCAAGGATTGTTAAGCAGTATAAATGGCCTGTAAGGTGGCACGGAACCGTGTAATACGTCAACAATGAAAACGTGTTAAGGTGATTAACATTTCGTAGTTATTAGGAGAGACAAAAATCGCAGTAGACTGTTGAAACCTCATTAAACGTTCTAATAAGATTGTTGACAATTATATTTTGTTATTGTAGTACCTAAATTTTATTATCGAACACGCGTTTCTAACACCCGATAGATTTAAATTTACACGACGCTTTCTTTAACAATTTTATACAAATTTTATTGCTTTCCTTCTATCAAGGTAGCTACTATGATGAAAGTGTAATCCACTAAGAATTGTATAATCGAAACATCTTTAATCAAAACAGCTTGGAAGACCAAACAGGAATACAGTTTCCGAATTCTACTTGGGTTCTTTTGTATTAAACTTCAAAAATCAAGAAAAATTCCTCCGACATTTCGATATTTGCTCATACTCACAAACTATTATTTTGAATCAAACAGGAATTGTCTTGTTAACGAAATTTTAAAGGTCCACCGTCGATCTTCCCTACACCGTTTAGAGCAATTAAACTTTCCATTCTTGCTTCGACTACAAACCACAAACCGGTGTTTGGTATAAACTTTCTCTTATACCAAAAAGGATAACCTATGGCTCATTTTCCCAGGAGCGTAGCTACCTTCCAAACAAAATTCCCTTCGAGGTTCGAAGTTTTCTGATGAAACCTCGATTTGCAAGGCGATACGAAAGAAGAAATTTAAAAAGTCAACGAAGTGATTCGGAATTCAACGGAACGAGCGTTTCGGCCGTGCACATTTTGCAGGATCATTAGCGGACAGCTTTACACTTTCATTTCCATCCATTCTGCCTTGCAAAGCAGCGGTACACGTGAAATTTGAAATGCAACGAATTTCCAAGACTGCAAATTAGAATGGCATAGCTGCTAATATTTATGGCGCGAGTGTGCGTTTGAACGCGTACTCCTCGAGCAGAGGGAGCTAAGTGGGACATAAACATATCATTAGGCTTCAACAGAACCGCCACCTCCCTCGTACTCTGAGTATTATGTTAGCATCGATGCGCATGTGATTGCGTACACATTGAGCCTATATAGGCAGCTGGCTAAGTCGATGCTTAATACCCTATGATCGACAAATAGGGACATTTACTTGCAAACGTCTATTGTGTCGGGAAGAAGATAGATTCCCAATTGTTAGGCGTTTAGTTAAATAGATTGCACGAAAATAACTGCAGAAAGTAAATAGAGAAAGCGAACAATTATTTTCACTTTCGATAATATTTAATATAAAACTACTTCAAGAAAATGAGAAAATAAAACTCGTATGGAAATTTGGAGATACAGTCGAGTATCTCGTAGGAAAAACACTTCGATTTAAATTGTCAAATTTGATTCATCAAGCGAATAAATTTATATAAGCGTACAGTTCCCCTAACTACTCGGGGAATTGTGTGAAACTCAAAATCATACGGAAGAATTTTCGAAGTATTTAGCTCGAATTCATACGTCGTATGTCTGGCGTGCACGTTTCATATCGCGAATCGTTGTCGAATTTAGGCATGTCATGAAGCTCGTATTTCAACCGCCTCTACCTCTCCATTCAACGAATATTAAACCACTCTGCGAGTGCGTTCTACTCAATAACATGCAGTGCGTGTTGATAATCGGTAGATTTTGCGATTCAGTCAATTTCAATTGTGAAGCTTCTCGAATATAGAATACACCATAGGGGAATTGAAAAGCTCCGTAATATATGTTTTGTCTCTGCTGCTGTTTATTTGCTACCATTTCCGACATTTACGTTTGCCTTTTATACCTACACGTTCTATCGTTTCGAAAAAATTTTTCGTAACTCATAACTGTGAATTTTATCGAAAATTGTTGTCAATCGCATTGAACATTTGAAATTTGATATACTTCAATCACCACGAAATAAAGCTATAACTATTATATTAATTAGAATCTATAGTCGAGCGTTATTCGTAACATCTCCTGGTCTACCACCTTTGTTTTGATTACTCATTTATATTTTCCAAATGAAAATTTTCACATTAACGGCAGATTATTTGTTCTTTTAATGTAGCTTCCCTGAAAGTTATATTAGAGTCATCAGCAGTGTTTACGGCGTTATACCCAAGATTAAATTAGTATAGTAAAAGCATTCTTTTTTTCGATTTTTCCATTTATCCATGTTTCGCTTTAATACACAATGTGTCATTTTATAGTAAAACGATTGACAAAAACCGTTTGTAGAGAGAGGGCTTAATAGTTAAAAAAAAAGAATTACGTTCCTTTATTTTGCTATTTAATGTGGCGAAGATGATCGAAGTTTCGAACCTGGACCTCTTGACGTTTGCTTGGCGGCTGATTAAAACCGATCATCAACCGTTGGATGTCGGGGTATGTTTAGATTATCGGCGTTAAGTCCGGCGCGAACGCAGATAACTGACACAGGTCTTCAAAAGAGGTTTTCCACGTTTTATCGGCTACACGTTCATATTGTTTGTCAGCTTTCAGCTTGTGATATTACATTGAAATGAAGTAAGTAACGGCATAAAGATGTAACAATTTGATCAATGGATTGTAATAATTTAAAAAATACGCAAACAAGAGCAAACAGTGGCATTAATTGTGTTATTTTAAAATTTTAAACACGAAAATTGTATTCACGTTATAACAATGCTACATATTCGCAAATGTTTAAATGACCAACCAAATGAAATTGTTACGCCCCGAGGCTTATTATAGGCCGTGTTGTTAACCGTCGCTCGTGGTACTACAGTGTCCCAGATAGATCGTCTTATATGACCGATGAAATATATACAATGTAGCGAAAAAAGCGCATAATTGTCATCAAGGAGCGAGTTTTAGAAACGCCGATTCGCATTCGGTCCGTTATCTTATCTACACAAAGAAGGTGATCATAGGCGCGAATGGTGGCGTGACTCGAGCGTCGTGGGGGTTGTCTCCCAGAGAAGGCAAAGGAAAAAAATCGAAGGGCAATCATTTGAGGATTCAAACGAAATGTATCGAGAGGTTTAGACGAATAAAATCCAGGTCGCTTAGTCTAACGAATACATCGAGAAATATCATAAAGTCGGGTCGAATTACTGTAACAAACTAATTGTATTATCGTTAAATCATTTGTGACGTGTTCATTATAATTTTAAATATTGTTAAATATACAAGTTTATATTAACCCTGTTAATTCAGCATTAAAATCATTTGAACTACCTCTGTTATCCTAATCGAAACAGGGGAACGACTAATTCGCTGCGTCGATTATCAGAGTCGAGAATTTACGCCCCTCGCTGACGCGTTTTCCTCGCGATCGCGTCTCTCCGCGAACGGTCGTAACAGAAATTTTGTTTTTAGATCAGTTCTGTAATGTTTTTATTTTCTACTAATTCTTGACACAGATGTATATGAAAATTTTGCTACAAATTATCATTTACTATGTAACCAGAGATTTCACATTTTAGTAGATACTTCTTCGCCTGAAAATAATATCGGCTATGTCGTTTGTATCTAAAATTTCGATATCCATGAAATACAAATTCTATTACAAAATCGCGTATGTATACTATTAGGTATTTATATAATTCGTTAGAGATTATCTTTTTCAACAGGTTTATTATTATAACCGCTATTCGAGCATAAAACGTCAGGGTAAATTTACTGATGGAACATGAAATGTTGGTACACATTTGTGGATGCAAACATCGTAATGCCTACAGGAGTAATTTCCACGTCGTATTTCGGACATGTAATTTTGCAACGTTCGCCATGATCGACTTCGTGGCAGAATTGACCCAGTTGAACTCGTCCCTCCAACCCCATTTAGCGAATATTAAGCCGATCTGTACGCATATACACGCACAATAGTATGTAGAACATGTTGACAGTGCGTACACGCGCGGTTAAGTCAATCTAGATATCTACCATTCTCGAAATCCAGGCAATCAAAGATAACAGAGAGCATCGATGGAATTAGGTTGTCAACGGACCATGGTAGTTTCTGAACTAAAATTTCACGCTCCTTATCGATCGTGCATAATTTACGATATTTCAAGTCATTTAATTGATGGTCCTCAAGATTTCCCTTGTTTGTCGGTGCCTTGCCTATCTGTAAATATCTATCGAATATCAGTTGTACGATGCTACATAAAAAAAAATACTTGGATTTAATACCAATTTTGTAGAAAAGATCAAGATAGGGCTAAGAGAACTATAATAATCGATATATTATTAATAATCGATTATAATAATTCTTTTTCATCTGAGAAATACAATTTCTTCTATGTTAGTCCCAGTTCGCGTAACACGTGCTGGAATTAAAATCAGGCTGATCAGCGGAATGTTGTCGCTTATTATGATTCGGCAGAAAGGTGCTAAGTGCCTCCGCAACGATCATTTCCTACCAGAGATTTAATCAGCTCGGTGTTGATGTCGTTGATGCATTCGAGGCATTTCAGCCACGTTCTCTCTTGGCTTGCCAGCAACCCCGTCGTATGTGCAAGCTTACGATAGGATAGTAGTCGCTTTATCTATATGCAAGCATGCGACTAAGCCAATCTCTCTATGTTCTCCCGCAGAATTACAGGCGAACAACGGTTCCCCAGGGAATTAAAGGACACCTTAGAGGTGTATGTGGTTTGAAAGATGTCACGATACTGAAACCACGGCAGACTACATCTGCTATTGTAACTTTACCCTGACGAATTAGCGTTTGATACATGTTTCCTGTCGCTCCGCCGCGTCGAACACCGTGTCAAATCACAATTCCGACAAACGATAAACGAAGAATAGAACAGAAGACCTGATACTAGATCTCATTTATTTTCTATTTTTCGTTTTTATTTAGCGCTTGCAATGAAAAGTTACGATGAAAAATGTGGCTTGTTAAAAGTAAATACGTCCAACAGGTTAGCATTTTTTATTACTATTCCAATTAGAAATATGATTCGTCTTTAATTAAAACAATATTATTCTCTTTACTGTTATTTTAAAGGGGTACAATATCAACGTGAACTATACGCGTAGATCTATGTAATTGAAACAAAACAATATAGCTCTCGCTAAAGAACCAAAACTCATTAGAGAAAAGAAAGAAAAAAGAAGCAGAAATGAATACACTACTTTTCTAAATAAATAAACGTTCGTATCACAAATAACGTTAAAGAAGACGGTTTAGAACAATAGGAAACTTACAAGAATTTCTATTTTAATTTCTAAATCGTAAATTTCCGTTCGGAACACTTTCAATTTCGTGTAAAATTAGGTGTAAATGTTACATTTCTTATTTAGGCGAAAGAAGCAATCAGCCAGTTCGTATAACTGCTTTCAAGTGAAATAGAGAAACTGTAGATAATTAAGTTTTTATTTGTTGAATTATTCGATTAAACAATCGCCACGCTGACAAACAGTTATGGGTGTGTAATTAATGCGGCGGTACATAATTTCGTTATTATCCAACGATCTGTTGGTTAATACGTGTCGAATGTAATAGATGAAACGTATTTGATTTCTATCCAACAATAATTGTTAATTGTTCCCTTATTTTTTGTGTTGATCATAACGAGAAGCAATTCGTTATAAATATTTTCGAGGAATGGAATTCGTAATCCGCATTTGTTCGATGACAAATTTATGGTTCTTACTCAAATAGGAGAAACGAAAACAAAAATTCTAAAGCATTATGATTTTGATGTATTGTAGGTGATTCATTTATTTGTGTTGTTAAACTTCAATTCAATTTAGCGATTTCGATGATTCGTTATCCGCTTGATTGAAACAGGATTGCTCTTTTTGAATAGAAATTGAAAGATCATTTACTTCGTCTTTATTATCTATATTTTGTTTAATCAAGAATATGTCGGTTTAATGATTTAACATAACAAATTCGACATAGTAATGTTAAAAGTGTGTGATTTATCTCTTACTTTAGTTAGTGAACGTGGAAAAAAGTTCTTACGAAAAAAGATATTTTGTACGGAAATGTGAAAAAATTGCGTCCTCGGTTAAAAGAAAAATAAGAAAATAGAAAATCAATAATTATAGGTAATAGAAAACGAGAAAGGTAAAGTATGCATGTAGTGAGAAAAAAGCTAAAAAAAAAATTGGAAGAGGTGACCGTGTAAGACGTATACGGTAAAACAACAGAATAAAAAATCGAAAGGTAAAAAAATGTTGGGATTAAAATGGAAAAGAAAGGAAATGAAATAAGAAAGAGGAAAACGAAACGAAAGTTAAAGGGTAAATAAGAAATTACTGTTTACTCATCTGAAAATGCTTCGTATGATTTTGCGATTTTCACGATACAAAGAAAAAAGATAATAAACGCGAGAAAATGCACTTAAAATATTTTATACGGGATGGAGTTGAAATTATCGTTGAAGGTACAAAAAAAGATTAAAGAAATGGCAAAACTATAACAGATCTAGAAGACAGAAAGATTTTAAATGTATTGTAATAAAACTTGATAGAATTACGGCACTATGACATTTATGCATTAAATATATCAATCACTTTATGTTTAAGGCCATGATTAATGTAAATTTGGTGTCGTTTGTTACTTCACGGGTAAGTGAGTCACGAGTAAGTGTCCGTGGCTTTACCTTTATAAACCAGTATTCGTTTAACTTTTCAAACGCAGAATCTTTTACCTAGATTTCAGGTGCTTTTTCTTTCCTCTCTTCCCATTTACGAAACTAACCGATAATTCCTATTCAACAACATAACTCCTGGAAAATTCTAATTGTGTCTTAATTAAAAACGCGACGCGTGTGCCTCTTAAATATCCCGAATGCAATCTTTCCTTGGCAAAAATTGCTTACGACTCAATTCATCTGCCCAAGAATGAAAACAAAACCGGAAGAAAGAAAATTCAGCAACGAAAAAAGCAAAAGAAAAGGAGAGGAAACAAATTAAAAGGACTACGCTCGCTAAACGAAGAAGAGCACGGTGAAACGGAGAGAAAGACGACGACGACGACGACAACGACAAGGCCAAACAAAGAGACGCGGCAGAACAGAGAAAGCTCTAGCGGAGAAGCGTTGAGGGAAGCAAACATTAATGCGACCCCGTAGACCGCAGATGTTGCGCCAATTACAAACCTCACCCTTGCGCTTGAGTGTCTCACTCGCTCCTTAAAGCCGCGACAGTCGGAGGAATACGCCGTATTCCGACTTACGAGCCCGATGTCGCATATCTTCCTGCCTCCAGCTCTTTGTCTTTTCCTCCCGTGTTCCATCCACTCATCGACGACGACTTAGTTCTCTGTGTATGTGCAGCTTACATGTAGCGCCGGAGGCGTGGGGATAGCACGGCCCGCCAACGAGACACGAATTTTCGAAAAGGCTCTCGCACTTTGTTAGATTAAATTTAGCACAAGGCGCAAAAGGACGATCTCTCGGTCGTTCTCTCTTTCTTTGTCGTTGACGACGGTGTTACAACGGAAAGAGGAAGGGGCTAGGCTAGACGGTTCGGCGGGTCGCCCATGATCCTTCGAAGGAGAAAGAGAAACGGTCGAGACGGAACAAGGATGCCAGGTACCAGGGGAAAAACGGGCGGAAGAGAGGGAGAACACCGAGTACGCCGGTGGCTGATATTATTCTTGGGTCTTCCTCGCTGGAGCATTATTAGTTCTGGCGTGTTAGCATACATGAAATATTGATGTTACAGAGAGCCCACCCTTCGTGCTGTCCCAACTCCGATCTCCTATGCTCCTTGGTCCCACGTCTCCTTAGATTTTACACGTATACGAGCATCCGCTTGTACTTTCGCGACTTCTCTTTTACTCGTTGTCCGCGCATACTTCTCGTTTCTTTTCTCGTCGACTCTTTGTCGACGATTTTTACGGCTTTTAAGCCCCTTCGCTGTCGTAATCCGCTTCTTGGTCGTTTTACCACCGTTTTTGGAACTCCACGGTCGAAGGGATTGAATTTCTTGGCTTTGACACGCGCAAGGTTGTTGGTTTACCTTCTACTTGTATTTATATCTGTATCAGGACCTTTTATATTAATTTGATTTAAGAATCGTTTAATTAATTTACATTAAGCGATTTCGATGCGGAACTGACTATAAAATATGAAAGAATACCAAATGTTCGATGTCGAACGCATTAAATAAATCTCTCTTACTTTTACTTTATTTAAAATTCATTAAAACTTCTAGCTAATTAATCCTTTTAATCAGTTATATGGGGGGGAAATAAAATAAAACTGTCAACTTCATAAAGAGAGTTCTTGATATTTATGTCGGTACGGTGATTTAAATCGCAGAGCATGGTCAGAGACGTTGTAATGTGATTATAATGAAAATAAACAGGAAGTTGCAGAATAGAAGAGAAAGCGGGAAAGTGAAATCACGGGTAAACTACCCCATTGGTTACGGAGTTAATTGAGTTTTCGAGCTTCTTTGAGGCGCTTAAGGCGTGTTGTTCCGTTCGTTAGATTTATCTTAATACGGCAAGTCTCGAAACATCCTAACTCCTTAAAGCCACCATTAAAGCCGCGATCGATTTCAAGGATTTTCGGTGCAGGTTGCGTTGGTTAACAGCCGAGTTAATTACTGGAAATTTAGAACTCGTCGCGAGGGAATTCCTTACGCTTCAACGAAGTCGTTTAATCTGCAATTTTGATTGCATATCCGTTTTGATTATTTGTTCGATATTAAAAGTGTTACAATATCATAAACAGGGAAGTCGAAGTATGTTGAAACAACATTTGCAAAAATAATCTAATTCCATCTATCGAATATGTTATCCGGTAGATTTCTCCTCATTTCGTTGCTAACTGTATCACGTTATTACATTTTTGTTGCATTTCCGCCTCGCTACACCCGTTTCCTCTTTTCCTCGACTTTCCCACGGGAAGTGTCTGAGTGATCGATGTGTTCTTCGAAAAAAGATCAAGATTGAAGAGAATACGTTTCGCCAGTAGACTTTCAGAGGAGGAACTTTTTTGTCATTTGCATTTACTTTTCTCCAAATAGTATGAAATTTGCATGTGTCTGATCTGTTAATCCAACATTGCGTCTCTTACGTTTTCAATCGTTAGTAGGATTCTGATCGTATCCTAATTTTAAAAATAAAGAAAAAGATACATAAAATATAACATTGTTCCGAGTTCTATATAATATTTCAATTGCGCATTTGACATCCGAATATATTTGAACAATTCGTAAATGGGTTTACCTGATTTCATATTTTTCTCGTTGTGAATCGTCAGCGAGCTTGGATTTCCGTAAATAGAGTTATTCATTTCAGCCATCAGCTCCCAATCTGTACAGAAAATGGCATTTTATAGCAGTTCCTCCAGGGATTTTGTGCGAAATAAATATCTGAAACGTTTGGTCGCTAACTTTGTTGCCTTTTAAACGAAATATACGTGGTTGTTGAAGCTTTGCGACATTCGTTGTATAAATAATAGATCGCTACCATTCGAATGGCGGTTGGCAACTAAATTAGTTTTCCTAAAGAAACTGACAGAAGTTAAGCCGCTTATGAGATCCGTGTGCAAAGGTGCAGGCAAACGCATCAATTGACCATGCTTTCAACATTTCTCTTGCGAAATCTATTTAGTCACGCGGAATTTATTCAGTCTTGACTGTTAGCTGCTTCTGTGCAGAAGGAGTAGAAATTAAAAAGTTTATTAATGCCAGAGGGAATTTTAAATGTAAGGCTTAGGAATATGATCTGCATGGTTTCCATAAAAATTAAGTTTAAGTTAAATCGAGCGAAAAAAGTTGCAAACGTTGCATTGATTAATCCTTAATCGGTTGAGTTTTGATTCTACTTAAATCTACTTCAATCGTTACAATTCATTTATTCCTACACTAAGACATGGAATGCAAACGTAGATTGCATATAGAAAAGGAGGGTAAGGATAAAAATAGAAACGAAAAATGGGGAAGAAACATCCAATGTCTCGAAGGAGAAGGTCCTTGAAGCGGTATCGAAGAAAAACGAAAACATGCGGGGCTGACCTCGTCCGCAGGATAAAATATTATTTTCTCCGCGATTAAGGGAGGTTTACGAGCTTACCTTTCTTCGGCATCTCCGTGGTAGATGGGCTTGGGCTGGTACTCGGCGGTGAAGACACTGCAACGAAAGAAATAAGTTTTTATTTTTAATTAAAGTTTCTTCCTTGGTAGTAGGCGCGTAGCCCGTTTGAAGCAACACTGTTAAGAGGAGGATAGTTGGTCGGCAACCAGCGATGCAAGCAGAGAAGACAGTGGAATGGCATGAGGGTTGACTCGAAACCTGTACGGACCGTTATGGATTGCGCCACCTGTTACTAACTTCACCCTCGAACGTATTAGCCACCGTGCCGTCGGCCAGGCCGCCCAACCTCCACATCATATCTTACACGCTACCTACCCACCCTACTCTCTTGAGATCCCCTTGCCGCGCTTCTCTAACTTTGTCGCCCGTATCGAATATAGTTGAATAATTATTCCTAATATCGTCATACGTTCTGTGTGTTTTTCGTCGTTGTAACGTTGCGTCATCGTAGGAGAATAGTCGCGCGATCTAAGTAGGAATTGCATCTGGTTGTAGATTATGCTATCTTCCGCATCAGTGATCTGGTAATTGTAGCAATAAGAATACCATTTTATTTATAATATCTCATTATAGCATTTTATTATATCAGAGTTGGAAGAGTTGTCATTACATTCTCTAAATAACTCATTTCGAATTAAAGCTAAAAACGTATCTCTCCTTTGGAGAAAATATATTTATTAAATATATACCTAATATATATTTATATATATTTATATATATTAGATTTGTATATCAGTGATGTTTGTTTCATTTTGTTTGTGAACTGTTTATTTCCTACAGTTTGGAATATAGTATATCTGCAAGATGTAGATATACCAGAGGATGGTAGGAACGAAACAAGGATTTTTTCAAAATCGAATATAATAGTAGTATAATAATAGAATGATTTGCTTAATAGTAAAAATGAGAATTTCTTAATACTAAAGAATAGTACAGAATAAAAGTATCTTCCATTTTATCATTACGGATTAAATGTTGGAGCAAGTATTTTACGAGTTATTCAGAATGTCTTTTACGTATAGGAAAACTTTTTCTACTTTTATCATCTGCATAAAAAATAGCTTATAAAACTTTAAACACGGATACGTCTCTTACATCTCTAACTAGTATAATATATTAAAATCCTTTTCAGCTTTTCTCCTTTCTCGTTTGCTTAAACTTAGAAATGTTTCAACTTTTGAAACGATTCCCTAATTAAATATTCGATCATCTAGCTCGCGAGCTTCAAATATGAAAACATTTTTTGTCTGTTTAACCAAAAACTAATTGGCAACTGGAGACTGTGTATTACTTTTGCGATATTTGTGCAGCAGTATAAATGCAAACTGTTTTCGAGTCAAGCTCTTTATCGAATGTTGTCGAAACTTGAACAAGACCGATCAAACATCGTGGAAGGAAATCGTCAGAATTACTCGTGCGGAATTCTGCGCTAGGCGCAAACAAACTAACTTACCGCGTCGTCACAGTGACGCGTTCACCGCAGAAAAGTCATCGTTATTTGTCACGGAACGTTGAGCGATTGCCCGTGTGTGGAAGGTGCATGCCACTGAGATACTTGCATGCTACAGAAGGTAAATAGGATAGAATGACGAAGTATGCCTCTTGCGAAACGTATTTACGCGCCTGAATATACATAATGCAACTTCGTGGTTGCTATTTTCCTCACGAAATCATTCCCAAATTATTTTCTAGCTTAATTGAAATTAAATTATTTTCTCGGATTTTTGAAGTAGCAGTTCAATTTCCTGACCATAGTTTATTCATTGCCCTGTTCTCATTTTTCGTAACAATGTAAATAAAATATGATATTTTCTTAGCATTTTCTATTTGTGCCTTGTCTTCCTCCTTTATCCTCTTGTTCTTCCTGTGATGAAGAGCGATCAATATTTGATTTTTCAGCTTTGATGTAAAATAGATTAGAATTTTTATTTGGTAATTTATTTCCATCGAGCTAGCAGTAGGTCGACGGCGTACAGTTACAAGAATTATTAAACTGTAATAACACTACCTACTTATTGTTAGATATTGTAAATTCAATATTTGAAAGAACTGTGATGAGAAAATTAATAACATTAATTAATTTCGTGTGTTTTTATACTTGAACTTTGATGACACGTACATCAAGTTTCATATTTAGCGTCGAGCTATATTAAACTTATCGAATTAATATTGATGTTAAATCATCTGAAAACTATCTAAGGCTTAAACTTTGAAGCTTTAGTACAATACATACGCAGTGAGTAACTTTGAGTGTTTCTCTAGGACTCTAGAATATATAGGTAAATACTTCATCAGTGAATTTCAAGGTTATATTTTTATTTGAAAGGAGAAGTACGTACATCAATACGTATTTATTTTGTTTACAGGCATTTTTACTATCTTCTTCCATAACTTCTTCAATTTTCTGTTTCACGAATTTAGTGATATTTTCTATACTTAACACAAAATATGGTCATTTTCCCTATTTTAATCATGATTAATCTAAATAACTATAATATAGTTATAGAAATGATATCACTCATACATGTCTGTCTAGAGTAGAATGGATTTTGCTTCACGAATACGGACGTGCATATGGCCAAAAGAATTAAACCTATACAAGTAAAAGAACAAACGAAATTCTCGATTAATTCTGGAACGAAATCGCAAAAGCAACAAAACGAACAGATGGAGGAGACATACGATGTAGAAAATTATTTAAATCCCCTTCGCCACTTTCAATTAGTTTTCATCGCGACACATCACGATTATCGACCTCTCCGTTTTAAAAGGCATGGTTTTATCATTCAGACAGCGTTTCACAGACAAATTAACGAGTTTGAATGGCCGTGGCCACTAGAATATTTTCGTACGACATGTCGACTAACATCATTAACATGAAATATGCATATACTTATTATCCATAATGTTAGAACGTTCAAAGCACGAATTCATCGCGATGAATTATCTTTTTTCGCGCATTATCGTGTCTCTCGCAGATTTCTGTCGATGTCGTTGGTGAAACAGTTCCGCTTGATCAATGGTCAACCTTTTATCGCGAAAAAATCGATCGTTTAGTTACTTAGTAATTAGTTGGTTGAACGCGACCTACTTTGTAACTGATGGCAACAGTTGCACTGACCACTCTGAGTTGATTCTTTCGTAACACTTATAATCGCATAGACGCGTGCCACTCGATGATAAGCCTAAGCAACGCAACAGGAAAGCGAGCTTTGCGATTAACCGTACAACATTAACAACATTAACAACATTAATCGTACCTCCTCGACCTGTTCTTTAATTGTAAAATATGATATCTTCGAACTGAGAGATAGTAATCCCGTTTTCTTTTTACTCTATTTTATTCTATTTTAATTGTTAATAATTATTTAATTTTAATTGCACGCTGTTCGATAATTCTTATCCGCTAAGGCTATCGTAATTACAAACTGTTTTTAGAGAAGACTTGATCATAAGAAGGATAGGCTGGATTATTGATTTATGAAGATTTGTAATCGTTCGAGGGAAAAGGAGAGTAGATCTATGAGATGAAATAATCAGTTTTATTTATATTGTCTCATGGTGATTTTGAAGGTTAATTTCAGTAACGATAAATCTTTTCTTATTCAAACTCAACTATAATACGAATACGTACAGTCATAACTTTTTTTTGCAATCTTTGTATTGTAAAATTTCAAATCTACGCTACTCATTTTTAAAGAGTAAATTCTGAAAGTTTTTAATGACTTTAAAGGCCTGATTCCATAATATATTTTCACAAAAAGCGCTTTCAAACAACGGTGCAGGATAATATCACAACTCCAAAAAAAAAAAAAAAAAAAAAAAGGGTATCAGAGTGTGAAAAGCTTTAACACAACTCTTTCGTTTGCATTATATTGTATATAGATTTCTCATTACCAAACTTTTTAGTCTGTCGCAAATGAATAAAGAAAAGGTTGGAGAGATATAGATCGGTATTTTTTTTCAGTATTAAACTTTCCTACAAATGTTTGAAAATGGCAAACCCATAATTTTGTTAACAGGAAGACCTGGAAACCTTTAATTTTCTTTGTCTGAAATTCATCTCATAACAGAATTTTCTTCTTCATATCAAATTTTTATAAGTTATTAATTTTTCGATATATCCTTTAACATAAATAACATATTCAATAATGTATTCTTGAGAAGTTATATTGATTTTTATGCGAACTAAAATATCGAATCGCAATATGTTCGAGTACCAGAATATTTGGATCATAAAGCTTCCAATAATAATGGAGGTTTTTTTATCGAGAAACGAAGCGAATTCGAATTCTCATAGCGAAGATAAAATATTTTTACACAAACGATATAAAATTCTATATAGAAAATATCTTTATATTCGTGCTACTACAATATTAGTGTAATACCAAATATATGTTTATAAAAATATGGTATTATTATCATTTGTGATATTTTAAAAGACCAAATAGTAATATTTTACTTGACTATTTTGTTAATAGGAAATTTTCTAAATAAATAGTAATTAACGTATAGTTTTGAATGTACTATTTTTATGGGTATAATACGAATCGAAATAGCAACACGAGTCACGCGAATTCTATCTAAATGCAATCTGTTTTCTGTTTAATTTAGTAATAAGAATAAAAGAAATTATAATCGCGCAAAGATAACAGCGGGTGGATATAATTTCATTTATAACCGCAAGAAATTTGTCTTTATTTTTATTCTTTTCGTCTTTTCTAATGGTAATATTAATACAAGAAATATTTCAATATGCAAAATTATTAAAATCAACGCACGAAATGTTATACATGCATATATATATGCTTCGGGTAAAGATTGTGTTTTCCATGATTATGGGCAGATTATCCAATTTGAAGGGTAGCACAGGCTCGTTTCGACGCATGGATATAAATAGGCAAGGGGAAAAATTCATTTATCATTTTTGCGAGTCGTCGACGGGAAGAAGAGGCATTAGACTGCGAGAGAAAGACGAGGACGAGGAAAAGGGAAACGGCAGGCGCGGAAAGACATTGGAGGAACGAGCAACGGTAGAAGCCGAGAGAAATAGAGTGAAGACTTCTCATTTTGTACGTGGCTGAGTGGCAGACGGAAGGAAGGAGCAGAAAAAAGATACGGAAGAAAAGGAGATGGAAAGGAGAGAAGACAGACAGAGAAATATATACAGTCGAGCAGAGACTTTTCACTTTTGATTTATCGCGCCAACTTCTATTTCTCCCGGGAGATATTAAAACCCGTTGTCCCGGCAATTTAACTTTGCCCACCTGATTGATGATTGAACCAGCCAACACGTCCTCTTCTTTCGTTGCACTGAATTGCTCATTAGATGCAATTAATAAATCGCCTTCTTTCAAATAAACAAAACTACCTATTTGAGATTATTTGATACTTCTCTTTTTACATCCCTGCGCAATTTGCGCAGTTGTCAGTTGCTTGTTTCGCTTTATTCTATTCGATTGTAAAATATGTTATCACGATGTCGATGTGAATTCAGTTACGATCTAGCTTTTAATTTGATAATCTGCAAACACAGAAAGAATTGATATCGAAAAATCCTTTCAAACATTTTTAGGATATTAGTATTTGGTCAAATTTCACGGGGATAAAAGTAAGATAAAGTGAAGAATAAGATTCGAGAAAGTTGAGGAAAGAAGGAAAAATGAAGAGGACAATTCGTGAAGTTTACACGCCACACGCGACTATTTCGAAGTTCTGGCGAGGTAAGGTAAGCGAACTCGTTAAAATCTTAAGGCGCCTTAATTAGTCTAATAGCACCATCCTTTTTCGTCGGTCCATCAGCAACTTTCCAACCATCGTTCCATTCAATTTCTTCTTCGCGTTTCTCGCAACGGATCTGGAATCTGTTCAAATATTGCCCAGTGTACTAATTCCAATTAGTGTATTTTGTCTGTAACAGAACCCCTTGTCTCGCGTTCCTTTTGTGGAAAGAGGAAGGAAAAGTGACAAGAATGTTTTCATGGACACGGAGAGTAACGGCGCATGTGGTAGAGTCGAATGTTACTTTATGTGTGCTAAGTGAATATAAATTGGGAATTAAATCGCGCCATAATCAGTTGAACGTCGAGAAATGTATGACGTGCTTGAGAAAGATGAAGAAAAAAGGACCTCTAAGGCTGAAAGATATGGACCCTTTTCTCTTTGCTTTTTGCATTTCTTTCTTTTGAGGTGTTTGCAAGTAAATAAAGGTAATAAGAAAAAGTAGTTAACTATTATAGAAATTAAAAAGTGTACACTATTCACAGAAACACATAAACGAGATATCTAAAGATATATTTTCAACATTCGATTCTAAAATCAAGTATCGTCTTACATCTTTATCAGATTAAATTCACGTAAATTATTGTTAAAAGTAAGAACTTAACGCGACCGAAAAAATGGCTATTCAATTGATAAAAAAGTAACCAGTTAAAGGACTTCCTAATATTTCAATAAGTACAATAAATATCCGGTCCAGGACGGGGAACTGTATCATCCTGGCAACTGGCGGCCGGGTCCTCTAATAAAAAGCCATACATTTATCACTTTTATCCGCGCTTTATCATACGTACCGCCATGAACTCATAAAACTGCATTATCCTTGTACGTGTGCAGGAACTCGGTTTTTATCGGCCAGGCCGATGAAATTCATCCCATTCTCTCTGTTCCCCTTATCACTAGTCTGTCCCTTTTTTCGCTCTGCATTGTTTACCATTACTTGCCAACAAATTTCCTCGTTCATACGAATCAAATTATGCGGAGGTTTCATGAAACAACAGTTCAAATTATGGGGAAATTTTAACTGTTTGATAAGTTCGGTTGTCTTTTTTTTCTAAAGGAAAGCAATAAACTTTTCTATCTGAAACTTCATTCGTCATCATCTCCACATTTTATTTCAACGATTGAGTAATATCGATCAAACTATTTTCGACGAGGAATGATGAAATGTGTAGATTGTAGTCAAGCATTACATATAACAAGTTTTATGTTTTTTGATAGCAGAGGAAGTCGAAAGATCGAATATCGAGTAAATAGCCTATTTCCATTCTTCCCAAAGGAACCGTATAATAAGTGGTTCTCTGAAAAATTTACCTAGTTTCCTACCTACAAACTATACAAGCTTCTATCATCAAGGAAAGTTTCCATAATTAACTTTGTTCATATTTACAATATGTAGGTAATTTTCCTATTGCGTTCATTGGCGATTTTCTAATGATTTAATAATTAGATCTGACAGTGTTAGCTCTCATTTCGTGCAATTTATTATGCTTTCAGTGTGAAATTAGAGGAAAATTCCGAAACTCGAAATATCTCATAACGCAATACTAATATTTGATTTACTATAACTTGATGAAATATCTTGTAGGTCAACAATATGCTAATATTCTCGTAGGAAATTCCTTATTTGAAAGTGTTTACTTAAATCTATTCCTTGTGTATTATGGTATTTCAATATATTCATAAATATAATATAAAATTTATATATGAAATTTAATTAGTACAGAATTACTCTCTAATAAGCTGTTACGTTAAAAGCGATTCGGGAATAGATTTTATGTTGAATTTCATCCATATCGGTATTTTATCCAGATGTTCTATTTGCGTAGTTAAATGATATATCAATCTAAATAAATGTATCAATCGGAAAATGTTGACGATGCCCTGTTGAAACCAATTCTAAATTATACGTTTCGGAGACCAAATTTTCGACCATTTAATGCAATGGCGAGAAAAAATTCAGTTTAAAGTGGTCTATTTATAGAGGCGTTAGTCGAAAAATTATCAATTGCATTCGTTTCGTTGTAATCCCAATAAGTACATCTTCAGTCATCTATTGCTTTAGACATTTTTAATCTAAATGAACTATATTACACTCTAGATATATTTTATTACTATCGTGCATAATACATCTAATATAACGATATATAGTAGATAAATTGGAAATTAGAAGGTTTGCAGGAAAGGTGACCATAAGCTCTGTTTAATAAGCATAGTTAAGTTGTAAGTGAATTTAGATTTCGAAACGAAAATTGAATACGGTGATGCGTAATTACTTTAGTGGTTTGGAAAGTTTGTCATCTACCAACTGATTGTTTTACTTTCCATCAATTTAATTTTCATGTTGATTCTATCTATTACCACCCAAAGTTATAATTTCGTTTCAAAACGTTCAGTTAACCCTAACATACAGACGAATTTTGCACTAATGTTGACTATAATGTTGAACGAGTCTTTTACACTTGCTACTGGAGTACCGATGTTAAGCAATGGAATTTGATAATGTAAAATAACTGAAAAAAATTGCAACGTTGACGCTTAATTGATTGGACGGTTATTCATTTTCTCCCACTTTGTCTACACTTGTGATCTATTCATCTATTCATCCACGTCTATTCGTTTCTATTATGAAATATCATTATTTATCCAATAACAGATATCCTCGAATCAGTTTCCACAAACTCGACCCTTTCAATCATCAGTCTGAACTATTAAACTTTGCACGGGTCTATCTCAAATTTTGCCTTCGATCAATCATCAGTAACGTTTCCACAAAATCATCAACGAACCTTCATTCTGATGAAGGTACGTACAAACTATTGGACCAGCTGATTTTCTTCCTCATCCCAATTGGGAAACATAATTCCCAGGTCCGATGATGCCGCAATAGCGGCAGGCCACGATCGTTAACCCGAGCGTGCACAGGGTGAACGAGATCGCCAGGAAATAATTTGGCCGAACGTCGTCGTCATCGAATCAGCGGCCGTGATAGGACAACCAGGAAATTGCCAGCTTCGTTACTCGCGAAATATGTAATCGAATATCTCGGAACAATAGTGGATTGTCGCTGCCTTATGGAGATGCCTTCTGTTCACGTCTGTAATTACTCGTAACGGAATTCCCTGTTGACGTATCGACGGAAGATAGCTGTTTCATTCAATTAAATGACAGCGAATACGTGATGAAAAGCAATTATATCGACTAGCTATACCAGTGAATTCGTACACCAGCGATCTAGTTACTAGTATTGCTATAAGTATTTATAAATTCTCGATATAATTAAAATTAAGAAATAAATTACTTGATGTGAAACGGAAATTACTTTTATTTCAGAGACATATTATATCTATATTATATCTTTGCGTCGCGTCGTATTTATCATGGCTACTCGAATATCTCTTGATCGCGATGCGACATCCCTCTTTGATAATTACCGACCCGCGTCCCTATTCACGTTCCTCGCGCCGCATCGATCTATTAACTTGTCACTGGTGTCTACCGAAAGGTGACAGGAAGCTGCTGCTGCATCCTGCGTGAACTAATTATTAGCAGTCGTTACGAAGATAGTGTGTACGCCGAAGATGTCGAGAATGGATAACAGGATCTGTGGTACGAATTAGATCGCCACGAAATTTGCGTCATGGCTTTGCTAATGGAGATTAGACGGAACATCTACTGAAATTGCGACGTTTGCTAAATGGGAATGGTTTTTAACGCGTTGATCGATGAAAAGACATACATAAAGAACAAATAAGATCAAGAGATCACGTTAGGAGGTTTAATTGCAATTTACATCCTATGATCATCCCAGACGGCGACAAATTTTATCTGTGCAAGTTGTTATCACCATCAGGCGATTAAGTGCGCATTCCCATCGAATGACATCGGTCGAAGAACTAAGAGCATAGATGGATGCTTAAGAGAGGCCAAAATAGTCCCGAATAGGGAGAAGGAGACGCACTCGAGAAGGTGGGGAATTAGTATGCGGCGGCTGTCGCACACCCCTCGACGATGGCGACGACGCGATGTCAACGGCTTTCTACACCTTTCGCCCGACCCTGGACCAGCCAGACTAGACCGTTAATTTTCCATCCCATGACTCCAATCAATCTTACGGCCGTCACCGGCTCTCCCGTATGACGATGCCCTCGTCGCCTCACCTCCGGCTTTGATACGTCATCGCCTTCCACCACCCCGTTTCCCCTCATTTCCGCCGTGATTTCTGACACCGTCACAGAGAATTCGCTAAATATCCGAAGACATGTCGTTTGTCCGTAGTGACACGTCCACGGAAACGGATTTCGAATGACCATCCATTCCAACACCTTCATGCTTGTCGTTTATTGTCGGACTTTGAACGTTTGTTACGACTCATCGGCAGTATCGGGGACATGGAAAAAAGATAAAGCGGCAAACTGGTCAAATTTGGCGTAGAAGTTTGCGTTTGCGTCATCACGCATAATAATTTTGTTAGTCGTTGACAATAAATATTGAAAAATGATTCAACCAATTGCATAATGGATAACATTTAAAGAATCATTCAGAATATGTTTATTTGCTTTTTTTCTCTTATCAAGTAATAATTAGTGAACAAGCTTTTCACTATTTTGTTACTTTCGAATTTCTACTTGAAACTTGATAAACTACCGGTTTCTCGTTTCCATCTACTTGGCCGAGCAATAATTAGAAATACATTCACGTGGCTAGAAATAGTTTGTCAATTATTGTGTCGCGCCGTTAATTCTTTAGCTTAATCTACGATCGATTCGATGGCTCGCCCAGTTCGATGACCTAACAGTACATGGCTTTTCCGTGTCTCACATTTACCTCGATAAGTCACCTATGACCTACAATCTGGATTTTCATCATGCGTTCACCGCTTTCGTTACAACGGGAACACGGCCGTGGATGAAGCGTAAAACGCATTCTGTCATGTTGTTTGCATGCGTTTGCTGAAATCCAATTATTGATATGAAAGGTCTGTGCGTCGTACGAAAAATTGCTCCAACTTTTTCGCCATTCTCTGGTACAATGCGTCATCGACAATCGATAGTAATGAGTTTTAAGTACTGTTTTTTGTTTTCAGATGTCTCTCCACGTGATTCTATTTCCGTTTCATTCAATAAACAATCAACGGTGAACATTTGAAGGACGCATAGAAATGTTTATACTATCCTTTGTATGTTTATGACGACACGGTTTGCTTTCCATTTCGAATGGATTTCATTGAACACGGTACAGTTACAGAACTTTCGGGTTTAATTACCAATTCTACCATCTGACGCGCCTCATTCGTCGACGAAACAATATTTATCCGCAACATTTATCCGCAACATTTACTTCCGTTTTGCAGTGACCGATCTTGCGATATATGTTATAAAAATTGCAATTGTATTGGATTTTTCCTTTCAAATTTCATTTACGAATTACACAATAGGCATGATGTAATGTTGCGTTCATTTCTAAATAATAATAAATAATATATAAATCCTTCTAATAATAATAATAAATATAATCTGAATAATAATATAATAATAATAAAGTACATATATAAAGTTCGCTCAAAACCAGGCATTTGCGTAACAAGTGTGTTTTGTATAACTAAATGTTTATTTTATTAAATCATGGAAATTCCGAAAATTAATTTAGTTAATGGTAATCCGCATAATTAGGAGCTTCGAAATTTCTTCCCATTGCAATATTGTCGTACTAAAAGTATATTTTGTCACTAAAAGCAATAGTCTGTCAAAATAATCTGGGAAATATTTCTTGCACTTATTCCTTTCAAACGCTGATCGGTCTGACCAAAGTCTGACTACTTCCATTTCTTATCATCAGCAGACCAACAATACCATCTATCCTCTTACAAAACTTCAATATTTCTCGCATTGGCATAGTGGCATACTGTCATTTTATGGCAGAAACAGATCTTTCGCCGCTTTTAAATGTCTCATTGTTGTTCTTCGTGTAATAGATTCGTCACAAATAAATAAATAATGGGTATTAACTTTATGTGTTCTGTTTGTTGGTTGTTTTTTCGATAGTCTTTTTCTCTTTAATAAATGACAAATTAGTAACATGGGTAAAAGCGGTTATTATGAAATTGTTCCGAATAACCTTCCACCTTCCAGGTAATTGCTATCCAATTTCGCAAGTATGCGAGGAGCGAAGACGAAGGAAGGTGGAAAGAGTCTCTTCAACTTTGCCAAGTTCGCCTTGAATATTGCGGGACACGCGAAGATAATTCACGGAAAAGTCGGAAAAGAGATAACTTCGTCTCGGCGATGTCGAGAACGTACGCTATGGGTTCGTCTAATTTATCGAGTATAAGGATGGAAGACGAACGACGGAGGTTCCCTCGAGTTATTAGTCCTGCTTAACCAAGGTGATTGACACGACAAAAGTTACCTAGTACAAATTTTTAGCTGACAATTTAGATTAGGTAGGATTTCTGACGTATACAACAAATTTATATAAAAATGTCCGGGTAGAAGACACGCTGAAATCACTCGAAGCGGCAATGAACAGAAAAGTAACAAAGCATCTGGAGAGAAATGGAAAGGGGAGATGCAAGATAGAAGAATGAAATTAATTCATTTGAGCGTATATAGAGTTTTCAAACCAGGTCAGAATTTTAATGAGAGAGTAAGGAAACCTGTGATTCGATCGAGAATGGTTGCAAACTTTATATTAAACATTTCTTGTATTTCGTTCGCAACATTAAACTGTAATTATCATATTCATATCGTGTATCCGTATATAACGTACGAATATATCATATTCGAAATTATCATTCGATGGATCTCTGCGTTATAAGATTTTTTATTTAATCGAAATTGTTTCCGGCGGTAAAGTCTGCTAGAAAATTCATGCTGGCTGTATGGGAAACGTAACAGGTTAATTACTAAATTAGACGTCAAGGTTTCAGATTCAAACGTCCGTAGCAGCAAGTTGTAATTTATGCTGAAATAATTACTCGTTCTGGTTACTTAACACCATGTACGCACCTGCACTCCGAGCTCACAGCGAATGTCAAGAAAGCTGTAGATCTACAAGAAACTTTGCTTGAAAGAAATCTGTTATATCATATCGGACAATTTTTTAGCGAAAGATATAAAAACAGAAAGAAAAATGTAATGTCTCTTTAAAAAATGAATATTTTGCTTAGGGAATAATATTCGAATTATATAAAATCAAAGTATATTTTGTATTACTCTTTAACTTTTGTACAATGTAGGAAATACTTCACTTTTTAACATGTTGAATTTCGCTATTTTGTTCAAAAAGTTTACGTTAAAATAAAACAGCCATCAACTAATTTCACTTCATCATTAAACCGTCCCAATACAACAAAATTACCAAAATTATCGTAGCGAATACTTGCGTGAAGGCGAAAGGCAGACGTTTGCGATTTACGAAATTACAAAACAGCCGTTAAAAGCTATTACGGAGACAACCGGGGAATCGATTTTCATGGTCGGCGTGCAACGAAACGTGTGCAAGCAACGGCGTAATTTTAAGAATTGCTGCTACAAAGGGCGATCGAGACGAGCAAAGGCGAATAAATTTCTTTGTCTCACCATGCGAAAAGGAGAAAGGTCGTAAGTTAACGCACGAAGAAGAACAACACGAGTCGAGCGATCGTTTGAACTCATTCGAAACAACAATTACGAAAGCTACCATGGCACAATATCCGCCGCTGTCTAGACATGTCGTTATCGTTCAGTTGTCGTCTTCACGTAGAATTTTGCCATACGTCGATGTACCGATAAGTCGCAAATGATTCCATAGCACGATAATGTTTTTAGTATTATGTATAGATTAATAAAGCGCAACTATTATAAGACTATTATTATGCAGCAATTGGAATTTTGATGCTAGGCATTTTAAAGAATTTTATAGATATGCACCTTTTATAGAGTTGCATCTCTACAACGTTGTCGGTGAATAAGTTTGACGAGTATGCAGTGTGACTCACAAACAGAAAAAGACAGAAAGGGGGAACACGCTAGGGAATAGAATAATGAGAGACTAATTTGGGAAAATGAATTCCTGCATGGATTGAAGTTGGAGAACACGAGATCTTTGACGGTAGTAAATGACAGAACCACGAACGCACAGTTCGTAGAAATGTTATTCTGATTTCGAATAAGTTTGCGCAATGAATTTGGATTCATAATTTTTGTAACGTTATAGGAGACTCGACATGTTGAGGAAACAGCGGCTGGTTGTTAAACTTCGGATACGCCTCGGGTTGAATCATGGCTCGCGTACCTCTTTCGTTCCAGCTTCCTTCGCGCGCATGTTAAAGAGGAAGCGTTGCTTGTTTCGACATCTCCTTTTATCATTTACGATGTCTCAGGGAAGTTATTGTTTTTGCTGGAAATGCTGATTTTGTTCAGCTAAATTCCCTCGCGTAATCGAACTATTGTACTGTTATTAGTACAATTTTATAAATTATAACTCCGCCGTATAACGGTAAGAAGTTTAGAAGTAAAATAAAAAAACTTATACAAATACATTTGATGATACACAATTTAAAATAATCCTTTTTCATATAGTAAAAAAGAGGTCCTTAATTCGCTGGAATTGTTGCCCAAAAGCGTAATTTTATTATCGAGTTTGCTTCCACTCTGTCGTCCTCAAACTGTCTTCATTTCGATACTATCCTTTTCAACCGTGATTCCATGTTTTATCAAATACGGAGAACCATAAACAACGAAACAGGTTTACGCTTCAAATCTTATTGAGAAACCGTTTTCTTTTATCCTCGAGTTTTTTAATGTAACGTTTACATAATATATGAATCTCAACATGAGAACAATTCCTACTTTGTTGTTTTCGCACTTATGAATATGAATGATGTTCAATGTTTAATGGCATTAAAAATTTTTTAATTCTTTTATCTTAACTTTTCTGAATGCTATCGATACAAATCTATAAACGAATAATTGAAAAATAGTTACATATATATATATTTATATATAATTATATTAATATATATATATCTTAATTATATATATTATATATTAATATAATTTTATATGTATATATATATTTATATATAATTATATTAATATATAGATATATACCTTAATTATATATATTATATATTAATATAATTTTATATGTGTTTATATATATATATGTTTGTATATATATATATATAAGGTACATTAACTGTTTTCTTCTCATGTATAACAAGAGACGAGCAATTGAATCCGGGGAACGAAAAAGACTCGTAGATCTTTGGATCCAAGGATTTTAAAGACAATGGAACGGGAAAGGGGAACGAGGTGCGAAAATTAATTACGTTCTAGAAAGTTGCGTAATTGCATCGATCGCCCCTGCAGAAACTTGTTTCGCTCAATCTTCACGCGTCGACTTTTTAGCACTTTTCCTATTCTATTCTTTGTTTCAATACTTCGTGATATCAAAAAGTAGGACCATTTTCCGATAATTAAAAAAATAATAAAATTTCATGTCTGCAAGTTACTGTTTGTATTAATAGGTTTGCCTCATACATCATAGAAATAACTCAAAATCATTGTCCAAAATCTTAAATAAGAATATAAAGATCTGTACGACAGATTGCCAATATAATCTTTTCTCGAAATATTTGAGTTGCAGTCGCAATAATACGACGAATGTGAAAACTCGATAATGAAAGGAAAGAACTGCGAGGTTAAGATAGATGGGTTAAAGGAAAAAGAAGGTTCGGAAAGGTCGTGACTGGACCAATTGACACTGAGCTACTCGAAAAATGGAAATATGTCTGTACGTTCGGTAATACGATTAAAGAGGGTGCAGAAGCAGTCCCGTTAAAAGGAAGATCCTCACGGGGAGAGAGGAGAAAATATTTCCATAAGATCCTTGGCACGACGCTTTCGAAGAAACGACAATAGAGCTTTCGATCCAATAGATCCGCCGAAATTTGATCCGTTTTTATTTGCTCGTCCCAAATCGTAAGATGACTCAGGTTTCGTTTTTAATAAAAATGGAACCGAAATTAGAATTTTTCGTTAATTTAACTGACAATCGTATAGCATAGCTTTATCGATAGAAATATTTATCAATGCACCTATATTTCTTCATGTGAAATTTAATATACCTGAAAGAATAAATCTGACCATATACGAATAATAACCTTATATTTTATTATTTATAACCTTCGAGAAGACAAGGATTTTTATAGGAAACGGGAAAGGATTTGAAATTGGTGTCTGAATGAAATATCAGAGCATTCGATAAAATCTTTATCTCCATTCATTAAAACTCATTATTGCTATATCCACTCTAATTAAAACTCGCTTTCCTCACGCTTCGGAAACCTTTTTCTTATCGTCTTTTATCTCCACATTTTCTCGAATCAAAATTCAGTTTAAGTGATTTCTTTAATTTCTTTGTGCGATAATTGGTTCTCAGTACGTCTTCAGATAATTCTTCAGATAATAACCGCCGATCGAAATTTTTTTTATATTCATCATAACCTTACAAAGACAATTTCATTTGTAAGCTCTCTTCTTGATTTACATAAAATTCTTCAGCTTATCGTACATAAGCACGAACACTAATGTACTAACGTAAATTATATGCAACTATAACATTTTGCCTTAAAGACAAATAAGCTCTCGTGACTATACAAATAGGAGCAAGTCTCATTTACAAGAAAACAAAACACAAGAACGTCGCACGATGAGGAAGGAAGCAATGAACGGTGCGTGCGCACGTGGCGTACAAAAATCTTCTCTCCCTCTCGGCCAAGGCATCGAGCAGCTCATTAAAGCCAGAAGAGCTGGAGCTATCCGGTCTAATTAAAAGCCACTCAAACACGGGAGCCGATCAACCGCGACGTTTATTGGTGCGAGCGCTCAATCACGAAGGGGGTCGTCGGACGTCGACAACGACGACGGGTGAGATCGAGTCGTTTCTGGCACGCAACCACGTCTCTTTCTCGATGTCCCAGCAGACTTCTTCGACCTCATTCTATTCCCTCTGGTGTCTTTTCTACCATTAACAATCGGAGACGATGCTAGCTGGTGCGAATGAAGGGCAAGGTACACCAACGATTACCAAGATTAAAGATAGAAAGAGATGAAAAGGGAAAAGAAGTAGACAAAACAAAAAAGCAGCGTGAGAAGGTGAGATCGAAGGAGAACGATAGTAAAGAGAAGTATGAAAGATAAGAGAAGAAAGAGATACAAAGAAAGAAGAGAGAGAAGGAAACATAAGAACGGAAAGGCGTAGAGTCGCTTGTATAATTCATGGGTCCACTTTGAGTGGTTGCTGGTCCATGGGTCCAACCACGTTTCAGACAGTGCCCCCTGGCCCCGCTGGTTTCCAACAGTTCGACCTGTAACCCTGCAGCATCTCAATGCTGACCGACCGGCAGATTAGCCCCAGGAAATTGCCAAACTTCTCGTCTCTCCGGTAGGAAAGTCGATTCTAAAAGTCGTTCCTCAAGCGGCCAGTAACCCCCGCAGACTTTCAGTTCGAATTCCTCAGGGCAGCTTACGATAGGACACCGGAAACTGTTTCTTAAATTAATGCGTCCCGAAACGATCCTCCTTCTTCCGTTTTCCTTTTTCATCCCGCTTTGACCATTGTTTTATCCCGTACCCTTTTATTTCCTTTTATCTGTATCGTTTTTTGTTGTTTTCTTTATTAAGTGACTTTTCATGATGTGAAGCGGCAGAGATTATTTGCGACTTATCGCATAATTTTGATGTTGCATTATTTCGTTGGTTTCTTGTCTCTTGGTTTTTGTTCTCGCGTCGCTTTTCTCTTTGACGGTCGAATTCGAGACGATACGATAGTCTGGTGGATTTACGGACTACGTACGTTTCGGTGCTGCTTTATCGGCTGTACCGATGTACAGGCTTCGGTGGTTGTAAATCGAAATCGCTTTCTGGAACGGCTGCTCTGGCGATACATCGAGTCTCCTCGGGTTTTGTTTGGATTGATCTTTATCGAGCCGGTCAGACGAGTGTATTCCTTTTGTCATCTTGTTTATTCTAACCTGTCAGACTTGTACTTTTACGATAGAATTTTTTTTCTTACAGTTTGACAAGGTCTAGGTTAACAAGGTCTATTAAATCAGTCAGAGTCTCACTTCTCAAACAAATCTATATAACTTTAAATATTTTATTTCGTTCACTTTTTAAACGAACTGTACTTGATAGAGCAAATCAGTTAACAATGATGGGTAAAATTGCTCTAATAGAAAATGTGCGGTTAATTATCGAATAGCATAATAAATAACATAATCACGATCATAATAATCTACCTTTAATTAATTCATCGCTTAATAATTATGTACTTGCGGCGTCGTTTAATATTAATGAAACCAAAACTCCATCGCGAATAGTAAACTACCAATCGTGAATATTAATGAATTTATAGTATTACACAAGCAGATAAATTAGCACAATGTGAATTCGACAAAAATACGATAAATCTATCGGAGATATTAAATCAGGATCTTGTTAACGTAAATTTTGTATCGTAATATTGACAAATGAAATATGAATTATATTCTTCACTTATTAAAAATATTTATTCGTCTTTGGCAAAATTCATATCTCCACCTTCATGTTGGTATTAAACATTTCGAATACATATAATTAGGTATTTAACGAAAAAAAGAAAAAAAGACAATTAAAAAATCAATAATTACGACGTAAAGTTTTTACGGTATCTTACCGTGGAGCACGCCTTAATCCAACATTTTTACACGAAGCTGCGGCAGAAAATACGATGTTCACGTATTTTGCGGTGGCGCAACAACGCTGCCGCGAGAACGAGATATTTAACGAATTTACTTTCCACGGTACTAACGAAGCAACGTCCGTGGGCCGCAATTAATTCAACCGCGAGGAAGCGTGGACCTATTTAAAAAAATAGTCGGTCTAATTTGCACGCTAAAGAGACAAAAATCGGCGAAAGAAAAGTACAGGTGCACCCGGTCCTTCGTCGTCTTTAATCTTCCCTTCAAAAATATATTCCCGAATGCTCTACGAATATCCCATATTTCAGGATAATTAAAATTTCCAAACTGTCCATGTTCCCTGTCCTGTAATAATTCGCTGTTCCGGTGAATATGAAAAATGCTTTAAAAAAGGAAAAAAGAAAAAGGGAGATAAAGGTAGAAGGAAATGCATCCTGCGACAGGAAACCGGAAAATTAAAAATTCAATCGTGAGTTCGAGGACGGGAAATTGTTCTTTTTTTTCTATACGTTATGCACACGGCCATATTCAACCCCGCGGGTGATTGATTGAAAAAAGAAAAGAAATCCGTAAATGGAGGATGAAAAATTCATCAAGCAGGCGCCCGAATTAAAATTTTCAAATAAGGCTTTGACTAGTTTGAAAGGAAAGTTTACCGAAAACTCCATGATTACATTATGTCAAAAAATTGAGAAGCTAACTGGATATATCAATTTCGTTACTGGTTTTCGAGTTTTGTGGACATTTTTTTATTTGTTTTATTTAAGCTTTTTATACTTACAGTTTTCTACGAGCTTAGAATTTTGAAGTACAAATCTCAGATACGAAGATTAAATTATTTCCGAAGACAATGTACTGTATAATGTATCATTGTGCAATATTCCTAAAGACAAAAAGTATAGTTGAATCAATTTATTACTTTCGAGGAAAGTTAGAGAATATCTCAAAAGATTGACTCGATATTTGGCTAAATGCAAAGCCGCGAGTCTTAAACGAAGCAATATCTTTCCCAATTAATGGGAAACTGGTCTCTATAAACGATTCCCCTCGAAAACCTTGAAACTCTTCGATGACCGAATAGGAAGGGCACGGAAACGAGTAATTAATTTGCCGCGTAATCTCTCTTATTATTCTTAATTGATTCATTTGCGAGGAAGCCGAAGCTCTACATAGCAAAAGAGTAGAAGCGTGGACAAGGGGGATGAAAAATACTCATGCAGTGATTTTAACGAAAGAGGAACGAATTAAAAAGTATAGACGAGTTCGTCGGTGAAAGGGTACAACGATGATGACAGTGTCGAGTTCATAAGAAGCTCTCGTTATTACGAGCTTCTCCCTTCTCCGATCTTTAATTACGTCGCGATGTCGAATCGCAGTTCCCAAGAGGTTACGCATTCGATAGGAGAACGCTCGACAATATTTTAGCTAAATTAAAAAGCCGTTTATGTATCCTCTATCCCCGTCACTTTTCTTTCGGTGATCTTCTTGGTGGCGTTCAAACCCCTTTGTGTCGTGGCTGTCGGTCTCAGATTGCCGTACTCGTCGACCACCAGAGAATGGGAGAACTTCGTATCTGTCTTCCGGAAGAAGGCAATAGTGACATTAAATTACGGCGTCTTCTCTCCAATGACAATAAGAGAGAACTTTCTACGGGACCTTCGCTGATATTGCTCGAAGGGTAATCGCGCTATTACTCGATTGAAGAAGTTTTGCGACGCTCTCGTGTATGCAAAATCATCGCGTATATCGAGCGCTTTGTCGATTAAATCTCGACTTAGTTCTTTTTAGTTCTTGGTAACAGGTTGGTAATTTACGCATAGTATTTTTGATATGTTTATTGCATGTAACTTACATATATATCGTGAACATGTGCTATATGTTATACTATATTTATTTCCGTTTTTTACACAGATGTAACACCTACATCGCTTCCTGGAACAACATGGAGCAATATTTTCATGTGAGAGTGATTCCTCTTACAGTTGCTTCGATTGCATTTATAACGTGTTTATGAAATACTAACTGTCGATTTTCCAATGCTGTAGCATGGCATTCTATATTATCGCCATACAATTCACTTCTTAATATTTCCAAAAATATTCTTCTTAGTTTTTTTTATTGGTATAGGACTCTTCCATGAAGGATATATGATCAACCATAAAACGAATGCATTGTATGTCGCCAGGTCGGTAAAATTAATAAATAATGACAATGGTCAACGTGTACATCTTCGATACGATTATTCGTTAATTATCTTGTCTAATGCGTCTAATCTATCACTTTTTGTTGCGTTATAAAATGAAATAATTTCTGGTTTATACTAACTTTCTAGTTCAGAAAAGTTGAGATCATTATGTAATGTGGTAAGAAGAATGATAGATTTTTTGGATTTAGGAATATGTGATACAAGTGTAAGATTTTGTGCAAATACAAATTTAGATGAACACTGCTGCGTTGAATACATTATTTTTGTAAATCTTTTCCATTTTCACGCACCGTACCAACAAGAAAAATTTGTTTTCGTAACAATTCTTTTGTTAGAGTAATATCTGTGAAGAAATCGTTGTTTGCAATTGGTCGGCTGCTGATTGTTTCCAGAAATTGGACAACTGTCTTACAATGCGTTGTCCTTGATCCTGTTTTGCAGAACTTTCGTTTCCTTTTCATCACTTTTTCCTAAACATCTAAGTTGCATAAATGTTTTCGCATTACACAATATCCATAACTCAACCAGGTATGTATACTTTGAATGGACATCTTTCGTAGAAATTTACTAATTATTTATCAATCGTGCCGACATTTGTTGCGTCACATAAGTCACGACAATTTGCCACAAAACATTTTAGCCAAAACAAAATGACATTTGTTATAGCTCTAAGCGGTGCTAAATTGTCCGTAGATTTCCTTTCTTTTCGAATATTCATATCATTAAAATGCATAAAAATTTCTCTGAATCGATCTCGTGACATTGCAGCCGTGTAACTTTGACATAAAAATGACTCCATAAATGATACGAATTTTCTCCAAATTTTTTGAATCTAACTATAGTCAATAAAACTCCAAAAAATGTATTGATTTCAATGCGGTCTATAGGTTTCCATTTCTTATTTAATGTCGTACTATAAACTACTGCTTTCTAATTTGTGTATTTGACAATTATATCAATAATTTCATCATTGATAAAAAGATGAAAGCATTCTTCTATCGATTTAATATTTTCCCTTTTGGTAGTTAAATCGCCATTACGCGATGTAATTTGCATTTAATTTTTGTTGGGAACAATATATTTCCATATTTTTCATCATTTTAATTTGTTCGTCAAAATCGTTGATTTTATAGAAAACACATCGTTTTCTATGTCTTGTAACTCAGCCTCAACATTGCTGCAGCATGGTGTAGTACTTTTATCGGGTGATAAGTATATGTCACAATCATCTTCATTTGTAAGACTATTGAAAGCACAACTTTGATTCCCTGACTGTCCTGTTTCTTCAATCATCGCGAATGCTTCTTTTCACATTGAGCTCTTTAGAATATCTTTTTTTTTTGTCGATAGTTCAATAGATACTAATGGACGTACACAAAATTTTTTCCCTCTCTGAAGATAAAGTCTTCTCATTGCAAATTGTCGAAGAGTAAAATATCGAGAGAGAAAGAAGAAGCTTGCATGGTTCTCAAATTACAAATCCGATACGCATTGTTTACAATATGGGTTAAATGTATGCGCCTTTAGTGGCCGACGATTGATGCCTATTTACAATTTTTAGGAGATAAGATTTAGATTACTTTTTTTTCAGCATTATGTAAATTCCAACCACGAAATTCATATTTTTCGTATAAATAACAAACGAGAAACAGCGCCCAAATGCGAATATGATTTTCCTAAATAATTTATCGAATCGAAATTTACAGATCAAGTTAAAAGTTTGGAAATTAGTCGCACAAATTTTGAGCACGCGAGAAGCCAGAACAAATTCTTACACGTCCGCAGAGGTAGCATAAATGACGTGTCGATATTGTCGTCTTCGTCAGTGAGGTTATCGTTGTCTGGCAAGTTAACGAAAGACCGTGATCAATTCGTAATTAAAGCCGCGAATGGCACGGAGCGTTCGATATCGCTGCGTAAAAGAGCCTTCGGGAAAGCTGTTTGCCCGCGTATCACGATAAAGAATTCATTAGCGGGACCCTCGGACCGAAATGAAAATCTCAGAGAAATTTCCGCTAAATTTTTAAACGCCCAGTAACCGTTTCGTGTTTTTCTTCAATTAATCGAGACCGACCGCGCGAGGCTTACCGAATAATTGATCGCGACGTATTAACTGTACGTTGAACGATTTTCCTCTCTTAAACGAATTTTCTTTTTCCTGCAGATTTTCTCATTTTCCGTTTTCTCTCCTTTTTCCTGTATTCTTCTTTTCCTTTTCTTCTCTTTGCCTTTAGTAGGTGGGATAGATGCATTAAGTAGATAGCGGTCCTGTTCTTTCTTTTTTTTTGTTTTTAATAAAATCTCGTGATCGAAACGTATTCTCTATCTGAATTATAATTTCTGTAATTTCTTTTTACAAATTTATAATATATATAAATCTTTGACGCAGAAATAATTTGAGCAGATATTTGTGGAAATACTTTACCAGAATTACCGCATAAAATTAATGTTACCCGTTCTCTTGTCACAGGATTGGATGTTAATCAACTAAATGATTGGAAGCGGGAAGTTTTCTCAAAGTTTGTCTCGGAATGACAACTCAAGCGACCAATTCCACAGGCGCTGAGTAGCATTCCGTTTACACAGAAAGTAGTTTAACGTGAAAATTATGATGGACAGATTACTAGCTGAAATGAAATTAGCTCTCCAACCCCTTAGGCAAATTAAGAAATCGTTGGAAGAACAATGATCTTCACGATTATTTTATGCTGAAACTGGTAGTAGGAATTGTTTGACTATTTCAATCATTTTAATAGCTCGAGGATTAATGAACAAGGTATTTCCGTAGAATTTTTGTTTGAAATGTGAAACATTATGGCGATGGTTGAGGTGAACGGCCTGTATAAATCACGTTATACGAGCGGAGAAACGACGATGATTGTTCGAACTCATAGCAGTATTCAAATTTGTGAATAAATATTGAACCTGATCCTGCTGTTAGGTATCGGCAGATTATATTACAAAATGGAGTCTCTTGCGGAACCAAACTGTTGTACCTTGCAGATTATATTACAAAATAATGTTCATTTACATTCATTGGAATAATTATTAGAGAATTATGATTTCACTACGTGACATTAAATTTCTTCCATGAGTTTAGGATATTCTAATATGTTTTATATAGCATGTATAATATAATATCTTGTACCGTAATATAAGTATTTTGAAGAATATAAGCAAACATAAATAAGTAACTTTTTTTATTCACACGCATCTAGAGCCTGATAAAATAAGGAAAAATTAATGAATTTGACGGTAGTTTAGAACATTAATTTTTCATCCTAACATAATACCAATTAATACACGATGTATACGGCGTACGGTGATGCAATACACGTTCTACGATAGCGTGTCAGGATTAGCATAATTAATACGGGTAATTAATAGTTACTATGTCTATCAGATACATCTATAATGGTGTTCGTTGCAGAAATACGTCAAACGAAATACTTCTTGACGATGAATATTGATTTCGATTCGATTTTCGATTGATATTCACCTTACTCGAAATAATAGCTCATAACTAGAACGTATTCCTGTACCTGTTTTGTACTGTACCAGTAGTAATACTGCTATATTAAGGTATTGT
This sequence comes from Bombus fervidus, assembly GCF_041682495.2. NCBI lineage: Eukaryota > Metazoa > Arthropoda > Insecta > Hymenoptera > Apidae > Bombus > Bombus fervidus. Next base: position 4,563,477 of record NC_091523.1, on the reverse strand, counting down.
ATTATTTTCAAATACCAATATAAACTATTTAGCAAGTGCTTTGCATTTTCAAAACAAACATCGATAACGATTTTTTATCATTTTTCGCGACAAAATATTTTTCGTTGTCGTGCGTCATGATAATGCACGGACAAAAATTTTTCGTGAATATTTTATCAGTGTAGTAATTTGCTTTTATAATTTACTAAAGAAACGGCTAATTTGACGTTGGGTAAATAGGTGCGGTGCAAAAAATGTTAATAGTCGGAACGTTGGTCGAAGAGGAAGATTTAATGTCACATGTGAGATTAAAACTGCAAATATACGTAATATATGTTAAAGCAAGCAGCTGCGTGAAATATAAAAAACAAATTTGAGCCATTGCTAATCAAAGTTACAGAACATTTTTTATCCCAAATAAAAATTCATAAATATTTCTTCCTCGCAAATCTGAAAGAATTGCAAGATTCAAAACTCAAAGTTAATTTCTCTGATTTCTCAAATACGACACTCAGCCATGCATAATTGATTAAAAAGTTGTTCTTAACAGAAATGAAAATATTCATATTTAAAGTCAGGAAACTATTCGAAAACTAACTACCAAGTAGAACCTCTGTCTTCTTCTTCGAACAAATATACGCGTCGGAAGTTTCGCGAGTTGGAGGAATTAAAAAATTCAGAGTTAACGCCTCGACTAATCTCAGAGACGTTTCAAGGCCGAAGCGTAGCTTTACGCAATTAATAAGGAGGTGAGATGGCTGGTGATAAGGCAGGGAATGGAATCAACGCTATAAATGCCTATAGGAAGGCTGTCTAACGACCGACAATTAAATCCCCGTCTCAGTCGGAGGCCAAAGAGGAAGAAGCGTTGCATTATGTATACGAAGCTTGGAGTTTGAAGGGAAAGCAGACGGTGTGGTACGGCGGTGAGAACGAAGTCGAAGGAAAAGAGAAAGAGAAAACACGAAAGAAGAAAGAGGAAGAAGAAGCCGACAGCCGAATGAATACGATATTGTTGCTATCCGCAATACGGCCGCAAGTTTTGTTCGTTGCAGCAGCCTGCAGCGGCCCTCCCTTCCTTCGTCCTTCCTCCACTATGCTTCCTACACCCTCACAAATAGTAGTTTGACTCGACTATGGAATAAATTAGCCGAGCTCCGGCTTTTCCTGCGAACGATGGAAAAGGAGAAGTTGCGCGTCAGAAAAAGTGAGAGATCGCAGCTCGTAGGAAGGGATGCGAACTCAAGAGAAAGGAACGGGGGAGGGGATGGGGTGGCACGGATAGGATGGTTGCTTATCAAGAAACAGGGGTACTTTGTCCCTTAGGCGGTCCTTAATAATAAATTCATATCTCTACGACCTCCTGCTCTTCGTTCGTCTTCTCCTCCACTACGTCTCTTCTGGTGTTCACCCTATACAGTATCCCCACCAAAGGCAAATCCTGCAACCAGAATTTCACCCTTGGCTACGGTAGTAGCAAACTCTCCCTCTCAGTTAGATTACAAATCTCTTTTTTATGCCGCTTAATAAAACTCGTCTGACATATCTCTGACTTCTACCACTTAATTTCGGTCCCCTTTGTCCATCGAGCCGACCTTTTCTCCCTTCGTTCTTTCCTCCCTTTTCGCATTTTCTTCTTTCTTTCTCTTCGTTGATTTCCCCTACTTTCTATCGCTTTTCCTTCCTTCATTTCCTTCCATTTTACAATCTTTTTCCTGAGATGTATTTACCATCGTACGTGTTGGTGTTGTTCCTACGTCTGTCTTCATTCTACTCGTTTGAAACCTCGACCTGTCCTCGTTCAACGTTCGCGGGGAAACGAGCACCCCTTTTGGGACTCCCATGGGTTCCGGCAAGGTTATTTTACTTCTACCACAAACGGAATGAATTCGAATTCCTTTCGAGTCTCGGTATCTCTTTGTGGCCGATGTTTCAAGGAGGAAGATCGATCTCCTCGTGAAGGACAAGACCGCGGAGGATAGACGAAAGGTCTTGTCGGAGTCGTAAAGTACGAAAAGATATTGTTTCTGTTATCGTTCTTTTCCTTTTTCTCTATTCGTGATTTTCAATGAAGAATTTAATAAATTTTATAAATATATATTTTATATACACTAACTTGGAATTTTTAACGAATGGAAATTTGTTATAGTAATCCGACGTCAATTACAATTTCTTCGTAAGAATGGCATTGCGGATAGTGTCTATTGAAGAATTGGTAATATGGATATTAATATTCTTTATGCGTTGTCGTTTCCTAAGCATTATACTTCGCATATAATCGCCACTGAAAGAGAGGATAATGCAAAGAGAAAACAATAAAAGGCGAAATTGAACTTTATTGCATGAAAAGATACTCCGAATTATAAGCGTGAGACGGAACCAAATGAAAACACGACAGAATAATCAAGGGAAGAATTTAGACAACTAAGTCTGAATAATTACGAACAGGTTGGTGCGGTGTTTGCCAACCCCAAGGAATAATACCTTTATACCCCTTTGTTTCGTGAAAGCGGCCAATTAGTAAGTAATATTCGTATCCAGGGGGCAAAAACTCTCTGAGCTATTGTGTGACTTTTAAAAATCTCGCCAATTAGAAAGCAATTTCCAGGAACACGCTGAGAATTTCTCTCTGGTATATACCGACGCTATATTTACGCCTGTTTTATTTGCTCCCCCTTTCGCTGCTTTCTTCCGTTTCTTTTTATCTAGCAAAGTTATTTTTGCGTATGCATTCACACTCCACTCGGACGAAATTAAGGTTTCGCTACAAACGTATCTCTTATTCTCTTTTTTTTTCAAGATTTTATTTTGATTACCTCTGCTTTATATAGCTGTCAAATTACGCTCTCAGAAACCTGTGCAACTTAGCTGCGCATCCGATGTTTAATATTCGACATTAAAACTTTACTTGAACTTTCACTTTAAAGTACATTGCCCATCTAATGTTATAACGGCTGAACGGCATGAAACTCAATATCGACATATTCACATTATTTATTACAGGTATTTTAATAGAAGTGCGTTCACTTAACGACAACAGCACAGTATCGACACTTCTCCTTATCGATAGTAACATGGATATTTTGCTGGTTATGCGACGATCGTATGCCATTTGTATGCTGCTGGCACGTTGACAACTGAGAGTTCATTGCTGGTACCGCGTTGGTGACGAATAGGATGGATCAAACAAAATTGATAAAACAAAACATAAAAAAAATAATTCAGATTCGACATCAGCAATTTTAATACAATATCTCCTAGAAGGAAGAAGAGAAGAAATAATGGTTTAGATGAAATAGATACATTTTTTTAAGTATAGCAGCAACTGTAAAAAAAAGCTATCATCCCGAATTAGAGCAATAACAAAGAAACAAATTGTTTTAACAGTATCACACTTTTTAATAGAAAAAGATAGAGGAACGTAATATTTCTATTTTAAAATCTATAAAATTTGTATACTATAAATAAAATTTTATAGTTTTGCATTTACCTTGACTACACTGTCAGTTTTTCAATGGGCGTTATTGCTTCTCTAAATTTTGTATTTCGTTCGTGTATAAAATTTTCTACACTTTTAAAAAATATCTGATATCGGGTAGTTGACATTCGAAAGTACTGATGGAACCTTTGTTCATCTCCAATTAATTTTTTTATATAGTATATGAAATTTACCTTCGTTTTTTCTTAATTTCAAACTTTTCTACTAACTTCCGTTTTCTGCCATCTTCTTGCTTATCAAGTAACAATGCTATTATAGTCAATTCTTTAATTGTAAATTTCGATATTTTTATTAATGTGGGGAATATTGGCAATATGGACTCACGCGCTGCCGATGCGTGGACAGCTGAACGTTGTTGATTAGTACTGTACCGTTAAATGGACGATACTTGTGAATATATCGATGTTGGTTTAACACCGGTTAGGCGTTGTGCTGTCAGATGGTCTAACTTAATTCTCTCAGTGATCGGAATGTGGTTCATTTAATTCTTCTTTTTACTATTTTTAGTTGTCCTCTACTTTCTGTTTATATATTTCTATTATAATGAAACTAGCGATACATTTTATGAGTCAACTATGCCATATATTTAAAAATATCGACTCTCTAGACAGGGTAGAAGGCAACGATATATCTAAATTTGATGTAAGGCTTGAAATGTAAGATTCGAAGCACGGCATCTTCTCCTGCTACTTATTTTGAATATGATATTGTTCTAAAAATCCTATTTAGACGTTAAAGTGATTAATAGCGCGTGTTACAGAATATCGATATCATTGTTCTGAAATCCCTACGTTATTAGATTATACGTACGAGTGTCCCTAATGGTCCTTCTACGATATTTAATCAACTAAGCTTGTGCGTCCAATAGCTGCTAATAATCAGTGACGATTCTCAAACATGGTCCTATAACGCATTCGATTGTTCGACGTGGTTTTCAGCGGCGAGCTAATTTCAGCGTCCCTTCTATCACATAATACAATAATTCAAAATTACAACTATACCTATATTGTGTCAAGTCGACCACTTGGAATACATATAGTTGGTGATGCTAACATCGAGATCTATGGTCAAAGACTGAACGCATATACGCCTTCCTTGATCAAATGGCACTTAATGTTTGTTCATATTCAAATAACATTAGCTAGTTCACCGGATGGATTATTGTTGTTACCGATATATTGATCAGTTTCCTATTGACCTTTGTATATTGTAGGCTTGTGGCTGTTGCAATAATTAGGTCGCGGTCATAATTAGACCTGCAGCCAAGCGGAAAAGACGAACTCGTCTGTTTTGTAACAGAAAACTAGAGAAACTGATATCTCGATTGTTTGAAAATGCTTAGAATGTTAGGAAATGAGCAATACTTGAAATAATCTGTAAATTGAAAATATGTGAATCTAAAATTTATAGAAAAATCGACGAGGTTTAGCAATAACTATAAAACGAGTAGCTGACGAAAGATGAAATTCCCTTCAACTTTGTCGAAATTTTACACCTTCCTTTCAAATCGTTGTGAACATGTTGGAAATGTTTGACGGACAAGCTCGTGGGTCCACGAGGGAAACTAGTTACGCAGCCACGGATTTCAACGAATCCGGACCGCTTTCGTCCGGTTGGACAGAGGTAATCACCTGCAGGGATCACTGGCAGCCTTTTTCTTGCCGGTAGCCTTTTATGCTAAACGTTCGCTTCATTTGAATGTCGCTAATGCGAAAAACCGATGCATACTAATGGAGAGCGGCCTCTTCGCTCTTTCTCACCCTCTCTCGTTGGAGATACCGGTTGAACACACCGAAATCATCCTTCCGAGCGCACGTGTTCGTACGTGGCGTTCACGTTTGCACAGCGACTGCCCATTTCTCCATCAGCTCTATATGTCATATGCATACATTAGGCGAGATATACGCGTCATTTCAGAAGAAGCTGCGCGGTAAAATTGAAGATACGCTATTTCCACAATTTCCGGTGATGGTTACCTAATTCCAGTGCTAGCAAAGGTAAATAAATAGAAAAGTAAGGATTTCGTGATAAGTTTTGCTAGGTTTTGTAGTATCAGTATTTTGTCTCTAATTCCTCGTTGTTTTCCAAATTGCTTTGCTCAATTTGGTATTTAATATACCTACTTATTCAAATGTTCCACGATAATTTACATTTTAGGTATTCTATCGCTAATAAGAAAATATGAACTCTCATTTTTAAAAAATAGTGCTTTTTGGGAAAATTGGTTTTTCTATTAAAAGCGGTTCTCAATAATGTTTCTAGATCACGAAAATCAGTTGTAATCATTCGGTATCCCAAATCTAATGGTGTAACTGTGCCGTAGTCAAGGATAGTGGTGCTTCCGCGCGATTTCGCGAGCGATTTAATCACGGATTAATAGGTCGCCGCAAAAGCGATCCTCGAGGTTTCCAGGGTGGTTAATTAATTGCGTGTATATATTTGTCGAGGAAACCCGAATTAGTGAAATCCGATTTAGAACCGAACGTTTTGATCGAGGGACGTTCTGCAACCAATCGCTCAGCGTGTCTCCGTAAATAGTATGTCTCCTCTCGGCTCGTCTTCGTCTACTTCGTAAACACCTTGCAGAACGACTGTACACCAGTGCTTCTCAATTTTTGTTATCCCTTTGCACTTTACAATCTCCGATATGATACAGCACGAAATTTTACAGAGAAAATTTAAACATTCAGCAATTTATGGAAAACTTTTATAAGAAGTTAAATATCAATCATGTATTTGAATCAAAAATATTAGATACTCGTTTGAAATTTGATAAAAGAAATGATATTAACAAATATATGGTGTAATTGTTCCAATGAAGAAAACAAAATTTGGCTATATGTCAACGAATAAAACGCTTTAATTACAAAAAGAAGGAAATTTAAAATGTGCTAGACGAGGAAGTAGGAAAAATAAATAATATTTAATTAGGATTATTTGGTATACGAAATAGCAGAGACAACCTAAAAATTCTTTACACAGAGAGCCGACAAAATTGTATCTTGTTTGCGAACCACTGGTATGCTCACCGCAACGATCCGTCATTAGCTCGACAAACGTTCCCACGGGATATTTTAAAATGCGAGTAAACAAACGACACTTACTGTACAAACGAATTGTGCCGTCGGTCTCTCCACGTGGATTTTTCGCGACGCACTTGTAGCTACCGTAATCCTCCTCCTGAAAAACAGAATAGTAATAACGTCAGAACCAAGCGTCGATCAGAGTTGACTTTTAACCAAAGTTGTGTTTACACAATAGTCAGTTATTTAACAAAGTCCGAAAAAGTGTTATGTGAAAATGAACGATAGAGGTAAGAAATGTAGGTTAGACGAATATATCAATCGAACCGATTCCATTTGCTCGTATTTTCATTTTCCTTATGTTGTGCTTACCTTATGCACAATGAAGTTTTGTGGCGTTCGATGAGTCAGATTTTTGTGTAAGTATAGGAGTAGCATAAAAGTAATAGAAATAGATAAAAATGTTTGACGATGCTCTTAAAATGCAACAAAGAAGATAAAAAATAATAGGAGGAAGAAGGAAGAAGAACATATATTCTGTCATTCTGATGACATGAAGAAATTTCTCTTTTACACGATTGTCTTAAGGATATCCTCTTCATGTACGAAAATAATCTAGGAATAAATTTCGTGAGATATCACGAAACTTTTCAAATATCACCTGTTGGCTTCGCGGCTCCTCGTGCCGACTAAAGTCAGAGTTCCGTAGGTGAGCATTTTCCCCTGGAATCGAAGCTAATCTTCAGAGTATTTTACGAAAAGACAATCTTGAAAATTTCTGCTCGTTTTTGCCGAAGAGGCATCGCGGTACTGGAAGTTTCGTCATTACTATAAAAAAATTGTTTCGAAAAAATTAATTTTAAGTTTTGTGTTGATTAAATGTCTTTTACTCCTTCCAGTCAGTACTATACGTCCATGAAGTTTTAGACATTTATTTTTTAATACCCTGTATATGTAACAAGGGAAGTATTTTTTGCTTGGCTGAGGATGTGACGAAGGAAAACTTTTTATGTATTTTTTTCTTACTTGAACACTTTTGTGGTGCAACTATATTTTCACAAAAGAATTGCATATCTTTGTTAAACAAAGGACTCGTGTAAATACCCCTCGAAACACGATTCTAAAAAAAATATAAAAAATTAATAACGATGGCTAATAACAACAATAATTACATTTAATAGGCTACGAACATTAAGATGTTTTCGCAAGAAAAATATCGATTTCTCGGCTGTTTATTATACATGAATAACCAAACGGCGCGAGAAAAAATACGGCAAGAAATTATTTAACAAGGGAAAAAGACCACATGATCTTTGTTCCATGTTATTTAAGAAAAAACGGAAAAATAGGAATTCTTAATTCAGGGAACGCCGGAGAATAGAAGAATATTTGCATCGCAAACAAATGAACAAACACCCAAAAAGAAAGAACCAACCTGCCATGAGATATACGTACCTACCTACTCGCACTAAAATAAAAAGATGCAAAATTAGCAGAGAAAATTAGTTCATCGTCGAGTTATATCTCTAAAATATTAATGATGATCGATTTCAGCCTATACTTTTATGCACAATTTTGGAATAATCGATACACGATTTCTATTTAAAATCGTTACTTTGTATTTTTAGTCCCTTTAATTTATCTCTATTCTTACTCGAAAAATAAACGGATAAATTTTGTTTCGATGAATTCATCGTTCAAGAGATGATTTTATTTCAACCTTGGAAAACGATTTTCGACGCGTCGCTTCGAGACATGTTTCAACGAACACGACAAACGAATTGTCTTTGCCAGATGTTGCAATCCAATCGGTAATTTTTCGCGTCGATACATTGGGATTTTTGTTTCATCGAAGAGTAACGATTCGCTTCTGATCCATCGACGAGAAAACGATATTAAAATAATTAAAAGACATCGGCTGAAGTTTAACAATCGGTGAGCATTCGTTTTTGCTTCCTCGATTCTTTGACGGAACGCGGTGAATGGAGATTGAAACGATTGCCCGAGAAAATAGAATTGCGAATTTTTCTATGAAATGCCTGTGTTTATGTGTTACTGTATTAATTTTGACGCTGTGATATTTCATCAAAAGTATATTTATAATAATTAAAAAGTATAATTGTTTATCAGAGAACCAGACTAATTGGAAGAATTATTCCATATTTTTTAGAAAAATAGAAAAATAATAATAACAGAAGTAATGGAAATAATGGGGAACAGTATTCCATCTCTGGCTCTCATTCATTTTATTATACAGAATAGTAGTCGGTCCAAGAATACGAACAAAGCTAATGATCCGCATGTGTCTAAAGAAACTTCTGTCATTATGGTATGGTTTTATTTCATCAAATTTTCGTAATATCTATTGTATTTCCAATAAATTAATTGGTGTCGTGTTATTAATTTTTGTAAAATTTTACTGAAAAATACATTATCTATATTTTTTAGAATATCTGTTGGTAATCAATTTATTAAATGTGCGACAATGTCGCAGTTTTCCAAAAATTTTCAATGGCCATCGCTTTTATACTAGTATGTTTTCTGACTCGGTCCATACCTGGCATCTAACTATAAAATAGGGGTCTGATAGATAACTTCAATGACGAATCTAATTTGGGTAAAATATCTTCTTTTTCTTGTTTCTTCAATTTTCTTCTCCTCTTCCTCCTTTAACATTATATTACCACAGACCTCTTGAACCCACATAAATAATGTGAGTAAATAAGTGTAGTTTATTCATGAAATGTCATAATGATTTATTCACAAATCATGATTAATAAATGTTACCGTAAGAACATTTGCATGGCTAATAAGTCTTGTCTGCTGCGTGAACTACTTTACTTAATTATTAACGAACGTTCCTCGCGTACTAAAGCATAGAGTTTAAGCTTGATTCCTTTACGGTATAGTATAGTTGATCAAAATTTGACTATTTATCATATTTATTTACCAAATAATTTTTGTCAACTATTTTTCGAAATTATTTTACAATTCACGGATACCGAAATGCCGATACAAAAGATGAACAATGAAATCTGTTCTTACCTGCAAATCGTATATCGTAAGCGTCATATGCGTCTTGTACGAGGGTTTCTCCGGAGTCGAAGTAGTCTTGTACTTCTTGCTCCCCTGAATCATCAGGCCATCCTCCCTGGTCCAGTAATTCAAAGAAGTCGGATGAGCCTCTGTGTGGCATTCCAGCGTAACCGTATGGTCTGAGGGTGCACCAACCAATTGGTGCGGTATCCACAGCATAGGGGGAACTGCAACGAGAAAAGTGATTGATTGGCTCATAAATGTTCCAATTACTAGCGATACAAGCAGGAGTTCGCGATCGATAACCAGTCCACGTCTATAAATCTTGGCTTGAGTTTGTCGAACACGCGTCTAAGCGTTCACCGACTCGATCACACTCTTATGAGACGGGAACAAAGCGGTTACAGGATCAATGAAAATCTTTTTTAACGATTGGAAGCTTTTTATATTTCATACCTTTAAATAAGTTTATTATGATACGACTACAAATAACGTATCAGATATCCACAGTAAATAAACCAGGATTATCTGTCTAATTAAATATCGGGAATAGTTGAATAATTAAGTGTTCTGTTAGAATCATCTAAGTAAGTTACTTACTTTCTGAATAAATAAATTTAGCGTTGTATCAACGAGAAGACAAACATTTTCATGACAATATTTACTATTTTCGTATCATATGATAGATAATTTAAATCTTTCTATTGTAGAAGTATATTTCAAGAATACCCTACTTTAAATATCCTTTAGTTATAAACCTCTACGAAAAATATATAATGTAACTCATTACGATAAATTAATTATCTGTCTAATTTTTTTCTGAGGGAGAATTTTATTTTGCCCGTTAGTATATCTTTTTCGTTTTCAAACTGTTTCTTACACCGGCTTGCTCTCCTTACTGTAGCTTTTCTTTTTTCATTCATCAAGCTCGCGCTCGCTTTCTTCCTCTCTTTCTCTCTCGACTCTCCCGTTAAGTTTTGATCTACGCGCCGCGGGCGCCGAGCAATTAAGAGCAAATTAGCGTCAAGATGCTCGATTAAAGACAACGGGCTCGAACAACGGCGGCGCCGCGGTTGAAAATGTGCGTCAACGTTTCGACCGCATTCTCGTGTTGAATACGGCCCTGGTTCTCCACGAAAAAGAATGAAGACGGATGCCGGTGATATTTTATGGAAATTCGATAAAGTTCTTTGAATTAAAGGAACAAAAGGGAAGCGAGCCATTTTTTGCTGCTTTACAACACCGTGATGGATTGTTGTTTCTAATGGTGGAATCTGTTACGTGTCGTAACAGCGTATTAACTTTACTGACGTGAAATCGAACATTTATTTCATAAGCAGCGTTCATCGAATGAATGTAAAACATCGATACGCTGCAGCTGCGACAAACGATTGCGTTCTTAAATAATACACGTTACCTATTTATTTTGTTCTTTCGTTTGTTTTTCAACTTAAAAAAAGAATTGTACTATTTTTAAAGCGTAGTTATGGGGCTATAATCGAAGCCAAAAATTAGTTAAAATGTCATGCAGGTGTACTATCTCATCAGTTTCAAACAATCGTCAAAATATTTTTTGCTCGTCTTATAATTTTCATATATGTACAATATCGACGTAAAAGAACTTTTTGAAATTCGAACAAACAAAGTTGCAATATCAGAAATTTATATCGTATATATCAGTAGGTATATGTATGTTTCAGCTCATTCCTTTGTATGTCTTTTTCAAAATAAAATTCATACAAAAAATGCACGGATACCCATAAAATAACCTTATAATTTCTAAAAAGTGGGGATAGTTACAATTATCGATAAGGTACCTAAACAGAAATCGAAATGTTGCATTTGGGTTAATTGAGTCTTTTAAAGCGTATTTACGAGTTAGGAAAGAGGTGAGAAAACTTCTGTATTCATTTGCAGCATGGATCGATGCTGATTGAAAAGCAACGTAAGTGATATGAAATACAGATTCGTTTTGCAATATTTGCCGTTGAACTTTGTCTTTTTGTAATTATGAATGTTTCTCTGTATTTCGCTCCATTAATTGCTTAACTGAGTTTTTACTAAAACAATAGAAATTTATTTAGTAAAAATTACAATATGTATATATTTATATATTATATATTTATAAATATATATTATAAATATATATATTAATATATATTATATAAATATTATATATATTAATATATATGTATATATATTAATACAAAAAACTGGTAAAAAATGGTAAAAAAAGGATAAAAGATTACAATATATATACAATTAATATATATATTAATAAATATTGTAATTTTTTACAAAATAAATTTCTATTATTTTAGTAATAAATCAGTTAAGTAATTATATATATAAGCTATATGTTTATAATTTTGTTAAATTTTTAAAATCTTAAAATAATTCCCAACTATCAACAACTCATTGTGGTATTCCAAATGTGATTTTCGCGTTTTAGATTTATGTGAATGTTCTACCAGATTCTAATATATTGGTATATTAATAGTAATATCAATAATGTAACGCCTATAATGCAAGATTGTAATCGAATATATCAGAACAGTTAACTGTATCGAATAATTAAAATCATATCAAATAATTCACTAAAATAGTTCGTACTGCAAACATGTTAAGTATCGATAAACAAATTAAGCGTATTTAATGTAGTAATATCCAAAACAGAGTTTTATAAATGTTGATTGTCGTTATTTTTCAGTTGAACGTCGAATTACTTAAATTCCAGGATATACATTCACCATGATTAATCCGACTATTTTTTTTGGACATGTTAAATCTCAGAAAATAAGTCATGCAGGCTTTACCACGCTTAGACCTGCGGAGTTCCTCCAATAAAAAAGTAATTCCGCCACAACGAATGGTTTTCCATAGGAACCCTCGCGCTTCTGATAATGCCTCGATGGGATGGGAGTGCTTCACTTTAACTTAAACCTCGTAACAATACACCCAGAGACCTCGAACTTTCCTGCCATCACATTCTTCATGAAGTTCGAGACGACCCGAGCATAATTCAACATTCGCGACAAAAAAGAAAGGAAGTATGAGAATGGAGTGTATTAACGTTTGAACACGAACAAGGTATAACATTAACCTAACATTATATGAGACACTTTGTAATACATACTGAAAAAACGGATTAGTTAGTTAGTTTAATTAGTTAGTAGTTAGTGTCGAATATAGACGAAGAATATTTAGTACCAACATTTATTTGGGTCCAGTTAATCTCATAAAAATTTGTATATTTTCTTATAACATCATTATTTTTTTCACACGCAACTATATTTTTCTATTACATTATTCAGAAGTCATAACTATCCCAGGCTTTTAATTTATCATGCAAACGTCTGCATTAAATACGTTACCTTTTAGCTTATGTACTCTTTCTGTTCTCGCGCGTGTTGTACCAAGTTTTTACTACCACGCGAATTCATGCGCCACTCAAAAATATTAAAAAATACTCCGCGAATATAGAATTCTAAATTGAAATCGATAATGAGTTGACTGTATTATTTCGTTCGCGATCGACATCCTATCTAGATGATAATGTTTCTCCTGGTAGTTTCACGCGCTATGTTTCCTATAGGCGGTTGTTTAACTTTCATTCAGAAAGAACGGAGCGAATATCAGATATTGCGTAACAACAAAAAAGAAAAAAAAAAAAAGAGAAAAAGGTGGAAAGGAAAAGAAACCAAGAAAAAATCTGATTTTATTCTACCTCGAAGACGAAGACTGATACAAAAGTATACAGATAGTAAAGAGCTTTAAAATTTAAATAAAGATCCTCCGTCGAATGGTTTCAGGAAGCAACTTTCACCCTTCTCATTCCACGGGGAATTACATGGCTCCCTATCTCGCCAGCTTTAACAGCGGCTGCAAGCTTGATTTTCTTGATCCCTTAAGATTCTTCAGGGCATGTTTTATTTAAGGAACGCTGAAAGCTTATCTTTGAAGTCGACGGATACATGATAAATAATTTATGTTGTTAAACGAGTTGAACATCTTTTAATAACTGGTCTCTCATTTTATAAAACGTTCTTTTTTAATTCAATTCATTTCCAACCAAAAGAGGAGGAAACGGACTCACTTTCGTCTTCGTTTCCTTTTATCCTTAAATAAATTTATTCAAGAGCTCGCGATTTGATTTTCCGCTTAACTTATTCGTCGTAGCATGGAAATTATTTATTGGAATTCGAACTGTGTTGAATTTTAATATATAAGTATATAGTATATATTATATACTGGAAATATCAAATAAAAGGGTTTTTTTACGTATTCTCAAAAGATGTGAATTGATATTGTGTAACTTATATTATATTTCTTCATCTTGAAAAGAAATATTAAATATTATTATTTTATTATTTTTCACAAAATCTTGTATCTTATTTCTGCTTGTGTAACTATTTTTAAAGCAGTTGCGCTAGTGCAATTTATTTATTTCTATTAAGAAATCTTTTGACGGGACGTGAATACAAATTTCCTGAATTCAATAAAAGTGCATCCGAATGGAATGGAAGAAGAAGAAAAGTGATACGGTGCGGCAAGTGGATGTAAATTACCTGAAAATTTAAATAAACATCCTCCTTGAATTGCTTCAGCAGAACAAAGTGCATCCCTTTGAACCTTCTTCCTTTATCCTACCACTTCCATTGATTTTCCTCCCTCTGTTAAAATTGCTTTCATTTTCTACTGTCTTCCCGCGCGAACATGATGTCTACGAATGTTACATTACGTCGACTTTAATAAAAATATTAGATACGTACTAATGTTGCTCGCCCTATATTACGAAATTTAACTGAAAAACGAATTGGAATATTAGAAGCAAATATCCATTATTTTTCTTTTTATATTATTTCTACATTTTATCATTTTCTTTCTCTCTCTCTCTCTCTCCCTCTCTCTTTCTCTTTTTCTTAATAAATCGAAGTGAAAAAAAGATTGCACATTTGAATGAATCTATTGAAAAATTACAATTAAAAATCGTTATGCAAATTGTGAAGAGAATTGTATATAATAATTTTCTTCTTATTTTCTTTGAAACATATTAAAGGGAAGAATGATAGCGCCTATATGACAATATTAGTAATTCGCCCATTTTCTTTGCAGTTTCTACGGATAGGAACCATCATAAACTGTCATTGCACTTTTACAGACATTAACATTGTATTCGATATGCCTTCATCATTCATGTATATGTCGAATAAAAACAAAATATGGGAATATCCTTAAAATAAGACGTTTGTGCAATGTAAATGTGAAAATATCCAAATGTCGTCTGGTCCGATATAAATTGGATAAAGTTTCCCGATGCGGATTCTCTTTCGGATTTTCTTCTTCTAGATTTTTGTCTCCTTCGTATAGCTTATATACGATAGCAGTTTTATTTTCCACACGCTGCTAGCGTCTTAGTGACTTGATATCGTAAATCAGTTACAATGTAGTGCACGAAATCGTTCGAACGTATTGGAACAGCTTCTTAAAGCGAACAGTTCTTTAATGGTTGCCTGTTTCTGTGTCCTTTTGTTGAGAAAGTGAGATTTGTAGAAGGACTTCCATGACTCGATGCGGATGAGCTAGTTTTGTCACACGGACATTCTCTCTGCATTTCAGCGCTATGTTACATGTACACACATGAGGGGATGTGGACAAACGACAGAATATAAATTTTCCATATTAGAACATTTACGAGTTTGTGTCGTAATTAATCAAGGACAATTCTGAACTGTTAAACGTGTTAGTGTATTAAAGAGACGAGTGGTAAAGTGTAATGGTCAATGTATTTTAAAATCACTTTGAATACAAGTACGGAAATAGTGTATGTCGGTCGCAATCGTCTCTCACTTGATTCTATCGTAGAATTCGCTGTGATAATTTGCTATGCTGATCGTTATGAAGACTCTTGTAATGATTCGCTATAAAGACTGATAATACTGCTCGTAATGATACTGACTGATAAAACTCGATGCGAATACTGATACTGATTTCTAGAGAGCACGTTCGTCTATTTATAACTATAGTTGTTATTATAAAAGGTTCGAATGTAATTCCAGTTGCCGATTACAAATAACGATGATGATGTTTTGATCTAGAGTTCGTTATTGAATCTATCAGATCGAAACAGCGTTAGCACTCTAAGGCACAACAATATGAGTCATTCCCGATTCGAATCGTCCGATGACTCATGTGCCGCTACAATTCTAACGATGCAAAGGTATACTCGTTAATATTAAAATCCTGAAAATATCCTCTTGTCAATAACTGTCTTTATTCAAATTCCATTGAGCTCAAGTTACAATCAATTGTATATATATATACAATATACAATATATATAATCTAATCGTAAAGTAATGAGAATTTTGTTTTGGATTTATTTCGAGTAATTTATTTCGATTAACCAATTAAACTGATATTTCATCGACTTTACGAGTGTGTAAATATGAAACCACGGAATAGCGAAACATATTCTCTTTTTTATATGATTATTAATATTCCTCATATATGGTAATTTATACTTTACTAGCAATTTTGTTACCCGTTAGTCGTGTGTAGCATGATTCTTTCAATTGGCACGCACAACTTAAAACATCCCTTTGAAAAACTATTCTACCCCGGTAGAAACAAGGATGGAAAGTACACAATCGCGGTTTATCGCTACTTGCAGAGCAGTCACTTTGAACAAAAAAAATCTGCGGTCAGGATAATTCAGAGAACTGAACGGATGTAACGCTCAAGCAGCCGAGAAGCTAGTGTTCCGGTTTTCAATGGCAGAGAAAGCGAAGTTTACCAAGCGGTGAGCATTGAAACGAATGGCTCCACATCGGTTTCATCTGGTGGCTTCTTTGAGCAAGGGCCCTGGTAAATAAGGACTCGATTAAATTCTACTCTCTTCACGGCTATTCCCTTAGAATTGACCACATCGACGATCCTGGCATCCTCTCTCCTTTCCTCTGTTTTCAGAGGATTTTTCCTCTGTTTTTGGAGCTGGTTCTTTGCCCCAGACTTCGACCAGAATTCTGTATTTATAGCTGGTTCTAAGTGACGTTGACCAGTTGAAACAAACGTTATTTTGGTACGTCAAATACAATAAGGAATTTTTAATATAGAGGAACGGTTGAAACGTGAAAATAGGTAAGTATCTGAACTTTTATGTATAGTGACTTCAGATTATTTCTTCTTTTAATAAAATACATCATCACTTTACTTGCTCGTTTTCAACACCCGAACGTCGTGCGGGCTGTCGGATGACTTATGCAGGCCCAAGTTCGTTTTTTTTTTTGTTTAAACTGACTGATTTGTTTTACTTGCTCAAGTAATATAAATAATAGTAGTCGTTAATTTCAATAAAACAACAAAAATAACATATACAGATAAACAACGAATCTATAGTAGGGGGGGAGAAGGTGAACACGTAATATGCCTCTTTATTAATTGAAACTGCAAGACAGAAATGCAGAACAAAATTAATATTTATTAATTAATTTCTTTTTATATTATATTTATATTTTAAAACGATAAACTTTTCTTCGTCGAGCTCCTTTAGTTTCAACGATATTATTCGAGAACAAGATTGACAAATTGAATTAACTCGATAGGATCGTTGTAAAGATACAATTTACCAATTACATTCGTGTCTACAACACATACATACCTAGGAAGAAAATTGAAACCTGTCATATTAAATATTGCATCACAGCCGTTTGATTGATTTGAAACAGAACAAAATTAATGGAATTCAGCGAGTCGGGAACAGCCTTATATCATAACGATATCAAGTGGCCTTTGCAATCTTGATCTATCTATCTATTGATTAGATTAATTTGCAAAATAATTGAGAAAGATAGGTACTAGTTATTTAATCTGTCCGTGTTTCCAGACCATTCGTTCTGACTATCGTTTTTTAAAGTAATTTGAAAGTAATTAATATGTCGTGTATGGATCACGAAATATCTCGCGTTCGATAAAAGTTCAGCGTAGATCTCGAGATTTTATCCGTACTACACGTTATGAATGTATCGTTGTAATTAAACGCTATAAGAAAATTACAGCCTTGAATGTAACCAAAGGCGCGTAAATGTCACTAGAGATAAACGTGATTTAATTGTAACTAGAAAAACCTCTAAATATGAGACTGAATCCAATAAGAAAATCGTGAACGACAACAAAAAATGTATTATGTTCATGTGCCATTTTATCCGAATAATAGTGATTTTTTTGTGAAATGTAATTTGAACCATAATTGAATTTAAAAATTTAATTTAATATTTTAATAAAGTCACATAAGATTTTATGTAACTTAAATTTTTGAATTGAAATATACAAATTTTTGTAGTATGGACTAGCTCTCCTAAGATATTAATTCTATTCTAATAATAATAATAAATAGCCTTCATACGTTAATAAGATCAATACATTATGAGTTTTATCTGTTTTATCGAACACGCAAAATCGGTATTTATATATTTATAAATGTTTCATCCCTGGAGTTTCATCAGTATGATTTCAAATGTTCGATATTAATATTTTATAAATATCATCGATAACTAAATGAATGCTTGTTTGCATATCATCACTATTTTATTTAGATTTGCTTTATTTTAGTAAATACGAAAGACATTTTAATTGATCAACTATAATGGAAGAATTTCAAAAGTTAATTCGGACGCAACTAACCTCTAACTAAGTCTCTAACTAACTCGAACTAAAACTAACGTAATTATCAAAACATAAACAAAAGAAAGTGAAAATGTTTAAAAAATATGAACCATCTAATCCCTGACCAATCCTAAAACTTTCATGAATCATGGTCAGCGCTGCCGTGCGTCGCGGCGTTATCACATTGTCGTTCACGAATGACATACAATCGCATAGATCGTCGTGAAATCTCCCCGATTTTCCCAGTTATCCCGGCGTGAGTGTCCTAGCATGTAATAGAGCCTCGTGAATTACTTTGGATTTCAAGGGTGGCAAACCATCCCTTCGACCCTCTTCTTATGCAGTATTCCCAGGTTTCCGATGCCGGCCGACGAGGTACTGCTGTCTTCGGATAGCGCAAAGGATATCCGACACCTTCTTAAAATGCAAAACATTCCGTCTCAGAGTGAGAAGGGAGCAGAAAGGTTCCTGGAGAGAGATCCAGCTCCAGGCGTGACGCTTTAGACCCTTATTGCAAGCACGAGGCCTGCTATACGAAACCTTTCGACGAGTGTTACGACTCGATGTTCCATCGTTTTTTAGTCCACCCACGCTTCGTCAGTCCTCTTCTTCCCTGTTCTCTTTCGTATGCGACGCCAGAAGGTCCCAGATACGTCACTGTTCACTTCATTGTACGTGTAACTAAGGATTTTCCTTTTTCTTATTCCTTTGATTTGGCTTTCTGTATTTTGGTTGGGGATTTGATCTTCAATGACTTTTAAGATTCCACTTCCCACTTAATTTGTAGGAGTAAAATAATAAGAGGATATAACGAATTTAAGATAAGGAAAGGAAGTATTTATATCAATTAATATTCAAGGCCGAACAATTATGCAACGCATAAAGCAAAGTTTGTTGTCAGCGTACAAATCGTATAGCCGACAAAAAGAATAATTACCAAACTGTCTGCGTACCAAGAGGAATATTCGAAACAACATGAACCGCAACATCTCCGGCCAAGTCGTTATAGAACGAAATTAACCCCTAAGCCAGCAACCCCCATAAAATTTGCGGTCGATATAATTCCTACCTGTGCAATCCGACAAGCCCGTAAATTCTCATGTGGATTTTATGAAAATACCAAATATCTGGAAACAAATACTTATTCACGGCGTTAATTAGACATTGGAATTATCGGCAACTCAATGAAACTAATATCGGATGTTATAAACACGTGTAAAACTCGCAAGCATTAGAAGTTAAAACATATATTATAATTATAATATAAACTTCACTAGTTATCAGTTGTGTCGATTATTAAGTCGGAGCCTCAAAACTGAAATCTCGTCTTAAATAATTCACAATTTTCATTCATATATTGTTTTTCCGCTTTTTCACAAAACTGAATTTCATTCACGGGGACTATTTCTCCAAACCTTATTGTGTACAAATCGAACGATCACGCCCGTAACATTAAACTATGATATAAAACACCATCACCGGTTTGAATTTGGTTATTTGGAGGCACGCGAAAAGACTAGCGGGTAAGATAAAAACGAAACGTAACAATGGAGAATCGTTTCAGACGGATAATTCACTTTTCACGGACGAGAAGAAAGGAGGTTCGTAAGTTGCTCTCCTTGACGAATAGCCTGCAATAAAGGGCAGTTGAGTCGAGTTACCGCGTTAAACCTCCTTGCCACAGGACCCTTGAAACTTGCGTTCCACGAGTCACACGCGAGACTGGTATTACTTTCTTTCACGGAGAACACTAACGATCTCAAATACCGTTGGATGAGAGAGAAATCGTTCGAATATCTCATGGTATCGACACGGGGCATTTTTCCTTGGTGTTGTGAACGCTCACTCCCTTGTGCATGCTTGCTTAAACCTCTGAGGGTGAAATGACTCACCTTGAGCAGCGTACAGTTTAAATATTAACCGGAGCCACCACGAAATGTAAACGACGTCGAGTTAGATTGTGGGAGAACAATGTGCAGAGAACAATGTGCAGAGAACAAGCCTGGAGGTGGATAAAAGCTAATTCAGCTGGAAGTTAAACAGTGTCAAAGGTACACCCGTCGGTTTGATGGGTTAGGACCGCATGGTTTGGCTTACGGGTTTGTCAGCCGTGGTCTTAAATTCATCACAGAAGCCAACCAGCTTCCTGAATCGTCCCGTATTCTTCGATCAAGAACGTTTATTGAAATTTTACGTAAATGACGATAGATCTTCGTGGTATCTTATTTGATGGTAAGATAGAGTTCCATTGTGTGCCGATTAACCGAATGTACCATGACCGCTAAAAGGATCGCAAAAAACTATATCTTCAAATTGGCTGAACAGATTAAATAATTCAAAAGATTGTAGAAACAATGTATCAAGTTATTTAAAGCTTAATAAATTATAAAACAAATTGTACACTTTTCTTGCCACAATTTTTGTACTTTAGCAGCAAAGAATCAAAATCGTGTCTGAACGAAGCAGAATTTCCAGAAAGTTAAAGGTTTTACGATGACACAACCAGTCAGCGAAGCAAATTTTTACAAAGTACAGTTGCAATTGAATTACACGAACTTACCAGCATAATTAACAATGATATTGCTTAAAATTCAAAACGTTAGCGATTTGATGTGGTTCAGGATTAAAGAAAACCGGTGTCGTTGCACCAACGCGACGGAGGAAATTGACCAACGTGAAAGCCGCAGAATTCTCAGGCCACAATTTGTTTCTTTGATCGAAAGTTTTGCTGTTTTCTTCCTCGCGTTGGAATCTCGCGGGATTTTTATCTTCTCATAGACAGCAGCGAAATTTAATAAGAGTCGACGTTAATATGTATGGATTGGAATCTTTCGGCCGCGACGGAATTAAGCGGGAAGAATAGTTACACCATAACATGCAGTATTCTCACTCATCTCATAAATGGATGCATTATTTGAATAAATGAATGCTTTGCAGCGTCTTCCTTACAACGTGTTTATTAGTTTTATTGGTTTTTCTGCTTATTGGACTTGTTGGGACATATTTGATCGCTGAAACACAATTAGTTAACTGAAACGAATTTATAGTACAATACATTCGACACGTGATTGTAATAAGTTCATGTAGCATTCTCTGGAATATGTTTAATTTCAAAGATGTTATGAGATTATTGTCGTAAATAATCAATTGTTGTTATAAAAGGTTTGCTTCTACAATTATAACATAGAATAACAGTGGCAATATTTTTATTACGGTATACGTGCATCGATCGTTTGCAAAGCGCAAAGTGGAGATTGAAAGAGAAGAATGAAGAATGCAAGTAGGTCTGTAACAAGACAGGTTTGCGTGTCTACAGTTAGTTTAAAGACTTTTATGTGGGTTAGTAGAGATGGATTCATTTATCTTGATAAGCTAGAACACGTGAAGGCAAGACTACTAGCTGGATGAACTTATAAGTTTCATTTTGACTAAGATCATGATCTTAAACATTCTGCATAAACCTCTGTAGCTTATATTCCCCGTAAGTCATACTTTGCTTATATAGGAGAAAAGAAGAAACAAATTTTTAAAACCACTCTTAGAATACAATTTTACTACCTAACGTCATAGGTATAAATAAAGCCTGCCACGTGTCTACAATTTACAAATTCGTTCGAATTCGTTGCACATGATTAGTCGACTGGAGATGAACCGATATTTCCGCGCTAGATCCGCCGTGGCAGTGTACAAACAGGAACTTTCGTTAATGCGATTCGCTATAAACAGAGGATGAGATTTCGAGCGCGTAATGCATAGCTATGCGTTGTTGCTATAATGTCGATTAAATTTTCGGCAATTACGTTGTTCAATTTGGCGCACGCACATGCTGTGCCGTGCCGAAATCCAAACTGGCTGATGCGAACAGTTTGGCAAGCTGTTTGGGTCAGCAAAGTTAAATGCTTAGAGGCCCCTTCGTGAGATTCCGGGCAAACTTTCTGCGTGAACATAGTTTCCCACCTTAAGTGAATTTGCTGTCCTGTGCACCGGGATTCCTCTGTACCTGTGCCGATATGCAACTTTGATATTATCTGCATCGTTACCAACGTGCATTGTGCACCGTCTACGCTTCGAGTCCGGTTCTTCATCCTTTTATTTACTTTGGAAGAGATCGTGCGACAGTCGTGACTATCGATATCGAAAGATATTTCGATGTCTTAATTTAAGGCTATAATCTAGAGTTTATTGGAATATCAGCGTTTTATATTTTCGAAATGAAAGTAATTGCAAATATTGGATAGAGAAGAAAAAGAAATAACTGCAATAACGGAAAACGAATGTTGATCCAGTGGCGAGCGGGGATCAAGAGAAGGTGCATTAACGCCAGATACGGTCTGATGCATTCGCATAGGGAATCGAGCATGCCTCGGGAGATCGTAATTCGCGGACTTTACGAAAAGTGGCTATTTCGTGAATCCGAGGGTTATGGTTACGAGCATATATGGCAAATCGCGAGTGTTCGCTTGATCAGATTACCAGGCGCGGACAGAAGCGGCAGCTATTACGTTTAACGAGATGGATGTCGGGTCACGATAAGCAAACAGCTGTTTAGCTATTTAGCAACCATGATAACGGTATTACCGTTGACCTTGCCCTTTCTTAATAGCTTCGTCGACCACCGATGGTCCACTCGGAAAGAATTACGACGGCTTTGGTCCCAGTTTCAACGAAATTGCGTTCAACTTCTGAACTTTCTCATAAATTTTGATAAGCAGCGTCGATGAAACCTGATAGTAATACAGGTTTCTTCGACATGCGATATTGGGATGTTGTCAAGTTTAGCTTATCCTCCACCGAAATATAGTTTCATTTAGAATTTCATGAAAGAATACATTCGAGTAGAAAAAGGAAAATTGACAGTAGAATATGAAACAAACTGGCCACGTCAAATAAATAAATTTCTACATATGTTATATCACATATTACATCCTCTTGATAAGATACAACTTCTGCGTGGAGCAAATTTTCAAGTAAGATGTGATTTAGGAGTTATTGAATTTAGATTGCGCATTTCAGACCATAAGCAGCTAATCGATGTAAACCATTGAGTAACACGGAAATCGATTCCGTTAGTTTGTCCATCGAACAGTTGAAGGTGTTTTCTAATCAGAGTCAGACGCCTTGAAATCACGGAACAAGCTCGGGTAATTCGGACGATGCAGAGCTAAAGAACGGCCAATAAAGCGGAAAAGGGGCGAGACTAACTGACGTTGGAGAAGCGACGGCACCGGGTCGCTCTCGCGCGCTCTGTGATAAATCGATTTCGCGGCAAACGAACCGTGAAAAATGGCGGGCAGTCGCACGTGGAAAATGTGTTTCGGGTGATAGCACTTTCCACGCAGCCGCTCTCGCAGGGCTGGTTGGCGCCGGTTAATGCAGTTCACCCTATGTACCCGTAAATCCGACGCTCGTTGATTGCTGCACTCCGATAGACCGAGCTTCAATCAGAAGGGGCTACTCTCATTTTAATAACAGAATTCATTGTTCTTTCTTTTGTCGAACTTTCTTCAAATTTGGAAGTCGATCTCAATCTAGCAACTGTTTCTCAACTGGAAACTAAAGAAAGATAAAGGAGTATTTTGAATTTGCGAGATCATAGACATTCTTCGGTCAACTTTTATTATATTTTTTTAAATCGAATGTCAAAACAATTTATATTGTATCATGCTTATTTTATGGTCTATATACGTAAACGCTTCTTCGATCCACTATACGTCTCTAGAAACCTAATAGAAACAGATAGTACAGTGTGTTAATTAATCAGCCTCTCTCGAATAAGCTGCAAGCGCTATCCGAACATCCCGATAGAAGCCTAAGAACACATTTCTATGCCCTCTCCCTCCCTCCCCCCTCGCTCACTCTCTCTCTCTCTCTCTCTCTCTTACTGTTCATACTAAGCAAAACGTTCGTGCTTAGACCGAAACTATCTTCGTTCCTCGTTAACAGGAACTCAGTGGTCGTAACCAAGATTCGTAGTAGTAGAGAATTCCTTTGAATCGTGATACACGATTCGCAGCGACTAGCAACCAGAGTTCATGATACTCTTGATCTCGTTCTTAGCGTCACCGGTATTCGGGCTTAGAAGACACTCTCGGTGCAATCGAAGCTTCGGGGAAGTGTAGTAAAGCGTACGCGTCCAGTGACCGCGCGACGAGGCGTGATCCTCGTTTTCGGAGCTCGGAATTCAATAACCGGTAATGCACGGACTAAGACCGAGTCTTAGTCGTCTCGGGGGAGCCTTTCGGAGCTACCTGCTAGTTCGATTTACGGTAATTTGACTGGTATTCGCCGCTGGCGTCTGCGTTTCCTCGGATGTCAAACGATCGTTGAATGGAGTAAGAGACACTCGTGCTAACTGAACATGCCCGTTCGTTGGAATAGTACGAGATGTGGAGAGGGAAAGAGATTCTTGGTTTCGAGCCCCCCTCTGCAGAGCAGATATCAGTTAGGACTTTAGCTAGGACTAGCTTATGATCAGTTGGTCGCATTACTGGTCCGCTTAACAATGGTATAACGGTATTAATTACAGGCAGCCCGGATTTCTTTATTGTCTTCATCCTTAGAAATCTAAGCGTAATCCCTCAAACATTTGGATTTCGTATTTAGCACTGATCTTGGTTCCTTACGAGCTTATAGTATTCATAAAAAATACGTAACAGGTACCTTGCTGTTTCGTATTATTCACGCGGACGAACGTTCATTTTTAAACGACATTCTTTTTATAAGACACAGCATTATTTGCTGAGCACGCACGATTTAGAAACAAAATGTTCAAGATTTACAGTCCAGAAACTCCAATCAAAATAGTCTGTAGCAAAATCGACCGGATAAACGAAGCATCGTACGTACACCCGTTTAGCTCTGCTGCGATTCTCGCCGACTGAACTAAGTTAGCGCTGCGATGAAACTTGACTGGTACAAACTATCTTCGTAACGACAGCTGGCAGCAACATCGTTCTGGCAAGTTGCTACTGGTACTACATCTCGACGTATCAATCATACAGAGCCAGCCAAAATGATATGTACCGGAGGGATCAAACTATTCTCGTGTCGAAGAAAATCAACAGAAAAACAGAAAATATAACGTTATTTATTTCGAACGATTGCTTCCTCCCGCTGACAATAGTGCGCAAAAAGAGATGGTAGATTAAACCGTTCTGATATTTCTAAATTAGAAATGAGTTATTTTTCATAATTCAAATATCCTGAAAGTAAAAGTAACTGATTTCTATTACAAATTAACGATTCTCACTAGTAAGAATCAATGTTAATCGCCATGGTTGATCGAATATTGCGATCGTACAGGGTTTGTTGGATTTTGCACGCGGTATGCCGAATAAGTAAAAACTAGCTATCTGGCTCGAAGGACCACACACTAACGTGGGTAATAACTACCGTAACGATTGTTAAAGACAGAAGAATACCAAAAAAACTAGTGAAGACGAGATCTAATTAGAGACAACAAGCAACTATTAGGTAAGACAAGTGACGAATACGAGTATCGATTCTGCGATGAGTAACAATTAATCAGAACAACTAACAACTAAGAATGGCGATTGACAACTAATTACTTATCTCTAAGAAGCAACCAATTTTGCAGTCATCCCCCTCTAGTGTGTCTGTAGCGATACATACTGTGAGCGGTGATAAAGAAGTTAATCTCAGGGTGGACAGCGGTTTGACAACAAAGTGATCCAGACAGGTCGAAGCTCGATATTACAAAGTACCGAGGGCCAATAGGCTCGGTACCAAGAATCTGGGTGCTAGAAGATCGTTTGAGATTTCACTTTTTGATACTTTTATAGCAAGGAAATGAACAGTGATCGAGCTCTAACAAGACGAAATTTTACCAAGCGCCGCATGTGAACTGCAGGCTAGCCTGCTAAGGAAACTTGTTGAATAGCCAACTAAAATATGTACGATGCTTCGCTGTATTATAAAGTTACCGCATTTGCACTCTTTAACAATCAGTAAAGATTAACAGAAACTATTTCTATGTCTAAAGTGTGCGATCACTATACATCGTAGCTGTTGTTCTTGTACACGAAATAACGTAATCAAACGTAAAGAAACGAATCCCAGAGAACCACGCAGATCAATCAACTCGGCGGAAGAGCAAAAGATCACTCGAACCGTGGCTCGTTATTCTATCCCTCTTCATGTTCGCGAACGAAGAAGGTCCTCGAAACGTAGCTAAGTTTGCGGTTCTTCGCAGCAGCGTGAGCAACTCTTTTCCTTGGTCGTGAACCACTTCGGTCGGATAAGATAGTCCGTCACGTAATCCCGTCGTTTCAGTTTGAACCTGACGGCTGTGGGGCCTCAGGGGTCCGTAAGAATCAAAGGACACGCGGTTTGTTGGTTCAAAGAAAACTGAAGAGAGCAATGTAGAGCAAAAGAGAGTAATGGAAGGAAAAGAACGGGCAGGCTCGTTGCCTCGAGATGCTTGCTGATATTGCGACCGCGGAATCACGAGGTGAAAGAGAAGAAACGGAGCAAAGGCGGAGAAAGAGATTCTTGTGCGAGAATCGATTATACTTCCCTTTACTCCATTTTTCGGCCATTATGTTGGCGGCGAAGTTTTTCATAGGAAAGGGAGAAAAATAAAGCGCGAGAGACAAAAGATTTGAAGGTGAAAGGAGGTAGCGAGAGAGTGAAACAGAAATACTTAACGGAGTTAACGAAAAGGTACCTAAAGAGGAAATCCTCGTGGGATTTCCTGGATACTGGAAAACAGGGCCGGGAGAGATGTCGACTACCGAAGGAGGAAATGAAATGGGAAAGGATGGGAAAGGATGTGAGAAAATGTGTGTTTAAGAGAGGAAGGATGCATCGGCCGAGAACGGAAAGTCTTTCCGGATGAAGGACGAGAGGAGAGCATGGAAGGTATTGAGCATAAAAATGAGAAAGCAACACGCGCGCGAAATAGAACACCAGAGCAAGAAATGTGTAACCGAACAAAATTGAAGTACAATCTTGTCAAGACAAGAAAAAAGAAGGAAAGGGAAAGGAATGGAAAATCAGGACGGGCAAGAAAATCAGAACGAAGCTCGGAGGAGGTTGTAGTACTCGCGGAACAAAAGACGAGGAATGAGCGTCGAAGCGGAGTGAAGAGAACGTAGCATGAGTGGCGCGAAGAGGATGAACCCCATAGAGAAGGGAGTAAAATCGGAACTTGGTGACTTGAAAGAAGACGGATGCGAAACATCGAGCGGGACAGAGGTACCTACGCAGTTGGAATTGCGAGAAACAGAAATAAGAAAAGCAGTGGCAAAGGACGGGGTGGCTTCGAGTTGAAAAAACTCTCATTTCGGTATACAAGATGTGCTTCTATGGAAAAAACGAGAAGAAGGAAGAGAGAGAAAGAAAGGGAGAGAGAGAGTGATAAAAAGAGACGAAAAGGTGGAGTAAAGAAGAAAAGTGAGGATACGGATAAAAGAAGAACTAGAGAACGGGAGAAGATAGGGAGCGGGAGAATCAGCTCGTAGTAAAGTGAGGTGAGTCAGAATAGAGGTATTGTCGCATTAACATTCTTTTCGTGTGAAGAGGATGCATAGGGAGAAGAGAGAGGGGAAGAGAGTGAGAGAGAGACAGCGGTTAGGAAAGGATTTGATTATGGAGGGTTACTAGTGGCCCTCTGGGAGTTCTAGGATTAGGGGATCCATTAAGAGAGAAAAGGATCGGCAGAGATAGAAATAGAGACCCGGAATGGGGCAGGATACGAGAATTAAGCTGGATCTTTCTTTCGGCTTGTAAATACTAGGGATGAAAAAAAAGGTGAACTGCATCTTGTAACGAGGATTTGTAAGACAGGACACGTAAAAATCATGATGCACCGCTTTAGTTACATGTGTTAGAAATAGCAAATATTAGTCGAGAATGATGGTATGGTTATGGAATGATGGATTTTGATGGTACGAGAGATTTTCCTGTCTGAGAAAAATTTGGATCTAATTGTACTTCTAATAATTTTATATCTTTTATTAATTTTTCATAACTTCAGCGATTTTCATTTTTTAATAAGACCATGAACAATTTTACCTAGAAGTAATTTGTAATCATAGTTTGCACTTGTTTACTTTTGTGTGTGCGCGCGCGCGCAATATCGTATTATTTTAAATCTAAAACTCAGACGTAAAAATTCCCGAATTTGTCCAGAAGTCAACCAATATGAAAGTAGTATAGGTCAGGAAAAATCGCACAGCAATGCACTCTGCCTCCATCGTGTCACTGGATTATTGTATTTTTCAGGTGAGGAACATCAACTATGTAATAAATAGCACCGTTTTCCTGGAGCTCGAGGCTACTTAAAGGCATACTTTCTCACTGTCGCAGGTAATGTAACAGATTAATGTCCCATTTTTCGAGGCTCAGTATCTCTGCTTACTGCGCATACTAATACACTCCATGATACGCTGCCTGAGATCCACTCTGACGGCGTCTCTGTTATTTTTATTATGATTAACGTAAGTAGAAGATGTTCGCAATAAAAATTCCATTGGTGATTCACGTGTATCACAACAAAAATCGACATCTAGTTGAATAATTGTATTAAATATGTTATTATTATTATATGTTCCTGACATTTAACAATATTGAAAATGTTAATTTGAGAGGGAGAGAGGTGCCTTTTCTTTCTATGATATAATGTATTTAGAGTTAATTTCTCTATAGTTACACGCCCTTATCTTTTATATCTCTTACTAATAATCAAATTTGTAAATCAATGAAGGTATGAACAAAATGAAGGTATCCAAATTTTTCAAAATCTCGATCTATCTCGAAGCACGTCTTGCAATATCGTATACATATGTTTCCAAAACGAGTATAATAAAAATCTTTTTACCATCAACGGAACGATTTCAGCATTCTTCCGGCATAGAGACGGTTTGTCCATCAGAACTCGCTGTCACGGCGACATCGAAGCGTAACAGCTCGACGCGTCAATCGCGAGTCGAACGCGTTGAATCAGCGATAGTTTATGCGGACGCTTACATACATACGCGCGCAAACTTTCATCCAGGAAATTGAGAGATAGACATCTGTCGACGGTGGCCATTGTACGCGCCGATTGGATTTTCGGCCTTAAAACGCTTCGAGAATTAAACTGTGTCCCCGATCCTTCGCCGCTCACCACTGATAAATCCGTGACTCTGCTACGGTGTACATCGGTTATCGCACCAATCGATTGGATTACCATTAAACATGTTCCCCGTTTTCAACTCGCGTGTTACAATTTTTTGTCTCGCTTTCAGATTGCTCTATTCACTGATAGTATCTCACTGCTATTAACACACTTTCCTAGTTATCCTTGCAGCTGAATATTCGAGAGGATAGTGGTTTATGTGACTCGCAATATTTTCCAATGTATCGCATACCATTTTGGTGGTCATTGTTACTTTTGTAGGGTGATAGAATTTCCCAAGTCTATTTTATAAATTCGGGAATGGAATTTTGAAAATAAACCCATGTACAGAAAATTACAATTAATAAATAAAAGCAGGCGCATCTGTGTTGTAAAAATATGAACCACTTAATATAACGATTAATAATCACTTTAGTAATTTGAATAAACGCCAAATGTACAAGTGGTCGTCAATAAATTTTATCTGCGACTGTTTTTATTGGAGAATTTATGTACGATATCACCTACGTTTCGATTTCTATGGTTCCCCATTCGGATCCGTATCAAATTTCCTTGTTATGGCGCGCATCTAATTAATTCAATTTTCGCTCCACCCACCGGCATTGAAACAAATCTCGTACCGAACGCAAACAATTTGACAGTGTTTCTCTTAGCCTCGTAATTCACATCGATCCGTGACTTGTTTATAATGAAAACATCAGCGGGCTTGCGCGCTTGATATTAATAAATAACAAGAATAAATCTCGATCATGTTTTGCTACGTCCCACGTATCGAATATTGCGAATAATATTTCTAGATCAAGTCGCCTCGAACAGCCGCGAATATTACAGTTACTCTGCGTAATTCTTAGAAGTTCCCGAGAATTTTGTTACTTAATTTTTAGAATTTCTTATACACTAAGTTTTTATAATCGTTTTCTTTTTGTTGAAGTATACTTGTGCATTATTATTACTTGATACACAACACCTGTATTATAGAATTTAAGTAAATACATATATTTTAGAACATTTCTATTTGTCAGTAGGCTATAGCTGATCAAGCGAAATTAACTAACTAATTATATTTATATCTTGTCGCTCTATCTCTCGAATTTTTCTCTGTGATTGATTTGCACACTATATCGCCTGTTTTCTAAGTACAAAATACAAACTCGAAATTACTGTATAAAATATACAAAAGTGGTCGAGATTTACAATACTAAAGATTAAAGGTTACCTGTGATTAAACTAGGGATCTTAATTATCGAATAATACTCGCGATTAGATTGGTGTACCAATGAGATTAACTTCGTTTTGCAACCAAAAAAAGGAAGTAAACCGTGCAGTCCGACATAGAAACTACATCGATCCTGTCACAGCTTTTGTTTTAGTCCGCCCCATTAGTGTGGGTAGCAAAAAATTTCCATTAAACCGATTACGGTTCCCCCTGTACGCAGATTTCTCCCATTACGATTTTCATCGTCTTAATGACGGGGGTCGGAATTGAGAAAATGCCGCGAGTGAGAAACGATTCCACCAGAGGGTGGCAGGCATTGGGAACGGATGAAGAGCGGGACAAATCGGGCCGATCATCCGCGGGGACGGAGCCGTGTAATATATTTCGGAAATTGCGAATGATACCCTCTCGTGCCGATGCTGGCCGCGTTGCATTTCGAATCGTATCCGGCCGGACGATCCAAACGACAAATCGTCCGTTGCTCGTTTCTCTCTCTCTCTCTCTCTCTCTCCTCTCTCTCTCTCTCTCTATCACTCTCTGTCTCTCTCTCTTCTTCCCTCCCTTGCTCCATACTCTCCTCTCTCTCGTTCGTTGTCCTCGTAGCCCTCGCATAAGTCGGATTCCAACGAATCGGTGAAACGATAACGCTCGATTTTGTTTTCAAATGATGCTCTGGTATCTCGAGTACGGAAGCCTAGTTACAACGAATTTCAACATCTATTTTCTCTAGGAGAACATTTATTTGCAATGGCTGATTTTTGACGATCTTGTAATATTTTTCACCATGAACCGAATCTGGCAAGCCGATACAACGTACACGACATGTGACTTTTACTCAAACAACTTTTAATTGTAAAATTAAATTTTTTGTGCATTAAATACTTGATGTATATGAATACTTGATAAAAGTTTTTCGTATGAACGCTTTTATAATAAGGTCGATATGTTAGGTAGAAGCGTATCGCAATGAAAATAAAGATATTGACAATGTATGTTATTACTATTTCATGCAACGATTCTCTGCAATGTTTCAATTTACACTAATTTATTCGCGATATGCCTAACTTTGTGCGTTTAATGTATTCTTCGTTGTATATGATTCGTACATCTACCATTTCATTTTTTACATTCTAGCATTTTTCTTTTTATATCGATATTCTATTTTAATGTGTGTGTACAAAAATCTGTATTTTAAATTATTAAAATTGTCGCCAAATAAATGCGACTTTCAAGATAAACGTATTCTATGTATACAAGATAAACAAATTGAATATTCCATTTAGAAAAACAAAATAAAAAGGAAATCATATACAAGCAACTTCAAACAACGTAGTAGCCAACGTTATTCAATTGATACATTAATAAATCAATTTTCCAAAGCCATTCACAACAATTACCTTGCATAGATCCACCCACACGTACACGATGTGCATAATCGAGTCAAACAAGCCTATTCAATTAAGGTGATACCACTGGTATCCGATCGCGGATCCAAGTACGACGACACCGTTAACGTTAAACGTGCGTATGCGTTTTCACATCTCTGTGAAGATAACTGCACGCACACGTGTCAGACGGCTCGTGCGCAATAATTCAAGCCCGTATCAAGTCAGGCATGCGTTGGTAAATGCATCAAACTCATCGCATAATTCCCGTATCGCTAGTCGATTAATCGATTCTAATACCGAGATGTCTGTCTAGCGAAAACTCCAAAAAGATTATGCCTGTATCAGCTCAAAAATAAGATGCTCAGAACCGTGGCGCGACGCACGTCAATATCGAGCTACACATTTCTCGGTGACCTGATACCAACATTTTTATTCTTTAAGCTATAATATTTTACCAAATGTCCTTCTGGACAAATTGTAAAAATTTAAACAAACAGTCAATAAAAAAAACCTGATACCAACGCTGACAAAAATGGATGTGGACAAATGCGTCGAACGATTTGAACGCGCGCTGTGATTCAAAATTATATCTGCGGAAAGAAGTTGCCCGAAGAAGCGGAAGGACTGTTTCTGACTAGTAGGATGCTGGGATGTTTCCGAAACTTTGGAGCGCTCGAATGTATGGATATGTGAAAATTTTCACATTTTAAACGCGCCAACGTTCCAATGTTCGAAATTTTAAAGTCATATTTAAATATTCGAGTGTTAGGAGCTTTTCATGGATAAGTACTTGGAAGTTTAAGCATCTGCATAGCTGACATTTAAAGAAATTAAACATTGAAAAAAAATATGAGGTGATGGGTCGTGATAGTGATAGGAAGAAACACTTGAGTATATTTAACAATAGATATTTATTATAATATATTCTATGTGTACACTTTGCGTACAACTCGCGATTATTATTATTAGCGGTACGCGATTCGCAATTACAAGTTCGACTTCTGGTCGATGCGTTTTGATGCGCGATATAAGTTTGGATAATGATTGCCTAAGATGCCGGGGAACTCTGATCAATTATTACAAAATGCTAACTATTGCTTCGGACCGATATGTAACGACTGAGACTTTTCGTCACGATAATGCCGCGAAGGAAAACTGTGATGGGGTATGTCTAATGCGAGATCATCGGATTCGTTAAGGAAAACCTTGATTCGAAAAATGAGGGAAATGGACGTCGTTATTAATTGGCTAATTTTGTGTTGGTGGTTGGAAAAGGATGCTAACTGCTCTTGAAAGAAAGTCGCTAGAGGGAAGCATCATACATGAGAAAAGCAGATTTCTCGTATCTTCCCGTAGAAGGTGATAGGTTTAGGGACTGCTAAGAGAAAGACTGTTTGTCCCTTTGGAGAATCTTGGCTAAATAAATCCTAAGATTTATAGCAGGTCCTTAGGCTAGCTGAAAATATTCTGTGAGGATGTATCGATATCTGGTAATCATCTTGTCCGAAGGATAGGATCTTTGTGTAGCGAGCTATGGGACAGAAACCGTTGGAAAGTTAACTGTCGAGTGACGCTACAAATATTTACCAAACAAAAGAGTAACTTTTTACTTTCATTATGACCTTCAAATCTCGACCAGGAACAGATTTGAAAACGTTTAAGCTGACGAAGCACAGTAAGGAATTACGGAATATAAAGTATGAACGAAGATGTCGCGTTTCGTCGCAGTTCGTGCCACTCCTTCGTTTTTAATTAATTCAGCAGAATTAATGTAACTTTTATAAAGTGCACTTCCGTTGTGCTGACCGCTCGACTTTACGCCCCCTCGACAAAGGTACAAAATCAAACACCGATATAGACGTGAAATGGAAAAGTTCAATGGAAGAGTTCAATACCTTCACGCTACTCTCTTCTTTGTTCACCTCTCGCGAACTCAATATATGAATCACGTGGATGAAAACGCACACACGCAGCATGTCCGTGTAGGTACATTAAAAAGTTTCATTAGATTATTTCACGAGGGACACGAACTGTTCGGGCATGGACTGATGCCGCAGAAGGGGTGAACGTATGTCATGCGGAAAAAGGAACATAAATATTTATATCGCATTGTTTGCTACTTTGTCAGTACCGCGGAATTTCTTATCCGCAGATTTAAGACGCGAACATAGGTTTTGATGCAAGTACTAAAAAAATAATGTTTCACATAAGTTTAAAATAACGAAAAGTATTGATTATGCGGGATTTTCTAATAGGAAAATTTTACTGAAATTTTCTACACGTTTACAAACGTGTTCGCTGGACTGAGAATTTTTAATGCCATTATGATCTATTTATGATAGACAAGCTGTTGAATAAATTGTGGTGATCTATAAAGGTTATTAGTATTTTTATATCGATTAAGCTTCAGCTACGAAGTTTGATAGAAACATTGTTGATATTCGATAAACGCGTTTTTTTAAATGTCAGAATGTCTATTTTTATTGTGTAACATGGACTAACCTCAAAATTCGATGAAATAATTTTCTTTTATTTTGCAACTCTATTTATTCATATCAGTAAACATGAACCTATGTATATAACTTGCGATGTTGGTGCTTTATAGTTTAAATCTAACATTTCTGGTTAACCAAATCTGAGAAATTTTTTCACCGAGTTATAAAAGATTGATCACAAGACGATTGGAACAGAGACAGTGTCCCTTAACTTTTTTTTCTCAAGAAGATGATATTTTTCTCTTTTTTTCTGAGAAAAGTACTTCATCCTAAGCAGCCGTTTCGATCCCTCTTTCGGGGTTCTTTTTATCCAAAGGGCCGCGCTGGTACGCAGTATGCTTACGTAACGAGAAAGCTTGGCAGAGGTATATGCATATAAACAGTTATATTCGTGTCCCAACACCCTTATAACTTTATTCTAGGACTTTCGTCGAATACGGAATTTTTGGCCATGCGCAGCTTCTTTATTTCAACTCGTTCTACTATCGACGTATCTTCGTATTTCAAAATGTTAAGTCTGTAATCTTATAGTCTATGGTCGATGGTAATTTTTTCGAGTTCTAGATTAGTTCTAGATTTAAGAGCTCTTTTGTTGGTTGATGGGATCATCGTGAAGGTACCGTAGTATTTGAATCATTTAGGTTCTCAAATTTTATTCTGTCAAAGCACATTAAATTTACACGTTTATCTACGTTTTCGTGCAAATATTTCAGCAAATAAACATAAAGAGTCACGCTCGAACAGTCACTTGAGCGTTTTTAAACACGTACGTACGTCACTGATAGACACACGAGTCGCTCCGAACAGACGACGCTCGAATACGAAATACAACCCGTTGACGACTGTATGTCTTTTCGTATATCCTTTCATCCAGCATATCACGGATGCAACTTACTATATCTTTGAAAAGGTAGAAAATTGTAAGGAAAAAGTAATCGTGCGAAAATAATTCCAATCGCGATTCGACTTTTATGCCATTGCTCTTGTTTAAAAAATGATTCAAATGCAAAGATATAATACTAAAATTTAACCAACATGGAAATTGCTGATGTTATTCTCTCAACAAATTCGATTTTCACTCTGAGAACATTCGTGGCAAAAAACTTATTTTATCTTTTCTCCTTTTTAACTTCATTACGTATTTGCATGAAAATCAATTAAGTTCTGTAATTATTTTCCAATAATCGCGTTACTATTTCCGGCTGATAATGGTGCGCTGATGATCGATTTAGTTACAGCACGCAAAAACATGAAAAAATGAATAATTTATTTCCAATGGCAGCGATCGCCACGTTTTATTAAAATCCACATAAAAAATATAACAGTATGCTAATCAATGCGCTGAAAATTAGAATAACAACAAAAGAATCATTGCTCGGCTTTGCAGTGACAGTGTAGTGCGACTTTTAACCACAACGTTATTCTCACGTTTCGTTGGTTTTAATAACCTATTGTTGTCGCAAATATTTTGTCGTTATTATAACGTTATCTTTTCACTTTGGTGAACATTTTTTGGAGATATTTACATATGATCGACTGGCATTGTAATTAATCTAATGAAGTATTGGATTGTTTTAACTTAAATTTATCGCTTCTGGCTATTGCACTGTTTAGATTAAAATGTATTATAATCCTTTAAAAATCTGTATTAAAGTCAATTAATTGAAAATTTCATCTCACGTAGTTTTGCCCGTATTATTCATAAAGGGGTATTGAAACGATCAATATTTTTGTCAATATTTAATATTCTTAACATTGTATTGACAATATATTGATCGTTTAAAGGGCTTTTTACGTACCATAATTATTGACACTAATATTGACAATAATGTTGATCGCTTGAACGCAACTATATATATATATTTGATATATAACTATTATATATAAATATAAATATAAACTATTATATATATATATATAATATTCTATATAAGATTGTTCCATTTACCTATATATATATAGGTAAATGGAACAATCTTATATATCGATTATTTTATGTAACGGAATATAGCGAAAATTATGAGAGTAAAAATTATTTTCCGGTCAGAATGAAAATTTATGCGAAAGTAATATATTGTATATCCAACTAATTTGTTTGATTGTCTGACCTATTTACTCTATGAATTTATGCAGCATTATAATATCGATATCCGAGAAATTATATTTTGTAAATATTGATTACAATATCACGCACGGTAACCAATCATTTTGAGAATAATTGCCTTAATAAATCAATGTTTACTAAGTTAAGTTATAATTTAATAGCTCGATTGTTAACAATGGGAATAAAGTCGCGATTTTTATAATCTGACGAAGGCTGGAATGTAATAAACAATTACTATCTATTAAAAGATAATCTTTACTATAAAAGTGAATTTTTATTCTTCTGTTAAATTAAATAGAGGTAGTTGGTTCATCCGGCTGACTATTGTTCGTATTAATTAAATTAGTCGGAAAACAGACCTCATCTATGCGGAACAACAACAACTACAACCCAACATTAACCTATTATAATACATCTCCACCGTATTGTTCTGTGATAATCTGCAATCAACCTTTTATATCCTACTGGATGACTCACCCCTTTGTTCCATCAAGAAAAAAAGTAGAATGGTAAAAGCCAAAGATCATAACAACGATGAATAAAATAGGTCCCAACTACGGGGAATAACACATCCGCGGAAGGGATGCGACAGAATAATTATTTCAGAGGTTAGTAATTACTTCCCTCTCATTTCGGCGAACGAAGGTTAGCTTTTCCACGCTTTAAATCGCATCAGAGGGGAGACGAGCAGTTGGAGAATAGCAACATCTTGCACGGATTAGAGATTGTCAGAAAAGGAACAGCTTGCTCGAAGGAGGAATGAAGAAGAGATGCGAGGGTGTTGAGGGAGGAAGATGACGGCAGACAGCGAGGTAGAGCTACGTAATGACACAGTCAAATTCATACGGAGCTAAGGGAAGAGGAAGACGGAAAAGACCAAGGAGGAAGAAGGGGCAAAAGAAACGGTCTGAGAGTTTCCAGGATGAAAAATTGCGGAAACCGCGCTGAATGGTCGTTCAACTCGCCTCTTTCGCACGATTTACGTAAATTTTACCATTCTCGCGGTACTCCAAGGGCCTTGTAAAAATACCAGATGACAACTTTGTTTCTTTTCTCATGAATTTCCTGATACAAAAATGGCTGTGGAGATTTAGAGGTCGAGGGAAGAAAAAGTAGGGAATACCATTGATCGGGGTGCAAAGATGGTGAAACGTTTAGGAAAGAATTGGCAATGACACTTGGTGAGATTTATGTGGAGAAGGCAGCAAGGAAAATTATTCGTTGGTAGTAATGAACGTTCTTGTGAAATTATGCTAAGTGATTGATCTATCTTCCCGCGACGTTCGTACCTGATTGTGAAGCTGTTCTTGAATCCGATCCAGGAAAAAGCGAGTTTGTTTTTGCGAAAAAGGAACTAATTCGTTACATAAAAGGTACTATGTATATTCTATATAACCAACTGTATTTCCTCCATCTTGTTTAGTAAGCTACTACAATATTTAACATAATATTAAATAAACAAAATCCCTCCGTCTCACCGTCAAATAACTCGCGTTTCACGAACAAAGCATACGATATCAACTGCACAGAACAAACGAAGCGATTCAGCGTCGTCCAAAAAACGAAATAGAGGAACAATATCCGTCGTAGCTTCCTAAATATTTGCTATATTCGCGCGGCGTCGGAGCCATGGAAGAGAAAAAGGATGCTTATGACGTACCCATCACAAGTAATAAAGGGAAATTGACAAAGATGCGCGCACGTTGGAGATTCATTAAATTAAAATCTAATTAACGTTCAAGGAAAAAGGGGAGAGCTGTTTTAATTAGATTAAAGATTGATGGTCTGACACGAGTCATGGAGTTCGTGCGGAAGAGGCTTCCTATATGAATGATAATGTATTTTAAGGACGACGGAATCTTTCAATCGTGTATGCATCGAATCATCATGTATAGCAAATTACTTAGTGCTTCATTTTTATTATTTTATGTTATTAAAATAGCTAGAGTTGTATTTAAAAGTTTGTAACCGTGTATGGTAGAAAGGATAAAAATATAAGCCAATTAATGAATGAGTTTTCTATGAAATTTTTATATATTATTGATCAGTGAGGCTGTTATTTTTATTAAAGAGAATGTTCTGCGTTCCTCGGCCGACATATAAATGGAAGTTTTAGACTACAGATCCTTGATTAACAGACATCTCTAATTAAAACGCATCTAACCAGTTAAACTTAGTATTAATTGCGGATTTAACACTCGTAAATATCACTAGTCATACAAGATTAATTTAGCATGTGGTAACATGGATCGATATAATCTGCGTTATAGGTATAACATTAATCTAAATAATGTATATCATTATCAACGACCTCGTATATCAATTCTGTAATAAAGCACTCAAAATTATTTAGATTGCATTATGCAGAAAGGTATCAATTCATAAAAATTAATTCTCACATTAAACTTTCACAATCACAAAATTGGTATTATAGAATTTTCATTTATAATTTTCATTAATAATTGATAATTATTCAGGTATTCTGTCTCTTATCGTTTATTTACAATCCACTGTAACATAATATTAAAATTTTGTTAGCGTATTTAGATATGTGCCAATGTCGCTGTTCCTTTTAGATCCCCTAAATCGCAATTCGTGAGCTTTAGTTGTAAGAAAGGTGGTTCAGACAAACCACTGTTCATCTCCGTCGAGAATTTCACCTCACCTCCTTTCCTTGCGTCGTATAGGAACGAATATTATTAAGTTCGTTACATTTTTATGTAACAAGTTACATTACAAGTTCTTACAAGTTATTGCCCGATACATTTACGGAAGCTTAACAATTAAACAAATGTTTGCTTTACTATTCATAGCGTCGTCCTATATTCTATATTCAGTATCCTTCATGATCGATTTCAGAAACTTCGTAGAAAATTAAGAACACGTTCGGATGTTTCGATGTACTGCTTCGTGGCCATCGTTAAATGCAGCCAATTTGGTGAAATCATCGACACTTTATGGAAGTTCTTATTTGTAATATTTGTCAGCGCATCTCTTTCACTTTTTTCTTCTCTTTGATAACGTATATATTATTATCTACATATCCTTATGTCCATACGTCGTATATATTCGAGCAATAGCATGTATACAGCGACAAAAACTACAGAATTAAAGAAAAGGATACATGGTAGTATTCGCACGGAGAAATCCGTGTTCACCGAGGAATACTTAAAATAAGTTTAAACATGGGTAGCGACACGAATGGTGCTGTGTGAATAAAAAGAAAAGGAGGGGTGAAATGCAAAGCGCATAGAATATAACCTAAGCCAAAGAGAAACGCATACCGTGCCGGAGAAAAGCAAAATCCTAAGCTATTCTCTGAGATCCAGAATGAAATTGGATATATCAAGGAGGACAGCGAACCAAGACAGAGAAAAGACAGTCTCAAAGTCCTGTCACGGAAGTTTTCTCTGCATACGTCGTATCGTTTCCAGTTGGCCAATCACAATATTCTTTCCGT
Organism: Bombus fervidus; assembly: GCF_041682495.2. NCBI lineage: Eukaryota > Metazoa > Arthropoda > Insecta > Hymenoptera > Apidae > Bombus > Bombus fervidus. The sequence goes on along the minus strand of NC_091523.1, from coordinate 4,523,475 downwards.
GAACTTATTATATACCGCGGCGCATATGAGTTGTTCCGTTTTCTAACAAGAAAGATTAATCTATACACTTTTTAGAATAATAATTCTTTTGTTAATGCATGATTAAAATATTTTAAAAATTCTGCAACTTTTCTGTGCGATAATTACGATGTGAACATCCATTCCTTGAAAAGCAAGAAATAAGAAAACTCCACCCAAGATATAGTAAGATGTTTCTCAATGAGAGATTATCACAAATCAAAATCTATGGAAGAATAAAAGGTAGCCACCTTTATGCGAAGCTTAAATAAATTCTATGCAAAGCAGGAAAAAATGTCTCCCGTCGGAATACGTTCATAAAGATCTCTTCCTAATCGCGTCTGACTTTTGAAAAATCTGGTGACACATCGAGACAAGTTTTATCTGTTAAAATTTAACTTTTCCTCGGAACAAAGTGTCGTGAATCGCTCTGGATGCTCGAAAAAACGAATGAGAAGGTCCGCGTCGACGAAGCATTCGTAAAAAGGAAATAGAAAAGCACGACAGGAAATGGCGAAATAGAAAGAAAAGGCCGGCACGTGATCCTTGACTGTTCGTCCGCAAATGGAAAGCAGGACCTTATATGGTAATTTTATGGTGCCTTACGGAGCCAGCATGACCAACGGAGCAGGAGCTCCGGGAATGTACTGCACTCGAGGCCGTGATAAAAAGTCGATTGCCGGCCTAGCACGAACCGCTTTCCCGACCGACGACGTATTCCTAGATTCATTCGTCTATTTCTTCTTTCGCTCGCTGACAAAAGTCTGGCTACCGAGTATTCTTACGAGAAGAAAACGTGCCGTGACTACGAACCTGGATGGCTCGATCGAACGCGCTGAACTTTGTCGCGATTATTAAGTTTCATTTGATTGCTGAGGGTAGGGTTTGATGGCCTAACATAAACTAATTTTCCATTTTACTCCTATCAGTCGCACGTTTCAAAGAAATTACCGGTTTTCACAAACTATTCGTCAGAAAATACTATTAAAGAAAATTTGTCGATTCTTCGGTTATTCGTATTAAAAAATAATCCTCAACATTCGTTTCTTTTAATCACTCAGAAACCCTTTAATTACCCCATTCCACTTAAAATCGTTTCTTCAAATGCAAATTTACGAAATCGACGATGCAAGAAAAGTCGTCAGAGAGTGCTGTCTTTGTCTGAGTGACGATTAAACGAACCGTTCGTTGTACCTTTGCTGTAGCTTTTTAACCATCGAGTTTTATAGTACTGTTTCTGGATCTTCCTAACTCGAGCCGACTCGATAATTCGAACTCCGTGTTTCCTTTTGATTCATTCGTCTACGTCCGTTGCAGAGACGGATGACATGCCGGTGAGACAATAGATACGTGCCAGGCATACGAAACTTTCCTTTTGTTCGACGATTCTTACGCGGTGACGCCGCCACGACTTCGACTGCTGCACCTGCGCCCGCCTCGATCTCGCCGAGAAAACTTTCATTCCCATTTGCCCAATACCACTGCTTCTTCCTAGAACCTTCCTAGAACCTCCGTCTTTTACCGTTAAAAATTTTGTTTGTCGACGCGATTGGTAACGATAATTAATTGCTGGCGTGGCCAGCGATTGCCGTTTCAACCAAGTTTGTCGAAATCACGAAATTGACGTATGGAGTTTCGATCGGTGGTTTATCAGAAACACGAGGTCAATCGTATGATGAAAGATGAGAAAATATTGGGGAATATTATTATTGTTATTATGGATAATATTATTATTATAACGAAGGAGAATGTATGAGAAAGGTACGGAGTTTATCTAAGTTTAGTTCTTTCTATCGTTTTACAAAATGTCAAGTGGTTTCTTTTATAAGTATTGTTATAATTCACACGTTTAGTATGTAATTTTCTTCTTTCTCAAATGTTTAATTTTTAAATTTGTTGATTCTTTAATAGCAACGTTGGCCTTAATTAAACTCTACGGAGCTTAAAAATTATACAGTAATTTATTACAAATTTTCTCTCTGAAATAACAATAAAAGCAGCTGCCACTGTGTCACTCATGTATTTTAAATTTTAAATATCATTCCAGAGACATCAGTTCCAATGAAACAATGGTAAACGTCTGAAATTAAAATTACTTTTAATTTGAACAATTCCCGATGGATTTTCATTTTCCGCAGAACATGATTGACGTTCAATTTTTCTATGAATTATCGAAATATCTGCAATATATGGCGTGTAATGAAAAATTGTGTTTTAATTAAAATTACATTTCAACTTCTTGTATATGAGAATACAAATTATATTCATTGGAACATTTTATTATTTTCCATATTATAAAATTTCATTGTTTATTATTAGGACTAACATTTCTGTACTTAGTGAGCATTATGATCAATATATAATAAATATTTAATAAATATAAAACACGTTCATAAATTGAGCCAAATCTGTTCGATAGAACGTATTAAAGCAGACAATTAAAAGTATTTATAACATTTTAATGTGTGAATAATTACACCAAATAAATGAAAAATCAACTGATAGCTTATTCCTTTTTATTCGTCATTTCAAAAATAGTCAATACTTATTGGGAACATTCTTCGCGTGGTAATCACTTGACAACTTGTAGGAGGAAACTTACATGAAAAAATGTATCAAAGGATAACGTTCGTTTTAACAAATAGCAAGGCATAGCCAAAAGACACTGTTCCGACAAAAACGTGGAACGTGAGAAAACTTGGAACGCCTTCGACAGGAGAATTCTATATCCTTCTATAGCGTTTCCTCGATCCCCGATCGATTATATTTTGTTCGAACACGGTCAGCTTCCCTGCGTCGATCTCCAGGCCAGATTAAACTTTAATCGATTACGCAATAGAAAAAGCTTGCAAGCAAGGGAATTGAACGCAACGGGAGTTCGTGGAACTTGCCGTTACGAAAGTTTGCTTTAATCGCAGCCTAGAAAAATTCAATTAATAGAACTGTCGAACGTATCCGTCTTTGGTATGAATTAATAAAAATCTTTAATGTCTGAAGAAATAGTAATGAAATGGTGAAATAACTATTAAACGATAGTAAAGTAATGGAAAAGTAATTGATAAAAATTTTTTAAGTGTCGAAAATAGTCGTACGAATATAACGTGATAAGATTATTTTCTTATTTGTAAGAGATTCGCTATTTTAGTCGAGTATACGGCACACAGGATTAACAAGCTCGAATTTTAATAGAAAACCGTAATGTAAACTTTTAATAGATTGGAATTCAAGATGTTCGTGATAAGTCGAGAATAATGGTACTCGTGAATGTAATTTAGAAATCCATGTCGGAAAAGCTAGTCAAAAGGAACGGACGGTTCATTTTTCTTCTTGAAGAATGTTAAACATACGTGACACGGTTACTTGACACGCTTTATATTATAACCAATTTTATACTGTAATCCATGTGCAATTTGTATTATTGTAAAAGGTGGACAATATATTATCCATATCATCTTACTATTTCAATGAAGAGAAGAAGTTTTTCGCATTTTTACATTAAAATTTGTGGACGAAGCATATCAAGACTTTATTTGTCGAGTATTCTTCACTCACTTTAAGCTTACTATCTAGTTCCGTAATTTGAGTCTTGTAACTTGCTTTATGTCGCTATACTACGTTTGTGTATATTAAACTTATAACCTTCATTTCACGATCTCTATCGATTGCTTACCAGACTTTCTCTCATTCCATACATTTTCTACTTTCCTTTATAGCCATTCTATCGAACAAAGCTACTCAAAACTAATCAAAATCGTCACGTTCTTTGAGAGAGTCATCACCGAGAGATCTTAATATCGTGATCGAGAGAGCGTCGTCGTCGAATTTTAGTGAATGGCAATTGAAATTTAGAATTTAGAATAACCCGCGTAACACGCACTGTCGAAAGCCAGTTCCCTGGCGATGACACGTCGCCGCAGCAAGGATGCACGCTTGTTGATGCAATTGTACTAGCACTTTATGCGTGCACGCATTGGGAGCCGATGCACGCCACGTTAAAGGCTATAACGAGTCCTCGTGCGCGGCGATAATTGCAAGCCTCGCGTACACACGCGGGAAGCACGCGTGGATTGCATTATGACATGATTATTGTAGGCCTGGCCGGTGGCGATACACCGTAACATCATGACAATATAGCTTTCAGCGATACGTCACGCAGTGTGTCTACTCCATACGCAATTACAGCGCGTTACGCTTCGTCCATGCATATAAAGGCCACACTAGGACGTTCAACATGACTGTCCGATAGCCAGAAAATGTCCTGTCTTCCTGTTTTTTGCTTATTCAAGCTTACTCGGTAATTTGTATCGTATAAGGTGATTATAGCAACAAGTTGAAGTTGCAATCTTGTTTTAGGTAAACATGAAAGAAACTCGTGTAGTTTTATAAGTTTGATTCTGATGTTATAAAATATTTTTAAATGGCATTCATGAAATGTGAAAGAAATAAAATAAACCGAAGAGTAAGATTACATTATGCAATATTTAGATTTAGTTAGGTGATAATAGAAAAAGTTATATATTATAAAAAGGAAGTTGATTCTTTTACGAACATATGTAAGAGAATATGAAAAGATTGTTCTTCGATCACTTCGACTTGACAGTCTGAGAATTTAATATATCATTTCTAATCCACGTTGTGGATTTCCGCATTGAAATCGGGTCAGCAGAATGTTTTAGTCAATCAGTTAATCCATCGGGATTTGCCTGTGGAAAATATAATTATATCTTGTCGTTTACGTTGTTAAATTGTCCGACTTAATCATTCAAAGATCATACATTTAATCAAATTAAATAATTATACAATTATATCTGCACTTGGCGCTTTACTTCATTGTATTTATTATCTTGTCTTATCAATATTTGTCTGATTTAATAAAATTATTCCTTTACGGAGTACTTATTTCAAGTATCTGTATTTAAGTAACGGTATTAGATGAAAGTCTACGGGTAAAAATGTTCATTATCTCTCAAATACTAGATATACCTATCCGTATATTAAAAAAGGTAATGCGTTACAGTCTATCAAACAATCTCAAAATTAGAATCGCCGCGATGGTGCTTTTTTCCAAATAACACATCGTGCAACACACGCACGCAGTGACCAATTACGGTGGATTATCATTCCGAGGAAAACACGAGTCCAGCATAAAGCGACGACGCAAATGGAAATCGTGCTGCTCGTACATAGCTCTTTATTCTGTTAAGCCGAAGTTTCTTCAGAAGAGCTTCAAACGACACGATAGCACTGCCACGAGTGCTGCTCACTTTATTTTTAACGTCGTCGCACGATTTGTGTGCTTGAATTCTAACGGTGGATGCTCACTGTGGGGTTCGAGCTTGCTTCGAATTTCATAGTCGTTTCATTGCTCAGCGCTTTCCCATTTTCACAACTTAAAGCGAGAGAGCATTCGGAGAATTCCGGATTGGCGCATTATCTTGCATCGAACAGTTAATTTTTATTTTAATTAGTTTTAAAATACTTAGAGTAAAGTATTTCGATAACGTCGTTGCAACGAATTTTATTAAAAATATAACGTTTGTTGAATTTTGATGAACAACTTCACATGTAATCATAAATCAAATTTCCATTTTCGTATGTTCCAAAAGTCGAACACCTTGCTTGGATGTTCGTAGCTCTCGTCACTTTCAAAATTCATTTTGGAATAACGAGTTGCACGATTTACATATGCTTTCACGTTGTGTGTAATTACATTCAGTTACAATTTATTCATTCATACCTAAAGTTCACACAAGGATGGTACGTAAACAGAAGTTGTGTCGAAAATAAATTGCACTATGCGATGGAGCTATTAGAACTATATAGCTATTAAATAATTAAACGGATACATAATTTTGAATTAGCAAAACGATTATTTGCAATTTGACAAAATACTACTAAATGCGTTCGTCTTTAACTTATCTTACTGCAATTATTAATCAATCTAACTAGAATTTCATATACTATTTCTTAAGAAAATATCCCTTACGTGTTCTCCGAAATTGCGAACAAAGATCAGTAGAGTAGAAACGAATGAGAAAGCAGAGCTGGCAATGGTCGCAAGTGTACGCAAGCGGATTGCATTACAAATGTTGTGAGCGGCTTCTAACCCAGTTGTAACGATACTTTCACGCTATACTATACACGAGCTATACATCAACTCATACGTCTGTCGCACGTGCACCCTGCTCATGCGTACAAACATCAAGCCTTTTGTGGGGGAGCATTCAAGGAGAACAGGAAAGAGAGCAATAGTAAGGAAGGTCGCAGAAAGCGTACGATCACCGAACATAGCGGATAGAAAGAAGCACAGTGATCGAATACACATAGAATAATCCTGAACCTTTGTGGCCTCCTCTTCGTAGGTCACTACGGGCCACGAAGAGAGGTTTGAAACTCAACCTATAGGTATCTATCTCGGACTTTCTCATTCTGAGGGAGAACTTTTTGCATATTTTTTGCTCGGCGAGCGTACGTAAATATTTTCAGAGGAACAAATTCCAATATTTGTTTATGCCGTTGGAAAGACAGCCACCTGTAAACGGTGGGGTACGCTTTCTTCTGTGATAGGGATTTATTGAATCATGCTACTTACGGAAAATAAGTATACGCTTTGATCAGTCTTTGGAGGGGAAAATTTAATGTGTGGTTTTTCTGAAAATATTTGTAGCTTCTATTTAAGTTTATTAATTAGTCGAGTTTTAGTTCTACTTATCAGTAAATTGCGAATTAACGGAATGATCTAGTGAGCGATATTACGCGGCAGTTACGAGACGTCTGATCATATACTGACCTGTATTACTTGGTGGCTATCTAGTCACATATTAACTTATACCTTGTGTTTTAGTTTCTCGCATTTTAATTATTAATCGTTAATTTGTAACTTCAACATATTCACAGTGCAAAAACTGAATCCACTAATTGTACATATAAAATACGCTAAGAATTAAAAATTCTTTCACATCCTTTAATTAAAGAGCGGTGTTAGCTTATTCCATGCAGTATGCGTATGAGTAATTAACGCCACTGTTAATAATAATCACGCCTTGCAATTAATTATGCGGTAACGTAGGCAGCCTATGCGTGTACTGTACGGAACACGAAATTTTTTCCGTCTCGTAACGTAAAATAGTAACGGTAACACGAAGTAGATGGCTAGGGACATACACGAAGCCCGAACATGCGTGAAATAATTTCAAAAATCATACTTCCTTCGTGAACGTGACATAAAAGGCGGTACCGTGTCTGCGCCACTGAAGGGTAAAAAAGTTGTTACTGAGTTCACAATTTTTCATTATTTCGTAAACCGTGTTCTTTCGAATTGCACCAAAGACGCATTTTCGTAACATATTGCGTAATATTGCACGAATTCAATTTCCGTTTCGGTCAGATACCGCATGTATAGCGTGTCATTTTCTCTTTTCGCGCTTTTTCCTTTTTTCCAGAAATTATTTGGAAATTTACGATAAATAGATCGTGCGTTGGATTACGTGTAGATTCCCGCATTCTTTAAACTAGTTTGAACAATTAATATTTTTGAATTGCATTACTTTCATAGCAAAGCTGCAATGTAGAATATCGTTTAGACAACAGTGTCATCTAAAAATCTGACAAGAATCATCGGTAGTCATATAAGTAACATTTCTCGTAAAATGTCTAATATTTTAACATCAAAAAATACCCATATCTCAGCCAACTATACCCTCAGCCACCGACATCAGGGACCAAATATCAATCATAGAACACCCTCGAATAGACCCATCATTCCGAACGACCTCCATTTTGAGCAGGTCAGAGAAAAAAATCACAGGAAGACACCACGGAGGAACATCGCCAGAATATTCCGTTGGAAAAATAAAAGCGTGGCAGGACGGTGCTGAGGATGTGGAAAGAAGCATGCAAAGGTGAGACACGCGTGGAATAATCCAGAAAGTCATCCCTTCTCGTGAGGATCCTCGGTTCCCGCGTCGCGGAGAAGAGGAACACATGCGGTTCCGCCTCGAGGTCCCGTGGGTCTCGTCAGCGCACCACCGCGTGATTTGTGAGACACGTGTCTACTCATTTTTATTTATTTCTTTATTTATTTCACGCGGATCTTCGCGCGACACACACATTGCCTGGTGTAAAGTCTTGCAGCGACTGTAGCGATGAGATAGTGCCCTCGCACAGTCCGCAGAAACCTGTCTGGATTCCGCCGCTTTTATGGAGCCATTGTTTCACGAACCGGAAGATATCGCGCGTATACTTCTCGCTACGTTGTGTCTGCGTGAAAATGGGATGATTGCTTAGACGATAGCGTTGATTCTCAAAGTATAGAGCGAGATTACAGCTGAGTATTTTATGTGACCGAATCACGTCTCAAGAACTTTGTTCTTTAGTAATGTGACCTTCTCATTTGTAAGTCGCGGTTCATCATAAACATTGATTTATTGAATGAAAAACGATATATCTGACGACATAAAATGGGTATTTTCGTAGGAGTAAATAATTAAATGAAAATAGTCGGCTTCTAACGCTTATTCGAAATGTTACTGGATCAAGATGGTTAGTCTGATATTTTGATATTCTAAATCTTTTACATATTTATTCGAACCTCCGATTATTTTAAACCTCTTCTTGGGATCTAATAAATTTAGCCCAATATAAATTTATCGCATGAACTGTTATGGACGAAACTATATAGAACACTAGAAGTAGGAAAAAGAATCTATAAGTAGGCTAAACGACTCAGTCAGTTAAAGTAGTCATGCAGTAAATTGAACATGATTTTACTCGTGTGATTAACAAGTCAATGATAATTATTAATATATATATATATGTATGTATGTATATATTTATATGTACTAATAATTTTTGCAAACATAGCATTCCTAGACACGATATGGCTATTTCTTTTCGTTCAATATTGTTATACTTAGAATTATCGAAAATCTGGTTAACAATAAAGTCCGAACTCCATTTCTGATCGGATACACTGAAATCTCGTTCCAGCTACTGTGATATCACGATCTCAATTATTAAGGATAGAGGAGGAATTCCATGGCATTTCCGTCCTAATTAGAATCGGGATTTTTCCTTTCTTCTAGAAGTTTAAAATAAAAAGGGAGAAATTTGGTCAGAAATTATTGATCATACGAACAGGAAGCTAGTCGTGTATGTAACATAAATTTTATTTTATCAGATATTCTCGCTGAGATGATCTTAATCGATACGCCTTCGATAAAGTAAAAGAAGTAGGAACAGTGTCATATTGACCTTCATTGATCCTTCATTCTACTTCGGTTATTTATTCTTTTTTCATTACTTACCGCCAGAACCAAGAGGTTAATTAGTATGGAGGTCAAAGGTGATGGCCGACGCAGTATTTGCTCTAAAAGCAGGGAACGTAAAAAGAGATTGATCGCGATCGGGTTTTCGATTTATATTCAAATTCCGAACGCGCTAACTTTTCCCCTGCTGCGACCGGATATCGGATCAACTCTCACTTTTCTCATGACTCGATTGCGTAAATCTACTTTTGACAAGTGTCAACTTTATCTTTATTACGGAGAAAACTGAAATTCGCTACGACTCAAAAACTGATTTACTTCCTTATTGTATTCGCCATAATGGATCGAAATAATACAATTTTTAAGTTTGTGATTCGTATTATTTCCTACTTCGACATGTAATTCGACTTGCCCACTGCAGCAATATGCTCGGAACAAAATGGAAGAAATAAAGCTAGAAGAAATTGAATAAAAACTAATAGTTTCGTTTTTCATTCGACTTTCATTTACTTTCTTTCGAAACATTTTTAACAAAGAGAAGGTAAAACGACGAAAGCTCTTTCACGTGTTCAAAGCATCATTATTACATTACACTTTGCTACAGCGATATCAAAGAAACAACGACAATAATAGCGAAGCAACAATGAGAAGAAACGTGTGTACAGGCTACGAACTAATTTGAGGCGTGCAAAGCCGTAAAAATTCAACGCCTCTCAGAATTCATACGCGTCGTCGGGCGAGCCGTATTCAAAAAGAGGAAACAAAAGCTTCTCTGGCAAATCACCCCGTCTCCCTTGTTCTCGTTTTCGTTCCCGTTCTACCCTTTTCCACCGTTATATTCGCGGCTTTTTGCGCACAACGGGGACGAGCTATGAGCACAAAATGCACTGTTCGCTCGCATTTTCAACGAAACAACAGGCTCGAGATCAAAAACGTTGCCGTGAAATCGTGGCACGTCAGTCCCTATGCTTTCAGGGTTAAATGTCTGAGCTGGTTTTCATTGTCGCCTGTTGCCGATTTAATGGTCCGCTCGAGGCTCGCTTTCTTTCGCTCGTTGTTCTCGCACGCTCTCCAACTTTCCGTTTGTTTGTTCGGATACGCAGTCGCTGAAAAATGTGATTGCTTAATCCATTCTTTAGAATAATAGACACTTTACAGAAGCACATTACGCAAATCAGACACGCGAAAAAATGTCTATAAAGTAAGAAGAAATAGTGTGTCGATTTCAAATTTTATAACATTGCATGATCATCCAAAATATGTTCCGAAACCACCAAACGATAACCATACAACTCAGTGCATCCCTGGGTCAGAAACAGGTGATTCATCTGCATTAAACACCGCGAAACTACGACATCCAGTTACCTAAAATAAAAAAAGGGGGTTTCTGGGTTGAACCCGTAGCAACGTGTTCCAGCATAAAAATAATTCTCGGTTGGCGCAGACACCGTGCAAAAACGCGTTTCACGGCGAAGAAGAACCGGAAGAGCGCCGATATTTCATTGTATCGCGTGACACTCGCTTATGGAACTTTTCCTTCTTTTACTCGATACGTAAGCAGCGTCACAATTCTGACGTGAATCCGAATCATTAGAATGTTTAATTAAGACAATTTCCCGTCCAATATATTGTAATCTTTGAATATCAAATAATTTCTGGTAAAATTCCAAATTGCATTACTTTCATCGGCTATATCTCGATAATTTTATTATTGAAAAGGAAATGATCTTTGCTGGTAGCATTCAAATTCATAATAGCGAAAAGATTTTGCGATACGTATTGCATTGACTTTATGCGTGGGTAGCCTTAAAATTCTATTGTAGCTTTAATTATGTGACTCATGTGTACATAACAATATATGATACCACATATATAATAATGCATATGTGATCCACTTATAGGCCAGCGGCCGATTTTTAATTTAAAGGACAATTTATAACACAATTTTTATATGAATAATTGAGTTATAAGAGATACGGTTGTACATAATACATGTATTTTATATACGATTATTTAATAGAATAAAATGAAAGAACAATGAACGTATCAATACTTCAATAACATTGTAAGTAAGTAAATACATCTCGAGTCTGGGTGTTCGACCCAATAGGGTGCACTTCTACTTCGAAACATCGATGAGAAATTTCAGCCAATTACGAATTCCCTATTGCTAAAGAAAAGTTTAGCCTTTCGTAGAGAACTCTGATTTAGCATGTTTCACGTAAATCGATAAAAACTAAGACTTTTGTAATTTAATTCCTTTTCTATTTTACAAAACAACGCTTTACATGAAAATGTTTCCTCTCGAAAATTCAAGCGCTCTTAAAACGTGTAAAAGGCACTCGTAATCGTCGCCCGGGAAAGTCTATTTCGATTTTAACTCAAAAGATACCGATGCCGATTGAAGAGCGCCCACGCGGCTGTTTTGATAGCAATTAAATACTCAAGCTGAATAACCTACATAACTAATAACAGCTGGTAGTTTCCTGCGCGAACATAGTTTCTTTCGAGTCGTAATACACTTTGCTCTCGAGTTCCCTCGGATATATAGTACAACTACTTTAGCCTTGTTAATAAAATATTCCACCAGATGCCCAGGTAAGAGTCGTTCTTTTCTCATTTTCCTTCCTCCCTTTTTTTCACTCTTCTTTCGTCTTCTCTATTATTTAATCGCCCACCCTACTTCCGCGCGTCGACTAAATTTTGCCTGCAAGGATATTCCTGTTCCGTGAATACGGTAGATTATAGGACGGAACGTCTTACTCTGCTCTCTTACGTTTATCGCGAATGAACGCCGTCCCTGAAACTGAATAATTTTCACGATTAAGCTTAACGACCGCCTCGCATCCACGCGAGCAACACGAATTAATTAGGAAAATTCAAGCGAACAAAGTAACAATCGCGTATCGCACCGGCTCTTCAGTTGGTTATAGTTGAATTCAAGATTCGTGCACGGAAGTGGTATGTTTGTTACATAAAGGGCATTGAGGGAAAAGAAATAAAATTTTCTACTATTTCTATTATTTTTATTTAGATTTAAAAAAGGGGGATATCACCGTTCGAAGTGGAAAGTAACTAGAATATCGATTATCGAATATAAGATATAATCAGAATCAATTTTATATCACAGTGGGTACCTACCTGGATATAAGATACTACACTCGTACTGAAGAATCTTACTTGGGTAATATATCGCAATTTTTAATGAATATTCTAATTACTTGAACGAAAATGTGCAAAGAAAATAAAAGTTTCTTTTATAAAAACAAGAAAAATATATCAGAATTTCATTTAAATATAATCCTCGTTAAATATTCTGCTTTTAATTTATCTGTAATGGCCTCGTTAAATTAATTGGGACAAGCAACGAGTAACGAAAAAATTCGCTCGTCTCCTTCCGAGATTTTTAAAAATAAATTACAACTTACAAACTGACCAATAAAATGGTGGATGCCCGATAAGTATTTTAATGCGATATTATAAACAGCCATACGTATGAATCAGCATATTATTTATTCTATTGCGTATAATACTTAAATTGATTTGTAAACGTTTCCACATGGAGCTAATCTCTAATGATAATAACATTATTCAATGAATAAAACAATATTATGGGTACACAAACATTAAAGTTTGTCAAATAGATTCGCACTTTTGACTAATATTTTTTTTTGCCGTAAAGTACGTAATAGAATTCTGTTTTGTGGTGTTACTTAATCATGCGATAAAGTCAGTGCCTTGCCTCAAAGAGGATGTTTCTTTGACGATTGACGAAAGGAAATCTCCATCGCGAAAAGAAAACAGGCAAGTCTTTCGTTTAATTGCAGGTCACTCGTGTAATGTCCTAACATCGTAAAAAAAGAAAAAGAAAGAATAATGTGATTCAAACGACGAAGAACACACGTATCTTCTATAGATAGTACATCGCTTTTCACATCGCATCCCTTTTGCACCCGCATACGTTAATTTACCAAAACCTTAGTACTATACGTTGTACTATATACATATTCACGAAGACGAGAGAATATTAAGGCTTTTTTTGCTATGTTTCGCTTCGGTCAACAACGTTAGTATTTGTATTTCAAATTTGAGTGCTCATCGTATTCAAAATTTAAGAATTTAATGAAAAATCTGATTATAAGTTTAATATCGCATATTCATTTATTTTTATATACTTCAAAGGTTACCTAATATTTTTATTTATTTTATCAGAGATAGTCTGATAAAATAATATGTTCTGTGATAATAATAATGATAATAATAATAATGTTTCTTGTAAACTTTCAGTGAAAAAACATATCCAAAAACAGTAAACTTCTTCTTCATTATACTGTACGATCCTTACTCCTTTTCGACAAACACATTGCATCCAATGTACTAACAAACACATACCTTCACACCATTCGTTCATCCGAAGCAATCCCCATTCCTGTACAAACTTCCTCAGAAAATTCCTCGGTAGCTTTCCTATACATCAGAACGTAGAACGCAGCAGCCTGCTCCTTTCGTTTCCTTCCCACATTTGCTCACACATAATCTCTTCCTAGTCTCCCGCAAACACTTCTTAAAACCTGGAGCAAAGCGCGCTCGCGGCTCTTCACGTCCTCAAGAGGCAAACAGCAATGGGACGAAGAGAGAATCTGTAGATCTGTTCTCCGACCTGGACCACGTCGTCGCGTCGTTTCCTTTCCACGCTCCACACAGAGTACGTACAAGAAGTTGGCTGAGTCGGAGGAAAGGTAAAGGGAAGGAGAATCAGCGAGACACGTTAATGAGTTTTTCGAGGGACGTGCCGGGCGCGGAGACGATCGACAAGAGCCGGGAATTAGAGGCGGTGAGACTCGAGAAAGGGAAAAGGGTCGCGCGCGTCTGGCCTCTGTGAAAAAATAGAGACAGAGGATGAAGGAACACGAAGCCGTGACCGCGGCTCGAGATCGATCTCTTCCAGTTTTAAATTTAAATAAACGCCAGCTCGTAGCCGATAAGGCTCTGTGCTCTTCTCTCCTATCGTATCTTGCAGTCTCAGTAGCAATATTTCTTCTTACGGGCTCGTAGGTAGCTAGGTAGGCGGGTAGGTGCTGCGACAGACGTGGAAACACGGCCGTGAGATCGATATCGAGGGAAAATCCGATCATTATTGTGCTTCTTTTCAGTCCTAAAAGGTTTCCGCGGCAGCTCCCGGGGCTCCTTTCGCAGCAGTAGAACTGATTGAAATTTTTTAGAGAACCATCCCCCTTTGCTCCCCACTTGCGCCTTAGCCCTATTTCCTCCTCCCCCTTTTTCATCGTTCTTTTTCTTTTTCTTTTTTTTTTTTTTTTTTTTTTGGTATTCATCTTCTGTGGCGCTTGATCGAATAATGGAATCCTTTGAGTGACGAGGAAGCTCCACCCGCGAATTATGATTTGCATGCGCAAAGCGGATTTCACGTGCTCGCGATATTGTATGTGCTCTTTTGCTTCGATAGAGGGATAAGTGGAGGTTTAATTATGCAGGGGAATAAAGTTAGGAGTTTATATTTTTAATAATGAACGAGTCGTAGTTTTTGGATTTGAAGTATCGTTCTTTAGTGTCCAAATTATTAGATGGTTTCTATAATTCAAGTATTTAGAACTATATCATATTCTGTAAAATTTTACCAATTTTTATCTAGTTTTTAAAAACCTTTTTCTTTCTTGAAGGATACAAATAAAAATCCCTCTTAAAGCTATTACATACTCCAACAAATACCGATGCTCAAACCTGCTTATAGACATGTACCTCGCGATCTAGTTAACCGCCCAATACCTACAACATGAAAATCCCTAGGCCGTCGACCAAAGCATTTTATGCGATTGCGTATAAATCGCTGGCGAAAATCCTTCGGACCTAGAAAGGATCGTTCGTGCAAATTTTCCAGATCTATTCGGAGGGTGCCGGGATGTGACGATTGATTGCGAATTCACCGGTAGATTAGCGTACCACCACGAAATCACATTTTCGTTGGTTCAAGGAGCAGATGATTTCGGGGCTTTAGCCGGATAAACTGAAATCGATAGATTCAAACAGCGATCTGTAATATCGGTGAACACGCGATATGCGTTGCGAGCAGATTTCCAATTTCCTCGCTGCCGGACTATTAAATTACAATCGGCAAACATGATAAGCACGGCGCTCCAAAGTAAAATGAATATTTCAAGGAGGCATCGTTTAAATCAAAATGTCAATCCGCGCTGTGGCGTAAACCAAGAACGAGGAGGAAAAAGGAAGAGAGGAAACAGAAAACAAAATGAAAAAGATACTTGACCCGGTTGCGTTATCGATGTCGCTTATTCCACGGCTAAAGAGTGCTTGGAAATGCGCAGTCAACGTTTACCTGACAAATGAAATGCAATTTTGTGGACTTTTCAAATTTATAGATCGATTGTGAATCAAATAGAAAATCTACTTGAAAAATCAGGATGACGAAAATAATGAAAGAATCGTTCAGAAAATTTTTTTGAATATTTCCGTCAATTAAGCCGAAATCAAAAACTACAAATATCAATTACGTGTAAAAAAACGTTTAAATTTGTTGAAAAGATTGCATCTGACACGCAACTCCATACACCTCGCGGTAATTTTGTTTTTGAGTTAGTAGGTGGCTTAATTTTTGCCACAACACGTCTGTCGGTACGCGGCTCGTCCTACGTAGATACGGCACGAATTTTTCTCGTTGCTGATTTTAATAACAGATTGCCACTGGAACCACGGCAAGGAGCAAGGAAGAAGGACATGGAGAGCCGAGTGCGAAGGGTGCCGAGAACGAGAGGAGGGCGGAGGCTGAGTCACTGCTTATACGTGACTACGTCGCCGCATCGGTACAACCGCCCCCTCTCCGCTTCCAGCTCCTTTTCTAGGTTCAACCCCTCTACATTCTCCTCAATGTCTTGCAGTTTCGTTACCTTCGACCCCGATATTCGCAAGTCGATAAGTTCTTTCGAACAGATTAAGCTCGATTGGAAGCATCCTTTTACATTTTCCTTTTTGTGATAGGTTTAAAATAATAAAGGAGATAAATTTTGAAATATTCTTTTATCAATACATTGATTAGGATAATTAAGGCCTACTTTTTGCTTGAAATTTTAATAATTTTAGAATGTACGAAATACTGAGCCATTATATAGTATTCTGTGTTTATTATTAGTATATTTTCTGTTCTTGTATTATACAATACTTTTATACATATATGTAATCCACGTAATTAGACAAGTCTACCGTTTTTGGTTATATGTAGAGAAAGATATTAGAGGAAAAACGACTTAAAGGACTACTTTTTCAGGTACTAATCTGTAAAGTACATTTGGGATTTGTCACCCTTTAATGTGGTTCATAAAGAACAAGGAAGCAAAGTGCACCGTTCAAGATATTTACTTGATGTAGGTACATTACTAGCTACAATTAGTGACTTTAATATCCGGACACCATTTTTTAAAATTAGACCAAACAACTTGAATGTTTTTGAGAAGTTGAAAGGACTAGTTTACTAGATAATAAGTAAAGAAAATTTTTAAAAATTTCAATTGATAGGAATCGTGAAGAAAATAGTAAAGATCGCATCTTATAATTCGTTTATCTGAACCTGTAACGAAAATTTAAAAAATACGTTTTGTAGATTTATGTCACTTGTATACATGCTAAAAACATTGAAATCACATAACGTACGTACAAGGCACTGGGTAATTGGTAATTTTTACAAATTTACACAGTGTTAAACTATATATAATATTTTTCTTTTTTATAGTTTCTTAATAATATCGTACATAATTATTATATAAAATTAATTATTATATCCATAGAACTAATAGCGTGTCTGTTCCACTAATACGCGCACATGACATGTATCGATAAAACTTACGGTCAACGGTGGAATTCAAATTGTATACAATATATAACATCGGAACCGTATACTTGAAAAGCAAAAGTCTCCAATGAAATAAAATTCTGTTTGTCAACGATTAAAACTACCCAGAGGTCGATTCGCATATTCATTTGCAAACTACCTTCGCGCAACTGAACAAAACCTTACGTACATCCATATTCAACGTCAATTAACCGTGACAATAGATTCGTTGGGAAAAAGATTGAATCGAGAAAGATTAAAAACCCGAACAGCGGTGACAAAGCGTACGAACGTTTGGCGAACCACGTATAAATGATTAAACGGTTTTTGGGCAAAGATGCGGTCACAGGTGAAAGCCGAGCCGAGATCTCAGCTCATTTTCCCAACAGATTTATCCCGTTTCGTCCTGTGACCTTTCTGCCCCACGAGAAATGACCATGTCCCGTCGGCAGATTCGCCTACGTGAATTCAAGCGCAACCGTCATTAACCGTGGCGGCCATGTCCAAATTAAAAAACGTCGACTTACTGGACTTTCGCTCGTGCTCCTGCCTTTTTCCCCTCTGTCATTCTATCTTCCTCGCTTGCTCTCGCTGCACTCCTTAGATTACGTACGATCGATAACGGGTGCTTTTCAGAATGCTGCCGCTGTTACTTTGATACGTTATGCACACGGTCCCGACGTATACGCGTTTTTAAAAACGAATGGACACACTCCGAAAGAATAAATGGGCCGCGCTTCGAGGGATGCTTATAAAGGATTGATTAAAGCAAAGCACGCGGTGAGAAAGAAAAAATATAGCGAGAGGGAAGGGCAAAGCGTCAGAAGCAAAACCGCGGCATATATCTCGTTATCACCTACGCCTCGTGACTGAATCTGGGAACAGTGGTAAGAGGCGGATCGAGAGCGATTCGTTAGACTCGCCAAGGTGAAACCTTGTTTTATATTGGAGTTAACCAGTTAACTGCGTTCGACGTATATACACGTCAATGCAAAACTTTACTTCGGTGCGGTTCACATGTACACTTGTTATGTAAAATAAAAAATTACCATTTACTATAAAAACTAAAAATTTTATTAAAAAGTAATATAAATGACATTTAGTGGTATGTTTCCTTTATTCTTCCAGTAAAACTATTATATATTTTATAAAAAAGACAAAAAGATTGAAAAAAAGTTTGATTATTTGATTATTCTCTTTAGTATACCGTTTATGTTCCGTATAATGTATTGCTTTTTGTAAATTGAATCAATTATTTTCCCCCCTGCATCAGATATTCCTCAAATTGTTTCGTGTATTTTACTGCGTATATCGGGTTTTCCCTGAATTGGCTTATGAACTTTATTATTTTTTGACAATTCTTAAGTTTTTTAAACAATGCATTGTCCATTTTTTATCGAATAGAAATATAAGTCTTCCTCGTTTTGCTTTACTTTTTTAGTAAAATTTATAAAAGGAGCATTTGATCTGCGCTCGACGTGTATACTCGTAATTGTTTGATATAGCTGTGTAATCAGTAAGGAATATTTGAAACTAAACTCCGCAGTTAATGAGAAAATTGGCAATTTAGGGAGCAATCGTGTGAATTTGTTTTCTCGGATCTTTGCATATTCTATATTGTATGTTAAAAGATATATATTGTTTCAATAAATCTTGTATTAATCTTGAAATAGATTATCACAGTACGTAATGAAAAATTTTATTGTCACCTTGGTTCACTTTGATCTACTTCAAATGTACACGCGTATATACTATGTATAAACATAGAGAAAGATTCGTTTGTAAAATTATTTCCTTTTTTCTTTTGAAAATTTCTTACTATGTTTAAAGCAAATGTAAGCTATTGTAATTCGCATCACTAACCACGCAAATTCCAATTTAGTCAATTCTCAAAAATCTATCTTGATCAGCTACACAATACGAAAACGAGAGAAGTTGATTCAGCGGCACGTGGCATGCGCAGATTCTGCAGCGAATTAACCATTCCCACTTCCATTTAACTTAAGCAACGCGTTCCTTTGACATTTGAGAAGATTCAACTGCATCTGCACAAGACTTCCAGAAACCGAACGCAATCGTCACGATGTATTCATCAAGCACGCAAAGATAAATCATTTTAATGGACTATTACAGTCTAAGTTAAACTAGAGTTTTAATCGTAGGTATTTAATATTTAAAATAGAGATTCGCGCACGTTCGAGCACTTTAACTTTTTTGATTCTTTCTGTTTCAAACAAAATCACCTTGCGATATTTCACGATCCTCTATATCCACGGAACTTTCGTTCAGAGAAATATAACGACGATATCCTATCGTGATACTTTTCAGTATCGTAACTAATTCGTACTTCTTATGATGATTTCCTTCGTTGCTGCATAGCCAAGTGACGAATTCCGAACAACTCGATAAGCATAAAAATAATCTTCTCGTTACGAAAAGCTGGTTTCCAGCGTCCTTGGAACGCTTCACGCAGAAAATTATATTTTCCTTCCATTGCAAGTTTCTTCTTGAATTCGGGCCCGCGCCGGTAATGCATATCGCGGACAGAACTATTACATTACTCGATTGCAATTTGACTTCAAAGGGCTCGGGGTAATACTCGTTGACAAAAGCCTTTGCCCGGGAGCACCGGCTACAAATGGAATTAAAGGACGCCTAAAAGGATAATCCTCGGCGCGCATCCGCTGAGAGATCAGGGGCAAAAACATCCTCTTTTCACCCAGACCCGGTCTGGCTCTGAATCGCAATTCGACGCTTCTTTACAGCGCCGCTAAATTAATTAGTCTCGCTTTAACTAAAGGGATAACTCCTTGGTTTTCGTCTCTTGGATGGCGCGCGCGCACATGCACGTGGCTCGGTTTTCTTACGAGCGAACGTGCAACAACGAAACCTGGTATTCTGCGTGAACCTTTGTCAGCTTTTTTGTATTCGTTTTTTTTTTTTTTTTTCGTATCTCTTATCATAGCTGTTTGATAAACGATGGACAACTTAGGATGCTGTACACTCTTTTTTGCCAATGAATTTCTTATATTCCATGTGAAAGAAGAGAAGTTATATTAAACTGTCGTTTAATTAACTTGTTGGTTAACCCGTTTTTCTGTGATTAACGTCAAATCGAATATTTATCCTTCGATAATGTCATATTATAAAAATTTCGAATGATATGTCATAGAATCTTTTATCGACAGCTTAAAAATGGTCAAAACGTTGCGTCGCGACAAACCGTTTAATTCGATCTTTCGCCGGTAGTAATCGAGCTTTGAAGAAAAGAAAGTTGACATGTCGCAGGGAACGCTCAGTATTTAGAAGGAGCAATAACGTAACAATAGGCAAGCGTATAGGATAGAAATGGAGTAACACTGTGTCGTGGTTCATCCCGAGCTTACTTTTATATCGCACCACCCTCACTCTTCACCCTCTGTACTATTCGCGTTTACTCTTTCGCACGAGTCAAACGTGTTTCTCTTTCTCACTTACAACCCTTGTCTCTCACATATCCCCTCGCTTCTGCTCTGCCGAGAATAGAAGGAACGAGCCGCTTTGTAAGCGGCAAAGAGCCGCTTTGTCGCCGGACACCTTTCTCTATTATTAAATTGTATGTTCTTCAACTCTTTAGCCATCTTTGCGCCTCGTGTTTCGCGTTTGCGTGTTTCGGACAGATGGAGAATGTTTGCGATTGTATTTTCACAATTTATATAGACTTTAGGAATACAGATTTGATTTTAGAGATAGACAAGAAGATTAGTAGATGACGATATTATTTAGATTAATTAGAAATATCAATTTGTTAGTTATTTAAACCTTCTAAATAATCTAATCCGCATTTGGTTTTTAATGTTTGAGTTGAAGTTCCTGGTTTTTCAAATTTGAGTCCATTTAAGACATCTTGAAGCTTTCAAGATTTTTACATGTATCTTCCATTGAATATTGATTATCGAAAATTAAAAAAAGAGTCAATACCGCTCAGAATGAAAATCATTGCGAATTTATCAATATATGAATTGAAATAAAAGATTCACTTACAGTCGACGGAAACTTTGATCTGTTTGCTCACAGTCGGAGGGACGCCATTCGTTGCGATACATAAATAAACGCCCATGTCCAGTCTTGAGATCCGTGTGATTTCCAGCGTCTCGCCTTTCCACTCCAGTACTAAAAATGATAAGCGACACTTTAGCGTGACAGGCGATTTTGGCGCTTTTATTTTCCCTGTCTGACGTCGTGGAATAACCACTCGACAGAGTCTAAAAGCTAATTTTAGTTAATTGACAAACCAACGAACAGAGATGGAAAAATGGCAGAAAAATGCTAAATGAATTTGTCTCCATGCGAGTTCGTTCTATTATCGCAAATTCCAAGTTTTTCGAACCTTTATTAATTCCAGAAATTATATTTCTGTATGTCTCGCGTTATTTTTAAACTCGGTGAAATTTGCTTATAAAATTATGTGTACTATTTTTAAAAAGAAAGACTGAAACTGATTTGCACGTAATTTTTATTCCATTAAAATATAATTTAGTAGTCACGGATTAGTAAAATCATTACTTTCTAACATATTGAAATTCTTTTACTGAAAAGAGGATTGTAAAACTTTTAAATCGAAGTATACCAGTCCTCTTTATAATATAATTTAACCGTATTTGCAAACATAAAATTAATTTTGCCACCTGATGAACACGTTAATTACACTTTTCCAATTTCAATATCTATATAATGCTTCCTGTATCGCATTTAATAAATCCTATTATGTTCGTAACCAGAATTAAATTTTTGATTTCTTTAAATAAGAGGAACGCCATCTCCGATGGTTCTGATGCGTCCATTTTTTCGAAGTTGAAATTCCACATATCCGTTTTAAATTCCTCCGACACACCGTGGCATCCCTTATTTACTCCAATAAATTAATACGCTTTCTGAACCGTGAAACCGTGTAAAGACTTCAACGTTCTTCAAAATCCGTGGCCAACGTAATTACGCGTTACAAGATCCTCACCCTAGCCGTTTAACGACATCGAATTCGCGAGTTCTTCGAGTCCTCGGAATTACGTGACGTGTTAATGAGAAATACCTTTCCCTTCGTCCTCTTTTCATTAAATCCACTGTCTTTTGACACGTTTACATTTTTTCTCCTTCTTTTCAATCTTTCTTTACTCTTCTCTCCACAACTCTACCGCACGATCTTCTCTATGATTGCGGTAACACAGTTTTTGAGGTAGAACATGTTTGATCTTCGGATAGAAGTCAAACGAATGTCATTATTTTTAATTGCAGCGCGCTTCTACCCCCCGAATTTTTCGAAACACGGTTACGGATCGACGTTGATTGTATTCTGAAAAGAACATCACATCTAAAGATTGCAGATTGAAAAAGAACATACGGATAACTTAGATTTAGGTGATAATCATTCAGGCTTCTTGCGAAAAGGACAAACATATCACAGTTTATGCTATAGTTAATAACATTTCAATAATATTTCAAATAATATTCATTGATTCACTGTAATTTAAATTTACAAAGCAACTAAAAGTCACCCTATATGATATTTCATATATGACAGGAAAACAAAGTGAACACAGGACTAGAAAAACAGAAGAGAAGAGTACATGAAAAACATACGGAGAAAATAACCATTGAGGAAAAGCCAGGAAAATAACGAGAGCAACTTTAGACATAAAAATATTATCAAACTGTAAAATCGAGTTATAACTATAACGGTCAATTGCGATATTAAATTATCGTTTCAAGTCAAACTTTATCATCGCGATTGTATTATCTACCGATATTACAGTGAATTAGATTATTGTAATAATATTTATTCATGACAAGACAATAATAACGCGTACTTACCAGAATACGTTTTGTTAATTGAAATCTTTGAACTATCGTCTCTTTTCCAGCTTATAGCTGGTTTAGGACTTCCAGTCGCTTTGCACGTTAGACTCACGTTCGCACCTTCTCGCACAATGACATCTGACGAGGACTGGTAGTCCTCTATATTTGGAGGTACTGTGAACAGAAACATGTTTTTGTGTAATATTTGTCTATTAATACAGTTACATAGATTAACTCACTCATAATGAGTTGCATACTTAGCCAAAATACGTGTTCTCTACATGTCCGCGAATATTACATTTAGATGAAATACAGTTGATCTTCGAAGTTCGAACATAACTCGTTCCAGGAAACGGTTCGATTTTTCAGTTGTTGGAATTTCGATTTAAGTTTTACTATTTAATTTAATTAATTTAATTAATCCGTTTCAGACATTCAAAATTTACTCAATCTTTTACATTTTAACTGCCTATTTCAAAAGATCATATTGATAAATAGTAAAAAAAAAAAAAACAAGTTTCGATAAACTACTACCAAATTCATACTTTTATATTTATTGATGAGTTCCTTTCTATATTCTATCCAAAATATAAAATATATACGACTTCTTTTTTAGCATTGTCACCTTAGGTATCTTTCATTGATAACGTTATGAATGGAAATCATAAAAAAAGAAATACATAAATGTATATGAAAATAACTAAATGATATAAATGAAACGCTTGAAAGTGCTATTATGAACGCTTGTTGAACCAATCATAAAGTCACAAGAGAACTGCACAATCAGTGAACATAGCCTTGTTTTCCTTTTTTCTTCTTAGCTGGCATTTCGCCTAACCTGGGCCTAAACAGAGAGATAATGCAGCCAGGTGACGGTCACATGACGACAAGTGATTCTTTGTCCCTTTGTTTGAGCTTCGAGTTTTCGTTTGAGTTTAAAAGTCGAATTTTCTTGACATTCTTATTTGAACTTCGAATTGTTCGAACTTCGAGCGTCCACTTTATATTAGTTCAGAAATTGATTTTACATAGGTCAATTTGGTATAAAAATCAAACAAATACTGAGAAATCTATGAGAACAAATTATACTTGGATCTGCGCAAGGCACCACAATCTTTGACATAAATCAAACAGTAGATTAATCAACGTTAATCGCGATTAACGTGGCCGCAATCGTGCAAAAGAGCGACATCGAAAAGACGAAGACGTTGGTCAGATTCAAGAGCGGTCACATAATAAAATTTGCATGACACAGGGCCGGCTTCGAGTGGACCCAGGTCAAGAACGCTTCAAAGAACAGGCCAACCTCAAGGATGAGTAAGAAGTTCTGAATGGCATTCTTTCACATGCAAATCGAATTCAAAGTTAAAAATGAAAAAGGAAATGTCTAAGGAGGTAAAAGAAGTTCGGTTCGATGAGGTCGCAAAGGGGTTGAAGATGATGATACCGGAGAATCCAGTTACAATCGCGGAAACGTTCGATAACGCGGCTCGAGACCGGTACGAACAGCCAGAAGGGCAAAGGAAACGAAAAATGCGGCCAGATGAGACGAAGAGGGAGGAAATCCCCGTTAAAAAGTCGTAATCACTGACGATAAGAGGCCCTTTCCGCGGAGGAGAAAATGTCTTGGAGAACAGGCTCGTCGCCTCGGGGACTACGATTACGGTTTGAAAACGTACGATGCGACGAAAAAGTTTTGTCGCAGTTTCGCTTTCCAACAGGCATTTTGCCGAATATTCCTAGTTTTTATGGGAACGAAAGGGTTTGTTCTTTCGTCTTTTTTAATCTCCTATTGTTTACCAACAGTTTCGAGGTGTTTTTTTTTAATTTTTTATTCGAATTCGCAGTCGTTCGATATAAAACGACTTTGAAAATGGTTGTTTTTTAGTTTGCCTTTGAATTCGTTTTATCCTTTGTTACCTTCGCATAAAGTCACCGTTTTCATTTTTCTTTTAATTACTTTCATAAAAATAAGTTTTTAATTCGAATACTTCTCTGACAAAACACTTACTTACAGTAAATACAAGACTTCCACGCGAAATTATAAACCTTTTGTCGATTCTTTTGTTGTGAGGGAAATTTATGAGGACTCGAGGGATAGTTTTACAAAGACAATAAAGACTTTCTGTGTCATCCCTGATTACATGATTCTTCTTCGATAATTACTAAACCTAGTTAGCGGCCGGATTACATATACGATCCTGTGTTAATGTACTTAGTAACCGACCAAAAATTCCTGCCCCCATTCTGATGAATACTCGTTGGCAAAGATGCGAACAGTTTATCGAAGGTAAACGTGATAAAGTGGAATCGATATTGCGGCCATGAGATCGCCACGTATAATTCAAACGACGATAAGGCAAATGACCATAATGAAACCTCAAGCAAATCCAATTTCCATGCGAATCGCCGCCGATTGTTATCCAAATGACGAAAGCGAGCCACTTGTGGTGAGTAAATAAACTACTAGAAAGGTCTAGTTGGAAAAATTATGAAATATATTTAATTTTTAAATATCTCCTATAGTGAATAAAAAAGAAATTTCTATAGAAATATTATTGAATTATATTTAGCGTATGTCTTCTGTTCTAAATGAAATTTTCCGCACGAAACTCGAATCTTTGTTTCCATAAAATTTCGTTTATTGTATCGATGAAAACATAACCGCAAAATTGAAATTTACAAAAGTGTATAACTAAATTTTACTCTCAGTCTATACTATATCCAGCATTGCAACGTTACATCGTACAATATTAATTCCCCCAATCTAGAAATCGTTATCAATAGTTATAAAAGCAAATTAAAGAACGAAGCATGGATTTAACATGTAGCTTGTAAATTCACGTATATACCTTTATAATTATTAATAACGTTGGACATTTTTACAATTCAATAATTTCCACCTGCAAAGTATTAATATTTTTATTCATTGAAGATTTTACAAACGCGACAAGTGTTAATGAATAAACACATTAACAATTATCTAAGTGATTCGTTACAGGCTGAAAGAGTTTTTACACGAAACTGAATTAACTAGTGAAAGCGGAACCGAACGTGGTAAAAGACATCGCACAAGAAGATTTCTAACCCTTTTCAATTATTAAAAAATTATATGTTTATACACATGCACACGTATGTTTTCCTTAGGTTAGTGCACGATTATAGTAGCGTTTTTCATTTGTAGATATTATATGGTATGATTGCCAATCAATTTACCATTAATACCATTAATGATTTGATGTATTCAATCTGGCGTCAGTCATCGGTGATTTGCGTTAGTTTAGTGTCATTTGATCGCATGAATTATTATATTAATGGAACTAAATATTTACAAATAATCATGAATATGTATTTAGGAATATATAATTGAAATAATTCTACGTGCAATACTTTCATTTTTATTCCTGCAGTTCAACGAAGATTCGGATAATTAATATTTTTCAAAGTATTACTCTTTCCTGAAACAACATAAAATAAAGAAGATAAACGGATAATATCCAGCATAGAAGGAAGCACTTCTGCATTATTAAAATCGTATCAACGTAGATTGATTTTTCATGGAAGGTTCGTGGCTCGTTAGTTCCAGAAACCACTGGCGCAAAACATACACTGTGCTTGAAAAGGACACGGTATTAAAAATTAATACAGCGCAAGAGGAGCATAAAATTGTCCTAGACGGAGGGCATGCTTTTATGCTCAGACTGTAACAGCTAAGAAGACGAAGACACTACGTTCCTCGATCCTTTTTATCATTTAATTATTTTTTTTTTTTTTGCTGTGATTTATTAGACTATTTCTACATATAAATCCACCACAAAATTGTTATGCAACGAATAATTGTAATTCAATGAAATCCTTAATGGTGTGTTATTATTATTAAAAGTATAATTATTTTATATTTCAGTCAAAACTCTATTCCTACTATATGCTTTGGAATCAAGCTGTAACTCAGCATTCACACTTCCACTATAGGTTCTTTTGTCCGGAGCATCGACAGACTGCATTTTACGACTGGAGGGAAAAAACTTCCTTTCCGATCGAATACCCTTCATGAGTGTTCTTCCATTAACACGCGAAGCGTCAGACTGCAGAGGGAGGATGGGGGAAGAGGCTTAATTTAAAAGTCTAAATGTGATTCGAGCATCTAAGCGTTTCCTGGGCAAACCGGCTAAAGCCTTGACGATCCTCTCGAACGTATCCTGTTTGTGTGGAAATTTCAGCCGATCGTTATTCTGCGGTACACGAATGCGGCCGACTCACGGAAATAAATAACAAAGACAATTCCATTCAATTATATCACTGTCATATTATGGGAAAAGATATATATATATATATATATCGTATCAAGAGGAGTAGATTGGCATCTGTCGTCTGCATCACCGTGTGTGACCGAAACCGGTTGATCGAAACCAACATCCGTGGTTCTTCGTATGACTGGTATATACATGCCGGTCCAATGAGATATATTTCACTGGACCATCCATACTTAGTTTTCGTATAACACGCCACGACTAATTATTGTCTTCTCTTGAGACTTAAACGCAGATCGATCGTCTATTCGTATAAAGATATTACATTAAAAACAGTCAAAATTAGACATATTGATACATACCTAATGACTCACGCATTTCAATGTCTCGTGTGCCGAGCAAGTGAACAAATTAAACAAACACGCAAAACAAAGCATCACAATGATTTACGAGCTGATCCGTCCACGTACAAACACTGAATATTACATGTTGCTTGTAATTTCCTAACGCTGCATGATTTTATCACGTAATTCAAATAATATATGTAATATTATATTTATAAAGTACACCGTCAAACATGCGATAATCGTACGCGATTTTGTCCGTTGAGCAGATCTCTCTTACTAAGCAAAAGCGTGAAACGGAATTCAATTGGTGCCTCGCATTTTCAGAGAGAAATAAAAATAAGAGAGTGAAAGAAAATGCAATAAGAGAAAAGAGGAAAAGGTCGAACGCGGAAGATCACACGACAGATACGGTAACGCGAATATTGAATTATTCCACTGGAAATTAATCGCGAAAATACCCATATCGCGACGCTAAATCGCGTATCATTCATGTAACAATTTCGTGTCGATAACAAACGACAAACAAAACAAAATATGTATTTATACGATTCGCGATTATCGTTTCTTTCAACGTCGTCTATGGTGACACGATATCGTCATTCAACGGCGATATATTTTGTCTAGTACTTATTTCTTTGACGACATATTTACGACATCTAAACATAAATCGAAATAAAAAAATTTTTATACGTTTGTAGCTAACCGAAAAGTGATTTATTTAAATTTCGCATTCCATTTGTAATATATGTACTTAAATCTCTTACCACAGATTTGAACATAAGAATTTGTCCTTTATGGCTGATGTATTGATACAGAAATTAAATACATAAATGAAAGACAGATCGTGACAACTGAATTCACACAAATCGATACGAATCATTTCGATAAATTCTTTACTAAGCTCAAGGGAGACTATACACTGTATGTATCGTACGAAAGAAATTTCATTTTTTATTTTCACTATTACGGTAACTAGCAGATTTATATATATTTCTAGCTGATCTATTTATAATTCAGTAAATTGCAATTGCACTCGAAACTTTGTTTATAATGCATCAGTCTTACTTTAGTCTCTCTTTTCTTTGAATTTGTAGTACTGCTACTTTGAAAATGTACAAACTTCGTAGAGTAAAAGCGAACAGTAACTTACAACGGAGTTTTACTACCTTTGTATCAGATATTTTGAACGAAACGCACTTTAACTCTCCTCTTAACTCACCGTTAAAGAGAATTATCCCATAATTACAATTTTCTAATGTTCTTCATTAATTTTTAAATGATTTACAATTATGTTGTAATTATCCTACCATATATTTGAATACTTCTGATAGTGTTCTGATCTATGTCACGAAATATGTGGAGGATACTTACCGAGGATATGTAAATATATACAGTGGAATTACCGATGCAATGTAATGTTCAGCTGTGGTCCACAAATGCATAAAATAATAATCATCGCTAGCTCTTTTCTCTCCCGAAACATGAATGTCAATGGATAGTGCCAAATGCGCGTCGACTGACCGTGAACGTAGAACGATGGTATACATACATATTTATGTATATATATCATTTTCTCTATGTAGTAAATCGATGCTTCATTGACTGGATAGTCGTAATGATTCTTCGAAAGAAAGGCGGATGGCTATGACTGTCCCCTTCCTCTAGCGGGAAATCACAGAAAAAATTGTCCCCGCGGGATGCGCGATGTAACGCGAGACAGAAGAATGGCGATGGACGAGCTAAAATATACGATAATCGTTAAGCCGGAAGCTAACACTATCAGCGTTCGTGCGTTTGTCGTTTATATCAAACGTCGAAAATGTTCGTCGAAAGTATTCGTCGATAGGAATCGCTCGCGTTCGACTCTCCCTTCAGGACTGATCCTTCCTATTTTTCTACCAGATTGTAGAGTCACGATAACGACCTTAACGCAGGGCAAAATATTCCTCCTGGCTGGCACGTACTTCCAAATCCCGAGTTTCACTGGCTTGACCCGGCAAAATTGATTAATGTCATGTCGAAAATTAACGCTATCGCGCACGCTTTTAATCTCCTTGCGCTTGGACACGAATTAATGGCCGTCTTTGAACGATTTCGGAGTAACGCAATGCAGTGAAGTACGCAATGGCTCGAGACGGAAGAAGCTTCGTTCGATTAAATATACTTTTGATGAGCGTTTATGAGTAACGAAGCTAAATATTTGAGGCGGTGGAGGTCGTTTTCGCCATAGAAGAAGAATAAATGCTGTCTGTTCAAGGGAATGCTAACAGTATCAGTAATCGTAATCAGTAATAACACTTAAAGTTTCTTTATATGATGGAATTGCATTAAAATCTTCCTAAGATGCACAACATTTTAGGAAATAAACAAATCATAGATCAGGAACTTGATACCATTCGTTTAAAGTAATCGATAGACGAGCATCAGAAAAATTTATCCAGGCGAAAAAATTTCAAACACCGTATCGTTGTTCGTAGATTTTACCGAAAGTAGACTAATTAAACGAAAATTCAATTAAAAGATTTTCCAGCGCGCACGACGCAACCAACGTAACCGATCAAATAATTGCACAGTTTTTTCGCGAATTCGCGAGACGCGTGAAAGTTATAATCGGCCAGGCGTGTCCATCCTCGAATCTGATTATTGCATTTTACAATCGAACGAAAGAACCATTCTCGTTTCACTAATACATATATCCAGGCAAGCGTATATTCAAACGAGGCGAATTCGTTTGTCGTCCTGTCGCGATAAAAGACAAAACGAGGAGGAAATAAAATATGAGAAAAGGAAGGCGAAAAAGCAGACGAAGGGAAAAAATATTTAAAATGTCGCTCGACTTATTAGCGATTTATACTTTTTCCGATAATCACGGATCGATGTGATACCACCAGGGACGTGCTCGTATCACCATTAAGAATAATTTGCATTTGGTGTCGCGCCGCTTCGCGCTGACGGTTATTGCGATTCCCAGGCGACACTTCGATTCCACTTTCGACCGTATGACTAATGCATTTTCAAACGAAACGTGAATAGACACACGTTACTTCGTGGTGGGTTCTCCACGAACATGCTACCCGAAAGCAGGACCGGAATTCCAAAGTTTTACAGTCTTCCATAGACACAGTTGGAACGAGTTGCGCTCTGAATATTATATTATAGTATAACAAGCTGTTCTACCGACATTGTTGTAACGAACGATAAGAACACGGCTGGTGGTACGCTGAAATTTCATATTGCGTTTTCTTTAACTGTTTGTACTTTGATTATATCGGATTGGAATACGCCGTTCTGATTTCGTTGCAGGAATAATAATTTTGTAGCAGTCGTAAAGTGAGATTTTTTATCGAATTGACTTCTGCACGGGTTTAGAGACAGAAATTTGAGTACCTTAGTTCAGGAAATGCACTTTCATTATGATTAACGTTATAATAATTATGAGACTTTTTTATTATGACTCCAATTTCAAACGAATATGTAATTAATAACAATAATAATTAATAGCAAATACGTGAAATAGGATATCCATTTCTCTCTGTTCGTGAGATTACTATCGTAATTGGCGTTGCCAAAGACACCAGCAAACTCGCGCCCGATCTATGCATAATTCATTTTATTTAATCTAATTCGAACGAATTTAAATATTCGCTTAAATAATTACATTCGTTGCAATGCTGCCGGTAGCAGCCGGTACAAGCTTATTACCGGTAAGAATGCGGGAATTGTCGCAAATTTAGCCAATTTATCATTGCGTCTCGTTATCGATAAATCGACAATCTGCGGGACAATTATTCGAGCCTTTAGAAATTTATTCGAGGAGTTATCCCGATAAGATGTACAGCTTTCGCTTGAAATAGCAACGAAGCCCCCCTTTCGGATGGTTCGTTTGCTGGCCGAAACGCCGAGTGAAGAGGGTCGTTTCTACATATTCATATATAAATTGGCCCGAGTACCTGCCACCCCCCGCTGAAATCCTACCTCCGTAACATTCCCAAATGAACCATGACGTGTATTTTGTGCGCGAGCAAATATTTGTCTACGGCCGAAACACGTAAAAGTTCTCCTGATTTCAGCAATGTGCCCGGATTATCATCAATATAGGAATTTTTATCTCTACAAGACTGGAAGAGCAGGCGTAGAAAACATCAAACAAAACTATGGTTAGATATATTACATCATTCACGCCACAGAAAAATATGTAATTATTTGATAGTTGTAGAACAAGACCTCCGTATTAAAAATTAAACGCTCAAAGTCGATGGAAAGCAAGGAATCGAATTTAAGTAAAACCGTGGTTGGCGCGAGTCAATTGCGCGTCTCGAAAAGCAACAGCGAAGTTCCACTCAATCCTATGAATTACCGCAGGTGTCCGACGATCTGCTACATTAATGCTAATGCGGGGTGTTACCGAATTGTTCAACAAGCGCAGATTGAACAGCGTGGCCCGTTATACGGCAGCCGCGTACGGACTGTTGATGCATTATTCAAGCGCAAACGCCACCACGTGTACGCTGCCGCGGCGTTGTTGCGCGTTAACTTACCCTAAACTCCACCAGCATCAGTTCGTACGGAGGACAGACAACGAGAGAGCGAAAGAGAAACAGACCGACGCGACGGCATGCTAACACTAAGGGTCCACCCGTGCTTCGCGCTTCGAGCCACGAGAACATGTATGTACGCGGAAACGTCGTCGCGCTTTGAATTATTAGCGTTTTCCCTCTGTGCTACTCCAGGATACCGAGTATATGTGTAACTTGCAAGTTTCCCTGTATGCAATGTAAATCGGAAACAGGACTCTTTAAAGATTTTCAGTAAAATTTTCTATGATAGAAATGCTTTTCACTCTTTTAGATGCGGATAGCTTTCATAGAAAAGAACGCGCTGGATTAAATATTTTTCTACTTCGCCATACCATGAACATTCCTATTTTAACACCTTTATAACCCTGGATGATATATCTTGTAACTGGTATTACCACATCTGTATCGGGTCGCCGGATATCTCCACATGAACGTTAAACAATTGGTATTGAATCGCCAGATATCTTGTCCAGAGTTATGGATTAGTTATGGATGGAATTTAAGGGATAACAAATTTCAGGCAAAAGTCTTCGTTTTTCGTGGACAGCGATAGTTTAATTTATTCCGTTGAAGGCTTAAATAATCAGCATAACGAAACGATGGGATCTTGTCTTGCTGCCGATCGATATCCGGACCGAGTCTTCGTTTACCCTCTACGGCGCGGCAGTCCATGAAATCTTCGTTGTCCGTAATTGGCCACTCGAGAAATAGAGAATAAAGCGGCAGAGATCATGTTTGTGAAGGACCAGCCGATTCTCCAGATACTGGCCGCCATTTCACGAGTCGAATAAATATATAAGGACTTAAGCAAGTAGCGAACTTTGTGCATTTCTCGGCCGTCTGCCGAACACGGTTCGATTTCCTCGTAGTGCCTCCAGTAGTTTCCTTCATGTGCCGAGTAGGAAAACAAATTTTTCTCGAACCTGCTTTTCACCGAGCCTAATGATCAGCGAGTGTTATTGTGTTCACGGACGCTTTTCTATGGGGTCAGACGGAGAAAGTCTCCAATTAGGGAATTTCCCGGGGAATAGCGGTGAAAAAATCACGTTCACAAACGGGCCAGACACTCAGTGCGAAATATAGACCTGAAGAGGACCAAACTTATTCCTTTAGACGTTTATACTTGGCTTGTTGCGGAGTTTTCCTTTGAATGGATTAATAACAAGAAAGTCGATACATGAGTTGTTAGGAACACGGACTTATCGAGGTAGGATAAAATTAACAAAATAGTATTAATATTATTTCTAAAGCGGGATGAGATTTACTCGTTATTTGTATTTATGCTTCACGTATATAATTAAAGATATTTGTTGACCGATGGATAAAAATTTGAAATTTGATTGAAATACTAACTTTTAAACTACCTAAACAAGAGTACTTACAATTTTAGTATCCCAATAAATATCACAAAGCTAATCCAAATCAATCTTAGAGGCCAGTAAAAACAGTCGTCGACAAATATAGAGAAGTGTGACAGCTTTGGCAAACATTTATTGTAAGCAAAGAGTTGTCAAAACAAGGAACAAAACGAGACAAATCGACGAGTCCAGAATGCACTTGGAAAATAAATGTTCGTACGCTCCACGAGATTTGGAAGGAAAGGGACCTGAGTTTATTCGGCAAAATGGAGGATTGCAAATAGAAAAAGACCAAACAATACCAGCGTCCTCGTCAGAACCGGAAACACGATCGACTGGTGAAACGGGACATATTTTGTTTGCGGATATCAATAGTTGGAATGATTCGCATGGACGATTCGGCGACGAACCTATAAACAATTGATACTTTACACGCCGAATTTTTACCGTTTGCTGGCAAGAACTGATTGCGAGACAATTTTTGCTTCTACAACAGCAATCGAAAAGTTTCGTTAGTAATTTATACCATGCGTGTAGAATGAAAGAGTAAACAGGTGTTACGATTTGGTCAAATACTTACTTAGCTTAAATAATATTGTAGAAATAGTATAATGTTAAGTTACGATGCTAAATTATTTTATAGGGTTTTAATGGTTTCTGTTAATAGAGCGAACTATAGTGCTTCATCGAAACAACGTATCATCGGATAACATAGTTCCACGTTTATTTTACAATTGGACTTCCTTAACGTAGTGCAGTGTCAAAAGGTGTTTCGAGTCTCATTACTTTGGAGTCAAAGCGTGTGATTGAAATCCTAATGAAATTCCGCGCGTTCTCGCCTCTAAGGAAGTGGAAGCTACACTGAGAGGAAAAAAGTACTGCGACGCTTTGACAGACATTCGGAAATTAAGTGGTAGTAGGTGCGAGATGGAGTAACGCGTTTTGCAACTTAACGGAGCACGATCCGCAAACACAAAGCCCCGTTAGAGGCTCGTGTCGAAATGACTGTTATGCGGCCCGTTGAATGAAGCCTCCGTAGCAACCACAAATTACTAATTACGCCGGTCCCCCTTAGGGAATGCGGTGTCGAGCTCGCGCACCGTATGACATACGACCGCGAGACGACACGCGCGTTCTCTGATACAATACGTAACGTATACGAGCACAGCGAGACCCTTCCTTTGTGTCATGTTATACGGCTGGCCTTTGAGTATTCTTGAATTCGACTCGTGAAACTCGATGGCTGGATAAAAGCTGTGCAACGGTGCCGTGTCTTTTGACCGGACAAACGCCGTAACAGGCAGGCAGAGAGTAGAGGAACAGGGTGTTAAAAAAGACCTGTACGGGGCAAAAATTGTGAACAAGGCTGCTTGTGTTTCATGACAGAAAGAAATGCATTCCCTCGTTAATGGACGTATAAAAACTACTTCCGTCGAAGAGAACTTGCTCGGAGGTTATTCCGTCTCTTATTTTTTCTTGTTACGTTTCTCTTTACCCTTTCTTTCCACCCCTTTCTTTTTCTTTTGTAGATAAATATCTCGACACTGTGTCCTCGACGTTGTCCTGCTGCTCGTCGTAATTCAAAGGATCCGCTTGAATTTCATCGTCTTCTGTCCTCGACGAGAGAACCTCCACTAACTCCTATCGACTTTCCAATAAAACGGAGCTCGAGGAAACGGTCGGAGAAAGGAGAGCAGAAACAGATATGAAATTGCATACAGGCTCGCGAGTATCATAACATGCTCCTTTTACTCGTTACGAAGGAACGCCAATTGAACCGACAACAACCCTTCGAGTCTTCTGCCGTCCCGATCTCGGCAACTCGATAACCGGCAGAAACGCGACGGACGCGCGTATCCCAGACCAGTCGAGAGACGGCATACTCTGTGAAGGAGACAAGCAAGGGACGAAAGGGAAGGATGAATACCCGGAATGTCGAAAAATGTGCAGCAAGAATCGGAAGCTCGACATCACGTTCCGTAGTGTACGCTTTTCAGCTCCATTCGAGCTTCTTTCCTAATTAAGCTCATCGACTCGCCTTTAAATCGAATAAAAGTCAGATAGTTCCCGGCTTCCGCCTTATTTACGAGAGGACAGATTAAAAAAAAAAAAAAGAATGGCTGGAGACGAAACGGTACGATCTCCAATCATTTGACGAGAGACCAAAAGGTACGGAGAAAGTAAAGGACCGTGTATACGCGATATTAGATAAAACGGAGCGATCATCGAGTTATCGTTATCCTCAATTCATGGATCATCGCGGAATTCAATGGAGAGCTTGAAATCGACGTGTTAGGTACGTACGTGCCACGTTCTAAGGGGAATCTTTCATGGAATGTCGCTGCTACGGAAAATTGATTGGCCGGTACATTCGCAGCGTATCGACCACTGGGATAACACGATGAAGTTTGTATCTATCGAGTGGAATCGTTTCAATCGGTTTTTGTGAGGTAGTACAAAGCAATGTTATACGTGTAGGGATTGTGCTTTATTTCGATAATTGTTAGATTGGAGAGGAAAGTCTCATAAAGAAGTTTCTCTTAAGAGAATTTTTTGTTAATCGATACTCGATTTAATTTTCATTTTTATTATTAGAATAACAAGTGCGATTTTTATATACCAATAAATTTTCTTCGCGCTAAAGAACATGGAAAGTCCACCATCGAAGGAACGAACCTATCAAAATATATACTTAGTGCCGTTCTAAACCCTTTCGTAACAATCTTCTAATTCATGTCAGAACTTCTAAATCCCGCGCATAAACCGTACTTCTCATAACATTTATCATCTCTAATTCCTATCTCTTGCTTAATATTACACGAACGTTCTTGATCCGTCGAACGAATCATGTTTCTCCTCGAGTTAACAAACAAAAGTGAAATGTGCGAAGAAATGAACCTCCTGAAACGATCGAGCACCAGCAGTCAAACAAGCCGGGTTATTCTCCGGTGTGGATGTTAAAATGTATTCCGTGAAATCGAATGTTCTGGACCGTTCCTCGAAACCGGTGTTCGACTGGATAGCGTGCGAGAAACGTGCTCTAGCGTGCTCGGGTAAACAGCGCGGCAACAATCGAAACGCAGCGTGGTTACGATTCTCGGATAATTTACACGGGAATTCAAGCGGAGAGAGTGTGGCGCGTACACGCTCGCGAGACAGAGCTAACGCAGCCCGTCGAAATCGTCAAACTCGTGAAAAGCGTTTATTAGCTCAGGCAGCAAGGTAAACGCCTCAGGTGGTAACTTTAAGTGATTCGGTCCGTATGGAATATTTACACACGTTACATGTTTCTCCTTGCGTGCCCAGAACTGAGAGAGAGAGAGAGAGAGAGAGAGAGAGAGAGAGAGAGAGAGAGAGAGAGAGAGAGAGAGAGAGAGAGAGAGAGAGAGAGAGAAGAAAGAGAGAATGGAGGGCTTGAGTTATGGCAGGGCTTGCATTGTGTCTGTTCCGTCGGTATTATCACGAAGTACCGTTTCGAAGTCTTCCGTGTATTTGTGCTACGTCGGGCCAAGAGTCCCGTGGAAACAATTAATCTAGCCCTCTGATTACTCCACCGACTACTGAAACATCCACCGCCCTCCTTCCACTTCGGCAAACGACTGAGCTTCCGCTTCACCGACGACTTCAGACGTCAAAACTCGAGATATTAATATGTTCTCCCGGATGGCAGAACGAAGACTGACTCTCTCCGACACACTCAGCCACCCTCACGGATGCCCTCTGCTGATTAAATTATTGTTGCTCTGTCCTTTCAACAAGCCGGGATACTTTCTCCTTTGACCCGGAATTCTATTGTGTCCAATGGTTTGCGTTCCGAGAGTCTCACCAATCGTTGAAACGCAAGCGGGCTTTTTAAATATTTTATTCGATGATAGAAACATCGTCCAGGGACGTCGTTATACGAAGCGATGTTTTGCTCGTGTTTTTAAAAAGAGAAAAATATCCTTCTCTTCCCTCTTCTTCTTTTTTCTTCTAATTATTTTAGAAAACATGAGAAAGGAAAATAAGGAAGAGAGTACAGATAGTTGTACGTTACTATTACGATTGCAATTATTAGTGTGAAAATTGGTAAAGGACATAAACGTTAGTTCCAGTTTAATCTGGAAAGCTAGATTAGCTTTAAACTAAATCTGGAGCTTAACTTACTAAAGAAAGTGACACGTAACATGCACTGACTATAAGTTAACCGCTTTTTTACTTGCTAATCACTGACAGAATTACGTTACCAAAAGCATCCGATATGGGTACCTAGTTCTCACCGCAAACAAGCTGACGGATATACTAGCTTACTCAACCGAACGTGTTTAAAGCTTCAGAGCCCTATTTCTAATAGTCTCTAAGCACTTAACGGTTTTTAATAAATCAACCAAATTCTATTAATCCTTCTTATCTTAAAATTAACTTAAAATATAAGTGTTGTATAATTTAGTTTGTTGCAGAACTGTATCTTGATTGAGGTAAACATACAGTAGATCACCATATAACACGGAATTCGTATAATGTGTAACGTATCTTTCGCGTTGTAGGGTTACCATGAAACCGTGTAAATTTTATATATACAATCCCAGGCAAAATAATAATTTAATTTTAATTCTAATTTCTCGAAGACCACTTAGAACTTTTTAATATAACACATAACGTCATAACTATTACGACGCAGATAGAAGGAATCTGTTAGTAAATAAGATTGCCCTCGCTGGCTTTCTGAATAAGCAGCAGAAAAACGCAAATACTGAAGATGAAATGATAGCGCACTCGAGCATTATGCTGATATCCTTCAGTAGTTTGTGAATTGCTAAGCAATCGATAGCGTATATCGAGTCTTAGAGTTAAACGTTGACATGGATTGCGAGAAAAAATTGACTAAAACCGAAATTGCAAAAATTGTTGAACTAAAAAATCAGAATCTGTTTCTGTAATTTCAAATATTGTAAAAAGATCCTGTAAATTATGGGTGGGAAAAAGTTATGGAAGACTGTAAGCATTATCAGAGCACGAAAAACGGGTCACTATTCGTGTTGCCTCAAACTCAACATTAACATCATGAGAAATTGCTCAAAAAGCAGGCATCACGGCAAACGTCCGAAATTTTCTCCGTGTTCTTGAGAAACGTAAATTTATTCAACGACTGAAAATGAAACAAAAACCTCCTCTAACGAAGCAAGACGAAGAGGAACGGTTAACAATTTCAAGAAAATTTATTTGAGTATTTATTTGAACAAGAAATGGAAACGAATTTTATTTATCGATGAAAAAAAATTTAATATGGACGGTCCAGATAGATTTTCATTTTATTATCATGACTTAAGAGAAGTAGAAATTATAAACAAACGATGACAAATGAATAGGAATCGTATGATGATCTGGAACAGAATCGAATATAAAGGCAAAACCGACGTATGATTTCTTGAAGGAAAAATGAATAGTCAGAAGTATATAAATTTAATGCGAGAAGAAATTAACGAATACGTACAACGAATTACAATAGGAAAATTTATTTTTGAACATGATAATGATTCCATTCACCGAGCTAAAATTGTAGAATCAAAAACAATTTTTTGAAACAAAAAACATCGATTGTACCATGTCCCACACGTTCCCCTGATTTGGATATTATCGAAAATTCTTAGGGAGAACTAGCCATATATAAGAATGGAAGGCCATACGATGATATTTAATAATTAAAAAAAGCTATTAAAATCTTTACAAAATCGGATGTAATAGAAACTAAGGGTTAATATTATAATAAATAACATACTAATAATAAAACCAATTATTAATTTTCTGTTAATTGCTACACAACTTTTCTTTTTGTGTAAATATATGTATAAATTTGGTAAATGTGCTATCATTTCGCGTCAGGAATTTAAGCATTTCCTCTGCACATAGTGAA
The DNA here is from genome assembly GCF_041682495.2 of Bombus fervidus. Classification (NCBI taxonomy): domain Eukaryota; kingdom Metazoa; phylum Arthropoda; class Insecta; order Hymenoptera; family Apidae; genus Bombus; species Bombus fervidus. The sequence continues at coordinate 4,484,076 of NC_091523.1, read as the reverse complement.
TGTTAGTAAGAAGGAACTTCTTTACCACCACTTCCTGCGTCGTAATAGTTATGACGTTATGTGTTACATTCAGAAACTCTATATGGTCTGCAAAAAATTAAAGATAGTACATATGTGTTATTATTTTGTCCGGGACTGTGTTTACATAATTAAAAAGGCATACATAGTGGAGGTGTAATTGTTAATCAAACTGCGAAACAAGAGCAAAATAATTATAATGCTTCGTATAAAAATTGGAGTACAAAATGATCGGAAATGAGATTGTGATTTACTGAACAGGTTCCGAGAAACGTATGTTTCTATTTGTAAACGTATCGAACGTAACGTAAACGAATTCGAATCGAATGAAGTGCGCTCGTTATTTTCGTGGGAACTGGATTGTTCAAAGGCAAAGCGCATTATTGTTTAACACGTCAACAGAAGGAACCATCTTGTTTTATTTACTTACAAACGACCGATGCCCGTGTGAAATTTTAAAAGATTCGACAACATAGAAATTTAAACGATAATACGGATGTCGGATTCATTTCTGTTGAATATGTACAAAAGATACCATTTTTCTTGGAATTGTAATTCATATATCGTTTTTTTCTTAGATAGGACACTTTTTTCCAAGACAAAGAAAAACAGGAAGAACAACAATTCGACATGTATTTTAGCTGTTTTCTAAGAAAAATCAGTAAAGAAATTGAAAACAATTTTGAAAATAATATGGAATATAAGAATTAGAAATTATTTAAATACCTTCGCAATGAACATGTTAACAAATTTAAACATATTCAGTGTAATAAAAGAAAGGTGATACTAATGAATTGTTATAAAATTTTAAAACACAATTGGTATACAAATTGAATATACGTGTATACGAATACGATAATTATATCATATTATAATATAATTACTTACATATGCAATCATTTAGTAGTATATGTAAATAAAAATGTCTCTAAGTATCGTTTTTTCATTTGTACATTTTCCAATATGAACGATTTTACTAGTAAAATAATAATATTTGAAAGAGACTCACCCACGACGTGCAGATAGCCATATTGTGTTTTCGCGGTCGCTGTATTAATCTGGCACATGTACTTTCCCTTGTCGTCCTCCCGTACATCTTTGATATGTAGGAACCAGGTCCTATGCTTATCATGTGTCACGGATATCCTGGGGTTCCTGGTAATAACGTGACTTTGTACTGTCAGGATAGCGCTCTTGTCGAAAAGCATCCAGGCCACCTGGAAATGAAACGGCAATCCCGTTATGCTATAAACACGATTTACGGCCTCGTATCGATTATCATAAAATTGCAGTTTCCTATCGGAACGTCGCTAATGTCACGGGGCTCATTTATCGAGATATCAGAGTTCGCGTAGTCACGGATAATCAAGGTATTGTTTATGCACCACCGAATTGTTCGAAAAATCTCTCTTCATCGTATTAATAATTTGAAAACCGATAAATAATTTATCAGTCATTTTCATTTGTGACATTACGAAGACTTATGCCGGGAATCGTAATTTTATTATAATGTGTATCTTATATCTTAGAGAGGCTGAAGAAAACCAAAGAGTAGTGACAGTAAGACGCAATAAGAGACAATTAGAAGAAGAGAAAAGCGAAAAGCAAACATGGAATTTCAGAAGCAGATGGGTGACCTGCGATGGTTTCGCGATCTAGAAACCTACATTCACCCGATCCTCTTCTTGCTCTCTCCTTAACGCGTTGTTCTAAGAAGTCAGTGCAATTGGATATATCATTCAACATAGACGAATCTTTATCAACGACAAGGAATTTTCCAATCGCTGTCTTTTATTCAGACGCATCAATCCAATTATCGTTTACTAATTCCTATTTTCCACTAACAATTTAGAATCTACTCAAACCCTTTTCTATCGAAAATCAAACGTACGTAGCAAAAGTTGTATTTTACAAATACTACGTTTGCAAATGACATACCATTTATATGTCTTCCAAATAAATTTTTATTTCGATTACTTTTAAAATTCCACGTATTTCCGACTTGAAAATATTTATACCGTGAAATGTACATTTTTCAAAGTTCATTTATAAATTAAAAAGTTAAATTAACTTGCAAAGTTCATTTTCCGCAGAAGGAAGATATCACATTTCAATCTTAAACCCATGGTCTTTTCAACTCAAAACTACTTACAATTAGACATCATAAATTCAACTTTGCAAACTTGTCGTGAAGTTAATTTACAAAGGGAAAAACAAAGAGAAGAAGCACGCGGCAATTGTTACATTTTCAAAATTTCAGTAGAATTCAATGAGATTAGTTCAACAATCATGAAAAACTGATTGAATCACGAAGATTGATTCGCGGCTTGATCGATACAAAAGGAAGTAATGACCGACACGAGAGAGAACGATCTGATGAAAAAAAGAAACTTCTCTTGGAGCAACGAAATGTCCGACAATCGTCCCTGGAGAAATAAGAAGGTCTCTTTCGCCCGTGTAAGTATACGACGCTGTTTACTTCCGGTGTATTCAGTCGATACAGTTACACCTTGCAGCAGAAATAGGTCAGTACGTTGTTTCTCCGCGACATCTTTGCGATAGGTTTCGATTCCTCTTTAAGCGACCGATGTTTACGATCAGGAATAAAAGGATGAATGAAAGAAAACGGGAAGAACACATAGATGGGAGAAACATCAGTTTAATCCGCGTTTAATTCCGTGTAATTCTCGTCCTGTCTATCTAATCCTTCTTCGATTCGTCTTGTCTATCTTAGCGTGAAAAGATGGAAATGGTCTTTCGCTGTGTCTCTCTTTTTACAGTAATACGCTCTTTATGCTTTATACATCACAAAAGTACCTTTTTTGGTTTATATTTTCAACAATAAAATCTCTTTGCTTTCCTTCGTATAGCAGTGTATCTCTTTCACTTTTCTTGCCTAATGTACAAGCTCTCGTGACGCTGTAATGAAAGGGAAGAAAGAAAATGAGAAGTAAGGAGAAAAAAGATCCGTTTCATTTAAAATCCGCCTTTCAATAGACAACATAGTGGATGTTAAACTACTAAATCACAGCTCATCAAGTTCAGTGGTACAAAAACTTCTCCTGGTGGCTTACAACTACGATTCTAGCAATAACTCTGATTCTAAATGAAACTTTTAGAAGGTTCTTCAAATGTCAAATTTGTACCATCGATGATACGACTCAGAAACCCATCGTTTTGAGAAGAAACAACCACGACTGAGCGACTTCTCCTCACAATCGATAAGCCACGCAACATTCGCTGTCGCGACTGGTGAGAATGCAACTCCATTGCCATAGTCATAAGTCTTGGCGACCATAACCAGCGACAACGTCGGCACTGACTCGTGACAGTTCTGCGTTTCACCCCCGTTTTTCGTATTCCGTAGTGGAATTTTCACCTCGATTTATCCGGGCCGACTGTCAGCGTAACAGCGGTTATGTCTCTGCCGCAACGACCCGCGTCGAGACGACCGGCGTCGAAAGGATTCCACTCTCCAGTGCGCCGAAAAATCTGCCCGGCACTTTCGTCCAGACGTAGACGAACAACGGACATTAGTCTTCCTGAGGAACAGTGGGAACGGCGTTCTGATCGATGCCAAGCATCTCGATTCGGTCGCTCGCGAGATAGGACGAAAGCGCGCAACCGCGTTTTAGTGTCCTCGCGTGACTGGGAAATGAGAATTCTTCGAGTGAAGAATGATACCGAAAGGGGATAACAGTAGGCGTTCGTCGATAGGTGGGAGATCAGCTTGTGATATTTTAATTAGAAGATGAATGTTATTGTGTATGTGGAATAAAAAAATGATGTGAATTTTTATAGCCAGTGACTAAGTTACAAATGTCAGAAATTTGGAGAGGTAAAGTACTTGAGATTAATTATTTTGCTTTGCAAGGAGTTGTAGTGTTGTACTTAACTTGAAGGAAAAGCGTTATCAATAAAATATATCACATATAGTTAATTCTCAACCGTCACAAATAAGAAGCACATGGAGAAACGAATATATTTTAAAATAGAAGTTTAAAAAGATCTATTTAAAAAGAATGAGAATCATCCGACGCAGATCAGACAACAAGCCCCGTGTCTGTAACGTATCATAGAAGTGCCACTAAACGTAACCTTCGGCTCGACTTAACCACCTTTGAGGGCTTGCTAACCATGGTCGCTGAAATAGTATCGCCCCCGACCCTCGTTCCCACCCTTGTAAAACCTTCGTCACGAGCGATTGACCTTAGTGTACGCTGCCAAGTGTTCCACAGGTTCTCCCTTGGTGGTTTTCACCTCGTCATCATCGTTCAAACAGCCACAAAATGCCGAAGGGACTCGGTCGACTTGTTAAACTGAATGTTACTCTTCTGTCTCGGAATGAAATGTAAAGTGGGTGTCGAAAACTACAGTAGGATTATATTTACTGTCTTAGACTTTTATCGTATCGCCGATTGATTCGTCGATACTTTTGTTTCTTTGTTTTTCTTTCACTTATTTTTCTCTTTTCTTGTTATTCCATCAATTCGAAATATTCGCATTCGTTCGTGGAAAATGTCAATTGTGCAATATTCGTGAAAGGACCCTCTTATCAAAAGAATATAAGATGTTATACTTTTCTGTTAAACATTCCAATAAAATATAAATTGTGAACATATTCTACCGTTAAATCCAAGAAAAACTACAAAAACTACCAACAATCGACTTTCCATGGCTCGTTTCGTCTTTCTTCATCTATCAAAAGAGTGAACAGTTGCTTTATGCGGCAAGTAAGATAGATGTCTGAGAAGAGATTCGCGGCAGACGATCCACGAAATGCTAAGCATTCACCAAACTTTCCACGAATCATTAATATCGTGCTATAAAATCCCTGCTGTGAATCATTACTTTCGTTTCGGTTACTTGGCTTTCCGGGAAATCTGATGACGTCCACAGAGAAAGTCATTAAGAGCTTATCGTAAGTTAGTAATAACGAGTATAGATTGCTTCTACTATTGCACATTCTGCTTCGTATCAAGTCCCAAAAACCACGAAGGATACCAAGCTGTTTAAAAGACTATACAGCGATTGATCAATCGATTAAGAAAAAAAGAAAAAGAACAGTTACATAGTACTATTGTGTGACAGCGTTTCACTGGAGTGCATCAACATGCACGTTACGACAAAACGAAGTATGTACTTGTACCTCGGAGAGCTCGCTAGCGCGCATTGATTCCTTGCCACGAGAGGAGAGTTACAGCTTTGTTTACCACGCGGGCGACGAGATCAGCGCCATCCAGTCTGGCTCTGGTTCTCTGTATTGCCACCGTCTCTTCTTCTTTCTCCGCCAGTTCACCTCCTTTTCCATCTCTTCCTTCGGTTTCCTTTTTCCGCGATCTTCTTCTCTTCTTTCTTTGACCGGCTGTCTGAGCCTATAGTTCGCGTCAGGATCGACCTCCTTTATCTTCTCGTGCATGTTTCTTCCGCTTGAGCTTCGTGAAATACCATGACAGAGGATATGTATAAAATTGAACTGGCAATTGAAATTTTGTCCTTTTAGTAGGACTAAGTATAACAGTGGTATTTGAATTTTGTCTTCATACAATGTATGTTATTTTCCTTCAACTTACTAAACACTTTTCCTTAACATTCCATACACTGAAATTACATAATACTGTAATTAATAATAACCATCATACTATCGTCAAACATTTTTAATTTACAACATCAAACGTTTACAATACTAAATTAAATTCCTATCTCATTTTGTAAAGGTTTCCAAAAAGAAATTAGACATGGCATTACGTCGCGCTATAACTAGCATTACAACAAACTTTAGAATAGCTTCACGATCCTAACATTCTCTTAAAGACAGCTAAATCGTCCCTCTTCGTCGCCATATGTGGTAAGTTTCACCATGTTCCAGACTTGAACGTAATACGACCACTTAACCCGCAAGCTGTCTGACCCTCTGGCGAATAACCTTCTGCCATGACGTGCCCCATGGCCCGTTTAATTGTTATACAGCTCACCCTAGATCGATTACAACCGAAATTGTCGAATGAATTGCTTTGCTCGATTTTCTTTTCGATGATACTCAATGTGAATACTCGTCACTTTAATCATATCTTTAAAACGTGATGTATAAAGCTTTTGTGAAGTAGAATATTATTTTTTAAGAAATTATGTTCGAAATAACGCTAAGAGGATCTGAATAAAAATGCTACCTAATGATAAAAATTTGGTCGGGATTTTCATTTTCTCGCTGATATGTTTTCCTATTAAACACACAAGTGCGATTTATTATAGTCATTGATGTCCATTTTTGTGATGCATGTTTCTATTACATTGCTGTTTTGTCCGATGCGTTCATATGCACTGTTAAATAGCTTGGAAAAAGCCGTTTTTCCTTCTTATCGTTTATCCTGTTTCTTGCTCGAGTATGTTCTGATTGATTGCATTGTCTCGATTTGCATCAATTGCATTGATATCTGGAGTAAAGAAATCTGGAGAAAAAAAAAACTTGGCAGATTTCAACATGTATATATAATATACTCAATTAAAATATTAAAAACATTGATTTCTTTTGTCTCAAATTTTACAATGTAGCGAAATACTTCGTCGATCTGTGAAATAATTAATGAAAGTAACTTCCCCGTTTTACTTCTCATGGTGTCCACGCTCGTTCCTTTATTGTCTCATCGAATAAATCGAGTTTCCGAGGAAGCAACACTTCACCGCATTTGCGTAAACACGTCTGGGACTTGCACAGTTGCAGTAAAGCACGAGGAAGAGGAAAAGCCGAGAAGAGAACCAGTTAACTTCCTCCAACTTCATCTGTACATCCTCGTCTGTGCGCAAACTTGGAGGATATTCGAGCACACCGTCGAAATATATGGAATGACCGCTTGTTCTTACGATTTAACAGATACTTAAGTTAGATCATTGGTTTCCACTGGAACATTCACCGTCCCTCTCATTTTCCTGTGCCGAAGCTTTTCAGAAATTTATGGAGATATTCGTAAAGGTATTTTCAAAAGTATTACAGTTCATAAATTTCAGTTATATATTAACACGAACCAGAAGAAATTTGCGAGAAGTTATAAAGCGTTACGTTCAACTAAAACATCGTGGAGCAGAACAAAAAGATGAAAAATAGGATAAAATAAAATAAAATTTTTAGGAAATAGATTCTTTTATCTCAAAACCGTGATAGGAATTATTCTCGAATTGCGAAAGATTTAACAAAAATTTGATATAAAATACAAAATGGGAATAGAGTTTCTGTGTGCACTTGAACTTTTAAGGTTTTTATCGAACTTTTAAAGTTTTATTGCACCGAAAAAATCTTCGGGCATAACTCATTCGAACACCATGAACGATTTCTTAATAACTTATAAATATGCAAAATAATTCTATATTTAATTTATATGTCACTTTTATTTGATATACGTAGAGAGAAAAATCGCCATATTTAAGCTACAATTTAATTATCGTGCTTAATTATGCAACCGAATAAAATCAATAAAATCATTAAATTTCAAGAATCGATATTTGAGCTTATTTGATGCGAAATTTTTAGTTTATTCCTTTTCTAAATTTATTCTTCTGACATATTTTCTCTATTTTCCTGTGCTGGTTTATAAAATTATAGGTTATGATAAGAGTGTACGGAACATTAGCTTTTTATAGAATAAAATAATTTCAGGAATATTTAAATGAAATGAAATTAGTTTGAAATATCCATATTATAAAAATTTGTTTTCAGTGCAGTTTTAATGTAATTAATATATTTTAATGTTAATTAATATAATTTCCATTTTAAATATCCGATCAATTAAATAGCTTTTTTATTGCTTTAGAATATTGAAACGATTTATTTATGAATAGACATGTTTGCAGTGAAAAGTTTTCCTGAATATGAAATAATTCAAATTTCGTTCACGAGAAATCGCAAACTTTCCATAATAAAATTAATCAAACGGAAAAAAAATCCAAAATTGATGTACTCTTTCTCCCGGTGTGATAACAGAATAAACATTCCGCGAGTCTCATTAGATTTCAAGTAGTCAAAGTAAACATCATGCAGACAAACATAATTAGTTTCAATTTACTTCGTAAACTCGATGTGGTCCGACAGAAAATTTCAAAGTACCAGTATTTCAAAGTAAGCTACTATACAACTCGAGACGAGTTTTCCAAGCTATGCGGTAAGTAGGATTACACTCTGTTTAAGTACTTATTACAATCATTTAGCACCGTGGAAATACTTTTCATTAACAAACTTAACATTTTATTCGTAATATAGTTTTCATGTTAATTGCAATATGCAATATACGTTGAAGATCCATATACAGGTGGGATAAGAAGAAGAAATCGTAGAAGAAATAATAATAATCGTTACTTTGAAATTTATTGACCGATCCTTTGGCATTCTTCATCTTCATAAAGAAAGGCACAGGATTTCTGATTGTATGCTCACGCAGAAGTTCGGGCAAATTCTGGTTAAAGGTATTACAACCACTTAGCCCGCAAGCTGTCAAGTCCTCCAACCTCCAAGACATCCGCTTAACTGGCATAGGAAGAGACCCGTAAGCCAGCAGGCCGAAAGTAGGTATGCACGCGAACCAAGGCCACTAAAAGCATCTGGAAACTTCCCGTCGAAGACACTAAATCGACGTACGTACAACCAGAACTATTCTCGACTACGATGGAAATAAGATTGCCCTCGATTTAACCAGCCACCGCTTATGGCTCGCTTAAACTTCACGCGCACACAATCCTCTCCGATTACCCATCGATCATTAACATCAATCAGTTTAATCTCGTTCAAAAGAGACTGATGTTTCCGTAGTTCTATTGATCTTTTTATAATTATAAAACTTGTGGAACTTATTAATATTAGTAAATTTCAATAATGAGTACACTATATATGTTTGTAATTTGAACTATTGAATGGTTATCATACTGACCTAAATTAAGGTAATTTTAATACTATTTCAATAATATAGTCGTGGAATAATTTGGAATTAATTTAACCCTTTATTCGTTAAAAAAGAGTCATTTGTCTCTTGGTAGCATTTTGATTATTTCACAAATCTTATATTTTGCTCAGTGAATAACTTGCTTTTTCATTCTTGTAGTACAATTATTTCCTTTTTTGCTGGCGTAATGGCAAGCGAGATGTCTTAATTTGCTTTCATTATCGGTATGCAGAAGTTCTCGCTAAAATTCGCGGTTGAGAAGTGAGCGAGCAGATTTACGAGCACGTGAAGTTTCGTGCAAAATAGCTGTTGTAATTATTCCTTTTAATCTAAATTGCGGTCTGACAAACCAAGTGCCGGTGAAACTTACTAGCGTCAAATTTCTCGAGAATCTTATGCGTCAGAAATCAAGTTTTCTTCGAGCTGACAAAACGAACAGCGAGTTTAATCCATTTAAAAACGATACGAACATAATCGTTACATTTGTAAGTTATATTAAGCAAAATAGATGTGATAATATCCGTGCATTATTTCAACTTGTATTTTTCTTTATCGTTAAATTACATACCTTAAAGTTCAAAGAAAAGAATTAAAATTTTACATTCTAAAAGTTAAATCTTTTCGTTTCTGATTTGAAGCAGAAAAGCTTTATTTCCTTGTAGTTTATTTCAAAAATAATTTTCCGAAATTTGTTCCATGATATATATTCACAATTATTTTTAATTATTCTTCTTTGTTGGCAAATTGTATTTGTCTTAGAATTTAAAAAAGGGTACTAATCATTTGAAGAAATCTTCGTCTCTGTTTTAAAAAAGAGAAACTCCGTCTTTATTATAGTTCGTTCCAGCATTGCGAGTATAATTTCTCAAAGTTTATTTAAACTTGGTTCCATTAATCTTAAAACAAACCAATAAAGCGAATCCATAAAGATAACCTAAATTACCATTAGCTATTAGGACAACAGGAAAATTCGTAGAAAAATTCGATATTAGCCCGATAAAAGAAACAGTTTCCCTTTCATAAAAGTGTTGGACAAAACGTACACGTTCGCCGTAAAGAAACACAAGCTTCGCGAACGAGAGAAGACTGCTCGAGGAAAAAGCCAAAACGTACATCCATCGCGGTATTTACACCGAAACAAAGACAGCCAGGCCAAACAATCGAGAGTAATTGCTGGCTAGCGAAAAACCGGTCGCTGTTTCTTGTTTCGTCGAAGAAAACCGCCGGAAGAGTTGTTTCACTCTTCCGTTCTCACTTGTCAACGCGTTCTTCCTCCTCTTTTCTTCGGGGTTTTCCAGTATCCTTTTTCGCGAATCTGATGAAACGAACAGAGAAAAAAGGAGGCAGCCCCGAACACTAGACAGAGACAGAGTGGATGCTGCACGGCCGGCCGGCGAAAAAACATGATTCAATTTAAAAATCATTCGCTAAGTGCTCGTGGCCCGTTGGAACGGACATTCTTTTTTTTTTTTGTGAGAAACGAGAAAACATCGACGACGCGCTTCTTCCACTCGTCCATTTGCCGGGGCATGCTTTAATTCACAGTGTCCTGGCTGGCCAGCAGTAGCCATGAATTCCTTTTCGACTTTCCGACACCGAAATATGGCCGCTCGCCTGAAACTGGCAACCGGTGCGGTTTTAATAGTCAGCCGGTTTAACGCCTCGGCTGCAAAAAAACGGGTAACAAGAGGAGGGAAAAAAAGGAAAGAAAGTAGAAGGATGAGAAAGCAAAGAGAGATGGAGTTATAGGGGTGATGGTAGAGGAGCAAATACAGCGGGAAAAGAGTGTTTGCGCGTTTATCCATCCCCGTTCGATCCTCGGAGACTCGTGTCCCAGCAAGGAGAGAGGGATGATTTGTAACGAGGTCGATCGGTTTTACGAGCACCGCCAACTCCGGAAAATGTTTACCATTTGCACGCTTGAAATTTAACGCCGAGATTCTGAGAAACCTCGCTCTTGTGATGGGTATGCTTGATTGATTGATTTAAATTTGTTTCGAAAGACCGATATCAGATCACCGACTGCTGATATCGCGTGTTTTCAGACCTCGTTCGCTCCTGGATCAAATTTCATCGCAGATTGCGATACGCGTTACGTAGTACGATCTTTCCCCCTTTTTTCTAAAGGAAGTTGATATGTTACAATGATAGGATCGTTGGAATCGTACGTTTTTCATAGATTTCATAGGTAATTAATTAACTGTGTGAGGTGCTTCGAAATTTTTCATTCTCGAATTTTATATACTCTCAAATGATTGATCAAAATGTAACAAATAAATATGCAATTATAAAACATTCGACGATAGTTCTAAAATATTTTTTGTTTCTGATAACGAAACTTTGCGCACATTTCCATTCTATCGGAACAATCTCTCATCTATTACCCGTGGTTCACAAATTACGGCATGACAATCTTCCCGTCGCATCGGCATGGCAGAGCATATACTACGGCACTAAACAAACCGAAAAGCTGATCGAATCATCTCCCAGTCGAATCGAAACGGAAGAGTTTCGCAAAAAGTCAACGAAAAAATACCACGCTTTTAACGTCGTCGCGTCGTGTCGTTCGGGTGAAATGAAAACGAGGTAAAAAAAAAAAAAAAAGAAAGAAAATAGAGTTCGAACGGAATACTGTAAATTATTCCATAACGCTCTGAAATCCCGAATATTCCACCGGTTTGTGAATTATGGTGTTCGAAAGTGCAAGAGTGAATTCCGCTACTTGGAGCCGGATCAGCGGCTAACTTCCACGCACTACCGTAAATCCACTCTTGTACTTCGAAACTCCGTAACTCACCGATCGGATCATCGGAATGATATATACATTATGGTGTGCCATCGAGACTCAAAAGCCCGCGGCTTTTTTCCCTTTCGCACTTTTCTATCCCTCTCCGTCGTTCACCCTATCCGCTCTTCTCTTTTCTACTCTATCCTTCGCTGTTTCAGTCTGCCTTCCTTCGGCAAACTTTGATTCGTGTTTCATTCTTCGAATCTCTTCTCTCTTCGTAGTCCCGGAAAAACATACCACGAACCACGAGGAATGGTATGGGATAGGATAGGAAGGTGGGGATGGATCGGAGACTGGAGGAGGATATGTGCCCGACGACCATCGCGGTAAACGTATATTTTCTCGCATTTGGTAGTGAAATCGAATAAGGTGAGTGGAAAGAAGTGAAATTGTATGGGAAAGTACGCCAATGGAAATGGGCGGTCGACGGTCGCCATTTGTCCGCTGACAGATCACACTTTTCTCCCTCTTTGCCGCTCGTTGACTGATAGCAAATCGGCCCCGCTAACTTTATACATGCCCAGGATAAATTTTCTCGGTAATGGGAACCGGGGATGAACCATTTCATGGTGGTGCAGCCATGAATCGCAAGCGAACATAATAAAATTCTTTCTTAACGCATCTTATCGGTTGATACAAGAAAACGCTCGTTTGTAATTTGCGAGCTCTGTACCGTGAATCTGCGTAAATGTACAAAATTTCTCCGCAATCTGTAATTGAGCAGTAGAAATTTCTTGACACAGGTATAAAATTAAAATCTCCGGTCAAGAATAACATCACCTTTTAGTTTTGTTTATCTTTAGTTATTTTAGCTATTGTAGGCAGTATTTTAATCTTTCCTACTTACAGTGATTTCACCCCAAACCTAATAAATAACTACATCCTTTCGGTTCGTTAGTTATTGGCAAAAATACCTTCCACCTATCCGGATGCCGTAAATCGCGCTAAAAGTTAGTTTTAGAAGCCACTGACAAAACATTTACACTTCTTGCCATGGTAAGTTGCCGGTGCATTATAAATATTAAACCCTTTCGTGCTGAAAGCGTAGTGTGTGCGCATGGTATGACGTAAATATCCGCGATATGATGTACACGTAACCAGCGTTAATATTAAACAGTGTACTTGCATAGCTTATATCCTACAAACGTTAAAACGTGTTAAAGCGAACGATCCTGACACTGATACGGTATTGACCTGATGTCCGAGTGCAAAACAAACGTTTCTCTCTCCCTCCCTTGCTCCTGCTCACATTCTCTACAGAGACCCAGTTATTCTAATTTATCACTTAGGTACGATGCGTTACTATATTGGCTTTCGCGGATATCATCTTATACTTCGACACGCCACTATAGTGGTTCACTTTACTGATTCATTCCCCTCGCCGTTTGCACTAAATGATCTTTTTCATTCGTTTTCCTTCACACTTTTCTTGTCCTCGCCTTGTTTTATAACAATATTAACAATATATACAGGCAGAATATATAGCCTCTGTTTTTGATACGCCAGTGTCAGATATCAATTGTTGCTTATCGTTAAAATAATCATACCATTATTAAATGCTCTTTTTAACATGCCGACCCGTATCCTTGTCATTTTTTAGAATCTTCAACCTCAAAATGTCGCTTCAAATTAGAAAACGAAGAGCAATTTGCTACAATTCCGAAACAGACTCGGATCACTATAATATATAAAATATGAAATGAAAAAATTGCATATAATTTTTTATAGAATTATCTAACATAAAATATAACATAATATGGTATAAAAATAACATGGAATTAGGATAAATAATCTCGTAAAATACAAGCTGTATGTTATTCGGGAAAAGTGTTTCAGATAGAACTTGTCCTATTTCGAGAGGGCCACCTGGCCATGGTTGCAGATCTTTGCACCTCCGAGACTCGAGGGTGGTCTTTGTTTTTGCAAATGGTAAGATACACTTTTTAGACGCGATTCGATGCAGTTTTTAATTCTCTATAGAGGAGTATACAAGTACTTGATTCGAAAAATGATTTTGAGTTTAAAAATGAGTTTAAAAGATCTTAAATTTAATATTCTTTTCTTTTTTTTCTCTTTTTCTTGTTCTTTATTTAATTTGTATTTATTTATTATTTAATTTTTTTCTATTTTTTCTTTTTTTTTATTTTTTACTTAATTTGTGCTTTACAATTTGTCCAGCTGAACATTAAATTTAATATTGTAGGACTTGTCGTGTGAATGGGAAAGAAGGATAAGAGAGAGTTTACAAGTTTTTAAGCTTTCATTAGTTTTTATTCACTAACAGTTCTAAGAATATACAATTCAGTACTAATATATATAGAAAAATACAAATATCCATATAAAACTGTACATACAACCATACATACAAAATCATACATACAAAACTATGCATACAAGAATGACTATACATAGAAAAAAAAGAGTCTGGCAAGAGTAGCGATTATTGGGGATCGAGGTATTCCAGCTCCAACCAATGTGCTCCCATGTCTCTGGGCGATTCTCCTGTCTCCCAGTCCAACAGCAACCTCCGCCTCCGCGCCCAAGTGCCCGTTGTGCGAGTCGCTGGGGGCGCCAGCCAACCACAGGATGTGCGGGGCGGCATGTGCTCCGCCGAGAGCTAAGAGGAAGCCACCGATCCGCGAACCGACCGCGGAGGTAATGCAAGAGAGGAGCACCGTCGAACATCCAGCGGTGGATGGCCGGGAAGAGGCCATGGAGGTGATTGAGTGATTTTAACCGTCTCCTCCAATGCAACTTGGGTAGATCGAGAAGGGCGCATGACCTGCTCCTCCAGACCATCCGGGAGAGAGAGGTCGCCCTCAGTGGCCGAGCCGTATCGCGTCCCTGACACTCCCAACTGGATCGGGGATTTAGACGGATTGACGGCCGTAACTTGGACGCCGACCCTGGGCGCCTTTGGCGCCCTGCTTGACCGTGGCAGCGGCTACGTCGCGGTCGAATGGGCAGGAATAGCGGTGGTGGCGGTCTACGTCTCCCCCAACAGCGGCCTGGCCGCGTTCGGGGACTTTCTGAACGATGTCGGTGAATGTGTCAAAAGGTGCTTTCCCCGCCAGGTGCTGGTCCTCGGGGACTTCAATGCCCACTCGACGCAGTGAGGGAACTCCGCGACGAACACCAGAGGAAGATGGCTGACAGACTGGGCTGCGGGACTCGGACTCCTGCTGGTAAACAAGGGTACGGCGAGCACCTGCGTGGCGTGGAGGTGGTCCTCCGTGGTCGACATCACGTGGGCCACCTCGGAGCTGTACCCGAGGATCCGTGACTCGAGAGTGGCCGAGGGAGTCGAGACCCTGTCCGATCACCTCTACATATTTATGGAGGTGGTCTCGGAGGACGTGGACGAAAATAACAACCAAGTCGCCCGAGGTGGTGCGAGCCGCTCTGGCCCATCACAACGACCCAGATGGCGCCTGAAGGAGCGGGACAGGGAGATGTTGCGGGCGGCAGCCATCGTCTCGGCGTGGAGCTGGGACGCCCAAGGGACGACCAGTTTAAAAAGCGTCGACGAGGAGGCGGAGATCCTCCAAGGATACATGAGCGCGGCGTGCGACGCCTCGATGCCGCGCTCCGTCCCGGGCGGTGGACGCAACCGCTGCGTTCACTGGTAGTCGCCGGAGATCGCGGAGTTGCGGGCGAGCTGCGTGCGGGCACGCAGAAGATTTCTGAGGGCCCGTCGCCGTAGAAGGACGCGCGACGAGGAAGAGATCTCCCGCTGCTACGGAGTTTACAGAGAGGCGAGACGGACTCTGCAGCGGGAGATCAAGATCGCGAAGGCTCGGTCTTGGAAGGAGCTGATCGAGGCGGTTGAGTCAGACCCCTGGGGGCGGCCGTACAAGGTGGTAACGAGGAAGTTACGACCCGCCCCCCCCCCGCTGACCGCTAACATGGATCCGGTACTGCTGGCCAAGGTCATCGGGACGCTGTTTCCGCGTCAGGACAGTGACGCGGGGCGGTCGGGATCGTCCCTCTCCTCCGGCAGGGGCGAGACGTCGTCAACAGCAACGGCGGCGACGACGTCGACGGAGCGGAGCGAGGAGCTGCAGGTCACTCAGGAGGAGCTTCTCGCGGCGACTAAGAAGATGGCGTCCCGTGACGTGGCACCGGGTCCGGACGGAGTTCCGGGCCGAGTCTTGGCGGAGACGATGGAGGTGGTGGCCCCCCGCGTGCGGCATCTGTTTACCCGATGCCTGAGGGAGGGCATCTACCCGCGGATGTGGCGGACGGCGAGATTGGTCCTGCTGCGAAAGGAGGGTCGTCCGCCGGACTCGCCGACGAGATCGGGAAGCTCTTCGAGAGGGTGATCGCCGCCCGTCTGGAGGCCCATATCTCGGGGCGGGTTCCCGGATGGCACGACAGTCAGTACGGTTTTCGCCGGGGTCGCTCCACGGTGGATGCTGTGAAGCGGGTGAGGAGCATGGCGGAGGACATGGTTTCCCGCTACGGAACGGCGGTAGCGGTCTCCCTGGACGTCAGCAACGCCTTCAACTCTATCCCCTGGGCGAGGATAATGGAGGCTCTGCGACACTTCGAGGTGCCGGCGTACCTGGTTGAGGTCATCGGAGCTTACCTGAACGATAGATGGATCACCTTCACTGGGAGGAACGGGGAAGAGAGAAGACGTGTGGAGCGCGGCGTCCCGCAGGGTTCGGTGCTAGGACCGATCTTATGGATCACGGCCTACGACTCCGTCCGTCGATGCCCGATGCCCCCGGGCACGGGCTTGGTTTGTTACGCCGACGATACCTTGGTGCTAGCCGGGGGACGGTGGTGGAGCGAGACCGTGATTCTCACGGAAGACGCTGTGGCATGCGCGGTGCACGCTATTCAGCGACTGGGATTGAGCGTATCGCCGGCCAAGTCGGAGGCCCTATGGTTCTTCGACCGCCGCCGCAGGGGATCCCCTCCCGATGGTTTGTCCGTGGCCATAAATGGCGAAGCGGTGCCGGTGAAGTGTCGTATGAGGTACCTTTTTTTTTTTTTTTTTTTTTTTTAACGTGGGGAAATCCTCATGGACACTCGGCGCTGCGTAGCAACGACCGTATAGTGTCGGACTCTTACCGACTAAAACCCCACGGTGGTCATCCCGACGTTCAGAGGTGCACCCGGGGTCTCTTGCGAATCACTACCGAGTGCAACCTCGTCGTCTATCTCCCTGCCGTTGTAGTTGTCTAGGGAGGCGTCCCGGCTTGGGTTGGAAAGCTAGGGGGAACCACTCCTCCTAGCGCCACGTCCCCTAATCTGACGCACCCGGGGCAGCGACGGCGGCGCCGCGCCCCTGCGTCGTACGGAGCCCCTGCGACGTTGATGCGACGATCTACTGGGATCGGCTCTTCTCTTCCGGTCCCTCTCTGCCCGCTCCTTTCTCTGCATAACCTCTTCGCAGTAGGCGCGGACAGCGTTAAACTCCCGGGGCCCTCGGAGCATGGCCTCAACGACCGCTTCCGGAGCCAACCTCTCGCCGATGTCGAGCTGCAGGACGCGCCGCGGTTCCGCCCACGCTGGACAGAACTCCAGCGTGTGCTGCGCCGTGTCCTCCTCTTCCCCGCAGTGGTGACAGGTGGACGTCACCTCCCGCCCGATCTTCAGCAGGTACTCACCGAAGACCCCGTGTCCGGTGAGCATCTGTGTCGTCCTGAAGGTGAGCGGAACCCCGCCTTGATCTTCCAAGCCTCCCAATTGGGAAGCACGGCGCGGACGGCTCGGTGTGGCCGCCTGGCGTCCTCCTCCATCAGCTGGGAGCGCCACCGCTCCCAGATCTCCAGCTTTGCCTCTTCCCGGACGTTCGAGGCCGAGAGGCCGCCCAGCGACAGCGCCGCCGTCGAAGGCGGTGCCCTCAGGTGTTCATACACCCGACGGAGTTCGAGGGCCCGCAGCTCAAACGGGGGGGACGCCGCCAGCACTGTCGCCGACTCGTAGGATATTGTTCGATATCCTCTGGCTATTCGGATAGCGATCGTCCTTTGCAGTCTCCTCACCAGGGTACGACTGCGACGGTTGGCCATCAGATCTTGGGCCCACACCGGTGCCCCATAGAGGACCCGGGACCGGATCACTCCCTCGTAGAGTGATGGTGAGGCCCAGGTACCCGTATGAGGTACCATCGACAGTCGGTGGACGTTCGGACCACATTTCGAGCTCCTGGTCCCGAGGGTGACGGCCGCAGCCAACGTCTTGTGCGGGCTTCTTCCGAATATAGGCGGAGCAGGGTCGGGAGTCCGCCGACTCTACGAGGGAGTGATCCGGTCCCGGGTCCTCTATGGGGCACCGGTGTGGGCCCAAGATCTGATGGCCAACCGTCGCAGTCTTACCCTGGTGAGGAGACTGCAAAGGACAACCGCTATCCGAATAGCCAGAGGATATCGAACAATATCCTACGAGTCGGCGACAGTGCTGGCGGCGTCCCCCCCGTTTGAGCTGCGGGCCCTTGAGCTCTGTCGGGTGTATGAACACCTGAGGGCACCGCCTTCGACGGCGGCGCTGTCGCCGGACGGCCTCTCGGCCTCGAACGTCCGGGAAGAGGTAAAGCTGGAGATCTGGGAGCGGTGGCGCTCTCAGCTGATGGAGGAGGACGCCAGGCGGCCACACCGAGCCGTCCGCGCCGTGCTTCCCAATTGGGAGGCTTGGAAGATCAAGGCGGGGTTCCGCTCACCTTCAGGACGACACAGATGCTCACCGGACACGGGGTCTTCGGTGAGTACCTGCTGAAGATCGGGCGGGAGGTGACGTCCACCTGTCACCACTGCGGGGGAGAGGAGGACACGGCGCAGCACACGCTGGAGTTCTGTCCAGCGTGGGCGGAACCGCGGCGCGTCCTGCAGCTCGACATCGGCGAGAGGTTGGCTCCGGAAGCGGTCGTTGAGGCCATGCTCCGAGGGCCCCGGGAGTTTAACGCTGTCCGCACCTACTGCGAGGAGGTTATGCAGAGAAAGGAGCGGGCAGAGAGGGACCGGAAGAGAAGAGCCGATCCCAGTAGATCGTCGCATCGACGTCGCAGGGGCTCCGTACGACGCAGGAGCGCGGCGCCACCGTCGCTGCCCCGGGTGCGTCAGACTAGGGGACGTGGCGCTAGGGGGAGTGGTTCCCCCTAGCTTTTCAACTCAAGCCGGGACGCCTCCCTAGACAACTACAACGGCAGGGAGATAGACGACGAGGTTGCACTCGGTAGTGATTCGCAAGAGACCCCGGGTGCACCTCTGAACGTCGGGATGACCACCGTGGGGTTTTAGTCGGTAAGAGTCCGACACTATACGGTCGTTGCTACGCAGCGCCGAGTGTCCATGAGGATTTCCCCACGTTAAAAAAAAAAAAAAAGTCCAAGGGTCCAACAGCACCCTTGCGGTCATTACTTCTCCTGGAGAAGAGTTGATGTTCACCAGGCGTCCCGACCGTTTCACCATACTAACTTGAGCCACACGGTGTTTCAAGGCTTGACCTGCTTGGTCTCGCACGCCTAGCAGGCGGATTTTCTTGGCCCATGGTTCCATCATCGCAAATTTGCGTGGTAACAAACGAATCGAATTGAGGGTTTGGTGGATTTCTATCCCCCAGTCGATTAAAAAGACGGTGTAGCCTGTTGCCGTTTGTTGTAAAAGTATGGCTCTGTCCTAGAAAGTAGCACTTTCGAAATTTGCTAGCACGACGACGAGTATGCCTGGCCTCAAACTGTTTGCCTTCGGCAAGTACGCCATGGGATGCTCGAGCATCTCCAAATTGAGTATTTGGGTTATCTTCGGCCATCCAACCAAATGAACCCACATGGTGGTAAGTGATTCGACTCGCACCACTTGGACAAGAACCCCTTCTTGGAACCGATCGTTCGTACGTTGCAAGATCTCCATTTTCCACAAGTTTTGGAAAAAATTTCGAATGTCAATATTTGACTATTCTGATCTGCCTAGTTTACGTGTCTAGGTCGGACGATGCTCTGGCTCCGCCGGGGATCGGACCCCTTTTATATACTGAGCGGGGCTACAGCAGCGACCACGGTTATTCATTCGGTCACCGTTTGAACTAAACGTTCTTTTTCATTTGCTTGTTTCACATTTTTCTTGTCCTCGCCTTGTTTTATAACAGTCTTAACAATATATACAGGCAGAATATATAGTCTTTATTTTTGATACGCCAGTGTCAGATATCAATTGTTGTTTTTCGTTAAAATAAACATACTATTATTAAATGCTCTTTTTAACATGCCGACTCGTATCCTTGTCATTTTTTAGAATCTTCAACCTCAAAATGTCGCTTCAAATTGTAAAACGAAGAGCAATTTGAAAAACATATCAATTTAAAATATATCACACTCAATTGTATTATTAACTATTAAAGTAAATTATTAAAGTTAAAGTATATGCATCATATCTGTAAGAAAAATTGTAATTTAATTATAAAAAGCTTCATTCCAATGTGCTTGCGTAGAGAACAGCATTATCCGTCACACATTGCAGTGCTGTATCGTTTACGCGTAATTCGCGTCCAGCTCTGTCGTACAGAGAAACAGCCCTGCACAAAATTCAACCGTACCTAAGAGCTTAAGTGTACAAATGGAAATAGACTGCGTTATACATTTTGTACAAATTTTCGATCAAATTCCGGCCCTAAATATGCCGGTAACGCGGATAACAAGACAAAGCTGTTGTAGAGTTCGATTCATTACATGTATCGATATATCCTTTTACACAACTGACAAAATTTTGTGAGCTGCAATTGCAGATTTCCTGTGGAATGTTGAATATGATTAAATTATTTTTTGATTTTTATTTTTTGTTTGATTATTATTAATTGTTTATAATTATTCATGAATACTTTTTGCTACTGTATTCTCCAGGTTCAATTATCTGACGCATATTAAAAAATACATATGACGAAGTTTATATGAAAACGGATGCAACGATATGGTACGAGCTCTACGACAAAATAAAAATCACTTCTGAAGTTATTCAAAAATTGCGTGAACACTAGAAAATGATTTGAAATAGGCAAATAGATGAAAGTTTTATTCTCTCGAAAGTTTCATGAAAACGTATGCATTGAATATTTGACAATATGTTAAAACTTCTCGTAATTGCACGGTTATTAGTTTTACCATTGTTTCGACGTCTAGTTGCGGTTGCCAAGATAATTTAAAACAAATTCCGTTTCGTAGCATAGAGGAGTTTAACGTGGCGATCTAAATAGTAAAAATATATATTAAAGATAAAACTGGCCAATCGCTGCTTTTATTAACCTATAATCTTTAAATTATCTATGAAATTAATTCAAAAGTTAGCTTATCCAATTATTCGCAACGACCTCCAATCTTTTACTAATTTTCATCGAATCAAAGAAACGAATCGGTATCAATTTCCTAAACGATGCGATTTTCGAGCGGAAACATCAGCATTCTAACTGTCACGAATTTTCGTGTTCATTTCATTCGCTCGAATTCTCATCAAGTCGTACGCGACTGCACTTAAAGTGATTACAAAAGTTCCGTGAAGTCTGGAACAGTGTGTTCTCCTCTGCTTTTATGGATAAGAGTTCAAGCCATGGCAATTATTAAACGAGAAGCGTATAAATGAATTAATTGTGATAAGCTTGAAGAACCTTGTAACGTTACACATTGACTTCGTTATTTCGGAGAAGATAGAAATGATGAAAAGGAAGAAAATATATTCGCAGGTGCTATGTATGTGCTAACATTATACTCTTATGTTATTAAATTACACGTTATACATGTAATCCAATACGTTAACCAAGAAATTGGAGCATTATACCTATCGTATCATATCGTTGTACATATCGAAATAAAATTTCCAAATGTTAATATTTCGTAAACATCGTAAATGCAGCGGCAGCGTTATGATATGCGATAATGTTGGTCGGTTTATATTTGATAAACATCACGGTGCACTCGAATTAATACCGATTCATGCTTTCCTCAAAGGTAAAGTTTCTAGTTTCAGCATATAAGCTAAGCTTTAGCAAACTTCGGTTTCGTCGGTCGGAAGTCAAATTCAAAATTTTCATTCGAGTTGCTATGTCAAAATTCCAAGATTCAATTCAAATTGTCACTGAACCTCTTATTGAGCTCATTCACAACTCGAGCTCATTAGCTACTTTAGAGATTATTGATTCTCTACTCGATCTCAAAAGATTTTTACCAAATGGAAATCCAGCACGATTCAAAGCTACGACGTAACGAGAATAATTACTACTCTAAGAACAGTAGCTATTAAACTGGTCGCATTAGAGCGACCTGTCCTATTTGCGATTACTACACATAGTAAAATAGAAAAAGATAAATATGACGTAAATCCTCAATTTTAATTAGTTTCACTCGATAAAATATGCGATCGATAAAGATGCAATGTTTGACATAGCACGTAATAATGCAATTGAAAACGGCAACAATGGTAAAAGATTGAAAAAGGATAAAAACGAAAGAACATGGCGGAAATATGCAATTTAATAACAGTACAAAAAGTTTCAATAAGGAAAATGGTAACGACAAGGGTAAAAAGAACAATTTCATTGAAAGAGTGGAATCAGAGCAGAAGAAGACAAGGAAGATTCTGAAAGAAATTAAGAAAAGAAAAAGCAAGTAGACGAAATATTGAAGGGAAAAAGATTACACGAAAGAGATCTACGAGGAAGAAATGGGATTACGGAAGAAGTTGGTCTTGAAAACATAAGAAGGAACTCCTACGCCTCGAACGTCAAAAAATGAGAATGAAAAAGAAAATATTCCGGAGAAAAACGAGCGAAATGAACAAAGTTAGATGTACAGCAAGGGTATGGAATTAATAACTGGAATAAACTAGTGGAACACAAAAGTGTAACACAACAATGTGCGCGGAAGAGGTCGGAATTCCGGAAGAAGTACTGTTCTCGCAGAGAGAGGACAGAAAGCAACAAATGCAAAAGAAGAATCGTGAGTAAAGGTCAAGCTCTACGGAGAGAAAAGAGATTCGAAAAACGACAAAAGCAAACATCCAGGCAGAGCTGGAGAGTGAAAGAAGAAATTAAAAAAAGGATACAAAGAGGAAAGCGAGGAAGGGAAAGAAGAATCGGCTATAAATGCAGGAGACGATGTTTTTCAAGGAAAAGAGAGAAGGGGGTCGTTTTTCGTCTCCGTCTCCGGTGGGTTGCTGGAGGGGATGTTAGTTGTGGTGTATGTTTCTCTAGTCAGAGCACGCGCAACGTAATTGTGAGGGTGGTGAAGGGTGTGCAAGACCGAAAGGCTGGTAACACAGCTGCCGTGAAATGGTCAAAGAGAGAAGAGAACAGAAGGAAGAAAGGAGAGTCGAGAAGGTTTACAAAGGTGGGGAAGGAGAGTTGGAAATCCGAGGTCGTTCGACAGAGGACGAGAGAAGCTGTCCTAAACGAGACTGGGGGGATGAAGGAAGGGCTCATTACGCCACTCTAGCATACTCACATGGCATACGAGATCGACAATGAAATCATGTGCCGATCATCAAAGTAATAGAAGTATCACGTGAAAAGATAAACACGGCAAGTAATTAAACGAGCTTCTCCGCGTTCGATCCTTAAAAGGTAAGAATCCTGAATACCGTTAAATGAATATTTCTACGTAAAAAATAGAAGGTTTGAAGGAATGAACGTTTAGAGAATTTAAGCTTAAGGGAGTAATCATCAAAGCGTTCGTTTTTATTGACCGATTGAACATTGTATTCCTTTTTGCAGTGTACACGTGTTGCGAAGAAGCAATACTTGTCCGTGAATGGGGTTTAATCCCTCAACGGATTTAAGTTCGTAAAGGCTTGAAATTAAAATTGCGGAATTATTGTTTAAAGAGGCAAACGAGAAGATATATAGCACACTTGGCCAATTGCAAATGTGGCAGTACTATTCGTTGAATAATAATTCATAAGACAGTGCTTCGAAAATCGAAAATTTCGCAACATTTAAAATTTCATTTACTTGTATTTATTTGATGATAAAGTCGTTTAAAATTACAAATAATATTGATGAACCGAATACATGTTCTATTAAAACGATAGCTTTTTGTGAAATGAATAGGATAATATGCAATTAGCTAAAAATCGTAAAAAATACACATATAACATCGTAAATTTGTCGTATCGATTTATGCAAAATTTTGTTATACCCATTTTTATATCGATTAAAAAATTATCTAATTGAGAATATCAACTCGTTATACGAATATCCAGACGGAACACAATCACCACAATTTAATTTTTAATTGAAGCCATTTCGTCGTTTCGTTGTGAAAACAATTTATGCGCCTCTTTGAATATTTAAAAAAAAAAAGAATCGAATCTTTTTAGAGAACGTAAAACAAATAGTTCTACAAAGAACTTGTATGTCATTAAAAATTACTCGTATCGTGTGATCGATGCCAGTTATAGGAAAATTAACAACCTAAGCGTTCTACCCAATTCACATTTATAATAATCACATAATTACAAAATTCTCTTCAATAACTATTATTCCTTTCATCAACGAAAATAGAAACTTCTCGTTTCTCGGCGATCGTCGACAGAACGAAATCTTACCTGCGGCTATTTTTTTAATCAATACACCTCTCCTCAACTTCGGAATGAAAAAATTGAAAGAAGAAAGGAAGACAAAATGCGAAGATACGAAAAGAAAAGAAGAACTAAAATACGAAAGTCGTGACTCGACGGAGGGCAAGAAACAAGAGGAAACTTGGCGGATATTGAAGAAGATCGTAGTCTCGATGGTTGTTCGGGCGTCACACGGCAAAAACCGTGAAATCGGGAATCAGTCTCAACTTTGGTCAGCCATTGCAAAAGAAAGGGGGCGAACTTTTGAGCGCAAGTTTCCCTTAATTCTGGCTTCAAGTTGCCGGACCTACGTGACGAGATATTCCAGTATGTTCTTAGTACGTGTTCCTGGAAGGGACGGCAATTCCCCGCGCCGTCAACCCTCTGTCCTCCCAGAGACAGATGAAAAACGAGCGTCTGAGAGAGGCTGTCGCGTGCTTGACCCATCCGAACAAGTAAGCCCCCGGATGGCGAATGGAATAGTTGACTATACGTGGAATAACTTATAGCATATCGTTGCTCTTCGCAGACACGGAATCTACATACGTACGCGTCAAGAGAACGTTACATACTCACATTCTTGTCCAAAGGTACGAGAAATCGAGAGTCCTGGAGAATAACGATACGCGATCGTTTATTTGGTTTGCTAGTGCATATCATGATCCTCCTTCTTTTTCGTTCTTAAATTTTTGCAATAGATGAGTTCGATGGGAAACTGTTGTAAAGTAATGTAAATCATATTTAAATATAATAATTAAAAATGATCAAGAGAATGTAAAATAGTGAATACATACAAGACAGTCTCCCTCTCCCTTTCTTTCTCTCTCTCTCTCTCTCTCTCTCTTTCTATGTATGAAGAGAATAATTTATTGTACAAGAATGTTACCTTAGAAATCTTTGTTCGAAAACGAACAATACAAAATGATTTTCCATAGTAAAATACTCTTCTTGATTCAATTTCTCCTTTTACATCGAAAATTTAACTCCAATACGTTCAAATCAGGTTAAAAGAACAACAATATCATCAGACAAGCATAAGGCGCACATAGTCTTTCTAATGAGTAAAGAAACTTCCCCGCGCTAAATAGAAGATTCTCTTGAAGCAACGATATTCCTTGTCTTGTCTTGAAAAGGGGCGGAACAATCGCGATTAAGTTTCCCAAGGATAAACCGCACCGTGGCAAATTTTCTTGCGTCTCGAGGAGAGTCGTTGCACTCCCACTAAACTAACTCGTAGCGATACTCTAAGAGCCGGCCGAGTTCCCGTCAAATTTGAATTCACGTACCACCCGGAAGGAAACTAGTTCATTGGGTGGAGTACTAAGGCGGAAGCCAGTCCGGAGAATAACAAAATGAAGTCGAATGTACGTGGAATAATACGTTCTCGGATGATACGCGCGTATAATACTTTTCGCTTCTTGAAACATGTGTCTTTCGTCACCTCTCCCCCACTCTCCCATGTTACGTATATAATCATATCAGATCATCCTATAAATAATGGGCCTTTTTGATGCTGTATGAAAATAAATAACTAAGATGCACTATAAATAAGGTGACAGGTTAACTTGAAAAAGTAAAAAAGCTAAAATACTTTTTCCGTTGGCAATCATTCCTTTAACAATCTAGAAAAAATCTATCAATTTACTCTAAACGTCTTACTCTAAATATCTTACGCAGCAACATTTTGTAGAAACGTGTAACTATAATATATTCCATGGAAGAACGAAAAGCCCAATGTTTTCAGCAGCCTTTTTCGAGTCTTTTTCTAGGAGAGAGGAGACAACAAACGGGACAGACAGGTTACAACGAGCCAGCTGTACAGCAACGCGAGAAGCAAAGCTGGCGAGGCGTTGAGGTATTTATATTGGCTTCTCCAGGCCTGACAGTGATCTACTGGGAATTCGACCCCCTGTCCTCCTCTGTCCTTTTGTCTCCACCGCTTTTCCAGCGAGCATCGACGCCTCCCTGTTCCACGAGCGTTGTACATGCCCGCGTCGAACTAATAAAAGCTTCGTTGATCCTAGGTGGTGGATAGCTGGAAAGGGGAGGGCAACTCGGACCGGGGATGCTTCCAAAGAGACGAAAACGAACGGAAGTGATGAGTCGAGTGGGACGAAAGTGAAGACAGGCTATTAAGCGATACCGGAAGGGCATGTAAATTGATCGAAAGAGCGCGGGAAACGAGAGTTGATTGTAAGCTTTCTCTGCATTTGTAGAATCGTAGCGTAGGTGCAGTGATGTACGATACAATGTGCTTCCTTCGTCTCCTCGGTTTAAATTGGATTCTTTCGAGTGTCTTTGCTCGTTCGAGTGCTCGGTATTGGAAGGTTATTTTTCTTGGCTGTGAATTTAATGTTCGAGGCATGTATCGAGAAGCCTTAGAGATTACTTTAGAAGTAATGTCTAAAAAGGGTTCGATAAATACGAAACATAGGTATCTTTGTATTAACTGTATTTTCACATTTCAACTGTATTGTATTTTACCTTAAAACAAATTCTTGACATCATCAAAAGTAATCAATTTAACATGGAACGCCTCTGTAATAACCAACCATTTAAAATACGATAACTTTATAATAAATAGTTGTAAAAATATATTTTCAATGTTGGTATAAATTAGAAGCTTCCTTTTAAAAGTGCTTTGTATTTTATGTTAATAAGACGATCGGTTCACAAGATATCGTCGTTTGAAGCGAAGCATAATTTTGATTATTTTATTGTCTCCGTATTTCTCACACAGTCAAACATTTCGCTTGTACGATTTCACTGACCTATCCCAAGCATATGATGCTTGTGACAGCATAACAGTGTCCATTTAAATTCATTTGAAGCGTAGAACGTGTGGGGTGCCAGAGAAATACTCGGCGTTTTATTTAACAGTTCGTTTATTAACTGCTTCTTCACAACTCTCGACTCGCAGCACATGCTGACGACTGCTTACTGACAACTGATCGCTTGATCTGTTTTCCCTTTAAATCTTAATCTCTTTTAATCTTAATCCCTTTTGTCATCTTTCGATATCACCACTACGCACGTGTTCATTAGTCGAGGCTTCATTAGGCCTGTTAGTACTTACGCTTTGTCGTGGCCTCGCTTATGTTTTGTCGGTCTTTCTTAAACAGTCTTCCAGCGATGCTATATTATGTACCGACGAAACCGTTGGAAAGAGAATCTTATTTGTCAGAAATCTATAGAGGTATAGATTTTAAACAAAGTGCGTTTTCAACGGCTCATGTTTTTTTAAATAACAAGTAGCTTAAGCTGTAAAATTGTGCAATTTCTTACTGTAAATTACATTCGTACAATAAAACAAGTTCTCGACAGCTTTTCATAAAAATATATCAATGATGATAATTAACCTTTAAATGGCTGAAAATAAATCTGCGAACAAACTTTACATCGAATTCAAAGGTTACGAATAGCCTAAGTCTTCTGTGATAAATGAAGATTGCTAGGAAATCTCGACTAATTATGATCGATACACATGACCATAGACAAATTGAGATTTAGATTCTACGTTCGCTTTTACAAATCCAACTTTCATCAGCGAGGGTACGCGTAAATTTAAAAGTAAAATTTAACAAAACAATCTAATTGCTACGGATATCTCGATTTCGACTACTGCCTCCCATAACAAAATTTTCATTTATTTAATTGAGAGGTTAACTTAAGAAATATCAAATTTATTATTTCTGTTCATGCATTTCATCTTGTCTTTCACTTCATACAACTTTCCACAAAACCCTTAACCATTACTGTCCATCACTTTAACTTTATCAATTGTGTTCGTAACGTAACACAAATAAAAATATCACAATTATCCAAGTCTCATCCACCGTCATCCTGAGACGTCAAGCTACTTAGTTGATAATGTCGAATCGAAATGCCTTCTTCATTGTCCGATTCTTCTGGCTAACTTTCGATATTTTCAACGAATTGACCCTGACTGGAGTACTGGAAGCGAGCTATGCACGGTTATCCACAGCGAGGGAACTCCATAGCAATTGTATTTACCGCGTGTTTTCGTTCGTTCTCACGAAGCAACCCAGATTCATTTAATTTTAGAACGCTCCGCTTAAAACGAGCGCGCACAGGCGCGCGTACGTACGTACGTAGGTATATAGGTACGGTGGTTGCGTGAAATGGTTTCAGAGGGGGATGGTTGCGAGCGGATGCCCGACGGCTATAGCGGAGCGAGGAATAGTCGACCATAAAAATGTCCGATGGAAACGCAATTAAAAAATTACTGGCGCGCGTATATATCTGGCAGCACGCCGTGCTGCGCTTGTTTTTCGCCCACCGCGGATCGCCGGTATTAGCGAGCCTTGTCTCTCGTTCATCCGCCCACGTCATCGAGCAATTTTGTCTGGGTTTGTTTATTTCTTTACCCTTTTCTCTCTTTCCCTGCCATTTTTTTAATCGTCATTCCAATAGATTCTTTTGATCTGTTTTAAATCTATCTGTTTTAACTGCTACGATCAAATGTAGGTAAATATGTAGGTCAATTCTTTGGTAGAGTTGAAATCGAAATTCTTCTATTACGCAATTAGTAACATTTGTATTCGATATACACTTTTCCCGAAAGGGTATTAACGATAATAAAATATTTATTTAGCTGGAAAAGATATACTATTTTAGCTACGAATGAAACAAACTAAAATCTACTAATCTGTTGAATTCATTCAAAAAAATAAAATATCGCTTATCGAACAAATCACTTTCCTAAAAGAAATGTACCATTATTTTTATTGGCTGGTTATTCCCGTAACCATTTCTTCTAATAGCATAATCAAATCAAATCCAGCAAACTCAAAAATGTTGGCACATTCAAAAGCGCAAAAGCTCGTCGCGGAAACCGCAATTCAGTCCGGCCAATTTCTTCGACGCGTCGCGTCGCGCCGAATCAATAATAATCCGAATGCAGGGAATTCCATGAATACTAACAGGACTCCGGTTACCCATCATCCCTACCTGTCCCTGCTCTCTCGTTTCTCATTTTTCATTCCCATTAGTCTTCATTCGGTCCACTTAGTCTCGGCGATCGGTTTCGCCTTCTCGACGACGAAATGCGACGCTCGTTATTCCCTTGAATAAAAATGACGTCGAAAAAAAGAAAAACAGGAAAAAGACCAGCTAGGGAGAAACAAGGATTGTTCGTGATTTGAGCTTATAAAGTTCGTGAGATCAACGAAGAAAGCGACATGGAACGTACACCAAATTGGTTAAAATAATCGAGGAACGCGGTAGATTCATCCAAAGAAATAAATTTATTTTTATAGATTAAGGTTTCAAATAAAATAATTATTCTTAATAATACCGATAATTTTGTAACAATTATTGTTTTAAATATCATGTTACTTGATATTATTTTATATTCTGATATATCGTCATCAATTACCTTTATTGCAGTAAATATATATGTGTAAAACACAAGTGAAGGTTGAATATTTAAAAATCAAGTAATTTAATTCAGATAATCGTAGTTATTTATGATTCAACGATATAGTTGAATACAATTGAGGCTTAGGATGGTACAGTAGAGTTGAAAGGATCTGTAATATGATCAACGATTTTTGTACGTCACTGTACAACGAACTGACGTGAGGCAGGGAAGGGACGAAAGTAAATCGGGGATTAAAATTGATGAACGAGTCGTCGACGTGCAATTTAAGCGTAGAATAGATCGATCGACTTGGACCAGAGGAGAGTGAATTAATTAATTGTTATCTGGTCATTATTTCAACCTGTTCGAGTTGTACTCGTATATTACTAAAGATAACTACGAGATAGATAACTCAGTACATATGATATCGAAATACATTGTTTATTAATGCGAATGTATCCATTGTGAGTCTGATAGCGTATAATGTACTATACGAAATTTTGGCTTGCTCTTAACGTTCAATAATTACAATGTTTAATGTCGTGATATCAGTATTAATGCATGGAACGTAATTAAATAATTGATTCGAGGATTTCCCCTTTAATATAGCAATACCAAAGAACTGCTTATAATACCAGTTGAATGTTTATCACTTCAAATCATTCGGTTTAATCTCTTCACCAACGAAACGCCACAATACCGAATTTTCTTCCTATGACGAGTTGCGTAACAATTCACAGCAAATGCGCAGCCGATAAATCAACAGTCATAAATACAATCGCATCAAGGCATGTCAGCTTCTTCACCGATGCTGATCCACGAGAATCTTTGCCTCTCGAGGCAGCCCGAGCGGCCGATCGTATCGCTTTATCGCCATGCATCGAACCGCGTCGCACCCTTTCAACCTCAACCCTTTGGCAGTTACCCTCGTTTGGTATTTTTATTTCGACTTGGCCGAGCTTCTTGACGAAACTCAAGAGACCGCATCGAGGTTACCGAAAGGGGAAGAGTCGAGGAAGTAGGAACAGAGAGCGGGAGTGAAAAGGCAACAGCAGCTGGAGTTCGGAATTCTGGTAGATAGGTTGGAACGGGGGTTGTTCGAGTAGCAGGATGTCGCGTGCAACTTTACCAATATCCAACACGTTGCCACGAGCGCAAGTGTGTGCTGAATGTCACGTTACTATAGACACGTATGTGTGCGGGTGTGTATATCTAGAGTGTGACATGTAAAGGCGACAGAGTGGTCAATGAATTTACATGACGGAACGATCAATGTGTTACTTTAATAATAACATAAAACTGGAATTGGATTTTTAGTGAATTAAACTCGTTGTGACGGACGGGTGGCTTGCTTTTTTCGAATGATGTAAGTTTTAACGAATGAGAGATAAAGGTTGAATGGTCGAAGGATTTCGTCGAAAAGATGAGGTGTAATACATTCGTTCATAATGTTCCATCTGGAACATACAAAAGAACGATGTCCTTGTCGATGAAGCTTATAATATATTCGTGGTAAAGGCTATTTTTCAGTTAGAATTATTAAATTATTAAATTATTAATATACAGCATACTCTTTAAAATTGTAATTTATTCCGCACTCAATGGGCAGCAACGTGTTATAAATTCGGTATTTTCGAAGGGTAATTTGGAAGCATATTATAATGGTACAAGTTACCGAAGTTACTAACCTTCCCAAAAAACCAAACGCCTTGCGTCAGTTCAGGTATCGCGCCAACATTACTGGGAAAAGGCGTGTCAAGGATATACGGAGGGGTAGTTGTGACATTCAGGATGCCGTTCATCGGAAAATTAATTTTGACAACAACCAATCAACGTGCGTCCTGAACAAACCAGAGAGAATTCAAACAGTTCGAGCGGACTAGACGTCCTTCTAACATTTTTCAAGAATCAAGCACTTTCTAACATTCAACTAATTCAAACATTTTCGCGTGACATTCAGACAACGTTCGAACATGTCAGGCATCCTTCAACTCTAGTACGAGCAACGCATATATTCAAACAGATACATACATATATTGTGGTATATTCGTTTTCATACGTTTCTATTAAAGTTCAAGCTTTCCTTGTTATTATTGAAGTAACAAGTGTGTCCACTTCAGTTCTACCCTATACATTCGTACACCGTGGCTGGTAACCGCAGTTATTCAGCGCACAACGTTCGTGTCGAAGCCAAGGAACTGTCGGAGATAGACATGTCCATACACATAGGAATAGAAACGCTAAGAATCGCACGAAACGTTAATAAAGATAGGAAATAATTAATAAGAAGAAGATGGACGCAGTGTGGGATTGTACAAATTAATGTATGACAGATGTTTCTAATATTATAAACATTTTAAAAAACTTCGATAAACTGCGGTAAGCTAATAGGCGAAAAAGGGTTATGTGTGGGACAAGCGTGTCAATAGTTGGGAGAAACTCCTAGATGATCAAAGGAAGCCCTTAATGGATTGAGTAAATTGGGTACACGGAGAAAAATTAATCATACTGATAGATTGCCATACATATTTTCTTCCCTCGATGTAAAGAGAAATTTAAAAAATACAAAAGCGTATTTATGATTAAAATGGAAAATGTGACAAAATATTCAATATGAAAAAGCGTCCACTTAAATGAAAATTTCCATTCCAATTTTTGTGACGCGAAAATATACATGAGATTCTAAGTTTAAACATATAATAATATGTAAACGAAATCATACATTAATACCGGATCTCTGCATCATGCTAAAAAATATTGCCATTTAATCCACCACAAATTGTTTGTATATAACAGCGGTTTATAGTTTATGGCGACAACCATGTGCTGCACATATACGTATATACATTCCACACTTAATTGCGGACATGTTAATAAGATTTTGTAAAAACTTCCATCATCGTACCTCAGAAATAAATTTCAATTTACACGAAATCCTTTCTTTAAAATTCATTCAGCTTACTACATAATAGAAAAGCAAAGATATAGTTTATTAAAGTAACATATCCTGAATTTCTTGTAAAAATGCAAAGGACGAAACCCTCTATCTATGTATGATCTCGTAATATTTGTTTTTCGATGACAAGAAAACGAGCTTTTGTAAATCGATATCTGTTTGCTACTACTGCAAGGATGCAATTAAATCGTATCCCTGATTAGAAATTCTGCGCTGCGATTTTATAGGTAAGTTACCCGTGGTAACATACGTCCACCGTCTCTGTATCAAGTACCTTGCTCTTGTCCAAGTGGTCGATAAATTTACACAACCCAGACGAGATATCTCGGAAGCACGGGTAACGGTGTGTGTGGTTTTCATGCCGCGATAGCGATCGAAGGAAATACGTTTTCGTAGAATCGAATATTTGTCGTGTAAGATAGATACGAATTTGCGTACAGGATATTCAATAAAATGAAAAAGTATACATCGAAGCCGATGATATCGATAGCTAGCCGTCCGCTGTTCCTGTCAAAGAAAAATTTCTTATCTGCCGGAAACATCCGTGAACCATCGAACGTAAAAATCTGTTGGAACACGAAATTCAGAGGTTGTGTATACCTAGGTAGAGCTGAAATATTGATCTTGCAAAAATGTTCTCATTTAAGAGTATAATCTCTCATGCAAAAGCGAAACGCACTACAAGGAAGGTAAGCACTGAACCTCAATAAAACCGACAATTAAAGTCCTTACTAAGCAAAAAAATCAACAAAATCCAACATAAAGATGCTCAAAGGTAGGATAGCTCGGTTTACTTTGGAGATTAAGCGTTTCGAGCCAGCAAAATGTAACGCACAACAATTCTGAAATATCTCTCCTCGAGAAGTCTCGAAAAATGGTAAAATCCGGATGTTCAGGCGCAGGTTTCGCGTTAACATGCCAGAGATTCGTCGGAATATTACCGGTTGGAGTCCGAACAGGAAAAGGGAAACAGCCACGGGAAGAACGAAAAGATATGGGATTGCGAGATAGGCGGGACGAGCACGAAGTAAACAGGACAAAGGTGATTCCTTGGTTGGTGTGTCGCCTGCAACTTTTCCAATATCCATCAGTGGAAATACGACGCGTGTACATTTGCGACCCTGTTCGACGAGACAAGCATGAAACGTCTGCGGGATGCTTCATTAACGCTAACATATTGCTTCCGATTCGATGCGACCATTCACGTGTTCGAACTTTCCCGCTCGTGAATCGGAGCAATTTATTCTTCCGCCTGGATAACTCTGAAAGAAATATGACCGTAGGCTACCGTAGAGTTTCCGTAAACACTGTTTTACAATTAATTATACAGATACAATTGGACGATCGCGTTAATTATCGAACGGTAGACGCAATTCACCGAAACGATTTGCAAAAGACTCGTTAATTTTACTTCGTATCTGAATAATACTTTGTTGACTATGTTATTGGTAAATGAGCGGAAAGCGGAAGCTGGAATATTTAATAATTTTCACTAATTGAAATAACGTTGAACAATGATAAATACACTGCGGATACTTACGCAAATTCATATTTTTATAAATATATACTTTTATGAAATGGGATTCTCTAAATATTATGGCAAATATTATGATATTTTGTATATTGTGACATACTATGTACACTCTGCATTTTTGCGTATTTGAATTTCTCATAAATGCATAAACATCCGCGGTTTAATAATAATATTGAAAAGCAATTTGCAACTAACTTAAACAACTCATATTTATGCATAGACGCGCAAACGTGTATTAAAACGTTATTTCACTGAAAATTTTCTAAGAATAATTTTATTTCTGAATAAAAAAGAAGTTAACGCAACACGTTATAAAGAATACGAAACAAAAGGTGAACATATAATAAAATAATCGCGTGATTTAGTACTGTGATGTATCTAATACGCGTAAAAATTTCGAGAACAATAGCAAACGAGGCGGTAGAAGAAATTGGATGATATTATTGTCGGATTATTCGATGTAAGGAGCGCGAGTTATTCAGAAAATGATCGTCTTAGCAATTGGGGCTGTATTCATAGGTTTCAAGGACTAGCAGCACGTTCGCGGAAGAACGATTAAATGGCAAATAAATAGCGCTCATCGTGCATTTAATGGTTTTTATGCCTCACGATCATATTCGTTCGACGATCCATGTGTTGGGAATGGCGTATACTCGCTCGGAATACGCGATATGAATATTTAGAGAGGCTGTATCTACGATTATACGGTATATACACGCGATCCCCATATTTGCGAAATCCGTATATCCCGACGACTTTTGTTCATCGTTATTTTCAATAAACGAAATCGCTGGGATTACCTAATAACAAGCTTTATTCTCCATAGAATAATCTATTCGTCACGCTGAAATATTTTTATATCGCGATACCACTGTAGCCGCCATGATATATAGTTTTTATCTTTGTTAATACAATATCAAAGTAATTTAGATATAGTGACAAAATAAACAAATATTGTAAAAGGTTAACACTGCGTGAAAATTGGAAAATCTAATATTTTGTTCCCACCATTTATAACTTGTCAACCGTTTATTCGCGTGACTACGAATTACTAAATATACAGATTCCAAAGTTATTTTGTAAAGAATTGTATTTTTCTCAATAATAAAATAAATTCCTATTATTTGTGTACTGATAATGATAGTAACTTGTTGCTCGTAACATTGTTTCGATTGTGCAAGGGATCTTAAACGCTAATTAATTGCAAACTAATTTTTCTGCCTTACGGGAATTCCAAGGTTTTTTTTATTTTTGTTTCGATACTTGTTTCCTTTCCTTATATTCGTCCTTAACTTTGGTCGACGGTTTACGGAAGATGTTCGAGGAGACAAAAAAACAAAAGCATGAAGCTGAAGAAAAAGATAGACTAGCGTATTCCATAGAATAGTCGTAACTCCCATCTTAGGGACTGTATGTATTTTTTACACGAACGTGAGCGAGGACAAACAGCGTAATTGGAGCGAAAACGAAATGTTTTCATTTTGTGCACCAAATATGTGCTGTTAACATATATCGTAGAAACTTTAGACTGAAGATATTTTAAAGCTGATTAAAGCTGTTATTCATAACGTGGTAACGAATTAATGAGAACGTTTTGTACTTGATCACCGATTCTTCGAAATAATAAATTTTTCATTGAACTTCGGATAGGTATCCGAATAATCGTGGACCGTTTAATTTGTCAGGAATAAAATTGAATCCGCAATTTCAGTTTCTGTTAACTTTTAAATGGTAAAATAATTTTTCAAATTTCTTGTTTGCCTTTTCTGACCGTAGCAATGCATTTATGTAAACAATTGATGACAATTAATAGCGATTGAAAATGGAAAAAATTAGAATCGATTGACGCTGAACAGGCTTTTCACAGTGTTCGCTTTTTTTTATGTGGCACGTTATAAAATTGTACAATGAAATTCTACAACTTCGTGATTTTAAAAAGCGCAGGCAATAACCACTATACTTCAATATTTTCTAACTTATTTCGAAATATATCATATTTATACGATCAATTAAAATTTGTTAATATCAATTCGGATATTCTGATTGATATTTTTCGACATCCTTTACGTTATAATAATTCACGGCTGCCTAATTACTAATTGTATCGATCTTTACGTTAAATTCAACGCACTTCACTTGAACAGAACAACTAGTTCAATCTAAAGCAATTAATTCTATTCTCGCAATGCATTGCTACCCAACCCATTGCAAAGCATTTGCGGCACACGTCACACGTTTACTTTTCCACAGTGTCGAAACTTCGGACGTTATTCCGAGGAAACGAAGCAACCAGTCTTGCATCTAGCACAATTACAACATAGATTTACGTCACGCACGTAACTCCTTTATAGGGCACAACGCTTATTTCGTTGCGCGAACAACCATCCACATAAATTGGAAGTAATTACAGCTCGAACTTTTAGGTACTATCACCAAACTAGTCGTATATAAAAATCCAGCTCACGATAGTAAACATTTTCACCGACTTATGATACGTTTAATTGTACATATCTAGATGACTAGACGTAGTGCATTTAACAATTGTAAGCAGCCATTCGTTTATAAGCGCTTTTACGACCGACAGTGAAACGATACGTATCTCCCCTATTTGTTTGAACAGGTAGTAACAGATTTACATCGATTGGTAAAGTTGAACGAAAGATTTAACTCGACGTTGCGCAAGTTTTATATTTTTCGTGTGATACCGATGTATCAGATGTGGAATGCAAATTAAAAAATCACAAAATTGGAAACAACTTTCACAATAATAAAGATCCGATCCGAATCAACGCTTTTTAAGAACGTGTTAGAGTGTAAAAGGTTCTCTTGCACGCTTGGCGCATGCATTTGAATATTGGAAACGCTACAGAACCAAGTCTGTGAAGCTGAAGTCCAATTGAGAAGCAATTTACTCTCATAATCAAATTCATACTTCGTTACACTGCACAGATAATTCGAAAGGAATTGGAAATGAATGAAAAGAGTGAATCGGTGATGGTTCCAATTGATGTGATGCGTATTTTTATTATAGACGCAAATTTGATTTGATAGTTTTGTTTTTGAATAAAGTCTTGCTGTAGATGAAAGTATATCTAGCATCATAATTTTAAGTAAAGATTGCGAAATAAAAGGCATGTATCGACAGGGAGAAGAAACCAGGATACGTGAGCCATTTGGAAAATAACCCAGTAAAAAGTATTGCAAATCTTCAAGAGATTAGAGCAATACTCGCATAAATTAATGTTTATCATCCATAATACTTAACGATAAATCATTTTTTGAACATTTTATCAATTATTATCGATTATGAGATATAACGATATAAAGTCCATTTATTAAATTTTTTCAATAATTTGCGTCATTACGCAAGGACTCAGTATTCCGTTTCGATACTAACGAATGAAGTTAACTCGCGTATCGCATCTATTAATCTCGTATTACAGGAACGCTAATGTACGTGGTACACCCAAATATTCTTATTTCCTTGCGATTTCCTACG
Source organism: Bombus fervidus (assembly GCF_041682495.2). Taxonomy (NCBI): domain Eukaryota; kingdom Metazoa; phylum Arthropoda; class Insecta; order Hymenoptera; family Apidae; genus Bombus; species Bombus fervidus. Next base: position 4,446,423 of record NC_091523.1, on the reverse strand, counting down.
CGTAATTTCACGATATCGGAACAATCTACTTTTCTTCGATTTCTTTCACCGATATTCCAACGATATCTAATTAAAACCACTCGTTAAACGATCTAAAACACCTTCCAAACCCACAAGTTCGCAAAAAATCCAACCTTCCTTATCCTGTGCAAAGCTCGTTAAATCCTCTTCGACCACGAGATTCACACCGAATACTAGTCGCCTTAAGTCTTCCAGAGGAAACGAATAGTCCGGCGACTTTAAGTTCTCGGTCCTCTATAAACGAAGGGAATTCGATAAATTCTCCGCGCGCGATTCTCAACATGGAGAAACGAGCGAGGAATGGTAACGGGGAAAAAGAAAAGAAACGAATGGAAAACGAAAGCATTATCGAACCAGAGGAACGGAGGAGGCTAGGTGTGCGGAATACGGTGCTTTATCCCATCGGCATACATCCTGCGTTCCTGGACATTCTCGAATATATATGTTTCTCGTGGTTTGGTCGAAGGCATCGGCCGACTGTTTCACATTTCAACAGTGTGCATCGTGCCAAAACGTAATTTACTTCCAGCGTCGCCACGGGAAAAATTAGCAGCGCGGTCGCAGCAGAAACAGTCGATTCCGTTTCAACAGGGTAAAACCACGCACCATCCGCGAAGGAATTCGTGTAAATCTTTCCCCCTCGCTTGGCAATGTCAAAAGATCACGCTTGTTAAGGCTCTGTGATTTATCGCGTCGACGACACGAGCAAATAACGCGTTCGTGGAAAACAGTGGGAGTTGTTTACGCGCGTAAAATCTCCATATTTTGTATAACAATAATACAAGCTTGTTAAAAATTTGCAATGTATCGCGTCGAACGAGATTATGAAAATCAGAGAATCTGTAAGGGCATATAAAAGTTGTTTTACAATTAAATATTATATATTTCTGAACATTAGAAAATTCCCATCGAATGCAAATATATCGCGTTGGCATGAAATTCCCATCGCATAAAACGCAGAAATCACTACGCGAAGTAACACACGTGATCGAAATCACGAGTGCAAACGTCGAACCTTATCATTCCTTCTGATCGGTTGGTGATTCAGATAGAGGAAGCAGCCGTCGAAGAGCGTAAGGAGGAAAAAGAGAGGCAGGAAGAGGAACAGCCGGATTGACCATAGGAGGTGAGAGTGGTGAGAGACGTCAAGAGGCCACGTGAGAGGATCTGACCGCGATAGATAGAGCACGTCGGGATGGGAACAAAGTGAAAGCTAAAAGCTTACGTGTTTAGGATCGATGGCGACTCGATCGCGGTAATTTACGACGATTTCTCCATCCCCTATGCCTGATGCTTTTCTCCATCGATTATCCCTTTTTCCTACGCGGATTTCGATTACATCCAAGTACTCCGTTGGCTCGATCTTCTATGTACCAAAGCATTTTTACGTCTTTTTTCTTCGGTCGATCTTTTTCTTGCATCTAGCATCGCGTTTCGTTTATCATATCATCGTTTTCTGCAATACGTAGTCTCTTGCAATATGCTGATTTAGATTCTATGCAACTTGTAACAAAATTAGCGTAACATACAATTTTTCTCCTTTGCCGCTGATTTTTTTATATTGGACTCGTATATGTTCTTTTGTGCGTAAGATTTTATCTTCATAATTGTAGCACCAGACAGATCATTTCAACATTTAACGAATCAAACAATTTATTAATTTCATTAAGGAATATAACTATTTGCAATTTTTTAACTTTTAGAAAAAACTTGCTTTTTCACATTGAACACATTGAAATCTTGTTATTATCAATGATCAACAATTAGGTACTTCAATTAATCACGAGAGATTCTGGTTTCCGTTCCTTCAATAGTTCCTCTAATGGTTTGATGATGGTTGTAGTTGACAGCAATTTTAACAGGTAGTCTATGTTATCATGTTGAATTAATTAATCCATTAACTCTAATTGGTACCTGGCAAGCAACTAACATGGCATTTTAATGCAACTGGTAACGGAAAGCGTAACATAATTTCTTCCCATGATTAATTATGGCCTTATTAAGATGGCATCGATGGGAATGTAATTGTTTGAATTTTCCCTTGTAAAAGAAGTATATCTATAACTGTGGTAATGTGACTAAAAGAAAAACACACATTGGACGAAGAAGCTTTGACGTTAATTCGTGCTAGACTGGCTGATTTGTTGCCTCGTGTCGAAGTTTTATTTTACCTTCAGGTGAACAGCTTCGAAAATTTAAAGGAATTTACGGAAAAGTTTGCTGGAAAATGTTGTAGAGACTGCATAAAACACTATGGTAGCCGAAAAAATTTATAGTTACATTCCTTCGGTACTTTGCTTGAAAACTTAAAATTTTATAATATCTGACTGTTTGTGGTATATTTAATAGAAAGTCTCACTGAATACAGCACAGATTCACTAATTCTTCAATGCGACAACCAAGTATTTTTAATAATGGTATTTTTAAAGCGCATAAAATACGTTGAATAAATTGAGAGTTTCAAATTACACAGAAGCTGGAGTTAAAATTTGGGTGCATTCGATATCCGTATTTTATTGAATAGAAAAATCCAAAGAAAAACAAGAATTATATTTCAGCAGTTCTATTGGAAGCTTAAAGCACCAGCATGATTTTTTGGAAAATATGTTGGTTATAAAATTACAAATATAAAAATCATTTTGAAAAGTAATATTCACTCTGTTGTTCAAATATATAAATACTCCCAATAATAACATTATATACGTTTTCCCATTTTCTGAAAATATCCTCTATTGTACACTATTGTACATTATTGTTTGCAATAAAATCGTTTCATAAATGAAATATTAATGATGACTTAACGTAATGACGTAAATCCGTCACAGTTTCAAAAAAAGACAAAAAGAAACTGAGACACTCATTACCAGTCTATCACCCGAATTATGGTATACGAATGGACGGCCCGGAGCTTCGAAAAATCGATACGTAGTATCTCGTTCAAAAGACACGGGGATATTACGTTCCGGAAAAAAACCCCAGCAATACACTGGCAATCTCAATAACACGTGTCGGAGTGAACGGAAAGAAATCACGCGAAACGCGGCGGGTATGCGAGATAGGAAACATGTTTTGCCATACCGCTTCGGTAATTTCTACGGATAAATACATGACCAACGTACAATTTTTCGTATTAAAAAAGGAAACAACAACGAAAAACAGGAAAAAGCATACATGGACAAGTAGCAGGTAGAGGTAGAGAAGGTAGAGAAATAGGAAAAAATGGACGGATGCACGATACTATCCATAGTGTAACGCGATGGCGCATATATTGACACGTTTCGCGAGTCCGCCGCGCGAAATGGGTCGACTACGAAAATCCCTCCAGGATAGGAAAAAATGGAACAAAAAAGACAAAGTGAGGGAAAATAAAATAGCACCACCACCAGCTTACTTTCAGCATTGAATATTTAAGCGAATCGTTAGCACGCCATTTATCACGGCCGGATCATAATCCGCACGGTTCGATTCGATAATCGACAAATGGTCGCGTCTAGCTTGTATGGACGAATCGTAATTATTTGAATGGGAACGTTTAGCGCGACGGATGAATCCTGAAATTTTATCGCCGCCAGAAATGCGATATTTATGGATATTCCGAAGGGAGGCGGGTAATGCTGACGGTTGTAATGCAAGCAGCGAAAACAAAAGGCAGGAATAGTATGTAGATGAGGTACTGTGAATTGGTGTGCAAGCTGGATGATCAAGACCACGATTCGATACCTGATCCTTCTGCATCGAAACGAGGATTTTACGAAACTAACGAACGAACGTAACTAGTCACGTTTTTAAAGGCCAAAAACCTCGATTGTGAACGGATTTTAAACGAATTATGAAGATGACTCATTAGACTTTAGCTTTGTAGGCTTGCAATTTCACTTCGGTGCGTGATTTTTTTTCTTTTTTTATTCTTAATCTCCAATGTGCGAAAGATATTTAAATAATTAGCTATTAAACTAGTTTAACTTCTTTCTGTGTGTTCACTAAAATATAAAATATTTTGTTTCTCTGACTCGACAGTAATTCAGGGCAAAAGATAACTAATATTATTCCAATTTAACATATAACTCTTGATAAATTTAGTTTCAAACATTTCTTTCGCGTAATACGATATTCATTGTGAAAATGGTAAAAAAGATGACGAGGAACCCTATTTGCATATTTTTTAGACAATTTACGTCAAGAGCATATCTTTATGTAGGAATAACGCGATGGAGCGTTAAACTCACCTGTCTGTTTGCGAGTATATCGTACTAATTTACATCGTTGTTAACTGAAAACACAGCATTAATCTTTTTTCAATGCCGGGTAACAAATATAATACTTTCCGTAATAATATAAAGTTAATCTTTTGTTGTAAGAGTATTCTGGTTTCAGCGTCTCCCATTATTTAATTCATATTTTTCATTGAATTCAAAATGAGCTTTATTAACAAAACCTTCATGCATATTTTCGATAGCATTTAAAATGTTATCTCTTATGCAAAATTCTCGTAACAGGTGTTTACAATTCAATTATCTTACAAGTATAAAATTCTAGTGAAATAAATTTGATCAGATGTTATTGGATTTCCATATCACATAAAATCTTGCACGCTGCGAATATCTACAACAAAAATCGCTATATATCGTTACTTGATTCTTCTGTTAGATTTTTCTCACGCTTCGACGAAAACAATATCCGCAAATTTGTTCCGTGGCGAAATGCAGAACAGCATCGCAAACGTGCAAGCCACATCAAATGGATCGGACATGCCAAATGGAAACTTTTATTGCGTAAAGCGAACTAATACTAATATACGTTGCTTCAATCGGGTTAGATTATGTGGGCGTCATCGATGCAAGAAAAATATTTAAAAAAGAAAGAAAAAGGAGAAAAGAAATGAAACGACCGTGTATCTTTTGGCCGAGTTATCTCGGATAAATGCGGCTAACTGGAGTTGCAAGCAAAAAATCGTCACTTTTTAGTAAACATCGTCCACATGAAACCAATTGTTTTTACGTACACGATTGAGCAGATTGTCAGCGTCGCGACGCGCGTTTCCACGTGTGTCACACTCTTGCGCTTTTGAATACCATTATTTTCTTACGACTTGTTACGTTATGCATATTCATGAAGAATCGATGACGAAATTCAGGTGGGCGAGAAGTTTTTTATTTATACCTTTGTTTCAAATCGAAACTGGGAAACGAACGCCGATATCGATTTCCAGACCAGTTGTATTTTTATACATCGTGGGTACGATAATGAACGGAAGAAACGACATCATATGTTTTGGGATCGTGGTAATGATACATCGTATAAAGGGTAATATACTTTCCTACGAAATAAATTTCGGATGATAAATTGAAAATATGATTAATCGATAGCACGAATCGGAATTGATAACAAAAATATTAGAATATTAGTAATTCTGCTGTCAGACAAATTATTTAAAAATATTTTCCTGCAAATCTTTTCAACGTTAAAAATCAAAATCTAGCAAACCACGATTTCTTCCGATCTTGAAATAAAAAGAATGGGAACGTTCGTATAATTGATAAAAATTTCGATGTGAAAAGAGGACAAATTAGTGAAATATTTATGTGCCGATCAATACGAGCCAATGGCATATCGAGCACGAAAAAATGCTAGAAAATCTTTGGAAGTCGAGGGGTTGACAATGACCGTGCGACCGTCGATTGGCGGTAAAAAAGCACACAGCACCAACGTGGTTTTCGATCGTCCCTCGTGATTCTTTCTCTTTCTCATACCTGCCGCCGTCATTTTTTCCTTTCTTGTTTTTTTTCCAACCACCGCTGCTACCACCGGAAGCTCTCGCGGTCGGCGAAACATTTTTTTCCATGGACATGGATGCGCGCCGACGCGTGGAATGAGGTGCGGTTCGTCGGTTGAAAGCTTTTTAATGACCGAGCAAAACGACAGGTCGAAACTTGATGGAAGAGGGACGAACTACCCCCGACTTTTGACGCTGACCTTTCTGACATGCTAACTAATCTCGACCGAACATTTTTTCAATACCATCGAGCGTTCAATTAGACTCGTAAGAGTGTTATGTATGTCATATAAAGAGATATACTCAGGTTGAATGAGCAAAGGAGAGAAACAAGGGTCCCTTAGCGTATATGTTTCGCAATCGCACAAAGGGGTGGACTTTGAGTACTTGAAATGGCACGCAATAGTAAAAGGGGAGCAAAGCTAAGTGAGAAACGTTACTATCTAGTCGTTTCAAATCGTACAAATAATTAACTGCTAATGAGTCGAATGTTTGAAATATACACCTTTTTAAGTTTAATTCTTTAAATATTTGAAGTTTAATCTCAAGACAAAAGTGAAAAGAAACGATGATTTTCTAAATTCAGACATTCAAAATCATCGTAATTTCATTGTTTTAATATTGAAACGTAATGATGCGTCTCAAATCCCGTGGCTACCGATGAATTCTGATCGAAACGTTCACCTTTCATTAATGCATGTAATAAATGTGCGTTACATCGTCAGGCTTTTCGATCGCAAAGGACGATCCACGCGTAACCGCACTTGCTCTCGTACGTGCGTGTTTACGGTTGTGTGTCAGCGGACCGATGTGTGCGAAACCAACCGATATGCACGGTCATTTAGCAAGCAGAGGTGGTGGAATGACTTGCCCAGGGCTAACACAATCAGCATTCCCAGTTTAATGAGCCCCGTATCCACCTTCCCTCCACGCTCTCGAGGTCCTCCGTAGACTGAATCACGCAAAGAAGAATACTCTTCTCTTTACCTTCTTGTTCATTTACATTTGTACTTTCTTCCTCCTTCTTGTGTCAAAATACTTTTGTTCCTCTTTTCTTGAATAAAAATGCTTATGAGCATAAATCTCTCAAAGTAGAAAATTATTATCTCAACAATATTAAATCGTAGCAATTAGTCGATCGATTAATTGTAGCACAATTTATCCGAATAGAAAGAAAATATAAAAATTCAAAGACAAATTTAAATTTAATCGAACTAATTTCTAATCGCTTCGAGAGGTTAAATAAACTTTTGCCTGGTAGAGTTTGATTAACTAGTACTACTGAGAATCGTCTTTCTTTGAATCCTTTGACAAATAGTAAAATTATTTCAAATTGAAAATTTCTACAATTATTTCTCGCTATCTACCCCAAAAATTGTTCCTAGGCTACTTCGTTTAACAATGTATTCGTGATAATAACAAATATAATATTCTTGTATAATATAACATCAAATAACGCTCTTTCAACTAATATTTCACAGAATCCAATAAATACGAGTATACTTCGACTCTCGCATAATTCAACGTTTGCAACCAAACTTCCTTCTAAGCATCAACTAACGCGCAATTTGTAGGACCAATACGGTCTCAACAAAATACATAGGTACACGTAACTTCAACATAAACTCATCGCTATAAATCAGGTGACAGCAAACCCTACGAAACACACGTCCGTATTATCAATCCATAGCAAGTTTCGCGTTGAAAAGGGAGGGACAAAAAGCGTATGAAAATCTGTGTCGTTAAAGTGCTGAAAAGTGCTTCGATGTGCTGCGGCTAATCGGCCCATTAAAACTCTCCTCGTTTTTCATCTCGCTAGCCACCTTTGAGGAAAACAGGATTCACCGTTCACCAGAACTGAGCTTAATCGTCTAACGTCGCGTTGTCGATCTGACTCGGGATGATCGAGGGATCGACGAGGATAGAAGTAACGCCTTATGAGATGATCGTGCGAATACATGGGAGTTTTGGCAGGCAGAGATAAGGTGATTGAAGATACACAAAGTTTCGACCGAGCACTCAGCTTGAAATAGTTCATGTGGAGACTGTGTGTAACGCGGATATGATTAAATTTGGAAGAAATTGGGAATGAGAGTTTTGATAGTTGTTAACTATTTTTTTTTTTTTTTTTTTTTTTTTTTTTAGGACGTAATAGCTTTGGAAGGAAAAACGGCGTCTTTAGAATATAATGTATTACGAACAAGGTAAGAATGGAATTGCAGAATCGCAATTTGATTACAGGGTCTTTGTGGTTCTATGTTTTATGAATATAGCCCTTATATTCGTTCGAGTATGGGGTCGCTGTATATTTCGTATGAAGTTTTGATTAGAACATTATTTTCCGAAAGTATTATGAGAGGATTTCCTCCAAGTACAATCAGTGCCAGCTTAGCCCTCTTTAACTAGAATTTTATTCGCTTGTGACAAAAGATAAGTTACAACTGATTACAGCTTCTGTTAGAAATAATTGGTCCTTGTTTACAATTTTACAATTGTTATTACAAAAATTTACAATTTTGTTATTTGTATTATCAATAAATTGTAATAATAAAATACGATATTACGAGGTGCATATAAAATGAAACTTAAAAAAGCAAAATGTGTTAATGGGCATAATACCTGATATTAATAACGAATGTGTGAAAATAAAAATTACATGCTGTGAACATTCATCTATTTTCACACGCTATGCAACTTCGACAAACGAGCGGACAATAATTACGTATCATTCGCGTGTCACGTGTCCCTCGATGGATCCATCTTTCGTTTCTTTCGTTCCCCGTGACCGTAAATCGATTACTCGTCGCCGCCTCGAGTACAGCGTTCGTAAATTAGCAACGGGGCGAACGAGCGTGAGCGAGAAGTGGTTCGACAAGATGGTACAAAGTCGAGGGTCGGCTTCTTTACGAGGGGTGAGCCAGCGGGTGTGGTTAAGCGGCAGGCTTTAGTGGCACTTACCATCGCAAACATTATTTTATCATTTTAATGGCAACCGAAGTGGGTGGGCCGAGCGCGACCGAGCAAACCCGAGTTGACTGGTGGACCCTGTTAAAGAAACGAGATAGAAAGAGAGAAAAGAGGGGTTGCAAGACTACGGTGAGCAAAACGAATGCAAGACGAGGGGATACGGAAACACGTCGGATACAATGATAGGCAAATTAGACAGTTCGATAGACGAGGAGGATAGCAGAAAGAGAAATTCGTTCTTTCATAAAGAATAAGTGAAATCGTTTGTTATAGTTAGAAAATTAAATGAATCAATAATACTCGTAGGTAAGGACATCGGTATTCTTAGGGGTTAAAGTAAACTTTGGACTCGATGTAAGCGGTTTTGGGCGAGGTTTTTTGCATGAAAATATATATTTAACAAATGAAAATGGTAATTACACAAACAGAAAGAAAACATTATTTCATTAAAGATAAAAAAGAATTATAATAGATTGCAGAAACGTGTTGGAAATACCTGCGGATTGTGCACAAGTTCAACATCACTGATAGACAAATCAATATTCAAAATTGTTGGAAAACATACACGAAAGGCAAACCGCAGGCAAATCCTATCTTTGACACAACCGAACCAACTAAATCAGCTAAAAACCCCTATCAAAAGCAAACAGAATCCAAAACGGGCAAACGTGTCCATGCAAACTACGAATCACAATGAAAATCCAACGCGGTCGACTAGTGATTCCATACTCAAAATTGTCTTCGAACGTATCACGGAAAATCGAAATGGAGATAGAGAAGGGAAAGAAACTAAAATAGAATGGGAATGTAAGAAAGTAAAAGTAGCTGTAAGAAGGAGTCAAATCGCAGGAGACGCAGAGACGAATCTCGCGTTCGTTCGAGAAGGGAACAAGGCATAATTCAAGCCGGTGGTCTGAGGTTTCTTCCTAACGTTACTCCCTTTAGATTCCTTCTACCTTCGTCGCTATCCTACCGCCTACAATTGACCCTCGCCTCCCCCCAACCTGCCGCCTTATATAAGATTACGCTTGTTACGGCAGTCTCCGCTCGACAAGGCAGCCTCATCCGACCGCTCGGCGTGTTGACTTCGTTAGGAAGGACGAGCCGCTTTAATTCACTACCCCCTTCAATCTCTTTCCCTCTTCCTCTCTCTCTCTCTCTCTCTCTCTCTCTCTCTCTCTCTCTCTCTCTCTCACTCACTCACTCACTCTCTCTCTCCCTCTCCTTTATCATTTGCACTCCGAACTTGAGACATCCTACCAAAGCATCCAAGCGCATCTCTCGAGCTTTCTCGGTTATTCTCTTCTTCTGTTTCTTTTGATCAATCTTGCCTGCTTACACCTTATCCATCTGAAGATCGATGGATATATATTGTTTTGGTTTGGTTTCATCCGTGGCTTTTTCTATTATATGACGTGACGTGACGTGACGTTGAGAAGAGATGGAAGACGAAACAAGTATGACGCTTCGCTGAAGATCTCCTTCTTCGAGTTTGATGTTAATCTGTTCCACGGTTTTGTTTCGTCTTCTTCGATTCCTCTTTTAGCGTCTCCGTTTTCTACCCGCCGATTAAAAGTTCATTTTTGTTCTCGGCAGATGACGAACCGACACAGTCTGATTCCATTCCGGAATTGAAAGCGACACTCTTTGCGCTTCGTCTTCCTTCAGTTGTTTCCTGAAATTTTACAGGGTTCATACAATTCATACAATTTTGACGTTCGACCCTGTTCCGACTAAAGAACTTCCAACCTTCTTCCATCTTCTAACTTCTCCTTAGTTTCCATACATTTTAATATCATGATTGTGTCTTTTCGGTGCTACACGTAATTCGCTATTCATCGATATCTTTGATCCGAGAAGGGGCCACACTTTCATGTCGACTCCTCGTTTTCGACTTCCTTTCTTGTTCGCCGTCTTACGCGCAATTCTTCCTTGCCTCGACTATCTTAACTTAAGGTCGACTCCTGTCTAGAAATATCCATCATCCTGCAGGCCAGATTTTTAATAAAACTTCCAACAGCTGGCTGCCGCTTCTCCTTCCTTAATATGCTCTCATCCCATCTATAGTGATCATCTACGGAGCCACTGATTTGCCTCCCAATACTCGCTTCTCACTCTCTACCCTCCTCTATCTTTCTCTCTCTTGTTTGCTCTCTGCCTTTATCTAACTCACGTATTCTATCCCATCCTGCTCCTGCTGTTACCACTCTACCTCCACCTCCTCCTCTGCTTTCCACTCTCGTGTACAGGATCGATCGATTCCACAACCGGGATCCATTGTGGCCGACACTCGACCCCGGACAATACATTGGCAGGAATGTACACACGTCGGGCATACACGATGTTATAGCGTCGCAATCGGGGTTGAACGTAACAATGGACGTCTGAGAACGATTTGACTTTGTGCCTAACAAGGGAATATGTTACCTGGCAATTGGTGCGAACCGATCGATTGTTACTGTGACCGGCCAACGCAATTCTTTCCTCTGTCGTTTCTACCGTGGCTAACTCCACGTGTGATTTTTAGATATTGGCGATAACTGAGTTTTGAGTTAACGAAACAACGGTAATTTACGCTGCTTGGAAGATTTTAAACTACAAGAATGTGATCCAAGAGAGAAGCAAATTTTAAATCATAGTAGAAAGAGTACAATATGAATGAAAGTTATTTTTTAATCTTTTATTTTTTATATACGCTACATATTGCCGGGATCCCATTGATTTTATAACAATCATCTCCCATAAAAAAAATTCTGCTATTTTCGAGTGAACGTAGTGTATTTTACACGACACGTATTTTGCAACGATCTTTTTTTGGAATTTTCTAGCGGTTTCGATTAATCGATGGAAATGATATATCGCCGTGGTGAACGCTCATGCGCGGACAATGCATCGCCACTGTATAAACGCTGCACACATCATGTTGAGGTGTCGCGATCCAAAATGATTGCATTGCGTCCCGTTTGAGAGCTATGATTGATACAATCCCGTGCTGCAATAGAGATACGAATTTACACTCTGTGCATCCCCCTCTTTCTTCTTAAAATTAATGTCGATAATACCCTTGTACCGTTCAGAACCTCGATGGAAGTAATTGTTACTGCATGTCAAAAGGAATAGAAACTTCGATCAACTAAATAACAAATGATGGATTAAACAATTGATAACTAAATAGACCCGACTCCGCTTCAGATAAAATAAGATATGGCCTATACATGCCTAATAATTATGCAGTAATTGTTTAGAAAATTTGATATAGCCAGAATAAATTATTTAAAGCATAAAAAGTATTCTATTTATTGTTTCATTACAGGAAATTGCATTTTACGTTATTGAGTGATTTGAAACGCATATATTGCGTCTTTGTGTAAGTTGCAGGAACAATGGAACATATATTGAATTTTGTTACAACGATACTCGTATTCCTGTAACGCGTTCGAAAACAAATGTAACGACAGGTGTCTGAACGAAACCAACTCTTTTGTTGGAAAAATGGGAACGTTTCGAATTTCTTTGTTGCGCTTTGGCTTCGCATTGTTATACATTTTCGAACCTACTGCCGGTTTTTAAAGCATCAAAACGAACGTGTAATATTTGTCTATCTTTACATATTATTCATGCTGCGGATACAGTAAACACGTCACGTGGCATAAACAAGAACGTATATCAAAGAATATAATTCTTTGGAAGCATAACAACTGCAAATTAAACTAATATTTTTGAAAAATTTGCTTCCTAACTTCCTAATTAAATTGTGATTTTAACGAACCAAGCACTGAATGCTGCCTCGAACCTAATAAACTTTCTACTAATTAATTAAACAGAAATCAAACTAATATACCCCAATGTAAATATTAGAGTAAATATTTTCAACATGAACACAAATATTTTCACGAACACGCGGATGTAATGAAAATAAAATTATTAAGAATTCATTTCATCGATGTCGAGTTTCTTTTCGATTTAACATTATCCGATAATCGCGGTCGGATGCTCCGATAGGATAAATCGATCGTTCATAGAGTTAAACGGTTTAGGCGAGGATATACCTGCGCACCTTATTTGGATGACTATAGCATGTACGCGGCATTGACGGATGAATCGACATTCATAATGTTCTTCACAGAACCACAGTTGCAGCTTGTATCGTGATCTCTTTCGTAATCTCGACAGGCTATATCGCTTGATTGGATTCACAATTCAATTATCGTGAGTCCTCGCGGCCGACGATCGATGGAGCCATGCAAACGAGCTCTATTGCTCTTCTGCAAAACGAACAGGTAGACATCGTTTACCATAGCATAGGAATAGGGACCAGATATTCCGCCTTTTGTCAAGCAAATGCGAACGAAACTGAAAAATTGCTCGATATATTTGCCATGTCGCGATTAATAATCTTTGTATTTGTTGTACTTCCGGAAAATTTTTGAATAAATGCGGAAATAAATACGGGTAGCACTGATTATAAGGTTGCGGTAGTTTACGAAATTACTATTTTAATTCATGGATTGTTTAAAGTATGTGGATTTATGCTGTATTTTCTACGACTTTATTTGAACTAGAATTTAGCAGCAGATCACACATAGCCTATAGAAAACATTTATGTCCAGAATATTTACTACTCAAGAAAGTAAATCGTCTAATCTAAAAACTAAACTTTATAAATGCATAAAACTCTCTCGCAATTCACAAGACGCAAAACCTTGCCACGTAATTCCATCTCGACTGCTTCAACGGAAAACTCGAATCTAAAATTTCACACTCGCTCTCCTCTCAGAATTACACGCGAACTCACGCTTACATCTTCCATCACCACTTTCAAAGAAAAAGGGAAACAAAGAGGTGAGAAGAGCACGAAGGATGAAAGAAGAAACAAACGCGAAGAGTAAGAAGAAAGGAACGGGGAGAAAGGGTGGAGAACAATTCGGAGATTCGCGACACTAAAATTTCACGACTACGTCGAGGCAATTTCAGCTGATCGAGGGGGTGGTGGCAGCTTGTCTTTGTCTGGTGGCTTTCTTAAAGCGGGCGAGAGGTTTCGTGAGGCCATCGAGAATCAACGGTCGGGAAAATGAGTACCATCTCTTCCGGAACACGCACCCGGAAGATCCCAGTGAGGACGAGGAATTCACAGCGGAGTCAAGACTCTGAGTGACGAAATTCCGTGACTTAGATGCTCGCAACCTAAGAGTGAAACTGCGGTACCTTCTTTTCGGAAAACATTCGAATTGCTTCGTTGAATCTTATAATTGCTATAAGATGCCACGATGCGGCATTTATTGCCAACACGATCGAGCGAATTTTTATTCCAAGAGTTTCTTAATGGAACAGCATTCTACGGTTCCGCGTGAAGGTATTAGATTCGAAAAATACGTGACCTATTATTTTGTGGATTATAGATTTTTTAAGTTTGACGATCGGGTGTGGTTCCTTTTCTCTTTAATACGAAAATACTCGACTTAAATTCGAAAATATTTTACGTTCGATATCGGATTAAACGATAAAACCATAATTTGAAGTTACGTTATACTTTAGGTAAATAATATTGAAGAAACTGTCTTTATTAACGAAACATCGTTATTACGCCTTTATATCCCAAGTGTACATTCGATGACCTCATTGGGAATTTAACCTTTTTGAGTGTCCAAAACTTTTATATAAATTATGAAATCACAATAACGTAGTTGCTGGATCTCGATGGAAGCTAAATAATAATTTCTTTTCCGTTCAATATTCTATTTACATCATATACGGTATACAGGAATCTGAACGTGACTACAAAGCCTGTTTGAAAATACGGCTAAATCCAAAGCAACGTGATCGGGTTTGAGGAAAAGCCAGCTGTATAACGAATTACGGCCAATCGAAGCAGCAATCAGTTCCCGTGAGATCATGTAACATAGTTGCTGATTAATTAGGAAGATGTGCGCGTTTTCAGACTATGCAAGATGAAAAGAAATTTGACAGGAGCACGTCCACGTGTCTCTACAAGTGTAAAGCACGTGTGCTGACACGAGTAAATGTGATTAACCATTAATTGAAAGTAACTCGCATGTTTGACGAACGCCAACGACGACCAGAACTCAATGCACTTACACGATTAATTTGCTAAAGCTGATTCCGAGTTCGTTTAATTAATAGAATCCGTTTCGAACTGCGATTAGAGTTTCATAACTACGAGATTCACCTTTCGTACAATCACATATTCATCAGGATGACGTTTTCGCGTTTACCTTTTGTCTATCAAAATATAATAAACGAATAAAAGGAAATATTACGATTTTTTAAGCCATGATTAGTTAAAATCGTCATCAAAAATCTATTGCCTAAAAAGTCTTTAACTATAAATACAAGCATAAGTGCATATCTATCTTATCACTTGAAACATTTTGTACACATCTCAGATTTACGTTTGTTCCTCGAAAAATCAGATGCACGCACGGCTCGGTACAACAAAGGTTAGTTCGCTTTAACTCGAAATTTAAATCATCTTGATGGCGTAAATTTTGTTTGGCCATGGCCTTATCGTCGATGTTGGGGTGGTCGCCATTACAACAGTGTTACATCCACGTTTTTACGGTCAGTCGTGTGCACCATTGACAAGTTGTTCTTTTCTCATTGTCAGTGCGAAATGAAACGCCGTAAAAGCGTAATGGACAACTGGAACTATTGTCTGAACAGAAAAATAGTCGTGTTTCTTTGTCTGTCATCCAAACATTGCTTTCAATTATTGTTGTCAAAAAATATTCCTCCAATTTGTGACGTAAATGTTAACTGAAGCTATTGTTTTTCTTATGGAATTACGGGTATTCCTTTAATATAATAATTACAGTTTATACAAATTACAGTTTACAGCTTACACCGGTCGACAGGTTGTATGTTTTACAGCAAGTTAATTAGATATTAATTTCAGTGTAAATACAGTAGATATATAGACGAGCGAAGAGCATGGTCATAGTCGTCTTTTCGCATTTATGTAGAGAACCGGTTATGTAACCGATGTTTTAGCCAGTCAAAAGTTAAATTTGTCAGTAATTATACATAGCTGTACCGCGAGTATGTTTATTCTGCTTTGATATCGTGCGATGTCGTACTGAAAACAGCTCTTGCTCACGACGATTACACATGATGATTAAATGTAAATTTAATGTTAGTATTGATCCTCCGTAGTGATACCAGTATTGGTATCTGTTCAATGTCATAATTTAATTACTAATAAATCTTCTTCCCCTTGAACGAATCAATTTTTAGATCTCTTAAGTTTCATTCATCAAAATACGTAGTCATTCGAATACTAACGCACTGCTGATTGATCGCGTTCCGTTTATATTTTATTTACAGATTTACTTGTTCATTTATTATTTTAATGGTTCGCTTAATATCTTAGTTTCATTTTAATGCTTTATTACAACTGAAATTTAATTATATACTTTCTAATACTTTCAGCATAGACGTAATGAATAAAATTAAAGCGTTAATCGATTAACGTTTGTTAATTATTCCACGCTTTGTAAACATCCATCTTTCGTAACAACAAGTTCCTACAAACTTCGTATACAGCAGGTACATAAAATTTGTTTGCAAAGGCCAATAAATTTATATCGCTTGTTTAAATTATACCATGCATCTTTATCCTTAAAGACAATCCCAACTTTCTTTAATCGTAAAAGTGTGTTTTACGAGATATTACACCCTACTTTCTAGCCAAAGTATGATAAAGTTTACCAATTATTCTAATCGCACCAGCAACCAGCTGTCTGACCTACTTATTACGCCTTCACCAGAAAGCAAAACGTCCGTAATAATATTAGGGTGAATAAGATATAGAACCATGAAAGATTCTTTCTACTATCTGCCGTCATACTTGGAGAAAAATAGTAATTGTAGTACTTAATAACTTCGATTCGTAATAAAAGCTTCCGGTTGTAAAAAGTCGTTTGTTTTAAACTAAGGATTAAACTACATCGTCGTGTATGTTCTCTAGTGACAAAAATCCGAATCATTGGAAAATGAAAATGAATTTCCCAATGCGACACGCTATACTTTGGCAAAGAGTTGCGATCGTGTCTGAAAATCCGATTCCCAAAAGAACATTTGGATAGAGCAGAAAATTCGAAACTGAAGTTTTCCCCCGGAAATGGGCGTCGTCGTCGAGCGCCGAGCCACGGCGATTATTATCGGTTGACGTTATACGAAAGCGGAGGGTGAAAGGAAAACGTGTCGACGAAGAATTCGCCGATATATCTCGACGTCGTTCTTCGACTTCCAGCAGCGAGAAAATATTCCATCGGCCCATTCTGGGGCTTGGATCGAAAAAGGGCGGCAACCCTATCGCTGCAAGGGACCGTGGGGAAAAGGGGACGAGGAGCAGGGAAAGAAGGGATAAAAGGCCAGGAGATTAACGCATCGATTAGTTCGAACACGATGGAACACTCTTCGGCACTTTGGCGCCGCGTGTGCGCTCCGCACACGTTCTTTTTATTATTCGAAAAGCTCCTCCGCGTCCAGTCCTTCATCCAGCTAAAACGATGGGATAGAGCCAGCAGCCTTCGGTCCGCGCTTAGGCCGAATTTTTCCTATGTGCCATTGCGCACCTTGCAACTTGTCGGTTTGGAAACGCCTGCGATGAAAATCCCGACTATTTTAAACCTCTTACTCCATTCCGATCGATCTTGATTCTGACTGAATGCTTCTGAACACGACGATTTCTTCCGTTGCAGAAGGACTCGATAGGTGATATTGTCGGATATAGCAACGTTATATATGGTAAATGAAGTGAGATTATTTTATTTAGAATTCTTTATGTTCTTTTTTAAAGTCGGAAAGAATTAACGAGGAAAAGTTTCAAAGCGTTTTAAAATTAATTATTTTTTTCCAAAGGGTATTATGAATAATCCATTAATGCCTTTATTAGCAAGATTGAAATAATACGTAAAAGAGAAAGATTAAAGTTCCGAAAGTGCAATAAAGCAATTGATTCTATAATTGATGTTGTGGATATTTATACATACACAAGGTAGGGGAAAATCAATAATTCGTTAAATATTTCAAATTTTTACATGAAATACTTCACTTTTTAATTTGAAATATCTTATGAATTGCTGATTTTTTAATATTGTACCTTAATATCTTTTGATGTAGAATATATGTGTGTAAAAAAGATATACAGTTCCATTTAAAAAAATAAACTGGACCTTCATATCTCTTCTATGTATCATCCTGCAAAAAACTAATCATGTCAAATTATGTCCCCTTTGAAACTATTCAATTTTTATCTAAAATGTTTTCATTCAAATCAGTATTCACGCTTTATATATATTCAAATATAATTTAAATAAACATCGAATTTATCACACGATGAACGATACTATTCAAATATTTTCTAATAGCAAAAGAGCAATTTTAATTTCACATTGAAACCCAACGGAATAGAAGATTTCGCTGGATTGTTGCACGTGTTGCAATAAGGTATTGCATATTGCATAGTTGGGTATAAGTATAATTCAAGGGAAACTATCAAATATACGATAAGCCTATATATAACAGTTTATTGCAATGTCTAATATTGCTATAGGAATGCAAAATTCGAAATAGAATTTTGCTTTATACGCCCTATTCTATGTTTAAAGCTATTCTGTCTGTCTGGGCTTCTATATCATGTAACGTGATCGAAATACTACTATTTTTAGATAAGAAAAGCTTATTTTCTCTTTTAAATATTTATATTATATACATATTAACATTTTTTTTTGTTCTTCTTGATGTAAATTTCATTCGTGTATAGCAAATTAACTATGATAGCATCAATTATTGGATATAACTATTCACTGAAAACTCACTTGTTTTCTCTGCAAAAGGAGGACCATTTAACCAAATTTTATAAGAATACTGATCCCTCTCTTCAGTACTCGCCAATTTTAGTGTTATGAAAGCGAAACTATCTCTATTACGATCTTATCACGTGAAAAAACAAAATTTTGAATTTGTGCCTATTTATGTCTGAAGATAAGGATGCATCTCTGGAACAAACCAATAAGCCTATTATGCCACCACCTCCAACCCCAGTCACTAAAAGGCCATTGTCTAGTGTTACTTCCACTAACGATTCTGCTGACAGATCTACGAAAAAGAAACACAAATATATAGCTCCTACCAAAATGAAAAAATTTACCACAAAAATCAGAAAATTTGAAACATCCGAATCCTCAATACAAGAATTATCTGCTCAGTTGCAACCTGCTAAAGAATCAATTTTACCAAACACATCCACTAAATTTTGACGGTATCATTGAATGTTTACATTCATTTTTACATTACATTAAAATTTTGTATAATGCACTAAGATTCACTAAAGATACCCCTGCTATTATCTGACATAAAGAACCTATTTATTGAGCGCAGGTTAAAAAGTCGCATTGTCAGAATCATCAAGAAACTGGCAAATTCCGATCTGGATGATGGTTCTTCCAATACCGATTCGTGTTCCATAGATGTTCAAGAAACACAATCTAGTAACTTCAACTATATCTTCATTCATATAAACAATAAAATAGATAATAAACAATAAATAGTATTCAATGAAGGACACTTGAAATTCGGATTCGGCTTCTTGATGTTGATATCCTAATCTACGTAGAATCTTGATTCTCTCAAATGGATAGGATTAATTTTCCTGGTTTTCAAATAATCAGAAAAGACAGAACTCATTCCGAGGATGGCGGGATCTTAATAGCAGTATGTAAAAATTTCGCTTTCTCCGAAATAAATAATGCAAAAATACTCGATCAATCTATCGATATTTGTGGTATTCTCATCTTGAACGTGAAGATTCCTTTAGATTTGATAATTTGTTACAGAACCCCGGGAATCACTCTTTCTCAAGATCATTGGAATACTATTGTTCAAAATGTTAATAAAAACAATAACTGTATACTTGTGAGCGATTTTAATGCATGCAATAAAAATTAGAATTGTCAATATTCTGATAGAAATGGACTTAGACTCGAAAACATTGCCGAATTTAACAATTTATTCTTATAGAACGATAATTCAAACACTCATATAGATATTCATCGTTCTCTTAAATCTAATCTTGATCTAATTTTTTCTACCGTTTGCTCTTCGGTCAAAATAGAAGTTAAAGTATATGACGAGACCTGAAGTTCTAATCACTTTCCAATTTATATAAATGGTAATGTAATGTTGATAAATATGTCTATGACCAATGATCCTCCAATTTTGATTTGGTTAAATTTGATGAAGAACTCGAAAATTCTTACTCGCGACTTCCTTCTACCGAATACAATCAATTATCTCCCAGCTATAACAAAAATATAATACTTTCGTGCATATTTTAGTTGAAGCAATTAAATGTTGTATTCTTATTAAACAACATGTTCTTTATCTTAGAAAACGCAACCCAGTTCTCTAGTGGGACGCCAAGTGTGACAAAATAAAAAATGAGAGCATATGTTAAACTATGAGATTTGATAAATTAGAAAAAAGCATGTGCTCTATTTATCAAAACTTTTAGGAAGAGAAAAAGAGAGTGCAACAAGCTTTTTGCCAAAAGCGTTAATCTTTAGATGGATCCTAAGTATGTTTGAAACATGTACAAGATCTTTAAAAATAGTTGGATTAAAATAACTACTCAATACTGGCTTGATAATTTGCAAAAAAATACTGATGATTTTATTCTTTACTTCAAATTTGTGTTTATTAAGAAAGGCATAAGAGTCATTGAGGAAGCCATCAGAGTAATAAAAAGAAGTCTTTGATTTGAGCCTACACCTCGCTCCTAGCAACTTGCCTTCACTTCAATAAAAAGAAATTGCATCTGGTTTTACTGCAATCGAAATTGATAATCTATCTATTAAATTCAACGAAACTGTTTGTTTCTTGGGCATTATTTCTGACTACAAAACATTCTTCTTTCATTGCTCAAATTTATCGTGTAATTAAAAATGCTCCAACTCTCTTAATATAAAAAAATTCTTGGTGAGGTTTTAATTCTGTCATGTCATGAACCTTTCATGAAAGTTTTGTTTGTTTTGTTTTTGATTATAAGAGCTGCGTATACTTCTCAAACCAACAGTACTGTGTGAAAAGCTTGAATGATTTCACTACCCAGTGATTAGAGTAGCTCTTCACTACCGTAGAAACTCTCTATGGATGTTAGCAGAATTTAAACTTCCTCTTTTAAAGGAGCGTGGTAAGTTTTTATGTAATTGTTTCCTTGCAAAAATTTTATCAAATAGAAACTTTCTTTGTCTTAATGCAATTAAATACTACTTCAGCATAACCGAAAATAAAGCTTTTAACAATGGAATTCTAAATCAATGTATTTCATTCTTTATGAATTTCTATAACAAAATTGATTCGCAGAGTCACTTCGATATTTACTGTTACGATTTCAAAACGTTAATTACTTCAATTTTGTTTGACTATGAATTTGGTCTTGAACTTAAAAAAATTTAAGACCCTAATCTGAGTATAGAACGATTGGTGAGAAATTTCTCCGCTTACTTTATATTCACTGATGGTAGTAAAATTTCATGTTCTAATCGTGTCGGTTCTGCTTGCCCCTGCCCTGATCTAAATATTTATTCCATAAAGAGTTTGAGCCTCAGTGTTTACAGCTGAATGTGTTGCTCTAAATAATGCTCTTGGTATTGCATTAAATAACATTAATCATAACTGTCTTATCTTTTCTTGGTTTCTCTTAGTACTCTACAAAGTTTACGATCTACCAAATTTTATATCAAAACTAACATCTATATTCTAAATATAAATAAGAAATACAATAAATTTGTTCATGATAATTTGAATAATTATTTCATTAAATTCTTCTGGATTCCGCCACACTTGGGGATCTGGGGTAATCAGGTTGATGGTTTAACTAAAGGTGCTATCGTCCCCAGCTCTATAGACATTCCAAGAATTCTTTTTACTGAATTCTTTTACCAGAATTATTCAAGAAAAGAGCTTTTTTGCATACAGCTAATATAACCAAAAAACAAGGGATGTGTAAAAGTAAATTTTACTTTCAATATTTCTTCAGCAATAATCGAATGGACATAAGAAATTGTCTCGCCAAGTTATTGTAACTGTAAATAGAGGTAGAGCAAATCACTGTCAGCTATCCGCTTGTCTCGCTCACGTCGGTATTATTAACAACTACAAATACAGATGTAATCTTGAAAATGGAATTCTCAACCATGTGTTATGGCAATATAATCTATATAATGCTCAAAGAGTGAAATTAATATACAATTTTCTTAAGACACATTTGCGACTACTATTAAACGTTGCAACACGAGTAGCTACTCCAAACATCACAGCGTGTCTTCATATTTTGACTTTCATAAATAATTGTAATTTGAGTTTTTAGAAGAAACCAAAAAGAAATAAAAGTAAAGAAGAAAGTCGGTAATTTTATTGTATATTTTCATTTGTAAAGGTCGATCTTTGTTTTCCAGTTGTATTGTTATGTAATATTTTGTAATTTCGTAAAATGTACAATTATAATACATCTATGTCTGAGATTTTTAGTAAAAAGGAAAGGAATTTTCATCCATAATCGTTTCTACTAATCGATATATAATCTTAGTAATCGATTCTGCTAGCATTCTGAAATATGTATTTGCAATATTCTAATAATGTATAGTAGTATTTCTGTGGTGGAAATTTCGACATTCCTTCGTGAAACGTACTCACCCATTGTGTTATTTTCGCTCCGAAAATACTTCATATTCCTCAGTAAAAATCGTTATTATAGATCAATCGTCCATATTTACATCGTAACGATCTGTACCGACGATGAAAGGATCCGACGTCGACGCTGCGTTTCGTCGAACAACAAATTCCATTACCATCGAACGTTTGGCCCGAAACAAGAAACATATAGCGCGTTTCTTTCGCGCCCTTTCATTTCGTTCACTACAATCTATCCGGTCCAGCATTTTTGACGGCATATACAAAATCGAAAATTTATTTTTATTTAATCGTTTGCCCGGCCGATCGAACACTTATCGTTCGACGTTTTCGACGGAAAAACGTCGACTGGGTTGAGTTTGGAACCAGTGTTCACTCCCGCCCCCGTATACCGTCGGTACAATCTGTTTCGTCGAGGCGAAACATGATTCAATGTATACCAGCGAAAATCGAGAAATAATAATTCGACGTGAATTCGAGCGTAAAGAAACGTTCCGATTTGTGCGCTGCTGACCAATCGTTCACGAATAACGTTTCCCGACCCGTTTTAATACAACGCCACGGTTTTGTTCGTATCGGAATAATTTTTGTTTCGTCTTTTGCTTCGAAGTGACTTTGGAGACTATCGACAATCGTTACACGTGCATATCCTTTCTTTCAGATTTCATTTTTCTATTTGAAATAAATTTTTTTAATGGTTTAAGGGAATAGATACTTTGGTATAGTAAATCCAGACTAATTTGGAAATTGAGATACATTTAGTAGAATATACAGCTATTTTAAATAACATATATTAATGTATAATAATCGCTGATAATGCTTTTGGTTCGTGTTTGCGACATTGTGCAGCATACTTAAAGATTACGGTGAAGCGGGAATTAAATTGATCGCGCAAATTGTCAACTTTTATACCAGAACCATTTACGTTCAGCGATACGCGAAAGAAAATATTGCAACTTACGACGCTTTTAAAATGATTACGCCAACGGATAGAAACAAAAAGAGGAACACGCAGAATAACAGCGTACCGAAGGGAGTGTACGAACTCTGACTGTGGCAATTTATGAGTTTAAAGCGAAAATGTCAGGAAATAAAATGGGTCAAAGCCACGCGAGACAAAGACTGTCTAACAGATACAAATACTTAAATACCCTTTTTTACGACAATCACAACATTCTTTTTCTTTCTGGTTTTGATATTGATGAAATTACATTTTTGTTCTAAAGGTAATACAATAATATTTCGTGTTGGGAGCAAGGGTTTCGTTTTTATCACAAAAAAAAAAAAAAAAAAAAATGAACATTTACATGAATAAAAATAAAATAGGTCGAGTATTAGAAGAATGTTGTTGTAGAAAAGTTACATAAAAATTCTTACGTATACCTATGTCAAAGTAAAAAATTCAAATCATTAAATTATTCCGCGCCATTTCATATTCGTTTCTAGATTATACTTTTTAATAACCCGCTATCAAACATTTTCTGCCAACTCTTCTTTAAAAACCAATAAAAAGCTGTCCAAAAATATCTTTAGAGGTCTATCTCTGATAAAAAATGTGTCAGATAAGTATCAATTATTGAAAATTAATTAATGTTGCAAATTTATCCGTCTTAATGAAAGAAATATTTAATATTAACTTAATTTTATGAGTCTGATCTAGTCAATCAATTATTTAGCCCTTTAATGTTAAAGCGAAATTTCTATTCCTAGTTAAACTTCCTAAAATAAACCAACCAGCTCAAATACTTGCTAAATACAAGATCTATAAATCTCGTCTAAAGAATCTTCCTGAGTCCACTCGAAATCTTCTTAATCGACCAATTTCTTGCACGAGATCGATCCATGTTCTCCGACACATAATCCACGCGAATGCAAATTAAATGTAAATTTCAATCGATCGACTATCCTCGCGTTTTCTACTTTTTCCCAATTGTAATACGCAACTATTTACGAACGTTCTTGCATGAAATAATATAATATTTAAGAAATTATCATCGAAAAGTTCCAAATCACAAATTCTTGAAAATCGTCCTAAGCATGATTAGGAAATAACGCGGTCTAGTCACTCGATAATACAGCATTTGTCAAACTCTCTAACGAGAACATCGAAAGTGTTCTTTCTCAGATGATTATGTGCATCCAATTAGAAAGTGTCTGCTCTCATGATTGCGCCACGTTTCCTTCGTTGTCCTATCTAGCTCTCCCTTGCCCCTAGAATCTCACGATTCGAACTACATAAGCTCTACTTACCCTCACAGCCATAGTGTTGGCTTTGGTTTGGGGTTTGGTCGCGCCAAGCCGCGTGTTTGCGGTTTTGCTGTCGGTGCTTCGGAGTAGTCCTCCGCTATATACGTGTGTACACTACTGTACACTCACGGACCGTACTCTGTGTCCTGGCGACAGGTTTGAGCAGAGCCCGCGGAACGATCGATATAACGATAAATAGATATCCTGATACTAACTCATTGGTTCAACTTTACGAAGAAAACACGAATCAGAACTTGAATACTGGGTTCTTTCATTGTAACGTAATCCGAATAGGAGCAATTGATAGGGGAATTAGTTTAATAGGATAAGATTTAAAGCTTTAGAGAGAGCACTACCCAAGATCTGGATTCTATTGTTTGCGGAACAATCCGATGTCCTTTGACTATTCGTTGAAATATTTGAAAAGAGCCGAAAAAGAATTTTTCACGAAAACGAACTATTTCTATGATGTAATAAATCTTTGTAATCCAACTAAATTTAAATAAAATATTTCTATTTGTAACACGTGAAACAGAAAAATATATTTTCCACTAGTTTAGTTCGAACAACACTCATTTCCATCACTGACTGTAGCAGTCAGTCGGTTCGACTTTCACGCAGGGTAACATCTTAATAATACAACCTGCCACCCCTCCAGTTCATTACCCATTCCTGTAGAAAGGCAGAAGGAAATCGTGGATAACGAACCTCTTGGAAGTTGACGGCGACGATGCCGGTCTGTCTGCCAAGGATCAATTGAAAAATCATTCAGGCTAGTTAATTGGAGAATAATCTGAATAGAACTTAATACAGGCGGAAGAAGAATCGTCTCGCGATGAAAAATTCTGAGGAGTCGCTCGTTTTACTATAGATGAAGCGCTGGGATAAATAAATAACAAAATGGTAGTGAAGTTTATGCTAGGTATCGCTCATGGTACATTACGTTAAAAGATACTTTCTTCTCTTTTTGCGGGGGAAAACTACAAGACTATTGCATGTTTATGAATAGTACTTGTAGAATTTTATCGTTCACTAAAAATGGTTTTGAGTGGGTGCAATATCGTTGAAATGAAAATTTTTCTATTGCTCGTTACTATTATCTTTAAAATTTGGATATATTTTTAACATCTCATCATCGTTATATAAACTGCGACAATAGAATAAAATCACTTTTCTCTTACACTTTTACAAATTATTTCGCACAATAAATTCCACATGAATTATTTCAATATTCCAAGAATTTTATTTGTTATTCTTTTTTTATCATTACGCGTTCCATTATTCATTTTAATATAAATTCCTTATAAAATCCGTTTTTTAACCAAAATATATCCACTGAAATTAGTTTTCAGTTATTAACACCTAAAATTCCTTGCTCTTTTATCAAGTTTTACGTATTATTGAAATAGAAAAAATTAAAAGATACGAAACACCCGAACAATGAAAGCTGCGAGTAATGTTTTATAGAATATAATGTATGTTGTATCAGAAGAGATATCCACGAGTCGTCAATTTCTATGTTTCCAGCTTGTCATGGGCAATTTTCTTTCATAATCGTAAAATGAAGGAGCGGATGGAAAGATCATCCTGAGCCAGGATCGAAATATACATTTTCTTATCAGGCATCTCTTCCTCATCTTATTTCCGTAGAAAGGTCGATCGTTCCGGCCAATCTACCCACGTTACGAGGTCCAGCACCGCATGTAGGCCGTGACCAGTATCGCAAAATAATATCATTAAATCGAGAGATCCTCGGTTAGATGAAGCCTTGATACGCGTCGTGAGCAACTTCGATAACAATCTTGTACAAGCAATCCAAATTTTTTGTTTTCGTAATGTCATGTATCGATTTTTCTCTGAGATAAATATTTAAAGAGTTCTAGTTTGGTTGACTTCCAGTTGATATGTAGTTCTCCCAATTGCATAAATCTTTATATCTATCCATAACGCGAAAATAAAATTCCTGTTGTACTCGGAACTTGTTTCTTGGAAATTTTTACGCAAGAATTATTAACGCAGGGGAATATTTGCGTAAAGATCTTTTAATACCTTTGATTATAACATTTCTGAGGAATTTGTAAATCGAGATTAACGAATTTTGTTTTTGAAAATATTCACCATCATTCCATCTAACTTGGGACCGAAACACGTGATGATTTTCGTTAACAAGCTTTCATTTAATTGTCGTTTCCACGATGAATAAGCATAAATGTAACTAATTAGTATAATTAACCATAGCCAATTAGAGAAAAGAAGAAAAAGAAGGAAAGAAGAAAAACATTTTCAAATTACGTTCACAAGAATGTCTTACACCACAGAAGCCGATAAATATAAGGGGAAATTCCTCCGCAATCGATTCTTCTCACTGTCTCTATATTGACGGCGCAGCGGAACAGCGATTGAGGAATTTTAATACCTCGTGTTCTTTTTTTTTTCGTGGTACTTTTCTTGTACGATGTAGATATATTCTACTGACAGATGTCTTTTTAGTTATGATTTTCACCACAAACTCATCCGCGGAAACGAATAAACGGCCACAGATTCACATATTACGAATATTTCTACAGCAAATCCTAAGCATTATTGACGTCATTTGTGATGTCAAACTAGCCCGATCGAACCGTAAAAGAAATTGAGTTGTTCTTGCATCCAGCTTATATTTCTCGAGGCGCGTTAACTTATTCGCGCCGTTGCTGGTTCGTATAATAAAATTTGTCGTCAAGAGCAAAATGATCAAATATTAAATTTTTTTAACAATACGTCTTTTGAAAAGTGAAACATCATACTAGAAATAAGAAAAATATATAACATGAATTATATTCCACCATTCGGTTATAACACTAACGACGATTCAAGGATTTATAAAACGATCCAGGTTAAGGAAAAAGACTAGAGGACTGCGAATCATGAAAATAGCAGCCTGTTCCCTATTCACCATATAACATGTCGAAAATTTACGGCGGTGTAGTTGTAAAATCGATCTAACGACGAATAAACCTATAAATGTGACCACGATATCGAATCATGTCGGCAACGATGTCGAGACGATCCCGGATGCGACGAGTGGCGAGCCGGATGATCGTAAGGTAATAATGTTGGTCTCGCTTCGAGGGTGCGAGCTGACCGGTTTAAGTGCGTGTATAGCGATGTCACTTCCCGCGGTGATTTTCTATGAAACGTCGAAGGCCAATCAGATAACATTGTATGAATGAACCACCGCTAAGATTCTTTTTCTGGTGTCTCTTCACTATAGAGTCTCACCATTATATTTCAAATTATCCGGTTTGGAAAATGAAGTGTTTTATTTAAGACGACGACAAAAGTTTTGTAACAAAATTTGATTCCTTTTTCTTCGATGTAATTGCGTTACGCCACTTAATGAATAGTAAACCGACTGAACATTGGAGTGGAAAGATTCATCCAGGTTAAAGAATACGATTTGGTCGATCTAAGCGGGTGTTTAGCGGTGTCGATCCCTAGGCGACCTTTCCACGGGATACTAAGGGCCGCTAGGGGTCGCTATACGACTCGTAAGAAGGGTTGCCCGCTAGAAGCAACTTGTATAACGAGGTATAGAATCACTTCACGCCCTCTGATCGTTGACAAACCGTCACCGTCTTTATAGTGCTATTAGATGTTCTCGGAATCCTATCAAAAGGATTAAGTGTAATCACCCTTAAAGGAGGACATAAACTCTATTGTTCGTAGATTTCTCTTTAGATTATTTTCCCGAGTCTAATGTAATTTTACGTGTCTAAAAGAGTCAAATTTAGGTAAATGTCTCTCATATTTTTAAGAGTAGACGATATAATTAAAGTTGACTATTGGAGGAAAAAGATTATCGATATGGGTACATTCGTTGATTTAATTCGTTACCTTCGAGTAATTTACATTTGCTTTTTCTATCCACGTGGTTTAATTATAGAAAGAATGAAGCCTCTCTATTTTTAATATTATGTTTTCTATACTTAAGAGTTGTTGGTTTACGATCTGACAAACTTTAATTAAAATGCACAAAGTTTGACTTCTCTTGCTCATTAGTGACTGAAGATGAGGATATTTTCATAACCGCATCTTCAAGACCAACAAATACACGGAGAACACGGAAAAACGTCACAAGTTCTTGAATTGACGAACTAATTTCAACTAATTAATTTCGATATAAGGTATTGTAATCAAATATTCCATGAAATAAATTCCATCTTATAATATACTAATTTTCGTGAATTTTTCAATTTTCCAAATTGCAATTCCATAAGCCAGAAGAAGTATTAGCGATTTGCCTCGTTTCAGTAATCGATTTCCACGTATCCTACTTCTTCGCTCTGAACGTGCACGTAAAATTAAAGTTTCGAAGATTCGCGTAGTACTAAAGAAAAGTCACCGCGTCCTAAACGCATCGAAAGATCCTATCGAACGGATTCCGAATTTAAGATTCGAGAAACGGCAAGAAGACGACGACACGACGACCCTTACGCGACGTACGAGTTGGCGATAGTCCAGAAGATGCCAATTCAATCTTCCTCCCTACTGCGGATGGAAAATTTCAGGTGGCCGACGAACTTCGTCGTCCGTTTCCTCTTCTATGCCCCCTTCTAGCCACTGCAGTTCTTTGAGTATGTTTCTTCCTTCTTTTCAACAACTCGTTTCTAAGCATCTGTCTTGGCATTTCTTAACAGTCATACTCGCGAATAACACTGGTGTCGAGTGGACCTATATACTTCCTTTTTCAATTTATTCAGCTCTTGGTAGTTAATTATATCCTTCGAATCGTATAAAAAGTTGCCGGGTAGTCGAATCTTTGTTGAGTTGTACGATGTAAGAGATCTTTATGAGTATCGAGTTGAGATTTATGCATTACCTAATAGTATATGTGTTTATATTTTAAGTTTAATTTTTACAATGTGTTAATTTAACGCCAAGATAAAATTAAATTTCTTATAAGCTCTTGAATTTTTGGAGAACAATCTTCAATACGTAGCATCGCGTCATTAAAACATTCCTTGTCCTTGATACAGTTAATTCAAGATATCAATCATTTCTCGATATATACGACAACCGACATCTCTAGCGAAACTCGTTGCCTAAATATCATTTTTCATCGTGTAAAAATTCGTAAACATTCGGACTAAAAACGCCCGCTGGGAAAGCAATTAATTTATTCACGCGCAGGATATAAGTGCACCGAATGAGAAAATTATTCAAGAACACCTTCTTCCTACCACCAGGATACGCGCGTATATCTCGGCTCGTTCACGAAGCTTCCCAACGTTTCACGTAGAGCGCGCTTCGATTTTAACGAGCTCCTTCATTGATGAATCGCGTTCATCAAAGCTCCGCACGATTTCAGCTCGATCTCGTGATCTAACGACGCCACGTAATCAGCGTCGAGCTAACGGAGAACTTCCGAGGCGCCTGCTGCCACTTACTTAGCATACATCGCGACGCTCGTCGCGTCCGACGGGCTAACGCGTTTCTCATCTCAAAACACGCGGATCTTCCTTGCTACGATTGCGAACGTGCCACCGCTCTCCAGAAACTTCACCCTGCACATTTGTTAGACGTCGCACGTTTATTGGCTCCTGCTTTGTACGAAATATTCCAAGTAGAAGGAAATTTCGCAAAGTAAGTTTTAAGGCGCGCTGTAGCAATGAAGCATTTGTACAAATGAATACGTTTATTTACCTTGTATGGCCCCAAGTCCTTGACACTGCAGGCTAATTTTACGGTACGTCCTGCTGGAACTGTGATATTTCCTATTTCATCAATGAACTCAGGATCCGGTACGCTGGTAACTGAAACGACTGTAACTGAAACAAAATAAAACGACTGTTAACATAATGTTGATGCAGCATTGAATATTTAATTAAAAGAAGCTTTCTGTTTTAGATAAAATTGCCAGCCGCGAATCTATTAATTCGTACATCTAACAACACAACTCCAAACTCGTCGGTATATAAAAGCGCCACAATCAATGTTCATAGCGGTATATGTTAGTTCTCGAAGAAAGAAATGGAGGCCTATGATCGCAGAAACTTCTTTCTTTTCGACGAAGGTACCGCGAGTGACAAGTATTTCCTACGAAGGTTGGATTGCACAGAAAGAGGAGAGATCGATCGATCGGAAAAGAGAGGCAATGTCTACGTGGATGTGTAGATGCGCTTCGAGTTATAGGAGGCCGCCGCTCGGACTGACAGCCTAGTTATTGAATACAAAATGCAATTTTTCAAGTCTGCCGCGCGGTACATCTACTCGCAACCAGTCTTGAAAAGTAACAGACCGTTCTTCTCGCGAGGAACTGATCGAATCCTCGCCAGGATTTTCAGCTACACCCGTCTCGTCCAACCGGGACCAGCGATCCATCCTGAAATTCTCGATCGCGTCTTCTTCGTTGAATAGCATTATTTCATGGAGTACGTTCTATGGAAGAAAGAATGAACAAAAATACGAACTGATGCTACATGGTCGAAACGAGTTTCGATGTTGAAAGATAATGACGTTATTCAAGGCATGGAATGGTTTCAAATTCGAAAAGAGAAGAAGAAATGTTTCCTCCATTTATTTCCGACAGAGTAGTTAAAAGGAAATCTTTAAAGAAAGAGATTAGAGTAAACATTAACGGCAAGTTGCTGTGCGGAGGACCTTTCTGAAAAGTATAAAATGATTGTGGGGGGAATTTTAAAACAATGGAAACAGTGACTTAAAATTTATTTAAAAATTCATTCTGAAATCTGACCTGATTTTCATACATTGAAATTTAATACGTGGTAAATTCCAAAATATCTTAGTCAATAAATGCTGTTTGAAGTCAATAAAAATCAATAAATCCTCTCAAAGAAACATCAAGATTCGCTTAGAATTTCTTGTGAATTCCTGCAGAAGATACTCGATAAACAAGAAAGCCGATTTGCGAGATACACTTACCGATTCTTTAATATCTAAGCGCGCCGTTCAAACGTTATTACGAATTACACGCTGGAACATGAAATATCGATCTACGAAAAGGATGGCGGAAACGTAGATACGAATGGCTGGGCAAGAGGCAGACGGAGCTAGCAAAAATGAGAAAGATCGTTACCTCTGAAGAGACCCGCCATTCCAAAGAATTTCCTACAGTGAGAGAACACTAGTTTCGAGAGTTCGAATGTGATTTCTCTAACGAACTGTACAGTAGCGTCTGTATTCCTCTACCTTTCGCGCTTATCTTAAACTCTGTCCCAACCTTCAGAAGCAAATCCTTTTGCTGTGTCAAGACATTGAACGAAGATTTACGTTTCGAAGACACTCCACGTGTCCTATGCACGTCTCATTTCTCTAACTTTGTGTTCCCTTTCTTGATACGTCGAACGTTAATGTTTAAACGAGTTAATGATACGGATTTTTCAAGTTAGGTTTGAGATTGAGTAACGATGAAATACATATATAGCTATATAATTGTAACTTTTGTAACTTAGGTTTAACTCGAACTATATAAAGTTCTTAATCGTATACTGTAGGTAGTCGTATCAATAAATTGGCATCCACGCTAAATTAAAAGCTAAAGAAGATTGGAGAACGATAAAACGGTATTATACAAATTACAAAATAGAAAATACTGAAACTAACACAATTAAATCATGTATTATACATTCCATACAACTCACAGACAAACCAAGAACCACGATCTTACAGAATTCTTCCAACGCTCTGCTGTAAGAATCCGCTCCCTGTCCGGAGCACAAAGCGTTACGATGCTTGTTTACAACGGCGTCCATAAAAATAAATGCAGAACAGCGTGGTCGTCCACGCGGAGAAGCCACGTTCCGGGTTCTCGTGTAGCCTAGATTTACATGCGCGTATACACGAGCAAATAAATGGAACGGAAAGAAAATGGAGAAACACGAGGGGAGGAAAAGGTGAGTTCTAAAGGTAACTCCAAGTGACTGCCGCTTGCCAACCGTGCAGGACCTGCGCTACTAGGAAATTCTCTTTGGGCCACTGCCATCGACTTCGCTATGTACCGGGCCAAAGGAGCCATCGCTCGTGCACCTCTGCACGCGTGTACCTTCGTCTAAGACTGTATTTTCAACTTCCCTATCCTCGACGTAGCATGTGCTTCTCGCGGCCAGGAGCATCCTCTTCACAGTTCATAACGACTGCAAACTTCGAAGAAATCAAAGATTCATGCCGAACGGAGGTTAAATGGCTGCTCCGGCAGAACAGGCTTCATTAAGAATAGAAATTTTCTTGAATTTTTATAGAATACGAGCGTAGTTTTACGTTGGTAAGTATTCTTCGTTCGTTGTTAACAAGAAAATATTGTTCTCATTTGACAATAGCAGAATGTGTCTGGTATGTTTTATTTTTATATATTTGCAATTTTTGCGCAGAATAATATGACAAACAGAAATCAATAAACAAATATTATCAACGGAATGAAGCGTGATCATATAGCTACGAAGCTTCAAGTACTTTTTACGCGCTTCTAATTAAATCTACTTGCAGTACGCGTTATATGCTAATAATTAGCGCACGAGAGAGAAAAGAGTGAGAGAGAGAAAGAGTGAGAGAGAGAAAGAGTGAGAGAAATCTTCGCTTTGATTAGTTACCGTGAAACTATTTGTTATGGTGCAATAGAAAATTGATAAAGCGAACGGTTCTAATTATTGAAGAAACTTATGATTCTATCTTCGCTCTTTTACGTGAAATATAAATTATGGCACTTATTAATTTAATCTTTAGAATGACAACCACGTGACGATCAACAATTATTAACTCATAGAATTTTACCTTCGAGTACATTCGATTAAATTTCGATAATAACCACTAGAAAAAGAACTTACACCTTCGACTGCGAACCAAGCAATCTCTTTTCACGCGATTCCATCAACAACCAATAATTGACTTACCAGTTAGATGTCAATCAGCAAATTTGTGAAAATATCTAAAAAACGAAAAGAAGAAGAAGCAAAACGAAGAAGTCGAAGTCAAATAGAAGATTACGAGCGCGATCGTTACAGTTTAGAAAAAAGATAAAGAATAAAAAGAGAAGGAAAGTGTGATTCAAGCAAGAATCTCGTCATACTTAGCAGAGAAAGCTTTAGGGGAGGTCGTGAAGTATTAATTACGGGTGAAAGTAGTCCGACACGAGCCGTAGCTTCTATCAGGGGATAATTAAAATACGATGCCTGAGTATCGGCTGTCGTTCGAATTAACGAGCGCCAAGAGAGCGGTCAAAGCGACCGAAAGAAGGGTGCTCAGCGAAAGGAGTGGCTTCTTCGAGACCACGATCCGTCAGAAATCGTAAAGAGCTCCGAAGATCCGAAACGTGACGCGTTTCGCGCCAATAGCCAACGCCTTCCGTTAATTGGAGCAGCCTTGAGCGGACGAAAATGAAAAATATACAAGATCGAGAAACATGATAGCTTTCACGACCAATATACAAACATTTACATACACCTAAATGTGCACGTATGTCTGTGATATTTTAAGCATGTCGACTTCCACGAAACGTGCTTAGCTGATTAAAGTTTGAGAGTTTCCTTCATTATATGGCTCGAGTGGTTTTGTGAATTTTAATTAATACATACGCGAGGCGATCGCACGTATCACGAGAGAAAAATCGCTCTCGAACTAGCTATCTGACTTTTAGAAGATTATTAATTACGTAACGCAGCGGAAATCCACTTCTGTCGTCGATCGTGGATGGAACTGGTGATTGGAGAATGCTTCTCGAGAGTAGCAAAATTGGGGAATGTCTTCAACCTGTGTTTCTTTCGTTGAGATGTTATTTCAAGAGAGTTATTATTGCTGGAGGCCGATGACACAATTTAATTGTCATATCTGGATTAGAGGTGAAGTGGAAAGGAATATTAAATCACCATACAAATATAAGTAATAGCGTACATCGAACACCGCTTGTAAAATCTTTAATTTTGGCATTTTGTGCAATGTGCTGAATTTTAATATAATTACAACAAATTAAGTTTGCTTTTAAACTCTACCTCTTCTGCGTTCGAAATTTATAACAAATTATAAATAAGAGGAAATGTCAGAATTGTGGCAAAAGCTTTCCTAATTTGAGTGACTGATCTGTAATTTCGCTACATCTGGCTGTTTCGAAATTAAATTGTTTCATTGGAATATAAAACTTCTTTGCTCAAATTTCAAAATCACTTATTGATTATTAAAATGGTGTATAAGGTTAAATATATAGGACCATAATATAAGATAGATACGGTTATATAATATAATGTTGAAAACTACCAATGGTATACTGACATAGTCTTATTGACCAGAGTGCAATTACGTCATTGCTACCTTTATTCTCTTTATTAAGAAAATAAGATCGGTCTGATATTTATGCATTATTTTTTATTCTATCGTTATATATATATACGTTATTCCAGATTTTGAAGTAGACAATTAAGTGCTGCAAAACAAGGCTGCAAAAAATTCATATTAAAAACGTTTTAATTTAAAAAACGAAAACTTTCGCGTGTGGGATATTCTTAATATTAGATATTTTAAGAAGATGAAAAATCACCGTTGGGAATTACGTACATTGTTTTATCTCTATATTTGGTGAGTATTTACTCTAAATAGAATATTCTGGACGAAATTTTCCACACATAGCGCACGTTCTCAAATTGTTTATGCAATTCATAAGACGCCTTCAACGACGTGGGCGCGAATTACCAAGTAGTGTGCAGGAGCACAATGTACCGTGCGTTACAAGTAGCAGAAAGAAAGATTTTTATTTTTCGCGGCGTCGCATTCGAGGCTTTTCCAAACGGGATCTGTTGATAGAAGGAATTGTGCAAATATTGCATGCTGTAACAAATAGCTATATTCTCGTGCGTATCCAGTGTGATATAAAACCAATAGCGCGGTGTGAAACAATTTTTGCATTCCCGACCTGACGAAAGAAAGAATGAGGATCTGTGAAGCCAGCTCGTATATACTCATTCACGTTCGGTGTGTTTTTCTAATAATTTTTATACGCTTCGACGATTAATATCTATATTTATATCGGTTGTTCTATTATATCAAACAAATGTGATTGATCATTTTTAGTCGATTACTTATTACAAAACGAATATGATACTTTTTATGTAACTCTTTCGTTAATACAATCGTTGATGCATTCCATGACTACACTATCATATTAACCAATTGTAATATGAATTTATCAGCTTTCGCTAAATTTGAGCTTTATTTAGGAAGAAGTGGAAGTGCCACGATGTGCCAAAAGTTTTTGTTTTGATATTACTGCAAGAAATCGCTGACTTGCCACGTCTAGTTCTACTTAACTTAAACTTATCGCTTACAGGAGGAATAATGTGTGTCTAAAAATAATTACACCTCACGCAGTTAGTAATAATAGAACGAAGCAACAATTATTTAAAGTCTACTTAATTCACGCTATAATAATAAGCATTCTTCTTTAATAAATCGTATGCGTTAAATTCACATTATTCTTATATAAAAATCTTACTATTTCAATATGTGTAATCATATATCTTACAAATCATATTACAAAATAAAATTAAGCTCGAATTGTCATGGCATCGTTACGACGAACAAGTTATCACATTTAACAATTAAAGCCTGCCAATTTCCCAAAATTCAGATCCAAAGGTAAATTTCTACAAAGGCTGTATCGTATTATCTTTGAAACGTTGCTACCAGTTCAAAGGAATGTAGTTGTTTTAATTAACTTCTTCGCAACAACTTCTCCGACTTGTCCCAACAGGTCGTTGTCAATGAGTTATTATCATGGCGTTACAGAGCTTTCTTACGTTTTGACAAGCGTTTGTCAAGCGTGTAAAGAAGGCAGTAAATCTGAAAAGCTGTTCTCACGTTGTGAATACGTCTGACGGTGTGTTCTAACGCATGGAACGGCTGCAACGAAAGTCTATACCGAGTACCGACGACATGCACGACGCGGCGCGGTGCTTTGAACAGAGAGAAGCGTGTAGGAGTAGCAGAAGCAACAGTTTATGTCAATTTTCCGCTCGAAGGAGAGCGGGGTTCGCGACGAGACGGGCCGACTATATCGTGCTCGCTCGTAAGCGTGCGTGCCAACGCACATGTATTCTCCTGAAAATATCGCTGTTACGGAAGCAATGGGCAATCGGGCGTGTGAAATATTTTCGCGTGTAAAGGTGTCCGCCGTGTGACAGGCAACCTTGTTATTTCAACTTTAGTTATTCAACTTCCTATGGCACCGTTTCTCTCTCTCTCTCTCTCTCTCTCTCTCTCTCTTTCTCTATCTACCTATCTATCTACCTGTCTATTTCTCTTTGTCTCTATCTCTCTCACTCCCTCCCTCTCCCTTTCTTTCTATCTTCCTCTCCCTCTCTTTTTTTCGCTCTTTCTCTTTCTGCATTATTAATAATCGACTTGTATTTCAATTTTGCCTCGAGCGGCGCGAATCAGTTGTCGATCTTTGCTAAATACGAACAATTACTGGAATATGAGAAAAATTTTTTGATCAAATTTTTTATTAATTGTTTAATATTTAATTAACTAAGCTTAATTAAGATTAATATCAAAATCGACTCTATATATTTTAATGAGATTTAGATTCGATTTTAAGACACATCCGAACGTACGCATAGCGTCTCAATCCGTTTAACTTCAAATGAAAATTAAATATTTGGCAGATCTAACTTCGATGTATTGATCAGTTCTGTCAATAAATATTCTTTGTTATCCAATATAGACAGTCTTTCTTCAAGACATAATTGTAACAACGAATAAGTTGACGACATTGAGTGAACTAGTGTCCAGGTCCATACATAGAAAACGGATTAAATTTTTTAAAGAAAAATAAATACGAATAATTTCTTTGAAATTCATTTCATAAGATAGAAATCGTCCTTTCAACATATAAACAAACTTTTATACTATTACTAGGAATACTAACAAAATTAATTAATGAATATTTGAAATTAAGAAGGTATACACGTAATAGAAACTAATTAAAATAATCTGAACTTCAGGTGCAAGTTAAACCGGATTGCTTACCAAAACCAAATGAAGCTTAGGCGGTGTTGGAAACTTAGCTTGTAAAGTTAATTAATGACTAACTGAAAGACTTTAAAATCTTGTTGCTAGATATTTGTTCAATATCTGATATTATAGATGCAATGAAACTATTCCCTTGAGAAGAGTTCAATTACTACTTAAATTCTTAAGTATTGGTGCAAGTAGACTGACGGTGCACGCAAATAGAAATCTTTAATTGACAAAAAGTGAGTAAGTAATCGAATATTCTCGTTTTCAGAATTTCATCGTGACCAGATCGCGAGCCGATTCCGATTCGGCTTAAAATGCTAGAGCTGGCATATATCTCGCAATCGTCAGAAATGTATGACCCTTTTTGCATCCGATTTTGCGATCGAAAGGAAGAAAAAGGACCGATTGTTTCGTTAGTTTCCCCGGTATTCACGTTTCCGCCAACGTCGCGGTAGGAAGTCCGAACGAAATCCGAGATAAGGCGCACATGCACATGCATAGCTCCGTGACTCTCTCAGAGATACGAAAGTTTACCGTGGAAGCGAGCGCGTGTTCAGCATTTGCATATACACGGTGTCCTGGCCAAGGACCCTGCTTCTTTTCTCGCTTTTCTTCCACCGTGGTTTCGCGAGAAACATCTTGCACGCGGCAACTTGCGAAGCTTTAAAGTGTAGATTCGACGTGCAGATGTGGGTGACTGTGCGAATGAGAACCCTTTTACTTTTCCTAACTTTCGTCCCTTTTTTCTTTCCCTTTTTCTTTATTTGGGTTCTCAGATTTTGAAACCGTAGAGTGGAAATCGTACTATATGCCTCGGTTCCTTCCTTACTTTGTTCGTATTTTATTGTCTTAAGCTGATATACCCAATTTAAGCAAATATATTCAGTTGTTTCTCACGTTATTGGAAGTAACAAAAAAGTTAGTTAAAACGTTTTATCGTTCGTAACGTGAACACTGAAAAAAAGATAATCATACTGGTCGAATTTTTAATATTGTCTGTTCACGTAGCAAACATTAATGAAAACATGTTATTTATGCATGCTACGGTGTATAGAATATTCATGAAGTTATTTATAGAAAAATCCTGATGCACGTAACATGCTCTATTGACGTGAACGTAAACACACGACTTCAATTTTTTATCGTTTAAGAAGAATGTATTCGCACTCGAATGCGGAAAATAATTATTATATGAAGGTCGAAAATAAATATGAATTGTGTTTACCTTTGCTTTACGTAGGAAGTGTTCGATTCGCATCAAAAATAAAAATAAATAGAGTTATATATATATAAAATAAAATGAAATATACGTAATAGCGGTGAATACTACTTCTTTTGTATTATTCTGCATTATGTATCACTATTATTATTACTGACAAATTATTTCGTAAAAATATAACAACGCAATTTAATTTGCTCAAACTATAGAATACAAAATTTGTCTAAATACTGAAAAGTTACAATTCACACTGTTACATTTGGTACAGTTACATTTAACACTGCTTCGTCTAACGCTGCTTGAGGCTTGCGAGAGATAGCCGAATCCAGAAGGAACAGAATTTCAACGTTAAAAAATTGTCGTACGAAGAACTTGTCTTTTGATATGAAAGGGACGTATTCCATCATCGA
Source organism: Bombus fervidus (assembly GCF_041682495.2). NCBI lineage: Eukaryota > Metazoa > Arthropoda > Insecta > Hymenoptera > Apidae > Bombus > Bombus fervidus. The sequence continues at coordinate 4,407,071 of NC_091523.1, read as the reverse complement.
ACCCTGATGTTTCGTTTGATTCCATCTCAACAAATCCATCATTGTAACGTTTACATCATACCACCTCGTTTCTTTTTTTAATCGTAAGCTTTACACGCACAGACAGACGAGTTCGCATCATTCTCGTACGCGGATTACACTTCGTACGAACACAGATATCGTTTTTATCCAAACGCCGTCGTGCCGTCTGGCCATCTTCACATCCACTTTATCTTGATTCGACTGTGTATTTTCCAACGATGCGTTCTTCCCGACGGCTTTTTCCCCATCCACCGGAAAACTACGTTCTAGGGAATTCGGCGCGAGCGTGCGAATGTGCACGTGCACAGGAAAGATTTTCGAGAGCTGAATTTTTCAATGCCAACAACAGCTCAGCTGGCTGGTATGACGAACACGTGAATGGTTTCTCTTGTCGCGTCAATTCGATCTCCTGTAAATGTTTCTTTTTTATCGAACACGCTCGAAATACCAGATAGTATAGATCATCTTGTGATATGAATTTAATATATTGGACAAATGACAATTATAAACGAAGTTCTATCTGTATTTTAGATGATTTAATTGAAATTTAATTTCAATTCTATTTCAGCTTAATTTAATTTTCGAGAATATATTGAAAATGTGCTTCCCTCGGGTTTATAGATATTTTGTTATAGCTGATTGAATAATTATGTCAAAGCCGTGAAAATAGTTAACGATGGATGTAAATAATTTAAATCAGAATTCTTGGTGCCGATATCTGTGTCAATATTCCATGCATTACATGTTAAAGTTAAAATACTAAGCGCGCATGAGTCAAAATCGATAAAATGCAAGTTCCATCATTATCGACATCAACCACTTCCGCTCAACTGTCGCGGATTAGACAAAAGCACGGAAGAGTGGCTAAAATAAATTGTAGAAATGCTGATATGTTGAGTCGGCTCAATCGAATCAGAAGCTCGAGAAGGCAAGATCTAACCACGTTCCTCCTTTCAAAGAAAGATGGTCTGACAAATGACAGCGGTCTGTCTATCCTGAGACCAATGAGTCGTTCTTATCAGCTGCTTCTCCGCGCAGCCTCTCGATTTTTCCGGTGGAAACGGCAAAAAAACCGGTCAAGTCTATCTATCGATATCACTTCTCTGCCATGGTGGTAGACTGATGATGGAAAAACAACACCAAGGGTAGATAAACTGTTACCTTTTTGCCACGTGTTATCATTGTCCGTGAAGATTAAACGGCCGTAATAAAGAAATAAAAAGCGACCAGTGCTGAATGACGATTAACTATAATCGCCCTAGCCTCGTGCGGGTAGAAACGATTTCGGTGATTATTTGGTTGATAGATCTTTAAATTTAATAGCATACCAATATAACTTTATCGATTGTTTTTACGGTAAAAGTATTTATCAAATTAAATATTCCCACGATGAAATCTTCAAAGTTAAGAAAAACAAGTACCATGCTGTTTCCCAGAGAAAAATCCAAACTTCTCGAAATCGTGACAAAATCTCGAGCCAAAATGCAAGGTTTAAGAAAATATGTTCAACGATTCAACAAAGACCATCGCCCGAATCACATTTTTTCGAAATACCCACCCATAATCGCAAAAAGATAAAGAAGCTATCCAACTGCATCGGCCCACCTTGAATACGATGCTTCGTTACCCACACGATATCTTCCCAGCTCGCAGGATCCAATCAGACCTCGAGGATCCAAGAGCAAAAGGAGAAACTAAAAGCGGCGGGAAACTGCAATTCCCGGTTTCATTTGAGGGCTTCCGGAAGCTCCGTGTAACTTCGTGCCCAATAACACTTACATCAATAACCCATCTGCGAAATCTCGTATCCGCGGTACGTATCTGCGAAAAACAGTCGAAAGCATCCCCGTGCTTGTGCCAGGCTTCCCCTTATCTACTTCAAAATCACAGACATTCCACGTATTAAAGCAGGCCGTTATACTCTTGCCACGATCCTCCACCTGCCCCAACCTCTTTTCTCTCCTTCCTCCTCTTTTTTCTCCAATCTTTTCCCTTCTTTCTCCGGAGCTCGCTCTTATTTCCCACCTTATCGGTTCAGATCTCATAAATTTCACGGAAAACGCGATTAAGCGGCCCCAGGTTGCGCCCGGCTTCACCTACCTCCGTCTACCACCATCCACCCCCTTTTCCGGCGAACCGCCAACCCCCTTGGCGACCCTTCCAATCTAAGTATTCAAATGAGAGGACTCCACCCCTCCTTCTACCTCGTATAGCTTTTTACAATCGCCCCCTACATTCCCCTTCTTGTTATAACCACCCTCCATCCTTCCCCTCAGGAGACTACTGGTGCCACGTAAAGGTGGAAAGCTGCGAATAGTAAGAAAAGTAGCTGGGACACTTGTATATCTATGTTATGAATGCGTAAAAGACTCGCAAAAATATCTAGCAAAAACGTAAATAACGAAGCAGCGATGATACAGCCTGGTATTTGAATTTAATAGTAACGATATTTTCAACAATGGAAGTAGGTTTTTTTTTATCAAAAAGAGATTAGCGATGAGTAACGAAGATAAAAATGAAAATGCAATATATCGTAGAATACCAAGATGACACGGTGCAACAGAATTTCCATCAACTCCCTGAAAACAAAGATCGACGAGAGGCCACGTCTACGATGTACTATTTTCGCAACAAGGGAATTGCGACGAAGAGAGAAACAAAGGACTCGTCCATAAAAAGATGTTCCAGAAAAATATCCTCGACACCGAGGGCAAAACGCGGTATTATTTTACACGCGACAGGAAGAAGCAACGAAACCGAAACGAAAAAGAGCAGAAGTAAAGATGTGAGAAGAAAGCTTAGTAATATCGATAAAATTTCGACAAAGTCTTAAGAGAGACTACTTTTATGTTTGCGAAAGAAATAGAAGGAGAGCAAAAGAGGTCTCGTTGAAAAAATATATCTCGTATCAAAGGAAGAATGAAACTGGATATTAAAACAAAAAGGATATTGGAAGAACGAAACGGTTCTATTCCGCGGTGATATCTCCACGATCGCTGGGAACGTTCGAAATAGATCGTAATTAATATGTCCGGGACGTAACGTAATTGAAACGATGAAGGAAATTGTGAACTTTAATGTAGGCATTACGGAGAAAAGTTGGCTTTCTCGGATTTCGCGCGTGAAAACGCGATATCATTCTCTAATGAGAACCGGTGTGTTTAAAGATACAACAGAAATAATGAGAAGGGACCTCGATACGAGCAAATCGGGATACATTATGGTAACAAAGAAACGGGGAGAACCCAGGCAAACTGAAAGATTAGTTCGGCTTAATAAAATACCGGATTTAATTTTCGTTCGATACAATTATAATACCGAGTGCAAGTTTTGTAAAGATGACCAAGCCGGAGAGCAATGTTTCACAATTTGAACTTGTAAAAAGTTGCGACGTTCGTGTATTAGATCCTGATACTATGATAATTTTTGATATTCTTATGAAACTGAAAAAGACGAGAATTTCCTTTTCATTGAAATAATAGATAATAAAATCCAAATTAAATTACAGATTCTTATCCGAACAGAATGTGTCTGAGACGCGACAAATTGAAACGCAAACGCGTTGAATCGACAAGAAAATAATTTCATCACAAATGCATATGTGTGTATATAGTGAGTTCAAATGTCACTGTAAATGCCGCTATTGAAATCACTCGCGGTATTGCGGAACGACTAGGTTAGCAGGACGAATGACTGTTAACCATATGTTTTCGTACAAAGCATGTTAATTATGTGTAGGAATGATTGGTGTTTCACGACAAAGAAATAATCAGAAATGATTTCAAAATAATATAAATATAATAATAAGAAGGAATATTTCAACACAGGTCTCTTTTTCTCACACGGCAATCGAAGACTATTTTCCGTTTTTCATTGGCCGCACAATCGCACTCGACACACACACACGCGCACGCACGCACACATACACACAGTCACCGCCGATTTTATTTTAAATTGCATTTCTCGGTTTCAAATTAACTTTTTTGATTTCATCAATCCAGTACCCATTAATTCTTAATTAACGTACTAATAAATTCGTACTCGAATATGTTCAATAATAACGATCCATAATTGATCAGACAGTAATCCAATACTACGATATAACGTTACATTCGGTACAAATAGTTATCTGGAACTTCAGGATTATTTCGCACGCGATGGGCATACTAAAGTTTCCTTAGAAAATAAATGCACTGAACTATACTATAGAGAGTGCAATTCGATATTAGCACTAATTTTAATCTACATAATTTTAACTTGGAGTATTTCAACACATCAGTTTTTATCTGTCATAAATTCGTTCCAACGTCGCGTCGCTCAAAAATATTTTAATATAACGAAAATTCACAATTTTGTTAATGAATAACACCATTTATCATATCTCATACCAGAAACTCATACACAAATAATAAAAAAAATAAAAAATCAGTTCCATAGTCTTCTTCTGAAAATTTTATATCACATTTCTAACATTGTAATAAATCATATTTAACTACAACACGTCGAATCTCGAGAAAACCGAATTCCATCTCATAGTGGTAAATTCATTTGCTTATCTTTAAACGTATGGTAAATTGTGACAGAAAACACACGCCTCGCTCCGTGATATTATACACAACCAGAATTGCGATTTTTCCTCTGCTTTCGTCGCGTAAGGCAGTTAAAGCCGCCACTCGCGAAAAGATACGATTCTTTGCTTTGACCGCGATAAAATCGGAAACTACCATCGTATAGATAGAACTGGTAGTCGAACGGAGCGTAATTCAGCAATCTTATCTAAATGAACTTCCGCGTCCTAACATCGTGTGTACTTTTAGTAAACGACCGAACGATCTAGCAAACGTTTCTTTCTAGAGGGAAAAATATAATTAAACAAGACGCTAAAAGTCGAAGATTGGATTACGCTGACTGCTTTTCACCGCGAATTCTCAAGATCTTGGCAGATGTCCATGTTAACACGCTTCTTCGTTGTTTGAACAAGAACCGAGTTAATAAGTATCAAATATATCGACTAGTTCGTGACGACTCTTGTCGGTTGTTGGAGTTGAAGTGACTAACATGACTGTGAGTTTTAGTAGTAGAAATAATATATGTTAATGTTTCTGGTGATAATTGAAAATGATAAAGAAATTCACAAATACAAAATAAAGATTCCAAAGATTAAATATTGGATTCAAAACTTTGAGTCCAAAAAATTAAATTTATCATCACATACTTATCAGCCAAATCAATGATAAAGACAATAATATACCACTGTTAGACAACGTCATCAACGTTGATTCTAATTTTTCATCTCGCGTCCTCCTAATCGAATAACATTTTATGACAAGCGAATTTTCATGGGAAACGACTTTTATCCAATTTTCCTCTTCGGTTCTCCCTTCATAAATTCCCTCGACGAAATATCTCTTATATTTCGGGGGTTTCCACCATCTTTTGTTCACCGACCGAGCACACGCTATTGTCCTGCACGCGGCTCGTGCGTGTCGCTCGTGTTCTCCATGTTTACCAAAGAGTGGAACACAGCACGAAATACCGATTTCAAAACAGCTTTAAACGATTCCATAAAGGTTTTGTGTTTCACTGGATCGTCCCAAGAGGGAAACTGTTTGAAATATTACCCTCAAAAGAGTTCCCAAGTGATTCTTTGAACATTTTTTGCCTTTGTATTCTTCTGTTATTTCTTATTCATTACCGTACATCGTGTGTCAATTCTTTTTCCTTTAGACCCTGTTGTACGATCAAAGCAAATTTCGAGATCAGGGAAAGAAAAAAATCTTAATTTCTTTAGTACCATTGCAACGTTCGATGTTTGATACATGCATGTATATCACGTAAAATTTATACAAATTTTTAAAGATAATAATTCACAGATTTTCTCTTCCTCGCTCGCTTTAATCACAGAGAGACGTAGAGATAGAACTCTGGTTCTGCGACCGCTGTTTATTTCTCTTAAACAGCCTTTCCACGTATTTTGATACACCTTTTAATCACGTAAACCAGAAAGAATCTGCTCGGCAAAGTCTCGAGCGAGTCTCAGTCAGGATCGTTCTACCATCGCATCGAAGACAACCCCTCCTTGACAAACACAACTACGACACAGTTTGTTCGTCATATTTTCACGGTGTACTAAAATGATACTTCTCCGTCCATCAATCCGTCGTAAAGTAAATCCTGCCGAGAATCACGTATCATGAGACGGATTTATTCCCCAGCGAACGATGGTAGAGGAGAGAGCAAGGTAAGACGGCGAGTGAGTATATCGGATTTACGTACTGCTCTGCTTGCCTTTTGCCCCGTCTTGTTCCATCCCCGTGTTTCCCTCCCTCCAGCCTGTTTACGCTGCAGATGCTGTTTCTTTTCGTCGCCGCTTTAAAATGCGATTTCCGCAAGCCGGCTTGGCTCTCCGTGGCTGACTTGCGGCGCGCATTATTCCCTTATTCTCGTCTCAGGCTCGAGAACTCACCGATTTTTAATTCTTACTCCTCTATTTTTTCCCATAGCTTCGCGGAGCTGAGTAGTTTTTAATATTTCAACTTGAATTACGGCTTCGTAAGATGTTTGAAGTTCTTTCATTCCTTTTTCTCTTGCTATTTTTGAAATGTTTAAGCTCTGCCTCGTATAAGATATTGGGCTAACAATAACGGGTTTTAATTTCTTTTTGATGATTCAGCCATACCCTCGTTGCGTTGAATATTCTTTTTATACTTGGTTTCTAGTTAAATGATTAACTTGAAATTTTTATGATCACAAGCTAAAAGTACATAGAAACTGCAAAATTCAATTTTTTATATTATTCAAATTTATCCTCCTTAAAATGCAACCTGAATTCCCTAATTATCCCTCCCATGATAGATAGAACGTAGCAAAGTTTACCGCATATTTCATAATTGTATAAAGCAGGAATCTAAACAGAACCAAAATCTCTGAATTAAGCAGTCCGTGATTCACAAGTATGCATATCATACTGCGCAGTATGTTGAGTATTTGTGTAGTTTAATACCCTGCTGAATTCGATTTCCTGTACCCTTTAAATCGCCATGTTTGAATTTACGCCTTCCTCGATAGGTTCACATAGCACAGAACACACACACGTAGACAACTAATATGATCATCAAAAATTGAAATGCAAATCGTCGACAACCATACCTGGATAATGCATGCGATCATTTTCAATTATCAAATCGATCTCATTCATCGAATAACTTGTTTCTACTCGAAAAATGCACATAAAATTTGTATCGATGATTCGCGGGCAATTATAGCGCTCGATGATTAAAACGGAATTAAAAGCACAAAGTTACAAATTTCGAGTGGCGGGTTTCATCGAATTTTCCGTTGATATCAATATTCAAATTAAAATTGAAATAGGTATTAAGTTCACTGTTGTAACGAGCCACACGTGGCTATCCGTGTTTCGTTAGATCATTTGAAACCGGATATATATTACTCATTATTAAATTAAAATTAAAGAATCGCATTAATATCAATGATTATTAACAAAATTGGAACGCTGTCATGCGCGTTAATTCACTGATACGTTTCCGATGATCTGTCTTCCCATATTAAAGAAATGAAACGGGAAATGAACAGAATATGATTCATTTGAAATTTAGTAATTCTTTCAAAGTATCAACTTTTGGAGGGGTAATAATAGAAATTAAATTGTAAGAGCTAAAAGGGTTACAGAATATATATATTTTTGACCTAAATACATATAGCGGATATTCTTCAACTCCCGAGGAAGGAAGTCGGAAGTACTGGTTCGTTAACAGCATTCTTTATTAAATAAGAAGTAAGGCAAAACGACAACAGCATATTGGATGCATTTTTAAGCGCACCTTTGGTATAAATAGAGACCGTAATGGGACCATTGTGCATCAGACATGAAGAAACAAGAAAAGAAGAAGAAAAAGAAGCTAACTGGCATCGATTTCTCGCATCGAGCTGGAAATAAGGTTGGTTCGGACAGCGGAGCAACAAGAAAATGCCGATATTTAGATTCGCATTCATCGAATCGTTTGTCGTTTATTGGATATCTCGACAGACGTCCGAGTGTACAATTTTTTAATCAAGCACGTGCTTCGTTTAAGAAGGTATTCGAGCGTTTCTATGTCATACAATGAGCAGTCGCTAATGCGTTTAGCGTGACGTACAGAAAACAAGACAGTCGTTGCTTACGGTCGAACAATTTGCTGTAATTCGTTCTTTTATGCTCTATATCGAGATAAAAGAGTTCGACGTGAAATACTGCAGTGAAACTCGAACGTTGAAAAATACAGAGAAAATCTAAGTAAAGAATGCGTCGTAACATTTTATTTATTGGACGTAACTAGTGACTAATTTACCAATTTACAATATTCTTTTCACTGAAAAATGATTGATATTGAAACAAACAGAAAATTTCGGTTCTATTTCCATCTATAGTTCGGCGTAATTAATTTTAAAATAATAAATTATTTATATATAAATTTTTGTATAATTGCACAAAACTTGTTCGGGCACGGATATATTGAAAATGTACGATAATATTGATTTACAAGCCAAGATTACAGGAATTGTTACTGTTTTCCTAGTTAAGAGTATGAGCAGCATTCTCGCGTACATACATACATGTTTCGCGTAGCAGTTTTATGCAGAGTTTATGTAAAATTCAGGAAACCAACCAAAAGATTCACGTCTGTTATCACGTTTTCACCCTCTTTTGCGACCCAACGTAAGGTCAGCTCAAGAGGAAAAATTAAATTTTAAGTATCACTTTAATACTGTACTGTTCTTTTTCTTTTTTACCGTAAACGTATTTTAGTCTACGAGTTAATAAATTTGCTCATTTATTTAGTGATATTACGAACTTTACAGAAAAGAGATCGAATATTTTCAATATTTGTAAAATCAAATGATTAATGAAGGTTTAATGATTTTACTTTAGTATTTGAAATAAATTGCAATAGATTCCTTCCCCTTCGATGTCCTTTCTAAAGAGCAAACTTTCGAATATTCTCCTACGACGAAAGTTACAAACTCCATGAACTTCGATGAATTTTATTTCTATATGCCATAAAGAGTAATCAACTCCATCAATCTCTTCGACTCATCAACAATCTCTTCAACCCATTCAGCAATAGAGAAAACGCGGACAATTTAGATTTATATTCATCGCGTGGAATGTAGTTTATTGGACCTCTCGACGATGGTGAAGGTGCGTAGTCGATCGTACCGCCCACTCGTCACACGGTGCGCCAGTTTTCCAGCAAAATGCCACGGAACGATAGGAGTTTAAAGGACGATGTTGTTGCACGCGTGCCAATCTCGAGAGACCGTGAGACGAGCGAATACACGCACACGCTCCTCGAACGGCAGTTAATCGATTTTAATTTCCCGTCCGCCTTTATGATCGAAAATGGTTGGTATTCCTCACGAACACGTCAACGCGACACTTCTTCGCGAACGCGACAAATTTTCTGAAAACCGAATTGTCAACAAAATCCTCTCGACAATACGAACGTAACGCCGTTGTATGTTGCTTCCGATTAATCCCAACAATCTCTCGGCGAAACGCGTTTGTTTAGAATATTTTCGAACGGTTGTCACAATTTCCATGCTCTTTGTGGGTTTATGGATTTGGCACTTTTAAAATTGATCGTTCAGTTATGAATTTAATAGAAGGATATTTGGGATTGTAAAGAGGAAATTTTATAAAACGAGATTAAAGATCCTGGGGTTTTTAAAGGGGCAAAAATAAAATATCTGAAGAACTTTTTTTTTCGTCTACCCTAGGTATTTTTCCTCCTTTCTTAGCGAAAATCACGGATAAATCTACAAATAAGTTTTAATAATTAAGGTGTTTCTGTATTATAATATACGTAGAACGCGATATTATAAAGAAGCGATTCAGTTATCGATATTTTATAAGAGAAAGCTCCAGTGATTTTCGGCTCTGATGTCCCCGATGAAACAATAATCATTTCGATATCACGCTTTTGTTTCATTATGTAATCAGTGCGAGGATCGTTCGAAATTTTGAACCTAATGCAATCACACTTTTAATTGGAAAATAACAGCCGGAGTCCGTTTAAAAGTAAATTCCGATTTATTGGATATCGAATAAGCTTTGCTTTAATTACGTGCTGAACCAGTAATTTCAATCAACGTTTCAATAAGTTTCAGATCATTCGGGCCGCGAAGTGCTTTCGTTTCGACCGTCGAAACGCCGGTATTAAAACAGGGAACGATCGCTTCTTCCTCCATATTCCCCCGTTGTTTCGTTCGATTCACAGGCTAAACTCAAATATTGAATCGATAAATAACGAGAGATTAGAGTTATCGCTATACCTCGAAGACACCCCGAGATACCTGATTTACGCAATCGAATTTATACTCAATACTTAACTATTTGAGTGAAAAGCGCGTCCGTCGAACGAGTTTCAATTAAAATCTTTAATGGATGTTGAAAATTCAATGTTCATAACTGCACAACGAGTAGACAGCTGCAAACTTGACGGAAAAATAACTATATAATTTGCTTATTCCAACAGTGTTCTCATCAATATGGAGCAGCTGTAGGAGCAGCCATTGAATCTCGTTCGAAAATCGCTTCGCAGGATAGACAATTTATCGATCACACGCCATCTCGTTGCTCTTAGAGCAGCATATTTTCGGTAAACAAGAAATCCATCTGTTTATTTCTCCTCTCGTTGGCCGATATTCTCCCGTCGAAATCCTAGGAACGTCGCGAAACCTCTATATTTTATTCCCCAATCCATGCAAATCACGAGAGGCTGTACTCGCACAATCGCGCGTGCTAACATAATGCAATTTATTTACTGGGAAAAATTTGTCTTCGTGTCCATCTAACGCCATTTCAATTCCATGGACTGAATATGAACTAGGAAAACGAGTGGCAAAAGGAAGGGAAACGAAGGATACAAGAGGAAAAGATCGCGTAGAAATAACTGGTTCCCGAAGATCATAACTCATCGAGTTGGCAGAGTCAAGGAAGACTACGTAAATTTGGTCGCGGAACAACAGCAGATATTTGATTCCAAGGGAATTCGTGACGGGACAGCCGCGGGGATCGAGACTTTCTCTTTCCACTCGGATCGGGGATTCAGACGGTGGAAGAACCAGGGTAGAGAGGAAAGTAGAACGAAAGAGTAGAACTTGCGGGGAAGAGAAACGAGAAATTGGCGAAACTGGGTAGAAGAGAAAAGGTCGAATGAAGAGAAATGAAGAAGGATGGATACACGCGTGAGGAGCATCGCGAAACGCGCACGACGAACGACTGTGATTTATGTGGATCCGGGGACCGGAAAGTTTATAAACGCAAACGCGATATTGCGAAAGGAACCGTGCGAGACTTGTGGCTGGTGGCTAAAGGGAAACAGATCTATAGAGAAAGGACTGAGGGAATAAGACGATTTTTGGAACTTGTCACGAAAATACTGGTATTAGTTTACGATATCTAAAGTAATAACAACGAGGTCAGAAATGAAAACGATGTTGATAAGATAAGGTAATGAAAATAAGAAAAAGGTGACATAGAAAAAGGAAACGTGAACTATCTATATTAAAAATGGTTATTTAATCGATTCCATGCCGTTCATATTTAGGTGCTTTTCTTAGGTGCTCTTATATATGTATATTTTAATGTTAGGTAACGTTTAATATAATAGATTCGATAATTTAATTCTTTATCGTAGGAGGCAAACTAATTTTTGCAAATAATTCGCTAATTATTGCCGTTACCTTCTGTTAGTTTTGATGTAATGGAAATGTTATTCTGTCCTATCAAAATATCGAATATACAAGTATTTTCACATGTAACAATTTGTATAAAGTGAAATTTGAAGTAGAAATATAAGAACTTTGCCTAGCTTTTAATATTCCAGCTGCCGGATGACAAAAACGGAATGGAATATAATTGAAAATAATTAAGAGAACAGTATTCGCATATGGTTATATACGCTCCATGATCCTCCTATACAAAGTGCGAAAATGGTGAAACTATCTAAAAATATTCAGACAGAAGAAAAAAGTACAATTAAAAGCACTAGTAAGGAAAGTCTGAAACACAGAGAAACGAGGCAAAAAGTAAGCGTGAAAGTTGTCAAACGCTACACTCGAGGCTCTCCTTCTGAAGCAAATACAAAAGCTGTCGAACAGGGCTGGGGGAGGGGGGAAGAGCACTTAAAAACCAAGCAGAAAAATCGTCGGATATACAAAGAAAGAAAGGGAAAGGGAGAGAGAGAGAGAGCTACGAGCACCGTCCGTGAAATTCAACAACGAGAGACGAAGTGAACAAAATTCACACGAGTGAAGGCACCAGGACAACGGGCAGTCGAAAGTGGGATGATATCGAATCTAACAAGAAAGAGAAAGAGAGAGAGAGAGAGAACGAAGAGGAAAAGGGACGCACGTTCTCGATGTGTTTTCTGGTCACATATTTGTAAAGTACCCGGGAGCCAGCCGCTCTATTCATTCCTGTCCGCCAAGCGGACGCTCCCCTATTGCCCTGGGATCTCGGTCGCATAAATTCTGACCACGCAGCATATGAAAAAAAAATTTAGCACGCGCGGCCAGCAGGATTCTACGCGCTGTCGAGCGGAGGAGGACGTTTAAAAAAAAGGGGGAAAAAGAAAGAAAAAAGAAAAGGAAGCTGAGGAAGAAAGGGAAACGACTTGAACTGAGTGAAGTGAATCGGTCTTAAGAGATACTCTCGGGGGGATGGCCGCCTCTCTTCAACTGTTAGCCTCGAGCACTCCTTTTCACTGGATGAAAAGAATATTCTCGCTTAAATACGACACCAATGTCTCCCATATATTTATGAGCTTCCTGCGTGATATTCTTTTGACAAGAATTTTGAATGTAAAGGGAATGATTTCGCTGCAATAGAGCTAGTTCACGTCCCGAGTAATTAATCTAGCGAAGTCGAGTTACAGAGGTAATTATAGCACCGAGCCTTACACTATACTTAATGCATTTTGTTCTAGTAACTTGCTATTTATCTACTAGTTACGTATTAACTAAATTATAAACTATCTTATTCTGACTATCTTAGTCTTATTAAGACTCTAGTCTAATGTTTTATCAATATAAGATTTAATTTTTTGTAACAACCGTAATGATCGCCAAAAAAGAATAATATATATATTTATTTATATATAACGAGGGTAATGATCCACAGGTTGAGGAAATTCTGGATCTAGATAATATCAATCCCTTAAAAACGATACAGGCATGAAAAATCCGCAAGAAAAGTCGCGATCCATTTACATATCTCCGAGATGACCGTCGCATTAAGGAGGAAACAGCCACACGTGACGGTCCACCGAACAGACGAGAAACGAAAGAGGAAGCGAATCGGGAAACCTCAAAAGACACACGGTCGAGGGAGGATGGAAGGATCTTCCAGCGTTCCTCGATCGCCTTCAACGGTCAGCGACGAAGAAACAGGACGGACAGCCTTTCTCGAATGCTGTGGCCGGCGTTTCTCACCCTCTGCAGGACAACAGTCATCCAGAGTGCGGATACGTGTGAGGAATTACTTTGACCGGAGAAATTTAATTTCCGCAGACATCCTGACGCTTTGAAGGCTCGTCACCGGACCGAATCTAGGAGCTTAGCTTGGTCACCTCGGACTTTCAGTGTATGCGCGATCATCCGCGTTTCACCACGTTCCACGTACTGACGACACTTTCATGAAAACTACTTTAATGTCGACGCTGACCGGAAAAGTAATGGAGAGACCGAGACCGACAGCAAGGCGTGAAACTACGCGCTTCCTTTGCGAACTCAATGTCTTTGCTACTGTCATCTGTACAGTTAGCTTGGATGTATAGATCGTGATAAAACGAAAGAGTGCTAAGTATAGTTATACTTTAAAGTGGATCTATACATACACGTGCAGTATGTTCGGTGGGTGAGTTATTGGTTACGCGACTCCAACCACTTTTAGCGTATCTATTCTATAGGTACTGAAAACATTTACGTAAATATAATAAAACGATTCTTCTCTTATCAATTCTAAACAATTGCAGCAATAATCCGATCATTGTCGATCCAATAGGACGTTTTTCGTTGATTATCAAAATAGCAACCATTCCGACGACAGCGATCGAGTATTATTGCCAACAGCCTGCGCTCGTCCACGTAAACGCATTGCACGATTTTCCGTCTACTTTTTTGCTCCCTTTTTTTTAAATTCATTTTCCTACGACCTCAGCGATATGACTGCCTATCCATCCAATATCATGCAATTACGGAAAATGTCAAACGCGGCTAACCGCACGCGACGTCGCTGATACAAACGTGTTGACGCCACGGCCCAATTGTGAAAATTCGAGGACCGATTCGACACTTGATACTGATATGCGTAATTATTTCGTCCAGTGATATGCCGCGCGTTAATTACGACTCGTTTCGCGCCTCAATGCCCCAATGGTCGATCTGTTCGCGCGGCTATTTACATACGCTACCATTTCTTCTAATTCGAGCAGCAGTGTTTGACCTATCAGTTAATGAAAGTAGTATTGAATTCAGCGAAACATTTTTGCCATTTCTTTTGCTTAATTATCGTTGCTTTTAGAAATTTAACACTTAATAGCAGAACTTTATAGAAATCATTCTTTGATTGCAACACAGAAGCGTGATTACTAAAAATTGATTTGTCATTATTCTTCAGGAAAAAGACAGCTGTGCGTCCCGGGCGAAGAAGACGACGTAACAATTGAACGCAGCTGCATCATGAACCTTTCTAACGGAAAAACGAAATGGCGATCCAATCACCGAACGAGCGATCGCTTCATCGTTCATCGAGTGCTAGAGACACCATCAGAGCGGCGTCATCGTAGAAATAAGCGTGACTGGAAACGAGGCTACAGACGGTTGCACGTATCAGCGAGCGCGCACGGTGATCGGTCGCGGCAATTTGCGACAACTAATCTAAATTCAAATTGCCTCGAACAAAACTAATCTAGTGGTCACACGGAACGCCCCCTTTCCCTCTGTGTTCCAGTGACGCGCGCGACAACGACCCTCCTTTTCGGTCCTCTTGCTCTCCCCGCTGCTTTTCACAGTATCTCATTCCATCGGTTACGCTCGCCGTTCGTGTCACGCCTATACGTTGATTGAGCCCCGCTAACAATCTACGTCCGCAACCTTCAGGACACGCTTATATGCGTATTTCGCGAACCAGCGTTTTTTCACCGAGACAGCGCCGTGCCATTTTCCCCCTCGATTCTCTCTTCTCTATCTGTTCGCGCGATGAAATTACAGCCAGCGGCGGTCGCGCAGAGCGTCCGGTTTGATGGACGAATTGCAAGGTTTTTCAAACCGAATTCTGCGGCGCTGTCCGATTCAAAGGGATTTGCGTGAACGGAATAAGTCGTGTATAGGATTTTACATTGAAAAGCGAATGCGCTATTCATATTTTTTCAAATCCCACACTGCCTCTAGCCTAGGATGTAACCTAGGATCTAGTCAAGAATGCGAGTATCGTTCACGGTACTGAACGCCGTCTACGCGATAATTTCTGCGGTAAACATCGGTCATTTACCGCATGGTACCGCCAGTTTCTACTTAACAGCTGTTTAGACCGAACGAGTGTTTTGTCGTTCCCGTATCGAGTTGTGATTCGTTGAAATAATGAGTCGATTAGCCGCCGAGCAAGCAAGATCTTTCGATGCTTCTAATATTCATTCTCCGTATTTTCCTGTCCATTCTGTTCAGACTGTCGTGTCATCTAATTTTTATTACGCTTAACAATGCATATATCTAGTAATTTAATCTTAATTATGTAATTTCTTAATTGATTAATTACATAACAATATTAGTTGGTTTAATATTTTTAGTATGTAGTATCTTTTTAGTATCGCTACAATCATTCAATCTATTTGAAAACAATACAATGTGAAAAAATCGAACGAAACGAGAGTAAGTAGTCGATGAACCGTTGGTTGAACTGCGTCTACGACTTCTCTTTGACGATAGCGCACTTAAATCAGGCCGCGATACCTCATTTCATCATGCTTGAAGGAACACATTATAAACGTTCCATTCCGGGAATATTTCGCATACTTCAGAAATACCGTCCCGTAGGATTCGCATTTATTCGACTGGCTTACTCATATAAGTAACATCGCAACCGCACTTTTTCCACTTTGCATGTCAGTTTGTTAACACAACAATTTATTAATATTAGCAAGTAGCACATGTGTTAACTAAATCGACGATAGTCAATACGAATGGTTTCTGTTCGTACATCAATAATTTTGAAACGTATAATTATACATTTACCGTGTTTAAGCACGAGCAGAAATTCCTCCGAATTTTAAACGCAACGAGTATCCTTTCAGAAACAAGGGATTCTGTGGTCAAAGTATTGGAGCTTTAATCGAAAACTAGAAGTGATCGTGTTTTAGGTCGACTCGAAGGACGGAAAGAAGTTGTAACCCTGAAGAAGCAATATTGGTTCGACGGTAGGAGTTACCAAGCCACAATTCATTACGAAAATCGATTCGACCGCAGTGTCGGCTGATTGGAGATGGTCACCGGCTGCCTCCTCACCTTCTTTACCAATCTCTCACGAATTTTCTATTCTTCTCTCTCCATTGGGGTTAGGTTTTCGCCTGTTAATTCTGTTCTCGGTACAAATGAGAAATTATATACAAGTTACGTAAAAGTAATTATATATATAATACAGAAAATAAAATCATAATTTTCAATTGTGTAAGATTACCATTGTGCCATACGACCTTCGAGATTAAAAAAAAGAAATATGATATCACGATGAAAATTAAATAAACTAAAACGGCGAAAGACAGTTTCATGTTTATAGCATAAACGCACGAGACACGATGGATTGAAACTTTTTATTTAGCCAAGGTTACGAGGAAGAAGATAAAGTTTAAGAAACTCGTCCTGGCATAACTGTGCACGCGCCGTTGCGTCTCTCTTATTTTCTGACGAAACAAGAGATCTCCATGCTTGATTTCCGCATTCAGCGATTCGAGCTTTTACAGTGACGAGAGTTTTACGATTTCATTTTCCCCAAAGAAACGTTCAAGCCCGTTTTGTTTGTATCTATTCACTGCCGGGAAGAAGTTCAAACCTGAAAACTTAGTAATAAACGGATTGAAAAGCGATCTCCGAACAACAAAGACCGTTCTACAAAATAATTGCTCTTATCTCTGATGAAATAGGTAAAACAAGAACCGGACAAGCCTTTTTCGTTTGAAATATCGCTTGTTATCGAAGAAAAATATCTAGATGAATGAAGCCAGGGAGCAACTTTTATTTATTTGAACGTCTCCTGCCGTGGACTGTTTATGCGGTTTCCAATTATTCCGCAATGATGTATAACCTATGTCAACTTTGTTTCAATAATATCGGTATTTCGACATTAATGTGCTTTATGAAATTGCCCAAAACCAAATTTCACATTTTTCAAATATGTGTACGCCACAAACGTATCGCTAGTTCATTATTCCACGTATTAAGCAATTCTGCCACTGCTATTAACACTTTAAAATCTACATACACACCTATTCACCGCAAACACACATTGCACGCATATACCGTAATACACATTCAAAATTGCATTTCACCTACCACGACAACCTACCACAACACCTCTAACAACCTCCATTATTACTCTTTCTCCCCGGAAACCTCTGTCCGGTCGCATTATAAATTCTCCTTTCAAACTTCCTCGTATCTCATTTTTCATTCGCCGCCTCTATTTCCGAGTTTGTTGGTCTTATTTTCCCGAAAAACCAACGCATCGCCATTCGATATAACAACTATCCAAAAAGGATTCCGCCACGCCAACAGAATTGAATACCATACCCGGTCTCGTGCCTTTTTAAGCAGAAGGCAAAAGGTGAAAAAAGGAAAGGCGAGCGTATAGAACAGGAAAGAGATGCAGCAAAACGAAATATCTCAAAAATCCTCGCGTGGTCCAAGAGAGAGGGTGGAGAGGTGATGGACCAGACGCAGCGGGAACAAAGGGTGTCGTGGGTGCTCGCGAATGCGGCCGCTGGTGCGGTACCCACACCAACCTGTCGAGACCGACGTATTGTCCAGCCCGGTATTTGTGATATTAAACTGTTTAATCACCGAACTATAGAAAAAGCACAACGACGTCGGCTCGCTAGTCGTAACACCAACTAGCTAGTCGCGTCTGTGTGTACGTTGGATCCGCATAGCTCGTAAATCTCACCTCACACCACATCGTGGCGTGTACGACGCTTATACGCCGATACAACGGGCTCGTTGTGGCCGATGCTACCCCGTAGAACCATAGACCGTGTTGAAACGAGAAAGCCACGGTACGACGAGGGGCTAAACTTGAAACGATTCTGTGTGCCAGAGCAACCGTTGGTAGAGAGAAGACAGAGAAGCGAGAGAAGGAATTGTTGGTGATGGTGGAGGGTCTGCGTAGACGAGAGAGAAAGAGGAAAGCAACGACACTCCATAGAATTGTCGACGCGCAGCCGTGGGTGAAACGCGGCAAACGACAACAATGACGATCGTTCGCCACGTTAAAAGCCTGTTCCGTGACGATTGTCCACGCCGGTGACATCGATTCTTACCCTTCAGGCCAATAATTGGCCCGACATGTCGTTGGTAATCTCTTTTGTATGACGCCCTTCTAAAAGATACCGTCATCCGTTCGCTGTTTGTGGTCAATCTCGTACATCTCTCGAAACAATTAACCGGCTCGTTCGTCGACAACGTTATGCTGATTATAAGACACACGTGTTGTTGGTGAATCGCCTTCAAGTAACGAGAATCAGGAGTGTATCACGGATATTCAAGGATAGTTTGTGAAATTCAACCAATCATACCTATGGTCGCAAAATTATTACGGCCGATTCTATCAGAAGCTTTTAAAGGGTGATTAAAAACGAGAATCTTAATGATACGCCCTTCGGGACAAAATATTCTAAACAAAATGAATTGCCAAAATCGCATCTCTGGTTAGGCTACACAAAACTTCGAATCATCATCGTCTCGTGAAAAGGCTTGACATGGCTATTCCTATCGAAACAACAATTACACCCTGACAAAGGATCGCGGAGAGTTACAATTGGTCTATAAAACGTGCAGCTTGCGATCGAAACGATGGACTACAGACCAAAAAGGTATTTCTTTGGCGACAAATCATCCTCAAAAATCGGGTGGACAATGAAAGGCTGGAAAGCTAGCCGAAACGATCTCGCGTGGATGATTTACAAGTGGCCACAAAAGGGCCGAATCGGAGTTACGCGGCTCGCACCGAGAGCGGTTGCGCTAACGCTGTCGCGCGTTATCGTCGTGATCGTGATTGCCTCGCGAATGGAACCAGGGAAAGGAAAGGAGTCGTCGATCGTTTGTGAGCGCAGTAAATAAACACGCGCAGGATGCGCAGCGCTCTGGAGGAACACACTGTCAAGCAGTATATTGCGTCGCTTGTTGCACCGAAACGAAACGCAATAACGTATCGGTGCGCGAACGTCATTGCGACTGTCTGTCGTGGCGCGTATACACCGCGGGCGAAGCTGTCGGCCAGTGAAAGAATAACAGCCATAATAGGCTCCTGAATTGTGTACCTCGTCAATGGACGAAATGAAAAACGGCATACCAACCCCGCCAAACCCCTTGTGCTCCTTCTTCGACTGTATACCTTTCGGTTCACCGTCCCCGGGCTATCACGTTCCGCCCTCTGCCTCCCGAATTTTCCGATTTTTTTAACGTCAATTTGTTATGGGACTTTTGCGACAAAAAGTGTTTGCGACGAATTGTACTTGTTATTAATGTGATTACCGAGGTTAAAGCTAAATGGAAAATGTAGAATCAACAAAAGTTGCGACGACTTTCGTTGTTTTACACTCATTCGTCAGAAAACTACGTTATTTATGGAACGATCTAACAAAAAAGGATCAGCGAGTCAAATTTAGACTCGCATAAAACAAACTCGACATTTCGAAGCGGTTAAAATTTCTTCAAAACTAATTTAATCAGTATCATCGAATTAAATTAATCTTTATAAAGCACTCGCGACGCCAAATAAATTATCCTCTTCTCTTAACCATTCAAACGAACCTTCAATTTGCTGTTAATGGACATTCACATGTTCTATCGTCGTGAATTATTGCTAAGGACCAACAACAATCAACGACATTTCGTTCCCATGCGCGCTCTAGACGAACCAGAAAACCAGCTGTCATTTCACGTAGTGCGTGCAATTAAGCGTCCAACTTTTCTGGCTGCATATTTATTTTTGAAACATACACGCCATTCGCGTAAATTAGCGCAGACCTTATAATGATAACATTATTCCATTGTATTACGTTTTCGCATGTAGGCAAGCAGAACTTGTGAAAAGAATTAAGTCAGCAGAAGAAACGAGCCATAGAACCAGCTAACTTAATGCAGTAAAGCCATGTTTTTTCCTTCGTATCGCGCTTGGCTGCAGCGAATCGAGCCGGGGCTTATTTATTCATAAGATCTTTCATTCTGACCTCTTCCAACTTTCTCCGGGCTTTTGTTTAATTAAGCAATTGCTAAAATAACGTGAAAATCGTAATTCTAAGATTCTATTCATTAAAGGAAATCCTCATCATTAATTATGAAATAATGAAAGCTTCTACCTACACTGTTCGATTGAACATGCATATACCTATGTTACGACGACACATAAAAGATATCTCAAATTATGTAATAAAAGAATTTTAACGGATATCTTACATATTGCATTTTTCACAATGAGGATACTTTATCATTTCGTCTTCTTTAGTTAGTCCTTCTCAAACCGAAATGAAAATTGTAATTATTACGTTATTCCCTATGGACGTGCAATATGTAATTAAAATTAGGTAATATGATAAAACATAATTTTTCATAGAAATTAATTACCACCTTCTTTTGCTTTTCGCGAATTTATTTGTACAACCTGTATTGTACCTGTATTGTAACAACCTGCCATAATAAAAATCCGAAAAGATGATTAAAATTCATTCGATGAATTACCTCGTTGTTTCATTCTTTCTTCTTTTTATTCTCTTTCTTTCTATTTTCTTTTGTATGTAGGCATTATGATTTTTTACTCGGAATAATCTGTCAAACGCGAAATTCAATGAATATCTTATTGGACATTTATACATCCACTGTTATACGCAAACTAAATCCTTAACCAATCTCGTGATTGTCACAGGCGGTTACAAAACCAAAGAACGTGACCCAGGCGGTGAATCCTCTTTCGTGCGAACGCGGAGCGAAATAAAAAGGCGAATTTTCAAACCCAAGGAATAGTGTGGTAGGATCCTCGCGAGAATCGTCGGCTAATGCCTAGCTTCCTCGCAGCGACAGTTTTTTACAAATTGACGTAAATTCCCTGCCACTTCTTTCTGCGTCTATTCCTCCCTTGCCTTCTTTACGACGTACCTACGTGCGTGAAACCAACTTCTCTACAAGTAATGTTTTACTACGGTCGTTGGCCTGATTCCATGATCTCGATTGTGGATTCCCTTGTCGTCTTAACAACTACTTCCTTTACCTGCATAAAGCTACTCATAAAAATCAGTGTCACGCTTCGACATCAATATATAAGAGAGCTGTTACGTCAACCGTAAAGCAATGTTATTCTGCGATCATTGCCGCGAAATCAAAACTTAATGTCAGACTTATGCACGCTTTCTGATTATTATTCACTTGTTACTACTACGATTTCATTGGTTCCAGAAATTATTCATCAAATTTCCCATGAACTGGGTAACGATGCATCGTCATGACTTACGATACCGATGAAATGGCTTTTTGATAAATGAAATTATTATTAGTTACAAATCGATTATCAGACGAATCCAATTAAAGATATGAATAACCTTTCACAAGTTCTAAGGGTAGCAAAAATGTAAAAACATTTTGCCATTTTATGTTGTATAACGGTAATAAATTATTAATTGAAACGGATTATTCACTCACATATCCACTACCAGGCCAAACACTTCCTCAAGCAAGTTTTCGATATTTGCCGCGACACTCCGCGGTGCTTTGCTGTATCACCACCGTGTCAAAGGTCAGCTAGTAGAAAAAAATACATTACGTTCCAGAGATCAAAGCAATCTGACAGTTCACTTGACGCTAATTATACATTCACCGCATCAGCATGACACCCATTGTGGCTAACCATTCCGTGTCAATCATTGCCATGTATTGTCGATTCATTTGTACACTAATTAAAGGTGAATCCTAGCCGCTCGAGATTCGCTTTGATAGCTGGTATTGTTGCAGAAAGCTTCTTACGTATTAACCATAAATAATCATAGGGAACACGTTCACTCTGACATTTTCGGTGAAACGTTTAAGCGACTGTCTTTGCGATAAACCAACGGAGAAAGACGCTCAAGAGTAAGTGCTTACTACAACCGTTAGCATCTACTAAATGAAGACGCCTCAGCGTTTGAACTTTTCTGTTGAATGCCCTTCCTTTTTATTTTTGCCCACATTACTGAGAACATTAGGGTTTGGGTTTGCTACTGGGTAATCTAAACTTTACTTTGTCAGATTATTTTGGAGATTTTCTTCTTTCGTTGTAACGAGAGTACATCATTTTAAATATAAAGAAAACTTTATTTTATTGTTACATTTTGTTTTAATTGTGACTTTTAGTTAGTTTATACGTATCCATGGTTAATAAAGTTCGCTGAACAAAATAGCAATTCGAGACAAAGAACAAGTGAACTTTTTTGAAAAATTTGATACGAGATAAAAATTTGCTTTAGATTACTCGTAGAATGCAATGGTGGGATTAAAATTAAAACTCTAAAGTTAAAATACACCCGCTTTTTACAAGCTAAGCAACGCAGCACCAACGTGCTTGGGGAGCTTATTTAAAGCTTTGTTTACTGACTTCAAAATGATTGCAAAGGGAGAATCGAGCGCACGCTTACGGCGTATGCACTGTAAATTATTGTACTTAAATTTGAAACTTCTATAACTGTTACTCCATTAACTCTCAACGGTTTTCCCTAAGTTCAACCTGTAAGTTATGAAGTCCTTACATGGTACTTAACACTTCATTTACCACACACTGGTGCAAAGTTGTGTATAAGAGATACAGCATAACCACCCAATATACACTTTAAAACCCTAATTTTGTCAATGAATATCAACCCTATTAATAAATTTTATATAAAGTCAGGCAAAATTTTACGTATTAATGTATCTTTTCAAATCTTCATCCTTGTACTTTCTATCTTAAACAATACATTCGCGCACGATTATTAAATTAAAAAGCACTTAAAGTCCAAACAGTTAGAAACACATGAAAGGATCCAAAAATCCAAATACGAATCCACTTATAATCCTATATATTTTCACTTGTGGAAAAATCAATAAACCGTTCGATCATAATAGTGATTTAACGATGAAATCTGGGAAAGCTGATTTGAGCATACTGTTTCGACGGACCATTTCGAAAAGACCACCGGTGATACACCCTGTGGGATTCGGCGAGCATGTTGGGTGCCTCATAAAATGCAAATGTTGTTAGCATTCCCTTATATTCGCTTATACTTTGCAATCCTCGCGATATATGCACACCCATACGTATATACGTTCCACGTTTGATATTCAAACGCTGAGATTTACGAGCGAATGAAAAATACATATAACGTTCTACGTTGACGCTTCGTCCATGTCGGCATCGATCCGCCATCTTTTCGTACGAATAATTTCAAATTTGCAATTGCTATCCATGTGCCCTGGCGTGCACGTATGTTTATGAAACAGAGTAACATTGTTCGCGCGACGACTAAACGATCGACAAGGTAATGCTCCCTACCATTTATCGTTTCGTATCGATTCCACATCGACGTTCTTCACGGGAAATTTAACGATAACGCTGATTTATTTGTCATTCCTATATTATGTCTTGTTATAGCAGAGGTAATGAAATTCGTTGAAAACACATCTAACGTTCTAATTATCGCTTTATACCGTCGCCTCTAGAGAATCACAACAGGCAAAAAGGAGTTTGGCATTCGGTTCGGTTTACGAGCGAGCTGCAGTTACGAGGTCGTATAGATGATCCGCGGCTTTTTATTAAATTCTGTTCCGACAGGACTGCACGCTACGTGGCATTTTTAACAGCGTCGAGATGATAAAACCATGATCCATCGCGAATGATTCATTCGACCAAGCTTGGATGCCGACTTAATTCGATTTTCTGCGTGTATAACGAGACTGGTATCTATAACAAAAATAGCGAAAATGAATCCGTATTGAGGCTATATAATCGAGAACAGAAAATGGGAAAAATTTGATAAGATTATATCGCTCTAACCGGATGCTTCCAACTTTTAAATTTTATTTGAAATTTATAAAATTGAGACAAATAGAGGAAGAGTATGAGTATAGAAATTTATTTCTTTATAAGCGAAATATATTTGAGTTTATCTGAAAGCAACGTCTGAGAATTATGAGATCATTAGTATTCTCTATCTTCTATGTAGTATAGAAGATGCATAAAGTTTATGTATCGTAACGCAACATATTCCCTATTGTTCCATGTAATTGTTCCTCTGAAACGACTGAAGCTTTTAACAATGGATTAAAAAGTTTCGTTCATAAGTAAACACTATAGAAAATTGTCTGAATAACTATTGTTTTTCATGCGTCGTTAGTGATTATCGTTGTTCTTAAATATAATCATAATAGGATTTATCTACCTCTTTTATACGTCCTTAAAATAAGAATTGAAAATTCAAAATTCAGGCCTTAGCAAAATTCCCTCACTAATGTATAAATCGTGGAAAGAGATTACATAAGATGGAATTTAAAATTCCGCTTCCATGCCCTGTTATTTTCCATGTTCATCGTCGATGCAATGCGCCGCCAAACCTCGTTCGAAATTCAAACAATGCTAACAAAGTCCAGGCGAGAAATGTTAATGGGGATTCGAACACCAATTTCCAATTTCCGACTGACTGTGATTGGAAAAGAAGAAGGCAGCAACTTCCAATTTGGATTCATTCAAAGTTGCGAAACGATGGTACGTCCGTATTCGCTCCGAATTATCTCGTTATCTACGCGAAATGTTGCAGAACTATCTCATCGAGCGAACTTTCTCAATCGTTAAACAAAAGCGTGGAGAACAATTCAATTTTCCGACCATTGCATACTATCCGACGAAACAAAACGATAAACGACGCATCTATAGTTCAGGACAAAGATTATACCTTTTTACAGTGTAAACAGACGTTCAACAGGTGTTCGCGCGTCCATCTGCCGTTTCGATGAAATAAACAGACAATTTTCTTTACGGAAAATTGCGTGGCTCGCGGTTGCAAAGAAATTAACCAATGGTAAAACAAATGTTGCATTGAACTACACAATGGAATTCTAAGTTTACAAAATTCGACTATTCGAAAAATACGATTTTTGTTGAAATCGTCTGATTTATTTCTTATCGCGATTTACATAATTCAATTTATACCGAATATCATTATCCAAGTCTTATCTAAAAGGCAAACATTTCAGGCCATCTTCTAAATCCATGAAATTCTCGAATACAAGCCTGAAATCTCTTCACTGATTGAATTTCCTCCTATTACGAAACTGTGGTCACAGACGTTCGAAAATTACCCAAAGAAGGAGAAACGCCGACAGAGACGCTCGGCATCTGCTGCCGGCGCGATCACGTAGCAACAGAAAGCGTGGAACAACGATACGGGCAAACGCCACCCGACCACCGGCATCTCGATATTAACATTCAAAGTATAGCAGGCGCGAGATGAACACCACTACCATAGGAAGCAAAATCGAAACCAGCTCCCGATTCCTCATTCCTCGATGCCCCGCGTTACCAGAAATCGAACTTATGACAGCGGCCCGTTTGTTTATGATAGAACCAGTGATAGATTCATTATTACTCGCGAATCTGATATGCTATGTATGTTAGATGACCGTATAATAGAGAAAACGGGAAAGGCTACTCAGTATGCATTGCGGTATTCTGGACGGGGGTAATATCGAGGCCCTGGTATATATTTCCGGTGCATGCACATATTCCCACCAATACGCTCGTCTGATTCTCCCGCTATACGCGTGTACACAAGAATTTACCCTCTATGCGTCGGACCACTGGTGCTACCTGTATACGGAATGCAATATACCTAACTGGCGCTTTCGATTTTGCGCATTGTCTACCGGCGACAACTTACACAGCCAACCAATCAGCCAACTATGCAAGAGAGACATTGGCAGGTGTAATTTAGCGTCCGAACTGATGTTTATGGATGTATCGCGATTCGCAGCATTGGCCAGATTAGCCATCGACAAAAACGAAAGATATCGGTTGGCTGTTTGGTTTGAACGTTCCAGGATAGGACGATGAATGTGCATATGGATTAATTTCTTGCTTGATAACAGACTGATGAAGCGGTTGAATAGGCGGTCGAGGGTCCAAAGCTATCAAGATTGCTTTCGTTGAATACGAGTAAAGGACAGCAGTAGAAATAATGGACTAGAGAGAACGTTTAATGTTGATCACAACATCGAAATCTCATAGAAAGATGATAAATTATAGTGTTGTAAGATTGAATACGCGTATCGGTCAGTGTATATATTTGATTATTCTCTTGAGTAAAATCAAGAGATGGAATACAATGAATCAGAAATGAATAACAAACTGGAACCCGTAGGAACCCGTGACCAATACAAACCTCGTACAATGTGTCATAGAGTCACATTATTCGTGTAATTTATTTACTTTTCCCTCGTATACTTTCTTTTACCGCGAACATCCTATCACCTATAAATCACGCGTTTAACACGATCTAGCTTACGAGCTAGTTGAAGCAAGTGGAAACTTTGCTGGTATACGAGAGCGCAATCGGGTTCACCAGTCGGAATCGGCATTATCATACGCGAATGGGGAATCGATAAAATTTAAAAGTCGATACGCGTGACGTCGGTGCTGCGAACAGGAGCGGTCGCGATCGATCGTAGCGCGGGTATGCATTTTTCAAATGTTCGGACTACCGCGATGCGGTACATGAAACTAGAAACACATTGCAGTAAACGTGGCACATATAGATCATCGATGAAACGAGGTAATACCTATGCGCTGCCTCGTAATTCGCCAAGCGAGCATTTCACGAATCCTCGCAACTTTGATAATGCGTTGTGAACCTCAGAATTTTATCTACGTTGCGTACATTTTGTAAAGATTAACATTTCCATTGGATCTAATTCTGTTGTCTCATGGAATATTTTCATATATCTTTGCTTGCGCACGGTTATAATGAGACGTTTCCTAAGAGATGTTCTTTTATAACCTCAATTTTTTCATCTTCGTCTGTAGATCTAACCCTTTGTCCTTGAGAATACAATTTTCACGATTCTATTTGTTTCTATGTGATTTACTTTACATCTAGGATAAGGTATAAGGACGTTACTAAAAATTAATTCATGAAATATAATAAAAATAGATTTGGAATTTCTTTGTATTTTTAAACGTTTTTTCCGCGCATCCACCAATTTTGTTTTTTTAATATTACAGCTAAATGCTTTTCTACTGTATCCAACAATTACACGAGAAACCATAAAACTCATAAGAAAAGAGAGCGCGGTTAAATGAAAAACTGATGGGCTTTGTATTCCGTCACGCGGCGCATTTTTCTTCATAGGGGTTGCGTTACGAAGATAAAATGATTTATAAGTGAGATGAGGGTGTGTCGTTTCTTACCCCATATGTTGGGATCAAGACGTACGACGATGTAATCTCAACGATCCGCTTAATCTTAATGTTTGTCCCGAAATTACTTCTCGGTTGTGTTAATGTTCAAAATGGAAATTAAACAGAAAAGAAAAAAAGGAAAATGTTCACTGCCAAATCTGTGTTTATGCTTGGTACACCAAATGACAAAGCTAGAGATTCAGCTCGTCATACTGTAAAAACACGGATCGCGTGCATAGAGAACTTTTCAGTTACGAATAAAGTGGCAGAATTATTGGATTGCACGAACTGATCGCATTGGGATCCAATCAAAACGCGGATATGCTAACAACGTTGCATATTACGCGTTCAATTTATCGGCTAGCGATGCGGCTCAATTTAAACTGGAACCTTACATTCCACGCGCTGCTGATTTCACGAAATAATATTTCTCATTGGCGGGACAAAAAATGCCAATAGTATATAAAGAGTGTTCCAGTTTAGTTTTTCCGCGCGATTTTCCCTCTAACTGCTGATTATTAGAGAAAACGTTTCTTGATTGAAATTCATTTTCCATTTCGCGCAGAAAACATCACCGAGACGTTGGTATAATTCTTAATTTATCCCCGTCCCACAGACGCCTAGATCAGTCCCTAAATCTTACCACACACTATTCTATTGTGGCAAATAACGGAATGTCTCTCGCTTACTGTAACAACCCTCCAAAAGCTCACTCGCGAAACAGGAGCGAAAAAACAAATCCCCATATATCCACGAGGATACATCTTCCAAATAACGCTCTAGCAGCGCCATCCGAATTCGTTGGTCCTTATCGGCCATATTTCGCAAATCATAACGGCTGCTTGCATAGGGACCGACAACAATCAACGGCAAATCCGGCCGGGTCGTTCGGCTAAATCCGCGGCCAATACCACGATACACCCCTTAGAGGGCCGATGGTGGGTCGGATGAGACAGGCAGATTACCTAATCACGGCTAACCCGTAAAGCAATCAAATTCTCCGCGGTATCGCAGTCAATGTGTTAGTCCTGACGTCAGTGTAAGGGATGGCCAGCAG
Source organism: Bombus fervidus (assembly GCF_041682495.2). Lineage (NCBI taxonomy): Eukaryota > Metazoa > Arthropoda > Insecta > Hymenoptera > Apidae > Bombus > Bombus fervidus. Next base: position 4,378,272 of record NC_091523.1, on the reverse strand, counting down.
GGCCGTACCGTAGGGTGGACGTAGGGGGGGGGGGCGAACCCTCGTGAGAGCCAGAGACGAAGGGAGAAACGGAGGGACTGACGCGGTACAGCCTCGTAGGCTGTTAAATTCGATTTAAACCATTAATGTGGTATTGTCCATGTAATGACCGTGCGGCACGGCCTTCCCTTTCATAGCTTCACCTCTCCGCTCTGCTGACTGCTTCTTTTCCAGAAATTGCAGCCGCCGCTGAGTTAACACGGCATCCAAAATCTGCTGAATACACCCTCCATCTTCCCACTCTTCTCCTGACTGGGGAGAATTCAGGAATTCGATACGCATGATAGGGATACAATGTTTGTTGATTCATTAAGATTTATGATAGAAGAAAATACGGCGAGTAAGAATCGCGTTGACATCAGGGGTAAAGTCACGTACGAATGATCTATCGTATAATTTTACAAAGATATATTCTGAATAAGAATTTTATAGTTTTAATAAGAATTATGTATTTACTGTTTCGTATATGATAGAAATTAATGTAAAATTAGATGGCGCAAATAAATCATTGACAAGTCTGAGAGACATATCAGGCAATAAAGGATTATTAAAGACCGTTTTTAGGCGAAAATTACTTACGAATTTCGTAATACTTCTTTAATAATACGATGTCAGCCTCGTTTCACATGAATGACCCGACCCAGCCCTTTAATCCCGATGTAAAAACGATAACACACAAGCACACGAGTTTCGTAGAATTGCACTCGATCTCTATGTTTGCCGTAGCGATTGTAGCCCAAACATTATTTCTTCCTTCCTTGCCTAAGCGTGTTCTAATCATCGATCATACCAGCGTAAACTTTAAAAAACGGCACGACGATTCAATGGAAACGATAGTCACCTCTAATCGACCATTTATCATCCTCGAAGTGAAACAGCTCCATTTCATTCATTCATTCATATTTCAAATTAACATTTTTAATGTTAATACGGAGACAATTAGAAGCAAAGTTCTTAGAATTACGTGCTCGTGTAATGGAAAATCACTATCGTATAAAAAGTATTTGCTAATTTTCATTTTAAATAAGTTGATGAAATAAACTTGAAAACGTAATTTTGATAAATATACGTATCTGTGCATTATATACATACAATCATATGCATAAACCAATAGTATAACATATCGATATACCTAATTAATTAAATTAATGATAGCAGTATGAAATATATCTCTTAATGTATCGGTAATGTAATTGGAAAATTACATTATATTACTGTATCAAATAAAATGTATGTTTCATTAATAACTATATCTGTACGAATCATTTCGACGAAAAGTTACCAAATTCGTGATAAAACAAACAAGATGCTTTTGTACTGAAGTGAAGACATCTCTATATTTCAATCTGTCTTGAACATAGAGATACAGTTTCTTTAATACAATATAAAAGTATATTGATAAAATCTAATTAATGGCAAAGAAAGAAATATACGAATATAATTAATATAAGGATAATTTAATAATAAAAACATTTACAACTTGAGCATATGTTCTTTCTTCAATTATGATATATCACGTTTCGCAAATCACATATTCTGCTCATCAACGTGCAGATATTAACTGTGGATATGGCACAGGTTAAATGCTTTCATACGTGATGCATAAATAATGGCCAGAGCGATTAATAACACAACCGTTAACTCTATGATCCTGGTTAATAAGAGATAAACGTCGATGGAACGATAATACGAGTCGAATTTACTCGACGCATGCCTCTTTGATTAATTCCCGCTGTTCGCGTCTCGTCGAAACAATATTTGTACAATATGGCTATAATGCTTAAGCATCTTTTCATGGATAAACTATAACAAATAAACAATGACATACTTTTAAAAATTGGGACTATCAATTTGTAAGATTAAAAATCTTATGGAAAGATATTAGAAACGAGGCATAATACGAAAAGAAATTATTTCTTATAATAGAATAATAATCAAAGATAAATATTGTTCAATAATGGCTTTGTTTTGCAAAAAATAAAATTTTCAAATAACCTTGGGTGCGTGATCGTTTAGTAAAAATGCCATTCGTAAAAGCACGACTCAGAGAAACATCACAAATCATTTTTTCACGAGGAATCATCCCCGGCTCGATTGTGTCGTAGATTTATACCCACCTTACTCCTATTATACATTTATAAACCATCCCAAAAAATCTGCATTCAAATATTTTCCGACAAAATAAATCAAACGACGCAATATCTACCAATTATCTTTTCGCGTATATCCCTAAGACTCGGTTAATTATAAATCTCCCTTCATATTCTTTTTCATTTTCCTTTTAATTATACATATATATATATATTTGACAATACCTACGCTAATGTCAGGAGATAAAGTTGCCAAACGTTGTCCCTTGACATAGAGGACAACACAGAATTCATTAGTCACAAGCACCGTAACGTGTGACGCGTTGGTTTATGATGTCGCGAATAAATCGTCTACGTTGAGTGGGGTTGGACAGCGAGGTCATTCTTAACTGTACGTGACCGCTTTCCAAGATGCTCGGTTATCCTGTTGTAAAGAGCCACGTAAGAACGATCGCAAGGAGACTGTCCGTCGTATATTTTCGTCCACCACGCTATCTGCGTCGGCGTCCATTGAAAATTCATCGTTTTATCGCGGCGAACACTTTATCGGCACCCCGTTTATCGTCATCCACCGACATCCTTGCGCGAAGGTGCAAAAAAAAAAAAAAAAAATAAAACGCGTCAGTCAGGTCTGATGTCAAGTTTTTGACGAAGACTAGATAAGCCATTGCGTCGGTTTAAACGTAAGGAAAGTTGTATCAGAGTTGGATGGAATTATTCTAGCGAGCCCGGTCGAGGATTAATTTTTGATCGATGGTAGAAACGCATCGAAAGTTTAAGTAAATTTTTTGCAACGCTTAAAGAGATAATTTTTGTAGCGATAAATTAGGTTCATAACGTAGCCAGGCGATGCTCGTTTATTCAACGCGATGTTTGAATTTAATTTTCTCGAAAATGAATCCTTAGAAAAAACAAACTTGTTTCAGATTATTGCTCCGTGTTCTTTTTTTATCCTCTGTAATAAAAATTATGAAATTATAATAGTTAATCGTTACGTACCTCGAAATTTTCTCGATTCTATCTTGATTCTTTAAGTCCTCTGCTATTTCTGTGGAAAATAATTCAATAACTCCGAAGAGGTGGAAGACGACAGAAAGAAAGGTTCGAACGTATGGTTGGAAATTGGAAAAGCTAATTTAATTCTCGTTTGTTTAAATTCTATCTTAAAAGCTCGTATAAGCTTCGGGTAAAAAGTATGAAAAATCTATCAAACTGTGGCAGTTACGCGACAACATATCGAATATCAGATATTTGTCACTACGGTTCCTATCTATGTATAATACGATTTTTTATCTAACGGCTGTAACAATAGCTACCATTAGTCGACTGTGTCAAAATTATAAACCAAACCAAAATCGCTAAATAAAGTGTTTTATTTTTAAATACGCCTTTTATTTGGTATAAATAGGATGGTATCTCTGTTTTTAGAAAAACGGAAATATACGTATGTATATTTTATGATTGACGTAACTGTATCAGTTCCACAGAAATTAACGAAATTCGTTTCCATGTAGCACAACATGTAAAATGATTTATAACATGGCCGTAATTATAAATACTTTTGCGTGCCACTTTGAATATCAAAATCGGATATCCATATAAAAATGTAAAATTTTCTAACTAATAGCGCTACCTAAAAGAAAGAGAAAGAGTAAATCTAAGATGAAAGCTAAACATTCTTCCATTATATCATCTCGGCATCCTACAGCCCCATCTGCATTCCTTCTTTACTTTACTGTTTCCGCAGTCCGTGCCAGAGCCAAGGGGTTCACATATTGGCCAACCTTTCCCCGACTAACGTTATCTCATTCGGTATGCAACGTATCAGGTGGTGGATAAAGAAAACGACGATGATATCCAGGGTAGGAAACGGTGTGGAGTCAGCCGCAGCTATTCGGTAGCGCGGTTAGCCTAAATATTAACGAAGCTCCTCGGAAATGGCAATCAGGTGGTACGCGGGTCGGCACGTGCAGGTCCGTGTGGACCTTTCTGCCAAGCGCGTTCGCATGATACGGACATATACAGGCGAGGTTAAAGCATGCGAGCGAGCATGAATGCGAGTGCAGGCGGGTAGAGAGCAGAGGCACGTGGTGTGGCACGGATGCACGCAGCGTGCACGCGTGACACACACGGTGCACCGGCGTTCGGTGTCACGCGTGCGTAATGAATCCGGTAGATGCGCCGGATGCGTTCGAGATCGTATCGTGAGGATCGAACACACGTGTGTGAGCATGTATACGATACGATCCGGGATCCTCAGTTTGCCGGCTGCTTCCTCTTCGGCCACGCCCTCTTGCGGCCCATTGTGACCCGTTGAAAACGACGCATTTCGTAATTGCGCAGCCAGTTTATGCGCGCCAAGAGGAGAACGTGTCGACACGAGAGTGCCGTTGCAACGTGTACAATTGCGCGTACATGCGTGATGCAGGTGGATAAACAGGTAGCTAACTGAGAAATCCAAGAAAAGAGAGATCCGCTTTGAACCGAGGTTCCATTACCTATGGAACAGGCTACACTGAATAATTACCCCCATATCATTGATGATATTTCATTCCTCTTTCTCCTGTTCGCCCGCTCTTCCCTCACGTCAACAGTTGTATAGACTTCTCATATGCGTATTTGATTAGATCGAACCGGGCTGCAGCATCTCACCACCTATCGTCCTGTGATATAACCTATTTGTTAATATAACTCAACTAATGCACTGCTATCAAGCCGATTCGACGAACCCGTTTGTGATCGGGGATTGACGAAGGATTTACAGGCTGGGTGTGATTCTACTCTGAAGTGTTCGCATTAGCTTCATCAAATGAAAGAGAGAGAGAGAGAGAGAGAGAGAGAAAGAGAGAGAGAGAGAGAGAGTCACTGAATCTCCATACAATTTGATTTAAATAGTGTCCAATTCTTTGAAGAATCAACCTTTTTGTGTTTGCACATGGCTGAAGGGAAAATTTGTGGCATCCATTTGCAACACCACGTGCGTTTAGAAAAGAAAATGTTATTTCGTAATACTTATTTCTTAAATTCATATCGAGAACATTCTCCCGTATTCCCCTTGTCTTACATATCTTCCCGTCTAGATAATCTCCAATCATTTTGGAATCTGTCTGAACTTCCTTATCTTTAAACACGTATCTTGCATGTACTACCCCTTCCAATGACCTCTTACTTTCCATCATTCCGGCCAGATATTTCTGTAAAAATACAGGTTCCTTTGTATCAATCTCATCCACCGTGTCCACGATTTTTCCTCTTCGTCCCGAAACGGTCGGCATACATCGCCTTTCGAGACATCTCGATGCGCTCGTAGGTAGATAGATGGAAAGGCAGGCTTTCCGCGTCTCTGCGTGTTCTGTCATATCCTATTAAGCCGAGAAAGCAATCCTGGGTGAGCGGAATGCATCACAGATCACCGGGGCATGTATCGAGCCGTAGGGCCGAGTAGCGTTTCGCAGAGCGGCCCGGAACCATTTTGTCCAATAACTGGAGGTGCATTAATGCAGCCTAGTGAGAAGATAACGGCCGGTACATCGGCACGCCGTTATCGATCCGATCGGCCAATGCGAGAAGTTAATAGCGAACACGGGAGAGAGCCTACACGGTCCCTCTGTCAGTAGACCCAACGGTGCCGTATTTTAAAGGGAGGTGGATACGGGTAGAGGACGAACTGGTGGCCAGGGGGCATCTAGGCGAACGGTTGCTGGAGAATGTTAATCGCGTGTTGGAGAACACTGTGGACACGTTATACTGTGCCGCGCTTCACGATCTACGGATCGCAATGGTGCAGAACACAGCCGTGTTGCGATCCCTATCTTCCCGTGAGGATCGCGTACGCGTCCTATCGCCGCGTTATCGGTACAATTATCCTGCGGGACGGCCACTGTGCTGCAACCATTGCTTTCCACCGTTCTTTGCCCAGGGGAAGTAGGATTATTGGCGCGATGAGAGGTAGCTGAGAATTAGCAAGGAAATTTCTTTGAAACTATTTTACCATGTTGTTTGCAGTTGATAACGAAAATAATTTCGAATAAAATGGCTGTCACATTTAATTAAGTGGGAATTGTACCTTTTTGTGGTAAAAATAAGATTTATCATCGCCCCATTTACCATATCATGAAAACAATAACAATACTTTGATAATCAGACAACTGATTCCCATAACAAATCGCTCTATCAAAAAATTCCTTGAAAAGTTAGGATAGATCCGCTTTAAAATTTGCAGTGCCCTCTCTCTAAAAGGAAGCGAACAACGCCGCCTAATGAATAATGTTATTTGTTTACAAAGAACGGAAGAAACTTGCAGTCACGCAAATGTAATTGCATGGATAGTGGTGGCTGCAGTAGTGGTAGTAATTTTTTTTTCTATTTCAATGGTTAGTGGTCTACAAATGCCCAACGAACGGAAGGTCGTTCCACTTTTGGAGCGAATACTCTTGCTTCTACCCTCTTTTTTCCGAGCCCCACGTCCAGCCACGAAAATTAATGTTTGCGCTGGCCGGCCAATTTGAATCGGGACGGTACAGCGACCGAAAAAACGCCATGACTGTCGATGACCCGAGCGTAATTTTCAATTTCGAATGTTACGAAATCGAGGACGATTCAGATTTAATCGGAGACAGCCGTAGCGAGCAATTTATAACTACATTCCTTTACTATCGCCAACAGTGGTCTGTTTGTGAGAACCGGTACAACGTGTTAATGGTAGAAAATATTCTACACCGGTTAATCGAAGAATAATTGGTTTATATTCCAATTGACGACTCGTTTGCTGAACGAAAAGGGCAGGAAAAACGTTGATACGAATATTCGTATGATTATTGTAATCGTGTTTTAAACGAATTTACTTTAACAAGTAGCTTTTCTATCGTTGCGAATATAAAACGATCATAGGTTTGTGAGTTAAGTTTTATAAAAATTATATTACACTTTCCATAACTAATTATTTCATCTGCATATAATCTTTTGATCATACTATACAGTATAATCTTCATAAAACAAAATCTGTGCGAAAAGAAATAACGAACATACGAACAACGAATACTCGATTTGCTCGCAAGCCCCGCAATTAGTTATACACGCCATATCCACATATTTTCAATGGTTAGGACAATTTAATTGGTGAGCTACAATCAAACTGGCCACAAATCAGCCTCATAAACGACATCGTGATGCAAGAACTTACATTATTTGTCGGTTCGCTATCCGCGACCAGTGTGGACGAGATAAACCAGCATCGAATGTCCAACAGATTGTAACAAACGCGGCGCGAATACGCGCATCAAGGCCTATAAACGACGTTGCATTATCCTGGAAAATTTTCGGTGAAAGCGGAACGCCGTACCGCGTTGGCACGGTGAAATAGGAGCGGGAGGCCAGATACACAGGGAACTGGTTCGAAAGCTTGTAACGATCCACGCGGAATCCGAATCTCTCGGTCGCGTTATCCGCATTCGAACAAAACGCCACACTTCGCGGCCGGACAATTCAAGAATGCAAATCGATAATCGAATGAAAAGCGCAACACGCTGTGCTATCGAGTCCACGTCGATTTTCCGGCTACAACGGCGCACGTTGGACAAAGGACCACTAATATTCTCGAGGGCACGATGAAATGCACGCACGGAGACGCGATCGAATAATGAAAGATTCACGAGCGACCGCTCGAAACACCCGACGATTAAATGTATCAACGCTGCCAACCGCTGCGCGTGAAATCACGCAACGTAGAAATGTCCTGAAAATTATGCACGCTGCACCCTCCACTGCGAATTGACTATTGTCTGGAAGTGAGCTTTGTGTACATGTAGGTAACGCTGTTAGTAGCGAGTTGTTTAAAAAATTCATTTTTATCGCTCGATCCGACTGCTTTTCTGGTGAAACCAGTTCGACGGGTTTAGATTTTTTATGAAGGTTGAAACTTTTGTGCGAATTTTATTGAAACAACCACAAGAGAGGTTTATCGTTATTGTGGAAAAACTCTGTTGATTTTCAAGTTAAAGAGAGAAAAATGAGATTAAGGTTTAACGAAATAAGGAGTAACGAAATTTTGCTTTTCCGAATTCCGGCTTTATAGACGTGGTTATTCATATTTATGTTTTGTATCTATCAAAGAAATTATCTTGGACGGAGTCAAAATAGAAAATTCAAAAATACAAATGTTTTTTTTATTTTTTTTTTAAATTTAAAAACCTTTAAAACTCTTCTTATTTTTAGGAACCATATCATCATGATAACCTAAATTTCAAAACTATTTTTGTGCGAGATAATTTTAACAATAAATGCATCATACAGAGAACGACAATACTATAAAATCAAATCATATCGATATAAACGAAATAAGGCCAAACTTTATATACAGATGATATCATGAAAAAATCTGTCAAAGTTATAATTTGACGTGGACTAATTACGATAAATTATACAAGCCATCGATCGTCATCTTCCGACAGGAATAGAAAGATCGATGGATTGCGAGGCGCGGCATAATTCGCAATTAATCGGCGCGCGTCGGCGAATTGATCGTAAAATATCGGCCGCCATTCGTTCGCCGATAGAGTGATTTACGAACCGAGAAATCGCGCAAAAAGGAAAAACGAGGATCGTGCATTATGCCGTGCGGCGAAACCAGTTCAGCACACGACGTCGTACCTATATACGCGCGAATACATGCACATAGCGCGGCGAAAATTCGTCGACAAATTCGTTCCCTTCCCCTCTGTTTTTTCGTTACGCGCCGCCTCGGTATTTATTGTTTTAATTTACCGTGACTGTGTTTAATTATGGAGAGTTCATTTTGACCGGCGCGGCGTCAGCGTGCGGCCAGACCGCTTAAGCAGACGTTTTTGTGTTTATGCTTCACAGAGGTGAAACGTTGTTCCGCGAATCGTTTATGGATACGAACAATGCTCTCACTACGACGTTGTAACTACGCTTTCGAAGGACCGTTCCGCTGGTGTATTACGTTATTTTTTATCGCGCAGCCACGCAATCGTGTACGCTACCAAAGTGGACCGCAAATACTCGGTTTATCTTTGGTCGATCTTTTACCGTTGGAAAGTTAATCTGACCTTCGATCCCCTAGCTACGTTTGGATACATCGACCGCGATTTCAATTATCAGATCTCAATTTCGTACTTAAACTTCGTGATTATTATAATTATTTCGTGATTAATACTCCACCGATTGCGTTCAACACACTGATCAGCTTCAGTGAACAGATCCTGAAACAGAAGTTCGTAGAAATTAAGAACGCGCATTCTATTTTAGACGAAAATACAGACATCAGCTCTGCTGTGCGCACCTCTGTTCCTTTCTTTTTGTTTCGCGCTCGTCAGTGACCAGCATCTAAAATCGGCGAGGGATGTTCATTAGCGACAAGTCGTGACAACGTGCCAAGGAATTGTCGGTCTTTGTTCTGTGTACGGATTTCCCTAGTGCGCACCAGTGGTTTATCATCGTCACCAAGAGAAGCAAAAGAAGGACAAGAGAATTCCAAGAGGGAATCGAAAGCGAAGAGATGTCAGAGGAGACTCGAGCACAGCTGTGTACGCTCTAAAAATATGCGACGAACAATATCGAGTTGTCGCGAACTCCAATGCCGGGGATATTCGCTTCGATAAAGCACGACAAATGAAACGCAATACGATTTTATGAGGTGTATATCTCGAAATAGGATCGCCTAGAATGCGCTAGGAAAGTACGATCAGGCTTGGAAGTGAATTTTTGACAGTGAAACTATTGGCAGCATATTTTGCTATCTCGGAGGTATACCAGACTAACTCAAGTATTCGACGAATATTGGCCAAGTACTATCCTTCTTTTTATATCAAGCAAAAGAGATGAAATTGCACACGTGAAAATTTTGAACGGTACGAAACAAGACCAAATACGTTGAAAAAATTATTTAATCCTTGTATAAATGGTAACGATAATAATTATTGCTTACTTAACGGCTAGTTAACAGACACTGTTTAATATTTTTGACCAATAATTGTCTGAGAATCCACTGAAAATAGAAAACGCGCAAAGTCGAATCAAACATGTATAATCACTTTTACGGAGTCAAAGAGGAATTTGAATTATTTATTACAGCTTGCGTATACGTATCGACAGAATAGCCAGAAAAGAGGCATAATTAAGTGAAATGAAACGAACTCGACAGAATGAAATTGAAGAAAAACAACTCGTCAGCTCTTTAAAGTAGTCATTTAGACGGGAATCCTGGCCGAAAAGAACGGACAAAAGCCTCATTTAGATGTAAATTCCAAGCGAAGTACCTAACGTCGCCGTCATTAACCAACCTACGAATCGAACGTTAACCGCGAAGAAGATTTTTCATTCCGACCAACGAATTTCGGTAAAAACTTCGTTTGCGATCACGACCTCGAGTTTCTGTGTCAACACTCTCGAAGAAAGAACGAGCGTAGATGGTAAGGATGGTACCGAGAACAGGAATGGGGGAGATGAAACAGATACAAGAAAAAGCGGAGTAAGAAGGAAAAGAGAAGGAGTGGAAGATTCAGGAGAAACAGACAGAAGACGCATATAGCGCAACGTAACGGCAAAGGGAAAGGAAGGGGACGGAAGGGACGGGACCAAAATAGCGTTGGACATTTCGTTAAGTTGCCTCTCTGCAGCTAACCGAGTCGCGAAATAAAGGGAGCCACGACGGAGGAGAAGAGCGGCGTTTATCCATCGTGTTCCTTGCTTTGCTCTACCTCGAAAAGCGTTTCAATTACAAAATCCTGCGAAATCACCCGGCGACTCTCGCCAGCTGCTCGCCCACCCGTTATATTTGTTGTACCTCGCTCTAGCCTCTATTCTGCGCTCTCTTTCGCCCTCTTTCATTCTCTTCTCTCCTTCCATCCACCGTTCCCCTTTCACCTCTGCTCTTTCACCGCTAGCACACACAGTTGGCTGGACGTGGTAACCTCTGCTGCTCGAAACGGAGATGAGAGACAAAGAGGGAGAGCGAAGCAAAAAAGACACGTCCATTGTTTGAACAAACCAGAGTAAACACCAGTTGTTCGACAAAATCGAACTGCCAAGGTCCGCGAATCGCAGACAGATACTCCGATATTCATGTCGCGCTTTCCATTCCCCATCTCGCTAACCTCTCGCCGATAATTAACCTTTCGCCCTTGGGATTTGGACCCAGCCCACTGGAAATCCACGAAGAACACCCCGGAATGTTGGACTTCGTATCCTCTTCCGATTCGGATTCATTAACTCTTCGCCGATGGAATGTTTCATTCATGGTTTTTTTTTTTTTTTTTTTGAATGACGATCGTAACAAGTAAAATCATCTTCTCCTTTCTGTTTTCGTTATGTCAAGAAATATTTCTGTACTCTCACAAAGCTATAAGATACTTTACGCATGAAACTTTGAATCTTTTTTTTTTGGATAGAGGAAGCTTGTTATCGTTAGAACTTACTTTCGTATTTTTATATGTTAAGTATGCATGCTTGTAGGTTGAATAAGAAATAAGAAGTAGGATGAAATGATGAATGGAGATTAAGAATTTTCGAAGAACAGGAACATTAGTATCTCCTTAAGCAGATTATTTTAATCGTCGTGTTTTATTTAATTAATTAAACGCATCGACATTTATTTAAATCTTATTACGCTGAAACGACGATACAAAGAAATCTCTGAAAAGCTATTACAAATAAAACAATGCGTTAATAAAAACGATAAAATACGATAAAATAAAGAGAACGAGGAAAGGCAATTTTGCGAAAAGGCGTTGAACACATCAATTTCCCTGGTGTAATTGTATTAAACGCTTAATCTTAACGAATCATCGTGACTTACATGGTGGACGTTTCCGGATCTTCTAGATGAAAGCGGAGCTGTTATGAAGCTAGCCGAATAAAGGGCTGCGATATTGTTCTATTGTACGTTTAAATTGCAAGTTCTGGTTTAAGCCCGTAAAGAATGATACCTCGCTCTCTCCGTAATTTTGGTGAGAAAGTTAGGCGAAACATCCGGTATATTATAAGATTCGTTATTTCCTTGCCATTAAGCACGAGTAATTCTAATTGTACGAAACGCTCTGCTATCAGACTACGTTTAAATCTGGAAATGGGAGAACGAAACGTTCTCGACTAACAATAAGATGAAAGATCGTTAACGTCCAGGACGAATTGATATTTCGTACGAATCTTCTAAAAATAAGCAAAACGTACGAGAGAACGTGTAAGGTTGTGATTGGTGGCTGTTAGAGATGGTGTGGGGCATCCTGACGCGAGGTCGGATAACAATGGCCACATCCGTGTATGCGTTTCCGGTCGATGGCCACCTTCCGGTTGTGAATTACGCGGGTGAATAAATAGAGTGGGGATCGTGGCTATTTCAGCCGAGGAGAATATTACAACTGCGAGTGCAGGACTTCATATAGACCGACTAATGAAATTGAAATGAACGGTAAAGGAAGGATTACGTTCGTCCGCGGTGACGAACGACCTGTGACTGTGCACTTGGTTATACGGTCGCGTTCGAGCGCATATAGTTGCTTTAGATGCAACATTAACAAACATTTTTTTAAATAATTCCTTTCCATTAATATTAATAATGTATTCCAGTGAGTTCCGAAGACATATGAATTTTAAGACCAAATTTAAGATAATGTCATAGTGTTATATAACAAGACGTTTAGTAAATTTATTAAATAGCTTTCTGTAACGTGATAAAATAAAAAGTTACTTTTTCTCTTGTTCATTATTCTTGTCATTTTTATATTCTTTTTTCCTGTGATAATTAATGTGAAAAGTAAATATGCAAGTAAAGAACAAAAGAGACATTTAAATATGTTATGGAATAGAATGGATTTTAGTGGTACGATCTTTGTTGCAACATTTTTAAATTCTCCTGAAATAAGTGAATTCTTATCGACCTCGGTAATTGATTACCGTTCCTCACGGGATGTTGTATAGAAGTAGCTCAGATGGGTAGTTCCGATCTGCAAGGAAATCTAGATTAATCCCAGCTATAAAATTTCAAATTTAATAAAATATTAAAACGTAGTAAAAGCATGTACCTTCACGCGTTCTAAATTATTTCTTCAATATATATTAAATTAATGAATTCGAAAGTATCGTGAAACGCTAAAATATTATTCTCGTGTGTATGCTCTTTCTTCCTTCCTTGTTTGTGTTTGCTCTTTCCTTGTTTGAAGATTAAGAACGAATGACAACGACTTATCGTTTTTATTATAAAGCGAAGACCAGTGTCATAAAACAAAGAAGAAAAAGACAAAATCAGAGCCACTTTTGAAACGCTAGGTTTAACGCTGACGTTCAAACGATGATACTAGTGATATGCTAAACGACGTTGCACGAATGCAACCGTGGTCCGTAAATATTCCATACGAAGAGCAGCTGCTGGTGCAGGACTACACTACCTTAGGGAGAACTTATAAAGGTGCCGCCGCGGAAGGAGGCCGATATACTGTTGAATTAATTTCCATAGTGAAGTACTCGGATTAATTAGAAGTCGTCGCCGTCCGCCAACGTGGACAAGCATGGATAATTATTCTAATGAGCCCGCCGCTGTTTGTATTTACCGTGTCGATGGCGCATTCAAAGGATCGCCACAACCACAAGCCTCTATGTATGCTTGGAAAATGCGCTCAACCCTAGCGGCGACCTATCATGTGTGTACACACATTTGTTGAAACATCGACGATAATTCCGTTCGAAAAAATGAGTATCGATCAAGGAAAATAATTCAAACAATTTTTTTAATTGTTCATATCAAAATCGGTTTTCTTGAAATTTTTATTTTCGTTTTGCTTTTTGTTACCAGGTTTTATTCACGAAGTGTTTGTTACAATAATTTAAAGAAAAGATTGCGAATGAATTTTCGTTTTACTAAAGTCATGTGTTGAAATGGGGAACGATTGAATTACGATGTTTATGAATATTCGCAATTCGAACAAACGTTTCATCGCTTACCATTAGTACTGATAGAAACTATGTTTAAATGAAATTGAAATGTAAAAGTGCAAAAGTCTGGGAAATAGACAATAACTTCTTCTCGCTTCTTTTCAGAAATATCTTTCGTTATTCATAGCCAATGAACCGTAACGGCAACACGCGGTGTCGACAAGATCAGCATATCCGACTTCGAACTAGGACACAAAACGATGATGCAAAGTCCGTGGCTTGTTTCCGACTACATTTGGCTTACCTACAGAGGATTAGCTTCGGTCAGGGAAACCCTTGTTCGTGGTTTCTCTGCATCCCCATCTCGACTACATTCCGCCACAGAGTCTCGAGGAAGCATGATCGAATCGATCCTGTGCTTCTGCTGTCCTTCGTTCCCATAAATATGCATTTTATTTCCTGTGTTTTTAATATTTAGTTTGATTTGACGACATACTACAGAATAACGATCTTTTTAATACATTTTGTAGGAAAGCAACATTTAATGATATTACAAATGTAAATAAGGTTCAAGATAGATTTTTTGTATTGTTATCGGACATTATATAGAGAGCTGATCTCTGTTATATGGAAGTTTTTCTTCGCGTTGGAATGTTAAAGGGAAAACTTCAATTGATTTAGTTAGGAAACGAATCTCAAGAGGATGAAGAGAAGGTGGGTTTATTTCGCAGCTAGCTCGAAGTTAAGGAAATAGACTTCGGGATAAAGTTAGCTGTAAGATTTTTTACAATATATCAAAAATTCCGTTTCCGTTAAAATGCATGTAAACATGTATTTTAAATCTAATCTTTGCTTGTATGGACATTAAATACATTTCCTTCAGTTAATTAAATTTTCTCCGCGTGAATTATTCGAATGTTATTAACAAGTGACAACAACGAAAATGAATGGATACGAACTCGGTGAGAAAAGTATATGTATCTGAATATACGTAATTTGAAATAATATACACCGTGGAAAATGCTTACCGTGCGTGGCGTAATTAACCGAGATTCTTAACCACGACATCGACGACAATAATTCCAGTTACCTGTTACGCCTTTACGCGAGTTTAACATGCTCTCAGACTAATTAGTTTCACGGTCGCATAGCAAGCATGGTCTTTGTCTTCGTTAATTATGCAACCTCGATAATATTACAAAAGCTTGCACCTTGTACGTGACAAATCATCAAAGCTGTCCAACTTAACAATAAACGAAGAAAGAAGATGTAAAATGGGAAGCTTGTTTTTTATTTAAGCTCTGCTAATTACATATCGTTCGTGAAACGAATTCTAGTCGTCGCTGTCGTATCCAAAGTTGAATAATTGATTCACAAATGGCAATTTTTCGACCAAAATTTTTGCGACCCTTTAATTCCGCTGTCGCGTGTACAAATTATCAATCGCAAGCTCGGTTAAGACTTTTCAAGAGTCTACTGCCACTGCCTACGATCGTTTTAAAAGCAATATCAGAAATCATTGTGAAGCAAAGCACCGATTGGAAAGCAGACGCAGCAAACTACCGAATTTCGATTACCGCGTAACCGAGGTGAATTCGATTTGCGAACAACCAAGGAGTCGCCGTCTCGCGTGGCTTTCAGCCTCCAACAATTTACACGCATTTCTTCCTTCTGTATGGACGGTGAGCACAGACGGTGACTGCATCGGTACATATCCACCTCCCGTTAAACCGAAGAGAAATAGGGTGGTTCGAGGGTGCAAACAGGGGGACGAGGAAAGAAGAGGACGGACTTTAATTCGCATTTTCGGATTTCCAATATCGTAAAGCGGTGAAGGAAGACGCGACACCGGGTAATGCCTGACGTTCGATAAGGGTGAATCCTCCAGCGAAGGAAGAGACCGGGCCAGGAGGAGGATGTGAAGGACCAAACTCGAAAGGCGTTATTTCGTGACTGCTGCTTGGTCTCCCCGAGTATTATCATATTTATAAGTTAGCCTGACTCCTCGGGAATACGAAAAAAAGAAAAAAAAAAAAAAGGGAAACACGTCACGGACCCGATGAGAGGATAGGATCTATGTAAAGTGTCCAACTTTGTGAGATCGAGTAGTTTTGCATCTATGCGTTTATGTTATTGCCACTTGGAGATTCTAGCTTATAGGAGAAATATGTATTAATTCCCTTATTATTTTTCGGTACCATTCTTCTAGAGAAAAAGTTTGGATCTTTTATGCGTATTTAGGATATAATTTTGCTATACACCTATTATCTCTTCTTTAAATATGGATATTTTAGTACAATCAATGTTGTGGGTTAAATTGATTTTGCAGATAATTTTAAGTACATCTTAATGTTTATCGAGTTCATTAAGAGGATTCTGTATTTTTATTGAAACTGCAGATCATACAGATAAAATTCAACTTGTATAATTATTAATAACAACCTTGAAAAAATTCGAAACAAACCTTGTTTGATTTTACGAAATAAAACAGGAATTTTATGTGTGTTGATAAGTTACAGAAGTATTCGAATTCATTAATACTATAAAAGGAATTATGATATTATATAAGAGAAAGTTGTAAAAACATAGCAAATAGAAAGATAAAGACATTAAATATTGTAGTTAAAATAATCTTTAAACAAAAATTCAGTGGTGTTTTTTATCGCTTAACCATTTTATTAAAAATAAAAACTAACTTTGTTCCAATTTAACGACACGCGACAGATTTCTAAACGATCGTCATTAAGGAAAGTTCTTTTGCCATAAAAGAGGGGTAAGGGGCAAGATAAACACGCTACCATCGAGGGTGGCCTTGTATGTTAAGGGTGAGTGTTTCAATGAGAAGGGATAGATCCCTTCTAACTATATCTATAAGATTCGTGACGCGAATATCTGTACGCCCCTAGCGGAAGATTAATCAAAAGATAATTTTTGTTAATACTGGAAGACTCTGGCACCACGTGTGAATTATGTTCCTGGATTGTTTAATCCCATAGCCAAAAAAAAAAAAAAAAAAAAAAGAAATATGAATCGGAGCTTATTTTCGAATAAAAAAAGTGCTCAATTTCGAAGGAAAGAAAACGTGCTACGCGACTGTGTTATGGCAGCGATTCGGAGGATGTTTTACGACACGGCTCGTAAAAAAGAAAGTTTTCATCGCTTGCAAATTGAAAGAAGAATGACTGAAACGATTGAACCGCGACGAGAATTAATTTTTTTAGAGTTTGAGAAAAATTATGTCATAAAACGATAATGAACCTTGACACCGAAATTTCATAAGGCTATTCACAAAGCTAATTAATTGTGCTTTATCTAGAACGAGGCACTTGAGTTTTTTCGATTATAGCGAAAGATTTTATATTTCCTTCTTCTACATCCAACATCTGTTTTATTTTATATGCATATGTACTTCTGTTAAAACCAAATTTCACGTACACGTTATCTAAATTCATGACATAACAAAAGCTTCCGTCCCTCGTCTAATCATGACTGAAATTCAACACGTAGCTCGTTGTTCTCCTGTTCCGCTGGAAGACCAAAGAATCGTCGAATTTTGTGATTTTCACTCGTGGCACGAAGTCCAACGTCCGCCAGACTCGTAACGAGAGGGCAATCTCTTTCAAGTAGAAGACCATCGAACTGTCCGTCGCCGAAAAGATCTCGCGCCGTAAAAAGAGGGGGATGGGAGCAACGGTCTCTAACTTTCTAACCGAATTGTTAACTCGGCAGCAAGCAGCATCGTACTGACAGACAGAAGCAAACTTATCGGTTAACTCGACGGCAAGAGAGAAAGAAAAAGGAGAAAAGCCAATGGGAGAAGGGAACCGAGGGAACGGAAGCAAAAGATAAGGGAGAGTAAAAGAAAAAGAGTAGAGCAGAAAGAAAGAAAAAAAGGTGGAGGAAGCACGACGAGAAGTCTGATTTAGTAAACACGATTTGAATATCTGATTGCAGCCATGTACCTTTAAAGCTTGTATCTGTCTCTACGGTATTCCGCGGCTACTTGGTGTAACTTGCCTTAATCCCAAGCTTTTCCCTGCTTTTTCTCGTTCGTTCGTTCAATCTTTCGCTGGTCTGTTTTCGATCGTCCGATCGACTCTTTCTATCGTGAAAAATGCGTGGAACAAGAAAAGGCGGTATGTTCAATGGTTCGTATACCGTGCTTGGGAACTCGAAATTATTTAAATTTTATAACGCAATAGCGAAGTTTATAATCCTGCCTTGTGCCGTACTCGTATTTCCATAAGAATTTAATAACACCGCAACGCAACGCCAATTAATATACTTTTTTGCCCTCTTAGAAACGGCTATTGCAGCGAGGCGGCAACCTTCAAAGGAAAGTCTCGTTCCATGGTCTTTCTCCTTCTGTTTTCCATCATCAACGCCGCCAGTTTTCCACTACCTTTGCCCGAAAACCCCGTTCCAACTGTTACGACGTAATAAGAATTATATCCTCTGGCCGGTATAATATCTCGCGATCTGTACTTCGACTTTCACGGATTGGAAGAAACGTTAGATTGTGTCGACTGGCTCAGCGTCGCCACAGAGGAACGACAACGACAACGACGACGAGGACGACGACGACGAAGACGGCGACGGAATTCGAGACAAAAGAGGCGGACTGGAGATGGCGTGTAATTAATAAATCCACCGGCATCAATGGTTTTCTTGTAAGCGGCTTTCGAGACGCGAATTATAAACGTCACGCCCCGTTCTTGTAATTGCTTTAACCGTGTGCCCTTTGTCTCGATAAATTTCATTTCGCCGTCCTAATGTTTGTCAACCGTTATACTTTACCTCCGTCGCGCCGTCGTTACTGCTACCGCTACTTTTTGTTTCATCATGATCCCTCGTAATTTAATTCCCGCTACGTAGTAGCTTTTCATAAATTAAAAACGTACCGCCGACGGTTTCCAATTGGTCGAAAAAATTAATCCCCACTTTTGTCGATAGGTACTTTTGGATGAAAAAATATCGTTCCTCGATCGCGTCGCCATAAATGGTGCGACTTTCTCGAATAAATTTCAAAATTATAATCAGTCGAATTTTGCTCATATTTCTCGGTTTTTTAATTAGGAGCAAAGATACGCAACCTGTTTCCCTTAATTTCTCTCTACACACCAACTCGATCTTTAAAATATTAAAAGTTTGCTGTAAAATAACAAAATTTTGGGCGAGAAACAAATAACGTGTTTAATGTTTACGCTTTCGGCAACACCCTCGAAGCTCATCGATTCATAAAACGAACTCGATAGGCGGGCGGTTCGTGTTTGCGAGGCATCTACATATTTTAATTGGTCAGCCTGTATAGAGCCATGTAATCGGAACCCTCAAAGAGACTTCATGAAATTTCAATGTAACGACATTAAATACATGGGTACGATTCAAAGGACTCAAGCTGCAAACATCGGCCGGGTCCGGATGGAACTGTAAATAATATTCGAGCACCCGGGGACACAAGTTTTCTCTCTCGTTTGAACATAACTCTTCAAGAAGGTGAATGACGACCGGAGAACACTTGCGTCCTTTCACAGAGCCAATAAATTGCTGCACCATTCGGAGACTGGATTCGAAGATTCCCCACAGACCTTTTGCTCAATTCGACTCATCTTGTGGCGAACTAACGGGACCAGACTTTGTCTTACGAGGAGAGAGATTAGAACCACAGATTTTTAAATGGAATAAAGTGTCGACTAAGCATAGATCGTTAAAGCTCTTAAAAAAAAGAAATAAGAGGAAAACCGAGAGAGATTGATAATTTATAATAGCATGCCTACTTTTTAATTCTCGAACAGTTTTTATTGCGAATAAATTACTTCGTTGAAATTGCTAAGAATGAACGTCGTCTGTTGTTAACACGTAGTTTTCGGATGACCTAAACAGTCGAAAGTGTACAGAGTAAACATAGTATAGAATGAATAATAGAGAAACGAATATAAGAAAATACAAAGGAAGGAAGCGAGGAAGTTGGGCGCAGAGACTGGAGGAATTATAATTTTACGAGTGATTACCTCTGTGAAAATATTCAGCAGTTTTGTTAACAGACTTCACTGAGGTTTCTGGAAATTTATTTTAAATTGGATGTACTTTGTGGACGAAGAAACTGTAATGCTGCCGTCATGGTGTTTTACATCGTCGCAATTTCGCGATACAATCTTCTACGCTGTTATTGGACCACGATGGCAGTGTTTAATTATTTGCCGACTGTTATCATTGAAATTTTACTTTGATGATGAATAAGAATCAGAAATAAATTTTTATTTCAAGCAGAACGTAATTTTAAGGAGAATATTATTCCATAAATCGTTGTGAAATTTTGAAATACCTCTATAAATAAGGCATAAATAATCGCGCGCAGAAACTTTTATCGTTATCCTGAATCTTCGAACGGAATGCTAAATCAGCTATTATTTTCGTCCGTCTACCATGATAAAAGCTAATCGAACAATTCGAAGTTATCTACGAAAGCAGGCAAGGTACGTTCGGATCAAGTTTCTCGCAAATACACACGGTTAGTTCCAAGTCAAACAAGAACGCGTAACGTCAAAGTGAAACAAAGAAACGAATCCAGCCCAAACTGAAAAGCCTCCGGAAGAAAAACAAAGAAGGACGTAGAGACAGCAACTGGAGACTAAAAGAACTTCAAAGATTCTGAGGTACCCGGCAGTCAGTTGAGCCGGGGGTATCCCCAAAGAAGGAGAAACTGGAAGCTTTCTAGCCGCACGTACGCAATCGGGGTGTGGCGGGCAAAGCAACGACAAACAAAAAAAAAAAAAAAAAAACACAAGAAGAAAGACTAAAACGATAGGAAGGAAAACGGATAAAACGAAGGAGAGACTGCTGGTCAACAGAGGCGCAAGGGTGGAAGACTGTAGGCAGAAGTAAGCGAACGGGAAAGAGGAAACGAGAGGATGAGAAAGCCCCCAAGTATTTCGCCAACTTGGTAAGCCGAGTTGAGATCGTCCGCGCGAGGATTTCTTTTCGAGAACTACACACACTTCTCCTCCACCCTTCTGCAATTCTTCTCTTTCTTTCTTCCTTTTTCTCGATCATGTAGCTTTGTCACGCCATGGATGCAAGTATTTCGCAAACAGATTAAAGACACCGAGACTGGTCGACGACAGTCGCTGCAAACAACGTATTCAAGATTCACGGAACCAGGGACGAGAAGCGGAAGATAACGAGAGAGAAAGAGAGGAAAGTGGATCGACTTGGGCGATAGCGGCGAAAACGACGTTATTTCGAGTGTGCCGTTATTTTGAATCCGATTCAACAACGCTCGCCGAAATGCGGAGAGGTGGTCGTGCTTCCACAGCGAGATCCGCTGATGTTTACGGCTACGGAATCGGGAAACTCGAATGGGAAACAGATATGGGCTGCCGTTGAGTTTCCTCCGTTCGAGTCCCGTCGAATGGTAATGGAAAATCATTTCGCCACTCGAAGACGAACGGGTCTTAGGATACGCGCACTTTCCACGATTTACAAGCATTGCCGTTTGATTCTTCCTGTGACTTTTAGCTCTGTACTCGATCGATGAGTTTACTTGGCTAAAGTATTTTGGAGTTTTAAATGTAGAACTGGATAACAGGGTTTACGAGGAGAATGAGATTCTTGGTAAACGAAAATATGAAATTTTATCGATTTAGAGACGTCGAAGCGTTCTACTTTGAAATTCACGAAGTAGTATAAATTGTAAGTATTGTGCGATGCGTGAAAACTATTTTATGGATTATTTTTATGGGTGGTGGAAAAGGAAGAGGATGATTATAAGATATATGTTTAAATTTTGATGAGAATGAAATAGGAGAGCAAGGAGAGAAAGAATGCAATAAACGCGACGAGGATAAAACGACCGCTCTAAAGTTATTAAGCCTAAGCGAGTAATAAAGTTGGCGATATTGGTGCCCGGTTTCTATCAAAGAGCAGCCGCAACATATCAGGGTCCATCACGTATCCTAACCGGGTTGCACGCGGCGCGACACGATATAAACTCCGTAAATCCGGTCCGGAAACGACACGCCTCGCTCTGGGAAAGTATCGCCTCCTCGCTCCTCCGAAAATTGTCTGCATTACGAAGTCCGCGTGTATCCACTCCGGGACTTTATAAGATACGAGATTAAGAGGTTCCACCAACCAGAGGCTTCCTTCCCCATTGTCTGCGTGTCCCCGTTCCCGATCCTCGTTCACCGACGTTTCCCCGTCCTGGAATACAAGCAGCGGATGGAATGAGCACTCATTCCAGACCCAAGGGAGAACAGAGACGCGGAATAAGAAGAAAAAGTGAAAGAACGTCCGATGACTGAACCATGATCAAAGATAATTTCCGATCAAAGATTAAGGATTACTCCCATGGGCCACATGGTCCGTCTAGGAATCAAAGTCCGACGAAATATAAAATGCATGAAGCGAGAAACCCCGAGGGGTCCTCACTACGAGAATCCCACTAGCGTATATACCCTCTACCATCTGCAAACCTCCCTCCCAATTTCCCCGGTTGTTCCACCCCCAACAAGAGGGATTGCGTTCGCTATAAACGCATGTACGGACACGCGAGACGGCTGTTGTACACTTCATGCCAATAACGCAGGGCCGTCGCTGAAGATCCCAATGTTTATCTCATTTGATCGACTGCGTCTGTGTTCCTAATTTTTGATCGAGGGTAGGAACGCTTCGCGAAACTGCAATTTTTGTAATATTAATACCGATAAATTGTGCGAACGCGTTATTGTCCGAAGAAGTGCGTGTAATCCGCGACAAAAATAACTAGAACATTCGTAGAATGCGTTCCATCGAATAATTGCTACATCGATTGTATGGAACAACATTACATAGGACAATTGTCCTTTTGAGAATTAATATATGACGAATCATGATTGACACACACTGAATAGTTGTTATCTTAATAACTTCTATTAGTTTGATGTTATAGAAATAATAAAATTATCATGGCAACATAAATTACGAGAGAACTCGAGAGTTAGATTGACTTGACAAATTTCTGACATGACCTAACACACGCCGAGTATTAAACCCATGAATACAGACTACGTTTCTCCAAAGCGTATACAATACAATATAACTTTAGCTCACAATTACCAAACTGCTAAACTAGTGTATATGCACAAAGTTCTAAAATAAAAAGCGAGCATCATGACCAATAATATTTATAGAAATTCAATAATTGTAGAAATTAATTGCTAGAATAGAATTATTAATCGTACAGATATATTATATATATATATACAGTTATATATATACAGACGACATCCAATTATACAATAAAAAAAAGTAATTTCATGATGAGGAATTAGCCCTCGAAGAACCAAGGTAAATCCCATTCAAACCTGCGACGCTGTTAAAATTTTCTAACAAAAAGTTCAGCTTTAAACAGCCTGAACAAACCTGTTCCTTATATTTAGAGTAGGTACGATATCGAATCCCAAGTTAAAGAATTCCTATTATACCTGAACAAAATTGCGTAGCTTTTGTTTGCTTACCAACTGCTCGCTCAACAATAGAAAAAGACAATCCGCGTATAATCAATTAGACGCATTCTTTGATCATCTTGTCTTAGGTTTGTAATTCGCGTTGTAATCAGCATAAACAGAAAAAAAGAATTACATTATTCAGTCATGAGTTTTCATCCTCTTTTGTCTGACCGTTTATCTTCTAACATAAGGTAAAAGCGAGCCGAAACAGAGATATTTCACGATAATCGGATGAGAGCAGATGAATATTCAAGAACGTGTACGTGCGCAAAGAGAAAAGTACGATAATCCGTACCACAGCTGGCCCGCAACTCTGTATTTTTAGCATTTTACAATATTTAGAGGCCAAGCGAAAAATCCCAGTCGTCGTTACGTTTCTCTTTCCGATCGTTTCTCGACAAAGAACGGCATTAGATTAATCCAACATATGGAAACGTAAACGTAATGAGAATGTTGCGATCGAATTCGAATATTGCGTCTCAAATACCACAATAAACGTTCCGCGAACATCTCGCAATTTTATAAACAATTTTCTCCTTGAAAAGTTAGATAACGTAATATTTCACACGTCAGTATAGTTTAATTTAAGTTAACGTAGAAACGCAAGAACAAAATTCTTTCTAAATTCAAACTAAGAGAAGCAGAAAGGAAATAATAATTCTTTCGTCTAAGACGCTTCACATTGAATAGAAACTATCTTTCTGCTCGTGTTCGTATTTCCGAAACCTAAATCGTATTACATAAACGCCGAGAGCAGCTACGAAGGAACCCTACGCGAAACAAACCAGAAAGAAAATCATAACAGTCAGATCATCGGATAGCCCTTCGTCTCTAAACGTTCCTAACCCCCCAGTACGAGCTCCATTCGTCGTAAATCCGGCGTAACATCGAAATATTTTCCCTTTGGCTATGCGATGTCCGCGATTATCCATGAGTTAAACTAACTCACGGGTCGTGTCGTGAAAGATGAATAAGTGTTCCATATGTATAGAAGTCGTTAGTATTTTTGCCACATAGAGCGCATGCGCCGGCGAGCCACATTAGATATTGATATTAGATTTAACGCGCTTACAACTGTCGCTGTACCTAATTAGGGGTGTGCTCCCCCAGCGAAACAGATGGCAACCCTCGGGCGATGAGATAATTCCATGGAGAGATTCGTTGGAGGGTGGGAAACGATAGCTACTTGAAGAAATTGTTATAGGCACAAGATACAAAAAGGAACGGGACGTGAACGAGGACTTAACGAATAAGGATGAAAAGAGAGTGAGCGAGATAAGCAAACTTAAGAATAGATTCCGAAGTAGAGATGTATGCTCGTGGTCCAAACCGCGAGCCGACGTTTGTTATCAAACTCCTTCAATAATTCATCGAAATTAGATAATGCCATGCAACGAATAGGGAGAACTCGTATAGACCGAGTCTACCTACTTAAACGTATTAAATGTATGCTGGCAAAGCGGCCGAACCGATCCTAGAAACGATTTTACTCGTCGACCATCGTGAGATCTGATACCAAGACAATGAGAGGTTTTCCATATTATGTATCTGTTCTCGAAACTATCTATTCTCTCGTATTCTGGTTGCTCGATTCTCTCGCTCCGTCCCAGTGAAATTGAGCATACAAGAGAATAGTAGCACGGGAATTGAATAATCACCGCATAAAATCCGCATTCGATCGGCGGTCAGCAGGGATGATAATGGCGTCTCTGCATTTCGACTTCAAAAACCGGCAATATAGTCGGTGAAACAGCCATAAAAACGATTGCATTTGGAAGACGCCAAAGATGATGTTGACGATACGAAACAGGTCCGATATATGCGCATTATTTTGCTAAAGTTCTTTCAATTCGCGACCATCGAACAATCATGATATTTGAAGAATGAGCTTTGATATATATTCACGAATAAAAATAAAGTTACGAGATATTTACGAGATCTCCCGAGATATTCATTTTCGATTAGAATAATTCCAGCAGAATCAAATTTACAAGTACCTATGAAGGAGTAATCGCATAGAACGAAAGATCATCGGACGAGATCGATCGTTTTGATCCATAGGTTAACGCAGGTGGAAAACGCAGAAGGAAAACGATGTTACTTCCGGTAATTCGTGTCAATCTATACAAATATTCCAGGCCAAATTCGACTCGGTGAAACACACGTCAATGAAATAGTCGCGAAAACAATGTATCGCATATTACTCGATAACGTATGAATAACGCATGCACGACAAGCAAACATAAAAATTGCTACGCCAGCTTCCGCGTTTCTCTTTGCTGGCGGTTAATAAATCATCGTTCCGCGAATACGGAAACGCAACGAGAAAGCGAATCGAGAAGCAAAGCACACGAGAAACGAAATAGAAGATAAACGAGAAAACAAACGATAAAGCAAAACGGGCGAAGGACGAAAAGCGAAACAGGACTAAGAGAGTAAGGGAGCGAGGGAAAAGATAGCAAAGGAGGAAAACAGAAGGTGGATTTAAATGACGAACCACCGCACCGTGTGGCTGACGCTATATTACCACGGAATTTATTCGTGCGCTGGTTCGTGTTCCTATGATCGCAAAAAATGTTAATTGTCGGAAGTTGAACGTAAGTACGTCGCGCGTGCAAGACAATAAAAGCCGCCCACGAACCTACAGGATGAAGAGAGATGGCGCACGCGCCATCCCAAAGAAAGTGTCCGAGGTGTGCTTAGAACGGCGTATAAGTATCTAGTACTACAGCTACATTAGGGCCAATTCATTTGCATGCACTTTTACGTCGTTCCGCCTTCAAAAAATATTTATCGATCGTGGTTCCGCCGTGACGCGACGCCTCGCTTATGAATTATGCATAGTAATGCGCGAGACCTAGTAGCTCATTCCCGGCCGCAATTTCGCCATTGAAGTGTAATTTCACCGGTCTCGTATTAGAACCGAAACGAGTTTCTTGCGACGCCGAGACTCGCCATAAACGACGGCTATGAGAAAAGGTGTCGTTCACAGGCGACCATGACCATCACTAACATAAGAGAACTATCTACGCGACGGAGAACACAAAGGAGCTTTGCTCGACACGTCCAAGGACAAAGGACTCCAGCCGAGATTGTTTCGCGGTTCGCAAAACGTATTTAACGTGCGAAAGTGGCTGCATCGAATTATCACCAGTGATATGACTCTTTGAATGTTTACACGGCAGACAAACGATTCAGAACGAAAAACCAATATTCCAGGGATCTTCTACTTCTATATCCTGCAAAAACTTAGAAAGGGAAGTTTCGTTACACGCGTAAGACGTAAAATTTTAAAGATCGTCGAAAAGGAAACTAATCTCAACAAGCTCGGGCGAAAGCAGCGAGTAAATCTATCTTACGCGTGCTATTTCACGCGTCTGAATAATTCTACGAGCATGTGGGACGTGTTCCACGTGTCATTAAGAGTCGTTCAAATATTTAAGCTTAGCTCCACACGTTTTTTCGCGCTATACTCTCCTGTGCTTAACGTTTGATTGCATATTTACGAGTGGAAGTACATATTTGGTCGCGTGAAGAACAGCGACATTAATACGTGACTGTGTACTTTTATAGCGTCATTCATCATGATGTTCTCCCGCTAAAAATCATACGTGATACAGATACGTAAAACTTCGAATGAATGATTTACGTCGCAGTCGCGCGTGAATTCACTCGATGAGTTTATTCTCGCGTGGATGGATCCTAACAGGCAGAAGGACTCTCTCTTTTTTTCGTAAAAATCCGAATCTGTATGGTGTAAACGATTTTGGATTTTAATTTTTCAAAGCCGCTTTTGCGATAGCTTTTTTATTGTTTACGAGGTGTTTGTATGCCATTGCACTACAAATTTTATTTTCCCCTCTTTTTGTCACGGAGAGCCAACTTATTGTATTTTAAAACAGCGATATGAAAATCACAAAGGTAATTAATAAAGATACGAGGGAAAAGAGCACAATAAGTCGTATTTCCTATTTTTTACACAGTAACAATTTTAAGATTCAATCATTCAATATTCAACGATTAAACGGTGCACTTTCAACCACCAAACGGTGTAAGAATAAAAAAATCAAGAAAAATAGACTTATATTCCCATGTGATACTCGTAATTCATAAATTTTTGCAAATTCCTTTTATTGAATTTTACATTTTATTATCCTAAACAATTCTGAAAGAATTATTCGAAATAAATAAATTTAACAACCGTTTTTCTTTCGCAACTATATAGCTTTATCAAACAATCACGGTTTAAATAATTTTCACTCACGCGTTCGCCGAATTCCGGTTCAATTTTTACGGAAAAAAGAAACAGTTGATTAACTGAATCGGCTACTTTGTTTTTATCGCTATCGATTTGGCGCGATATCGCGACATTTATTTCTCGTCGATAAAACGGCTTTGACGCGCGTTATTTGGACATGCTAAATTTCCTAGAACACTTTAGCTGTTGTCGGTTTCCTGATTTAACGTAGCCAAAATGAAATCCGAGATTACGCGTTGATCGGACCATATGCGTTTAAATCGCCGCTCGATCAGGCACGAATAGCACTACGAAGAGAATAAGAGGGACAGAATATATAGTGGACCGTTCATACATCGATTTTGATGAAGTTTACGATATAGATTAGATAGATTACGATAGAACACTGATCAACCACCGATCTGTTAAAGCAATAGTAACAGCTAATTTTCTCGTCACTAGCCGAAATGAACCATAATACAATTTAGCCTGACTTACGAAAGCGATTGCATTACGATCTTCAAGTATGACTTTATTTGCTCATGTGAAATCAATGGAAATATATGAAATAAAATTGATATCATCGACAGTTAGATACTATGTATCGTGCTTTTATAAATTCGAGGTCTCAATCGTGAGTTATAAATTATGACTGAGTGAACAAAATTTGATAAAGCGTTTAACACTAAACCTACCAGTGTTGGTCAAATGGGTCGCTTTCAAACTTCTACACAAATTTAACCATATTTAACATTAAACCTACTTCGTGTATACCTATTCCTACCGTGTGCGGTCAAAATGACCGATGATTAAAGAAGTAATAATTTTTATAATTTAACTTAGATAATGGTTAATTTATAACTAAATGTATATAAAATGATAAACTTTCATAAAATTTCGTCAAAATTTACTTTTGCTTAATTTCAATTATAGATTTAAATAAAATTACACTTTTATTTATATAGAGATATATCTTATTCAACTTCGCTGCATTTTTTACAAATTATCTCATTATCAAATGTACATTTGCCGCATACATATTTCCCGCATTTAAAACAAATTTTCGTAATTTTGTAATCTTTACAATTTTTTACTTACAAGTTTTTTGTAGTAATGAATCTGATAGTTGATCTGTTGATAGTTTTATTGCATGATTTTTTCCCGCGATTCTTTATATAAATGTGATGTATGCACCAGGTTTATAACAATTTTATGAATTCTCTATAAATCGGCCCCATGTTGTAGATACCATTGCAAATTTATTGGTTCGTAAACGTTGGATTCTTTCGTTCTTCTTGTCAAATCGTATAAACCTCATAATTTCAAAGTTATACCTGCTCATTGTTTTTGAAAAAACGCAGGTCTCCAAATTTTATTCCACAAATATGAACCATCTAAATTCTTTGCCTGATATACACCGCGGGCATATAGGAGAGCAATAAATGCATTTAATTTTGTTGCATCTAACTCCCTCTTAGTCACCAAAACTCTAAATGCTTCTTCTTCCGTACATTTTATTATATGATCCCTTATACGATGATCAATGATAAGATAAAATGCCGTCTTTACTTGTCCTTTCATTATATTCCGTTTAGCATATCCCCAAAAATATTATAAACTGATGTCCTGCCAGGTTTGGGACTTGCATCTATTTCTTTCCAAACTGTCCCATCGGGCCCAGTATCGATACGTTGTTTCTCTACATCAGTCTCACTCTTTGCTGTCAACGATGATTTCTCTCCTTTTTGCTCTGGACGTGAACGCTTATTTATAAATAATATTCAACCCTGATTCGGTTGTAAATAGCTTTTTATGTATTTCCATGCCGTTTTCAGTTGCTGAAGTTTCTTGTTCATCGCACACTGAACAATCTTCTTCTATGTCCGTTATTTTCTTTTGTAATTTTTTTTTTTTTTTTTTGTAGTCTTGACATTCTTAGGGTAAATATTTGTCATAGAATAACACCACATACGGAATACAAAATTATTGTCAAATTTGATATGCTTTACCTTTCCTTTTACAACAACTTCACACAAAACGCTCTCAGATGCTTTCTGTTTAAGTTTTAGAGATAACAAGGTTAAATGTCAACTGATTGTCTAACAAACTGTTACTCGAGTGTGGAGTTAGGAAAAACCCGCTTTTCTCGTGTTTTATCGCAATGAGCGATAACGCCAAGAAACTTCTAGACTTTCAAGATGTTTGTAACAATGGACTGTAAAAAATGCTAAATTTTATAGCAATTAGGATTATTATGGCCCTGAATTGATATGTCTTGACAGCTGGTGGCCATCTTGATCGAGGGATGGATTATGATTTATGACAAAGTTACGGGCATAACATTTGTTATTATTTGTTAGTATTGATTTCTTTTTGTCATCTGACCTTGAGATAGTCTTTTCTTTGTAGTGATTGCATTTATTATAACAGTAGCTAAAATATTTTATCGGCCGGTCAAATTGACCGCCCGCGGTAGGCAAAGCAGAATACAGTTTTTTCTTAAAAAAGAAAAAAGCAAACTAAAAGTAAATACCGAAAAATATATCGTATGCATGTTTTAGGAAAAGTCAGAAATTATGAAGCGATATGATAATATTTAATATTACAGTATCATAATATTCGAGTATCATAGAACAAGAATAAAACATTGGATACATATTGAGGAAAAGAAAAGACGAGAGACATGGAAAATTCACTTGCCATTATTAGCTGCAACCGTTGGTCGAGTGTCTAACAGCAGGAGGCACAAGACGACGAAGATAGTCGCCATCCTGGGTACGATATTGAAAGACGTTCCTTTGCTTCCGTTAACAAGCACCAGTATTTTTGGCTGCAACTTGACGAACCCGGTAGCACAAGCACGATCCGCGTAAGATACGCATCCGCAACGAACAGACACACCGACAGAGTCCCTTGTTTTCTCCGACAGCCCGTACGAACTTTCAAGGTCGTCCTCCCACTCGCGAAATGGTCCACACCGATGTTTGTCCGCGCACGCACGCCCGTTCGGATCTGAAAGCGATTTATCGGTCAGAGCGTCGATCAGCATCCACCGGAAATGTTCTCCAGAAGACCCTTCCGAACGACCTTCCATCGAAACGGATCACAGGTTGAGAACTCGCGATGTTCCAGGGTGGAACCACAGTTTCGGTCGACTCGCGCCTCTTGATTAGGTCAAGCTTTTATAAAAAATCACGTCCCTCCAGCGCATCCTAAGAGCAGTCACACGCGATAGCGAAACGAACAAACACGCGCGCTATCGATTAACTTTGCTCCGATCAAACCCTCCGTCTTCACCACTTCCAAGTTTTACATCCGAAATCAGATACAACTAAAATGTAAAAGTTACAATGTTCACCAACGATTCCGTCCAGTAGAATGAACGCGACGGCGGTCAATCGACCGAGGCGATCCTCGATCAACCAGGATGTAAGAACGATCGAAACACGTTCCCGCGATCGTCAAAGGACAACGACAGTTCCCCGACTGTACGCTCGGGACGCCCGGCGTCGACTGGCGTCCTCGAGTACAGAGGGGACCGCCGGTTCGGGCAGACGTGCACACGCCGACGTCCTGGCATCACGGCGCATATCTCCTCCACCCCCGTAGGAGATCTCTCACCCTTTACCGAAGCAAGCCAATCGCCGCCTAGAAGTCACCGCCCATCGCATCACGGAGCCGGTACCGCCCCCGAATTAAGATTTTCGACTTTTCTTAGTCTCGACCCGTTTCGACCAAAGCGTCGCCCGCGCCTCCACGTCTCTTGCTTTCTCTCTCTCTCTCTCTCTCTCTTTCTCTTTCTCTTTCTCTCTCTTACGCCCTTTTTCCAACCACCCCGACTTTCGCGGTACGTTTCACACGCGCACACACCGCGCCGGTTCAACATGCGAGCAACGTGCCACCGCACAGCCGGCGGAAAAGGAAACCGCCAAGAACGCGGCTAATTTCAACCTCCTGCGGAAAATGTGCTTTTCCCTGTTTGACTTGTCTGGAGAACGGCTGCGGCCGTACACTGACAGACCATCCTATTTACGACAGACCAGCCGAGAGACTACAGCCAAAGAAAGGACGTCTCCGGACAGTCGAAACGTGAATGCTTACTGGCTATTTTGATAAGTGGCGAGACGATATTTCTTCCGAGCGAACTCCGGGAATTTTCACAGGAAATGACACGATACCTCGTAGCCAACAGCGTTATTGACAGGCGACTGTTGTTACATACGTTTGCGTTGAATACAATACTAACCATGGATTCGCATTCCATACAAATAATGGAACGTTCTCTTATTAAATTAACAAAATTGATAAGATAATTTAACGATACCTGACAATGTTCGATGCACCGAAAGAAAATTTCGCTTTTATCAAATATTCGAAAGTACATTAGGCAAGCATTGCCTAAATCGAGAAAGATACAATCCATACCACGATATTATGATCTGTTCGCAACTAAAAGAAATACGAGAAAACGCAAGAGAAAAGCGAAGATAAATATTTACAGTTGATGCGGAATCGCCTAGAATGTGACTGTGGTACCATTAGAGTAATAGTGCTCATCCTTTATCAAAAGCAAGTTGCGGATGTACCTACTGTACGCTTATTTCGTATGACGTTTCATTTTCGTGAAAAATCGTCGGCGAGTTTTCTCGCGTGAAATAGAGCGTGGAACTACCGTAAACTTCTGTCATGGATACTTTTAAACTGTGATTTTACATCATTCATATATTTTGCTGTGAAAATTTACAGACCCCACCGTTTGGATATCCTTTTCTCCTTTTACAAAAACGTTATACATATTCGATTGTGTCATGGGTTTGTACAAGAAAAAATTATTCTCGAATGTTCTGATCTAATTATTCTACGACTTACTTGCAAGAGTATCTCATAAAAAATTTGGACATTACGTTTTCGAATTTAAATACGACAATTTGACCTGCGAAAATAAAGTTGAAGTTTACTTCAATGCGATGCAATTCGGAACAGAAGATGGTGTTCTCAAAAGACTAGATGCGCACGATAACCAGTAGTTAATTTAGATTGGCTTATCGGTAGATATGGCGGGAGTTATGATTCTGTTTACGAACGATCGAGAGAAACGTGGACCAAGAAGGATCGAGTATCTTCAGACATAGTAAATTCAGTAAAACAGTTCAGTTGGATTTTCTTGTCAAAGAAGATTTTATCTATACTCAAGCACCGTATAATTTCTATCATAATGCTAATCAGATACGATAACCATAAACTTAAAGTGCCAATGATTAACTTATGGGATCATGTAAAACGTAAAGTCAAAACTAACAACTATGAAAAAAGTAGCATATAATCAAACATTTGTATTTTTGAAAGCAGATATAGACGGTACGAAGCTGTTAATTATGTGTCAAAAGATTTCAATGCTTTTGCTTAAACTTTTATGTATAGTTCGCGCGGAAAGCCATCGAAGCGTCTTGTTGGTTCGGCGCAGACAAAATATTTCGTTCCTGTTAGAAAAGTACCAACGAATAGAACGAGTATTTCGAAAAACTTTGCCAAATATTGAAACTCGATGTCGAAGTTTCCGCGTGGAACTGAAGCATATTCGGTTTTTCCATCGCAGTACGTGAACGACATGTACAGCACGAATATACGGTAAAATGTGAACACACGTAGCAACAAAATAATATTTTATCAACGTATGTCCGCGTTGGAGCAACGAAAATATAGCGCAGAAATTAACCGGAATCGGTAGGCGGGAAATATGCGCGACCTTTCAAATATTTGAAAAAGCACAACCAGCCGAAGTTTATCCTTTTTCCGGATAGAAACTAAATATTTGCCAAACCAGTTATAAATATATGCCTCGAAGATCTCTGTAAATTTGTTTATACGAATATGTAAAACGTTCGAACGAAAATTTGTAACGGATTGGTTTATATCGTGTATTAGTGTATGAAGATCTTCCCTATCTTGCTTTACTTCTATCGTCGATCGTTTCTATGATTTATCAATCATTGTAGAAAAATTGTCTCGATATCATTGACGTTTAGAAAACAGTCGTAGCAAAGATTCATATGTTTGGAATATTTTTAACACATTTAACGTCACTTAGCTTCCCGACTAAATAAGTATGATAAAAATATTTTTAAATCACTGCACAAAATATCAACTTCATCGTTTTCAACGCACTTGTACCATCCTTCACTGCGATATCACACAGCGCAAACTTTCCTAAACTAGGGTAAAATTAATGGTACGCATGGATGAACGCATGGTAATAGCGTACATAGATTCATCTGAAGATAATTTAATAGGATCGGTAGGACACACTGCCATGCGAAGATATTGCGTTGGAGAAGTACGCGAAAAACTCCCTTAACACGAGAATTAATACTCCAGACACAAATCCAGGGATGTCTACAATTTTGGCAGTAAAGGGAGGTAAAGTCGGATCGGCGTCGGCGTTTGGCAGAAACAGAGACGTAGGGATCGAAGAGTGGAAGCAACTGAAGAAGAACGGATGCAAAAAGGGTAGGTTAGAGGGTGGAGCACGGCTCTTTCATTTCGTTGATGTAAGTTTGAAGGTTCGTAAGTCTGACGGGCAACGCGTTTTAGGCTTGTCCGCAGATAGCCTCCGAGCGAAAGAAAGGTAAACCACCCTCTCAATCTCGGGTAAAGTATTTTCTTTCATTGCCATTGGTAATCTCCGTTCTTCGTCCACAGGTTTCTGCGGATTCTGACATCTTCGATTCCGCATTGATTCAACGTTTGATCGCATGATTTCGTTGGTATAGCTGCAACCCCGTGGTTATCGCGCAAAAGGAATTTTCCCCTGCGAAACGATTAGCCGTCACCCTTTACCATTCCTTGTGCAACCCCTTCCTATCGACTTCTGATACGAGTTCGCTCCACTTTCGTCATTAAGAGAAACTTCTGCGGTTTCACGGGGACGCGGATGCCAGTAATATCTTTAAGAGAGTTACAACGCTGTGAAATGATAACCGCTGTCACGTCGGCAATAATTTCAACACTGGGTTATCGATGTCATCGTTGCACGATTTATTCGCGCTTAATAGCTGTGACGTTGATCATTCTTCTGATCCCGAGAAGAGGCGACTCTAGATGACGAGCAATAGAAGATCGATCGTTTAATATGTCGTAAAACGATAAAATGCTTTGAAAAATTGAATAAAAACGTAATTTGTAAAAGTTGATGTAGGACAGCGTTTAAAATGAAATGTTGAAATTTGTAGAACGAATCGTTGTAGCAAATGTAGGAGATACAGTAAGACGTCGAGCGTATCGTTACAAGAGGGGAGGGGGGATGGAAACGAAAAGAAGAAAATGATGTGACAATCAGAGAAGAGGTTTTGCCCGGGACACATCTGGTCTCTTATTTTCATTTTCTCCCTCAAATGATTTCCTTCATTCCGTTAACTGAAAAACTCTGCGCGTGACATGTTGGGGGCGCGTCACCGTAGCCCTTGCAATCCGCTCATGCTAAAGAAACCCACGAAAAAGCAATTAAATAAGAACTTTTATGAGGAAAGTTCCAACGGATTAGCCAAACCTTTTTTTATCTTGGCTTCTTTTCTCTTCGTTAAAATTTACTTTGCAAGTTAACCGCGGTTCACCTTCAACGAATGATAATGACGGAGACTGCTTCCTGTCAGTAAAATTTCCAAGTCGCCAAAACTTTAAATCGGACCTATCCGCGAATGAAAAAAAGTACCAATTTCGGTTAATAACCAGCCAAGAGGATCGAATCGAATTACCTTCTCGAGAAACATCTGAAACTACCCCATTAATTGCACGGACTAACCTCCGCTCCTTTCCCTTTTTCTCTTATTATTTCAAAGACAATTTGATTCAACGTTATTTCGCTTATATCACGTATCGTTTCCCCGAGACCGACGTTTGAGTCCTGGATCGATCCAATCGTATCGTCTCAGCTCTCAGAAGCATTATCTCCGGCAGAACAGACTAAAGACTTGGACAAACAAAACTACGGCATAAGCGGCAGACAATCCCACTTCCTAGTCTCCGAGACTTTACAGCCAATTAAGACTCAATACAATTGATCAGCGACTATTCAAACGATGAAACAATCGAAATGTAATTGCGTCGTCCCGATCCTTCTGAATAGCAATTCATTTTCAAAAGAATGTGTTACCACCCTCTTTCTCGCTTGTTCCTTCTTCCTAGTCTCTTTGTCCCTCTTCCTCTCGGTTTTTTACCCCCTTACCCATCTTTCGCTTCTTTTGTCCGTACGAAATCCTTTTACCGAGTCCACGTACCCTGCCAAAAGTTATAATTTTTAGCTTTCTACGTATCAATACACTCTCTTGTCGTACGAAGCCTGTCACATAACTACCAGTTTTATATTTCAAACATATTTTGCTCCTATGATTAACGAGAGTTCTTCGTTCGGTCCCCGACGATCGAGCAAATTGGCTGCAATAAAATCGAAATTACAGTAATACGCGTCATGGGAACCCGATTCGTTCCTTTCGTGGGGGGTATTACGAGACGTAGGGTGGTCCCCATGGAGAACAGGCGATGGATCGACGTACGCGTCGGGCAGAAAAATGTCCAAGTTCGAATATTTTCGCGCACACGATTTGAATTCTTAAGTTTGTGAATATCGTGGCTTGAAAGAGGTAATTTTTTATTCGATAAAACTCGTTGTTCAAGCAATTTAATTATCTTTTCGTTACGTCGATCTTTTATCCGTGTATCGATTTAACATTCAAAGAGGTGCAGTCTCGAAAAAGAGAAATGTCCGATCAGTCCGCAGAGCGAGCACTTCGCAAATGGCTAATAAACCGATAAAAAACGCAGAATTTGCGAACGTGCTTCTAGAGTGTTGACAAGAGTGATACCTATCGGACGATGTCCGTGTTGGGCCACGTGGGAACAAGCAAGTCCAAAAACAGAGAGATAGAGCACGACAAGGACCATTCACCGACGAGACCGTTGTTGTTGCGTCCAGGCTACGCAGAGAGGCTCGGTTGCATGCCTACATAAAAAAAAAGAGACACGACATCGTCGAAAACACTTTCGAAAAAAAAACAGACAGTGCAGAGACAAAAAAGAACAAGGCTGGAAAAAGCTTCTTGTCGAACAATGGAAACGACTCCTGACACAGTAAACAAGAAAATGTAGACTAAGGGCAGAATATGAAAATCATTATATCAGCTGAGAAATAGGGTTGAAGTTGGAATTCAAAAGAAAGAATCCGAGAGAAAGAGGAAAAGATGAGAGAAAATTGGGAAAAATGGAGAAGATACTAAAGTGAAGAAAAAACAAAATATTTCTGGACGTTATAACGAGATCAGGGAGAACACGAGCGTTGATATTTTGGCACAGCTTTTGAGCTGGTAGCTTTTAAAATCTGTCATCGGCTTGTATTAACAGTTACGCATTCCGTGCCGGTACGAATCGCACACGCATTGTTCCCAAATTGCTTTCACATCGCGAAAACAAAAAACGCTACACGTACAGAATACCAAGCATACACGTTGTCGCGGATTGTCCTCTTACTTGCCATCCCCTCGTACGAGTCGGTTCGAATAGAAAGGCAACAATTTGTTTAATAGGAACGAAAATCTTTTTAAACTGCCTATCGCTTAGCTCTCAACTACTCGAACATTCGAATTTGTAAAAACGACGTATAACGAAACGCGCTGAAAACTAACTAAGCACGATCTTATAATCGTACGATTTTTTATTCAATATGTTGTCGATTATAAAAAATTGGATACACAGCCATCGATCGTTTGGAAAGCAGATGAATAGAGAGAAGAAATAGACAAATTATTTATGTTATATGAAATAGACATATTATAAACACTGAAAAATTGAAGTATGTGATAAAATACGATAGCGTTTTTCCTTTCCAGATGTGCTTCTATTAACCAATCGACCATCTATGGAAAAGCTACCGAAACAAAAAACGAATGCTAATAAATGCTTCAACGTTAGCATATGGTGCAAGGATGAAGCGTGGTGCTATAAGTGTTTCTATCACGTAAGTCTGGTGGCAGGATAGCGAACTCGCTAATAGTGCAACGATTTATGAAGACTTCAGCGTGTTGGGTGGGTGAGTGGGCGTACAGCAACCCTCAAAATTGATTAATGAACAAGCTCGCTGATCGGTTCGATTAAACCAGTGTAAACGAAAGGACGACCGATAAATATCTGCCGATATAAACGTCGACATTGCGTCCTGACTTTTCCATAAATCACCCGTTGACAGGGTATACGTGCCACTAAAACGTGTTAATTCGATGAGTAAGAAATATCGTACTATGGTTAAATGAGAAGTAATCGTAGCAACTGCGATATAGTATACGAAGTTTCTATATTATTGGCGTATGAAATATTTTCTCTTTACTCGACAGGTGTAGGAAAAATATGAAGAGAGATCATCTTTGAAAGGTAGTACTGTGTGTTGAATCAATGGTAGAACTTTGCGTCAAGCTTCTTCTTCTGCTTCTGTCTCAGAAAGTACGAAGTGTTTTACGAAAATAGCAAACAAGTATCGAAGGATTGAAAATTGTTTCTAGAAATATATCTTCTTTGGTATTATGGAAATAACTTTGTTGTAAAAGTAAATAAAATTAACCGTTCCAAAAAAAAGACACGTAAACATTTGATATGTTTCACAAATGCTCAATTTACTTTCTTTATTTCAAATATTTAACGTGCAAATATTGGAACGACATACCACCCGCGTTCAACGCGTAGAAAAGAAACAATTTACTCTGAATAAATATTTAAAAGATTAAAGGAGAAAGCGACAGGTAGCGTCGAAACGAGATTTATATATGGAAAATCAATTTGAACGCGTAACTTCTGGCTGGTGTACGTCCGACTTAACGTCGGAAGAAGGAAAAGTTTGTACGCGTGTTCACCCTTACGTGTGTACAGACGGCACACGTGAAGAAATAGAGAAATAGAGGAAGAAAGAGAACGTGTGAGTATATCGCCGCGCGGAGGCTGTCGCTGACAGTCCTGTCTTCTCAAGCAAATTTCACTTTTTGTCAACGAACGGCCGTTTGAAAAGAACGAATATTGGATTCGATTATTACGTCTTCAACCTTCGCAAAAATCTCGTTTCCCGAACTCCCACCGCATGGCGGCTTATCGGGACGTTAATATTACGCCAGACCTGTGAAACAATTCAATTACATGTATTGTCTTCATTTGTAAAACTACATTGTTAAAAAAAATACATTTGTATGTACATTTAGCATGGGTGAGCAAAATTGTCAAGGCCGATAGGTCAAGATACGAGATATTTGCCAGTGCTCCTGTATTTAAAAATATATTTTATGAAATTACTCGTACTAGACATTAGCATAATGTATTACAATGGCGTTTGTTCTTCGACAAACGATATCTAGATTTATTTGACGCTAAACAGAACGAGTTAAAATCAGTATAGAGGCTGCACCGTGGTCGACCAAATTATTCGCGCGACGAAACACTCATCGCGTCACACGCGAAGTATCAACGAATATAGTTTAACGAACAAGCGGTTGACAAAACTCCGGAAACGGGTTGCATTAAAATTAACGGTGACCCGTAGTTGGCTATTCGGCAAGTTTCGGATTAACTTCATCAACGCGCAACTAATAATTCAAGCGTCTGGCCTGTGGTTTCGCGCCGAACTGCTACTTTTCCATCGCATAGCGAGGAAAACCCCACCGTTTCGCTTTGCGATGAAACGACTCGATAAAATTCATTCAGATCGAATCTCTTCGCGAAAAGTAACGATCTATTATTAGATATTTGCACGATTCGTTTTCACTTGTCATTCTGAATGTCTGTTAGCCCCTTCGACCGAGATTCGGCCGAAAATTCACGGTGACAGTGAAGCGCTCTAATAGAGATACGCATGCATACGTAACATCGTGTATGCCACGGCGTCGAAATACTGGCATAACTGCATCGAGAGAATACTATCCAACGTCCATTAAAATGAACATTCGAGGAGAAGAGAAATGAATCCGAAAGGATTACAAGTTGGACGCGATCGGACATACAGAATGACGGATCCGATAACTGCGCGCACCTTTCACCGACGTTTTCGATAGACGTGTAAGTGTTCGTTGATCAGTCACGCGAAAAGAATTCGCTCGACGACACATGCTATAAAAAGATTCAAATAGAAAAAGAGATTATTAACGAATAATTATCCATCCATTGTCTTTCTCCTTTTCCTTTATATATATACAGTGGATGCAAATTTCCGTAGATAACAAAATAATCTTTTTTATTTTCTCTCTGTATTATTTTATATTAGATATTATCATCTATTATCTATTATGCTATGTTAACGTTCTGCCGTGCCGCTGGATACGCAACTGACGAGTTAACAAAACGACCGTGACATAATTAGAAGAGAAAAATGATAATAGCGGAAACTTAAGAAGCATCGAGGAGTAGACCCACAAGGCAGTGTGAAAAAAGAAAGACAAGAAATTTGAAAATATTTGAAATGGAGTTTTCTCCTTTAATATTGTGGGATGCGACAGGTTAGTCGACGAGAATGAAGCAGGACGACGTCGGAGGTGCGAACAGAGGGGTAGCTAGCGCAGCAGGAGAAGGGACGAAACGGGGTGGTTCAGCAAGGCGGGGTGTTAGTTTCCTGGTCGGATATTAGCTGTCACGCGGCTCACTGGACAGGACACCAGACGTATATACAGAGAGTGGAATCGGTGTAAAGGTAGCACAGTGCACCTAAGCAAGGTGGACGGTCGACATTGGAAGCTTGCCACATTTATGTATAGAAAAGTCTGATCGTACCAGCAGACGTTACGGAAACCGGATCGGGCATGGCAACGAATGAATTCCTAGATTCCAGATTCATTCTTTCGTTTGCTCCGGCCAAAACCAGGCCTTCGGTCGTTCGAAAACGTTCGATTGACCGATTCACGATTACAGCCGGCTCCGTATCGGACGGCTTTCGTTTAAAAGGCATAACTCGCCCCTGATAAGAACAGAGTGACACAGATAAGAAGTCCCCGTTCCGGTCAACATACTGATCGTCGAGCACGGTGGAAAATCCCCTTATCCGACGTCGAAGAAAATTGTGGTTTCTCTTTTAAAGTAATTACTGTTATATATCTTTATGAATATAATTAAAGAAATCGAATTTTTGAAAAAACGATTCCCACTCTCTCTCTCTCTCTCTCTCTCTCTCTCTCTCTCTCTCTCATTCACTCTCTGTCTCTCTCTCTATTTTTCTCTATATCTCTATCGCCATCTCTATCTCTATCACGATATATAAGAAAAGTTGCTTTAAATACTAAGAATCGATCAATCATTCGTGTCTGGAAATCTCGCATACATTAGGGAAATTGCAAAATACGCTATCGTCAAAGCATCTTAATGAAAGTGTCTAACCGGCGTTCATCCCCGCCAGATATCCAACATAAACTACGGCCTATGTTATAGCTCAGGTTCGCCATACGTGATGCAATGCAGCCCAGGTAGTCACTGGAATACCAAACTACTCGATCCACTACCTTTTTCCCGCCACACTTCTGTTCACCGCATCCTCCACCCTCTCTTATCCTCCGAATGCCTCGTCTACGCAGCACTTTTTCTTCGTGTTCATATCGAATCCCGACCATGTGTCTACATCCTCTCCCGTCTCTGTCGCAGTTGCACACGATGAAATTCATTTTCACGTGTAGGGTTTACATCCTGAATCTACAAAATATAGCCTCGCCACGTATCTTCGCGCGACCGTAGGCTGCATGCAGTGTGGTTGCAAATTTTCCTCCCTTCGTCGCGCGCATGGTGTTAAGTATCGGGTGAAAAGGAGGAAGAAGCGAAGAAACCATTGATCGTACCGTGACAGGGTGGTTACGTGCTAGAAAAAATTGTAGAAGGTTGTTTGAGATAAATATTCGAATCATTAACAATATGCAACCGTTATTTATACTTTACAGATTGCGCTGAAAAATTATTTACGTCAACTTTTCCCTCAATTTTTTGTTATAGACACTTTTGACTTTCTTACTTCTTTTTCATGTTATGCAATATGCGATGTTACGCAAATTTTATTTTTACAAATTTCTAAGTACTATTTGTTATATTGATGGAAGAAGAATTTGCCTCTCGTAGTGAATACTCTATGGCTATATCGATTTTACTATTGCTACTGATGAAACGTAATGTAGAACAGATTACAAAGAAATGATGAATGTCTTATAATCGTAAATTTTTGTAAACTTGAATTAATTAATTACGATTATAAAACGAAATATTCGCGTCTTTGCGCGATTTTTCGGAGAAAAATCGAGGAGCGAAGACATCGCTGTAAAAATGGATAATTTTTGATTCAGCGGTGTTGCTTCAGCGGAGAACGGAAAGCACGAAGAAATTACGTCGCGTCTGAAAGAAAGCTGAGCTCGTGAAATCTTGGATGGCCAGTATCATCGAGTAGAGTCACGGATGTTCCGAGACCAGCGAATTTTTGAAGGACGAAAAGACGAGTTTGCCGAGTCGACGAAATCTGCGCGGCCAAATGGGAGGGCCACAAAATCGAGGAATTACTCTTTGCCATCGCGTCGCAATGAATGCAAACGCGGCCGTGTTTACTCGAAATATCGAACGCCGCGAATGCCGCAAAATATCTTCGTTCTCCACGTTTTTCTTCTATTTTTCTTCGTGTTGCCTGATTATCGGCAAAAAATATCTTATCCAACAAACTTGCAGATGCAAACGCCGACGATATGCAATGTAAACGCACCACTGAAAAGCAAAAGGTCTTTTTCGTGGAATTTGCGAAGCTGGAGCCCCGATAATTCGTTTCGTTCCGAGAGAAGCTGATTTTAACATCGATTTAAGGAATCGGAGCGAAGGGAAATAAAACATTTCCCGGAATATTTAATTGTCCGAGATGGCGAGACGGATTGAATTATGGAATTAAAGGACAACCTTTAAAACGCGATTCCGGCTGATAAATTGAAAGATTCGCTGCTGTTTTTAGACCGATTCCTCCGGATCGATACTCAATCGGGAGTAAGTAATTGGTAATGGACTTCGATTTTAAGTCAAGGT
The DNA here is from genome assembly GCF_041682495.2 of Bombus fervidus. Classification (NCBI taxonomy): domain Eukaryota; kingdom Metazoa; phylum Arthropoda; class Insecta; order Hymenoptera; family Apidae; genus Bombus; species Bombus fervidus. The sequence goes on along the minus strand of NC_091523.1, from coordinate 4,335,478 downwards.
AAAGGATTCTATGCTAACTTCACCTTATTTCTTCCGATTTCATACGTTATTATTTTTAAATATTAGGTATTTAGAAAAGAAGGCAACAACAAATATGATCGATTGTAAATTCGACTGAGATTTTGAAACTACGGAAATTCGGATGTTACTCGGCACTTACCGTTAGTTTATACAGGGAAATATTTAAGGTGCTGCTATGCAAATGACGAAAAGACGCGCCTTGATAGTGCAGATTTTACTTCCTTGTGAGTTGGATGAAAAATATTAAAACGAAGTTAATCATATTTTATCCAAAATTATGTTTACGTGACCAAATTCATATCGAAAATATTAAACCTTTACTATAGAATAGTGATATTTTCATTATAACGTCATTCATGAAGTAATATCTATTGTTATTAGAACGCTAAAATCTTTGCAAGAAATCTTATCTAAAGTACACTTGATTTTCACCATCACGCGAATCTTGGATAAATCCGACGATACAAAACAATAAAGAACGTTTTCCTCTGGAAAGAATAACGCTATAGCGTATCCAAGGAAGAGCTTAAAATCAAAGCGTTGGCGTGAACAAAGTTCGACGAGGTAATCGTACGGGAAAACGAATCGAAGAACGAATACGCCATTCGGTAACTCAAACAAGCCTCGGTTATGATTTTAACGCGACCAGATAGACCGATAGATTGGTTGAAAGAGGTGCTGATGGAACCGATGCAGTCGAAGGATAGCTCCATGTTGGAGAAAACTGGTCTGATACAAGCCAGCCTAGTTTGCGGATATAGGTAGCTCGTAACAGTTACGAACCCCTAGGTTCGAGACTAACAGGCTTCCTTCTATCCCATCGTACGAAGCCGTGGATTGGAGTAAAGGGATGGCTGCCGGTGAACTCGAAGGTTGCACAGATAGTTACGGGGGTTGGGGGTTGAACGTGATCTTTCATAGCTGCTTGATTGGCCCGACCAGTGGGCGAAGCTATTGTCCCGTCTACTAGCAAATCGTACCACCGGCAACACGACAAAATATTTAAGCTCTTGGTAAACTGGCAACAATAAAAGGAGACACGTTGATGAAATCAAGATCGCAGGAAAGTTGTGCGCCGGCTGACCCTGCACGTCTACACGCTCGACGGAGACGCACGACTCGAGATCCCAATGCCAGAGAAAAACAGGCGCTGGATGAAGGATGTATATGTATACTCAGTGCCGAGGGAACGGTACAAGGGTAGGAAAGGAGAAATAAGAGGTCGAGCCCCGTAAGGTTGTGCGCCGCGTTGCGTCGTTAACGTTATGAAATTAATGCGTCTCCGGGGAGACGGGCCGGAATGACGTGCCGAGATGACGGGTCACAGCTCGGTTAAATATTCTCGATACTTGAGATTTCGGTTTAAGCTCCGCTTCGACGACTTTCATCATATTTGGATAAGATGAATCGTCAAATTAAATGCGTCGAGCTGTTATACAAACGACATTGCTCTATAATAAAGATAAAAATTATTGAGTAATGACGTTCTATTCTTGGTTCTCCTATTTATCACACATTCATTCTAGAAACATGGAGCTTTAAAAATATTTTTTCTTCGTCACCTTCGTTTTCCTAATCTTCCGAGAACGAAACGCAAACGCTCGTATTTCGCGTACTTCCCACTCGCGAGACGACTATCCAGTCATGTCGACTTTTATCCTCCCCAAAGTCACGAGTGATCATACTTTGCTCGAAATGTACGATCGACAGGTGATTCGCAGCTAGTACTTCGAACTACCTGGTCGTCGTGGATTGCGGCCAAAACGGCTATGAGAGAAATAAGGAAAAGGGACAATCGTAAAGAACCGGACAGAGCGAAAGAGAAAGAAACGGACCGTGGATATGTGTGCATTCTCCAGAGGAAAAACGAGCGGAGTCGTGGCACCGCTCGTAAATACTAGGCATCCTACCGTTGATTGGGGCGTGAATCTTCCGAGTAAATATATATCTATGTACCGTACACACGTATGTACTACCCTAAACTGCCAAGTTACTTTTGGCCACGCGAATGCAACCACCAATACACTGATTACGCCACAGCAGCTTAATTGATTCCAGACCAATCTGGAGGTCCTTGGGACTGTTCCACATTTTGAACTTTTTCTATTTGTATTCTCCCTTCCTCCAATTCCTGCCCCTCCTTTGATTTCTACCCTACTGCTTTTCGCTCACTCCCTGAACTCTATGTCTCCGGTAGTCTTCGATTTTCTCGATGCAATCGAGCCGCGACTGTCCGTTTCGCAAGTTCCGAAGAAATCACCGTTAGTTTCTGATTCGCGAAACTGCTAATTTCCGGCAGTAGTGTTAAATGAAGGAACGTGGAAATTTCAGAGATTATATATATATATAATATACATATATATTATATATATATCAATTGTTTTTATATTTAATTATTAATTTAGATTCTAAAACGATAGAATTTTGAATTTTCTACGAAACTTAAAGGCATTAATCTTAAGAACATCAATGATAATGAGTATGCCAGTAATTCCCGAATAAATACCTCTTTCTCCATAAAACCTAATTAAAAAGCAAGGAATAACAAGGAAAAAACATACGAGAACATCATACTCGCGCTACAAAATATTTACCGAATACCGAAAAAGCATCTTTTCTTGGAACGAGACAAACAAAAGGAGCAACAGATCCGACTACATTAATTATGACTCGGTGCTATATATTTTATTACCAGCCACGCAACATACGCAACAGTCGTCCATGACAAACTGAAAAGGGGATTAAGCAGTTCCCGCTTATCGACGATACAAACGTAATGATGTATGTGTTCCCACCTCATCCTCCCTCATACCATTCGCCCTCACACCTCGAAATCGTTCTGCTGTTTCGTCCAGTCTTCGTGGAAAGGTTCTCGAGCTGGCTGGTTGGAACTTGAAGCGTGCAGCTAGTTTCGCGAGCGTAACGAGAAGTAACAGCTGCAGCGAGTCGGGAATGTATCCAAAAGATCGAGCAGACGAAAGTAATTATGCACGATATATCGAGGCTGTACCCCTCGACATCTCACTGCTGGTTGCGCGAGTTTCTTAAATGTGCGGAGAAACTTCTTAATTTATCGTTTCGACCGCCTGTTCGAGATGCTTGATGTCCACGATGCATTTTGCAGAAAGTAACCATAATAAGCGTAGAATTGTAATTCTATGGCAAATTCTCAACTTACAGTCACAGTCATATCACAAATACTCTCGTTTCGTCGATTCGATGGACACCACAAAAATTTTCGTGACCTTTTGAATTCAAAACTTCGATAATCAATGTAAAGAAACATAAAGGGAATTCATGTTGTGCTGTGTTCTTCGTTTCTTAGTACTATTAACTAACTTTCTGCAACGCAGAAAGCGTTGGATCTCGACACGTACATACCATACGAAGTACGTCTGACTACGGACGTATATTTTCTACTCGCTTCTCCGACGACGACTCGTACGTGCCATCCATTCTGTAATCGATTCAACCGCGCGATCTCATTGAAACTGTTCGACGCCTTCGCAGAAGCTCTCGGTTTCAAAAGAAAATTCATTAAATGCCACGACTTCGGTAATTCCCCACCCCAAACAGTCCGTACAAGTGTCGACCATAACGTAGATGTTTGCATGTGCATGCACACTGCAATAGCGAGCACAATGTCCATCGAACGCACGGACATTCACCAACACCGAGAATAATTCCTATCGTGAACGTACGTGTACCATATTCACGAACTCGGTATAATTCTCGTTGCAGCGACGAATATATGTATATCTATAAGCGTAGTATTCACAGACGATGTACGTGTACGTTCGTCTGTATGTGTCGGTGACCACGTACATAAAAGAGATCCGAGAGTTAGGCGGCGGGAATGAGGTCGTGGCTAAGGTTGAAAAGGGACGAAGGAAGGTTGGCAATGCCGCGCCACGCCAGTACCTGGAAGTAAAACAGAAGGAGAGAATGTTCCGCGGGAAATAATTGATTGTATTAGGTGAGTTAGTATTCCGGCTGCGGATTGCGCGGCCGAACTCTTGCCGCGCAAAGCTCTCCGGCTCAACCCGCCATGCGTCTACGTGTAATGTACACGTGTACGAACGTGTGCGATGTGCTGGTGCCGATGCACCTGTGTACGTTCATGTATAGCTCAACGATGCGGCCAATAGCAAATATTTGCTCGAAATCACGAATCTTGCGACCACTGCACGAGTGATTGGCTGAACGTTCGAGATATGATAATCACGGCTTTTAATACGACCGCGTAACGAGTCGAAACTGCAATACGGTACAACGATGCTGGACTATGATCAGACGTAAGCTTGGTGATCGAGATCGTATGAAGGACTACGATGTTACAACGAGTATATATCTTACGATACAGAAAATTTAGATAGCGTCTATGCTAGATTAGAGTCTATGCGTTCTCCTGAAATGTTTCGAACGCGGTATGACGGTTTGCCATGAGATTGAGGAAACGGTCTAACATTCATCCCTCGAAACATTTTAAAACACTGTCGGTTCGGAAAATGCAGCTGACTTTCTCGAAGGACTTGTAATTGAATCGTAACCCAAATCCGCAGATCGGCAGACCGGTGGCAGCCTAACGTTACCGATGTTGTTCGAGCGCAATTGAAAGAGAATTGGTAAGAGAGGGGCGCGAAGAAAGAGAATGAAGGAAAGCAGAAAAGCAGGGAAGCAGAAAGTGAGCGAGAAGGTGAAGCAGGAGGATGGAGATGATAAAGAAAAAGAAGACGAAGAAGTGGCACGATCGATCAAGTCGCGACTTTCATAGAAACAGGCAGAAGATTTTGAGAAGGGGGAAAGGAGGGGGGAGGAAGCGGTCTGTCGGTATTCGATGCCTATACACATCCAACCAGGTGTAGAGAGGCATGAAGCAAGCCGTAAGTAAGCTGTAAGCTGAAGCAGACCGTGGGGCTTGGCTCGGGCTGGCTCTGACTGGCAGGTTTCTTCATCGGAGAAGTCACCGGAAATGATGCTTCCTCGGTACCGAGGATATATTGTCACAGCACGTACTATGAGACGTATCCTCAACCGCGTCAATAAATGTACGATCGACGAAAATATACTTTAAATATGAAACAGTCAGGTGCAGGGCCCTCGATCCCCATCGAGATGACTCCCGACAGCAACATGCCTTGAACACGCTTCGGTATACCCTCAGCCTTTCCTCTTCTCCGCTTCTGCGAATCTGCCGGTTTTCTCCAACTTTTGTAACGATGCGCCGCAACTTTCCTAGCTTACTCGTACGTACATACATACGTTAACAGATACTTGATAATCTGCTCTTTATTTTCCTTCCGTGGATCAAAGGACTGCGTTTACTGTCAATCACTTTGCGATCAAATGATTAATTTTCTCTCTTATTGATGAACTAATTCGCCGAATAAACTAATATCTTCTTTATTTCTCATCGATTCTAAATAGAATAGAAAAATTTCATGAAACAGGTAGCTATATAAATATTTCAAAAAAAGGTACAACAACGCCACAACACAACGTAATTTCGTTGTAAACATATTCCACAATAAAACAAAAGGAGGTATTTAACTTTTATGGACACGCGAACAGGAAATTGACAGATGTCAATTTATTCGACAGACCGCCGGCAGTGTACATAGAAAATACGAAGTGAAGAGAACTGTATGCCACACAATTGCGTTTCCGCCTATTTCTCTCTGCTACAGTACCATCTCTGACTTCTATACCCTCTGTGAATTCTCAAAAGGATATTACCTTTCGCCTGCTTTTGTAGAGAACATATCGAGTCGTCTGAGATACATACAAATGCGAGGTAGGAGACGAGATATCCGACACGGCTACTCCTCAAAATCCGGTGTTTGATAGAAAAATCTGCTTCAAGGGTACTACAAAGTACATTATAGAAATGATCGCGCGAAATCTCATTCTCATTTCCTTAATAAAAACTTTACAAATACTCATATTCTTAGTTTTCGATACCTTTCGACGAACATATAAATAGAAAAGATTCTTTACCAAGTCCATATACCTCTGGCTCTGGCAGGTTAGCAACATTATATGAAAATTCTCGGTAACCAACGTAGAGATATAAAGATAAAGTACGAGAGTTATATGTTATCATGCAAAGTGTGAATGGATGCGATATAAGAATAGAAAGAGAATGTTGCATCGAGGCGCCTTCTTTGCTTATCTAATTAGACATGTACACTGACGCTGCACATTGATTGCTGTTACACCTGTATATTTACTATACAATTACGCATACATTATTGAATAAGGACACAAGTGTCCTCTGTGCAGCGTTCTCTTTCTATTCCTATATCGCCCTCTCGGCTCGCTCATACATTCCATGTTTATGTCTCTATGGTAGCTAGTCAATCGAAATCTCAATTAAACAAGCAAACGTACTCTCATCTAGAAACAAGTGACGAATTTTCACATAGGTTGACACGTGTCAGACGCTTAATTTCATTTCTTCTTTTAATCGATAAAACGCTAGATTTATTTGCACGTTTCGACTTTTTGCTTGCTCGGATCAAATAATTTTGCTCCATGTACCAACAATAAATCTGTATGCTCTCCGACTGATGTTTGCTCCGATATTAGAGGATAGCTCTCATCGTTCATGAAAGCAAATACCTCGTTTACTAAACTAACGATATCGCTTCCTAATTTATCCTCGATCTATATGAATCCATATAAATAATTCACTTTTAACTTGGAAAGGAAACTCATTTTATCATTCAGCCATTTTTTCGCTCGTATAAAATACAAACTCATGGCGATCTAACTGCATAGAAATCATGTTCCTGGGTGGAAAGATGAAAGGCCGAATTTCTACACCTGCATGGAATAGCAAACACATCGGCTACGGCGACGACAGCGCTTCGTTATCAGGAACGAATGCCAATTATACTTTAACCAAACTGCGAGTCCAATTTGTGAGTCGGCTTGCTGAAGTGGCCTCAAACTTTGGACGAAAGGGCCTCCTCTACCTAGGCCAAGCGTGCTGTAGTGCCTATACTTGGTTTGCCACTAAAATAACAAGAATGTCTCGGCCATTCGCTTCCCACCAACCATCTACTACTCCGTAGTTCGTTCACCACAACCTCGAGACACGAAATGAGACGTGTGCCTTCATAAGTATACGATTAAACACATTTTTACCAGTTATTTATATACAGAGAATACTTCTCTTATTCCGCTTTAAAACGTGCAGCTGGAAGCTACTTCGCTCAGATTTTCGCCGCGCGCGACAGCAACGTGTATTTTATTCTAAACATTGTACTCTTTGCCAGCAAGACAGATTTACAGCTGTATAATCTGGCTGGCTTCGTCGGTTTTTCTCTTATGATATATCGGACGATTCTTAGTCTCTGCGAGTTTGAAAGTGGCTCACGTTCTTTCAGAAACCGTGTGGCTGGACCTTAAATAATGAAGATTTTTGTGCCAAGTAAACGTGGGTGATAAAAAATGAGAGTTAGAAATTTGATATCTGTTATTCAAGTAGCAAGATGCTTATCTACTGCTAATTTCTGTAACATTTATAGTGCCTCGATCATTGTTTCTTATTTAAACCTCGTAAAAGGAAAAGCGGAACGCGTGATAGATGCACTGAATCTGTTACAAAATTAACCAGTATCCAGCGCTAGAGGCAGCCTGTCTCTTATTGTATCGCAGAAAAGAACGAAAACAATAGACCGAGGTAATTCATCGTGAGGCACTGCACGTATCTGCGTGTAAGAGTATAGATATTCGTCGCGGCATGTGCCATGCTAGCTGCAACTCGTGCGCGTGAGAACGAGCGTGTACACGCGCGTTGGAAAGAGCGGACGTATGAAGGATTGAAAATGGATTTTCGAAACGTAATTTCCCAGCAAGGAAATGAAGCGCGTGCATGCCCGTGCGTGCGTGTTTGCGATCGTACATCGAATATTAACCAAAAAAAAGGACGAACAAAAAAACAAGAAGGAGATGAAAAAAGAGAAAAAAGGGTTCTCATTTATTTTAGATCCTCATCTCTTTTGAGCGGGCACAGCTTGGTTAGTGCGAATGCGTAATCCGCGTAGAATTTTTCCAACACTGTGAAAGTAGAAGCTTCAAAGCTAAAACCAGAGCTATCGATACCGATTTCGGAAGATAAGCTAACAGGAGTTCGCGCTTTCATTCCAAATAGTCGCGTTCGAAAACGTGTTATACTCCGTCCAATCCTGTGATTTGATTACAGCAGCTCTTTTAATAGACGCGACTTTAAATTCATAAACGTTACAGATGATGAATCTGTTTGTCCATCTTTGCTCGTTCTATTCGTGACGTGAAATGTTCTTTTCATAACAAGCTTGATGACTTGTTAAGTTCACAAATTACGTTCTTAGAATTGTCAAGGTTTATTACAAGTAAGCAACTTAATAGTATCATATCGATAATATTTAGATATTATATCATTCCTACCGTAGGAAATCTTACCGAAAAAATCATTACAAAACAAGGGCGCTTGAAAATGTTTCAGTATACTATACCCGAACAATTTTTAATCCCGAATATGGACAGAGGCTGTTATGAAGCAATTTGAAGTAGGTAGAACAATGATTCGCCTCATTGAAAATTTTCTATCAAACACGCTGATGATCGTCATGCGAGTGAAGGCTGAATACTAGCTGCCAGCTACAGTATCATTTTCAAACATTTTCAGCTATGTTTCAAGCACTGCTGAAAATCGATTAAATATGAAGAGGTGCGATCTCGTCGAACAAATAATACCATGACGGATCGAAATGTAGTGTGCGTAAGAAATGTTATTTTAATATATGTACCTGTATCAGTATATATAAAAACGAGTAAAATTCAATTTTTCAAGCAACTATATTTCGATACCGTGTCACTAAAGGAAATTAAATACAGCAAATTAATCATTGTTAACGCTATAGTAAACGTTTTAGCTATTTACGTCTATTTTTTCTAATTTTGACGAATTACACGAGAGTAAAGAGCATCTGACTGATTATTTATTGCATTTGCCGATCCATAGGAAAATCAGGCTGGAGGGATACGTATCAGATCAACGAAATTTATCGCAGTTGTAACGATAATTACGTAGCAACGCGTTAATAGGTATTACTGCGAGCAGCCAGAACCAACGTGCAACCATTAACGAAATCCTACGTGAGAAAGGTTTCGATCAGCGAGTTGATTTTAATTACGTTGTCATTCTCTTCAATTTACAAGCTGCAAATTACGTTTTCAATACTCAGTTCTATAATGATATTATTTCGAAATTTGATTGCTAACTTTACCTGTTTATTTACCAAAATCAATCATTATTTTCTTCTTCGTTCAGAATATAATATAATAATGTCCTTCTTTCGAATTGACTGCATGCACAGCGTATTATAAAGAATAAAACTTATATGTTAACAAAATGGTATAAACAAATAGTATAAATGTTCGAACAAAATAGAAAACAACTTTTTTTGCCGACTGTATCAAACAAATTATCTTCGAATTCAATTATTCTCGGAATTTAGTGTATCAGCAGCGATGTCAAAGAAAATCCGGGGCTACCTCGGTTTGAATGGATAGGCTTTTAAATTTCACTGTTATTATATTGAACGTCGATAAAGGTGATTTGATCTGACAATTATACGGCGTGTAATAAACCCGCAACATACAAGTCGTGAAATTAATATTCTGAATTGGATGTATCATCTTGATTATCTAACCATTTGTTCCAGCCGTCACGGAAGTTATAGAAACAAAGAAGTATCAAATTTTTCCGTGTCAATTAACCCGATGCAAACCACTTTTAACTTCGATTATGACCATCGTCGATACGTTAGTCCTTTAATACGGCGCAAATCGGAAAAACTGCGGGGGCACGATAGCGAGAAAAAAACCTGAACCGCTTGAAATTCCCATTTACGAGAATACATACACAGAAACGGGAGGGAAAAAATCGGTAACGGTGGCAAAACTGCGAAGCAGATTTCAGGCTCCGCTCAGCCCTCCGGGGGCTTGCGAACTAACCTCAACTAGAGCCGATTAACAATGCAATATATCAAAAAATAAAAGCATGCTTTTAAGCTGATATTTCGCGACACATGGTGCTGTATTGCTCACCGCACCTGGAAAATATTTTGATATAAGTAGCATTCGTTTCTCCTCAACTGCAACAATGTAATTACTATGGTTTTTCAAGATTGATTTGCTCATTACAACAAAGCCAATTTTTGTTTGGCAATCTCTACATCGACGGAACGTGGCGCGATTGGAAAATACGACGAGTAAAATTGCTGAAAACGACGTCAGATAATATTTTGCTCTTTAAGGACCTCATCGGCATCGGGAAGGGGCAAGGAATATTAAAAGTAAAGCACAATGAGCGAACTTATCTCATTAGAACGGCTTGTATAGCCAATCTCCGTCATGCTCTTGCATCGACCTCGGATTACACGCGAGTTTCGAAAATGATTGAGAGTTAGCGCCCGTCTTCCCCATAATCAGAGTCGTTCTGCCGGGAGGAGTTCGCCCCGAAGGGGAAAAGGAGGCGAATGTTGAAGAAGTCGCCGATCGAATCGAGATAAAGCAAAAGTTTGACGTATTAATCAGTCGGTGCGTACCGGTTCCGGTGAATTCTGTCATGTTATGTAATAGATGGTCCTATTACACTAATGATCGATGAGGGAAACGTTTCATATACCGTGAATGTGAATTTCAATGTTAATGTCTTATGCTCGTATATAAAAGCTTCTGAATATTTCTGCTTCGCCAAAGTTTTTCCACTAATTTCTTTCGTTTATAATTAGCTATCGATTAAACGTTAGTCAATAATGAACGTTATACGATATAGTGAATTAAGTGAATACAAAATTTAACTAAAAACAAGCTGTAAATAAGCGGGTAGGTAAAATAAGATTAATTACGCAGTTTACGTTAAAGGGAAGAAATCCGGGCAATCTCTGGCGTAGAAAGTACCTAATTACAATGAAACGATCGATCGATGGGAATTGATTACTCTCTTCCGTTATCGTACAGTTTTCCACCTTCTGGAAATTATTATAAAGCTAATGATATGGTGGCCACGATTACCAACTAAATCAAACCGGTCACGATTATTGAAATATGCTAAGAGAATCCATATCGGCACCTGTTCCCTTAATGCACTCATATGTATGTGTAGGATATTCTAATGTAATTTCCAATTCATAATGCATCAAAGGAAAGAGGGAGCAAAGACGAAAGCATACGAACGTGACGAAAACAAGAAACGCCGTTATCCTTTCAAATTCTCGCGCAAGAAGATATGAGATAACTTTTATTTTAAAGAATAAGATCAGTCGATGTTATTCTCAATCTTTGCAACGTAGAAATCGAACGTCTTTCGCGATCCTAGTTTCTATAATTCAATGTTGGAATGGATTCGATAAAAGTAAAATGTATTCTGTCCAATTTACACATATAAATCTTTCAACGTAATCGAACGTTGGAATTATTCCACATGAAAACTAATTATAATTTAAATTTTTCTAAGAAAATGAAACGTGTTAAATATAAACGCGTTAAATATAAACTTAAATGGAAAATAATGGGAACGAGCCCGAATACTCTTCCAATTAAAAGGCACTGCTCTCCAGGATGCATTAACGCGTTGCACATTCCTTATTAGTAATTAAATATTCGTACTATTTATTAACGGTATATTAGATCGATGGAAATTCCCTTTCCGTCGCTTAAATCCAAACTAAACAGAATTCATTCGGCTGTGCATCGTACTTTAGAGTCACAACTATTCCATGTCAACGCTATACATCATTCCAATCATGCGATTTATAGCTGACTTTCTTCTGACGTATCCCGTCCTTTTTCATTCTTAAGGTTTTTCGTAGGATTCCACGAAACAAGATATATCCTATAATATACGTTTCAGTATTATTATAAATAATGATCAAATCATGATTACCTTCGAATTGTCGTTATTTTATCTTCTACGTTTTATTGTTCTGCATTTCTTAAGTTTTAGTAAAAATTATAGTGTACAACCTGATAATCTAAATCCTATCATTCGAATTCATATTCGCTTATTCGTGTATTTCACCGACGCTTTTAAACTTTCGGCGACACGATCTTCGGATTCGTCCTATCAGTAACAGATCGCAGAATGACAAATACCGAGATAGGACAAAGGTATACCTTCCGGTCGATTCAAGTTAAAGTCATCGTATACACTAGGTGTTCAGTCGATTCGTAGAAGCGTTGAAAACGCGATTACGATGGACACAAGGTGGAATTTTGATGAGAAAGCCAGTTCGAATATCTGCAGCAGAATTTATACTCTGGTGAAAAACGTTACAGAATTGTACGAAATCGATGGGATTACAGCTCGCCCCGAAAAGCAAGACAGATTTTGCAAGCGTGCTTCCATCATCGTGTTTTCGTCGTTTCCCTCGACCTACATATATACATCGGTGACTTTGTTTCGATAAACGTTCGTTTCTCCGGAATGATTATAAAGTCGACGAAAAGGTTTCCACTACGATGCTGCGACAATTGAATTTTGTTGTTCCGTTTTTCCATCGAGTAATCGAAAGGTAAGTTCATTACGTGACAGCAAATTGAGATAAAAATGGTACCTTCCAGCTGGATAGAAATATCGATCAATTTCATATGAATACCTGATACGAAATGAAATTTAGCGGAAAATATATGCGGACGAATATATCGCATCTGGTTCGATATTCAGTAAAAATGATCGATACGATTCTTTCAAAGTATCGTTAATGATAGTTATTTAATAAAACTTTCTGTCTCGTTCAAATCGGTCAAATTATCAGGATTGAAACGAGCTGAGTTATAAGCGAAATTAAGGTTCCGTCAACCATTCCTTGAACGAAATAATAAAGAATAAGAAACGAAATATTAAAAATAAATATGAGCAGATACTAAAAATTAAGTTTACTATTTTACGTCATAAGTTAAGCTGATCGGACGATTGATTCGAAATACGCCAATGTATTCCAAATGTCGATATAGATGGCAGAGGGAGGAGGGAACACGTAAAGTTCCAAAGTGAAAGCCACCCAGAGGAATTTACGCTTTATCATAACGAGATGCGATAAATATTTCGAAAGCGCAAGATGGAAACGGATATGATGGTTAATGCGAATAAATGGCCCGGCAACTATTCGTATACCGAAGCATTATGTTATAAATTAGCCATTGTTGCCCGGTCATGTCCGGATGTGGCTAACTGACGAAGGATAATTTGACTGTGCCGCGTTCAGCAGTATCCATGGGGGTCACCGCGAACGTCCGGAAATGCCCTTTCTAATTAACACGCCGGCCCATGTGGAAATTATGTCCGATTTATTAGCGATTTGACAGAATACGGAAGCTAACGAAATTTTCGTTCAATTATTTTATTTTGTCGAACAAAATTCTGAGGAAAAAATTCGAAATTTCAATGCTAATTAAATATTCTATCATATCATGGAACTGTCCGCAGAAATACGATATCTTTATCGAATAACTGCTTCAAAATTCGTTAAAATTAAACATCACTGAATAATTAGAATAACAAGATGGAAAACTCGAAGAGTTTGTAAAGTACTGGCAAATAATTAATCACTCTGATTACTTTCGATGTATAGATGGAGTTGAAATTGGATGAATTTCGTTAATTAATTAATGCAACCACTCCCGTTATCTTGCAGTAATTATTGTATACACAGGCTATGTTATTCTAAATGTGTAAGTATATTACACAACACAAGTTTGTAAAATAGGACAACTATCCGAGAATAAAACTCGCGATATAAGTCGAAAGATAAAGTTACTTCACGAAAAGTATTGCTTATTGTATTGAATACAATATTGAAAATATTTCAAAATATTTCAAATCTTTGCAATTCCAATATTTTTCGGGATTAATTTAAGATTAATTTTTTCTACTTGTTTAATTCCGTGACACGTTTAAGTATATTTAAGACAAAGTTACTTTTAGTTAAGGTTAAAAATACAAAAATCGATAGATCGAGACATTTATGCGAAAATATTGTATTAGCCGGTGTCCTGTTGACCGAGAGAAAAATTAGATTCCCAACACGAGCAACGACAAACTGGTAACCGCGACTGTGCCCACGAACCATCGATTGCTACGAATTGAAAAACAATTAGTGAATTGCGGTTTGCACCGGCACCGCCACCATTTGAACGTATCACAGGTTCAGTCCCATCCAGAAGCTCTGCAATTCTCTCATCCTGCAATCTCGTCGAGGTCATCGTACATATATCGACATTCATTTGCATACGCGCGGCTGGAAGAGGATAAATGGGAGCTGCGAGAATTTTATGGAGGAATTCGCGGTTAAAATAATGCATCGACATTTCGAGAGAGAAGAGAGAACGAAGAAAAAAGTTTCACGGTGGAAAAATATAAAAAAGAAGAAGGTAGTAGTTGAAGAAATATTTTCAAAGTAAATTATAAAGCGTAATAATCTACTTACGGTTTCGACACTGACGATTCTTTAATTCGAATCCTTCCTTCGACCCAATAAAATTATGCAATCTAAAAATTTTCACCAGGCAAATAACGTGTCTCTCTTCTATTTCCTTTTGTACTCGTCGTTAATAAGGTTCGCGAATACAGGTGTAACTATTACCAGCTCGATCGATTTTTCGCCGTTCACCTCCTGCAGGAAATATCAACATGACTAATAACTGCGATTAATATCCTACCATCATCACTCGATAAAATAACTTAATCACAAAGAAAAATTTGCTGAAATAACTGCCCTTCTTTCGCGCGAGTTTCAGCTTCAATATATCTCGCTTAACTTTTCCTTGCGCACTACCCCAGCTGTCCCCTTCTCTTTGTCCGCTGCCTATCAATCTATCTTTTCCCCCAATTCATTTTTACTTTTCTCCTCGTCCGCTTCCAAGCCAATTCGTCAGAATAAGTTACAAGTGCGAACGAATAATTCGGTTAACTCGCCATGCTACGTAACCGCGCCCATTCTTTTCGAGAGAGTTCAGTTCGCGAATAAGAAACGTTCAAAACTCACAAACTCGAGTTCATTTACGGTCAGTCATCCGAATATCGATCCGAAGATCTTGATTTTTCGAGTAAAAAAAAAAACTGCAAAATTCTCCTGCATAAAGAAATCGATTCCCTGATAACAATAGTTTGATAATTCGACGAAGATCATTTTTCCTGCATTGGATCGCGATAATTATTAATCAAAATAACCTCCTAATGGACGACATGGAATTTTTGTTCGCAACATCGATATCCTAACGACGTTAACGCGGTTACGCGGCGGAGGGCAAAAAAGATATATTCGACCCGAAGGAAAGAATGAATGGCACAAGCTGGCATTTCACAATGTGCAGCCTACAGCTAATTTCCATATCATTTCAACTACACGTGCGAATGTACTTCTGACAATCATCCGTTTTATACGCATACACATGTCGAGAAATTCATGCTGACCGATGCACCGGTGCAATCCTCGCCAGGACGAGTATCACTTGAAAATCAAATTCTCGTCGATGTGTTTTAGGGGGAGTGGGTGAGTATCGGGGGGCGGAGGCGCATCAAATACACGCACTTAAGTTGGCATAGTGCGTTTGATAGTTGTGAATTGTTTTATTCGCACGTGACAAATTGTATTAAACGAACGAACGGAATGGTAATTGACGCGTTTACTGTGTTCTCGTTTCTCGCCGCTGTTTGTAACGAGTCGTTTATAAAGGTTATTCCGTGTGCGAACTGTGTGAATTTAATTTCAGACGGACGCAGTCGGAACAAATTTTTAATTCTCATAAAAGTGTACATCGTTGGGATTGAGAAAGACTTACATGAAAATGACGATTTTGATATATTTTATATATGCGATATTCACCTAAATACCTCCATTAATTAGTACGATACAAAACATATTTTATATGTGATTTAGATATTCTACATTACAGCTTATAGTTAATTTTCCATGAAAACATTTTAAAGAATGCTTAAAACCTTCCCATTTTCTCTAATGTCAATGCCTTCCTCGGAAACCTATAACGATATATTTATGATGATACAAGAAATCAACAGAAACAGAAAAAAAAACGAACTATAAACTCGACATAGTATTTTGACACGCAATTATATAATGCAATTAAACGAATAAGATTGAGACATGTAGCGATAAGGGGTGATGGCAGCGTGCGTGTACGGATAGGGTTTTAATAATTCTTGTTATCCCCCTGCAGATTCTGCCACTCGACCGACTCAATTATACAGCCGCTGAAATAATCTTCATTCATTAATGTTTTAATAAACATAAGGAGAAACGACAGGTTCGCAGAGCCGTTGAAGTACGGCAGACTGTCACGTCGAGAGTTGGAAAGCTCGCGAGAGATGCACTTCAGCACATCATTAGTCGGTATAATCACCAGCCGACCATAAAAATTCACAGAGCAGAGAAATTGCGACAGAGTAATGTAAAAAATAAAAAGACAAATCAAGAAATTCTAACAAATTACACACATTTGAGCATTCTTTCAATACTTCCTAGGATCACAGAGACGAAAGAGATTTTCTTGTGTTTCGATAATTAACGAACACAACGTGATCCGGCAAAGTTTCTCGTTGCAAATATTTACACTCATTAAGTCATTAATGTATGGTTGATGTTTAAGATATTGATATGTCGTTTCAGTAAACGAATTAGAGAATGTAATATTTTAACATCTAAACGTGTTCCCCATTTTCTGTTTTGTGAAACTTTGTATTCAGAGCCACCATACTACTGATATGATATCATGATATGATTAATTAAACGCTAAAATGCTAACTATTCCTTCCGCGCATCGTATTAATATTCATAACAAAATGTCTAGCAAAATATAACGGGTTTTGACAAGATTGACTATCTATCGACAAAAAAGTTCACGCGAATATCACGTCACATACATCAAAATGACAGGTTAACTAGCACATACGAAACAACAAGGGAATCTTGAAAAATCGTAATCTCGGTGAACGATGAATGATTGGTGCACCGACAAAATTAATCGCGAATACGAGCAATTCGCACGCGTTGTGTCCATTCACGTGAACGATGCGATAATGCCAATGCATGCATAGGAACGACCATTCGTTTCTGCGTGAAAACCGCTTAATATCTCGCAACACATTGACCCGATCCACCAATTTAACGTACATACGGACGATGCGCGATTAAAATTCTATTTATAAAATTCATTGTACGGTGCTTCGGTATGTGCTACGATGTTGCTTGATAATCCTTTTAAAGCGCCGATGCTCTGACTCAACGGTGTACCGCTAATAATAAGCTTTACAATTAACAATTGTTCGTGATTTCCATAAACGGAACGATAAGTAAGATTTGACATGAATAAACTAATGAAAAATATCGGTTCTACGTATAAACGTAATACTATAAATTGGAAGCAGCTTTCCAAAAGCTTTAGAACGAAAATTTGTAATCATTATATGAAAACCTTTCTACTCCATATGAAAGGAAATTATAAGTTACGAACTTTTCGAGCAGACCATATTCAATATGAACTTGATAATATGATTAACGCAACAAGGGAAATGGGACTTTTTCGATGGGCATGGTAAAATTTAAATAAATGAACTATCGCACGTTCGGGAATCGATTAAATGATAAAGAACGTATATTGTATACCAACCAATACCTTGAACATATTTTTTATACGTTTTATGTATGAAATATACATATATGTATATATTAATGTTTGTTAAATGTCGAAAAAACTGCAAAGCTCCTTTCCATTAATATGACACTCGAGCGTAGGAGAAAAATTGTGAAAAAATCGTAGGCGTTCAGCATAAAATTTCAATAACGTCGTTGCAAATTGTCGAGTGCATTACAATACAAACGCATCAATTTTCTTGCGATATTCGTATTAACACCAATACACGCTATACACTGATATTTCGATACGATTGCGAAACACGAGAGAAAAAACGTCATCGAACAATGATCGCTCTCGCTTTTTCTCCTTTCTTCAACCACTCCCGAAAAGAAGGAAAACAGTGGGGAACACGACAATTGTCTGCAAATCACTAATTTACGGTTTTCAATCGTACACCAGCGCGCATTATGTGTCCCAAAAGGATTACGCGCATTCCGACATCGAATTCGAATTACAATTAATCTAGCTAATACAGGAAACAAGTGAAAGTTTGGTCGATTACTAACACACGGAGATTTGTTTTCAATGCTTACGATTACATCAGCGGCAATTGATTTGTCGTTAGGAATTTGTCGACAATTTCTTCCTCTTTCAATTTCCATAACTGTTCACAGAGGTAACCGGTTTCAATACTAAAAAATTATGATTATTTCCAAGAAAATTAATTAATTGTTGACGTGATATGTTTATTTAAAGATATTTAAAAGAACATTTTACATGTATCTTTCAGATGTACCATGACTTCTGACATCATTAAGATTTTATCTCAATAATATGTAGACGTGACAAACGTATGCCTACACGTTCGAAAATCATTGAACCGAACTTTAACCAAGTGCATGTACTAGCTGCGTGTTTTCAACATCTCTCGCAAATTAAAGCTGGTGAGAAAAATTGCGCATTCTACTATTTTATCTTGAAGAGTATATCGCCTGTTGAAGTGCTACTATGCAGCATATACATCTCCGAACAAAAATATGTGCGCATATGTAGACACTTTTCCAAATACGCTGTTCTGAAATATTCAAACATCGAACGTAATCTTTCCATTTTCGTCTAAATCGTGATCAACGATAGATATGCATTAACAGATTAACAATCCGTTGACTATAAAACGGATCGAAACGGAAAAAAAAATTAAGCAACTCAAAGAATAAAACAATGTATCATCTAGCAAAGGGATCGGAGACAAAGAAAAAGGAGCAACCGATAGAATAGGTAGAACACGCAGTATTGGTCCAGTGGCCCAATTCGCGCATTCTTTTTCACAGCTATATATATATAGTACACGTATGTGTAGCAAATCGAAATTCTATCTCCGAACGATGCGATGCGTGGAAAAGTACTATCGAGGAGTACGGAGGTATGAACATCGCATTCAATACCGATATCCAACGTATCTTGAACACACGCACGTTTCAACTCTCTCCCTTGCCTCTGCCCTCTGTCGCG
Organism: Bombus fervidus; assembly: GCF_041682495.2. Lineage (NCBI taxonomy): Eukaryota > Metazoa > Arthropoda > Insecta > Hymenoptera > Apidae > Bombus > Bombus fervidus. The sequence continues at coordinate 4,316,299 of NC_091523.1, read as the reverse complement.
TACGTAGTACACCAGCTAAAACCAAATTCAACTGCACCCGTGTTAAAGGGCTTTTTTTATACGTTGGAAACCTAGCGTACGTACGCAGAACGAAATAAATGACAGTGTGAGCCGCATCTCCGTTTTCCACACGCGAGCGCGCACGTGTATAAAGGGGTGAGAGGAGATGGGCGTGTACGCGTGTCGATAGTCGATAGATGCGAAACTACGAGCGTTTTGTACACCGGATGAAACGTTCGGCAACGTAACAGTGGATTTTTTAAATCTACGAGAAATTCCGTGATCATGAACGAACGAGAGCTAAAAAAAGAAAAAAGAGGTAGAGGAAAAAAAGAGAGACCGGAAAAAATTGCATCGGTACATCGATATGCGTAAATTACGCGCGAGAGAGGGAATAATATTGAGGCGACCTAGAAATTTTGTTCTGCCGGCCCGTTCCCAGCATGGCAATCGTTACTGATAGAATTTATAAGCGATCGGGAAATTTACATGCACTCAATGTCAATTATTTGAAGATTAATCGAACCGTAGGATGGATTAACAGCGATTAATATTGTTAACACTGTCCGTTTATGGATAACCATACGTCATGTTAAAGCAGACAAAGGTAATTTAAAAATTTGTTAATTCTTACGTACAAAGATGTTTGATCTCTTGCTATCTCTATACTTTCCAAAAAGGCAGCTTGTAACAATTTACGAGCTTGCTCAAGCATAATTACGTACAACATACTTTCTGACACTTTCTCACACGATTAAATTATCCAACGAAACTCAAAGTACAAGATAAATAATCAACGTAACCCAAGCAAACTGTCAAAGATTCTTAATATTTTAGTATAATATACCGCAGAAGTACATTAAAAATTCACTCGTAATGTTCCGCGTTTAACTTTTCTGTACTACGTTTCATGCTAGATAGGTAGAGATGCTTCGATTCAATAAAAATTACAAAAGTCAATTTCTACCATGGAATACCGTTCACCCAATTGCGAGGTATTTGCATTCGCGAACCAGCTTTAAGTTCGAAATTGTTTCGGGGTCAAGATTTACATGCCGAGTACATAAGGAAACGTAAATTTACTTTGCCTGAGGAATTGCTGCATATTAGAGTTCGTGTGAAAAGGATTTAACGAGTTCCGAGAAAATTAAAAAATGGAAAAAGTAACCTACATGTAAATTAATTCAGTTCAGTATCTACGTCTGCAATTTTATACTATGAATTATTCGTGAAACTTAATATCTCACCAAATACCAAAAAGAGAGTAGTTACATACAATTTCAATTTTTATACGCTCCAATGTCACGTCGAAAATGGTGCAAAAGAAAAAATAGCGAATCGTTCGTTACGAATCGCTGGAAAACATTGTATACATTTGTCAACACATATTACGCACGCAAATACGCAGTAATTTTTCATTGTTTCTAACGAGAAAAACCTCACTGACCAAATAAAGGAAGAAGGAAATTAAAAAAAAGGAAAATGTCATCGAAACCGGAGCTGAATTAGGTCGCCCATTCCTTTCGAACATATAATCATCGATGAATCTATATCGACTTTGTTGCTCGTCGACATTCAACAAATATAGCATGACACAGGCGAATTAAAAATTTCCACATGTTGCGACGCGACGTGAACAAACGTTCTGGCGCGTGATCGAGTCGATTCTAACGTGTTGGTGCATTTACACAAGTTGTCGCGATAAGAGGAAGAAGAAGACGATTCCCTATAAATTTGCAGAGGAGCGACTCTTTCGTATTCGCGTCGTAACTTATCTTGCGATTTGGATGCCAACGAGTCGTGCTTCGTGCTCGAAACCGAACGCCTTATCTCGATCACAAGATTCGACTGGAAGTGTTTGTACATACGGATGACGCGTAGGTGGCTCATACATATCGGTCTATGCAAAGTTATGCCGTCACGTTGCGAACGACGTAAGAGCATCGCGTCTCCGACACCAGTCTGCCACTCTGCGTGGAAAACTCCATGGAAGTCAGTGGTAACCATAAATCTCTTCGCGACCGAGTAGTGCCCACCTTCCAAGCCAATTTACTCAAGGCTTCGATAAACAAGAATTTGATAAACGCGCCGTGACAAGATGACCGGATTCGCGCGAAACGTAACCTGCATTCGAGTTGAAGTTACATCAAAGTTGACATATCAAAAACAAAAATCAATTTTATTTAATAGCAATTTTTTAATTCTGACCTAGCATTATTTATATTTTCTTATGTTATTATCTGTATTCTATTTATCAAAACTAATACTCACTACCCTTGCTTCGTGTAATGGTTATAAATTGATTTCTAATTATCAACTTTTATATTTATATCTCTGCTTTATTATAAACTTTTCTTATTTTGTTTCCCACTCTTTCTTTCGTCCCCCTCTTCTTTCCATTCGAGTAGCTTGTCTACCGGTTTCGCTGCTTCAGGCACTTTTCAAAGCACTAAATGGCAACCAAGATCGAAACTTAGCGATCTCGTTGAACTACCCTTTACGTTCTGCGGCCTGAACTTCCGGGAAAATAAGGAGGAAAAACAAAGGGAAAAAGATCGAGATGATTCCAATCGAAGTCGAAGTTTGATGCATACGGTAACATTACTCCTTGATTGTATTATAGATTCGTAAAAGAGGAAAAAGAGAAAATTTCTTATAAATTAACAATTTGTTAGTGAATAAACTCGAACGATGATGATACTACGAATTTAAGAAATATGAATTATGAAATATTCACAAAGAATTACAAAATTATTATATTTTTTCACTATGTGTTTATGAAACGAATTGAATAATTTCTGTATCCAATTTAATATGCATATGGTCTTTATTATTTCATTAAGTCCTTTGAATTTATTCGTCTTGGCATATCTGTTTATGGACAAATTTCTGCGTCTATTGTACAGTAGTTGCTTTGTGCTTCGCAGCAAATAAATACATGGACATGGAAACAGAATTTTCACTGAAAATAAGTGTATTTCAAACTAAAAGTTTCGCATCAGCAACAAACAAGTGAAAGGCGAAATATCTCATTAGGGAAACTAAACATTTCCCTCGACTAATTTTGAAACAAAAGTAAATATGCGAAAGCAAATGAGCATATTGCGCGATATGGGACCTTTACCTACAAAAGTGTAAGCAGAATAGAAATGTAGTCGTAAAACATCTATTCCGCCACAAAACAAAAAATTGTCTAAAGAAATTTTTCATAAGAAGCTTCAAGTTTGAAATTTTAAAAATTTTAAGCAAAAATTGATACTACTAGTTAATGATTTCAATTTAGTAATATTTAGTTCTCGAAATAGAAACTGGTTTTCTGGCTTCTGGACTAAAAACTAGTTTGACAACTATACGTCAGCTGTATCACGTGTAATCTTTGCAGTTCGATGATAGAATCGGTAAAGTAATTCGAAATCCAGTTGGTTGTGAGACACTTACCAAAATAAACAGGAGGGCAAGTAAAAACGAGCAAAACATGATGCGGGGATGGCATACGTCCTCAGAGAGGGCAGTCGTAACGGCGGGAAGAGCCGCGGGCGAATCCACGCTGTAACCAGGATCCACCTCGCAAGGAATATCTGGATTTCCCTCCATCCTCTCGATTTTCTTCCTTCGCTTAGGTTCTTCGTTAGCGGTTTCGAGGGTGAAGTACTGTGGAGTTAGCTAATTGGTTGAACGCCTCGGGCGACTACTCTCGGAATCCATGAGATATCTCGTACCCTTCGGTCTCTCGCATATTTTCTCCGCTTCGAACCGTTGGTCCTGTTCCGTATCTATATCTTGGTATCTGAAACGATGCAAGGAAGAAGAAGGTGCAACTATACATATACTTTCTTCGAGATTACGCAATCGCGTTTTCAGTGTTCGAAGGGAAAACCCCACCAGTGGTCGATTGTGGCGGAAGCGGCGAGCAACGGTGATAGGGGAGAGGTAACAGGGACAGAAGCAGCGATTTGAGGACATTCCCGTCAAGTTTATCGTGAAAGTTTTCGCCGGTTGTCCGAGGATAAGGACAAAATCCGGAGATCTCGTTCGGCGACAATGAGGACTTCTCTAAACGATATCCTACGATCGTAATATAGTGCCACCGATTCCAGCAGCAGGAATGACAACAAGATACGGCGTTTCCTCCCTGTTTATTCTCTTAGATTTGCACGAGTCTCGTAATCCAAGACATTAGTTATGTTCATACCTTAATAGTTATTAATGCAGTATATAGAGTATACAAAATCATCAATTTATATATATAATCATTTATATATATAATCATCAATTTATATATATATATATTAATTTTTTATTATTATTAATTTATTTTGAGAGGTATGCTGAAATAAGTATTCCTATCGAAGAATACATTAAACATATTTCCAAGCCCTTACGTTTTTGGTAATTAATAAATTAATAATTGTCTCATAACGTAAAATTAAAATAAAAATTGCAATTTTTCTAAACATGCTGAATTATTAAATACTATAGTTATTTTCACAAGATTTTTAATTACAAATTATAGAATTAAACTTAAAAAATACAGTATTCAATATATATAATCGTTGCGCAAAATACTTGTTCTTTGATTTCAAAACGAAGGCATTTTAATTTTAATTAAACAGAATTGAAAGAAATACATAACAAAAGATTTGATATTAATATTTGTAAACCAGAGGTCCCCACTTACCGAACAGCTCTTTACTCACTTACCATCAGTTCAAAATGTAGAGAACAAACTTCTTCCGCTTTTATATGTTTTTCGCACAAATATTTTTCTATTTCCTAGCATTTGATTCTACTCATGGGTATTTCTTATAGAATTTGAAGGAATTTAAGGAAAATCCATTGTTCAAGACTATCATCGCTGAGAGAACTACATACATATATTCTACGGACAGTAAGTCATATAGAAAACTTTAGTTTCAATTCAAACCAGTATTGTACTGAATCGATAACGTCGCATGTGATAGAAAAATGATAAGGAACAAATGACCTCTATAATGTGAGATATGAAAATGCATTGCATATTGCATATCACGTCTATTCTGCACCTCGTAGGTATAAACCTGTAATTCACTGCACGAAAATATAAACAGATCTCGACATTCACTAGGGAAAACCGTCTGAAATTTGAGTCATGAAAAATCAACATGGAAGACAACAAGGTTCTCGTTCTTGCGAGATAGACAGAGATGAGCAAAGTGTCTCTGTCTCCGTCTGAACACTCATGCTATCTATATATATGCACATACATGTATTGCGCATGCGCAGAACGAGACCTTTCTTGTCTTCCATGTTGATTTTGCACGACTCAACCTTTAGACGATTTCTTCTACGTTTCCGGTTTAGGAGTGTTCAAACCTGTTTACGTAACCATGACCGATACTTCATTTATGACAAATCTGTCAATTTATTAACGAAGAAATATTGTAACAAAATAAAATAGTATTGGCTTAAAAAAAATAATTATTAAAAATATTATAGTTTCATATATGATGCAATAATTTAAATGCAATAATTTTAAAGAAAATATACTGAAAATAAAAAGGCACCAGGTGTAAGCTATACATAAAATCACTAGAATCTTACAAGTGTCACTGTGTCACCAACTGAGTCACCAACAGAGCCACCAACATATATCCTAGGTCTAGGTTAACAGAATATATCATGTACATACACATACAGAATACGTAAAGATGTTAAGGAAGTAAAGTTAGTATCAGTAAATATTATTGTTGGCGTCATTCCAGTAATATTTAAGATACTTGTTATATATTATTGTATTACATATCATAGATTAGCATCAAAGTAATAAAGCTATCAATTTAATATAGAAAACGCTAGATCGAAAATTTTCGTATCAATTACATTACAAAAATGAATAAACGAATGTTTCTTATTGCTGTCTTATTGACTGTACTTGTTAATAAAGGTAAAATAAAATTAATTAAATTCACCATTGTGTAAAGAGTATGATTAATCTAGTTTTTGATATTATTTTTATAATATACATTATATTTTAGGAGACAGTTTATATTGCTACAGATGTAATAGTAATCAACCTGGGTGTGGCACTCCTTTAAATTGGCTATGGTACTGGGGTGAAACTTGTCCAGAATATGATGATAAATGTATAAAAATTATTGAGAGGAAAGGAGGTAATTTCTTTTTCATATATGTATCATATTCTTAGATACAACTAAAAATAAATTTATTATCAATATATTAATTATATTTCTAATATATATTTCAGCTGAAACCATGATAACACGTGATTGTTTAAGTTCTGTTCGTAGCTTTAGAAAAGATATTCCAGCTGATCGGTATGAAGGTTGCCGACCAGCTGCAAAAGATGTTCAATTAGGACATTATGTAAATAATTCTATTTGGCAATTAGATATTCATAGAGACTATTATGATGAGGTAACATGGTGTTTTTGTTATTTTGACCATAGATGTAACAACGCTGATAGTATTACTGTATCAACAGTATTATTACTTTTGGGTATCATAATACAACAATTTGCAACACAAAATGTGTTCTGAATATTAAATTTGTACCATAAATTTATTGGCTCTTTTTTGGAAAATTAAATTCAGTCTATTTACTTCGATTAGCATTTGCATGCAACAAATCTAAGTAGTAAATTGCTGTATATAGTGTAAATAATCATTTAAATATGAAGAGTAACTATTTTTATATGTAAAACATATAGATTGCTGTCTTTTTAAATAGCCAATCAGGAAAAATTAGATGTTTTTATATGTAAGATTCCGTCCATTTTTGAAAAAAACTGCCTTTTAAATGTATATTTAACAAAGCAAGTGTTAACTTTTATATTTTTATATTTTTATCACATATATGATAGATGTATATAATGAATTGTATCAAAATTTTAATAAAATTGATGTTTTATAAATATGTTGTATTTATTTATGAAAATTATCAAAGTATAAATTACAGCTTAAATATGATTTATGTATAAGGGAAGGGAAGGGGAATTTAAGAATTTATAGTTATACAAAAAGAGTAGCTTTATTTTTAAAAGAATGCTTTATGATAGATGAATGTTAAATAGTACATGAAATGTAACAATAGGGAAAATTGAGCGGTTCAGTTCAAGAGGGAGCTATGCCACAAAAGGTGGAAAAAGTTTTTATTAATTTTGAAATTTCTTGGTATTTGTTTATTATCCGTTCATATATAACTACGTAGCAAAATTCCTACCTGCGCTGTGATTTTTTATATAACTGAAATAGCTTTTATGTAGTTACTTTTTTAATCCAATTTTCACATTTAAGCATATAGAAAATAAAATAAAAGATACAACATTATACCAAATGCATTGCTTTCATATTAATAAGTTTAAATTAAAAAATTGTAATTTTAATTATGCAATTTCTATTGAAACAAATTTTCATGAAAGTCTCAATATTTCACGATACTACAATTGTGGCATAGCTACCTTTTACACTGGACCTCTTCTCAATTTATTTTATAGATACATATTTTTATAACTAACTTGGCACTTATTTAAAATATACAGATTCAAATTATGATTATATGAAAAGGGTAAGGAACTAAACAAAATGAGAATGTCTAACTATTCTATTGACTAGCACGAAACAAATAAAGATGCTTCGAACTTATGTAGCGGATTAAATCACATACTATAAAAGAATAGGCATTTGTCACTATAATCCAATCAATTTTACATTAAACTATCTTCTTAAGCAATCTTTACTGTATGTTTTTGCCCTCTCTGTGGTACAGAATTCTTCTAAATTTGATTTTTCTTTAGTATTTCAACTAGATTTGAATTTTTTCTCAAAGCTGGTTGCCCTGTAATTTGAATTTTTATGATTCTTTCATTCTTTGATTGTGGATCAAGTTCCTTCCTTGGTGCAGTAATCATCAAAACTCTATCACAAGACAAACTTGATTTTAATTGATTGATTTGAATTATTCTGGCAAAAGGTATTTTCATACAAATTGCCTCGAGATAAATCCATGCTCATCTTGTCCTTCTTCATGTTTGCCTTCAACCGCTACATTCCCTTCCACAACCTTTACAGTTACTTTTTCTGGAACAAATTATTGAACGTCCAAGTAACATGAAATTTATTTTTATCAGCTTGTACAGTAGATATTCTACTAGATTTGCAATCTACGTCTCTCTCATATGGCTGGAATTTTTTAAAACCTCGGCAGCGAGGTCTTATCACCAAAAGGTCAGCATCCTAAAGAACTAAAGACATTGGCAAATCAGAACTCAATAGAAGTCCGAAATGTTGATTAAAAATACACTGCGGTCTCTCCAAATCTCCACACCAGCTGGAGAATAGCATCGGTAGTAGAAACATTGTTCCACTTCTATTTTAACCTTTAAAATATAATCTTGCCACTTCAAATTTTTACTTTCTTTTCTTGATTTGTAAGAGATTTAATAATTGCACTCACTCTTACTCTTTGAACACAATAAAATACATACATATCTATGTACGCCAACAAGCGCTAAAGGCTAACACTGAGATTACGCGCGAATACATATATACATATTTGTACGGCTCAAAAACTTGGGGGGGGGGGAGGCGTAGCAGTAATCGAGAAATGTATAGAATTTTCTGGAAATCGAATTTTCCAGGCACAAAATAAAGAATTAAGATATGGAAAAACACGATGACTCAGTATATGTGACGTCTGATTGAAACGTGTATAATTTTAAATAATATAAGAAATATTTAAAAGTATCGTCACTGTCATTTCAATGACTGAAAGGGCGCGAACATTCTATAACGCGCGATTAATAATACAAATTAAAGGCTACAAGTTCGAACCTTCGCGTATCTTCTACATTGATATTATATATGATATTTGATACTCTTGTATATAATGTATGTAAAGTCTTTAATTTATGTCATTGTTAATCGCATCACAAAAATTGTGCTATATGTAGCTTATTGTACTATAAATGCTATTAAATATTATTTCGATAAATACGTAATTATAAAGACACGAATTCTCTATCTGCATTATATAATTTTTGGACAATAATCTAGTATATCTTTAATTATTATTATGAGTCCCACCTGGAAATTAACCGCTTTTTACATTCTATTGACAGCTCTGTTGAATGAAATTCCATTACAAACGTATTTAAAGGAATGTTCCAAATCCAGTGTTCCTTAATTTTATGCTAACGGTTACAACGTGTATCAAATGAGAACAAATTAACATTCAAAATAAATCAAGTTAATGAAATTAAACTTATTAATACTCAACAATTATTAAGTTTTATGAATTAAAAAAATTTTTGTTTAACAAGAACATCTTAAATAAGCAATTAATTACTAATATATGTTCCTTTTAAAACAAGCATATTTATATGAAAATATACAAAATTTTAATAATTTCTCAATTTTCCATAACACACTATTACAATATTAAATTACATGTAAGACAAAATATGAAGAATTATGTCATTTTCAGGAAAACTAATCGTTTTTTATAGTAGGGAAACAAATTTAAAAAAGTGTTTTGTAATAAAATTTTTATACCTGATTTCAAAATTGTTTACAATTTCAAAAAAATGAAAAATGTTTACAAAAGTAAAGTAAAAATCATAATTTTCTATTGAAGGAATAGTCTATAAATTCTAGAAAATTCTTATCAAAACATATTTTTCTTTTCCTATACCTTGACATACATTCTAATATATAAATACACATATAAACTTTTGAGTCGATATAGGTTATTAGCGTAATTGTATGTATGTACAATATTGTATACATACAATATATAATACGTATTACTTATGTTATATGTAAGTACATACATACAATGCTCAACAGTCGGACAGTTCTCGAAGTCTCCTGAAACGTTGTGACTACCTATGCCCTGCGCATACTCGCAGATAAATACAGCCAGTGGACGACGCCTTCGTCAGTGTTTCGTTAGCAACTAAGCAGTGAAGATCGCGAGTTTGAGCGAATTTAACGAAATTTCATTGAACAAGAGTATCCTGTTACATATCTTGGTACATTACCACTAATCAAGCTAAATCATCGCAAAATGTCTTTGGTACCATTGCTGTTTTCTGACTGGTGGGAAACTTTGGATCGCCCGCATCGTCTGCCAGATCAGAATTTCGGATTGGGTCTCTACCCGGAACAATTAATAACGCCAAGTCGATTGGGATTATATCTACAACCACGAAAAAGGAATACTTACGTTAGCAGACCATGGTCTGAACTGTTCCATAACAACGATAGAGGCACCTCGACTGTTCAAGCAGATAAGGACAAGTTCCAAGTCGTGCTCGATGTTCAACAATTTGAACCAAACGAAATTGACGTTAAGGTTGTCGACAAGTTTGTCATCGTTACCGCAAAACATGAAGAGAAGCGCGACGAACATGGCTGGATTTCTCGTCAATTTGTTAGAAAATATCTGATTCCGGAACAATGTGACATTGATCAAGTCACATCGCAGTTGTCGGCAGATGGTGTCCTTAGTATTAACGTTCCAAGAAAGGATCAAAAAAACGTAGAAAACGAACGAGTAATAAAAATAGAGCAGACTGGTAAGCCAGCAATGCAAACGAAGCCACCTAAGCGGCAACAACAGAAGCAAACTGAAGAAAAAGAAGAGAATTAAAAATTCCATTATTATCATATTCCATCTCTAATGGTAAAGTTCTACCATTTATTATATTTCCTATTTAATATAACAATCGTGTATTTATCGTTCGATATAAACTATAACGAACAACATTGTTACATTCTTGTCGTTGCATTTACATTAACTATTATATGAATATTATTATATGAATGTTATTAATTAACATAAGTTATTAATAGCTAATTATGTTAATAAGTATAGCGAGTAAGTACTTTATTTTTGTTTCGTGATACGCTTTATTTTCATAAACATGTGAATGTAATACGCATTATCTGCAAGTATGTAAAATTTATATATTTTTTTTGTTAATAAATTTGTAAGTAAATAGTACTCATAAGTTTTACTTTTTAATTGTTATTACCTTAATTCTACCTACAATCCTAAAATAATACAATTTTTAAAAGCGGTGCACTTCTCTTTATTTTTTATGAAAATTTTACAATAAAATAGTTTTTTTATCTTTATCCGTAAAAAATGATAGGTAGCGATAAGTAACTAACTCGTCACATTCTTTGGGATGTTTTATTGGCTTTACTTATTTAACAAATAAATTAGAAATTTAATCTATCTTGCATTTAACACTATATTATACTATGGAATGCTGGAAATTTATATCAATATCTTTTGTTAGCAAATATAAAATTATGAAATGAACTTTCTATTATATTACATAACAAACACTGTATCTCAACTCTCTATATATATCGTAATTCAGTTACACGATGTTTAGTAACAAAAAGAAGCAATGTTTGACACGATCTTCTTGCTTGAAAGAAATTTCGATACTTAATGATTTTATTGTTTCCAAAATGGAGAAACATAATCAAGTTACTGTTATATGTACATATACTTCTGCAATGTGTGAATAACAATCAATAAAATGTGAAGCATAACCTTTATGTTACGACGTTGTCGGATGCGATAGAATACTCCTATTGTCTATAATATTATCTGATTCAATTTCATTCCACACAAACATTTATTTTTTCTTATTGTTAAGCTTGATAACTTCCATAATAATTGGAAAGATTAATTACACTGTCCAAGCGAATATAAGGAATACAAGTGATACAGGTGGCTAACAAGCATTAAACAATTTGTATAATATGTGTACGTACATATATTATTTATTCATACACAATCTTCAAATTCTTAATACACATAAAAAAATATTTTCACAAGTATCTGCGCACACTAAAAAACAGGTAAAAATATTAAATATATATACAAGCTTTTACTGCTTTTGCTTTATTTTCAGAAATTCGTCGTCTTCCATCGCTTTTCCCGTTTGTTCGATTTTAATGGTTTTTTCTCGCTTTCTTTCAACAGTTTCTGGCCTTAACGGTACTGTTATTGTTAAAATACCATCTGTAGACAAAGTACTCGTAACCCTTTCAGGATCACATTGATCTGGTACTAAATATTTTTTAACGAAGTGTCTGGAGGTTAGACCGTGATCGTCTGCTCTGTCTTCGTGTTTTCCTGTAAAAATAACATTCTATAAACCTCGTAATATACGACAATATCGTAACAATTATTAATAATTGTAGCTAATTTTTGTAAGACTCGTTAGCAGTTACTTCTATAGATGCTAATATTACATCATAAAAGGGACAAATGATATATAATTTTCTTTTTAACATTTTTAAATTCTGGATATTAATTAAATGTATCTTAAAGACACTTACCTTCTACAATAATGAAATTGTCAACGACTTTTACACCGACTTCTTCTGGTTTGAATTGTCGTACGTCGAAAATTATCCGAAATCTGTCCTTATCATTTTTCATTATGGATCGTCCACATTCTTCGTCTCGTTCCCAATTCATCAGTAGTCGATAGTAACTGTATGGAAATGATTTAAAAGATGGTCTTTCAAATACCGAAGAAAAAAATTGATTCGGTCGTAATCCTCTGCCAAAATGCTGATCAAATAACTGGTGTGGTTGCTCCAACACTTCCCACCAATGGGAGAACAATCTTGGAATTAATGTCATTCCCCTTCTCATTTTTTAATTCTTCTGTTTATCGATATTTTTATAAAGATAGAATTAACTTTGCAATTGAAGCAAGAACATGTGCGTATTCCTTGCTTGATCTCTGTATACTGACAGCGCATGCCGGCAACCCAATGCTTTATATACTCAATGTGAGCTTTGCACATGCGAGGATAATAGAAACGGCAGTCAAATTTTTTTCTCGAAAATTCTGAAAACTTCTATCAAAATATAGGTTGATCAATATTTCGATCGATTTAATAATTTATAGTAATTAATAACATAAATAGAATTGTTGATAGCGAAAAGTAAAGTATTTTTACTTAAAACATTTTGGCGCGAAATAAATGGTAGATTTCATGTACATATTTTATTTTACATAATTTAATATCGTGTAATGCATCTTTCTGTAAATATTTCTAAAATAATCTCGTGCTGCCTATTCAAAACTTCTGATAAATTGCATCAACCTAGTTCGTTACATCTAGTTAGTTAAAGTTCGGTAATGTTGCATCAGCTTTATGATCTCTATATGGCAAAGACATATATTCTTATTGAACCGAATAATGATTCATGCGTATATTTGTATATACATATTATAATAATACATATACATGTATAGAGAGGTATGTATAATATAATATTGAATATATTATTGAATAAAGGAAATTAAATTAGTTACGTAAATTTTGTAACGTAAATTGTCAAATTTTTGTTTCTCATTTAATAGACATAATTTTTAAACTATAAGATAATATTTCATGTTATTGTAATAAATTTTTTTGCATGAATTATACCATGTTTGATATATTGTTTTATATTTTTAAATTACTATCATTCTTTATTTAAATTTGACATTCTCATGGTACATGTGATATTAATGGCTACTCGTATCGATTTTCTGAAAGAATTTTTAAAGGAAACACTGACCACGCACAATGTTGTACAACGTTTCTACATATGTACATTATATCCGTTATCAAATATCTACAAATGATTATTTCAGTATCAGAAATGTGAAAAAGTGTTTCAGATAAATGTTATATGGTATCAAGAGAGACATATAACGATGATTTTTAATCTTGAAATAACGTTAGAGAGTTTGATGAAGGTCACATTTAAGCTTTCAAAAATCTCTATATTTTTTGTTGCATATTATTATAGCTCATATTAACGTTTTATGTTTCATTCATATAATACATACTGCAATTACCATTAAAACCATTTTCTAACATGAACAGAAAATTAATTAGTTAATATTATTAATAATAGAATGCATTTATTTTATGTAGTTAGTCATATGTGATAAAATAGCACAGTTTTATACTTATTATATTGAGATATTTCAGCGATCTGGTGCTGGGATCTTCGACAAAATTTCACCACATGCTGGTTAACTCAGAAATTTTAAATTACAATCAAAACGTCACTATTTTTCAGTTGAACTATATCCTATTTTATTGACTGTATATATGTACCTACATTATATCTATTGATCACACCCAAAATAGCATCTATTATATTTGGTTTTTTATTTCAAAACATCCTTAAAAAATATTTTGCCTTTGAGTAAATTCTTCAGTTAATTTTTTTATGTTCTTTAATGATTCAATTTTATTTGCACAAAGGTATTCTTTTACTGAAATGATAGTGAAATTGTTGATAGTAAAAGAATATAACTTAAAAAGTATTATAAATTGATAGATTTGGCACTATTTATATAGAATTATCTGAGATTGAATATTAAGGATAAAAAGATATTGGATTCGAGTCATTTGTATAATTATCCACCTATTTTTTCAAGCTTCAACAAATTTTGTTTTGCGCGTGCTTGCAAAGTTTCTAGACGCTTGTCCGTTCGATTGGAGCGCTTCTCCTACATGCTACGCTCATGTTGGAAAATACTGCAGTCTGTTCTGAACAGTGATCGCATTAGTGCATCTATCACAAAGTGACCAAATATTGAGATTATAATAATATTAAATCACGAAAAATCGAAGAACCTCGATTAATCTAATTTATTTGAATTAGTCAAAAATCTACGAATCTAAATGTCTCTAGAACAATTATTCTATCCCAATTGGTGGGAAAATGTGGAGCGTGCTCATTTAGATCAAAATTTGCCCCTTGGAATTAATCCAGAAATTCCGATTCCAAAAATTATGTGTATGTACGTATGCAAATCTCCGATGAAATACTACAGGCCATGGGATGAACTCCTGCGTAAAGGAGAAGGGGGTGTATCAACCGTGTTGGCTAACGGAGACAAATTCCGTGTGGATTTAGACGTGCAGCAATTCGCACCCGAAGAAATCAATGTTAAAGTCGTAGACCGTTTTGTCACTGTTGAAGCAAGTCATGAAGAAAGGGAAGATGAACATGGTTGGATCTCCAGACAGTTTACGAGGAAATACATAATTCCAGAACAGTGCGATATCGATCAAGTTTCCTCGAAACTTTCATCGGACGGCATTCTTTCGATCATTGTACCACGCAAGCAAAAATTAACTTCGGATAGCGGAAGGGTGATTAAAATCGAGCGGACCGGTAAACTGTCTGTATGCGACATGCAGAAAGAAAAAAACGAAGAAAACAAGGACAAGGAGGAGGAGGCGCAGGAAAATTGAAGCTCAGCACCGAGTGATATACCGACTTTTATTATCTTATTCTTCGATACTATTTGTAGCTCCTATCGCGAGTATTTATTTGGTGTTTACATCAGCGAAATGCTTTAAGCAAATTTATTTAGATATGTAAATAACTTTTCATGAGTATAAATCTACTTTAAATACATGTACTGATTTAATTGGGCGAAAAGATATATATATTTGTTAACATATATCCTGATTTGTATTATTCGAATGAATATTCATTAAATTACATGTACTGGAATTAATAAGTTGTCCTATGTAATACATGTATGAAAGTAAGTAAGCAAGTACCTCAACTGCTGTATGTGCCTTGCAGGCAACAGATCAGATATTATGTTGAGATACATTTTATTTTAAAGGTAATGTAAGTAGCTCGATCCGATGAAATCTAAGTTAAATCTAAGGGTAGTAGAAAATGTAAGGAAAACAGATTTTATTTTTATATTAATTATTTGAAGGAAGCAATTGAAAATGATAATTTCGTTTAAAATTTTAATCATCTTTAAACGGACTATTAGTTGTTCTACTCAATCAATATTATCTCTAAAGGATATTAACAGTAATACCAATTTTAGATGTATCTGTATTAGGAAATTACTGAATAGGAAATCATATCCTATCGAATAGTGTAATATTTTCATGATGAATAGAGACTGCATTTATGATATGTGTATATCTATGTATGTATGTGTGGTAGGTGTAAAAGAAGGTTAGGTTCAAACATTAATGATAAATTTAGCTGACGATGTAATGTTGTTAGCAGGAAATATAGAACAATTATGCTTTTTGTGTTCTTAAAATTTACCAATAAAATGTATAAAGTTAAAATAAAAAACTATAAATAATTAAGTATGGTATTTACTAATCCAAGGTTTACATATAAACCGATCTGAGGTTAGACTGTCGTCTCATGCTTACAAGTACCTGCAGTATCCTGCATAAGTATCTGAGTCAAATTTTAGTCCAAAAAAAAAACTTTCTAGCTAGATCTCGCCCTATCCCACCGGAATTTCACCAATCCATCCCGATCCCATAAACTTAGGTACTCGCACACTCCTAATTGTAAGATAAAAAAGTATTTTATTTTATTCTTTCCTGCCTTAATGAGAAATATATTAGAACTAAATTAAATAATTACAAGAGATATAAACGTTGTTTTGTATTTTTATCCCGTTAAATTTCATTAGAATGGTTTTGTAAACTAAATTAAAAACATTTGTATTTGTTTTTTTGTAAATATAAAATAGAATAATAAATACATCGTCGTTAACACTATTACTTTTGATACCAATGAACGTCACAAATGATAACACACCTAATTAAAACTTAAACATAAATTTTCATGGATTTTACATACGTATATTGTACACTTAAACATAAATGACTTATATTGCTTTTCTTACTATCTAAAATTCTCAAAGAATTCGGAACTGTTCGTGACTAATCTTAAGTTCATGACAAAGCATATCAAATACATACAAATATCAAGTTTATGACTCATAACAAGTTACTTATGTGTGTATTGCGTAATATATTCGATTGCACGAAATTGCACGAATATGTACAATCATACAAAATACGTATGAATTTTACATATTTTATGAATAGGCAATCCGCTATCGATTTCGAGGTTAAATGTCTCTGAACCCTTGTGCATTAAAGAACCAGTTCATCGATCGTTAAAGCTATGAGCTGTATTTACATCATGTTGCGCAAGTGTGCTATGTAGAACTGATGTTTGATAAAAAGACGACGGTAATATTTAATTTAACCTAGTGTTTTCCCATCACATTCGCTACTTGCATAACGAATACATACGTAATAAAGTTGTATAAAGACTGTATAAAGACTTGTATAAAGACAACTGCTTGGCTGCCACTGATTGATTTACGTGTGAACGATGCAACAGTACTACGGCACAATCAACTGCAAGTAAATCAACAATAATTCATATTTATTGCACAATGTTAATGTTTCCTAACCTACTAGCGATTATTAACAATTAATGTTAATATTAATTCCATAGAATAAACATTCTAATAATTCTAGTAGATGAAGTATTTAAATTACTTATATTCGAAAAGTGCGGGAACATTCCTAAATCAAATGTACATAACATTGTGAGTTTACATTGAAAATAATCACGCAATGCCGCTAATACCGATGTTGTTTTTCAACTGGTGGGAAGTCCAGACCGACCTCATCGCCTCTGGGATCAGCATTTTGGTACGACGGTAGATGCAGATGATCTTTTCAATGATCTTGATCCTCTAAACGCAGAAGTTTTGGTCTGTCGAACGCATAGACGCGGCAAAAGACATCATCATCATCATCATCATCATCATCATCATCATCATCCATTCTTTAAAAGTTTAATCAAAAGCTAATAAGGATAAATTTCAAGTATCATTAGATATATCGCAATTTACACCAGAAGAAATTACCGTAAAAGTGATAGATCAAAAAGTCATCATCGAAGCTAAACACGATGAAAAAAAGAACGAGCACGGATGGGTGTCCACGCAATTTGTCAGAAAATATATCACACCATCGCAATGCGATGCAATGCGATAGCAACCAAATGGAATCACATTTGTAGTCTTACGATATTTTATCTATTTTGGCACCTAGAAAACAGACTTTACAACCTAAATGTGGATGAACCAACTTTGACCAATCAAGATGATAATACGAACGACACATCAGAATCACAAAGAGAACAATAAACACTATAACGAGAACAATAAGAATCACAACAGCAACATCATCGTGGTAAAAAAGGCAATGTTAAAACTGTATAAATCATCTTCATCATTTATTTCTTAATTATCCATTTCATTTATTTCTTTTTATTAAATGTTATAAGACAACACTTGTACATTGTGTGTAAATGTAAGTATTAAAAATATAAACTCTGTATTATTGTTATCTTTAAGAAATAAACGATTCTTTTTGACTTAAACAACATTAGTTTCTTTCTACTTTTTCCCCTCCCATTTGTTAAACATTTAATACTAGATTTAGTGAAGAATATGCAATGTTTATTCACGTTATTTAATAAATCATACAGAAAATTAGTCATTATTCAGAAAAACTACCTTTCCTCTGATTTTGATGATTTTGAAACATGTTTTAAAGCTTAACATTTTGAACAACTTTACATATCCTATACATATAAGCGACGGTTAACCTTAATTTCTCAGGCATTTGCAAAAAACTGTTGGTACAATTATGGTGAATTTTGCTTATAATTGTGCAGTTATAGTAGCATATGCGTTAGTATTGGTTGTCGCATATATATATATATATATATATATATATATATATATATATATATATATAAACCTGTATAAACTCTAAACAAAAGACAAGAATTAGATTTGAGTTAGATATTATTTTATCCAACCGTCACACTACATCGTGAGGCGGCCGGCATCCAAACTGACGCATACACAGTCATGGACGTACAATTATAGACAGAATTCACTGTACTGATACCAGCAGCTTTTTGCGAATATCTCAAAAGCTGGAACTGACCGATGGTTATATGTGTAGGAAAAAATTGTTTAAAGTATAACATATTTTATAACATATTTCAAAATCATCCAAATCGGAGAAAAGGCAATTTTTCTGCAGTTTAGCTTATTTATTTATGTTAAATAATTTTCCACTAGTCATATTGCGATGTTATATAATAAAATATATTCAATAATATTCTAATATAAAGTATTAGAGTATTTATCTAATATAAAATATAAAAAAAATGCTAAATATATTCAAATATAAAGCCTTTAATTTAATTTATCTAAATTATCCCTAAAAGACGCAATTCATAGTATGAAACAATTAAGAACATTTAATGAAGTAGATATGAGAAAAAATACTTCTCTCGATATTTCTAAAATACTACATATATATTTTAAAATTATTTTTCGATCAAATTAGAAACTTACTTTTATATAAAATCCATAAATTTATTAATATAATTATTTGTTATTTAAAAATACTTTAATTTGCATCTAGAAGCGTCTAGAATTTTTCAGAGTACACTAACCTGTAATAAGCTACGTGTAGTATATGAGCTTGCAGCCAGCACATACATTACATATACACATACATGAAAGTTAGCAGCTTAAGCACTGAAAAACATCAGTTTCATACCGTACAAGAATAGTCTACAAACACGTAGTAAATAAAACGTTTATATTAGATATCTTGTTGTGTTTTGTATACAATTTTATTGTTTTTGAAGTAAGAAAGTACAGCTGGAAAAAAGAAAAATCGCAATTGCTCAAGTACTATCTTAATTTTTCAAATTTGGATTATTTTGAGTAATAGTAATAACTTTTAATAAATTACTCGAATATTTTATGAAGATATTTACAACTCAATATAGATAGTTGTAAGGCTATGTACTTTAGTTAACGTTTAATTTGAATTTATTACGATATATATGTAATGTTATATTTACAAATTACATTGTACATACATATGTACATATCAGAGCACGTCGAGAATATTTGTGTCATAATAGAATACATTCAAAATATAATTCGACTAACAATCTTTTAAGGTGATATTTAAAAGATAAGGTGATATTTAAAAGTATCAAGGCCATATTTTTACCCAAATCATGTGAATTTCTTTTTCATTTTCAATATTTACAATCTTACAACGAATTAGATTTAAATTTGAATCATTTTGATCGATAATATGTTCAATAGTAATGACAAAATTCTGTCAATATATAAATATATATGTCGGAGATGAAAGGACAATGGGGCCACCCGTTGGAATTACTTGGAAAAACCTCAATAGCATTCACGAAATAACCCAAACACAGCCATTCGAAACTTGAGACAATGAGCTTGGGCTCGAGGTGACGACCGGTCGCCAGGTGTAGCCACGGTTACGGGATGAACGTTCCACCTAACAGAGATATGAAGTTACATAGCTTTCCTTTAAAGAATTGGCCGTACCGGCACTTGACAATAAAACATTCCAACGGCCACACACAGACCCCATTCTTTGGGTAAGATGGTCGCCAGATGCCGACGCATCATTCGCAGTTCATGTTCAGATAGCCTGAGGAACCGTTACAAATCTTAGGATCTGGTTAACTAAAGTCCTTTAGATTGGCAAACAGTCTTTATTATATCAGCCCGTATATCTGTCACCTATTGCGGCAAGATACAGGAGATCTGCTTTTCTCACGTACGACGTTTCCCGCTAGGAATCCTCTCTCGAGAGCGGCTAGCATCCTTTTCTAACCGCCAACATGGAGATTAACCAATTAACAGCAACGTCTATTTCCCTCACCCTCCGAGCGGAGGCTTTCTTTGACGAATCCGATGACCTCGTGCCATTAGGCACATCCCACCATAGTTTTCCTCTGCAGCGTCGTTGCGACGGAAAGTCATTCTTTTTTTTACAGTCGCATTAGTTAGATACCTAGTGTGTTTGTAATCAAGCGATCCTTGTATCACGAGGAGTAAGTCGAGTTCGACTTAGACTTTGAAGTAAAGTAGATCAGTTATCCCGTGGGCCGTGGATTCGCTATACCGACCCCACGATCGTTGTCATTATCGTTCGAGTATCGAGACCGGTAGTTCATCTTGTATTTGTGACAATAAAAGATATCGATTGTACACCGACGTTGAGCGACCCTGGCGCAGATTCTTTACACGCCCCAAACCCAAGTGTTAACCATAACCCGACATATATATTGAAAATATAAAACCATGTTTAATATTTATAAAATGTAATTAATGGATTTCGATAAGTTCTTGAAACATTGGTTATTTTGTTCCTAAAACATTTTACATCTTTTAATATCTTGTAGGTGTATGATACATCTTTTCAACATTCTATTTAAGTATATATATATATATATATATATATATATATATATATATATATATATATATATATATATATATATATATATATATTAAGTATATATATATATATATATATATATATATATATATATATATATACCTTTACAAATTTTATAAACCTTTACAAATACACGTTAAGTGATTGATACAATTGATAGATAAATCTAGAATAAAACTTTTCATAAAATCATTGTACTATTAATAGATAGTCGCCTGCGATGACTAACTCTTATTAAAACATCGTAGATTTTGGCACACAATTGCATTTATATATGAGTCATAAGACTAAAATTGCACTGATTAGTGTGCAGAATTGCCGCTAATTGCATCTGGATAATATGTATCTAGATGTTTCCATAGAATCATGTACTTTATTGAAAAATCAATAAGTATGACAATATATATTTATTATTTGCATTATTTGTGATTGATACTGATGATGATAAAGTTAAAAACGTGATAAACTGATTGATTTTTAGAAAATATTTTGTAAATGTAAAGTTTCATTGAAGTACGGTTGAAATACTATAAAATTCATGCATTCCAATTATGATATTCATAAATTCTTATGTAACTAGGATGATTATATTAATACAATAATCGAATAGCTCTTCCTTCTGAAGTAAAATCTTTCAGACATATATGTTACTTTTGTATAAACAAAAATACTAACTTTCGCCAGGTGTACGGCTATAGATAAAAGATCTTTTTAATTATCATATTTGTACTTACTATATGTACAAAATTATTCTATAGACAGCTAGGAACAATATCTATATGTAAAAGTATCTTTGTAGATAAGTAGAATAGGGAATTTTCTCAAAACTTCCTAACTCTGAATCTCGAATGTTCTGGATACTCTATCCGCTATGTACAGCTGGTAGAGGGCAGCTATAAATACGCGCGTCGCGAGCCATAGAAACAGTATACTACAAACATTTGAACTGTGAACGTCAAGAGTGAATTCCTGTGAAGAAATCTGTAACTGAATACGTTATTTAACGTATATAGCTACCAAGTAATTCAGTCAAAATGTCTTTGATACCGTTGCTGTTCTCCGACTGGTGGGAAGAACTGGACCGTCCACACCGACTCTTCGATCAGAATTTTGGTTTGGGGTTGTATCCTGAGCAATTATTGAATCCAAGCATCCTCGATCAATACATCTTACCCCTTCGAGATCGAAGATTGAGAAACCCACTGATGTACTATAGACCATGGGGTGAACTCCTGCGAAAAGGCGAAGGAGGAGGTACATCTACGGTAAAAGCGGATAAGGACAAGTTCCAGGTAATTTTAGATGTTCAGCAATTTAAACCGGAAGAAATCAACGTCAAAATCGTTGGCAATTCTGTGATCGTCGAGGGAAAGCACGAAGAGAAACAAGACGAGCATGGTTGGATCTCGAGACAGTTTACCAGGAAATATTTGATTCCTGAGCAATGCGATGTTGATAAAGTAACATCTAGTCTGTCGTCTGATGGTGTACTCAATATCACTGCGCCTAGAAAGGACGAACCGAAGATTCAAAACGAAAGAACTGTTACTATTGAGCAGACGGGTAAACCAGCGTTAAGGGAAGCAGAAGAAAAGGAGATGAAAGAGGAGGAGAAAAAGCAGGAAGAGAAGAAGCAGGAAGAGAAAAAGGAGGATGAGAAGGAAGAAAAATAAAGCCTAAAAAATGTGTTAAATTATTAATACATATTCTTCTGTTTGTGTTCTGTTCCGTCTTTATACATGCCAAAGCGCATTTTGTCATGTAATTTGATTTTTGTACTTTAAGTTCAGATTTTTTTAAAATGAAATGTTCGATAAAATATAATTTTGAATCTCTTTCTATATATGTATATATATAAAAACTTATCTATATTCTTTATATTTAATCTGTGCTTTCTAGATTGTTAATCTGTAAAATGTCTATGTAAAACATATGAAAATTAAAGTATTAGTTTTCAAGTTATTGTTATTTATTTTAGTTATTCAAAAATATGAGAGGATTACTTTAAATTACACTATTAGCTTATAGACATTAACATTAGAACATTATTGTTAAAGTAATTTGTTCTACATACATAATTGTAAAAAGGTTTCAGCTGCTATTAAATTGTAAAAATTATGTATAGTAATTGAAAATTATCGAACAACTATCAAAATACAACTTTTATAAGCTCATATTGTATACGTATGTAATATAGATGAAATTTAATAAAAAAAAGTATTGAAAAATAAATTACAAAATGTAACAATAATTTTTATGCTACATTTAGGTGTTAATGTGTCCATATTTAAAATATTTCAATATAAATAAACTGTAAAATCTAATAGAAGTAAGTAATATACAAAGTTTGTATATTTGTAACTCTTACTAAGAGTTTTAGCCAATACAATTACAATATCATATATATTATATGTAATATTAATTTATAATTTATTATAAATTTTTTTTTATTGTTAGCTTTATTGCTAGCCCACCACTTTGTTTTTTTAAATATAAATAGTTTATATACAATTAATGTAAATTGACTGAAGTAGCTTAAATATTTTATCTCAGAGCATTATAATGTTTAAGATTATAGAGATATAAATAAAACTTGTAGTTAGTGCCTATCAAGTTCTAAATTAGATTACATCAAATTTAATATAATCTTTGCAAATAACATAAAACAAGTATGAACAAGTCCAATAATGCAAATATATTCTATTTACTATTTCATTCGTTGTACAATTTGAGATAAAAAAATTTGTATCTTAATATTTTTGATGAAACGGTGTAATTATGGATTATTTTGAATTGACAAAATTTTCGCTTTACATTAATTATGACATATTTTTACCAATTTACATTTCTAAATTATTGTCAAAAAACAGAAAAATTGAATTTTTTAATTCACATTAAACATTTCTGTTGCAAGCACCATGAATTACTACATATAATTTTTACTAGACTTTATTACGTAAGACCTTTTAAAAATATTTGGATTATTTTTTACACTAGAAAAATCGATGTTTTAAAGAAATAGTGCAATATCGTAACTAACAATTAATTGATAAATTTATTAAAAACAACGTTTTTCTTTTATAAAAGAATAATAGAATTAATCTCGTAATTAGACTGCGGATATTTATGCAAATTCACATTTTAATGAGCATAACTAAAAGACTAGGATCTATGTAGAGATTTGTTTGATCTAAATGTTATAATAAGCACTGCATTTTGGATATCTTATATATGTTCATTCTATGCATTCCTGCATCTTTAAATTTGCCATAAATACATAACAATCCGCAATCTACCAATAATCATTTCTTTTCTTTACTTTTATTAAGTGGAACTTGGTAAACAAATGTCTTCTTTAAACATTGCTTTCTGCTACAGTCTTAGAATTTACAAAGCATAAAATATACCGGAATTATTAATATCAGCTGTCCTTCAATACTTCTTTCAAAATAGATCCTGTATTTCTGGCTGGGATAAAATCCGGGAATGTTGGTAAATTTACATTGGAAAGTAACGAAGTAGATTGTGTTGATGACGTAGAATGTTGCCTACTATGACCAGGTCGTGGTAATGGCTAGGAAAAAAATAGTTCATTGGAAAACATCACATATGTGTATAAACAAGAAACAAAGAAATACTGTCCTTACCGATGTTTGAATTGGTAATGCTGGTAATTGTGGTTTAGGTTTCGATTCGTTTTCTAGAAATCTAATAAATGCTGCTGACAAAGACGCTTCTTGATCCTAAATAATATAATTATTTCATTTCTATATTATATTTCATATTTTTTATAAAAATATTTATTTAATTATGTATATTTATAAGTGAGTATATGATCAGAGAGGAAATGTTTTTTCTGGTATGATCGATGTCATATACCGTATATGTATAACCAGCGTCAAATAATTCGGTATCTCGATATCTCGCAACGGTAATTTATAAGACCCGCGAATATATGTATCGTGGAATGGAGAATAATATTAAACTTATTTGATGTATTTGTTAATGAGTAATCTTGTATTATGTAGTGCAAAAAACTGTTTAAAAAAAAAATTAATTTACCTTATTAGGAACGGTAGATCCACCAGTTAAACGAGAAAACCAGCTATTTTGTCCGACTGTATTACTCAACCCTGCTTTATCCTTTTCTGTTTCATTGAAATCCAAAATTGTGGAAAACACTCTAAGCACCGAAGATTTATCTGCTGCCGACGAGGACAGGTAACCCAATAAGAGGTTTTTAATGAGAGTCCTAAAAAAAGTGAATGTTTTATTTACAATTAAAGAAAATCTTTTTTACGATAATTTTATACAAAACAATAGATAAATTTAAATTTAGAAACATAACTAAAGTGTGAAATTCTAATTTTCTCTACAAAAAATATTCATAGATATATGAAATAAATACTAACTTATCAATTTTTCCCTCTCCACTTTGCTTTGCCTCTTCTATCCTGTGATCAGCAGTATTTACAAGATTTGTTAACCGGTCCACTAGAAATATATGACAAACCATGTAAGAAAAGGAGTAATAGAAAAAAGATCATTAAATGTCACAAAATAATTATTATAATATTCTGAGTTAATCATGAAAGGGAGTAACAGAAAAGAGATCATTAAATATCACAAAATAATTTTTGCAATACTTTGAATCAATTATATATTAAAAAATGTAATTTCAGTAGAATTATTGACTGCTTAAGGAAAAGTTTAGCATGTTGGATGTTTCATTTCTAGACATGTGCATTCCAGCGTTGTAAAGTTGGCGGATTTGAAGGTTGAAAAGACATGAGCGTAAGTATAACACAAGTACTGGTTGTCTGAATATCACACCAGTACCTGATGTAATACTCACACCCATGTCTTAGTTGCTCATGCTGCATTCTTCATTTATCATGCCATACTAGCAAACTATGACGCATGCCACTAGAAGTAAGAAAGCTATATTAATATAATAAGTACTTCAATATGTTACAATACATTACATTAAAGTACAATAGCTATTCTAATATGATTTCATTATAATTCTTTATAAATAAATGATTGTGTACTTTATTTTACAAATTACTATAATTTTGCAATGGCTACATTAATTTTACCTCTGGCAATTTACTCTGACAAAAATTAAATAAATTACAATTCTAATAGTATTAATGATTAAAGATAAAATAAAAAAATGTACGTCATAGATAGTGGAATGAAAACCTTTAACTACATTTTTTCATCCTTGTAGGATAATGGTAACGGGTGGGAAACCCCACGAGGTAATATGAGCTTTTACAATTCACACGCTCACAGTTACCGCATGAGATTACCCACACTAACGCTACCAAATTTTATGTCTATATAGATCTGTTTATGTATTACGTATTATTTCAACATATGTATATGTGTGACTAAATGTCTTAATTTATCTGTGATATATTTGAGTGCTAAACTTAACTTTAACTACAGAGGAAACTAGAGAAATACGTAGTTCACTTGTATTTCGTTTACAGATTATAGTTATAGTTTACAGATTATAGTTACAGATAACAGTTATAAAAATACATATATCATCATACATTACTACTATTACTTAGTGTGATGGTTGCAGTAGTATTGTAAATTCATGGTCGTTAGTATTGTTTCTTAAAAATTAAAAGATTACAATATTATATAACTCTCATACTATGTGTGCACCAACATTCCAGTTGTATAAATTGAAAAAATAAATTAGCTATCAAATGTAGATGTAATGTATATATAAAAAGAGTGTTTAACAATATTAATATAGTCCTCGGTGATATAAACAAAATATTATGACATAAATTAGATTAGAAAATATAATTTACATATAGATGAAAAGAAACCATACAACAAATCTTTTTACTTTTGTGCCCTTGCTATCTAACAATATTTTATATGTTAGTATATAGGAATTTATAAGTAGAAAAACAAGAGAAGGTACCAGCACCAGTGGCAATGCATGAGCCAACGAAGATGTGATTTAGTGCGCTAAGGCGATCGTCCAGTTCGTAGCCGGATACCAGCAAGAATCCTGGGCTATTGTCAAAATCCCAGAATTACCAGCTGATATTTGACTACATCACCGGATTGTTTACGTGTTTGCTTTTTGCAGATTAGTCACAGGTCACACTCAAACTGATGATAATAGAGTGGGATTTAACCATTTCACCAGTGCATAAATTATAATTAGAACATGTGTGATATTTTGTGTATAGGCAAGCTATTATAGCACCAGATTCTTTTGCATAAAAAAACTGCAAGTGCTTTTATACCTTATGTAGAAACGGGATTTTAAGGGTCAATATACATATTATTGATCAAATGCATTATACCGATACTTTAGTCCAATATTAATACTTTTTGTATTCTTCATTGCATATGGTCAGTAATGATACACAATTTGTGCGATTATATATTTATTATTTTGCATATTAGTAAAAAGTTAGAACATGCTAAAAAATATTTATAAATTTAATCTAGGTATAATACAGTTCGTAAAATCTAAATCATATGAGAATAATTCATTTAAAAAATTTAGATATAAGCATATTTTAAAGTGTAAATAAAAATAAAATACTTCATATAAGAAAATTAATATGAAAATTAGGAAATTATTCTCAATACTTCAATTTATTCTCAATATTTAGCATTGATGTTACATAGCAATATATATTGCAAATTTTAATAATTAAATAATACCAAGCTTTATTTTACCTAAGAAATTTAGATATTTAATTACAATACTTTTAGTTTCTTGATACTTGAAACTTTATTTTGTAAATTACATTAAAAACCACATGAAAAAATCCCGAATATTTATAATCCACACCAAAGAAGCACATGTGCATATTATTTCCTCGCATTTAACAATAATTTTTGAAAACTATATTATCAAATGTATCTCAAAACTAATTACGTCGAATGTATGTATTGATTTTTTGTGAATTTGAAAATATGAATTTTCTTTGTGAACGTATAAAAATTGTGTAAATTTGCTATCGATAAATAATGATTGAAGAATTAATTGCAAAAAATTCTAATCATGCGAAATATAAAAGAAACAAGATGCAGGCAAAGGTAATATTTTGTAGTAATAATAGAATCGAGTACCTTCTTGGTTTAGCTGTTCGATTCGTTCTGTTTTTTTATCGAGTTGTTCGCTTAATCTGGATGCTGCTTGTAAGCATTCTTTAGCTTCAGCTAATTGTTCCTATTAACAATTATTAAAAAATTATATATTACCCTATTAACTATTAGATAAGCAATTTTTTAGATATTTATGTATAAACATACAATTATATAAGTATACCTTAAGAATTGTGACATCATTGGCCAACTCTTCTTGTTTTTTATGGGATTCGATTAGTTTAGATTGAATTCTCTCAGTTGCCGCTATGATATCTTTTTCCTTATCTAAAAATTATAAATGAAAATTATTATCAAGTTTCCATTAATAATAATAATAGCAGCAGCAACAAGAACAACAACAGCAACAATAATCGATAATTTCGTATAAGACACGTTGTGCACAGAGATTATGAAATATTTTAAATTACCTCGTTGGAATTGTTCCAAGACTATCTGTAAATTAGTTAAGGACGTAGTCTGTGATAAGATCTTATCTTCAGCGATAGCTAACTTATTTTGTATATCATCCCTTTGCTGAACAATCAACGCCATTTGTTGTTGTAACGTTTCCACTTGCTGATTTGCTCTTATACTTGCGGACGTATACGCGTTTGAACTGCTTTTCACTTTTTCTTCAGCCTGCTGTAATTTCACTTCTAATTCTTTTCGTGTTTCCTCTGCAAGTAAAGCGTCTTCCGTATAGTTTGATTCCATTTCAACCAAATGTGCTCGTAGCCTTTCTAACTCCTTTGCGGCGTTCGCTTCTTTGCCTTGGCTTTCATTAAGTTGATTCTGTAGCATTCTGTTGTTCGATTGCTCTTGAATTAGAGCTGCTTCCAACGCGTTACATTTCTCATTAAGAATCGCAATTTCCGTTGTTTGCGTTGAGTGTTCGACGATCCCGCAAGTTTCCTTGCTGTTCGATTCTTCGGCATTTCTCAAACGTTGTTCGACTGCCCGCAGTTCATGCTGCAGAGTAGCTATGTCCTTTAATTCAGAGACATTTAAGTCTTTCTCTCTTAGCAAGTTCTGACCTCGCGGTGTTTGTTCGTTCAAGAGATGTGTCAACCTTTGAATTTCGTCATGATATTGCACATTTTCATTGTGTTTGATGGTTACAAGTTTTACAAGTTCGTCCCTTTCGTTCTTTATAGTCTCAAAATCGAGTGTTTCTGTATCAGTCTTTGCAAGATAGAGTGCGCTTTTCAGGTTATTAATCTCTTCGTCTTTTTCTCTAATAAGATGAGATAGACTTTCTATCGTTTCTTTGGCCATATCAGCTGATTCTGTATTTTCATCAATTGCCTTTTGTAATTTCTTTTGCGAATTGATGATTTCCGCCATTAATTTACTGTTATCATTCTTCAAGGTATCATTTTCTCGTATCTTTTCCTCTAAAATAGCTGTAATTTGTTGCTTTTCCTTATCACAGACATTTTCATTTATACGATTTAATAACTCTTTTTTCTCCGCTTGTAGACATGCAATATCATGCTCCAACTTGATACAACTATCCCTGGCTACTTCGTATCCGGTTTTTAAAGTTTTATTTTCTTCGGCAACGGTGGCGAAACTCTCTTGTAATTTTATCAATTCCCTCTCTTTCAAACGTAATGTTTCTATTTTATTCTCCATTTGAGTATAATCGTTCTGCATGGAACAAAATTTTTCAGTTAATTCGCTAAGCTCTAATTCACTTTTTAATTCTTCGCGTTTCTTTATTTCGTTTTGCAAATTTTGTTTTTCTAATTGAAGCTTCTCGATCGTTTTGTTCATCGACAAAAATTCACTTTTTAGTTCTACGTACCTTTCTTCCGACTCTCGTAATCGTTCCCTAATTTCATTTATCACTTTTTTATTATTCGCTACTTTTTCCTTCAATTCCGTCTGTTCTTGCTCTAACAAAGATTTTTCCGTATTTACCAAGTCTAATTTATCGTTGGACTCGACTTGAATGGCAGTTAACTGTTCCAACCAAGAAATCTTTTCTTTCGTTAAACTTTCGTTCTCTTGACTCAGTTTCGCTATGTAACTTTCTTTCAACTCTATTTGGTTGAATGCTTCGTCCAATTCTTTTCTCATGTTTAATATGTCGTAGTCTAAGTCATCTTTCTCACGATTAGTTTTGGCTAATTGTTCCTGAAGATCTTTTAACGTATCGTTATTCCCTGTCTCTGAATTACTTTCACGCCACTGCGAGATCTCTATTTCTAACTGTTCATTTCTCCGAGACAGTTCCTCGTTTTCCTTTTGAATTTCGTCTTTCATACCTCGCAGAATCGCCAAACTGTTTTCTAATTGTTTTCCATTAGAAACGGACGTTTTCAATTCTCGTCTCACGTTCTCAAGATCGAATTTTAGCTCCTCGACGAATTCGATGTTCTCATCTAAATACTTGCATTTCTCCAATGATATTCTCAGTTGTTCCTGCATTTCTTTCTCCGAGTTCTCCAATAAATCGATCTTCTTTCGTAACTTGTCATTCTCATCCAACGTCGTATGCAATCTCCGATTTAGATTCTCCATTGTATTAAACGTGTCCTCTATATCTTCCGGAATATTTTCTAATTTTGCTGATTTTCTCGTTCGAGATGCAGGTGGTGACTGGCCTTGATTCTTTAATCGTGTTTCGTTTGGACAAGTACTTCGTAGCATCGCATTTTTCTTTCTTAACGAGTTTTTCTTGCGCAACGCGGAATTTTCTACTTGAAGACGCTTTACCTCCTCGTGCAACCATTCAGTTTCTGATTCCACCACGTCTTTCGTCCATTTCACGTCAATGTACTGCTTCGCCAGAGCCTCGAAAATCGACTCATCCGGTTCTATTTCTACAAAGGAACTCTTCAAAATATTCTTCACCCTCTTGGTTAATTCGTCGACCATATTTCCTTCATCCTGCTCGTCGGTCGATTCGTTTTCTTCCATTTCTAGATCATTTGTTTGCATATGCTTATCTACGCTCTCTAAACTGTTAGTTTGTACGGTATGGTCGACAGTTTCTGTTCGTATCAGCGTGCTGAATTCCACGAGTTTACTTTCCAGTTGGACGACTTTATCTTGAGCCTGGTTGTAGTCTACGTAAAGCTGTTCGTAAGCGTTTTGAAGGCACTGGTGTTTTTTTTCGACCTCTTCCTTCAGGGACAATAGTTTTTCTAAGAGTTAAAAGGAAAATGGAAACGACCAATTATTTATTTTATATCAAATTTTTAAGAAAATAGAAGAAAGTACTAGCATTATCAGATGGAAAGGATTAAAGACATGCTTACCTATCGATTGTTCATGCTGCTGATCCAATTCTTCCACACTGGCGAACAATCTTTTATTTTCTTCCTGAAGTTCCTCGATTTTCTTGTACAATTCCGATTCTCTGTTGCTTGACGCCTTGATAAGTTCATCTCGCATGTGGTTCTCTGAACTCACGTCGAAATTAGGCTTCAACGCGGCGATCTCGTGGCTGACGCTGTTGGGCCTCTTAAACTTCTCATCGAAGTCAGACTTTTCTTGTTTATTAGCCTCGCTATATTTCTCGTTCTCAGTTTCCAGCGCTTTTAGCGCGCCACGAACTAAATCCAGCTTCTCGAGGGAGTTCAATTTGGACAGCACCGTACGGAAATCGTTGATCAACGCTATTTCATCCGATTGCATGCGTCTCGTGTTTTTCTCGGTTTCTCGACTCTGATTAACATAGTTTTGCTTTTACTGTGTATCGTTTATCATAAAATGTTTTAATACTGTAAAGCAAATTTTTCAAATGTTTTGTGAAACTTTAAACTCAAGAACGCCTCTCTTTATTCTAGGAAAATAATATACAAATATTTAAGTCATCGAAAGACTGAATTAACTAGTTAAAAAAAGAAACGTATTATTTTCATTAAGGAGATCTTCACAGCGTAAAAATGTGTTAGATTTTATTTCAAACTATGAATAGATACATTTAGCGTTTAACTTTAGTATCAACTATAGTATTAACAGTTGAAAAAAATAAGTATCTTTGTACTTGATCATTTGCTTCGTTTGATCAGACTGAAGTCTTCAAATACACCGCGTCGTTTAAAATTAAGTAACTCGAAGAATTACATCGCGTTTCGTTTTATTCAGAATGAAACTTCTTATTTTCATAGTCATATATTTGTTAACACTAACATGTTAGTAATCTTAAGTTCGTCCAATTAAGCACAGTGATTCATTAGGAATGTTTCTTAATCATGCTAACAAACTCGAAGGTCGAAATATATCCTCTAAGTAAAAAAATCTAGCTTCCTTGGGTACAGATTTTTCGAAATAAGTTATTTCTTCGTTTTACTTTTACTAAGAATTACTAAGATATATATACCTACCTTTTCTTCCATTTGTATTATACGATTCACCATATCTTGCTTTGCTCTTAAAAATTCCGCTTTTTGATGACCATCGGTGAGTTCATCTTTCAAAGAGGAATTGTTACCCTGGAGTTAACAATTGTAACAGGTTATTCAATATTAACTAATAGGTTTTCTAAAGTATCCCATGTATCATAAAACAAAATTTCTTAAGATGAAATATTTAAATGAAATATTACGGAGAATGCTATAGAAAGAGATAGATGTATTCGAACTGTCGACAACATATTAACATTTATATTGCGTAGTTTAGAAAACGGTAATAGTGAATTAAGTATATTACGTGGATATCTTAACTAATAAGGTGACAATGATATGATATTGATTGAAGATAACTCGTAATGACATATGTTATCACGTGTATATATGCGCGAAACGGACGTCGCTACAGAGTTAAAATTAAACGCAATTATCTGAAAACAATTGCGACGGTAATTATCCCTTTTATGTTTAGTGGGACAAAGAAGACAATGCGATTATTAGGTACACAAAGCAATTTAAATATTATATATGCAACGAGTGCCGATCAGTTTTGAATCTATTAAATTATCATTTTTCAGAAAAGGAACTTAGTTCAAAATATTTGTTTATACATAATAGAGAATTTTTTATATTTTACCTTTTGAATGCGTTTAAGTTCGATTTCTAAATCTCGTATTTTCACGGTGGCTTGTGCCAGTTGTTCTTGCAATTGTCGCACGTGATTCCGACTTTTTGAATTTCGATTTTTCGTGGACGGCGGATCCCAGAAAAATACCTCGCCCTCGTCATCGTGGTTACTATCGTTCTGAAACAAACAGATCATTAAAATTATAAGGTTTTTATCTTTAGAGTTAGCGTTCTATGAAATAATATATCCATAATTTTTTTAGTGACCTATTGTTACTTATTAGTTCAACCAGAAACGGGTAGAGGTTCGTAATAAATAATCCCCTTTTAATTTCACCAACTACGCAACAAAGTATATCGACTATCAGAAATGCTACGCATTTTCCGAACAACCCAATATTTTATACGGATATTATATTTTATATCGACGATTGAAGGTTGGTCGCAATTTTATGTTTTATTACGTAAAGTCCCATCATGATAACATTATACAGGAGACACGATCATGTTGGAGATAGAGCTAAGAAAATTCACGAAGGCCCTGTAGACAGATCCCGATCATTTCAAAAGCATGGCGTGCATTAATGCATCAGTGCATCAGAAAACGCGAGCAGCCTCTTTCGATTGAAAATTCATCAAGCGACGTCTTTTGCAACAATTGTTGTGAAACGAGCGATCGTCTACAAGGGGAAAAAGAGTCGTACACGTCGTTAAGATGGGAAAATATTTACCGGGATACGTATCGGTAGATACCGCGTCGCAACGCGACGTTTCAGCGACCGAGTCGGATGCGAGTAATTTTCGTCCGAGAGGAAACTCGCGATTATTCCGTTATATCGCGCGAAAAAGGTTACATCGCTTTCCAAACTTGCATCAAGGGAATTTTGAATCTGCTGATTAAATGTGACAAATTTTAAACTATCGTATAACGATGTTTCAGATTCCAACTATATACGTATTATACTTTCGTAAAAAGGTACAGTACATCGTGGTCGCGTGAACGAACTCGCGAGGATTACATGTTTGATTCTAATTGATATTAGTAAGTCTTACACGATCAAAGAAGATATTAATTATCGAAATCGAAAGTATTAAATGTCAAAATGTAATTGCAAAGTTGCATTTCAGCAACCAATTCGGATGTATGCAATCTTTGTGAGGAAGAAAACTCGCGATTATTCGATCGTATCTCATCCAAAATCTCTTTTTGAATACACGATCAATTAACGCATCGATTTTAATGATTTCATAGGTGAGCTCGATCGATCGAATAACTACTACCAAAGAAATACACGTGAGTCGTGCCACGTTGACGTTCCTTCGCAAGCTTGAGTCGACTCGAAGCAGGATGCGACCGACTGGTAAGCAGCGTATCATTAGTATGTAACTTAGTATTGTTATACACGTTTACATAAGTATTCCGTATGTCGTGAACAATGCAAGTAGTATGGCGTCGCTCGGCCGTGGAACCGTGCGGGCGCGAAAGAGGGAAGAAAAAAAATCTAGGGAAAAAGGACCTATGGTGGGGATGGTGTACTTATGCAATCGAAATTATGATCAGTTGCGGTTCTCTTGGGGGAAGAGAAAGAAAACGGCATATTCGGTTTTCAAATTGCTCACACCTGATAGAAAGGATGTCAAGATTTTACGGTGAATTGAGACTTTATAAAAGCCTTGTCATTCCATAGAAATTGCCAAGATTATGTAAACCCTCGTAAACTCTCTCACGTGTTCCGTGTATATTTCGTTTGTTGTTTTTATCCACGTAAAAACCGCCCGACTCCGGGACGAACCGACTTGGGGATATCTCAATTCAATTCAATTCAATTCAATTCAATTTACTCCACTGTACTGATACAGAAGGGTAAATTGAATTCGTATTGAAACGCGTTGTTTTCTTTTTTTTTTTTTTGTCATGTGCCATTCCAAATTCGATAGTTTAAAATTTGTTCGATTGCGCATTATGACGTAATTTAGTCGACAGTTAAAGGAAAGGAAAGTTTATCCATAACTGCTACTACAAAAGCAGTTTAAACGTTGTAAAAGTTGAACAGTTTCTGAAAATGTAATGATACAAATTATGCAGGGATTAAAGTGGAATTAATGAAACAGCAGCTTCGTGAATATAAAAGTAATTCAGACATTTGTCACGAAAGTTCATAATAAGTTGAACTATTAGCTCGTTAAAAAAGAGACGACTGTCTCAACTTACAATGCTTCGTGGAATAATTCGTTAATTCGTTAAATAATTATCCACTTCAACTGTAAAACAGATTATTGCGTAAGAAACGAAATTACGTTTGGAAAAGGAATTGTTTTGAAAACGTAAAAATTTATTCGGCCCGAGTCAATAGAGAAATAGCTTTCGCCCGTCAATTGATTCGAAAGTCCGTCGTCATGTATTACCATACTTCTATACAAATTATTCAATGAGCTGTTATTATGGCCACGTCTTGACAAAAGACTACAAATAGGTTTTTATCCTACCATAAGTTTCCCCATATAAGGGAAAGAAGGGAGGGGACAAGGTGGAAGAGGAGAAAAAGGAAAGATTCATCTTTCGACCGGGCTTCATGCCGTTCAAAGTTCTTTCATCTAAAAGTCAATTCTTTGCCTACTCCAAACAGATCGTATGTTTTCTTTTTGTCCCGCATAATACAAAAAGACGCGTCAACGTTCACAGTTCTGTTCTGGCAAAGGCGCATCGCGCGATCGTGCCATCATTTTGGGGAAGAATTCTCCAACGTTTAAAATGTATAAAGTCGGTATCTGATAGCGATAAGATGATCATGAGATGAAATCCAATCCTTTCGTGGATGCAGTGGTCGATGAAATATTATTCCGTATTCCTGAAAATTATCGAAAGTTCGATGTACGAGATTCGAATAGACTTTGAATTCAAAATGTTTCCACGATCGTTTTTTTATGAGGAAACTTAAACGAGAGGAATAAACAAAAGTTCGTTCGTTGATGCATGTGTCGAAGCAGTTTGGTGTCGCATCGTTGCATATTATTCATAGGACCCTTTTAGATATGCGACTGATACCGAAAAGCTTTCGATGCACACTGTCCAAATGCTAATCGATGCACACGCGTTATGCATTTGTCTTTCCAGCCTCCGCTGACATTTTTTTAAGTCGATTCTGCTCGCGATAAACTGTTTTTTGGTCCCGATGCGGTGTTCGGTAACCTCGGTTTTAGACAGCGAGGAAAAGGAGGAAGTAAGAAATTTAAATAACTTTCCGTTTCCATTCTTTAATTTAAGAACATTCTACTTTTTAAATCATTCTAATGTCAAATTCCTTCCGTTTCTTCGTTTGTATTTTAGTATTCACTCCTTGCGCCGCTTATCCATTTTACTATACAAACAAGATATATTTTTTATCACTTTAATATAAAATCGGTATTGTATGTCTTAATGATTTGTAAATAAGGAAAAAGGAGTAATTAAGAAGAAAAAAAATTCGATTGAGTAGTGAGAGTATGCGGGCGCTTTTCGCGGTCCAAACTCTCCTAATAAATATGAAAGGAGTCTCCGTTAGGTCAGGTCAAGGAATAATGCATCGTTTGACTTGCATATATGTATGTGGACTCGCGCGACCAAAGTTTCCTTTTTTTTCTTCCAGTACGGCCTGCTTATACGTTTACTTCACCTTGAACAATCTATACTTTAGAACTGACACGGAGAAGGTTCGGGATCTCAGGGTCGTACGTCATAAGTTGAACTTAGAGCTCTTCTTGCCTTGCAAATCCTCCTCCAATAGCCTCGATTAACACATTTTTCTTTTATTATGGTAAAGAATCGGGCTTCCAAGGCTGTGTTCACACAAGTTATGAAGATAGTTTGAACAGGGAGCAGCGTTTGTTTGACGTTTCTTGAGGGAAAATTAGAGGGGAACGAAACAGACACGACGTTCACCACTTCGACGTTGACTGTGCATTTGCATATGCTTCTTTGTATGTCCTATTAATATATGCTTCTTAACCGAACACCACCCTCGTTATCGGAGGGCTTAAAGTCATCTGTTTGAATTTTAAAAATTGTCGTCTTTTTGTAGAAATGATGTGACGATGGTACTGATATTTTCTATATTCCAATTTTCATTTATTTTCATGATTTATTATAATAACGCGAATAGTTATACAACGCGAATATTGTTTGTGATAAGCCGAAGAATTCGAGTCGTCGTTGATGAAACTTTACATAAACTTTTGATAGATGCATTTATGTATCAAAATAGTGTAGTAGCGGTAAATATATTGAAACGAGAAAGAACATATGAAATTCACAAAGAGTAAAAATTAACATCAGAATTTTCTTCGTCAAGAAGCTTTATCTTTCAATCACATATATCATAGACCTGTGATATAAAGTGTTTAACTACTTTACACAGAGAAAATATATTGTTCAATCCTGATACGGAGTACTTTAATGAAGCATAAAAGATTATAAAGTAACGATCGTAAATGAAAAGGTTTGCCTTTACGGAAAGATGTTGCATGTAATTCATTAAAAACGTTCGCGTGTATCATTTGAGAAATAAAAGCGAAGGAAATGAACATGGTATATTGATACGATCGCATGACACTTGCCTCGCGTTACACGCTAAATTATAAGGTACGTGGAAAGAGATCAGTGATATCGTCGATTGAGATCGCAGCTTGATTGAATCGCGGTTGTTATTCAAGTTCTACACCAAGTTTTTATTAATTATTATTTTATCAATTATTTTGCACATGAATCAAATTGTTACAAAAGTAAAGAAAATCAAACTGTGACTAGAAATATGCAAATACGAGAATTCTTTTGCTATACAAAAAGCATATACTATACTATACGCACACAAAGAGCCACAAAAGTAATAATTTTTCGATCTTAACGAATCGTTCACGTTTTTGAAGCAACACACAATAATTTTCTGTTTTCCGATATCGTGCTAAGATGGTCGGTATATCTTTACTTTCTACATTTCGACAAAAATGAATGCTATCTGCCCTGCAAGCCTTTGATGGCATGACATTTGTAAGCTCATTAGTGATAGGGATGATAAAGCCAAGTGATGAAATAGCTATAAGTTAGCTTGGTTGAGATTTGGTTGGAATTTCATAAATGTATTAACCAGTGAATTTGAAAAGAGATAAAAGATTTACGCTATATACTGTTTGTAATTATTTGTACGATTTCAAAGGTTACTTCCAAAACTAATTCGTGATAAAAGCAGCGTTAATTATTGCAACGCAGAGACCTCTATGCTAATGATGGCGATGAATCTGTTATTTCTTATAATAGAGTCAGAGAGAGGCATACAATTTCTGGCTTCATTATCAATAATAATGCAAGCGTTCATAAGAAATACGAAGGGGAATTAAAAATATGTTTGAGTAGTGGAATATATATATAATGTTTGTATAAAAGATGAAAAAAGACAGCAAAAGGAGGATTGAAATAGAAGTAATGCATTTATCTGGGGAAATAAACACGATGAAGAAATTATCAGCAAGTAATAAACGTTGCATTTGCCACGCCTTTATGGATAAGGAAATGGAATCTGTGATTAAGCACTTTTATGCGATTATCATTCAATAAATTTCCTCTTTTTTCTTACGCTATATGAGATAAAGTATGTATGTACAGCGTACAGTCAGCAACTATTTGAATGATTGCACTAAGATCGAGATAAAAATAAACCATGTATTTTTCTTTTAGAGTATTTGCTGTGTAGACTTTCTTATAATTTTTTTGAAATTTTGATAATACGTTTTTTAGTATATTATCTAGCTTTATCAGAATGCTTGAAAATCTTAACTCCTTAATCCCTGTAGTAAGCCGCTGTAAAAATGACTTTTCCATTAATTGCGGAAAAACCACTCGTATTAAGTCGTTAAAAAGACTAATATAGTGTGTCAAATGACTAGAAGAATTTTCTTTTGACAAAAATTCAGCCTTCGCCTCGTCGTTTCAACGACGCTTTCAAATAAACGTAATGCGAAATACGTAATATCGGTAATTTCGGCGTCCAAAATGCGGTATATTATAATGTGAAGTTGCTGTGTCCATTTCTGAATTGTTTGTGCGCTCATAGAAAGTACAGACAGCCAAGATATTGCTTCCTAAAGAGAAAATCTCAAATATACGCGAAGAATACGACCTTTGAGCATCAGCGTGTTCTGTTTTTGAAAGATATTGTCACGCTACAAATACCCTAATCTTGTTACAATTTTTAATGTTACAGTTACATTACAATACATGTCAGTTATAACTTCCAATCTAAGGATGCAGCTGTTAAGAATAAATACGTCAAAGCTGGAAGATATTTAAATTATTAATAATAAATTTTTATTTTAAATTGAAGAACATTTAAATCGTTATTCAAACTATTTGTTAGCGGGCATGAAACAAAGTTTCACGAAACCACACCATTTTGCAAGTTGCGTTGATACATTTTTATATTGAGACGCTGATAATCCGATTCAGGAAATGATTGCGTTGTCAGAATTTGCAGAACTTGTTGCACGTGAACTTTAAGCGAGATTCACACTTCACAATTTGTACAATTCAGTGCAACGTTATATAATTATTCGGATCAAAGTTACAATTTACACAGAAGTGCCACAGCAAAATTTATATACACAGAAATATTTATTCAATTATGCACTCTACCTATCTAGAATTACGAATTCTCTGGAGAAATTAATTTCGAGAATTAGAGATTTAGAATCCATATTTTCGTGCTTGATTTTGACAAATTAAAAAGATTACTCGAATTTAAATTTAACAAAGGGCATTAGACACTCAAATGTAAAATAAATTCTCAAGTGGCTAAAAGTATGAGTCATTCTAATTTTAAGAATTACAAGCTTCGTTATATGGTAAAACATACGAGAATAGAATTCAGGACATGATGATAAGCAATAAATTGATTACATCACATAATGAATGTCAATTATGTACTTCATTTCTAATCACGTTCTAGTCCCAGCATTTTCTAGTTCAAACTGAAATTCGATTTCTATAATAAAGCAAAGAAGTAATAAAACAATGCTTGTCGGTTAAAAGCTATAGATTGACAAATTAATAACCACTTTTGTCTATTTTTGGTTGTTTAGAATTAAACTGCGGCCGCGTCGAGTAAAGTTTAATTACAACATTAAAAAATATATATTTTTTTATTGTGATGATAAGTACGATCATTTACTTATAAGCACACTTGGAAGAGAAGGTAAAATCATCCATCGAAGGATTATGAATAAAGATACTTAAAATGAAGATTGAAATCTTCTTTTATACGAATTGTAGATGTGCTTCGAGTACTTCTAAACAGTAATTATAGTCTTGTACAGATATATGACGTCACAGGACTTCAAACATGGTGACGAGTTGTACGAGTATCGTTAAATAGATATTGAAGTGAATGACGTGTAACACGGATAAGTGCGACATAATCTGTTCTACAAATAATACTTATTTCTTTTTGCAAGAGTCTAAATAAATTTAATTTCTAATTAACATCTGACATATTACATAGTAAAAAATAAAAAGGTCACAGAGAATAATTGATTCTCATAAAAAAAAGTACACCAGTTCTGCCTGTTTTGAACACAATTTCTTCGAACCATCCTACTTCTAAATGGTTCACGTGTAACCATGTCATCTTATCGAAGTAACGTGGCGAACTATACGCTACAGATACTGATAGTAACCGTGGGAAAGGAAGCACCTCTATTACTTACTCATAGAAATGTACGTTATACTAATTTTAATTAGGAAAAATATTTCAATCTCCTAAATTAACCAATTCGTTCGATTTATGGGATCTACACGAGACAAGAAATAAGCATATTCCATTTAACAAATAAGTCGTTCCAGAATCATAATC
Source organism: Bombus fervidus (assembly GCF_041682495.2). Classification (NCBI taxonomy): domain Eukaryota; kingdom Metazoa; phylum Arthropoda; class Insecta; order Hymenoptera; family Apidae; genus Bombus; species Bombus fervidus. The sequence goes on along the minus strand of NC_091523.1, from coordinate 4,275,078 downwards.
TTGTACTTATTTACTCATGTATACGGTAAAATTGTGAAATTCCATGGGACTCGAATGATGCTATAGTACACAAAAAACAATCGTGACTAACAATGACCAGATAACGTTTAATTACGATCGATTAGATGTCTTCAACCGATGTTTCTATTTCGACGTTTTGGAATGGAAAACTTGCAGGAAGCGGTTGAACCGCTACGTTTAAACCACGCAGATGCTCTACTCGATATTCTAACGCGTGCTATGTCAACACAGACTGTAATAAAACTTGCGTCATACCGTCTGTATGTGTTCACGTGCTTTGTTTTAATTGCAGGGAACTTCATCACGCAGTTCTTTGCACGAGGCGCAAATTTCTATTCGATAGCGAACGATTAAACGTGAAGACAAGAATCGACAGTTATGAGAACTGTCGTTGGACGTGTGGTGAGCTAGAAACTTACTATGTTTTCTCTTGGTAATGGAGCGTCTTCATTGTCATTTATCGACTTAAACAACGTTCAGCAAGTTAAACGAAACTTAAATGAGATGTTATTCAATTCTATATTATCAAGTTCTTATAATTAAATTGAAAATAAAACCATTTGTCGTCATAAAAAATCATTCTACATGTTATAACAAGAAAAAGTAAACGAAATAAAAAAATTAAGAATACGTAGCCACGTTTATTCATTCGAGAAAACTCATGAAGCAAAATATCAGGATATGGTTAAGAAAAAGTGTCAGGGTGTGATCGTAGGCTTAAAAGATCAGAGTCTTTTGGCTACAATACTACAGCCACATTTTGTCCAAGTTCTAATTACTCTCGAAATTTGTATGAATTAAAGACGCAAAATTCAAGGTACCGAAGAACAAAAGTTTTACTTTTAATTACTAATGGTTTTAATAATACCTATCATTTATAATCAGATATAATTATTAACTGCGTCTCTCGTGCGAGGATCTAATAATCAACGCATTTTGTAACATGGATGCAATTATGCAAAATATGTACAAGGTACGCGTAACTGTGTGGCACGGCGTAACGATTGCCCGTTTACATACACTTTCGTTTCATCTCGCGTAAATCAATACCAATTCTGGAACGCGAGATTTCGTTAATTGTATACCTCGTTCTTCTTCCTCACTTTTCCTTTCAGCCTATCCAGCAAATGATCTGTTTTGCTTCCGGTTTATACTAGCTCTCTTACGTTACGAAATATTCGTCATCGGATTTATCAATAAAAATTACGAACTGTCAAGGAATACAATTTGATTTCGCGAATTGTTCTCGAATTGTTACGTCGTTTAGTAATTCAAAATAAATACTACTACCAATTTATTCAATGCATCCTTTTCACTTCTCATGTTTTTCGATTATGCCATTTGAAATGATAAATTAAATGGTTGTATAAAAGTTAATTGGCGAAAATATGGTAGGCATTATTTGAATCAAAATTCTCTATCTTTTTATGAGTTTCATATTTGCATCGAATCATTTCGATTGCAAAATAAATTAAACACGATATTGTAAACATGGCAGTGGCTGTATCGAAATATTTGGCCGTTTATATTAAAATTTTCACATTTCACTTGCGTAATATTTTTTCGCTTACACGTTAGCGTCTGCTAGTTATAAACGAAACCAATTGAAAATTAAATTGTGCAATCAATTAATACCGAATGATTATTTCTTACGTAGCGTGATTGGAGTAAAATGCAGGTCGGGGTTAGAAATGGCATTCATTGATTGCCATTGGAAAGGCAATTATCGCTCGCGCGGGATTCGAGTTAGATGAACGTTAATATCAATTCGATTATTTTAGTCGAAAATGGGTTAGCTGAAAATTATAGGCTTCGTGCAATGAACAACTTGTCGATATAATTACGTTTCACTGATTCTAAAATTCTAAAAACTTATATAATTTGGTAAGATATTTTCAAAGCGACATTTCCACAAATAAATATAAAATGATATAAAAAACAGTACAGTAAACAAATTGATAACAATTATCACAATAACAATAAAAAGATAACAATAAAAAAGAAATAATAAACTCGAGTATTCCAAGATTGGTATGAAGTTATGAGCAATTTCACTGTCAAAATTGAGACCCGGAAATCAATGTTAGACAGCGAGACACCTCATGGTTGGCAATTATATCGGACAAAAACAAGGGAAAATGGAAAAGAAAGGGAATTACCACCAGAACAGCCGGACAAGCAACGCAAGGAGGTCACGATAAGAAGTGCGTAACCAAAGGTTCCCCCGTTCCCTCCACCTAGATATGTCAGTCCAGTGGACTGAGTCCAGGTATCAGGAATAATGAACGTTCGAGTATTCAGCCACTGGGAGCATTGTTCGCGCTGCAAATATTAACCACAGTCTCGAGTGCAGCTCGCGCATTTCTATCTACCGATGGTCTTACGCGTAAATTTACAATAAAAACAACGTTTTCTTCTACAAAAGAGTATGCCTATACACGGGTTGGGTTGAATTCGAACGATCGCGAATCCAGTAAATTAAATTGAAAACTTTGTAACTCGGTTCATTAATCGTTATTCATCTTGACGATTAATTTTCACTTTTCGACAACATCAAATGATCTCCTGAATGAAACGGGTAAAAGAAAGCAGATTGATAGCCAAAATTTCTCGGATTATCCTCAAAGTTGCAATTCGGGGAATACGCGGGTAGGTGCTTAAAATTCCGAATAACTTTTCCAACCTCGGGGAAACATAAAAATAAAAGGAATGGAAAGTTTAGGTATATATTATATTATTTATGAAGTTGTTATTATAATTGTTAAAGAATGCAGGCTGATGTAAAATTGCCGATGCAGAATAATGTTTAGTAATTCGAAGAGAGACGACATAGCACGAGGATTAATACAAGAATTGGCAGCAGATTCGATAAAAAGCGTGAAATCGCTGAAATTGAAAGGACAAGCGTAAAGCAGATTACAAAATGAAGAGAATTTATACGGCACACAATGCGGGTTGTTACTTTCCTGTTACTCGAAAAACTATTCATACTTAGTGTGCATGATGGAAAGAGAAAAGGCAAACAGCCGAACGAATTAGCACAATGAACGCGCGCCAGCCTGGAACGTAAAAGCGAAAAAATAATTTACAGGAAGAATATTTATCGTAGAACAATACTTTAGCTAGTCGGTAGTCGGTAACTAATTGCTCTTTAAACGCAATGCACCGATACATTTTATTATGAATATTATCTTCGACTAATGTTCGTTCAAAATATCATAAAATTTGCTGCTCGTTGCTGTGCATGTAGGTTAATTGTATTGTGTAACGAGGGATGGAAAAACACACGTCGATAACGCGATATAATTTACGAAACTGAAAGGTAATAGCGGGGAGACGTATTGTACCAACCGAAACAATGGATAGCGCAAACACCTGCATCACTGAAACGGCTCTGCTTTAGACGATCGATCATGTTGCATTAAGCTCTTTAATTAAAATGCTGTCCGGGCATGTGTATGCGCACAATGTGACTAGGAGGAATTCTGCTACCACATTTACCTCCTATCGACGGTGCAAAAAGTATTAAGTCTAAAATCTCCACTTTTATAAAATCGTGGCAGCGATCGAATTTTACCAGTGTCGGTTAGTAACTTTAAAAAACTAGAAAAGAACTGTACAATTTTCACAGTGATGAAGCAACACTACCTTCGAATTTCTTAATACCATAAAATGTTATAAGCGTTGCTTTATCACGTACACGCAAGGAACCAAGAATACAACCGAAAGAAATATTGCTAAAATATGTATATCATTTATGACGAAAAATCCTCGGCAATTCACAAATAAAGAGGACGCCGTGGTATGACCGTTTCGCGAATTATCAAGTCTTGTTACGGTATGAAACAGACATATCGCCTGGCATAATTACATACGTTTGTGTCGTTAGTGTTTCAGTTTAACATGTACTGCCCTAATCTCCAATACTCAGCGAGGTGCATTGTACCTGTACCGGTACGAACGTAATAACGTCGAGCGAGGTCAATGACGTAATTCGATGGTGACCATCATACAGGCTGTATGCTTCTATAGGGTGCCTGAATTTTAATTAGATGTAGGAAATATGGATGAAAATAGATTTAAAGAAATTACTTTGAGAATTCTGTATTTTCTTTACTATTGAACGATGAATAGCCTTTAGTCTTACGTATCGAAGGCTAAGTACCTTGACATACATAGTCAAAGGTCGATACTATTATTCAATTCTATCAATACCATTAATATTGTTACTTAAATTTATTAACAACATTAATATTCTTACCTAATCCTGCTTTCTGCAAACAGATAGTTAAGTAGAAACCAGTTGAATGCTTTCGATCCTATTATGATAAATGTACCGTTTCAAGAACTCGAGATTTAGTAATATTGTTTTCAAATTTTACATAAAAATGGATGTTTCGTTACAGTCTGTAAAAAGGCCTGTACTCATAAAAAAAGCAGATTACTCTTTATAAGCGCCCTGTTTTTTTAAGAATTTTCTGCGTTTCATATTTTTGTAATGTTTCGTTACGTAGTTCTCGAGTCCTTAAAAATTGGACACAGTGTACAGGGCAGAGCGGTCATAGGCGCCATAATGGCGGTTTAAGGGTCAGTGAATAATTATAATAAATATTGGTCACCAAGTTACGTCATCTTTGTAATGTTCTATCGTCTCCGATAAATCCAGTCATAAAAAGGAATCTTTACGCTCTCTTCATTTCTGAATCCTTTCGCTGCACCAACACGAACTTCTTAAACGCTTATTTCAAAACGATTGCTTCGTTCTTTTCATCTCCCTGTCGAGTGGGCTTCGTGATTATACATCGTTGTATTCGATTTTATATTCGATTAAATACTTCCGACTTTCGAAACGTTGCATCTACCTGCAAAATATTATTATTAAGCGCAGGCAAAAGCTTCTTTGAAGTTAGTTTACGAGTTTCGGCGTAAAATAAAACACTCGTTGAAAGTCAATATCATTAGTCAAAAAACTGTTTCAAGCTTAACCAATACGAAATGAACTTCATAGAACATTCTCAAAATTCTTTATTTTACTAGAAAATCAATCACCGATTGAAATCCTGGAAAAGAAACGAATCACCGTCAAATGCCGTCGATGGTATGAATTCTACTTGTGTTACCATAAATTATCACAGTTTTCGAGATTCTTTATCAGACCCGACGCTCGGTTTTATCGTGACATTAGCAAATTTGGCTCTTAAATTTCGCGAACGGTTGCGAGAATGTTCCCCATTGAGGACACACGATCACGAAATAGAGGATCAGAGTTAGGAGACGAGCGGCGATTAGTCAGCAAAGTGACAAGTGTGTTTGCGACGAGACTCGTCGTTCCCATGGCTGCGTTTTTTTCCTGTTCTTCGTTTTCTACTGCCTCCTCGGCTCTTTCCGAGTAAGTCCACCGGTGTCTTCGTTCCCTTCTCGCGATATTGCCGAGCAGGATGGAAAAGGTACACCGTGTCTCGCGTTAGATACTGAGAAGTTAGCATTCAGCGCGTTCCAGTCGAAGATAAGGGAATTGGGTTCGCAGTTAGCCGCAATATCGCAGACCACTTTTTAATTAATGCGTTGCCTACGCTCCGCGTGCGATTCAAAATATTGAAAAAGCGGGAACGAATCAGCTCGATCGTGTGGAAAGACGCGCTTGTAGCTGACATTTTATGTCAGTTTATTAAAGCTTAACTCTCGAATAAAGATTCCTTTTTTCAATCTTTTTCGCTCCCCTGATTAAGATAGTTACAACTATCCGCGAGTTCCTGAAACTCCTAACGATGTCTGTGTCACCAACAACGAAACAATTCATTGTATTATCCTCTACAGTCCTGCATTTATCTTCAAATATTTCAACACTCCCTTCCGTTTCGTCGAATACGTATCTGGTTCGAGCGTTTGCAAACAGAATGTAGCCGACACGGCGTGACGCATCGAGAAATGGAGAGAGAGAAGAAAAAAGGTACGATGCTGTTTCAGAAAGTGTATTACTCATTCGACACGTGCCATTGTGTTCCACGTCACGTAATGCGAACGGAAAAATCTCATATGTCGCGCGATTTCGCGTAACCGAAATAAAGTCAACACAAGCTGGAAGTTCGTCGAGTTCTCGAGCTCACCTATGAGAGTCGTCGAGATTCACCGGAAAGCAGGTTTCTTCCTCTCCTTCCTGGGAAGCGAGTGTCTCTCCCCGTTTTGTAATTCTTGAACAAATAATAGCACCGAAAATACACACTGGCATGTGTGAAAGACCTTAGAGAAACTCGGCATCCAGTTCATGGAATTTGTAAAACCTTAAACAATGAACGAGACGCGTTGGAAATTCACACCGGCGGGGCGCGGCGTTCGGTCGGACTCGATAAGAGGTAACGGACGGCTTTTGGTGAAAAAGAGGGCAACCAGGCTGGTACTTGAAACGTGTTAGCGCTTATTCACTCCATCAAGTTGATAAAACATCGACTGTTCGAAAAAGAACTCGATACGTTCCAAATACTTTAACGACGTAGGATGTGTAATGTAGCGTTCATGTGTACTATTAATGTGAATTTCATCAATTTTATCATCGACGTACGATAAAAAAGATTCCTACGAATCGTCCGATTCGATTTGCTTTCTATTCGATTCTCTTTCGATACAGCTATTACGCCTTTCAGCTATCCTTGGCAGCATTTCCATAGTAGTAGCGTTTCTTCTAAAAATATAAATAGGTCTCGTGTGAATATTAATCTCCTTGTTCTAAAAGGAAATTGATCTGCTTTATTCCTATGTACGTCTTTAGTTACGTCTTTAAAGTTACAGGATAAGACTTAACATTTTACATAAAAAATTCATTTGAATGCATATCGTTGATGCAATAGTCGTATCATGACAGGCAAATGTTTCATCGACTGTTCATGATCTTTGGTACACCTCACCGTTCCAGAAAAAGAAACTTTCCGCAGTCTCCCTATAAACGGGAGAGTAAATGGTACAAGGTGATATTAGGAAATGTGTGCTAATATCAGTGTTAATGACAGTGATAGTTAGAATCACTAATAAATTACACTATGTTGTTGTATACTATGTTTTCTTAGTTATTTCTTAATCAGTCTTACGTTATGTACATCCTGCGTTAGTAATGTAAATGGCAGTGTTTCATAAAATGATCGTTCACTGTTACGTATCTGTTGACGTTTCTTAGTGATATAGATATGTATGTAGGTCTACGTGACTGTTTAATGGCTTATTAAATACTTCCAATCTTATGTCGCAACTCGGAAACCATGAAACTTGTAGTAGTTCTTAGCGAACATTTGATAAAATTTTCCTAAAAGCATTGTGGCAGCTTTTGGAAATACTTACAAGAGAGAACGATTTTTCCGAGTTCCCTTTGACAGCTTTCCTTCTTTCGTAACTAGATTATCATTATCGCAAAGTTTTCCAGCCGCAATTAGGAAATTTTACAAACTTTTAAGAATTTGCGTCGGCAAACACAAGTCCCTTCGAGTTCGTGGACGCAAACTATCGTTCGCGGTGTTAACGAAGAAATGTCAGGTTGGGACATTATTTTCTGTTAATGAGGTCAACTGCATGAGTTGTAAATAACAGTTAATAAATTTTTCGCATCTATATTTATTAGTGATCCGCGATATATCGCTATCTAAACCATTCGACAATAAAAATTCAGTCACAAGCGATAATCGTTATCTAGGAAACCTTTAGACATATTCAAGAATGGGCCTTGAGGGGCATTATTTATTCAGCAAGGCAAGAGTGCATGAAATAGTAGAATAGTAGCGATAATAGTAAATGATGAAAAGTACTGGTATTATGCAAAAAATGAAAAAAAGAGAGGAAGAGGAATGAAAGAACGAATTGACATATTTAAAGACGTCAGACGTTTGTGTTCTTTGAACAGCTCAAACATGTTTCATTGCTAGAAACCATCCATACCTCTGAATGTTTTATTCCTCTCGTTTAAAATAGAAGAAACTATGTTTATCCTTTATTATTCACGATATAGGAAAGCGAGACTTTAGCTAACGTAACGAAATCAAAATTTGCTATTATTTCCATCGTTTATCAAGAATTTGAAGTTGTTTGTAATTTTCAACGTCTACCGTAGGTTTCGAAGTGCTTTCAATGTATAATAATTACGTTAAAGGTACTTTTTAATTTCTAGAGATTTTAGAGGAATTTTCTAATTTCGAAGAAGACTTTCCTAGAATTTCCTCTTATATATGCTTTTTGAATTACGAAATGCTTTCATAAAAATGAAACATGATTACGATAGAAGATGATCAAAGGGTTGAAGCAGAACTCAAATCATAAAACCTGACTCGTGCAAACACGAATAAGCAGGACAGATTCTTTACAATACATTGCAAAACAAAATTAGCGTATTAATTTCGAACGATTATGCAGCGAATCGAGACAAGATATTGCAACTAACACTTTTGAAAGAAACAATGCGTTTGATCCGATTCCAAAGCAAATCTGATTACATTTTAACCAATTGCTAATCGTGATTAATTGCCTGTCAATACAGTAACGTAATAATGAATTACTGCCTTCCTATGCAAATGTGTAGCGACAAATTTGCCGGGACAACTTTGCCAACTTACCCACAACTCAATCTCGGTGTCCCCCTATGCGATGCTGGTAATTCGCGACACTTCAAAGCCCGTACTTGTTATAGTTTAAAATGATTGTCAAAGTTGTATCGGTCGCACGAGATTGATTCAACGAACGGCGAACTGTGACCAGCGTTATTAACGTTACTGATATTTACGATTGTTGTGTATAATCGGTTTGCAACGAGCCAGTTCGTACAAAGTGGCATGAAAACTATTATTTACAGCCACTTACTCGTTTTAACAAATCGATAGAAAATTATCAATTAATATAATACACACGTTAAACTGGTTGCTATACATTTTCTTCTCAAACCGTAATATTATAACTAAAAATTATCGAATCAAATGTTTTGCGAAAGTCTTGTTTCCAGAGTACATTTTCGTCTACGATAGTGTAATTTTAATAAATTGCTTTTTCATTAATCGAAAGCGTATTTTGTTGTTCTCTTTAAATATTAATTAATGGCCTAAAATATACCAGATAATTCTATCATAGTTTAGAGTAGCATTTCGCAGAGGATGTCGGATAAAAATCAAATACACGGGTTTACTGTTTTCTGGTATCAATTATATACGATCACGTATCGATCTTTGGTCATCCATGAGCAGATCAGGCCGTGCATTACACGTGGCGTCGCGTCGAGTTTAAAAATGCGAGCGTATGCGAGCACAGAGATCGGGAGAAGCCGCATTTGCGGTTCGTGGTACGTGGGTAATCTCATTCTCTGTTCCGCTACCGTGAAATTGTAACGTCCCCCCCGGGCTGGCTCGATTTAACTCGCGATCGCTCCGACTCCGACTGCGATGTTTCCTCGTGCCGCTATCGACATCGGTCCGTTTCTCGCGAAAACGAAAGTTTCCAGTGTAGTCAAGCCGATTGAACGGCTCGACTCGACTTGATTCAAATCGGTTCTAGAGAGGCTCGTTGCGCGGACAGCTTTAAACGCGCCCGGGAAATCTCAAATAATTGCCGTGACGTCTCGTTGCTCCACTGTGCCGCGATCCTTCACTATTTCCAGTGAACTCCGTTTTCCATCGGTCTATCCAATTAATCAGCTGTTAATAAACGAACGACTGTAATTTCCCACACCTCAGGATCAGTGAAACGCGCTGCTCGATCGACGCACCGCACCGTCTTAGAAAAATTTGGTTGGAATGGATTATTGTTAATAACGTTGACGTTGTTAATGTTGGACGATAACAAAGAACAAAGCCAATTGTAGTGATAAATGTCAAGTGTAAAGTTCTTCAAAAGAGTCGAGATTTTCTTTGTTATTTTTATTTGAAGTAGGCATATGCGTTGCTCGATAAATGAAAGTTTCATGTAATAAGATGTTTAATGTTTTGGAGCTAGATTTTATAAACTACAGAAAGGATGTAGTAGTAGAGGAAAAGAAACGAAAGATTTGTTTGGTATTTTACGAGTTCCATGGATTGTCATGATCTTTTTACATTTAAAGGGTACAGATATCGTAATAAAATTCTTTGACAGTGAGTTGTATAATAATCATAGTTCCTGTTCATTTCTACAAACAAAAAATTACAGCCAGAAAAGATGAACTACATTTATCATCGAATTTACCTTTTAATTATTTGCCTTCCCCCGCATATTACATTACTTCCCCCGAATTCAACAACGACTTTGATTCCAGTCCGAGATTACATGTACATAATGGCGCATTAGCGCTATCTTCAGTTATAAAAACAGTTGAAAAATCATTTCTTCTGGCACTTCTCATTTAGCTGGTTGACGTCGAGGTTCATGCGTGACGAAACAGTTGTCAGTGACTCGAAACAAATAACGCCGTAAATTTTGCCAGTCTACCTTTTTTCTTCTTCTAAGTTTTCTCTTCTGCTTTTTTTTATTTGTTTCCTTTCCTTTCGTTAAGTGAAAATATGTCGGTGTTAATTTACTCGAGTTTACAGCATTCCGTGCGTCGTATGTTTCAATTCACGCCTAAGTTTCTCCCCTACGCTCTGGGCTCTGGTGTTCGACGAGCATCGAAGCCACTAGAATACGTTTCGCCTGTGTGTTCGTGTACGTTTCCTCTCCTTCTGAATGTGCCACATATGTCCCGGTGAAAATTTTTACCCGGATATACTTAACGAATTTATTTGTCTTAACAGTTTCCTGCCGCCGGAATGCACGATCTAACGTGTTTTCTAAAAGCTCGCCGCGCTTTACTTCGTTCTGAATGAAACTGTTATTTGAACATTCTCCCGTACAGATTAGTCGGCCGAAGATGATGATTTTCCTTGGATCAATGACTCGACACGAAGGATTTGGAAAGTTAGAAATTTCTGTGCAGTATGCACGGTCGTATTGTTGCAAATTAAATTGAAATTGAAATTAAAATTAAAGACATTGGTATTGATTTTCTTTCTTTTCCTTTAATTAACTTAGAGAACACATTTTGGAAGTTTAAATCTGGAACCAAGCTTCCAAAACAAGTATGTACATTGCTTTTATACGTTTCGCAATAAATTACAAGCTAGCCGGATCCTTTTCTAGAGGATCTCAAAAGATGCATGCAACTAATCGGTAGAAATCAAACACCTCGCGAATGTTCACAAGCAATATGATAGATTGTTGAATATCTATTCGAGAAATTATGCAAACTGGTTTGCATTTATTAGGATGGAAGGCCAAGATTTAATTTCAAATATTCGTGGTAGATTCCTGTGTATATTTCTTTCTGTTGCTTCAGTGTGAAAATATTTAACACATCGGAAAAATGTAAAATTTTTAAAATGTAACGTTGATGCACGTGTTGGTGTTGGTAATATTCTAGTATTCTTATCGTTGTTCGTATGATCGAACATCCTACTTATAAAAATCTTCGACAACGGCTTAAAACATTTTGACGCGACAGAAATTTCTCGACTGTTTCTCAAACTGTCGCGTTTCCCCTTTTTCATTATCGTCTGAACTTTGGACACGACTGTCAACGGTTACTTACGTAAAGTCGAAACACGTCGCTGCATCGTGGTCTCTTGAATTAATGAACGGAAAATATTACACTGAATTTTTTGCGCACATCTATCGTTACTCCAAATCTGCGAATCTCGGATCGTCTTGTTACGTTGACGTGACTCTTGCAACTGCGGAGCACAGTACAACAATCACGTGACGGTTTTATTGCGCAACTGGATCGCTGGACGGGGACCTTGATTACTCTTGCACCTTCACGGATATTTTTGCTTTTCATTTTTTTTCCAAGTAATCGTTCGATACTTATTTTTTATTCGGAAACAATCGATATTTGCTGCTTGTTTCCGCTCGTTTCTTGATGGAAAATATTTCAAACAGTGAGTTTGACAGTGACGTGAAATTTTAATTTCTAAACGCCTTTATTAATCTTGTTTTATATTTGCGTTGTTACCTTCGATTCTTGTGCTTTTATTGTGTAAATTTTCTATTTGGCTCTCTGCGAGATTACCGATATAGTTTTCCGTTGAAAATCTACCAACACGGAAAATTTATTTATTTTGTCTGGTTCTGTCGGTAGCTTTTAGTTGACAAAATAAATTCATGTAACGTGGCGTTTTTTCTATCGTTCGAACGTAACAAAAAATGAATACTGTAATTCTGAAGACTCGTATTGCGCAACTCAATCGGTGAACGCAGGCCTTGGTGACGCTTGCATCTTTACCGGCATTTTTATTTTCATGGCACGCGGCTGTGAACAACTTTTCCTTTTCATTCAGGTGCGAGGTTCATCTGGTTATTTAGAAAAATACTTGTTAACTTGGAAGATATTTCCAATCGACAAGATCCTTCGCGATAATATGCTATCTCGATTGCGTTCGTATAGAAATCGTATGAAATTTTAGCGACGTTTGTGAACTTTCTTAGGTAAACTTAGAACTCAAATGAAAATAAAGAATGTACTTAGGAGAATAGTTAAAAGGTACAAATTCGCTTAGTTTCAGTAACGAATTGATTTTTTAAGAATGCTTATCACTTATCAATGTAACATGTTGGAAACGTGACATGCAAAAAAATAGATAAGCAACAGACTAACACAGGTGCAACTGAACATTACAAAGGATTCTGAACTACTGTCTCTAAGGTTAAAGTACAAGGATCGACTTAATTAATTGCAAGTAATGTACGTACGTTCCATATAACTTACGTACTTCATAAATGACACACTTTGTTCGGTAAACTCGAAGTTTAAGAATATTCCAATTGCTTTTTTCATTCATGTTTTAATAGGGAAATGTTAAGCGAACATTTGAATATCGGTTTCGCTTACGTGAATATTATACAAGCGAGTATTAATTTTCCGTATGTTTTGCATCGTGCGATAATGAAAACGTTATAAGTTCTATGCGATAAAGAAGCCAGCTGTATCGACGTGATCGGAATAACGTCGCGTCTGTATAGAACTTCGATAAATTAGGCTGTACGTTAATCTATCGATTGTACGATACGCAATCTTAGTCACAGTTTTAGAAGCATAACGACGTGATGGCACAGAGTAGAAAAAATACTATGTATATCATTCTCGTGCCACGTTCTACTTTCCATAGTGTTAATTATCGTCAATCAAGAATCTATACATCTAGACGAGTTTCGAATCACTGAAACTTGTTTTGTAAATTCATTTTAGGTTGTAATTCATCTTCGCTATTAATTATCGTTAGTGAAGGATGCGTATTTTTAAATGGATTTTAAACGACCACAATTCATTCGAAACGTCAACGATTAGAAAAAAAAAGTACGTTAAAAACGGAAAACATCGCAGTATTTGTGCACATAATCACTATGGCACTCAAATAAGTGTGCACTGTGAATTTTATCACGCGATAGCCTATACACTGACTTTTACAACAAAGATGACGGTAACGAACGTGTATACGGCTAATCGTTCCGTTCGTTAAGTAATCATAGGTAAGTTCGTCCTTCGTCTATTATCTACCGATAGCGTGCTCGCGTTTCACCGTTCGCGTTTCATTTTTAGTCGTTCGAGGTAAAACTAAATCTAATATTTTTTTATTTAAAAGTTAAAAAGTTGATATTGGATGAAAAGTTCTTCAGAAAGATAATATTGACAGTTGAAAATATTGGTAGTAATTCTATTCTATAGGATGTATGTTAATATAATAGTTTATTTAAAGACTTGGTAATAAGACTTGGTAAAAAACACGAAATATCTCGTGATTAAGGTGTTTGTATAAAAAATTTACTCGTCTTGATATATGGTTTTTGGAAGATGATGATTTAGAAGAACTGTTTGTTTCGTACAAGCTTAAACGAAGAAAATTTAAAACGATAATATTTAATTCAGTACTATATTTTTGCTACTCCGTTGTATTAATTCTTCGATACTTGCTTTCCCAAAATATCGCCTAAGTCATAGCCGTTCAGTCGATAACCCGTCCTAAAAACGAAACTATATGACCATCGATATCCTAACAATCGATCCACGTTCTCAAAATATGAACCAATGACGCAGTTGCGCGATTCAACGCCGGAAATCTCTGTGTTTATCAGGTGCAGCAGCGTTCGCGTTTCGAAACACGTTTGTGGAAAATCATTTCATAGGGTTATTTGCATAACGAGTGTTAATCCTGTTCATAATGTTCGCAACGTTTCGAGCGGTTTGTTATGCCGTACTGAATATCATCGTCGACAAATGGACCGCGAGTCGGTTGCAATAGCCATTTTAAGATACGGAGAAACGGTAAACTCTATGGAAAATATCACCATGTACGAACATGATTTGTATTCGTGTAAGTAACATATCGGTTGCCTATTCTTTCATCTGATTATCGAGAAGGATTCTTTGCGAGAGATCTTTTTGCTTCTAAACGCAAGTCTCAAAGAAAAATCATACAATTTGATTAAAAACTCGGAACGAGTCGAGAAAGACTTGGAACGAATTAGATGTCTCGATAAATAGTTTTAGGGGCAGAAAAGTTGGTAATTACTCGACGATTCTAATGGAGGATGTTTTCCAATCTAGAACGGGCGAAGTTAAACTGTGCCCGGTTGGAAACTTGTTGCGCACCCTCTGCGCCATCCAGGTCTGTCGTGCAATTAATCTTCATTATGAGGTAATTCGATCGTGAAGAATGATTATTAACATATAGTACGTCTCGATTGGGTCTAAATATCGTTCGGGTGCAGGTTTTAAGAAGCACAGCGTCATTACGATCGAGCATGAACGCTCTCTTTGAGACACAGTACGAGGAAATGTAATATACTGCAAGTTCGCAATGTCTCTGTGTCTCGTGTGTCTCTTGCATTCGTTTTACAGCTAGTTAAACGTACCGAAGAATCAACGATATGTAACATTGTAACGCGATTCTTATCGAGAATCGTGACAAATATTAGCAGTGGCTGCTCGATACGGTAATCCTGTCACGGTGTGTTTCGATTCGTTCTCTTAATCGGCTCCAGCTAAATATCGCTTATCGGATACCTCTATTACGAGCGAGCGTGCACGTACACTCGATACAAACATATGTTTATGCTCCAAATCCATGCGTTACTGACAAGGCCTCCATCAAATAGATACGTCACGACTTAAAACTTTTTCTATCCACTATCTTTCCAACCTCTTTTATCTAGAATTTCAATTCGAGTATATATTTATAGCATTTGAAACTAACAAAATCCATCGAAGCTGAAAGTTAATGGTAGCTATCGAACCCTACTTAACGTCTGTTTAAAAAGAATCAAATAAAGAAGACATATCCTCTTACTTGTATGAGTTGTGCTCATCTGCCAATGAGAATCACCAAACGTAGTCACCTCCTTACGTTTGCCTTCGAATGAAACACCACAAGAATTCCCAGGGATGGAAGGTCAGGGGGGGAAAAGTTACTCCCCTGTAGATGCGTGGTTGCGGCACGAAGGAGTTCGCTCGCGGCCAAGGAAGAGCACGTTCGTCACGTGCTGGACAGCAACGCCACGTTTACGGTCCGATCGTCGAGAAGCGACTGTGCGTTCGCGACTACTCCACCTCCTACCACCTAGCAACCCTCCCCATGGAGAGGGCACACGCACCAAGAGGCCACGTTCTACTACTGACACACAAACGCTCGCGCCACAACCGCGAACGCAGATATCAAAGATACGTATGTACATACGGTGTTTTTACAGCTACATACATAGGTGTACATTGTAGATCCGGTGTGCGTGTGCGAGCAAACACCCGAACCAAGTACAGTCGGGCCTGTGTAAACGAAAAGCGCATTACCGCGGGCTCCGAGAACAGAAACAGAAAGAAATGCAGGTAGAAAACGCAGTTACACCGGCGCGGCGCGGCGGCCACGTGTGCCGCTAGCCAAACTTTGACGCTACGTAAGCTTATGTCCCAGTGACTCTACTTTTACCTACCTTTTACCAGATAGGGCATTGGACGAAAATGTAATTGTCATTTTGTGGTCAGTTGATATCTGGACCTCCTTTTAACAGCGCGACCAAGGACAATGCAATGTTTAGTTTGATGATCTTGCGGGTGTCTGATGGGTCAGTATAGACCATTTTTCCGAAAAATCTATATCGCTTTATCGACTCTATTTTAACAGTTTCCAGCCTAATATTAGCCATGAGCGGAAGACGAGGGCAGAAGTAGTCTCGAACGCGAGCCCTAGAATTCGTTAATCAACGATAACCTAAATAAAGAAAATACCAAAGTGATTGATCTATGAATAATCGTCATTTTAAAATTGTTATCATTTTGTCTAATACGATGCGTTGGTTGGTGCATCTGTACAACAATATATTCGGCTTGCACGTGTGTATGCCACACTCGATGCAATTCCATTAGTTCGCTTCCCGATGACAAACGCAAGTGCATCCGAGCGATGGACGATCGTTGCACGCATACTGCGTGTCGTAGACACTGTCACGTATGCACGCAAATGATCGTACACGAGTCTCTTTGTATACCACGATGACGATCCTTGGGCCTTGGAGACAAGACACGATACGATATTTCCTAATGTTGCTCGGTTACCGCGTGCATCTCTTCCGTGTGAGAATATTCAAACTTTGAGTCAAAAGTTTACTTCAATATCTGTTTTCATATATTTTGGATCATCAAGAGAAAGTATGACTGAGTACAAAGGTAGAATCGCGTTGGTTAAAAGTTTTAGAGACTTCAGAATTACATGAAATTGCTAAATAGTTAAAATGGGAAGAAAAAGTAGAAAAATATCTAGCTTTATGGTATAAGTACTCGTGGAAAACGAATGGGGCTTTAGCTCCAGAAGTAGAGGTCGAGGATAATGAACATGTTGAGAGCCAATTAAGTTATCTACGTTTCTAGAAAGTTTATTTTTTCATTTCGATCTATGTTAATTTTTTTGTCGGATAAATTTTTTTTAGACAAAAGCTCCTTCAGTTAGTAAGAAGAAAATTAATAAACGAGGGTTAATTTCAGCAAGATATTAATCCGCTTTAATCTGTTTTTGAGTAATATAAATATTTAGAAACAAAATTCTAAAGTAATCAGACCGAAGAAATTGCATAAAATTACGATGATACAAATCATACCTTGTGATAAATGTAGTCTGCATTACAAGATACAAAACGTTCAGACGAGGATACAATCCTTCTAAACGAACAAATTGCATGAAGATGTCCTTCTACGAGATGAACTTCACAATGAATACACACTATTACCATTTTGAATGAAACTTCTGCATTCTATGTATTCACCATAAATCGTTACACTCACAAGAAAAAATTTATAACGTGGAAAAGAAACCATACCGAATCTTGTACTACCTTCACTTTAGACAACGCGTTGCAAACCAAATATTTAAATTTTCTACGATTTATGATATGCCTATGAATATTGCTTCGATTTGTTAACATTATCCCTTTGCAATGAAAGAAGCGAACAGAAGTAACCAGTTGAAAGGTAAAAATCTTGTAAACGTACGTTGCTAGAAGTAACGGAATGTTTTCACGTCGCGAATCCGCACTTTCCAGAGCGCATAAAGATTCATTAAAAAAAAAGTTTCCTCTGTCGGGCAAAATGTGTCGTTCAGACGAAAGAACACCGCAGACATAGTCATGAATAATGTAATTAGGCCAGGCTACCACCTTTTCCGTTGGGATATGTTTGTGTACGAATGTATAACGCGTCACTGTTAACGACAGGACATTTTTATCGGCCCCCATGTGAACGGGTGCTGCGGGCGCAGCTGAAGGAAACCAGAGTGGAAAAGGTACATTACCGGTGACATTATGATAATCACGGGATTGCCCTCTTCAGCTTCTTCCCCCACTGGCATCACAGTCAGCGTCGTTTTTTTGTGGGTACGAGCCCACCTACAAGGAATTTCCTTTTTCACCGAAAGAGTACTGTTTCGCCGACTGGAAACTAACCTGGTACGTCATTCGTGATAAAACACGTTTGTCCACGTTCGTCCACGTTTGTCCACGTTTGTCCACGTTTTTTATTAAAAAGCGTCTTAAGATTTTTTGATAACTTTGAGAACATCGATTGATATCATCGTATTTGGAAATGAAGAGGAGGTTGGTGATAACAAAAGCTATATCTAACGAATAGATCGCTTTGAAGCTATTGAAATATTAATTTCATATACAAATCCATATATGTTGTAGAATATGTTGGAATTTGGTTGCAAAAATGGTGGAAAAAATTTTTACTTGAGCATAGTTATTAGTTTGTTAGACCTATTAGACATTACAATTAGATTTCAGATGGATTTAGTTAACAGTTTATTTTCCACTATCTCGGCACAATTACAGCGAATGTTTCGCAACATACTTTATCAGATTTTCTTCGAATTTTATCGACATAATGCCGATAGTCGATATCCTCGCAAGCGAAGCAGGCTCTGTTAAAGCGAACTTAATCCATTTTGTTTGATTCATTGAAATTTTCAATCGTGTACTACCGACTATTCGAATAAAGGAATAAAAAAAAAGCGATACTGTTTCGTAAATAGTACTTTGTTCTCGAGTGAAATTTCATGGCGGTCGTATTATTAAAAGCTATCAACTAAAGTGGCGTTCAAAGAGATAGCGTGGGGCGGTAGTTCTAATATTAACGAATAAAAATAACATTTAAGGGTTTGTTCTACTGACCTTTTGGCGAAATTCTTAATTAGACGAACAGAGTAACGATAGACACGTAAGCGAAGTGAAAGCTCGCTCGACCTACATTTATAGCCATTCGTGGAGGGTAGTCATAGACACTATCACCCCCGGAGACTAAGTACCCCCGTTATTCAGCCTATCATGCTCTGATGCGTTATCAACGAAAACGAACCATTAACGCTGGCACACGCTGGTTAGATCGAATCGATGCGTTTCCTTTTTTTCGTCAAAAGATAAAACGTTTAACTCATTCGAATTAATTACGAGAAAAGCGAGATAGATCAAAGTTTTTCGACTTGCTCTTTCAAGTTTCCAATCAGTTTTATAGAAGGTTATTTAACTTTGTGTATCGAAGTTTATTATTTTTCCAGAATCAATCATTTTACGATGTTTTAAATATCACAGGAATTTACTCCCATCAAATCTACACGTTTTTTATCAAAACACTTACGCAGCAAAACTAACCGTACCTTTTCCAACGACTATTTCGATAACGCTTATTTCTATTTCGTAAAGATGTTCTAGAACGAGGTCGGTCATTTATTGAGCTACGTTTGAAAACACATAAGTGCTAAATGCAAGTTCAAATGGCATTATGGAACGGCAATTAACGTGCTTTTATTAAGTTAATATGTATTTAGCCAGTACGAAAGCGACTACGATAAAGTGTCTCATAGTTAACAAATTAAGCTGATAGTTGTATTAATAACTATCAACGCAGCATTTTATTCATCTTCAAGAGGCCGTATCTGCGCGTAACATGTTTCACCTGCACATACTTATACGGATACAGGGTCACGTTTTTAATTTCTTCAGCATACATAGAAAACGAGCACAATTCGTATCATACTATAAATAAACTTAGCATTAAGTAATTTACGATGCATTAACCGCGACGATTAAAAATGATGCGTCGACCACTTATGTGTCGCGAACCATTGTCGGCGAGGAATGACTCATTGCGACGAATTTTATCTTGCTTAATCGCAAGTTCTTACGCGATCGCTCTGATGGAAACAGTACGATGCTTCAGCATCTGATTAGTTATTAAAAGCCGAAGTGGCGGAGGTCACCGGCTACATCCGGTGCTCGTGAGTGGCACAATGTCTTGTGATCGGTCGCGTTGAAGCCACACGTGCCCGACCCCATCGCGGTCGTGTAGAACGACTAATTTTAATTCGAATAACCGCTAGGCACGAATTTGAAGTGGTACGACAATAAGAAAAATGTCGAACAGAATGAAACGTTTCTTTTTGAACGGTGCTCACAACGATGATGAGGATGAACAGAGAGAGGTTTAAGACCAATCCTTTGTTGGTCCAAGATATGAAATAAAGTGCGATGCTATGGTTATCGAGCTTATCTCGCATTCCTAGCGAACGTTCTTGCCGTGGTACTGAAACAGTGCAATATCGAAGTGGCCTTTTCAGCCATCTCCTTCTACGATATTTTTTATTCTTTATATCTTGATACTGCCAACTTCGATAAACACTCAATAATTTTTGTATCCTTCTTTCATTTTCTATTTTGTTTTCTATCATTTTTAATGGTATCGGTTATTAGCGAGAAAGAAGATTAGATCGTCTCGTGTTTAATTTTGAAATTGCTTTCTTGATTCGCGAAGTTACGTAACTGTTTTAGTACGGAATAATTTGTCCTCTCGGATAATCCGAACAATGTATCTTTCTAGTTAATACGAATTTAATAAAGTACCTACTGCGACAACTAATTAAACTTAAAGAGTCACTCGTTTAATTTGTTTTGTCCTAAAATGTATATGCACACCTTAACGCGTAATTTTATCGTTTCCTTGGACAAGAGTAAATATTTTTTTCAATAAAACGATGTGGCACGCTTCAGATAAAAATTAGATACATGTATTTTTTACCTTTATACTATGTATTTTCGTTCACTTGTATAAAATCTTCAAGTTATATATAATTTTACGAGCTACTGGTTATAAGAAAATAATCTAGCATAAAAAGTGGTTTAGCCAATTAAACATAGGAACGGAATATCTATTATGCTAAGATACTGTAATTAAGGACTGCAGTTTTTGTGATGGCAGACGTGAGATTGCTTTTTCAAATAATTTTACGACATCAAAGAGCAGTTAAACAGACTAAATTATCCCTACATTAGTTAATAAAAACATACAAATTGACCATTAGTTGAAAATGCGGAAATTCTGGGTCTCGATAGTCCTTTTAAATATTTATATACTATAATTTAGCCATATGTTAAACAATGTCAAATTGCTTCTTGATTGCATTAGATTCACGGAAAATACCCTACTGACTCATTAAGCCATTCATTTGCAACCCTCTGTCAATCAATTTGCATAGTTGAATATAGTCTTTTAACACTGTGGTTGTGAAAAGGAATTGCAAAATTATTTCTTTACCGTTATTTCTTTTAAGAAATATTTAATCCTTAATAGCTTAAGCAATGGGAGTAATACTTTGAGTCTCCCTTGGACAAAGAAATAAAAACGCTAGCTTTCGTAAACCCTTCCACGTTCGTGTGCCAAACTGCAATCTTCTCGCTTTTCAATCGTTCGAATTACGATGGCGAAAATGGCACACGGAAAAAATAATCTCGAATTGGGCGAGAAGCGGTAGCAAATGGGTGCTGCTCTTCATTCAGGTTGCACAACGGCGCGTTACATTCACGTCTAAACGCTTGCGTCACTTTCGAAACTTAATAACGCATCGTGGCAAGCAATTTAATGACACTCGATCGCGGATTATTATTGCGATGACCTAACAATGAGTTATCGTCTTTCGAATGTTAACAGGGTAAAAGTTACGAGTCGAAGCAGGGTACGTGCTTCGTCGATCGTGCAACTGATTCTTTACGATACGTTCATTGTCCAGATGGTTTCCATTTCCATGTTTCTCCTTTTTCATTTCCATTTTGTCGAGGCGTGTAACACTCGAGAGAGACGCGTTTGTACTTACACGGTCGTTTCTGCATACATGGTTGTCGGTGGGTTCAGGGAACTCGGGTTGCTCGTGAGCTCAGAATGAAATGGTACGCGCCCAACAGCTGCGTGAAAACCACGTGAAATTGCTTTACCTATTGCGACGCAATTTTTGTTGTTACGTTGGTTATGGTAAAAGAACGTCACACCAGGAAGCTAATGAATATTATTCAGGAATACATTTGTAAACGGAACTCGCGTACTGCCTGCTATTCCATTGATAGATGGGACGCTGAATAATTTTCAAACGCGTGAAATGCTTCTTTCAATGTTTTATGCTTATTTTACGAGACAGCGAATTAAGAAAGTTTGTTGTAACTACGGTAATGCTATCAAGTGCCATTGATTTGATATTAATTGTATATGTAGAATAAGTCAACATAATTGTTAAAAATTGTCCTATGATTGTATTCTTCCCTATTTAAGAATGTAAATATAATGGGAAAGACAAAATATTAGAATCAGAAATTTTTCGTTTATTTATTAGTCTTTTAACTATCTACATATTAGGTTGTAATGAAAATTTGCTACAATATACGTATGTGTTCTTTGAAATACGAAGTCAGTGTTATTCTTATACATCTATCGCATCAGACTGTACAAAGTACATATTTAAATATGTATCATTATTTATACGTATATTTCTTTCGTGTTATATACAACGAAAGCTGTCTCGGTTTGTATACCAAGAACGCTTTTAGTTCCAAGAATACCGCAGCAGAAGTGTTAACGTTAGAAACGTCACTTGCATCAGAATGATACATTGCTGAATTAGCGACAATTAGCGATAATTATTTTCATTACACATAACTATTTGATCTGAATTAAACACATATATTTTCTTCTGCATAAAAAATGTATATAATAGCAGATTTCTCCAAAAACTTGGATATTCCTAACGTTAATCTTTTCGCCGCATAATTAATTACGTATTGACTTCAGCTACTCTTAACAAGTATCAAGTTCAAAAAAAGGCTGTTTAACTTTTCTTTGCACTTTTTTATGTTATTAGCATATGCATATTTCGTTATTGATTTTTACGACAAATAAGAATAGAGCCAAATTCCCTAGCGACCAGAGATAAGCGTACAAGTTGAATCATTCATTTAGACGTTAGTGAAGTTTGCAATTATCTGGAAGTAGCTTTTATAAATATTAATTAAAGATGAAGGTTATTTCAGAAAATAGATAACTTATTTCAAATAAATCGCATTAAAATCCCGTAAAAGTGGCACAGAAGTCAAAGAAAGAAGAGTAACACGAGATAGAAGAATATATATTTCAGAGTGCGAAGAGAATTTGTAAGCCAATACAAGTATGTACATACTTAGCGAAGTTTTAAGCGTCGTATATTACCGACGACGCGTGTGGAAGCGTTGAGTGGAGTAGAAGAGCGCGAGGCGTACAAATGAAATGCGAAGAAGAAACAGTGTTTAGCAGTTTTGTATCTGCCTCATCAGCTGCTACTCAGCATTACACAGCGTGCACGGCAACAGCAACGGCAGTGACAACGGCATTGGCAACGGTAACAGCAACGAAAGCGAACCGATCAAGACCGATTAATTACAACAAATGAAAGTTCGTGGCCATGTATGTTCAACTGTACTAATTAATAACGAAATTGATTTTTCTGATAACTTATACGAACACAATAATTACCTATGGATACTGGATACTTAATTAACGTTATTGCTTAGCGTTCAACCTTAT
Organism: Bombus fervidus; assembly: GCF_041682495.2. NCBI lineage: Eukaryota > Metazoa > Arthropoda > Insecta > Hymenoptera > Apidae > Bombus > Bombus fervidus. The sequence continues at coordinate 4,251,671 of NC_091523.1, read as the reverse complement.
TATATTCTACTTTTTAAACTAAACTAACAACGTGTTATTACTGAGCCATGAATGCATATAAAATTCTGCGACTGTCCTAGCGTTGAATATGCAAGTTTGTATAAAAGAAGACAATATTATTCGAAGGTATCCGTTAAAACGTGTCCACATTCCTAACGGAGTTTCTCGTATAACCTTGTATAACAGTATTAGTAAAAAATTAAGATTTCAGAAACTCACCGAATCCTTTGGTTTTGCGTTTAATTCGACGACAGCCTTCTGAAGTTCACAGTTCTGCCGTCGTAGTAGCGAAATCTATGCAAAATGAGATAAGTAGTCTTTAGTAGTGTTTTAATACTCCTAGCATAGAGAATTAAACATAATCATAATCGCTGAAATTATTTGCTGCCTAATTACATACATATATCGAGTTACATTCCTGGTGCAGATTATGTATTGATATCGGAACGCGATAAACTCAAGATACCCTGGATTGTTTCTTGAGTAAAGAATACTCGATACTCTGAAAATGAATTTCTAAGCTTAATTAGTAAAGTACCACAAACTATCCAAGTTAGAACGGATTTTCATCGTGATCTAACAATAAAAAAAAAATGATAATGTTGAAATTTTGATAAACGAGTTCGAAGATTATTCGTGACGTGTTCAATAGCTATAATGGCGTCAGAAGTATTTATTTCTGGAACTCGATGATTTTATTGAAGCAGCAACGAAAAATCGGTATCTCCTAACCTGAAGGGGAGCGAAGAAAAAAATGGAGGGAAAAAAGGACAGTTGACATGGGAAACGTGGTAATCACGCTACGGACTTAAATATTGGTAACCATAATCAGAAGGAAGTCCGGTGGTACGCCGTGGGTATACGAACCGTACGATGCGCGTTTCTGTTTGCCTTCCTTATCTCAGGTTTGCGCTGCGATAACCACCACCAAACCCCTTCTTCAAACGTTATTTCACCTATACGGTTCACAATCTTACTACGAAAGCTGGGAGCAACGAAAGTGAAACGATTTGAAACGTTCTAAATCGACGACAAGTAATGCGCTTACATGGTTACATATCTTTTTTGAGCTATCGATAGTTTCTAGACCTGTAAGCATAGGTTTCGACGAAGAAATATTTTATGAAAAATAACGAAAATTTGATAAGCCTGCTTCAGAGAAGAAAATGAATTTTGTAATATTTAGAGATTTTGGTGATTACAACAGAATAATAATGTCTATTTATTAATATTTTCTAAGAGTTCTCATATACATAGAGTTTAATGTCAAATTTGTTATTTACAAGTACATCTTTTATTCAAATTTCAATAGAATTGTTAATTTAAAAGAAAAATACAACAAATTTATCGAAGTTATATAATCTACTGTAAACATATCTAGTAAGTGAGTTAATTTAGAAGAAAGATACAACAAATTTATCAAAGTTATATAATCTACTGTAAACATATCTAGTAAGTGAGTTAATATAGAATAGCTTTAATATAAAGTTTCGAGGAAGAATTTAACGAAATTATCATTAAAACGTTTTGATATGAAGTTTTATAAAACACTGAACGAAAAAACCAATAAAGAATACGCGATCGATTTATAATTATCATCGTATTCGATCAAAGACACTCCCTAAACCATATAGTTTATATTCTAGGAACACGGCTCGGATATCGAACGTTAATATTGGAAAACGATATTACGATTCCAGCAGGTTGATAACGCGATTAACAGATGCTTCAGAGTTTCAACAGTTTTATACGCCTGCACTACCATAATAGTTACGTACAATTTTGATGTAAAATATAACTTCATTTTCTATGATCATACGTGATAAGGAGTGTAATGATTTACGAAATTAAAGAACGACTGTCTAAAACACATAATGATTCAATAAGACAAAACACGATTATTAATAAAAGATTAATACAATTGCTATTATTTATTATAAGCTCTCGTAAATTATAAATCCCTAATTAAAGTTACATTGAAAATTTGCCTTGTTTTCCATGTAATTCGTTCTGTACAAAAAAAAATAAAACCCTGCTCTTCGCTATCCAAATTCTTTATCTTTCCCTCCTGTCTTCGCATGATTAATTAGTCAATTCATTTTATCGTATAAATTTCACCCTCTTCAAAACTCTTTCCACCTATATATGTACATATGTACATACATATACATATAGCTGCGCGATCAATTTACGAATAGTTGCGTTTCGTGGCAAATACACGGTATCTCCCAGGTATGACGTAAAAGTCAATCGGTGCGTTAACATTGCAACGTTATACATATAGGTATTTCTAAAGAAGGTAGAGGGCATAGGACGCGAGTATTGTTAATGCAGAGCCAAAGGCTTTGATATCGCTATCTATCGGTACCTAGAACAACGGAGGGTACCGTCCTGAAGCTTACCACAAAAGCACGAACAAACGTGATGCACGCTTTCGGTCCCTTATGCTTCCACAAATTGTCCGCGATAACAGACCGGAACGACGTGACCGTGTAGACTTCAATGACCCCACTGCCCCCCTTCGCCATCCCTCCCCTGATGAAACTATTTTTGCACAATAGAACGATTGCTGTTCGAAGGTCGAACATGTAATATTTTATGGAAGCAATGCTACAATACCCAGGAAAATGGAATATTTAAGCTCTTTCCTAGATGAATTTTTAACGAGAAAGACGGGAATTTAAGGTGTAAAATGTCATGAAATCGAATGATATTTTTCTTCTTTTGAAAGATTGGTAAGAAACGGTTTCTTTTTTTTTTTTTTTTTACGCTCTAAAATATATTATAATGGTATCGCTTTATTACGTGAAAAGTATGATTGATAGCTTATGTAATAAAGGACAGCTTCCTATCGCTCCTTGTTGAGAATTGAAAGGATTCGGGGTTGGTGTCATATGAGATAAGGTAAACGTGTTTACATAGTACTCAATCCCGTTTAATATGGAAAGCAACATCTGTTAAAATAATTCCAACTGCAAGGTAACTGTGTCCTTATCGAAGTAGTCAACATCTGCTTATATGTAAAGAATTTGCAATAAAGTATGTTATGCGGTCGATTAGTAGAATCAAAATTAGTACAATGTTAGAGATGCCGTGAAAATATGAAAACTTAGTAAAATACAAAAATAAATACACTCAAGACAATTTTTTACATTTAAAGAATTACCATTTTCAAAACATTGCCTATTGAATATTACATATTGCAGGACATTATATGTATATGTATATTCCGTATAACGATATTTTCAATGACATTCTTATGCAAGGCTAAGACAGTTAAAAATACATATTAATAAATTAATGAATTACTAATCAACAATTGAAAAACCAAAATTATACTTACTTCAGCGTCTTTCGAATTGAGTATTTCTTGCAATTCAACGCATCTTTCGTTCGCTTCCTTTAATGCTTTCGATCGTTCGTCTATGCAAAAAGTTTATAATATTATTTGTAAACGATGAAATTATAAATAGTTATATTCGTCATTTTATATCTTTACGATTCGAATTTCCCGCCATTACGTCACGCACTCACTCGATAAAATAAACTCTTACATTGACAGTCGTCAGTAATTGATGTTACGTGATACTAGGTTATGATTTACATTGATTACATGATTTAGAGATGATTGTACGTACCTATTTCCTCTACTATACCCTCCGATAAGACTTCCTTTGTAAAGCTTGTTAACTGTCCCTTTAAATTCGACAAACTAGGCAGTCCGTCACCGAACCACGCCATTTTACACGTCGACACTTATCCTTGAGTGTACTTTTTAAGGACTATATGAACACTGTTTTTCGAACTTATATGCACTGCATATTTTGACAAAACTACATTACTTAACGGCATAAAAATATCAAAACATGAACTAACAGGAACCTCGCACGTAGTAACCTTCGCAAAACATACAAGTTTAGTTACTAGCATTGTCGGCAACGTTACGTAAAAAATTACTAGATTCCTCGGGACCTTTTGAGTTTAAATAATAGTGTACCATATGGTGGTATAAAATCTGATCTATTGAAATTATTATTGATATTTACGATATATTGTCTCCTTTTATTTTGTTCTGACGTCAATAAAAATAGTTTGCTAATTCAATCAATAATGTTACAATGTTATCACAGGAAAGCATATACATACTTTTATCGAGCGACTTTTCTTATCGACGAACTCGTTTTTTAGTTCTTTAATATACCTAAAGAGTGCAGTATTAACGACTGAATTTGACACTTTTTTCCCGAGAAACATTTCAGAGCAGTTCTTGTGCAAGCAATTCCAAATCATTATGCGCAATATATCATTAACTAGAAGAATGATAAGGTAATTGATATCTTCTTTCTATTTGATACAATCAGTGAAAAATCGTTTTGATTTTATCGAGTATTATATAGACTTACGACGACGTTTTAATCAGTGAAGTAATAATATTTTTATTATATTTAGTATTAACCACAATATTCCGGTGTTTATCTAATACGATATTGCATATTCGTTGTAGGTGAATGCATAAATATTTTAATTCGTCATTCGGAATGTTCAAAATACATATTAATTCATGATAAGATCTGGAGGAGAAGCACCGGAATTGTTTGAAAACGCTCTACGGTTATTCCACGAAACATGTACCTGTAACACCTGTTTTAAATAGGACGCTCTCGCGTCAATTTATTTTATCGTTCCCTTGCAAATAAATTGTTCAGTTACTCTATCCAGTTTGATAAATGTTAATTCGAGAATAAAAAATCTTCTCGGAACGGCGTCGTGGCATATCATTTTGAAAAGTGGTAAAGTTTTCAACAGAGATTGTTCTAAATGAACCTTTCTTCTGTTTTACCTCTTTTTTCTTCCTTTTCTTCTCGTTCTTTTAATTCACGTGTCGCGTATTTCCTTTTATTTTTAGGAAGTCAACCCGATTGCATGGGCATTATGGAGCAGCACCTTTTTACGGGGCTTCCTTTCGCTGCGGCGTGTACCAAAGTATTAGGAAGAATGATGGGCACGAGGCCGAGATCCTCAACAGAGGAAGGTGAGTAGCGGTTGAGAAAGGGACAGACGCTTCGCTATGCTGTGCTTACACGCAGTGCCGTATCGTTTTTCTCGAGTACACGAGAGTAAACGGGCTCGTTTTTAGTTACGTGAAAAGTTAGTTACAGTTTTTCTGCTAATAACCGGATATCTTTTCCATTGAAACAAACGCTGTCTTTATTTTTCAATTACATGTAACTTTCAAATCACATGTAGATTTTCATTTTATTCGAATTTTAATGTATTTTAAATTCTACAGAATAACAGAAAATTAATGATTGATGATTTAATTATTACCATTTTTAAAGATCGTTTACTTAGTGCGAAGATGATACAATTCCTAAACTACGCACAGATCATGCTTTCGTGGTACATACATAGGAAATAAATCAGTAGTCGTTTAAAAGAATAAACAGCTATTTCAAAGTAGTATTTTATTTTAGTAGTATTTTCGGTATACAAGACAATATAGCATTCGAATAATTTCTTAGAAACAGGCGATTTCATAATTTTCAAATTAGAAACTAATAAGAATATAATAGTATAATAAATAGTATAATAGCATAAACAGCAACATGATGAAGGAACTAGTACAATAATGTATAGTACAATAATGAGTGTCTATATGAATATCGATTTGCATTGGCAACAATACTTCCACCTATCTGGCAATTATGATTTATTTCGAAACTATCTGATTCTGGCAACAGGTCCGGTGAAAAATTTGTGCTGTCGATTTAGGCTGGCTGCCAGTGGAATCGGTCGTATAATCGCAACAACTTAACCAAGTAACAATCGGCGTTGAAAAGGTTTTGGTAGTCGCGTGACGCGCCGCAGTTTCGAACACGAGAGGAAGAAGAGGGCTGAGCGAAACGGGCAAAGGAAGAGTCCCGAGTGGCGAGCTACGTCACTGTCCACGCGATCACGATTAACAGAGTGAACAGCACGAGACGTCCGAGCGCGCGAGCAAGACGGAACGCGTGGCGAAGGAAAGGTAGAGGAAAGGTAGAGGAAAGGAAAGGCGCGCAAGGTAAAGGCACATCTGAATCCTACGGTTGACTCGGCTCAGTCTGATCCGAGCCAAGCCACTGCCCTGGCACGACGTTGCTCGCTCTGTACGCGGTTGTATCCATTGCTATTCTTCCTTCTGCTCTTGACACACAGCACGGCACAGTGCACTCGGAGCCGCGGTCTAATCCACTAGTGTCATCGATTACCGATCCAACTTGCTTCCTACGCATCGATTCTCGCTGCGCGGTCAGTTTAAGCCGTGGCGAGCTCCCGCTCTCGCCGAGTTCGCCCGAAAGACGAAAATCACTGCCTGATATGTCACAGTGCATGCACCAGCACCGTGTCGATTGGTTCACGCGCGTCCAGTGAACTACTGACGGCGCTCGATTCCTTGGCTTGGGTTCGCTCGTCGCACGGTTTTTGTTCAGTTTTTCGTTTTCAACGCACATACTTATAAATAGTACGTCTGCGATTCGTGACTCGTGCGCGCGTTCGTCAATACGGAGACGTTTTATGGACCCTGCGGTGATTCGACACACCGGAAGTGTGATGATCCTTCTAGCGGGACGTGCTGCATCGATCAACGCGGCGACAGCGTACCTTCGATCTGGGATCTAAGTTTCGCGGTCAAGGTGTGTATCATTCAACTCTGTTCTTACCAACTTTACCTCCAATCTTACTTTCTTTTTTTTTGTTCTATCCTTTGTAATCTTCTATGGTGAAAACGCCTTTTTAAACAGACGTTTCGTTTATTATTTTGATTTCTTTCTATTTGGTGTGCGACTTCTTGCAGTTAGGCTTTCTTTATCGATACGAGAAAAGTTGGAGTCCGTTTGTATTCGATGCGATAATATTCCTAATACTTCGTCACGGTGTGTTTCTTCCCTTTGTCTTATCAATGAGCGAACGATAGAATGGCCAGGCACGGGCAATGGGAAAAATTGATCGTCGGCGTAATTTAATGCCTCCTTAAAGCCGATCGACGAATGCTTAATGTGGGACGAGAACGCATTTCGCATTCTATTCTGAAACGTATCGTCGACGTTCGTGTCTCTTCCAATGCTGCTTCTGAAAACGTCTCAGATAAATGAAACATTTTTCCCGCTTCTTTACGGTAGACAATGGGCTATTAGCTGTAAGCACCAATTATGGGGCTGTACGAGCGCGCTTCTTTTTCCCGAATAGTTGTGCACGAATAAAGTAAGGGGGATCGAGAGAGTCGCGTCCTCCGTCGATGTTCGTAGAAGATGAGGCTAGACGAAACCGGAAACGAGGCTCAAAGGAGTCAAAGGACGACTCCATTCGTTCGTTTTACCACGCGAGACTCTATCCCGTAGGCTTGACTGGATTAATTAGACAATGCAAGTCCATTTGTTTTTGTTGTTCTCGCCGTTGTCTCGATGTACTTGTCTAAATTCTATTTTTTACTTAACCGCCATTTGGTATTAGTTGATCATCAATCACATGAAGTGACAGTTTCTCCCGAATAAAAATGGCGAATTGAAAAGGATAAAGGAGAGCGAGAAACGAAATCAAAGCTAGCGCACTATCGTTGCCGATATTTGCACAAGAAATTGCAGCTTCGTATCGGTTAACTGCATCAGTTTCAAGGAGTTTGTTTCGTTTAACGATTACACGGCATGTAGGACGTCGCAACCATCGGAACAAAGTAATCGTGACCGTGGTGTCCATTGATGAAACATCATTGGCCGAGCCCGAATTTCGTGAATCGAGAAGGAGAACGTGCGAATCGAACTTCTTTCTTTCTTTTTTTTTCTTTTCTCTTTCTTGTTTTGGAAGGGTATCGTGTCACAGTCAAATAGCAAAACGGACGCGTTAATCTAACAAGGCAGCCTCGTCTGCAATTAATTCCGCAATAAGGGTCAACCGTGTAGCAATTTGTTAAGCTTCGTCGGTTTCTATTATCTCGGGTCAGATTCGGGGATTCTGGATACAAAACCTGTTTCACCGATACATCGAGCAAGACATTGGAGCTCGCGTTTGCCAGAGTTCAACGGCACTCGCCACAGTTCGGCACATTGAACAGACATTTTTCACCGCGACACGAGGACGCGAGGTGTACCTTGGTCTCTTGACCTTCTGCCGGAGCGACTTGTCACGGGCGTCTATCGCTCGAAAGTTTCTGCTTCTACGTGACGGGAAACAATTACATTCGTCGCCACGGAGAAACGATAGACGGCCAGAACCACACCTGGCCTTGATTTCCGTAGATCTATTACTAAAAAAAGATATAGGAGAATATCAGTCTTAGGCAGTCGCGTTTAGAAACGTAGGCCTATTTCGTTAGGAGAAAGTACTATACGGTTTGGATAACGAGGTATTAAGACCGGGTGATGGCTGATTGATTAAGGTTAGGCATCGACGATAACATCTCAAATTAATAGGTCGACTTTTTAGAAGGAATTTTGATAGTTCGATGCGACTAAGAAAATAATATTGATTTCTTAATTGCTACGCGAGGATTATTCTTCTGTCAACTTTATGTTCGTATGAATACTTTGCGTGAAGCGAGCGAGAGTGTAACATTAACGCCAGAGTGATCTGTTGTGTTTAATTCGCAGCATGATCACGTGGATATCGGATTAATTTTAATATGTTAAAGTAGCAGAGTCGATTCGTATGTCTGATCGACTCGAGTGACCTGATTCTTACCACACGATCAAAATTCAAGCAACGAGTTTCGAAAGTCTCGCAATATTCTTTCCCAACCCCATCAGCTCCAACGGTCGTTTTGCAAAAATCCACGCACAATAACTTATCTTGATTGTACGTGAAAAACACTAGATTTCAGCTGTGTTCGATTAGAATTCGACATCGAGACGCTGGTACGCGCGGCGTGTACGAACGAATAAAATAATTCATCAGGCGGCGTGACAGCGGTGAACGGCGTCAGCTAATGAATAATACGTGAACACGTTCACAAAACCGCGACGATCGCGGCGAGACGATGGCGCGAGCCAGGAGGAGAACGCACCGAGGGTGCGATAGCACTCGGGAGCGTGAACGCGTTACCAGAACCTAGAAGGCTACTTTCCAAACGACAGGATACCTTCGGCATTCAAAGCTTCTCTGGAGAATGCAAAGCACGAACCATTAATTTTCTTAGCGATTCGTCGAGCGTAGGGACATTCTTCTCAAGGGTTGATATATTGCGCGCTGCGCCGGTCAACGTTCACGCGCAATTTTTAGTTGAGTCCAGTTTCGAAGAAGGGGATGGACAGAGAGGTAGCAGACCGAAGAGAAAAGAGAGGAAAACAGCCCTCCTACTGTTTACGAACGTTCTTTCTCGAATCGAAGACCAGCCACTCGAACATTGTAAAACGAATGGACAAATATTCAATTGTAAATCGCCGCGATTGAAATACATTGGATGGATGGCGAAATGGTCGGAGTCTCGCGGCGTAATTTTGCGCCGGCTTAATGAGTTTAAATATTTAAATTGCACCGACGTGCCAGTCCAACGGGAAAGAAGTTCTTCGATGATTTACCCTCGCCTATATACCGGCGCATTTATCAATACACCCTTGGATCCTTTTTGCGGTGTACTCACGATGCACTCGCGGCGTACATGCACTCATCATGGCGCGGCACGGCGCGGCGCAGCGGCTACCTTCGCTTTTTAATCGGTTCGTTCGGCCGTGCATCACCGTGACCTACGCGAATAGCGTCGCGATATAAATAGCCTGAGACAATGAGATACCGTATCGTGAATATGTTCTGGCTGAATTGCAATAATGGTGTGTGCTTTCGGTGTCTTGGTAACCGGGTTTCATGAGAGATGCATTGTGTCGGAGAGCTGTAGGCGTTACGATTTTAAACGAGACTGAAAAAGTCGTGGAAAAATGTTTTAACGTACCTTTAGATTTTAATAATTTATATAATTTTGTAGTTTTACATATATAAGTATTGAAAGTATTAGACTGGAAATTTAATAATATCAACGATATGTGCACATAATCTTTTATTACGTTGACAATCATAGTCTCTAACAGAACAAATATAAAACGTATAAAGTTATACTGCAACCCTCGTAGGTTTCGAAGAATTCAAAGTACCGTAACTTTTCCCCTAATTTACTATAATTGGATCAATGTTTTTATTAAAAAAGAATTACTCTCCTTTAACTCGATGATAATGCAACGATCGTCACGCTTTATATTACATGCTTCAAACGTTTTAAAATATCTACAATTAAACTCGCTACGTCTTACGACGATCGCCAACTTCTGCAACTCGTTCCCTGCTTCTGCCTTTGAATTAATATTTCCATCGATAGTTAAATATATTCCATCGATAAATATGGAACACCCGCATCGCGATAGCGAATGCCGCCTCTCATCTCCATATCGATTTCGTTGGCTCCAGGAGGTTTTGCTTGCTAGTAAATTTTTTGCAGCCTAGCAACCAAAGTGGAAATGCATGCCAACAGGTCTCAAAGCGAAGGTATTTTAAGTGACAGCCACTCGTATAGTATTAGCGCGTGTACATACTACATATACGCGGGTTACCGCACGGACGAGCGCGCGTCGAATAGTCAGGCGATCGTATTCGAGATGTTACTTACGTCGGAACTATGAACTAACGGTACAGACGAGTAGCCGAACGGCGAGTAGCGAGCTGTTTACGATTTTTTAGAGTCAGAGTAGGAAGCGCACCTCGCGGTTCGAGGCGTTGAAAATAAATTTGTGATCGTCTAGTTATAGTGGATCGGTTATGCTCGGTATTGTTGTCCAAACTTTGCCAGTAAAATGATTCGCCGATTCTAGCTATTGCCTTTTGCGTCAAGAATTCTTTCTAAATTCTGTTTTTGCTGCAACGACAATGCGTAGCGTTAGTATCGTTAGTCACTATCGCACTAAACTCATTAAAAAAATTATGTTACATCTTGGGTCTCTTCCCTGTTATAGGATCCTATCTGTCGCATTGGATTAAAAAAATTATCTGAATCATTATCGGAGACCTGTTGGCACGTGGTCGAGAGGATTTCCAATTGAGAGCATTTTCTCGGCCGGTTCACGTGCTGCTAGTTTGGCTTGTGTATAAACCAGAAGACGGATAATTGATATTCACGTTATTCTATTTCGTTGATTTATCAAGTAATTTAATTGATAAGTTGATTTTCAATACAGCACGTGAGTATTTAGTTTGGCGGAGGATCGACGTTCCCGATACACATCGGCGGCATGTTTGAATCTCAGAGTTGTATTTCGGCGTTCGATGCGTTTAACCGAGTTGAAACCGGCTGGCACTGTTTCAGCTGTGCCGCTCCGCATCGTACGGATTTTACACCGCGTCGCCACGATATTTGTTACTTGAACTTGTTATGTAAATAATGTTTATAGCGCGGTAATTATGCGCGGGAAAGAGGCGTGCATAAATTTGCTTGATATACTTAAAACGAATGCGTCGATGGAGTAGACCGTTTCGGGATTTGTGTACCGTAGAAATTTGCATTGTAGATAATTTATCGTGCTTAGCATGATCGCGTGATGTATCTTAATGGTATGGAGGCAGTTCTCACTTTGAACCACCTCGTTGACTTTTCATCGGACATATTTTTTGTGTTGTTTTCGCGGAAGGACTTCTCGACGTTCGCCTAGGTTTTAGATGGTGGTTGTCGTTTTAAAGAAAAAGAAAGATCGAACGTTGCAGGAGACGAAGCGATCGAAAAATCAACTCTTCCTCTCAGCAACTTTCGATCTTCTTCGGTTGTGTCTGGATGTCATAAATCACGAAATCAATTGCACCGAGCCAATCATTCTACTCTTATACGCGTCTTTTTCGACGATGTTTCGAACAGAGATGTAGATAATTCAACTTCGTTTCATGTCCTCCTTTCTCTATTCCTACTCTTTTTCCTTCGCTTTTTTCCTTGTTTTCTTCTTGTTGCTCACGAAGTCGACTCTATTAGTCGCACAAGCGTGTCCCGTCCACGGATCTCATGGAAGACATAAGATAGATATCTATCTGATTAACGATCAGGTCCTGCTATATCCTCCTGCTGACTGATCAACGAGTCAGTTTTCTTTTCGACCAACCTCCGCCATACGAATCGTTAGGCCATCTAGCCTGACGCTTTTGCGATTCTTTAGTGTTTCATTATTCTATTGTCGCGGTGGACACGTAATTCCCTTAGGTTCAAAAGCATTAGTTAATTCGTCCACTTATTCATTCATTGTACGGGGCAATTTTAATTGGTTTCGTTGAACCTAGGCCCATTGAACTCGCATTTGAACAACTCCGAATGTTTTCAGGTTTGCTTCATTCATCGCTCCGAATCGCAGTGAATTATTCGTCGGATATTAATTTATTTCGTTTATTAATTGTATTTCTTATTTTAACAAAACGAGCATTGAACAAGTATTCTGGTACTACAAATATAATGATATTATAACTGAGTTAGTATTTAATGAATGATTATTATTTAATGAGCGTGTTAGATTTAGTCATCGAGTGTTATGTATTAATACGGTGAAAACTTATTTCAGGGGAATGTAATATAGATAGAAAATTGTAGTCTTAGTGAATGATTGCGATGCAATTTATTTACAACAGAGACGCCTTCCATTCGTCATTTTTTTTTTTTTTTTTGTAATTGAAATGTTAATTGATCATTTAAATTCGTTAAAAGTTCAACGAATTCCCATTATTATTTCTAATATTTGATTGAACCAATTTTTACTTTTCGTTGTATTTCAAAGATCTATTAATTATTTTAAGTATAAAAATTAATGCCACGGAGGCTGTATTCGATCGAAAATTTATTCGTTCCCTTTAAAAAAGAACGCGCGTTACTAAGCGCGTAAGGGTTAAATGTCCCGCAACTCTGGTCTTTTGTTCCCCGACAACACGTCGAGATTAGATCGTGTTCGTCTGCATCAGTGTGTACGAGCTACAACGGCGATAGTTTTGATCGGATTACAGCGTCGTCCTCATCTTTCAGGATGACCGAAACCGATGAGCGGATGAACGAGTAAAGCCAGGAAGGAATCACAAGGGAAACGAGGGCTGCCGAAGGAAGAGATGGTGGTGGAGTGGCTCTGCCCTGGACTTCGGCCAGCCGGAAGCCGTAGGCCCCGTCTTCTTCATTGCAAAGTGATACTTCTCGACGAACATGAACTACTGCAAGATGTTTTGGTGAGTTTCTATCCGATCTTTTGTCTTTTTTAATTAGAATATTCATTGACTTGGATTTTGATGGATACCCATTAATGCCCTTCCGCGAGCTTCATCTATTTACGATAACGAGTAAGTACATGCATTATGATCTCACATGTGTTTCGAGTACATCGTTAAATTATTCTTACGAGAAATTAATTGTGTCTTTTTATGCACAAAGTACATCGTTAAATTATTCTTGCGAGAAATTAATTGTGTCTTTTTATGCACAACCTAGTAACAGAGCGCAGAAATTTCGTACACCCACGCATAGGCCTTTTCTGGCAATAGAAATCAAGTATATAAAAGGTGGGTAGGCGATGTGGGCGAACTTGTGTTGCTAACGTGTGTTCCTTTTCGCGTATATCCTTAACAATTATTTTATGTCCGACAAAAGTGTCTTTTTTCGTGCTAAAATCAAATCGCGATACACGATATCCCTTAACACTGTGGTTTGCTCTACGGATAAGCTAAATTAATGTAGGTACTGAATAGAATTACCATCTTAAATTTCTCAATTTTCTTTGAAGCCATGAAGCATATGAGAAAATTTGCGAATTAGCAAAATATGCTAATAAAATTCGAAGAAATAGTGTCGTACGAGTGTACTCAACGAAAGAATAATATTATAAGTGGAGTAGTTATTATATTATTTTTAGAATCATGAAACAGAGGAGATGTATATGTTGTACGTGTAATAATTCGCTACATTACATGTTTCCAGCATATTATGATTTGAAGCATAAAATATGACTTATGTTTAATTTTATCCATTACTATTAACAAGATAGATTCCGCCTGATATTATTAATGCTTGAACGGGACTTCGGACGAACCATTTCATGTTAACATGATGAAAATACGTTATTTCACGTTATCTCCTTAATATAACACGGAATGTTGTAAGCAAATTACACAACATTCTAAAAGGCAGAAAGGTATTCCAATTACAATCTGAACGTTTCCTGTTTCCCGGGATTTAAATGCATTTCGTAAAAATAGTAAATAATTTTCAAGAGACCCCGCTTTATTTCAGTATTTAAGAGCTCCATCACCAAAAGTGGGCGATATTCGTCTATTTTAGAATGATTATCAGTTCATGGGGCAATTTCGCGCAGACGCGTCACGTAATGAACATGCTGTTAATTGCTTTTGCCCGTAGATATTGTGTTGCTGTTTCGTAATTGTCTATCTGCTATAGATATTCTCTTTCGATACGATTTTCCTGACTATCTAGCACTTTCATCGATGAAAGTGATACTTATTCACATCACAAGAATTAAATAAAATTGTTGTTTTTATCTGAAAAGTAGTATGTTATTACATCAGAATTCGTAAATTTCCCGTGCGATAGAAGGTAAAATTTGTTACTCTGGTTTGTTGGAATGTTTTGACTAAATCTGTGACTTAATATTTTAGAATGAACATAGTGTAGTAAATAACGACGGTGAGAAAAAATGCGGTAATTCAGAAAACGGAATGTAATTTTTCTTTGATTCTCATTAGCGCATGAACCGTTTGATGAATTTTTTTAGCAAATACGTTGAAGTCTTAACGTTAGTTTGCAAAAACGTGTGGAGTATTAAATAACGGATGTTTTGCTAACTGCATAGGTTACATACTTTAATTGCATGAGTAGTCAGAAGAGAGTCGTATATTTTTTGCTACTGGTGCTCGATGCAACAATTTTCTATCTTCAATATTTCATGTTTAGAAAGGTCTTCAACAGCGTATTGCGTTTAATAAAAATTTGATTATTTAACCGTTCCCCCAATTCTCTCAATAATAAGGCATAAAAACATTTTTTGTCTTAAACGCACAATATTTTAACTTAAACATTTATCAGTCTTATAATACGTGTAACAATGTGGAAAATGTACATTTAGTCGCTATTTAACACAGGTGTAAAACGATTAACGTATCTGAATATTGTCGTGTGCGATATATCGATAATTATTATCGATATGCTCATCACGTACGCTCATTAAGGGGAGCGAAATGACTGGCGCTTCTTTCGACGAAACATGCCGATTTAATAAATGTCTCAATTCTGATAGGAATTCGCAAAGGATCAACCTACAGCCATTTTATAAATCGTATTATTTATTTCAAGGAATACACGCTAAAGCATAACTTACATTTAAGAATTATCAATTTATATTGATTACTAAGCCATTTTCGATGAAAGACTCATTTGTACATTTATTTTGATAATATTAAATTCTGTAAATTTCTAGTATTTGTGAAGAAAATTATTTTGAGTTTGTTGCTCAGTGCTATTTCTGGATAGTTATGTGGCATATTATTTTAATCGTATTTTCTGTTTCTAAAATACCAAAATTACTGTTGGCCAATATACTGCGCCATCGGTCAAAATAACAACATCCACAAATTACTTTGAATCTCTCATCCAATAATTTTTTCTATATTGAATATTTTATATAGATTCACGACAAAAATACCGATCCTTTCAAAGATTCATCGTCGATCGCGAGCAGGATGCCCGGTCATAAAACAGGTCACCTCACGCATTCCATATTTCATCGTCGCGGCAATTGCGCGCGCGAAGCACGCCCGCACCGCGACCAATTCTGCGCACAAATCATCGTCCGAAATTTAACGCCGCGACCTACTATAACACGCCAGGGGCAAGAACGCAGAGCAGCAACGCACCCGTGTTGCACACATTTCTCCGTCGTCGCGCGTCACGCTAAAAACCTCTCAGACACGCCACGATTCAATTTTCCTGCGTGGCGTACATGCAAGTACTTACACAGCAGCGAATGTCGCCTTTTCAACGAGCGTTGAGATTGTATACTTTTGATACGCTTTCTTGTAAATTTTTTGGATGAATCGAGAATACAAGATGTCGAAGTAATTTAACGCATTTAACAAGTTTACAAAGTAAAAGCTCAGCATCAAACGAACCATACAGTACCGCTTCGCGATTAAATCAACATTGGACCAATCATCCGCATCTTTTCATTCAACTGTAAAAAAAGTCATTTTCAATTTGAACTTGAAAATTTGGACTTATATCGTATATTGCATTTAAAAACTGTCTTATAAATCTTATAAATCTGTTCGGATCCTCGATTACTTGAAAGTTACTCAACGTAGTTTAAAACATATATACATTTTAAATCATATTATCTCTTGTGATTGTGCATTTTGGCGAGGATTGTGGACAGTGCGATCGATCGACGACGACCACCATCGATTGTACGTAGAGAAAATGTGGAATTATCGATCGTAATTGGCCAACTCAATGATCATTAATCGAAGGCCATGGTGGGCAGTTAAGGATGGTTGTTTGTTGGTGTGCACGGGCCAGATCGGTCGGAGAACGAAGACCCAACAGCCGGAGGCTCTCTTTAGTTTTATTCGGTGGCAAATTAACGGCCGTTTGGCGCGTGGGAGAGCGAAATCCAGCGGATAAACTGGCCGACGAAGGTTTATGATTTAATGATGCACTGTGATGCGGCTTAATTGCCATCAAGATTGCACCGGTGGATGTCGGTTATTGACGGTTTCGATGTTCATTGATGTCTGTATCCGCGAGCACGGTATGCCACGAACTCAAACTTAAAACCTTTTTCATTTACTTTATTCATGGTTAATCTTGTGGAACGGCCTCTCTTTACTCTTGGCTTACCTTTTACTCTCTTGGCTTTATGATTCAAATCGTCGATCGGTAGTTGTTCGGTTTCATACGCTTCCGAATGTTGATTGTGAGATTGGACAAAAAATACAGTAGATCTTAATTTTTAATTTCAGCCGTTCTATCAACCATATTGTACAGGATTCGAAAGGGATATTTTACAATGAAGTTTGAGTTTATTAGTATACCAGGAGTTCCCTTTTTTATGTTATTACGTTGCCGTTTTAGAGTGAACATTTGATAATAATCGTGTTAATAATTACTATGTAGAAACTGTATAATCGATGACACTAATTTTCATAAACATACAAACCAATTTATTTGCTCTTCGAATGATTCGAAGTCGATATTGCCGCGTAGATATTGCATCACGTAACGCACAAGGGTTTCACCCAACAATAACCAGTATTCTTCGTTGCTGGGAGATATTGCCTCTTGCTAAATTCATTCATACACCCGTAATATATAACAGATATACGCCAAGTTGATTTACATTCAAAAGGACACCCTTTCACCCACGTTCCTTCGTAAAGCATCGCCGGTGGTTCCCGATACCGGCATATTTTCGACGATGCTATCACGCGATGTTAGAGTAAGCCTGCCAGCTTACGCGGCATTGGACGCGCCTCTTTCGTGGCGATCCCATAGTCCTCGAATCGCGGTTTTGCATCTCCGTCCGTCATTAAACGCACGCGAAACGACACTTAAAACCAGCTATTACTTTGCTACTGATTGACACACCTACTATAAGGCTCGATTCACAATAGCCTGCTTGCCAATCCTGACAGAAAGGTAGGTCGCTGTTCCGAGACCGAAAGTAATTTCCTTTTCACGCGAAGATTGATTTCGGAGGAACTACGTATTTGAATGATATTCGTGTCGGCTGTGAATATTTTCTGCAATTGATATCGATGATAAAGGATTTGTGTTAGCAATTTCTTTCGCTGCATTTGACGCAAAACGACAGGCTTGCCTTGCAATTTGTTCTTATCTCAAATATGCAAATATAATCGTCGTTGCAATTACGTTACTATACCAATTACAAGGGTTTTCCTACAAATACATATGTTTACATTTTGGTTTCTCGCTTCAGATTTTGCTAATTTAGATCTTTTCCTTTGATATTGGTTGCCTTCCTATCTCGATCTTTGGGTATTAAGTATATCAAATATGCCAATGATGTTCGTTACACAGAAATAACCTGTGTTATAGATGTTCCCGAATAACGCTAAAATGAGAATTCCATACTTTACTGCATAATTCAGCGTTTTATGAGTGTAACAGAAAACATGTCGATGACTTAAGTCCCATTTTTATACCTGTATCTAGGATGATTATTTCTGCTTAAGGTGACGCAAAAGGCATTAAAAATGTTACTTGTACGAGTAATAAGGTGTGATCAAATTCTTCATCTTCTCAGTTTCTTCGTCTTTTATTGGTTGTGTTCAACGTCTCGAAACTGGTTCTTGTTCGACACTGTTCTCCTTGGTCGATAGTTGTCGCATCATTAAATGTGAATCGACCTTAATTCCCTGATTCCTGGGCGCATCGTTCGTGAAATGTAAAACACCGTGTAGCTCACGGCATCACAACCATGCGGTCGGGTCATTAAGTCCAAGACACTTCGCGCACGTAACTGCCCTATTATTCATTCTAGCCAGCGCTGTCTATCAGACGCTGGTTTCAGTTTGCCCAGGGAACTTCGTTGCTTGTAAATTATCCCTGCATTCGCGACTCCCTTTAATTAGATATCGCGAACGTAACGTCAAAAGTGGAAACATCGTTCGACTGCTCGACAACCGAAAGATGTTCCAACAATTTGTAACGATAGGCGGGTTTAGATCTTGTTAGATTTATCTACTACTTCCAGCTGTCCGTCAGTGTTCAATATATTCGTCACGATTTATCGCTGGACGAATAGTGTCTCGTTAAGGAAAGTCCACGAACTCAAAGTTTCGTGTCTTCTAAATGTTGAAGGTACAAAGTAGGTTCATCGAAGAGTTTTCACTTATTCCAGGATGATATTTTTGATCGTTCCTTCTAGTGATTTGTAGTGATCTATATGGGAACGATCGTACAGCTAGAAAAGATTGACGTATAAGCTACAGTCATGCTTTGTACGATGTATAATATAAATGTAGTTCATAATTTATACCAAATATTCAAAGTATAATAATTACTCTTAGAATTTTTCACCTTTACGTATACAAAGAATATATGCCAATAATTGTATCCTCTCGATAAAAATCGAAAATCGTTTACGCGGTAATCGATGGATTAAAGAGATTAATCGATCTTAAATATTTAATCAACTGCTGATTAATATTTCAGCCGACTCTGGGCAGCGGTGGTTAATAAGTGACTCGATTTATAAAATGTGGAGAGGAATTTGTCGTCATTGGTGTGGGCTAATTGCCTGCTAGTGTGCGCGAGCGTTCACAAATTGATATTCAGCGATTCAAGACGTGCGCACATCGATATTCTTCAAAGGCGAGTTTATACCACGAATTAACCAGCTCTTAGCAATCGATCAGCGGTAATCGAGCATTTTACGACGGCGGACGTTAATGACAAACAAGAAACACGTGTTACACCACTGCCAATACACCGCTATGCCACCACGAACAAAGTGTTACTTACTTATCAGCCGGAAGTAGTATGTTATAGTGCCGTGTATTATGGTGCAATTAAGAGAAAAAAATACGCCTGCCTACGCGCTTCATCATTCACTCGTCTAAAGACTGACTTCTGACTTTCCATCCGTGGTTACGCGAACGAGATACGACGTATATAAAATCTAGAAGTAATTAACTCCGCTCTCAACTACGCTCCGCGTTCCAGCGCAATAATTACGGATCCCTCTTCCGAATATGGGAAAGTTCATCTTGCGCATGTAAAAACTTTTAAAAGAGCTGACCTTTGGATAACGTCTAATAATTTAAGGAAAAGAATTTGATGTTTCCAGTTGTTTCTATCAACCATGACATTCAGTAAACAATAATACGGTTTTCCTAAATAGGAGATCAAATATCTTGGGGCTGAAAATTTATATGGCACGAAACATCGTTTACCTTGTTATTTCATATTACAAAATGGAAAATTCAAGAATTAAAACTACTTTATGTGTTTCCTTCTCAAATTAACGTGCAATTTATGCTAGATTTTCCCCATCTTCAATAACCGCTGTCATCAAAACCATTCCGACCAAAGTTGTGCGTTCGGCATCTCGCTATATCGATCGTTTATTAAAAAAGTAATCAGAATAATTAAACTCCGGAATCGGTATATCAGAACTCCCGTTAAGCGTTCTAAGTTCACAGCGCGTCAGAATTGAAAGAATTTGACGCGAAATTGCTGCTCTAACGGCGTTTCCCGTTCTTGGGCAAGGAACCGTGACCGGTATCGCGCAGGTAACAGCGAGTAGTATTAAATCGGCTGCTCGAAGATCGATATTCATCGCGTTGTCTGGGGGAGGGTTCCATTAGTCCTGTATAAAGGATCTGTTGACCGCCGTTCGTGAAACGTCTCTAATTAATTCTAATTAATGCGCTTCGAGTTGCGCGTCTATCTATTACCTATTAATTCTTACTTTTATATTAAATTTATAATATTACTTTTATTATGAATTATTAACTATTACCTATAATTATAATCATCCTTCCTTGCGATGTAATGCTTGCGTTTTCGCGATCCATGGCGCGAGCGTCGTACGCAACAACGATTATTCGTAGGGCCCAGTTGACTGGAAAATCGGAGAGAACATCGTCGTACAGAAGGTTGAATCGTAAGCATTGTATGACAGATATTAATGATTCGAATACCTGCTATGAAAGGGAAAGCGTAAACGTTTTAATAAGCCCCTAAGTTTGATAAATCGAGAGTCTTAATACAGAAAATATAGTCGAATCGAATCTTTAACACTGATCTTCTATTTATTGCACTTAAACAACATAGCTGATCGTGAAGCTGTCTTTGTCGCAGTTGTAGAAATTATTGTGAACTAGTAAAGTTCTACATAGGATTGCGACAAATGAACTTATAGAAAAAAATCATCGGTTTCTCGATAATTGATAATGGAGAGCTTTAAGAAACATGGAGTTTATTAGTTTGATGTTCGAGAAGCTCAATATTTTATTGAATCTCACTCTTCTAATATATACAGTAAATTCTAGTTCAAATACGTTTGCAATCGTTAAAATAATCAAATGTAGGTAACAGTACTCTATTTTTCGATTGACCGTGCCTTCGTTTAATTGTGACTGGTTGATGGCTAGGACTATTGATCGCGTGTAGCTCGGCTAAATCAAAGTCATGCATAATCACGCAGGAATGTCGTACTTATCGGCGGACGTTCGGTTTCATTGAACTCGCGCGCGATTCTAACCGAGACAGGAAAGAAGAAGCGCGTTCTCCCGTGGATATTTAAAATATTGCGTAATGCGGCGTGACCGGATGAGAGCAACTCGTCGCGTTGTTCTATTTCTATTTAAGGAAGCTGTTGAACGGTGTCTCGATGATCGCAATCACGATCGTAAATGATTATACGAATGAGAAGATACGGGAAGATAATGATTTTGGTTATACGAGAGCTGGTGACCGTGGGAATGGTAGAACGGCAGATTGAAATTTGTGTTGTGGGAAGGTTAGTCCGAAGGGGAAAGGAAATATTATATGGATGCAGGTAAGATGGGAGAATTAATGTATGCAGTGCTTCTGGAAATAATCGGGAAACGAATGGATTATTGGTGTACCATTTAATTGGAATCTGAATCTTCTTATTATGATAGTGATTATATAGTCTTTTTTTTTTTACAGAACTAGAAATGTTTAAATCTAAATCAGGCGGGATCGATAGATAGGGATTGACATGCCCTTCGTTAATTAAGAAACCTCAGATAATTTCGCAAGATGTACGAGAAAGAATCCGCTTTCTCTCCAAACCCGAGGATCATTCATCGAATAACCCGATCACTACTTAGTACCTCCATTAAGTTGAACAGACGAAGGAGTCGTGCCGTCATCGTCGCCGCGTTATAATTTCAACAATATTTCGTTTGTCTGCGGGTTTGGTTGAACGAAGCTCACCTCCCGTGACCAGAGGCTAAGTCAGCGGTGGGTTATGGGTGGCGCAGCACGAACAAGGGACGTACGTATCATAAAGGTACCCGGGGCATCTTCTTCTTCTTCTGGCTGGTCTGTTATTAGGCGATATACTAAAATTGGTGGGCCACTTCCCCACGGGGCAACCCCGTAACTCCCTCATCCACCCTGCACACTAATTCACGCGGCTTTTAACTTTGGTTTCTTTCTCCTTCGTTCAGTTCGTACCTTTCTCGTTCCCCTGGCGAACATTTTGCTCTCGAATAGCCAACCACGGATTTCTGCATGGACACGTGTGCGTTCGTGTAAGCGCGCAACCGAGCGAGCAGTCCACCGCCAAACATTAAAAACGAGGAAATTATTGCCTAGAGAGGGAATCGCCGTCTATGGGGGCCCGTACCGATTAACAGCGACCGTGAAAACTTTCGGAATGCTCCGCCGAAGGAGATCCCTGGAATGCCTTCCCTCGGGCTGTTAGAATGAAACGTTCGGTCGACCGATGATTCTCGATTCGAAAGGGTAATCTTGTCTTTTGCCCGCTGAATTTTTCGGGAATAAAGTCCGCGACCGACACGAAACTTCCACGACAAGAGGAGATGTTTCCAAACCGCCTTCTTTTCCCTTGTTTTTTTATTTTTGCGTTCTCTTCCATTTTCTTCTTTTTCTTTTTTTTTCATATGGTGGAGCGATCCTACCCCGAAGCAGCCCTAATTATGGGATATTCGGCGATGGAATTTCGATCGGTTAAAAATATCTGAAGTGGCTTAGTCGTGACGCTCAGCGTGATATTTTCGGTGCGTGTTTCCTACTGCGATATTCCAAGGCTTTGATTTCTTTTTTTAATAAATACCGTTCGAAACTTTTTGGTTGGAAGGGAATACGTCGAATATTAGAATTAAAATGATTATAAGATGTAACTCGTATTTCTATGAAAAGTTTGAATTCAAAAATTTACACTTGCGGAATAATTAAGTTAAAACATGTTTGAGATAAAAAAATTTAAATTTTTAAAGTAGCAAAACGTGAATGATACCCGATACTAACAGTCGGATATCAGGCAAACACGTTTTATATATTCGCCGGGTATAATTTATGCGATTCGAAGCAACTTTACTCCCGGGTGGGAAATACGACTAATTTAAACGTTACATGGGATAAATACGTTATATTATGCGTTACATCGAGTTTCATGAATATTTCATTACTCGTGTGTATCTCTGCACTGGCCGACTACCCCAAGCGTGAACTATACGTACGAGTAAATATCCATTGTACTTTTTATACCGTTTTATAGGATTTTTATCATGTTATTGCCACATTCGTCTCTGATCGTCCTAACTGTTTATGAAGTGTAAAGAGTAATAACGCGTACGTATAATAACGTTGTACGCAATTAGTGCGCGATATTTCTTTAGGAAGAAGATGATAAGGGGTGGAGCATGTACCGATAATCTTCTGGGAAATTGAAAAGTATTACTAATCGAATACAGACACTCCATAATCATGTCTTGCTTAATTTCAAATTCAGAGTTAGTTCTGTTTTCGTTGGCAAACAACAACAAATCGAACAAACCGTTCGTTGCAGTTAAATACAAACAAAAGTCCGATTGAGCCAAGTACAGTTCCGAGTAAATTCTCTTTTCACCCATGTCTTAAAACTCCCTTCCTACTCTCTGTACTTACACTTATACGATTTATCTTTAGAACTTCTTAATTGTTGCGGGTGCAAACTAACCCCGTCAACTTGGTTCAAGGAAATGCCAACATCAACGTTTTTCCCTTCGCGATGACAATCGCGAATTATGGAAATCGAAACTGGCGAATGGAAGTACAACGAGCAGACTGCGTTTGTTGTTTCGCGGCATTGTTTGCTGTAGCTCGCGGAATTTCCGCAAACAGTTCCCACGACCGAAGAAAATGAGGTTCTCGGTAGATTCAGTCTCGGAACGAGAGGATTCGTGCGGAACGAGCACGATGTTGTTTACTCCGTTCGACAATTATCATCCTTCGAGGCACCTTCCATCCCCTCTGGCCCCGAGCGTTCACCCTTCGCTATCTAGTGACGGTCAACAAAAGAAAATTCGAGCGAGGTTGGTGCGGGAGACCGGTTGGACTTTCCTCGAGGAACATAATTTAATCAGCCCCGATTAGTTCGATTTGACTTTGCGTTAATCCGTCGGACGAAAGTCATCGAAGAATCGTGTTTCAACAAAAAGCGGAAGTTGGAGGCGACTATTCGCGAACCATCGAATGGGGCAGGATGGGGTGCATGAAGCGCGAATTACGGACAATAGAAACCTCGTTCCTCCAATTGCGACGGTGCTTTCTCTGCCGAACTTTCCAAGCGATTTTCGTCCATCCTTTTCCGTTTCCGGGTGACGTCTGGAGCGACGATCCTGATAAAAGTTTCTCTCTACGGTGAAATTGAAACCAGTCTAATTATACCCGTAGATCGTTCTCGTTCTCGTCCCCCCTCAATCCCCTGCACCTCTCCACGCTCTGTTATCCTCGTTTCCCTTTCACTATAGATGCAGGTATATATTAAATTCACTGTCGATGGATTTGTTCTGAAAGAGAGGAACGGTCGTTAAAAAAAAATTCCTTCGTTACGCGTTCGTCAGGTCGCTCGACTATTATATTATACATGCCGGGCGAATTTTAAACTTGAATGACTTGATTGGGGGATATTCGGAAAGAAATCGAGTTACCAATTCTTTTTTTCTTCGTTTTTTCCAAAGTGTTCAAAGGCTGCCTCGTGACGACCTTTCAACAATGAAAGGTCTCAGGGATTAACGAAAGAATACAGCGATGCTCCGTATGCAACAATGGCATTTGAGTAACAATCCTAAGTTCTTGTGTAAAAAAATTTGATCGTCGTTCCCTTGATTCCAGCGAGCACGCGTAAATATAATTCCGTAATACCTGTGTTGCGATTGTATCTTTTCTCATAGGTCAAAATTTCTAGTGGATTCGATCGATTCGATTAATTTATCGATTGCTATGACAATAGATGTCAATAATTTATTTCACTTTCGTACGGAACGCGAGGATAATTTAAAAAATCGTTGAATCTTTTAACATGTTGTTAGTGTCGAAGCATTGATAAAGTGCAACGCAAATTTTAATGGAAGCTGCGCGAGTAAGTTACTTGACGAAAGTATTATTTCCTCCAACCGCGCTGAATGACTACGACAAGCTCGCCGAATGGAGGTTGTCAAGTCACACGGAGAAATACCACCGCAAGTAGTGCCACATTTAAAAACTCTGAATCACACCACTTCCTGAAATCGATCGTTTTACCACTCGTCATTCAAGTCGTTAGCTATCGTGACATCTGTCCCTAGAAAGGAATGGCCCGACCAATCGGGATTCCGTCGTAGAATGTTTCGCAATCAATTTACGAGCTTATGCCCGAGCTTACTCACGGCTAGCCGTGTGTCGAACGCGCTGGAACTCGCAGTATGTCGGTGGAACATAGCAACCTACTGTCCACTCGATGAAAAAAGCAACGCGCGTATCCTGCCTCTGTCTTCATTCCGCTTATCGTTCCCGGGCGTAAACGCGGCGTATATTAATAGAGTTCCACGAGGGCCGGTTGCAAAAGTCTCGGTGTGTCGGAACGTCACCGCGATTACATCAATTTCAATTATCGGGCTACGTCGCGATGCTTGCACCGTTCTGTTCGGTTTTCTGTTCTCGTGGAACGCGCACGGGTTCTTAGTTTCTTATTATTGGAGAGAAGCACCAAGGATAGGAAGGAGGAACACGATAATGTATCTGTAGAGAGAGAAAGAGAGAGAGAGAGAGAGGGAGAGAGAGGAAGAGATAAAGGAAAGGCATGGATGAGCAAGGATAGACTGCGAGGGAAAAGACCGAGAAAAGGGTAGCGTGATATCACGGATTATTAGAGCTGGAACGGTCGAGTCGTTCGGTTAGTAACCACGATACTTATAGACACTATTTCTCGCCATCGATATACCAGTATACGGTCGGTATCTTCCCGGTTTTATATCACCGATCATAGAACCAGTCTCGCGTAACCGAACAGCCTGGAAGAATGGTCATGCGTCAAGATAATGCGACCGGATAAATGTAACCCTTTCCGGCAGAACCAGATATCGTCGATACACCGCTCCCGTGTCGTTGCCATCGCGCCTCTTCTGCTCGATCCGATCGAATTTGCATATTGTTTATCGCTTGTTCGGATATTAGAGCTAGTTAATGAGTGGCTACAGACGCTACGTTCCACGCATTTTACGCCCCTGCTTCTGATTCATGAAGGATATCTGTACGGAGGAATCGGGGTAATGCGAGTAATTTGCTGTGAACATATTAAAAAGTGCGCGTGCAATTTTATGATAATACCTTTTAGCAAAGGCTACTAGAAATCGAACCTTTTAAGGTTTTATAGGAAACGAGGGTAAAAATGAAATCAAAGGAACAAGCTCGGGAAGTTTGTACACGCGTTGAAGTGAAAATGGTCAGGCCCGTATTGTTCTTATTCGATTTACTTTCGACTCGGGATACGTTTATCTGAGATATAAATTCCTATATGGGGTGTAGAAGGTTGACAAGAAATTACGTAAAAGCAAGGAAAACGGTTCACAAATCCTGCCTCGCTGTATCTCGGTTTGTATCACTTTTAGTGGATAGAACTTTTAAGTTCTATAAATTTTTCAACGCGATATGTTGTTTGCAAAACGAATTTTTCACCGCGATCTTCCTTCATATCGTGCCATGCTTCTTTCCAAACAAAAACTTGCTCGTCTGATTTAGATGAGATAAAAAAAGGTTCGACCATGCGAAGGAACAAAATACGAATATTCCATAATGAAGAAACGATAGAACGGTGGAAGATAAAATAGGACAAGAAGGATACCTTTACGAAACACGTCCGGTCAAGGGAAATTTCGTAGGTCTCGTTAGAATAATTTGCAAGCGTTTCGAGGCATCGTCCAATTACCTCCTATGACATCTCTCTGCAATTTACGTTCACGATCCGTGGCATCCGTAGAAGGCGAGCCTTCAACGAGGCCTGATTAGAAGAGCTCGTTCTACGTGCATTTCGCGGCCAATTCTCGGCAAAAGGAGCGGAGAAGTTCGCGTAGTTGAAACGACCGGGAATGAAAAGAAGGCGAGCCGGAAACATCTCTGAAGGGGATTTCTTCTTGGCTATCGGTTCGTTGAAATTTTCACTTTTCGAACAAGTTTCATACCTTTCCTTGGTTTCTTTTTTACCTCGAACCAATTATCTACGAGCAATGCTTATTCATGTAATTTACCAGAGGCGTAATCTCTTAAGGAGATAGTTTTTCGAGTAGGATCATTGTTCGCCAACACTTTTCATCGACGTTCCTGCGGTCGTTTGCAAAAAGTAGCAACGACGTAAACGAGGAAGAGAGAAAAACCGGTCTGAAATTTTCTGCTTTGTTGCCCGGAGCTTTCGTTCCCTTCCGGCGAACGATGGGAGCATCGTTGTTTCGGATAATTTTTGTAACAAGCCGTAAAAAGGCCTTCCCCTTCATTCTCCTTTTCTTTCTTCCTTCGTTTCATTTGTAGCTTTTCCTTTCCTTCCTCGTTTCTCTCCCCTTTTCTCTTCACGGTAGACGTATTGATTATTCAGATTCCGATTCGTTATGAATAAAGATTACGTTTTCAAGTAAACTCCCCCGTTTATGGGATGGCTCTTGTTGCTCGGGTGGTTTAAAAGTTTCGGATTTTTATATCTCCTGTTAGCAGCAGGGAAAGTTTGGTCGTTAAAGTTAACGAAAATACTCTTTCTCTTGAGCGCAACAAACTGTAACGAAGCAGTCGAGCATCATGATTCCTTTGTTCCTTCGCAAGATCGTAAATTCCTTTCTTTTACCTCGCGCAATTCGAATAATAAAAATATCTTCGAATCCGCCTTGTTGAAAAAATATTAAACAACGAATATGTACGCGTTTTTCAAACTTTTTAAACAAATCTTTTTTACTTTGCATTTTTTCGTTTTTGTAAATTAATAGCGAAATTAAAACTTTTTCCGTACGGAGTACTTCGTCAAAAAAACGCGCTCTATACAAACGGCTCTTTTTGTCGCGCCCGATGGAAGATCGTCCTCAAGATGAGAGTGAATATCCAAGCAGAAGAAAGATTGAATCGTGCCTCAAAGTATTATTAACGTTGTTCACCGTACCTTTCTTGTGCTCTTTGATACCTTTAAAGCCATCGCTCTGGAGATGTCAAATGACAGTCGCGACCAGCATTTTCACCGTGACAAGCTTTCTGCTTCGTACTATTCTAATCTTTCTAATCTCTATCTATCTTTGCATAAGGTTTTTAAGGTCATCTCTTGCGTTCTGAAATAAATAATTTTCTTCTTCGTTCGAGATTCTAAATTCGTGACATTGCAGTTCATCTTGGTACACCAGTTAAAAGATATTACAATTTTCGACGTATATTTCCAATTTAAAAGTTTATTTATTATATTGTACCTTATTTCTAAAAATACATATTTGATTAAAAGGAACGTAATTTTTACTAGTTCTGAATTTAACGACTAAAAAAATATTTGTTACTTAGCAACATGCAGTCGCATATATGCATGCATTCGATAGCAGCGATAGATTTCCTTCAGATGGTAGTGTGCAAGTCTCGCGTCAAACAAGAAGCAATTAAAAAGAATCGTCGACCAGTCTAATTGTCATCCTCGAACGCAATTAAATCCCTTAATAATCGCCTGTTGACCATCAGTAATTCGTTGTTTTCTTCAAGAAATATACCACCAGACTCCTCCAGCTAGGTCGTTTCTCGGGCGGTTACAGACGAGGAAGCAGCGATCAGCACTTTTTCTCGGAGCATCGCCGATGAGCCCCAACGAACTGTAACAGAGAACAAGCCAAAGTCAATTACCACCACGGTAGAATTATGCCGACCAATTGGCGTTACGCTGAATGTCTTCTTTCTGCGAGTCTGTAGAATCGCGATGGAAGGGGTATTTATCGAGAATTTGAAGCCTACAGGGCTGGTTTCGTAGCTAAACGACGAGATTCTCCTGCGAAACGTCTGATTCGGGGGCCCCTGATTCGCGTTTACGTGTTCCGATTCCCACGACAAACCCTAGCCCCGGGTGTTGAAAAGTAGCGGCCACCACGGGATCAACGGGAAGACAGAAAGAGAGGGCGGTATGCCTAAATAAACGGTTTGCCTGCAACGTATGTGAAAAATGAAAGAAACACGATTGTAGTGACTGGTGAACAGAGGAGCGAGCACGCAACCTGAAGATGATTACCTACCTCCTGGACCTATACCCAGGTCCATTCGGCCTC
Source organism: Bombus fervidus (assembly GCF_041682495.2). Lineage (NCBI taxonomy): Eukaryota > Metazoa > Arthropoda > Insecta > Hymenoptera > Apidae > Bombus > Bombus fervidus. Next base: position 4,222,382 of record NC_091523.1, on the reverse strand, counting down.
AGGCCAGAAGGGAAGAGAACCACCTCTTCTTTATCTTCTCCTTCGACGTCGTCGACGCGTCGTTGTTCCTCTTCCTTTTCGACTACTTTCCTTCTTGTTCGTTCCCTCTCAAGTTGGTTGTTCTGTACTTTTATTAGTTTTGTTACACCATGCCGTGCCGTCTCGGTCCACACACTTACACGTTCCGTTCGATCTTTCGCTTTTTCTAGGCCGCGTGACGCAGCACGCTTTTAAGTGCTTACCATGTACTCTCCCTTGTCGTGCTCTCGCAGAAGTAGGACGATGTTAGGCCGCACGTATTATATTATATTAATCGCGTTAAGCTGTCCGACTTCATCGTAGTTACAGCTTACGGGAAAGAAAATAAGAGATCTACTAGAGTAATCCTCGTTTTTGCACTGCCTCGGTGGTAGATTTCATTAACTAGTATTCTAGCCACGCGAGGTACGTTCACGAAACACGGTGTAACGAAACTTGTCATTTAATAACGTTCAACCACTTCCTTTATTTTTTGCCGCTTTTTAAGGCGAATACGTCTCTGTGGATTTAATTACACTGTACACTTACTGAAATGTTTCTTTTTATTTTAGCGTTTTTAGAGTTTTCGAAGGGGATGATTGTGTGTACGGATTAACGGTGGCTTTCTTCGCCGGATTATTGAAATAAAATTTCGTTAAAGACAATCGGAGGGTACAAAAGAATTCGGAGAATATCTTCCATTTGTTTTATTATGTTATAACTCTCTCTTGGTCATGCCTTTCAATCATTCTGTAACCGGCGTACCAACTCCTTTTTTTTCACATCACGTATATTTCTTCTACTTTATCTTCAAAGCACTCGTTCGATCCGTGTGCGGGGTGTAGGGTGGGACGACGGCAGCTGCCATTTCCAACAACTTGCAATCAGTGAAGTAACTTTTTGTATAAATAACATTTACATATCTTCAAAGTCCTGCATCGTGTACGGGGAATAGCGCAGTGAGCACTTTTAATGCTGCTACGCAATCTTTAAGCTCAAGAGGCAAACTAGTGGCATTTTAAAAATTTGTTAAAAACTTTTCTACCGGTTGAAATCCTACCTTCGATCCCTCATCCACCATATTTCATTGAAAACCACTACTAACGTGCAACGTCAATTCTCAATCTATCGGACAATCAATTTTTTCCCTTCAAGATGCACAGTAACGAACTGCATACATCTACCAACGATAGTCATCGTTGTACGCGCGCCACGATGGCCGCGAAGCACAGAGCAAAATCGAAGAGAGCAGCGTACACGCGAAAGGAAATTGTCGCGCGCGGAAAAAGGAGGAGAAGAAGAAGAGAATCAGGAGGAAGAGGAGGAGGATGGATCGGCAGGCTGGTAAGTCGCTAGCGCAGAATCGCGGGCGACCAGCCGGTCGCGGTGCTCGTTTTCTTTATCCCTCGCCTCATCCCCCGTGGGGTCGGTGGTGTTGCTCGTGCAGCCAACGATGCATTTTCCGCTGAAAGCCTATGGATGCGAGGCCATTGCAGGTGAAATGTTGCACACTGTGTACCTTTTGTACGCACGGAGTGTCTATTTACTCGGTTGCTCGGAGGCTTGTCTCGCCAGTGGCAGCGCGACTTCCTCTAAGAGCACAATTTTCTTGCTGGAGCTTCTCGATTTTCCTGGCTGGATTCAACGCTTGTTCTCATTTCGTTCCATCCATTAGCTATCCCGCCTGTAACACTCCTCCCTCTTTCTCGCCTGCTTTCGTTTTCGAAGTGGTATAGCCTTCGAAGTTACACAATAGCAGCCATTACGACGTAGAACGCCGAAACATCTTTTCGTATTACCACTCGCGGAGAAAATCTCATTGTTTTAATGATTCGTTCTTTCATCGGGCATTTTCCGACATTTGTATTCATCGATAGGTAGATTTCTAGACAATTGCTTGAGCAGTTTAGGAGTAGATTAAGGAACAAAGTTTGCTTCGGTGCAAGTTTGTAAGTTAAACGTATAGTTGTTTGAAATTCGCTAAGAAATTGCAATGGTGAGATACTTAGCTTAACGTAACATCATTCGGTTCACTTTGAGGTAAGTGAACGCAAGGTGATACGGATGTAGCGTGACCGTGATCGAGAGGAAGATAGCAGCGACAAGAAAGTTAATTAGCTGGAATATGTTGTAATTTCGTGCGGTTTAGTTTAACCGTTATTAACTTCGCCACATCTTTTGTGTCATTTTCGATTGAAACGCATTTTTCTATCTTTAAACCGCTATGGAGGAAGCACGCGGAAGATGAAACAAGAACGACTGATCCTTCGCATCCGCGTAATAACAACAACGCTGTATCGAGAACTATCGAAGCGTTGCTTCCATCTAAGTAACTTCTCGGATAATACATCGATCCTAAGCATGGCGCGCAGCATAAACAGCAATGGTACATGACGTTTCACGTCAAGTTTAGCAGCGTGGTTTATAAAAAGTGACAAATGGACTGACGAAGTGCTGTCCTTGCGGTCATCGAAACCTTCCCTCCTACCATGGGCATACATATTAAGTATGGACTACGCATTCTCTCTCTGGGCTACGTCCACCATGTAACTATTTATAGACGACAGACCGACCGACCCTGATAGAAATGCCTTGCAGAGAATGCCGTACGCACCTTTTCTTCTCTCTCTCTCTCTCTCTCTCTCTCTCTCTCTCTCTCTTCTTTTCCCTCGGTGTGTACATATACCCGAGATAACGAGCGCGCTAAATGGAATCGAGCAACGCTAATCAGTCGCCGCTTGTTCCACGATGAATGAATCCTTCATAATTCCGTGTCGGTCGACGAATCGCCGTGCTTCGCGGAATATCGAGTTAATGTAACCATAGATTTGTGCGTGAAAAATGATAATGGCCAGTCGGGGTACGGCAAGAACCACAGCCAGCTTACACGCGATAGCCTGGCCCGCGTGCATGAACGTGAACTGTGCAACTACCGAAGCGTTGCTTCGTTCCAGTGCATTGCAGCAGCGATAAGTTACGCGAGAGTCCGTCGATCGCAAGGCGACCAACCATCGGAGCTTCGAGGCTTCCTTCGCCGTCGCAACGCTCGGAAAAAGTGACAAACAACCCGGGCAGGTATCGTCCTCGTGCATGAACCGTTCTATGCCCGGGCAAGAAGGGCATTAGTGTATGCGCCACCAGCGTTTATCTCTCTCGTGCGTGTTTAATTAACTAATTTATTTAATTGCTTAACGATTACCTTTCCTGACACGAAAACGTGTAATTTATTTTCACCGCGTAACGAGCCGATTCCCCTTCTTCCCTTTCCCGGTTTATTTCGTTTTGCTGATTACGTTCGCTTGCTCGTGCCGGTCTGTCATTCAGAACGAGGCGGTCTCGAGCGGTGCTAATTGTGATCGATCGTGGGAGTTAATCGAATTTCAGAGCTTTCCTATTTATTGCGTTCGTTTCGTCGAATTGTTGCTTATTTAAAGGTATTTTAAAAAGTATATTTAAAATTTGCAATTCGTTGGAATTTTAGTGTTTCGAGTATGAAAAGTTTCATGCATTTCGATTCTTAGGGCGTTATTCTAATGGAGAGATTTCTAAAGTTCTAATTAGCTTAGCATCCACTTAAATATAGAATTACATTAGTATCAACGAGAAAACATTAATTCTCTTGCTACTAACAGTCATGCGCGCAGACGAGAAAGAATTTTTTTAAAGTACTCATTAACTATATCGAAAAAACAATTTGAATTACCGCTTAACCGACCTCTGATATAAACCGGTGAAGATTGGCGTGAGCAGCAGGGTTAATTCATCGAAGCGACGACATTCACCTGTAGCATCACGTGTAGGTACTCGAATAGGTAGTCTGGTATCGCGAATGAATTGTCCGCGGGCGATCGAGGGAGTGCGTCGAGGCCGCGACGATGAACAGAGCTCGTAGCTCGAAAATTGGTATTCCCCGGTAGGTATGAGTTAGCGGCATCGGTATGTGGGTATTATACCTTTTGTATTCCGATGTGACACGCCTCCGTCACGTTTGCGGGCGTACAACGACGACGACAGCGTCGGCCACGGCGAAACGGCCAGCAATGGACGTATGGGTGGACAACGATAAGAGTGTTGCCGCGGACGTCCACGTACACCCACACGACCATTCCGTCGTAGAGTGTAGAGCGTAGAGCGTGTAGAGAGAGCACGTACGTGGACGCGCGTACTAACACGAGGGCACACAGACGGCACGAGAGGGCCCATGCGGATGCCATACGTAAAGGCTCACTGGTAGCAGAGTACCCAGAGCCGTATGTACGTTTGAGAATACATTATGTAAGCAAAAGGTGAAAAAAGACCGGTGGAATAAGCCTCACCAGATTCTATCGAGTCGCGTCCCTCCGTCTACTCTCTTCCAGCGCCTTCCTCTTCTTCTTCTGCTGGTCTTCTGCCTGCCGCGTGTTCCTGTACCCCTGAGCCCGAACATCGGGCCAGCAGCATCAGGGCATAGACCTTCGCTCTGTTATACGTACAGGTAGTATACATACGTATCCGCCGATACCGATGCTGCGTCGTATATATATACCGAAACCAAGCCGCTGGCGCTCGTAAGCTGAGGGAAGAAGGGATGGAAGAGAAGGAAAGAGAGAGAAAGAGAGAGAGAAAGAGAGAGGGAGAGAGAGAGAAAAGAAAAAGGCGAAGACAATGCATCCTGGAAGCAGCCGGGCGAATTTCATCGCGGGTCTGGGATATGGCCAGGGAGTGGGATCCAAGTCGATTCTTCTTGTGGACATTGAAGTTCTTCCATCTTCCGATCCGCCAAACCTTTGGTCAGGAACCAGTTGGTGCTCTGCATCTTTCTGAAGACTCCTTTTGGGGACGATTGTGCCTATCTCGACCACGAATCTTTTTTAATAACAACGCGAAATTTTATAATACGTACTTCGTAACGCCGATACGAATTACGAACAAATCGTGCTCATAATATCGCAAGTTGGATTCCCCAGCTTCTTCATCAACCGTTTCTTTCGTGAGTCACGTTGCACGCGGAAACATAAATCTCGTTAAAAAATGCAGCCCTTTCATTTCCCTCGTTTGCGATTCCACGAAGGCATCAGTCGATCCACGAAATCCAAAATATTCAGAAGCCACGCGTGTCTGTCGAGAATCACGTAGCTCGTGGACGACGAAAGTGTGCTCGTCTCTGTGCTGATCGTTGGTCGACGGGATCCTCGTTTCCATCATGGTTGTCACTGTTTTCGAAAAGCTTCGATGTTCGCGGTGCCAACTACATAGATTACTGAGATTTAAAAGGACTTACGAGAGTAACCGGTCGAGATGAGCAGTAAACCTTGGGCTATCGACGTTTCTTTTCTGCACCTTTCCACCTTCTTCGTCTTCTTCCTCTTCTCTTTCCCTCTCGTTGAACTATTGCTTTCCTCTTCAGCCGTCCCTCTTCTTCGCGCGGATTACGTCTTTGTTTCGGTATGTTCCTATGATAACATTGTTCCGGTTGCAGCACAACCGTGGCGATTTTTTGTATTTCGAGCGACTGATAAAATCGCGATATACTTCGTTGGTCCAGGAACCCTATATTTCACTTGGATCGCGCGTTCGTATGCGTTGTGGGAGATTCAACGAGTGAGCTAGAAGATAAGGGCACGTTTTAATAAAATTGCCCGTATTCATCGCATGTGTAGCGTTACAAAAAAAACTATTCCTGTCTACGATCGGAGCTTAATAAAGGGAAAAAGCTCGTCGCACTCATATTAGGACTCCCTTTAAATTAGAGCTTTTTTTCGAACATTCGAATCTTTTTTTTTAAATCGATTAAATATTTGTTTTTAATTTCACGCGTTTTTCTATTTTCTGCCTTTGTTCCACTAGGAGCACTTATTTTATTAAATCAGAAGTTCTATAGAATACAATCTATAATTCGCGAACTGTTAACTTTTTAATCGATTCTAGGCTATAACCGCGCGTTATTAGCTTTACTCTTCAAAATCTTTCCATAGAAAACTGCTCTGCTCCAAAAAAGTAAATTTTGCATGGAACCGAGTGAATCATTTAAATGGTGTGATCCACAAGAGCACTCGTTTGATATAACAAATTCTACCTTCGTGTACCGAACACACGATACACGTCCCCGTTTGTTCCGATAAAAGTGCAACATTTATGAACTTGTCGTGGCAATCTTCGTATACCCTTGTGCTCGTTCATTAATAAATTCGTTCGACATGCACCAAGTAAACTATGGAGGAGCAGTAATCACATTTTTCGCTGGAAATATGTTTTTGCTCTTGCAACAAATTACGCAGCGGCGCGCACTGTGCATTCGTTCGTTGCACCGATTCCAATGTCATTATACCTGTCCCTGGTAGAAGAAGAACTGGCCTGATCCGTGGAAGGTGCAAACCACCTCGTCGTGGTAAAAGTGCAGGTGCAGCAGAGGTAGAATAGATGCCAGAGCCGTGGATGGGTTCACGGCACCTACAATAAATTTCATGACGCCGCGATCCAGATACAAGTACAGCCAGAGTTGAAAAGAACGAAAGAAGAAAAAACGAGAGCGAGACAGAGCTGCCTCGTTCGATATTTCTCTCGATTTTTCTCTTTCATTTTTCTTCCTTTTCTTCGTTCGTGCATGCCTCGATGCTTTGTCGTTGACCCCGGCTATCGAAAATCATTACCTAATTTTACTTAACGAATTTCTTTGTTGGATATTGGCTGGCCCTTGGTCTTTTGTCCGGGTGCCCTTTGTATTGATGAACGTTTATGAAACGTGTGCAGTAGTTTGTGATTATTGTTTCGTTCATTATTCGGATAAAAATGTGTTATAAGGTAAAATTTTTTTCGATTAAACCTCCTTGGTGATTTTATCAACTGATGAATAAAAGATTCCGTATTAGACGAAGGGAAATCTTGAAAACTGCTGATAAGAAAAGGTAAAATATGGTTTTCCAATATCTTATGGCAGAAAAATTTTAAGAACAACTTAAGAAAAAGTCGCTCCGATTTCAATTTTATATTTCAATTCTATTATTTTATATTCAAGGAAATTTATTTCATTGATATTAACTAACGGATAATAAAGATGGAGATACTGATTATTTCTACGTATTTACATCTTTCATATGAATGATATATTATTATTCGATCGTTAGAGGAATCAACAATACCTTTACTTATCGTCGTAAAATTCTGTGACCTGTGTGCGAAATGTTCATGGTGTAACGAGTATTTGAAGAGAAAATGATACGAAGGAAATGGCAGAAACGATGATACTCAAATGACTTTATCGTTTAGTAGTACATGCTTCGATCGGACATTTCGTAAAATTTAATTATATTTGCGAACAAAATATTACGACATCATATGTTTCGACGTGACATTATAAATTTACTTTTTATTAATTTTTCTTTCAACACCCACGAAAGGAAATCAACAAAATTTACGCGGATCACTCGAAAGACACCGCTAATTTGCGTTCGAATCCCGGGTTTCATCGTTTCCGAAGAACACTTTCCTTCGACAAATGACGAAGCGTGGCAGCCGTAACGCCGCAAACTAACAATTGTCTCGAATACGTGCACGGCGTGGCGATGATCAATACATATCGCGCGCAACTTGTCAAAGTCGAGCCACCGCAAGATCGTTAGAGACATCAGCCTCGGCTTCAATTATCATCCTCGAATTCCAGTGGTGTGTGCGCGCAAGAAACGGCGCTTTCTGTATGTAATGAACGATCGAGGGAGACAGCTGAACGTAACGAACGTCTCGCGAAAGAGAAACGGAGAACACGCCGAAGAACCAAGTATGTAAGTAGATCGACGAAGACGGTGCGGTAGAACGAAAGGACGTGGGGTAAAGAATAAGAGGTGGTAACGCGGCTACGCTAATTACGAACAAACTCAGGGATATTCTTCCTTTTTCGTATATTCACGTGCACGGGGACGTACACAGCCCATATCTTCAAGGAACAAACGATCGAGTACGAAAACACACGTCGTGAATCTCCGTTAGTTTCCCCCGAAGGGGAACAAACGAGCGTCATGGCTCAGCCACGGAGCCAACTGGGAACCGGAAACCGGTGATTTCAATCTCAGTTCACCGACTGTATATCCCGCGGTTAAATCGACGCCGAGTCGATGCAGTAAACTATCCTCGATTCTTCACCTTTCGATTCTTTTATCGGGCGTCTCTGCTCGAATTTTTCGCTTTTTCTTTCTTTCTATCCTCTTTTTTCCGATCGAGGTGGCTTAACCACACAAAGAGGAACTTGGAGAAATTGTAAGGTCTGTATCGTGGAAATAAATTCTTGACTGCATTACTTCTCATGGTGGTTTTAGCAAGATACTTTTAACTTTTATATTAGATTCTTAGAAATACTAAGGAAGAATATTAGATTCCTTTTAATTGGTTTGATTCCTGGAGTTCCTTGTTAGTTTTCTCTTGAGTTATATTGTTTGAAGGTAGGAATGGTAAGGCACTGTTTCTTGATCGGGTCGAAAATGTTTAAGTAGATTAATATCTATAAAAGAATATCTGACTCTTGGAAGCCTGATATGCTAATTGCTATAGCATTGGAAGTGAAAGTTTAATGGAGGACTATGCGAGATTATTGAATATATGGGCACTAAACGGTATATCACGGACATATATATTTAAGTTATGCGTCAACGAATTAACATTTAGTAACCTTGTGCGAGAAGTTACGACTACCTATTATTTCGTTATACGTATAAAAATTACTTCTTATATAGAAGAATATACGAACGTTAAAATGTAATTTAACAGAAACGGAACGAGTATCTGTTTGGAAAAAACAGCGATTGCTCGGATCTCTCGAATCTACATACAGGAAACCAGTCTTTATCCTACTTATTTATTTTGTATAACATAAATATTTCTGTTTTTATTAAACCAAACGATGTATTACGAAAATATAGAAACACGCATGTTGGAAATGTAAGGAAAACACAAAGCATTGACAAGAAACCAAGATCGATCGACAACGAAAGCGTTTCGATCTAGCATACCTGTTATTTATCACAGTAAAACAAGTGACGCGCTATCACGACATCAAGAGGATCGAGCTGGTTTTGTATTAAACTCGTTTTTGTTTTAAACTCGATTTGAAATTCTATTTCACTCTGTCGTGTGTAATAATTGCGAAGTACCACATGTCCGATCGTGATATGGCTGCTCGCGCTACGGATAGAACTTAATTATTCCGCGTGCAGCTAGGAAATCTACCAAGCGTAATGACAGATTGCGCGAGATTCTCAGGCTGGAAACAGACGGAAATCGATTTTGCGGCTGGGACGGAACCGTTATGAAACGTGTCGTACAACCTCCCCTTGAATCAGCGTCGATAGATAGTTGGTTCTCGTGCACAAAGGCATATAAACGCGTTCTAATGCAGTTCGAACGACGTGCTCAATGACGCGTGCGCATCACGATTTAAATCACCACGCTCGATCGAGCGCGGATCGAAAGTCGTCGCGGTGATACTAATGTAGGTCGGTTCAGGAAGTAATTCCGCTCGTGTCGCTAACATCGGCATTGTTATTGACTGGATAAATCAAACATTGCTCTTTTTTTCTATTTTCCAGAGCTCGAACCTTGGTCAGGAACTGCTAGATAGGGTGTTCAGGCACCTGAATCTATTAGAGACTGCTTACTTCGGTCTACGTTACCTGGATCACACCAATCAGACGGTAAGGATATTGTTTCTATTGACCTTCCGTATCGAGTTGATTGAAATGACAACGAACGGCGTGTAGTAGGTGCAGGAAGTATTTACAAACATTTTCACCTTGATGTTTATGTACTAGTTGGGTGACTCCGGATATGTTAAATTTTTTACTAGCAAAATGTGTTTACCTCGATATTTATGTACCGATTATATAGGTGCGATATTAAGATATTAAATCTTTCATTGACATCTTTTTGATCTAACGTTTATTAAGTACTTTCCGCGCCTACTATACCTTTTAACATACTTTAAAATTATTATGCAATTGTATCTCACCATATAATAACTTCATTGAAAAATATACTACGCCATTGTTTTCAAATTTCATTTTTGTTTTCATGAAAATATGTGAAGAAGTTTCTTTTTATTTCCACGAGTATTGAATTAGATATCATATGATCGTTTCGAAAGCTCTGTAGACCTTAATTTTCAGATCAAGGTAGCGCGCGTGAGAAATTCTGTTCGCTTTCTGGAAAAGCTTTGTCAATTACGGTATGAGACAGACGAGTTCCCTTCTATAATTATAATCAAAGGCAAATTGACTCGGTCTAACGCGAAGCAGTGTCTTTACTACGTCTTTGGCGTGACTCTGAACAAACAGCAGTATGATCAATGCAATAACTGGATATCGAACGGTTAATTAGATTTCGATGATGAAAAATTCATAGGAAGGATGGCCCGAAGGGAGTCGATTGCATCGGCCCCGGGCCATAAGAGGATAGGATTATTATCCACGGGAAATGTTGAGCTGCCTGCAATTTCCGGTCTGCTTGATCAACAGTTTCAGCGTGACGCGCCTCGATCGGAAGGGGATTAATTATTTAGAAGTAATTCTCTACTGTGTTATTCGCGCACCTTTATAGCAATGGCTCGACCCGAGTAAGAAGATCGGAAAGCAACTGAAAGTCCAAAAAGGAGATCCGAGCTCGGATGTCTACACTCTCTACTTCAGTGTGAAATTCTACGCGGCGGACCCCTGCAAGCTCATTGAAGAGATCACAAGGTGAGCAGATTGAATTTATCTTGTCACGCGAATAGTCCACTAACTACCCTCGATGCTGTAAACCACCCTCTCGCAAATAATTTTATCGATCCAAGCTTTGGCATAATTGTATTTGAATACTATGCTTAAGGGAAATACATTTGATAGAATTATTTCAGCGAAATATGCGGTGGTTCATATTTTTGTTTCTCTATTTTTTTAATTAATGCAATGGAGCGAAAATGCTATTTATATGATATATCTCATGGCAGAAAGAGTCAAATTGGAGAGGGTAATGGATCAAAAGTGTCATAAGATGGGCCTGAATAAAATGAAATATATCAGGCTATTGGTGAACCATTACAAACTAAAATCAATAATCGTGGAAAATATCGATGATTATAAAAACATTTCATAATATTATTACCTTGTCGAGGTCCGTCTCAAGAATTTTTTAATTTATCAATAACGGTATTACGAACGAGGTTGTTAGATGCAGACATAGATACAATTCATCGAACTTGTATTAATAAACATATGAAAACTATTAACACTCTTTACAGTAAATTATTAAAAATGTTATAACAATGGTAGAAATGTACGTAGTCGTGGAGAAACTTCCTTTACCGTGTCATTAAATTATCGTGCCTCGTATCTTATATTATTAATATTTATTTTGTAGATACTACTCGCAATTTGAAATATGTATGCTGTCAGTATGCTTGTTAGCTGTACTAATAGAAATTAAATTATACATATTCATCCTGTATCATTATCATCATCATCACCACGAACCACGCAAACTTCTCATAATATCCAGGACATGAAACAACGATTAATCTTAAATTCACACGTTTTCCGTTTTAAAATACAATAGCGTGAACATCTCAATCTTCCACTCCGTTATTTCTTCTCGGCTTGAATTGCTAAACGATTAATCGCGTAGAAAACAACACAAGCGAGAGACACGTCGATTGGTATCACGTTTATTACGAGAACCTAACAGTACCCGCCGTTCTCCTTGGCTATTATAGTCGGAGAGATAGAATTCGATTTTGTAGTTAACGCTGACGAAAATTTACATCGTTTTACATTGTCCGGTCGTGATTCTTGAATTAATGAACGAAGCAAGTTTTGTAATCTCTCAATCAGTTCCAACACTGGTAACGCAAAGTACCTCCCGTTTTATGTTCACGTGTGTTTGTATACACGGACGAACTCTCGGTTCTGTCGCATGTCGCATCATGAATACGAAACAGACACGTTTGCACGAGTATAGGTCTCGTGTCACAGGCACTGGATGCCTGTCTCGTTATCCTAATGAGTTGGGCTTAAAATTCTTCAAAGCACGCCTGAAAATCTTTTTACCTCAGCGTCATTCCAGCGAAGGAGTTAAAAGAATTTAAAACACTCCTTCTCCGACATTGCACTCGTTCTAGTAAAGCAAGCGCGCTTCTTTTGATAAACAAATAGCTCCACTCGATATAACTTACTATCTTTTCCTTTTTCTTTTTTTATTCTTCCTTTGAATGACAAAGAACGAATTGTCTCGATGTTAATCTTATGTTTTATGTATCGTTTAGTGCAGTATAAGATTTGTCAGTCGACAGAATCACAGACGATAGTTATTAAAAATTAATCGAGTGCACAACATGGAAGTAAGGAATTAAAGGCAATAGAGAAATACGATGATTTTTTGTAAATAAATTAATAATAAGTAGAACTGGAACTAGACTTTTGAGATTGAGTAATCTCTTGTATGAGTCCTTCGTAAATTTCAATGTTATTATTGATCCATTGTATGAGATATTAACTGAAAGCAATACTTTTACAGTATTGAACGCTTTTAATGAGAACACGTAGTAATAATTAAAATTTATTAGACAACAATTGCGAGTGAATCTATTGTACTTAGCCTACAATGCATTCTGTTATGAATCTTCAGAGAGATTTGTACTGAAGTTCTAACGATCTTAATAAAGTTACGGTACGATGACGAAGTACATATATCTTTGAATATCTGACTCTGGAATCAGCTGTTCAATTACCTTTGATCGATAACTTCTGTAGATTCTAGTAATTTCAAATTAAATTGAAACTTATGTCTATGTTGCGAAGATATTCAATGCAACCATCGGATTCGCGAAATATCTCGAAAATTCGTACGAACGGTATTACCTTCCTGAGAGGAATCACCGTCATTTCTTTATCAGCCCTATACGCAATATATATCCGTGAGTGGATCGATTTAGCCGATCGAGCGTCGACAAGAGTATAAGCGAATGCCGATGTCGACGGCAGGGTGTAACGGACCTTTTTAATGGAAATCTAGAGAAAAATTGAGGGTTCTGTCACCGATAAACCGACTCGATTGATTCGTTGCTCGCTGAAGGGAGTTTCACAACCCCTGTGTACAATTCTAGCATTTACCTTTTCCTCCGCTTTGCGAACGCTACTTCTCTTTAAGTTCCACCTCCCAAGATAAAACAATCATTTTTCTGAGACTGCCGACTTCGCTGCGATTGGTATCGATCATCCACGGTGTTTCTTCCTTTTGTGGTCGACCGCGTGCGAAGTCCAGGGAGAGAACTACCACCTTGGTCGATCTCGAATATTCCGGATCCGCTTCCGCGTAATGGAAGCACGGTAAGGGATTCTTTTATTTTTTCGATTTCTTACAAAATGATGCACGAAGCAAATTATTAATTAGCGATTAGACAGTAAACGTAAAACTTAGTAGTACGAAAGGAAAAAGGCTACAAAGAGTTTCCTAGAATGTATTATATAAATTTAACAACGAATTCTTTTTAAACGATTGCAGCCGTTGCTTTCAGTAGTTGACTATATTAATGTTGATTTTTTTACCAAGTAAGTTTTTTGTATCATCATCGTAGCATTGATTTTTGTAAAATATACATACATTACGCGTGTCTACGTATAACTTTGTGAAAAGTTATACACTATGAAACTCGTCGACTCGTTTGATTGCTTTCACGAGGGCTTCCACGGGGGTAATTTTGTTATTACGTATCTAAATGCAAAGTATCGCTCTTTCATGGAAATCTGAAAATTGTGCGTCTCAATGTACGATAGTTATAGAAACTTTTTCGTCCTGTCGTACGGAAGAATTTTGAAAACTAGCAACATTAACATTGCATTGCATAGATGATCGTGATTACAGAGGAAACCTGTTTTCTTTATTAGCTCTTCTTGAAGCTAGAATAGCGCAGGTTTTCGTTAAAATCACGTATTATCCTTAACTTCTCGTCGTTTTTAGTTTATGAATATAGACTGCAAATATAATTACAAATTAGTCGCGAGGTACCAAACTTTAGTAATTTAGATAGACAGGTTCTCGCCGTTTCTTGTAGGATCTAATTTCTTTTCTTATTAGCTTATATTCTGTCTTTCTATCAGATTTTTAAAATTTATCAAGCTGTATGAGTTTCTAGTTATTTTTTTCCATTATGATGTCTTAATTTATCATGGTAATCTGTATTAGTTATAAGTTATGAACGATGCACAATCGAACCGATATACATACAATTAGCCTTTGTATACTTTGGAAGTGCTTAATTAAAAATCCCTAGTATATTGTAAAAATTCTACCTATTCGTTATGAAGCCCAACGATAACGAATCGAAGGCGTAATCATTTTGCTTGAAATTAACTTATAAATTACTAACATCTATCTCGTCATATAATGCTCTATCAAATTACCAAACATCCTGTTCTTAATCAATCTTTTACCGCACTATCCGTTCTTTTATCGCACCTTTATCCATCCTTTCTTCTGCTAAGATGTTGACTTGTTCCGACGAAATCCAATAACATCGCCATGTATTATCGTCCCTTTCGTAATTCGTTAAGAGCTACCAACAAATTAACAAAGAAAAAGGATTTGTCACACTAGGAGACCATGTATTACCGCGACAAGGCGGAAAAATTCGGCGGTTTCACGGCATCAAGCTTGTCGTCCATCGTTCAAGATTTTCCCGGTAAAATGAAAACTCGGGGAAAGACGCCCATTCGGTTGATTCGGTATAGCTACACGATCCGGTGTACCGGGGAAAGGGAAAAAAAGGCGTCTTTGGAAACAGACGAACACAATCTATATGCAAATGCGTTCATCTTTTATCCCGAGTATGAGCAATCGATGGACGCTTGTCGAGGCCCCGTCGTGGTTGCATCTTCGACTCCATTGCACAATGAACGAACTGCGGGATATCAATATCTACGCGCTACCAACCGCTTATAAATAATTCCGGTAAGATGCGCGTTTGCTCCCGCCATCATTGCATATTTGTTTTCGCAGAAATTGAAAGCTATTCGAGAATTATAACAAGAACGATGCAGATTGGTTACAACTATATCCCGCGTATCTGTTTTTCGATATTTCCAAATGAACGTTACAGTATCGAGACCATAACGTTGGAACGGGAATTCTGTGTAATTGCTTCTTTTTATTCGCTTATTGCGAGAGACTGAGGTTGTAGCTCTACAGATACGTGAAAGGATCGAACGCTCGTGAAAGAATGTTTAAGTAAATCTCGAAGCAAATGCAGAAGACTGTAAAATAAAGAAAGACAGACTGTATGAATATTAGAGTACACGTATTAGGTGGAAAGTGCATGCTAAACGCATCTTACGTTCGGCATTATTTAAATCCAGTGCACTTCGAAGGTTTCTCGCAAACTAATTTTCATCCAAGTCAGATATCTCGCGTTTTAATGAATGTACATCTCACCTAAAACGTCGCACAAATGACGTTGCGTCGCAAGATAACTCGGCCACTGATGCAAAATGGTTAAATGTCCTTGATTTTTGGCGCGTTCACCGAGATGGAGCGAGTTTTTCAAAAGAAAGATACGATCATACACGTTCGCGATATGCGTTTTACGGTCCTACCACTGTTAGTTTTGTTGTTCTCGCGAGCAGATGACGAACGTTAAGCACTATTTAGTTTCACAATATCGTGGTATTCGAAGGTGTTAAAACGCGAACTGTGAAAATTTATGTGACTGTTAGCATCGTCGTTCTGCTTGTACGACGAGGCAGAATCGTAGACGTTCCAATTCTATGTCGTAGTTGTCTCGATCTTCTTATAGCTACACGATGGAATACGAATAACGAGGGAAATACGACGACTGTTGTTGGATAAACGATTTGTGTATAATGGCAGAGTGTTTAGGGAGTGGTTGATGGAAGAAAATTATTCCATCTGCCGACTGCAGTAATGCATTTCGAATAAAAGTGTCGCGCGTCTAAGTCCCTTTTATTTCCTTGTTTTATAACACGCATTGTGCATTTTTAGAATATTAATTCTAAAATGTTATTGATATTTTCTTTTACATGTAGGCGCTTTTTATCGTTGAGTAGAAAGCATTAAAAGAGATTTTATAATTTTATTCAAATTGCATGTTGATCGTTCTAAAATGCTAGAAATTCCCAACGAGTAAAATATGTAATAGGCGATCAGGTATCAGTCGGTGCGTTAGTTCGAGTTTTGCTAAAACTATGCGAAGTTCGCGAAACGTCTGATAGCCGTTTCGCTGTACCAGTACCGCAGACGAGAGTATTGACCCCTCCGGTGATCGAAACGGAAACACCTCTCTCGTTTCCGTCTAACAACTAACTTCGGGTTCTTGACTATAGATTAGCATATTTAGCCCTAAGGCAGCGTATTTCTCGCTGGTCCATAGCAATTAACCGTTGACCGATAGATAATAATTACCTACCGAAAATGAAAATTATAAAGAACATTGTTGAATCCGTACGGTAGGCGTTTCGGTAGGCCATTCTTCACGACTTTTATTCTCCGCGTCTACCTTTTCTAAACTTTTGCTTCCTGTTGTATACCTAGGAAAATAAAGCAAATCGTTATGCTGATTTAGAGTAGGGTAATTCTATACCCAAAATAGCTTCTCACATAAGATGAGTATAAACAATGTGTATAAACATATTCCCGATCTGATCACAATTATGTTTAACACGAAAATGCAACACTATTCGAAATTTCTCAATAAATCTTAAACGAACTACAAAATCATTTCTAATTTATATTCGCAGTTCTATACCAATGAATATTTCGTTAATTTGTTCCTATATCAATGAATGTTTCGTTGATTTGTTCAAGAATACCATTACATGTATAATCGATGATATCTCCGCGTTGTTTTACGATCGTTTAATCTCACAAAATCTCGTTAGGTGGCTTTTCTTCATCTCGGTAGCGCAGAAACGTTAGAAGGCAACTCGCACCGCTGCCTATCGTTACTAATGTCCGCCCACGATCCTCCAGGAGATCGTAACTTCCTTTTTCTTCGAGTTCCAGAGGCCCTCGACGATGTTTCATTGACGTAGCAATTCCGTGTCTGGCTTCCACCTCGCTCGCTCACGCTCACAGAGGACCGTTTTATATGTCCGGGCACCATTTGTACATCGATTTACACGGCTGTATTTCGATATTTGCCGGTACAATTTCTTATAATTGCAAGCGCAATATGGAAATCGATAGCGCGCAACTTCGTGAACTATTTTTCTCGATTGGCATCTTGGAATGTGTATGCAACTGAATTTACCAGAGTTTTCTCATTGAATAAAAGTACTAAACGAGATAAAGTGCATAGAGGATTCTTGTAAAGATTCTTTTTTAGAATGGGGCGGTTGTTGCGATATTTTTATTGAATATTCATATTTAATGCATCCATGTAATTTAAGATGAATTGTGTGATATTAAATCAAATGGACGAAAAAAGGAAGAAGTTTTTATGAATGAAAAATTCTTTACACATAGTATTGCCAATCACACAGGTAATATGAATCCATCGTAGAAAATTCTTTCTACCAAGCGAAATACTACCTTTCCATGTTATCATACCTGTGACTAATCCCCGATGAGACGGACGAAACTTTCCCCGTTTTCCCAAAGCTTTCCTCCTCGAGAAAAATTCACGGCTCCGTAACATGTTCTGATTCACAAATCCTCGGGTCGCCGGTCGGTGTGAAAGCTTCTTAACACGCGGCAAAAATCCCTGGCTGCGTACCCCGACATGATATAACAGGATATAAAATACAGATACAGATTGTGCGACTGGACTGCGTGACATAAAATCGTAGCTCAAGAAGTAGCGCATCCGTTCGTGCGGTGAGAATAAGACATTGTCGTCTCAACGATCCTCCACTTTTATCTGTTCGTGTATGGTCGCGTGCAAATATAAAAAGGCGCGTTGAATATGGGATACGCGTCACCCAGATGCTCCTCAGCGAGGTGCTCACCTCCGACACGTTGTTCGGTGTAGTTGTGGACTTTCGAAACGATTAAATAGGATAAACGACGAGCTATTTACTTCGGTGAGTCATAAGTTACTGCCCAGTTTATATCGTTCTATCTTCAGTTATATATTAGGTCGTCCAGTAAATCTACGCCGTTTATTGTTCCGCTATTTATTAAAAGCTTCCGTTTTCGGTACCGTTTCCATTTTCATTAAATAGACATTTAATTTCGAAATATTCAAGATTTTAGATACGTCCTGAACCAATAAACTTCCCATTTCATCTGGAACGTCATGAATTCTGTCAGCCCGGGTTTACTGGATTCTAATATATTTGACGAGAAACCACGCGATGAAGAGAAAACCGTATTAACAACATGAAATACTTATTGAAAAGAATATAATTTACCGTAGAGGTAACGTCAGAGAGAAATGAAAGAAGAGAGAAAGAATGCTGTAACAAATTGCTGGCAGTCAGTTCTTCCTGTGCACTTTTCAAGGCACGTATTCGGTGAACTCGTGCTTTCATTTGGAGTCACGAGCGATCATCGATTTTCTGAGAGCGCGAAAACGCACCGTTTGCCGTGAAATTTAGCGCATGCACCGATAATGCCGACAATTTTCGTTCGACGTCACGCCTGCATGCGATCCGTGGTCGATCGCGAACCTCAAAATTCCAGGGAATTCCAGAATTGCCGGTAACGTTTGAGAATTCCGAGTGCGTCGAAATTATTCGTTCCTGCGCTCGTTCGTGCGTGCGCGCGACCCGCTCCGTGTCGTTATCGCTCACTTTGGCGAGCGTTTCTTGCACGCGCGAACGAATCAGAGGAACGAGCGAACTAAAGTTCCACAAGTAAGAAACGAGGGAATCCGTGAAGAAAGACGAGTCGATTAGGTGTTCTCAAAAAGAGATTCGCTCAAAGGGCAGAAAATGTATAAAATTTGATTTACTTTCTGCAACCTTTTATTATTTCTTTACAATTTTTTGCAAAGACTTTTTATTAATTAACGATTAACCCGTTTGCATATGTAGGCATTAACGCTACTTTCTTACTCCTTTTGGTAATTCTAACTGTAATATATTTCCGCTGTTTTGTTACATTGATTCAAGAAATTCAACGAATAATTCGTTTCAAAGTTGATACGATTAAAGTATACTTGTATGTTCATTGAACTGACATTTTCGAAGATCGAAGATCGAGCAACGAGTAAAAAAACGTGGAAAGGAGTAAAATAAAATGGCTCAAAATGGATGAAGATAGAAGGCGATATAAATGATAAAAAGAAAGGCATGCAAAGGCGGCAATAAAGGAAAATTTGTAACGTGTAAAATAGATTAAGAAGAAAATAGACGATTGGCGAAGAGTTCGTTAGCTGTTGTCGAAATGTTTCGAAACCGAATCTCATTTGACGTCGCGTGCGCACGGCATTTACACCACATAGTTTACGCGGAAACGTAAAAAGTTAACGTAACCAGGAACGCCTGAAACGCGATGTAAATGGAGGCGGTGCACGAAGAGGTCGGGACTTGAATCGCCTGGCAATTCCTCGAGAATTCAAGTGGTATGGGTGAGACGAAGGAGAGCGCGAGAACCTGAGAAACGAGAGGGAAACGCGGCGAAGACGTCTTTATCCGACTTTGAAAAATGAGAAAGCGGCCCGGAAAGCGAATTGACAATTCCTTAATAACGCGAGCAGATTTATAGTCGGCAGGCACTGACGTGGCGTGTTAATAAGCGGTATTCCCCACGATCGGGTAACGGTGGCGAAAAGAAAGCAAGAGATGGAGGCAGGAGGTTGCCGAGAAAGAGAGAAAGAGAGAAACGAGAATAAAAGGGAGCAGAGGTTGCATCGGCAGCAAGAAGAAGAGGAAGGAAAACGTGGACCTAGCAGGAAAAAAGAACAAGTATGCAGGAGAAAAAAAAACAGGAGAGAGAAGGACGAGGTTAAACGAGGGAGGGACGCGAGGAAGACGAGACAAGAAAGCAGACTGATTGAGGCGATGACTGGAAAAAGAAGAGACGAAGAATCCCTCTAGCGAAAAAGAGGAACTTAATAAATGGGATCTTAATGATTTCAGGATAATATATTAAATTTCTTCTGCAGTCTGTTGAGAGAGAGTACAAACGAGACGAGAGTTATATACGCGTGTATATTTGTGTTTGAGACGAACGATACGCGCGACGAGAATTCGCGGATGGAGAGGCGGGAAAAACGGAAGAGCGATGGTAAATCCTACGGAATTACCCTAAAACGAATTTCGCAGGTAATCCTTGCATCAGCAGACTAAGGGAGGAAAAAGATAAAGCGCGGGGGAATGGGAAAGAAATGGAATATGAAAGAGGAAGAAGTCTGTCGGGGATTCGGTCTGGCTTCGAAGGATGTGTAGGATTCACAACCGGTCGGGGAATTATTCATGCGTTAATAAACAGCGTTCGGGGATCGTGTATATCAAGAAAATGAAATAGAAAGGGAGTTTATCGCGCGACGAGCCAAGCAAACGGTGCTTTAAGCGAGGATGTCGTTTTCTATAAAAGACACCTATTGCTGGAGCTAAAGAAAAGAGATACTGCTCAAGGATATGAGGGAAGATTATAACGTTACTATGTTTCTTAAAGAACTTTATTAGACTTTTAAATCAAATATTATTTTAGACTCTAAGAATCAGGAAGATACTTACTGATATTTACTTTAATCGCTTTCAAACTCTTTTCAAAACTCTTCGTGAACTTTTCACGCCGTGTCAACAGGACTTGAATAAAAATATATTGTTCAGGCTCGCCGCTGATAAATCGTGTTTGCAAATAGGACAACGGGAAAGCAGTCGGGACGAATGTGAGATATTCTCGAAGACAGAACGGGGGGTGAAAGCGATTCTGGTGGATGAGCAAAGAACGAGAAGGCACGAGAGATTGGCAGGTAGAAAATGAAGAAAAAGCGAGGAAGAAGAAGTGGGGAAAAAGTGTGCTAGCGAAAAGGAATCTGCTTGCGAGGGAAAAGGCATGTGCATACGAGCACGAAAGGGAGAACGCGCGCGAAAGGAAAAAGACGGCAAGTGATATCGGCAGAGAAAGGTCGTGGCAACGGATGGTACAAGCGAGAAAAGAAAAAGAAACTACGAAATCCTTTAACGACGACTTTACAAGAGAAGAAACCGCGAGGGCAACGATGGCAAAATCGAAGTTCGCGGCGAATCGAGCCGCAAGTTGACCCCATCTCGTAACTTTTCCTTTTTTCCCTCCCATTCTTCTTCGTCTTTTTTTCCTTTTTCCACTTTTGCTTCGCTACTTCTGCTTCGCTTCTCTTGCTTCGTTTCTTTTGCTTCTCTCGTGTGCAAGACGTTTATACGTGTCATACGTCATTAATTATATACGCGACATACATACAGTGGCTGCCAAACGTTTCCTTTATCATATCTTTGAGAGAAGGAAAGATCTATTACCTAGTTTATAAAATATTATCTCGATAAATTGTGTGCAAGAAGAATTGCATAGAAATTTATATTACTATATTATATATTATTATTGTATTATATGTAATATTATATTATCTTCCGAGGTGTGTGGTTATATATTACATAAAACAATTTTAATATTAAAAATAAAACAGATGTGTTAAAATTAAATTTTCATCGAAAACTATCAAAGGAAAAGTTCGTCGTCTTGTTTTTCCTTTTTATTCGCACGATAAAAATATGTGTTCTTTTTTATTCAAGGTACCAGTTTTTCCTCCAAGTGAAGCAGGATATTCTTCAAGGACGACTTCCTGTGTCGTTCGACCTGGCCGCGGAATTAGGAGCATACGTCGTCCAATGTAAGAATATGACCTTTTTCACATTACTTTTGCAAAATATATACACTTTTAATAAATATTATAGTTACTCGTTAGAGGCAGGTTTTGTATGATTTATTACCAAAACTGACAATAGGTATAAATATTTTCAACGTATATGAAATGAATTTTTATATAGACGTTACTTATGAACCGCGTGTTGCGTCTTAGAAAGTATTACGTAACATGTGACATAGTTCGCAAACATTCTTTTCAGCTGATAACGAATTTTGCTAAGACGACATCGGTGAAAAAGAAAAAAGGTATCTATAAATAATTGAACGAAGATCTTAAAATCCATCAATTTCCGATCACGTAAACTTATGGCGCAACAAAAATATATATATGCAAGTTATTTCTCCGGAGAAGAATATGAAATAATTAGGCGTGATTTTTATTTGTTTGTTTCTCAAAAATGTGATGCAAATAGTCGACGTGAACAAATTACGTCACTCGATCACAGGAAATAAAAATGGAGGATCTTATTCTTAAACGATCAAAAATCTGTTTATCTTGCGATTTCACAGTAAGGACAGATTTTTCAAACCGGTAAAGCTATAATTTTCCGAGGGAAATGCATTATGCAAATGTATCACGGAAGCGAACGCGGCAAGTGCAATCAATCAGATGGTTAATGTTCGCTCGATTTCTTTTCACAACGCGGCTTCCGTCAGCCGACTGAGCACGAAGATTATTACCGCTTCTAATGAACGCTATGATTAAAATTGGTAGCTTTAATTAAATCCCGGCGTATTAATCTTCTCAAGGTCAAAGAAAGTTAACTCGTACATGCGGAAGAATGGGAGGAGTTGGTAATACCGTTGCGGCATTAACATTCAGTTCCAAACATGTTCGTTGCAAAGCTGGATTAACTATTTTCTCGGCCCGAGTAACGAGACAATTTTTTCAACGAAAAGGAACTCGAACCTGTGCTAATTGAACGAAATAATTCAAGAGAGAATCTGTTCCTTCGGCGTAAAGTAGCGATTCTTTTAAAAGGAATAGGTTTAAGAATTCAGGGACACTAGCTAACGTTGCACAGTTCTATTTGATCGCAAAAATAAACCGAAAAGCGTGTTAATTAATATTAATTAATGTTGATTGTACAACGGTATTTGACATTGTGAAATGCAATTGTATTCTTAAAAGTGGTTAAATAATTACTTTTGTAACAGAGCCTTAATTTTAGTATCAATAAACGCAACGGATGCATTTAATCATATTTTCCTTTAAGTAAATTAAAAAAAAATTGTGGTAAAGATAACTATTTGTTATTTTCTATTAAGCCAGGGATAATCTTTCTATTTAAAATCTTAACGATAATCTTTCTCAATAGAAAAAATCTAAACATACGCGTTCAGGGCTTTGTGAATGCTTAACGAAGAACGCAAAGTAATGGTTCGTGAAATACCAGTTCCAGTCAGTAAAGTTCTCATAAATTCCTTTGGAAATTTCATTCAAATTTTATCTGCTAGAACATTCCATCTTTTCAGGTATTCTGCTTTGATCTTGTAAATCTGAAGTTTTAGCGGTGACTATCCTGACGAAAACAGTGGAGTAATAAGATAAATTTTATTATACCATTCAATTCTTAGTACCTTCTATCTACTCTTAACTAACTGGGGAATTTAGCTTAATTAATATCGTAGCTTTCTTCGTAAGTCCACAAATTAATTCCTTCAGAATTATAATATAATAATCCAAATACAAGATGTAATTTCATTACACGATTTATGGAATTTAATGGTAACGCAAGTATATGTTAACAAAAACGCGAAATATAAGGAAACAAATAACTAATTATTCTCATAAAATATTTCAATCAGAGATAAATTATTTTCGCGTGAAATGTACCGATTAATTTTAGTTCGATAATATATTTTCTCATTTTCCCTAGAGATTGGTATTTCTTTGGAAATTACTCTAACAGATTTAATAAGGAAGTTCCAAGAATTTCAACAAAACCTTTAGAAAAATAGTTTTAAATCAGTTTTGATCCTCGTTAAACACGTTAGACACTTTCGTAATTATCGCGAAAAAAACTGCGCTAATTGAAACCGAGAATCACATCCAATTAAGGGAAGACAATTCGAAGAAACAGAGCGCTCTTGGCCGGGAACGCGCAAACGTCGAGTTGCAAGCAGGCGTAAAGGAAAATCGCTTAAGCAAGTAATCTTGCCAAGACAATTACCAACGTGAACCACAAATGGCCTCCGAGTGCTCGTTCCTCATTAGAGATGCCACTATAATTCTGAAAATGAGGCGTAACTCCTTTTGTTTCACTGTCAACGACTCGACTTTCCTGGCATCATCTTCCGGTACGATTTGCACTGTCCTTGAATCTTGCATGCAAAGAAGAGGTCGTTCTGGTTTTCTCATCTGGAATAATATTATGCAAAAAATAGACGGAATCGGGTTTTTGTAACCCATGATAACGTTATGCTTGATCTCGGAAGGCTAGTTTCACGCAATTATCGACGATAAACAGTCGATAATTATCGAGAAGATTCTACAGGCACAGGTTTTGAGGATTTTACGATCACATAAATTTATAATGTAACAGTTAATGATTAGATCTAAATTAAACGTGACTTTATGCTTACGGTATTATGCTTACGGTGATTTTATTTTCTAATATAGAGATGGAAAATAAAGCAAGTTAAGGAAACAGAAAGATTTCAGTAGATATAAAATTATTAATAAAAACTATTATTAAGAAAATTTTTTGAAGAATTTTGTAATAATTTGAGATTTAATGTTGCACATCGTTACTTAATAAACGTCCAAAATAATTAGCTTAATAACTGCTGTTTGGTACCTCATAAATTTCTAGTATTTCGAGTATTAAGTGGTATTGACAGCTTTTGATAAGAGAGAACTTGATTCTAACGATCGTTTTTGCTTTTTCAATTAAATTTCATTTCCTGTGATTTGTACAAATTTATGCTAACGTTTAATCACCCTGTTTAATTAACTTGATACGATTTAGATGCAGTAATTCAATTAACGCATATAATTTCGCGTGTAATCAATTTATCTGTAGTATTGTACAGTAGCATGTTTCTATCGGAAACGGTAAGAAAAAAGGAGTTTGATTCTTTTGCAGTCAAAATTTATTTATCAAAATTATTTTACTACATTGATAAAAAATTATTTGTTTACAATTTCACTCGCATGATTTTTTATTTAAATTTGACACATAACTAAAATAGATTTATATAACAATAACTTACTTATTAACATGCATCGGTTCAAAAAATTTCACTGTAAAAATATCCTGGAATTGCTGCTCAATTTCTACCGATTTTTCACTATTGCTTTCAATCCAAAGATCTTTCTATCAAAATACGATATACCTGGAAGAAACTGAGTAACTCGAATCATTCATCATGTAACCTGATACGCTTTCAAATGAAGAATCGTTGCACTATTCTCTCTATCCCCATCTTTTTTCACCGTGTTACCGCTTGAAAGTGAGTCGTGTCCGATAAGATTTTTACGCGACGGCAATCTGCGTTCCCTATGGTCGAAGTAGACAAAACACGAAGAGAACGATGAAACGTGTGCAATTTTTATCGCGATAACGCCGCCTTGGTTCCGAGTCGTCAACATTGCAAGACAAGGATAGCGCCAGTGGAAATTTCACGGGGCAACGCCTAACGCTCGGGCACGCTTATTTCCGAGAGAGTCTAAACAAAATTGCATGGTAGGTGCTACATTATGCACCCACGCGGCACAAAGCCGCCACGTCGAAATTACACTTCACCATCGTTTCTTTTTCATCGCCTTTCCGATGAACAGGCAATGCGCAACAACGTTCCATCGAATCTTTTTAGAGAACCGCATTCACCCGCTCAGAATCACGAAACATACTTTTCTCTATTTTCTATGAACTTGCATGACAATAAACGTGGAAATTGCGACTAGCTTTAAGTTAAGTCGACATTTCCAATCAGCATCTGTCTTTCTGCGGATTTTGCACGAAAGATAAACGCTGATTGTCTGCGACACGTGTCTGGGGACAATCGTTTGTCGGTGTAGACTTAGCTTTACATGTCTTGAATCGAAAGACAATTGCGAATCGTGCTGAGAGAATTTAAAATTCACTGGTCGTCGAATATATTTTGAAAGAATTTTCGTTCGAAATGAACAAAATTGATCTCTTCACAGATTTTATTTAGTTTGCATAATACCATCTACCTTTTATTTAAATTTTCACTAAATTCGTACTTGAAAGAAGCTGTATTTTCTTAATTTAAATGGAATGCTGTATATCGTAATCGAGGAGTTAAAAGGAAAAATAATATGCACGTTTGAATATATTTTTCACCTTTAAATGGAATCCCAAGAAAAGCAACATGAAATAGAAAAATACGAAAGAGTATCCTCATTTTTACTTCACAGTCTGAAATCAAGAGACTGCACGAGAGCACTTTCGCCAATGGTAAAAACATGGCGATGTGAAAAATCACCACGTTTTCGCCCGTTTTCGCTCATGTTAATCGCGAAAACCTGAATTAATCCAGTACTCTTGCAGGCAAATATCTAGCATGGAAACTATATTTCATTTCTTTGGTGTTACTAAATTTCTGATTGATTATACAAAATTATACGTCGTGACAAAAATTTTCATCGTAAATGTAATTAATTAAACAATTCAGACGTTCGTTAAAAGCAACAGATGGAAGGAACGTTTCGAAAAAAGTTCTGGAATCTTTTGTCCTCCGAGTACAGAGTACAGATAAAGTATCCGGACAAGATACGATTCAACGAAAGTGATGTGAAAAATTCGCAGAACGTTTGAACGGCATGTGATTTCAATATCGCCGGTGAAAAGAGACGGCCATGTAACGAGTTAAACTTTCCTAAAGTGTTTCTAACTTTCCACCCTTTGCAGATGCTCGTTTCTATTCCGAAATACTTCCGTTCAAACATAGGTAGAATAGAGAAAGTAATCAATCTTCGTGAAAGATTTTACTCCTTTCCTGTATCTTTGAGTCAAAGTTCTCGTTTGCACAATAGCGTGTGATATACTTTAGGTATATTAAGGAAAATGACGATAAGAACGAAAATTTTAGGAGAAAATGATATCGTATAAGTTAATACTCAAAAGAAATACTAAAAACTAAAAAATAAGTTAACGGTTGAAGATTTCGAAACATCGACGCGTTCTCGTCTAACGCACGCGATGGAAAGACGACGACGCTGGCAAGAGCCAACCAGAAGAAAGCTTCAGATCCACGCGTTAGTTATCTGCTGCTGAGATTCAAAGTCATGCAAATAGAGAAAGGGTAGATACAGTGGAAGAGGAAAAGAGAACGAGAGAAAAAGATACGGTCGTGTTTGCGTCTCATCGCCGTCAAAAGGGACGAAATGAATGCCCTTTCTTCTTGTTCAGTCTCTCTGCCCGTTGACAACGAAACGCGGAACGAACGAGGAAGGCGTGAAGCTGACGAGAGAGAGAAAAAGGGACATGGCACGCGTTTTGCTTCGCGAAATGGAGATAAACTTCTCTGAATGCGACTGCGGTTCGCCACGGATGAGATCACCGCGCGACGATGGATTGCAACATCTTGAGCAACAGAATTTTACGTGTTCGACTTTCCTGCTTGCCTTTCTTTCCGCGCTTCTCCACGCGAGACGCGCTCTTTCCTTCGATACTACCGAACCAGAAGTCTTCGTTTCGAAACGTGATTCGTCTACCAGAGATCTTGCGATTGCGATTTGCGTAACACTAAAAATACTAGTCACTGTCTGTTTCTTTTACCGCGGTAAAAGAGTTATCTCAAAGTAGCTTCTTAACTGTCTAATAGAAATTCAAGATTTTAATATCCTTTTTATTGTATCTTAATTTTAATCCTCCTTTGTTCTTTCTCTTTGCCTCGGCAATCGTAAAGGTTAAACTAATAAGCTGCTGTAACGTTCAACATAAATGAACGTCTCGTGTGTTGGATGATAAGCAAATATTAGATACTTGGAATGGTGTAAAGAGATAGAGTAAGTACGTATATAGGGAAGATACGTGATAGAATACATATTGATTTTGAGTTTGTTAGTTTTAAATACTACAGTACAATCGAGGATCTTTGAATTAACTAGTCATTGACAGAGAATCAACTGCCAGAGAACGAAGAATAAACAGGAAGAATACAAAGCAACGAGCAGAGAATATATAACAAACAACAAGTTAACGTTGAAAAATTATGTAAAAGTCGAGAAATTTCTTACAGTCAAGGCACGAAAGAAATACTTTCAGTAAAAACGATATTAGCGAATTTCATAATCAAAGCTCGTCTGAATGGAATTGTTTTGTGAAATTCATATTTTCATGTCTATACGTGGAAAATTATCTTTCAAATTTATTCATATGACTTATTCATCGCATCTATTTAATCAAACCCTTGATATTGCACCGTCTCCTTGAAAAATTCCACATTTTCCTTGGTTCATGCGGCTCGCAGCAATTAAAGAAACCTTTTTCTCCCATGAATACAAAAGAAAAAGAAGGGACGAGAGCGAAACTTGGCCGTTATATAGCGTACGCAATTACGCGCTTGTTCAGCGTCGGGAAGTAATTTTACGAGGAAGACAGTTTAACGACGAATATTAATCAACTCGCCAACCAGGATAGTCACTCGTACATGATTTTTATCTCTTTCTCGTTCCAATGTCTCCTCTGAAAATGCACCACTCTTTGGTAACGCGTTTTTCTTTCGAGCAATGAATCTGATTCGTCCAGCGACGAACCCTTTTACGCTCAGCTTCCACAAATATTGGAGTTACTCTGGAAATAAGTAGACCCGGTCGTCGTTTTACGAATAGGAGATAGTGCTTGCGCCAGCGAAAAGCGTTGTCCAACTCCACGGAGATCTCAAACAAGATAGCCAAGGAGCTTTGAGCTTACAATGCCATTACAACGGCGACGAAAACACCTTTAGGCGTTTCTTTCGTTTTTTCTTTTCTTTTTTTTTTTTTCAAGCCTCGCTGGGGTGAATTCCATTATTGTCACGCGTATTTCTTCTTGCACTGTCGAGCTTCCTTCACTCGGACGAGATGGATTCATTTTTAGAGCGCTGTTTCGCTTCGTAAATTAATTTATACTCCCACTGTCGTTCCGCGACTCCTTCCGTTCTTCGAACAAGAAGAAAAATTCTCGAGAATGCCTCATTGAAACACGAACAATGGAATCCTATTTGAAAACTTAATTGTTTCGTACGTTTAACCTGTTATCGTTGCTTCCCGTCGTCTCTTAATGATGCGTACCTTCATATAGATGAATACCACTCAATGAAATTACTATTTTAAGCGATTTTTATTTCAAAGTGAATATTGAATCGACTAAGTTTTCAATCAGAGCTAATTTTAATATGCGACTTGTACTTTTATATCTCTTTGTATAAAAAATATCGTTACGTAACTGAATATATAACTTTTGATTGAAA
This sequence comes from Bombus fervidus, assembly GCF_041682495.2. Taxonomy (NCBI): domain Eukaryota; kingdom Metazoa; phylum Arthropoda; class Insecta; order Hymenoptera; family Apidae; genus Bombus; species Bombus fervidus. The sequence goes on along the minus strand of NC_091523.1, from coordinate 4,193,138 downwards.
CATTTTTAGTAAACGAAAACACCATTGAAGTAATTGCGTTGACAGAAGAAATTCGACTAGCTCACTTCACTTCTGTAATTGGAAATACGAAAAGAAATAGCATAAAGGGCCTTGGAAATTATTGGTCGAGCGGATAGGAATCAAAGATGTACAAAGGACGGTCAAATGACAGTGAAATGTAACTTGAAAGGATTTCCATATCTTTTTATAAAATATAATTTCAATTTCGTAGATCAAAAGGGTGATTTCTTGCTTACGATGTACCAAATTACTTTGGAACAAGTTTGTGCTCCTCCCAGGAATAAAATCTCAAATAACTAGAGTTATTAATAAAAGCTGATATAAAAGTTATCTGACAAATAATAACCAGAAATAAAAATTTTTAATATTTGTTTATAAATATTATAAATATTTTTGTTAAAATGGCAATACATTGTTCCTTGCATGAAACCTTTTAGCAACATTTTAATAGCTGGATAGTTGAAAAGAAATTTGTTTCGTACTTTATCGACTATGATTCAGCAGCATGATACGACTTTCGTTTTAAGCAATTTATTTTATGGAACTCACGGTATTCGTGAAGTCATTCGATCGGTATTGCCACCAGGATAATATGAATGATCAATTAGCCATATCGATAAACATTTTGTCTTGTTTATTTTTTCAATTACAAAATATTCGCTTTTACATCTTTTATTTTTGCATTTATTGAAAAATTTCACATTTAATAAATGAAAAATAACTGAAAAACAATACTTACAGATTTAATAATTTCAAAGAAGGAAAATTATAGTTAGCTACTAATCAACAAGTCGACATATAAATTACCGTATATTCCCTTACGTCGTTCGAAGTCTAATTAAATTTTCTTTTTAATTTCAACGAACTTGAACTTTTCCTTCGCCTTTTAAACCGAACTAACAAGCTGCACAATTAATATTCGCAACTTTCAACAACTTTCAATACCAAGAAGGATTGCTCCTCATGCCATTCAATACACCTCATTCCCCTTCGATTACCAATTTCCATAGATCAACGATCAAATCGTTGTCTCGTTAAATGTAAAGGTAGAATCCAAAGGTTTTAATTACGAGCGACGACTTTTATCGATCGAGTCGCATTCCTCGGTTCCACTCATTACTTCTTTCCTCACGTACGAGACAGTTCTTCTTCCATAATCGTCCACATGGTCGAACATCTCCGCATACCATTTTCATCATCGAACAAATTCCTCTTGATTTAGACAAAATTTCTGGAACCCTGATAACGCGTTTTGCGGCTTGATTCCGATCGTTTCGTAGTCTACGATCAGCGGTCTCGTAATTACATGACCGAATGAACATACAAGAAATCGACGACGACAAGGTGCAGGAATTCTGTTCTGTATGGTAGGCGAAGGACCGGAGAGAAACCAAACCAGCGAGAAAATAAAGTGCCCCTCGTGCTGGTCTCAGCCGATATTCATCAAAGTCAGTGATTCAATTAAGCGACTAGGATGATTTCTGGAGGGCATTTCCGTGCTGCAGCCTATAGCAATTGCCGGTGACAGGTTTCGAAGAAGCAGAACTTGGGGATAGGACGAAAGAAGCGAAATTCCGACGAGCTAAAATTCCTTTATGTAAATTAGATTTATGCGATTAGTTGCGTAGACATTGAAATGTTAGTTTTACACAACGCGACTAAGTGAATTTAATTGGTTCTGTTGTTAAGCATTTTTGCATTTGGATTTACACGTTACGATGGAAAGTAGCATATTGGGGCAGACTGCGATCATTTAGTCAGCAGCATGTGTCACTGGGTTTGTGAAAGTTTGAAAAGTAGTAAAAAGTAAAAAGTTTAGAAAATAATAACGATAAAATAAAAGATACTTTTCTTTTATATTTTAATAATGACTAATTTTAATGATGTATATTATAATATGAGCAATAATATCTATAGTTGTGACATTTTATAGAAACTAATATCCTACATAAGTGGCATTACGTTCGAATAATTTCTCTGTTGCAATTTACATGCAATGTTGTGCCGTAATGTATTAGGTTCTATTCGAACAAAATGGATTATCTATTGTTTCCTTACAAAACAAAAGAAACTTTTAGGACATACAACTTAATATATTAAGTTCTAAACTGGTGCATCAAAACGGAATTTCTTATACAATTGAATTGGTTACCTCGTATATCTTGATAAACTAGGTGCATCAAAGATAAAAGGAACGAGGACAACAGCTAGACAATGGTAAATCAGAAATATAGATTTCAAATTTCAAACAAGCTTGAGTAATACAATCACTTAGATAGGATTCGTTTCCTATGTTATCGAAAAAATAATTACACGTGTCTAACTATTTGAATATTGTAATCACAAAATGTTTAATTTTCTAATTTTCATCTTTTTTATCTCCAATAGAATGCACAAATTATCTCAATACATATTTATCTCCAATAAAATCCAACAAATTGTACCTCATTTAATTTTTACTCGCATTGCACGATATTCTAAGAAAAATGCGACAGCAACTTTAAGGCATAAATTCTCCCACTTGCATGTGTTTAGATCGTGCAGGGTAAGAAACTAAGGAGAAAGAGGAAAAAGAAGGGTGGACTAGGTGCAACTTGTGCGTACGTAGATTGCAGGATGAGAGTGCTATCATACTTTTTTTTCATAGCGTAGATAATGCGTGCAAGCATCCGGTTGACGGAATGCGTGTTACTAGACGATTTGCTTAATGCTTTAAAAATAAATCGTGAACATGTTCCACGTGTGTACGTCTTGTATGTTCGATGAACTCGTATGTCCGTATAAAGAAAATGTATGGAATTACGTAATGAGAAAACATTAAATATTTGTGACCTGTTACGTATACAATATACAACATATACCAGGGAGTCATCAATTTTTAGGGTGTAATTGCATGTTTTTTTATGAAGAAGAGTTTATACATATTGTTTCCCCGGATAAACTAATTTAAGATTTCAGAAATAAGTGATATACTCCCAGAATTGAATTAATTGAATTAAAATAACATTGAATTAATATAATTGTTTCAGCGGAACTCGGAGACTACGATCCAAGACGACATTCTGTGGGCTACGTTACTGAATTTCGGTTCTTGGCGAACCAAACTACGGAATTGGAAAATCGTATAGTGGAACTTCATAAAACTCTCGTGTATGTTTACATTTACATTACATTCCTTAGCACAATTCCTTAGCATCTGTAAAGGAGATATCCGCTTTCATTTGTTTCACATATAGTATAGAAAGTAAAATGATAGATTTCACAATACACGCAATCAATAATGAAGGTAATTTAAAGTAACAATGACCTCCTTTTCCAGAGGACAATTACCCTCTGCCGCGGAGCTGAATTATTTGGACAAGGTGAAATGGCTGGAAATGTACGGGGTTGATTTGCATCCCGTTTTGGTAGGTACTTGTTGTTTAAACGAAAAAAGGTTACCGATGTCTTAACGAAACACAATAATGTGTAGAAAACCGGTAATCTCGATCCGCAGGGCGAAGATAATGTGGAGTATTTTTTGGGTCTGACACCGAGCGGGATAATTCTACTACGTAACAAGTCCAAAGTGGGAAATTACTACTGGCCTCGAATCAATAAAATCTATTATAAGGTAAGTAAACGTTATTTCTCGAAACATTATTCACTTATGTGTTTTACATATCAAAATTGCTACTATAATTAGCATTAAAATACATAAAGATCATCTTATTACTTCTTTCAGGGTAGATATTTCATGCTAAGAGTCAGCGAAAAAAATTCTGAGGAGAGAACGCACGGTTTCGAGTCACCGTCAAAAGGTGCCTGTAGACATCTATGGAAGTGTTGTTTGGAACACCAAGCATTCTTCCGGTTGATGGCCACCGGTCCACCACCTTTGAGTCCTTACTCTCGTTTCCGCTCGTACAGTCCTCCGTCCAGCTCTGAGAAACACACAGTGATCAGACGGAATCCACCGCCGATTTTCCAGAGGACACCCAGTCGTAGGGCACAGCGACGCGTGGTCGAAGGCCAAGAAATGGTCGGCCCGTTCGTGGAAACACCCGCGACAGTGAATTCGAATCCGAGCAGCAACTCGGTCGGGGGAAATGTTCTGTGCAATACTCAAAATGCGAGACAAATGAATAATTCAAGTCCCAGAAGCACCAGGAGCGCGCCGTGGACTCAGAGCCAACCTCGTGGTCTTTACACTTCGTCTAGTCCTCGGTCGGTCCGCTCTGCGGGAACGGCACCAGCAGTACGTTTTTCACATCTGTTATTTGTTATTAACTTGATTACATTTTATAGTTTTTCGTATTGTGTACCAGAAATGAGTTGAATTTCAATATTCTTAACGTTAATACTATATCGTTATTCACTTTTTAGCTCTTGAGCAGACTCCAACGACGGAGTAGCTCTGTAGAGAGCCAAAGTTCAGGAGACAGTCATAGTCGCGGTGGTCATCGTAGAAGAAGTCATAGTCATAGTCATCGAAGACATAGTCGTCACTCTGATTGCGAATCCGAACTATCAAGAGGTTCGGATACAAGATCGGGCCATCGCAAGCACCGTAGAAAGCACAGAAGCTCCCGATCATCTAGGTACGATTTTCTTGTATTTATTTATGCTCGCCGTCGTCAACGATTAGGCATTAATCGAAAGAAACAACTTAACTGCGTTGATCAGCATCGTTACATTTGTTATCGTACATTGAGACAATTAGACGTCTAAATTCTAAGATATACGTTAGTTAGCCTAATTGGTAATTAATCGGTATAATAAAGGCCCCTAAGACAGCGATGTGAAAACGAAAGATCTTGATAGAACATCTTGTGCAAGTTCATCGACCGTGAGGACGGGAAGGAGACCCTTGTACTCATTATATTCTCACGGTAGGGTACGTAGAGCATATAAAGGTGATAATTATTTTAATGACGACGCGCCTGGGAAGTATGTCTTTAATGTAAAATCACAAGTGGAACGAGCCAACTTAGTTTATCATAAAACACTTTATACTATGCACGAATATTTTGGAATTGAAACATTCTACATATGCGTGCGTAAATCTTTTTAGACACGAATTGGTAGATTCCGAACCGCAATGGAAAGAAGCGCAGAAGCGGAAAGGCGAAGGAGTTCAACGGGCTGTTGTAAGTTCGAATAAGATGTTGAATATTATTTCTTTTATTCGATATTCAGCGATGCTTTCGTCTTCCCTATTTCGTACAGTTTCCCGTGCGTTTTCTCCTTTTATCGTAAATGTAAACTGGTTAAAATGAATATTTTAATAGGTGAGCCACACGGAACCAAGAAGAAGGCATAGAAGTAGACACCGGAGTCCTTCTCAAAAGCAACCATTGCCAGACGAACTTAGGAAGTACGTTTTTTTTATGAAATTGTAACAATACTGAAATAATTATTTATCAAATAGATGTTTCCTTTCTCATCTTTTTATGCTGTTTGTTCGGTAAAAATAAAGATAAGAGGGAACACGTGAAAAAATTGTTTGATTTGGAGGGGTAAGTATAATATTAAGTATAAACTTTTTGTAATATTATTTTGTATAAAATTTTCAATATTATTTTATTGTGTTTATAGCGATATATGGTTAAATTAGTTAAAGTTAGATATTAAATGCATAAAAACCAAATGATCCAAAGTGAATTTTATCTACCTCGTCATCTCCAATACAAATGTAATTTATCTAATTTCAAATGTACATATTTAATGTTAAAATTGCACAAATACTTTGTATTATATTTCTTCCTCCAAATGAAACAACTGTATCCCGTGTACATATAAACCGAACAATCTTAGTATTACCATGTAATATATGTATACTAATCTAATTACTTCTGGTGTGAATGAAATTGAATTATTTATACCAAACAATTTGCACAATGATTTATACAAGGAAGTTTCTGTAAAAATAATGAATTTCCTTGTGTAAGACAACATAATGTAAAACAATGAAACAATGGCTGATTTTGCAGACACTTGGAGTTTGGGCTAGTCGATACTTCCGGAATGACTGAGCAGCAACGACGAGAGATACCATATACGGTGGTTCAATCGCAAACATCCGTACAACAATGTACGCTACAGTCTAGCAATTCTCGATTGGATGACGCAGACTCGTCGTCCCTACCTAGGTACGATGATCTCAAGATGGCCTGCAACATCCAGAGTCATCCTCCGCAACTGGAGGATGAGACGGGATCCGTAGTCATTGTTTGAAATTTTTCCCATTGCATGCGGTGTTCTTTTTTTTTTTTTTTTTTAATTTATTAAGAGCATGTACGTGATCTACTTTAAGCATGCCCCCTATTATTTATTTAAAGCATGATAGGTCCTTAATAAATCGATGAGATTAACAGCTTGTCGCACCTGTTTATTTATTTCCTGGCTGGCACCTATACTGATGCTTTTCGCTATACCATGAAAGCACATTGCTGTTCCATAAAAATACGTTCTAAAAACAATTGTAGCATTTGTACGTGTGTGTTTTCTTTTGAAATGTTTTGTGTATTTTCTATGTAATGGTATAATGCATCGTGTTAATCGTTAATTAATTGTGATCGGTATATGGGAGTGTTGAAGTTCTGGTAGATAATCATTGTCAACGATCCAGATCGAGATTTTCATTGTGCCAGTCGACTCGATTTCCTGAACCCCTCTTTAGGTAGCCAGTAATGTTATTCTCTCCTTAAACACTTATAGACTTTTAAATACATTGGCGTACGTATGTAAGTGATCGACGAATGGAGAAATTGTTAAGTAAAACTTAGTGTTGTAATGTGAATAAAAATATGTATCGTTAGGGAATGCAATATGGCTCGTAGTATGTATTAACCATGTTATGAACGTTTGATAAACTAAAATATGCATCGATGTCGTTGGTGTCCGATCAGGGCTGTGCTTAAATTTTGCCGTGATATCGCAAGATTGTCAAGAAATCACTTTCAGAACGATCGGACCCGTTGGCAAAAGAAACAGAAGAATGATACAACATAGTCGCGACGGAAGTTATAATTTGCCGCCGACCAGGCCGAGTCCAGTCGAGACAAAATACTACGATGGTAGTAGGAGCGAGTGCAATATGAGGAAGGACTTTTATTATACTCGTAACAACAGAATATTAATAGGAAGTAATGTGGACAGTGGGCTCGGGGAAAGTACACCGCAGGAATTTTCAAGTTGCTGCTCAAGTTCCGCCGACAGCGCTAAGCCTACTCGGGTAGTACGTATTTTTTCGCTTGTTCGTTTATGACAACGTCAATTTTTCGTTTATCGATTTTGGTTTCGAGTGAAACTCATTATTTTCTTTACTTCTGCTTTCTACACGTAATTATACTTCACTATGTTATTGCTTGAAATGCAAAATATTACTAGAAAATAATGGGTAACACTTTTGCTTCAAGTAGTTTAAGCTTTTTGCTTTTAAGAAAGAAAGAAGGATTACTATAATCTTAAATGATAGATAAATTGTCTTTATTAAGATTGTGCACTTATTGTACGAAAATCTTTTAGATGCACTGAACGCTTTTTATACATACATGTGGTTAAGGCTTGCTATTTCCTTCTCTGCTAGCCACAGTATTTTGTTACATCATTTTTCTTCTTTTTGAATCATAGTGCGATAAGAAAAATTGATTCAATGAAATACTGTTGCTAGAATGTAGTGTGTTGTATCGTACAATCTTCTGCATAGTAAATTAGTAAAATAGTTTTGTTTGGTATAGCCGCAAATGCAATTAGGGGGAGAGGTACGCTATGAACTGTCTCCAAATCAAGAAATCTACCCTCCTGTTGATACTACTCTGGATGCTGTTCTTCAGCCCATTATATCGTAAGTGCTTCTTTTCATTGCTTTGTGCTTCCCTTTTACAATAATATCTAGTAAAAAATTAAAATTAAGTTCGGCTTTATTAATAACTAATGCACTACATGCTGCTGTTACACATATGCACACAGTTACACCTTCCGAAAAGTATTGGTATTTTCAAATAAATTTTAGTATACCATATTTTTGTACTTTGAAATGGTTTTTATTTGGAACAATTATTTTTAAATAAGTTTATTTCTAAATAAACTTATACCACGGTACATTTTATTTTATACTGTTTCAGAACTTTAACAAGGAGGCAACGGAACCGCCCGAAATGAGCATGAAGCTTTAGATAAATACAAAATAGACATTTATGCACATATTGTATATTTAAGAAAGTTTTATACCTCATTCAAATTAAATATCTATAATCCCATCAATCACTGAATCTTATGAAATGGAACAACGTAAACAATGAATTAAATGCGTAGCACTTTTATTCCTTGATTAAAAAAGTGTCCCTAATCTCTAGTCCTTATTTAGTTCTCTTTAGATGCCATGTGCCTCATTAGGTTTCCTATAAATTTTTCCATCTTTTTTAAATCTTGTGCTATCTCTGTTTTATATTGTAGACACTATGGAAGAAAATTATAAATGTATTATTGAAGTAGATTTTTAAGACTTACAAGGTAAGTTGTATAAGGATAAAGCTTACCGTTCTGTTATCTGTAAGTTTTAGACATAGAACACCTTTATTATGGCAATATTTCATTGTATACCGAGCCTAAAATGACAAAGTAATAAATTATAGACTTCATGATTATTGAACTATTTATAAATGTGATCTGCCTTTATAAACTTTATTTATTTCACCTGTAATCTAATATTAAAATAAATAAATATTTTGCACAGAATACATTTGTATTATTCATATACCAATTAATACAGTGAAAATTCACGTTCTAAAAATTTTACAGTTCTATATGATATATTTTTTAGTTAAAAAATTTGTTTAAGTAGAGTTTAGTTTCCAATATGCATGTCATGTCATACCCATCTCAGTTACCATTTATAACCTATGTTTTATAACCTATACTTTATGTTATTAACTAGAATATATCTCAATATGTATTTTATGAATAAAAAATGTATAAATGAATATTAATTTAATTAAAACACACCTTCATTGGGTCTTGAAGATATAACCTCTCAGCACCTTTTTCAAATTCTTCCCACGAACTTAAATATGTCATCTTTATTTGTAACAAAGCAAGAACTATACAGACAAAATTATAGTACGTTAATAATTCTATTAGGAATAAAAATTTGTATTCAACACATTGCCAGAAAAGACGTTGATTTTAAGGAAGGCAAAATGTGAGGAAAACATAAACAGCTGCCTTGTTGGAAGCGGAATTCTGGAATGATCAACGTGAAAAAATTGTTTTCGTGATCCTTTCGTCCCTGTAGGTAAGTTAGTGTATTACCCTTGTTTGCCGGCGCGCCGCACTGCGGCCGCGGACGAGGTACACAATAGACATAACCACGGTCGTATAAACAGAACTGCTGAACCATAGACAATATATAAGAGTAGACAGATCACCTTATGGATTTTCTTGATTTAACATGATTCCTTTTAGAAATTCTATACTGTTTTTAGCGTCCTCTACTTATAAACAATGAGCATTTGATAAAGTACTTTTAAAAAAATACTAATAAGAGCCAACAGAACTTATGTGTTCATGCGTCTGTGGTTACAGAGACAGAGGACGTCTGATGGGCATTTGTAGGTTCGATTTGCATCACAATATTATTAAACTAAATAATTTAAAACTAATAAAATATCTTTAAAAATTTCTTTAACAGATACACCATGCATGTATGTATTTTAAGAAATAAAGTGTATTTAATACATGTTTATAATTTGTATTGTATCTCAATCTAGAAGGAAATCAATGCATTTAATAATTTACACGAGGCTCATTTATTGAGAAAAAAAAGTTTTAGTGATTGTTATACATATTTTTGTATTTTTATAGTAATTTTGTTTTTGTTCTAAATGATAGTAATGTTTTAATACATTCATAAGTAGTTTTACAAAATCAAATAGATTTTTTTTATAAAAGAAAATTTGTGTATAATTTATTCATAAAAGAATATTTGAGAATCTTTCTTTAATTTCTTATTTTCTTATTTTTCTCAATTGTAGACAATCAAGGCTACTTCCACTGAGTAGCAAACAGGCGTAAAAGTAAGGAGCTATGATTGTTATTAATATAAAAAAAAGGACATTTGAAATTTTTGTCTCTCATTTTAGTTCCAACTATACATATATATACATATATATACACATGTACTTACATATATATGTGTAAAGGACTTGTAGAGGATTGTAATACAGAATAACGAATACTTGCTGCTGCAATCCGTCAAATATATTTAAAAGAATTAAATAAATTAATAAATATAAATACTGTCGAGAGACGCTCGTAAAAACGTATTCGCTAAGACAGTGTATAATTTCTCGCTGATAACTCGTAGATATTGATCGATAATTCGTAGATACTTGGTATATACTGATTTGCTCGCGATCACGTTCATTTATTATGGTCAGGCTAACATAAAGACTTTGTGCACAGTTCCATATACGAGGCTTTAATAGATATTTGTCTTAACTCAATTGTTCGACCGCTTCGCGGGGAGAAACGTTCACAATATAACGCACCAACGAGAGTCGTAAATTCTCGTTAGGACACGATGATCGACCCCCTATTTCGGTTAAGATAATAGCCAGTTGCAACCCAAAGCGAGTTGGACGATATAGACGATGATCAGACAATGTAGGAACGCATTAACCTAAAAATAGCATTTAATATATGTAAAGGACGTGCTCAAGATTTTACCAAAAATTCAGCTACCTACCTTTTTGGGGTTCTGCAAAGATTGGCCAGAATTCGTGAATTGATTTCCCTCCACAGTACGAGACTTTACGTATTGACGACTGCAAGCGATTAATGTATTTTCGCTCTTGTCTAACACGGGGGGCTGCTAACGCAATAGCATCGTTAGGCAATACAGCCACTAATTACTAGGTAGCATGGGGGATTTTGGAAAAAGGATACAATCAACCTGCAAAAAACCATTTAACCCTTTCGCTTCGAATGCCGCTTATAGGTGGCACCCGCGAGATGACCTGTGGGTACGAGCGCCGCATATATCCGGTATCCAAATACCGTTAGGATATATCCGGTATACCGTTCTCTACTATTCGACTGAGTCGAGTTCTGATTCTATTTGCCTGTAGGTCTGCGTAAGCAGAGATAGGTATTTCATAGTCAAAACTGCGAAATATTTATCTCCCACGCAAAGCTCACATGGATATTTACCAACTTAAAGGAAAACATACTCAATACTACAAATACTACAAAGGAAAATACTCAACATACAATGCTTACAAGAATCTTTAAAAAGTTAAGAAAAAAGCATACATTACAAAACATCTATCACCCACAATCACAACATTCATCTATACAACTGTACAAAATTTACACACATTGTATAAAAATTCACAACCCTACTGGCAACATCAAGTGTATTTTCGTCCAGTCGCGGGGAGACAGTCGCGTTATAGCGCGTCAACGGGAGTCGTAAATTCCCGCTACGATTGCACGAATCGACACCACGAATTAGACGATCCCCTTATTTCTTGTGGGAGAATAAGGGGTAATTGAGTTGGAATATAACTGGACTTCACAGTTATATTATATATGTATTTATTTATATTGGATTACACTACTAGATGTGAACAGACCGTGTTTGGAAAGCGTGTTGATGAACCCGAAGGTTGCTAGACGTGGTAGTTATAGAGGCGAGAACTTGACTGACATGTTAGAACTTGAAGTTGACTGTCCGAAGACTAGTAGAACGGTGGACTTGACTGTCCACGGGATCTTAGAGCAGTGCTTGACTGTCTGAGGCTTAGTAGAACAGTGATTGACCCATCTCGTACTATTTAGGAAGAAAGCTCGTCGTGAGTGTATCCTTGATGAACTAAGAACGCGGATTCGTAGTTCACACTTTTCGGTAGAAAAGTGAGGGTAACGATCCGCGATGCCCATTGGGTATTCCCAATGTTAATGAATTAAATACGAGGGCACAGTCCTCGGCAAATATGAATCACGTTTGTTTCTGTCCTTGGGAAAAACCTACTACCTCGCTGGGCAAACCTCCGCTTTCTCCGTAATGAGTACGAGCGTGCAATAAACCTAAGGACCCATTTAAGGGACCACTCATAAACCGAATATGTGCAAAGGATGCAATTTTATTGTTAACAGATGTGGGCTATGGTGGTTCCTTGGGTTTATTGCGGGTCAGTGTGACGATGTGCAGGCCTCGGCGGCCTGACCATGAGGGACGTCGCAGGTACCGATTCACGTGACGTAACATCAAGTATCAAAGACAGGTTTGTCTAACTTGCATAAGAAAAAAAAAAAAAAAATGAAGGTACTGACATCCTAGTTATAATTTTGTGTCTTGCAAGAGTAAATACGAACCTTTATATTATAACCAACACTAAACACTAACACTACTTGTATCTATATGTCGAGTTCTCATTAAGGTTACGAGTGTGTAACGAATTTTCATTTGGATTAGCCATCGTCGTTATACAATAGAGATAATGTTTATTGGTGCGAATATGGTTATTACAGAATTTGACAAGTAATCGTGGTGATCAGACACTCGAGATACTAATAACAATGATCTTAGGTTCGATAACGAATCCACGGTCAGCGGGATAGCAAATGCGCTTTCTCCCAAGTCTTTTTTTTTTTTCGTGGAGGAAATCTGCACGGGCACCCGCCGCTAAAACCTCCACGATGACCGTCCCTCTTGCGATCGAGGGGTGCCCGTGAACCGCTGAAGCGACACACCAGCCCCCCCCCCCCGCGCACAACATTCTGTCCGTAAATGGTGCGGCGTGCTGCCATGTCACGTCGCGTCCTCTCCCAGGGGCCGTCCGGATCCTCAATCGGACTGCTTGATGGCTCCCGGGTGCTGGAGGGTTCAGCACACTAATTTCAATCCCCTTCGGAGGTCGTGGCGGCCCTCGCGCGCCTCGTGTAGGCGCGTCCACGGGCACCGCCGCGCCCTCGTCGGCCAATCCTCTCGGGATGGGAAACCCGCTCCCTCACCCGCTCCGCCGCCTCCTTCCGTAGCATAACTAGCTCGCAGAAGGAGGCTACGGCCTTCCTGTTCCTCTCGCTCGTCAGCAACGCTTCAAAAATCGCTGGCGGCGAAAGGTCGCATCCTATTTCCGCGGTGAGAGAGTGTCGCGATGCTGCCCACGTCGGGCAATGTTCCAGCGTGTGCTGCGCCGAGTCCACACTTGCGTTGCAGTGGTGGCAACGCGCGGTCGCCTCTTTCCCGATTCGGCGCAAATATTCTCCGAAGCACCTGTGTTCCGTGAGCTTCTCCCAAGTCTAAGTCGTACTCAACTTACTTGCCCACAGTACAAGTATTACTCAACTCTTTGTTAAAACGTAGAGTATTCACTGATCGTAAAGAGGGTGTGTAACTCGCTGATAAGATTGCACGAGAATGACTTTCCGTCACGATGATGCTGCAGAGGAAAACTATAATAGGATATGTCTAAGGATACGAGATCATTGAATTCGTCGAGGAAAGCCTTCGTTCGGAAAGTGAGGGAAATGGACGTTGCTGTTAATTGGTTAATTTCTATGCTGGTGGTTGCTGATGAGAGCATACCGCCCTTGAGAGAGAGAGAGTTGCTAGCGAGAAGCATCGTACGTGAGAAAAGCAGATTTCTCCTATCTTCCCGTAGTAGGTGATAGATTTAGGGACTGCTAAGAGAAAGGCTGTTTGTCCGTTTGAAGAACCTTAGCTAAATAAATCCTAAGATTTATAGCAGGTCCTTAGGCTAGCTGGGAATATACTGTGAAGATTTTTCTTTTTAATTGGTGGACTATTTACAATCAATTCTCATAGAGAATTATAAATAAATTATTTTGGCGTGGTACTGTAACTTGGATTATAAGAGTTTATAGTATGTTTGATTCTAGTTGAATCTAATGCTTCAATCTAAAGGGTATTATCTTTTTAGTCTGCGGATATGATCCGTCGTGTCAAGTAATTGGATAATTAACGGGTTTTGCTGGTTGTTAACTCTTATATCATATCTGTTTCTGAACTTGGATATTTCTTCTTTAACTGTAGGTATCTTAAGGTCGCGATGTATTGTTTCATTGGTAACATACCAAGGTACATCTATTAAGGATCTTAGAGTTTTTGATTGGAATCGTTGGAGAATTTCTATATTGGAATTACTTGCTGTTCTCCATAGTTGAATTCTATACGTCCGATCAGGTTTTAATATGGCTTTATATAGCATTATTGTACTCTGCATGTTTAAATTGGAGCATCTGCCAATGAGCCAGTAGAATTTTTTTAGTTTTGATTTGTTTGGATTTATCTACGATGTGCCGTTTCCATGTCATTCTTCTGTCCAGAATCATGCCCAGATATTTGACTGTATCTTTATTTGGAATTGGAATATTATTTATGGTCACCTGTGGACAGGATTGTTTTCGCAGCGTGAAAGTTATATGACTGGATTTATTTTCATTTATTTTGGATCGTCATTTATGAAACCACTTTTCCATAGAGTCGAGACCTCGCTGGAGAGTTGAGGAGGCAATTACCGGGTCTGAGTGGGATGCTAATAAAGCTGTATCATCAGCAAATATTACTGTGGTTATCTCTGTTAAAGTTGGTAAATCGGCAGTGTAGATGGTGAACAGCAGAGGTCCGAGGACACTGCCTTGTGTTATGTCAGCTTCTATTGGGAATGTTGCGGTTATACCGTCTAAGTATTTAATCATGAACAGTCTATTGGTTAGATATGATTTTAAGATGCAGTAGTAGGTGTGTGGTAGGATTTTTTTTAGTTTGAACAAAAGTCCTTTGTGCCACACTTTGTTGAACGCCTGCTGAATGTCCAGGAATACGAGAGAGCAATATTTTTTCTTTCCTAAATCTTGGCAGATTTTATGAGTTAGACGATGAATTTGCTCTATCGTAGAATGTTGCTTCCGAAAACCGAATTGATGATCCGGCATTGTTTTCAAATCCTTTAAGAGTGGAAGGAGTCGTTTCGTTAACATCTTCTCAAATAGTTTGGACAAAGTGTGTAGAAGACTAATTGGGCGATGAGATAAAACTTGAACTTTTAAATCATGACCATGAAGTAACCAACATTAGCAATATAAGATGCAGAATCACAAAAAAAACCGTTATCCTTATTCTTTATCGACTTTAAGCAAAAACCAAATAACAAGGAAGCCTATAATATCAATCGTTTAATGAACTCGGTAGTAAAAATTGAACCACCTTTTATAAAAAAAAAAAAAGATAGTCCAATGCAAAAGGTGCCAAAGGTACGGCCACACGCAAAAATACTGCAACCACAACCACCGTTGCATTAAATGTGCAGGTATTCACCCTACAGATCAGTGCATTAAATCTTCAGAAACCCCAGGATGCGAAGTGCATCCTCTGTCAAGGAGAGCATCCTGCGAACTATAAAGGTTACACAGCCTACAAGACCTTGTATAGTAATAAGTACCCCAAACCCAAAGCACTTAACCCACAAAAGTTCACTACCCCTTCAATCTTCTACGCACAGGCAGTTCAAGGAAATCAAAGCAGACCGAAAATTCATAGTACTCAACCACAAAATAGCGTTCCCAGTTCACAAGACACGGGTAACTTCAATAGACTTGAAAAATTAATCGTCAAGCAAACAGAGCAAATTAATAACTTGCTATCATTACTTACAATCATCGTGGACAAATTAACACGCTCCGACGTAAAATAAAGCCAATACGCATAGCTCTTTGGAATGCCAACGGTCTAGCTCAGCATAAATACGAACTAGAGTTCTTCCTAAGACAATAAAAAATCGACATAATGCTCATATCTGAAACTCGCTTCACCGATAAAAAGTATCTGAAAATAAATGGTTATAACTTTTACCATACTCAACATCCCAGTGGAAAGGCCCACGGTGGCACCGGAATTATCATCAAGACCAGCATAAAACACTATGAGCTTCCATCATTCCAAAAGGATTACCTCCAAGCCACAAACGTAGCGATAGAAGATTGGCATGGTCCAATCACCGCGCATCAGCAGTATATTGTCCTCCTAGATATTCTATTTTCACAGAAAACTTCGATAAATTCCTCGAAAACCTGGGCAATAGATTCATAGCTGGAGGAGACTATAACGCTAAACATACGCAATGGGATAGCAGACTTATCACAGTAAGAGGCAAAAACCTTTTAACATCCATAAACGCCAACAGACTTAACTGCCTCAGTACAAACGAACCCACTTACTGGCCCACTGACATTAACAAACTACCTATTAGACCTATTAGACTTCTTCATAACCAAAAACATCTCGCCAAGATACGTACAAATCAACTCTGCTGTGGAACTCTCTTCAGATCATTAACCCGTCATAGCAACAATAAACTCAACAATTATCGAAAAACAACCTAATCGCTTTATTCATAACCAATTCACAAACTGGCAGCTCTTTAGAGAGGTATTCAATCATTCAACATCAGCCTCAATATCCCTAAAAACAAACGAAGATATAGAAGCAGCCACGGAATATTTAAACACCAGCATAATAAACGCGATCCG
This sequence comes from Bombus fervidus, assembly GCF_041682495.2. Taxonomy (NCBI): domain Eukaryota; kingdom Metazoa; phylum Arthropoda; class Insecta; order Hymenoptera; family Apidae; genus Bombus; species Bombus fervidus. The sequence goes on along the minus strand of NC_091523.1, from coordinate 4,176,581 downwards.
TTCTTCCACCCCTACTAAGTGTTTTGTCAATAAACATGAATACCCCCATTATATATTAATAAAAATCACAGAAAAACGTAGACTTAGAAGAGTATGGCAAAGTCATAGAACACCTGAAGACAAGCGTAAGCTAAATAACGCAACAAGAAAACTAACCAAAATCACTAAAAAATTACAAAAATGACTGTTTCCAAAAATACCTTGCTAATCTGTCTCCCACAGCTGACTCCAACTACTCACTATGGAAGGCATCCAGAAAACTCACTCGTCCTCCGCAAATAATCCTCCCCCCATTCGCTGTCCGCAAGGTGGGTGGGCGCATAGCCCTATACAAAAAGCCAACTTGTTTGCAAACCACCTAACTAATGTCTTCAAACCGTATTCCTTCACTATTGCCGCCGAAATAACGGAATAGTTGCACTGTCCTTTCCAGATGTCTCCTCCTATTGAACCTTTCTCATCTCTGGAAGTTATTGAATTAATACGTTGCCTAAACCCCAGGAAAGCATCGGGACATGATTAGATAAGTAACAAAGCTATCAAGGAGCTTCCCAAAGAAGGGATTGCTCTCATTACCTCTATTTTTAATGCAATTCTTCACCTTGAATACTATTCTAAGTCCTGGAAAATATCATTAATTACCCTTATTCCTAAACCTGGAAAATCAATACAGGAAACTAAGCCTTATCGTCCAATTAGTCTTCTACCCACTTTGTCCAAACTATTTGAGAAGATGCTAACGAAACGACTCCTTCCACTCTTAGAGGAGTTGAAAGCAATGCTGGATCATCAATTCGGCTTTCGGAAGCAACATTCTACAATAGAGCAAATTCATCGTCTAACTCATAAGATCACCCAAGATTTAGAAAAGAAAAAATATTGCACTGCGGTATTTCTAGACATTCAACAGGCATTCGACAAAGTATGGCATGAAGGACTTTTGTTCAAACTAAAGAAAATCCTACCACACACCTACTACTCCATCTTAAAATCCTACCTAACCTACAGACAATTCATGGTAAAACACTTAGATGCTATAACCTCAACATTTCCAATAGAAGCTGGCATACCCCAAGGCAGTGTCCTCGGACCCCTGTTGTTCAACATCTACACTGCAGATTTACCAACTTCGACATAGATAATCACAGCGACATTTGATGATGATACAGCCTTATTAGCCTTGCACTCAGACCCGATAATTGCCTCCTCTACTCTCCAGCGAGGTCTCGACTCCATGGAAGAGTGGTTCCACAAATGGCGCTTCAAAGTCAATGAAAACAAATCCAGTCATATAACTTTCACGCTACGAAAACAAACTTGCCCACAGGTGACAATAAGCAATATACCTATTCCAGATAAAGAGTCAGTCAGATATCTGGGCATGATTCTGGACAGAAGATTGACAAGGAAACAACATATCTTAAATAAATCCAAACAACTCAAAGCAAAATTTAAAAAATTCTACTGGCTCATCGGCCGACGTTCCAACTTAAACACGCAAAGTAAAATTACATTATACAAAGCCATATTAAAACCTGTTTGGACCTATAGAATCCAACTATAGGGAACAGCAAGTAATTCCAATATAGAAATACTCCAACGATTCCAATCGAAAACCTTAAGATCCCTAATAGATGCACCTTGGTACATCACCAACGAAACGATACATCACGACCTCAAGATACTCACAGTCAAAGAAGAAATATTCAAATTCAGCAATAGACATAGCACAAGAATTAACAACCACCAAAATCCTCTAATTACTCAACTACTCGACACATTGAAACAGATTCGCAGGCTAAAAAGACATTATACCTTAGACCTAAGCACTAGATTCAAGTAGAATCATACTTAAACACTTATTAATCATGTCATAGTACCAAGCCAGATAAATTTACTTATAATTCTCTACGAGAGTTGATTGTAAATTAAAAAAAAAAAAAACAAAAAAAAAGAACACTTTCGACGAAGGGTTGTCACTTGTATTATGAACTTCACTGGACACTAGACACACGTTTATACGCTTCGGCAGTTGAAAGGAAAACTCCGGAGACAAATTAGCAAGATATTTTTGAAAACAGTCATTTTTGTAATTTTTAAAGATTTTGGTTAGTTTTCTTGTTGCATTATTTAGCTTACGCTTGTCTTCAGGTGTTTTATGACTTTGCCATACTCTTCTAAGCCTGCGTGTTTTACCGATTTGACATTAGAAATTGGAACTTTGAATCCGAACACATGATTATACAGCACAAGATTGATTACTTTAACTCTCGATTTATCAAACTGCTGGCTATTCAGATAAGTTGAAATACAAAAATGATTCACTAAATATTTATATGGAATAATCGTAATAGAGATATAAAAAAATAAGAATATTAGCTTGGTAAAGAACGACATATGTCATATTTATTTTATGTATCGTTTAATACAAATAAATAGTATTATAAAATAAATGTTATAACATAAAATTCAACTTTTAAAAAGGCACACTGTTAAAACTTAAACATTCATACGAGCATTTTTATAAAAGATGTTATTAATAAAAGACGCTTGAGCATATTAAATGGTTGATGAAATAAAATTATCTTCAAATTAGTAACTATTACCACATCAACATTAATAACCCCCTTTTTTTTTGAAAGACTTAGATTTTATGGAATGTTAAAGTACAATTATGATCAATTTAATGCATAAGTAACAATACAAGTATCATCTTGACCTGAATTTTCATTAGCATTTTATTCGTCTTGATTCTTTATGCTCTCAAATATTCTAAATGCTTTTAAGTAATAGTGATATACAACCTTAGTTCTAGCAGTTTATACATATAATGAAATATCTAGTCATAAGCACAGAGTGATCGTTTGTACTTTGGTTAATAAAATACTTAAAAATAGATTAACTTGTATACAATTGTAGAAAATATGAAAATCACTGATTTCATTAATATTGGTTTCGAATATCAAAAATTTAAGTCCACAGTGCTGTTGGCATCATTCCTTCTACTGTACCAGCAGCTGGTTTCAGATCCTCATTGCATAAAAAGTGCAATGGCATGTTTACTAAATGACCCTAAAATAAAATTAAAAATGAAAAGATAAAGTTTGTTAAAATAATAAAAATAATAATAATAATTTTTTAAAACTATACCTTAATCTGTTCAACCTTTTCTTGGGCCAAAAGTGTATTCGATGAAGAAAGTGGCTCTTCATCTTGATATTGCTTTAACATAGAAAAATTAACAACTTTATCTGTCGGAATAACATGAAATACTTCTTCATAGATTTCTGTGTTTTGATTACTCCTAGCACACCATATATCTTTGTAGAATGATTTTTTAATTATATCAGTTACATCTATATCTTCATTTGTTTTAAATAATCCCAAATGTTCAGAAATTAATTGTTTCCGCAATGACCCTGCAAATTTACCACAAGGAAACGGTATATCATTCATTCTTCCTTCTTCGAATTCTTGATCCTGTAAATTATAGAATAGTTAATATTAACATGATAAAAAATTACACAGTTGAGTCAGTTAAAATAATACTTACATGAATTATTACTGCAATTTCGCTGTCCCTTGTTGCTGTCATGCTTCTATCATTAATATTAGCAGAACCACAGATGACAGTATTATCATCCACAATTAATAGCTTGCTGTGAACATATATTAGTTCTGTCACTAATGTACCATTTAACATTGCGTGCGTCCTTAAACCATGGAATGTAATGTACTCTCTAGGATCCTCTATTCCTGCTTCAATTAGCCGACTTAAGATAGCATCTTTACCCCTATTTATAATACAAATACTTCAAATTTTTCAACTCATTCACTTTTCATCTTTAGTTGTAGTTTAATTCTATAATAGAATTTTTACCTTGATATAGAAGCATAATTCCAATGAGTAATAGCACGTAGAGCAGTACCAGTTGGTCCTCCAACTTCGCCTTCAAAACCTGGTAATAGAGGCATTATTACAAATACTCTAAATACTGCACCCTCACGGTGTGCTCTTAAAATGCGTTTCAATAATGTTTCTCCAATACGATTTTTTACTGCAGATCGTTGCATGGATGCAAGCGTTATAAAAAATTGGTTCTCTATGTATATATACCTGAAATAGAAAAATATGTATTATAATAGCAGTAGGGCAATTAATCATTTTTCATGTTTTCAAAAATTAATTTCACCTTTCTGCTTTACTAATAGCCTCAATATAAGCTTCTTGAATACTTCGCTCTATTGTTTGTGAGTCGAGAAAACCAGCCGACCAAGAACTAACTGATCTTAATACTTGACAGTTGACGTTGTGTATAGTAGATGTCTCAATAAATGGTACAGAGCTACTGCAATTATTGTACGTTTTTGGAAGCAAAAATGGATAACATGAATTTAATTTTGCTTTTTCCATCTACAAATATAAATTATATAAATGTTATTTAATTATTAGATTGTTACAAAATTAGAAAGTACCTGCCTTAATTGCATTCCAACGTTGAATAAAATGTCTGGCAACATCTCTTGCTGTTGCACCTTGTACCATAACTCCTATATCATGCCATGGCATTCTGGGAGTGTTGCTCCTATCTACTAGATCTTGATAAGGTTTTTCGAGATCATTAAAGTCTTTAACAATAAAATTTACATAGTCTTTGCCCAGCCATAATTTAGCCACACCTGGATATTCTGAAACTTCATTTTCGCTATATGCTAGTGACTGACTAGTTTCAATTGGAGTTTGTGTTGTATAGCTGAAAATGTTAGTGATATTCTCTAATTGATGTAAAAATATATCCAGTTTTTGTTAGATATCTTTCTGAAGTATAAACTTACGTAGTCATAACATTCTCCTCATCACTATCTTCTTCGTGTGGATTATACACCATATTAATTAATTCTTGTCTTTTCAACTTAATACTGTGTTTCATTCTATCCATGGTGTTTTTTGCCATCCCAAATAAATTTTTACGTTCCAGATTAGGTGTATCACATTTCATAGTATCTGATTCTTCTATTGGTTGTAATAGTAATAAATCACCAGCATTTAACTGTGATGTCGAGAATGGCGATATCGATGTCTTATTATTTATAATTGGCCTAAAGAAAAAAAAAAAAACAAAAAGTAAAATAAAATGAGTAGCTGAGCCAAACTTAAAGAAAATTTGAAATATAAAATTTATGGAGAATAATAAGAAAAAAACTTACAACACAGGTATAGATTTGGTAGTAGCCATCACAACTGTGTTAGTTGCAATAGCCAATGGTAATAAAACATGCTTATTTACATTGCCATTTGATACCTTTTTACTGCTGGTATTGGTAAATCTACCTTTAGATGGAATATAAATACTGGAATGATGAGTGCTGCCTGTAATTCAGAACAATAAAATTAAATGCAATTAATAACAATGATCGGTATTTAATTTCAAGTATCATGTACCTAAGTCTATTAATCTATGTTCATTGTTGTCCCATCGACCATAACATAGATCGATTCCTCCAAGGAAAGCAATACTTTGATCAACAACTACAATTTTTTCATGGTGTGCCCATAGAAACACTCCCACTCGCGCGTGATCTGGATGACGTAATACTTTTATATTTTCAGGGCATTTTTCAACTAGTCGTTGTTTGCTATAGAAACTGTTTATGCCCAGTGCGACTTCTACTTCTTTATAGATCATTATATATACTTTGATTCCTTCAAACTAAATAAAGAATTGATTATTATAAACATATACACGTGATTTCTTTCAATTTTTGACAGCATTATATGTTATATTCAAAATTACGTTAGCCTTACCAAGAATCCCTAACTTTTGTCAGCATTGATAGGGTAGAGTGTTAAAAATATTAGTATGAATAATTAATAAACACAATGTTTTTAACGATATACTCACAGCTTTTCTTTCTAAAATGTTATCTAATCGCCAGTAATCACTATGAATAGCTGGTCTTTTCATATAAATCTCAGGTGATAACCACCAGTCTGCAATAAAAATTTCTTCTTTTGCATCTTCTAACGCATCTGCAACAGCAGACATATAACTTGATCCATCTACAAACCATGTGGCTGGAATAGGGGAACGATAAGGTGCAAACGAGTTGTGTGGATTCGATTGTATAAAGTCTCGACCTGTACTAACATAACTTATTAATTAAGTTTTCAAAGTTTTACGTTACACACTAGTCAAAGTACTTACCTTCCCTGTTACTAACTTCTTGTATAAATTCCAGCCATTCTTTGGCCTTTCTTCTTGTCCAGCACTTAATTAGTATGTGCCTACTGAGATTTACTATTTGTATACCATTTCTTAATCCTGTTGTATACAGACCAAAACTGATTCCGAAACCATTATCCATTAAAATCACCGATTTTATGCTACCATTTTTTGGTTCAATATAGGCAACAAAAGTATCTTTAACAACAAGATGTCGAGAATGCCATTTCCTACATAGAGATGTGCAGAAATGAGTACACCTAATACAACACATGCCCTCAAGAAGACCACAAAAGTTACATCTACTTCTTGCACCTGATCCAGTTCGTTTTAAAACAATTCCTTCTTTGCCTTTCATTCCTAAATCTTCTATAAATGACAAATGTGAGACTTCTAAAAAATCGACCTGAAAATGTTTTATACTTGTTAGTAATCATTACATAAATAAATGCAAATTATTAACTCACTGTTTCTGGATGGTGCAAATAAATTTTTATTTTTAATAAATTAGTTAAGTACTCCTCTAATACTTTTTTCCTATGTTCTAGTTGTTCATATGGTACTAAAACATCAGGCTTATTTGGAAATCTGAAAAAAATAGTTTGTCCCATTTTTTGGTCATTTACAATAAATAAACGTATTTTCTTTTTAAATGTATCTTTATACCTTGGTAGTGCACCTTTACGACCTTTCCCTTCTTTCGTATCCCCCAAACTTTTCAAACTAGTTCTTCTTTCTTTGTGACTTTTAGTTGGGAAAGGTATATTTAAACTGGTGCGATATATTTTCAATTGGTTATGCAAATTTTGGATATGTTTGTACCGTTTCTTAATTGTCCAAATAAATGGTCCATGCCTAAATTCAATAGTGTACAAATTTGGATTCAATGGATGTGTTGTTACGCTACGTTCATTGTCTATAATGTCCACATGCACTTCTTCACCAGGAATAAAAACATTACGATACTGGCTTTTAAAATTTTTTGGTAAGTCGTGTATAGCAGAGAAAGGTATCACACCAGGACGTTCTAGTTTAAATAAAGTAAACAATGCACAATACATTTTACTAACATAGTTAGAATGTTATTTGTAAAGGAAGTCAGTTAAATAACACAGAAATAACAAACCAAAGTCATAAACTCACCACTATTATCAGTATCATTATTAGAATTAATATTTTCATTTTCATTTATAGTAATTTCTAATGAATCAGGTACACCCAGTGTATCATCATATTCAGGATCATGAGAAACACAATTCTCAGCTTTTTCGTTTAAAATACTGTCAGACATTGTTAACAGTATTCTACAAAATTATCAATAGATAACTAAACATAAGTAATTAAGTTAAACTAGTTTCACAGTATACTTTTTATTACCTTCAACTTATAATAACTTTTACATTATACTCCTGTTTCTTGCAATATCAAATAATTTTTGTACATTACACAAATTATCTTTATTAATGAGAAATAGTACATACAACAGTACAAGTTATTTAAGAATAAAACACTGACGAATATGTATATTATTAATAGATAGGTGAATAGATAAGTAGTAATATGGTGGAACAAAAAAGATATGATGACAAAGAACTAATGTATTTTCTTGATTAAGAAAATGATCTAATGCACGCAGGAGAGTGTTGACTAGAATAGAATGTTGACTATAAATTCGAGTCAGATGTAATTCACATGAACAAGACTAAAGTAAATTGCCAGACTTGTTTCATTACATGTTTATCGGTATTTATCTATCGATTAAAATTTTTCCATATTGTACACTTTAAAAATATGAACTTAAAGTTACGATAAAAATTATGAACGATATAATAAAAGGATACAACCTATTTATTTATTAAATGTCACATGTCACGTTATTAAGGTTATAAATATTATCGCTTCTTTCCGTAAACAGTTTTAAGGTAATGAATTTTACATGATATTGTAAGAGATTGATATATACTTCTCAAATAATTCCATTATCATAGGTAGTATCGTCATAATTGATTGATTACACGAGCGATTTCATCGCTGTTCATTATGTGACAGATTAAGCGACTTATACATATCTCGTCTGTTCTTATACACATTTGTTGACTATTGTAGATCGGACTCTAAGAACTGTCGGTATGGATATTTTCTACCGAAACGTGTGAAGCGTTAGCTTAAAATTGTTTTCTTTTTCTATTAAAACATTTTTCTATTAAAATTTTACATTTTGGAAGTAAAAATATCCAATAGATTTCACAAATTAACTAACTAAATTTTCACGAGTACGTGACTTTATCTACGACGATTATTTTCTGTTACATTGACATGATCTATGTTTGATCATTCTGTTTTATCAACAAAGATAGCAATTCCATAGAAAAATATGTATGTATATACTTACAAATATACAAAATAAAAATCTTGTATTTTTCTTTTCATGTACGAATAATGTTCTGAAATCTTTAGTTGCTTTTCGTAACGTGAATTTTGTTTGTCATATATGTAGCGTTCTCTCTCATACGTGATCCATTAATATGTATATTTACTTCTAAATGAAGATTTACTTAAAAGACGCAATAAATTACTATATTACTTTTTCTTTGTGGAGTTGTAGATAAATTATTTTTTCACAGACATTATAGTTTAATAATATGTTTATCTCTTTCGTTTGTTTATCAATATTAATGAATATACCATTACTCATGTTTATTATATTGCGAGTAATATTTACGTAAGATACACACAATACTAATTCAAAATCAAATAGTAAAATTTTAAATATGTTTCTAAAACATCATCAAAGTAATTCAAATCTTTAACTATTATCAAATAATTGTTAGTACATTTGTTGTTTTCTTCAGTTACTATTTTCTAAGAATTAACTTAACAATAACTTCGTGTTGTTGATATTTATTGACACATACATACGTTTCAACAAAGGAGACACTGATAAGACATAAAGATATTTGTGTAAAGTCTGTGTCAAAATAATCTAAACGTAATTTATAGAAGGCTACAGAAAAAATTTCCTTTCAGAATTTCTTACTATTAAATTAATTTGTATTTTGACCTTGATAAAAATGTATTTATATAAAGATACGTTTATATAAAATGAATTGATTAAAAATCATGACAATCCATGTAGATACAATTCCTTGCCGAAAATCGAATCGCTCTTTTATGTACAAAACTTCGACTCGAGATGTCATTGAAATCGCAAAAACACTCACTGTACAACAATAACCAGTCAAACATTGTTATTATTATTTCGAACAATCGAGTTTAACGTATATATAGCGTATGTGTCGGATACAAAGAAAAGTGGAGCGTTTTATGAAACGGTTCCATGTAACCTCATTTTCCGTTAATAATATGTACTCTTTACGCTTGCAATCCGAAAACTCGATATTTCTTATATTACGGAGTATAGGCAGGAAGCGCGCAGCCGTGTGATTATTAGGAAAAGTAATTGTTCAGTTTTGCGATCTACTTTCGAATTGGAACGCAAACGATCGATTTTATTCCTGGATTAGAATGTCAAGGGAAAGCGATGCAATGCACGCGTAATGTAATAATAATTCAGGAGAAGCAACATTTTTTATTTTCTTTGTATTCTTTTATTAACTTACTTGACGTTCTCTGTAGTTTTTATCGAATTATGATAAAACCTTTCTTAAATATTTAAGCTTATTATTTAACCATTCTTTTATCTATTCCTATGATTGTATCTCCTTATTAATCGAGATACAGAAAAGTCTATTGCAAATTCTTTTCTTACGTTTGCTTGCGGTAGTATGGTAATTTAAGGCCGAATATCATTGTAAATCATTGATTAGATACACTTCTGTAAACAATTAGGAAATCATTGGTCTTGACGATTTTAGATAATTAATGAAGGATTTGTGACGAAACACCGTGCTTCAAATAACGCAACATTTTTTATGATAGTTTAGTTTGTGCAATAACAGATTTCAAAATAATAGGGGATGGAACTGTTTGAGCAAGATGCTTTAGAATTGTTTGCGTCATAATTAACACTACGTGTTGGAATGGTATTTTTATTCCTGTGTGTTCTATACGTAATGTAAATATATGTAATGTAGCATATAAATTACGTAAATCTAGTTATTAATGTTGGTGGATCAAGGCATTTGTAAGCGCGATTCTACATTACTAATTATATAAAATGATTTGTCTATTGAGTCGAATAAACGTATTCCATTTTATAAACAATATAAGGGAGTGCTTCATGTAAGTACATACTCTTTAAATGTAATTGTATTAATAGATTACAAAGTTAGAAGTGTTTCATTTTATATTTATATTGGTATTATGTGAAAAAGATTTCATTGGATAATATAAATTCACAAAGTGAATAATTCGACTAAAATTTTGATTTTTTATGGAATTTTTTAAATGGAATTTTCTATTAATATGAGTGAAATTTTAATTGATGAAATTAGCATGTTTTGAACTGCATATTTTATTTTTTAAATGACTGCATGATGCGATTTTCATAAAAAAGCAGTTGTTATTAAACTTGTCAAGACTGTTATAGTTCATTTACATTCGTGTAAAATACCAGGACTAAGCGTTATAACATTCTTTCAGATGATAATCAAAATATCTTCTAAATTACAAATATGTAGTCTTCGTAACATAATAATCATGCAAATAGTCATTTACATAAGAACTTATTCGATTAGCCATTCTTTATTGATATATTTGCCATTCGTTATACTTTCTACTTTTTGATGGAATAACATTATGTGAAGTAATTAAAAGGACTCGTATTTAAATCGTTTGACATCTGAGGTTACGAGCTATATCGTATCTAATTTTTCACTAATTCTGTAACTAGTTCTTATTATGTATTGATCTAAACTTAGATCCTAATAAATAGTAATTTTATATACTATTTACAATAATTTTGCTTTTATACGATTCTCTCGTTTTGAATTTTCGATCATCAGCAAACAAAAGGGAATTCGTATCGCTTCAAGATTCGATCTTTAAAATTATCTGGTCCAAGCAACTTTTAATTTCATCCGTCTTCTGTTTCTTGAAGTGGCCCATAATCGAACACGCGTATCCGTGTTAGTAAGTAAGTACGTATTCTCGGATCGCAGGAAGTCACGCATATCAAAGTAGCTATCAGTCAGTAAGAGGAACGAGGCGACGTGTCGCGGGAGGGGATGCTTTCGAAGTACCTGCACCTGGAGGTAGGGGCAGCGTATAGGACGCAGAGAACAGAAACGCGCTGGGTGGTGTGGCGATGGTAGTGGTGGTGGTGGTGGTGGTGGTGGTGGCGTAGAGTCGGGCGAAAGGGAAAATAGTCGGGCGAACACTTTTTTTCTCCCCCATTTAGAGGCAGGTTTTTTGACACGGCGGTCGTTCGATCGACTTCCATTTGTCTCTGAGCATTCTGTCGACTAACGTCCCAAACATACTACCACGCGTTGCCACCGGTGCAAAGCCGAATATCTCGCGAAGATGCGCGTCGATCGCTTCCATCTGACCTGATCGAGTTACGTGTACGGTCAATACACTCGTTACAAACTTACTTCGATTTCTTCTCAGTGATTTTCGAGGAACCTTTTTCGTTTTGTACTTGCGGACGTGCAAAACGTAATCAACAAATGGATTGATTCGATAGTTCGATAGTTGAATGTTCTCTTGCTATACGTTTGATACAGAGTAAAACGTGATCCTTGTGATTGATTCTGATAATTTGTGTGCGCTGAAAGCGAGGGCACCTTTGAGCGTGTAGGAGGAACCACGACAAGACAGGTGGACTGAAATGAAACATTGGATCGGGTTTGTCTAAGAAGTTGCAAGGTGAGTGGAATTCAAGTGCGACCAGAACATTCAGCTCTTTTGTTTTGGTATGGGAAAATCATGAGTCGTCTATTGAAATGAAACTTGGCAAGGTCGTTGTTGTAATGAGCGAGAAATAAGATGTGCCTCCTAGATTGTGTTTCATTTTTTTTTCTGGTGTTCTGCGTTTCGTTAGTCGACTTATGGTTGGTTACGTAGTAGAGACGATCCTCGAGGTTGATGGACGATAATAAGGAGCATAGAACGATCGTCCTTAAACTAGTTGTGTAATCGTTCGGTGCGTTTAATCGGTGATATCGATGATCGGGTCGTGCAAAAATACCTCGGCTTCGTCTCGGTATTCAACATCGATAACGCGAAACTAAAATAATTTGAATCGATCGAAACACCTTAGTGTTTGAGGGAAGAAGGTCTCGTTGATGTGTCAGTTAGGAATTTTCCTGAGAGTAGCTGCAATAAAAATACATCTGAAAACCCGTTCGAATGATAGTCGATTAATGAAAAAGTTGGTTATCGGATCTGTGTGCTTGGCTGTTCCGTAATCTCTACGGGAACTGGCTGGTGTTGCAGAATATTAACCGAACGGTCGCGGAATTAACTGACCGTTGCCTGTAACTTGGTAGTCCACTTTCACGCGCACAAACTTCCAGATGTTCCCGGCATTTCTTACGTAAAACTCAGTTACTTGAGCAGGCCGTGCCGAAATGATCTTTTCTCTGCGATGAGGTTCGGTGCGGTAGTCCATTCGTCGAGCACGATAAAGAAATTTAAATCGAATAGTAATACTGAAAATTGGCCTCGAGATCAGCGATGCATGAGCAACGTGCCTCGGAGAAATTTCTTTCCTTATCTTGCCAGTTTTCTATATTGTTTTGTTTTGTGAAATTAAAGTATGTATTTGTTTTATATATATATATAAATATAAATATAAATATATAATAATAAATATATAATAATATATATAAATATATATATATCAAAATTGAGCAATTGAAAGAAAGCGTATAGTTGGTCATATTAAGCCCGAGTTCGCGTTATAATTATTTTCTTTATACGAGTTTTGGTATTTTATTCAAATGGTACTAGGCGGCCATACCCTTGTATATACATACATATATCCTTGTTTAAGAGGAACAATCGATTCTTTTACGAAAAATTCATTCTCTATTGAAGATACAGTTCTCTACGGAATATGCTTTACAATCGCGAGCGAAACTTGATACGTGCATATACCGTAGCAGAGAATTTACTTTCGATTGGCACGTAACAGATTCGTGCGCACGAACGATCGTGGAAAGGAATCGGACGCTGGAGTACTGTTCTCTCGAGAACGTTTTTAGTCAGAGATTGTAATACATAATATTACAAAGGAATTAACGAATTTCCTTAATTGTTGATAAAAATAATTCGTTAAATCAAATTTAGATCTTCAATCCAATTCACTAAAGCAATAAAAATTTTGTCCATTTTATTGACAATTTTTATTAGTGCATGTTTCCCAAATATACGAGAAAAAGCTATGGAAATCGAGCAACAAACGTTGACATATTTGCTGGTAGAAAACAAGAAGTTGAATGAACGATGGTAATGAATCGTAATGCAACGCAGCTGAGTCTAACGGTATTTCGAGTACGGTCGCCGATCCATAGCTGATCTTGATCTTCCTCCTCTCCTTACTGATCTTCGCGCCAACAGAGGAAAGAGGATCGAAAGAGCTCACGATCATCACGACTGGCCGCGTACTTGAGACGACCTCGTTAGATCTGCCGTTTGTCAAATTCTCCGCATATAGAAACCGACTTTTTATCCTCCTAATTTAGATAAAGTAGAATTAATGCTTCAACTAGAATAATCTTGCAATTAGGGAAGGTCCTTTTCTCTCTTGCTTTTCTGATTAAATTCTATAATTTTACAATTCTTTAATTCAGAATTGATTTTTTAAAGAAAAAAGAAAAAAAATGCGGAAAAAATGCACTTCTACGTAGCAATCTGACGTTATGATAGCTGTAAAAAAGTTTTTAAGGAGTTGTCGTTCACAATGTATGTTACATTAGAACATTATGTTATATTTGTTAATGAACTTAAAAATTCTTTGATATTACACAGCTTCTAATGGTATTTACAATTTACTAGAGTGATCGAGATCTCGAGGGAAATTTTTCCTTTCGTCAAACTTGTTTCCTCTTCTCCGAGAACATTTCTATATGCTCATAGACCATTAGAGACACATACTTAAATATTGTCATTCGTATACTTCAGTCTCCCAAAGCTTCCCAAAGTGAGAAATATGTTCTTACAGTCGAGCCTCTGCACACTTTTTTAAGATAACTATGAAAGTTAAATTGGTATCGATTGTCGCGTATGAGAAGCATCGTTGCAACCGATTCAGGTTACCATTCAGTACAGAGGGTGGGGAGGAACTATGGGCATTTTTAAACCTTTCCAGTTGACACGAAACGTACCTTGGCCTCCTTTTGAGATGTTACTTTTCCAGGCAGCGGAATTATTTGCGATACCAACGAATTCAATTAAACGATCTAACGCGTCTAACGATGTTTACAATTACATAAACGGAAATTAGAAGTTGAATTGACGTTTCTCGGAAAACCACGTAATAACGATCGTGATATTATTAAATGACAGCGTGTCAGGTGCTGTTATTTTTAATGGAACGAATAGAGAGGCGAAGGCGTTCTGGTACAACGTTGCGGGATAAAAATAAGGTTCCGATCGATCTTTTTGATATAGAAGAAAAAGAGATAATTGTGTATTCATCCTTAACGACGTAAAAATAATCTGATCCGAGATAAGACACGTCGATGATATAATTTAATATCAGGGGTAATTTTGAGAAAAATATTTTTCGATTCGATATACAAAAATCACTCAGTTTTTAGTATGATCTTCTACGTGTTTTCTAACGTCATGGTACAGTTACCGAGAAATATACTCACCAGTTAATAGGCCAAGAATTATACGAGTAAAAGTAGACTTAAATGTAGAAGGTGGTGCTTGACTTTCACGCGTCTGCATTATGGGTTCTTGCGTATAGGGTGATCCGAGAAAGGGGATGAAGATCGCAGATTCATATAGTATAGTATCTATAAAAATATATAAACAGATAATTGTTATAGATACTACGTTAATCCATCAAGAAACAATAAGTGAAAAAATGTAACTAAAGCAAGTATGTTGTTTTGCAGAATGGTACGAAGATTTTCGTGGTGTACGGTGGTGGCATTGGTGGTGCTGCTTTTCGTCACAACCGATGGTCTTCGTGAGCATAATACTCAGGTAAGTAAATGATTACCGTAGAAGAATCAATTCTGCATAAAGATTACATTTAGATAGCAGCGAAAATTGAATTACGTCTTAACGCATAATAAACGATTTCGGTTGATTTAGTATTATAACTTTATACTGATTAAAGTTACTTTTAAAATGTAGGAAATCTTTAGAGTATGATTTATTATGTGATAACATATGTCATTTAACGATCATATAATAGATATTACATTCTAGAATAGATATAAAGGGGGCTATGGAAGATTTTATAACAGAATCTTTTTTATCGAATGCATTTATGAATGATTTGATTTTTCGTAACTGTTACTGAAACTATAAATTATACTGGAGAGTTTTATTTTATTCGAGACATGATTTATATCTGTATTCTATTCCGATTAAGAAATTAATGATTATATTCTCTTTATACATTAATAAGTTTTTTTTATTTCAGTTTCTTTAAATGTGTTCTTTGCATGAACATTTATTCATAACAATTTTGTTTATAATTTTAAACATCGATTCATTTTAGAGATTGTTAAGTTTCAAACTTTCACCGAAGCCACGTATACATTAGTTATACAAATTTTTAATCAGTTACAGAGTTGTCCTTATATTTACTCGCGATACTTATCAGTAATCTTTTTTCTTAAAAATGCGATCCAAGAGTACCTCTATCTCAATTTTGTGTCAAGGATACTGTGTTGCCGATACCGTGTCTAGTATGGTGGCGGTGTTAATTTACTTTTTTCTTATTTTCTTTTCCACGAAGGCTACCGCGCCAGTGGAACGAATTAATCCTTGTTATTTGTATACGTCTCGTAATTGAACCTGCATACGGATAATTAGTAATCGAGGAAGCAAGTTATTTGTATGAATGGCCTGTATGACAGCGGTGATTCGAGAAGGAAATCCTAGGCATTTTTATCGTGGAAAATGCGACGCGTTCCTTCGCTTCCTGTCGTTAAGTCGCATCTTCATCGTGCTCGTTTCACTGTTTCCCGTTGGTCTTTGACGCGTGTAACGTTAACTTAATCGCGTGATGCGATTTAGGGAGGTTATCAATCGAAAAAAATCTTTAATGTCACGTGAATGCGCAGAAACGCGAGTTGCTAAGTTGGTAAACCATGGTTGGAAGTTAGCAATTTACGCTATACCACTTACGTCTATGGGATTGGTAGTCGTTATTTTGAAACTGTTTGAACATAAAAAATGATTAAATAAAATCGGTTGAAAAGAGGCAGAGAGAAGAAAATTGCAATAGGAAAAGAAACTAATTACATTACTTAGAAGATAGAAACGTGGCGTTGGTTTCTCGATAGAAAGTATCGATGAATTCACTTTCCATAAAATGAGCGTTAATAGAGCCGCGACTTCTTTTTTTTATTTTGTTTTCTCGATCGAAAGATGAATCTAGTTGCTTTTTCTTTATTTTCAGTCTTATTGGTCTTATTTTCAGTTAATGATTTAATCTAAGTCGTGAATCTTTTTATTCTTAAACAAGTTAAGAGATTTTGATATTTTTCTGTGAATAGATAATTTAAAAATGGTTCTTTAGAGTGACTTGTAGTAAAACTATTTGAGAGATTAATAAACTTTACATTTTATTCTAACAGTTATGTCAGATCTATCTAATGGAAATTTTATTCGAAGCGCGTATTTCAAGCTTATAAAGGTAACTTAGAAAGTAATAGTATTCTGATTTACGAAGTGATTATTGATACTTGATTAGAATTTACACGTAACTCGAGTACCACGGTTTACTTTGAAGCTGAAATAAACATTCACAACATAATCGTAACGAGATTCTTGTGTAAACCCATTGTTGTTATTCCAAAACATACACCTCATATAGGGAAGAGATAGAGATCAAAGTTGTTGGATCGTCGAATCCATTTCCCGATGCTCTGCACTGTACAATCACGACGAAGATCATCTCGGACATTCCCCTAACGCAAAGGTTATCGGAACGTGTTCGCCAGCTGCAAAAATGACCGTCGCGAATCCTTTCATCGTCCAACAAAGTCATAAGCATGGCCCCTAGTCACGTGTCCACGATTGGAAAGTTTTAATCGTAAGTAGAAGTAACGGGTATCGGTTGTAACGTTGCGCCAAACGCATTTCAGTTGTTCGTTAAATCACTCGAAGAAGGAAAGGGAAAGGGAAATATACCTATTACGTTACATTTATTCAAACTATTGAATTTTACGAGATGATCAAATAACAAGAATTTCAAAATTCTGTCATATGATTTTTCTTCAATGGTCATCAATAATGCCAAACATTGAATATCAATTACACTGATCATCGCATACATCGAGTGTCTCTAACTTTGATAGCACTCTTGCTTCAATATCATAGCATTGTCATACACGTACTGTTGTTAGAACAGTATTTGAAATTAACAACATAAACGAATCCATCAATCAAGGTCCGTTCTAGTTCGAATTCGACAGCGATACCTCGTCCTTTCGTTCTTTGTCGTAATTACTTTCCTATTCTCACCTCTCTCGCGAAATCATAGCTGAAACGCTTCAGCTCACTCGCGTAAATACCGGAATCATCGTCACTGGCATGCATTTTCATTTTATTACGATATTGGAGTTGAATTGCAGTCAAGTTTAATTCGCATGGTAGGATTCACAGAACACGACAGAAATAATAATTAAAAAGGTATAAAAAATAGCAACCTTTACATTACTTAGAAGAGGAAACAAATCTCCATTTGAATTTAAATTATTTAGTTGTATTCATAAAAATGTAAATTTGCGTAAACATTAGCAGTCTACTTGCTAATTTGTTTAAAAACTAGTGAAACTAAATATCCAACAAACACTCGTTAATAGCTATCGATACACACGACAATTGGTGGCATTTTAAAAATTAGTTCAAAAATAAAAATCGTTGAGATCTGATATCTTATAAAAGAGAAGTTCACCTTATTAACTACGGGTGAAACTGAAAATTGTACGAACCCCGGCGGGTTACATTGCGTGCTTACCTCGAACGAGCTCGCAAGTGTATCGTTGAAAAGCGGCTCGATAGCGGATAGCCGAGAGATACGGACAGAAATGAACGCGGAGGAAAAGAAAGGAAGGAAAGAGAACTGCAGGTTCGCGTGGACCACGCCTAGTCGTGCGCCGGTCTTTCGTAGCAAATAATACAACGGGTGTTCGTAAATTTTGTGCTTTTCCAATCACTGTAGATATTTTCGCATGACGAACCCTGTGGCAGCTGGCGTTTGCACGGTCTTGGCCTGTTGGAGCGGTGGACGGTGGACAGAACGGTTCAACCGGACGCAATTATGCGTGTCATTGAACAGTGACATTGTTGTGAGCGTGATAGAAAATAGTTGTTCCAAGCTTTTACTTATTTAGATCTTAGAATTTAATGTCAGGTTCATTTAATGAATAAAATGTGAATATTAATACGAAGCGATTAAAACTAGCGGTCTGCTATTTTAAGTTCAACACTCTGAAGGTCATATTAGTCATTTATAGGATTACATTCCTATCGGTCTTCTTTGAGAGTCAGATTTTTGATTATAGTTTAACTATTCTATTCCGCTATTTATAAGCAGAAATTTGATATAGATACTTATGTACTCATCGACTAAAATTGGAATAATTTGGAAACAGTCTACACCTATTATTTATTAAATCGCAGCGGATCCACCATTTTTCTAATAGTTTATAAGTTTTCTTAAAATTCCCTCAAATCACCGAGAATTGTTTTCTATCCACCCGTTATACAAGCTACTCAGATATCAACTATTTATTAAATTTTATACGTTACAGCGAGCGCGCAGTTTGTAGGATTATCTGTTTTAGATTTCGATATGGTGTTACCTGAGCTCGCTAAATACGCCAGGATCGTGAAAACAGTCAGCTAGTCGGTTTAGAGCGATCAATTATTCTGGTGTAATTATCCTAATTATTTTCGTTCACACGCGGCTCGAAAATTGATCGTTTTTATACTTTTCCTAGTTCCAAAGAATTTCATAGTAGATATACAGAGGCAGATTTGAAATGAGAAATGATTTTTACATTTGGAAAAAGAAATGCAATTGTAGCGACGATACGCTCCTTTACACTGCACATAAGCATTTAAACGTTGAAATTTTCATCATTTAATTTTATTTTGACAATTTGTATTGTACATGTTGCGGAAGTTTCATGTGGTATTTAAACGTTCGTACAATACGTTCCGAACGGGAATGCAATTGACCAGAAATAATCCGTGGTCGACTTTCATGGTGGTTATACTTACGTCTCTCTAAAGGTAAATAATGTTTCATTAATAGCCTAAAAATCTACAAGTTTTGTCCAGCACCAAGATTAGTTTCATTTGCAGTTGATCGATGAAGAAGTAAAATAACTGTTTGTTCCGTGATGTTTTCTTTCGTATTATAGAATGTAATATTGGGTAACGCAAAATTATTGGATTTTTATTATTAATCCTATATAGAGTATTAATCGACAAGCAACAACGTGTCCTAAAATGTATTTTGCAACGTTAAATGAGTTCCCAGTCTTGAGTTTAGTTCGATGGTCTGATTCTCGAAGGATTAGCGCAAAGTAGAAACTCATTTAGCATTTCGTAAATATGTTGAGATTTAAGCGTATCTCGAATAAAAAAAAAAAAAAAAAAAAAAGAAAAAAAAAATAGGACAGTCACGGTGTTGAATGCCTTTTGTACAAATACGCAATTCGTCTAGAAATATTAATGGTTCCGTTGACTGTTCGTTGATGAAGTTCGGAGGAGAGAAGGTCGGCCGATCTTACTGAAAGTTAATGCACATCATCCACGATCCTTAATCTAAATTACACATCTATTACAGGCGTTGCTTCCCGTGTTACGGCACTTCGTATTCCTTGCTCGGTTTTGCGTAATCGAATCGCAATGCGAAAAAAAGAAGCAGTAGGATGAGGTCAGCGGATTTCGTTTCTTCGACGAAGGGGCTGCCTACTTCAATAATGTAATATAGCGTGCCTTCGTTATACAAGATTGACCTTATCGTGAGATAATAATGATTAAAGAAGACGGAGAAATATCTGTATTTGAATGTTTAAATTATGCAATAGAAATACGGAAAACGTGGACCTTTGTTATAATAATCAGGGGAACACGAGCGTGAAACCTTGAATAATGAAAGTCGAACAATTGTGGATACGCGCGTTATAATGATGATTCGCGGCAAGCCAAATTAAAATTGCGCGTAGAATAACTTGTAACGAAAGTTATCTATGTTCTGCAGTTTATTCGAATATTTTATTGTCATGTAAGCATTTTATACATCTATTTAAAAAATTATCTATGACTAAACTTATGAATGTCTAATTTTAGTTAATAACGTTTATCCGTTATAAATTACCATATGTCTTTCCAAAGGAAATTAAAACATTCTGCAAATTTCGTCTGGTGATTTCTAGGAAAAATACAGAAGAAAAAATAAATCTGTAAATAAAGAGTAGTGAATGCGACAGAAGACTATAGTCGACATCATTCGTCAAACGTGAAGTATGTCCGAACTCGATCGTTGTCGTTTGTTTCTCTGTCGATGAACGAGTACAAATTGATCTCTAGTCTTTATTGCGGACAAATATTTTCTTCCTTCGTACATGCAAACATTATTTAAGATCATCCAAGCGGACAAATATTGCGTATATCTAAAACTATCGTTTCTTCATATCTCGTACCTAAAACGCATTAAGAGCTCATCTCACTCATCCACCTAACGAGAAGACGGGTATACTCACCGATATGTCGTTGCACAAGAGAAATTTTTGTAAACCTTAGATATAGAAACGACAGAGCGTTAGACATAAGGGAAAAATTGCGCAAAGAGAGACGTTTATTAATCTGGAACGGTTTTTATGAGGCTTGACGATGCTTTGCAATATCCCGTTATTATCCATCTCCCTGGTTGCATATAATTATGAACAACATTAACATTTCGAGCATCGATCCGTGGATTTATAGATCGTCTTGTAGAATAAGGTGCACGGTACAAGGTCGTCTACTCTTACCACTGGATTTCTAGTATCCTTATCAGTCTCATCGGAAGGATAGCAGGATCCTTGATCGATTAATGCTGGACGCGAAAAAAATTAGAGCGTATCAGCTATTTCTGAATTCACTCAATGTTGTTTTTTATTGGCCATAGATTGGACGAAGAATATTATTTTAGTTTGTTGACAGGTTTTAGCAAACTGCGATCATAACGCTCGATCGTGAAAACGGGTTTAACGAAATTCATCTTTGCTGAATTAATTTAATTAAGTAGATTAATTATATAAAATTTTAGGTTAATCACGGCAATAAAAATAAAGTTTTTAAATTCAAGGCAGACAGAGTTGGAAAGGAGCTAGTTTTTATAGTGACATTTTATTTCTTGTAACAATACGATGAGTATATTCCGAATAAATTCTCTGAGGCGAAGGAGTTAAAGAGAAATCAAGAGAAAAACGAGCGTTTTATATTTAAAAAAAACACAATAGATGTAAAAATGTATTGCGTACTATTTGTTCTAATTTGTATTACAAATAAGGGTGATCGTATTGAACGCCGTTCTTGTTCTTGAGACTGGGATCCCGAGAATATTAATCATGGAACCTATTAAATAATATAACAAAGTAGCAATACTGAATTAAATCGTAAAGTAGTATCATAATGCGATATCTGAGGCACGATTCCCATAGATCTACTTTACTCGTTGCACACGTTACTTAGATACCTCACAAAAACAGCTGGTGTATTTTTCCTGACATAGTTGTTTCATTCATAAATTTTTACTAGCACTTTACATTTTTAGCTACTAAATTGTAACTCAATAGAACTACAATAATTATATTGCACATACATATATAATGGTTTTTTTTTGTATAGCATTATCATATTATTTATAACTTAGAATATTTACATATTAATATTTCATTGTACGACCTTTGGTTTTCATAATGTTGTATTCCGATGTCGTATAACGGTACCTACAATAACCTTAATCAACATATACATATAGTCAAATAGCGTTAAGTAATTACTCTATGCGGGAACGCATAACGATAGAAATTAAGCGTGAAAAAGTCAGAAACGCGTGAAAGGAAAAAGGCCTTCGATATTAATAAAAACTGCTTTCAGATAATCAAAGATTATAGGTATTATAGGTATTAGAGATAGAAGTATTTTATTGAGTTATCTATGTACTATTAGAGTTAACTATGATGCTTTATTCGATAAACTGGTGATACGAAAATCTGACTTGTGTCATTGTTCTCTTGCGATGATTCACATTGGATAGAAAATTCTATTCAAATGACAAATTTTGATTTTTTAATTAACCATGTCCTTTAGTATCGAGGAAAGATAAATATTCTATCATCTATTTTCTTATTCAGATAGTGATATTGATTTCTCAATTCAGAATTTTGGAATTCTTTTACCAACCATTTCAAGTAGTAATGACGCAATTGCCGATACAAATATGATATGATACTTCAAATAAAAATTTTATAGTGGCTTGTTCACCATTGAGGACGGTTAATGCTGGAAACCAAGAGCAGATGCCTACTTATATTTCTTGCCTTTAATCCTGTTGCAGGTGTAGTTACGTTCAATATGTTTCATTACACTAACCTATTACATTCCGTGTATTCTGTTGCATCACTGTTGAGGCGAGTTATTTTGTGGTTTGCCGGCGATTGTCGTTCTAATTATACTCAGGAGGAAATTATGAACGATTGCAATAAAAGTTGGCTTGGCCATGGTGTATATTAACGTATAATTCAATTTCATAAAGTAGTCTCAGTCGTTTTTTTCTTATACTTATTTTCCATTCTTCGAAAGCCAGTATTTGAATTTTCCAAATTTTTCTAGGTACATATCATTCTTCGTGTTATATCTCAAATACAAATTCGTTTTCGATAATATAAATATTGACAGTACTTCCAGAATACTTAAGTTATTTACAGTTATTTACAGACTCGCGTCTCCATCCTTCCAGATATCGTATACCTAATTGTCCTAACGCAAATGACGCTCATTTGTCAGTAATAGTGCGATGCGTTTGCCGAACCTTTCCATTTGAGCAAGTGCACCCATCTAGACCGGTGCAAGTTTATTGGCCGTGTAAAGTCTTATACAAGTATATGTGCTCGCCGATGTATGCAGCACGATGTATTGCACAAGCATACATAAGCCTAATCTAAATCAGATTTTCCACCGGAGAAAGCGTCTCTTCTGCATCGTTTACTTCGACTGACTTCCTGAAATCCGCGGTGTTATTTATTTTTTATGTTTTTATCCATGTTACGTCTTATGATTTTTCTGTTGCTACCGCTGGGATAATTACTTATCAATAAGTGTTACACACACTCCACGAGTCGTTGTAGTCTTTTTTGTTTCTATCTTTGGCTTGGTCAGTGTAGAAAACCCTTAACGTGGAATTATCTTTTTGCGTGTATCAGGTATTATATGTATTTTACTAGGAACATTAAGGACGTTTTTCTTCACCTTATGCCATTTCATTTATCTTGCGATATTCCATGTTATTCTATATCATTCGTTTTATCTCTGATTTATCACATTTTTAAGACTAATCATTTTTGAATTCAGCAAAGCAATAAGTACCAGCATCGTTTGTTTAATGTATTTCAATACGTATACCAAATATCTATTTCGCGAATTATCTTAATTCTCACTTATTTAACAATAAATAGCGCTCATTATGAAACATTACGTAACAAGTTAGTCTGTAATTTAGTATTATTTATTTTTCCTGAAGCGAACTCTGAAAGTTATTATTGCTGAAATTGTCGTATGTCTCGTTAAGTTATGACGATTTGACCAAAAGAAATGTTTGCATTTCAGAAGAGTTACACACCGGCTTGTTTCCGCGTTCCTTTGTAACTTCACAGAAATCATGCAATCGAGGGCACCGCATAAAGATGAAATAAAGAAACAACCGACGTAATTATTTCTCGTTTCATACGGTCGGACAGACTTCTATTTGATTTCTCCACAGTTGACCGATGTAAAAGCGATTCACGTCGATCCTCTGGCACTGTCTCTAATTTTCCGTATTCTTCTTTCACCATTGTCGACGGACTCTCTTTTCTCGCATTGTATGCAGGCTCGTGTGCGATTCTGCACTTTTCGTGCTGAGCACACGCGTGTTGAGACCACGGTATTTACCTTTAATTTCAGTTTTATTTTTTTTTTTTACAGAAACAAAGCTAATCGGTGATTCTCATCACGGATTCGCTCTGTTATTGCACACCACCTCTTCGTGCAAATTCGTTTCCGGTTTCTCGATAGGCTTGGTATCTTGTACGATTAAAATTGTTTTATTCTTTGCAAAGATCTATCGCGTAGATTTTTTCGAGCATTGCGCACAATAGAGAGAAATTCTTCGACGAAACGAATAGAAAAATTTCGTTTTTGATAGATGTAAAATGTTTAGATAACAGAGAGATAAGAAATTCGTTGCATCATTTCATTTCTTGGAAAATTGCTTCATACTATATCGTGCAATATGGCGTCATGAATTCTCCGATTGGATTTGCAATCATTTCTTCGACAACTATGCTGTTCGTAATTAAGTTGGTTCGATTGGTTCATGTGTAACTGATTTTTAGTTCTTATGTAATTACACATCATGCGTCGAGTGCTTTAAATCATATATATGTATACGTATATCAAGTTTTAGTGAATTCATTTATGACAAAAGATTAAATAATTCTAATTTGACGAACGTCAGTAATCAGCATGTTTTCTTCATTTTTTTGAAATGATGTACACTCTTACACTTATAAGTAAATTAGTTGTCAATTTCAACGTAGAATGATTATGGATGTAATATCAAGTAATAGCGCGAGCTCAGAAATTGTAGTATTAGCATATTGTAGTTTCATAATTCATAGAATCACGATAATCTGTAGTCCAAATTAGCGTGATTGGAAATTAGGTCTAACGTGTGAATAGCGAGCTCTGCATAATTCATGCTAACGCTGTGATTTCCATAATTCATAATGACCTCGCTGCTTTAGAACCGCAACTTGTAGTACTCTTCGTTAAAGATCGTGAATCGGAAGACTACTCGTGAATTTTACGCTGAAAGCAGTTAAATGTTCATGCATCAAGAAACCTGGTTTGTAAAATAACGTAACGTACTTAACACTTTACATGAGTTACGAATTTGTAAAATGTATAAGATTTAAAAGATCCGAATGGAAAGAGTTCATAGAACTTAAATTCTTAATTCGATGATAATATTACTTACAAAAAAAAAAAAAAAAAAAAAGGATAATAATGTTTGATAAAATTCCTGGTTTTCGGCCAAGATCTGCGATATGTAAATGTAGAGAAAAGGCGGAAGTTGCACGTCGGAAGTGATAGTTAAGTCGAAAGTGATCACATAATATGACGCGACAATCGATCTCTTCCACATTCATTTTCGAATCACTACTCTTTGACGATTCCTACATTTGTGTAGTATACAGACATTTCTGAAACTAAAAAAAAATTTTATTTCGAACGAATGCAAATATTGCTTTCTGTCTTGATTTTTACAGATGCTATTTTACACAGTACATATAATTTTGGACACGAGCAATGATACAAACGTGAGATGACATAATAATAATAACAAATGTCAAGAAGACTTCTCTGAAAGATACAAAAAGTGGATTTAAATTTATTCAATGGTTTGATCAATCATCTGGTTAAGTATAATCGCAGTATCGAGTACATAATTATTTATGTTTGTTTGTGTATAATATACCTTCAGTGTAGTAATCTCAATGTTGAAGAAAGAAATCGATTGAAACGCTTTGTTAAATCACGTCAATTAATCTACTGCTCACGTCTTGCTAAATTTCTTACGTTGAAAATTCGCGTCCTCCAACGTGAATCTTGCTTAATGTTTCAATTGCACTTGTTGCGGTATCGATCGACTCCGCTAAGCGCAGAAACGACCAAATAATAGACGTGTGTATTACTTCTTGGTTGCATATTTTATTTAACTCATATTCAATTTCTTTTTCACGAGCTTTTGAATTAAGTTCTAACTAGTTTGTGTCTGTAAATTACAATAATAAAAGCAGTTAGATTTGAACAACAGATAAAATCGATAGAATACTTAGATATTTCATGTACATGAGAAGTATTTTAGTTTGTTAATTGACAATGCTGTATATAAATTTTGTATTAAGCACCTTGGTTCCCACAGTGCTATCGCAAATATGTGGCGGTTTCGATCAACTTATTCCTTAGTGAAAAAACTATAATAGGAGCGTTAGTGGGTTTACGATTCATAAATCGTGTGTGGAGGTAAATGATGAAGGGGACCTATGTTGCCTGCGGCACCGTAGAAAGTTGATGCCGTTCTGGTTTGCGGTTTGAAATTGTGTTAAAGGTCGTTGTGATTTTGATAGAATGCGACTCAATGCAAAATTCGTTTAATCGAATCATCATTTTGTTCCCGTGTCCAATTCCATTGTTATTTATCATTCTTAAAACAACTGTCTTTAAAAGATCTTACTTACTACGGTGAAGTACTGGGAAATGAAATCATCTTTCGATCGAGGAACGGTTTAAATTCGGAACGACTAGAGTGAATGTAGAATAACATAATGTCCCAAGTGAATTGCTTAAGTTGTCAATTTCACGTTGCGTGTAGAACGCAGTGACTCTAGAATCCATTTTGTGACATTACGGGGCTCTGCTCTCGGATCGTGCGCCAGAGGAATTCGAATTATAAAAAATTGCGGCATCTCGAGTCCACGGATCTAGCTTTTTTAATACCACTATCAGAGAAATGCTTAATTCGCTTCCGTCAATTTCTCTTTCGTTTCTGAATACGGGTTTTGTATCTTCATTATACGAAGAGAAACGAACGTTCCAATATCATTTGAATTTTAATTAAAAATGTGCAAATTTTAAGATTGTCAGCTGAAATTTCTACGTTTCTCTCAAGAGAAATTATATTACTATATTATCGACTAAGCTAAACTAAAGAGTGATATAAGATAAAGTAAAATTTAAGAAACGTAGCACATTTTACGACAATAGAATAGAATTTTAAAAAAGCCGAAACTGCTTTAACGCTTGTAAGTATCGTGTCACGATATTTTATTTACATAGATAGTAATTAAGACAGATTAAACCATTATAAATTCTTTTATTCGTACCTTTTTAGTAAAAATATTTTATAAGATATTTTTAAACTGTATCATGTAGAGTATACGTATGTATGAAGTGAGAAATCGTCGAAGTTCCTTATAAAAGTCTGATACTGAAAAAATCGTACTTGAAAGGATCTCGTGGATCGTTTTACGGGGCCAACAGGAACCACACCCTGGTGTTTGTGAACCAGTTTTTTCAGGTCGCTTCTGCATATTAACGTCTGTCACTCGTACAAATGATCTCAATGAAGAGGTTGAAATTTACATTTTCTTGCGCAATTATGCCTACCTTTCCTTAGGTGTATTTCATTAAATCTATTAGGCCAATGCGTTGCCTGATTTGTCGTTTAATCGTTACGAAACCCTGTTGTGGATTTTGTCCAAGTTTTTCTTTGTTAACTATCGTCGTTCCATTTATTCCAACTTGATTGCAGTCACATGTACGTGTTGTCAGATACAAGAAAGATATTTAAATTCAGGTGAGGTTTTTTTTGTAACGGTTGTGATTGATCAATAGTATTAATGTGAACAATAGCTTTAGTACTAGCATTTAAATACTGATTGCTTCGATTCAATCCTGTAGAAACGATTGATTAATAATAATTCATTTTCAATGTTTATCCGTAAGATAGCATCTATTCTTCAAGATAATATCTATTTGGGATCTAGCTAGAATTTGAATAAATGATTATGAAGATTTTGCAAGGTTCTTCCATCATTTTCTGGTTACAGTGAGAAGTGCTGATTAGGTGAAATCGCGTCCATGTCTCGGATCATGGAGTCAAGCGACGTGAAAAATATTTAATAATTCCATGAATAATTCACCGTTCTTGCCAGAGCTTTCTTATTGGTTAAATCGAGATGGTTGAACCGGTGATAATCGTCCTCTGGCTTTAGGAGCCTGTCGGTTTCGTAGTCTTAACCGCTAGGTAATCAGCTGTCTTTTACGGATTCACCGATGTCGGAAGTCTAGACGGTGAAAGTACACCTTCGATCGAAATTGAGATGCAAACTGGCAAATCAGAGCCCTGTCGAAATCCAAGGACAATACGCTCAAGTATCGATCATTGACGACGAACACTTTTGTTCTTTATATCGTTCAACGGTTAAATGTAAATGATATGTAGCCTTCTGTTCACAATGGGGAAAGATAACAAAAATTCGAAAGTTAAGTTGTCAGAACGATAGGTTTTGTTCTTATAAATTCTGAATATTTAAAATAAAGTAGGCATTAGTCAGTTATATCAGTTTTGGAAAAAAATTATTATAAGAGGGTAATGGGTATATTCGTCATTTATTCAATTAATCCTAAGACGCTTAAGATTTTAGAATATTTACCAACGCTTCGAGTTCGGTGGATATTTTTTGACTCTCTCTTAAACCTAGAATGAAGTATATGTTTATTTTACCGATGTACGTAGATTTCAATGGAATAACAATTTGCACTCTTTAACTGGCAATTTCGCCTGTTTAAAATAAATTAAATAATAGAAAGAAAAAAAAAAAAAAAGGAAAATACGTATAAGGGTCTGAGATTTAAAATGTTCGAAGACATGTTTTCAAGGAGAACAAAATTCTGGTTGATTCTGGACACTCGGGTAGTGTCCTTCGCGAGTTGGTTCGACACTGGCGAAGCGGTCTACCTTCGAGGATATGAATCGGCCTCTCACCGTTGTCAGCGTAATACACTTTTCCAATAATTTGCAACGCGCGATATTACATACGATTGCGCTGCTATATCGACAACACGTACATAACAACATAGGACATGATAACAGGAAAGTTTGGCCTCAAATAAATAATGACAGACCATGTGGATTATTTCTATTTTCATTCGATCATATTGTCGATGATACAAATGGTTACAAATAAGATTTATGCATTTCAATATCTAAGTTATGTAACCTTCGACATGGTACAGTATGCAGATTCTTCTTGCTATCTACCAAAATTTTGAGAAAAGATGTGGGAATTATATGATACCGATATCATGACGTAATTATTGTAAAAGTAATTTGACTACGATTGAAGTTCAAGTTTATTCGACAAAGATTAAGATTGTTAAAACCGTTTACTTTTGTTTTGTTAGATGATTAAGTGATTAGGTTACAGTCAATTTCAAACGTTTGAACATAAAATTTAGTAATTCGTTTGTACTAATTAAGTGTAATAAAGTTTTATTTTTCAGTGCAATGTTTGTAAAAATATAAAAACATCTTTGATAGAAACTGAATTATAGAGAATGCAACATTTTTATTTACTTTATTATACGATATTTACTTTATCTCTTGTGCATAAAGCCTGTTAACTGTTTTATGCAACATATTGTTGAATCTATTATTTTTCTTTTATCAGGAATAAATTATATCTGGCCTATTAATCGCGTAACAATGTTACTTCATCGCGTAAAGATTACACATACGAATCGAACCAATCTTTCACATCAGAACTATAGTTACATTTTTTTCTAATCACTGGAACATCGTGCAAGCCCAATTATGTTTGCCATTTCCCGTTACAGGACTGTTACATATTGTATTGCATGTTCATAATCGCCGGAGATGTATTTGAAATTACCAATGGCGAGAGTTCGACCGAAGATTCCCTTAACTAGCAAGAATCTCGTTTCGTGTCTTCCAATTACGCAAATAAACAGGCAATTTGTAATTACATAGGGGAGGTATTCGTGTTGCAAGGATCTTCATTGTTACGTACAGCCGTTCGAATGGAAAAATTCAAGATTATCTCTTGCTGATTTTTTATCTTATCGGAAAAAATAATCGAATATTACACGTTTGTTAGAAACGGGAGAAACTGCACTTTGATTTCAGCTTTTTAAAGGATCAATTTATTGGTTCGTAGGAAAGTTCTTGGGAAATCCTTTTGAACGTTAATAGCGATTACAAAAGCGTAAGAAAGTGTGCAATAATAGAGAATCATCTAATTTTGTCCTACTTGTATGAATTTCGCGGCAATTACAACCGTTATTTTATTTTGAAATCAGAATATAATAATTGTACTACGATTGTATGACGATTGAAATACGAAGAGATACTTAATATTTAAGAATAGAAATTAGGCAAATTATGTTATGTCCGATGTTTATCTGTTAACATTATGTACATGTCAATATACTGAAATTGAGCAAACACGAAAATGTCGGAGATATAAACTTGTTTAAAAAGTTAAATATCGTAAAAGGATTTAGCTTAATAATTCCTAAAATTATTACGATAAATCGCATACTTGATAGAGTTAAAGAGATTAGAAAATAACACTACCACCTTCATGGTATTTCTCACATGCTTCTCCTGTTAGCTAGATACACCATTGTCGCTATCCAGATACAGTTTTATGCGAATATTCATATCACCATTATGTATCTGGACACTATTTTGACTGGTTTGTGCCAAATAAAGAAAATTGTTGTTTCGCTTTGTTTCGAAAGCGAGCGCGGACATAATTGCGACGTAGGCCGGAATGGCAATGTCCTGGTATTATTCATAGCGTTAATTTTCCTACGCGTTTTGCGATTTTTCAACTTCACTTGCGCGCTCATTGTGCAATTTTAAGTATCTTCACTCAGTTTCAGAGGATTCTAGGGTGCACCTCGTTTTGCTCGAGGGTGATACGTCGGGATCTCCGTTATTGATGGCAGATTGTGAAAATATAATTAGTGGCCTCTCAGAATTCATAGAGTACATAGAGTATAATTTAGTGATTTACATTCCACAAGTTGAAAATGGATTGATTCAGCTGTATAAAAAGAGATTGAAGGAAAATGGTGATCTTTTTGCAAATCTTCAGTTTCAATACTCGATTTGCATTTCGTGAAGAAAGTTAACTTGATGAATTTCGTTGACAGATGATTATCGTTCTCATCAGACGTCACTTATTCGGTATATGGTATTAAAATCGAGGTCATCTCAGAATAAAATTTCTCTTTTTATGTTAAATAAGTAAAGTTTGATTGATGAATTTTTATTAGCCGTTGCAGCAAAAGAAGATCTTTAGTAGGACACATATAGAAAGTAGTATTCTAGAATATATGAACCAAACCAGCTAGAAACTAATATTAAAACTAGTCCACAAAGTCGTAATTACGAAATGCGTAAAATCACTTTAGATATGCCTAAAATTTAATAAAAACGCGTGCTAAATTTCAGAGCAGATAAAACATAATCAGCTCCATAATGCATTCTTCCACACATGATATAAATGGCAAAGTTTTTCAACCCTGAAATTAATATCGTGCGCCAAATGAGGAACAACGAGTGTAACTCGTGTAGCAATTTATCATTTTATTTGCAGTAATCTATACTAATTCTTTGATTCTCAGATTTAACAAGTAACTATGCCTGCTTGAATCATAGCCAAGTTAATTGAGCGAGAATGGGAAGGTTTTATGTCACGAGTCTCATCCAGCGAAAGTGCGTTCACTTCTATCGGGATTCGTCTTTCCTTTTATCAGGACTTGAGAACACACCTTTCACAATCGAGAAGATCGATCGATAGATCCTCTTACCCCTTCTTTCGGTCGTCTTCCTTGTCGATACCTGTCCTTTCGCTCTTTTGTTTAAAGGAGGAGAAGTATTATTTATCTAAAACAGTTTGTCGTCGAATCGTTCTATCTAGCTGATTTCAGCTGGTCTGACAAAAATGTCGAGTAAAAGAAGTGATTCGTGCTTGGGAAACTCAGCAGAGACGTTATTTTGCAGGTCTATTTACAGTAGTTAGTCGCGCATTCAGCCAGCCGCGTTTAAGGCTGTTCTCGAGTTCGGCTGCATGCTTGACTAGGTAACGTGACGTGAAACACCGACTTTTACTTTCAGTGTCGATTCCACGCTACGTCTACCTTATGGGCAGATAAGGATAAACGAAACTGGAACACCAAGCCACGTCGAAGTATCACTGTCTTTGTATTATAATGCTTAAAAAATTCTTAGGTAAATACAGCCACTTGACCCGTGGTTGTGGAGGTTATTCGTATTGCAGAAACGGTAGAACTATCTTTTTTTTTATCGTCAATGCGTCATTATTACGTGATGCAACGATATTTGTTTCAAATTTTGTTGTAAGAAAAAGAATTATATTAGTTCCATAGAACAGTATGATGCGATGATACTCTGAGTATCAACAATGTTAGATTTTAAGCTTAGTTTCTATTGGAAATGATTTAGGATGGATCTATATAGAATAATATTAACATATGATAATGTTTACCCTGAATCGTTGCTAATGTAATCACAATGTTGCACGTGTATAAGGAACCAAGGAATGATTCATTCTTAGAAGAATAAGTTATCTATTAAACTCTAATTATGAAAATTGTATCGTTTAAAAGTCAAATTTATTAATTATCTATCGTACTATTGTTGAGAAATCTCAAGAAGTCGCATCGATTTGTTGTTGCAATTGAAAGAGTGTAACTAATAGACAAAGTTTCCACTAACGTAGCCAACACAACGGAAAATTATAGTAACTGCTGCTATTTGATATGTTATGTTTAACTATTCGGAAAGAAAATAACAGTCCGGCAACGAGTACTACATTCAGAATTCTATTTCATGATATCTTTTTTGTCAATTAATTTCTTGTACAGTTTAATATGGAAAGATCAAAGAGATAGTCTTTTCTTGTATCAATCTTCTCAACTGAAAGTGTAATTAAATTCACAAAAATTGTGGGTTCTCTAGGAATTGGAAATCAAAATTTGAGTCTTTTTTTGGTAAATTAATTTCGTGACTGAAGGTACGATTAGCAATGACCGAACTGAACGATTAGTAAATGAAATCACGAATCTAGTTATAACGTCGTTTATTGTCGTTAGACACGGAAGAATTGTAATTCAAGATGAATACCGGTTATCTGTTTAAGCGATGAAACGTCAACTTGTTAACTTTTTTTAACTATTCTCGGCGAATATCTGATAATTATTTAATGCATATTCTTTCACGATTTAATAGAGTAATTCAATTTCTGACATTTCTACTATTCGATTAACTATAACCAGAATAATATCGATTCATGCGAGCTTATATAGTCTAAATTTCGATTCACCCCTCTGTAATTTCAATAATTATATAGTTTCAGTAGAAATAGTTTAACATAGTGCGGAAATATTGTAGATTTTTTATCAGCTTGGCTAATTCACCTTTAACATTTTCGAAGATGTACATACATTTCTATGTACGGGGCTAATGGTTCTCTGTGATGTTCTACTACATGCACTGTAAATAATAAATAATTACAGTGCATGTAGTAGAGCATCATAGAGAACCATTAACTCCATTTACTATTTCACAATCTAATCTGCAACATTCCCAAGAAACATCAATAATCTGTTCCAACAAGTCAAAGCAGTTGCAAATATTCCTGCATTTTGCTCAAGCACGATGCTTTCACCTTAACTTTATCTCATGAACCTGTTCTCTCTTCCTGATGTAGTAATAATCCATCAGCAGTTTGTTTCCCTTCGCTTCCCGCTTTTTCTTTGCCACATATTTTCCCAACTAAAAATATCAGTATTGCCTCGCACTTTTCATTGACAGTGTCGGCATATACATATGTTTATTATAATATCTTCTTTTTACTTTTACTCCCTAGTATAGCAAACCACTCTAGTATCGTTTGTGAAAAAGAATTTAAGGCACCCTGTATATACATATGTACCTTCTATAATTAATACATTCTATTACACGGAACAAAACAAGCGCGCGCGTGTTAAAATTATCTGTTAGCCTATTAAGGATATTAACTTTGTCTCATCGACGTTAGGATCGTCAAAGCAAATGTCACCTATTACGTGGCACAACATTCTTCATCGGAGCTCACCTGTAACACGATAAAGTTCTTCCTCGGCGATCCTGTATATCGACTTTACTTTGTATATGTATATAATGTTGACTATCTTCATAACAGGATTTACAAAAGAATCATCGATCGCGATCGTGGTCGAATCGCTGATGCAACATCCTTTACACGCGAAATCGTCGCGTTATCGTCGCATTATGGAAATAGATAATGAGATTCGTCGCATTCTGATGCATTACAAATTGCTCCGCAAATCGATC
This sequence comes from Bombus fervidus, assembly GCF_041682495.2. Classification (NCBI taxonomy): domain Eukaryota; kingdom Metazoa; phylum Arthropoda; class Insecta; order Hymenoptera; family Apidae; genus Bombus; species Bombus fervidus. The sequence goes on along the minus strand of NC_091523.1, from coordinate 4,141,988 downwards.
GTTCTACAATTTCAAAACCGGTAGTTAATAGCGAAATATCTGATTAAACGACAATTTTCACTAACCAGGATCTAATGAACGTCGGTCTAATAAACGCTGAAATCAACGATCTATTCTTTTCTGTCATCGCGACGATTATTATGAAGTTTAACCATGAAGATGGAGATCGTGTAATGCATATATTTGAATAAATTTGAATGTTTGAACTAAATCGAAAGTAGTCTGGGTCTGATTGTGAATGAATTTCCTAGTGTAGAGTTAATTTATTTAAAACACCGACTTAAACAAGGAATGCAGGCACGTTGCGTTAATGGTCACTGTTTGAACAGATAATGTAACTAATTAAATCGCCGTGATGTATCGGTGTTATACCGTTAGAATGCATCCAAGCGACTTGAATGTGATGAGGGAAAATTGTCTTAGGTAAATTGAGCAAACTTTTTGAATCTGCGAGTAATTTAATACTAATCTCAGTACTATAAAAATACTATTGTATTAAAAATTAGTAACAGTATAAAATAATAAATGTTAGTAATAATGTATAATTTGTTCAGATCGATGATCATAAAGCTACAAATCGTGGCACTTTGAGATTCAATTCCAAATCACTGGAGGAAGCAACCACAGTATCATCTTCGCCGCCATCGAGATCCAAAACGAATTGGGACAGATCAGCGCAATCGAAAACGCTCTCGAATTTCGAAAGAACGGTCCAAGCTTCTGTGATCAATTCAGAATCGAAGTTCGACACGAGCGAACATTCGACCGTTAGAACGATCAGAACGACCGAAAGGGGAAGTGTTTCAACAGCAACAGATGTCATAAGCGAGCCGAGAAGAACTTCAGGCAAAAGATTCGAGGAAACTAAAAGGATAGAGCCAACGATTAACAGACGAGACGGCAAAAGATATTTTTCTGAAAGCAACGAAGGAACAAAGTTAAAAAATAATGAACAAAAATTCATTTCTCGAAGAACGTCCAATGGAAGAGCGAATAATTCAACTGTCACTGAGAGATTGGACAACAAAGGTCCATCCGTGTTCCTGGCAACCACAGAGTCTTCGAGGTCTAGAACCGGAAGAAAGATTCAAACGACTTATTCGATGAAAGATCTAAAGACACAAATCCCTACGTCTAGAAGGTACAACAGTAAGAAATTTAGGGACGTTGAAACCACTACAGCTTCGTTTAGAAGAGAAGGTAGAGGTAGATCGACTACAGAGAAGATTGAAAGGAGTACCAGATCTGGTAGATCGAAGGTGAACAATGCGGAGAATAATTCTATTGCTCTAAGAGGTCCAGATCCTCTTTTATCAGAATCCGAAAGTGTAAGAGTCGATATTCCCCTCACTGTAGGTGAAACAGGAAATCCAGCTTCGGATGTAACCACTGGGTTTGATGTAGCTTCTCAGAGAAGATCGGACGCTAAAGAGTCATCCAAATCCAGTCGGACAGGATTCGAAAGATCGAAAAGTCGTGGACGGTCGAACGACTCCGAGGCTTTTGGTTCATCCAGATCTGCTTCTCCAAGAGGATCTTCAAAGTTCAGTGATTCTACGACGACAGAAGCTAACGAACAGATTGTTAGTTCGAGAAGGAATACGGTTTCCAGAGAACGTTCCAGAGGTTCCGAGATCAAGAAGAATTCTGTGAATGAGTCTAGATCCAGATCTAGAGGTAGAAACGTGGAAAATAATACGAAACCTATTTCGGGCGGTGCTTCAGAAAGGAATGTGAAGCGGAAGGTGGCTGGGGAGAGAAACTCTTCGGATAGGAGACCGAGAATTCCCGATGATACTCCAAGAGCTATCGACAATCGTAGACAGGATACTCAGGATATGCGTGGAAGATCGAGAGGCAAGTCGAGATCGGATGTTACCACACCTATTACTATGGGTGAGATAGTTAGTTAATCATTAATAATAATTTAAATATAGTCTTGCTGTTAAAAGAATATTTGATAACCTGATTGTAGATTGAATTTTAATGCAATAATTTTAATGGTACATAAAAAGGTTCATTTATCTTACTTGAAGGTGAAACATCCAGTTTTATACGTAACAGTTAATTAAGTAATTAGAATTAGCTGTAAAGAATGAAATTATATTATAAAATATTAAATTGTTTATATAAATAATAAATTATATAACTAATATAAATAAAAATTATAGAAATATAATTTATAATAGAAGATATATAGAAGAATATAATAAAATAGAATTTTATAATAGAAATTATCTAAATAAAAATTCCTTAAACAGATGTTACCACAACTGTTGCACCAGATACAACAGTTTCTACCGACGTAACAGTCACCGATTCTGAAATAACAAGTACGACCATAAGATTAGCGACTACTCCAAATCCAAGAGCAACATCAAGACCATTATCGACTACTGCTTCAACCCTCGAAGCATCAGGACGAGGTAGAGGAAGAGGCAGAAGCGGAAGTCACGGTAGAAAACAGAAAGAGGATTTCTTCAATCACGGACTAGGGTTCAGAGGTCGAAAACCCTCGCCTGAAGGATCCGCAAACGTGACACAGTCTAGAAAAACTGTCTCGTGGAAAAACGATTCCCAGTCGCATGGAAATCCAGGTTGGACGCTCAGGAGGCGACCAGCTCATTTTAACTCTGAAAATATTTCGAAGACGATCGTGCCTTCGCCAAGGGATCAAACGAACGAAGTGGTACCATCCAACGAACAATCGACCAGCACCGAAGCTATAACGACTATCGAAAGTTCCACGTTTGGCACGAAAAGAGGCTTCAAGAAGGCGCAAACGACGGACGAGAGTTCCACGGTGGCCGAAACCACGACCAAGAGTTACAGAAGAGGCAACAAAACCTTTGGAAATGGCAAGGTGACCACGGCGTTTGAAGAGAGTGATAATTATCCGCCTGAGTTTAAGGCGAGGTTAACTCAGTTGGTGAGTTCTATTTCTTAATTGGATTTTTTAATTGGAATTAAGCTTATATTTCAATAGCGAAATATCCTATAGGTTTGTAGTTTTATCGGATAAAAAGAAATATAGATAGCTTTATAGAGAGAGATATGTGTACTCGAACATAATTATTGAATTACAAAGGGAGTGGTAACACTATGAATAGTACTTGTAATAAAACTGCATCAATCGAAGAATAGAGAACTTAAAACAAGAAATTGTATGCTTTCAGCTTTAAAGAATGTTTAAGTGTTGTCACTCCCATTACGAACGAACGATTTCTCAACCGTCTCATTACTTCAATTAATTTCATTGTGTAATAAGTAATAAGTCTTACACGCGAACGACTAGTCATATAATACTTACATATAACACTTTACTTCTTTTTAAACACGTTTCACATATAGTTTCTTCTATGTCTTGTGAAATATTTAAAATTATTTCCGAATCAATATACATATGATATATGCAATATATGGCAAAAACTTAATACGCGTATAACGATTAGCGTTACAATCCTGATTGATAGAATTCTAGAAAGAATATGGTATGTCCTAATCGAAAAGTATGATTTCAGAAGAATACCAACACGAAAATACCAGCCTCAAAAACGACCTCTAGAACGCCATTGGAGGTAAGAGTTCAGAGTGCCCTTCATATCAGCTTACAGCATCTAAATAAAGACTCTCTTGTGTTTTAATTAATAAAGTGTAACATACATTTCTATGCTTCTCTTCTAGTTCAACAGTCTACAGCTTTCATTACGACAGTACCTTAATACGTAGACGTTGTAATCATTGACACTGACTGATATTATTGCGTTGTTGTAAAATAATGGTACAGTAAACCACTGAAGGACTAAACAAAAAATTAAAAAACGACAGGTGACTGCGACGAAATCGGACGATGTATTATACATTTTCTAACACTAAACAATTTAATCAGCATGCACGTAACAAACCACACAATTACCACTTTACCGTTCTTATCTTTTGGCGAATTTTTTTCCAACGGCTCAATAAAATAGACACTAGTACTGTTTCTATCGTAATAGTCAAGGAATCAGTAATTTGCATTTTGAAGTCAAAACAATTCGTGTAGGAACAAGAGAGGAATATCTATGGTCGACGCTCGAGGAACAACTCGATGGCGTTCGATCCTGACGACCTCGAAACCGCAGCTTCAGCAAATGTTTTGACGGCTGAAACTTTAGTCGTGAATCCCTTAACGTTGATAAATGGCACAGGATTGCGACGCGTAAGACTACAGATAAATCATTGTATTACGTGATCGCTTGTGTTCTATGTATCCATATTCTCCTCGATGCGTTCGTAGAGCTTCTCTTCCATTTTTAGGAGAAACCAACTGCAAACGTTTCTAATGCGTCTCGTTTCTAACGATTAGCGGCTTTTAATGATCGTTTTATCGATTATCTGTCGATAGAAGTGCTTGGTCTATATTTATGTCGATGTCATTAGTATTTGAAAATTCTTAAATACGTTGTTTCGTTCTGTTTTGCTTTGGTCATTGTGAATTTTATTTAGCTACTATTTTGTTATATAAAATGCTGCAGTTTAGGAAAACGTCATATATGTGTAAACGTAGTACGATTGATTTATATAATTATTTCTCAAACTATCACAAACCTAACTAAGAAAGATTATTCGCTTGAAAGTGTTTTGCGAAGAACAGTAAATATGTATATGTTAACTGTATCTTTAATAGTTTAAGAAATAATTCTTCTGTTGTATATTCGCAAATGCTGTGATCGTCTAAGATACTTCTTCTTTCACTATTTTCGCAATGTTTAAAAAGCTTCAAAACAACTTACGTACGAATATGTGTACTAAAGTTTCGCCTTGGAATCAACACTAATTTGTTGGCGAGGTAAAAAGCTACGAACTATGTAATCGTTCGCTTGTAACATCATTGACGACCAACCGAGACTGGACAATGATGCGCGATTAACAAAGGGAAAGAAATGCCAACTGAAAGACAAGCTTTCCTCTGGTGGTTGGTGAAAAATTTGCATCGTTCCTACGATTTTGGTAAAATCAGATGCTTTTGAGATCTTGCGATACATCATCGTAACCAACTGCTTCGATGATATCGTTCACCTCCAAACGCGACTGGATCGAACGATATCCTTTAACACGAGGAACGACGAATCCTCGACGTGGAGTTCTCTCAAGGTCCAAACGAATATAAAACTTTGATCGAAACGTTCTTCAGAAGTGGACTTCTATTTTTACTTTCGTTTATCGCGGAAATGTGTTTACTTATCGAGCCCGACTTATTCAGGACTCACATGCATTACGCAGTTTATAAACTGGTTTTTGGTTTTCGTTCAGTTGCTTTTGTATTGGGTTCTCGATGGAGAAAGTAAAGGTTTGTTCGACTTACCTGAACATAACGCGTCCCGATTTATTCCCAGCAAGGTAACTTTGATAGGTAGAGTTCGGTGTTATGTCTTCTATTGGAAGAGGTTTTCTACGTAAGATATCTATTTTATTGATGCTTAGACTTCTAAATTTCTTGTTCATTATAGACACGAGGAATGGTTAATGACAGGGATGAAGCAACCAAAACAAATTATTCTATGTGAAAATAATGAATCATGAATGTAGAGTAAAATTTGTTCTTGTGAAAATGATCTTAAGTATTTGCCGAGCGTCTATATATCCCACGATGTCTTAACTTCGTGACTTTCACTTTAAATCGTTGCTACATTTGTCACTTATATTTGTTCTTATATTTACCGCATACGATAATAAATGGAAACAAGAATAAATGCTTTAAAAATTTTAAAAAGTGGGAAAATTTCCTAGGTAGCACATTAGAATAATAGAATAAAATTTACATGAATGACGTTTTTCACATAAAATAATAATTTTCTTAATTGCATCATCGGTTTCTAAACAACCAGAAGTTGTTGGATTTACTTTCAAGGAATTTCTTTTCTGCATTTTTTATTATCTTTAATTCCGATGATATCGGAGGTTCAGCAGTAAATTTTTTAGAACGAAAGGTAGAAGAAGAATTAAACGTGGTAGAAAGTAAACGTAAGAGAAGAGAAACGCAATTTGTTACAGAGTCAATAAATTTTTTATTCTGTAGGATCATACATTCTACCTCTGTTCGAAACCATGAACAAATGAACGACTTTCAGTCTCGTAATTACATCGAAATTGAGTTTGTGGTAAAGATCCTTTGTCTTCAAGTAAAAACTGTATTTAAAGATATCAAACAAAATTAACAATAATAGATGGTCAGAATGTAGAATAATTCCATAAATAGTATATCGAAAAATTATTTCATTTCATTAAATCGATTAATTTAACTGATTTTCTCGGACATGCATGATTTCATTCTACGTCGTCAATAAAGAAACCCACGTTTCTAAGATCGATGCCCGAAATTCCCATTATTCATTAATAAAACAAGTAACGAAAGATCTATGAACTACAAACTTATTTCCTTTTGTTCTGCAATCGACTCGCTATAATTTACACCGAACCAGACTACAGTATAAAAAGAGCACAGAAGAACTTTCATGACTGTACGGGAAACTGAATTATGTCACCTCCTCACCGCAGCTAATCGCTTGATCGGCGCTTTTAAGAACCATCCTCGAATAATTCTTAGATGATACATGATTTTTTTTTCCTCACTGGAACGATAGATAGTTTCACATTAGTACGAAGTTAACCATTCATTTTTATAGCATACGATTAATGGAAATAAGAAAAGCTTCATTGGAGCCAGGCTTGCGTTATTTTGTACATCGATTAGTTTGTCACCGCGTTTGTCACCGTCTCTATGGATCGTTCACAAAATGGTCGTTTTCACACTTCGCTCTCCTTCTTTCGCACTCAATGAAATGTATCCTCGAGTCGCGTGTGCTGATAACATTGATTAAACTTTCCAGTTGTTGTCCAGTACAGTGAAATCGTGGCTCGAGCTCGTTACGAGTCAAATGGCGGCCTGGATCGTCTCGTTTCTACGCTTCCTCAAGCTCCTATTCTTCATGTAGGAAAATATCGGCCGCGCGCTATGTCGTCTTCCCATAATCGAATCGGTACCGTCCTTCGTTTCCCGACCTGTTGTGAGTGTATGCTTTCCGAGCGACCTTGAGAACGTCTCCTGTCGATGGAAAGCTCGTCGAGACCGTGGCACACTAACAGAGTTCCCGCTCGAGCTTCCGGAGCCGGCTTCAGTCTCGACAGCGGTTTTCCACTATCTTAAAACGGAGCTGTTTGAACGACCCTTTCAGGTGAAAAAATCGTCAGCCGCTCTGTTCGCTGAAAGATCGAGGATGAAACTGGAGCTGGCTAGGAGGTTAGTGAAGCCAGAGTTGAACATCGAGGAGAATGATCTCGACGCAACCACGGCCTCCTCTTTCAGCAAACGGAAACCAACCGGCGTGCCGGTGGTCGATGAGACGAGCAAGGTCGCCAAATACTCTAAGCCCGCTGCCGCAGCATCGGGACGCAACAGGCCTTCCACTTCCGTAGAAAGCACTCAGGAAGAGGTCAGCGTGAAAACCTTGAAACTTCCTAGTTCGAGGAAAGGTCACGACGATTCTTCAAAGGTCACCGGCAGACCGTATAGTTTAAAGAAGGGGCGGGTCATTGCGGAGCGAATGGTCACTTCGATCTCGATCGAAGAGAGAGCCATTGCAGAGGAAACGACCAAACCGTACGTGCTAACCACGAACCCGTCTGTGATCACCTCCGCTGAACAGGGATCGGCGACAACCATCGACTCGACGAGGGTTCGTTTAGCTAGTGATCGTGGAGGAAAGAAGTCGAAGGAAGAGGATTCGACGCCGACCAAGAACATGAAGGTTTCGCTTTACTCCACTCAACGCATCGAGACTACCGATCCCGTTACTACTATCAAACCGAAGAAATCCTATAGCTATCAATCACGTAATAAATTACGAGAGCAGTCTGCCACGATCGAACAAAGTTTCACGACGTCGACACCTAAGAAATCCTACTCCTCCACACAGAGCAAATCGCAAACGTCCCAAGAAGAGAACATTACAAAAAAATCGAAGTTTGCTACCAGTGCTACCAAGCCCATTTTTAGACCTCGTTACAGCAAACGAAACAACGAGAAATCTTTCGAGAAGAAGACGACGGACGATCAAGCTATCTTTACCACGAAACTACCCGTAGCTACCAGCAGATATTCGAAGAAGAAGTCTTCGGTAAAATCTATCGATGATAAATCGGCGACAACGGAGGGTTTATCTGCACAGACGAGAAAGATCGAGTTTCGTCCTAGAACCGCGACCTATCGAAGACATTCAGAAATTCCCACGACTTTAACTGAATCCAGTACGAAGGTCGACGGTGTAGGAATCGCCATCACACCGAGATCGACAAAATACCACGCCACTTTAAAGACCTCCACGGTATCTCCTCGATCGGTAGCACAGGGACCACAGGTAAACTTGAAGATTGCGAACGAGACGGCGCAGGAGACGCCAGGAATTACCGGCAGCAGCAACGGCGACAGTGGTAACTCGAATGTCTTCAATCCGACCAGAAGCACGTTTCTCAGCGGAAACAGTACACTACTGGAGCAACTGAGAAGCACGGTGGCACCGCTGCTGAATTCCCTTGGTAACAAGACGCCTGTGTTTTCCGGATCTTACAGTAACGTTAACAACGTGGTAAATATTGATCTTGATTATTTGGCAAAAATAAAATGTCGATCGTCTTTCGTTTTGTTAATAATTCGAAACTTTATTTAAAAAAAGAATTTCCATTTAGGTCGGTAAAATGTTTATTTAATTGAAGTAATCGATCCTGTTATTTGTGAACAGAATTCACCACCCAGAGTCACCCCCAGTGGACAACCACCCCGCTTTAGTGCGAGATACAAAGGAGCGGAATTATTCGTTAGAAAACAAAATAATATTTATCAGCCCACCGTGCCATCGATTACTAGTTCGTCGACTACACCAATTACACCCTTAGAGGTAAGATCGTTAAGATATTAAATGTTTAAAAAGATATCAACAACATTCAGGAAGTATTAACAAAAGATTAAACGTTATAAACATGTTAGACTTTCCTACATTCTTCAAATTCATTTTCTAACTTTTTCGAGCAAGATACTCTTTAGTCTCATCATATCTCATTGCACCGCAAATTTCTTAATTTTCACAATAAGTTCAATGGATATTATTGAGAAAATTTAAGAATATTATGTTCGTTCTCGATAAAAGAAAACTATAAAGTAGCGTTAAAAAATTATAGAAGGTCGTATATATGTGAAAGAAATGGATCGTGACGATGATTACCGAGGTAAGATTACGTGGCAGAAGAAGAAAGTTATAGGTGGTTAACAGTGAGTCAGTGTGGTCGTTTTTTCTGTGCTTAAAAGGTTTTCACCACGAAGGTAGCCGAGAAGATCGGAGCAGTCGCACCACCATCGTGGACCGATCACATTGGTGTCATCACAACTCCGTCTGGAAGTCTCGATTCTAATGACATCGATACGAATAAACTGCGTTGATTTAATCATTCGGATTGTACTTAGTCAGACGCGCTACTAATAATTATTAATCATCTTCTTTTCCATTAATATTATAACGATTGATCGTTCGCAAAGGTTTATCATACTTACCGAGCTTTCTTTAAAATATTATCAATAATGTTAAAAGTCGTTTCTTTTTATCTCTTTTTATCCATTCCATACAGCTAGTACAATTTTGTATTGTCCACATAGATACGAGTATCGCACAATAAGTTTCAATAGTGTGAATAATTCTCGTTTAGAAGACGCAACCTTTTCTATGGTTAAATTATAAAAAAAGATTATAAGTAACACAAGAAAACGAATAAAAAATACATAACCATTTATGTGATTAACGTTTATTTTTAGTTTTGTGATTCATGCTAATTGTTATCATGGGTTTGCATTTACTAATATGTACAGCTACTTACGTTGTTTTACTTACACCATAATGCATATATTGTGTTATACAAGATTATACACACACACACACACACACATATATATATACATATCTTTGATAATAAATATTTTGGTTTTTGGATCGCACGCGACATGCAGTTGTTCGTTCTTATTTAATCGCGTCCATAAATCATTCTTTCGAATCATATCAAAATTACTATCAGAATTATTAAAGGTAGATAGAGAAATGCCATAATTGAGAAGCAATAGCCATTCTAAAAGTACACTTTTTTTATTGATCTCTAAACTATAAATCTAGAAAATCATAATGAAAGAATATCACTATACTGATTACGATGTAAGTCGGTTTGTTCGATTCTGACTTCAATGAATACTCTCACGATGATATCCACGAACTTATGAAAATTGAATAAACGTAACGTGACCATACTCCCAACGAGGCAACATTTTGTTGAAATTCGACGTAACGGGACTTGACTTTCTAATACGAGCGCATTCCGATTACATAGGCAAATTTTCGTGATCCGCGTTTCACAGAGTTCGAAGCGCTAACGAGTGAAAGTAAATGAACGCTGCGTCATGTGTTTGCATTAAAAGTGTCTCAACGTGGATGGTATTTAGGACATGTGGGTGGATTAAAATCATTATGAACGAAAATAAGGATAAGCGACTTAAGGTCACGAATCGGTTTTCGATCGATCTCGATCTCGGTTTTCTGTAAAAGTTGTCCGAATTCAGGTTTTAAATTAGTTTCATATTGCTTAATGCATTTGTCAACTGATATGTGAAAATCTACAAATACCGTATGATATATGTTATTTTTGAATCGGTTTGATCGTTGTTATCTTTATCAGGTCTTAGCAATTTCTAAAAATATTTAAAATTTTTGTTAAATGGAATCACGTTTCAATGTTGTTCGAAGATACTGTTGTTAAAGATATATCACTGGAGACCTCTGTGAGAGAGGATTAACAGCTATGATAAAAAGGAAAAAATCGAAGTGAGCGGGCAACCAGTCTCTATTGCCTGTATAAACGATCCTTCGCTCGGAGAACGAGTTTCTAGCTCACCATTCCTTTGCTAATAGCTATGTTTTCTTGATGCATTAAAGCAACCTCGGTTTCTCCTCTTCCTTAGCTAGTTCGTATTTCTACCAAGAGATGGTGTATGCTCACTCAATTATGAGATCAATTAATCTGCGAAATGACCGATGTACTTTCATAATCCCTCGTTTTACATCGATTTATCTTTCAACTGTCGATCTTAATGAACGAACAACGCGTACATTAGATCCCTTGTTCCATTGTAGATACACCGATTGACTCAACGTAGAAACTGTACATAAAAGGAAGTCACCAGTTCCGATTCGGCACCGAATTTAATGTATAGCACCCCATGCACGCACGTAATTTCTGTTTCTAGAACTCTGGTTCGGCCCCACCAATCGATGTCTCAAGTCCTGGCGAGCCGAGATTCTTGACCCTTTATCAGGCATTGGAGTCGGCCAGCATCAGGAACGAACAGTTACAGGGAAACGCGATTGCACAGCTGCAAAAACAACAAGCTGGCAGTGTTTCCCAGGTAGACTTTAACGCCACCGCCGTTAACGATATCGGCGATAACGCTAACAATGACACTACAAGCCCCACTGTAGCAACCATCAGCCCACAGACATCAGACACCACCGCGAACACTATTCAGGACAGCACACAGACCCCGAGATTACCCGAGGATCCGGACAACTCCACCCCCGCGGTTACCACAGGAGCCCCTGAAACCCCTTCAACGACCGAACCGGTTTTCGCAAGCACAGAATCGTCCTCTAGTACCGAGCAAGCCTCCACCAGCACAGAATCGTCCTCTAGTACCGAGCAAGCTTCCACCAGCACAGAATCGTCCTCCAGTACCGAACAACTTCTCACCAGTACAGAATCGGTTTCCAATACCGAACGAGTTTCCATCGGTAGAGATTCGTCCTTCACTACGGAACAAACTTCTACCAATATCAATTCCATTTCTGTCACTGAGTCAACCAGCACAGAAGTGTCGTTTCTGCGATCCACAGATGCAACGACGATGAACGTCGAAGGTGCGGAAGATGTTCAGACTTCCATTTCGTCAGATAATAATTCGACCAATCAAGAACTCGTGAGTTCTATCACGGATGCTTCTACGACTATTAGTTCTACATCCGAAGGTAGTAGTACCGAGTTTGAGGGTGATACGAGTTCCACCACTGTTAGTACTGCAACGCAGAGCACGACTGGCAATATCGATATTACGTCAAGTATAGATCTTTCGCAGAATACAATAGAGACGACTACCTTTTCGACAACTGTCACCAACACAGCGACAACGTCTGAAAATCCCGAGACTAATACCATACCGCTGTCTGATACTACTGCTACTCAGACAGCCGATATTAGCTCGACCGATGCTCTAACGACCGAAGCAGATTCGAGTAATATGATCGATATAGAGACAACTACGGCGATACCCACGTCCACTATTCGAACCAGGCTGATAGATCTCGCACAGGATATCCTGTTTCGATTGCAAGCGACTATGTCCACGACCACGGTACCGAGTCAAGATTCGACAACGATGTTGTCTCCCACGACGGAAACATCGAACGTGATACCAGACTCGAGTAGCAATCGTAATTTGGAGTCCCTGTCGCAATTGAGGGATGAAACGACGATCAATCAAGAAGAATCGGGAACGACTACCCTATCGTCGGTTACAACGGAGCAATCGAGTTTAAGAACGATCGAAGAAGTAACTACCCAAAGCGCAGATTCAATTGCTGCTCCGTCACCCACAATGGTATTTACTCAGGAAACCACCACGCAGGATGAAATAAGTGCAATAACAACCACAACACCAGCAACAATAACATCTACAACAATCACACAAGACTTTCAGACAATATCGAACACAGATTCGACCACTGTAGGCGATTCAAACGATTCTTCGACTTCCCCGTTAAGCGTTGATGTAACAACTGTGTCGACGATCACTTCCACCAACGACACTTTACTAACAGAGTTAATGTCCATTGCCAAAACACTTTTTTCGAATGAGATAAACGATAATCAGGAAGAAATAGCCGGGCAAAATTCAAACGTCACATCTAGATTAGATAACTTAATGGAAAACGAGATATACCGACCGAGCTTGTCCAGCGACGAACTCAGCACTACCCAAGTTGCAGAAACATCGTCTTTTTCCTCCAATGCCATGTCAGAAAATGTAGAATCTTCTACTATTCCGGTTGATCCCTCACAGAATGAGGTAGACCTTACTACAACCGTATCTTCTGAAAATCTGACAGATACACTGACAACAACCCCTCGGAGTAACATGTCCGATGACGAAGTAGAGAGCGTACAGACCGAAACCACACCAGTAGCGTTAGGACCCCTTGCCGAGATCGTAGAATCGACGACCCCCTCGTTTAAGACAGAAACTGAGCCACGAGTCACTCTGTCGCTTAGCGGATCGTTCGATGCTGACACTGGCCTCGATACCACGACTCAGACACAGACAACCACCAGCACACAAAGTTCAGAAACGACAACCACATTCGCCATGAATTTCGAGCTAACCACTGACACGTTCGATTTGTTTTCGTCTAATCTGATCACGGCAACCAATCCTCAAATAGTTTCCGAACAGGTTACAGAAAGTATCACTGAACCTACAGGAGTCACCGTACCATTAACCAGTCTCACAACCGTAACATCACGGCTTATGACAGACATTGGCACTACTACTCAACCCGAAGTAACTACCGTAGCTCTCCAAACTACCGCTTCCTCTGTAAATACGATCACTATGACACCCTCAATATCCTTCGAACAGACCACATTGGCACCTACCGTAGAGTTGGTTGAACGTGTAAATGACGTAGGAGTGGAAACTAACCAAACAACAGAGTCTACGACTCAGTTGACATCTTTGATCACCGAAAGCGCTGATAACGAAACCCTCGAAGCCACCGCGTCATCGATTACAACCACTGCGCAGCAGGATGTTAACTCTATTGACGATACGGGAGTCACTACTAACCAGTTCTCGCTAACATCGACTACAATTCCCGCCATGGAAACCACTACTAATGCACCCAGCGAAAACGTCCCCCAAACGACCCCAAATCTTGAAAACAAATCTCCAACTATTGTTGCCCGTTTCCAGGATACGACATCAGCAACCGCCCAAACGACGGCAGGTTCGGGAATCGGCCAAACGACCGAGATCACAACTCCTACGATCCCAGATACTTCGATCGTCTCATCAACGTCCTCAGAATTTCCCACTTCATCGTATCCCGACGTTCCCCTCATTACAACAACTTCATCTTCGGTCGAATCGACGACGACGACGATCACGACTGAGACAGCGACGTCGACGACTACAGGACGCGTTCCTGACGGGGGGACATCGACACCTCAAACGACGAGAATGGACGTCGTCACCGTCACCCCTGTGACGGAAACTACTACGGTCAATATAGAAGAGAATCTCGTGTCTACCGAAGTTGGAACATCGACGACAACTGCTTCGTCGGAAAGTACGACCACAATGTCAGGAGGTACTACGAACGACTCCACGAATACAACTTCTGCTTCTACGGAAGCAACGACCGTGCCCATGCAAGCCACCCCTGGAACGACAGTGCCAACAGCTACTAGCCTTCCACCTAGGCCAGCTTCTCAGAGTTCCACAACGCCTTATTTAGGTCGCTTCGGCGGCAGCAGATTGACACCTGCCCCACGTTTCAGCTTAAGCTCGACTACCAGAGCTCCTCTACGAGACTACCTAGTGTACGGAATCTACCCGAACAAAACGATCGTGAGAAAGCGGCCAGAGGATAACCTGATCGATGCTAGAAACGTGGACAGCCCGTACGTGATATTTGGTATCTTCCCGGACGGCAGGCTGGTTCGAAAATTCCCGAATGGAACGATAATACCGGATCCACCTAGGAACCCGGTCGAGGTTGTGTTCTCACTTAGCACTTCCACTACCACTAACAGGCCACCACCCAGACCGTATTATAACCAGGCTAACCAAGGCACTTACAATCAATATCGAGGCCCGGTGTACAATAGTAACGATAGACCTGTCGCTGAACCGATGAGAAACGTCCAAAGTCCCAGCATCGTTGATCTTGGCCTTACTGGTAACGCGATCGTCGGCCCCAATGGAGGTGGACCCGATAATACGGGGCCACTTGGTACCCCTGCTAGTGTCCCGAGCACCAACGAAATGGTATCTCTTATTCCACCTGTTCATCATCATCGATCGTTAGCCGTGCGTGCATCGCTCGAACTCGTGCGAACATACGGTTTACTCCAAATGAACCAGTCGTCTCTTTCTCATTTCGCGTGTTACTTTTGCCTCTTTTTCAAAAATTATTGTGTCATTGTTGCATAAAGTGTAAAAGGGTGAAATTTGTTTTTGGAAAATTCTGACAACGTTTCAGTGTACGGATCAGGATGTAAATATTAGCAATTGTTTAGACATATCGGGTTTTCTGTAAATATTTGAGATTCGATTTGTTGATTTATTTTATTTTTCATTTATATACATCTTTCCTTCGTTCTTTATGTCTTGTATTAATATGCATATGTGTATGTAAATTTTTTATGACAGTTTTTTCGTTACTTATAGTTAATGTCGTAATTTTTATGGTAATAATGGCACAGAACACTTGCTTCTTGTTTAACGCTTTGGTTTTGTTAAAGTAGATTTTTTGGTACTACTAATTTTCCAATTTCGTGTCGATTAATTATATCTATTATCTCTCTTTTAAATTCTTTACGTTTCTTACTTCACGTTTTTTTAATTCGTTCTTTCGATTCGGTATCGTAAAAAGAATTTATCCAATGCCTACTTCAACGTGTTACTTTATCCCACATAAAACTTTTTAATTTGTATAATGGGGAGTTGTGTATAATTTCACTGTAAATTTGTGAATAATTATTTATATATGCCGCATGTTTGTTATTTTTATGCACCGCGCACTTTGAAACGCACTTTATGTTTAGTAAAGTTGAAGGTGCATTTTACATTGTCGATTACTTCAGTTCAGAAAATTTTAATATTTGAAATTTAAACTCTCTTTGCGAAATATGGTAGAGTAGGGAAAGAAAAAATGAGAAAAATGAAAGAAATTAATAATTTTATGGTATTCGATAAACTCTTCGGAACAGGATTTGAGAAATATTTCATTTTCATTCATCGTTCATTCCCACCGATTACTTAGCGAGGCCCGTCCAATATAGCGAAATATTAATCGATCGTTTTTTATTTATTATTATCACGTTACTAGGTAAGCAGAGGAGAACCACTGCACTTTTATTATACGGATTTTTCCATCTTCGAAAAAAAAAAAAAAAAAAAAGAATATGATGTTCTACTATGATTATTTATTTTTTCTATTTAATTTTTACTATTTATGAAATCGGAACGATCGATCGAAGTTTCGCTATTACAAGTTTCTCATGTATCGTTTTTGAGATGTAAGTTTGTTTTGAAAGGTTTAAAGAACGTGTATGGTTTCGCATTGTTTAGAGCAATGCCCTGCTGAATACGCAAATGAGGACAGCGTTGGTGACGCCGATAGTAAGTACCGGTCGACCGCCGACCGATTCACAGGGCGGTCGTATCGTCCAGGATCGAGAGAGGGACGAGGCCACCAGGACGAAGGAGGCCGGAGGTCAACGCAGCTCCGTGTACATCGGACAGGTAAGAAAGCAAGAGAGACAGAACATGATTTACAACGATGCTGCGGCTGATTCTTTCAGCGCTGCAACATATCTCTGCAGCGAAAAAAAAGAGCAACGTCGAATGTTTCAGGACAAGTTCGTCAATTATTGGACCGATGGGGCTTCCACCTCTAACCCGCGCGTTCTCAGTGTGAATATAAATTCAGTAGCTGTAAGTTAAAGGAATGAGAGGAATTCAACGGCTTCTTATCTTCATCTTGCATATTTTATCGAAATATTATTCTTTGGGTGGTTTTGATTTGTTTGTAAAATATTTAAAATTTGGAAATCAAAGTTTACTATTATTCGTGAAATAATAATTTTGAATTTCTAAATTATATACATATCTATCTATATTATTTTCTTTAGACTGCTGCAAACGAAGGACCATCACCTTCTGTACCATCGTTTGAGAATCTCCTCAACAATCAACCAGGAGGTCGAGTCACAGCTCCGCCTGGATTCCCATGGAGGGATCCTTTGGACCAAATCTTTGGTATTACTACCTCCTCGCCGGTAATAACAGCTTCAGTGGCATCAAACAGACTGGTTCGTATTCATTAAATTTTACCTTCGAATCACTGTTTTTCAGAATCAACTTACAATTACGTACTTCCTTGAAAAAACATTATTTTTTCTATACTTCAATTATATCATATTACTTATTATAGATATATTTCGTTGAAATTATATAAATGATTCTCGTTCTCAGGACGATTTGTCAGAACCAAATGGCCCAGCCTTAGCTCGTCCGATCAATCCATTTGTCGAAGTCTTTACTCCATTTTCTAATACGATTGGAGTTCCAAGAGGTAACATAGGATCCATTCCTCCTCCACCACCACCAACAACGCCTGTTGCATTTACAACTACACCTACAACTCCTGCATCTACTACTACTACTACCACCATTACTACAATGGCACCAACGACAACTACTACTACCACTACAGTGGCATCAACAACTACTACTACGATGGCACCAACAACAACTACTACTACGATGACACCAACAACTACTACTACTACGATGACACCAACAACTACAACTACAATGGCGCCAACTATCACTACAACTACCACTACAAGTACAACAATGACTCCAACAACAGTGGCTACAATGACGCCAACAACTACCACGATGACAGCACCTATCATCACTTCGGAGCCACCAACAATTGTTCAAAGGGTGATGATTGCGTCACAGGCAGGAGCTACTTCTGAAGCAACAACTTCTTCTCAAATAAATTCATCTAATTTACCAAAAAATTTGTTGAATACGCGACAGCAGAATGCTTTTGGTACTACGTTCGATGATTTGGCCTTCCTGAATTCGTTGGTAAGTAGATAAATTTTTATACGTATTCCTAATAACTTCGCGAATTTCTGTAAAATATTATGTATATTATACATATATTTTTTTTTACACAGTTACAGAGTAATTCGCGGAGTACCAATCAGAAGACACTGACACAAGTGGAGCAACTCTTGGCAAATAAGGTAAGTAATGTGTACAATAAATTACATAGTGCATAAAATATAAAAACGAAGTATTCAGTATATCATAATAAATAAATCTCAATCGAAACAATATTACTGTATTTCGACCTTGATCAAATGTGATACTACTATATTTTATACACATAAATGAATAAATTGTTGCGACCGACATATGTTATACTACATAGGATATCACGTTTCTTTAAAAATATGAAATAGAAGAAATTTTAAAAATTAAAATTCTTAGTAAACTTGTGATCTTCCTTGAAAACAAAATGCAATGATCGTTCGAGGGGAAAACCAAGGAATGAGCCGCGTCGCTGACGTTAAACGATCCTTTCACTCCTTTATATGACTGTGCGACGAATTGTATTCTGTTTCTAATAAGATCGAGCTCCAGCTTCTAAGCTACATCACGTCGATTCTCTTTTTTCTCGCTTCTAGACTAAACTTCTTTCTCGTGTTTCTGCATAACGTATAAATAAAATTGCAACGACGTAAGTCGTACAAGACGAAAAATTCGGTAGATCGCAGATTATCTTTAGTCACGCCCTTCTCGGAAAGACATAATGACGGATCTGCGACGATCGCAATCATATGATCGATCAGTCACGGTGAATGGACTGGAACGTCCTTGCCAGCGGCCTTCTCTATTCCTCGCAACAGCCGTTCAATATGTCATCTCTCGTTAACGTTGTCTGTCGACAGAACTCAATGCGTGCGTAGATGGCATTAATATAATAGCAATAAATAGCCCATTGGACGATAACGCTATTAGTACGTACATCGTTATCGTATAATGAAATTAGTAGTGGGAAATAAAGAGAATATTTTTCCTGGAAATATTTGACTTATAAAAAGAGTAGTCGTAATATGACCGTATTAAAGTTCCGAATATTCTTGTAGATTTATGAAGTACAGGAAAGTGAAACTTTTTTTTGTACGTGAAATTTGCTTTGATTCGATTGTGTTTTACGTTCTGATCAATGAATAAAATAAAACATACCATACCTTCACGGGTATCCAGTTTTAAATATCTCATATACATGCATATACACGTATATACGGTGTCCTAAAGAGAAGCATTATTAAATCTGCGCAGTGTAGAACAGAACTGTCATTTCCTAACTTTCTTTCTATATTTTATTTTCAGATTTTGGAACTGGCACTGAAAAATCCGGGACCGACTCGATCACCAAAAGCTATCAGTATCGAAAATGCTTCGCCAAACTCGATTTACAAATCAGCAACGACATCTCTTTCTGAGCCAATAATAATCGATTTGTCTCCAGCGTCTACAGTTTCAACATCCACGCGCAAATCAGTAGAAACACAGCAACCAACTAGTCAAAGACCAGTAATTAGTAGTTTGACACCCGTGCAAGTGACTTGGAAACCAGTTACAACCACTAGCACCAGAAGAAGCGTGGAAACGAGCACGGCTTCTCCTTCGACTACGGCTAAAACGACTTTGATAAGTACCACTAAAGCTTCTGTAACTGTTAAAGCTAAACTAGCAACCACTTCTCGACCTAGAACCACCACCCAGGCGCCATTAGGCTTTGGTGGTCTTCTGTGGCAGGCTCTCCTCGGTGGAAGTTTATTCGGATCATCGACAACTCCGAAGCCCGTAAAAGCTAAACCGGTGCCAAAAACCACGCAAAAGTCGGTTAATATTATGCCGAAACCAATCCAAACCACGCAAAAGTTAGAAACGACAACAATTCCCTCTAGTGCGACTCTGAAAGCTGTGGACATTTCGAAAATTCAAGTAAATAGTCCAAATTCAATTGTACAGGAAAAGTCAGTGACCACGCCGTTTACAATCTCGACCACCGATCAACCATTGATTAATAATCCAAATCCGAGGTTGCCTGGTGTGGTGACGTCGACCTATTCTCCCGAAGAAGATGCAAAGTTCATAGTTGAGCTTCTGCGAGCTGTTGAACAGGGTAAGTCGTAAAACGATACTTGTAACAGTAGGTTAAATTACGGTAGGATATGTTATATAAAATTGATTGAAATTCTGTAATAATACGATCACGGAAACGATTGGTATCAGATGTGGCGTTACGTTTGTTACAGATAATAAAACTGGTTCCTCGAAGAAAGTATCAGGATTAACTCAGGATGATCAATCCTTTTTAAGAGCGATTTTAAGCGGTCGAGCTTTAACAACAACGACTCCATCACCGACGGTAGAAATCAGTAATGCCGCTTTGTTGGCGGCATTATTGAAAGCTCAAGGTATAGAACCACCAACTCCGGCCAATAATATTAGAGAGCAACTCCAGTTAGCCGTAAGTGTTATCAATTAAATAGTTTGTAACCTACTGAAATTTTGGCAGCAATGTACTTAGTACATGTTGCAAATATACGATTCGTAGAATTTAGTTATTGATTTCAGATAACATTACTTTGATTAATCACGATAGTCTTTATATCAATTTACTTCGAACGACCATTTTTATCTGACTTAAGCTCACTCAATTAAGTAACCTGAAGATAAGGAACTTTTGAAATAACTAAACTGATCTGGGAAACTTTAGGATATTTGAATATCAATTTTTATAATTAAATTACATTATTCAAATTGTTTCTTACATAAAAAGTAAGCAGGTATCGGGATATCCTGGAATGATATTCTTTTCTAATTGCAAAAATGTATAGAGTGTAATAACGGAAAGTTTAACGACACGAAACAATTTGATATAATTCTTACAAATTGGTCCAGTTAGACGCGAGCTCGGCGATAGTTAATCGAATGACAAGGGCGAAGCGCGAGGCAACAAAGAGCGGGGCGCGATGAAAGAAAATAATTGCTGGTCTTGTAACAGAGTCTCGGGCAGAGCGTCACCTCTGCTCCGACCGCGTCCCCTGCTAGCGAGTCTTCGACAATTACGACAAGGCCGGCATCTACTGCTGCAACCCGACCAACGGATACCACGAAAAAGACGGTGACACCGAGACCAACCTCAGGACCAAGGATACGCACTACAACGTGGTCACCAAGCTCTACGTATCCACCACCTCTCTTTAGCTCTTTCTCCAATTACGGCGCGCCGGCGCAGTCAGCCGGTGATAATTCTGGAGATAGCGCATTATTTGGTGCTACCAGAGCATTCAGTCAATTTCTCGGTGCTGCGATAAGCGTAAGTTGTTTTCTTATTATCGTTATTCATTAACTTCCTCGCTGCTCGCGTTTTTCACGCTCGTTGGTGATAGATGATGAAGGAAACAGATGGTAACCAGCCCGACGTTCCTGTCACGTTACGTCCAATTACGTTTACCCAAACATAGTTGAATTCTGTCGATCAGCGCACATAATTTAGAAAGATGAATTTGTTATCTATCACAGTTTTCGTCAGTTTTTTTTTTTTTTAAATAATACTTCTCAACTATAGAGCTCGATGATATTCCTATTGATTCTTTATGTTTCAGGGAGCTGCGCAACAGTTGCAGTCACTGGTCAGAAATGGTACTAGAATTGTGTCCGAAGTGGTAGGGTAAAGCTTACGAAAAGAAAAGAAATTTAATATAATCTATAAAATAAAATTAATTCGCTCACGTGAAAATTTAGAATGACGCAAATGTGATAATTTAGAACGATCTACTTTGAAATACTTTTGCTTCGAGGGATGCGGTGATAGCAGTACCTTCGATAAGTATGTATTCACTGTCAATTTATTTACAGGTCTTTTTAAAAGATATCATCGGTAGATTAAATGTTTACCTGATGTTGGGATGAAATTTGTCAAATTCTGCTCTGTTATTTGTAATTGCATTATTTGTAATAGTTGTAGGTTGATTACATACTTTAATTTAATCGATCTAGCTAATAGCGAACATGACATTTTAACTGTGACTTGATTCTTAAAACACGGAGGTTCCTTAACGACCGTTATCGAAATTTCTTGCTTTATCGCGTGTCAAAATTTCTCTTATCCTGCATCGTTTAGTTTCTCGGAAATTTCATTATATGCTACAATTTGAATGCCTCTAATGACAAACAATGATATCTATTCCGTGTTTTAAGCGTCAAAAGTACCTCTCTGCTGAGAGGTTCGACATCAAAGACGAAATCAATACAAAGTCTCGAGTGATGTGAGTCGCGATGGGATGGATCAGTTCCACGCCTTGCAAACGTTTCTCGGGGTAGGGCCGAACGACGCGACAGGGCCCTCTCTCTCTCTCTCTCTCTCTCTCTCTCTCTCTCTCTCTCTCTCGACGGAGCCGTACCTCTTTGAAACATTTGTAACGTTCGTCGCAATTAAGGTAATTAATTGGAGGCGACGCGCCTCGTCACGATTTGCGAGACAGTGACGATTCGCGGCGTTCTACGTGTGAAACGCGGATCGATTTGCAGGGCCCACCCACAAAGATCGACTTAACCACGACCTTGTCGACGATGCTGCTTAAGAAGAAGGTGGTAACTTAAACGTATATCTTTGAATGAGAGCGAGCATGAGAAAGAGTGTGTGCACGTGTGAGTATGTATATAAAAGAAACAAAATGTTAGAGAGAGAAAGAAAAAGAAAATATAAGAGAATAAAACAAGGGTATACAGAGAAGCGTGAAGGGAGCATTGTGTGTAAGGTTCGCGAGCACCTTTCGCCGCTGGTGCGTCGCGTTCCTTTTCTCTTTTTTATATAATAAAGCTGGAAGCGTATGCACGGTGCACGATCCTTGGGTCTTGTTTGACTTTCGTTCGTACGTATGGTAGCTCAGTGATAATGGTAGCGCTTAGTAATAAGCTTGGTTACTTAACTACCGCGTTAAGGGTTGAAACGTTGACGGGTATTTTCCTATTGGACATTTAGCGGCATTGCGTATTCCACGTAGCAAACGACGTTGTTATATTAATTTTTATCGCGTGATATTCCGTCGATCGGTCGTAGCAGTTCGATGGAATTCCAATTTTCCTGAGATTCGTCTCCTTTATTTCCCGGCTTAGCTGTATTAATTAATCGTAGGACTCACGAAGCCTTGTTTGTAAATGGATAATATAATAATAAAAATGTTTCGGGAAACATAGAACCGGGAAACGAATGTATCCTTTCTTTCAGTCCAGAATCGTACCTTTCTTCTGAATAATTTATAAGGTTTAATTTATAGGGAATAAGCTTTCGTTTTTTGCTTTGTGTATAAAGATATATAAAAATTTATAAGTAGATAGAAATTATAGAGATATGTATTATTTAACCCATTCACAGTGTAATGAAACGAACGAGGAATTTGGGAAGAATGATTTAAAGAATAATCTTTTTTAGTAGATTTTTTGTATTTCTGATGGCAGATATAAATAGAACATACTTTCTGGTTTTCCTAGTCAATAAATAATATTATTTTTAACTGTTTGTTCAGGTATCTTTCGTACTAAACTACAATACAAGTTCCTTATAAATGCACGATTGGGAACTTAATCACTAAACAACTATAATATATATATGCTATTGCTTTCATCCATAAAAGTTTATGACGCGTATTCGCCGCCATTTTTTCTTACCATGGCCGTTTTATTCGTGTCACCGTAGAACAGGACGGAAATTGTTATTCAGGATAATTCTAGATACAACATCCGTCATCGTACCATAATAATCAGAGTGTGAAGATAAACTTGTTTCACTAGCATGATTAGCATGACATATGATTTCAACTATTGTCAACAACGATACAACCAACTTAAAATTGGATCAAAGTAGTTTGCAGGATATGCCTTTTTTATAAGAAAGGGAAAGAAAAAAACGAAAGTAAAGAAAAGACGAAAAAGAGACGAAAACGAAAGGGACTGTAGCTTTCCTTTCTTTTTTCCTGCGCTTCGTATTCCCTTTCTTCGGCAAGAACAACATCGAGGGTCGGTCCGGAATATTAATCACACGCTATGACGTATTTAACAGTCATTAGGGACAGCTGACTAGATAGGATGCAAAGTATGAAGAAGTAGAAAGTGACAGGAACCTTCCTCTCCTACTGACAGAAACAATAAATAATCCTTTCAGGTCATACAATATAATTACCAAGTATTTATGGGAACAGTTCGTTTTATGCCGTTGCATGTACGCCTGAATTGAAGTTGCATATACACTGTAAATATGTAAAATAAAGTAAATAGAATAACGGATCAATCTTTCTATTTATAAAAATGGTTCATTTTATTCTGTTGCATGGGCAGAGCACGTAAATAGAATAAAGCAAATAAAATAATGAATTAATTCGAGGCACGTTGTTTCTCTTTCTTCAAAAGATGAATCATAGGGGTCTTCGCGCACATTTTTTTTTATTGTTCAACCTGTTTCGCTCGATCCATGTTGCATTCGTTATAATTTTACTATGTGCAGACATTCTTCGTTCATCGTCATGAATATATATACATACTCAGAAAGCAATTATCGAAATCGCTCGTGATTTAATCGTTAGATTGCCGGGCCAGATCGAAAAACTTTTTACTTTTTCTTTTCGACGATGATTCTCATCTACAAATCGATCGCTTTTGGATGATAATATGTTAAACTATTATAACGATTACAAAGAGATATCATTCAGTTTTATGAAGAAATTCCTTGATATAGTAGTCACTTGCAATAATAATAATGATGATTCGAAACGTACAATAAACTGTGGTTGTGCAGAAGAAGCGAAATGTTTTTATATGTGTATCTGGAACGAAAGTGTAATTAGTTCTAAAGATATAGGGATTTAACTGTAATAATTAACAGACTTTAAACGCAGTGCATCCTTTCTTACTTGTACCATTTGGCGTTCAAAACGTACGATGTTGCATTCCAAGATAAATGTGGTATTCGCATAACGTTACTATCGTTATACAGTTAAGTTTCGCTCGTAAGTGCTTGATTGTTTGATGCGAATCGAATAATATATACTACATTTAACTACATCAATGACGTTTAGTATTTACAAAGTATCGCATTTGAAAATCTGATTCTCTGTGGCACTATCGTTCTGTGTTTTATGGCACATTCTGCAATATTCAGTGACATAAATTTCACCGAAATCGATTTCAGTATTATTCCTTAAAGGTAAGGAAAATTTTATCATAAAAGTTGTATAATTAGTTTTCCATAGAACCTATGTGAAGAATTCAAGATAACAAAAGAGCATTGTAGCTTAATTTAACGTGCCTATTAAATATATAATCAGCAATCATTTGATAAAACTGCTACTGAAAATGCTTAATAAACTATTCCAAGTTGAATAAAGAATAATTACCAGAGGAATATACTAGCCAGGAAAATATTATCACAATAATGTATTACATCGTTAGTACTTGAAGAACGAACTACGATAATTAAATATCATATTCGAGCAGCGGAATAATCCGTTCGTTAACAAAGAAACCTTTCATCCTATGCATACGACGACGATGCCTCTGCCTTAAATGAAACTATAAATCTACGTAAATAAAAATTCATTATTTACTACTTTTCATATCTTTCTCTTTTTGGAACGTTCCTAATGATCGAAACCAGAATGCGTCTACCACTTTCGATATCGAACTACTGTTTATACTTCACCATCACCATTACTACCATGGTCCATGAGCAATAGCGTTCACCGTGGCTTAATGGTGGAAGCGCGAACCATGCTCGAGGATAAAAGGCAAAACGTGGTAAACCTGTGTGCAGGTTTCACCGGCAGACTTGCCACGAAAATCCCTGAAACGGAATTTCGCGCCGATAAATAACAAGAGAGCTCACCGACAATACCGGCTCGAATCGTTTGGTACCACATGCCACTTGGTACTCGGCAATTTAAATAAATTAACGGAGAGCAAGCGTATCCAGACCCGGTTTGCCTATATGGTGGAGGTGAAGCAACAGCAGTAACAACAGCAGAAGAAGAAGAAACCGAAGGAGGAGGAGGAATATAAGAAGAACAAGAAGAAGTTGACGATGAAAGAGGAGGAAGCGTGTGCGTACGCACCGGATGATTGTAAGAGTGGAACACCCACGCGTGGTCGCGATGCCTTCGCGAATTCTTTTTTCTTTCTCTCGCGGATAATTACAGCTAATGGCAGTTATTGAGAATGCGAGATGCGTACCGATCTGCGTACGTGTACTGGTCGATGATGCTGCTCGAGAACTCGACGATAACGTTTTAAGTTCCTTGCAGGCTCCTTCGATATTTAATTTATTGGTTGAATTGCTAAGTAGACGCGGCATTATCGAGGCTGGCTCACTTCCACGATCGGCGACGGGCGAGATAGGATCGATCGACGAGCGCACCGTACGGAAGATCCACGGAAGATGAAGAGGTACGGCTCTGTACGGGGATTTTCCGACGTCTCGAGCAAAAGATTTATTTTCGTCAGGTTCTCATTTCTTTTCTTCTCTTTACAGATTGTGCCGCGGCTTGTTGTTGCTGCAGCGCGTGCTTGCTACGCCGATCGTTCTGTGTCGTACACGTTGCTCCTCGCGAACCGATAGCCGCACAGTTTGCTACGTATTTGTTCTCTTCGTTAAAGGGTGGATCGTAACAGGGTGTGGGAGGGGGATAATTTATGGGAATATCGCGGTTCGAATGATTCATTTGCGTTGGGAGAAAAGGCTGAATAGTAGATAAATATTAATCGGTTGCTTAATAATGGTATAATGGAATGTTATCGATTTGATGAAAGGTTCTCCCTTTTGGTTGGTTTAAAATTTACTTCGAATTCCTCTTCGAAACTCCTCCTGTTTCCTCTTTTTGTAACGTATATTTATATAAACATCTACCATCTTTCTATATTCTTGTAAGGTGACGCAATTTTACTTCGACAGCGATCAACCGTACCTTGTAACAAGGCATAGTTTTACGTCAGCAGTTGCGAATGTGTTAAGTACCCTCATGAACATTCGATATCTCAGCAAAGATGATCATCTTCGTACAAAGCACACACATCCTTTTACAAACAACGCCAGTCTAATTAAGCTTCCAAACATTAATTTTCGTCACCATGATCCGGTTACGAACAGACACCCTATCAAGGCTGGAAGTTTCACGGCTACTCAAACCTCCGTATCATCGATTGAACAACGATCTCAAGGGATAAAAGTAACAAACCGGAGCGACTGCTAATCAAGCCGCGAAGAGCAAAATCGTCCATCAACGGACAAGAACGATTTATCGTTTCATTGATCGGTGGGGAGATTTTCACGAAAGTTCGCGATCGGTGTAGCGTATACGAGAGACGATTGAACAGAGGCCATGTAATTGCGATTCGATTCTCCATGTGTGCGCAATCGAGCCGCGCATTGTAGCGATTGCGACATCGATCTATCGTGGGAATGCGCGGGAACAGCGCGGCTATTTCTTTTTAACCAACGATTCCAGAGATGACAGGCTGTGACTCAGCTCTCCACGTGTATTGCTACACATTTTCTATGATTCAGTACGAAAAGGATTCGGTGCGCACATCGAACCGCAAATTGGCTCGCCGATCTGTCCAATCGCCGGATAATTAAAGACGTCCTTGCTCGTATATATTTATCGTCTCTCGCAGTCGCTATAATCCTGTACGAATAGAAAGTTTGGAATCGTGAATTTAACAATAGAGGAGATTTCATCTCTGTCGTTTCGAAATGCATTACCCATCAAAATGCATTTGACTTAAAATTATTATAACGTATCTAACAAATCAAGTAATAATAATTGGAATCATATCTTTCTGTCTTTTCAAGCATACGAGGAATCGGACCACAATAGGAGCGACCGGAAATCTCTTGGCTCGAGGGAGGTATTCCAAAGAAACGGCCGCCAAACGGTAGATGAAACAGGAAATTAGCATCATGCGGGCATTTGGAAAACGAGTCAATTGAGGTAGCAGCGCGCATAACTCGGGGTCCGCAAGCTCGAAGCCAGCGGCATCGCATTCTCCCCTTGGTTCGTGTTTTACCGAAAGGCGAGAAAGAGGAGCAAAGAAGAGAAGGGCGAAGAAGGTGGCGAAGAAAGACGGCGGCGACGAGGGGAATGGAGGGAATCACGGTGGGAGTAATGCAGGAGCAAAAGGCAGAAAACACCGGTAGGCAGTTTTGTAGCTGTTTTTATCAGCTTCTGGGCATCGGGGGTTCAGGCCCGACGATGCCAGGACGCATCTTGGGGGGTTCGTGTGGGAACGTACGTCTCTTTAGCGTACTACCTCTCCTCCTCCCTCCGAACTCTGTTCCCTTTTATCCTCGTTCGTTCTCGCGCGGTCCTTTTCTCGCACGGCTCGACGGGTCGAGCTTCCCTGCTTGGCTTTCCTTTTTCCTCTGTTCGCTAGCTCGGCGACTTGTTTCTCTCCCGTTCGTCTTGCCCACCCTCTCGACCGTCCTCCACCTCGTCCCGCTTCTTCAGCCTCCTCTTCATCGTACGGCTGCCTCGGGTACCAAGGGTTATCGAGGTCACCCTCCACGGTGCACTCGGCTACGTGGTGTGCCCTATATTTACGCACGGTAAGAGCACCCTGAAGAGGAGGTGGTCGCCCCTCTCTCTATCTTCTTCCTCTTTCGTTCAGCGTTTCCTCTCCGCCTTCGTCTTCTTCGCCGTTTTCTTCTTCTTCTCGTTCTTCTTTTTCTCACGTTGCTATTGCCTCTCTCTCTCCTTCTTCCTCTCTTGTCCCCTCTCTCCCCCCACCCTCAGTCTCTCCTCCTCTTCTGCTTCTTGCAGTACTCCTCCTATC
Source organism: Bombus fervidus (assembly GCF_041682495.2). Lineage (NCBI taxonomy): Eukaryota > Metazoa > Arthropoda > Insecta > Hymenoptera > Apidae > Bombus > Bombus fervidus. The sequence goes on along the minus strand of NC_091523.1, from coordinate 4,113,160 downwards.
TTTTTTCTCCACCCCCTACTCAGGTTGCTCTTCAATAAGCGCCGATCGCTTTAAGATCGACTCACAACAATCATTTCAATGCTTCGTTTCGTTCGGCTTGATCGAGTTATCGTGTCTTCCGAAAACTTACTCGCGTGAAACATCATTCTGGTAAAAGATTACGCACAGTAGATTATTATTAAAAGAGGACAGAGTACGATCGGGGTGTAATAGGACTGGGATGTTTGTAAGTCTATTACTGTCACGTTAGCCTTTAGCCTAAAATTGCATGAGACATAACGTTTAACTTTCGTATGAATACGATAAATCACTGATAAATTTAATGTTAATGCGATAACACGAAGATTAAAGCGCACTGTTTCTTATGCTTCGTTCTCTAACACCGAATGCTCATTAAGAAACTTATGATTCGAGGAGTTATGCGCGAACACCGGTGACTCACGCGCGGATAGACATGCCATAACATCCTATGTTGTTACATTGCCAACGAACCGTGATGCAGCTCTTTACTAAATTACTAAAAGCCGTTCGCTAAAAACGAATATTGCGTTTATTTCATTTTTTTACTTCCTGGTTAGAAAATTTGTTTAATTACACGAGATAATCCAGTCTTGCAGAATTGATCCATTTACCGAAGATAATCGTTTGCTTTCTGTTAAGATCTATTATAATAATCTATTAAGATCAAGAGGTATTTCTTAAAACTGGAATCGATTAATTTAGCTTCCAAATGAAAGTACTCTCATTAATAACGCAAGCATATGGGGTAAATAATTGATAAATCTAAAATGAGAAGGTATTCATTGATATTAATGAGAATTCTTAGCAGCATCTTCGTTAATAAAATAATCACGCGAGGTGGAACATAAAATTAAAGTGCATGTAGACCACTTCCATCCATAAAGGAACACAGTCACAGTAGTCTAATATCGCCCCAACTTATAAATTAAGGTGATCGCTAAAAAGTCGCAGAGCATTAATTTGTATGATAAACCGTGCATCGATAGAAAGAACGCATATTCTGAAAGGTTGCAACAGTACCTTCGAAAGGTTACGATACGAATTGCAATGCCGCGTGTCGTAACCTTTCGCGAACCGCATCGTACACTGCGAATATGCCAGATAATGGCTGGTATTATCTGTTGAGTTGTAATTACCTCGCCCTGGCTTTCACGCCCGTTCGATACACGATTTTTCGATCTGCGTCCTGTCGTTGGTGATTTTATCTAGCGAAAGCTGGCCGACTCGTTTCGCCATGAATCTGCGTCATCGAGTGCAGGTGCGAAACTAATAACTTTCGATGGCGTTTGGCGTCATCGTAGCTATGTTTCACCTCATTCCATGGCATGAAACATTTCCATGGAATGGTTTTTCGTTCGGTTCAAAGCGTACACCGGGTTGCTCACCTCGGTTAAGGAACAGTCGTGCTAGGAACACGTAAACGTCTAATGAACCACGCGAAACGCGAATCTGCTGGGCGTAACAAGCGACTGGTTTGTTAATTAGCTGCTTAAGAGAAACTAGACGTGGCGATCATTGCAATACTATCTAGATGAATGGTTGTTAAGCGCGCCGTCGACTATTAACTCGCCTGAAAAAGAAGATATAACGCTTACTTAGTCCCGGTGAAAGGGAATGGTCTTTTCTGCGAGACGATTACAGGTGTTGGTAAAAACCCACGCGGTCGATTGTGAGATGGTTATTTTACCAAATCGTAAGAGTACTTTTCTTGATATTTGAAAAATACAAATTTCAATTCTGTTAAATACTATGTAAGTACTATCGACTCTCCATGTGACACGAAATATGTCATCAAAAGAAATAATGTAAAGATTTTAATAGATTGTAAGATTTTTGTATAGATCGGAAATATTCTTTACGATTAAACAATAGCCACAATTTTTGAAGGTATCGGTATACGGGTGTGTACGGGGCCTAAAGATGCTACGGAGACCTCATGCAAGATACCACAGGGTGGTCGCAATACGCGAACGTTACGAAGATGCAGGACGATGAAAAATCTCTGGTATCTCAAGCCAAGATCCCTCGAACAATGGGATATCTTCGGGACCGACTCGGTTACGGTGGACAATTATTGCTCGATTGCCGGAAGATAATGTTTCATCGTGGATGAAATAATGATTTTCTTTCGGCCGGACGAAAACATGTGAAAATTCCACGATAATGGCGGCCGTAAATTATTTCTGTCCTCGGTTACCGATGGCATCACGATAATTGGATACCAAGATTCTAGCAGATGACCGGGGCACGATAAATTTTGAAGAAAGGAAAAGTGATCTGGTTCACTTTCCTCTCGAGCCTCGCCACGCCTGAGATACGATAATGTCTCGCCGTTTTGTTTTATGGCTTGCTCCGAACTTTAATCGAATGGTTACAGGTTAATGTATCGGTAAGTTGGTTTAAACGGTTTCTTGATTATTAAGGCGTTTATCATTTTCGTTTAATGAAGCGTGGAGAGGGATAGGATTTGTTTCTTTTAATTTTTTATTCGAGTCATTTAAAAAATACAGATTAGTTGTTTATCTTCAAATATTTTTATTTTATTACTTTTGTTTTGATCTCCGATCAAAGAAGATGTATATAACGACGAAATCACTTCCGTTCCTTCGACTTTTCTAAGTCTGTACGCTTTCTAGCCTGATTCGTTCATTTCCAAAAAGAGAAGAAGAAATGTACTGAATGTCAGTTTATACCGCATATCCGCCACAAATGTCGCAGATTGCGAATAGGGCGTACGTGCCCTTGTACTTGAGCAGTCGCATACGAGCTGCAGTTCTTTCCTTCCCGACATAAATCCTCTTCGTTTTTTCTTTTCTCATGCTTTCTCACAGCTGAACGACGTTAACGCGGCGAACACCGACGTCACTACCAGTCGACCGCTTTTATTTTCTACTCGCTTCTGCCATTCTCACACGATCCTCTCCTGCGAAACAGACTGCACAAAACAGACCGCGAGACGACCGAGACTGTTTTCACTGAAGCAAGTTCCCCCGATTTCCGTCCCAATGACGCAATTCTGCTTATCCAATCAAATCGACGATAAAACAATCATAAGTAAGATGGTCTCCCATTAAAGTAATTTAGCCTTTTTAATCTTGCTGTCTTAACGTATTAAAGATCGACGGTAATACTTTACGTTAACGCAACATCTCATTTACAACTTTTTTAATCAATCTACATTAGCAAGGGTGATTCAAATGTGGTGGAAACAAAAAGGAATCGTTAAATTATACGAAATGCCTGAGAGAAAAGCGTATCTGCGAGTGATAATTTGCATCAATGAACGTAAGTCGATTTTTTCAAATGCAAACGAATTAATTTCCCAGCCGGATACAGACTTTCGCAATGGGGAAAGACTGATTCGAGCACAGTCACGTAAACTACGTACTTGAGTGGTAGACCTGATCGTTAGCCCGTGAACAGTTTTACAATAACGCTCAAAGTGTTTTTATTAGGTAGTAAGAGCCATTGAAATCGATAGATCAATAGAGCGGTAAAATTTATCATCTCGCTTTGTACGTATCTCCTATATTTGCATAAGAATTTTTTCCCTGCTCTAAACAGAATCTCGTGAAACAAAAATTTGAATCAACGTCTACCACTCCATTCTTTTGTAATCGTTTAAAAATAATCATCTTCTTATAATCTATTCCCGTAATGTCATAATTAGGTAGCTGAAATTTTATACATTTAATCCAAATAATGTTAATTAGTTGAAATATTTAATAACCTATAGTGTATAAATCCAAGCAAACGATTCACATAATATTAAACACAACCGATTGTGATTCATTGGATAAAACGTTAGAAAGTCACTGATGTAAAGGTAAGACAGTCGAAAGAAGAAAATTAAGAGGAGAAAAAGTGAGAAACGAATGCTACCTACCTTTTTTGAAAGACACACGTAATCGTTCGATTTCTCGTGCGAGCTTAGTTCATTCGATGCTTTTTTAAAAGGAGAATTTAGGAACAAATTTACATATATGACGCACGTAGATACAAAAACCAATAGTGATCGTTGCCACATGATTGATCATTTCCTCTAATCAGAATTACATTATGAACGATATAATTAAAAGTTAATTTGTACTTTCAAAGTTAGGAAAATGTTAAGTTAATCATTTTTTTCTTCTTTCTTTTCCCGTGGATAAAAGCGTAACGGTAATTTGCAATTTATCCGTTACTTTTTTTAGTAAACCGATTTATCTCATTCTTACGTTCGCGCTAAAAGTTTTCTTCCGATCAGATTAGTCGACGATCGCATGATCTATAATGCGCGCTGGCACGCGTCTTTGTTAGTGTTGCCACGAAACATTTGAAGAATCCTGAGCATTTCGTCTTTTGTAGGATCGTACGTATTGTAGAATAATAGAAATGACGCCATGATACTTAAATATCTTGTAAAATTATTTTTCACAAGATTCTACGCGTTTCAAATCGGTCTTTTGAGGTCTCGTAAAGTATGGTATGAATGAGCAAATTGTAATTCTCATCGAATAATGCATTGCAAATAAAGAATAAAGTTCCCTGAATGGAATGGTTTTCGTCGTAGAGTACGGGTGTAACCGATTATCTCTATGCTTTTTTACCAGTGTGTATTATTGTACATATTCCTTAAATCTATTGTGATTCTCGAATTAATTTCTTGTCTCATCATAGATTATATTCCCATTTTCCAAATAATCCCTTTTGTTTCCTGTATTCGAATCACCGTTTTTCTTGAAAAACATCTTCTCATTATCTTTAGCATTTACATGATCGAGCATAAGCAATTAGTAATTTCCGGCTTTTTATTGATAGTTTGATCTCCGCAAAGTTTTACAAATGTCTGGCCTGGAATCCGTTTCACAATCCTCAAACGGCGCCATCGTCCTGCACCGCCATAAGTCAGAAAGGGCTATTGTGTCCACTTTTCCTCCATAAAGCGTGTCGCGGATCTAATCGCTGACTAATCGCCCACGCAAATACCTGCGTGCTCTCGCGCGAATCGTTAGAGTGCGTTTCCAAGGAGCCCGCTACGCGTGTACCGGGATATTTACTGTCGGATCAAGGCTGGTAGCGGATTCTACTCTAGCGCCCCGTGCGAAAAGAATGGCATAACAAAAGTTTTCATCGTTTATTTTCGCCTTTTATGATACCATCTTTCTTCATATCTCTCTTTTTCTTCGTGTGTCCTACGTTTTCCTATCGTAATGTCCACGTTAATATGTAATACGTCATAACATTTTGTTTCGATGCTTGTAATTGTCTAAGTATAACTCTACTTAAACTATATATTTGTTGTAATGAAGTCTTAATGCTTATCTTAAAAGATTGGTCTCTTTTTTATTTCATAAATTATTACAGTTAACAATTATAAATTGCTAAGAAATTATTAAGAAATTACGGTTGTAAAATCATCGGTAAAAACGAAGAGGATACTGCGCATGCGTAGGAATCTTTAGTAGGTCGTGTCGACGGCTTGAACTCGTCCCGCGCCGTTCGTTCAGACCAGTCATACCAAAGGTGACTCGAGATATGCCACGCGTATAAATCGCTATAATCGACTGAACAAGTACCTTCACCTACCTCGAATTCGTGTAATTGTCGTATAGCATAAGTGTAATTTGGAGAAATTTGAAAATCAAGTGATATGTGAGTTGATAGAACTTCAAAAACACGTGAATATGTCAAGTGAATGTACCGTACTTGCTATTTTCTCGAGGTTATCACGTTGAAATTGGCGGTTGAATGCCTTGAAGGAATGGGATATAAGAAAGGAAGAAGAAACTTCTAAAGATAATCGGTCAAGTGACCCAGAGGAATAGATCGGCTCCGCAGAGGGTGCCAGTACGTAAGGATTGTCGGAAGTTTTGCGAGGAAGGCGCGCGAGAGAGGCGCGCGCACGATAGTAGGTCGAGTCGTGTTCGATGAAACTCGGCTAGGCTCGGCTAAGTTCGATACGCTCGAATTCGAAGTTCGTTCGCGGCGACCGCGCGTTCGCTGTTCGGTCAGTCAGTCAGTCGCACGCGACAAACGAAGTCCTCGAGAAGTCGAGGAGGTTAGTAAACGCGCGAGGAAACAACGAACGAGACATAACAGAGAAAGAGACAGAGACTGAAAAAGGTGAAGAGAAGAAACAATAAGTGACTCGAAAAAAACAAAACAAAACGTGAGAAGACGATACAGCGAATCTTACATAGCGCGTTACATTCACGTGAAGACTGGAGCCACTCTAGCGAGTGAGTCGATCTCTCTGTTCGATTCGAGAGATCGACTGCTACCCTTCGAGGCAGCGTCAATTGGCAGACGGAGAAAAAATCGTCAAAAGTGTAATAGCGCAAAGAGAATCACCGACGAATACGACGATGGTATACAGTGGTGGCTTCGACATGGTGGAGACGGTGAGCTATTTGTTTTTGTTTACTTGCTGCGAGCTATAAAATGTGGATAGATACGTTCAATAACAGTTTGGGCGTGTGTATATTGCGTTTGAGTAGCTATTTCAAATCGAATAAATCTTAATTATACAATTGTTTACTGTTATTTATCTAACATTTTGAGGAATGTAGAATTGTATTTCATTTATAAGATATTTCTTGGGTTAGTAAAGGTAAATATCATATTGATTTTTCAAGAAAGACAAATTTTGTTAGGCTATAATGTTACTCAGTCAGAAAAAAACGCAAATATGCTATCAAATTTTAAATAGAAATATCGTAAATGTAAACCCTTTCCTAAAATAGATGTAAGAAATTGTATTGTATGCGAAGTAGTGTTTTGAATTAGATGTCGTGTTCTGAATACGTACGTAATAGTAGGGAGAGAATTCGCGCCAAAGCTGACACTGTTTAAACGTACAGTACCGTCGCCATGAATACAGTTATAATTAAGCGCAAATTTTGTAACCGCTACCATACTACATACTATAACTTTAACTGATACATTAACTCGATACTCAAGATGTACAACAATATATTTTCATTATATAAAACAAAATAAGGTATAATAAGATAGAATAAAAGATAAAATTTCAACTAAAATATAATTATAAGCTACAAATCAGTAGAACAATAAACACAACATTAAAATTTTTTACTAGAAAAAGAAGTCGCGATATTTATTTTCTTTCTATCTTGTTATTTTAATTAATCTAGGATAATCATCTAGGATAAACATCATTCAAAATTAATAAAACGTTACGAAATATATTATAGTTTACTGACTAATGATTGTTCTCAAAAATTAGCTATTCTCCGAAGACAATCGGTTAACGGACTCACGCGATTTTTAATAGTGGATTCTGACAAAACTCTCGAGGTTCTTTGAGGTAAAACTTATTTGCACGCAAGGCGTACGCACGGCAATTAGAATTAATTTAAGCGAGCCACTTTAGAGGCAACGGGTGTTTTATAAGTGAAATGCCATTCTAAGCCGTCTGGTTGACGATAATGAGCAAAAACGTCGTCGACCTGTCAACGAGGACCCGGATAATTTTTCCGCGAAGATTAAAGTTGTGTCCGTACGTAACATCTGTCCTTTCGTTAGTTGCCTCTAAAATTGCTGCTTCTCGAGATGTATTTGCAAATAAGCGAGATAAATTTATCTGACTGGAATATCTACACCGATGGATAAAAGGCATGATTCTAGGAAACACCTTGCATAATATTTTTGTTCCGCGACGAACGTTTTCGTGCTCATACAGACATGTGTATTGTAAATAATATATAACAGCATATAAAATACAAATACGTAATTTTTATCATTATTTGTTTTGGTATATGCGTTAGAAATTTTACGATTAATGTAGCATTTTCATACGATTACAGTTTCATTACTCAAATCGAATTTCCATACTCGTACTTCTCTATTTAAAGTGTTTTTTTTATTAGTATTTCTACTAGTGTACTTCTTTCTAAAGTAATTGTACACATATTTTATGATTCAATTGAGCTTCATTTAAACGACTAACATAATTCATTAATCAATGCTGTTACGAATTGAAGATATTTGTAAATCTATACTCCATTTAATATTAAATAATTCATAAATTTTATTGTGGTAAAAAATTGTCTTTTACTAACAAAAGCTACATGTAAATTCATATTAATTACTTTGAATAATATGTCACTCAAAGCACATCCAGTGTATTTTGAATTTTATGCAAATGAACGTCGCGTTCTTCTTTCATAATTTCCTATGAGTCAAAATAGACGTGTTTGTCCTACAATTTAATCGAGGTTGAGTATAATTGAAATTATTCAATACAACTATCTTTCGCGCAGATTGATGAAAATGCAGTTTCGCTGTTATGAACGCATTGTCCCAGTTTGTTTAACTAGATACGGCCCTGTTGTAGAAAGATACAAACAGTCGGAGACGGTCGCGCGGAAGGCTAACTTTCGAATCTACTACAACTAAACAGTTGATAGTCAGGTACGAGAAATTCACTCAGCTGGTGCGTAATGGAAAATTTTGCAGTAAAAACGAAGCAAAATGTGCTGTTTCTCTGTCTCGAAATTTCATTAGGAGACGCATTTTTTGTTTTACGACTGTACCAATTACCGGTCATAATATAATCACATAATTAGATGTCTCTCGATCAACTAGGGTCAAGTTTTCCCTACTGTTATACTTTTGTAACTGCAATATTTAATTTGGTTAATTTGTTATTTTATTCGATCAGGATAAAGCAGAGTAAACAGATAATTAATTTCGATAAAAAATTTAATTATTAATTTAAAACTTCCTTGGGATACTCGATATAAAAATTGCTACTTTCTTTCAGTTATAGTATTCTGGTTGACACGATATTCGGATTATTTTCAAAGCATACAGAACTTTTATCTGGTTATGTACACGAAGACGAGGTAAAGCGGTAGGTGAGAATTGATAGGGGAGAACGGTTAATCCATTTCTTTTTATCTGGTTCCTTTCATTCTTGATAACTTGACGATATACTTGACGTGTAATGCAGTCGCTAAAATTATTTGTTGCTCGTCGGTGCTTTTCTTTTTTTCTTTGTAAATAGCAGGTAATAGTATAGTATATATAGCAGATAATAATAAATAAGAAGCGGTCAGGAATTTCGCTTTCACAACTTATTTTTACTTCGCTCGAAAAAAACGTAATTGCAGTTCTTCTTTGAAGTTTCTTCCTCGAGCTGTGCGTAACTGTTCGACCTATTTCTGTTTTACAGTTCTCTATATGTCACTCATAGGAAATTTGTATCGTTGTTCCGCTTTTATATCGCGGACAATTATTTCGCGTGTGGGTTTGCTTTATCTCGCCTCTCAAATCATTTCATCGAGTGGTTAATGCGTATATTCTGTAATAGAATTATGTATTCATGAAAGAAGTCTGTAAAGCCCGACGACATGAATTTTACATTACCATATTCACGTATTAGATGTATCTAAAATTTCGCTACTCTGCATTGCCACCTTTGTCTTTCAATTGCGCGTATAAAGTTTTCTTTTAAGTCAGCCTAGTTGTACGTTATCGATGTTTTCAACCTTTTTAAAATCATTTAACGGATTGTTAGAATGGAGTGTTGTTCCTATTAAAATATTCCCTCTTCTTGAATACCATACTTCATTCCGTATTCATTTCGACATTTGCACTCGATCAATCATTGGCAAAGTTAATGTGTAAATTTTAAGAATAACAAAGTACTCTGTTTGTGTTTATGTAATGGATTTATCGATTTGGTGTGTTTCGAGTTTTGTCGATCTCTTTTATGCGATATTTTACCATGGTAGTTACAATATTACATTTGCGTTTATACATTAATATTTAACGTTAATACATTCAGTGATCCATTTTGCATCTACATCTAACGGTGATGATTCCTATAACGTATTCACCTTTTCCCAACCCTATTTTAGACTTTTGGCAATGTTGCGTGATAGCATTGAAACGTTTACGTCATAATACGCACTATTAAGCTTTCTCAGTATCCGCTATTATCATTTAATTCGATACATATCATTTATTATTTTATTTTTTAATTTATTATCATTTATTATTTTATGTGTTACCTTCTACAGTTTTAAATAGATATACAATTCTAACACTTTCACAATATCCGTACAAGTTTCTTTCGCGAATCTTTTTTGCCTATAATGAAGATTGTATCTTATTGTGCTCGTAAAATTACTCATAAAACAGCGACACAACACAGGTGCGTACGTTGTTCGCTACGATTTTTAAGAGCGTAAATACTTTCCTGATTCATACGACCTTCGTTTGATATACCTTTTATTTAAACACCGTATTTATAAATAAGGTCCTGAATTTGAAAAATGAATATTTTTGAACTACGCATAATATATGTTTGCAACGTCTCGAATGTCCATAGAATACGAAACGATCTAACACGATCATGGTTCATCGCAACCATTTGCAAAACTTTTTCTCAAACCTAAAGTATACGTCAAAAAGAAGTTTATTTCATCATACCGTGATTCACCATATCCATACCCAACTTTTTCTACGTAACACGGATTTTTGGCGGAATTCCATGTTCATGAACAACCGCGAAACACCCGGATAATTATCCGAAAAGCAGATTGTCAAAACTTGAGTTAAGCATGGTGAATAGCGTTCGTGCATCATAAATCGGTTGGTCGGAGAAGAGATGGTTAGAGCTGGCCAGACATACAAACAGGCAGTCAGACATACTCTCTCGCGGCTGACCACGTAAACAGGGTGTAATTAAAAATCTCACTAGCCGGTCTTTGTGTCGGGTGTTGTATATAGTTGATGTCCTTGCCGAGGCAATTCGAAATCCTGTCCCGGTCTCGCATTAGCGAGGGCGTGGTTGGTCGTTCGTTCCTGGTCCGAGGATAGCAGGCCTCGTAGTAATTGCACCAGACTCGTTTCCATGACGCGACTTTTGCGGATTCGACTTCGTTTTCTTTTATTCATCTTTTTTTTTTTTTTTTTTGATCGTGCTTTCACGGTGCATACCGCGTCACCACGAGATGTGAAGAACACCATCCGCGTAGCTTGTTTTCGCGTGTTGACCTTCGTCTAACATTTTAGTTAGTGTCAAACAGACGCATAGTACGTAATGGAGGAACAAAAGAGATACGCAACATCGAAACGTTAGACGCGTTTGTTATATAACTGGACTCGCGAGATTGTAATTACGATCTTGCGCGTCTTAGTGTAGAGGAGTACCGTTGTCGAGGCACGGGGAAAAGAAAATCGCCGTGTTTATTAATAGAGTTCTCTTAGACCGTATTGATAAACGATATAACCGGAGTCCTTGAATGAGTTGCACGTAGCTGAGCGTGACCGAATTCGAACGGCGATTCGAACGATTTGGATCCTGAGTAGACGATGCACAAGCTTAAGGAAAAATAGTACAAATGGTAAATGTTATGTTTTAGCACAGAAATCTGTATTTTCAGAAATAAGAGGACTAGGGAAATTTTCATAAGAATAGCAAGTATATTCGTAATAATTCATTTTTTGATATTTAGAGAAATAATTTATATCTTATAGTTAGAAAGCACCGCTTGATAATATGAGGAAAAACAGATAGAAGTCAGCGATGGAAAAAGTAATGGATTTTCCATGGTATTCAGAGGACGCGACGTGAACAAGGTATTGTCAAACTCTGAAGACACGCAGCGCTATATAAACAGGAAAGATCAAGTAGGCGTTCTGAATAAGACACTGGAGCCTAGTTGTTCCTCATCTCTAAATCAGAAGATGCTTCTTCGAATTAAATGTTTTGTTTAATGTATGTCATTTAAAATTTTATTTGCCTCACGAAATACCAATGATTTATCTAAATCCGGTCTTTGCTGCTTTATACACAAAAGATAATTATGCCTATAATAAAATGTTTTTTAGTCGAGTTTTATAGAGAACAGATATGAAATCAGATTAAAAGACTTACAGATAATAGAAAACTTGACATATATAGATTTAACTAATCAGTATCTTAATATAAAAATAAAAATATCAAATCGTCTTTTTTTCTTTTTTCTTTTAAGAAATTGACATAGTTGTGTGATCGTTGTTTTTAGTTATTTTTAAACCAGCTGTTCGAGTAAAGTAATGGTAAGAACGAAAGTTCGAGTGGATTCTTTCGGTGGATTCATTGTTTCATTGGTTTCTGGTAGCCGAGAAAGAGTTCGAGTGACCTTCTCGACTTTCCTGGAACCGCATCGCGCCTGTCCCCTTTCGCCCTTTTGCTCGTTCTTCACCCTCCGTTCTTTACGCTGCTTCGGGGCCAAGCGGACCAAAGAATTCGCCGGTATTATTCCAACGAAAAAATGTTTAAGTGCACCGACGGAACCGCGTTTCCCCGCGTGCTACTCAGGTGTCTACCCCCTTTGTTCTCCAGCGAACGTTGCGAACTTTTCAGTTGGGTTGCATGGATTTACACGCATACGGCACAATACAGCGATCATTGCAACGTCCTGCGAACAATGCCGATTTACATACGTGAGATTTGTCGATTTTTCGTTCTACCAACGCTAGATTCATTGATATATGTACATACATCGATATACTTATATCACTGATCAGAATATTTACAAGAGTGGTTATACTTGCTTCGAATATGATCGTTAAAAGATACGAAACAATGCTGTTTTGCTTGATACTTTATAAGTAAACGAAAAAATGAGGGATCAGTTTTCAATAAATAGCAGTCTTACAATCTAGGCCTATTTTAAGATTTTTTTAGCGCATGTAGAGTCTATGTAGAAAGTAAAAGAAATGTGTTCATAACGAATCGAGAACATAATATAGAATTGTTCGCTTCCTATCACTTTTTTTTCCGTATCTAATTTTGCTTGGAAATACATGTTTGGGAAATTAATGTTCGCGAGAATCATTTCAGTAGTTATCACCGACGAAATCTAGCGTGTACCTTGGAATTATATCATTCTGACCCGAGAAAGTATAATAGTCGAGATAATATAATTATCGTTTGAGTTTTACACAAATATCGCCTTTCAATTTTCATAGTAAAACATTATTAATTTTTTAAACTTAAATGAAATTGTTTTTGAAAAACATTTATTACTCATTATTCCATACGAAATTCGCAAATCATCGCTTCGATTTCAAGACAAAACGAAAAGTCGTATCGATTTACATGATATTAATAAATCCACTCGAATGCTGGCTGAGTTTGTGGTATTAACCACACCGAAGATCAATGGTATCTCTAGACACCAATAAGAAGGTCATTTGACCAAGGTCTGAAAAGTGATCACGTGATATTTAGTACTGGCGTATTTTTCAAATTTTAAAAATATTGCTTGTCATAATACTATAATACCTACTGAAAGATTATGATAAACTATGGGCGATATTAAAATATTGTTCGTTTTAATAGCAGTATTTTAAGTTTCTTTTTTACAAAAATTTGTTAATTTGAAAATTACTTTTAACGGGCTTATATCTTCTCTCATTTTCAATTATGTCTGTTGACAGACTATTTCTTAGTTATAAAATAACATTAAGATGAGAAAATCAACAAAACTGGATTTATCATATTATTTATATTTACTATGTTAGTCGTGTCGTATTCTAACATAATTATCAGAGCCGATTAAAAAAATTCTGCTAAAATTCCGTATTCCATCGTCAAATGAAATGCGGTAAGGTAATTTGTCGTTATTCGTATAAATCAAATCGGCTAACGCCCGATTTTATTGCTGACTGACGAATATCAATGGCATCTTTAAATACCAATAGAAAGGCCGTTTCGCGGAGGCCTGAAAAGTGGTTGCGCGAGGCCTTGCACAACCGTTACGATCGAGCGGTACGTCGGTACGTGTAGCAAAAGTGACGCCGGTTCGCGTGTCGGCCCGCCGCGATCTACAACGATCTAGCAACGATCTGGAGCCCGAAATCGGAGGCATTAATCAGCGTTCGGTGCGTGCACGTGGGTGGTCAGCATTGACGCAAATAGTAGTAATGATCAATACACAGGCGTTTTATATGCCGCGGAGTAGAGAGATAAATCGAGCGAGGTCGAGGCTTTGCCGAGGCTAGAGAGCGCCGATTTTCGAAAGGCAACTTTTCAAAGGTCGATCGCCCCTTGATATTTCTCCGGTTCGCATCGAGAAAGTTACGCGCGGTGATCGGCTCGACCGAGAGAGGAGGAGGGAATGATAAAAAGAAAGAAAGCAGCAAGCAGCTTCTAAGGAACTTGAAAACACGCGAGTTCTCACGACTCTCCGCGTGTGAAATGATATTGAAACGCCAGTTGCATGAATACGAGCGATATACCTGGATATTGGCTGCAAGGAAATCGTGATAAAGATACGATGAGATAGTTTGGCGAATTGAATGTGTGCTAACAACGATTGATTTATTTTTGACGTTAATTTATGATAAACGCAATTACGATTTCGATATTTAGTAATATTGTTGCAGAGTACCTATATATTTTTTTATTAAAATTTAATTCATTCATTTCAATCTTATTCATTAATGTACTCATTTTGTATATTCTAGTTCGGCTGTTTAAACGCATATAATTGAATATTTGCATGTAATATATTAAGTACCGAGTAAAAAATTATTGAAATAATATTCATACTATGTTTTAATCGGTATTTGGGATCTTAAGATATATTTTATTCAGAAATAAAATGATTTAAATGGGTAATTTATCAAGTTCCCAACACGGTCAGTCAAGGAACCATTAACCAAAATACCACCAATTTTAATTTCTTAAATAAATATGGAACATGGGCCGTCATAATGCTAATTTTCTGTAATTACACATAATTACGGTAATCAAGATTCCATTATTCAAAAGTTCAATTGATCCGTCCATCACTTCCTCCTTATATTAAACATATCGTTACCATACGTTGATGCTAACATTAAACGTCGTTCGAAAAACTTGTCACAAAACCCAATATCATCGATATGTATCGATAATACACGTCACAGACAAACCGCATTGCGTCCATGTGACACTTGTTGGCAAAAAGACGCCCAAGAAGCCAGCTCTCGAGGGTGTCCTTCGCCGTGGAATTATCGCGGCCCGTGCAACGCCTTCGGGGAATTATTCCTACTTAATCCTGTTATGGTGGTTGGAATTTCTTCCACTCAATCGCCTTCTTGTTCCACGAGAAAAGCATTTTTGAATTTTATGGAAAACGAAACTTTCCTTATCATTTTATTTGTTAAATAACACTTCTAGTATCTAATAGGAGAGGCTACGTTAATGATAACTTACTATTTCTTTGAAAAATAGAGAATCCTTTAACAAAAGAAAACCAGGAATGACTAAAAATGATACAAGGGCCATGGTAGAGTTAACGAATCGAGATATATCCTTGATGGTTGATGGATTTCGGCAGAAAATAGAGGTTACGAGAAGATGGTCCTCAGTTTCCGTTTCTCACAATCTCTTCCCCACTGTATTGGGACTGAACGCGTCCCTTCACGCGTTGTGTCGTACGTGAACGTCCATCCGTCTGTCCGTCGGCCGGTGTATCGTTTCGGCCTCGGTAACGCGAAATTTACAGCGGCCATTACGAGCTGATATTCTTTGTCTTGTCGCTCAACCTCGTCCGTTCTTCTCCGCTCGGCTCGTGGTACCGCCTTTAAAATATACTTTGTTGCCGCGGCGAGCAGCGCACCAACAACGCTCTTACCTCCCGGGGATTCCCGTCCTGTAGAACGATTTGCTCGCTTCGTGTGTGCACACGCTCTTAATACGCGATCCGCGAGAATGGACCGTTGTTCCACTTTATTTTCTGCGATGCTTATGTCCTAAGCGACGATAAATCGCGATAGTTTCTTCGAGTTGCGTGGAATGTCTGTGTTCTAGTGGACGAGCATTTTTCGTTGACCCTTACTACTGGAATCAATGGAGGTGGTAAAGTAGATAGTTAGGGACTTTAGGCGGACACAATGCAGTGTTCTAGATATTGGTAATTTGGGTATCTGTCGATTCAAAATGTCGAATATTGAAAACTAGTTTAAAAATATGAAAAGTTTAATAATAATTTCGTATTATCAAAGGAGTATAAGGGGACAATTCGTACTCTCCATTTGTATGTTTATTCAATCATTCAGTAGATTCGTGCCTGTCAGCGTCGTATGTAGTGAGATAGCGGAGTTATTAATTAAGGAATTGCAGGAATCAACGACGATAAGATACCGTCTAATACCGCGTGTGATCATTTACGAAACGTCGTTGCTCGTCGAATCGTGATACACTCAAGGTTTCGTTGTCTCGATCTAGACTACGTTGGCACCCGTCTCTTACTTTCACCTCGTTTATTACACGTACACATTTTCATCTTATACGATTACACGGAATTCTTGCCAACAATTGACCCCAGCAAAACGCTCGCGTACGTGTGGATGCATCTCATAAACGGATTTCAGACGTTAATTCGATGTTAACAAATCCATTCCTAGTTACTTGGAAGCTAGCATCGTTGCTTTATCCCTTTCACGTGATTCTCGTATACCAGAATTAATGAATGCTTCATACAAGTTTCAGTTTGTAAAATATGCTTCGTTGGTTAGTTATTTATTGAGCTGAAAATTTTTCCATTTTCGATGGAATATCACTATATGTAGTGTCTAATACATGTCGTGATTTTAGAAAATTACTAGTTGATTAAAATATCTTATAAATATATATTGTGAACGTTATTGCTTTAATGAAATTTTTAGATTAGAAGAAAGAATTACAAGAAAGCCACTAAACAGTTAGTATTTAACTTTCGTTTAGCTTTGGTTTTATAATTTTCCGTGTTGTTTGTTAATTCGGAAAATTATATAGAGATTATACATTGAGAACGTGAAAAATATATTTTGATTTCTGTAGCGGTTTCTATGTTAGAAACGTTGTTTGGTGGCTTTACGCATAATTTCGAACTTTTATAACGGCGAATTTCTCGGTGGAGAAACTATATTTTATACATAACTGAATAATTTCTTTCCTAGGAACAGTTCGCTATTACTTAGTAAGTACATATAATTACGTGAGATGACTATTTACTTGTTATCTTAAGTATAGTTTTGATTAATTTATCAGATATTCTATGTAAGAATGTCTGCATCCGTTGCTACTAGTAACAATTTATTGACTGGAAAGAAATATGAAAAAATATGTATAATACAATATAATATTAGAAAATTTCGTGTCTAGATGCTTTAGAATTTTCATTCGATATTTAATTAACATAATAGGGTATAACTTTCATTGTCAGTCAGCAGATCTTCTAAAATAACGTTTCTCTCTTCCAATTTAGATTGTATTTCCCTAAATATGTATGTATTTCAAATAGAATAATTCCAACAGACATCGTTACAACTTAAATTTCATAAATCCATTGCAATTACTGTTAGCTTGTGTGATTGTGCTACTAATTGTAGGATGCTTCGTCGAACCGAGTGAATTCTCTCACAGTTTAACTAAGCTAATTAAACTAGAAACAATGGTCGCAACATATTTTAATGAACCTTCTACACAGCTTGTTTGCCGCATTCATTTTTCCAAACATAATTGCATCACATCGTCGTGTAATATTCTCAAGTTCCATTTCAAAACTCAAGCAATCGATTACCACAATCGCTTTAATCAGAAACCTTACACTTCGCCACTGAAAATGAATTTGCCTATCGATATGCGTCGTTTGACCATCAAACATAATTATATCACGTGAAAAAAGATATTCGCAGAACACGTGTGCAAAATATACGAGATACACCAGCCGATCGAGGTTAATGAGCAGCCCTCGTACATTCCAAGCGTCAGGAAAGGACCATTAATAACGTTGGAAAATCAATTAATTGATCGAATGAATAGTTTCGTGATGCAAGACGCGCGCGCGGCTCTAGCAGCCTGTATCATCTTTAGAAAGCATATAGGTAAATAGCCAGACCTCAAATATGCGCGTGCGAATAGGTCGGTGAGTAATACTTACGGTTAATGTTCTGTGACGTTCGAACGTAAGACGTCCAAGTGCGACCGGATTCCGCGATAGCAGCGACCGTTTCACGCACATCCGGATGAGGAAGATAGAAGGAGCAAAAGTGCATGCACCAAGGAGGAACAATAAGCAGCTGTTACACCGCGTTACGCGGATGCATTTCAATTACCCAAGTCTGCCCTAACGTTATCCGTAACTACTCGCGTGTCATGCAAACATAATTAAGAATCGTCGCGGGACCGTTCGTCCATTCATGCTTTTGTCCCGTACCTGCTACAAAACTAACATTCTTTTCTTTTTTCTTTTTTTTTCTTTCCTCCGTATACCTTTTCCTCTTCTCCTTTTTCTCTTCTTTTTCTCCCCTTCCCCGTTTTCTTTGCTTCTCTGATTTTGTTTTTACGTCTTCGTACTTGAACTGAGAGACGAAGGTTCAAGCCACGACCTGAACGGAATAGTAATGGGCGGCATTATTAGTTGAATGCCAGTACGTAATCGACGAACAACGTTTAGTTTGAAATTAGCGTACGTGAGTAGAAAGGACAAGGTTTTTCTATTAACACTTAGTTGGTAGGTGGACTACAGCGATTGTATGAAAGTCGACTTTCTAAATTTCGAAAAAACATCCAGTATTTTTGTGCGCAGATATTATAGGGGGAAAGCACTAGAACAGGTATTTGGAAAACATTTTTAACGGCGATCGAGTTCACGCGTAAATTTTAATTGTAGTTGCATTCTTCCTTTCTTCAATCTTAAAATTTTGTTGAATTAATTTTCTTAGAGAAATTGGACGATAAAGTGGATGATTAAAAGCAAATAGATATTGTTGTATTTGCTTCTCTTATTTTCATAACAGCCTTAATGCAAAATAGTTACCACGTCATAGTTACCACAGTGTGTTGTGGTTTTACCATTTTATGACGACGCGCTGTTTTTGTTAGAACGGTTTTCCTTGCGCGAGTAGGTACCGTTTTCATGAAAGAAAGTTCAGCAAAATCTCCATGCTATGATGGAATTTCTTTACTCGTTGACGAATGCCATACATATTTCACCGTGTTTCGTCATTCTACTCAGCAACGTGTTTTCAGCATTTCGTCGATATCACTTTTTCGTTGCATACATTTAAGAATTTTGATTTTGTTTATAAAGTAATAGTCGCAAACACCGAGAAAACAGAAATCTTCGAGTAGTTTAATAACATTACTATCAAGGAAAATATACAACTACTTGACTGTGCATGTTGGTAAATTGCTTATTGCGGAAGAACGAAATTAATTATATAAATACTGGCAGTTTGGAAAATATCAAACTTTAATAACATCGAATCAGCAGTATCCAAAGGTCAACGTCTTAAGCAAATTATGTAAATCTAAGAAAACACATGCAACGTGATTGTTCAGAAAAATTAATTATCGCTCATGTCCTCTTGGGTGCGATGAAATATTTTCAGAGTTTGCAAATTCTTGGAAGAATCATCATTTTATCGCGGCCTGGAGATGTTCATTTAACACTACTGCGCTTATACCGTAGAAATTATATTTTCTCTTACACTATAAAACCCTTTAATGATAATCAGCCTTTTTTCCACGCTCGACAGTGCGAAACGTTTGACGCGCTCGCGAGTTGTCTATAAATCCTATTTTCGCCTACAACTCGATGGAGAGGCAAAGAATAATCGATGAAAAATTCACTAACGTCTGTGGAAACTCATAACCTTCGTTTACGATCGTCGTAAGCGTTACAGCCGTGTCACGTCCTCGATGGTTTCGTAATTACAAGGGTCTCTGTCGTTGAATTTTTCTCTTCTAGTATTAAACGTAACGGGTTTCGTGGACGCGCGACAAGAGTAATTAATAAAGATTATGATAATCGCTCGTTAATTTTCTCTCAATCGTTTTGTTTACTATGACTACATGGTAAAATTGATTTTATCTAGGATAATCTAATAAGAATGTATTATTATAAAAATTAAATTTTATTTATGATTAATACGCGAGTTAAATATTATATATTAGAATATAACTTTTACGTACATTTATTAACAGTTGTATACATTTTACATTAAAATTAGTTTAAATCATATATTTTATTGTACAAAATGGGATTTCCTGTTCATTTCTGCTAAAATCTAATTTTTCAAAATGTTTCGGCAGAGTTATTCCGTAAAAATAATCAATACGTCATACGCGTCGACCATTGCTTCCAACTCTTATTACCTTGATTCCTGTTAAACATATTATATCGAGTGTCGGATATCGAATTCACCGATCAAATTGTTTGTTAACTTTCATGATAGTGCAACTAACGCGAGGAGGATGTTCACGCTTGTACGAATGAAACGCTTGCGGTAATTGGCTTTCCCCTCGTTCTACTTTTATAACCGCGAATGCATACGTTTTCGAGTTAGACGTGAAACTGCAAACATCAAGAGCTTGTTAATCACGTAACGCGTGCCAAGGATATCAATGTCGGTAATTTTTTCAAACGTTCGAGATTGCATTGTACCTATCGTTTCCTCTCTTGCGTACTCTCTGGTTTATACAGTGTAAAAATCGTGGAAATTACGATGGATGAATGCGAACGCAGACAAAGAACATTTTTATAAATTCTTGTTACGACATTTGCGATTATTATCCCATTATTAATCAGAAAATTATCAGGAAACTCTTCTGTTGTCGCGGAAGTTGGTAATGGAGCTTCTTCTTTTCATGTCACTAAATTCTACGTATTTTCTATGATATAAATATGTATATAAATACTATTAACGTGTTTGTAATAATAGAGATTGATGACGATATTACTTACACGGTACAGTGTTAGGTTTCGTAAGAATTATTTTTCTGATCTTGAAAAATCGTATAGTTATTAAAATGTGATAATTATTTTTATGCGTCGTTTTGCCAAACTGTTTAGTCGAAGGTAATAACGTTAATAATTATGTAGATGTATGTATCTTAAGACTAGTTTTGGTGAATGAAAATTCGTCGAGTAGATAAACTTTAATTAATGTACTATATATGATAAAATCGAATATTTAACGACATAATGTGTCATCTGTGATTAAATCATAATCATATAAATGGTCTCTGTAAACTGCAATATTTTACATTTTACACTATATTACAAATTTCGCTGAAAACAAAGTAGGTCAACGCGCGAATTACATTTCGAGAATTTTACGAATTTCAAGAACAATCAAAGCGAGCTGCTGATGATAGCAATGTTAACTGGTGCGCATATATTTGTATGTATAAGTGTTAGTCTAATTATGCTTTCACATTATTTTACAAAGATCGTAAAATATGTACGGTAGCCGGTCATTCGCGAAGATTTAACATTCGTGCTAATTAGCTTTTTTCTTGTTTGGTTGAATTTTCTACGCGTAAGTGACCGTGCTCACGCACCCGAGCACGCACATTAATGCAAAGGTATATACGTAATACGTACGTGTCTCTGGTAGGTAAGTACGTAGGCAGTCGTGCAGCAACCGAGTTTCTTCGGTACATGGCTTTACCGTTAGGCCGCTTGATACTCTTGTCCGCGAGTCGCCTACATACGGGCCGGCCTTTACGTACGTATAATGGACGGATTCTCAAAGCTTTTTCCTCGTTCTTTTCGTTTTTCGTGCTCACGCTTCAACGATCCGGCGGTGGTGGTAATTTGAATACGCGCGCGGAACGCGTTTCCTCGATTTAAGACGATCGAAATCACGGACGCTTTTGGATTAGCTAGAAAGTCTTCCGTGGATGATTTCTCTCAGTCCTAGAATCAGCCTTTATTATACCGCTGCATTTCTGCTCTCGTTTTTCTCTTATCGGTTATAGTCGATCCTTCTCATACTATGTAACCAGTATTTTGATCCTATGAATGTTTTTAATAGCTTTTGCATATATGTATGTCTTGTGCTTTCTATATCTTTTTATTATTCGTGTAATATTTAAAGCTAGAATTATACGTGTATCTTACAAAATATTCCTAAGATAATTTTAATAAACAAAAAAGCTTGTGTTGTTTTACAAAGATCTTTCTTAAACGTAAGAAATTTTTTAACCGTCGAAAAACATGAAAATATCCTAAAGGACGTAACGAGGTCAACTAACAGGCGACACTGCAATGAATTATATATGATACATTAAAAATTGTTCATAGGTTATTTTGTTACGCGAACCATGAAAGGGTTATGCGATTTCATTAGTAGTGTCCCAACATAGTTTAGTCCTCTCCATTTTAATGAAAACAAATGGCTTCAATTTAATCGCAAATGTAATCGGCCAGCTCGGAATATCAGATAAGTCCCTAATACTTTCGTTAACGCAGGAATTCCAAGTAAAACAAAATCCATGGACACATTGTACGAACAGAGAAAGAAATAACGGTAGGGGGGAATAAAAGACGTTGCACAGAGGGAGAACACGAGTTTCATTTGAATAGAATAGGTCGATAGTGATTTACGATACCTGAGGCTCGTCCGCTCGTGACTGTTTTCCACTTCTTCTTTATTTTTTTTTCTTCCATGCTACACCTCTCGCCGCGACCTCTGTTTTTAATGACATTACAAAATTCGTGTACTCCTATCTTCCCGCACTTCATTCTCTATTTCTCTTCATTCGCTCTGGGTACAAAAACCATGTCCTCCCATGGAAATCAATGTTAGATATTTACGAATGAGTCTATTAGTTAATAGACCATAACATTTTTAAAGATATACGCCATTTTTCACGGGGTTCAAGATATTCAATAAAGGGAGGATTTTGCTTCGTCGCAACATGTACTTCCTGCCTCTGAATTGCAGTGGTTACAGAGAGTGTTGGCACAACCTTATTTTCCAATGAAGCATTTTTTGAAATCAAATATTGCATTATATTTTCAGAGCATTACATTTCTATAATCATATGAAAGTATCAAAGATGATACGAAGTTTAATATACTTGGGCGTAATAGATTAATACGTAAATGCTATAATAGACAAATTGGTGTGTTGATACTACTTCTAGCAGTTGTATCTGAAAACGTGAATCTCTTATTATTTTAAATAAATATCAGTATTATCTGCCAAACATTTTTCTAAATTCATACCCACTAATCTTGATCACATTTTTGTAACGTTCCACAAATGATTCTTTTCACAAACTTCTCGCAAATTTCCACAAATCCACACAAACTCGAACAATTTTGACTCACATGACTCAGAATAATCCCGATCCCGACCATTCGCACGATCTCTTAACGCGATCGTTCTCCAGCAACCCTAATAAATTCTGGTGAAATTCATTTCCTTGATCCAGCAGCACCGCCAGTCCATCTGTTGAATCCCTCTGGTCGATGTCTTCCGCCTGGCAAGATTTAATGCATCCTGAAAGAGTTCACACCTGTAGCCTAGCATTGCGCGGGCTCCAACTCATATTTATCAAGGTTGAGTCAAACGGCGGGCCGACGCGTAAACGTCAGATCCGTCGGTGGAAAAAGAAAAATCCGTCGAGGAGTTATAGTATCGAGTTTTAATTCTACACGTTCACATACACGGCGTCGTGGCCAGAATTTACAGCACCACGCTCTCCCTCTCACCTTTTCGTTCATGAATGCAAGTTTATAAGTTATGATGCCGAGATAGAGAGCGATGCAGCGTATCAGAAGCGAGAAGGGCACGCGAGCCGCGCTACATGAACGGCTTCTGAGAATCAAGGCCCACCGTTGCCGCAGTCACCCACTGATATCTCAATAAGGATCCGCGATTTCGATCTAGTCTAATCCTGGATTCCACGCGACGTCTATGAAATGTGAGACTTTAGGAACGTAGCGTCGGCTGTAGATCTTCCCTTCCATTTTTATTCATTTTTGTAAAATGTGATTAATGTTTATCGCCTTAGTAATAGATAGAAATTTGCTGAAGATAGTATCATCTTTTGTTATTATTCAAAGACGCGATCTGGATACCTTGCGAACGAAAATTGTGTTCCGAGAGTAAAGATACAGGGAAATTTAACTACGAATTGCCCGAATAATACTACAGAAATAGTAATATAAATTATTAAATGTAGGAAGAATAAAGTTCATCTAAATTCGAGGTGATTTCGGAATGATTCAATTATAATGTTCTGCGGCGTTTCCCATAAACGACATTAAAATCCGTTTTGCATCGTTAGAAAGGAAAAGAGGGGGTGAAATCTAAGATTACAGCTACACGGTTACATATATAGATAGTTATACCTCACATTGCACATGCAGAAAGAGAGAGTACCGTGCATATTCTATCTGCTCTGGATACACAGGAGGCGGGTTCTTAGAACAGGAGGCCATTACCGGTGCTCGGCCACATACTGATATCTCAATACAAACCCTTAGTTTGAATCCATTATAATGCCGGACTACGCGAGCACAATCGTCGCGTCGTGTACTCGTCTACGTATGCGGCTATACAGTATTATCTTCCGAGGATGCCATCCATACCACGTTCCAGGAACGCCTGCTGGAACCCTTTCTCTTTCCTAGACATGAATTCTCTCGTGTTTGCCTTTTCGTTTCTTTCATGCATGGCTCGCTTTCGTTGCGTTGACACTCGATTAATTAAACTTTATAGCCAATAGAAATATATCGATTCTCTGTGTATTACATATTTTAGATATTATATTAGAACTTTTGTTTCAGCATTGTCTGAAATGTCAGGAAGTATCAGAATGTTTTGATACAGACGGATAAATCGATGGGTGAAATAACGTTTGGGGAAAATTAGTAAATTAACACATAATTAGTAATTAACACAAATTATCTTTTCTAGGAATTCGTGTAATTTTTAATACACAGATATTAATATTTTACCGATGCTTTTATGTTTTTAATTCGTTAAACCTTTCTCCCTATTTAAAAACCTCATATACATCAGCTTTTACACAACTTCTTTTTTCGTACATCCTTTATCACATGCTAATATTATTTAAATATAAATGTTAATTGTAAATAACGAATGTATACAAACATACGCGGAAAAAGTAAAATGTAAATCATTTATATCACTTACCGGTTATGCCACATCTAGTCCAATAGTTTCACTCCAACTTTTATATTTATCTTTTTTCTGCTACTCCCCGTCTATTTATAGCACACGACAATACCAAAGTATGTAATGTTATGGCATTCGATTATTTTCGAACGGTATACGAAAAATATCAAGTTGCCGGAGGATTTTCTATTTTTACTTCTTTCGATTCTCTGGCACAAATTTTCGCATTGACCTTTCGCGAAACCTTTCTCTCGTTTAACTCGTACTTTACACAAAGAATAGAAACCGCAAATATCCAATTCAAAGATATATTATTAGCCTATCATATTTCAGGAACACCTTTTCTGGCTTTTATTGTTTCTTCACACTCTTATCGCGTTTGCCGTATCATTTATCTTCTTTGCCTTTTCCTGCTACTTTGTTGTCAGTCTACATCTCGTTTGAATCGTGAAAAACGAGAGCAATTAATATTACTTTCCAATGTGAGCTAGAAATATCATATTTCAAGAGAGTTCCGGAGAATGTTGCATTGTGCTACCGATTCTAAAGACATTCTTCCTGGCCACTTTCATCAAATATTCTATAGGCTTTCAAGTTTCCTTTGTCCGTCTAACTCTTCTGAATAATGCGCCATTACTAATTACGAATAATTTCTTCTACTAGAATCTATCCATGATGGAATGTTCGTGGTACATGGATAACGCCTTTTATCTAATTTTCGTAATGCAAAGGTTAAATCTTCTCAAACGTCTTGGAATAAAACAATTGGGATCCAGCTATATCCGAGTCAAAATACTAGCTCGTACCGAATATAAGATTCTTCTACGTATTGTCTTCATAATTCTCGGTCGATACCTCGTTTGACCTTTCGATCACGAATCCAAAGATCAAGTCATTCTCAACCTCCGAGGAATCGCACGCGCGTGCACAAAATCGAGACTTAAACGAGTGTGAAATTTTGCGAAGGCGCATACACACACGTAACACCTATGCCATGGGTTTTTCGATGTTCGTAAAAACCGTATCAGCGCGGTGAATAAGGCCGCGCCTGTCGCGCGAGCATATTCTTGCGAACAAACTGCGAATAATACGTTCGCGCGGCTACGTACGCCCTTACCCAGCGAATTATCGTCGCGGCCAGGTATCGTAAACATGAGAACGTTATGTCTTTAGCAGCCTCGCAGGAAACATCGATCGGTGCCCTCGATTGCATCGTTGTCGGTGGAACGATAGTCCAGTCGCGGAGACATTCGCCTCCACAATGTCGATGCAATCGTAGAGCGGGGCTCTTGTTCTGCTCTAAGTATCGCGGCTGTTTCGAACGAGACCGTTCTTGCGACAGTGTTCGCCGCGATTTTACGATAGAAAATACGACGGTGAACGTCTCTTCGGGCCGTATTCGATGCATATACGCGCGTACTTTCGTAAGACGGTACAACGAGCACCCGGTGAAAAAATATTAAACGAGAATGACGGTCCTCGTAGAACCCTCTTGGTGATTTTATCGCTCAAAACGTTCTTTTATATTTCTCTTGGATGATCTTCCAATTTTATATTTAAATTTAGGGATGTTTTCCTTTCTCCGTGGGAGATTGGGGTGATTCAAAGTGGGATCATCGTTCTGTTTTATTGTTTGACAATAAAATAGTTTGATACGTATAGATAAGGTAGTTGCATTTGCAAACTATGATTTCTCTGGGTAATTTATAATTGCGAATAAAATTACAAATAGGAATTGTTTCCGATTGAGACTCATGCATATGTCGTAATTAAGATTCGAGCATAATTGCACCAACGAAACTTCTCAATTATCGAACCCATATCGACGCGTAAATCGACGATAACACGAAGAAAGAAGTAATAACGTAACACAGATAATATTATTGGCGCAAAGATTAGGTTTCATGGGTTTTATAAATTTTATATATGCCGATGATTATAAAAGTGACTTATCAAGAATCTAAAAAAGACGGATTTAACAGCTACTTTGCGGTGCGTCTATTTGTAATAATCTGGAACTATTTTTGCAAAGTAATAGAAATTGAGTCGCTGCAGTTAGTTGTTTGAATTCAGTTCATGCGTCAGACGCAAAATCGTAAATATCTCGAAACGAAAAATATATGGCTTAGGTTACTTTTATAATCACCTATACATATAATACTAGCTATTGATATAAGACCACACCAACCCGTATCTTATTGATTGTCTTTCTAGAGATAGCACAGTCTACATTTTCAGAACTCGTGTACGATATAATAAAATGAGTATATATATAAAATATTGATGATAAGTTTCAGAAAAACCAATACAGATTATCAAATAAATTGCTACGTCGATCAATTACAACTTTTCCAAAGTCGTCCGAAATATCAGGGACGTAAATCATCAGGCCGCGGCGCACCGATCTACCTCAATTTCTCGAAAAGCCTCACGCGTCTGTGGAACCTATCCGACCAATTATAATTTCCACGACATCTATTCTCTGGCTCGACAATACCGTCCCGCGGTAAGATGGATCTCGATCCGAAGGAAACAGTGCCGACGAGTCGCACGAAGTACCGTCGCGCGGCGTCATCAATTCATCATCCGGACTTTTCGAGCGAACGTCACTATATCATCCGAGCATGAATTCACGCTACGACAACACATCGTGTGTCTCGCGAGCGTGTAACGTGCGTTATATTTAAAGCAGCACGCACCGGACGATATACCAAATACTACAGTCCACCCACCGGTGTTTTGTGAAGCGCGGGTGTGACGACAGTCGGCGAAACGTGGGACGAACAGAAGAAAATTGTGACCAGAGAACCTCCTACGCCAGCTCGCAATTTTCTGCGACAACCAGACGTTTCCGAGAGCGTATCTTGTCATCCCCTTTTCTTGCGAATCGCTCTTTTTCAACCGTTGACTCTTTATCGCGCGCGAGAGCGTTGGCCGACCGCAAATATGGCAAAGCCTCGACCAGAACCTCTCCAATAAAAACGTCATAAACCAAGAGTTGCGAATATTGCGTGGATTTTACCTGTCGAATTGTTGACCGATCGTTTAGGTGAAGTCGCTCGGATAGGGTAAGCAGTTCTTGGGAATCTCACTGTCAGTGAAAAGACACGAGAGATACCTTGTGAAAGGATTAATCTTAGTCAGTCTCCTTTAAGTCAATTAAGGGCAAATCACATACAATACAATTAATATTTTCATTCATCTAGAATCTTTTCTCCGTCGAACATTTTTTCTACAGATTCTTCGCCTAATTCGAACGTAGAAGAAGGAAATGCATGGGGGTAGGTGAGAGAAGTCAGAGGGGCGAGAAGACCAAAGGCGATCGCGCATCGAAATGCTCGAGGCGTGGAGCGGGTCGACATGGAAGGCGCGCTCGGATGTTAGCGAAAATAAATTATTGCCGCGTTTTCAATTTTTAACCCGTTCCGGCCGTTCTTTTTTCACGACGTTTGCTCCCTCGACCCGGCCAATCTACGCTCAATCTTCCCGCATTCGCCGATCCTCTCTCTGTCCGTATGCGAGCTACGGAGCCGCGGTGTTCCGCTGAATTAAACATAAGTCAGCGAGTATAAAATATGCCGCGAACGTTACCGGCAGATATAAAACGCGACTCGTTGGTAGGTGTACGTGCCACGTGCACCGCCGGAATGCGCGGGATACCACCTTTTCTTCCCTAGCCCGGAAAAAGCTTTACGTTCCACCGAAAATCGATCGATCGATCTGTCCAAAGTTGTAAACTATGTCGCGATGAAAATCCCAGATCTTCCGTCTAGCGTGCGCTCTCTGTAATATGTCGATTATTATCAACTGAAAAACTAGTGGACGTGCATCTGAGGAAACGCTCATCGAAAGCGTCACGATTTCATGGTTTATCAGCGTAGAGATTTAAGATTGTTCAACATAATACGTTCACTAATGTAATAATACATTCACGTATGTATATTATACTTATGATGCATCTATGATACTCCAAATGCAATCTCTCTTTACGCGTAATTTGTTGTCAATTAACATAGTATTTCTGCATGTATTATAAAAAAATTACTTAGGAGTTTCCAGTAAGTAATATCACGATGTCAAGATAATAAGTATATGTAGTAAATTAACGCCAACGAAGGATTCCGATAGTAATCTGATAAATAATTGAAAAAAAGAAATTTATTTTATTCACGATGACAGGTTTGCAATTTTTCGTTATTAAGGGTAATAGATATCGTAGTAAAAGATTCTAAAATACATGTTAAATTTGTAGAGTGTAACCATGGAAATACGTTCCGCGAATAAAAATATGTAAAACAGTTGCCAGTTTACATAAACGTATGCTTCAAGCTTCTTTATTACCATGATATTAAACGCTATACACGGGCACAAAGCTCGCCACAAATTGAACTCATATCTGTATAAACAATGAATAAAAGACCTATCGGTGGACGCAACGATGATAGCGTCAATTTATATCATCTAGTTGTTACCCTATAAGATATTCCATTATTTCAGCGGACAAATATTTTCGAGAAATTTAATCGTCGAAATATTTTTAAGAACGAGTATTCAAATAAGAAATTTTAAATATATGTGCATTTATAAGTATTCATTTACATGAAGCTTGTGTTTTACCTAGAAGCAAAGTAGAAGTTAATGAAATGTAAAAGGATAAAAACTACTTTAAAGTTGACACCGTTAGCGAATAAGAAATTCTAGATTTCCTTAGAATTCAATATTAACCTAAAATTCTATCCCACACTTACGAAGCTCTCGGATTAATTTGTAGGATATATAATGTTGCAATATATATAATTTAAGTAAACTTTTCATCGATCTTTGACGTGCAAAATACAAATCCCTCGAATTATTTTATCACATGTCGTATTTAATGCACTGCTCCTTTGTATTTGATTCATAGATCCTTCGTTTCATAAATTTCACGTGTTGTAACATCTTTGACTCTCGATCTGTAGAATCGTGGTGATAAACTCGCAAAAACAAGAAAAAGTATCTAGATCATTTGTACCGAAGGGGAAGAAACGGTCCTCAAAGTAGAAGATTGAAAATATATTTGTAGCAGTATTTTAACCGGAAGATAGGAAAAATGCTAAAGTAGTCAGAAGGCTGACGCTTAAGGTCCTACATAGTTTCAAACGTGCATAGAAAATATCCAAATCGGAAGTATCATCAATCAACTGGATCGAGCACGAACTGACGATCGTCAGTCGAAACGTATGTATAACCTAATTACGTATGTTCGGTCGAAGAAGGAGCGGATCGTCCGAATGCACGACGAATACCGAGTGTTGCTTCGTATGCAAAAAGTTCGGTATTCATTGAACGGCAACATTTCGAGATCAGGCCGACTATGCCTGTTTCTTTCGTTGGTTACACCGTTGTTCACGGTATCCTCAATTAAACGCGCGACTTAACAACGCGACTTAACAACGTGACTTAACAGCGCGACTTAACAGCGCGGCTCGTTGTTAATGCACGGCGTGTAACGCGCGTCAACATTCCCCGGCGTTTTCCCCGAGTTTTCCCTCGCCTTTCGTTCATGGCGAATCGTCGGCCGTTGCGACCAGCTTATTAACGAATAAATTATGTCATAACGGTCTGATCGGTACCCGTTGCGTAAATGGTAATAGATGCGGGGCTTTGTGAACACTCTCGGCGTGTTACGTGCCGCTCCACGGTGTGCGGTTATGTTAATTAGATACGGGAAACGCAGCGATAACACGACAGGCAATCCGTCCAGCAATTATATGTAGTTCTTAGTCGTTTTCTTTTCAGTGTTTTTGTAATTAATTTGTCTGAAAAAAGGTTATTAAATACGGAAGAGAATAAATCATATAGTTTATATTCACAAATTGGTTTTCATCGTATCTCTTTAATTATGCAAAGACAGGTGTTAACGTGTAGTGGAACAAATAGTTCATTGATCCTCTCTACTATATAAAATGATTTCAAACAGTATAGACACATACGTTTATTTTCCAATGCAGTCATACCAGATTTTACATTTCATTTTCATAGTATCAAAGCTTTCTAGTCATATGAAAGTATTGTAGTACTAAATGATATTCTACGATTTTTTTTAATGTCAATTCGTTCTTCCTATTTAATAAGTTAATAGAGAGATAGAGAGAGAGAGAGAGAGAGAGAGAGAGAGAGGGGGAGAAAAAGAGAAAGAGAGGGAGAGGAATCTTCCGTTCGAATGTATTCCTTCGTCGAATTAACTCCTTCTTTATATCGCGATACAAATTTCACATATCAGCCGGTGCTCGGACATTTTTAACGCGCAGCCCAGCGTAAAATCACGTAATTCGCGCGGCTTGTTAAGTAGAAGCGTCCGTACGCTACTTACTCGCCCTCTTGCACGCATACGTGTCCATGTGCACCCACCCAAATCTACTTGCCTACATTCGAGGCCGGCGCTGCGCGGCGAAGCACGAAGCGAAGCTTCGTAAGAAAAGTCTCTCTCGTCCTGTTCGCAATGCGCGATCCCGTTCTTAATTAACCATATTTCCAGCACGATGTACCGGTCGTGTGCGAGAGTAGTGAACCCCGATTTGACAAATGCGCTCTGAAACGCGTGTTTCATCGTGTTGTACCAGCATCGTGTTGCTTGAGCACAATGCGCGTAAACGAGCACAGTTTAAGAAACGTAAAAGCAATGAATTTCATACGGCTAATAGAGTAGAGCGGCCGCGATCCTTTAATTAAATCCATTTACGAGCCGTACTAATCGAAGGCGGCCCTGACTCAATGTCGGAGCAACGAGTCGGTCATAATTCATATGTCAGATTCGCAGACGAAGCTATGCGTTCTAACACGCAAAGGCGGATTTATACATTCGCTATTCAACAATAAATAAATAACGAATATTCGTCATTCATGGAGGGACCATATGCGTCGAATGTGACTTCTAGATCGAGTCTGTATTGATGCAGTAGCTCATATAGACATGAAAAGGGTCAAGAGTAAGCTTGAATCCATGATAGAGTTAAGATTAGGTTACAATTTTTGTATCCTTACGAGTAGATTTCGGAAGTTCGTACATTTGTGAAAAGTTTAAACGAGCGAGAACCAACATAGTATGTAAATATGTCCAAGTAAGTTGCTCGTTATGAGATTTAGAGTGTAAAACAAGTCTCTATTCATGTTGTGTATACAAACATATGAATTCGAATGAATATTAGCAGCCTACTTACGGAAGGAAAACAATACCAACCTAAATACTAATTGTCGTTCATCGAATGTCATTTATCGAATAAACGCTATATACATACATACATACGCTACATGCTATTGCACTGATGAGCAATTCTCCGAATCCAGTATGTATAAAACTGGCTTTATACCAACTACTTGTTAGCCGTGATATCGAATTATTCGGTTTCTCGTGAACCAAATCTCGTTGACCTTAATTAGTTCTACTGTTTTAGTTTGATCTTGGTTCGAGTTAATTATTATTGTTATTATAGTTGCGAGTGACAGTGATTGATTTGCGAGTGGATGATAGCTTTTTCGTGTTACGCGGGTTGAATTTAATCTAATTAAGGATCGTTTGTTTCTATTTAAAGTACAAATAAACTTGTTAAAATACGATGTTTCGTCAATATTATGTTTTCATTATAAAGTATTCAGTTCCTTCGGAGAATTAAACGGGAATATAAATTTAACATGTAATAACGAAATGTAATAACGAAAAATGAAATTACCTATCCCTTATTGCTGTTAAACTTCGCGAAAACTATTAAAGGATTGAGCAACGTGTATTTTCTTGCGGTGTACATGCGCAATTGCTCGATGTTACGATTTATCGTGCCACTCTGAAAACTGGCGCGAAACGAGTCGGCACGATCAACACATCGCGTAAAATAGTGTTCTCAAGTGAAATATGTATCCTCGGGTGATTGCGCCTCCGACAGTTTATTCTCGCTTCAATAATAACAGTGAAGCATAAAATAGCGATGCGATTTATGTCCATGCACGATGTACTTATAGATTTTCGAAATGGCCACGAAGAAACTTAACTTTTACGTGTAAATTTTTATTTCAATTTAATCCTAAAATAATTACCTTGAAATACACTTTTACTTACTTATAATACTTAAAATATACTTTTTCATAAAAGATGTCTTTCAAACCTTTCATGTTCGGCAAAATCACAAGGTGCATTTTATGGTCTTTGAATCTACAACATATCATTGAATCTTGATCAATCGAAAATCGAGAAACAAAGAAAGGCTTTGTATTACTGTTTGCACTTTGCTTCACGTCGTTATATATCGTATGATATTATCCTGAATCTTCGTAACAACAATATTCGATGGTCAATCACTCGATAACATCCGATTATGTTTTACCACTTCCACACCGACTAATCGACAACAACGATCAGTTCATTTAATCTTTGGACAAGTATTCTTGAGCCTGCGCTGGCCGTTTCGATTCTTTCACATTTCTAAATCTTTCGGATTGCTGTCATTAAATCTACAGAGTGATTAAATTGGAAAGTGCGAAACTTTGACCATTTAAAGCGAGTCGAAAGGCTCGAAGAGAAAGTCGTGTGTTGAATAAATATTTCAATCGGTCAAGTCGCTTGGAATTAACGCAAATGATGCATTTTAATTTTCCGGAGGAGCGAAGCAGTGCGAATGTAACGCGTGTTCTGACCGAACTATGGATAATTAATGAGCGTATCTTTCAGGCGTTTATTAGGAAATCGATAAAATTGCACGAAACAATTTACGCGGTGATTCACGGGATTCAACGCTTTGCCACGTTGTTTAACGATCATTTATCGCAATGCGATTTTTTATGTGACTCCAGATGGTTTAAACACCGCGATCATGTTGAGTAATTAACTGTTTATCGTCTGTAAATTGATTTAAAACGTTCGCGGAAAAATTGTTAATTATTTGGACTGCCGATGGCTGGATCGAACGTGAAGTTTTTTCAATCGAGATCAACCAGATACGGTTCACGGGGCGAAATAAATTATTCAAGTATGTAGTTCGACATTTACCTGCTTAGCAAATCCTATTAAACCTTTTTCTCAGCGATACGTGAAGCATCGACTGGCTTTTGTTGTCTGGAAATGGAACGGTTGCGCAAAGAGAAAGGCGCCGCACGATGCCTCCTTGAATAAAGGAAAAGAAACTACTCTGTCTAATCTTTTATACAGGTTCTGCCGGCCGGTTAACTGCCTTTGGAATTATTTTAGACAGTCGTGCTCGTTCGCAATTGGAAATTAAAATGTTCGATGTTATTCGAACGATAATGAAATGTTCATTGTGTGAAAATTCTCCTAGTCCTCATTTACTCTGATTAGAATTTTAATCATGGATTGTGTGGTGACGAATCTTCGTATGGGTAATAGTGGCATAATATATTCTTTGCTTAGTATAACACGCGATTAAAATATGCGATTAAAAATATTTTTTAGAAATTTTAAATATAGAAGATAGCAATCTTGCGAAACAACTATGGATTATTAAACCAAGATTCAAGACGAAACATATTACGAAGCAAAAATTTTAAAGTTAAAGATGTAACTGATTCGTCACGGTAAGGTATTGAGATATTAGAAGTTATACGTATCTTATACGCGGAATACAAAGAAATTCGACGCAAATAAGAGGTCTCCATCCCCTCCTCACCACTTTCACCCTGTCAGCGTTTCAATCGGTACATATATTGCGCAAGCCACAGCGCGAAGAACCGTAACTCATAACATTCTTCGCCACGTAGCGCTCGAAATAGTTCGTTGTTCGTCGTTCTGAATGTCGTTTTGAATGAGGCGGAAGAACAGTCCAAGAATATGATGAATCAAAATACCCCCTCCTCCTACTCGCTGTACGGTTTAGAAAAGAACTAAGAAAAACAAACGAGCAACAAACAAGCAACACGAATGTACACAAGTTCGCGGGATATAAAAAAGAATATAAAAATAGTAGCGCTATAGAAGAACTAAAATAGACACCGTACGAACAAATAGGAAGAAAAAAAAATGAGAAAAGAGCGATCGAAGGAACCATAAAGGCAAGGAAGAAGAATAAATTATAGAAAGAAGAAAACGAAGACGGACGATCATGGTGCAATAAAAAAGATCGAGAGAGACTCCAAAACGATACTGTAGAATAGTGAGACAAGAAACGAGGGAAGGGGAAGGAAAAAATAAGGCAGCAAGAAAGAGCTAGAGACAAGCTCGAGAAGAGGAAGAGAGAAAGGAGGTTGGAGATTGTCCTTCTCCCGCGTGGAGAACGGCCTGGCACCTCCAAGGTCGGCCACTTCGGGTTTTCCAAATCGCGGTCCCACATGACGAGACCGACTTCCTAACTCTGTCTCTCTTCCTCCCATCGAAAGTACCATCTAACGTAAACGAGATAGAATATCTCTGTATACTGAGAACAGGGTGCAAGAAAAAACAGAAGGAGGAAGCGAGCGAGTGCGTGCGTGCCAACGTAATCGAACAGAAAGAAAAAAGAACGCGCATGTTTGATGTACAGGGTGAGTCAGAAAGAGTGACTAGCTCACCTGTGATTGCGATTTACGCATGCACTTTTTTACCATGAATATGAGAGTTAGTGACGTTACGATGGCACGAGTTAGTGATCTTGTAGCACGCGAGAATCGAGAAGTTGTGTGCGATGGAGACAGATGCACGATCAACTGGCGTGGATTGATGGGAACATAAAATTGAAGCCGCTCGCCAACGTGCATTTTAATGGTAATACGACGCGTTGTGACGGACACTGATACAAATATTGAATGAAAAATGCGATAGTTCTGAATCAACGGAATATGTAATGTTTCCGTGATTCTGATCGTATCGGGGTTGAGTGACGAATGTGAACTTAGTCATCATGTTTTATGGGTGTTAATATTAATGTTTAACAAGGGATCAGAGTTGGGTGGCTAGCGTTTTATCTCGACACAGTATCATGGTTAGATAGACGAGAGTGTCGTGTGGTAAAAAATTCAATTCGATTTCATGGAAATTCAATTTTTCTTTGGGGTGATTTGGGTAAGGTTGATCACTCGATGATTTCAATTGCTGAATTAAAATTAGAGGACGAATTGAAATTTTAACTCGAAAGGGAGATGAAACAGCAACAAGACAAAATTTTGACTTGAACTACGAAAGTCGAAACAGTCCCTCTACTTTAAAATTTTTCGATTTGTAGAAACACTGTACAATCAAACTACGGAAGATTAATATCGCTCTCCAGTAGAAATACGTCACGAATAAAATATTACTCGCCGAACTGAAAAAAAGAAAAAAAGAAAAGATCGTTGACTAGAAACAGTAGCCATTTTTCGAATACCGGAACACCCATGGACTATTCTTTCTTTTTTCCTGATCAAGAATCAATAATCGTTTAGTAAACGCGCTCGTTTGATGTGTATCGATCGTATCGATTGTTATACGTTCGATTCCCTGGGTTTTTTCTACCACGGACGTGGGTGATCGGCATTCTTCCGTGTAGTTAATTTAAAAGCAGAGCAAGGTTTTATCTTATCGTAAACAACGATTTGTGCTCCTATATCCGGAACTCGACGGGCATCGAAGCAACTCGTTTAATATGTATACACATTATTATGTATACACATCTTTTTCTTTCGCTCTCGAGTCTTGCTTTTTTTTTTCTATTGAAGTTATGATCTCCTTTGAACGGCAGAAGACAGAAGGATAGATAAAGAAGGTAAGAAGCGAAGAAAAAGAGAACAAAGCAAAGTCGATCAGGCGGAACAATTTTCAAGAATTATATTTATATTTGTTCGCCTGGAAAAACCGCGTATCACGTTGGGGAATGCATAAAAAGTCGTAGATTGTATCGGCGTCGTGGCTCGTGATTCTTTAACAATAGATATACGACTCATGACTTCATGAGACGGTTTTTCCCGATACAAATCTTTATTCACTGATTTTCTTATTTAACGATCGTTACGATCGATACGTATCGCAAACTTAGTCGCGATTTACAGTCGATCACGATCGACTAACTACGCGATACAAACTACTACTCCATTTAAGAAAATTAATGGTCGTATTCGTTTATTTATATACGCGCACGGTGAACAAGATTGCCGGACAATGTTTAAGTAGCTATTGTTTCATACAATTGGGTGAAAATGAGAAAATTTATAGATAATGAACGAAGACTGCATCGCAGAAAATCGCAAAATCTTGTGAAATTGCATATAGTAGATCGAGAGGATACTGGGTTTAGGTAAGTTATCGTTGATTGCAAAATTGTATCTTATTCGTTCAAACATGGTACGCTCATCTCGCATTAATCTGTAAGAGCTAACTTGGGAAAGTAAATTTAAATGAATGTTTTCCTCATTTGACACCTTGCAAAGAAAGATATAAAATCTTCGTGTTTTTAGATTTAGTGTTTTTCAATTACAATAAAAAAGTATATGCTAAAAACTCTTTCGTGAATACCCACGCAGTTATGGATACCTTCAAATCTAAATTTCAAATATCTTAAAACATAAATTTACGAATAATACTTTCTCAATAAAATACGATACACTGTGATGCCATTACAATATACACATAACATTATCCTCGCAAAAATCTATAGCATCCATGCGGAAATTTGAATCGTCAAAATGATCCTGCACATTCGATTATCAAAACACAGCAATTTCGACCCGTTACATTATTCTCACGATTGTTAATTCGAGTGGTGACGTTCCTCGGCCCCCTTTCCTCTGATTTGTGGCATTCCTTGGCGGTCGGTTCGATTGCTGAACGAGCGAAGAAGTGGAAAGAAAGGCCCGCAGCGCGGCAGATGAATACGGTCTGGATCGGAGGCCCCCGCACCGCATCGGTAGAATTGAATCGTTGGATTATGCGGAACGCGAGCTTTTCGCGCCTTTGTTGGACCGCTGTGTGCATCCTCGACGCTGGATCGTAATGTATGCACCGTGATCGCGGCGTTGCACACGTGTAACGCGCGGGACCCACTCGCAACAATGGTGATGCGTGGGCGGCTAAGTGTTATTAATAGCGAACACTGCCAATATCTCGGCTACAAGCGATGCGGCGCAACGGTGCGCAATAATGAGGCAATTATTAACGAGACTCGATTATGCGGTCGAGGTAGCGTGCGCAGAACTGCGTTTTAGCGGCAAAAAGCTTACCTTTAAGCTGATTCGCGTAAAGTAATAGCGGCACTGGTGCCGTTTAGTCTGTTCACGCGTCTTTCACCAAGATTTATCTCCCACCTTGTATCTTGTTCTTTCTCATTTCTTTTCTCATTTCATTTTCTCATGCGGGAAATAAAATTCCCAGGAAAGTAACAGAGTTGGTGAAATTGATTGACGGTAGGCGCTAAATTTTCCAGAAAAGTAGAAGATTGAGTACAGAGAAAAAAGATTTATTTTCCTATTAAGAGAAAGTGTAATGCAAATTTTTCAAAAATGTAGAAACTTATATATAACGTTTGAAAAATTCAATGGAAAATGTTTTCTATTTTGCCGAGATAAGATTTTAATATATTGGCTTCTTAGGTTTTTCTCTTCCTTTCTCTCTTTCTCTCTTTCTCTTCATGACAATGTACACTTATTGTCTCAAATACGCTCGAGTTATCCGGATCGAGGTACTCAATCATCTTGAGTAGCTTCTAAATTATGTTGCTCTGTTTTTTGTGAGATTTTACGATCACACAAGAGAAGTACCTTTTTACTTTTGGTTTTAAATGCAATCTGGCTGGAGGGTGCGTTATTGTGCGTCTTACATACCGTTTCTCGAACGGTATGGTTTCAAATACATTTCAGTTTCAACCGTTCCTATAAAATCTTGTAACATATAGCGTGGTTGCACTCTCCTCGTTATACTATCTTCAACCATATTGAAGAGAAACATGTTTCGTTTGAAAGTATTTAAGTGCCTTTCTATTATTCTTTGTAAGACGTTTCTTGTTAAAATCATAAAATTTGCATGTACAGTGATTTTTATTTTTAACTTGCAAAGTATTAATTAAATGTAAAAGATAACAGTTAAAATTGTATTCGATATGTAAACGGAAGAAACGTATCATTTCTTGAGCTTTGAAGTTTAGGCAGCATCCTGTTTCTTGAGAAAATATATACCTAATTCCGGTGGGCGATAGGCAGTTCGTTTGCTTAAATTCTAATGCCAGGTATTCTCCATTCGGATAATTTATTTTTGTAGGTAGTATACGGTGCAGTAAATGTTTGAGTTTTCTTAAAGTTGTAATGTCTTATGACTCATTGTTTCGATGTGTAGTACATATGTGCATGTGGAAATGTTATTTTCGGACGTACATGCGGCGATCTTTCCTATCCACGCATCAAAGTCTCCGTAAGCCAAGTATCACTACAATCTCAGGCAATCTTAATATTACTGTACTATCGTTTCAAACAACTAAGGCTTAAATTTGAACAGACGAAATAATTTCTATTAAAATGATACAACTTATTTAACGTAGGTAAACTTTTAAAATATCATTTATAATTGTCCAATATTCAAACATAAATGAAAATATCTATTCTATTTCTTCAAAACTTCTTTTTAATTACAGCACTGTGGTAAATCGTGCATAACAACGATAGAAACGCAAAATCATCATACAAACGAGGCATATTATCGTTTTTCCATGGCAAAAACATGAAAGGATCGTTTGCGATATCGGGTTGAGCCGGTTAGTACGAACATCCAGGTGTTAGTACTGGCAACAGGTCAAATTTATAACGTCCACGCAGCCGTTCTAGGACAAGGGCCTTGCGAAGATCCGACGAGCTCTATAAAACGCTTAATAACGCGGCCTTAAGGGCTGCTCATGGCGGACAAAGCCAGACCTGCCGTAACTTGTTCATGGTGATGCACCGACGGCATTACGAAGCTGCGTTATGCCCCCATTATGCGGTATTATGTTACTATTTACGCTATTACAACTCCCTATTTATTTGTCTTCTCTCGCCGACCATTTTTCCCGCTTCATCTTCTTCCCGATTCCGCCATTTTTCGACGTGCCGCGCCGCTTAACTTGTATTTACAAATTACGGGTCAGGTGCCATTCTTACGATATCAAATTTGTAAAATAAAGAAGATCCTTCCTGAAACGCGGACAACTCGAATACTTTGAAATATTCGATCGTTGTTTTATAACATTCTTTAAACTATATACTATATGTTTATAATATATATGATATGGTCTAAAAAATCAAGCAGTGAAACTTTATGAATCGAATGGTATGAAGAACATTAAATATTAAAAATGTTATTTCTTTAGATAAGAAGTAAAACGACGTGAGGTATAACATTGTTCAACAAAACGAATTCACGTTATCTGTGAAATAGCTCTGAAACTGAAGAACATCTCCAATATCTTCTTTAATAATGTATACGACCGGTATATAAAATTATTTCTTTCAAATGACGTTTATATCTACTCTCTGAGATATTATTATGCCTTATCTAGCGGTTTATTTTATTACCCCACGCTTTTTTTTTTATATTATAAATTACAAATATCTCAATAATGTATTTTACATATCGGCAAGAATTTCTATCCCACTATCTTGATTGCCTTGAAATTGTATGATCTTTTTGCTATTTTGTTATATGCAACGAAGCAGCATTGTAATGAAGTCTGGCTGGTGAACTCGACGAAAGACAAGCGTGAGAATAAGGAACTGCGATAGGCTCACAGTTACGTTTGGTCATTTAATGTCTGCGACTACGTCGTTTAACTATCCGAATGCAGAGAACTTGAAAGGGTTTACGGTTCTTGCGATTCTTGTTCTGCTACATCGAATACGTAAAATCTAAATTCGAATTTTCGGTATCATTATCCTGTTTCAATGGATTTAGTATCGAATCTTAAATTAATTATGCACTTATCAAGTTAACTAATAACATTTGTCTGCTAGACTGACTTTAAATTATTCAGTTTTTTCAATTTTCTCACAGTCTCATTCCACAATTTTACTCATTTTAGAACTCATAAAATTAGCCTTACTTTGACAAAAGAAGAATTCTTTTATACAAATTATAAAGTCAACCGTCTAAGAATTGCCTGTACTAAAACCGTCTATATTCCGATGCTCGAAAGAACATTGGTAGCCACCAGATATGTAGGTGTGGATTCCTTCTCGAGCGAAGAAAGATGCAGGAATAAGGAGACCCGTTCCCGCGACCGTGTTTAGTCAACATTATTACCATTCGGAATCTTTAGTTAGTTTACCGTGGCGGCATTCCATATAGCAATGCCACGAAGGTGCAACGCTACGCTGCGATGGTTCGCGCGGCATACTGGCATTATATGCGCATAAGTTATGCACATTATCGTTATGCGCCAGTTCGAGCATAATTTCACCTCTCAAGAGGTTCGTATACACGCACCAACTCCGTACAAGTTACTTAGGAACTCTGATTTCAGTTTCTGTTTCCTGGCTGTTTCTTCCCTCTAGCCCTCTTTCACCTGTTTCTCTTTATTCCTGTTTTATGTGTGTCGACCGGCTTGTTTCGCCGTGTCTTTTCTTTGTACCCAATTTTTCTCGTCTACTCTTTTATTGCTCTTATTTATCGTATCCGTTGTACATACGGAACGATCTTTGCTCATTTTTGTTCCTACAAACAACTTTTAAGAAGAAATGAGACAAAGTTTTGTGAATGTTTATAGTTTTGTGAATGATATCCATATCTGTATTAGCGTAACAGAATTAATATTATATTAGTATTATATGAGTATTATAACAAAATTTGAAGCTGATTTAGTTGGGAAAAAGATAATTTTTTATTTCTAGGAAATAACATCAGAACAGTTAAGCACAGTTGGATTATATGGTTGAATTATAAATAAGCCACTCGTGTGTGATGTTTTTTTATTTTAGATTAATTTTATTAAGTCAGACATCCTATTTATGCGATCTAGTTAGCAGTTCGGTAGAAGTATCGTGAACGCCAGTTTTAGGAATCCACAATTAAAAAGTGTCGAAGGTTTTGCAGTAAGGTCACCGCGGTTTATACGTTATAGATTGTGGTGAATCGATAATCGAGACGTATCGAGGGTTTCGATCATAATTGAGTTCGTACGGTATGCTGGGAGCAGTTGAAAATAATTAAGGTAACATTTATGTGATTCTCATAAAACTCTTGCTAGAGAAAAGAATTTTTTCGTCCCTGTAATCGAGGAAGAGAAAAGAGATAGCTGCGAAGAATAAAAGACAAATATGCGTTTTTTTTTTTTTTTTGGTGTTAAAGTATTTTAGTCCTTTTAGAAAAGCCTGGAAAGATGAGCAAGAGCATTGTAGAAGTTAACATGAAAATTGAAATAAACTTGGAATATCAATAGTCATTTATTGCAAATTTGAAGGAACATGAATGAAAAATTTATGTAAAAATCTATGCAAATCCGACTTCAAAGAATTTTAAATTTATTCTTCGCTATCGTTCATAATTTCGAGTCATGTTTTGTGCATAAATTATGTGCTTAAGTTCAAGGCAGATATTACTGGTGATACTCAAATAGATAAGAATTCATTGTAAAAATTAACAATCACATCGTCTGTAGTATAGAATCTAGGAATAAGTATCGTTTCTAAGAAAAGATGCAAGTAAAGTAGAAAAAATATTTCTCGGAAACAGAAAATAAACGTACTTATGTATGTATATATGTAAATCGATGACTTAACAGGCTCGAGAAATGTTGTTGTTTAAAATATCCATAAACTACAAAATGCTTATCAAAACTTAATGTAGAAATTCAATGATTCAATGCAATAAAAGTACGACCGTATAAATTAATTGTAAAAGAGATGAAGAAATTTTAAAATTAATCGAGAGGAATGTATGTGGGAATCATCGTTTTTCAGTTCCTTACTTAAGTCGGGGACCAGACCGTTCATAGACGCGAAAAATTGTGCTCCTCCTCCTAAGAGAAATGGGAGGTAGGATGATCGTGAGGGACGATGATCTTAGATAGTACGCAACTGTCATGGATGGTACACGTGTTTCAGAGCGACGGTCGTTCACGTCCGTTTCAGGTACTCGACCGCCCGCGTAGTCACGTGAGATTTCTAAGACAATATTCAGTTTTCAAGGAGTGTTTTCGTCATTCAACAATTTAGAAAAACATTGGCATTTACGATGCTGGTCAACCCTTTATGATAAATAATAATTTAATTCTTAAAATTCTAGTGAGTCTTAGAGTGATCTGTGGTTCAGTGATTTCTATAACGTGACAAATTAAAACAATGCAAACCTTCATTAAATTTTTTGTATAATGAACATTGAATTCACTTAATATGCTTCGTTCAACGATTATTTCAGTGATGTGAAATTGGAAAAAAGTATGTTCTTCGATTATCTTATAGCTACGAGTGCTTCTGATTGATAGAAAATTAAAAGATATTTATATGACAGTGTGTATTATTTATAAGAAATTACGAATCCGTGTTTTTTAAAGTGGATTCTCAATGTCGATGATTTAATAACATCTCTTTCGATGCTGTGAGAATTTTTAAGAAACGGACTACGTGATTTAATATTATTATTTAAATTTACGATCGATTGTCAAGGATAAAATAATTGAATCTTGCATGGAACATTATTTCTTGATTCTCGCCGTGTCTACAGATAATCGATTTGATTCAAAGACATAATTCATTCCATCGGTTACGTGACTTCAGAAAAATATCTTTGTAATCGACGATTCCTATTTACATCGTTTTCTATCATTTCTTCGTAGCAAGATTTACATCAGCCTCTTTGACGTTCGTTTTATTTTCCATTAATTATCTGACTACTAACACCACATTTCATACACGTCAGTACTTGGTGCTTCAGTGAAAAGCATACTCTGAAATTATTTTTAAAATTTCTCAAGTTGTTTGACAATGTTCTAAAGATTCGTGAGGATAGTGTTGTTCGTGCAATTTAATAAGTTTACTCGAACAATTGCAATTGGTTAATTCTGTTCACTAGTTTAATATTGTTTTTCATCAATGTTTTTCCTCTACTTTCAAAGTTTAGGTAGAAATGGTCAATTCTTCCGATTATCAGAAAACAGAAGTCTCGATAACCCAAATCAAAAGAACAGTACAAAAATTACGATTTAACTTATTAATTTTTTCTTTTCATTAAATTTAATTTAATTCCCCAGCTGATTGAAACCGCAGAGTACCAATGTAAAAGTCGGTTTCCGTCATCGATTTCTCAAAGAACAAAAGTCAATTAAATCCTTTAATTCCGACTATTCAGTTTTCTATTTATCTAATTCCACGTAATTCATCACTACCCTGTAGATAAACTACTGATAATCGCGTTACATAATAGAATACGCATAATTGCTCTGAAGAAAGAAGATTAATCGATCGTTCTTCTACTTTTTTCTTCTTTTTGCATCAAGTATTATACAATTATCTGTGCTGTCGTCGTGATTGTCGTCAACGTGTTGCCATGCAATTACAAACAATATACTCGCAGATTAAACGTTCCAAATGAAAAACTACTTCTCTACCGTTAGCCGATGGGCTATCATTTCAGGAACAAAAACAAAGCAAAGGTTAATTGAGACTGGACCTTCTTTTCTACATTGTCGATCGACCAAACGGTGTCGAATGAGATTCGATTGGCTTCGTTAAGTTGGCCCCGATGAGTTCTATGCTCGCGGCTCGTTCCACGTCGCCTCGGATGGTAATTATCTGAACGAGAA
Organism: Bombus fervidus; assembly: GCF_041682495.2. Lineage (NCBI taxonomy): Eukaryota > Metazoa > Arthropoda > Insecta > Hymenoptera > Apidae > Bombus > Bombus fervidus. The sequence goes on along the minus strand of NC_091523.1, from coordinate 4,068,539 downwards.
GTATGCGGATCGGCGCAGAATGTCATGACAGGTAACGGTATAATCTTGTGACATTCGAGCGTATTAATATTGCCGCGCGTTTCGTTCGTTCATGGAAGTGTATCGAACTGGATTCCTGAATACGAAATCGTCTCTCTGCCGTTTCCACGTGGAGGGCGGTTACCATTAAAAAAAAAAAAAAAAAAGAAGAAAAACACGCGAAGGAAGTTGAAAGCAATTTCGATCGACTCGCCCATTACCGAGTACCTATCGCATTTTCGACCGTAGTTCGTTAATTTCTTTCAAAAGAAAATTCTGTCAAAATTAAAAAATATACAGGTACTTTTAACAATGATAGGGAAACATATTTAGATATATGTATTTATTTTCATTATAAAACATTAATCATAATCATCATATGTACATACACATTGCAAATTTACTTATTTTTTGAATCTAGTGATCAACCGTTTCGCAATAAGTTACGTCGTTCTTTGATTCGATCCATATTCACAGAAATAATACTTCCAATTGACAAAGCGTCAGGCAACGATCTGAAAATGACATTTCCGGAGTTATGTTTAATTATGTGATGCAGTCGAAGTATGATTTACGCATACACTAGGGTAGTTGACATCGGTTATCTGTGTGTAACGTAACTGGAATTAATTACGCAGAATACCGGCAAACGACACATACATGGCTGAATTGGCGAGAATAGACGATTACGATCGACTCGTGTGTTGTCACAGCAACAATAATTCACAAGGGAAATCCCTGGCATAAATATTCTCGAACGATAAAACGATCGCGATCGAGACCCTGTCTTTGCAACTGTATTACGACAAAAAGTTACGATCACCGATTTTTTGCTCGTTCGTAACCTTGTACAGTGGCTTCCTATCGAATGAGTATAATCGAGAGAACCATAATGGTCTAGACGATTTTTACGATTTTAACGCTTTAGTTCCTTTAATCGAATACTACTTCTTTATTTAACATTTGGAAGTGAAATATAAACTAGATTTATAAATACTCGTCACATAAAAATTGGATTCCAAACTCTTTGGACATAAAAAATTGTTGACAACATTTTTAATTGAAAGTATATGCATCCTGCATAGATACTAATACCAATTGACCCATAAGAAACATTCGAAGCCATAAAATCGCGCAAAGATAAAATATAATAAGCCTATCATTCATGGAACATAAAGCTAAGAAATGAATAGTTCACAATCAGATTTGTTGAAAAATTAAAAATGTAAAACCCCGGAATCGTTTTATAATTACAGCTTAAAAATATCAGGCTCGAATGGATTAAACAAATTCAGCCTATTAATGGCTGAAGGATTAAATTGTGCGAATAATGGTCATTTGCTTATTTATATCCGAGCTTGCCTCATTGAGACTGCTTCTTTAGGAAAGAAAAGGATGCCTGAAGTTGGTTTTCCTTTGTGCTTGACACAAGGCTAGTAGCCAGACGAGAGGTATAATTGTTTATAACTTCACTTGACTGGTTGTTTAAAGATGAAGTGACGGTGGGGATTTTGCAACTGATGCGCGTGAATGAGCGAATGAATGAACTCGATGAAAACGTGAGAAGTTCTCGCGATAGAATTCTTGTGGTTCCCCTCGTCCATTTTTCGTTGTTTCACACATGATATTGAAATTATTCGCAATGGTTTAAATAAAAAATAGAACAGTTTTTATATTCAACAGATATTTATAATAGAAAGACTTTACTTAAATGAAAATGTTGAATTAGCTATGAAACGATGTTATCATCACTTCATACTCGAGAAGACAATTTGCCAGTAATTTATACTTTTACATCAATATATAAAAAATAAGATTGTTGCAAAATCAGTAGACACTTTATACCAAGTAATATATATTATAATAACCCGAGTGTAAGATAAATCAGAACATTCTTATCTTGGGAATATAATACGACGATAATTACATACTACGTATAATATTTTGTTTCAATTAAATATTTCACGAAAAGATATATCGATATATGATATTTAAATTTCTTCATTCACAAGATTTTTTACCATCAATATTTTTAAACAGCGTGTAGATATTCTTCATCTTCGTGTAAGAACTTTTACCACACCTTAAAACTTTATGAATACAGATCTACTTTTATGGAGTCATCCATTCTCGGATATAAGTATTATCCTTCCTTTCTTCTGTCCATCACTGTATAACACAGTGGATACGCAGACTGACAACAAACGTCAATGCCAACTACGAACGACTAAACGATTAATGAAAGATTAATGTACGCGCGTCTCGCAAAAAACGATTAGAATTTTCAATGAAAACGATTACAAATATACCTGGAGAAAAAAACACGTGCATAATAACAAGCATCAAAAATATCGTTAGATCGTTATCTATTATATAACAGATATCATAATATCAAAAGAAATTGCTTTGATTCCTCTGAAAAAACGTATTTGAGAAAACGATCCAATTCGTACAATTGATTGTCAGACTGATCAAGCCACCGTATCAACCAAATAAAAGTAGAAAAAAGATTTATCGGAGCTTGGTAAGGTACAATTTCGTCGTGGCCGTCGAAAAATCACGGTAAAAAGAAGTTGAAAAAGAATTATTGTTAAAGCTGACGTCATTCTCCTTTCTAATTTCGTTACGTCACGATGGATTAGAGATAATCCAAGGCGTATGATCCTATGAACCGTAAAATTATTGTCCTTGAACCCGGCTGTTGTTCTCTTGCCGGGTCAAGAACCCCCCTTGAACCCTATCTTGGAATTTTAGATATAATTCGGTCTCGGTTCAAAGTACAAGAATTATATTGGTAGGTGAAAATAAAATGAAATGTTGTATAATGTCATATCTTATTTACAAGTCTTGACGAAAAACTTGCAATAAAAGTGAATGACTGATCACGAGATATGGATTTCTGGTCAAAATAAATTCGCCGCCAGATGATGAACACAAATCCAAATGCACACACGGAAATCAATTAAACGCCGCGCCGAGAGAGTTTAACGGAATTCGACAAGAGACTTTCTTCGATGAACGCTATCGAAGGTCAAGATTTTTTAACTGAGGGTATTATCGATCACGCGCAAATTTCATTTGGCTCAGACGTTGTTCGTTATGAAATCCCAACTGTGATAGTCCCTTAGTTATCATAAAACGTTGGTAACTGGTATCCTCTGGAAACTGTTTCTTCGAAGGTGCATATCACCGTGAAACCGATAATTTCTTATCGATCTTCTTCAAATTCGACACTGGACTTTGATATTTGCATTTTATCTATTTTGGAGCTGGACTAAAAGTTTCCATATAAACAGCTGTTTAAGGGTATAATTTAGGGCGTCGTATGTAACATTTTTTAAAATTTATCTATTAACGACATAATGTGTCTTTTGTTCAACGTTTTGTTATTTCAATTGTGTAACTTAGATGAATACGAACTTTTAGCTGACAATAAGAAGATTGATTATTTCGCAATGATTGCGAAACGCCAGAAATTTCAGGCTTTTTATTAAATTAATGATTCAGCGCGAATCAATGAGTCACTACCGTCTTATCAGAGTTGTTACGAGTTATAAATATAAACGAATCACGAAAATGTGTCGCAAAATTGTATCGCTTATGTAATATGAAACAGAGATACGAAGTACATATAACGAAGTCGTAACTTTAAGTTGAGTTAGAAAAATCGCCTTTCTATCACGACGCAATAGAAAAGCATCGTGATCTATGAAAATAACATTTTCACTCTAGAATTATGAATCGATATATTTTACTATGAAAAGAATAAAAATTGGATTTATAAACATATTTAACAAGAACAGTATCAATTTCAAATCGTTACCTTTCCAGATATTATCAGAAGCAAAAAAATGACAAGCAATATATTCTCTGTTCTTTTTGCCCTATTATATCAAACGCTTCAGCCATCCCAATTAATATCCCCAATGAGTTCCGCAAAAAACACAGCTACGAGTCGATTCATGGCCAAGCACGAGCCATTAAAATGACATTTTATCGTGGCTCTTCGCGGAGATACTCGTTTGTCGCGCAAAAAGTAGCCTTTTAAGCAAAATTAATTACGACGAGAAAACCGTACATCGATCTATCGAGCTCTTAAATCGCGGCTCGTCGAAGCTGGTTTTTCTGGACAGAGCGATCGAGCTAAGAGGTGTTGATTTCTCGAAAATGATGAGGTCGGATCCGTAACTCGGCTGGAATTCCGCGTTTAATGCACGAAAGGAAAGATCGCAGTTGCACCGATGACCAGTGACGTCATTGACTGGTCCCTAGCAAAGTCTAAGGAGATAGCAGGAAACTGAGGAAACCTTAAAAACTCGTCATTGCGGAGAAAATTTTGTGGTAACTATCACGTAAAAACGAGACTTTAGTTCGAACGGGTATATACCGCAACCCATGTTGTCAGTTAATTAAGCAGTTCAAACGATACCGTTTGTTTTTATGTCGTTTGACTTAAGCTTCTTAATTATAAGCGTGAATTGGTCAGTAATTAATCGATGATCGTGTAACTATTTAAAATTTGTTAAATAACATTGGATTTGATTTTCTTAAACAAGATGTTATAAAAAAGGAGTTGAAGTGCCAAATATCAGTCATTCGTCTAGGATATTCTTAATTACAAACCTGTTCTAATCTACATCGCAACGACAACATTTAAGATTTCATTCCAACAAGTTGATCGGTTTCCGGAATACCAATCCGTCCGTGTTCTGCTTGTGCGGCAGAGGGGTTAAAGCAACCCATTCTTTTGCGCAGGCGATTCAGGAAAGCTCGGCCGGGGATTCCATAGTCCATAGATCCCATCAGCATAGATAAACATTCTCTTTCTTGCCGGGACCTTTCGCAGGAGGCTAGAGAGAAGTCGAGAAATACGCGGTCCTCTTTTGTGGCTCGGCCTTCCCGTATCTCTTCTCCTAGAGCTGTCCTCTCTTTCTTCCTTCTACTCTTCTCTATCCTCGTTTCTCTAGCCATGACGGTATACGCGATGTTACACGTTTCCAGATGGAGAAGGGATGGTATTGTGTCTCTACGTTGGTATATACACTGTAAGCGTGCAAATCCGCGGCCTCGTGTATGGGTATAATCGTTTATTTCGCGTCGACCTTTGCGGGGCACTACGTCAAAATGTCAGACGCGACCCCGCCTGAGCGTAGGGAAGATGCACTGGGAACGTTGTAATGGGCTTACAAAGCGTAACAAACTGATGCGAGGTCAAACACACGACGGGCAATAAACACACGGAAAGATAAATGGGCCCTTAAGGTGCACAGGCATACCACGTTGGGGAAAGTGTTTCGTTTCGTTTCGGCTCAAACCACTAGGACTTCCTTTACTCGCCCACTTTTACCTTTATTTTTTACCTTTTTTTCGACCCTAGACTCGAGATAATAGCGAGTCGTTAACGATTATTTACAAGGAAACCGAGGCAGATATTTATTATTACAGCGAGGATCGCGAGACCAGATAGCAAAGCCGCGCTATTTTCACGCCACGATATCCCGCGACTGATCCTATCGAATCCTTTGATCCCGTGAACTCGTGCACGGTGGACCGACCGGATGAAGTTTTAATTACCGTGTGCTCTTCCTTTCACCGATGGAGAAGAGGAATTTTTATTGTATATTTCGTTGAATTAATGACGCTCTAAGGCGTAGCGTACATAATTATAAATGATTAAAAAGTATTTATAAAATATTTATACCAAGAGTCTCATATTATTTATGAAAATGATTTTTCCAGCATTCGCTAGTAGGTTAATTTAATGTTATTGTGCATTCTGCATCTATAACGCTCGTCGTTATCGCAAGATACATTGAATTTAATCTTATACAACTTCATGTAATTTAGAAGCTATTCATATATTAGATTTCTTAAAATTTTGTTTTACTTGTTTTCATTTTACTATATTTCAGTAGTATATTCTTCGGTGTTCTTTCAAGTCTAATTTTACTTACTTATCACTGTACTAGTTTATTACGTCACTATACCTACCTTCATACTGATACCAGTCTATGTATATATAGCGATTATTGATTGTTATATATAATAAAATTCCGATTACACTTACATAGTGTAAAATTTCTTTTTATCAACTTTCTCAAAACAGTATGAAAATTTCCAGTGAAAGACGAGAGATAAAGTGCTTGTGAGCGCAATTATACGTTCATATCGAAATGATCATGACGTTAACGTTCGAATTAGACAGTTGACAGAACGATATCGCGACCTCGGCCGGTTCGCAAGTTTCAGAGATGAGTAGGAAGATCGCCTTAAGCCATAAGTGACTTACGAAGCGTAACAAACTGACACGAGTTTAAGCACGGGACGGGCAATAAACACGCGGAAAGATAAATGGACCCTTGGTCCGTCGTTGTACTCTCGAAGAAAGTATAGCATTTCGACTAGATCTTTTTTTCACTTGTACGCGCCGAAATAAATCGCGAGTCGTCGGGGGTGGAAAGTAAAAACATTATAACCTCGGTTGAGTTTCTGTTCAGTTCGTTTTCTTCTTGTCAGATCATTAAAGTTGTTGACCATTTCATCAGTTTTTATGCATACGCGTATTATAATGATATGAGAATGCATAGGTATTGTATTTTATTAATCTAATTTCAACCGCCACATTCAACAAAATTCGAAAATACAGAAGGTCATCTTGCAAAAAATATAGAACATTCTTCGCAACAAATTCTTCTAGAAACGTAAAACTCGTAAAATCGATCATAAAATGTTTGTTTCAGATGCCACAGACAGTACCTACTGCAGCCGGCTATTCGCCGTCATTCGATTACAGCACATTCCAGTTCGATTTGTCCCTTCTGTCGGACGATTATGCCGCTACGAACACGCAGAGCACACTGAAAGCAACGCAAATCAAACAGGAAGCACAATCGCCTCGCCCCGGTTCGCCGACCGCTTACTCGAGTTCACCTTACCCCGGTGCCGGTGGTGAACTATCCCCTAACTACTCGCACGAAGGTTCACCAGGATACCCGACGAGTCCCTACTACGTGCCTAGGAGTCCTCAGAGTGCTCAATTCTATCCGACCAGTCCAGAACCTTCCGCGAAGCAACCGGTTAAGAGAGAAAAGAGCCTCGATCTTCTCGCTATTTTGCAGGAGTCCAGGTAAATTATGTTCTGCCTATTTTATTAGTTTCCTAAATTAAACGAATTTACGAAACTCTATTTTGACAGTTTTCGATAAAATGCTAGTTTGTTTTAAAGTTGCAGTTGCAAGTTAAAGTTGCAATTTGAATCGTATATTATATTAACAAACGGTCTCCACAATCCTGATTTCAGACTCCTAGCCGAGAGTCTAGGCTACAGGGAGGATTCTACTGACTGTACAGTGCCGTGCACACCACCCAGGACAGAGGAGGATATTTACAACAGCCTTGACGCGGACTTCTTCGCAAAGAAAGAGGATACCGCAGTGCAAGGACACCCGTTGCTGAAGGAAATCCTGTTCAAGGAGGAGCCTCGATCCAGTTGTAGCAGCAGCAATAGCAGTACCAGTGGCAACACCAGCAATTCCTCCTCCCCGTTGTCGTCCTCCTCATCGAGCACTTCTTCCTCACCAGATCCTGTGGAACTCGAGAACAGTTCTCCTTTGAGAAACTTGCTGTTTAAAGGTACCAGAAAGGATTTCGCGGATGCCGCGAGAACAAATGTTTTGAAACTTGAGAGAATACAGGACGAGGTCCGAAATCCTCTGCAAAAGGAGGAGGAGCTGTTCAAGGACGGACAAAAGAGCGATCATCAGTTGCTCAGAGAGGTTCTGAGGGATACCAGCTTTCAAAGAAAGTACAATTTGAGACCCGTGGATCTGGGTAGCGTCGGGACAGGGTTCGTAGAAGACATGGAAGCCGGCGAATGTGTCGGTGATCTGACGAGAGAACAGATCGAACCTGTCCTCAGTCTGGCCATCCAGCAACTCCAGAAGGACTTCGACAATACTTGCGTGGCTCTTGGTATTCATCCCGGTGAGTGATTTCTTTGATTAATCGATTAATATTCAAAAAATTTACGTGTCTGTATACAGTATACGATACTTCGTTGTTACATAATGACCGGTCACGTTCTTTAAAATTGAAAGATAAAATAGAAAGTATGTGGCGATAGTTGACTCGGATTATGACTTCTGAACTTCTGTTTTTAATTCTTTATAACATGATTCTTTTTCGTATAATTATTAAATCGCGCAAGACCTGTGCCTTATTAAATGGTGTCGTTAGAACATACTTCCAACAAAACAGAATCGAAAAATTATCATCGCGAACTAATGCAACGTAATGAATAAGTAAACCACGGATAGATGTAACCTCGATAAGCAATAAGAAGATGCGTGAGCGTCCATTAGACTCTTAGACCTTCTTGCTACCTTGCCGCGGGCAAACGTTCGACGTTATCTTCGTGGACGTAGGAGCGACCGGTTCGACTATTAGTTGGTCGCATGATGTCATGCTCGGAATAAGTTACGGAGTCACACCGTGCTTTCACGGTTACGAAATTTTGAGAGCTTCACCCAAGATCATCTACCGTTCTTCCGCAACTTGTCTAACTAACTAAAAAATTTTCGATACCTGTGATCGCGTCACAATGGGATGACACGATTTTAGTGCGAATGGCTGTAGTATCATTTACAACCAACGAACAAGAGTTCGCGAGGTAGAACGAGCATCGCGATGGGACGTAGAAAGTTCGGCAGTGAAATCGAAAGTAACTGTACCGATCGCGTGTCGTGAAACTTCGATACGTGTGTTTCAAAGCTAAAAATCGTCTCGACTATATGAGAAATGAGTGTACGCAATGGCATAAGTGTCAAATAGAAATGACAATAGATGTCGTAAGTATGACAAAATTGTATTGTATCGAGTACGTAAATAAAATCTATGTCGACGTTCCAAGTAGTAAAACTATAATATGGAATTGGAAACTAAAAAGAATAAAAATACATGAAAAAATGTATTGTTTGAAACTAATGAAAATGAAATTTATTTATTTTGCAGTATTTATATTAGTCAAACCTAGCGCCGTAATTATTATGCTTCGTTAAACGTATTTTCTTCTTCACAAATAAATTAACAGTGTGACAAAGTAAAAAGTTTAATATCGAAATAATATCTAATAATGCATGTGTATCGATAATTATTGGAAACAATTGGAATAATTGCAGAGCCACGACGCTGGAGTGCTGCAGACGTAGCAGCCTGGATCCAATGGGCCAGAAGGCAGCTGCAATTGCCCTCGGTGCCACTGGAGAGCTTCAACGTGGACGGTGCTACGTTAGCTTCCCTGACGGAAGAGGAATTCTGTCAGCGTGCTCCTCAGGTAAGTCGAGAATGATCTTACGAAAGATTGATTACGGCTCTGCTGGTTCTGTCGTTCGCCGACTCGTCTGCTTTTAAATCGGCCAGCGCATAAGTCGCACTTTCAACGGGTACCGTTACGCAATGCCGTTCTTGAGACAGCAACCAACGATGATTATTCGCGGACCGTTTTAACGAAGCAATTAGTCAATGGAATTTCGTGGTGTTTCGATAAATTGCCGGTGCAAAATGTTTGGTTGAACGTCATCGTCGGTGATTGCCGGCGACGATAAACGCGCGTCATCCTGCTGGTGACGTTCAGGAGCTGAATAAGAGAATCGTACCGCGAGATGAGGAAGTTCCATCGTTGTTATCCACTGGTTACATATAATTGCGTCAATTACTAGAATTGGTTATTAGCGACTCCTATGAAAGTATTAGTTTGAGTTTCGTTTTGAAAACAGTTCGTTCATCTATCCCAAAGATATCGATTAATGTAATTGGAGATAAAAATTTGATTTGAAAGATTTTCTGTTGTTTCTTCAAAAGGAAATTATATTTATTAAGAGGAAAAATTCATTTCGATACAGAATAAAATTATGATAAATCTAGCATCAAAATATCTTTTGTTTCCTTGGAAATTGAATGAGCGATCGTTTTATCCTTAATTACATCCTAGTTGCACAACGTACAAAGTAATAATAATGTAACAAGTTTAAAATATGACATAACATTTCAATTAATAAACCATTCGTTCTTTTAATCGTTTATGAATTCTTTTATCGGTTTAGTAGAATGACTAAAGAACACTTGTTTATAATTAAAGAGAAAAACATAATGTCGATAGCGAAATGCTTCAATGAATTACGATTACTACGTATAGGCAATATTCTCGTTCGTTATCTGTCGACAATGTCATCTGCATCGATATTTTTAAAAAAAGGTTATCTAGTGTCGGTCCAAGAATTTACAACGGATTTCATTTCTGGCGTTATCGCTGTCGGAATTTCTTTTTAACAGACAATGCACGTGGTTGCGTTATTTTAAATGCTACTAATGCAACTTAACTTACTAAATCAAATCCACCAAAGTGTCTTAATTGTACGGAGAGTGTGTACGCTTTCAAAACAATGCTGTTTAATATCACACAAATTCCAATCAATCAAGGTAAAAATGCAAAAGTAGTTTCAAAAAGTCGTCAAATCCAAAAGGTAGTTTCTCCGATCTATACATAAAAAATTCTTCAACTACATCGCTACAAAGAACGACTTTTATATGAATAAAACATTTCCAATGTTCGACAGAAAGTGCCCAAAAATTCCGATACATGCCTGTGGAAGCTAATATGCAAAACTACGTTTTATCGAACACCATTTTGTACGCACAATATTGTAGTTTGGTAGTTCTCGTTGCGAAAAGCAGGGAAATGTAACGAAATAAAAAGTCTGACTTGACCACATTCGATGAAGAAACTAATGGCGCGAGTCACTCGAGAAACACTCATGGACAAGGTCCGGTGAAAGTGAATTTCCTGGGAATCGATGTGCGTCCACGTTTTTTCCTCGTAATCCATGCTGGACGGGCTGGAAGGAACGGCGCGACGCGACGGTATGAGTAAGCAACTGGCGTAATAATACGGTTTGTGCCGCTTAACGGAACCAGAATTCTCCAGATACACCTTTTGTACGTCGCTGGAATACGTGCTTTTAGCCTCACACAGATTGCAGATTTCTGTACTCGGCTCGATAGACCGTTATTGAGTAGAGTCGAACGAGCCTAAAGCGAGAATTCTCCGACTTGACGTACGAATTAAAATAGTTGAACTTCGCGATTTTTTGTCTAGGAGAGTGTTAGCAAGATCGACCACAAATTTAAAAAGTGTCTACTATAAAGAAATTTTTCAAAAAGGGAGAAAGAAACTATATTTGTATTTTCGTAGCGTATATGAAATTTTATGAGAAAGTTTCCGGCTTTATTTTCCTATCTTGACGAAGAATAATATGTAATCTTGTTTTCTTGTTTAGCGTGGTTCTATAGGTATATAGATGCGGATTTATGTCTGGTCAGTTTTCAACTAGCACCACTTAAATAACCACGATGAAGACAAATTAACTCCTGTTAACATGAATGTAAAATGTCTTCGTCTTGATTTACTGATTATTGCTTGAGTTGTCACGTTCACGTGATATGTCCTTTCAGATAGTTTGTTACCATCTAGTCATGTTTTATGATTTCGAGGAGACAGAATATTCATTAGACATATACGCAGAACATTCTGTAAATTATTGAATATGGATGATTTTAAAAAATGTCACGCTTCGCTAACGGTGTCCATAGGTAAACGAAAGGGGGCAATAACTCCCGGTTAACGTCTCGAACGAGTGTCCGAAGCTGAACTCGATGATGATCACGATCCGCGATGAGACGTAGCGTAATTTCGCAGAGTGAACGAAGGTTAACGTTCTGACTCGTAGCACGGAAACCGGTGATCTCGATACGTCGGCAGCCCTCCTGTCTCTTAAAATCGTATCTCGAGAACGCAATGGAAATTAATAGCGGACAGACTGGATATACCTGCATTAGCGGAGGGAGATAGAAGTGGTCATGCATAATGGATTCAGCTTTATATCTTGTAATTGGATAATTGTACCGTACGGCATCCACCGCTGACTTCTTAACATAGAATCATGATCGAACTCACGGTCATGTACTATTCCCAATTTCGTGAATTCTTTCGTCGGTCGCGTACCCTTTGGTATCAATGTGAAAATCGCTATTAATCAGATGCTAACAGGAAATTTTTAATATTTATCTGACATGCGAAAGTCAATAATCTAATATATAGAACTAGTAGATATATTGTCGAGTAGCGTGTGCACTCTTACAATCTTTCTTTCATCGTATAACTCTTCAATTCCTTTCGTACAAAAGTGCTTTCTTATCCAGTCACGCACCGTTACAGGCAGAAATTTCACACCCTGCTTCGATCAAAGTGTGCTCGCACGAATTCTTCGATAATGATCTTCACGCGGTAGCGTGGCCGCTCATTGTTCGTCCATTATGGTTTGCGATGCGGCTAGAGTAAGAAGATGGTGGGTTCGCAAGCAAACTGTTTTACCTTTGACCTGAAATTGAACGCGATTCCCGCGGGTTAAATAATTCATACGGCGCCGCAGCGAATCCTGAAGAAGTTATTAACGTAATATTCCGCATTCGTTATGGATATTCGTTCGGCGTGCGAGCCCGGCCTGGTATGTATAATCGACCGCTGAGAATTCGATTCTTCGAACGTTTCGTGGATCGAACATCGTGCCGGGTTCCCATTGCTCGCGTCGCGATCTCACTGCTTGAAAATTACACAGAGCCAGCTCGCGTGCGCCATTCGAACCTCTGACCAGACCACGTAACATAGTTCTAACCGATTTAAAAATTTGCGACCACTCTATTACCAACGAGCATTTGCATTTAACGAATATGTAATTTATCCAATCCCCTTTTCCTCTCTCTCTTAGTATTTCCCGCCTTTCTCTGACTAGCTCTGGTGTTCCAATGGATGAGTTCATCCGTAGTTTAGCGATCAGAAACGATCATGTGATATTACTTTACTATTTTCGTGTCTGATGTACTTTTTCAAAAATTCCAAATGAAAGAAATATGTCTTTCACCAGCAGATATAGAGCTTTCATAAGTAGACATTTAAAAGAAGTATGAAAATAAAGATACTTAATCGATGATAAAATCGCAAATTTAAAACCTTACCAAACATGATACGGTACCATAAGAACACACAACCCCTAAATACTATTCTGATTCAAATTACAAAATTTTAAGAGATCCAAATAATCACCCTAAAACCAACCCTAAACTTATTCTAATTCCATATTTCATCCCACTACCTCAAGTGCAACCGTCCCAACGCGTCATTCCATTGCCCAAAGTGCAATGACTTCGACGCACGCAACCTATCGCCATCGCCATCTCTAGAGTAGTAGAGGTCCGTTGACGTCGCGCATAGAGTCCCTACAGTATGCGTGACACATAGTCACCGTATGCATGGTCCTCGCAGCACATAAATGCATCCAGGTGCGTTGGATATCCCCGTGGTTCCCCTTCTGGGATCCTATGTTCCAGCTTCCAGCGAGTCGTGCAACAGGACTGGTGATCGCGCGTGTACGTGTACAGGACGCGCTATTTGGTCAGCAGAAGCGAACGAAAAGTGGGTCACCGGCTGGCTGAATGCCTGGCTCTTTTGCCTGGCTCGCTCGACTGCCTATTGCGTCTCAGTGAAGCCGCTTTCTCTTCTCTTGCGGCTCAACGACATCGTCGCGTCGCAGGAATTCTAACGCTTACGTATTCCAACCTCCCACTCCAAACTCTTCTTCTTTCTCTTCTTCTTCTTCTTTCTTGTCTTCTGTTATTTACGATTTCTTCGTTGTTAAAGTTCATTGCTAGTTGATTGGCAGATAACTATTAGTTGGTTATCGCTCTTTCGAACGTACTACCTCGTTTTGGATGGTCTTGGGTTAGGTTGGTTAATTAAGAAAGGAATGCTGCTGCGTGGACGTGCAACTTTACGGAACGTTGCTGGTCGACCTTGATAAGGTAGTAGCGGGTTCAACAGCGCGTACGTGAAGTTTAAGGTTTCCGGTGGAACCTTGAAACCGGGTCGAAGAGATACGTTACTGCTGTTTAATTAAGTATCGAAACGCGTATCGAGTTCGTTTTATAGATCGCTTCGTACATGTGTTAGGGATCGAGTTTGTGCAATTTCTTCTTTCGGTTTATTGTTACAAGTACGATTATTATTTGAATGATATCGAACCTTTATAGAGTCGCCAAAGAAAAGAATCCCGTCTGTACTTAAAAATCTCTAACATGCTTTAACGTAATTAAATGCAGAGAATAAAAGATTATTCCGAATTTTAATTACCATAATCAGCATATTATACATTTCATTGATAAAAAGACTCCTTTCTTCTGCTCCTGTACGCCTGTTAGCGGTTCTACTGTACATGGTAATCTCATAAATCCTTTTAATTACGATCTGTCGCATCTTCAAAAGTATTCACTCGTGAATTTACAGTTATCATGGAATACTCCAATTCTTTTTAGCAACTTTTGTCGACTGCCTTCAATTTGCATTTCTGTTCATCCACCAGGTGCTTTAAGTGCATATGGTTACCGTGAAGTTTAATTGTTTTACATTACTATAGAATTTGTGCGAGCCGCTATTAATCTTCGGCTATGATAAATTTATCTACTCGGCTCTTCTTGACTTCTCCTCTTCCCATCGTTCCTTCTTTTTCTCTCGTTCGTTCCTGCCGTTGCCAAATGGCAACCGCTAAAAGTACATTCTTGGAACTCCTTACCGTACCGAGAGACAGGTATTCATGCAAATGGGCTCCATATGGAGCCATTAGAGATAACGCGATTTTTTTCAGAATGCGAGAGAAAACGACTCTCACGAGCGATTCGACGGGAAAATTCTCGGATGAGTTATAACGTGGGTAATGAAATTTCGATGAACAATTCGTTTTAAATGATGGAAAACGTGGGATAATCTTTTTGTCGAACATTTTATATGTATGTTTTTAAACATAACATAACTAAAACAATTTATATGTATGTTTTTACAGTTTAGTTTCAGAAAATTTCTCCTGTCAAACAGTAAAAATTTCTATTTGAGAAATATGATTGATTAGATCGATAATATATTTCTTTGATTAGATAATTATTTAACTTTTTTATACAATCTTTTGGCTTCTTTTGTTTCAGTGTGGAAGCATTCTTCACGCGCAACTGGAAATTTGGAAAGCAACAGTCGAAGAATCTCCACGTAACACACTGGCAGTTTCCTGGGTTCCCCCTGTTGTGCAAATATCTAACAGTAACAATAACACCTCATCCCCTATTACGAATACAACTTCAGCCAGTGTTAAGGGCTCCACTTGCAGCGGAGATTTCTCCGATGGTATGTCAATCTTTAAACCTTGTCTAGTATTTTATGGAATAACTGCTTTTAATATGTCAAGATTACTTTAACCTCTTTTCTCTTACAATGTCGTGTCAATTTCAATCTAACGAAAAAGGATTTTTTTATAATAGGATTTAGTTAATGATATTATATAACAACCAAAAAAGAAATAGGAAGGCAAAGGGTTCGGATATCTCTAGAACTTAGTTTTCATTCGTGTTAAAGATAGTGAGATTCGTTAATAATAATATACGAAAATCTCATTTGCAAACACGCGACGATTATAAAACTTCTCAAACGATGGAATCGTTTTGCTGCTTACACATATTTATTAAAATTATAATACTCACATATGATGCTTTACAATTCTCTACATAATATGCTCTACAATTTTCAACGTAAAAATTTCCATCTTTATAACCATATATATATGTCCAGATTAATTAACTCCGCTAACGTTTAAAAAAGTAATGGCTATGGCAGTAAGCCAACTTTAATATTCTAAACATCTTAGCTTACTACAAGAAATCAGGATGTCTGATTATGATTAATTATATACACTCCGTAATTATGTATTCCGTCATAACCATTTATTAACTATACACCACAAACACAACATTCAATACGTTAAATTACCATCACAGTAGAGATAGCTTGCATTGATGTGATTAATAAATTACCTTAAACTATAATAACCTGAAGAAATAGTTAGAATTCGAAGTAAACATTAATATGGTAATTGTAAAAGTAAATGGTTTCTATTCACCGACTGAACACTATAATATTTTATTGCAACGAACTTTGCGCACTTATTAACCATATCATTATAATGGATCAAGCATCCTTATCACTGTATCTTATCACTGAACCTCATCCAGTTACGAACTATAATTGTCCGTAAATATTAATATGCTAATCAGAAATAACTTCGTGTTATATGTATATGTGTATATGTACCAACTAACCAAATATCTAACGCATGAACTTAATAAATATATCTACTTATTTAGTCAACGAAAGAATTTACCTTGCAAATTAGATACTGCTAAAGCTTTCATTCCAGTTTTTAATCTAGGAATAAATTACGTAAACAAGAACTTGGAAAGATGATTATAATGACAAACGCGCACACCTAATACCTAGAATAACTCTAAAAATGAGCATGCCCAAAGACAATAAAATGTTTGTCCTTCCACCATGTTTCCTCCTTCGCTACATTATCTAAAATATCGTGCATACCGTTATAACGAACACTCGGTATACTTATCAATCAGCTAACAGCAAAAACGAGTTCAAAAGAACATACCCATAACGCATAACCGTATACCTATCCAATAACCAAATAACAAAAAATAAAGCTGACCAACCATCGCACCGATTACCAAGAATATCAAGCTACATATACTTAACCATCACACCGCACGGTAGAAGCACGCCAAAAGAAAATCCTAAAACTTTTAATCACCAGGACACTATCACCGCACGAAGCACATCCGGGAAAGTCCTAGATGATTCACAAAACCGAGGCGTTTTGGCTGGACGCCGTTTCTTTTTGCAGACGAGGACGAGGACTGTGGTTCGCAAGCTGGAACGGGCGGTGGCGGCGGCGGTGGTAAAATGCGTAACGGTGGCTCGCACATTCACCTCTGGCAGTTCCTGAAGGAGCTGCTGCAAAGCCCTGGTATCCACGGTTCCTGTATACGTTGGCTGGACCGTGGCAAGGGCGTGTTTAAGATCGAGGACTCGGTCCGCGTGGCCAGACTCTGGGGCAAACGAAAGAATCGGCCGGCCATGAACTACGACAAGCTTAGCCGTAGCATCAGACAGTACTACAAGAAAGGGATCATGAAGAAGACGGAACGTAGCCAGAGGCTGGTCTATCAGTTCTGCCATCCTTACTGTCTGTAAATCCCGGTTCCGTTAAGCCTTTGCGCTCACGGACATCGAACGTGTTACCTCGACGCCTTTCAAAAATGTTTCATATTTATTCCCGACGAAATACGTGACGAGTGGACGAGTCGAGTCTTGATCTCGTTCGATCGCACGATTTATAATATTATTTATTGTAAACGCGATACGTGTCGGGGTAACATCGATGAATAGCGTCGCCTATCTTTGTCGCAATTACTCGTCGATTCTCGTTTATGATTAGAATATTATATTATATGATTAGAATATATACATCGGCGATAAATTTGTCGACATTGTGGACGATCGAATTGTTCTAGTTATCGATGGTTTATCGAACGAGCGCAAAGAGTTTAACACCTTCTCGCCGATTCGAGATTCAAGGTCGTCTAGGTTGAATACCTTGAGGCTGACATTCGTTTTCAAAGGGAGTTACGACGAAGGGCTTCCGACTCTTTCTGTGTGCAATCTTTTCTCACAGGACTCGTCGCGAAGACGAACGATGGTGTGCGTGCCTGTTTCTCTCGTTGCGTGCGTGTCTGTTCGGTGTGGTTGATCTTTTGAAGAAAAAAAAAAAAAAAAATGAGAAGATAAAGTAAAACAGTGAAGAATCAGTACGGAGGTCAAAGATAAAAAGATACGATCCACCGTGTTCGGTGTATTATCCTTCCAAGGATAACGTCGTGCCACGGATGGGTACCACTAAGTACGCCCGTTTTGGGCGATCCTGTTTCCTTCCCTCTCCCTCGCCCCAGGTTTTCTTCCCCACTCTGTACCTCCCTTTTTTCATTTCTGCCCCGACTTTTCTCGTTGTAATATAAACGATTACCCCTTAAAAAGTAAGTTACTCCTTCGTTTCACGATCCACAATTTCCCCGTTCCAATTATCGGAGGCGTCGGGACGTTTGCAGAGTCGGTTTTCAAATCTTTCGACTGGTACGCTTTCTGTAAAAATATCATCTTTCGTTTTCAACTTGTCTTTTAAATTCTTTTTCTTCTGTTATCAAATTTTTAATAACGTATAATTTCATAATAATATCGACGTAATCGATAATCGCGTGTTAACGTATCGATACCACTTAACCACCAACGGTATATTATGGCTCGTACTAACACTAACGTTTTACTAACGTAACGATAACGATATACATAGTACGATAATGCTGCTAGTATTATTACTATATTCCCATGATATCAGTAATACTGCTACAATATTATGAGCGATGTACTAACCGTAATGTTAATGTTATAAGGTACTGATGGTGGTATTAAATCGGTATTATATACCGTTGTATTATCATTAGCACGTTATCGATGCACTTAAACGCGACGTTACGTTAACCCGCGATATTTCTACGACTATTAAAGCGGCGATCGAAAGGCGAGAAGATCGACGCGTCCGAGTTCTCGTTCGGAGGTACGTCCTACGAGTTTCGAACGTGCAACGTCGTGATGCCGACATTGTTGTTGTTCGAGGATGAAAGAACAACAAGGAAGAAGCGAGTCAGTGGAGATTTCGTTGGAGAAAAGGGAAGAAACTCCTCTTTCCTCTCTGTTCTCACGATTGCTTACCAGCGCCGGTCGCCAAAGCCTCGAGCTGTATCCAATCCACGGATCCACGATCTATGGACGATCCAGCGCGCGGAACTATTCGCTCATGCTGGATTCGTCCCGCCATTTTAATTTTTCTTTTTCATGGGAAATCGGAGTGAATAGAAAGAAAGGGAATTATTGAATCCTTTGATAGTGTTGAGATTACCTATGCTTGGTGCTATGAATCGAATATTTTTTATCAAACGTCTTTACAACATTTATATTCCACAAGGCAATGCTAGTTTATAAAACATGAATTTTTCCGCTTGTATAAAAACAATTAATTATTTTTGATGCGAAATATTTTTAAAATTGTAGTATATGTATAGATAGAAGGATATTTTTGATACTATAGACATATACAAAAAGAACATATTTTTCTAAACATATTTTCCGAGCTTTTATACATTCAAAAGTGCCTTCTTCGATGTTCTTAAAGATAAAGAAAGGAAGAAAGTCCCGGTAATCTGACACGCGTCCTTTTGAGGTACGTGCAGCATCGAGCGTCGAGCGGTGCGGAAAATTTTACTCGCGCGGCGTGAAACGATCGACGGACGATCGATTCGTCCTAGGATGCGCGATCACGTCTTTCCTATCTTGAACAGAGAGCATAGAGTTTCTTCGAAAGACGGAAGGAGAAATAGGAATAAATTGAGAAAAAAGGAAAAACAAAGAAACGGTAGAAAAATGGCGGTCGTGAATAGCTCGAAGCTGATACGTTTGCGCGGCTGGTTCTGGTGATTTTGGTCCCATATATCTATGATATATTAAACATTGTATGTTCCATGAACGATCTAGCGTGTAAGTTTCACTTTAGGCGTATAAATATCATGGCGGCTCACGTGAGCCGTCTGTTAAGTTACTCGAAGAGATTCCCATCTATATCTCCTCTCCTCCATTTCCTCTTTTTCTAACCTTTATCTAAATAGCGTTTAATTCTGTTAATCGTCGTGCTAACTTATCATTAATTAACCGTGCTTCTTATTAAGATTTATTTAAATCTGCTCTGAATACTTAAAATAGAATTCCTCACAATCATCAAGCTTTGATCGCATTCATTCTATACGTCTTCTCTATCCTTATTCGTTTATTTTTTTTTTTTTCTTTCATTCAATATCGGCTTAAATATCGAACGATGATTTATTTGAGAATTTTAGGGCTACACAGGTCAAATATAAGGATCCTCTGGAATTTAGATCAGCGAAGTATCGAGCTTCTTCTTCTGTTCGAAGCTTCCGGGTGTAAGTTCACAGGTCCTAAAGTCTGGAATAGAAACGATTTTTTTGTTCGATATTTAAGAAAAAACCTTAGAGATCGAAGATCGAGTGAACAGTTGGAATTCGTCTCTGTGAAATGTTTATTTAATGCGACTTTATTCTACGATTATTTAAGAACTCATCCAAACGAACCCATTGATAGGTTCTAATAACATCCCAATTGTTTCGCTCACCGATATCGGTTGTATATAATACTCGACGTATAATCATTTTGTATGTTCGTTTTATTTTATTATTATTTTTATTATTATTATATTATATTATATATTTTTTAATAATTATTTATTTAACTGAGTTCGTTCGTAATTGTATTAATATATTTTATATATGTACGTTACATTGTTAGAAAGTTGTTCTCTACGTAAGATGTCGAGGTCGTCGTGGCGTGGCATGCCATGGAACTGGTTTCAATTTCGCGTTTCGGCTCTGTCTCCGCGGACCATGTTAAATTGAACGATAAAGAAGAACGAGTCACTCGAGGAAGATTTTATTATTTAAAACGATGAAATTGATACGACGACACGCGATCGAAGGACGACCTGCAACTTTCGCCCCGTCCTGGATGTGCAACTATCGCGCCAAATATATCGAAATCTCGAAATAGGTCATTAAGCCAAAGAACATGACGACGAGCTCGATTATGTTCTCGAAACTAGAGACAGAGGAAGATATGTTCGTTCTTAATTCCGCGCGTTTGTGATTCGCAAATTGTAATGAATTAAAATTCTGATAAAAAGTTAATTCCGTAGACTATATACATGTATATTATCATCGTGATCATGAAATCATGCATCGGTCGAATTTCGAGATTACAAACGTACGAGTATTTAAGCCTGTAATATTTCTGTTGCCAACACGAATACTCACTGCTATTACCCATGATTCAATCACGTATTCCAAAATTCCAGTTTCAAATAAAAATGCAAAACGAAAGCAACCTGTTAGTTTTTTATTCTAGAAATTGTTCTGAATATGAGAGACTGCATCGCCCGTGCAATATCAAATTAATTTCGATATTAAATAAAATAAGCTCTGATAAACGAATAGAATTACCCTCAAGGGTACCTGCGAATTTGCTCTTAATGCCAAACGCTGCAGATATCCATCGACATAAAACGTTACACATTCAGTTTTAATGATATTGTAATTTATAAGTAGCCAATATAAAACGGAATAAACGAGTAACGTTTTAATCATTTCAATTTGAATATTTAAGTAAAAACGTTTCGGGACGAAACAATTATTAAAGCAAAAGCTTAAACGAGATCATTTAGAAAGCTACCAGGAAACGTTCCTTTTCTTTTGACGAGCTTTGTCCAGATTGAAATGTAAATTCGGTCACGTTTCTGCGTTTTAAGCCTGCCTCACGATCCTCGTAATATCGCAAACGGAAAGAAAACGAAATCGAATTGTTTCTCCGTTCGCCACTCGAGCGAGCACTTGTACGCTCGGCAATCGCCATAAAGTTGCTGTTATTAGAATCTTAAGTTGACAATACGACATACGTCGCAACCATCTTTTATTAGGATTACTTTTAAAAATAACCTGATCCTTCTCCAATGAAAAAAGAGATTGTTGTCGTCGTACGTTCCAACGCATTGAAAAGATCGCTCACAATTGTAAATCACGGCGGATTATCAGTTTCCAGTTCGGCAATGTACGTGATTTCGATCGGGCACCTCTCAGATTTATCTCCACCCCCTTTTAGCGGCGATATCGGTGCACAAGCAACAACATGCAGACTATTCACTTAAGTATCGATTCGTTTGTGACCAATGAAAGATAGTCAATGTTGCGGTTTCTCTGCAGGTTTTCAAGGATTTCTGTAGAGAGATGCTTTGGTCCTTGTAAATGAAAGGTTTATTGAAGTAGCAGTGTAGATTTTAAATTGACGTTCGTTATGATGTAAAAACGATAAGGCGGTGTGGAGGTAATCGTTCAACCTGAAAGATTTGCATTCTGTTTTTCCGTTTCTTTCACTTCCCGCTGTTTAAGAAGGATCGTCAATTGAACACTATATCGTTCCTTCCTTCCTTAACGAGATCTTTTTGTTCGTTGAAATTCGATTGAATTTTTAGCGTTTTTTGGAAGATTTCTTGTTTTTATCATGACAGAATGTTTTATTTTGAAATAGTTGCAAGATTTTATACAGAGAAAAATTTGTATGGATGATAGTCTTTAAATATTCTTCCAGATTGATTTACAAATGGACAAGATCATTATCCTACATTTTTCACAAAATCATCATTTACTCCAAGTTATAATAACAATTAAGAAACAACCTCTGGTAATTAACCACATGTAACCTAGCGACAGCATGCAAGATTTCTAAGCAGCTTTCAGTCTGATAGTTCCTAAACATTCCATGTAGCACGTCGATTCTCTCGTGACGGTCGCAAATCGTTCGTTTTCAACCCGAGACTTTACAGAAATCGTGCACCGGTTTACTAACGCGGCCGTTCCTTCGGGGATTTTACGATAATCCATTGTGTGGCAGCCTTCGTGGCGTTTCGTAGCTTTAGTGGTAGCCGGTACTTCCGTCAGCAGTAAGGTATACGAGTTCCAAAGTACGCGCTGTACTTTGTGGTTCCAACACGCTTATATATACGAGCGACTATTCAGAGAGAATAGCATTTCTACTCAAGAATCGTGATTAATTCTTGATCCTCCTCGATGACTTTAGGAATTACAGTGGGAAAGCGCGATGGTGAAATGAATAAATGACGAATAAATATCGGTTTATTTAGGCGGATTTATGGATGATTGTGATCTTGAAAAAATGCTGGAGGAAATTTTTTTTCGAAATTCTTTCGTGAGATAAAAGTTTCGATGAAACATCTTGTGAAAAACAAACTGAGTTACTTTCGGTCAATAATTTTACGAAACTTTTAAGAATGATGTTTATAGGAATAGTTTATTAGACAACGCAAATTCAAAATAAAAGTATACAGTGCCTCGTTCCATGTTTCGTTAGAATATAGAAAACGGAATTGCAATAGCAAAGAAGACGAAACCAAGCGTAATAGAAAAATCGTGAGCGTCATAATGGTTCCGTTATTACGTTACAAATGATCTATTGTCACCGGCGAGGGGGCAGTGTAAAAAAATATCGTTGAATTATTCCCAGAGATTAGATTAAAGAATCCAGGTAGTCGTTTGTGGTTGGGAGGAGAACAGCTTGCTTTTCAGTTGCAGCTGCACAACGAGATTTCGTCGTTGCCGTGACTAACAGTTGAAACCAATACGAACGAAGAGAACAATGTCGATAATGCAACTGCCAGAGCACAGTTGTACGCCAACTATCCGGGGCGTGGCAATTAGATAAGTCTTGCTGCTATAAAATCGATTCTGGGACTGATAATTATAATTGGACGGTGTAAGCAGTAGACAAGTACAATAACGAATGTGCAATGTGAAAACATTCCACGAATCGAAGGTTGAAAGTTCTCGGAAGACAACTTTTTCGGATACTTCCTTGTCTTTTCCGTTGTAAAGAGACTGTGATGTTCTTAAGAGTTTTTAAGATAGTAAAAAACGTTTATGTTTCAAATGAAAGTGAGGTATACAATATTTGTAAACTTGGCGACAATTGGCAAAATAAACCCTACTAAGAAAGAAAAGAAGTGAAAGTAATTAAATGTTCTATATAATCAAATTATAAGACCAGAAATGATCTCGACTCAATTTTACTTGAATTAAACTGATTATATTTAAAGCAGCATCACACCCGAAACTATGTAAAGAGAATAAAAAGGAAAAGGGGAAGAAAGGCGTGCTTCCATTTTTCTGAATGACAGTGAGGCGAATCGTCGAGTCGAGTTGTTATTAATTTGTACATAATCACGAAACGACGCGGCGTGCGAACGTATTATTTATCAATGGCGGTGAGACTCATTCATTCGATATGTTACTTAGCGTTAACGAGTTTATTTAATTAGGATTAAGAGTTGTTTCATCGTTACTTAAAACGATCGGTTTTGTTGTAAGGCATTTTGTTACGAGTTAAATATTTATACCATCGTCGATCATCCTGTCCTATCATTGTCCGTATTAAATAAGATTAAACTAAAAATACCGCGCGTAGTGATTAACAACGATCAACACCAATATCAACGATACCTAATTGCATAGAAATCAGAAATCCACAAACACACGCATGTATGTATGTATATGTATACATTATATTTTCTATTGTATGCCGATGTTCTTGCTGTCAGGATTTGAAAGCGAGATACTAACACGAAGCAAAGATAAAAAGAAAAAAAAAGAAAAAAAAACAATTGCAAAACCTCCCAAAAAAGCGTTTCATTGAGATTCCCTTTTGTAATCAACCATAGTCTATGCCTATTAGTTTTTTCTTTCTTTAGTTCAGTTAATATTTTAGATATTTCTTCAAATCTTCATAGTATTGATAAATATAGTAATTGTACAAATGTAATTACCCAATTAACAAACTAGAATGTTGTTTAATTAACTAATTTTTTAATTCATCGAGGAAAGCCTATTATATGCATCTTATACACGAAGTATTTAAGGAACATGTTTACGATACAAGTATTTTAAAGAGTAATAAATGACTCACTAGAAACTGCAACTAATATTTCCTAGAAAGTCACGTAAGTGTTTTTTATATCTAGAAGGCAATCTTTACCTAAATGAGTATCATTAAAAGATGAAGGATAAGAAATAAATACTTTCAAAGTAATTAGCAATATCTTCCATTGTACTCGAAAGCAAGAAATCCCTACCAAGTAAAGTAAAAAGTGGATTCGTTGACTCGAGGAATGCAAGAATATTCGAACGCAGGATCAAAACTTCAAGTCCTACTTATTTCCATAGCCAAAAACCAATAACGTAAAAAGAAGCGAAAGCAATTCGCGATTATGGGCGAGTGAAAGTCCTGAAATTATGCGAACCTAATCGACAATAAATTCAGGTGACTCATCTCGATTAAATTTCCCATTCAACGACGATATCGAGATCGCAGTGGAATTAAATCTTGGAAGAATTTCGTTTCAGTCACGAAAAGATAAAAAAGTAAAGGCAAAGCGGGAAAGAAGAAACCTACGAAGTCGTTAAGTAGAAAATAATTGTTACTGGCTTGTGATTTTCTAAAATGAAACTTCAGGAATGTAGAGGAACATGTGTATACAAATAAAAACATGTTTCATATTATTCCTGCGACGCTTTCAAAAGCAAACGAGGCGAGAAATGAAATCGAAGATCGAGGAGATTTTCGAATGAATTTTCACGTACTTGTTTCATGTGTTTACGATATGGAAATTGGCATTTACTTTCGAGTCAATTAAAAAGAAGGAACTCGAAGAGAATGGCTCCCTCTTTAATGGTATTAAAAATAACAGTAACAAATAAGGCAATAATGTGTCGCTTTAATGGTACCACGGTCTAGCAATTTCAATTACAGCGTTTTAATTGGCCCTTGCTACATCGGAGCAATTACGTCGATTAATGGGAAGATGCACGGCAACTGGAGCGCGAATTTTATACCAACGGCCAGGATTTATTGGTCGGTAAACATTTTTTAAGGGAAATGAAAACAGGTATTCATGAGCGTACTGTGTGATAAGATGCGATAAATAATTGTAACGTTCACACATATCGTAGCGTGTGAATGATTACGATAGATAGTAAGGATAGTTGGAAAGTTTACATATTCTCTAATCAGTTTACTGCAAATTCGAAACATATAAAATAAAAAGTTTATTGATTTTCACGCTCTTATACAAGCCTGTACGTTAAAAATAATTGCATATATCTCACAACAGATGTCTATACAAAAAATTTCTTCCTATCATGAAAATCGAGAAAGTTTGGATCTCATAACTGAGTGTACTTTATAATAACTATAATAATTGATAAGTAGCTCAAGTAACTGTGTTTCACGAAGCGGTAAGTAGAAACAGATGTTTGAAGTCAGACATAGGTTAAATGAGCTGTAATGTTGGCACAAATTTCGAAGAACGATTAAAGGTAATCATGATAAAATAACAATATTTGTGAAAATTTAATAAACTAATTAAAATGTAAATCGTTCAACAAAATGTTCATTATAAATATTAATGAATTGGTAATATTGCGTATATCGTTAAAACAAATGTAAAACTTTCATTATGTTCGATTACATCGTACCATCACCCCCGAGCTTCTATATATTCAAACCAGTGTAACACCAAACTAAACACCCAAAACTTAAACACTTAACATAAAACAAACATTGAACATAAACTTAAACACGCAAAAGACAGCTATTTGATCTCCTTCAAATACGAGCATACTAATTTACGCCATGCAATCAACGGAATAGCGAATTTGTGAACTCGGCCAAACAAACGGAGAGTAAGAGGCCGAGCGAAGGAACAACGGCAACAACAAACAAAAACAAAAGGGTTGAACTCCGAAGGATGGCGAGAATCTCTCTGCCATAAAGATTCGTATCGCTCTCGAAACGTCGAGCTGCTCTCTTCTCTCTTCTATCTATCTCTCTTTTTCTGGTTTCCTTTTCCTTATTCACCTTTCTGCGATCATCCCTGCGCGGAGCAAAGAGGGCGGGCACGAGAGCAGTGGGCGTCCCTTTTCGAGATTTACGACGATTTAATCGTACAATTAATCTAACACCTTGTTGCAACAACACCTCGCACCGCGTATCTCCGTTACCTCCGACTCTCCACGATTCCAGGGGAAAAAATCGAGCCGTCTGCTCCAGGAAGGAAGAAAGAGTAAAAGAGGGAGGTAGGAGAACGGTGGACGGATCGACGAAGAAGCACAGGCTAGGCCTCTTCCCAACGATCTATCGTGGCTGAATCGCTGGCAGAAAAGGAGTACCGCGGCGTTAAAGGGGAATAACTAACCAAAGCGATCGAAGCAAGGGTGTACATAGGTTAAGGGAGACAAAGAGCAGAAATAGAGGAGCGAGTGTTAAAGAAAGAGAGACGGAGAAGGATTTTTAAGGCCGTAGATAGAGCAGTGGTGCGCAAAGTTCATTTTTAACGAGTTCGAGACGAGGTATTCAAGATTGAACTCGATGAGGAGGCGATTTACTTTTTCACGTAGGTGTTACGTATCTTTTGTGTTACGAATTTATGAGAATATTTCCTATTATGTGCAGTGGCTACGAGAAGTATTTGCACCACATTGTATCTACTGTAGAATTTATATAGTAATTAGGTCCAAGTGCATATCTTAAATTACAATGACATTCCGTTAGAAAACAAAGATAGCAAATACTTTTCGTAGTTATCTTATTAATCGTGGATGAAGAAACAATCAAAAAATATATTTATTTCATCGATTATCGTCCCGAAATATTCGTCTCAAAGGTGTTAATATAATAATTTATCATAATTAATGATTAACGTCTTGTGTATATTTAAATACAGCTACCGTTGCTATTAATAATATTTAAAATTAAGAAACATATAAGGAAGACGTTCGAAAATATTTTAAGAACTATGTCTGCTCTTTATTGTAATCTTCAGGTAATCAATTTTCTACCGAAGATATATCGAATTGCCCATTAATATTGTATCTAGTGTTTCGATCTCATGGTGATTATGATACTCATTAAAAGTTTAATATTGATTGGTGTCTGCAGTGTTTCAACTTAACTCGACCACCTTGAGTGCTTCTTAAAAGGTAGGAAAAATAATTAATGCAGCAACAGTTTCTTGAAACGAAGCACTAATTTTACGATTAATCAGAATCTTTTTTTAGACACCTGAGGTTTTAAGTATCTTGTTTCGCATGATGCATTTTCTTGCAATCTTGAATCTAAGAATTTTTTTGGTACCTGATAAGCAACTAGCTATTAAGATTTTCAATTACTTATAAAAAGAAAGAAACCTTCGTGCAAAGGGGATACCAATAATAATAATATTATTATTATTATATACGGAAGCAAATTTAGTAAATATCTTGAAATTACTTTCCAAATCCGAACAAGCAAAGTTTCAAAGATTTATACAGGTCATGCGGGGCCAATGATTGCGCATCACTGATCCGTAGGGTAGTCAGTATTTTTACGAAAACGTAGGCACGTATAGTTACGTAGAATAAATGAATCCTCCAGTTATTTTATCGGGTCGCCATTGTTTTGCGATCTGAGAGCGGACCCGTAGCCGACACTCTTAAGCAGATGTAATTTAAACGTGGATGTGTTTCGCTTCGAATCGAGAAAAATTGGTATCGTGCCTGTTTTAACGCTCCCCCGAGATAACGAGTCGATAGAAAGGGCGAACCTAAAAATGATTAGCCACAGATATCATTCAAGGTATCGTGTACTGTTCCTCTTACTACACGTGTAGTCTCTTAAATTTATAGACTTCCCTTTTATTGGAAGAGACGAACGTGGAAACTTGTAAAACTTATGAACGTGGAATCTTGTGACCGTAGAAACTTGTGAACGTAGAAAATTGGTATTTCCTGATATTATTTCCCTGATCGTACTTTATTATTTAGAAAACAAACAAATACATCGATTAAAGTAAACTCCTCCAAAGTAATCATACATCTTTTAAACATTCCTATACTACATCATCTATCATTGCCAAAAACCTTCACAAAAATCATCAGATTACTGATTCTCGGTAAGAAACTTTTCTACCTGGAAGACCCTAACCAGAAGTGGAAACAACTGAAAATCCGATTATACGTTGATTAATGCAACGATGGATCAACGGAAGAAGAGAATCGAATAACGGATACGAATCGAAGAAAGTTCCAGGCACGTACGAGCGTGGAACTTCTAAGAGGTGTGCACCTGCGATTCCTGCGAGACCGCTTTTACGGGTCTCGGAGAAGCCGCGAGTGGAAGCCGTCCACTGCGTTGTTCCGCGCCGATATAGAGACTGCCGTGTGCACGGGGACACCCCCGCGAACGAGCGAATCGCGCGTGTGTCCGTACGACCAAGGACAACAACATTCTCCGCAAAACTAATTGCCAGGTAAGTATATACGAGCGACGAGCCTGGTCGAGCGCGGCCGAACACGCGCCGATACACCTTCACGTGAACCGCGACGTTGCACGTAGCGCGGCGGAGGCGCAAACCAGAGGAACGTGGACGAACAATGAGATGCGAGCTAAGATAGAACCGCGGGGAGAAAATGGGTGAAAGAGGACCGAGGAAAAACTTCACCAACGATCCGCGGAATGTATCCTGCGGAGGCGCAGGGAAAGGATTCGTTGAAAACGGAAATTTGATGCAAAGATGGAAAAAAAGAGTAAGATACAAGGAAAAAGTTATTTCACATAGAAAAATTTGAAGAGTAATTTGAATAATAGTCAAACAAATATAGGTAATTTTGAATGAACTCTTTACAGAAGAGGAATGAGACAAAAATTGAAACGTCGAAGACGAGATATTGGCACAAGAGGTAAGGGAAGATAGTGATAAGAGTGGTAAAATTAATAAGGTGGAGAAGTGGGAGGTACGAAAGTGAATTATGGGACCACCGTGAAGGACGGATAAAAGAAAAAGCAGCATAAATTAGAGATGATATTCAAAAGATAGAACACTGTAGAAAAGTAGAAAATATGACAATGACAGAGAAATTATGGGGAGGTGAATATTTTTTTATACTAACAATGGAACAAGGAGATAATTAATGAAATAACAATTGTAGAAGGGTAGAAAATACAAATATATAAGAAATAAAAATTTAAAGGACAATAAGACAACTTCTAACTTTGTCAAACTAATTAATTACCAGAAAATTTTCAAAGGCTTAGAAAGACCAGTAAAACGCAAAGGAAAGAGAAGGAAAGGAAGTCTAGATGAAGTGTAGGTGTACGGGAAAACCGAGAGCGAAAGGTATGAAGTGACTGAAAAAGAGAACGAGGAAGAACAAAGAGAGAAGGAGAATACGGAAAGAAGGGGAAGAAAGAGAGAGGCAGAGCAAAAGTATGGTCTGTATAGTATAGAATTTATTGCAGGGACCGGGTTGGATCTCGTTGAGGAGCAACACAGAGAAAAGGATACTCGTACCAGAGCGCATAATTTATGCTCTCATTATGCGACAACCAAGATTCATTACGGCCAACAAGCATTGTCGCGCCAATTCGGAGATCGATCGTGGCTCGGTAAGTAAATGCACGAACGATGATCGGACACTGGTATTATTTTGCGTAAAGTAATCTGATGGTACAAATCGAAAGAAACGAACCAAGAATATTATGTCCTTGGAAATAGAAAACCGATGAAATTCAAAATTCCAACATTTCCCGGAGAGTTAACAGTGTGTTAAAAGTAACAAAACTATTAAAATTGTATTTGCAAGACGTGAAACAAAAATTAGAGTAATCAAGCAATTAGTAGAAATGCGATAACGAATATTGGATTAATCGATCGATAACAATTGGTTATTAAATTAATATAAAAAGAAGGCAAAGATGCTTAATTTGTCCAGATTATATTAAAACTATTAAGAGTGGGCCATGTGTATCGAAGTGTATAACGTTAAACTCGAGTGAACTTTCGGTGAAAGAAAAGGGACCTCCGTACCACCGAACCGCAATTATCGCCTTTCTTTGGATTATCCATCGGCCTTGAAACGTACACTGCACTCTTTATAGAAGTGTACATTAGCAATTTACTTGGCCGTTGAAGCGCGGTTAATAAATTATAACTTTACGAGTAATATTTTGGAGTCGAAATATTCATCTGCATAAATTTTTTCTCATTCTCGTGTAATGTGTATGTCAGCACTAGCAACCGGTAAGCTTTTACATTTACAGCATTAGCCACCACTTCCTCCTCTATAAAAAGAAACTTTTATCAATCCTAACTTACGTTCTTATAATCGAAGAAAAATTTGTGCAAGCTTAAAGTAGTGACAAATGGATTTTCTCACTTACGACTGCACTTAATCCTTCGTAAAATCGAAATAAACTTAAACTCCATCGTCTCCTTCGGCCGCCGTTATCTAAAAAAAGAAGCTATGCAATATGCAGTGAATCAAGAGATCTTCGATATGTTTCAGCAATGATTAAACGATTTTTCTAAGTTGCTTTTGTCCATTTTCGCGTAATGATATCTAGGAGATGCGTACAATGCCGCGGCCGACCCATCGGAACTACGATTTTCACTTATCCTTGCATTCCACCGACACGCGTATCTGATTTATCTACGTCTGCTCAGTGTCCCCGTTGGCCACGGAAAGAGATATTCAATTTATCCGCGACCGAATCGCGAGAAGTATTCAATTATCGACTCTGAACGATCACCGTGTGTTCAACGTTTTATCTCGATGCCCGTGTGCGACCTCGGAAACGAGACTGACGTCAGTTCGATATTGTTCCCGGTCCTCATATTCGTAAATCGATCTCACGAAAAATACGTGTGTTACCTCCGTTTAATTCGAAAGAGAAACGATTCGATTTGCGAATTTAACTTTTGTCGCCGCTGTTTAAGGATCATGTGTCCAGGGATCTGCTTTCGTTTTGTTCGATATCGTAAATGATTGTCCTGCTAGTCGACGCTAATTATTGTTAATCCTCTGATGATGACTTTTTGCAAGTTTCCCATTACCTACAATGTCCTGACCTGATTGCGGTAATGGGATCAAAAATTATTCATGGGAAATTATTTGTTTGATAGGTTGCAGTTATAATGGGAATGTATAAGATTCGTTTTTGCAAAGAGAAACAATTTCGAGAATTGAGCTCGCCACAAAAATTTAACGATAGGGAATATTTCACCCTTTGAAAACCTACATTTACAGATTAGCAACGATATTAAAAAAGAAACGTTCAAAGTAAATAATTTAACAGGATAAAAGTGAGAATGATAAATATTAAACGATGACGGGCATCAACAGCGAGTCGAGTCACTAAAACATAGACATTGATTGAGCAATTATTAATCGAACAACGTACCAGGGAGGAGGTATTAATAATAAAATATTGTTGCGCGCACATTTCATAATATTCCAAACAAGTTTCTGCTTTCAAGATGATTATCGTAATCGTAATCATCTACAGAATGACCGAGCAACGAAGAGGGGAAGAGGGTGGTGTTGAATCGCAGAGTCGTTCATATATGTACGTATTCAAGACAGAAGGTAACCTCGCGCGTTTGATAGCTGCCGATAGCAAAGCCATCCGAGACGATTAATCTCCTTCGTCTTTATCCATCTTGCGATCCTGTATATCTCATCTTTCTATCGAAAGAAGGTTAATTCCCCCTCCCTGTTTCTGTCGAGATTCCCACTTATCGTCTTAACCTTTAACCTCCTGTTTAATTCTTCCTGTGTCGATGCTTTAGCTTTGTTTTTCCCTCGTTTCTCACTCGTTACATCCATCGTGCCAAAAAATTGTGGGAAATATCTGCAGACGATTATCTAGTTTTAAAATATAAACTCAAAATGATCTTTCTAGCGGATCGAGAATTGAATAATTTTGGTGCTTAGAAAGTTATTTTATCCATACGTCAACGTTGTTACATATTACTGTGTTGTTATATTTTATGAACATATCGTTATATCGAACGGTTCATTCGTAGCAATTATATTAACTTCAAAACTTTACTACGAACGTTGCCTCATAAAATCAAAGAAAACCCGAAGTATTAGCAAGTTTCGCGAACACCTTCAACGCGCAGTCTTAACGCGCGAAGTTCATTTATTCTGTATTCTTGAGTTTCCTTTTACATATTATTACCTCGACATAGACACGTTCACCGGTCTTTCTCCTGCCCTTTCCAACAACCTTGTCCTGCAAGAATGTAATCGGTTCCAAGGATGCGGCGGAACCGAAGAGGAAGAGGTCGATTGGTTAAAGGGGTTAAGAAAGATAGAATTAATTGCTCACCGAGTAATATCTCAAAGAAGTACACACGATGACGAGGGACAAATAAAAATCACCAAGCTCGTTTATCCAGTCATTTAATTAGAGGCTCGAGAGATATTAATTCAATCTCGTTCGCTGTCCTTTAATCGATGCTTTAATATCCGCTCTATAATGACTAAGCCTTTCAACGCACCTGGTGCAAATTATTTAATTCTGGAAATCTGCATATACGTGACATTACACGTACTGTATTTTATCGTAATCTGTGGGAAAATATATCTCGTAAAGTTTGTTTGATTGAATTTCATTTTTATAAAAAAATGTTCTTGATAAAAATTGCAATTTATAAGATATTCTTGGATTTTTTATCCGAATGGTTTAAAATATATAATATCGTATCACAGATCAAACCAATGCAGTGGAAGTTATTTGGCAACTTAAGATCTATAAAGGACGATGTATCAGAAATCATCAGCTATTTAGAGGATTACACGCGAAAAGAATCGATATCTTATCGCGAAATGAGATTTACGGCTGTGATTCGTTAGTTTCGGAGCACCTTTTACGCGAATTAGTAAAATCAGTGAATTAACAATGCAAATTGGGCGGCTACTGTAATCGATATGTCATTTTTAAAAATAGTATTCGGATAAAAGTTCGTAGCATTCCTAATATATTTCGTAATAATTTTTAAATTGTTCAAAACGTATCCACCTATGA
Source organism: Bombus fervidus (assembly GCF_041682495.2). Lineage (NCBI taxonomy): Eukaryota > Metazoa > Arthropoda > Insecta > Hymenoptera > Apidae > Bombus > Bombus fervidus. Next base: position 4,034,938 of record NC_091523.1, on the reverse strand, counting down.
TCAAATGTGACATTCTGTAGAAAGTAAAAATGATTCTCTTGATAAGTTCCTGCTTAAGGAGAAACAGTTAATATGATAATTTAACACATGACTAATTTATCACGAGAATAATAATTAGCAATTTAGAGGATAAAGTACTTGTTTACATGATAAATTAATGTATGCACGTGGAAAGTATCAGAAGCTTGGAATTTGGCAAAAACTATTTAGCAAAAAAAAAAAATATTTCATTAAAATTTATATTATACTTGCACGTTTGAAATTCAACGATCATCAAATGATTTCAACAGTATAAAGCAACTAGTACACGCTTTTCAAATTCACTTCAAATTCGCTTCCACTCCTATTACTGCAATTATTGCAATACTAACCAGAGCATTGTAGACAGATAAAAATAGCTATGACACAATTAAGAGACCTTAATCAGGTAATAAATTCCAAAGAACTCAATAAACACTGACGAGACAAAAACAAAAACTCGTTGCTCATAAAATTTCTTCGACTATTTTCAAGACAAATCATCATCTACGACTTTTTGCAATTTCTTCCACTTTTAAAATGATGCTGTCCTAAATCGATGTTTTAACGCTGGAACATCAATGTCGAGAATCGGAAAAAGAAGGGTATGCTTATTCCCCGTGCTACGTTCAGTGACTCTCTACATAAATCAGAATCCATCCCTCGGTCAAGGCGGCCACTAGCTGTGCAAATATAATTAGTCGGACCGCAATAATTCTAAGGAACTGTCATAAAACTAAGCATTTTTATTTTACCGTCAAGGCCCTTAATTGTTACAAAGCATCTACGAGTTGAGGCGTTCCTTAGGGTTATTATTCAATCGTCGGATTTTTCCCATGCTCAACGATCATTTCCAGCCGCAAGCGACTAACATCCATCAATAATTTTCCTTTGCGACAGCATCGTCACCGAACTTCACTGGTTTTTCATCCGTTGCTCAGGCAATGTCTTGACTGGTTCTCCATCCTTAGATCAGTCACTATCTATTGACTGGTTTTCCGTTCATTGATCAATTATGAGTTTAACTTACTGTTTACACTTCGCTGAGATTACATCTACACGCACCACGCACAACTACTTATATTTACAAAGTTGTTGGAATAAAGTGCATATATTAATTTGTTAACTAAGTGTTATCATCAGTTCAATCACCTTTATTATGCTAACCGAAATAGAGGATCGACCGACTCGTGGCATCGATTATCAAATCGTAACGGTAATTTGCGACTCTCGTTGCGCGTTTCTTCGTGATCGCGTCCTCCCGAATGGTCGAACACCCCGAATAAAGAAAGAAATTTGTTTTACCTTTTTACACTAACAATGTTCACAAAAGGTAAATTGCGTATTGCGAGATATTGGTACTCGGTTTTTTAATGCCCATAATAGTCGATCTCCTCTTTTTTCCAATTCATGACGTAGTCAGAGTCAAAACGAAAGGTCAATGCGTGCACGACTGTGAAACTGTTTCAAGCGCTACGATACCCACAATGTTCTGCTTCATTTTGTTTCGCTAATTACAGGAAAAAAATTGTTTATCTCGCAAAAGTCCGGATCATTATTGATATTTCCTTTACTTTTTGAAACTTTTGTTTTTCATATTATCGTTAAAAAAGCATTATAGTTGGGCTAGTTTGTTTAAAAACATGACTTGAGAAATTCTAGGAGCTTTTTAATTGAAGGGCTGCAAATCTTCCAATTACCCTGCATTTCGATTAAACGATCCAATTCATCACGACACTGATCAACATCCATAGAGCAGATGTTACAAATACCACAAACTTTGAAATCAGAATCTAATCCAAAGAAATTCTATCCAACTCCACATTCACGGAAGACTATCCTCATTCCCTTGTAGAACACTTTAATGGAAATGATCTCGTCAACTATGCTGATTGCAGCAACGACAACCCGCGGAAAAGACGAGAACCGAAGGGGTGGAAGGTGCAAACCGCCGAGTACGTCCAAGGGGAGCTCTATCGCGGAAACTATCGGTCGTCGTTGGACGATGCCTGTAATCTAGGGCCGTAACAACTTGCTCTCGGAAGAGACGGGGGAAGAGGGAAGGGAGCAAAAAACCGGCAGAAAATGAAATACGGATTACAGTGGTTGGCCGAGCCACGATAATGACGGGTAATGACGACCTCGGCCAGTACCCTCGCTACCACGCCGCTGTCCGGATCAGATTTGCCATTTTTTCGCGCCCGCCCCCGCTCTCAACTTTATCTCTCTCCCTGTCTCTCTCTCTTGCGTGCCATTCTGTCATCGACGGATAAGCAATTTTCGTACAGAGTTACCACCCCTTGTCGTCGATGAGCCTCGATCCATCGATATAAGGTTACCATTTGTCCTCGTCGTCGATTTAATGCACATTTTCGCGCTGAATTACCCGTCGCTTAGCGATCCTACTCGATTCTCTCTTTCTCGGCTGTTCAGCTTGCTTGTTGGGTTACGTGTAAGATTTTCGTATAAGGGGTTCCTTTTTATCTCGTGTTTCTTTTCTTTTTGAGAGAGAGAGAGACAGAGAGAGAGAGAGATTATTTTGAAATATGTCCAGATTTTTGTGGATAAATTGAGAGATTTAATTATTTTGGATTTGCGTTTTGCTAGTACTGTGATATAATGATAGAAATAATAGAGAACAAATTTGATTTGATGTAGCGATCGAAATGATACAAATTGTTTAAGAAAGTCGATAAATAGCTTGAGGAAGCGCATCGAATAGCTGTGATTGTATATTTTCTATTAACAAGAAAAATACGCTTAGTTAGATTTTTTATTTAGCGCGAGACGCCCATCACGCTACAAAATACAACGCAAATAAGAATGTAGCATTTCAAACAATTAAACTTTTAGCTTACTTCGTATTTTTATACGTATTTTTATGTGAAACAGTAGATTTTCTTGTTGCACGGACGCAATTCACATCCTGATGAATTCAATGATCATAGTTAAACAGGGTCAATGAAGGCCATATAACATAGATAAAGACAAAGAGAAAGTAGTAATATTTCTTTAGATGTTGAAATCATTTTGAGCGGTTGAATTTATTTGAATAATGAATATAGCGAATATACAGATACAAAATAGAAAAGTGTTAATTTTGAAATTTCTGAAACTTTCATTGCAAGGAGCAATAAGAATTTTAACTTGATCTATCAACATTTTTCCATAGTCATGAAAAATAGTGAAAAGGAATCTGTTACGTAATGATAAAAAAATCATATCTAAGACAATTTTCGAACAATATTAAAACCAAATAAATCGTCGCTCGTCCAACATTTTCTCGAACTGGTTCTATGCTCTCTTCCTCTATCGTAACATCGCGATCGAGAGACGATTCAGAGAAATTTCCACTAGAAGTGAAAAAAAGCGTTCGATCGGAGATTCTGTCGGTAGTGGCGCGAACAGTCGAGCGACGGGGCCGCGACGTGCGAATGCGAACATAAATCCAAATTAGCGGCAACATAACGCAACCATGCGCTTCTATCGGTATTACGATTCAGAGGGGAAGGAGCTCCTCTATCTATCTAGAAGCCGGTGTTCGCGCGAATGACAGTAAATCGTATGTCGCGATATCGGAACGCTTGATCGCTCTGACTAGTTTCGCGGATGCCATCCTTCTGCTCTTTCAACTACCGTGAAAACCGCCTTGATACCGCCGTGATCTCCTCGCGTTCTGCCGATTTCTGATTCTTCCTGGTTCGCGACCGGCCCAGATATATTAGACTTCGCTCGTCGTTGGTCGGACGAGTCAAGTATACTTCTGGCGAAGATGTCAATATGTCTGTTCCATAAGATTGCGTCAATGAACATTTGTACAAGTTTGCTTTGTAGAGCTTTTGTTTTTTTTTCGTTCTATTTATGAGATACAATTCGAATATGATTCTCTAAAAGATCGTAAAATTGCACGTGCATCAAGTACGTGTTTCCAATGAAACCACCTATTCCCTTTTCACTTTTTTTTCCTTTCTTATTAACACGGTCGTGTTGCTTTTACCCTATGTGACGTTGAGTCAAGCAATGCTGATCCCTGTATATATTAATTACAAGTGTACATAAGTATACCAGATAGCCTACCTGAGACATCTAACTGATCTACAGCGAACTGGATGGAATTGCGATTCTTTGTATCTTACCGACAGAGGACTTCGAAGGAATTATTTACCTCATCGATGATTCTATTAAAACATTTATTACATACATAATATACCAGACATTATATCATTCATTAAGGACAGGATAGACGTTACATTCAATGGGACTTCGTGTATCACGTTCTGAAATACCGACCTCGAAAAAGATCAGTGTTTCTAACGCCCCCTACAGCGTATAACATTGCAACGATTATGATCATATAGCGCTCCGTTTATTTATATAAAACTTTACCTCATTGTTCGATTAAATAAACTTCCGCTCATTGAATTCATTTATATGAACGTGAACTACTATTATATGAACGAAGAATATTAAGAACATAAGTATTTGTTGTCTGACAGGTTCAAATAAATGGAATGCTGCAGTATATTAAATATAGATTTCAGACGTTATTAAATAATATAACGTAAATAATTAAATTAATAATCCAACTAAAACGATAATTTAACATAATCTTAGATTTATATATTTAATAGTTAATTGTTGAACAAGGTTGTATGTTTAGAATTAAGCTAAGAAAGTGTATAAATCGCTGTAAAACATTATGATGGGTTGTGAAAGTTAAATATCCTGTAAAAGAATTTCGAAAAATTTGTAATTATTAAAAATTGAGTTATATAAACTTCTTTTCGTTTGGAATCGGTGATTATCCTTAACCACTGGTCATATTTGGCTGTATAGTATATAATCATTTTTGTCACAAGTGGCATTTAATGTAAAGTAATACTTCTGTAAACTAATTCTGAATAAAAAATAAGTACCACAGAAGTGTAAATTAAAAAATATAGAAATTATAAGAGTAATTGTTGTAATAAATTGGTGAAGACTTCAATTTACAATAAAAATTTAAAAATTATTTAGTAATTAATTAAATTTGATTGTGTTGTAATGAAAAAACTTTTCATGATCTTGTCGAACGTGTGACAACATCTGACACATATCTGATGCTAATACATAAATGATAAAAGTATATATAAAGAACATCCGTCTCGCGCGCGAGTTTATATAGACTTGATGCTTTGTACAGTGCTAATCGAAAATGTAACGTTAATACAAAAGACTTTAAAATACCGCCACTAATTTAAAACAATTTTGTTGTTAATTTATAATAATATATTATTAACTAAAAATAATTAAGCCGTTAATGTGTGACAATTATACCCTTAATTTAAAACAAATTAAATTAATTAAAACAATTAATACCGTAATAATAAACAACCGTAATAATATGATCAATCCGTAACAATTAAATTAATGAGTTATTTTATTTTGTGTAATATTAACTAAACCTTTGAAATCCTTCTTGAAATGTTATTTTATTTAAACTTAATTTTAGATACAATACTTAATTTTTCACTTAACTGCTTCATATAAAATCAATGCCAATGCAAAGTGTAACTGTTGACTGACTATGGATGGAATTTAACTCTTTTGTGTCCGCTCAGAGTCAAGGAATCAAACCGTGATCAGGGATTTAAGAAACAAAATGCAATCAGATCGAAGGCAACAAAATGTAGTCGTCCAATAATGCGTGCAACGATTGGTAAAACCTATGATTTAGTTGCTTTAGTGATGAATTCAGTGTTCAAATATGATTATTTGAGCTGAGATATGAGATTAACTCCCACAAGTTCTACCATATTCGTGCATACTTCAGTAACTAACAATATTCAATATACTTTTATTGAACAATATTTGAGAAATATCTCTCCGTCCTCACGTATAAACCTGACAGAGTCATTTTTAAATTTTATTTTTGTCTTAATGAATTTCAACTTCTCGTAGTTTATAGTATTCTCCGGCTTCGAAAATTTAGAAAATTATTTGAGAATCAAATATAATTTAATTGAATTATGTTTGGATTGAAATATCTTTAACAACTTTCTACATGCTGTACCGTATTCCCTTTAACAAATTAGATATTAAATTATAATTATTAATAAGATATGATATTGCGTATGAAGGACACATATTTTACGTAATCTATCCGATTTATTCTCCCCAATTATGCATTAAATGAAAGCAAACAAAACTTAGTATAACGTAAAATGTATATTGTATCGATAAATGTTCTCGTGGTAGGACCTGATAATTGATATCGTTTTCCAAATATTGGTAGCTTGGAATACTGTTGTAAATATTATTATAAATTAAATTTTAATATCAGAAATATGTTATCCACTACTTGTAAAACAATTCACATATCACTATTTCTGAGTATGTACTGTTATTTGAAAAACGATAACAGCCTCAGAAATACTTTAACAAAGTCTAATATACATCATCCAAAATCTTCTTCGGAATCTTTTGGTGATCTGGGCTGCGCTTATACCCCCGCCGTGGGACACCGTGGCATACGTGTGTTTTAGTCTTAATTAATTTTATGCAAAATATATCTCGGTAAGCCCATTGTGCACGCTTTTTGTACATACATACATTGTTTATTTAGAGCGAGAAGTTTATCCACAGAGGTAAATTTTTGGTGATCTCTTTGCTTCTTTTGTTGGTCTTTTTATATCTTTCGTTGGTTTTCTTACTCTTGTCGTTGATCTTTTGCTCTTTTCATTGGGTTTACTTTGTCTGTTTGAGTTATCCACAAATTGTCTTGAGAGTTTTTCAGGCAGGAGTATGTGGAACTAAAAAAATTGCTTTGTTTGAACGCTATTATAAAACATCCTATTGTTCTATATCCGTTCTATATTCTATTCGTAATTTCATACAAGACTTTAGTTTTGATTTAAACTGCTACAATATTGCACCGATAATGTTGCATATGACATAAAAATGGTGAAGAGGTCAGATGACTCCAAACTGTGGAATATGAAATAGCATTGTGCATCACGTTTATTCTGTACTTAGTCAATAATCAAAGTCACGATCGAGAATTCATACTACCATAGATAGTATATGGAATACCACTCAATGCATTTCCTGCACCTCGCTATAAGCTAAGAATAAAATAAGCCCCCAGAATACGCATAGAACAATAGAAGACGATATATGATGTCCTGAAATATCAATCGGCCACCATCTATGAGTTAAAACGAAGAGTTTTAAAATTAGCCAATATTAAATCCAACAACAGAGGTTCACAAAGTAAATAAAAAAGTAAAATGATTTCGTCTAAGATCTGCCCATTCCATTCGTCATACTTTATTACGCTATATAATGTAATGTTACATTCCATTCCGCAATATTATACCATGTTATATTCTATTACGTTATATAATAACACATTATATTATATAACGTTATGTAATATTACGATATATTATATTACGTTACATTATAACACGACATTCAGTATTACGTTATATTATATAACGTTATACTATATTACATTGAATAGTATTACGCTATATTGTACTACGCCAGATCATACTACGTTATAATATATTACGCTATACAGTATTACGTCACAATGCATTACGTTATATATTATTACGTTGTACTGTATTTTCGGTGTAATGTATTACGCTATATAGCATTATCTTATACAATGTTACATTATAATGAATTGCGGAATATGGTATTACGTTATAAGATATTACATTACATAATGTTACGCTATACAGTGTTACGATACATAGTATTACGGAATATAGTACTACGTTATATAGTATTACGCTATAAGATATTCCGTTATAGAGTATTACATTACAATTCATTGCGTTATACAGTATTACGTTATATAGCATTACACTATATAGTATTGCACTACGTAATATTACGTTATAATGTAATACGGTATATGGTATTACGTTTGAACGTAATACGCTATACAGTAATACGTAAAAAGATATTACGTTGCATAGGATTACGTTATATAGTATTACATTATATATTATTACGTCATATAGTTATACGTTATACAGTATTGCGCTATAAAGTATTACGTTATAAGGTATTATGTTATATAGTATTACGTTATAAGGTATACCGTTTTATAATATTAAAAAATAATGCATTGCGTTATACAGTATTACGTTATGTAGTATTATGTTGTAAGGTATTATGATGTATCGTATTACGTTAAATAGTATTACGCTACATAGTATTATTTTACATGGTATTTCGCTGTGTAGTATTACCTGATACAGTATTTCGTAATATATTATTACGTTATACAGCGTAACGTTAAAGCGTCCAACGAATTATAGTATAATGCTATAACATATTACTTTATAACGTACAACGTTATACCGTACTACGCAAAAACGTATAACGTAATATGAAATTAAGTTATAACCTATAATGATACATAGTACTACGCTATAAAGTATAATGTATAGTATTACGTTATAACGTATGACGTTATATAGTATCAAGTTATAACGTATAACGTTATATGGTATTACGTTACAGCGTATAACGTTATATAGTATAACGTACTAACGTATAACCTTATGTAGAATCAAGCTATAACGTATAATGCTATATAGTACCACGTTATAACGTATAACGTTATATAGTATCACGTTATACAGGAAAAGGTTTAATGGTATAACATAATAACGTATAACGTTATATAGTATCACGTTACAACGTATAAAGTTACATGGTATTACGTTATAACGTATAACTTTATATGATATTACATTATAACGCTTAACGTTATATGGTATTACGTACTAGCGTATAACGTTATATAGTATCACGTTATAACGTATAACGATATATGGTAACGTTCTAACGTATAACGTTATTTAGTACTAAGCTATAACGTACATTATATGATATTACATTATAACGTTTAACGTAATATGGTATCACGTACTAGCGTATGACGTTATGTAGTATCACGTTATAACGTATAACGTTATATGGTATTACGTTATAACGTATATCCTTATGTAGCATTGCATTATTACGTATAACGTTATATGGTATTACGTTATAACGTATATCGTTATGTAGCATTGCGTTATTACGTATAACGTTATATACTATTACCTTATAACGTATAAGGTTATGTAGCATTACGTTATAACGTATATCACAATGTAGCATTACTGTTACGACCGTTCGTGGAGAGACGCGGTCGCGAGGAAAACGCGTCAGCGAGAGGCGTAAATTCTCGCTACGATTCGGCTAATCGACGCCGCGAATTAGTCGTTCCCCGTGTTTCGGTTAGGATAACAGGGGTGGTTAATTGAAATTAACACTGTGTTAACAGGTTAATATGATGTATATATTCAACAATGGATTACACAATATTATGAGCGTCACAAGTATTTGACGATGAGTACAGCTTATGCGTTACAGAAAATGTGACCCGATTTGACGATATCTCTCGATGAGATAGTTAGACTTTACAAACGGATTGATTTGAAGATAGAACCGTGGTAGACTTATTGACTGTTCGGACGACGAAAATGGACTCCCCGGTTACAGATTTCGAATGAGACTGATCGGTTAGAGTGTTCGAATGAGACTGATCGGTTACAGATTTCGATTCTTTGTCTTTCGGGGAGACGACCCCCCCATATGCTCGGATCACGCCACCGCACGCGCCGATGATCACACAGGCCGACTTCTTCGTTAGAAAATAACGGTCCGAGATCGACGGTTCCAGAACTCGTTATTTGGTGATAAATATGCGCTCATCGATACAATGTATATTTTTCGTCGGGCAGATAAGAGGATGTATCTGCGACGCTGGAGGGCCGCGAGCGACGGTTGGAAATACGATCTCTAAAAAGCCTCGTGGCGTAACATACTCCCCCCGTTGAGAGGGTACCGATCAAGTACTATGGGTAATACTGTGAGGTGGATCTCTCGTTAGACGTCGTAGCTGTTGGGTGTTTCGGAGTCATCTGTCGGCGATCTGCTCGGTAGTGGTACCATCCGCTTGACGCTCCGATCCAGTGTGCTTGTTGCCGTTCGTACGGTAGCCGTCCGTATGATGCCGTCTGCGCCGGGCTGGACCTTGATGATTCTGCCCAATGGTCATCGCATTGGGAGAACGTTGTCTTCTATGAGGAGGACGATGATGTCTTCTAGTATGCCGTAACTGCCCTTGCTCCCTTTGGTTCGTATGTTCAGCTCGTGTGGATATTCTTGATGCTAGCTGGAGAAGGTTGGTTGGAGTATCCCTGAAAACTCAATCTCGCAAACTTGTTAGTCTCCGATGAGGAGGTGACTGGGAGTAAGGATTAAGAGATCGTTTCGATCTGGAGATATCGAAGTTGGCGGTCTAGAGTTGAGGGTTGGTTTTGATTCTGATAGGGAGTGTGTTTCGCGTTTTAATTGTATGAAGCTTGTTAATGACGACACGTCTGAGATGTCGTTTGAAGAATTGCTGCTAGCTTCCGCAATCCGTTGAAGTGAGGCGAGTTGAGAGTGTGAAGTGCCATTCGATCCATCGGCCGGCTAGAAAGACTGACCCTTCGATGAGCGATGAATCTTCCCAGAGACGCGACGAAGGCCTCGCTTATGAGGTCGTTGACCAGCTCGATGTGGACTGCATTAACTGCAAGACGTATAAGTTGGATACGAATACCTGGATTCTGCGGTGGTTGCGATCCTCTCGCTCTTTGACGTAAATGATTTGCAATAGGTGATTCTGAGGTTGATGAATGGGCGAGATTCCCTTCGTAGAGTACGGATTACATCTGAAAATTACTAAATTATAGTGATTTGACAAGTTTGTTGTTTATGTCCTGTTCGGAAACTCCTTGTAGTTTCGATCGCTGAGGTTTTCGTCGTTTTAGGAATTTGCGGTTGTGTTTTTGGGCCCAGAAAGTGTCGTTTTGTGCCTTGATCCTGGAGGTATTGTGAAGCACCTCTGCCCAGGAAGTGTCATGGAACACCTCTGCCCATGAAGTGTCGTAGAACACCTCTGCCCATGAGGTGTCGTTGAATGCTTCGATCCTGGAGGTGTTAGGTAGCAGCTCGGCCCAGGAAGTATCATGGAACACCTCTGCCCATGAAGTGTCGTGGAATGTCTCGATCATGGAGGTGTCGTGTAGTACCTCAACCCAGGAAGTGTCTTGGAACACCTCTGCCCATGAGGTGTCGTTGAACGGAATTCTTGTGTTGCCTGATGTTGATTCGTCCAACACGATGCGGAGTTTTGGAGTTGATTGGGAGGTTGGGCTCCCCCCGATGATCCGCCCGAATCGCGCTCTCTTAGTGATGATCCTTGGCGGAGAATGAGCGTTGGGCGTCGCGACACTGGACGTCGTAACTGTGACTTGCCTTGGCATTGGAAAATATGTTGGCGTTATTGGAGTCAGGGGTGACTCCAGTGAGGTCTTCGTGGTTTTTTCCCGAGACTTGTCCGATGCAGCAATCTGTGGGCTCAGTGGATAAGTATTGAAAACTGATGGTGTGGTTTGACAACTAATCTCATTTGAGGAATTCGTTACGGTGGTGACAACGTGATGATTATTCCGCTTCGGGTAATTTGCAGATGTGGCCCCTTTCGGAAATGGCGAAGGTGGCATCTTCGTGTTATGTCCAGGAGAATGACTCTCCGATATGATACTCCTGCTCTCAGATGATACAGGTAACGTGCTGTAAGACAGATTGAACATTGAGATGTTGATTGAGGAGGAAATGTTCCTAGAGAATCTTATCATGGATTTCGAAACCCCTGCTGTAGGTTTTGATTCGAAATTGACTCTGTTGTCATGAACGGGATTCAGTTTTTTCCGGTCCAGAGGATCGTGAGAGGTTGTCTTCAAGTCGCGTGTTGGCGAAGAGTTGCGAGTGGCAGAGGTTGTCTGATTCAAGGCGCTTGCTGGCGTTGAATCAGATTGTTCAGATAATGATAATGCGAAATTGTTTGTCGTCGAATCGCGTTTTGGCTCTGAGTTGCGAACGTTAGAGATTGTCTGATTCAAGCCGATTGGTAGCGTTGAATCAGATTGTTCCGATAATGATGACACGAACTTGGTCGTCGTCGAGTCGCGTGTAGGCGATGAGCAGCGGACGTTAGAAGTTGTCTGATTCACGGCGATCGGTATCGTTGAATCAGATTTTTCGGATAATGAGGACGCGAACTTGGTCGTCGTCGAGTCGCGTGTAGGCAATGAGCAGTGAACGTTCGAAGTTGTCTGATTCACAGCGTTTGGTAGCGTTGAATCAGATCGTTCAGATACTGATGACGCGAGCTTGTTTGTCGTTAAGCCGCGTATTGGCGATGAGTTGCAAACGTGAGAGATTGTCTGATTCACGGCGATCGGTAACGTTGAATCAGATTGTTCAAGTAGAGACGTTGCTACCGTACTTGTCGTCTGGTCGCGTATTGACGATGAGCGGCGGACGTTAGAAGTTGTCTGATTCACGGCGATCGGTATCGTTGAATCAGATTTTTCGGATAATGAGGACGCGAACTTGATCGTCGTCGAGTCGCGTGTTGGCGCGCTGCGAGTATTATGCAATGAACTTCGCGTGTCATGTGATGGAATCGGCGCTAGACTCGATACGAGATTCTCCATCGGCGGAGTATGATCATTGTTACTGTTATTATTTAGATTATTCTTACGTCTCTGGTAACTGCTGGAAGTATTGCTGTTGCATTTCGATAGTTTTGGATTCGCCACTGCGTTGGAGGCATCCGTTGAGGAAGAATCAATGTTGTTGAGTCTAATCAATCGTACCGTCAGGTCTAAATAGACATCCGATAAGTCCTCAGGTTCGTTGTCGTCGATGTCGAGCAATTTGTTAAGGACAATGTTGAATTGTTTCCAATTGTCGTCGACCAGTGTTTGATAAAATTTTAAGCTGCCCTTGTTGCGCTGCCCGGACTGTTCGTATTGGTCGAGTAGTCTCCATATGGTCTTGAATTCTTCGCTTATATCGTCGTACTCCTGTTTCAAGGCGGTGATTCTTGCTTCGTTTGCCATTTTTTGTGATGAAGATACTTCGTTAACGAAGGTGGTACTTGTGATGTGTGATCGGTGTTTCCCGATGCAGAATTGTTCCGGCTGCAGTGCTCGCTCGTCACTGTGCAGCGGGATATCGTGATGTTCGCGAGGAAGGCGTTCTTCCCGAAGATCACTCGTGTTGTAGTGAAACTGAAGTTGTTCCGACTGCAGGTTGTGGCTTGTCCCTGTGCAGTGGAATGTCGTTGACGTACGTTTCGTGAGGAAGGCGATTCTTCCCGAAAGTGACGTGTTTTGTCGTGCGATCGGAATTGTTGAATATCGTTATGTTGACGATTGTCCAGTTGCGGCGGGAGGCTGCATGGTTGCGTCTTCAACCATCGAATTATGCCTCTTCCAAGGTGACGACCCCTTGACGTTACTGACTTCGCTGGAGTGGTAACGCTTCCGCTGCTGGTTATGTTGGATTCACGTGGCACTGTATGGTAGTGGGTGTCACTGGTGTGCACTTTTCACTTACCACTGAATCCGGCTCGAAGGACCAAATGTTACGACCGTTCGTGGAGAGACGCGGTCGCGAGGAAAACGCGTCAGCGAGAGGCGTAAATTCTCGCTACGATTCGGCTAATCGACGCCGCGAATTAGTCGTTCCCCGTGTTTCGGTTAGGATAACAGGGGTGGTTAATTGAAATTAACACTGTGTTAACAGGTTAATATGATGTATATATTCAACAATGGATTACACAATATTATGAGCGTCACAAGTATTTGACGATGAGTACAGCTTATGCGTTACAGAAAATGTGACCCGATTTGACGATATCTCTCGATGAGATAGTTAGACTTTACAAACGGATTGATTTGAAGATAGAACCGTGGTAGACTTATTGACTGTTCGGACGACGAAAATGGACTCCCCGGTTACAGATTTCGAATGAGACTGATCGGTTAGAGTGTTCGAATGAGACTGATCGGTTACAGATTTCGATTCTTTGTCTTTCGGGGAGACGACCCCCCCATATGCTCGGATCACGCCACCGCACGCGCCGATGATCACACAGGCCGACTTCTTCGTTAGAAAATAACGGTCCGAGATCGACGGTTCCAGAACTCGTTATTTGGTGATAAATATGCGCTCATCGATACAATGTATATTTTTCGTCGGGCAGATAAGAGGATGTATCTGCGACGCTGGAGGGCCGCGAGCGACGGTTGGAAATACGATCTCTAAAAAGCCTCGTGGCGTAACAATTACGTTGCAGCGTATAACGTTATATGGAATTATCTGAATCGTATAACGTTATGTCGCATTACGCTATGACGTATAACGTTATATAGTATTACGTACTAACGTATAACGTTATGTAGAATCAAGTAATAACGTATAATGCAATATAGTACCACGATATAACGTATAACGTTATATGGTATTACGTCATTACGTATATCGTTATATACTTTTACCTTATAACGTATGACGTTATAATCTATTACGTTATAGCGTGTATCGTTATGTAGCATTACCTTGTAACGTATAATGTTATATACTGTGACGTAATAACGTATAGCATTATATGGTGTTACGGTATAACGAATAACGTTATATACTATTACGTTATATTCTATTACATTATAACTTTTCACGTTATATGCAATTACGTTATGACGCATAACGTTATATGGTATTACCACATACCGTATAACGTTATACACTATTATCATATAACGCATAACGTATAACTTTACATGGTATTGCGTTATAAAATACAACGTTATATGGTATTATCTTATGAGGTATAACGTTATATACAATTACGTTATAACGTATAAAGTTATATCGTATTACGTTATAACGTATAACGTGATATGGTATTACCTTATAACGTGTAAGGTTATGTAGCATTTCGTTATAGAGTATAACGTTATATGGTATTATATCAAGCGAATAGCGTTATGTAGCATTACGTTATAACGTATAATGTTATATCCTATTACGTTATAACGTTCACCGTTATGTAGCATTACCTTGTAACGTATAATGTTACATATTATGACGTTATAACGTATAACATTGTATGGTGTTACGTTATAACGTTACGTTATACCATATAACGTTATATGTTATACGTTATATGGTAATATTATATAACGTTATACGATACATGGTAATATCACATAACGTTATACGCTCTACGCTGATACCATATAAACATTTACGGTATAACGTAATGCTACATTGCGATATACGTTATAAAGTAATAATATATAACGTTATACGTTACAACATAATGCTACATAATTATATACGCTATAACGTAATAGTATATAACGTTATACGTTATAAGGAAAGACAATATAACGTTATACGTAATAACGCAATGCTACATATCGATATCCTTTGTAACCAAATAGTATATAACGTTATACGTTATAACGCAGTGCCACATAACGATATACGTTATACGTTATACGGTAATAGTACATAACGTTATACGCTGTAAGGTGGTACCATATAACGTTATACGTTATAACGTAATAGTATATGACGTTATAAGCTATAAGGAAATACCATATAACCTTATACGTTATAACGTAATAGTATATAACGTTATACGTTACACGTTATTTGGTAATAGTATATAACGTTATACGTTATAACGCATGCTACATAACGATATACGTTACAACGAAATAGTTTATAACGTTATATGTTATAAGGAAATATTATATTTCGTTGCACGATATCACGTAATACCATATAACGTTATACGTTATAAGGTAATAGTATATAACGTTACACGTTATAACGTAATACCATATAACGTTGTACGTTATACGTTATATGGAAATAGTATATAACGTTATACGCTCGAAGGTAATACCATAAACCCTTATACGTTGTGACGTAACAGTATATAACGTTATACGCTACAAGGTAATACCATTACGTTACGTTATAAGGAAATAGTATATAACGTTAATCGTTCTGACGTAGTACCGTATACCCATATATGTTATATCGTAATAGTATATAACGTTATACGTTATAAGGAAATACCACATAACGTTATACGTTATAACGTAATAGAATATAACGTTATACGTTATATCGTAACAGTATATAACGTCATATGTTATATGGCAATGTTATATGGCAGCCCGGCTAGCTCAGTCGGTAGAGCATGAGACTTTTAATCTCAGGGTCGTGGGTTCAAGTCCCACGTTGGGCGAATATATATATTTTTTTTTTTTGCAAGGAAGAGGAAGGCACGGCGCAGGACACGTTGGAGTTCTGCCCGGCGTGGGCGGAACCGCGACGCGCCAATCAGATCGTCATCGGAGCGAGTGTATCCCCCGAAGCTGCAGTGGAAGCAATGCTGAGAGGGCGCCAGGTATACACCGCCTTCCGCACCTTCTGCGAGCAGGTGATTCTCGCGAAGGAACGGGCATAGAGAGAAAGGAAAAGAGCCCGCGATCCAGCTAGAGCGACGAGACAAGGAGCTCGACGCTATGTGGTGTGGTCCCCCATAGCGGCCCAACATAAACAAGGATATCTCACTTATTAAGTTGGAACATGACGAGGCGTACCACCCTGATAGTAATTCGCAAGATAGCCCGGGGCACAACCACTATAAACGTGAGGACGACCACCGTGGAATTTTTTGTCTATAAGAGTTCCAAATTACTCGGGTGTTACGAAAGCAACACCGACTGTCAATGAGGATTTCTCTACGTATAATAAAAAAAAAATAAGGTTATAGTATATAGCGTTATACGTTATAACGGAATAGTATATAACGTTAGAGGTTATAAGGTAATAGTATATAATGCCATACGTTATAACGTAATAGCATATAACGTTATAAGTTAAAAAGTAATATTATATAGCACTATACGTCATAACGTAATAGAATATAACGTTATACGTTATAAGGTAATACCATATCACGTTATAGGTTATAATGTAATGCTTCATAACGATATACGTTATAACGTAATGGTATATACCGTTATACGCTATAACGTTTTTTTTTTTTTTTATTGATTGTTTGTTAAATTTTTACAATTTCTCCAGAAGGACATTTGGTAAAATATTATAGCTTAGAAAATAAAAGCATAAAAAAAATAAAAAATAAAAAAAATAAATAAAAATAAATAAAATATAGCATGTGGATGGTTACCCCCAGCGGGGTTCCATCTTCTAGGTTTCCTATTGCATCTCTATTTCGAGGTCTGCGGGATGCTTCCTCTTCAGTCTTCTTTCTATTTTGGGTTTATTTCTTTCAGCAGCCAGCTGGTTTGGGTGTGCTGCAAGTCTTTCTTTGTACTTTTTTGCGTATCTAGCGATTTCCTCTTTGACTGTTGGAATTTTTAGATCTTTTCGTAGGTCTTCATTTCTGACGTATCATGGAGCGTTAACTATTGTCCTTAAAAGTTTTGCTTGCTCTATTTCTATTTTGCTTATGTGACTCATTGCTGCTGTCCCCCATAATGGGACTCCGTATGTCCAGATTGGTTTGATTACTGTTTTGTATATATTTAGTTTATTCATTGTGCTTAATTTAGATTTTCTATTGATTAACCAGTACATCTGCTTCCTTTTTGCACTTATTCTGTTTATTATTGATTTTATATGGTGCTTCCATGTAAGGCGTGTGTCTAAATTTATTCCTAGATATTTGACTTGCTTTGTTTGTGCTATGTGGGTGTCACGTCGGAGGCACAAAAGATCGCGAAATTAACATATCGCAGGTGATGTCCTCGCGCCGCGGCACGAATGAAATGATTCTTTCACAAATAGGGTGAAGAAAATAGAATTTGATACGCAAAGATCAAATTTATTATAGAAAATCCAACTGAGTGACGGTTACAACAGGTAGGTTCGAAATACTATATCAGACTATTTACGCTCGTTTAGGAAGGTCTATCGCTCTACCGAGGATCTAGTCCCTTTGGAGGGGGTCTCGTTAATCCATTGTTTCAACGGGTGTGACCTTCAGAGTGTTCGGTCTATTTATTTACTAATCAGATGATTCCTTGAGTGTGTGACATGGGCGCCGTTCAGTTGAATATCTGGTGTTTTTCCTTTTCTAAGTGTAAATGTTATGTGGTTGCACTTGCTGGTGTTCACTTTTATTTGTTTTTTTTGCAGCCATTTTTCTATTTTTGTAGTGTGTTCTTGTAGTAGTGCGGCGGCCGTTTCTAGATTTGCATGCCTCACTAGTATGGCCGTATGGTCCGCAAACGTCAGTGTTTTACTGTTGACAGTTGTTGGTATATCTGCCGTGTATAGTGTGTATAATATTGGTCCTAAGACACTTCCTTGCGGTACTCCTGCCTTGATGTCCTTAATTTCAGAGTATGCACCATTTATTTTTACTACAAAGGTTCTGTTGTTTAAGTAAGTTTTGAGTAGTTTGTAGATTTGTTCTGGAAATTGCTTTTTGATTGTTTGAAGAAGTTTTTCATGGTTAACTTTGTCGAATGCTTTTTCGATATCCATAAAGAGTGCTGTGCAGTATTGTTTTGTTTCAAGCGACTGTAAGATTTCATTGACGAGTCTATGCATTTGTTCTATTGTGGAGTGTTTATTCCTGAATCCAAATTGATGGTTCGGTATTAGTTTTTCTTTTTCTATTGTTGGTTTTAAGCGGTTATATATTATTTTCTCTAATAATTTGGAAAACGCAGGTAGTAATGATATCGGCCTGTAGGATGCAGTTAGATGTGGGTTTTTGTTTGGTTTGGGTAACATCACTATCTGTGCTATTTTCCATAGTGCAGGAAAGTACTGTATTTTTAGAATTGCGTTAAATATTATCGTTGTTAGTCTTATTGCCTTTGGGGGAAGGTTTTTTAAGATTTTCCCATTGATCAAGTCAAATCCTGGTGCTTTACTTGTCTTTGTTGCCTCAATTAAGTTTGTAACTTCTTGCGCTGTTGTGCTGAGTATGGTGCAGCGTTTATCAGTTGTGTTGCTGGCATTTTCCACTTCTTCATTTGTTTGCCATCCAGGGATGCTGTTATTAATTTCATACGGCGAAAATATATTTTGTAGGTGCTTTGAGAATTCTTATGCCTGTTCTTCGTTGGTTCTGGCCCATGTGTTGTCCATTTTTCTGATTGCTGGGATTGTTTTTACTGTTTTCTTAATTTTGTTAGTGACTTTCCATAGGGAGTAGTCGGTATTCTCATGCGCGGATAGTGATTCGATGAATTTTGAGAATTCGTTATTATGATGTTCCCTTATTTTATTCTTTAGTTCCTTTGCAAGTTTATTTAGGTTTTTCTTGTTTTCTCGTGTTCTCTGTTTTTGCCATTTTGCTTTCGCTTTTCTTTTTTCCCTGATTTTGTCTAGGATGTCCTGCGGAATAATTTTTGATTGCCTGCTATTTGTTTCATAGGTGGTGGTTGCCCACGCTGCTTCCTGTATTATTTCTGTCAAAGTTGCTACTGCCTGCTCAATGTGTTCAGGTGTTTTCAACGGGATATTGCAGTTGATTTTGTTTTCGATCAGCTCTTTGAAAGTTTGCCAGTTAGTGGTTTTATTGCAAAGTGACTCTGACTTGTTATAAAGTAGTGGTTTGCTTGTATATTCTATTATAATTGGTGTATGGTCGGAGTTAAGCTCGAGGCTGGTTGCTATTTTTAATTTGCTTACATTTAGCCCTTTTGTTACTGCAAAATCCAACAGGTCAGGTATTTTATTGGGGTCTGTCGGCCAGTACGTTGGTTTTCCTGTAGATAGTACGTTGAGGTTGCTGCTTCTAATGTATTTTTCCAATGTTCTACCTCTCGGCGTGCTAATTCTCGAACCCCATAATGTATGCTTTGCATTAAAGTCTCCTGCCGCTATATATTTGTCGCCTAAGGATTGGAAGTACTCTTCCCATTTTTTAAGTGTCATTTTGTGTCTCGGAGGTACATATACTGCTGACATCTGGAAGTAATTGTCATTGGTTTGTATTGTGACAGTGGTTGCTTGTAGGTGTTCTTGATTTGTTTGACTATGTAAGTGATGCTTGATGTCATTTTTTATTATTACTGCAGTTCCTCCATGTGCTTTACCTAAGGGATGTTTGGTATCGTATATGGTGTAGTACGGTATTTTCATGTAGTTTTTTAGGGTGAAATGTGTTTCTGAGACAAGTAGTATATCAATATTATTTTTATACAAAAATATTTTAGTTTCGTGGGCTCGCTGTTGCAAGCCATTGGAGTTCCAGACTGCTATTTTCAAAATGTCCATCTCTATTTTTTACTTAGCAAGTTAGTGAGTAGTTGTAACATGATTGTTGTTTGTTGTGCTTGTTGTCTTAGTATTGTGTTTAGATCACTTACCATTTTTCCTAACATTTCCGTACCTTTAATGGATTGTTTGAGCATTTCTTTGATGTCTGTAACGTCTTCGATGTTATTGTTTTCATTCTGATTGATTGCAAGCGTTGGTTTGCTAATGTTTTTAGTTACTTGTGCGTAGCTTCGTTTACCTTGGGGATCTATGTTTCTGCTTATAGCGTTTAGTTCGTGTTGTGCTTTCAATGTTGTTTCGTTATCCGTTATACTTTGTTGTGGTTGATGGTCATTGTGTGATCTGTTGCGAAGTGGAGGAAACAGTTTACGTTGTATTTGTTTCCTTATTTCACATCCTTTGTAGCTGGCTGAGTGGTTTCCGTTACAATTATAGCATTTAACTTCTTCTATTTTTCCTGTGTATGGGCAGTGTATTGTTAGGTGATTTTTTGCACATTTAACACATGCCGGGCTTCTATTGCAATAATTTTTTGTGTGTCCGTATTGTTGACACCGCATGCATTGTGGTATATCTTTTTTGTAGCGTGGTGGTTCCACTGTTACAATTGTATTTAGTATTTTTTTGATTTCATAGATTTCCTTGTTATTGGTTCTGGGTTCCAGTTCTATTAAGAATAGTGGCAATGGTTGCTTCGTATCGCATCTTGTCATATTGTTTATTGCTCTTGTTTCATGGCCAATTTTTCCTAATTCTTCACTTAATTTTTTTGTGTTAGTTTTTGGATGTAAACCTCTTATAACTATTTTATAGCTCCTTTCTGTTTTGAGTTGGTACGTGTGGTATATAGCATTTTTTTCCTTTAGTTCATTTATCACTTTCCTATAAACTTCTGGGGTGTTTGTTTGAATTTTTACTTGTTCTAATTTTGTTTGTTTTATTGTGTAGTTATCCTTCCCGACTACATTGTTTAGTAGATCAATAAGCGGGTTTATTATTTGGGCCTCAACAAATATTGGTGGTGGTTTTGATATGTAAGGTGTTTTAGTTGTGGTTTTGCTTGTCGGGTCATTGTCTATTTCTTCCGTTAGTGAGCTGAAGGAGTTTCTTAAAGGTAATTCTTGCAGCCATCGCTGCTTTCCTGTATCTGGGTTTCCTGCAGCATTTGTGCCTGGAATTATTTTACGTTTTTTGCTAGTCTTTGCTAGCTTCCAGTTTTCGTCCTGGTAACTTATTTTGTTGTTGTGTCTGCACTCCTCCTGTCTCCGCTGCTCTTCCATTTCTTCTATTTCCATATCATTTTGGTTGTTATTATTTTGCTGTTGTTGCTGTAAGCCTGGTAAATCTGACGACCCTTTTATGTAATATTTTTCTCCATTGGTTGCAATCTTGATCGTTGATATCTGCTGTTGCATTGTTTGTCACTATCACTATTCGTAGCACTTCTCTGAATCACTTGACTGGAGCACACGTTTGCTTACACACATCTGTTCGCCTCGGTTGCCCGAGCGAGACTGACGCTATAACGTAATACCATATAACGTTATGCGTTATAACGTCATTGCATATAACGTTGTACGTTATATGGTAATAGTATATAACGTTATAAGTTATAACGTAATAGTACATCAAAGCCATGCAAGCTCAGTCGGTAGAGCATGAGTCTTTTAATCTCAGGGTCGTGGGTGCAAGTCCCACGTTGGGCGAATATATATATATATATATATATATGTCGGAGATGAAAGGACAACGGGGCCATCCGTTGGAATTACTTGGAAAAACCTCAATAGCATTCACGAAATAACCCAAACACAGCCATTCGAAACTTGAGACAATGAGCTTGGGCTCGAGGCGACGACCGGTCTCCGAGTGTAGCCACGACCACGGGATGAACGTTCCACCTAACAGAGATACGAAGTTACATAGCTTTCCTTTAAAGAATTGGCCGTACCGGCACTTGACAATGAGACATTCCAGCGGCTACACACAGACCCCATTCTTTGGGTGAGATGGTCGCCAGATGCCGACGCATCATTCGCAGTTAATGTTCAGATAGCCTGAGAAACCATTACAAATCTTAGGATCTGGTTAACTAAAGTCCTTTAGACTGGCAAACAGTCTTCATTATATCAGCCCGTATATCTGTAACCTATTGCGGCAAGATACGTGAGATCTGCTTTCCTCACGTACGACGTTTCCCGCTAGGAACTCTCTCTCGAGAGCGGCTAGCATCCTTTTCTAACCACCAACATGGAGATTAACCAATTAACAGCAACGTCTATTTCCCTCACCCTTCGAGCGGAAGTTTTCTTTGACGAATCCGATGACCTCGTGCCCTTAGGCACATCCCACCATAGTTTTCCTTTGCAGCGTCGTTGCGACGGAAAGTAATTCTTTTTCTTACAGTCGCATTAGTTAGATACCTATTGTGTTTGTACGATCAGTGAATAATCCACGTCTTAGTAAAGAGTTAATCAAGCGATCCTTGCATCACAAGGAGTAAGTCGAGTTCGACTTAGACTTTGAAGTAAAATAGATCAGTTATCCCGTGGGCCGTGGATTCGCTATACCGACCCCGCGATCATTGTCATTATCGTTCGAGTATCGACACCGGTAGTTTATCTTGTATTTGCGACAATAAAAGATATCATCGATAGTACACCGACGATGAGCGACCCTGGCGCAGATTCTTTACACGCCCCAAATCCAAGTGTTAACCCCAACCCGACAAATATATACTATCATAGCTTCTTCTATTGTATTGTAACACTGCAAGAGTGAGGATCTGGATCAGTATACGCTATACCTGTACTTATACCTATACCTATACTTATTTCAATATATTTTCTATTACAAATTCATCCACTCGTTCCTCTATCAGACAACCTCAATATGAGCAATTTTAGCATGTCTATATTGCGTGTTACTTCATAATTGTGTCATTATCTAGCAAATAGAAGTAAAACTTATAGACACGAACATTTTACATGGTATATAATTATGACAAAACATAAATTTGAGAGGGACAAAGATATAAATGTATACATTTTTTAATGGAACATATTTCATTTTTCACTGATTAT
Organism: Bombus fervidus; assembly: GCF_041682495.2. Classification (NCBI taxonomy): domain Eukaryota; kingdom Metazoa; phylum Arthropoda; class Insecta; order Hymenoptera; family Apidae; genus Bombus; species Bombus fervidus. Next base: position 4,011,599 of record NC_091523.1, on the reverse strand, counting down.
GTAGATGAATTTAGGAAGCAAAAATTTCAGATACGTATTCTCTTTTTTTCAAAAATTATTAAACGTAAAAGTTATAAGCAATTAAAAATTAAACAATCCGAACGTTTCAGTGGTCGACATATATATTCAGAATGGAGTGGACCCTGCACAGGGATGGTAAGCACCCTTAAAAAAATCAAAATGGAAATTGGAGGAGATACGTTGAGTTACGCCATGCTAATTTTATAATTGTAAATAATTATAGATGTTGAGTAAATAATTAATGTGTATTGCTATAAATATAGGCAATGTGCGATTATATCACGAACTTAGAACGTTTTCAAGGGAAAAGTGAACCAACATGGATGTTCATACACGTAAGTTTAATATATAATTAACATAAATTTTAAAGCTACAATAGAAGCAATCCTACTAGAATGGTCGAATGGTAAAACTTATATTTGATGCTGACTGCCCACAATTATTAAAAGTATTAACAATGGAATTGCAACGAGTACAAAATAACGAGGAACATGAGTATGTAAGATACATAATTTTTAGTAAAACAAATAGCCATTAAAAATTAGCATTGTTGAAATAGAAGTTATTAAAATAAACGCACACGTGTAGGTTTTCTTTAGGTGTATCGGAAAGAAGTCCAGAAGAAATAAAACGATTAAAAATTATTGAAGAAACTAGAATAGCTAAAGAAACGGCAAAGAAGGCTCGAAAAGGTTTCGCAAGATCTCTCATAAAAAGGATACAGATATATTACTATAACGATTACCCTGCACGTACACACAAACAGATCATTATTTCTTTATTTATTTTAAATTAGTTTATTTCCACTTTCATTTGGATGAAAAATTAATATAAATTTGTACATTAAGTTGTTCACTCCATAGTTTTTACATAGTATTCATCGTGCCAATTTTCCATTGTCTAACAGCGCCCCCTTGGACATCCGTTTCCACGGGTCTATCTGATCTGTCTATAAGCTCGTCTGTTTCTTTTCCGGTGTATCAACATGGTAGGGTGGCGCAGTGGCGTTGTTATATTTATAAAATCAATAGAGTTTTGATTTATTTGTGTTAATCGATATAAATAAAATTCTTTGTTAAATTTGAAAAATATTAAAGTAAGTTAACAAAAATTATTTTCTTTACAGGGTATCGATATAAACCACAAACACGATAGGAAAGTTCGGCGCACAGAACCTAAGTCGCAAGATGTCTACTTACGACTTCTCGTCAAAGTAAGTGTTTTACATGCATTTCTAAATATATATATTTCTTATTACCTCTTTAATTTTGTACCAGTTGTATTTTGTATTTTATTTACAAACTAACGCTACTCTTGTAACTTGTGTTGAAAATTAATTGCGTATTACAATTGATGTAATACTATATTGTTGTCATAAACACGTGAGTTTTGAAACAGATAAATTTCTTTTGCGAACCGCACTCCGTGTCAGTGGTTTGTATTATGGTCTGATCCAATTTGAACGTTCGCTAGAAAAATTTAGTCAACTTTCCTATTCCGTGTTTTTTCTTTATGTAGAAGACGATTATATTAGCTGACACAATGCTACTCAGAAAGTTTATAAAAGTTTATATTTCTTATTAGGAAATGATACATTATTGCGTTTTAATGCAAAATTTGTATTTTTTTTTTTTTTTTTTTATAATTTCGCAATGAAACTGGTAAAACATTATTGTGATTTTTTATCAAAGTATTTTTTTATACAATAAAAATATAGAAGTATATGGTTTTATTTTTGTTATAGCTTTACCGTTTCCTAGCAAGACGTACAAATTCTAAGTTTAATAAGATTGTTCTTAAGAGACTTTTTATGAGTAAAATACACCGTCCTCCCATATCTCTTGCACGTATTGTCAGGTTTATGAAGAAACCTGAACGAAGACATGCAATTGCAGTAATTGTTGGTACAGTGACAGATGATGCTAGGATTTTTGAAATTCCTAGACTTATAGTAAGCAATAGAAATAATTATCAGAATTTAATTTTGAGTTTGTATAAATAAAATGTTATTTTGTATTTGGTTGGAAAAATTATTAATGTATAATTTCATAATTTTTTATAGGTATGTGCTCTACGTGTTACTGAAAGAGCTAGAGCACGTATATTAAAAGCTGGAGGTGAAGTAATCACATTCGATAAATTAGCATTACGTACACCTACCGGAAAACAAACTGTTTTTGTGCAAGGTCGTCGGAAAGCTCGTGAAGCAGCTAAACACTTCGGACCTGCACCTGGCGTACCACATTCCCATACAAAACCATTGGTACGCTCTAAGGGTTGAAAGTTTGAAAGAGCAAGAGCTACGTAGGCGTAGCTGCGGTTATAAAAAATAAATTTTGTTTAACGGGCAGATTCGTTGAAAATACGAAAACAATAATCAGCTGATTCAGATAAGGAAATGGATGGAAAGGAGGGGAGAATAAGAGAAAAGCGAACTCTAATACTCGTATCTAAAATACATCTAGATGGCGTAATCGATGTTCAAATTTCATTTCATCTGTATTGTTAACGGTAAATGTATATGCAAAGTATGTAAATGGATGATTGCGTGTTAATCATATCTTTTGTTTTAATGGAAAAACTATTTAAGCTAAAACTACATGGCTCTACATTGATTATAAATAACAGAATTTTTCATAACATCTTTCTCAATTCTAGAATGCAAGAAAAAATATAAGTTATAAAGATTAACTTAAGAATGTTGAAAAAATTAAAAGAACTATTCTAACAAATAAATAAAATATACATTAATGTAAAACGTAAATAATTTTATTTATTATTATAGTGGTAGCACTGCACAAGTTTGTATTGTACAACCTGAAATGTTATGCTGCTAAAATATCTTAATATTATAAAATGAAATTATCATCTTTACCACGTTTTATTATCATGTTTCAAAGTGCTGATTAAATATTTAATATAACGCAACAAAATGCCATGATGTTAGTGAGGAATATAATATAAAGTTATATATTTTGTGTAACATAAGCTACCATTGAAAGAAATTATGAATATATACATATGTATGTATATTATATCAATCGATGCATTATTCTCTACGTGGAGACTGATGCATTCATTAGTGTTTTATCATAAAAATTACTTTACAAGAGCGGTGTTTTTATAAAATTCCATCACTTGGTGCTAACGCCACCTAGGAGTACAATACTATTTAAATTGAATCGGTATGTCCACAATATGCATACATAATAATTGATATTTTATTTAAGGAGTTACAATAGCAAATTTAAACTTTATATTTAATCAAGCCTATAATTTTCAAAAAATGAATAAAAATATTTTTTTCTATACATTTTATTTTATTCTATATTATCACTAATATATCACTAATATCACTAATTTTAATTAAGCTGTTGAGGTAATTACTTCAAGAAAAACTCTACACTTCTTCTTTTGTATATCCGTGACCTGGAGATCGCTGTTATGAATAGAATTTAGTGAAACAAAAAATTCGAAATAAGGAGAGGTCCATGTTATTGTGCCCTTGAATATAAATTTTGTTTTGGCTTACAAGGTCTAGAAACAGAAGAGCTAGAAGTAGATTTCTGTTGTTGTTTCTTGTAACCTTCGGCTAGAGCTACAAGGCTAATGATAATGTCCTTTTTGCTATAAATATATACTATCATAGCTTCTTCTATTGTATTGTAACACTGCAAGAGTGAGGATCTGGATCAGTATACGCTATACCTGTACTTATACCTATACCTATACTTATTTCAATATATTTTCTATTACAAATTCATCCACTCGTTCCTCTATCAGACAACCTCAATATGAGCAATTTTAGCATGTCTATATTGCGTGTTACTTCATAATTGTGTCATTATCTAGCAAATAGAAGTAAAACTTATAGACACGAACATTTTACATGGTATATAATTATGACAAAACATAAATTTGAGAGGGACAAAGATATAAATGTATACATTTTTTAATGGAACATATTTCATTTTTCACTGATTATGTAGATGAATTTAGGAAGCAAAAATTTCAGATACGTATTCTCTTTTTTTCAAAAATTATTAAACGTAAAAGTTATAAGCAATTAAAAATTAAACAATCCGAACGTTTCAGTGGTCGACATATATATTCAGAATGGAGTGGACCCTGCACAGGGATGGTAAGCACCCTTAAAAAAATCAAAATGGAAATTGGAGGAGATACGTTGAGTTACGCCATGCTAATTTTATAATTGTAAATAATTATAGATGTTGAGTAAATAATTAATGTGTATTGCTATAAATATAGGCAATGTGCGATTATATCACGAACTTAGAACGTTTTCAAGGGAAAAGTGAACCAACATGGATGTTCATACACGTAAGTTTAATATATAATTAACATAAATTTTAAAGCTACAATAGAAGCAATCCTACTAGAATGGTCGAATGGTAAATCTTATATTTGATGCTGACTGCCCACAATTATTAAAAGTATTAACAATGGAATTGCAACGAGTACAAAATAACGAGGAACATGAGTATGTAAGATACATAATTTTTAGTAAAACAAATAGCCATTAAAAATTAGCATTGTTGAAATAGAAGTTATTAAAATAAACGCACACGTGTAGGTTTTCTTTAGGTGTATCGGAAAGAAGTCCAGAAGAAATAAAACGATTAAAAATTATTGAAGAAACTAGAATAGCTAAAGAAACGGCAAAGAAGGCTCGAAAAGGTTTCGCAAAATCTCTCATAAAAAGGATACAGATATATTACTATAACGATTACCCTGCACGTACACACAAACAGATCATTATTTCTTTATTTATTTTAAATTAGTTTATTTCCACTTTCATTTGGATGAAAAATTAATATAAATTTGTACATTAAGTTGTTCACTCCATAGTTTTTACATAGTATTCATCGTGCCAATTTTCCATTGTCTAACAGCGCCCCCTTGGACATCCGTTTCCACGGGTCTATCTGATCTGTCTATAAGCTCGTCTGTTTCTTTTCCGGTGTATCAACATGGTAGGGTGGCGCAGTGGCGTTGTTATATTTATAAAATCAATAGAGTTTTGATTTATTTGTGTTAATCGATATAAATAAAATTCTTTGTTAAATTTGAAAAATATTAAAGTAAGTTAACAAAAATTATTTTCTTTACAGGGTATCGATATAAACCACAAACACGATAGGAAAGTTCGGCGCACAGAACCTAAGTCGCAAGATGTCTACTTACGACTTCTCGTCAAAGTAAGTGTTTTACATGCATTTCTAAATATATATATTTCTTATTACCTCTTTAATTTTGTACCAGTTGTATTTTGTATTTTATTTACAAACTAACGCTACTCTTGTAACTTGTGTTGAAAATTAATTGCGTATTACAATTGATGTAATACTATATTGTTGTCATAAACACGTGAGTTTTGAAACAGATAAATTTCTTTTGCGAACCGCACTCCGTGTCAGTGGTTTGTATTATGGTCTGATCCAATTTGAACGTTCGCTAGAAAAATTTAGTCAACTTTCCTATTCCGTGTTTTTTCTTTATGTAGAAGACGATTATATTAGCTGACACAATGCTACTCAGAAAGTTTATAAAAGTTTATATTTCTTATTAGGAAATGATACATTATTGCGTTTTAATGCAAAATTTGTATTTTTTTTTTTTTTTTTTTATAATTTCGCAATGAAACTGGTAAAACATTATTGTGATTTTTTATCAAAGTATTTTTTTATACAATAAAAATATAGAAGTATATGGTTTTATTTTTGTTATAGCTTTACCGTTTCCTAGCAAGACGTACAAATTCTAAGTTTAATAAGATTGTTCTTAAGAGACTTTTTATGAGTAAAATACACCGTCCTCCCATATCTCTTGCACGTATTGTCAGGTTTATGAAGAAACCTGAACGAAGACATGCAATTGCAGTAATTGTTGGTACAGTGACAGATGATGCTAGGATTTTTGAAATTCCTAGACTTATAGTAAGCAATAGAAATAATTATCAGAATTTAATTTTGAGTTTGTATAAATAAAATGTTATTTTGTATTTGGTTGGAAAAATTATTAATGTATAATTTCATAATTTTTTATAGGTATGTGCTCTACGTGTTACTGAAAGAGCTAGAGCACGTATATTAAAAGCTGGAGGTGAAGTAATCACATTCGATAAATTAGCATTACGTACACCTACCGGAAAACAAACTGTTTTTGTGCAAGGTCGTCGGAAAGCTCGTGAAGCAGCTAAACACTTCGGACCTGCACCTGGCGTACCACATTCCCATACAAAACCATTGGTACGCTCTAAGGGTTGAAAGTTTGAAAGAGCAAGAGCTACGTAGGCGTAGCTGCGGTTATAAAAAATAAATTTTGTTTAACGGGCAGATTCGTTGAAAATACGAAAACAATAATCAGCTGATTCAGATAAGGAAATGGATGGAAAGGAGGGGAGAATAAGAGAAAAGCGAACTCTAATACTCGTATCTAAAATACATCTAGATGGCGTAATCGATGTTCAAATTTCATTTCATCTGTATTGTTAACGGTAAATGTATATGCAAAGTATGTAAATGGATGATTGCGTGTTAATCATATCTTTTGTTTTAATGGAAAAACTATTTAAGCTAAAACTACATGGCTCTACATTGATTATAAATAACAGAATTTTTCATAACATCTTTCTCAATTCTAGAATGCAAGAAAAAATATAAGTTATAAAGATTAACTTAAGAATGTTGAAAAAATTAAAAGAACTATTCTAACAAATAAATAAAATATACATTAATGTAAAACGTAAATAATTTTATTTATTATTATAGTGGTAGCACTGCACAAGTTTGTATTGTACAACCTGAAATGTTATGCTGCTAAAATATCTTAATATTATAAAATGAAATTATCATCTTTACCACGTTTTATTATCATGTTTCAAAGTGCTGATTAAATATTTAATATAACGCAACAAAATGCCATGATGTTAGTGAGGAATATAATATAAAGTTATATATTTTGTGTAACATAAGCTACCATTGAAAGAAATTATGAATATATACATATGTATGTATATTATATCAATCGATGCATTATTCTCTACGTGGAGACTGATGCATTCATTAGTGTTTTATCATAAAAATTACTTTACAAGAGCGGTGTTTTTATAAAATTCCATCACTTGGTGCTAACGCCACCTAGGAGTACAATACTATTTAAATTGAATCGGTATGTCCACAATATGCATACATAATAATTGATATTTTATTTAAGGAGTTACAATAGCAAATTTAAACTTTATATTTAATCAAGCCTATAATTTTCAAAAAATGAATAAAAATATTTTTTTCTATACATTTTATTTTATTCTATATTATCACTAATATATCACTAATATCACTAATTTTAATTAAGCTGTTGAGGTAATTACTTCAAGAAAAACTCTACACTTCTTCTTTTGTATATCCGTGACCTGGAGATCGCTGTTATGAATAGAATTTAGTGAAACAAAAAATTCGAAATAAGGAGAGGTCCATGTTATTGTGCCCTTGAATATAAATTTTGTTTTGGCTTACAAGGTCTAGAAACAGAAGAGCTAGAAGTAGATTTCTGTTGTTGTTTCTTGTAACCTTCGGCTAGAGCTACAAGGCTAATGATAATGTCCTTTTTGCTATAAATATATACTATCATAGCTTCTTCTATTGTATTGTAACACTGCAAGAGTGAGGATCTGGATCAGTATACGCTATACCTGTACTTATACCTATACCTATACTTATTTCAATATATTTTCTATTACAAATTCATCCACTCGTTCCTCTATCAGACAACCTCAATATGAGCAATTTTAGCATGTCTATATTGCGTGTTACTTCATAATTGTGTCATTATCTAGCAAATAGAAGTAAAACTTATAGACACGAACATTTTACATGGTATATAATTATGACAAAACATAAATTTGAGAGGGACAAAGATATAAATGTATACATTTTTTAATGGAACATATTTCATTTTTCACTGATTATGTAGATGAATTTAGGAAGCAAAAATTTCAGATACGTATTCTCTTTTTTTCAAAAATTATTAAACGTAAAAGTTATAAGCAATTAAAAATTAAACAATCCGAACGTTTCAGTGGTCGACATATATATTCAGAATGGAGTGGACCCTGCACAGGGATGGTAAGCACCCTTAAAAAAATCAAAATGGAAATTGGAGGAGATACGTTGAGTTACGCCATGCTAATTTTATAATTGTAAATAATTATAGATGTTGAGTAAATAATTAATGTGTATTGCTATAAATATAGGCAATGTGCGATTATATCACGAACTTAGAACGTTTTCAAGGGAAAAGTGAACCAACATGGATGTTCATACACGTAAGTTTAATATATAATTAACATAAATTTTAAAGCTACAATAGAAGCAATCCTACTAGAATGGTCGAATGGTAAAACTTATATTTGATGCTGACTGCCCACAATTATTAAAAGTATTAACAATGGAATTGCAACGAGTACAAAATAACGAGGAACATGAGTATGTAAGATACATAATTTTTAGTAAAACAAATAGCCATTAAAAATTAGCATTGTTGAAATAGAAGTTATTAAAATAAACGCACACGTGTAGGTTTTCTTTAGGTGTATCGGAAAGAAGTCCAGAAGAAATAAAACGATTAAAAATTATTGAAGAAACTAGAATAGCTAAAGAAACGGCAAAGAAGGCTCGAAAAGGTTTCGCAAAATCTCTCATAAAAAGGATACAGATATATTACTATAACGATTACCCTGCACGTACACACAAACAGATCATTATTTCTTTATTTATTTTAAATTAGTTTATTTCCACTTTCATTTGGATGAAAAATTAATATAAATTTGTACATTAAGTTGTTCACTCCATAGTTTTTACATAGTATTCATCGTGCCAATTTTCCATTGTCTAACAGCGCCCCCTTGGACATCCGTTTCCACGGGTCTATCTGATCTGTCTATAAGCTCGTCTGTTTCTTTTCCGGTGTATCAACATGGTAGGGTGGCGCAGTGGCGTTGTTATATTTATAAAATCAATAGAGTTTTGATTTATTTGTGTTAATCGATATAAATAAAATTCTTTGTTAAATTTGAAAAATATTAAAGTAAGTTAACAAAAATTATTTTCTTTACAGGGTATCGATATAAACCACAAACACGATAGGAAAGTTCGGCGCACAGAACCTAAGTCGCAAGATGTCTACTTACGACTTCTCGTCAAAGTAAGTGTTTTACATGCATTTCTAAATATATATATTTCTTATTACCTCTTTAATTTTGTACCAGTTGTATTTTGTATTTTATTTACAAACTAACGCTACTCTTGTAACTTGTGTTGAAAATTAATTGCGTATTACAATTGATGTAATACTATATTGTTGTCATAAACACGTGAGTTTTGAAACAGATAAATTTCTTTTGCGAACCGCACTCCGTGTCAGTGGTTTGTATTATGGTCTGATCCAATTTGAACGTTCGCTAGAAAAATTTAGTCAACTTTCCTATTCCGTGTTTTTTCTTTATGTAGAAGACGATTATATTAGCTGACACAATGCTACTCAGAAAGTTTATAAAAGTTTATATTTCTTATTAGGAAATGATACATTATTGCGTTTTAATGCAAAATTTGTATTTTTTTTTTTTTTTTTTATAATTTCGCAATGAAACTGGTAAAACATTATTGTGATTTTTTATCAAAGTATTTTTTTATACAATAAAAATATAGAAGTATATGGTTTTATTTTTGTTATAGCTTTACCGTTTCCTAGCAAGACGTACAAATTCTAAGTTTAATAAGATTGTTCTTAAGAGACTTTTTATGAGTAAAATACACCGTCCTCCCATATCTCTTGCACGTATTGTCAGGTTTATGAAGAAACCTGAACGAAGACATGCAATTGCAGTAATTGTTGGTACAGTGACAGATGATGCTAGGATTTTTGAAATTCCTAGACTTATAGTAAGCAATAGAAATAATTATCAGAATTTAATTTTGAGTTTGTATAAATAAAATGTTATTTTGTATTTGGTTGGAAAAATTATTAATGTATAATTTCATAATTTTTTATAGGTATGTGCTCTACGTGTTACTGAAAGAGCTAGAGCACGTATATTAAAAGCTGGAGGTGAAGTAATCACATTCGATAAATTAGCATTACGTACACCTACCGGAAAACAAACTGTTTTTGTGCAAGGTCGTCGGAAAGCTCGTGAAGCAGCTAAACACTTCGGACCTGCACCTGGCGTACCACATTCCCATACAAAACCATTGGTACGCTCTAAGGGTTGAAAGTTTGAAAGAGCAAGAGCTACGTAGGCGTAGCTGCGGTTATAAAAAATAAATTTTGTTTAACGGGCAGATTCGTTGAAAATACGAAAACAATAATCAGCTGATTCAGATAAGGAAATGGATGGAAAGGAGGGGAGAATAAGAGAAAAGCGAACTCTAATACTCGTATCTAAAATACATCTAGATGGCGTAATCGATGTTCAAATTTCATTTCATCTGTATTGTTAACGGTAAATGTATATGCAAAGTATGTAAATGGATGATTGCGTGTTAATCATATCTTTTGTTTTAATGGAAAAACTATTTAAGCTAAAACTACATGGCTCTACATTGATTATAAATAACAGAATTTTTCATAACATCTTTCTCAATTCTAGAATGCAAGAAAAAATATAAGTTATAAAGATTAACTTAAGAATGTTGAAAAAATTAAAAGAACTATTCTAACAAATAAATAAAATATACATTAATGTAAAACGTAAATAATTTTATTTATTATTATAGTGGTAGCACTGCACAAGTTTGTATTGTACAACCTGAAATGTTATGCTGCTAAAATATCTTAATATTATAAAATGAAATTATCATCTTTACCACGTTTTATTATCATGTTTCAAAGTGCTGATTAAATATTTAATATAACGCAACAAAATGCCATGATGTTAGTGAGGAATATAATATAAAGTTATATATTTTGTGTAACATAAGCTACCATTGAAAGAAATTATGAATATATACATATGTATGTATATTATATCAATCGATGCATTATTCTCTACGTGGAGACTGATGCATTCATTAGTGTTTTATCATAAAAATTACTTTACAAGAGCGGTGTTTTTATAAAATTCCATCACTTGGTGCTAACGCCACCTAGGAGTACAATACTATTTAAATTGAATCGGTATGTCCACAATATGCATACATAATAATTGATATTTTATTTAAGGAGTTACAATAGCAAATTTAAACTTTATATTTAATCAAGCCTATAATTTTCAAAAAATGAATAAAAATATTTTTTTCTATACATTTTATTTTATTCTATATTATCACTAATATATCACTAATATCACTAATTTTAATTAAGCTGTTGAGGTAATTACTTCAAGAAAAACTCTACACTTCTTCTTTTGTATATCCGTGACCTGGAGATCGCTGTTATGAATAGAATTTAGTGAAACAAAAAATTCGAAATAAGGAGAGGTCCATGTTATTGTGCCCTTGAATATAAATTTTGTTTTGGCTTACAAGGTCTAGAAACAGAAGAGCTAGAAGTAGATTTCTGTTGTTGTTTCTTGTAACCTTCGGCTAGAGCTACAAGGCTAATGATAATGTCCTTTTTGCTATAAATATATACTATCATAGCTTCTTCTATTGTATTGTAACACTGCAAGAGTGAGGATCTGGATCAGTATACGCTATACCTGTACTTATACCTATACCTATACTTATTTCAATATATTTTCTATTACAAATTCATCCACTCGTTCCTCTATCAGACAACCTCAATATGAGCAATTTTAGCATGTCTATATTGCGTGTTACTTCATAATTGTGTCATTATCTAGCAAATAGAAGTAAAACTTATAGACACGAACATTTTACATGGTATATAATTATGACAAAACATAAATTTGAGAGGGACAAAGATATAAATGTATACATTTTTTAATGGAACATATTTCATTTTTCACTGATTATGTAGATGAATTTAGGAAGCAAAAATTTCAGATACGTATTCTCTTTTTTTCAAAAATTATTAAACGTAAAAGTTATAAGCAATTAAAAATTAAACAATCCGAACGTTTCAGTGGTCGACATATATATTCAGAATGGAGTGGACCCTGCACAGGGATGGTAAGCACCCATAAAAAAATCAAAATGGAAATTGGAGGAGATACGTTGAGTTACGCCATGCTAATTTTATAATTGTAAATAATTATAGATGTTGAGTAAATAATTAATGTGTATTGCTATAAATATAGGCAATGTGCGATTATATCACGAACTTAGAACGTTTTCAAGGGAAAAGTGAACCAACATGGATGTTCATACACGTAAGTTTAATATATAATTAACATAAATTTTAAAGCTACAATAGAAGCAATCCTACTAGAATGGTCGAATGGTAAATCTTATATTTGATGCTGACTGCCCACAATTATTAAAAGTATTAACAATGGAATTGCAACGAGTACAAAATAACGAGGAACATGAGTATGTAAGATACATAATTTTTAGTAAAACAAATAGCCATTAAAAATTAGCATTGTTGAAATAGAAGTTATTAAAATAAACGCACACGTGTAGGTTTTCTTTAGGTGTATCGGAAAGAAGTCCAGAAGAAATAAAACGATTAAAAATTATTGAAGAAACTAGAATAGCTAAAGAAACGGCAAAGAAGGCTCGAAAAGGTTTCGCAAAATCTCTCATAAAAAGGATACAGATATATTACTATAACGATTACCCTGCACGTACACACAAACAGATCATTATTTCTTTATTTATTTTAAATTAGTTTATTTCCACTTTCATTTGGATGAAAAATTAATATAAATTTGTACATTAAGTTGTTCACTCCATAGTTTTTACATAGTATTCATCGTGCCAATTTTCCATTGTCTAACAGCGCCCCCTTGGACATCCGTTTCCACGGGTCTATCTGATCTGTCTATAAGCTCGTCTGTTTCTTTTCCGGTGTATCAACATGGTAGGGTGGCGCAGTGGCGTTGTTATATTTATAAAATCAATAGAGTTTTGATTTATTTGTGTTAATCGATATAAATAAAATTCTTTGTTAAATTTGAAAAATATTAAAGTAAGTTAACAAAAATTATTTTCTTTACAGGGTATCGATATAAACCACAAACACGATAGGAAAGTTCGGCGCACAGAACCTAAGTCGCAAGATGTCTACTTACGACTTCTCGTCAAAGTAAGTGTTTTACATGCATTTCTAAATATATATATTTCTTATTACCTCTTTAATTTTGTACCAGTTGTATTTTGTATTTTATTTACAAACTAACGCTACTCTTGTAACTTGTGTTGAAAATTAATTGCGTATTACAATTGATGTAATACTATATTGTTGTCATAAACACGTGAGTTTTGAAACAGATAAATTTCTTTTGCGAACCGCACTCCGTGTCAGTGGTTTGTATTATGGTCTGATCCAATTTGAACGTTCGCTAGAAAAATTTAGTCAACTTTCCTATTCCGTGTTTTTTCTTTATGTAGAAGACGATTATATTAGCTGACACAATGCTACTCAGAAAGTTTATAAAAGTTTATATTTCTTATTAGGAAATGATACATTATTGCGTTTTAATGCAAAATTTGTATTTTTTTTTTTTTTTTTTTATAATTTCGCAATGAAACTGGTAAAACATTATTGTGATTTTTTATCAAAGTATTTTTTTATACAATAAAAATATAGAAGTATATGGTTTTATTTTTGTTATAGCTTTACCGTTTCCTAGCAAGACGTACAAATTCTAAGTTTAATAAGATTGTTCTTAAGAGACTTTTTATGAGTAAAATACACCGTCCTCCCATATCTCTTGCACGTATTGTCAGGTTTATGAAGAAACCTGAACGAAGACATGCAATTGCAGTAATTGTTGGTACAGTGACAGATGATGCTAGGATTTTTGAAATTCCTAGACTTATAGTAAGCAATAGAAATAATTATCAGAATTTAATTTTGAGTTTGTATAAATAAAATGTTATTTTGTATTTGGTTGGAAAAATTATTAATGTATAATTTCATAATTTTTTATAGGTATGTGCTCTACGTGTTACTGAAAGAGCTAGAGCACGTATATTAAAAGCTGGAGGTGAAGTAATCACATTCGATAAATTAGCATTACGTACACCTACCGGAAAACAAACTGTTTTTGTGCAAGGTCGTCGGAAAGCTCGTGAAGCAGCTAAACACTTCGGACCTGCACCTGGCGTACCACATTCCCATACAAAACCATTGGTACGCTCTAAGGGTTGAAAGTTTGAAAGAGCAAGAGCTACGTAGGCGTAGCTGCGGTTATAAAAAATAAATTTTGTTTAACGGGCAGATTCGTTGAAAATACGAAAACAATAATCAGCTGATTCAGATAAGGAAATGGATGGAAAGGAGGGGAGAATAAGAGAAAAGCGAACTCTAATACTCGTATCTAAAATACATCTAGATGGCGTAATCGATGTTCAAATTTCATTTCATCTGTATTGTTAACGGTAAATGTATATGCAAAGTATGTAAATGGATGATTGCGTGTTAATCATATCTTTTGTTTTAATGGAAAAACTATTTAAGCTAAAACTACATGGCTCTACATTGATTATAAATAACAGAATTTTTCATAACATCTTTCTCAATTCTAGAATGCAAGAAAAAATATAAGTTATAAAGATTAACTTAAGAATGTTGAAAAAATTAAAAGAACTATTCTAACAAATAAATAAAATATACATTAATGTAAAACGTAAATAATTTTATTTATTATTATAGTGGTAGCACTGCACAAGTTTGTATTGTACAACCTGAAATGTTATGCTGCTAAAATATCTTAATATTATAAAATGAAATTATCATCTTTACCACGTTTTATTATCATGTTTCAAAGTGCTGATTAAATATTTAATATAACGCAACAAAATGCCATGATGTTAGTGAGGAATATAATATAAAGTTATATATTTTGTGTAACATAAGCTACCATTGAAAGAAATTATGAATATATACATATGTATGTATATTATATCAATCGATGCATTATTCTCTACGTGGAGACTGATGCATTCATTAGTGTTTTATCATAAAAATTACTTTACAAGAGCGGTGTTTTTATAAAATTCCATCACTTGGTGCTAACGCCACCTAGGAGTACAATACTATTTAAATTGAATCGGTATGTCCACAATATGCATACATAATAATTGATATTTTATTTAAGGAGTTACAATAGCAAATTTAAACTTTATATTTAATCAAGCCTATAATTTTCAAAAAATGAATAAAAATATTTTTTTCTATACATTTTATTTTATTCTATATTATCACTAATATATCACTAATATCACTAATTTTAATTAAGCTGTTGAGGTAATTACTTCAAGAAAAACTCTACACTTCTTCTTTTGTATATCCGTGACCTGGAGATCGCTGTTATGAATAGAATTTAGTGAAACAAAAAATTCGAAATAAGGAGAGGTCCATGTTATTGTGCCCTTGAATATAAATTTTGTTTTGGCTTACAAGGTCTAGAAACAGAAGAGCTAGAAGTAGATTTCTGTTGTTGTTTCTTGTAACCTTCGGCTAGAGCTACAAGGCTAATGATAATGTCCTTTTTGCTATAAATATATACTATCATAGCTTCTTCTATTGTATTGTAACACTGCAAGAGTGAGGATCTGGATCAGTATACGCTATACCTGTACTTATACCTATACCTATACTTATTTCAATATATTTTCTATTACAAATTCATCCACTCGTTCCTCTATCAGACAACCTCAATATGAGCAATTTTAGCATGTCTATATTGCGTGTTACTTCATAATTGTGTCATTATCTAGCAAATAGAAGTAAAACTTATAGACACGAACATTTTACATGGTATATAATTATGACAAAACATAAATTTGAGAGGGACAAAGATATAAATGTATACATTTTTTAATGGAACATATTTCATTTTTCACTGATTATGTAGATGAATTTAGGAAGCAAAAATTTCAGATACGTATTCTCTTTTTTTCAAAAATTATTAAACGTAAAAGTTATAAGCAATTAAAAATTAAACAATCCGAACGTTTCAGTGGTCGACATATATATTCAGAATGGAGTGGACCCTGCACAGGGATGGTAAGCACCCTTAAAAAAATCAAAATGGAAATTGGAGGAGATACGTTGAGTTACGCCATGCTAATTTTATAATTGTAAATAATTATAGATGTTGAGTAAATAATTAATGTGTATTGCTATAAATATAGGCAATGTGCGATTATATCACGAACTTAGAACGTTTTCAAGGGAAAAGTGAACCAACATGGATGTTCATACACGTAAGTTTAATATATAATTAACATAAATTTTAAAGCTACAATAGAAGCAATCCTACTAGAATGGTCGAATGGTAAAACTTATATTTGATGCTGACTGCCCACAATTATTAAAAGTATTAACAATGGAATTGCAACGAGTACAAAATAACGAGGAACATGAGTATGTAAGATACATAATTTTTAGTAAAACAAATAGCCATTAAAAATTAGCATTGTTGAAATAGAAGTTATTAAAATAAACGCACACGTGTAGGTTTTCTTTAGGTGTATCGGAAAGAAGTCCAGAAGAAATAAAACGATTAAAAATTATTGAAGAAACTAGAATAGCTAAAGAAACGGCAAAGAAGGCTCGAAAAGGTTTCGCAAAATCTCTCATAAAAAGGATACAGATATATTACTATAACGATTACCCTGCACGTACACACAAACAGATCATTATTTCTTTATTTATTTTAAATTAGTTTATTTCCACTTTCATTTGGATGAAAAATTAATATAAATTTGTACATTAAGTTGTTCACTCCATAGTTTTTACATAGTATTCATCGTGCCAATTTTCCATTGTCTAACAGCGCCCCCTTGGACATCCGTTTCCACGGGTCTATCTGATCTGTCTATAAGCTCGTCTGTTTCTTTTCCGGTGTATCAACATGGTAGGGTGGCGCAGTGGCGTTGTTATATTTATAAAATCAATAGAGTTTTGATTTATTTGTGTTAATCGATATAAATAAAATTCTTTGTTAAATTTGAAAAATATTAAAGTAAGTTAACAAAAATTATTTTCTTTACAGGGTATCGATATAAACCACAAACACGATAGGAAAGTTCGGCGCACAGAACCTAAGTCGCAAGATGTCTACTTACGACTTCTCGTCAAAGTAAGTGTTTTACATGCATTTCTAAATATATATATTTCTTATTACCTCTTTAATTTTGTACCAGTTGTATTTTGTATTTTATTTACAAACTAACGCTACTCTTGTAACTTGTGTTGAAAATTAATTGCGTATTACAATTGATGTAATACTATATTGTTGTTATAAACACGTGAGTTTTGAAACAGATAAATTTCTTTTGCGAACCGCACTCCGTGTCAGTGGTTTGTATTATGGTCTGATCCAATTTGAACGTTCGCTAGAAAAATTTAGTCAACTTTCCTATTCCGTGTTTTTTCTTTATGTAGAAGACGATTATATTAGCTGACACAATGCTACTCAGAAAGTTTATAAAAGTTTATATTTCTTATTAGGAAATGATACATTATTGCGTTTTAATGCAAAATTTGTATTTTTTTTTTTTTTTTTTTTTTTATAATTTCGCAATGAAACTGGTAAAACATTATTGTGATTTTTTATCAAAGTATTTTTTTATACAATAAAAATATAGAAGTATATGGTTTTATTTTTGTTATAGCTTTACCGTTTCCTAGCAAGACGTACAAATTCTAAGTTTAATAAGATTGTTCTTAAGAGACTTTTTATGAGTAAAATACACCGTCCTCCCATATCTCTTGCACGTATTGTCAGGTTTATGAAGAAACCTGAACGAAGACATGCAATTGCAGTAATTGTTGGTACAGTGACAGATGATGCTAGGATTTTTGAAATTCCTAGACTTATAGTAAGCAATAGAAATAATTATCAGAATTTAATTTTGAGTTTGTATAAATAAAATGTTATTTTGTATTTGGTTGGAAAAATTATTAATGTATAATTTCATAATTTTTTATAGGTATGTGCTCTACGTGTTACTGAAAGAGCTAGAGCACGTATATTAAAAGCTGGAGGTGAAGTAATCACATTCGATAAATTAGCATTACGTACACCTACCGGAAAACAAACTGTTTTTGTGCAAGGTCGTCGGAAAGCTCGTGAAGCAGCTAAACACTTCGGACCTGCACCTGGCGTACCACATTCCCATACAAAACCATTGGTACGCTCTAAGGGTTGAAAGTTTGAAAGAGCAAGAGCTACGTAGGCGTAGCTGCGGTTATAAAAAATAAATTTTGTTTAACGGGCAGATTCGTTGAAAATACGAAAACAATAATCAGCTGATTCAGATAAGGAAATGGATGGAAAGGAGGGGAGAATAAGAGAAAAGCGAACTCTAATACTCGTATCTAAAATACATCTAGATGGCGTAATCGATGTTCAAATTTCATTTCATCTGTATTGTTAACGGTAAATGTATATGCAAAGTATGTAAATGGATGATTGCGTGTTAATCATATCTTTTGTTTTAATGGAAAAACTATTTAAGCTAAAACTACATGGCTCTACATTGATTATAAATAACAGAATTTTTCATAACATCTTTCTCAATTCTAGAATGCAAGAAAAAATATAAGTTATAAAGATTAACTTAAGAATGTTGAAAAAATTAAAAGAACTATTCTAACAAATAAATAAAATATACATTAATGTAAAACGTAAATAATTTTATTTATTATTATAGTGGTAGCACTGCACAAGTTTGTATTGTACAACCTGAAATGTTATGCTGCTAAAATATCTTAATATTATAAAATGAAATTATCATCTTTACCACGTTTTATTATCATGTTTCAAAGTGCTGATTAAATATTTAATATAACGCAACAAAATGCCATGATGTTAGTGAGGAATATAATATAAAGTTATATATTTTGTGTAACATAAGCTACCATTGAAAGAAATTATGAATATATACATATGTATGTATATTATATCAATCGATGCATTATTCTCTACGTGGAGACTGATGCATTCATTAGTGTTTTATCATAAAAATTACTTTACAAGAGCGGTGTTTTTATAAAATTCCATCACTTGGTGCTAACGCCACCTAGGAGTACAATACTATTTAAATTGAATCGGTATGTCCACAATATGCATACATAATAATTGATATTTTATTTAAGGAGTTACAATAGCAAATTTAAACTTTATATTTAATCAAGCCTATAATTTTCAAAAAATGAATAAAAATATTTTTTTCTATACATTTTATTTTATTCTATATTATCACTAATATATCACTAATATCACTAATTTTAATTAAGCTGTTGAGGTAATTACTTCAAGAAAAACTCTACACTTCTTCTTTTGTATATCCGTGACCTGGAGATCGCTGTTATGAATAGAATTTAGTGAAACAAAAAATTCGAAATAAGGAGAGGTCCATGTTATTGTGCCCTTGAATATAAATTTTGTTTTGGCTTACAAGGTCTAGAAACAGAAGAGCTAGAAGTAGATTTCTGTTGTTGTTTCTTGTAACCTTCGGCTAGAGCTACAAGGCTAATGATAATGTCCTTTTTGCTATAAATATATACTATCATAGCTTCTTCTATTGTATTGTAACACTGCAAGAGTGAGGATCTGGATCAGTATACGCTATACCTGTACTTATACCTATACCTATACTTATTTCAATATATTTTCTATTACAAATTCATCCACTCGTTCCTCTATCAGACAACCTCAATATGAGCAATTTTAGCATGTCTATATTGCGTGTTACTTCATAATTGTGTCATTATCTAGCAAATAGAAGTAAAACTTATAGACACGAACATTTTACATGGTATATAATTATGACAAAACATAAATTTGAGAGGGACAAAGATATAAATGTATACATTTTTTAATGGAACATATTTCATTTTTCACTGATTATGTAGATGAATTTAGGAAGCAAAAATTTCAGATACGTATTCTCTTTTTTTCAAAAATTATTAAACGTAAAAGTTATAAGCAATTAAAAATTAAACAATCCGAACGTTTCAGTGGTCGACATATATATTCAGAATGGAGTGGA
The DNA here is from genome assembly GCF_041682495.2 of Bombus fervidus. Lineage (NCBI taxonomy): Eukaryota > Metazoa > Arthropoda > Insecta > Hymenoptera > Apidae > Bombus > Bombus fervidus. The sequence continues at coordinate 3,991,425 of NC_091523.1, read as the reverse complement.
CCCTGCACAGGGATGGTAAGCACCCTTAAAAAAATCAAAATGGAAATTGGAGGAGATACGTTGAGTTACGCCATGCTAATTTTATAATTGTAAATAATTATAGATGTTGAGTAAATAATTAATGTGTATTGCTATAAATATAGGCAATGTGCGATTATATCACGAACTTAGAACGTTTTCAAGGGAAAAGTGAACCAACATGGATGTTCATACACGTAAGTTTAATATATAATTAACATAAATTTTAAAGCTACAATAGAAGCAATCCTACTAGAATGGTCGAATGGTAAAACTTATATTTGATGCTGACTGCCCACAATTATTAAAAGTATTAACAATGGAATTGCAACGAGTACAAAATAACGAGGAACATGAGTATGTAAGATACATAATTTTTAGTAAAACAAATAGCCATTAAAAATTAGCATTGTTGAAATAGAAGTTATTAAAATAAACGCACACGTGTAGGTTTTCTTTAGGTGTATCGGAAAGAAGTCCAGAAGAAATAAAACGATTAAAAATTATTGAAGAAACTAGAATAGCTAAAGAAACGGCAAAGAAGGCTCGAAAAGGTTTCGCAAAATCTCTCATAAAAAGGATACAGATATATTACTATAACGATTACCCTGCACGTACACACAAACAGATCATTATTTCTTTATTTATTTTAAATTAGTTTATTTCCACTTTCATTTGGATGAAAAATTAATATAAATTTGTACATTAAGTTGTTCACTCCATAGTTTTTACATAGTATTCATCGTGCCAATTTTCCATTGTCTAACAGCGCCCCCTTGGACATCCGTTTCCACGGGTCTATCTGATCTGTCTATAAGCTCGTCTGTTTCTTTTCCGGTGTATCAACATGGTAGGGTGGCGCAGTGGCGTTGTTATATTTATAAAATCAATAGAGTTTTGATTTATTTGTGTTAATCGATATAAATAAAATTCTTTGTTAAATTTGAAAAATATTAAAGTAAGTTAACAAAAATTATTTTCTTTACAGGGTATCGATATAAACCACAAACACGATAGGAAAGTTCGGCGCACAGAACCTAAGTCGCAAGATGTCTACTTACGACTTCTCGTCAAAGTAAGTGTTTTACATGCATTTCTAAATATATATATTTCTTATTACCTCTTTAATTTTGTACCAGTTGTATTTTGTATTTTATTTACAAACTAACGCTACTCTTGTAACTTGTGTTGAAAATTAATTGCGTATTACAATTGATGTAATACTATATTGTTGTCATAAACACGTGAGTTTTGAAACAGATAAATTTCTTTTGCGAACCGCACTCCGTGTCAGTGGTTTGTATTATGGTCTGATCCAATTTGAACGTTCGCTAGAAAAATTTAGTCAACTTTCCTATTCCGTGTTTTTTCTTTATGTAGAAGACGATTATATTAGCTGACACAATGCTACTCAGAAAGTTTATAAAAGTTTATATTTCTTATTAGGAAATGATACATTATTGCGTTTTAATGCAAAATTTGTATTTTTTTTTTTTTTTTTTTATAATTTCGCAATGAAACTGGTAAAACATTATTGTGATTTTTTATCAAAGTATTTTTTTATACAATAAAAATATAGAAGTATATGGTTTTATTTTTGTTATAGCTTTACCGTTTCCTAGCAAGACGTACAAATTCTAAGTTTAATAAGATTGTTCTTAAGAGACTTTTTATGAGTAAAATACACCGTCCTCCCATATCTCTTGCACGTATTGTCAGGTTTATGAAGAAACCTGAACGAAGACATGCAATTGCAGTAATTGTTGGTACAGTGACAGATGATGCTAGGATTTTTGAAATTCCTAGACTTATAGTAAGCAATAGAAATAATTATCAGAATTTAATTTTGAGTTTGTATAAATAAAATGTTATTTTGTATTTGGTTGGAAAAATTATTAATGTATAATTTCATAATTTTTTATAGGTATGTGCTCTACGTGTTACTGAAAGAGCTAGAGCACGTATATTAAAAGCTGGAGGTGAAGTAATCACATTCGATAAATTAGCATTACGTACACCTACCGGAAAACAAACTGTTTTTGTGCAAGGTCGTCGGAAAGCTCGTGAAGCAGCTAAACACTTCGGACCTGCACCTGGCGTACCACATTCCCATACAAAACCATTGGTACGCTCTAAGGGTTGAAAGTTTGAAAGAGCAAGAGCTACGTAGGCGTAGCTGCGGTTATAAAAAATAAATTTTGTTTAACGGGCAGATTCGTTGAAAATACGAAAACAATAATCAGCTGATTCAGATAAGGAAATGGATGGAAAGGAGGGGAGAATAAGAGAAAAGCGAACTCTAATACTCGTATCTAAAATACATCTAGATGGCGTAATCGATGTTCAAATTTCATTTCATCTGTATTGTTAACGGTAAATGTATATGCAAAGTATGTAAATGGATGATTGCGTGTTAATCATATCTTTTGTTTTAATGGAAAAACTATTTAAGCTAAAACTACATGGCTCTACATTGATTATAAATAACAGAATTTTTCATAACATCTTTCTCAATTCTAGAATGCAAGAAAAAATATAAGTTATAAAGATTAACTTAAGAATGTTGAAAAAATTAAAAGAACTATTCTAACAAATAAATAAAATATACATTAATGTAAAACGTAAATAATTTTATTTATTATTATAGTGGTAGCACTGCACAAGTTTGTATTGTACAACCTGAAATGTTATGCTGCTAAAATATCTTAATATTATAAAATGAAATTATCATCTTTACCACGTTTTATTATCATGTTTCAAAGTGCTGATTAAATATTTAATATAACGCAACAAAATGCCATGATGTTAGTGAGGAATATAATATAAAGTTATATATTTTGTGTAACATAAGCTACCATTGAAAGAAATTATGAATATATACATATGTATGTATATTATATCAATCGATGCATTATTCTCTACGTGGAGACTGATGCATTCATTAGTGTTTTATCATAAAAATTACTTTACAAGAGCGGTGTTTTTATAAAATTCCATCACTTGGTGCTAACGCCACCTAGGAGTACAATACTATTTAAATTGAATCGGTATGTCCACAATATGCATACATAATAATTGATATTTTATTTAAGGAGTTACAATAGCAAATTTAAACTTTATATTTAATCAAGCCTATAATTTTCAAAAAATGAATAAAAATATTTTTTTCTATACATTTTATTTTATTCTATATTATCACTAATATATCACTAATATCACTAATTTTAATTAAGCTGTTGAGGTAATTACTTCAAGAAAAACTCTACACTTCTTCTTTTGTATATCCGTGACCTGGAGATCGCTGTTATGAATAGAATTTAGTGAAACAAAAAATTCGAAATAAGGAGAGGTCCATGTTATTGTGCCCTTGAATATAAATTTTGTTTTGGCTTACAAGGTCTAGAAACAGAAGAGCTAGAAGTAGATTTCTGTTGTTGTTTCTTGTAACCTTCGGCTAGAGCTACAAGGCTAATGATAATGTCCTTTTTGCTATAAATATATACTATCATAGCTTCTTCTATTGTATTGTAACACTGCAAGAGTGAGGATCTGGATCAGTATACGCTATACCTGTACTTATACCTATACCTATACTTATTTCAATATATTTTCTATTACAAATTCATCCACTCGTTCCTCTATCAGACAACCTCAATATGAGCAATTTTAGCATGTCTATATTGCGTGTTACTTCATAATTGTGTCATTATCTAGCAAATAGAAGTAAAACTTATAGACACGAACATTTTACATGGTATATAATTATGACAAAACATAAATTTGAGAGGGACAAAGATATAAATGTATACATTTTTTAATGGAACATATTTCATTTTTCACTGATTATGTAGATGAATTTAGGAAGCAAAAATTTCAGATACGTATTCTCTTTTTTTCAAAAATTATTAAACGTAAAAGTTATAAGCAATTAAAAATTAAACAATCCGAACGTTTCAGTGGTCGACATATATATTCAGAATGGAGTGGACCCTGCACAGGGATGGTAAGCACCCTTAAAAAAATCAAAATGGAAATTGGAGGAGATACGTTGAGTTACGCCATGCTAATTTTATAATTGTAAATAATTATAGATGTTGAGTAAATAATTAATGTGTATTGCTATAAATATAGGCAATGTGCGATTATATCACGAACTTAGAACGTTTTCAAGGGAAAAGTGAACCAACATGGATGTTCATACACGTAAGTTTAATATATAATTAACATAAATTTTAAAGCTACAATAGAAGCAATCCTACTAGAATGGTCGAATGGTAAAACTTATATTTGATGCTGACTGCCCACAATTATTAAAAGTATTAACAATGGAATTGCAACGAGTACAAAATAACGAGGAACATGAGTATGTAAGATACATAATTTTTAGTAAAACAAATAGCCATTAAAAATTAGCATTGTTGAAATAGAAGTTATTAAAATAAACGCACACGTGTAGGTTTTCTTTAGGTGTATCGGAAAGAAGTCCAGAAGAAATAAAACGATTAAAAATTATTGAAGAAACTAGAATAGCTAAAGAAACGGCAAAGAAGGCTCGAAAAGGTTTCGCAAAATCTCTCATAAAAAGGATACAGATATATTACTATAACGATTACCCTGCACGTACACACAAACAGATCATTATTTCTTTATTTATTTTAAATTAGTTTATTTCCACTTTCATTTGGATGAAAAATTAATATAAATTTGTACATTAAGTTGTTCACTCCATAGTTTTTACATAGTATTCATCGTGCCAATTTTCCATTGTCTAACAGCGCCCCCTTGGACATCCGTTTCCACGGGTCTATCTGATCTGTCTATAAGCTCGTCTGTTTCTTTTCCGGTGTATCAACATGGTAGGGTGGCGCAGTGGCGTTGTTATATTTATAAAATCAATAGAGTTTTGATTTATTTGTGTTAATCGATATAAATAAAATTCTTTGTTAAATTTGAAAAATATTAAAGTAAGTTAACAAAAATTATTTTCTTTACAGGGTATCGATATAAACCACAAACACGATAGGAAAGTTCGGCGCACAGAACCTAAGTCGCAAGATGTCTACTTACGACTTCTCGTCAAAGTAAGTGTTTTACATGCATTTCTAAATATATATATTTCTTATTACCTCTTTAATTTTGTACCAGTTGTATTTTGTATTTTATTTACAAACTAACGCTACTCTTGTAACTTGTGTTGAAAATTAATTGCGTATTACAATTGATGTAATACTATATTGTTGTTATAAACACGTGAGTTTTGAAACAGATAAATTTCTTTTGCGAACCGCACTCCGTGTCAGTGGTTTGTATTATGGTCTGATCCAATTTGAACGTTCGCTAGAAAAATTTAGTCAACTTTCCTATTCCGTGTTTTTTCTTTATGTAGAAGACGATTATATTAGCTGACACAATGCTACTCAGAAAGTTTATAAAAGTTTATATTTCTTATTAGGAAATGATACATTATTGCGTTTTAATGCAAAATTTGTATTTTTTTTTTTTTTTTTTTTTTTATAATTTCGCAATGAAACTGGTAAAACATTATTGTGATTTTTTATCAAAGTATTTTTTTATACAATAAAAATATAGAAGTATATGGTTTTATTTTTGTTATAGCTTTACCGTTTCCTAGCAAGACGTACAAATTCTAAGTTTAATAAGATTGTTCTTAAGAGACTTTTTATGAGTAAAATACACCGTCCTCCCATATCTCTTGCACGTATTGTCAGGTTTATGAAGAAACCTGAACGAAGACATGCAATTGCAGTAATTGTTGGTACAGTGACAGATGATGCTAGGATTTTTGAAATTCCTAGACTTATAGTAAGCAATAGAAATAATTATCAGAATTTAATTTTGAGTTTGTATAAATAAAATGTTATTTTGTATTTGGTTGGAAAAATTATTAATGTATAATTTCATAATTTTTTATAGGTATGTGCTCTACGTGTTACTGAAAGAGCTAGAGCACGTATATTAAAAGCTGGAGGTGAAGTAATCACATTCGATAAATTAGCATTACGTACACCTACCGGAAAACAAACTGTTTTTGTGCAAGGTCGTCGGAAAGCTCGTGAAGCAGCTAAACACTTCGGACCTGCACCTGGCGTACCACATTCCCATACAAAACCATTGGTACGCTCTAAGGGTTGAAAGTTTGAAAGAGCAAGAGCTACGTAGGCGTAGCTGCGGTTATAAAAAATAAATTTTGTTTAACGGGCAGATTCGTTGAAAATACGAAAACAATAATCAGCTGATTCAGATAAGGAAATGGATGGAAAGGAGGGGAGAATAAGAGAAAAGCGAACTCTAATACTCGTATCTAAAATACATCTAGATGGCGTAATCGATGTTCAAATTTCATTTCATCTGTATTGTTAACGGTAAATGTATATGCAAAGTATGTAAATGGATGATTGCGTGTTAATCATATCTTTTGTTTTAATGGAAAAACTATTTAAGCTAAAACTACATGGCTCTACATTGATTATAAATAACAGAATTTTTCATAACATCTTTCTCAATTCTAGAATGCAAGAAAAAATATAAGTTATAAAGATTAACTTAAGAATGTTGAAAAAATTAAAAGAACTATTCTAACAAATAAATAAAATATACATTAATGTAAAACGTAAATAATTTTATTTATTATTATAGTGGTAGCACTGCACAAGTTTGTATTGTACAACCTGAAATGTTATGCTGCTAAAATATCTTAATATTATAAAATGAAATTATCATCTTTACCACGTTTTATTATCATGTTTCAAAGTGCTGATTAAATATTTAATATAACGCAACAAAATGCCATGATGTTAGTGAGGAATATAATATAAAGTTATATATTTTGTGTAACATAAGCTACCATTGAAAGAAATTATGAATATATACATATGTATGTATATTATATCAATCGATGCATTATTCTCTACGTGGAGACTGATGCATTCATTAGTGTTTTATCATAAAAATTACTTTACAAGAGCGGTGTTTTTATAAAATTCCATCACTTGGTGCTAACGCCACCTAGGAGTACAATACTATTTAAATTGAATCGGTATGTCCACAATATGCATACATAATAATTGATATTTTATTTAAGGAGTTACAATAGCAAATTTAAACTTTATATTTAATCAAGCCTATAATTTTCAAAAAATGAATAAAAATATTTTTTTCTATACATTTTATTTTATTCTATATTATCACTAATATATCACTAATATCACTAATTTTAATTAAGCTGTTGAGGTAATTACTTCAAGAAAAACTCTACACTTCTTCTTTTGTATATCCGTGACCTGGAGATCGCTGTTATGAATAGAATTTAGTGAAACAAAAAATTCGAAATAAGGAGAGGTCCATGTTATTGTGCCCTTGAATATAAATTTTGTTTTGGCTTACAAGGTCTAGAAACAGAAGAGCTAGAAGTAGATTTCTGTTGTTGTTTCTTGTAACCTTCGGCTAGAGCTACAAGGCTAATGATAATGTCCTTTTTGCTATAAATATATACTATCATAGCTTCTTCTATTGTATTGTAACACTGCAAGAGTGAGGATCTGGATCAGTATACGCTATACCTGTACTTATACCTATACCTATACTTATTTCAATATATTTTCTATTACAAATTCATCCACTCGTTCCTCTATCAGACAACCTCAATATGAGCAATTTTAGCATGTCTATATTGCGTGTTACTTCATAATTGTGTCATTATCTAGCAAATAGAAGTAAAACTTATAGACACGAACATTTTACATGGTATATAATTATGACAAAACATAAATTTGAGTTAGAAAGAAATACCACATAACGTTATACGTTATAACGTAATAGTACATAACGTTATACGTTATAAGGAAATACCACATAACGTTATACGTTATAACGTAATAGAATAGAACGTTATACGTTATATCGTAATAGTATACAACGGTATACGTTATAACGTAATGCTACATAACGTTATATGTTCTAAGGTAATAGCATATGGCGTTATACGTTATAACGCTATGCAACATAATTTTATATGTTATAAGGTAATAGTATATAGCGTTATACGGTATAACGTAATGCTTTTTTTTTTTTTTTTTTTATCGTGGGGAAATCCTCATGGACACTCGGCGCTGCGTAGCAACGACCGTGTAGTGTCGGACTCCTACCGACTAAAACCCCACGGTGGTCATCCCGACGTTCAGAGGAGCACCCGGGGTCTCTTGCGAATCACTACCGAGTGCAACCTCGTCGTCTATCTCCCTGCCGTTGTAGTTGTCTAGGGAGGCGTCCCGGCTTGAGTTGGAAAGCTAGGGGGAACCACTCCTCCTAGCGCCACGTCCCCTAATCTGACGCACCCGGGGCAGCGACGGCGGCGCCGCGCCCCTGCGTCGTACGGAGCCCCTGCGGCGTTGATGCGACGATCTACTGGGATCGGCTCTTCTCTTCCGGTGCCTCTCTACCCGCTACTTTCTCTGCATAACCTCCTCGCAGTAGGCGCGGACAGCGTTAAACTCCCGGGGCCCTCGGAGCATGGCCTCAACGACCGCTTCCGGAGCCAACCTCTCGTCGATGTCGAGCTGCCGGGCGCGCCGCGGTTCCGCCCACGCTGGACAGAACTCCAGCGTGTGCTGTACCGTGTCCTCCTCTTCCCCGCAGTGGTGACAGGTGGACGTCACCTCCCGCCCGATCTTCAGCAGGTACTCACCGAAGACCCCGTGTCCGGCGAGCATCTGTGTCGTCCTGAAGGTGAGCGGAACCCCGCCTTGATCTCTCCAAGCCTCCCAATTGGGAAGCACGGCGCGGACGGCTCGGTGTGGCCGCCTGGCGTCCTCCTCCATCAGCTGGGAGCCTCACCGCTCCCAGATCTCCAGCTTTGCCTCTTCCCGGACGTTCGAGGCCGAGAGGCCGCCCAGCGACAGCGCCACCGTCGAAGGCGGTGCCCTCAGGTGTTCATGCACCCGACAGAGCTCGAGGGCCCGCAGCTCGAACGGGGGGGACGCCGCCAGCACTGTCGCCGACTCGTAGGATATTGTTCGATATCCTCTGGCTATTCGGATAGCGATCGTCCTTTGCAGTCTCCTCACCAGGGTACGACTGCGACGGTTGGCCATCAGATCTTGGGCCCACACCGGTGCCCCATGGAGGACCAGGGACCGGATCACTCCCTCGTAGAGTCGGCGGACTCCCGACCCTGCTCCGCCTATATTCGGAAGAAGGCCGCACAAGGCGTTGGCTGCGGCCGTCACCCTCGGGACCAGGAGCTCGAAATGTGGTCCGAACGTCCACCGACTGTCGATGGTGAGTCCCAGGTACCTCATACGACACTTCACCGGCACCGCTTCGCCATTTATGGCCATGGACAAACCATCGGGAGGGGATCCCCTGCGGCGGCGGTCGAAGAACCATAGGGCCTCCGACTTGGCCGGCGACACGCTCAATCCCAGTCGCTGAATAGCGTGCACCGCGCATGCCACAGCGTCTTCCGCGAGAATCACGGTCTCACTCCACCACCGTCCCCCGGCTAGCACCAAGGTATCGTCGGCGTAACAAACCAAGCCCGTGCCCGGGGGCATCGGGCATCGAAGGACGGAGTCGTAGGCCGTGATCCACAAGATCGGTCCCAACACCGAACCCTGCGGGACGCCGCGCTCCACGCGCCTTCTCTCTTCCCCGTTCCTCCCAGTGAAGGTGATCCACCTATCGTTTAGGTAGGCTCCGATGACCTCAACCACTTACGCCGGCACCTCGAAATGTCGCAGAGCCTCCATTATCCTCGCCCAGGGGATAGAGTTGAAGGCATTGCTGACGTCCAGGGAGACCGCTACCGCCGTTCCGTAGCGGGAAACCATGTCCTCCGCCATGCTCATCACCCGCTTCACAGCATCCACCGTGGAGCGACCCCGGCGAAAGCCGTACTGACTGTCGTGCCATCCGGGATCCCGCCCCGAGATATGGGCCTCCAGACGGGCGGCGATCACCCTCTCGAGGAGCTTCCCGATCTCGTCCAGCAGGCATATCGGCCTGTACGCTGACGGCGATTCCGGCGGACGACCCTCCTTTCGCAGCAGGACCAATCTCGCCATCCGCCATATCCGCGGGTAGATGCCCTCCCTCAGGCATCGGGTAAACAGATGCCGCACGCGAGGGGCCACCACCTCCATCGTCTCCGCCCAGACTCGGCCCGGAACTCCGTCCGGACCCGGTGCCACGTCCCGGAACGCCATCTTCTTAGTCGCCGCGAGAAGCTCCTCCTGAGTGACCTGCAGCTCCTCGCTCCGCTCCGTCGACGTCGTCGCCACCGCTGCTGTTGACGACGTCTCGCCCCCGCCGGAGGAGAGGGACGATCCCGACCGCCCCGCGTCGCTGTCCTGACGCGGAAACAGCGTCCCGATGACCCTGGCCAGCAGTACCGGATCCATGTTGGCGGTCAGCGAGGGGGCCGCGGGTCGCAACTTCTTCGTTACTTCCACCTTGTACGGCCGCCCCCACGGGTCTGACTCAACCGCCTCGATCAGCTCCTTCCAAGACCGAGCCTTCGCGATCTTGATCTCCCGCTGCAGAGTTCGTCTCGCCTCTCTGTAGACCCCGTAGCAGCGGGAGATCTCCTCCTCGTCGCGCGTCCTTCTACGGCGACGGGCCCTCAGGAATCTTCTGCGTGCCCGTACGCAGCTCGCCCGCAATTCCGCTATCTCCGGCGTCCACCAGTGAACGCTGCGGTTGCGTCCACCGCCCGGGACGGAGCGCGGCATCGAGGCGTCGCACGCCGCGCTCATGTATCCTTGGAGGATCTCCGCCTCCTCGTCGACGCTTTCCAAACTGGTCGTCCCTTGGGCGTCTCAGCTCCACGCCGAGACGATGGCTGCCGCCCGCAACATCTCCCTGTCCCGCTCCTTCAGGCGCCATCTGGGTGGTTGCGGGCCGGAGCGGCTCGCACCACCTCGGGCGACTTGGTTGTTATTTTCGTCCACGTCCTCCGAGACCACCTCCATAAATATGTAGAGGTGATCGGACAAGGTCTCGACTCCCTCGGCCACTCTCCAGTCACGGATCCTCGGGTACAGCTTCGAGGTGGCCCACGTGATGTCGACCACGGAGGACCCCCTCCACGCCACGCAGGTGCTCGCCGTACCCTTGTTTACCAGCAGGAGTCCGAGTCCCGCAGCCCAGTCTGTCAGCCATCTTCCTCTGGCGTTCGTCGCGGAGTTCCCCCACTGCGTCGAGTGAGCGTTGAAGTCCCCGAGGACCAGCACCTGACGGGGAAAGCACCTTTTGACGCATTCCCCGACATCGTCCAGAAAGTCCCCGAACGCGGCCAGGCCGCTGTTGGGGGAGACGTAGACCGCCACCACCGCTATTCCTGCCCATTCGACCGCGACGTAGCCGCTACCACGGTCAAGCAGGGCGCCAAAGGCGCCCAGGGTCGGCGTCCAAGTTATGGCCGTCAGTCCGTCCAAATCCCCGATCCAGTTGGGAGCGTCAGGGACGCGATACGGCTCGGCCACTGTCGCGAGGGCGACCTCTCCCTCCCGGATAGTTTGGAGGAGCAGGTCATGCGCCCTTCTCGATCTGCCCAAGTTGCATTGGAGGAGACGGTTAAAATCACTCAATCACCTCCATGGCCTCCTCCCGGCCATCCACTGCTGGATGTTCGACGGTGCTCCCCTCTTGCGTTACCTCCGCGGTCGGTTCACGGATCGGTGGCTTCCTCTTAGTTCTCGGCGGAGCACATGCCGCCCCGCACATCCTGTGGTTGGCTGGCGCCCCCAGCGAGTCGCATAACGGGCACTTGGGCGCGGAGGCGGGACACCCCCTGGAACGATGCCCGCCACCGCCACACCTGTAGCACAGATGCCCGCGATCCACGTTGGACGTGCAGGTTGCCCGCATGTGCCCCAACTCCAGGCATTTAAAGCACTGCAAGGATCTCTTCGGGATAGCCGTGACCTTCGCCGTGGACCAGCCCAGAGCTACTTTCCCGTCCCGGGCTAATTTCCGGGCTCCAGCCACTGGGCACCTTACCCATGCAGTCCCAAGGCCGTATCTGGTGGTGCGGATCTCTCCGACCCGCACCTCCGCACTGCCGCATCCCGCCGCTGAGGCCAGCGCCTGCCGCAGCTCCTCCTTAGCGACCGAGATGTCTATCCCGGCCACCCTCAACTCCGCCGTCCTGTTCGGGGCCGCTACTCTCACCGCGGCCGGATCCAGCACCTCGGCCAGACGCGTCGCCAATCGCGACGCCTTTCCTCTGTCTCTGTCGCCGGGGAGCCGGATAATTATACCCCCGGTCATCGATTTCCTCATTCCGAGGGACTCGACGCCGATCTCCGCAAGCGGGACCTTCTGTCGCGCCGTCGCGAGAACATCGGCGTACGAAGTCTTAACCCCCTCGTTGATAGTCAACGTCACCGCGGACGTACGCGTTGCGCGGGGGAGCCCGGCCGTTTTTGTCGCCTGCGCCGTTCCTTTTTTAGCCACCAGTGCGACGCCCGTCTTCCGTACGCCCATTAGTCGCGACGAAGGAGCAGCGGGCATTCTCTCTTTTTTCTCCTCCTTCCTTGCGGCCCTTTCCTTCCGTTGCCGTCTTTCCACCACCCTCCATTCGCCGCCCTCCTGCTCCCTCGGGAGCATTGTGGCTTGGGTGACGCGTGGGACAGCGGGTTGGTCCGCCTTGCGCCGAGGTTCGGGGCTGCGCGGTCTTCGGCCCCCGAACCGTTCCTCGATGGCCCTCATGATGGAGGGACCGAGTTCGCCCATCTTTTTCTCTAGGGCGTCCAGACGCGCGCCTTCTTGTTTCCCCTCCCGCGGAGGGTGGCCGGGCTCAATAGCCCGACCGTTGCACCGCGGGCACTCGTGGGTGCGAGCGGCCATCCTCGTTATCTCTTTACGCAAGGCCGCGTTTTCCTCCTTCAACGCGGTCAGCCTTGCTTCCGCGAGCCTGGCGGCCGTGGAGCTACCGTTGTGGACCACCTCAGCCCACTGCAGGTTAAGCTCCCTCCATGCGGCGGCGACGTAGGTCACCGCGTCCTTTAGGTCCTTGATACTTGCTCCCTTCAGGTTCGGCGCTGTCGCCGCCACCCGCAAGATCTTAGTCACCTGCCTGGTGAACTCGGCGCTCACGTCGGCCGCCGAGCTCATCCGTATGTCCAGCGCCAAATCCACAGAAATCTCCGGGGTCAGCGTCATAATGCGCCTTCTCTTCCCCCCGGAGACGATCGATCCCAGGGATGACCGAGACGCGGAAGAGGCGACCGAATCCCCGTCATCGGACCTCGTCCGCGCTCTTAGCTCCCTTACCGGCGCGAGGCCCGTTACCGCGGCCGGTGCGAAGAAGACGCCGTCCGCCCCGCCCGTGGTTCTCCGCGATGCTCTTGTTATTCTTCTCGGAGGTTCCTTGTGAATCTCCGTACTATTGCCTCCCGCCTCACCAGACGTGAAAACACATCCGGGGGCCTGGCGGTCCACCCCCGAACAGCCGTGGTCGTGAGATGACGACGCAGGTGAGCCCACTTGACTACCCACCGCTGCGCCGGTACTGGGGTATCCCTCCCCTGCACCGTAAACCATTTTCGCTTTTTGGTCGCAATCCATAGTGCTATGTAATTGTTGTCGCCGCGGTCATCAACAAAGTCCGTCCTGGTGCCACTCACTCTTTCGCACCCTGCCTCGGTCAAAGCCGGTGCAGGGTGTCGGGGGGCCCCACAAGAAGGTGAGGTGAGTGGTCTTGACAGGCATGGGCCCACCAACTTCTCCGAAACTCTCCGCATCGGATCGGCAAAATTGACGGGCGCCAGAGGCACCGACCAGCTGCCACCCGACTGTAAGAGAGCATCAGATCTATCGGGGTTTCCCGGGACGTGGTCCTACGGCCCGAAAACCCATGCCCGCCTCATGCTCCCCATAACGTATATCCTTCTGTAGCATTGCGCTATAACGTATAACGTTATGTACAATTACGTTATAACGTATAACGTTATATGGTATTACGTTATAACGTTTATCGTTATATACTATTTCGTTATAACGTATAACGTTATATACTACTACGTTATAACGTATATCGTTATATATTATTACGTTATAACGTAGAATGTTATATACTATTAACATATAACGTACAACGTGATATGCAATGACGTTATAACGCATAACGTAATATGGTATTACGTTATAGCGTATAACGGTATATACCATTACGTTATAACGTATATCGTTATGAAGCATAGCATTATGACCTATAACGTGATATGGTATTACCTTATAACCTCTAACGTTTTATACTATTCCGTTATAACGTAAAACGCTATATACTACTACCATATTTTTTTTTTATTATACGTAGAGAAGTCCTCATTGGCAGCCGGTGTTGCTTTCGTACCACGCGAGTAGTTTGGCACTCTTATAGACAAAAAATTCCTCGGTGGTCGTCCTCACGTTTATAGTGGAGGAGCCCCGGTCTATCTCGCGAATTACTATCAGGGTGGTACCCCTCGTCTCGTTCCTACTTAATGAGTGAGGCATCCTTGTTTATGTTGGGCCGCTAGGGGGGACCACACCACCTAGCGTCGAGCTCCTTGTCTCGTTGCCCTAGCTGGATCGCGGTCTCTTTTCCTTTCTCTCTATGCCCGTTCCTTCGCGAGCATCACCTGGTCGCAGGAGGTACGGAAGGCAGTGTGTACCTGGCGCCCTCTCAGCATTGCTTTTACTGCAGCTTCGGGGGGCACGCTCGCGCCGATGACGAGCCAAGGGATGCTTCGCGGTTCCGCCAACGTCGGACAGAACTCCAACGTGTTATGCGCCGTACTTTCCCCTTCATTGCAAAAAAAAAATATATATATATATTCGCCCAACGTGGGACTTGAACCCACGACCCTGAGATTAAAAGTCTCATGCTCTACCGACTGAGCTAGCCGGGCTGTGATATAGTATTACGTTATAACTTATAACGTTACATACTATTACCATATAACCTACAACGTTATATGGAATGACGATATAACGTATAACGTTATATGGTATTACTTCATAAGGTATAACGTTATATACTACTACGTTATAACGTATAACGTTACATAATATTACCTTTTTCCGTGTAACGATATATACTATTACCTTTTAACGTATATCGCAATGTAGCATTGTGTTATACCGTGTAACGTTATACGGTAACACATTATAACGAATAACGATATCTTCTATTACCTTATAACCTCTAACGTTATATACTATTACGTTATAACGTATATCGTTATGTAGCATTGCTATATAGCGTAAAACGTTACATGATATTGCCTTATAGCGTATAACATAAAATATACCATTACTATACAACGTATAACGGTATATACTATTACGTTATAACGTATAACGATATATCGTCTTACGTTATAACGTATATCGTTCTGTAGCATTGCGTTATAACGTACAACGTTATATGGTATTACCTTATAACAGATAACTTTATATTCTATTACGTTATAATGTATTACTTTATATGGTATTTCGATATGACGTATAACGCTATATACTATTTTCTTATAACTTATAACGTTATATGCTATTACGTTATAGCGTATAACGGTATATACCATTACGTGCCAACGTATATCGCTATGAAGCATTGCATGATAACCTATAATGTGATATGGTATTACGTTATCACGTATAACGTTATATTCTATTACGTTATAACGTGCGGCGTTATATACTATTTCATTACAACCTCAAACGTTATATACTATTCCGTTATAACGTATAACATTATATACTATTTCGATATTACGTATATCGTTAAGTAGCATTGCGTTATAACGTACACCTTGTATGGTATTTTCTTCTGGTTCGTAACGTTATATATTATTACCGTCTAACGTATAACGTACATCATTATATGCTATTACGTTATAACGTATAACTTTATATGATATTACGTTATGACGTATAACGCTATATACTATTACCTTTTAACTTATGACGTTATATGCTATTACGTTATAACGTATAACATTTTATGGTATTACGGTGGTATTATTATACGTGGAGAAATCCTCATTGACAACCGGTGTTGCTACCGTACCACGCGAGTAGTTTGGCACTCTTATAGACAAAAAATTCGACGGTGGTCGTCCTCACGTTTATAGTGGAGGAGCCCCGGTCTATCTCGCGAATTACTATCAGGGTGGTATCCCTCGTCATGTTCCTACTTAATGAGTGAGGCATCCTTGTTTATGTTGGGCCGCTAGGGGGGACCACACCACCTAGCGTCGAGCTCCTTGTCTCGTTGTCCTAGCTGGATCGCGGTCTCTTTTCCTTTCTCTCTATGCCCGTTCCTTCGCGAGCATCATCCTGCTCGCAGGAGGTACGGAAGGCAGTGTGTACCTGGCGCCCTCTCAGCATTGCTTTTACTGCAGCTTCGGGGGGCACGCTCGCGCCGATGACGAGCCAAAGGATGCTTCGCGGTTCCGCCAACGTCGGACAGAACTCCAACGTGTTATGCGCCGTACTTTCCCCTTCATTGCAAAAAAAAAATATATATATATATTCGCCCAACGTGGGACTTGAACCCACGACCCTGAGATTAAAAGTCTCATGCTCTACCGACTGAGCTAGCCGGGCTGTGATATAGTATTTCGTTATAACTTATAACGTTACATACTATTACCATATAACCTACAACGTTATATGGAATGACGATATAACGTATAACGTTATATGGTATTACTTCATAAGGTATAACGTTATATACTACTACGTTATAACGTATAACGTTACATAATATTACCTTTTTCCGTGTAACGATATATACTATTACCTTTTAACGTATATCGCAATGTAGCATTGTGTTATTCCGTGTAACGTTATACGGTAACACATTATAACGAATAACGATATCTTCTATTACCTTATAACCTCTAACGTTATATACTATTACGTTATAACGTATATCGTTATGTAGCATTGCTATATAGCGTAAAACGTTACATGATATTGCCTTATAGCGTATAACATAAAATATACCATTACTATACAACGTATAACGGTATATACTATTACGTTATAACGTATAACGATATATCGTCTTACGTTATAACGTATATCGTTCTGTAGCATTGCGTTATAACGTACAACGTTATATGGTATTACCTTATAACAGATAACTTTATATTCTATTACGTTATAATGTATTACTTTATATGGTATTTCGATATGACGTATAACGCTATATACTATTTTCTTATAACTTATAACGTTATATGCTATTACGTTATAGCGTATAACGGTATATACCATTACGTGCCAACGTATATCGCTATGAAGCATTGCATGATAACCTATAATGTGATATGGTATTACGTTATCACGTATAACGTTATATTCTATTACGTTATAACGTGCGGCGTTATATACTATTTCATTACAACCTCAAACGTTATATACTATTCCGTTATAACGTATAACATTATATACTATTTCGATATTACGTATATCGTTAAGTAGCATTGCGTTATAACGTACACCTTGTATGGTATTTTCTTCTGGTTCGTAACGTTATATATTATTACCGTCTAACGTATAACGTACATCATTATATGCTATTACGTTATAACGTATAACTTTATATGATATTACGTTATGACGTATAACGCTATATACTATTACCTTTTAACTTATGACGTTATATGCTATTACGTTATAACGTATAACATTTTATGGTATTACGGTGGTATTATTATACGTGGAGAAATCCTCATTGACAACCGGTGTTGCTACCGTACCACGCGAGTAGTTTGGCACTCTTATAGACAAAAAATTCGACGGTGGTCGTCCTCACGTTTATAGTGGAGGAGCCCCGGTCTATCTCGCGAATTACTATCAGGGTGGTATCCCTCGTCATGTTCCTACTTAATGAGTGAGGCATCCTTGTTTATGTTGGGCCGCTAGGGGGGACCACACCACCTAGCGTCGAGCTCCTTGTCTCGTTGCCCTAGCTGGATCGCGGTCTCTTTTCCTTTCTCTCTATGCCCGTTCCTTCGCGAGCATCATCCTGCTCGCAGGAGGTACGGAAGGCAGTGTGTACCTGGCGCCCTCTCAGCATTGCTTTTACTGCAGCTTCGGGGGGCACACTCGCGCCGATGACGATCTAATTGGCGCGTCGCGGTTCCACCCACGCCGGGCAGAACTCCAACGTGTCCTGCGCCGAACCTTCCTCTTCCTTGCAAGATAAAAATATAGATATTCGCCCAACGTGGGGCTCGAACCCACGACCCTGAGATTAAGAGTCTCATGCTCTACCGACTGAGCTAGCCGGGCGTTTCTATACTGTTGCCATATACCGTATGACGTTATATACTATTACGATATAACGTATAACGTTCTATTCCAATACGTTATAACGTATAACGTTATGTGGTATTTCCTTATAACGTATAACGTTATATACTATTACGCTATAACGTATAACGTTATGTGGTATTTCCTTATAACGTATAACGTTATATACTATTACGTTATAACGTATAACGTTATGTGGTATTTCCTTATGACCTATAATGTTGTATTCTATTACGATATAACGCATAACGTTATATTCTATTACGATATAACGTATAACGTTATATGGTATTACGTTATAACGTTTATCGTTACATACTAGTTCTTTATAACGTATAACGATATATACTACTACGTTATAACGTATATCGTTATATATTATTACGTCATAACGTAGAATGTTATATACTATTAACATATAACGTACAACGTTATATGCAATGACGTTATAACGCATAACGTAATATGGTATTACGTTATAGCGTATAACGGTATATACCATTACGTTATAACGTATATCGTTATGAAGCATAGCATTATGACCTATAACGTGATATGGTATTACCTTATAACCTCTAACGTTTTATACTATTCCGTTATAACGTAAAACGCTATATACTACTACCATATTTTTTTTTTCTTATACGTAGAGAAGTCCTCATTGGCAGCCGGTGTTGCTTTCGTACCACGCGAGTAGTTTGGCACTCTTATAGACAAAAAATTCCTCGGTGGTCGTCCTCACGTTTATAGTGGAGGAGCCCCGGTCTATCTCGCGAATTACTATCAGGGTGGTACCCCTCGTCTCGTTCCTACTTAATGAGTGAGGCATCCTTGTTTATGTTGGGCCGCTAGGGGGGACCACACCACCTAGCGTCGAGCTCCTTGTCTCGTTGCCCTAGCTGGATCGCGGTCTCTTTTCCTTTCTCTCTATGCCCGTTCCTTCGCGAGCATCACCTGGTCGCAGGAGGTACGGAAGGCAGTGTGTACCTGGCGCCCTCTCAGCATTGCTTTTACTGCAGCTTCGGGGGGCACGTTCGCGCCGATGACGAGCCAAGGGATGCTTCGCGGTTCCGCCAACGTCGGACAGAACTCCAACGTGTTATGCGCCGTACTTTCCCCTTCATTGCAAAAAAAAAATATATATATATATTCGCCCAACGTGGGACTTGAACCCACGACCCTGAGATTAAGAGTCTCATGCTCTACCGACTGAGCTAGCCGGGCTGTGATATAGTATTACGTTATAACTTATAACGTTACATACTATTACCATATAACCTACAACGTTATATGGAATGACGATATAACGTATAACGTTATATGGTATTACTTCATAAGGTATAACGTTATATACTACTACGTTATAACGTATAACGTTACATAATATTACCTTTTTCCGTGTAACGATATATACTATTACCTTTTAACGTATATCGCAATGTAGCATTGTGTTATACCGTGTAACGTTATACGGTAACACATTATAACGAATAACGATATCTTCTATTACCTTATAACCTCTAACGTTATATACTATTACGTTATAACGTATATCGTTATGTAGCATTGCTATATAGCGTAAAACGTTACATGATATTGCCTTATAGCGTATAACATAAAATATACCATTACTATACAACGTATAACGGTATATACTATTACGTTATAACGTATAACGATATATCGTCTTACGTTATAACGTATATCGTTCTGTAGCATTGCGTTATAACGTACAACGTTATATGGTATTACCTTATAACAGATAACTTTATATTCTATTACGTTATAATGTATTACTTTATATGGTATTTCGATATGACGTATAACGCTATATACTATTTTCTTATAACTTATAACGTTATATGCTATTACGTTATAGCGTATAACGGTATATACCATTACGTGCCAACGTATATCGCTATGAAGCATTGCATGATAACCTATAATGTGATATGGTATTACGTTATCACGTATAACGTTATATTCTATTACGTTATAACGTGCGGCGTTATATACTATTTCATTACAACCTCAAACGTTATATACTATTCCGTTATAACGTATAACATTATATACTATTTCGATATTACGTATATCGTTAAGTAGCATTGCGTTATAACGTACACCTTGTATGGTATTTTCTTCTGGTTCGTAACGTTATATATTATTACCGTCTAACGTATAACGTACATCATTATATGCTATTACGTTATAACGTATAACTTTATATGATATTACGTTATGACGTATAACGCTATATACTATTACCTTTTAACTTATGACGTTATATGCTATTACGTTATAACGTATAACATTTTATGGTATTACGGTGGTATTATTATACGTGGAGAAATCCTCATTGACAACCGGTGTTGCTACCGTACCACGCGAGTAGTTTGGCACTCTTATAGACAAAAAATTCGACGGTGGTCGTCCTCACGTTTATAGTGGAGGAGCCCCGGTCTATCTCGCGAATTACTATCAGGGTGGTATCCCTCGTCATGTTCCTACTTAATGAGTGAGGCATCCTTGTTTATGTTGGGCCGCTAGGGGGGACCACACCACCTAGCGTCGAGCTCCTTGTCTCGTTGCCCTAGCTGGATCGCGGTCTCTTTGCCTTTCTCTCTATGCCCGTTCCTTCGCGAGCATCACCTGCTCGCAGGAGGTACGGAAGGCAGTGTGTACCTGGCGCCCTCTCAGCATTGCTTTTACTGCAGCTTCGGGGGGCACACTCGCGCCGATGACGATCTGATTGGCGCGTCGCGGTTCCACCCACGCCGGGCAGAACTCCAACGTGTCCTGCGCCGAACCTTCCTCTTCCTTGCAAAAAAAAAAAAATATAGATATTCGCCCAACGTGGGGCTCGAACCCACGACCCTGAGATTAAGAGTCTCATGCTCTACCGACTGAGCTAGCCGGGCGTTTGTATACTGTTGCCACATACCGTATGACGTTATATACTATTACGATATAACGTATAACGTTCTATTCTATTACGTTATAACGTATAACGTTATGTGGTATTTCCTTATAACGTATAACGTTATATACTATTACGCTATAACGTATAACGTTATGTGGTATTTCCTTATAACGTATAACGTTATATACTATTACGTTATAACGTATAACGTTATGTGGTATTTCCTTATGACCTATAACGTTGTATTCTATTACGATATAACGCATAACGTTATATTCTATTACGATATAACGTATAACGTTATATGGTATTACGTTATAACGTTTATCGTTATATACTAGTTCTTTATAACGTATAACGATATATACTACTACGTTATAACGTATATCGTTATATATTATTACGTCATAACGTAGAATGTTATATACTATTAACATATAACGTACAACGTTACATGCAATGACGTTATAACGCATAACGTAATATGGTATTACGTTATAGCGTATAACGGTATATACCATTACGTTATAACGTATATCGTTATGAAGCATAGCATTATAACCTATAACGTGATACGGTATTACCTTATAACCTCTAACGTTTTATACTATTCCGTTATATGTAAAACGCTATATACTATTACCATATTTTTTTTTTATTATACGTAGAGAAATCCTCATTGGCAGCCGGTGTTGCTATCGTACCAGGCGAGTAGTTTGGCACTCTTATAGACAAAAAATTCGACGGTGGTCGTCCTCACGTTTATAGTGGAGGAGCCCCGGTCTATCTCGCGAATTACTATCAGGGTGGTACCCCTCGTCATGTTCCTACTTAATGAGTGAGGCATCCTTGTTTATGTTGGGCCGCTAGGGGGGACCACACCACCTAGCGTCGAGCTCCTTGTCTCGTTGCCCTAGCTGGATCGCGGTCTCTTTTCCTTTCTCTCTATGCCCGTTCCTTCGAGAGCATCACCTGCTCGCTGGAGGTACGGAAGGCAGTGTGTACCTGGCGCCCTCTCAGCATTGCTTTTACTGCAGCTTCGGGGGGCACACTCGCGCCGATGACGATCTAATTGGCGCGTCGCGGTTCCACCCACGCCGGGCAGAACTCCAACGTGTCCTGCGCCGAACCTTCCTCTTCCTTGCAAAATAAAAATATAGATATTCGCCCAACGTGGGGCTCGAACCCACGACCCTGAGATTAAGAGTCTCATGCTCTACCGACTGAGCTAGCCGGGCGTTTCTATACTGTTGCCATATACCGTATGACGTTATATACTATTACGATATAACGTATAACGTTCTATTCCAATACGTTATAACGTATAACGTTATGTGGTATTTCCTTATAACGTATAACGTTATATACTATTACGCTATAACGTATAACGTTATGTGGTATTTCCTTATAACGTATAACGTTATATACTATTACGTTATAACGTATAACGTTATGTGGTATTTCCTTATGACCTATAACGTTGTATTCTATTACGATATAACGCATAACGTTATATTCTATTACGATATAACGTATAACGTTATATGGTATTACGTTATAACGTTTATCGTTATATACTAGTTCTTTATAACGTATAACGATATATACTACTACGTTATAACGTATATCGTTATATATTATTACGTCATAACGTAGAATGTTATATACTATTAACATATAACGCACAACGTTATATGCAATGACGTTATAACGCATAACGTAATATGGTATTACGTTATAGCGTATAACGGTATATACCATTACGTTATAACGTATATCGTTATGAAGCATAGCATTATAACCTATAACGTGATACGGTATTACCTTATAACCTCTAACGTTTTATACTATTCCGTTATATGTAAAACGCTATATACTATTACCATATTTTTTTTTTATTATACGTAGAGAAATCCTCATTGGCAGCCGGTGTTGCTATCGTACCAGGCGAGTAGTTTGGCACTCTTATAGACAAAAAATTCGACGGTGGTCGTCCTCACGTTTATAGTGGAGGAGCCCCGGTCTATCTCGCGAATTACTATCAGGGTGGTACCCCTCGTCATGTTCCTACTTAATGAGTGAGGCATCCTTGTTTATGTTGGGCCGCTAGGGGGGACCACACCACCTAGCGTCGAGCTCCTTGTCTCGTTGCCCTAGCTGGATCGCGGTCTCTTTTCCTTTCTCTCTATGCCCGTTCCTTCGAGAGCATCACCTGCTCGCTGGAGGTACGGAAGGCAGTGTGTACCTGGCGCCCTCTCAGCATTGCTTTTACTGCAGCTTCGGGGGGCACACTCGCGCCGATGACGATCTAATTGGCGCGTCGCGGTTCCACCCACGCCGGGCAGAACTCCAACGTGTCCTGCGCCGAACCTTCCTCTTCCTTGCAAAATAAAAATATAGATATTCGCCCAACGTGGGGCTCGAACCCACGACCCTGAGATTAAGAGTCTCATGCTCTACCGACTGAGCTAGCCGGGCGTTTCTATACTGTTGCCATATACCGTATGACGTTATATACTATTACGATATAACGTATAACGTTCTATTCCAATACGTTATAACGTATAACGTTATGTGGTATTTCCTTATAACGTATAACGTTATATACTATTACGCTATAACGTATAACGTTATGTGGTATTTCCTTATAACGTATAACGTTATATACTATTACGTTATAACGTATAACGTTATGAGGTATTTCCTTATGACCTATAACGTTGTATTCTATTACGATATAACGCATAACGTTATATTCTATTACGATATAACGTATAACGTTATATGGTATTACGTTATAACGTTTATCGTTATATACTAGTTCTTTATAACGTATAACGATATATACTACTACGTTATAACGTATATCGTTATATATTATTACGTCATAACGTAGAATGTTATATACTATTAACATATAACGTACAACGTTATATGCAATGACGTTATAACGCATAACGTAATATGGTATTACGTTATAGCGTATAACGGTATATACCATTACGTTATAACGTATATCGTTATGAAGCATAGCATTATGACCTATAACGTGATGTGGTATTACCTTATAACCTCTAACGTTTTATACTATTCCGTTATAACGTAAAACGCTATATACTACTATCATATTTTTTTTTTATTATACGTAGAGAAGTCCTCATTGGCAGCCGGTGTTGCTTTCGTACCACGCGAGTAGTTTGGCACTCTTATAGACAAAAAATTCCTCGGTGGTCGTCCTCACGTTTATAGTGGAGGAGCCCCGGTCTATCTCGCGAATTACTATCAGGGTGGTACCCCTCGTCTCGTTCCTACTTAATGAGTGAGGCATCCTTGTTTATGTTGGGCCGCTAGGGGGGACCACACCACCTAGCGTCGAGCTCCTTGTCTCGTTGCCCTAGCTGGATCGCGGTCTCTTTTCCTTTCTCTCTATGCCCGTTCCTTCGCGAGCATCACCTGCTCGCAGGAGGTACGGAAGGCAGTGTGTACCTGGCGCCCTCTCAGCATTGCTTTTACTGCAGCTTCGGGGGGCACGCTCGCGCCGATGACGAGCCAAGGGATGCTTCGCGGTTCCGCCAACGTCGGACAGAACTCCAACGTGTCCTGCGCCGAACCTTCCTCTTCCTTGCAAAATAAAAATATAGATATTCGCCCAACGTGGGGCTCGAACCCACGACCCTGAGATTAAGAGTCTCATGCTCTACCGACTGAGCTAGCCGGGCGTTTCTATACTGTTGCCATATACCGTATGACGTTATATACTATTACGATATAACGTATAACGTTCTATTCCAATACGTTATAACGTATAACGTTATGTGGTATTTCCTTATAACGTATAACGTTATATACTATTACGCTATAACGTATAACGTTATGTGGTATTTCCTTATAACGTATAACGTTATATACTATTACGTTATAACGTATAACGTTATGTGGTATTTCCTTATGACCTATAACGTTGTATTCTATTACGATATAACGCATAACGTTATATTCTATTACGATATAACGTATAACGTTATATGGTATTACGTTATAACGTTTATCGTTATATACTAGTTCTTTATAACGTATAACGATATATACTACTACGTTATAACGTATATCGTTATATATTATTACGTCATAACGTAGAATGTTATATACTATTAACATATAACGTACAACGTTATATGCAATGACGTTATAACGCATAACGTAATATGGTATTACGTTATAGCGTATAACGGTATATACCATTACGTTATAACGTATATCGTTATGAAGCATAGCATTATGACCTATAACGTGATGTGGTATTACCTTATAATCTCTAACGTTTTATACTATTCCGTTATAACGTAAAACGCTATATACTACTATCATATTTTTTTTTTATTATACGTAGAGAAGTCCTCATTGGCAGCCGGTGTTGCTTTCGTACCACGCGAGTAGTTTGGCACTCTTATAGACAAAAAATTCCTCGGTGGTCGTCCTCACGTTTATAGTGGAGGAGCCCCGGTCTATCTCGCGAATTACTATCAGGGTGGTACCCCTCGTCTCGTTCCTACTTAATGAGTGAGGCATCCTTGTTTATGTTGGGCCGCTAGGGGGGACCACACCACCTAGCGTCGAGCTCCTTGTCTCGTTGCCCTAGCTGGATCGCGGTCTCTTTTCCTTTCTCTCTATGCCCGTTCCTTCGCGAGCATCACCTGCTCGCAGGAGGTACGGAAGGCAGTGTGTACCTGGCGCCCTCTCAGCATTGCTTTTACTGCAGCTTCGGGGGGCACGCTCGCGCCGATGACGAGCCAAGGGATGCTTCGCGGTTCCGCCAACGTCGGACAGAACTCCAACGTGTTATGCGCCGTACTTTCCCCTTCATTGCAAAAAAAAAATATATATATATATTCGCCCAACGTGGGACTTGAACCCACGACCCTGAGATTAAAAGTCTCATGCTCTACCGACTGAGCTAGCCGGGCTGTGATATAGTATTACGTTATAACTTATAACGTTACATACTATTACCATATAACCTACAACGTTATATGGAATGACGATATAACGTATAACGTTATATGGTATTACTTCATAAGGTATAACGTTATATACTACTACGTTATAACGTATAACGTTACATAATATTACCTTTTTCCGTGTAACGATATATACTATTACCTTTTAACGTATATCGCAATGTAGCATTGTGTTATACCGTGTAACGTTATACGGTAACACATTATAACGAATAACGATATCTTCTATTACCTTATAACCTCTAACGTTATATACTATTACGTTATAACGTATATCGTTATGTAGCATTGCTATATAGCGTAAAACGTTACATGATATTGCCTTATAGCGTATAACATAAAATATACCATTACTATACAACGTATAACGGTATATACTATTACGTTATAACGTATAACGATATATCGTCTTACGTTATAACGTATATCGTTCTGTAGCATTGCGTTATAACGTACAACGTTATATGGTATTACCTTATAACAGATAACTTTATATTCTATTACGTTATAATGTATTACTTTATATGGTATTTCGATATGACGTATAACGCTATATACTATTTTCTTATAACTTATAACGTTATATGCTATTACGTTATAGCGTATAACGGTATATACCATTACGTGCCAACGTATATCGCTATGAAGCATTGCATGATAACCTATAATGTGATATGGTATTACGTTATCACGTATAACGTTATATTCTATTACGTTATAACGTGCGGCGTTATATACTATTTCATTACAACCTCAAACGTTATATACTATTCCGTTATAACGTATAACATTATATACTATTTCGATATTACGTATATCGTTAAGTAGCATTGCGTTATAACGTACGCCTTGTATGGTATTTTCTTCTGGTTCGTAACGTTATATATTATTACCGTCTAACGTATAACGTACATCATTATATGCTATTACGTTATAACGTATAACTTTATATGATATTACGTTATGACGTATAACGCTATATACTATTACCTTTTAACTTATGACGTTATATGCTATTACGTTATAACGTATAACATTTTATGGTATTACGGTGGTATTATTATACGTGGAGAAATCCTCATTGACAACCGGTGTTGCTACCGTACCACGCGAGTAGTTTGGCACTCTTATAGACAAAAAATTCGACGGTGGTCGTCCTCACGTTTATAGTGGAGGAGCCCCGGTCTATCTCGCGAATTACTATCAGGGTGGTATCCCTCGTCATGTTCCTACTTAATGAGTGAGGCATCCTTGTTTATGTTGGGCCGCTAGGGGGGACCACACCACCTAGCGTCGAGCTCCTTGTCTCGTTGCCCTAGCTGGATCGCGGTCTCTTTGCCTTTCTCTCTATGCCCGTTCCTTCGCGAGCATCACCTGCTCGCAGGAGGTACGGAAGGCAGTGTGTACCTGGCGCCCTCTCAGCATTGCTTTTACTGCAGCTTCGGGGGGCACACTCGCGCCGATGACGATCTGATTGGCGCGTCGCGGTTCCACCCACGCCGGGCAGAACTCCAACGTGTCCTGCGCCGAACCTTCCTCTTCCTTGCAAAAAAGAAAATATAGATATTCGCCCAACGTGGGGCTCGAACCCACGACCCTGAGATTAAGAGTCTCATGCTCTACCGACTGAGCTAGCCGGGCGTTTGTATACTGTTGCCATATACCGTATGACGTTATATACTATTACGATATAACGTATAACGTTCTATTCTATTACGTTATAACGTATAACGTTATGTGGTATTTCCTTATAACGTATAACGTTATATACTATTACGCTATAACGTATAACGTTATGTGGTATTTCCTTATAACGTATAACGTTATATACTATTACGTTATAACGTATAACGTTATGTGGTATTTCCTTATGACCTATAACGTTGTATTCTATTACGATATAACGCATAACGTTATATTCTATTACGATATAACGTATAACGTTATATGGTATTACGTTATAACGTTTATCGTTATATACTAGTTCTTTATAACGTATAACGATATATACTACTACGTTATAACGTATATCGTTATATATTATTACGTCATAACGTAGAATGTTATATACTATTAACATATAACGTACAACGTTATATGCAATGACGTTATAACGCATAACGTAATATGGTATTACGTTATAGCGTATAACGGTATATACCATTACGTTATAACGTATATCGTTATGAAGCATAGCATTATGACCTATAACGTGATATGGTATTACCTTATAACCTCTAACGTTTTATACTATTCCGTTATAACGTAAAACGCTATATACTACTACCATATTTTTTTTTTATTATACGTAGAGAAGTCCTCATTGGCAGCCGGTGTTGCTTTCGTACCACGCGAGTAGTTTGGCACTCTTATAGACAAAAAATTCCTCGGTGGTCGTCGTCACGTTTATAGTGGAGGAGCCCCGGTCTATCTCGCGAATTACTATCAGGGTGGTACCCCTCGTCTCGTTCCTACTTAATGAGTGAGGCATCCTTGTTTATGTTGGGCCGCTAGGGGGGACCACACCACCTAGCGTCGAGCTCCTTGTCTCGTTGCCCTAGCTGGATCGCGGTCTCTTTTCCTTTCTCTCTATGCCCGTTCCTTCGAGAGCATCACCTGCTCGCAGGAGGTACGGAAGGCAGTGTGTACCTGGCGCCCTCTCAGCATTGCTTTTACTGCAGCTTCGGGGGGCACGCTCGCGCCGATGACGAGCCAAAGGATGCTTCGCGGTTCCGCCAACGTCGGACAGAACTCCAACGTGTTATGCGCCGTACTTTCCCCTTCATTGCAAAAAAAAAATATATATATATATTCGCCCAACGTGGGACTTGAACCCACGACCCTGAGATTAAAAGTCTCATGCTCTACCGACTGAGCTAGCCGGGCTGTGATATAGTATTACGTTATAACTTATAACGTTACATACTATTACCATATAACCTACAACGTTATATGGAATGACGATATAACGTATAACGTTATATGGTATTACTTCATAAGGTATAACGTTATATACTACTACGTTATAACGAATTAACGTTACATAATATTACCTTTTTCCGTGTAACGATATATACTATTACCTTTTAACGTATATCGCAATGTAGCATTGTGTTATACCGTGTAACGTTATACGGTAACACATTATAACGAATAACGATATCTTCTATTACCTTATAACCTCTAACGTTATATACTATTACGTTATAACGTATATCGTTATGTAGCATTGCTATATAGCGTAAAACGTTACATGATATTGCCTTATAGCGTATAACATAAAATATACCATTACTATACAACGTATAACGGTATATACTATTACGTTATAACGTATAACGATATATCGTCTTACGTTATAACGTATATCGTTCTGTAGCATTGCGTTATAACGTACAACGTTATATGGTATTACCTTATAACAGATAACTTTATATTCTATTACGTTATAATGTATTACTTTATATGGTATTTCGATATGACGTATAACGCTATATACTATTTTCTTATAACTTATAACGTTATATGCTATTACGTTATAGCGTATAACGGTATATACCATTACGTGCCAACGTATATCGCTATGAAGCATTGCATGATAACCTATAATGTGATATGGTATTACGTTATCACGTATAACGTTATATTCTATTACGTTATAACGTGCGGCGTTATATACTATTTCATTACAACCTCAAACGTTATATACTATTCCGTTATAACGTATAACATTATATACTATTTCGATATTACGTATATCGTTAAGTAGCATTGCGTTATAACGTACACCTTGTATGGTATTTTCTTCTGGTTCGTAACGTTATATATTATTACCGTCTAACGTATAACGTACATCATTATATGCTATTACGTTATAACGTATAACTTTATATGATATTAAGTTATGACGTATAACGCTATATACTATTACCTTTTAACTTATGACGTTATATGCTATTACGTTATAACGTATAACATTTTATGGTATTACGGTGGTATTATTATACGTGGAGAAATCCTCATTGACAACCGGTGTTGCTACCGTACCACGCGAGTAGTTTGGCACTCTTATAGACAAAAAATTCGACGGTGGTCGTCCTCACGTTTATAGTGGAGGAGCCCCGGTCTATCTCGCGAATTACTATCAGGGTGGTACCCCTCGTCATGTTCCTACTTAATGAGTGAGGCATCCTTGTTTATGTTGGGCCGCTAGGGGGGACCACACCACCTAGCGTCGAGCTCCTTGTCTCGTTGCCCTAGCTGGATCGCGGTCTCTTTTCCTTTCTCTCTATGCCCGTTCCTTCGAGAGCATCACCTGCTCGCAGGAGGTACGGAAGGCAGTGTGTACCTGGCGCCCTCTCAGCATTGCTTTTACTGCAGCTTCGGGGGGCACACTCGCGCCGATGACGATCTAATTGGCGCGTCGCGGTTCCACCCACGCCGGGCAGAACTCCAACGTGTCCTGCGCCGAACCTTCCTCTTCCTTGCAAAATAAAAATATAGATATTCGCCCAACGTGGGGCTCGAACCCACGACCCTGAGATTAAGAGTCTCATGCTCTACCGACTGAGCTAGCCGGGCGTTTCTATACTGTTGCCATATACCGTATGACGTTATATACTATTACGATATAACGTATAACGTTCTATTCCAATACGTTATAACGTATAACGTTATGTGGTATTTCCTTATAACGTATAACGTTATATACTATTACGCTATAACGTATAACGTTATGTGGTATTTCCTTATAACGTATAACGTTATATACTATTACGTTATAACGTATAACGTTATGTGGTATTTCCTTATGACCTATAACGTTGTATTCTATTACGATATAACGCATAACGTTATATTCTATTACGATATAACGTATAACGTTATATGGTATTACGTTATAACGTTTATCGTTATATACTAGTTCTTTATAACGTATAACGATATATACTACTACGTTATAACGTATATCGTTATATATTATTACGTCATAACGTAGAATGTTATATACTATTAACATATAACGTACAACGTTATATGCAATGACGTTATAACGCATAACGTAATATGGTATTACGTTATAGCGTATAACGGTATATACCATTACGTTATAACGTATATCGTTATGAAGCATAGCATTATGACCTATAACGTGATATGGTATTACCTTATAACCTCTAACGTTTTATACTATTCCGTTATAACGTAAAACGCTATATACTACTACCATATTTTTTTTTTATTATACGTAGAGAAGTCCTCATTGGCAGCCGGTGTTGCTTTCGTACCACGCGAGTAGTTTGGCACTCTTATAGACAAAAAATTCGACGGTGGTCGTCCTCACGTTTATAGTGGAGGAGCCCCGGTCTATCTCGCGAATTACTATCAGGGTGGTATCCCTCGTCATGTTCCTACTTAATGAGTGAGGCATCCTTGTTTATGTTGGGCCGCTAGGGGGGACCACACCACCTAG
Organism: Bombus fervidus; assembly: GCF_041682495.2. Classification (NCBI taxonomy): domain Eukaryota; kingdom Metazoa; phylum Arthropoda; class Insecta; order Hymenoptera; family Apidae; genus Bombus; species Bombus fervidus. Next base: position 3,959,666 of record NC_091523.1, on the reverse strand, counting down.
CGTCGAGCTCCTTGTCTCGTTGCCCTAGCTGGATCGCGGTCTCTTTGCCTTTCTCTCTATGCCCGTTCCTTCGCGAGCATCACCTGCTCGCAGGAGGTACGGAAGGCAGTGTGTACCTGGCGCCCTCTCAGCATTGCTTTTACTGCAGCTTCGGGGGGCACACTCGCGCCGATGACGATCTGATTGGCGCGTCGCGGTTCCACCCACGCCGGGCAGAACTCCAACGTGTCCTGCGCCGAACCTTCCTCTTCCTTGCAAAAAAAAAAATATAGATATTCGCCCAACGTGGGGCTCGAACCCACGACCCTGAGATTAAGAGTCTCATGCTCTACCGACTGAGCTAGCCGGGCGTTTGTATACTGTTGCCATATACCGTATGACGTTATATACTATTACGATATAACGTATAACGTTCTATTCTATTACGTTATAACGTATAACGTTATGTGGTATTTCCTTATAACGTATAACGTTATATACTATTACGCTATAACGTATAACGTTATGTGGTATTTCCTTATAACGTATAACGTTATATACTATTACGTTATTACGTATAACGTTATGTGGTATTTCCTTATGACCTATAACGTTGTATTCTATTACGATATAACGCATAACGTTATATTCTATTACGATATAACGTATAACGTTATATGGTATTACGTTATAACGTTTATCGTTATATACTAGTTCTTTATAACGTATAACGATATATACTACTACGTTATAACGTATATCGTTATATATTATTACGTCATAACGTAGAATGTTATATACTATTAACATATAACGTACAACGTTATATGCAATGACGTTATAACGCATAACGTAATATGGTATTACGTTATAGCGTATAACGGTATATACCATTACGTTATAACGTATATCGTTATGAAGCATAGCATTATAACCTATAACGTGATACGGTATTACCTTATAACCTCTAACGTTTTATACTATTCCGTTATATGTATAACGCTATATACTATTACCATATTTTTTTTTTATTATACGTAGAGAAATCCTCATTGGCAGCCGGTGTTGCTATCGTACCAGGCGAGTAGTTTGGCACTCTTATAGACAAAAAATTCGACGGTGGTCGTCCTCACGTTTATAGTGGAGGAGCCCCGGTCTATCTCGCGAATTACTATCAGGGTGGTACCCCTCGTCATGTTCCTACTTAATGAGTGAGGCATCCTTGTTTATGTTGGGCCGCTAGGGGGGACCACACCACCTAGCGTCGAGCTCCTTGTCTCGTTGCCCTAGCTGGATCCCGGTCTCTTTTCCTTTCTCTCTATGCCCGTTCCTTCGAGAGCATCACCTGCTCGCAGGAGGTACGGAAGGCAGTGTGTACCTGGCGCCCTCTCAGCATTGCTTTTACTGCAGCTTCGGGGGGCACACTCGCGCCGATGACGATCTAATTGGCGCGTCGCGGTTCCACCCACGCCGGGCAGAACTCCAACGTGTCCTGCGCCGAACCTTCCTCTTCCTTGCAAAATAAAAATATAGATATTCGCCCAACGTGGGGCTCGAACCCACGACCCTGAGATTAAGAGTCTCATGCTCTACCGACTGAGCTAGCCGGGCGTTTCTATACTGTTGCCATATACCGTATGACGTTATATACTATTACGATATAACGTATAACGTTCTATTCCAATACGTTATAACGTATAACGTTATGTGGTATTTCCTTATAACGTATAACGTTATATACTATTACGCTATAACGTATAACGTTATGTGGTATTTCCTTATAACGTATAACGTTATATACTATTACGTTATAACGTATAACGTTATGTGGTATTTCCTTATGACCTATAACGTTGTATTCTATTACGATATAACGCATAACGTTATATTCTATTACGATATAACGTATAACGTTATATGGTATTACGTTATAACGTTTATCGTTATATACTAGTTCTTTATAACGTATAACGATATATACTACTACGTTATAACGTATATCGTTATATATTATTACGTCATAACGTAGAATGTTATATACTATTAACATATAACGTACAACGTTATATGCAATGACGTTATAACGCATAACGTAATATGGTATTACGTTATAGCGTATAACGGTATATACCATTACGTTATAACGTATATCGTTATGAAGCATAGCATTATAACCTATAACGTGATACGGTATTACCTTATAACCTCTAACGTTTTATACTATTCCGTTATATGTAAAACGCTATATACTATTACCATATTTTTTTTTTATTATACGTAGAGAAATCCTCATTGGCAGCCGGTGTTGCTATCGTACCAGGCGAGTAGTTTGGCACTCTTATAGACAAAAAATTCGACGGTGGTCGTCCTCACGTTTATAGTGGAGGAGCCCCGGTCTATCTCGCGAATTACTATCAGGGTGGTACCCCTCGTCATGTTCCTACTTAATGAGTGAGGCATCCTTGTTTATGTTGGGCCGCTAGGGGGGACCACACCACCTAGCGTCGAGCTCCTTGTCTCGTTGCCCTAGCTGGATCGCGGTCTCTTTTCCTTTCTCTCTATGCCCGTTCCTTCGAGAGCATCACCTGCTCGCTGGAGGTACGGAAGGCAGTGTGTACCTGGCGCCCTCTCAGCATTGCTTTTACTGCAGCTTCGGGGGGCACACTCGCGCCGATGACGATCTAATTGGCGCGTCGCGGTTCCACCCACGCCGGGCAGAACTCCAACGTGTCCTGCGCCGAACCTTCCTCTTCCTTGCAAAATAAAAATATAGATATTCGCCCAACGTGGGGCTCGAACCCACGACCCTGAGATTAAGAGTCTCATGCTCTACCGACTGAGCTAGCCGGGCGTTTCTATACTGTTGCCATATACCGTATGACGTTATATACTATTACGATATAACGTATAACGTTCTATTCCAATACGTTATAACGTATAACGTTATGTGGTATTTCCTTATAACGTATAACGTTATATACTATTACGCTATAACGTATAACGTTATGTGGTATTTCCTTATAACGTATAACGTTATATACTATTACGTTATAACGTATAACGTTATGTGGTATTTCCTTATGACCTATAACGTTGTATTCTATTACGATATAACGCATAACGTTATATTCTATTACGATATAACGTATAACGTTATATGGTATTACGTTATAACGTTTATCGTTATATACTAGTTCTTTATAACGTATAACGATATATACTACTACGTTATAACGTATATCGTTATATATTATTACGTCATAACGTAGAATGTTATATACTATTAACATATAACGTACAACGTTATATGCAATGACGTTATAACGCATAACGTAATATGGTATTACGTTATAGCGTATAACGGTATATACCATTACGTTATAACGTATATCGTTATGAAGCATAGCATTATGACCTATAACGTGATGTGGTATTACCTTATAACCTCTAACGTTTTATACTATTCCGTTATAACGTAAAACGCTATATACTACTATCATATTTTTTTTTTATTATACGTAGAGAAGTCCTCATTGGCAGCCGGTGTTGCTTTCGTACCACGCGAGTAGTTTGGCACTCTTATAGACAAAAAATTCCTCGGTGGTCGTCCTCACGTTTATAGTGGAGGAGCCCCGGTCTATCTCGCGAATTACTATCAGGGTGGTACCCCTCGTCTCGTTCCTACTTAATGAGTGAGGCATCCTTGTTTATGTTGGGCCGCTAGGGGGGACCACACCACCTAGCGTCGAGCTCCTTGTCTCGTTGCCCTAGCTGGATCGCGGTCTCTTTTCCTTTCTCTCTATGCCCGTTCCTTCGCGAGCATCACCTGCTCGCAGGAGGTACGGAAGGCAGTGTGTACCTGGCGCCCTCTCAGCATTGCTTTTACTGCAGCTTCGGGGGGCACGCTCGCGCCGATGACGAGCCAAGGGATGCTTCGCGGTTCCGCCAACGTCGGACAGAACTCCAACGTGTTATGCGCCGTACTTTCCCCTTCATTGCAAAAAAAAAATATATATATATATTCGCCCAACGTGGGACTTGAACCCACGACCCTGAGATTAAAAGTCTCATGCTCTACCGACTGAGCTAGCCGGGCTGTGATATAGTATTACGTTATAACTTATAACGTTACATACTATTACCATATAACCTACAACGTTATATGGAATGACGATATAACGTATAACGTTATATGGTATTACTTCATAAGGTATAACGTTATATACTACTACGTTATAACGTATAACGTTACATAATATTACCTTTTTCCGTGTAACGATATATACTATTACCTTTTAACGTATATCGCAATGTAGCATTGTGTTATACCGTGTAACGTTATACGGTAACACATTATAACGAATAACGATATCTTCTATTACCTTATAACCTCTAACGTTATATACTATTACGTTATAACGTATATCGTTATGTAGCATTGCTATATAGCGTAAAACGTTACATGATATTGCCTTATAGCGTATAACATAAAATATACCATTACTATACAACGTATAACGGTATATACTATTACGTTATAACGTATAACGATATATCGTCTTACGTTATAACGTATATCGTTCTGTAGCATTGCGTTATAACGTACAACGTTATATGGTATTACCTTATAACAGATAACTTTATATTCTATTACGTTATAATGTATTACTTTATATGGTATTTCGATATGACGTATAACGCTATATACTATTTTCTTATAACTTATAACGTTATATGCTATTACGTTATAGCGTATAACGGTATATACCATTACGTGCCAACGTATATCGCTATGAAGCATTGCATGATAACCTATAATGTGATATGGTATTACGTTATCACGTATAACGTTATATTCTATTACGTTATAACGTGCGGCGTTATATACTATTTCATTACAACCTCAAACGTTATATACTATTCCGTTATAACGTATAACATTATATACTATTTCGATATTACGTATATCGTTAAGTAGCATTGCGTTATAACGTACACCTTGTATGGTATTTTCTTCTGGTTCGTAACGTTATATATTATTACCGTCTAACGTATAACGTACATCATTATATGCTATTACGTTATAACGTATAACTTTATATGATATTACGTTATGACGTATAACGCTATATACTATTACCTTTTAACTTATGACGTTATATGCTATTACGTTATAACGTATAACATTTTATGGTATTACGGTGGTATTATTATACGTGGAGAAATCCTCATTGACAACCGGTGTTGCTACCGTACCACGCGAGTAGTTTGGCACTCTTATAGACAAAAAATTCGACGGTGGTCGTCCTCACGTTTATAGTGGAGGAGCCCCGGTCTATCTCGCGAATTACTATCAGGGTGGTATCCCTCGTCATGTTCCTACTTAATGAGTGAGGCATCCTTGTTTATGTTGGGCCGCTAGGGGGGACCACACCACCTAGCGTCGAGCTCCTTGTCTCGTTGCCCTAGCTGGATCGCGGTCTCTTTGCCTTTCTCTCTATGCCCGTTCCTTCGCGAGCATCACCTGCTCGCAGGAGGTACGGAAGGCAGTGTGTACCTGGCGCCCTCTCAGCATTGCTTTTACTGCAGCTTCGGGGGGCACACTCGCGCCGATGACGATCTGATTGGCGCGTCGCGGTTCCACCCACGCCGGGCAGAACTCCAACGTGTCCTGCGCCGAACCTTCCTCTTCCTTGCAAAAAAGAAAATATAGATATTCGCCCAACGTGGGGCTCGAACCCACGACCCTGAGATTAAGAGTCTCATGCTCTACCGACTGAGCTAGCCGGGCGTTTGTATACTGTTGCCATATACCGTATGACGTTATATACTATTACGATATAACGTATAACGTTCTATTCTATTACGTTATAACGTATAACGTTATGTGGTATTTCCTTATAACGTATAACGTTATATACTATTACGCTATAACGTATAACGTTATGTGGTATTTCCTTATAACGTATAACGTTATATACTATTACGTTATAACGTATAACGTTATGTGGTATTTCCTTATGACCTATAACGTTGTATTCTATTACGATATAACGCATAACGTTATATTCTATTACGATATAACGTATAACGTTATATGGTATTACGTTATAACGTTTATCGTTATATACTAGTTCTTTATAACGTATAACGATATATACTACTACGTTATAACGTATATCGTTATATATTATTACGTCATAACGTAGAATGTTATATACTATTAACATATAACGTACAACGTTATATGCAATGACGTTATAACGCATAACGTAATATGGTATTACGTTATAGCGTATAACGGTATATACCATTACGTTATAACGTATATCGTTATGAAGCATAGCATTATGACCTATAACGTGATATGGTATTACCTTATAACCTCTAACGTTTTATACTATTCCGTTATAACGTAAAACGCTATATACTACTACCATATTTTTTTTTTATTATACGTAGAGAAGTCCTCATTGGCAGCCGGTGTTGCTTTCGTACCACGCGAGTAGTTTGGCACTCTTATAGACAAAAAATTCCTCGGTGGTCGTCGTCACGTTTATAGTGGAGGAGCCCCGGTCTATCTCGCGAATTACTATCAGGGTGGTACCCCTCGTCTCGTTCCTACTTAATGAGTGAGGCATCCTTGTTTATGTTGGGCCGCTAGGGGGGACCACACCACCTAGCGTCGAGCTCCTTGTCTCGTTGCCCTAGCTGGATCGCGGTCTCTTTTCCTTTCTCTCTATGCCCGTTCCTTCGAGAGCATCACCTGCTCGCAGGAGGTACGGAAGGCAGTGTGTACCTGGCGCCCTCTCAGCATTGCTTTTACTGCAGCTTCGGGGGGCACGCTCGCGCCGATGACGAGCCAAAGGATGCTTCGCGGTTCCGCCAACGTCGGACAGAACTCCAACGTGTTATGCGCCGTACTTTCCCCTTCATTGCAAAAAAAAAATATATATATATATTCGCCCAACGTGGGACTTGAACCCACGACCCTGAGATTAAAAGTCTCATGCTCTACCGACTGAGCTAGCCGGGCTGTGATATAGTATTACGTTATAACTTATAACGTTACATACTATTACCATATAACCTACAACGTTATATGGAATGACGATATAACGTATAACGTTATATGGTATTACTTCATAAGGTATAACGTTATATACTACTACGTTATAACGTATAACGTTACATAATATTACCTTTTTCCGTGTAACGATATATACTATTACCTTTTAACGTATATCGCAATGTAGCATTGTGTTATACCGTGTAACGTTATACGGTAACACATTATAACGAATAACGATATCTTCTATTACCTTATAACCTCTAACGTTATATACTATTACGTTATAACGTATATCGTTATGTAGCATTGCTATATAGCGTAAAACGTTACATGATATTGCCTTATAGCGTATAACATAAAATATACCATTACTATACAACGTATAACGGTATATACTATTACGTTATAACGTATAACGATATATCGTCTTACGTTATAACGTATATCGTTCTGTAGCATTGCGTTATAACGTACAACGTTATATGGTATTACCTTATAACAGATAACTTTATATTCTATTACGTTATAATGTATTACTTTATATGGTATTTCGATATGACGTATAACGCTATATACTATTTTCTTATAACTTATAACGTTATATGCTATTACGTTATAGCGTATAACGGTATATACCATTACGTGCCAACGTATATCGCTATGAAGCATTGCATGATAACCTATAATGTGATATGGTATTACGTTATCACGTATAACGTTATATTCTATTACGTTATAACGTGCGGCGTTATATACTATTTCATTACAACCTCAAACGTTATATACTATTCCGTTATAACGTATAACATTATATACTATTTCGATATTACGTATATCGTTAAGTAGCATTGCGTTATAACGTACACCTTGTATGGTATTTTCTTCTGGTTCGTAACGTTATATATTATTACCGTCTAACGTATAACGTACATCATTATATGCTATTACGTTATAACGTATAACTTTATATGATATTACGTTATGACGTATAACGCTATATACTATTACCTTTTAACTTATGACGTTATATGCTATTACGTTATAACGTATAACATTTTATGGTATTACGGTGGTATTATTATACGTGGAGAAATCCTCATTGACAACCGGTGTTGCTACCGTACCACGCGAGTAGTTTGGCACTCTTATAGACAAAAAATTCGACGGTGGTCGTCCTCACGTTTATAGTGGAGGAGCCCCGGTCTATCTCGCGAATTACTATCAGGGTGGTATCCCTCGTCATGTTCCTACTTAATGAGTGAGGCATCCTTGTTTATGTTGGGCCGCTAGGGGGGACCACACCACCTAGCGTCGAGCTCCTTGTCTCGTTGCCCTAGCTGGATCGCGGTCTCTTTGCCTTTCTCTCTATGCCCGTTCCTTCGCGAGCATCACCTGCTCGCAGGAGGTACGGAAGGCAGTGTGTACCTGGCGCCCTCTCAGCATTGCTTTTACTGCAGCTTCGGGGGGCACACTCGCGCCGATGACGATCTGATTGGCGCGTCGCGGTTCCACCCACGCCGGGCAGAACTCCAACGTGTCCTGCGCCGAACCTTCCTCTTCCTTGCAAAAAAGAAAATATAGATATTCGCCCAACGTGGGGCTCGAACCCACGACCCTGAGATTAAGAGTCTCATGCTCTACCGACTGAGCTAGCCGGGCGTTTGTATACTGTTGCCATATACCGTATGACGTTATATACTATTACGATATAACGTATAACGTTCTATTCTATTACGTTATAACGTATAACGTTATGTGGTATTTCCTTATAACGTATAACGTTATATACTATTACGCTATAACGTATAACGTTATGTGGTTTTTCCTTATAACGTATAACGTTATATACTATTACGTTATAACGTATAACGTTATGTGGTATTTCCTTATGACCTATAACGTTGTATTCTATTACGATATAACGCATAACGTTATATTCTATTACGATATAACGTATAACGTTATATGGTATTACGTTATAACGTTTATCGTTATATACTAGTTCTTTATAACGTATAACGATATATACTACTACGTTATAACGTATATCGTTATATATTATTACGTCATAACGTAGAATGTTATATACTATTAACATATAACGTACAACGTTATATGCAATGACGTTATAACGCATAACGTAATATGGTATTACGTTATAGCGTATAACGGTATATACCATTACGTTATAACGTATATCGTTATGAAGCATAGCATTATGACCTATAACGTGATATGGTATTACCTTATAACCTCTAACGTTTTATACTATTCCGTTATAACGTAAAACGCTATATACTACTACCATATTTTTTTTTTATTATACGTAGAGAAGTCCTCATTGGCAGCCGGTGTTGCTTTCGTACCACGCGAGTAGTTTGGCACTCTTATAGACAAAAAATTCCTCGGTGGTCGTCGTCACGTTTATAGTGGAGGAGCCCCGGTCTATCTCGCGAATTACTATCAGGGTGGTACCCCTCGTCTCGTTCCTACTTAATGAGTGAGGCATCCTTGTTTATGTTGGGCCGCTAGGGGGGACCACACCACCTAGCGTCGAGCTCCTTGTCTCGTTGCCCTAGCTGGATCGCGGTCTCTTTTCCTTTCTCTCTATGCCCGTTCCTTCGAGAGCATCACCTGCTCGCAGGAGGTACGGAAGGCAGTGTGTACCTGGCGCCCTCTCAGCATTGCTTTTACTGCAGCTTCGGGGGGCACGCTCGCGCCGATGACGAGCCAAAGGATGCTTCGCGGTTCCGCCAACGTCGGACAGAACTCCAACGTGTTATGCGCCGTACTTTCCCCTTCATTGCAAAAAAAAAATATATATATATATTCGCCCAACGTGGGACTTGAACCCACGACCCTGAGATTAAAAGTCTCATGCTCTACCGACTGAGCTAGCCGGGCTGTGATATAGTATTACGTTATAACTTATAACGTTACATACTATTACCATATAACCTACAACGTTATATGGAATGACGATATAACGTATAACGTTATATGGTATTACTTCATAAGGTATAACGTTATATACTACTACGTTATAACGAATTAACGTTACATAATATTACCTTTTTCCGTGTAACGATATATACTATTACCTTTTAACGTATATCGCAATGTAGCATTGTGTTATACCGTGTAACGTTATACGGTAACACATTATAACGAATAACGATATCTTCTATTACCTTATAACCTCTAACGTTATATACTATTACGTTATAACGTATATCGTTATGTAGCATTGCTATATAGCGTAAAACGTTACATGATATTGCCTTATAGCGTATAACATAAAATATACCATTACTATACAACGTATAACGGTATATACTATTACGTTATAACGTATAACGATATATCGTCTTACGTTATAACGTATATCGTTCTGTAGCATTGCGTTATAACGTACAACGTTATATGGTATTACCTTATAACAGATAACTTTATATTCTATTACGTTATAATGTATTACTTTATATGGTATTTCGATATGACGTATAACGCTATATACTATTTTCTTATAACTTATAACGTTATATGCTATTACGTTATAGCGTATAACGGTATATACCATTACGTGCCAACGTATATCGCTATGAAGCATTGCATGATAACCTATAATGTGATATGGTATTACGTTATCACGTATAACGTTATATTCTATTACGTTATAACGTGCGGCGTTATATACTATTTCATTACAACCTCAAACGTTATATACTATTCCGTTATAACGTATAACATTATATACTATTTCGATATTACGTATATCGTTAAGTAGCATTGCGTTATAACGTACACCTTGTATGGTATTTTCTTCTGGTTCGTAACGTTATATATTATTACCGTCTAACGTATAACGTACATCATTATATGCTATTACGTTATAACGTATAACTTTATATGATATTACGTTATGACGTATAACGCTATATACTATTACCTTTTAACTTATGACGTTATATGCTATTACGTTATAACGTATAACATTTTATGGTATTACGGTGGTATTATTATACGTGGAGAAATCCTCATTGACAACCGGTGTTGCTACCGTACCACGCGAGTAGTTTGGCACTCTTATAGACAAAAAATTCGACGGTGGTCGTCCTCACGTTTATAGTGGAGGAGCCCCGGTCTATCTCGCGAATTACTATCAGGGTGGTATCCCTCGTCATGTTCCTACTTAATGAGTGAGGCATCCTTGTTTATGTTGGGCCGCTAGGGGGGACCACACCACCTAGCGTCGAGCTCCTTGTCTCGTTGCCCTAGCTGGATCGCGGTCTCTTTTCCTTTCTCTCTATGCCCGTTCCTTCGAGAGCATCACCTGCTCGCAGGAGGTACGGAAGGCAGTGTGTACCTGGCGCCCTCTCAGCATTGCTTTTACTGCAGCTTCGGGGGGCACACTCGCGCCGATGACGATCTGATTGGCGCGTCGCGGTTCCACCCACGCCGGGCAGAACTCCAACGTGTCCTGCGCCGAACCTTCCTCTTCCTTGCAAAATAAAAATATAGATATTCGCCCAACGTGGGGCTCGAACCCACGACCCTGAGATTAAGAGTCTCATGCTCTACCGACTGAGCTAGCCGGGCGTTTCTATACTGTTGCCATATACCGTATGACGTTATATACTATTACGATATAACGTATAACGTTCTATTCCAATACGTTATAACGTATAACGTTATGTGGTATTTCCTTATAACGTATAACGTTATATACTATTACGCTATAACGTATAACGTTATGTGGTATTTCCTTATAACGTATAACGTTATATACTATTACGTTATAACGTATAACGTTATGTGGTATTTCCTTATGACCTATAACGTTGTATTCTATTACGATATAACGCATAACGTTATATTCTATTACGATATAACGTATAACGTTATATGGTATTACGTTATAACGTTTATCGTTATATACTAGTTCTTTATAACGTATAACGATATATACTACTACGTTATAACGTATATCGTTATATATTATTACGTCATAACGTAGAATGTTATATACTATTAACATATAACGTACAACGTTATATGCAATGACGTTATAACGCATAACGTAATATGGTATTACGTTATAGCGTATAACGGTATATACCATTACGTTATAACGTATATCGTTATGAAGCATAGCATTATGACCTATAACGTGATATGGTATTACCTTATAACCTCTAACGTTTTATACTATTCCGTTATAACGTAAAACGCTATATACTACTACCATATTTTTTTTTTATTATACGTAGAGAAGTCCTCATTGGCAGCCGGTGTTGCTTTCGTACCACGCGAGTAGTTTGGCACTCTTATAGACAAAAAATTCGACGGTGGTCGTCCTCACGTTTATAGTGGAGGAGCCCCGGTCTATCTCGCGAATTACTATCAGGGTGGTATCCCTCGTCATGTTCCTACTTAATGAGTGAGGCATCCTTGTTTATGTTGGGCCGCTAGGGGGGACCACACCACCTAGCGTCGAGCTCCTTGTCTCGTTGCCCTAGCTGGATCGCGGTCTCTTTGCCTTTCTCTCTATGCCCGTTCCTTCGCGAGCATCACCTGCTCGCAGGAGGTACGGAAGGCAGTGTGTACCTGGCGCCCTCTCAGCATTGCTTTTACTGCAGCTTCGGGGGGCACACTCGCGCCGATGACGATCTGATTGGCGCGTCGCGGTTCCACCCACGCCGGGCAGAACTCCATCGTGTCCTGCGCCGAACCTTCCTCTTCCTTGCAAAAAAAAAAAATATAGATATTCGCCCAACGTGGGGCTCGAACCCACGACCCTGAGATTAAGAGTCTCATGCTCTACCGACTGAGCTAGCCGGGCGTTTGTATACTGTTGCCATATACCGTATGACGTTATATACTATTACGATATAACGTATAACGTTCTATTCTATTACGTTATAACGTATAACGTTATGTGGTATTTCCTTATAACGTATAACGTTATATACTATTACGCTATAACGTATAACGTTATGTGGTATTTCCTTATAACGTATAACGTTATATACTATTACGTTATTACGTATAACGTTATGTGGTATTTCCTTATGACCTATAACGTTGTATTCTATTACGATATAACGCATAACGTTATATTCTATTACGATATAACGTATAACGTTATATGGTATTACGTTATAACGTTTATCGTTATATACTAGTTCTTTATAACGTATAACGATATATACTACTACGTTATAACGTATATCGTTATATATTATTACGTCATAACGTAGAATGTTATATACTATTAACATATAACGTACAACGTTATATGCAATGACGTTATAACGCATAACGTAATATGGTATTACGTTATAGCGTATAACGGTATATACCATTACGTTATAACGTATATCGTTATGAAGCATAGCATTATAACCTATAACGTGATACGGTATTACCTTATAACCTCTAACGTTTTATACTATTCCGTTATATGTATAACGCTATATACTATTACCATATTTTTTTTTTATTATACGTAGAGAAATCCTCATTGGCAGCCGGTGTTGCTATCGTACCAGGCGAGTAGTTTGGCACTCTTATAGACAAAAAATTCGACGGTGGTCGTCCTCACGTTTATAGTGGAGGAGCCCCGGTCTATCTCGCGAATTACTATCAGGGTGGTACCCCTCGTCATGTTCCTACTTAATGAGTGAGGCATCCTTGTTTATGTTGGGCCGCTAGGGGGGACCACACCACCTAGCGTCGAGCTCCTTGTCTCGTTGCCCTAGCTGGATCCCGGTCTCTTTTCCTTTCTCTCTATGCCCGTTCCTTCGAGAGCATCACCTGCTCGCAGGAGGTACGGAAGGCAGTGTGTACCTGGCGCCCTCTCAGCATTGCTTTTACTGCAGCTTCGGGGGGCACACTCGCGCCGATGACGATCTAATTGGCGCGTCGCGGTTCCACCCACGCCGGGCAGAACTCCAACGTGTCCTGCGCCGAACCTTCCTCTTCCTTGCAAAATAAAAATATAGATATTCGCCCAACGTGGGGCTCGAACCCACGACCCTGAGATTAAGAGTCTCATGCTCTACCGACTGAGCTAGCCGGGCGTTTCTATACTGTTGCCATATACCGTATGACGTTATATACTATTACGATATAACGTATAACGTTCTATTCCAATACGTTATAACGTATAACGTTATGTGGTATTTCCTTATAACGTATAACGTTATATACTATTACGCTATAACGTATAACGTTATGTGGTATTTCCTTATAACGTATAACGTTATATACTATTACGTTATAACGTATAACGTTATGTGGTATTTCCTTATGACCTATAACGTTGTATTCTATTACGATATAACGCATAACGTTATATTCTATTACGATATAACGTATAACGTTATATGGTATTACGTTATAACGTTTATCGTTATATACTAGTTCTTTATAACGTATAACGATATATACTACTACGTTATAACGTATATCGTTATATATTATTACGTCATAACGTAGAATGTTATATACTATTAACATATAACGTACAACGTTATATGCAATGACGTTATAACGCATAACGTAATATGGTATTACGTTATAGCGTATAACGGTATATACCATTACGTTATAACGTATATCGTTATGAAGCATAGCATTATGACCTATAACGTGATATGGTATTACCTTATAACCTCTAACGTTTTATACTATTCCGTTATAACGTAAAACGCTATATACTACTACCATATTTTTTTTTTATTATACGTAGAGAAGTCCTCATTGGCAGCCGGTGTTGCTTTCGTACCACGCGAGTAGTTTGGCACTCTTATAGACAAAAAATTCCTCGGTGGTCGTCCTCACGTTTATAGTGGAGGAGCCCCGGTCTATCTCGCGAATTACTATCAGGGTGGTACCCCTCGTCTCGTTCCTACTTAATGAGTGAGGCATCCTTGTTTATGTTGGGCCGCTAGGGGGGACCACACCACCTAGCGTCGAGCTCCTTGTCTCGTTGCCCTAGCTGGATCGCGGTCTCTTTTCCTTTCTCTCTATGCCCGTTCCTTCGCGAGCATCACCTGCTCGCAGGAGGTACGGAAGGCAGTGTGTACCTGGCGCCCTCTCAGCATTGCTTTTACTGCAGCTTCGGGGGGCACGCTCGCGCCGATGACGAGCCAAGGGATGCTTCGCGGTTCCGCCAACGTCGGACAGAACTCCAACGTGTTATGCGCCGTACTTTCCCCTTCATTGCAAAAAAAAAATATATATATATATTCGCCCAACGTGGGACTTGAACCCACGACCCTGAGATTAAAAGTCTCATGCTCTACCGACTGAGCTAGCCGGGCTGTGATATAGTATTACGTTATAACTTATAACGTTACATACTATTACCATATAACCTACAACGTTATATGGAATGACGATATAACGTATAACGTTATATGGTATTACTTCATAAGGTATAACGTTATATACTACTACGTTATAACGTATAACGTTACATAATATTACCTTTTTCCGTGTAACGATATATACTATTACCTTTTAACGTATATCGCAATGTAGCATTGTGTTATACCGTGTAACGTTATACGGTAACACATTATAACGAATAACGATATCTTCTATTACCTTATAACCTCTAACGTTATATACTATTACGTTATAACGTATATCGTTATGTAGCATTGCTATATAGCGTAAAACGTTACATGACATTGCCTTATAGCGTATAACATAAAATATACCATTACTATACAACGTATAACGGTATATACTATTACGTTATAACGTATAACGATATATCGTCTTACGTTATAACGTATATCGTTCTGTAGCATTGCGTTATAACGTACAACGTTATATGGTATTACCTTATAACAGATAACTTTATATTCTATTACGTTATAATGTATTACTTTATATGGTATTTCGATATGACGTATAACGCTATATACTATTTTCTTATAACTTATAACGTTATATGCTATTACGTTATAGCGTATAACGGTATATACCATTACGTGCCAACGTATATCGCTATGAAGCATTGCATGATAACCTATAATGTGATATGGTATTACGTTATCACGTATAACGTTATATTCTATTACGTTATAACGTGCGGCGTTATATACTATTTCATTACAACCTCAAACGTTATATACTATTCCGTTATAACGTATAACATTATATACTATTTCGATATTACGTATATCGTTAAGTAGCATTGCGTTATAACGTACACCTTGTATGGTATTTTCTTCTGGTTCGTAACGTTATATATTATTACCGTCTAACGTATAACGTACATCATTATATGCTATTACGTTATAACGTATAACTTTATATGATATTACGTTATGACGTATAACGCTATATACTATTACCTTTTAACTTATGACGTTATATGCTATTACGTTATAACGTATAACATTTTATGGTATTACGGTGGTATTATTATACGTGGAGAAATCCTCATTGACAACCGGTGTTGCTACCGTACCACGCGAGTAGTTTGGCACTCTTATAGACAAAAAATTCGACGGTGGTCGTCCTCACGTTTATAGTGGAGGAGCCCCGGTCTATCTCGCGAATTACTATCAGGGTGGTATCCCTCGTCATGTTCCTACTTAATGAGTGAGGCATCCTTGTTTATGTTGGGCCGCTAGGGGGGACCACACCACCTAGCGTCGAGCTCCTTGTCTCGTTGCCCTAGCTGGATCGCGGTCTCTTTGCCTTTCTCTCTATGCCCGTTCCTTCGCGAGCATCACCTGCTCGCAGGAGGTACGGAAGGCAGTGTGTACCTGGCGCCCTCTCAGCATTGCTTTTACTGCAGCTTCGGGGGGCACACTCGCGCCGATGACGATCTGATTGGCGCGTCGCGGTTCCACCCACGCCGGGCAGAACTCCAACGTGTCCTGCGCCGAACCTTCCTCTTCCTTGCAAAAAAAAAAAATATAGATATTCGCCCAACGTGGGGCTCGAACCCACGACCCTGAGATTAAGAGTCTCATGCTCTACCGACTGAGCTAGCCGGGCGTTTGTATACTGTTGCCATATACCGTATGACGTTATATACTATTACGATATAACGTATAACGTTCTATTCTATTACGTTATAACGTATAACGTTATGTGGTATTTCCTTATAACGTATAACGTTATATACTATTACGTTATAACGTATAACGTTATGTGGTATTTCCTTATAACCTATAACGTTATATTCTATTACGATATAACGCATAACGTTATATTCTATTACGATATAGCGTATAACGTTATATGGTATTACGTTATAACGTTTATCGTTATATACTATTTCGTTATAACGTATAACGTTATATATTACTACGTTATAACGTATATCGTTATATATTATTACGTTATAACGTAGAATGTTATATACTATTAACATATAACGTACAACGTGATATGCAATGACGTTATAACGCATAACGTATTATGGTATTACGTTATAGCGTATAACGGTATATACCATTACGTTATAACGTATATCGTTATGAAGCATAGCATTATAACCTATAACGTGATACGGTATTCCCTTATAACCTCTAACGTTTTATACTATTCCGTTATATGTAAAACGCTATATACTATTACCATATTTTTTTTTTATTATACGTAGAGAAATCCTCATTGGCAGCCGGTGTTGCTATCGTACCAGGCGAGTAGTTTGGAACTCTTATAGACAAAAAATTCGACGGTGGTCGTCCTCACGTTTATAGTGGAGGAGCCCCGGTCTATCTCGCGAATTACTATCAGGGTGGTACCCCTCGTCATGTTCCTACTTAATGAGTGAGGCATCCTTGTTTATGTTGGGCCGCTAGGGGGGACCACACCACCTAGCGTCGAGCTCCTTGTCTCGTTGCCCTAGCTGGATCGCGGTCTCTTTTCCTTTCTCTCTATGCCCGTTCCTTCGAGAGCATCACCTGCTCGCAGGAGGTACGGAAGGCAGTGTGTACCTGGCGCCCTCTCAGCATTGCTTTTACTGCAGCTTCGGGGGGCACGCTCGCGCCGATGACGAGCCAAAGGATGCTTCGCGGTTCCGCCAACGTCGGACAGAACTCCAACGTGTTATGCGCCGTACTTTCCCCTTCATTGCAAAAAAAAAATATATATATATATTCGCCCAACGTGGGACTTGAACCCACGACCCTGAGATTAAAAGTCTCATGCTCTACCGACTGAGCTAGCCGGGCTGTGATATAGTATTACGTTATAACTTATAACGTTACATACTATTACCATATAACCTACAACGTTATATGGAATGACGATATAACGTATAACGTTATATGGTATTACTTCATAAGGTATAACGTTATATACTACTACGTTATAACGTATAACGTTACATAATATTACCTTTTTCCGTGTAACGATATATACTATTACCTTTTAACGTATATCGCAATGTAGCATTGTGTTATACCGTGTAACGTTATACGGTAACACATTATAACGAATAACGATATCTTCTATTACCTTATAACCTCTAACGTTATATACTATTACGTTATAACGTATATCGTTCTGTAGCATTGCGTTATAACGTACAACGTTATATGGTATTACCTTATAACAGATAACTTTATATTCTATTACGTTATAATGTATTACTTTATATGGTATTTCGATATGACGTATAACGCTATATACTATTTTCTTATAACTTATAACGTTATATGCTATTACGTTATAGCGTATAACGGTATATACCATTACGTGCCAACGTATATCGCTATGAAGCATTGCATGATAACCTATAATGTGATATGGTATTACGTTATCACGTATAACGTTATATTCTATTACGTTATAACGTGCGGCGTTATATACTATTTCATTACAACCTCAAACGTTATATACTATTCCGTTATAACGTATAACATTATATACTATTTCGATATTACGTATATCGTTAAGTAGCATTGCGTTATAACGTACACCTTGTATGGTATTTTCTTCTGGTTCGTAACGTTATATATTATTACCGTCTAACGTATAACGTACATCATTATATGCTATTACGTTATAACGTATAACTTTATATGATATTACGTTATGACGTATAACGCTATATACTATTACCTTTTAACTTATGACGTTATATGCTATTACGTTATAACGTATAACATTTTATGGTATTACGGTGGTATTATTATACGTGGAGAAATCCTCATTGACAACCGGTGTTGCTACCGTACCACGCGAGTAGTTTGGCACTCTTATAGACAAAAAATTCGACGGTGGTCGTCCTCACGTTTATAGTGGAGGAGCCCCGGTCTATCTCGCGAATTACTATCAGGGTGGTATCCCTCGTCATGTTCCTACTTAATGAGTGAGGCATCCTTGTTTATGTTGGGCCGCTAGGGGGGACCACACCACCTAGCGTCGAGCTCCTTGTCTCGTTGCCCTAGCTGGATCGCGGTCTCTTTGCCTTTCTCTCTATGCCCGTTCCTTCGCGAGCATCACCTGCTCGCAGGAGGTACGGAAGGCAGTGTGTACCTGGCGCCCTCTCAGCATTGCTTTTACTGCAGCTTCGGGGGGCACACTCGCGCCGATGACGATCTGATTGGCGCGTCGCGGTTCCAACCACGCCGGGCAGAACTCCAACGTGTCCTGCGCCGAAACTTCCTCTTCCTTGCAAAAAAAAAATATAGATATTCGCCCAACGTGGGGCTCGAACCCACGACCCTGAGATTAAGAGTCTCATGCTCTACCGACTGAGCTAGCCGGGCGTTTGTATACTGTTGCCATATACCGTATGACGTTATATACTATTACGATATAACGTATAACGTTCTATTCTATTACGTTATAACGTATAACGTTATGTGGTATTTCCTTATAACGTATAACGTTATATACTATTACGTTATAACGTATAACGTTATGTGGTATTTCCTTATAACCTATAACGTTATATTCTATTACGATATAACGCATAACGTTATATTCTATTACGATATAACGTATAACGTTATATGGTATTACGTTATAACGTTTATCGTTATATACTATTTCGTTATAACGTATAACGTTATATACTACTACGTTATAACGTATATCGTTATATATTATTACCTTATAACGTAGAATGTTATATACTATTAACATATAACGTACAACGTGATATGCAATGACGTTATAACGCATAACGTATTATGGTATTACGTTATAGCGTATAACGGTATATACCATTACGTTATAACGTATATCGTTATGAAGCATAGCATTATAACCTATAACGTGATACGGTATTGCCTTATAACCTCTAACGTTTTATACTATTCCGTTATATGTAAAACGCTATATACTACTACCATATTTTTTTTTTATTATACGTAGAGAAGTCCTCATTGGCAGCCGGTGTTGCTTTCGTACCACGCGAGTAGTTTGGCACTCTTATAGACAAAAAATTCCTCGGTGGTCGTCCTCACGTTTATAGTGGAGGAGCCCCGGTCTATCTCGCGAATTACTATCAGGGTGGTACCCCTCGTCTCGTTCCTACTTAATGAGTGAGGCATCCTTGTTTATGTTGGGCCGCTAGGGGGGACCACACCACCTAGCGTCGAGCTCCTTGTCTCGTTGCCCTAGCTGGATCGCGGTCTCTTTTCCTTTCTCTCTATGCCCGTTCCTTCGCGAGCATCACCTGCTCGCAGGAGGTACGGAAGGCAGTGTGTACCTGGCGCCCTCTCAGCATTGCTTTTACTGCAGCTTCGGGGGGCACGCTCGCGCCGATGACGAGCGAAAGGATGCTTCGCGGTTCCGCCAACGTCGGACAGAACTCCAACGTGTTATGCGCCGTACTTTCCCCTTCATTGCAAAAAAAAAATATATATATATATTCGCCCAACGTGGGACTTGAACCCACGACCCTGAGATTAAAAGTCTCATGCTCTACCGACTGAGCTAGCCGGGCTGTGATATAGTATTACGTTATAACTTATAACGTTACATACTATTACCATATAACCTACAACGTTATATGGAATGACGATATAACGTATAACGTTATATGGTATTACTTCATAAGGTATAACGTTATATACTACTACGTTATAACGTATAACGTTACATAATATTACCTTTTTCCGTGTAACGATATATACTATTACCTTTTAACGTATATCGCAATGTAGCATTGTGTTATACCGTGTAACGTTATACGGTAACACATTATAACGAATAACGATATCTTCTATTACCTTATAACCTCTAACGTTATATACTATTACGTTATAACGTATATCGTTATGTAGCATTGCTATATAGCGTAAAACGTTACATGATATTGCCTTATAGCGTATAACATAAAATATACCATTACTATACAACGTATAACGGTATATACTATTACGTTATAACGTATAACGATATATCGTCTTACGTTATAACGTATATCGTTTTGTAGCATTGCGTTATAACGTACAACGTTATATGGTATTACCTTATAACAGATAACTTTATATTCTATTACGTTATAATGTATTACTTTATATGGTATTTCGATATGACGTATAACGCTATATACTATTTTCTTATAACTTATAACGTTATATGCTATTACGTTATAGCGTATAACGGTATATACCATTACGTGCCAACGTATATCGCTATGAAGCATTGCATGATAACCTATAATGTGATATGGTATTACGTTATCACGTATAACGTTATATTCTATTACGTTATAACGTGCGGCGTTATATACTATTTCATTACAACCTCAAACGTTATATACTATTCCGTTATAACGTATAACATTATATACTATTTCGATATTACGTATATCGTTAAGTAGCATTGCGTTATAACGTACACCTTGTATGGTATTTTCTTCTGGTTCGTAACGTTATATATTATTACCGTCTAACGTATAACGTACATCATTATATGCTATTACGTTATAACGTATAACTTTATATGATATTACGTTATGACGTATAACGCTATATACTATTACCTTTTAACTTATGACGTTATATGCTATTACGTTATAACGTATAACATTTTATGGTATTACGGTGGTATTATTATACGTGGAGAAATCCTCATTGACAACCGGTGTTGCTACCGTACCACGCGAGTAGTTTGGCACTCTTATAGACAAAAAATTCGACGGTGGTCGTCCTCACGTTTATAGTGGAGGAGCCCCGGTCTATCTCGCGAATTACTATCAGGGTGGTATCCCTCGTCATGTTCCTACTTAATGAGTGAGGCATCCTTGTTTATGTTGGGCCGCTAGGGGGGACCACACCACCTAGCGTCGAGCTCCTTGTCTCGTTGCCCTAGCTGGATCGCGGTCTCTTTGCCTTTCTCTCTATGCCCGTTCCTTCGCGAGCATCACCTGCTCGCAGGAGGTACGGAAGGCAGTGTGTACCTGGCGCCCTCTCAGCATTGCTTTTACTGCAGCTTCGGGGGGCACACTCGCGCCGATGACGATCTGATTGGCGCGTCGCGGTTCCAACCACGCCGGGCAGAACTCCAACGTGTCCTGCGCCGAAACTTCCTCTTCCTTGCAAAAAAAAAATATAGATATTCGCCCAACGTGGGGCTCGAACCCACGACCCTGAGATTAAGAGTCTCATGCTCTACCGACTGAGCTAGCCGGGCGTTTGTATACTGTTGCCATATACCGTATGACGTTATATACTATTACGATATAACGTATAACGTTCTATTCTATTACGTTATAACGTATAACGTTATGTGGTATTTCCTTATAACGTAGAACGTTATATACTATTACGCTATAACGTATAACGTTATGTGGTATTTCCTTATAACGTATAACGTTATATACTATTACGTTATAACGTATAACGTTATGTGGTATTTCCTTATGACCTATAACGTTGTATTCTATTACGATATAACGCATAACGTTATATTCTATTACGATATAACGTATAACGTTATATGGTATTACGTTATAACGTTTATCGTTATATACTAGTTCTTTATAACGTATAACGATATATACTACTACGTTATAACGTATATCGTTATATATTATTACGTTATAACGTAGAATGTTATATACTATTAACATATAACGTACAACGTGATCTGCAATGACGTTATAACGCATAACGTATTATGGTATTACGTTATAGCGTATAACGGTATATACCATTACGTTATAACGTATATCGTTATGAAGCATAGCATTATAACCTATAACGTGATACGGTATTACCTTATAACCTCTAACGTTTTATACTATTCCGTTATATGTAAAACGCTATATACTATTACCATATTTTTTTTTTATTATACGTAGAGAAATCCTCATTGGCAGCCGGTGTTGCTATCGTACCAGGCGAGTAGTTTGGCACTCTTATAGACAAAAAATTCGACGGTGGTCGTCCTCACGTTTATAGTGGAGGAGCCCCGGTCTATCTCGCGAATTACTATCAGGGTGGTACCCCTCGTCATGTTCCTACTTAATGAGTGAGGCATCCTTCTTTATGTTGGGCCGCTAGGGGGGACCACACCACCTAGCGTCGAGCTCCTTGTCTCGTTGCCCTAGCTGGATCGCGGTCTCTTTTCCTTTCTCTCTATGCCCGTTCCTTCGAGAGCATCACCTGCTCGCAGGAGGTACGGAAGGCAGTGTGTACCTGGCGCCCTCTCAGCATTGCTTTTACTGCAGCTTCGGGGGGCACACTCGCGCCGATGACGATCTAATTGGCGCGTCGCGGTTCCACCCACGCCGGGCAGAACTCCAACGTGTCCTGCGCCGAACCTTCCTCTTCCTTGCAAAATAAAAATATAGATATTCGCCCAACGTGGGGCTCGAACCCACGACCCTGAGATTAAGAGTCTCATGCTCTACCGACTGAGCTAGCCGGGCGTTTCTATACTGTTGCCATATACCGTATGACGTTATATACTATTACGATATAACGTATAACGTTCTATTCCAATACGTTATAACGTATAACGTTATGTGGTATTTCCTTATAACGTATAACGTTATATACTATTACGCTATAACGTATAACGTTATGTGGTATTTCCTTATAACGTATAACGTTATATACTATTACGTTATAACGTATAACGTTATGTGGTATTTCCTTATGACCTATAACGTTGTATTCTATTACGATATAACGCATAACGTTATATTCTATTACGATATAACGTATAACGTTATATGGTATTACGTTATAACGTTTATCGTTATATACTAGTTCTTTATAACGTATAACGATATATACTACTACGTTATAACGTATATCGTTATATATTATTACCTTATAACGTAGAATGTTATATACTATTAACATATAACGTACAACGTGATATGCAATGACGTTATAACGCATAACGTATTATGGTATTACGTTATAGCGTATAACGGTATATACCATTACGTTATAACGTATATCGTTATGAAGCATAGCATTATAACCTATAACGTGATACGGTATTGCCTTATAACCTCTAACGTTTTATACTATTCCGTTATATGTAAAACGCTATATACTACTACCATATTTTTTTTTTATTATACGTAGAGAAGTCCTCATTGGCAGCCGGTGTTGCTTTCGTACCACGCGAGTAGTTTGGCACTCTTATAGACAAAAAATTCCTCGGTGGTCGTCCTCACGTTTATAGTGGAGGAGCCCCGGTCTATCTCGCGAATTACTATCAGGGTGGTACCCCTCGTCTCGTTCCTACTTAATGAGTGAGGCATCCTTGTTTATGTTGGGCCGCTAGGGGGGACCACACCACCTAGCGTCGAGCTCCTTGTCTCGTTGCCCTAGCTGGATCGCGGTCTCTTTTCCTTTCTCTCTATGCCCGTTCCTTCGCGAGCATCACCTGCTCGCAGGAGGTACGGAAGGCAGTGTGTACCTGGCGCCCTCTCAGCATTGCTTTTACTGCAGCTTCGGGGGGCACGCTCGCGCCGATGACGAGCGAAAGGATGCTTCGCGGTTCCGCCAACGTCGGACAGAACTCCAACGTGTTATGCGCCGTACTTTCCCCTTCATTGCAAAAAAAAAATATATATATATATTCGCCCAACGTGGGACTTGAACCCACGACCCTGAGATTAAAAGTCTCATGCTCTACCGACTGAGCTAGCCGGGCTGTGATATAGTATTACGTTATAACTTATAACGTTACATACTATTACCATATAACCTACAACGTTATATGGAATGACGATATAACGTATAACGTTATATGGTATTACTTCATAAGGTATAACGTTATATACTACTACGTTATAACGTATAACGTTACATAATATTACCTTTTTCCGTGTAACGATATATACTATTACCTTTTAACGTATATCGCAATGTAGCATTGTGTTATACCGTGTAACGTTATACGGTAACACATTATAACGAATAACGATATCTTCTATTACCTTATAACCTCTAACGTTATATACTATTACGTTATAACGTATATCGTTATGTAGCATTGCTATATAGCGTAAAACGTTACATGATATTGCCTTATAGCGTATAACATAAAATATACCATTACTATACAACGTATAACGGTATATACTATTACGTTATAACGTATAACGATATATCGTCTTACGTTATAACGTATATCGTTTTGTAGCATTGCGTTATAACGTACAACGTTATATGGTATTACCTTATAACAGATAACTTTATATTCTATTACGTTATAATGTATTACTTTATATGGTATTTCGATATGACGTATAACGCTATATACTATTTTCTTATAACTTATAACGTTATATGCTATTACGTTATAGCGTATAACGGTATATACCATTACGTGCCAACGTATATCGCTATGAAGCATTGCATGATAACCTATAATGTGATATGGTATTACGTTATCACGTATAACGTTATATTCTATTACGTTATAACGTGCGGCGTTATATACTATTTCATTACAACCTCAAACGTTATATACTATTCCGTTATAACGTATAACATTATATACTATTTCGATATTACGTATATCGTTAAGTAGCATTGCGTTATAACGTACACCTTGTATGGTATTTTCTTCTGGTTCGTAACGTTATATATTATTACCGTCTAACGTATAACGTACATCATTATATGCTATTACGTTATAACGTATAACTTTATATGATATTACGTTATGACGTATAACGCTATATACTATTACCTTTTAACTTATGACGTTATATGCTATTACGTTATAACGTATAACATTTTATGGTATTACGGTGGTATTATTATACGTGGAGAAATCCTCATTGACAACCGGTGTTGCTACCGTACCACGCGAGTAGTTTGGCACTCTTATAGACAAAAAATTCGACGGTGGTCGTCCTCACGTTTATAGTGGAGGAGCCCCGGTCTATCTCGCGAATTACTATCAGGGTGGTATCCCTCGTCATGTTCCTACTTAATGAGTGAGGCATCCTTGTTTATGTTGGGCCGCTAGGGGGGACCACACCACCTAGCGTCGAGCTCCTTGTCTCGTTGCCCTAGCTGGATCGCGGTCTCTTTGCCTTTCTCTCTATGCCCGTTCCTTCGCGAGCATCACCTGCTCGCAGGAGGTACGGAAGGCAGTGTGTACCTGGCGCCCTCTCAGCATTGCTTTTACTGCAGCTTCGGGGGGCACACTCGCGCCGATGACGATCTGATTGGCGCGTCGCGGTTCCAACCACGCCGGGCAGAACTCCAACGTGTCCTGCGCCGAAACTTCCTCTTCCTTGCAAAAAAAAAATATAGATATTCGCCCAACGTGGGGCTCGAACCCACGACCCTGAGATTAAGAGTCTCATGCTCTACCGACTGAGCTAGCCGGGCGTTTGTATACTGTTGCCATATACCGTATGACGTTATATACTATTACGATATAACGTATAACGTTCTATTCTATTACGTTATAACGTATAACGTTATGTGGTATTTCCTTATAACGTAGAACGTTATATACTATTACGCTATAACGTATAACGTTATGTGGTATTTCCTTATAACGTATAACGTTATATACTATTACGTTATAACGTATAACGTTATGTGGTATTTCCTTATGACCTATAACGTTGTATTCTATTACGATATAACGCATAACGTTATATTCTATTACGATATAACGTATAACGTTATATGGTATTACGTTATAACGTTTATCGTTATATACTAGTTCTTTATAACGTATAACGATATATACTACTACGTTATAACGTATATCGTTATATATTATTACGTTATAACGTAGAATGTTATATACTATTAACATATAACGTACAACGTGATCTGCAATGACGTTATAACGCATAACGTATTATGGTATTACGTTATAGCGTATAACGGTATATACCATTACGTTATAACGTATATCGTTATGAAGCATAGCATTATAACCTATAACGTGATACGGTATTACCTTATAACCTCTAACGTTTTATACTATTCCGTTATATGTAAAACGCTATATACTATTACCATATTTTTTTTTTATTATACGTAGAGAAATCCTCATTGGCAGCCGGTGTTGCTATCGTACCAGGCGAGTAGTTTGGCACTCTTATAGACAAAAAATTCGACGGTGGTCGTCCTCACGTTTATAGTGGAGGAGCCCCGGTCTATCTCGCGAATTACTATCAGGGTGGTACCCCTCGTCATGTTCCTACTTAATGAGTGAGGCATCCTTCTTTATGTTGGGCCGCTAGGGGGGACCACACCACCTAGCGTCGAGCTCCTTGTCTCGTTGCCCTAGCTGGATCGCGGTCTCTTTTCCTTTCTCTCTATGCCCGTTCCTTCGAGAGCATCACCTGCTCGCAGGAGGTACGGAAGGCAGTGTGTACCTGGCGCCCTCTCAGCATTGCTTTTACTGCAGCTTCGGGGGGCACACTCGCGCCGATGACGATCTAATTGGCGCGTCGCGGTTCCACCCACGCCGGGCAGAACTCCAACGTGTCCTGCGCCGAACCTTCCTCTTCCTTGCAAAATAAAAATATAGATATTCGCCCAACGTGGGGCTCGAACCCACGACCCTGAGATTAAGAGTCTCATGCTCTACCGACTGAGCTAGCCGGGCGTTTCTATACTGTTGCCATATACCGTATGACGTTATATACTATTACGATATAACGTATAACGTTCTATTCCAATACGTTATAACGTATAACGTTATGTGGTATTTCCTTATAACGTATAACGTTATATACTATTACGCTATAACGTATAACGTTATGTGGTATTTCCTTATAACGTATAACGTTATATACTATTACGTTATAACGTATAACGTTATGTGGTATTTCCTTATGACCTATAACGTTGTATTCTATTACGATATAACGCATAACGTTATATTCTATTACGATATAACGTATAACGTTATATGGTATTACGTTATAACGTTTATCGTTATATACTAGTTCTTTATAACGTATAACGATATATACTACTACGTTATAACGTATATCGTTATATATTATTACGTCATAACGTAGAATGTTATATACTATTAACATATAACGTACAACGTTATATGCAATGGCGTTATAACGCATAACGTAATATGGTATTACGTTATAGCGTATAACGGTATATACCATTACGTTATAACGTATATCGTTATGAAGCATAGCATTATGACCTATAACGTGATATGGTATTACCTTATAACCTCTAACGTTTTATACTATTCCGTTATAACGTAAAACGCTATATACTACTACCATATTTTTTTTTTATTATACGTAGAGAAGTCCTCATTGGCAGCCGGTGTTGCTTTCGTACCACGCGAGTAGTTTGGCACTCTTATAGACAAAAAATTCCTCGGTGGTCGTCCTCACGTTTATAGTGGAGGAGCCCCGGTCTATCTCGCGAATTACTATCAGGGTGGTACCCCTCGTCTCGTTCCTACTTAATGAGTGAGGCATCCTTGTTTATGTTGGGCCGCTAGGGGGGACCACACCACCTAGCGTCGAGCTCCTTGTCTCGTTGCCCTAGCTGGATCGCGGTCTCTTTTCCTTTCTCTCTATGCCCGTTCCTTCGCGAGCATCACCTGCTCGCAGGAGGTACGGAAGGCAGTGTGTACCTGGCGCCCTCTCAGCATTGCTTTTACTGCAGCTTCGGGGGGCACGCTCGCGCCGATGACGAGCCAAAGGATGCTTCGCGGTTCCGCCAACGTCGGACAGAACTCCAACGTGTTATGCGCCGTACTTTCCCCTTCATTGCAAAAAAAAAATATATATATATATTCGCCCAACGTGGGACTTGAACCCACGACCCTGAGATTAAAAGTCTCATGCTCTACCGACTGAGCTAGACGGGCTGTGATTTAGTATTACGTTATAACTTATAACGTTACATACTATTACCATATAACCTACAACGTTATATGGAATGACGATATAACGTATAACGTTATATGGTATTACTTCATAAGGTATAACGTTATATACTACTACGTTATAACGTATAACGTTACATAATATTACCTTTTTCCGTGTAACGATATATACTATTACCTTTTAACGTATATCGCAATGTAGCATTGTGTTATACCGTGTAACGTTATACGGTAACACATTATAACGAATAACGATATCTTCTATTACCTTATAACCTCTAACGTTATATACTATTACGTTATTACGTATATCGTTATGCAGCATTGCTATATAGCGTAAAACGTTACATGATATTGCCTTATAGCGTATAACATAAAATATACCATTACTATACAACGTATAACGGTATATACTATTACGTTATAACGTATAACGATATATCGTCTTACGTTATAACGTATATCGTTCTGTAGCATTGCGTTATAACGTACAACGTTATATGGTATTACCTTATAACAGATAACTTTATATTCTATTACGTTATAATGTATTACTTTATATGGTATTTCGATATGACGTATAACGCTATATACTATTTTCTTATAACTTATAACGTTATACGCAATTACGTTATAGCGTATAACGGTATATACCATTACGTGCCAACGTATATCGCTATGAAGCATTGCATGATAACCTATAATGTGATATGGTATTACGTTATCACGTATAACGTTATATTCTATTACGTTATAACGTGCGGCGTTATATACTATTTCATTACAACCTCAAACGTTATATACTATTCCGTTATAACGTATAACATTATATACTATTTCGATATTACGTATATCGTTAAGTAGCATTGCGTTATAACGTACACCTTGTATGGTATTTTCTTCTGGTTCGTAACGTTATATATTATTACCGTCTAACGTATAACGTACATCATTATATGCTATTACGTTATAACGTATAACTTTATATGATATTACGTTATGACGTATAACGCTATATACTATTACCTTTTAACTTATGACGTTATATGCTATTACGTTATAACGTATAACATTTTATGGTATTACGGTGGTATTATTATACGTGGAGAAATCCTCATTGACAACCGGTGTTGCTACCGTACCACGCGAGTAGTTTGGCACTCTTATAGACAAAAAATTCGACGGTGGTCGTCCTCACGTTTATAGTGGAGGAGCCCCGGTCTATCTCGCGAATTACTATCAGGGTGGTATCCCTCGTCATGTTCCTACTTAATGAGTGAGGCATCCTTGTTTATGTTGGGCCGCTAGGGGGGACCACACCACCTAGCGTCGAGCTCCTTGTCTCGTTGCCCTAGCTGGATCGCGGTCTCTTTGCCTTTCTCTCTATGCCCGTTCCTTCGCGAGCATCACCTGCTCGCAGGAGGTACGGAAGGCAGTGTGTACCTGGCGCCCTCTCAGCATTGCTTTTACTGCAGCTTCGGGGGGCACACTCGCGCCGATGACGATCTGATTGGCGCGTCGCGGTTCCACCCACGCCGGGCAGAACTCCAACGTGTCCTGCGCCGAACCTTCCTCTTCCTTGCAAAAAAAAAAAATATAGATATTCGCCTAACGTGGGGCTCGAACCCACGACCCTGAGATTAAGAGTCTCATGCTCTACCGACTGAGCTAGCCGGGCGTTTGTATACTGTTGCCATATACCGTATGACGTTATATACTATTACGATATAACGTATAACGTTCTATTCTATTACGTTATAACGTATAACGTATTATGGTATTACGTTATAGCGTATAACGGTATATACCATTACGTTATAACGTATATCGTTATGAAGCATAGCATTATAACCTATAACGTGATACGGTATTACCTTATAACCTCTAACGTTTTATACTATTCCGTTATATGTAAAACGCTATATACTATTACCATATTTTTTTTTTATTATACGTAGAGAAATCCTCATTGGCAGCCGGTGTTGCTATCGTACCAGGCGAGTAGTTTGGCACTCTTATAGACAAAAAATTCGACGGTGGTCGTCCTCACGTTTATAGTGGAGGAGCCCCGGTCTATCTCGCGAATTACTATCAGGGTGGTACCCCTCGTCATGTTCCTACTTAATGAGTGAGGCATCCTTGTTTATGTTGGGCCGCTAGGGGGGACCACACCACCTACCGTCGAGCTCCTTGTCTCGTTGCCCTAGCTGGATCGCGGTCTCTTTTCCTTTCTCTCTATGCCCGTTCCTTCGAGAGCATCACCTGCTCGCAGGAGGTACGGAAGGCAGTGTGTACCTGGCGCCCTCTCAGCATTGCTTTTACTGCAGCTTCGGGGGGCACACTCGCGCCGATGACGATCTAATTGGCGCGTCGCGGTTCCACCCACGCCGGGCAGAACTCCAACGTGTCCTGCGCCGAACCTTCCTCTTCCTTGCAAAATAAAAATATAGATATTCGCCCAACGTGGGGCTCGAACCCACGACCCTGAGATTAAGAGTCTCATGCTCTACCGACTGAGCTAGCCGGGCGTTTCTATACTGTTGCCATATACCGTATGACGTTATATACTATTACGATATAACGTATAACGTTCTATTCCAATACGTTATAACGTATAACGTTATGTGGTATTTCCTTATAACGTATAACGTTATATACTATTACGCTATAACGTATAACGTTATGTGGTATTTCCTTATAACGTATAACGTTATATACTATTACGTTATAACGTATAACGTTATGTGGTATTTCCTTATAACGTATAACGTTATAAACTATGACGTTATAACGTATAACGTTATGTGGTATTTCCTTATAACCTATAACGTTATATTCTATTACGATATAACGCATAACGTTATATACTATTACGTTATAACGTATAACGTTATGTGGTATTTCCTTATAACGTATAGCGTTATAAACTATGAGGTTATAACGTATAACGTTATGTGGTATTTCCTTATAACCTATAACGTTATATACTATTACGTTATAACGTATAACGTTATGTGGTATTTCCTTATAACGTATAACGTTATATACTATTACGTCATAACATATAACGTTATGTGGTATTTCCTTATGACCTATAACGTTGTATTCTATTACGATATAAAGCATAACGTTATATTCTATTACGATATAACGTATAATGTTATATGGTATTACGTTATAACGTTTATCGTTATATACTATTTCGTTATAACGTATAACGTTATATACTACTACGTTATAACGTATATCGTTATATATTATTACGTTATAACGTCGAATGTTATATACTATTAACATATAACGTACAACGTAATATGCAATGACGTTATAACGCATAACGTAACATGGTATTACGTTATAGCGTATAACGGTATATACCATTACGTTATAACGTGTATCGTTATGAATCATAGCATTATAACCTATAACGTGATACGGTATTACCTTATAACCTCTAACGTTTTATACTATTCCGTTATATGTATAACGCTATATACTATTACCATATTTTTTTTTTATTATACGTAGAGAAATCCTCATTGGCAGCCGGTGTTGCTATCGTACCAGGCGAGTAGTTTGGCACTCTTATAGACAAAAAATTCGACGGTGGTCGTCCTCACGTTTATAGTGGAGGAGCCCCGGTCTATCTCGCGAATTACTATCAGGGTGGTACCCCTCGTCATGTTCCTACTTAATGAGTGAGGCATCCTTCTTTATGTTGGGCCGCAAGGGGGGACCACACCACCTAGCGTCGAGCTCCTTGTCTCGTTGCCCTAGCTGGATCGCGGTCTCTTTTCCTTTCTCTCTATGCCCGTTCCTTCGAGAGCATCACCTGCTCGCAGGAGGTACGGAAGGCAGTGTGTACCTGGCGCCCTCTCAGCATTGCTTTTACTGCAGCTTCGGGGGGCACACTCGCGCCGATGACGATCTAATTGGCGCGTCGCGGTTCCACCCACGCCGGGCAGAACTCCAACGTGTCCTGCGCCGAACCTTCCTCTTCCTTGCAAAATAAAAATATAGATATTCGCCCAACGTGGGGCTCGAACCCACGACCCTGAGATTAAGAGTCTCATGCTCTACCGACTGAGCTAGCCGGGCGTTTCTATACTGTTGCCATATACCGTATGACGTTATATACTATTACGATATAACGTATAACGTTCTATTCCAATACGTTATAACGTATAACGTTATGTGGTATTTCCTTATAACGTATAACGTTATATACTATTACGCTATAACGTATAACGTTATGTGGTATTTCCTTATAACGTATAACGTTATATACTATTACGTTATAACGTATAACGTTATGTGGTATTTCCTTATGACCTATAACGTTGTATTCTATTACGATATAACGCATAACGTTATATTCTATTACGATATAACGTATAACGTTATATGGTATTACGTTATAACGTTTATCGTTATATACTAGTTCTTTATAACGTATAACGATATATACTACTACGTTATAACGTATATCGTTATATATTATTACGTCATAACGTAGAATGTTATATACTATTAACATATAACGTACAACGTTATATGCAATGACGTTATAACGCATAACGTAATATGGTATTACGTTATAGCGTATAACGGTATATACCATTACGTTATAACGTATATCGTTATGAAGCATAGCATTATGACCTATAACGTGATATGGTATTACCTTATAACCTCTAACGTTTTATACTATTCCGTTATAACGTAAAACGCTATATACTACTACCATATTTTTTTTTTATTATACGTAGAGAAGTCCTCATTGGCAGCCGGTGTTGCTTTCGTACCACGCGAGTAGTTTGGCACTCTTATAGACAAAAAATTCCTCGGTGGTCGTCCTCACGTTTATAGTGGAGGAGCCCCGGTCTATCTCGCGAATTACTATCAGGGTGGTACCCCTCGTCTCGTTCCTACTTAATGAGTGAGGCATCCTTGTTTATGTTGGGCCGCTAGGGGGGACCACACCACCTAGCGTCGAGCTCCTTGTCTCGTTGCCCTAGCTGGATCGCGGTCTCTTTTCCTTTCTCTCTATGCCCGTTCCTTCGCGAGCATCACCTGCTCGCAGGAGGTACGGAAGGCAGTGTGTACCTGGCGCCCTCTCAGCATTGCTTTTACTGCAGCTTCGGGGGGCACGCTCGCGCCGATGACGAGCCAAAGGATGCTTCGCGGTTCCGCCAACGTCGGACAGAACTCCAACGTGTTATGCGCCGTACTTTCCCCTTCATTGCAAAAAAAAAATATATATATATATTCGCCCAACGTGGGACTTGAACCCACGACCCTGAGATTAAAAGTCTCATGCTCTACCGACTGAGCTAGACGGGCTGTGATTTAGTATTACGTTATAACTTATAACGTTACATACTATTACCATATAACCTACAACGTTATATGGAATGACGATATAACGTATAACGTTATATGGTATTACTTCATAAGGTATAACGTTATATACTACTACGTTATAACGTATAACGTTACATAATATTACCTTTTTCCGTGTAACGATATATACTATTACCTTTTAACGTATATCGCAATGTAGCATTGTGTTATACCGTGTAACGTTATACGGTAACACATTATAACGAATAACGATATCTTCTATTACCTTATAACCTCTAACGTTATATACTATTACGTTATTACGTATATCGTTATGCAGCATTGCTATATAGCGTAAAACGTTACATGATATTGCCTTATAGCGTATAACATAAAATATACCATTACTATACAACGTATAACGGTATATACTATTACGTTATAACGTATAACGATATATCGTCTTACGTTATAACGTATATCGTTCTGTAGCATTGCGTTATAACGTACAACGTTATATGGTATTACCTTATAACAGATAACTTTATATTCTATTACGTTATAATGTATTACTTTATATGGTATTTCGATATGACGTATAACGCTATATACTATTTTCTTATAACTTATAACGTTATACGCAATTACGTTATAGCGTATAACGGTATATACCATTACGTGCCAACGTATATCGCTATGAAGCATTGCATGATAACCTATAATGTGATATGGTATTACGTTATCACGTATAACGTTATATTCTATTACGTTATAACGTGCGGCGTTATATACTATTTCATTACAACCTCAAACGTTATATACTATTCCGTTATAACGTATAACATTATATACTATTTCGATATTACGTATATCGTTAAGTAGCATTGCGTTATAACGTACACCTTGTATGGTATTTTCTTCTGGTTCGTAACGTTATATATTATTACCGTCTAACGTATAACGTACATCATTATATGCTATTACGTTATAACGTATAACTTTATATGATATTACGTTATGACGTATAACGCTATATACTATTACCTTTTAACTTATGACGTTATATGCTATTACGTTATAACGTATAACATTTTATGGTATTACGGTGGTATTATTATACGTGGAGAAATCCTCATTGACAACCGGTGTTGCTACCGTACCACGCGAGTAGTTTGGCACTCTTATAGACAAAAAATTCGACGGTGGTCGTCCTCACGTTTATAGTGGAGGAGCCCCGGTCTATCTCGCGAATTACTATCAGGGTGGTATCCCTCGTCATGTTCCTACTTAATGAGTGAGGCATCCTTGTTTATGTTGGGCCGCTAGGGGGGACCACACCACCTAGCGTCGAGCTCCTTGTCTCGTTGCCCTAGCTGGATCGCGGTCTCTTTGCCTTTCTCTCTATGCCCGTTCCTTCGCGAGCATCACCTGCTCGCAGGAGGTACGGATGGCAGTGTGTACCTGGCGCCCTCTCAGCATTGCTTTTACTGCAGCTTCGGGGGGCACACTCGCGCCGATGACGATCTGATTGGCGCGTCGCGGTTCCACCCACGCCGGGCAGAACTCCAACGTGTCCTGCGCCGAACCTTCCTCTTCCTTGCAAAAAAAAAAATACAGATATTCGCCCAACGTGGGGCTCGAACCCACGACCCTGAGATTATGAGTCTCATGCTCTACCGACTGAGCTAGCCAGGCGTTTGTGTACTGTTGCCATACAACGTATGACGTTATATACTATTACGATATAACGATTAACGTTCTATTCTATTACGTTATAACGTATAACGTTATGTGGTATTTCCTTATAACGTATAACGTTATATACTATTACGTTATAACGTATAACGTTATGTGGTATTTCCTTATAACCTATAACGTTCTATTCTATTACGATATAACGCATAACGTTATATAATATTACGTTATAACGTAGAATGTCATATACTATTAACATATAACGTACAACGTTATATGCAATGACGTTATAACGCATAACGTAATATGGTATTACGTTATAGCGTATAACGGTATATACCATTACGTTATAACGTATATCATTATGAAGCATAGCATTATAACCTATAACGTGATATGGTATTACCTTATAATCTCTAACGTTTTATACTATTCCGTTATAACGTAAAACGCTATATACTACTACCACATTTTTTTTTATTATACGTAGAAAAATCCTCATTGGCAGCCGGTGTTGCTATCGTACCAGGCGAGTAGTTTGGCACTCTTATAGACAAAAAATTCGACGGTGGTCGTCCTCACGTTTATAGTGGAGGAGCCCCGGTCTATCTCGCGAATTACTATCAGGGTGGTACCCCTCGTCATGTTCCTACTTAATGAGTGAGGCATCCTTGTTTATGTTGGGCCGCTAGGGGGGACCACACCACCTAGCGTCGAGCTCCTTGTCTCGTTGCCCTAGCTGGATCGCGGTCTCTTTTCCTTTCTCTCTATGCCCGTTCCTTCGCGAGCATCACCTGCTCGCAGGAGGTACGGAAGGCAGTGTGTACCTGGCGCCCTCTCAGCATTGCTTTTACTGCAGCTTCGGGGGGCACACTCGCGCCGATGACGATCTAATTGGCGCGTCGCGGTTCCACCCACGCCGGGCAGAACTCCAACGTGTCCTGCGCCGAACCTTCCTCTTCCTTGCAAAAAACAAAATATAGATATTCGCCCAACGTGGGGCTCGAACCCACGACCCTGAGATTAAGAGTCTCATGCTCTACCGACTGAGCTAGCCGAGCGTCTGTATACTGTTGCCATATACCGTATGACGTTATATACTATTACGATATAACGTATAACGTTCTATTCTATTACGTTATAACGTATAACGTTATGTGGTATTTCCTTATAACGTATAACGTTATATACTATTACGCTATAACGTATAACGTTATGTGGTATTTCCTTATATCCTATAACGTTATATTCTATTACGATATAACGCATAACGTTATATTCTATTACGATATAACGTATAACGTTATATGGTATTACGTTATAACGTTTATCGTTATTTACTATTTCGTTATAACGTATAACGTTATATACTACTACGTTATAACGTATATCGTTATATATTATTACGTTATAACGTAGAATGTTATATACTATTAACATATAACGTACAACGTTATATGCAATGACGTTATAACGCATAACGTAATATGGTATTACGTTATAGCGTATAACGGTATATACCATTACGTTATAACGTATATCAGTATGAAGCATAGCATTATAACCTATAACGTGATATGGTATTACTTTATAACCTCTAACGTTTTATACTATTCCGTTATAACGTAAAACGCTATATACTACTACCATATTTTTTTTCTATTATACGTAGAAAAATCCTCATTGACAACCGGTGTTGCTTTCGTAGCACGCGAGTAGTTTGGGACTCTTATAGACAAAAAATTCCACGGTGGTCGTCCTCACGTTTATAGTGGAGGTGCCCCGGGCTATCTTGCGAATTACTATCAGGGTGGTACCCCTCGTCATGTTCCTACTTAATGAGTGAGGCATCCTTGTTTAAGTTGGGCCGCTAGGGAGGACCACACCACCTAGCGTCGAGCTCCTTGTCTCGTCGCCCTAGCTGGATCGCGGTCTCTTTTCCTTTCTCTCTATGCCCGTTCCTTCGCGAGCATCACCTGCTCGCAGGAGGTACGGAAGGCAGTGTGTACCTGGTGCCCTCTCAGCATTGCTTTTACTGCAGCTTCGGGGGTACACTCGCGCCGATGACGATCTGATTGGCGCGTCGCGGTTCCACCCACGCCGGGCAGAACTCCAACGTGTCCTGCGCCGAACCTTCCTCTTCCTTGCAAAAAAAAAAATACAGATATTCGCCCAACGTGGGGCTCGAACCCACGACCCTGAGATTATGAGTCTCATGCTCTACCGACTGAGCTAGCCAGGCGTTTGTGTACTGTTGCCATACAACGTATGACGTTATATACTATTACGATATAACGATTAACGTTCTATTCTATTACGTTATAACGTATAACGTTATGTGGTATTTCCTTATAACGTATAACGTTATATACTATTACGTTATAACGTATAACGTTATGTGGTATTTCCTTATAACCTATAACGTTCTATTCTATTACGATATAACGCATAACGTTATATAATATTACGTTATAACGTAGAATGTCATATACTATTAACATATAACGTACAACGTTATATGCAATGACGTTATAACGCATAACGTAATATGGTATTACGTTATAGCGTATAACGGTATATACCATTACGTTATAACGTATATCATTATGAAGCATAGCATTATAACCTATAACGTGATATGGTATTACCTTATAATCTCTAACGTTTTATACTATTCCGTTATAACGTAAAACGCTATATACTACTACCACATTTTTTTTTATTATACGTAGAAAAATCCTCATTGGCAGCCGGTGTTGCTATCGTACCAGGCGAGTATTTTGGCACTCTTATAGACAAAAAATTCGACGGTGGTCGTCCTCACGTTTATAGTGGAGGAGCCCCGGTCTATCTCGCGAATTACTATCAGGGTGGTACCCCTCGTCATGTTCCTACTTAATGAGTGAGGCATCCTTGTTTATGTTGGGCCGCTAGGGGGGACCACACCACCTAGCGTCGAGCTCCTTGTCTCGTTGCCCTAGCTGGATCGCGGTCTCTTTTCCTTTCTCTCTATGCCCGTTCCTTCGCGAGCATCACCTGCTCGCAGGAGGTACGGAAGGCAGTGTGTACCTGGCGCCCTCTCAGCATTGCTTTTACTGCAGCTTCGGGGGGCACACTCGCGCCGATGACGATCTAATTGGCGCGTCGCGGTTCCACCCACGCCGGGCAGAACTCCAACGTGTCCTGCGCCGAACCTTCCTCTTCCTTGCAAAAAACAAAATATAGATATTCGCCCAACGTGGGGCTCGAACCCACGACCCTGAGATTAAGAGTCTCATGCTCTACCGACTGAGCTAGCCGAGCGTTTGTATACTGTTGCCATATACCGTATGACGTTATATACTATTACGATATAACGTATAACGTTCTATTCTATTACGTTATAACGTATAACGTTATGTGGTATTTCCTTATAACGTATAACGTTATATACTATTACGCTATAACGTATAACGTTATGTGGTATTTCCTTATATCCTATAACGTTATATTCTATTACGATATAACGCATAACGTTATATTCTATTACGATATAACGTATAACGTTATATGGTATTACGTTATAACGTTTATCGTTATTTACTATTTCGTTATAACGTATAACGTTATATACTACTACGTTATAACGTATATCGTTATATATTATTACGTTATAACGTAGAATGTTATATACTATTAACATATAACGTACAACGTTATATGCAATGACGTTATAACGCATAACGTAATATGGTATTACGTTATAGCGTATAACGGTATATACCATTACGTTATAACGTATATCAGTATGAAGCATAGCATTATAACCTATAACGTGATATGGTATTACTTTATAACCTCTAACGTTTTATACTATTCCGTTATAACGTAAAACGCTATATACTACTACCATATTTTTTTTCTATTATACGTAGAAAAATCCTCATTGGCAGCCGGTTTTGCTTTCGTACCACGCGAGTAGTTTGGGACTCTTATAGACAAAAAATTCCACGGTGGTCGTCCTCACGTTTATAGTGGAGGTGCCCCGGTCTATCTTGCGAATTACTATCAGGGTGGTACCCCTCGTCATGTTCCTACTTAATGAGTGAGGCATCCTTGTTTATGTTGGGCCGCTAGGGGGGACCACACCACCTAGCGTCGAGCTCCTTGTCTCGTCGCCCTAGCTGGATCGCGGTCTCTTTTCCTTTCTCTCTATGCCCGTTCCTTCGCGAGCATCACCTGCTCGCAGGAGGTACGGAAGGCAGTGTATACCTGGCGCCCTCTCTGCATTGCTTTTACTGCAGCTTCGGGGGGCACACTCGCGCCGATGACGATCTGATTGGCGCGTCGCGGTTCCGCCAACGTCGGACAGAACTCCAACGTGTTATGCGCCGTACTTTCCCCTTCATTGCAAAAAAAAAATATATATATATATTCGCCCAACGTGGGACTTGAACCCACGACCCTGAGATTAAAAGTCTCATGCTCTACCGACTGAGCTAGCCGGGCTCTGATATAGTATTACGTTATAACTTATAACGTTACATACTATTACCATATAACCTACAACGTTATATGGAATGACGATATAACGTATAACGTTATATGGTATTACTTCATAAGGTATAACGTTATATACTACTACGTTATAACGTATAACGTTACATAATATTACCTTTTTCCGTGTAACGATATATACTATTACCTTTTAACGTATATCGCAATGTAGCATTGTGTTATACCGTGTAACGTTATACGGTAACACATTATAACGAATAACGATATCTTCTATTACCTTATAACCTCTAACGTTATATACTATTACGTTATAACGTATATCGTTATGTAGCATTGCTATATAGCGTAAAACGTTACATGATATTGCCTTATAGCGTATAACATAAAATATACCATTACTATACATCGTATAACGGTATATACTATTACGTTATAACGTATAACGATATATCGTCTTACGTTATAACGTATATCGTTCTGTAGCATTGCGTTATATCATACAACGTTATATGGTATTAGCTTATAACAGATAACTTTATATTCTATTACGTTATAATGTATTACTTTATATGGTATTTCGATATGACGTATAACGCTATATACTATTTTCTTATAACTTATAACGTTATACGCTATTACGTTATAGCGTATAACGGTATATACCATTACGTGCCAACGTATATCGCTATGAAGCATTGCATGATAACCTATAATGTGATATGGTATTACGTTATCACGTATAACGTTATATTCTATTACGTTATAACGTGCGGCGTTATATACTATTTCATTACAACCTCAAACGTTATATACTATTCCGTTATAACGTATAACATTATATACTATTTCGATATTACGTATATCGTTAAGTAGCATTGCGTTATAACGTACACCTTGTATGGTATTTTCTTC
This sequence comes from Bombus fervidus, assembly GCF_041682495.2. Classification (NCBI taxonomy): domain Eukaryota; kingdom Metazoa; phylum Arthropoda; class Insecta; order Hymenoptera; family Apidae; genus Bombus; species Bombus fervidus. The sequence goes on along the minus strand of NC_091523.1, from coordinate 3,917,860 downwards.
TGGTTCGTAACGTTATATATTATTACCGTCTAACGTATAACGTACATCATTATATGCTATTACGTTATAACGTATAACTTTATATGATATTACGTTATGACGTATAACGCTATATACTATTACCTTTTAACTTATGACGTTATATGCTATTACGTTATAACGTATAACATTTTATGGTATTACGGTGGTATTATTATACGTGGAGAAATCCTCATTGACAACCGGTGTTGCTACCGTACCACGCGAGTAGTTTGGCACTCTTATAGACAAAAAATTCGACGGTGGTCGTCCTCACGTTTATAGTGGAGGAGCCCCGGTCTATCTCGCGAATTACTATCAGGGTGGTATCCCTCGTCATGTTCCTACTTAATGAGTGAGGCATCCTTGTTTATGTTGGGCCGCTAGGGGGGACCACACCACCTAGCGTCGAGCTCCTTGTCTCGTTGCCCTAGCTGGATCGCGGTCTCTTTGCCTTTCTCTCTATGCCCGTTCCTTCGCGAGCATCACCTGCTCGCAGGAGGTACGGATGGCAGTGTGTACCTGGCGCCCTCTCAGCATTGCTTTTACTGCAGCTTCGGGGGGCACACTCGCGCCGATGACGATCTGATTGGCGCGTCGCGGTTCCACCCACGCCGGGCAGAACTCCAACGTGTCCTGCGCCGAACCTTCCTCTTCCTTGCAAAAAAAAAAATATAGATATTCGCCCAACGTGGGGCTCGAACCCACGACCCTGAGATTAAGAGTCTCATGCTCTACCGACTGAGCTAGCCGGGCGTTTGTATACTGTTGCCATATACCGTATGACGTTATATACTATTACGATATAACGTATAACGTTCTATTCTATTACGTTATAACGTATAACGTTATGTGGTATTTCCTTATAACGTATAACGTTATATACTATTACGTTATAACGTATAACGTTATGTGGTATTTCCTTATAACCTATAACGTTATATTCTATTACGATATAACGCATAACGTTATATTCTATTACGATATAACGTATAACGTTATATGGTATTACGTTATAACGTTTATCGATATATACTATTTCGTTATAACGTATAACGTTATATACTACTACGTTATAACGTATATCGTTATATATTATTACGTTATAACGTAGAATGTTATATACTATTAACATATAACGTACAACGTGATATGCAATGACGTTATAACGCATAACGTATTATGGTATTACGTTATAGCGTATAACGGTATATACCATTACGTTATAACGTATATCGTTATGAAGCATAGCATTATAACCTATAACGTGATACGGTATTACCTTATAACCTCTAACGTTTTATACTATTCCGTTATATGTAAAACGCTATATACTACTACCATATTTTTTTTTTATTATACGTAGAGAAATCCTCATTGGCAGCCGGTGTTGCTATCGTACCACGCGAGTAGTTTGGCACTCTTATAGACAAAAAATTCGACGGTGATCGTCCTCACGTTTATAGTGGAGGAGCCCCGGTCTATCTCGCGAATTACTATCAGGGTGGTACCCCTCGTCTCGTTCCTACTTAATGAGTGAGGCATCCTTGTTTATGTTGGGCCGCTAGGGGGGACCACACCACCTAGCGTCGAGCTCCTTGTCTCGTTGCCCTAGCTGGATCGCGGTCTCTTTTCCTTTTTCTCTATGCCCGTTCCTTCGCGAGCATCACCTGCTTGCAGGAGGTACGGAAGGCAGTGTGTACCTGGCGCCCTCTCAGCATTGCTTTTACTGCAGCTTCGGGGGGCACACTCGCGCCGATGACGATCTGATTGGCGCGTCGCGGTTCCGCCAACGTCGGACAGAACTCCAACGTGTTATGCGCCGTACTTTCCCCTTCATTGCAAAAAAAAAATATATATATATATTCGCCCAACGTGGGACTTGAACCCACGACCCTGAGATTAAAAGTCTCATGCTCTACCGACTGAGCTAGCCGGGCTGTGATATAGTATTACGTTATAACTTATAACGTTACATACTATTACCATATAACCTACAACGTTATATGGAATGACGATATAACGTATAACGTTATATGGTATTACTTCATAAGGTATAACGTTATATACTACTACGTTATAACGTATAACGTTACATAATATTACCTATTTCCGTGTAACGATATATACTATTACCTTTTAACGTATATCGCAATGTAGCATTGTGTTATACCGTGTAACGTTATACGGTAACACATTATAACGAATAACGATATCTTCTATTACCTTATAACCTCTAACGTTATATACTATTACGTTATAACGTATATCGTTATGTAGCATTGCTATATAGCGTAAAACGTTACATGATATTGCCTTATAGCGTATAACATAAAACATACCATTACTATACAACGTATAACGGTATATACTATTACGTTATAACGTATAACGATATATCGTCTTACGTTATAACGTATATCGTTCTGTAGCATTGCGTTATAACGTACAACGTTATATGGTATTACCTTATAACAGATAACTTTATATTCTATTACGTTATAATGTATTACTTTATATGGTATTTCGATATGACGTATAACGCTATATACTATTTTCTTATAACTTATAACGTTATATGCTATTACGTTATAGCGTATAACGGTATATACCATTACGTGCCAACGTATATCGCTATGAAGCATTGCATGATAACCTATAATGTGATATGGTATTACGTTATCACGTATAACGTTATATTCTATTACGTTATAACGTGCGGCGTTATATACTATTTCATTACAACCTCAAACGATATATACTATTCCGTTATAACGTATAACATTATATACTATTTCGATATTACGTATATCGTTAAGTAGCATTGCGTTATAACGTACACCTTGTATGGTATTTTCTTCTGGTTCGTAACGTTATATATTATTACCGTCTAACGTATAACGTACATCATTATATGCTATTACGTTATAACGTATAACTTTATATGATATTACGTTATGACGTATAACGCTATATACTATTACCTTTTAACTTATGACGTTATATGCTATTACGTTATAACGTATAACATTTTATGGTATTACGGTGGTATTATTATACGTGGAGAAATCCTCATTGACAACCGGTGTTGCTACCGTACCACGCGAGTAGTTTGGCACTCTTATAGACAAAAAATTCGACGGTGGTCGTCCTCACGTTTATAGTGGAGGAGCCCCGGTCTATCTCGCGAATTACTATCAGGGTGGTATCCCTCGTCATGTTCCTACTTAATGAGTGAGGCATCCTTGTTTATGTTGGGCCGCTAGGGGGGACCACACCACCTAGCGTCGAGCTCCTTGTCTCGTTGACCTAGCTGGATCGCGGTCTCTTTGCCTTTCTCTCTATGCCCGTTCCTTCGCGAGCATCACCTGCTCGCAGGAGGTACGGATGGCAGTGTGTACCTGGCGCCCTCTCAGCATTGCTTTTACTGCAGCTTCGGGGGGCACACTCGCGCCGATGACGATCTGATTGGCGCGTCGCGGTTCCACCCACGCCGGGCAGAACTCCAACGTGTCCTGCGCCGAACCTTCCTCTTCCTTGCAAAAAAAAAAATATAGATATTCGCCCAACGTGGGGCTCGAACCCACGACCCTGAGATTAAGAGTCTCATGCTCTACCGACTGAGCTAGCCGGGCGTTTGTATACTGTTGCCATATACCGTATGACGTTATATACTATTACGATATAACGTATAACGTTCTATTCTATTACGTTATAACGTATAACGTTATGTGGTATTTCCTTATAACGTATAACGTTATATACTATTACGTTATAACGTATAACGTTATGTGGTATTTCCTTATAACCTATAACGTTATATTCTATTACGATATAACGCATAACGTTATATTCTATTACGATATAACGTATAACGTTATATGGTATTACGTTATAACGTTTATCGTCATATACTATTTCGTTATAACGTATAACGTTATATACTACTACGTTATAACGTATATCGTTATATATTATTACGTTATAACGTAGAATGTTATATACTATTAACATATAACGTACAACGTGATATGCAATGACGTTATAACGCATAACGTATTATGGTATTACGTTATAGCGTATAACGGTATATACCATTACGTTATAACGTATATCGTTATGAAGCATAGCATTATAACCTATAACGTGATACGGTATTACCTTATAACCTCTAACGTTTTATACTATTCCGTTATATGTAAAACGCTATATACTACTACCATATTTTTTTTTTATTATACGTAGAGAAATCCTCATTGGCAGCCGGTGTTGCTATCGTACCACGCGAGTAGTTTGGCACTCTTATAGACAAAAAATTCGACGGTGGTCGTCCTCACGTTTATAGTGGAGGAGCCCCGGTCTATCTCGCGAATTACTATCAGGGTGGTACCCCTCGTCTCGTTCCTACTTAATGAGTGAGGCATCCTTGTTTATGTTGGGCCGCTAGGGGGGACCACACCACCTAGCGTCGAGCTCCTTGTCTCGTTGCCCTAGCTGGATCGCGGTCTCTTTTCCTTTTTTTCTATGCCCGTTCCTTCGCGAGCATCACCTGCTCGCAGGAGGTACGGAAGGCAGTGTGTACCTGGCGCCCTCTCAGCATTGCTTTTACTGCAGCTTCGGGGGGCACACTCGCGCCGATGACGATCTGATTGGCGCGTCGCGGTTCCGCCAACGTCGGACAGAACTCCAACGTGTTATGCGCCGTACTTTCCCCTTCATTGCAAAAAAAAAATATATATATATATTCGCCCAACGTGGGACTTGAACCCACGACCCTGAGATTAAAAGTCTCATGCTCTACCGACTGAGCTAGCCGGGCTGTGATATAGTATTACGTTATAACTTATAACGTTACATACTATTACCATATAACCTACAACGTTATATGGAATGACGATATAACGTATAACGTTATATGGTATTACTTCATAAGGTATAACGTTATATACTACTACGTTATAACGTATAACGTTACATAATATTACCTTTTTCCGTGTAACGATATATACTATTACCTTTTAACGTATATCGCAATGTAGCATTGTGTTATACCGTGTAACGTTATACGGTAACACATTATAACGAATAACGATATCTTCTATTACCTTATAACCTCTAACGTTATATACTATTACGTTATAACGTATATCGTTATGTAGCATTGCTATATAGCGTAAAACGTTACATGATATTGCCTTATAGCGTATAACATAAAACATACCATTACTATACAACGTATAACGGTATATACTATTACGTTATAACGTATAACGATATATCGTCTTACGTTATAACGTATATCGTTCTGTAGCATTGCGTTATAACGTACAACGTTATATGGTATTACCTTATAACAGATAACTTTATATTCTATTACGTTATAATGTATTACTTTATATGGTATTTCGATATGACGTATAACGCTATATACTATTTTCTTATAACTTATAACGTTATATGCTATTACGTTATAGCGTATAACGGTATATACCATTACGTGCCAACGTATATCGCTATGAAGCATTGCATGATAACCTATAATGTGATATGGTATTACGTTATCACGTATAACGTTATATTCTATTACGTTATAACGTGCGGCGTTATATACTATTTCATTACAACCTCAAACGATATATACTATTCCGTTATAACGTATAACATTATATACTATTTCGATATTACGTATATCGTTAAGTAGCATTGCGTTATAACGTACACCTTGTATGGTATTTTCTTCTGGTTCGTAACGTTATATATTATTACCGTCTAACGTATAACGTACATCATTATATGCTATTACGTTATAACGTATAACTTTATATGATATTACGTTATGACGTATAACGCTATATACTATTACCTTTTAACTTATGACGTTATATGCTATTACGTTATAACGTATAACATTTTATGGTATTACGGTGGTATTATTATACGTGGAGAAATCCTCATTGACAACCGGTGTTGCTACCGTACCACGCGAGTAGTTTGGCACTCTTATAGACAAAAAATTCGACGGTGGTCGTCCTCACGTTTATAGTGGAGGAGCCCCGGTCTATCTCGCGAATTACTATCAGGGTGGTATCCCTCGTCATGTTCCTACTTAATGAGTGAGGCATCCTTGTTTATGTTGGGCCGCTAGGGGGGACCACACCACCTAGCGTCGAGCTCCTTGTCTCGTTGCCCTAGCTGGATCGCGGTCTCTTTGCCTTTCTCTCTATGCCCGTTCCTTCGCGAGCATCACCTGCTCGCAGGAGGTACGGATGGCAGTGTGTACCTGGCGCCCTCTCAGCATTGCTTTTACTGCAGCTTCGGGGGGCACACTCGCGCCGATGACGATCTGATTGGCGCGTCGCGGTTCCACCCACGCCGGGCAGAACTCCAACGTGTCCTGCGCCGAACCTTCCTCTTCCTTGCAAAAAAAAAAAATATAGATATTCGCCCAACGTGGGGCTCGAACCCACGACCCTGAGATTAAGAGTCTCATGCTCTACCGACTGAGCTAGCCGGGCGTTTGTATACTGTTGCCATATACCGTATGACGTTATATACTATTACGATATAACGTATAACGTTCTATTCTATTACGTTATAACGTATAACGTTATGTGGTATTTCCTTATAACGTATAACGTTATATACTATTACGTTATAACGTATAACGTTATGTGATATTTCCTTATAACCTATAACGTTATATTCTATTACGATATAACGCATAACGTTATATTCTATTACGATATAACGTATAACGTTATATGGTATTACGTTATAACGTTTATCGTTATATACTATTTCGTTATAACGTATAACGTTATATACTACTACGTTATAACGTATATCGTTATATATTATTACGTTACAACGTAGAATGTTATATACTATTAACATATAACGTACAACGTGATATGCAATGACGTTATAACGCATAACGTATTATGGTATTACGTTATAGCGTATAACGGTATATACCATTACGTTATAACGTATATCGTTATGAAGCATAGCATTATAACCTATAACGTGATACGGTATTACCTTATAACCTCTAACGTTTTATACTATTCCGTTATATGTAAAACGCTATATACTATTACCATATTTTTTTTTTATTATACGTAGAGAAATCCTCATTGACAACCGGTGTTGCTACCGTACCACGCGAGTAGTTTGGCACTCTTATAGACAAAAAATTCGACGGTGGTCGTCCTCACGTTTATAGTGGAGGAGCCCCGGTCTATCTCGCGAATTACTATCAGGGTGGTATCCCTCGTCATGTTCCTACTTAATGAGTGAGGCATCCTTGTTTATGTTGGGCCGCTAGGGGGGACCACACCACCTAGCGTCGAGCTCCTTGTCTCGTTGCCCTAGCTGGATCGCGGTCTCTTTGCCTTTCTCTCTATGCCCGTTCCTTCGCGAGCATCACCTGCTCGCAGGAGGTACGGATGGCAGTGTGTACCTGGCGCCCTCTCAGCATTGCTTTTACTGCAGCTTCGGGGGGCACACTCGCGCCGATGACGATCTGATTGGCGCGTCGCGGTTCCACCCACGCCGGGCAGAACTCCAACGTGTCCTGCGCCGAACCTTCCTCTTCCTTGCAAAAAAAAAAATATAGATATTCGCCCAACGTGGGGCTCGAACCCACGACCCTGAGATTAAGAGTCTCATGCTCTACCGACTGAGCTAGCCGGGCGTTTGTATACTGTTGCCATATACCGTATGACGTTATATACTATTACGATATAACGTATAACGTTCTATTCTATTACGTTATAACGTATAACGTTATGTGGTATTTCCTTATAACGTATAACGTTATATACTATTACGTTATAACGTATAACGTTATGTGGTATTTCGTTATAACGTGTAACGTTATATTCTATTACGTTATAACGTGCGGCGTTATATACTATTTCATTACAACCTCAAACGTTATATACTATTCCGTTATAACGTATAACATTATATACTATTTCGATATTACGTATATCGTTAAGTAGCATTGCGTTATAACGTACACCTTGTATGGTATTTTCTTCTGGTTCGTAACGTTATATATTATTACCGTCTAACGTATAACGTACATCATTATATGCTATTACGTTATAACGTATAACTTTATATGATATTACGTTATGACGTATAACGCTATATACTATTACCTTTTAACTTATGACGTTATATGCTATTACGTTATAACGTATAACATTTTATGGTATTACGGTGGTATTATTATACGTGGAGAAATCCTCATTGACAACCGGTGTTGCTACCGTACCACGCGAGTAGTTTGGCACTCTTATAGACAAAAAATTCGACGGTGGTCGTCCTCACGTTTATAGTGGAGGAGCCCCGGTCTATCTCGCGAATTACTATCAGGGTGGTATCCCTCGTCATGTTCCTACTTAATGAGTGTGGCATCCTTGTTTATGTTGGGCCGCTAGGGGGGACCACACCACCTAGCGTCGAGCTCCTTGTCTCGTTGCCCTAGCTGGATCGCGGTCTCTTTGCCTTTCTCTCTATGCCCGTTCCTTCGCGAGCATCACCTGCACGCAGGAGGTACGGAAGGCAGTGTGTACCTGGCGCCCTCTCAGCATTGCTTTTACTGCAGCTTCGGGGGGCACACTCGCGCCGATGACGATCTGATTGGCGCGTCGCGGTTCCACCCACGCCGGGCAGAACTCCAACGTGTCCTGCGCCGAACCTTCCTCTTCCTTGCAAAAAAAAAAAATATAGATATTCGCCCAACGTGGGGCTCGAACCCACGACCCTGAGATTAAGAGTCTCATGCTCTACCGACTGAGCTAGCCGGGCGTTTGTGTACTGTTGCCATATACCGTATGACGTTATATACTATTACGTTATAACGTATAACGTTATGTGGTATTTCCTTATAACGTATAACGTTATATACTATTACGTTATAACGTATAACGTTATGTGGTATTTCCTTATAACCTATAACGTTATATTCTATTACGATATAACGCATAACGTTATATTCTATTACGATATAACGTATAACGTTATATGGTATTACGTTATAACGTTTATCGTTATATACTATTTCGTTATAACGTATAACGTTATATACTACTACGTTATAACGTATATCGTTATATATTATTACGTTATAACGTAGAATGTTATATACTATTAACATATAACGTACAAGGTGATATGCAATGACGTTATAACGCATAACGTATTATGGTATTACGTTATAGCGTATAACGGTATATACCATTACGTTATAACGTATATCGTTATGAAGCATAGCATTATAACCTATAACGTGATACGGTATTACCTTATAACCTCTAACGTTTTATACTATTCCGTTATATGTAAAACGCTATATACTATTACCATATTTTTTTTTTATTATACGTAGAGAAATCCTCATTGGCAGCCGGTGTTGCTAACGTACCACGCGAGTAGTTTGGCACTCTTATAGACAAAAAATTCGACGGTGGTCGTCCTCACGTTTATAGTGGAGGAGCCCCGGTCTATCTCGCGAATTACTATCAGGGTGGTACCCCTCGTCATGTTCCTACTTAATGAGTGAGGCATCCTTGTTTATGTTGGGCCGCTAGGGGGGACCACACCACCTAGCGTTGAGCTCCTTGTCTCGTTGCCCTAGCTGGATCGCGGTCTCTTTTCCTTTCTCTCTATGCCCGTTCCTTCGCGAGCATCACCTGCTCGCAGGAGGTACGGATGGCAGTGTGTACCTGGCGCCCTCTCAGCATTGCTTTTACTGCAGCTTCGGGGGGCACACTCGCGCCGATGACGATCTGATTGGCGCGTCGCGGTTCCACCCACGCCGGGCAGAACTCCAACGTGTCCTGCGCCGAACCTTCCTCTTCCTTGCAAAAAACAAAAATATAGATATTCGCCCAGCGTGGGGCTCGCACCCACGACCCTGAGATTAAGAGTCTCATGCTCTACCGACTGAGCTAGCCGGGCGTTTGTATACTGTTGCCATATACCGTATGACGTTATATACTATTACGATATAACGTATAACGTTCTATTCTATTACGTTATAACGTATAACGTTATGTGGTATTTCCTTATAACGTATAACGTTATATACTATTACGTTATAAGGTATAACGTTATGTGGTATTTCCTTATAACGTATAACGTTATATACTATTACGTTATAACGTATAACGTTATGTGGTATTTCCTTATAACGTATAACGTTATAAACTATGACGTTATAACGTATAACGTTATGTGGTATTTCCTTATAACCTATAACGTTATATTCTATTACGATATAACGCATAACGTTATATACTATTACGTTATAACGTATAACGTTATGTGGTATTTCCTTATAACGTATAGCGTTATAAACTATGAGGTTATAACGTATAACGTTATGTGGTATTTCCTTATAACCTATAACGTTATATACTATTACGTTATAACGTATAACGTTATGTGGTATTTCCTTATAACGTATAACGTTATATACTATTACGTTATAACGTATAACGTTATGTGGTATTTCCTTATAACGTATAACGTTATAAACTATGACGTTATAACGTATAACGTTATGTGGTATTTCCTTATAACCTATAACGTTGTATTCTATTACGATATAGAGCATAACGTTATATTCTATTACGATATAACGTATAATGTTATATGGTATTACGTTATAACGTGTATCGTTATGAATCATAGCATTATAACCTATAACGTGATATGGTATTACCTTATAACCTCTAACGTTTTATACTATTCCGTTATATGTGAAACGCTATATACTACTACCATATTTTTTTTTTATTATACGTAGAGAAATCCTCATTGGCAGCCGGTGTTCCTATCGTACCACGCGAGTAGTTTGGCACTCTTATAGACAAAAAATTCGACGGTGGTCGTCCTCACGTTTATAGTGGAGGAGCCCCGGTCTATCTCGCGAATTACTATCAGGGTGGTACCCCTCGTCTCGTTCCTACTTAATGAGTGAGGCATCCTTGTTTATGTTGGGCCGCTAGGGGGGACCACACCACCTAGCGTCGAGCTCCTTGTCTCGTTGCCCTAGCTGGATCGCGGTCTCTTTTCCTTTCTCTCTATGCCCGTTCCTTCGCGAGCATCACCTGCTCGCAGGAGGTACGGAATGCAGTGTATACCTGACGCCCTCTCAGCATTGCTTTTAGTGCAGCTTCGGGGGGCATGCTCGCGCCGATGACGAGCCAAAGGATGCTTCGCGGTTCCGCCCACGTCGGACAGAACTCCAACGTGTTATGCGCCGTACTTTCCCCGTCATTGCAAAAAAAAAAAATATATATATATATTCGCCCAACGTGGGACTTGAACCCACGACCCTGAGATTAAAAGTCTCATGCTCTACGACTGAGCTAGCCGGGCTGTGATATAGTATTACGTTATAACTTATAACGTTACATACTATTACCATATAACCTACAACGTTATATGGAATGACGATATAACGTATAACGTTATATGGTATTACTTCATAAGGTATAACGTTATATACTACTACGTTATAACGTATAACGTTACATAATATTACCTTTTTCCGTGTAACGATATATACTATTACCTTTTAACGTATATCGCAATGTAGCATTATGTTATACCGTGTAACGTTATACGGTAACACATTATAACGAATAACGATATCTTCTATTACCTTATAACCTCTAACGTTATATACTATTACGTTATAACGTATATCGTTATGTAGCATTGCTATATAGCATAAAACGTTACATGATATTGCCTTATAGCGTATAACATAAAATATACCATTACTATACAATGTATAACGGTATATACTATTACGTTATAACGTATAACGATATATCGTCTTACGTTATAACGTATATCGTTCTGTAGCATTGCGTTATAACGTACAACGTTATATGGTATTACCTTATAACAGATAACTTTATATTCTATTACGTTATAATGTATTACTTTATATGGTATTTCGATATGATGTATAACGCTATATGCTATTTTCTTATAACTTATAACGTTATATGCTATTACGTTATAGCGTATAACGGTATATACCATTACGTGCCAACGTATATCGCTATGAAGCATTGCACGATAACCTATAATGTGATATGGTATTACGTTATCACGTATAACGTTATATTCTATTACGTTATAACGTGCGGCGTTATATACTATTTCATTACAACCTCAAACGTTATATACTATTCCGTTATAACGTATAACATTATATACTATTTCGATATTACGTATATCGTTAAGTAGCATTGCGTTATAACGTACACCTTGTATGGTATTTTCTTCTGGCTTGTAACGTTATATATTATTACCGTCTAACGTATAACGTACATCATTATATGCTATTACGTTATAACGTATAACTTTATATGATATTACGTTATGACGTATAACGCTATATACTATTACCTTTTAACTTATGACGTTATATGCTATTACGTTATAACGTATAACATTTTATGGTATTACGGTGGTATTATTATACGTGGAGAAATCCTCATTGACAACCGGTGTTGCTTTCGTAGCACGCGAGTAGTTTGGGACTCTTATAGACAAAAAATTCCACGGTGGTCGTCCTCACGTTTATAGTGGAGGTGCCCCGGGCTATCTTGCGAATTACTATCAGGGTGGTACCCCTCGTCATGTTCCTACTTAATGAGTGAGGCATCCTTGTTTAAGTTGGGCCGCTAGGGAGGACCACACCACCTAGCGTCGAGCTCCTTGTCTCGTCGCCCTAGCTGGATCGCGGTCTCTTTTCCTTTCTCTCTATGCCCGTTCCTTCGCGAGCATCACCTGCTCGCAGGAGGTACGGAAGGCAGTGTGTACCTGGTGCCCCCTCAGCATTGCTTTTACTGCAGCTTCGGGGGTACACTCGCGCCGATGACGATCTGATTGGCGCGTCGCGGTTCCACCCACGCCGGGCAGAACTCCAACGTGTCCTGCGCCGAACCTTCCTCTTCCTTGCAAAAAAAAAATGCAGATATTCGCCCAACGTGGGGCTCGAACCCACGACCCTGAGATTATGAGTCTCATGCTCTACCGACTGAGCTAGCCAGGCGTTTGTGTACTGTTGCCATACAACGTATGACGTTATATACTATTACGATATAACGATTAACGTTCTATTCTATTACGTTATAACGTATAACGTTATGTGGTATTTCCTTATAACGTATAACGTTATATACTATTACGTTATAACGTATAACGTTATGTGGTATTTCCTTATAACCTATAACGTTCTATTCTATTACGATATAACGCATAACGTTATATAATATTACGTTATAACGTAGAATGTCATATACTATTAACATATAACGTACAACGTTATATGCAATGACGTTATAACGCATAACGTAATATGGTATTACGTTATAGCGTATAACGGTATATACCATTACGTTATAACGTATGTCATTATGAAGCATAGCATTATAACCTATAACGTGATATGGTATTACCTTATAATCTCTAACGTTTTATACTATTCCGTTATAACGTAAAACGCTATATACTACTACCACATTTTTTTTTATTATACGTAGAAAAATCCTCATTGGCAGCCGGTGTTGCTATCGTACCAGGCGAGTAGTTTGGCACTCTTATAGACAAAAAATTCGACGGTGGTCGTCCTCACGTTTATAGTGGAGGAGCCCCGGTCTATCTCGCGAATTACTATCAGGGTGGTACCCCTCGTCATGTTCCTACTTAATGAGTGAGGCATCCTTGTTTATGTTGGGCCGCTAGGGGGGACCACACCACCTAGCGTCGAGCTCCTTGTCTCGTTGCCCTAGCTGGATCGCGGTCTCTTTTCCTTTCTCTCTATGCCCGTTCCTTCGCGAGCATCACCTGCTCGCAGGAGGTACGGAAGGCAGTGTATACCTGGCGCCCTCTCAGCATTGCTTTTACTGCAGCTTCGGAGGGTACTCTCGCGCCGATGACGATCTGATTGGCGCGACGCGCTTCCACCCACGCCGGGCGGAACTCCAACGTGTCCTGCGCCGAACCTTCCTCTTCCTTGCAAAAAAAAAAAATATAGATATTCGCCCAACGCGGGGGTCGAACCCACGACCCTGAGATTAAGAGTCTCATGCTCTACCGACTGAGCTGGCCAGGCGTTTGTGTACTGTTGCCATACAACGTATGACGTTATATACTATTACGATATAACGTATAACGTTCTATTCTATTACGTTATAACGTATAACGTTATGTGGTATTTCCTTATAACGTATAACGTTATAAACTATGACGTTATAACGTATAACGTTATGTGGTATTTCCTTATGACCTATAACGTTATATTCTATTACGATATAACGCATAACGTTATATTCTATTACGATGTAACGTATAACGTTATATGGTATTACGTTATAACGTTTATCGTTATATACTATTTCGTTATAACGTATAACGTTATATACTACTACGTTATAACGTATATCGTTATATATTATTACGTTATAACGTAGAATGTTATATACTATTAACATATAACGTACAACGTTATATGCAATGACGTTATAACGCATAACGTAATATGGTATTACGTTATAGCGTATGACGGTATATACCATTACGTTATGACGTATATCGTTATGAAGCATAGCATTATGACCTATAACGTGATATGGTATTACCTTATAACCTCTAACGTTTTATACTATTCCGTTATAACGTAAAACGCTATATACTACTACCATGTTTTTTTTTTATTATACGTAGAGAAGTCCTCATTGGCAGCCGGTGTTGCTTTCGTACCACGCGAGTAGTTTGGCACTCTTATAGACAAAAAATTCCTCGGTGGTCGTCCTCACGTTTATAGTGGAGGAGCCCCGGTCTATCTCGCGAATTACTATCAGGGTGGTACCCCTCGTCTCGTTCCTACTTAATGAGTGAGGCATCCTTGTTTATGTTGGGCCGCTAGGGGGGACCACACCACCAAGCGTCGAGCTCCTTGTCTCGTTGCCCTAGCTGGATCGCGGTCTCTTTTCCTTCCTCTCTATGCCCGTTCCTTCGCGAGCATCCCCTGCTCGCAGGAGGTACGGAGGGCAGTGTGTACCTGGCGCCCTCTCAGCATTGCTTTTACTGCAGCTTCGGGGGGCACACTCGCGCCGATGACGATCTGATTGGCGCGTCGCGGTTCCACCCACGCCGGGCAGAACTCCAACGTGTCCTGCGCCGAACCTTCCTCTTCCTTGCAAAAAAAAAAATATAGATATTCGCCCAACGTGGGGCTCGAACCCACGACCCTGAGATTAAGAGTCTCATGCTCTACCGACTGAGCTAGCCGGGCGATTGTATACTGTTGACATATACCGTATGACGTTATATACTATTACGATATAACGTATAACGTTCTATTCTATTACGTTATAACGTATAACGTTATGTGGTATTTCCTTATAACGTATAACGTTATATACTATTACGTTATAACGTATAACGTTATATACTGTAACCTCATAACGTATAACGTTATATACTATTACCTTATAACGTATAACGTTGTATACTATTACGCTATAACGTATAACGTTACGTAGCATTACGTTATAACGTGTAACGTTATATACTATTACCTTATAACGTATAACGTTAAATACTATTACTTTATAACGCATAACGTTATGTAGCATTACGTTATAACGTATAACGTTACGTAGCATTACGTTATAACGTATAACGTTATGTACCGTTACGTTATAACGTATAACGTTGTATGCTATTACCCTATGACGTGTAACGTTATATGCTATTACCTTATAACGTATAACGTTATATACTATTACCTTATAACGTATATCCTTCTGTAGCACTGCGCTATAACGAATAACGTTATGTTCTATTACGTTATAACGTGAAACGTTATGTAGCATTACGTTATAACGTATAACGCTACATGCTATTACCTTATATCGTTATACGTTATATACTGTAACATTATAACGTATAACGTTATATACTATTACGTTATAACGCATAAAGTTATATGCTATTACCTCATAACGTATAACGTTAGATACTATTACCTTATAACTTATAACGTTCTGTAGCATTACGTTATAACTTATAACGTTATATTCTATTACCTTGTAACGTATAACGTTATATGCCATTACCTTATAACGTCATACGTTATATATTGCTACCTTATAACGTTATACGTTATATACTATTACCTTATAACGTATAAGGTTATGTAGCGTTACGTTATAACGTATAACGCTATATACTATTACCCTATAACATATAACGTTATGTAGCATTACGTTATAACGTACAACGTTTTATACTATTACCTTATAACGTATATCCTTAAGTAGCATTACGTTATAACGTATAACGTTATATGCCATTACCTTATAACGTATAACGTTATATAATATTACGTTATAACGTATAACGCTATATACTATTACCCTATAACATATAACGTTATTTAGCATTACGTTATAACGTATAACGCTATATACTACTACCTTATAACATATAACGTTATGTAGCATTACGTTATAACGTATAACGCTACATGCTATTACCTTATAACATATAACGTTATGTAGCATTACGTTATAACGTATAACGTTATATACTATTACCTTATATCCTATATCCTTATGTAGCATTACGTTATAACGTATAACGTTATATGCTATTACCTTATAACGTATAACGTTATGTAGCATTACGTTATAACGTATAACGTTATGTACTATTACCTTATAACGTATACCGTAGTATACTATTACGTTATAACTTATAACGTTATGTAGCATTACGTCATAACGTGTAACGTTATATGCTATTACCATATAACGTATATCTTTCTGTAGCATTACGTTATAACGTATAACGTTATGTACTATTACGTTAAAACGTATAACGTTATGCAGCATTACGTTATAACGTATAATGCTATATACTATTACCTTATAACGTATAACGTTATGTAGCATTACGTTATAGCGTATAACGTTATATACTATTACGTTATAACGTATAGCGTTATGTAGCACTATATCATAACGTATAACGTTATATACTATTACCTTATAACGTATAACGTTATGTAGCATTACGTTATAGCGTATAACGTTATATACTATTACCTTATATCGTTACACGTTATATACTGTAACCCTATAACGTATAACGTTATATACTATTACCTTATAACGTGTAACGTTGTATACTATTTCGTTATAACGTATAACGTTAGGTAGCAATACGCTATAACGTATAACGTTGTATCCTATTACCCTATAACGTGTAACGTTATATGCTATTACCGTATAACGTATAACGTTATATACTATTACCTTATAACGTATATCCTTCTGTAGCATTACGTTATAACGTATAACGTTATGTACTATTACGTTATAACGTATAACGTTATGTAGCATTACGTTATAACGTATAACGCTATATAATATTACCTTATAACATATAACGTTATGTAGCATTACGTTATAACGTATACCGTTGTATACTATTACGTTATAACTTATAGCGTTATGTAGCACTATGTCATAATGTATAACGTTATATACTATTACCTTATAACGTATAACGTTATGTAGCATTACGTTATAGCGTATAACGTTATATACTATTACCTTATATCGTTACACATTATATACTGTAACCTTATAACGTATAACGTTATATACTATTACCTTATAACGTGTAACGTTGTATACTATTTCGTTATAACGTATAACGTTAGGTAGCACACGCTATAACGTATAACGTTGTATCCTATTACCTTATAACGTGTAACGTTATATGCTATTACCTTATAACGTATATCCTTCTGTAGCATTACGTTATAACGTATAACGTTGAACACTATTACGTTATAACGTATAACGTTAGGTAGCATTACGCTATAACGTATAACGTTGTATCCTATTACCCTATAACGTGTAACGTTATATGCTGTTACCTTATAACGTATATCCTTCTGTAGCATTACGTTATAACGTATAACGTTATGTATTATTACGTTATAACGTATAACGTTATGTAGCATTACGTTATAACGTATAACGTTGTATGCTATTACCCTATAACGTGTAACGTTATATGCTATTACCGTATAACGTATAACGTTATATACTATTACCTTATAACGTATAACGTTGAACACTATTACGTTATAACGTATAACGTTAGGTAGCATTACGCTATAACGTATAACGTTGTATCCTATTACCCTATAACGTGTAACGATATATGCTATTACCTTATAACGTATATCCTTCTGTAGCATTACGCTATAACGTATAACGTTATGTAGCATTACGTTATAACGTATAACGTTGTATGCTATTACCCTATAACGTGTAACGTTATATGCTATTACCGTATAACGTATATCCTTCTGTAGCATTACGCTATAACGTATAACGTTATGTAGCATTACGTTATAACGTATAACGCTACATGCTATTACCTTATAACATATAACGTTAGGTAGCATTACGCTATAACGTATAACGTTGTATCCTATTACCCTATAACGTGTAACGTTATAAGCTATTACCTTATAACGTGTATCCTTCTGTAGCATTACGCTATAACGTATAACGTTATGTAGCATTACGTTATAGCGGATAACGTTATATACTACTACCTTATATCGTTATACGTTATATACTGTAACCTTATAACGTATAACGTTATATACTATTACCTTATAACGTATAACGTTGTACACTATTACGTTATAACGTATAACGTTAGGTAGCATTACGCTATAACGTATAACGTTGTATCCTATTACCCTATAACGTGTAACGTTATATGCTATTACCGTATAACGTATAACGTTATATACTATTACCTTATAACGTATATCCTTCTGTAGCATTACGTTATAACGTATAACGTTATGTGCTATTACGTTATAACGTATAACGTTATGTAGCATTACGTTATAACGTATAACGCTATATAATATTACCTTATAACATATAACGTTATGTAGCATTACGTTATAACGTATACCGTTGTATACTATTACGTTATAACGTATAGCGTTATGTAGCACTATGTCATAACGTATAACGTTATATACTATTACCTTATAACGTATAACGTTATGTAGCATTACGTTATAGCGTATAACGTTATATACTATTACCTTATATCGTTACACGTTATATACTGTAACCTTATAACGTATAACGTTATATACTATTACCTTATAACGTGTAACGTTGTATACTATTTCGTTATAACCTATAACGTTAGGTAGCATTACGCTATAACGTATAACGTTGTATCCTATTACCCTATAACGTGTAACGTTATATGCTATTACCTTATAACGTATATCCTTCTGTAGCATTACGTTATAACGTATAACGTTGAACACTATTACGTTATAACGTATAACGTTAGGTAGCATTACGCTATAACGTATAACGTTGTATCCTATTACCCTATAACGTGTAACGTTATATGCTATTACCTTATAACGTATATCCTTCTGTAGCATTACGCTATAACGTATAACGTTATGTAGCATTACGTTATAACGTAGAACGTTGTATGCTATTACCCTATAACGTGTAACGTTATATGCTATTACCGTATAACGTATATCCTTCTGTAGCATTACGCTATAACGTATAACGTTATGTAGCATTACGTTATAACGTATAACGCTACATGCTATCACCTTATAACGTATATCCTTATGTAGCATTACGTTATAACGTATAACGTTATATGCTATTACCTTATAACGTATAACGTTATGTAGCATTACGATATAGCGTATAACGTTATATACTATTACCTTATATCGTTATAGGTTATATACTGTAACCTTATAACGTATAACGTTATATACTATTACCTTATAACGTATAATGTTGTATACTATTACCTTATAACGTATAACGTTAGGTAGCATTACGCTATGGGGAGCATGAGGCGGGCATGGGTTTTCGGGCCGTAGGACCACGTCCCGGGAAACCCCGATAGATCTGATGCTCTCTTACAGTCGGGTGGCAGCTGGTCGGTGCCTCTGGCGCCCGTCAATTTTGCCGATCCGATGCGGAGAGTTTCGGAGAAGTTGGTGGGCCCATGCCTGTCAAGACCACTCACCTCACCTTCTTGTGGGGCCCCCCGACACCCTGCACCGGCTTTGACCGGTGCAGGGTGCGAAAGAGTGTGTGGCACCAGGACGGACTTTGTTGATTACCGCGGCGACAACAATTACATAGCACTATAGATTGCGACCAAAAAGCGAAAATGGTTTACGGTGCAGGGGAGGGATACCCCAGTACCGACGCAGCGGTGGGTAGTCAAGTGGGCTCTCCTGCGTCGTCATCGCACGACCACGGCTGTTCGGGGGTGGACCGCCAGGCCCCCGGATGTGTTTTCACGTCTGGTGAGGCGGGAGGCAATAGTACGGAGATTCACAGGGAACCTCCGAGAAGAATAACAAGAGCATCGCGGAGAACCACGGGCGGGGCGGACGGCGTCTTCCTCGCACCGGCCGCGGTAACGGGCCTCGCGCCGGTAAGGGAGCTAGGAGCGCGGACGAGGTCCGATGACGGGGATTCGGTCGCCTCTTCCGCGTCTCGGTCATCCCTGGGATCGATCGTCTCCGGGTGGAAGAGAAGGCGCATTATGACGCTGACCCCGGAGATTTCTGTGGATTTGGCGCTGGACATACGGATGAGCTCGGCGGCCGACGTGAGCGCCGAGTTCACCAGGCAGGTGTCTAAGATCTTGCGGGTGGCGGCGACAGCGCCGAACCTGAAGGGAGCAAGTATCAAGGACCTAAAAGACGCGGCGAGCTACGTCGCCGCCGCATGGAGGGAGCTTAACCTGCAGAGGGCTGAGGTGGTCCACAGCGGTAGCTCCACGGCCGCCAGGCTCGCAGAAGCAAGGCTGACCGCGTTGGAGGAGGAAAACGCGGCCTTGCGTAAAGAGATAACGAGGCTGTTCGCTCGCACCCACGAGTGCCCGCGGTGCAACGGTCGGGCTATTGAGCCCGGCCACCCTCCGCGGGAGGGGAAACAAGAAGGCGCGCGTCTGGACGCCCTAGAGAAAAAGATGGGCGAACTCGGTCCCTCCATCATGAGGGCCATCGAGGAACGGTTCGGGGGCCGAAGACCGCACAGCCCCGAACCTCGGCGCAAGGCGGACCAACCCGCTGTCCCTCGCGTCACCCAAGCCACAATGCTCCCGAGGGAGCAGGAGGGCGGCGAATGGAGGGTGGTGGAAAGACGGCAACGGAAGGAAAGGGCCGCAAGGAAGGAGGAGAAAAAAGAGAGAATGCCCGCTGCTCCTTCGTCGCGACTAATGGGCGTACGGAAGACGGGCGTCGCACTGGTGGCTAAAAAAGGAACGGCGCAGGCGACAAAAACGGCCGGGCTCCCCCGCGCACCGCGTACGTCCGCGGTGACGTTGACTATCAACGAGGGGGTTAAGACTTCGTACGCCGATGTTCTCGCGACGGCGCGACAGAAGGTCCCGCTTGCGGAGATCGGCGTCGAGTCCCTCGGAATGAGGAAATCGATGACCGGGGGTATAATTATCCGGCTCCCCGGCGACAGAGACAGAGGAAAGGCGTCGCGATTGGCGACGCGTCTGGCCGAGGTGCTGGATCCGGCCGCGGTGAGAGTAGCGGCCCCGAACAGGACGGCGGAGTTGAGGGTGGCCGGGATAGACATCTCGGTCGCTAAGGAGGAGCTGCGGCAGGCGCTGGCCTCAGCGGCGGGATGCGGCAGTGCGGAGGTGCGGGTCGGAGAGATCCGCACCACCAGATACGGCCTTGGGACTGCATGGGTAAGGTGCCCAGTGGCTGGAGCCCGGAAATTAGCCCGGGACGGGAAAGTAGCTCTGGGCTGGTCCACGGCGAAGGTCACGGCTATCCCGAAGAGATCCTTGCAGTGCTTTAAATGCCTGGAGTTGGGGCACATGCGGGCAACCTGCACGTCCAACGTGGATCGCGGGCATCTGTGCTACAGGTGTGGCGGTGGCGGGCATCGTTCCAGGGGGTGTCCCGCCTCCGCGCCCAAGTGCCCGTTATGCGACTCGCTGGGGGCGCCAGCCAACCACAGGATGTGCGGGGCGGCATGTGCTCCGCCGAGAACTAAGAGGAAGCCACCGATCCGTGAACCGACCGCGGAGGTAAC
The DNA here is from genome assembly GCF_041682495.2 of Bombus fervidus. Taxonomy (NCBI): domain Eukaryota; kingdom Metazoa; phylum Arthropoda; class Insecta; order Hymenoptera; family Apidae; genus Bombus; species Bombus fervidus. Next base: position 3,895,640 of record NC_091523.1, on the reverse strand, counting down.
GCAAGAGGGGAGCACCGTCGAACATCCAGCAGTGGATGGCCGGGAGGAGGCCATGGAGGTGATTGAGTGATTTTAACCGTCTCCTCCAATGCAACTTGGGCAGATCGAGAAGGGCGCATGACCTGCTCCTCCAAACTATCCGGGAGGGAGAGGTCGCCCTCGCGACAGTGGCCGAGCCGTATCGCGTCCCTGACGCTCCCAACTGGATCGGGGATTTGGACGGACTGACGGCCATAACTTGGACGCCGACCCTGGGCGCCTTTGGCGCCCTGCTTGACCGTGGTAGCGGCTACGTCGCGGTCGAATGGGCAGGAATAGCGGTGGTGGCGGTCTACGTCTCCCCCAACAGCGGCCTGGCCGCGTTCGGGGACTTTCTGGACGATGTCGGGGAATGCGTCAAAAGGTGCTTTCCCCGTCAGGTGCTGGTCCTCGGGGACTTCAACGCTCACTCGACGCAGTGGGGGAACTCCGCGACGAACGCCAGAGGAAGATGGCTGACAGACTGGGCTGCGGGACTCGGACTCCTGCTGGTAAACAAGGGTACGGCGAGCACCTGCGTGGCGTGGAGGGGGTCCTCCGTGGTCGACATCACGTGGGCCACCTCGAAGCTGTACCCGAGGATCCGTGACTGGAGAGTGGCCGAGGGAGTCGAGACCTTGTCCGATCACCTCTACATATTTATGGAGGTGGTCTCGGAGGACGTGGACGAAAATAACAACCAAGTCGCCCGAGGTGGTGCGAGCCGCTCCGGCCCGCAACCACCCAGATGGCGCCTGAAGGAGCGGGACAGGGAGATGTTGCGGGCGGCAGCCATCGTCTCGGCGTGGAGCTGAGACGCCCAAGGGACGACCAGTTTGGAAAGCGTCGACGAGGAGGCGGAGATCCTCCAAGGATACATGAGCGCGGCGTGCGACGCCTCGATGCCGCGCTCCGTCCCGGGCGGTGGACGCAACCGCAGCGTTCACTGGTGGACGCCGGAGATAGCGGAATTGCGGGCGAGCTGCGTACGGGCACGCAGAAGATTCCTGAGGGCCCGTCGCCGTAGAAGGACGCGCGACGAGGAGGAGATCTCCCGCTGCTACGGGGTCTACAGAGAGGCGAGACGAACTCTGCAGCGGGAGATCAAGATCGCGAAGGCTCGGTCTTGGAAGGAGCTGATCGAGGCGGTTGAGTCAGACCCGTGGGGGCGGCCGTACAAGGTGGAAGTAACGAAGAAGTTGCGACCCGCGGCCCCCTCGCTGACCGCCAACATGGATCCGGTACTGCTGGCCAGGGTCATCGGGACGCTGTTTCCGCGTCAGGACAGCGACGCGGGGCGGTCGGGATCGTCCCTCTCCTCCGGCGGGGGCGAGACGTCGTCAACAGCAGCGGTGGCGACGACGTCGACGGAGCGGAGCGAGGAGCTGCAGGTCACTCAGGAGGAGCTTCTCGCGGCGACTAAGAAGATGGCGTTCCGGGACGTGGCACCGGGTCCGGACGGAGTTCCGGGCCGAGTCTGGGCGGAGACGATGGAGGTGGTGGCCCCTCGCGTGCGGCATCTGTTTACCCGATGCCTGAGGGAGGGCATCTACCCGCGGATATGGCGGATGGCGAGATTGGTCCTGCTGCGAAAGGAGGGTCGTCCGCCGGAATCGCCGTCAGCGTACAGGCCGATATGCCTGCTGGACGAGATCGGGAAGCTCCTCGAGAGGGTGATCGCCGCCCGTCTGGAGGCCCATATCTCGGGGCGGGATCCCGGATGGCACGACAGTCAGTACGGCTTTCGCCGGGGTCGCTCCACGGTGGATGCTGTGAAGCGGGTGATGAGCATGGCGGAGGACATGGTTTCCCGCTACGGAACGGCGGTAGCGGTCTCCCTGGACGTCAGCAATGCCTTCAACTCTATCCCCTGGGCGAGGATAATGGAGGCTCTGCGACATTTCGAGGTGCCGGCGTAAGTGGTTGAGGTCATCGGAGCCTACCTAAACGATAGGTGGATCACCTTCACTGGGAGGAACGGGGAAGAGAGAAGGCGCGTGGAGCGCGGCGTCCCGCAGGGTTCGGTGTTGGGACCGATCTTGTGGATCACGGCCTACGACTCCGTCCTTCGATGCCCGATGCCCCCGGGCACGGGCTTGGTTTGTTACGCCGACGATACCTTGGTGCTAGCCGGGGGACGGTGGTGGAGTGAGACCGTGATTCTCGCGGAAGACGCTGTGGCATGCGCGGTGCACGCTATTCAGCGACTGGGATTGAGCGTGTCGCCGGCCAAGTCGGAGGCCCTATGGTTCTTCGACCGCCGCCGCAGGGGATCCCCTCCCGATGGTTTGTCCATGGCCATAAATGGCGAAGCGGTGCCGGTGAAGTGTCGTATGAGGTACCTGGGACTCACCATCGACAGTCGGTGGACGTTCGGACCACATTTCGAGCTCCTGGTCCCGAGGGTGACGGCCGCAGCCAACGCCTTGTGCGGCCTTCTTCCGAATATAGGCGGAGCAGGGTCGGGAGTCCGCCGACTCTACGAGGGAGTGATCCGGTCCCTGGTCCTCCATGGGGCACCGGTGTGGGCCCAAGATCTGATGGCCAACCGTCGCAGTCGTACCCTGGTGAGGAGACTGCAAAGGACGATCGCTATCCGAATAGCCAGAGGATATCGAACAATATCCTACGAGTCGGCGACAGTGCTGGCGGCGTCCCCCCCGTTCGAGCTGCGGGCCCTCGAGCTCTGTCGGGTGCATGAACACCTGAGGGCACCGCCTTCGACGGTGGCGCTGTCGCTGGGCGGCCTCTCGGCCTCGAACGTCCGGGAAGAGGCAAAGCTGGAGATCTGGGAGCGGTGAGGCTCCCAGCTGATGGAGGAGGACGCCAGGCGGCCACACCGAGCCGTCCGCGCCGTGCTTCCCAATTGGGAGGCTTGGAGAGATCAAGGCGGGGTTCCGCTCACCTTCAGGACGACACAGATGCTCGCCGGACACGGGGTCTTCGGTGAGTACCTGCTGAAGATCGGGCGGGAGGTGACGTCCACCTGTCACCACTGCGGGGAAGAGGAGGACACGGTACAGCACACGCTGGAGTTCTGTCCAGCGTGGGCGGAACCGCGGCGCGCCCGGCAGCTCGACATCGACGAGAGGTTGGCTCCGGAAGCGGTCGTTGAGGCCATGCTCCGAGGGCCCCGGGAGTTTAACGCTGTCCGCGCCTACTGCGAGGAGGTTATGCAGAGAAAGTAGCGGGTAGAGAGGCACCGGAAGAGAAGAGCCGATCCCAGTAGATCGTCGCATCAACGCCGCAGGGGCTCCGTACGACGCAGGGGCGCGGCGCCGCCGTCGCTGCCCCGGGTGCGTCAGATTAGGGGACGTGGCGCTAGGAGGAGTGGTTCCCCCTAGCTTTCCAACTCAAGCCGGGACGCCTCCCTAGACAACTACAACGGCAGGGAGATAGACGACGAGGTTGCACTCGGTAGTGATTCGCAAGAGACCACGGGTGCACCTCTGAACGTCGGGATGACCACCGTGGGGTTTTAGTCGGTAGGAGTCCGACACTACACGGTCGTTGCTACGCAGCGCCGAGTGTCCATGAGGATTTCCCCACGATAAAAAAAAAAAAAAAAAAAAAGAAGGACATACGTTATAAGGTAATAGTATATAACGTTATACGTTATAAGGTAATAGTATATAACGTTACACGTTATAAGGTAATAGGATACAACGTTATACGTTATAGCGTAATGCTACGTAACGTTATACGTTATAGCGTAATAGTATATAACGTTATACGTTATAAGGAAATACCACATAACGTTATACGTTATAACGTAATAGAATAGAACGTTATAGGTTATATCGTAATAGTACATAACGTCATACGTTATATGGCAGATTATACAAACGCCCGGCTAGCTCAGTCGGTAGAGCATGAGACTCTTAATCTCAGGGTCGTGGGTTCGACCCCCACGTTGGGCGAATATCTATATTTTTTTTTTTGCAAGGAAGAGGAAGGTTCGGCGCAGGACACGTTGGAGTTCTGCCCGGCGTGGGTGGAACCGCGACGCGCCAATCAGATCGTAATCGGCGCGAGTGTACCCCCCGAAGCTGCAGTAAAAGCAATGCTGAGAGGGCGCAAGGTATACACTGCCTTCCGTACCTCCTGCGAGCAGGTGATGCTCGCGAAGGAACGGGCATAGAGAGAAAGGAAAAGAGACCGCGATCCAGCTAGGGCGGCGAGACAAGGAGCTCGACGCTAGGTGGTGTGGTCCCCCCTAGCGGCCCAACATAATCAAGGATGCCTCACTCATTAAGTAGGAACATGACAAGGGGTACCACCGTGATTGTAATTCGCAAGATAGCCCGGGGCACCTCCACTATAAACGTGAGGGCGACCGCCGTGGAATTTTTTGTCTATAAGAATCCCAAACTACTCGCGTGGTACGAAAGCAACACAGACTGCCAATGAGGATTTCTCTACGAATAATAAAAAAAAAAAATATGGTAGTAGTATATAGCGTTGTACGTTATAACGGAATAGTATAAAACGTTAGAGGTTATAAGGTAATACCATATCACGTTATAGGCTATAATGCTATGCTTCATAACGATATAAGTTATAACGTAATGGTATATACCGTTATACGCTATAACGTAATACCATATTACGTTATGCGTTATAACGTCATTGCATAAAACGTTGTACGTTATATGTTAATAGTATATAACATTCTACGTTATAACGTAATAATATATAACGATATACGTTATAACGTAGTAGTATATAACGTTATACGTTATAACGAAATAGTATATAACGATAAACGTTATAACGAAATACCATATAACGTTATACGTTATATCGTAATAGAATATAACGTTATGCGTTATATCGTAATAGAATATAACGTTATAGGTTATAAGGAAATACCACATAACGATATACGTTATAACGTAATAGTATATAACGTTATACGTTATAAGGAAATACCACATAACGTTATACGTTATATCGTAATAGTATATATCGTTATACGTTATAAGGAAATACCACATAACGTTATACGTTATAACGTAATAGAATTGAACGTTATACGTTATATCGTAATAGAATATAAAGTTATGCGTTATATCGTAATAGAATATAACGTTATAGGTTATAAGGAAATACCACATAACGTTATACGTTATATCGTAATACTATATAACGCTATACGTTATAACGTAATGCCACATAATGTTATACGTTGTAACGTAATAGTATACAACGTTATACGTTCTAAGGTAATAGTATATAACGTTACACGTTATAAGGTAGCAATATATAACGTATGTACTTATAAGGTAATAGCATATAACGTTGAACGTTATACGGTAATAGAATATAACGTTATAAGTTATAACGTAATGCTACATAACGTTATATGTTATAAGGTAATAGTATATAGAGTTATTCGTTACAACGTAACGCTAAATAACGTTATGCGTTATGAGATAATAGTAGATACCTTTATACGTTATAACGTAATAGTATACAACGTTATACGTTATAACGTAATAGCGTACAACGTTATACGTTATAACGTAATGCTACATAGCGTTATACGTTATAAAGTAATAGTATATAACGATATACGTTATAACGTAATGCTACAGAAGGATGTACGTTATAAGGTAATAGTATATAACGTATTAGGTTATAAGGTAACAATATATAACGTATATCGTTATAACGTAATAGTATAGAACGGTATACGTTATAACGTAATGCTACATAACGTTATATGTTCTAAGGTAATAGCATATAGCGTTATACGTTATAACGCAATGCTACATAAGGTCATATGTTATAAGGTAATAGTATATAGCGTTATACGTTATAACGTAATGCTGCATAACGTTATACGTTACAACGTAATAGTACATAACGATATACGTTATAACGTAATGGTATATACCGTTATACGCTATAACGTAATACCATAATACGTTATGCGTTATAACGTCATTGCATATCACCTTGTACGTTATATGTTAATAGTATATAACATTCTACGTTATAACGTAATAATATATAACGATATACGTTATAACGTAGTAGTATATAACGTTATACGTTATAACGAAATAGTATATAACGATAAACGTTATAACGAAATACCATATAACGTTATACGTTATATCGTAATAGAATATAACGTTATGCGTTATATCGTAATAGAATATAACGTTATAGGTTATAAGGAAATACCACATAACGATATACGTTATAACGTAATAGTATATAACGTTATACGTTATAAGGAAATACCACATAACGTTATACGTTATATCGTAATAGTATATATCGTTATACGTTATAAGGAAATACCACATAACGTTATACGTTATAACGTAATAGAATTGAACGTTATACGTTATATCGTAATAGAATATAAAGTTATGCGTTATATCGTAATAGAATATAACGTTATAGGTTATAAGGAAATACCACATAACGTTATACGTTATATCGTAATACTATATAACGCTATACGTTATAACGTAATGCCACATAATGTTATACGTTGTAACGTAATAGTATACAACGTTATACGTTCTAAGGTAATAGTATATAACGTTACACGTTATAAGGTAGCAATATATAACGTATGTACTTATAAGGTAATAGCATATAACGTTGAACGTTATACGGTAATAGAATATAACGTTATAAGTTATAACGTAATGCTACATAACGTTATATGTTATAAGGTAATAGTATATAGAGTTATTCGTTACAACGTAACGCTAAATAACGTTATGCGTTATGAGATAATAGTAGATACCTTTATACGTTATAACGTAATAGTATACAACGTTATACGTTATAACGTAATAGCGTACAACGTTATACGTTATAACGTAATGCTACATAGCGTTATACGTTATAAAGTAATAGTATATAACGATATACGTTATAACGTAATGCTACAGAAGGATGTACGTTATAAGGTAATAGTATATAACGTATTAGGTTATAAGGTAACAATATATAACGTATATCGTTATAACGTAATAGTATAGAACGGTATACGTTATAACGTAATGCTACATAACGTTATATGTTCTAAGGTAATAGCATATAGCGTTATACGTTATAACGCAATGCTACATAAGGTCATATGTTATAAGGTAATAGTATATAGCGTTATACGTTATAACGTAATGCTGCATAACGTTATACGTTACAACGTAATAGTACATAACGTTATACGTTATAACGTAATGCTGCATAACGTTATACGTTACAACGTAATAGTACATAACGTTATACGTTATAACGTAATGTTATAGAAGGATATACGATATAAGGTAATAGCATATAACGTTATACGTGATAAGGTAATACTATATAACGTATAACGTTATACGGTAATAGTATATAACGTATAACGATTTAAGGTAATAGTATATAACGTTATGCTACATAACGTTATACGTTATATGGTAATAGTAAACAACGTTGTACGTTATAAGGTAATAGTATATAACGTAATACGTTTTAAGGTAATAGCATACAACGTTATACGTTATAACGTAGTGCTACATAACGTTATATGTTATAGGGTAATAGTATATAGCGTTATACGTTATAAGGTAATAGTATATAACGTTATACGTTACAAGGTAATAGCATATAACGTTACACGTTATAAGGTAATTGTATATACCGTTATACGTTATAATGTTACAGTATATAACGTATAACGATATAAGGTAATAGTGTATAACGTTATACGTTATAACGTAGTGCTACATAACGTTATATGTTATGAGGTAATAGTATATGGAGTTATACGTTATAACGTAACGCTAAATAACGTAATACGTTATGAGATAATAGTATATAACGTTATACGTTATAACGTGATGCTACATAACGTTATATGTTATAAGGTAATAGCATGTAGCGTTATACGTTATAGCGTAATAGTATACAACGTTATATGTTATAGGGTAATAGCATACAACGTTATACGTTATAACGTAGTGCTACATAACGTTATATGTTATAGTGTAATAGTATATAGCGTTATACGTCGTAACGTAATGCTACGTAACGTTATACGTTATAAGGTAATAGTGTACAACGATATGCGTTATAACGTAATGCTACATAACGTTATACGTCATAAGGTAATAGTATATAACGTTATATGTTATAACGTAATAGTATACAACGTTATACGTTATAACGTAATAGTAAATAACGTTATTCGATATAAGGTTATAGTATATGACGTATAACGATATAAGATAATAGTATATAGAGTTTTACGTTATAACGTAATAGCATACAACGTTATACGTTATAACGTAATGCTACATAACGTTATACGTTATAAAGTAATAGTAGATAACGTTATACGTTATAAGGTAATAGTATATAACGTTACACGTTATAACGTAATGCTACATAACGTTATAAGTTATAACGTAATAGTATACAGCGTTATACGTTATAAGGTAATAGTATATAACGTTATACGTTACAAGGTAATAGCATATAACGTTACACGTTATAAGGTAATAGTATATAACGTTATACGTTATAATGTTACAGTATATAACGTATAACGATATAAGGTAATAGTGTATAACGTTATACGTTATAACGTAATGCTACATAACGTTATATGTTATGAGGTAATAGTATATGGAGTTATACGTTATAACGTAACGCTAAATAACGTAATACGTTATGAGATATTAGTATATAACGTTATACGTTATAACGTGATGCTACATAACGTTATATGTTATAAGGTAATAGCATGTAGCGTTATACGTTATAACGTAATAGTATACAACGTTATACGTTATAACGTAATAGCATACAACGTTATACGTTATAACGTAATAGTATATAACGTTATACGTTATAATGTTACAGTATATAACGTATAACGATATAAGGTAATAGTGTATAACGTTATACGTTATAACGTAATGCTACATAACGTTATATGTTATGAGGTAATAGTATATGGAGTTATACGTTACAACGTAACGCTAAATAACGTAATACGTTATGAGATAATAGTATATAACGTTATACGTTATAACGTGATGCTACATAACGTTATATGTTATAAGGTAATAGCATGTAGCGTTATACGTTATAACGTAATGCTACATAACGTTATATGTTATAAGGTAATAGTATATAGCGTTATACGTTATAACGTAATGCTACATAACGTTATACGTTATAACGTAATAGTACATAACGTTATTCGTTATAGCGCAATGCTACAGGAGGATGAACGTTATAAGGTAATAGTATATAACGTTATACGTTATAAGGTAATAGCATATAACGTTACACGTTATAAGGTAATAGGATGCAAGGTTATACGTTATAGCATAATGCTACCTAACGTTATACGTTATAACGAAATAGTATACAACGTTATACGTTATAAGGTAATAGTATATAAAGTTATACGTTATAAGGTTACAGTATATAACCTATAACGATATAAGGTAATAGTATATAACGTTATACGCTATTACGTAATGCTACATAACGTTATACGTTATATGGTAATAGCAAATAACGTTATACGTTATAACGTAATGCTACATAAGGAAATACGTTATAAGGTAATGGTATATTACGTTATACGTTATAACGTAATGCTACATAACGTTATATGTTATAAGGTAATAGCATGTAGCGTTATACGTTATAACGTAATGCTACATAACGTTATACGTTATAACGTAATAGTACATAACGTTATACGTGATAACGTATTGCTACAGAAGGATATACGTTATACGGTAATATCATATAACATTACACGTTAGAGGGTAATAGGATACAACGTTATACGTTATAGCGTAATGCTACCTAACGTTATACGTTATAACGTAATAGTGTACAACGTTATACGTTATAAGGTAATAGTATATAACGTTATACACTATAACGTAATGCTACATAACGTTATACGTTATAAGGTAATAACATATAACGTTATACGTTATAACGTAATGCTACATAACGTTATACGTTATAACGTAATAGTATACAACGTTACACGTTTTAAGGTAATAGTATATAACGTTATACGTTATGACTTAATGCTACATAACGCTATACGTTATAACGTAATAGTATACAACGGTATACGCTATAACGTAATGCTACATAACGTTATATGTTATAAGGTTATAGCATATAGCGTTATACGTTATAACGTAGTGCTACATAACGTTAGATGTTATAAGGTAATAGTATATAGCATTATACGTTATAACGTGATGTTGCATAACTTTATACGTTTTAACGTAATAGTACATAACGTTATACGTTATAACGTAATGCTACAGAAGGATATACGTTATAAGGTAATGCTACATAACGTTATACGTTATAAAGTAATAGTATATAACGTTATACGTCATATGGTAATAGTATATAACGTTATACGTTATAACGTAATGCTACATAACGTTATACGTTATAAAGTAATAGTAGATAACGTTATACGTTATAAGGTAATAGTATATAACGTATAACGATGTAAGGTAACAATATATAACGTATGTACTTATAAGGTAATAGCATATAACGTTGAACGTTATACGGTAATAGAATATAACGTTATAAGTTATAACGTAATGCTACATAACGTTATATGTTATAAGGTAATAGTATATAGCGTTATACGTTATAACGTAATGCTACATAACGTTATACGTTATAACGTAATAGTACATAACGTTATACGTTATAACGCAATGCTACAGAAGGATATACGTTATAAGGTAATAGGATACAACGTTATACGTTATAGCGTAATGCTACCTAACGTTATACGTTACAACGTAATAGTGCACAACGTTATACGTTATAAGGTAATAGTCTCCAACGTTATACGTTATAATTTTACAGTATATTACGTATAACGATATAAGGTAATAGTATATAGCGTTATACGTTATAACGTAATGCTACATAACGTTATACGTTATAACGTAATAGTACATAACGTTATACGTTATAATGTAATGCTACAGAAGGACATACGTTATAAGGAAATAGTATATAACGTAATACGTTTTAAGGTAATAGCATATAACGTTACACGTTATAAGGTAATAGCATACAACGTTATACGTTATAACGTAATGCTACATAACGTTATACGTTGTAACGTAATAGTATACAACGTTATACGTTATAAGGTAGTGCTACATAACGTTATATGTTATAAGGTAATAGTATATAGCATTATACGTTATAACGTAATGCTACAGAAGGATATACGTTATAAGGAAATAGTACATAACGTTATACGTTGTAACGTAACAGTATACAACGTTATACGTTATAAGGTAGTAGTATATAAGTTATAACGTTATAAGGTAACAATATATAACGTATGTACTTATAAGGTAATTGCATATAACGTTGAACGTTATACGGTAATAGAATATAACGTTATAAGTTAGAACGTAAAGCTACATAAAGTTATACGTTATAAAGTAATAGTATATAACGTTATACGTTATATGGTAATAGTATATAACGTTATACGCTATAACGTAATGCTACATAACGTTATACGTTATAAGGTAATAGCATATAACGTTATACATTATAACGTAGTGCTACATAACGTTATATGTTATAAGGTAATAGTACATAACGTTATACGTTATGACGTAATGCTACAGAAGGATACACGATATAAGGTAATAGTATATATCGTTAAACGTTATAAGGTAATAGTATATAACATTATACGTCATAAGGTAATAGCATATAACGTTATACGTTATAAGGTAATAGTATATAACGTATAACGTTATAAGGTAACAATATATAACGTAGAACGCTATAAGGTAATAGCATATAACGTTATACGTTATAAGGTAATAGTATATAGCGTATAACGTTATAATGTAATAGTATATAACGCATAACGGTATAAGGTAATAGTATATAACGTTATGCGTTATATGGTAATAGTAAACAACGTTATACGTTATAAGGTAATAGTATATAACGTAATACGTTTTAATGTAAAAGTATACAACGTTATACGTCATAACGTAGTGCTACATAACGTTATATGTTATAGGGTAATAGCATATAGCGTTATACGTTATAACGTAATGCTACATAACGTTATATGGTATAGGGTAGTAGTATATAGCGTTATACGTTATAACGTAATGCTACGTAACGTTATACGTTATAAGGTAATAGTGTATAACGTTATTCGTTATAACGTAATGCTACATAACGTTATACGTCATAAGGTAATAGTATATAACGTTATATGTTATAACGTAATAGCGTACAACGTTATACGTTATAACGTAATGCTACATAACGTTATACGTTATAAAGTAATACTATATAACGTTATACGTTATAAGGTAATAGTATATAACGTTACACGTTATAACGTAATGCTACATAACGTTATAAGTTATAAGGTAGTAGTATATAGCGTTATATGTTATAACGTAATGCTGCATAACGTTATACGTTATAAGGTAATAGTATACAACGTTATACGTTATAAGGTAATAGTATATAAGGTTACACGTTAAAACGTAATGCTACATAACGTTATAAGTTATAACGTAATAGTATACAACGGTATACGTTATAAGGTAATAGTACATAACGTTATACGTTATAACGTAATGCTACATAACGTTATACGTTATAAGGTAATAGCATATAACGTTATACGTTATAACGTAATGCTACATAAGGATATGCGGTATAAGGTAATAGCATATAACTTTATACGTTATAACGTAATGCTACATAAGGATATGCGATATAAGGTAATAGTATATAACGTTATACGTTATAACGTAATGCTACATAACGTTATACGTTATAAGGTAATAGCATGTAGCGTTATACGTTATAACGTAATGCTACATAACGTTATATGTTATAGAGTAATAGCATACAACGTTATACGTTATAACGTAGTGCTACATAACGTTATATGTTATAGTGTAATAGTATATAGCTTTATACGTTATAACGTAATGCTACATAACGTTATACGTTATAAGGTAATAGTATATAACGTTATACGTTATAACGTAGTGCTACATAACGTTATACGTTATAAGGTAATAGTATATGACGTTATACGTTATAACGTAGTGCTGCATAACGTTATATGTTTTAAGGTAATAGTATATAGAATTGTACGTTATAACGTAACGCTAAATAACCTTATATGTTGTAAGGTAATAATATATAACGCTATACGTTATGACGTAGTGCTACATATCGTTATACGTTATAATGTAATAGTATACAACGGTATACGTTATAACGTAATGCTACATAACGTTATATGTTGTAAGGTAATAGGATATAGCGTTATACGTTATAACGTAGTGCTATATAACGTTATATGTTTTAAGGTAATAGTATAGAGAGTTATTAGTTATAACGTAACGCTAAATACCGTTATATGTTATAAGGTAATATTATATAACGTTATACGTTATAACGTAATAGTATACAACGTTATACGCTCTAACGTAATGCTACATAACGTTGTACGTTATAACGTAATAATATACAACGGTATACGTTATAACGTAATATTATACAACGGTATACGTTATAACGTAATACTACATAACGTTATAAGTTATAAGGTAGTAGTATATAGCGTTATATGTTATAACGTAATGCTGCATAACGTTATACGTTATAAGGTAATAGTATATAACGTTATACGTTATAAGGTAATAGTATATAACGTTACACGTTATAACGTAATGCTACATAACGTTATAAGTTATAAGGTAGTAGTATATAGCGTTATATGTTATAACGTAATGCTGCATAACGTTATACGTTATAAGGTAATAGTATACAACGTTATACGTTATAAGGTAATAGTATATAAGGTTACACGTTAAAACGTAATGCTACATAACGTTATAAGTTATAACGTAATAGTATACAACGGTATACGTTATAAGGTAATAGTACATAACGTTATACGTTATAACGTAATGCTACATAACGTTATACGTTATAAGGTAATAGCATATAACGTTATACGTTATAACGTAATGCTACATAAGGATATGCGGTATAAGGTAATAGCATATAACTTTATACGTTATAACGTAATGCTACATAAGGATATGCGATATAAGGTAATAGTATATAACGTTATACGTTATAACGTAATGCTACATAACGTTATACGTTATAAGGTAATAGCATGTAGCGTTATACGTTATAACGTAATGCTACATAACGTTATATGTTATAGAGTAATAGCATACTACGTTATACGTTATAACGTAGTGCTACATAACGTTATATGTTATAGTGTAATAGTATATAGCTTTATACGTTATAACGTAATGCTACATAACGTTATACGTTATAAGGTAATAGTATATAACGTTATACGTTATAACGTAGTGCTACATAACGTTATACGTTATAAGGTAATAGTATATGACGTTATACGTTATAACGTAGTGCTGCATAACGTTATATGTTTTAAGGTAATAGTATATAGAATTGTACGTTATAACGTAACGCTAAATAACCTTATATGTTGTAAGGTAATAATATATAACGCTATACGTTATGACGTAGTGCTACATATCGTTATACGTTATAATGTAATAGTATACAACGGTATACGTTATAACGTAATGCTACATAACGTTATATGTTTTAAGGTAATAGGATATAGCGTTATACGTTATAACGTAGTGCTATATAACGTTATATGTTTTAAGGTAATAGTATAGAGAGTTATTAGTTATAACGTAACGCTAAATACCGTTATATGTTATAAGGTAATATTATATAACGTTATACGTTATAACGTAATAGTATACAACGTTATACGCTCTAACGTAATGCTACATAACGTTGTACGTTATAACGTAATAATATACAACGGTATACGTTATAACGTAATATTATACAACGGTATACGTTATAACGTAATACTACATAACGTTATAAGTTATAAGGTAGTAGTATATAGCGTTATATGTTATAACGTAATGCTGCATAACGTTATACGTTATAAGGTAATAGTATATAACGTTATACGTTATAACGTAATAGTATACAACGTTATACGCTCTAACGTAATGCTACATAACGTTGTACGTTATAAGGTAATAGTATATAACGTTATACGTTATATGGTTACCGTATATAACGTATAACGATATAAGGTAATAGTATATAACGTTATACGTTATAACGTAATGCTACATAACGTTATATGTTATAAGGTAATAGCATATAGCGTTATACGATATAACGTAATGCTACATAATGTTATATGTTGTAAGGTAATAGGATACAGCGTTATACGTTATAACGTAATTCTACATAACGTTATACGTTGTAAGGTAATAGTATATAGCGTTATACGTTATAACGTAGTGCTATATAACGTTATACGTTATAAGGTAATAGTATATGACGTTATACGTTATATCGTAATGCTGCATAACGTTATACGTTTTAACGTAATAGTACATAACGTTATACGTTATAATGTAATGCTACAGGAAGATATACGTTATAAGGTAATAGTATATAACGTTATACGTTATACGGTAATAGTATATAAGGTTACACGTTATAACGTAATGCTACGTAACGTTATAAGTTATAACGTAATTGTATACAACGGTATACGTTATAAGGTAATAGTACATAACGTTATACGTTATAACGTAATGCTACATAACGTTATACGTTATAAGGTAATAGCATATAACGTTATACGTTATAACGTAATGCTACATAAGGATATGCGATATAAGGTAATAGTATATAACGTTATACGTTATAACGTAATGCTACATAACGTTATACGTTATAAGGTAATAGCATGTAGCGTTATACGTTATAACGTAATGCTACATAACGTTATATGTTATAGGGTAATAGCATACAACGTTATACGTTATAACGTAGTGCTACATAACGTTATATGTTATTGTGTTATAGTATATAGAATTGTACGTTATAACGTAACGCTTAATAACGTTATATGTTGTAAGGTAATAATATATAACGCCATACGTTATGACGTAGTGCTACATATCGTTATACGTTATAATGTAATAGTATACAACGGTATACGTTATAACGTAATGCTACATAACGTTATTTGTTATAAGGTAATAGTATATAGCGTTATACGTTATAACGTAATAATATACAACGGTATACGTTATAACGTAATAGCATATAATGTTGTACGTTATACGTTATACGGTAATAATATATAACGTTACAAACCAGAAGGGAATACCATACAAGGTGTACGTTATAACGCAATGCTACTTTACGATATACGTAATATCGAAATAGTATATAATGTTATACGTTATAACGGAATAGTATATAACGTTTGAGGTTATAATGTAATAGTATATTACGCCGCACGTTATAACGTAATAGCATATAACGTCATAAGTTAAAAAGTAATAGTATGTAGCGTTATACGTCATAACGTAACACCCTATAATGTTATACGTTATAACGTAATAGAATATAACGTTATACGTGATAATGTAATACCATATCACATTATAGATTATTTTGCAATGTTTCATAGCGATATACGTTGGAACGTAATGGTATATACCGTTATACGCTATAACGTAATAGCATATAACGTTATAAGTTATAAGGAAATAGTATATAGCGTTATACGTCATATCGAAATACCTTATAAAGTTATACGTTATAACGTAATAGAATATAAAGTTATCTGTTAGAAGGTAATACCATATAACGTTATACGTTATAATGCAATGCTACAGAACGATATACGTTATAGAGAAATAGAATACAATGTTATATTAACATAACTATAAGGTAATAGTATATAACGTTATACGTTATGACGTAGTGCTACATAACGTTGTACGTTATAACGTAATAATATACAACGGTATACGTTATAACGTAATATTATACAACGGTATACGTTATAACGTAATACTACATAACGTTATAAGTTATAAGGTAGTAGTATATAGCGTTATATGTTATAACGTAATACTGCATAACGTTATACGTTATAAGGTAATAGTATATAACGTTATACGTTATAACGTAATAGTTTACAACGTTATTTGTTATAACGTAATGCTACATAACGTTGTACGTTATAAGGTAATAGTATATAACGTTATACGTTATATGGTTACCGTATATAACGTATAACGATATAAGGTTATAGCATATAGCGTTATATGTTATATGATAGTGCTACATAACGTTATATGTTATAAGGTAATAGTATATATCATTATACGTTATAACGTAATGCTGCATAACGTTATACGTTTTAACGTAATAGTACATAACGTTATGCGTTATAACGTAATGCTACAGAAAGATATACGTTATAAGGTAATAGTATATAACGTTATACGTTATACGGTAATAGCATATAACGTTACACGTTATAGGGTAATAGCATACAACGCTATACGTTATAACGTAATGCTACATAACGTTATACGTTATAACGTAATGCTACATAACGTTATACGTTATAAAGTAATAGTATATAACGTTATACGTTATAAGGTAATAGTATATAAGGTTGCACGTTAAAACGAAATGCTATATAACGTTATAAGTTATAACGTAATAGTATACAACGGTATACGTTATGAGGTAATAGTACATAACGTTATACGTTATAACGTAATGCTACATAACGTTGTACGTTATAAGGTAATAGCATATAACCTTATACGTTATAACGTAATGCTACATAAGGATATGCGATATAAGGTAATAGTATATAACGTTATACGTTATAACGTAATGCTACATAACGTTATACGTTATAAGGTAATAGCATGTAGCGTTATACGTTATAACGTAATGCTACATAACGTTATATGTTATAGGGTAATAGCATACAACGTTATACGTTATAACGTAGTGCTACATAACGTTATACGTTATAAAGTAATACTATATAACGTTATACGTTATAAGGTAATAGTATATAACGTTATACGTTATATGGTTACCGTATATAACGTATAACGATATAAGGTAATAGTATATAACGTTATACGTTACAACGTAATGCTACATAACGTTATATGTTATAAGGTAATAGCATATTGCGTTATACGTTATAACGTAATGCTACATAATGTTATATGTTGTAAGGTAATAGGATATAGCGTTATACGTTATAACGAAATGCTACATAACGTTATACGTTGTAAGGTAATAGTATATAGCGTTATACGTTATAACGTAATGCTACATAACGTTATACGTTATAAGGTAATAGTATATAACGTTATACGTTATAACGTAGTGCTACATAACGTTATACGTTATAAGGTAATAGTATATGACGTTATACGTTATAACGTAGTGCTACATAACGTTATATGTTATAAGGTAATAGTATATAGAGTTGTACGTTATAACGTAACGCTAAATAACGTTATATGTTGTAAGGTAATAATATATAACGCTATACGTTATGACGTAGTGCTACATATCGTTATACGTTATAATGTAATAGTATACAACGGAATACGTTATAACGTAAGGCTACATAACGTTATTTGTTATAAGGTAATAGTATATAGCGTTATACGTTATAACGTAATAATATACAACGGTATACGTTATAACGTAATAGTATACAACGGTATTCCTCATAACGTAATACTACTTAACGTTATATGTTATAAGGTAGTAGTATATAGCGTTGTACGTCATAACGTAATGCTGCATAACGTTATACGTTATAAGGTAATAGTATATAACGTCATACGTTATAACGTAATAGTATACAACGTTATACGTTATAACGTAATGCTACATAACCTTATACGTTATAAGGTAATAGTATATAACGTTATACGTTATGACGTAGTGCTACATAACGTTGTACGTTATATCGTAATAATATACAACGGTATACGTTATAACGGAATATTATACAACGGTATACGTTATAACGTAATACTACATAACGTTATAAGTTATAAGGTAGTAGTATATAGCGTTATATGTTATAACGTAATGCTGCATAACGTTATACGTTATAAGGTAATAGTATATAACGTTATACGTTATAACGTAATAGTATACAACGTTATACGTTATAACGTAATGCTACATAACGTTGTACGTTATAAGGTAATAGTATATAACGTTATACGTTATATGGTTACCGTATATAACGTATAATGATATAAGGTTATATCATATAGCGTTATACGTTATATGGTAGTGCTACATAACGTTATATGTTATAAGGTAATAGTATATATCATTATACGTTATAACGTAATGCTGCATAACGTTATACGTTATAAGGTAATAGTATACAACGTTATACGTTATAACGTAATGCTACAGAAAGATATACGTTATAAGGTAATAGTATATAACGTTATACGTTATAAGGTAATAGTATATAACGTTATACGTTATAACGTAATGCTACATAACGTTATACGTTATAAAGTAATACTATATAACGTTATACGTTATAAGGTAATAATATATAACGTTACACGTTATAACGTAATGCTACATAACGTTATAAGTTGTAACGTAATAGTATACAACGTTATAAGTTATAAGGTAATAGTATATAACGTTATACGTTATAAGGTAATAGCATATAACGTTACACGTTATAAGGTAATAGGATACAACGTTATACGTTATAGAGTAATCCTACCTAACGTTATACGTTATAACGTAATAGTATACAGCGTTATACGTTATAAGGTAATAGTATATAACGTTATACGTTATGAGGTTACAGTATATAACGTATAACGATATCAGATAATAGTATATAACGTTATACGCTATAACGTAATGCTACATAACGTTATACGTTATAAAGTAATAGTATATAACGTTATACGTTATAAGGTAATAGTATATAAGGTTATACGTTATAACGTAATAGCATATAACGTTATAAGTTAAAAGGTAATTGTATAATTCGTTATAGGTTTTACCGTAATACCATAAAATGTTATACGTTATAACGTAATAGCATATAACGTCATAAGTTAAAAGGTAACAGTATATAGCGTTATACGTTATAGCGTAATGCTAAATAACGTTATATGTTATAGGGTAATAGTATATAGCGTTATACTTTATAACGTGATGCTACATAACGTTATACGTTATAACGTAATAGTATACATCGGTATACGTTATAACGTAATGCTACATAACGTTATACGTTATAAGGTAATAGTATATAACGTTATACGTTATGACGTAGTGCTACATATCGTTGTACGTTATAACGTAATAATATACAACGGTATACGTTATAACGGAATATTATACAACGGTATACGTTATAACGTAATACTACATAACGTTATAAGTTATAAGGTAGTAGTATATAGCGTTATATGTTATAACGTAATGCTGCATAACGTTATACGTTATAAGGTAATAGTATATAACGTTATACGTTATAACGTAATAGTATACAACGTTATACGTTATAACGTAATGCTACATAACGTTGTACGTTATAAGGTAATAGTATATAACGTTATACGTTATATGGTTACCGTATATAACGTATAACGATATAAGGTTATATGATATAGCGTTATACGTTATATGGTAGTGCTACATAACGTTATATGTTATAAGGTAATAGTATATATCATTATACGTTATAACGTAATGCTGCATAACGTTATACGTTTTAACGTAATAGTACATAACGTTATGCGTTATAACGTAATGCTACAGAAAGATATACGTTATAAGGTAATAGTATATAACGTTATACGTTATACGGTAATAGCATATAACGTTACACGTTATAGGGTAATAGCATACAACGTTATACGTTATAACGTAATGTTACATAACGTTATACGTTATAAAGTAATAGTATATAACGTTATACGTTATAAGGTAATAGTATATAAGGTTACACGTTAAAACGAAATGCTACATAACGTTCTAAGTTATAACGTAATAGTATACAACGGTATACGTTATGAGGTAATAGTACATAACGTTATACGTTATAACGTAATGCTACATAACGTTGTACGTTATAAGGTAATAGCATATAACGTTATACGTTATAACGTAATGCTACATAAGGATATGCGATATAAGGTAATAGTATATAACGTTATACGTTATAACGTAATGCTACATAACGTTATACGTTATAAGGTAATAGCATGTAGCGTTATACGTTATAACGTAATGCTACATAACGTTATATGTTATAGGGTAATAGCATACAACGTTATACGTTATAACGTAGTGCTACATAACGTTATACGTTATAAAGTAATACTATATAACGTTATACGTTATAAGGTAATAATATATAACGTTACACGTTATAACGTAATGCTACATAACGTTATAAGTTGTAACGTAATAGTATACAACGTTATAAGTTATAAGGTAATAGTATATAACGTTATACGTTATAAGGTAATAGCATATAACGTTACACGTTATAAGGTAATAGGATACAACGTTATACGTTATAGAGTAATGCTACCTAACGTTATACGTTATAACGTAATAGTATACAGCGTTATACGTTATAAGGTAATAGTATATAACGTTATACGTTATGAGGTTACAGTATATAACGTATAACGATATCAGATAATAGTATATAACGTTATACGCTATAACGTAATGCTACATAACGTTATACGTTATAAAGTAATAGTATATAACGTTATACGTTATAAGGTAATAGTATATAAGGTTATACGTTATAACGTAATAGCATATAACGTTATAAGTTAAAAGGTAATTGTATAATTCGTTATAGGTTTTACCGTAATACCATAAAATGTTATACGTTATAACGTAATAGCATATAACGTCATAAGTTAAAAGGTAACAGTATATAGCGTTATACGTTATAACGTAATGCTAAATAACGTTATATGTTATAGGGTAATAGTATATAGCGTTATACTTTATAACGTAATGCTACATAACTTTATACGTTATAACGTAATAGTATACATCGGTATACGTTATAACGTAATGCTACATAACGTTATACGTTATAAGGTAATAGTATATAACGTTATACGTTATGACGTAGTGCTACATAACGTTGTACGTTATAACGTAATAATATACAACGGTATACGTTATAACGGAATATTATACAACGGTATACGTTATAACGTAATACTACATAACGTTATAAGTTATAAGGTAGTAGTATATAGCGTTATATGTTATAACGTAAAAGTATACAACGTTATACGTTATAACGTAATGCTACATAACGTTGTACGTTATAAGGTAATAGTATATAACGTTATACGTTATATGGTTACCGTATATAACGTATAACGATATAAGGTTATATGATATAGCGTTATACGTTATATGGTAGTGCTACATAACGTTATATGTTATAAGGTAATAGTATATATCATTATACGTTATAACGTAATGCTGCATAACGTTATACGTTTTAACGTAATAGTACATAACGTTATACGTTATAACGTAATGCTACAGAAAGATATACGTTATAAGGTAATAGTATATAACGTTATACGTTATACGGTAATAGCATATAACGTTACACGTTATAGGGTAATAGCATACAACGTTATACGTTATAACGTAATGCTACATAACGTTATACGTTATAACGCAATGCTACATAACGTTATACTTTATAAAGTAATAGTATATAACGTTATACGTTATAAGGTAATAGTATATAACGTTATACGTTATAACGTAATTCTACATAACGTTATACGTTATAAGGTAATAGTATATAACGTTATACGTTATAACGTAATAGTATACAACGTTATACGTTATAACGTAATGCTACATAACGTTGTACGTTATAAGGTAATAGTATATAACGTTATACGTTATATGGTTACCGTATATAACGTATAACGATATAAGGTTATATGATATAGCGTTATACGTTATATGGTAGTGCTACATAACGTTATATGTTATAAGGTAATAGTATATATCATTATACGTTATAACGTAATGCTGCATAACGTTATACGTTTTAACGTAATAGTACATAACGTTATACGTTATAACGTAATGCTACAGAAAGATATACGTTATAAGGTAATAGTATATAACGTTATACGTTATACGGTAATAGCATATAACGTTACACGTTATAGGGTAATAGCATACAACGTTATACGTTATAACGTAATGCTACATAACGTTATACGTTATAACGCAATGCCACATAACGTTATACTTTATAAAGTAATAGTATATAACGTTATACGTTATAAGGTAATAGTATATAACGTTATACGTTATAACGTAATTCTACATAACGTTATACGTTATAAGGTAATAGTATATAACGTTATACGTTATAACGTAATAGTATACAACGTTATACGTTATAACGTAATGCTACATAACGTTGTACGTTATAAGGTAATAGTATATAACGTTATACGTTATATGGTTACCGTATATAACGTATAACGATATAAGGTTATATGATATAGCGTTATACGTTATATGGTAGTGCTACATAACGTTATATGTTATAAGGTAATAGTATATATCATTATACGTTATAACGTAATGCTGCATAACGTTATACGTTTTAACGTAATAGTACATAACGTTATACGTTATAACGTAATGCTACAGAAAGATATACGTTATAAGGTAATAGTATATAACGTTATACGTTATACGGTAATAGCATATAACGTTACACGTTATAGGGTAATAGCATACAACGTTATACGTTATAACGTAATGCTACATAACGTTATACGTTATAACGCAATGCTACATAACGTTATACTTTATAAAGTAATAGTATATAACGTTATACGTTATAAGGTAATAGTATATAACGTTATACGTTATAACGTAATTCTACATAACGTTATACGTTATAAGGTAATAGTATATAACGTTATACGTTATAACGTAATAGTATACAACGTTATACGTTATAACGTAATGCTACATAACGTTGTACGTTATAAGGTAATAGTATATAACGTTATACGTTATATGGTTACCGTATATAACGTATAACGATATAAGGTTATATGATATAGCGTTATACGTTATATGGTAGTGCTACATAACGTTATATGTTATAAGGTAATAGTATATATCATTATACGTTATAACGTAATGCTGCATAACGTTATACGTTTTAACGTAATAGTACATAACGTTATACGTTATAACGTAATGCTACAGAAAGATATACGTTATAAGGTAATAGTATATAACGTTATACGTTATACGGTAATAGCATATAACGTTACACGTTATAGGGTAATAGCATACAACGTTATACGTTATAACGTAATGCTACATAACGTTATACGTTATAACGTAATGCTACATAACGTTATACTTTATAAAGTAATAGTATATAACGTTATACGTTATAAGGTAATAGTATATAACGTTATACGTTATAACGTAATTCTACATAACGTTATACGTTATAAGGTAATAGCATGTAGCGTTATACGTTATATCGTAATGCTACATAACGTTATATGTTATAGGGTAATAGCATACAACGTTATACGTTATAACGTAGTGCTACATAACGTTATATGTTATAGGGTAATAGTATATAGCGTTATACGTTATAACGTAATGCTACGTAACGTTATACGTTATAAGGTAATAGTGTATAACGTTATACGTTATAACGTAATGCTACATAACGTTATACGTTATAAAGTAATACTATATAACGTTATACGTTATAAGGTAATAGTATATAACGTTACACGTTATAACGTAATGCTACATAACGTTATAAGTTGTAACGTAATAGTATACAACGTTATAAGTTATAAGGTAATAGTATATAACGTTATACGTTATAAGGTAATAGCATATAACGTTACACGTTATAAGGTAATAGGATACAACGTTATACGTTATAGCGTAATGCTACCTAACGTTATACGTTATAACGTAATAGTATACAACGTTATAAGTTATAAGGTAATAGTATATAACGTTATACGTTATGAGGTTACAGTATATAACGTATAACGATATCAGGTAATAGTATATAACGTTATACGCTATAACGTAATGATACATAACGTTATACGTTATAAGGTAATAGTATATAACGTCATACGGTATATGGCAACAGTATACACACGCCCGGCTAGCTCAGTCGGTAGAGCATGAGACTCTTAATATCAGGGTCGTGGGTTCGAGCCCCACGTTGGGTGAATATCTATATTTTTTTTTTTTGCAAGGAAGAGGATGGTTCGGCGCAGGATACGTTGGAGTTCTGCCCGGCGTGGGTGGAACCGCGACGCGCCAATCAGATCGTAATCGGCGCGAGTGTACCCCCCGAAGCTGCAGTAAAAGCAATGCTGAGAGGGCGCCAGGTATACACTGCCTTCCGAACTTCCTGCGAGCAGGTGATGCTCGCGAAGGAACTGGCATAGAGAGAAAGGAAAGGAGACCGCGATCCAGCTAGGGCGGCGAGACAAGGAGCTCGACGCTAGGTGGTGTGGTCCCGCCTAGCGGCCCAACTTAAACAAGGATGCCTCACTCATTAAGTAGGAACACGACGAGGGGTACCACCCCGATAGTAATTCGCAACATAGCCCGGGGCACCTCCACTATAAACGTGAGGACGTCCACCGTGGAATTTTTTGTCTATAAGAGTCCCAAACTACTCGCGTGCTACGAAGGCAACACCGGCTGTCAATGAGGATTTCTCCACGTATAATAATAAAAAAAAAAAAAAAAAAAATAAGGTAGTAGTATATAGCGTTATACGCTATAACGGAATAGTATATAACGATAGAGGTTATATGGTAATAGTATACAACGTTATACGTTATAACGTAATGCTACATAACGTTATACGTTATAACGTAATGCTACATAACGTTATACGTTATAAAGTAATAGTATATAACGTTATACGTTATAAGGTAATAGTATATAAGGTTATACGTTATAACGTAATAGCATATAACGTTATAAGTTAAAAGATAATTGTATAATTCGTTATAGGTTTCACCGTAATACCATAAAATGTTATACGTTATAACGTAATCGCATATAACGTCATAAGTTAAAAGGTAATAGTATAAAGCGTTATACGTTATAACGTAATGCTAAATAACGTTATATGTTATAGGGTAATAGTATATAGCGTTATACTTTATAACGTAATGCTACATAACGTTATACGTTATAACGTAATAGTATACAACGGTATACGTTATAACGTAATGCTACATAACGTTATATGTTATAAGGTTATAGCATATAGCGTTATACGTTATATGGTAGTGCTACATAACGTTATATGTTATAAGGTAATAGTATGTAGCGTTATACGTTATAACGTAATGCTGCATAACGTTATACGTTTTAACGTAATAGTACATAACGTTATACGTTATAACGTAATGCTACAGAAAGATATACGTTATAAGGTAATAGTATATGACGTTATACGTTATACGGTAATAGCATATAACGTTACACGTTATAGGGTAATAGCATACAACGTTATTCGTTATAACGTAATGCTACATAACGTTATACGTTATAACGTAATGCTACATAACGTTATACGTTATAAAGTAATAGTATATAACGTTATACGTTATAAGGTAATAGTATATAAGGTTACACGTTATAACGTAATGCTGCATAACGTTATACGTTATAAGGTAATAGTATATAACGTTATACGTTATAACGTAATAGTATACAACGTTATACGTTATAACGTAATGCTACATAACGTTGTACGTTATAAGGTAATAGTATATAACGTTATACGTAATATGGTTACCGTATATAACGTATAACGATATAAGGTTATATCATATAGCGTTATACGTTATATGGTAGTGCTACATAACGTTATATGTTATAAGGTAATAGTATATATCATTATACGTTATAACGTAATGCTGCATAACGTTATACGTTTTAACGTAATAGTACATAACGTTATACGTTACAACGTAATGCTACAGAAAGATATACGTTATAAGGTAATAGTATATAACGTTATACGTTATACGGTAATAGCATATAACGTTACACGTTATAGGGTAATAGCATACAACGTTATACGTTACAACGTAATGCTACATAACGTTATACGTTATAACGTAATGCTACATAACGTTATACGTTATAAAGTAATAGTATATAACGTTATACGTTATAAGGTAATAGTATATAAGGTAACACGTTATAACGTAATGCTACATAACGTTATAAGTTATAACGTAATAGTATACAACGGTATACGTTATAAGGTAATAGTACATAACGTTATACGTTATAACGTAATGCTACATAACGTTATACGTTATAAGGTAATAGCATATAACGTTATACGTTATAACGTAATGCTACATAAGGATATGCGATATAAGGTAATAGTATATAACGTTATACGTTATAACGTAATGCTACATAACTTTATACGTTATAAAGTAATACTATATAACGTTATACGTTATAAGGTAATAGTATATAACGTTATACGTTATAACGTAATGCTACATAACGTTATACGTTATAAGGTAATAGCATGTAGCGTTATACGTTATAACGTAATGCTACATAACGTTATATGTTATAGGGTAATAGCATACAACGTTATACGTTATAACGTAGTGCTACATAACGTTATATGTTATAGGGTAATAGTATATAGCGTTATACGTTATAACGTAATGCTACGTAACGTTATACGTTATAAGGTAATAGTGTATAACGTTATACGTTATAACGTAATGCTACATAACGTTATACGTTATAAAGTAATACTATATAACGTTATACGTTATAAGGTAATAGTATATAACGTTACACGTTATAACGTAATGCTACATAACGTTATAAGTTGTAACGTAATAGTATACAACGTTATAAGTTATAAGGTAATAGTATATAACGTTATACGTTATAAGGTAATAGCATATAACGTTACACGTTATAAGGTAATAGGATACAACGTTATACGTTATAGCGTAATGCTACCTAACGTTATACGTTATAACGTAATAGTATACAACGTTATACGTTATAAGGTAATAGTATATAACGTTATACGTTATGAGGTTACAGTATATAACGTATAACGATATCAGGTAATAGTATATAACGTTATACGTTATAAGGTAATAGTATATAACGTTATACGTTATAACGTAATGCTACATAACGTTATACGTTATAACGTAATGCTACATAACGTTATACGTTATAAAGTAATAGTATATAACGTTATACGTTATAAGGTAATAGTATATAAGGTAACACGTTATAACGTAATGCTACATAACGTTATAAGTTATAACGTAATAGTATACAACGGTATACGTTATAAGGTAATAGTACATAACGTTATACGTTATAACGTAATGCTACATAACGTTATACGTTATAAGGTAATAGCATATAACGTTATACGTTATAACGTAATGCTACATAAGGATATGCGATATAAGGTAATAGTATATAACGTTATACGTTATAACGTAATGCTACATAACTTTATACGTTATAAAGTAATACTATATAACGTTATACGTTATAAGGTAATAGTATATAACGTTATACGTTATAACGTAATGCTACATAACGTTATACGTTATAACGTAATGCTACATAACGTTATACGTTATAAAGTAATAGTATATAACGTTATACGTTATAAGGTAATAGTATATAAGGTAACACGTTATAACGTAATGCTACATAACGTTATAAGTTATAACGTAATAGTATACAACGGTATACGTTATAAGGTAATGCTACATAACGTTATACGTTATAAAGTAATAGTATATAACGTTATACGTTATAAGGTAATAGTATATAAGGTAACACGTTATAACGTAATGCTACATAACGTTATAAGTTATAACGTAATAGTATACAACGGTATACGTTATAAGGTAATAGTACATAACGTTATACGTTATAACGTAATGCTACATAACGTTATACGTTATAAGGTAATAGCATGTAGCGTAATACGTTATAACGTAATGCTACATAACGTTATATGTTATAGGGTAATAGCATACAACGTTATACGTTATAACGTAGTGCTACATAACGTTATATGTTATAGGGTAATAGTATATAGCGTTATACGTTATAACGTAATGCTACGTAACGTTATACGTTATAAGGTAATAGTGTATAACGTTATACGTTATAACGTAATGCTACATAACGTTATACGTTATAAAGTAATACTATATAACGTTATACGTTATAAGGTAATAGTATATAACGTTACACGTTATAACGTAATGCTACATAACGTTATAAGTTGTAACGTAATAGTATACAACGTTATAAGTTATAAGGTAATAGTATATAACGTTATACGTTATAAGGTAATAGCATATAACTTTACACGTTATAAGGTAATAGGATACAACGTTATACGTTATAGCGTAATGCTACCTAACGTTATACGTTATAACGTAATAGTATACAACGTTATACGTTATAAGGTAATAGTATATAACGTTATACGTTATGAGGTTACAGTATATAACGTATAACGATATCAGGTAATAGTATATAACGTTATACGCTATAACGTAATGATACATAACGTTATACGTTATAAGGTAATACTATATAACGTCATACGGTATATGGCAACAGTATACACACGCCCGGCTAGCTCAGTCGGTAGAGCATGAGACTCTTAATCTCAGGGTCGTGGGTTCGAGCCCCACGTTGGGCGAATATCTATATTTTTTTTTTTTGCAAGGAAGAGGATGGTTCGGCGCAGGATGCGTTGGAGTTCTGCCCGGCGTGGGTGGAACTGCGACGCGCCAATCAGATCGTAATCGGCGCGAGTGTACCCCCCGAAGCTGCAGTAAAAGCAATGCTGAGAGGGCGCCAGGTATACACTGCCTTCCGAACTTCCTGCGAGCAGCTGATGCTCGCGAAGGAACTGGCATAGAGAGAAAGGAAAAGAGACCGCGATCCAGCTAGGGCGGCGAGACAAGGAGCTCGACGCTAGGTGGTGTGGTCCCCCCTAGCGGCCCAACTTAAACAAGGATGCCTCACTCATTAGGTAGGAACATGACGAGGGGTACCACCCCGATAGTAATTCGCAAGATAGCCCGGGGCACCTCCACTATAAACGTGAGGACGTCCACCGTGGAATTTTTTGTCTATAAGAGTCCCAAACTACTCGCGTGCTACGAAAGCAACACCGGCTGTCAATGAGGATTTCTCCACGTATAATAATAATAAAAAAAAAAAAAAATAAGGTAGTAGTATATAGCGTTATACGTTATAACGGAATAGTATATAACGATAGAGGTTATATGGTAATAGTATACAACGTTATACGTTATAACGTAATGCTACATAACGTTATACGTTATAAAGTAATAGTATATAACGTTATACGTTATAAGGTAATAGTATATAAGGTTACACGTTATAACGTAATGCTGCATAACGTTATACGTTATAACGTAATAGTATACAACGTTATACGTTATAACGTAATGCTACATAACTTTGTACGTTATAAGGTAATAGTATATAACGTTATACGTTATATGGTTACCGTATATAACGTATAACGATATAAGGTTATATCATATAGCGTTATACGTTATATGGTAGTGCTACATAACGTTATATGTTATAAGGTAATAGTATATATCATTATACGTTATAACGTAATGCTGCATAACGTTATACGTTTTAACGTAATAGTACATAACGTTATACGTTATAACGTAATGCTACAGAAAGATATACGTTATAAGGTAATAGTATATAACGTTATACGTTATACGGTAATAGCATATAACGTTACACGTTATAGGGTAATAGCATACAACGTTATACGTTATAGCGTAATGCTACATAACGTTATACGTTATAACGTAATGCTACATAACGTTATACGTTATAAAGTAATAGTATATAACGTTAAACGTTATAAGGTAATAGTATATAAGGTTACACGTTATAACGTAATGCTACATAACGTTATAAGTTATAACGTAATAGTATACAATGGTATACGTTATAAGGTAATAGTACATAACGTTATACGTTATATCGTAATGCTACATAACGTTATACGTTATAAGGTAATAGCATATAACGTTATACGTTATAACGTAATGCTACATAAGGATATACGATATAAGGCAATAGTATATAACGTTATACGTTATAACGTAATGCTACATAGCGTTATACGTTATAAGGTAATAGCATGTAGCGTTATACGTCATAACGTAATGCTACATAACGTTATATGTTATAGGGTAATAGCATACAACGTTATACGTTATAACGTAGTGCTACATAACGTTATATGTTATAGGGTAATAGTATATAGCGTTATACGTTTTAACGTAATAGTACATAACGTTATACGTTATAACGTAATGCTACAGAAAGATATACGTTATAACGTAATGCTACATAACGTTATACGTTATAAGGTAATAGCATGTAGCGTTATACGTTCTAACGTAATGCTACATAACGTTATACGTTATAAGGTAATAGCATATAACGTTATACGTTATAACGTAATGCTACATAAGGATATACGATATAAGGCAATAGTATATAACGTTATACGTTATAACGTAATGCTACATAGCGTTATACGTTATAAGGTAATAGCATGTAGCGTTATACGTTCTAACGTAATGCTACATAACGTTATATGTTATAGGGTAATAGCATACAACGTTATACGTTATAACGTAGTGCTACATAACGTTATATTTTATAGGGTAATAGTATATAGCGTTATACGTTATAACGTAATGCTACGTAACGTTATACGTTATAAGGTAATAGTGTATAACGTTATACGTTATAACGTAATGCTACATAACGTTATACGTTATAAAGTAATACTATACAACGTTATACGTTATAAGGTAATAGTATATAACGTTATACGGCATATGGCAACAGTATACACACGCCCGGCTAGCTCAGTCGGTAGAGCATGAGACTCTTAATCTCAGGGTCGTGGGTTCGAGCCCCACGTTGGGCGAATATCTATATTCTTTTTTTTTGCAAGGAAGAGGAAGGTTCGGCGCAGGATACGTTGGAGTTCTGCCCGGCGTGGGTGGAACCGCGACGCGCCAATCAGATCGTCATCGGCGCGAGTGTACCCCCCGATGCTGCAGTAAAAGCAATGCTGAGAGGGCGCCAGGTATACACTGCCTTCCGAACTTCCTGCGAGCAGGTGATGCTCGCGAAGGAACTGGCATAGAGAGAAAGGAAAAGAGACCGCGATCCAGCTAGGGCGGCGAGACAAGAAGCTCGACGCTAGGTGGTGTGGTCCCCCCTAGCGGCCCAACTTAAACAAGGATGCCTCACTCATTAAGTAGGAACATGACGAGGGGTACCACCCCGAAAGTAATTCGCAAGATAGCCCGGGGCACCTCCACTATAAACGTGAGGACGTCCACCGTGGAATTTTTTGTCTATAAGGGTCCCAAACTACTCGCGTGTTACGAAAGCAACACCGGCTGTCAATGAGGATTTCTCCACGTATAATAATAAAAAAAAAAAAAAAAAAATAAGGTAGTAGTATATAGCGTTATACGTTATAACGTAATGCTAAATAACGTTATATGTTATAGGGTAATAGTATACAACGTTATACGTTATAAGGTAATAGTATATAACGTTATACGGCATATGGCAACAGTATACACACGCCCGGCTAGCTAAGTCGGTAGAGCATGAGACTCTTTATCTCAGGGTCGTGGGTTCGAGCCCCACGTTGGGCGAATATCTATATTCTTTTTTTTTGCAAGGAAGAGGAAGGTTCGGCGCAGGATACGTTGGAGTTCTGCCCGGCGTGGGTGGAACCGCGACGCGCCAATCAGATCGTCATCGGCGCGAGTGTACCCCCCCAAGCTGCAGTAAAAGCAATGCTGAGAGGGCGCCAGGTATACACTGCCTTCCGAACTTCCTGCGAGCAGGTGATGCTCGCGAAGGAACTGGCATAGAGAGAAAGGAAAAGAGACCGCGATCCAGCTAGGGCGGCGAGACAAGGAGCTCGACGCTAGGTGGTGTGGTCCCCCCTAGCGGCCCAACTTAAACAAGGATGCCTCACTCATTAAGTAGGAACATGACGAGGGGTACCACCCCGAAAGTAATTCGCAAGATAGCCCGGGGCACCTCCACTATAAACGTGAGGACGTCCACCGTGGAATTTTTTGTCTATAAGAGTCCCAAACTACTCGCGTGTTACGAAAGCAACACCGGCTGTCAATGAGGATTTCTCCACGTATAATAATAAAAAAAAAAAAAATAAGGTAGTAGTATATAGCGTTATACGTTATAACGTAATGCTAAATAACGTTATATGTTATAGGGTAATAGTATATAGCGTTATACTTTATAACGTAATGCTACATAACGTTATACGTTATAACGTAATAGTATACAACGGTATACGTTATAACGTAATGCTACATAACGTTATATGTTATAAGGTTATAGCATATAGCGTTATACGTTATATGGTAGTGCTACATAACGTTATATGTTATAAGGTAATAGTATGTAGCGTTATACGTTATAACGTAATGCTGCATAACGTTATACGTTTTAACGTAATAGTACATAACGTTATACGTTATAACGTAATGCTACAGAAAGATATACGTTATAAGGTAATAGTATATGACGTTATACGTTATACGGTAATAGCATATAACGTTACACGTTATAGGGTAATAGCATACAACGTTATTCGTTATAACGTAATGCTACATAACGTTATACGTTATAACGTAATGCTACATAACGTTATACGTTATAAAGTAATAGTATATAACGTTATACGTTATAAGGTAATAGTATATAAGGTTACACGTTATAACGTAATGCTGCATAACGTTATACGTTATAAGGTAATAGTATATAACGTTATACGTTATAACGTAATAGTATACAACGTTATACGTTATAACGTAATGCTACATAACGTTGTACGTTATAAGGTAATAGTATATAACGTTATACGTAATATGGTTACCGTATATAACGTATAACGATATAAGGTTATATCATATAGCGTTATACGTTATATGGTAGTGCTACATAACGTTATATGTTATAAGGTAATAGTATATATCATTATACGTTATAACGTAATGCTGCATAACGTTATACGTTTTAACGTAATAGTACATAACGTTATACGTTACAACGTAATGCTACAGAAAGATATACGTTATAAGGTAATAGTATATAACGTTATACGTTATACGGTAATAGCATATAACGTTACACGTTATAGGGTAATAGCATACAACGTTATACGTTACAACGTAATGCTACATAACGTTATACGTTATAACGTAATGCTACATAACGTTATACGTTATAAAGTAATAGTATATAACGTTATACGTTATAAGGTAATAGTATATAAGGTAACACGTTATAACGTAATGCTACATAACGTTATAAGTTATAACGTAATAGTATACAACGGTATACGTTATAAGGTAATAGTACATAACGTTATACGTTATAACGTAATGCTACATAACGTTATACGTTATAAGGTAATAGCATATAACGTTATACGTTATAACGTAATGCTACATAAGGATATGCGATATAAGGTAATAGTATATAACGTTATACGTTATAACGTAATGCTACATAACTTTATACGTTATAAAGTAATACTATATAACGTTATACGTTATAAGGTAATAGTATATAACGTTATACGTTATAACGTAATGCTACATAACGTTATACGTTATAAGGTAATAGCATGTAGCGTTATACGTTATAACGTAATGCTACATAACGTTATATGTTATAGGGTAATAGCATACAACGTTATACGTTATAACGTAGTGCTACATAACGTTATATGTTATAGGGTAATAGTATATAGCGTTATACGTTATAACGTAATGCTACGTAACGTTATACGTTATAAGGTAATAGTGTATAACGTTATACGTTATAACGTAATGCTACATAACGTTATACGTTATAAAGTAATACTATATAACGTTATACGTTATAAGGTAATAGTATATAACGTTACACGTTATAACGTAATGCTACATAACGTTATAAGTTGTAACGTAATAGTATACAACGTTATAAGTTATAAGGTAATAGTATATAACGTTATACGTTATAAGGTAATAGCATATAACGTTACACGTTATAAGGTAATAGGATACAACGTTATACGTTATAGCGTAATGCTACCTAACGTTATACGTTATAACGTAATAGTATACAACGTTATACGTTATAAGGTAATAGTATATAACGTTATACGTTATGAGGTTACAGTATATAACGTATAACGATATCAGGTAATAGTATATAACGTTATACGCTATAACGTAATGATACATAACGTTATACGTTATAAGGTAATACTATATAACGTCATACGGTATATGGCAACAGTATACACACGCCCGGCTAGCTCAGTCGGTAGAGCATGAGACTCTTAATCTCAGGGTCGTGGGTTCGAGCCCCACGTTGGGCGAATATCTATATTTTTTTTTTTTGCAAGGAAGAGGATGGTTCGGCGCAGGATGCGTTGGAGTTCTGCCCGGCGTGGGTGGAACCGCGACGCGCCAATCAGATCGTAATCGGCGCGAGTGTACCCCCCGAAGCTGCAGTAAAAGCAATGCTGAGAGGGCGCCAGGTATACACTGCCTTCCGAACTTCCTGCGAGCAGCTGATGCTCGCGAAGGAACTGGCATAGAGAGAAAGGAAAAGAGACCGCGATCCAGCTAGGGCGGCGAGACAAGGAGCTCGACGCTAGGTGGTGTGGTCCCGCCTAGCGGCCCAACTTAAACAAGGATGCCTCACTCATTAAGTAGGAACACGACGAGGGGTACCACCCCGATAGTAATTCGCAACATAGCCCGGGGCACCTCCACTATAAACGTGAGGACGTCCACCGTGGAATTTTTTGTCTATAAGAGTCCCAAACTACTCGCGTGCTACGAAGGCAACACCGGCTGTCAATGAGGATTTCTCCACGTATAATAATAAAAAAAAAAAAAAAAAAAAATAAGGTAGTAGTATATAGCGTTATACGCTATAACGGAATAGTATATAACGATAGAGGTTATATGGTAATAGTATACAACGTTATACGTTATAACGTAATGCTACATAACGTTATACGTTATAACGTAATGCTACATAACGTTATACGTTATAAAGTAATAGTATATAACGTTATACGTTATAAGGTAATAGTATATAAGGTTATACGTTATAACGTAATAGCATATAACGTTATAAGTTAAAAGGTAATTGTATAATTCGTTATAGGTTTCACCGTAATACCATAAAATGTTATACGTTATAACGTAATAGCATATAACGTCATAAGTTAAAAGGTAATAGTATAAAGCGTTATACGTTATAACGTAATGCTAAATAACGTTATATGTTATAGGGTAATAGTATATAGCGTTATACTTTATAACGTAATGCTACATAACGTTATACGTTATAACGTAATAGTATACAACGGTATACGTTATAACGTAATGCTACATAACGTTATATGTTATAAGGTTATAGCATATAGCGTTATACGTTATATGGTAGTGCTACATAACGTTATATGTTATAAGGTAATAGTATGTAGCGTTATACGTTATAACGTAATGCTGCATAACGTTATACGTTTTAACGTAATAGTACATAACGTTATACGTTATAACGTAATGCTACAGAAAGATATACGTTATAAGGTAATAGTATATGACGTTATACGTTATACGGTAATAGCATATAACGTTACACGTTATAGGGTAATAGCATACAACGTTATTCGTTATAACGTAATGCTACATAACATTATACGTTATAACGTAATGCTACATAACGTTATACGTTATAAAGTAATAGTATATAACGTTATACGTTATAAGGTAATAGTATATAAGGTTACACGTTATAACGTAATGCTGCATAACGTTATACGTTATAAGGTAATAGTATATAACGTTATACGTTATAACGTAATAGTATACAACGTTATACGTTATAACGTAATGCTACATAACGTTGTACGTTATAAGGTAATAGTATATAACGTTATACGTAATATGGTTACCGTATATAACGTATAACGATATAAGGTTATATCATATAGCGTTATACGTTATATGGTAGTGCTACATAACGTTATATGTTATAAGGTAATAGTATATATCATTATACGTTATAACGTAATGCTGCATAACGTTATACGTTTTAACGTAATAGTACATAACGTTATACGTTATAACGTAATGCTACAGAAAGATATACGTTATAAGGTAATAGTATATGACGTTATACGTTATACGGTAATAGCATATAACGTTACACGTTATAGGGTAATAGCATACAACGTTATTCGTTATAACGTAATGCTACATAACATTATACGTTATAACGTAATGCTACATAACGTTATACGTTATAAAGTAATAGTATATAACGTTATACGTTATAAGGTAATAGTATATAAGGTTACACGTTATAACGTAATGCTGCATAACGTTATACGTTATAAGGTAATAGTATATAACGTTATACGTTATAACGTAATAGTATACAACGTTATACGTTATAACGTAATGCTACATAACGTTGTACGTTATAAGGTAATAGTATATAACGTTATACGTAATATGGTTGCCGTATATAACGTATAACGATATAAGGTTATATCATATAGCGTTATACGTTATATGGTAGTGCTACATAACGTTATATGTTATAAGGTAATAGTATATATCATTATACGTTATAACGTAATGCTGCATAACGTTATACGTTTTAACGTAATAGTACATAACGTTATACGTTATAACGTAATGCTACAGAAAGATATACGTTATAAGGTAATAGTATATAACGTTATACGTTATACGGTAATAGCATATAACGTTACACGTTATAGGGTAATAGCATACAACGTTATACGTTACAACGTAATGCTACATAACGTTATACGTTATAACGTAATGCTACATAACGTTATACGTTATAAAGTAATAGTATATAACGTTATACGTTATAAGGTAATAGTATATAAGGTAACACGTTATAACGTAATGCTACATAACGTTATAAGTTATAACGTAATAGTATACAACGGTATACGTTATAAGGTAATAGTACATAACGTTATACGTTATAACGTAATGCTACATAACGTTATACGTTATAAGGTAATAGCATATAACGTTATACGTTATAACGTAATGCTACATAAGGATATGCGATATAAGGTAATAGTATATAACGTTATACGTTATAACGTAATGCTACATAACTTTATACGTTATAAAGTAATACTATATAACGTTATACGTTATAAGGTAATAGTATATAACGTTATACGTTATAACGTAATGCTACATAACGTTATACGTTATAACGTAATGCTACATAACGTTATACGTTATAAAGTAATAGTATATAACGTTATACGTTATAAGGTAATAGTATATAAGGTAACACGTTATAACGTAATGCTACATAACGTTATAAGTTATAACGTAATAGTATACAACGGTATACGTTATAAGGTAATAGTACATAACGTTATACGTTATAACGTAATGCTACATAACGTTATACGTTATAAGGTAATAGCATATAACGTTATACGTTATAACGTAATGCTACATAAGGATATGCGATATAAGGTAATAGTATATAACGTTATACGTTATAACGTAATGCTACATAACTTTATACGTTATAAAGTAATACTATATAACGTTATACGTTATAAGGTAATAGTATATAACGTTATACGTTATAACGTAATGCTACATAACGTTATACGTTATAAGGTAATAGCATGTAGCGTTATACGTTATAACGTAATGCTACATAACGTTATATGTTATAGGGTAATAGCATACAACGTTATACGTTATAACGTAGTGCTACATAACGTTATATGTTATAGGGTAATAGTATATAGCGTTATACGTTATAACGTAATGCTACGTAACGTTATACGTTATAAGGTAATAGTGTATAACGTTATACGTTATAACGTAATGCTACATAACGTTATACGTTATAAAGTAATACTATATAACGTTATACGTTATAAGGTAATAGTATATAACGTTACACGTTATAACGTAATGCTACATAACGTTATAAGTTGTAACGTAATAGTATACAACGTTATAAGTTATAAGGTAATAGTATATAACGTTATACGTTATAAGGTAATAGCATATAACTTTACACGTTATAAGGTAATAGGATACAACGTTATACGTTATAGCGTAATGCTACCTAACGTTATACGTTATAACGTAATAGTATACAACGTTATACGTTATAAGGTAATAGTATATAACGTTATACGTTATGAGGTTACAGTATATAACGTATAACGATATCAGGTAATAGTATATAACGTTATACGCTATAACGTAATGATACATAACGTTATACGTTATAAGGTAATACTATATAACGTCATACGGTATATGGCAACAGTATACACACGCCCGGCTAGCTCAGTCGGTAGAGCATGAGACTCTTAATCTCAGGGTCGTGGGTTCGAGCCCCACGTTGGGCGAATATCTATATTTTTTTTTTTTGCAAGGAAGAGGATGGTTCGGCGCAGGATGCGTTGGAGTTCTGCCCGGCGTGGGTGGAACTGCGACGCGCCAATCAGATCGTAATCGGCGCGAGTGTACCCCCCGAAGCTGCAGTAAAAGCAATGCTGAGAGGGCGCCAGGTATACACTGCCTTCCGAACTTCCTGCGAGCAGCTGATGCTCGCGAAGGAACTGGCATAGAGAGAAAGGAAAAGAGACCGCGATCCAGCTAGGGCGGCGAGACAAGGAGCTCGACGCTAGGTGGTGTGGTCCCCCCTAGCGGCCCAACTTAAACAAGGATGCCTCACTCATTAGGTAGGAACATGACGAGGGGTACCACCCCGATAGTAATTCGCAAGATAGCCCGGGGCACCTCCACTATAAACGTGAGGACGTCCACCGTGGAATTTTTTGTCTATAAGAGTCCCAAACTACTCGCGTGCTACGAAAGCAACACCGGCTGTCAATGAGGATTTCTCCACGTATAATAATAATAAAAAAAAAAAAAAATAAGGTAGTAGTATATAGCGTTATACGTTATAACGGAATAGTATATAACGATAGAGGTTATATGGTAATAGTATACAACGTTATACGTTATAACGTAATGCTACATAACGTTATACGTTATAAAGTAATAGTATATAACGTTATACGTTATAAGGTAATAGTATATAAGGTTACACGTTATAACGTAATGCTGCATAACGTTATACGTTATAACGTAATAGTATACAACGTTATACGTTATAACGTAATGCTACATAACTTTGTACGTTATAAGGTAATAGTATATAACGTTATACGTTATATGGTTACCGTATATAACGTATAACGATATAAGGTTATATCATATAGCGTTATACGTTATATGGTAGTGCTACATAACGTTATATGTTATAAGGTAATAGTATATATCATTATACGTTATAACGTAATGCTGCATAACGTTATACGTTTTAACGTAATAGTACATAACGTTATACGTTATAACGTAATGCTACAGAAAGATATACGTTATAAGGTAATAGTATATAACGTTATACGTTATACGGTAATAGCATATAACGTTACACGTTATAGGGTAATAGCATACAACGTTATACGTTATAGCGTAATGCTACATAACGTTATACGTTATAACGTAATGCTACATAACGTTATACGTTATAAAGTAATAGTATATAACGTTAAACGTTATAAGGTAATAGTATATAAGGTTACACGTTATAACGTAATGCTACATAACGTTATAAGTTATAACGTAATAGTATACAATGGTATACGTTATAAGGTAATAGTACATAACGTTATACGTTATATCGTAATGCTACATAACGTTATACGTTATAAGGTAATAGCATATAACGTTATACGTTATAACGTAATGCTACATAAGGATATACGATATAAGGCAATAGTATATAACGTTATACGTTATAACGTAATGCTACATAGCGTTATACGTTATAAGGTAATAGCATGTAGCGTTATACGTTATAACGTAATGCTACATAACGTTATATGTTATAGGGTAATAGCATACAACGTTATACGTTATAACGTAGTGCTACATAACGTTATATGTTATAGGGTAATAGTATATAGCGTTATACGTTTTAACGTAATAGTACATAACGTTATACGTTATAACGTAATGCTACAGAAAGATATACGTTATAACGTAATGCTACATAACGTTATACGTTATAAGGTAATAGCATGTAGCGTTATACGTTCTAACGTAATGCTACATAACGTTATACGTTATAAGGTAATAGCATATAACGTTATACGTTATAACGTAATGCTACATAAGGATATACGATATAAGGCAATAGTATATAACGTTATACGTTATAACGTAATGCTACATAGCGTTATACGTTATAAGGTAATAGCATGTAGCGTTATACGTTCTAACGT
Organism: Bombus fervidus; assembly: GCF_041682495.2. Taxonomy (NCBI): domain Eukaryota; kingdom Metazoa; phylum Arthropoda; class Insecta; order Hymenoptera; family Apidae; genus Bombus; species Bombus fervidus. Next base: position 3,854,011 of record NC_091523.1, on the reverse strand, counting down.
AATGCTACATAACGTTATATGTTATAGGGTAATAGCATACAACGTTATACGTTATAACGTAGTGCTACATAACGTTATATTTTATAGGGTAATAGTATATAGCGTTATACGTTATAACGTAATGCTACGTAACGTTATACGTTATAAGGTAATAGTGTATAACGTTATACGTTATAACGTAATGCTACATAACGTTATACGTTATAAAGTAATACTATACAACGTTATACGTTATAAGGTAATAGTATATAACGTTATACGGCATATGGCAACAGTATACACACGCCCGGCTAGCTCAGTCGGTAGAGCATGAGACTCTTAATCTCAGGGTCGTGGGTTCGAGCCCCACGTTGGGCGAATATCTATATTCTTTTTTTTTGCAAGGAAGAGGAAGGTTCGGCGCAGGATACGTTGGAGTTCTGCCCGGCGTGGGTGGAACCGCGACGCGCCAATCAGATCGTCATCGGCGCGAGTGTACCCCCCGATGCTGCAGTAAAAGCAATGCTGAGAGGGCGCCAGGTATACACTGCCTTCCGAACTTCCTGCGAGCAGGTGATGCTCGCGAAGGAACTGGCATAGAGAGAAAGGAAAAGAGACCGCGATCCAGCTAGGGCGGCGAGACAAGGAGCTCGACGCTAGGTGGTGTGGTCCCCCCTAGCGGCCCAACTTAAACAAGGATGCCTCACTCATTAAGTAGGAACATGACGAGGGGTACCACCCCGAAAGTAATTCGCAAGATAGCCCGGGGCACCTCCACTATAAACGTGAGGACGTCCACCGTGGAATTTTTTGTCTATAAGGGTCCCAAACTACTCGCGTGTTACGAAAGCAACACCGGCTGTCAATGAGGATTTCTCCACGTATAATAATAAAAAAAAAAAAAAAAAAATAAGGTAGTAGTATATAGCGTTATACGTTATAACGTAATGCTAAATAACGTTATATGTTATAGGGTAATAGTATACAACGTTATACGTTATAAGGTAATAGTATATAACGTTATACGGCATATGGCAACAGTATACACACGCCCGGCTAGCTAAGTCGGTAGAGCATGAGACTCTTTATCTCAGGGTCGTGGGTTCGAGCCCCACGTTGGGCGAATATCTATATTCTTTTTTTTTGCAAGGAAGAGGAAGGTTCGGCGCAGGATACGTTGGAGTTCTGCCCGGCGTGGGTGGAACCGCGACGCGCCAATCAGATCGTCATCGGCGCGAGTGTACCCCCCGAAGCTGCAGTAAAAGCAATGCTGAGAGGGCGCCAGGTATACACTGCCTTCCGAACTTCCTGCGAGCAGGTGATGCTCGCGAAGGAACTGGCATAGAGAGAAAGGAAAAGAGACCGCGATCCAGCTAGGGCGGCGAGACAAGGAGCTCGACGCTAGGTGGTGTGGTCCCCCCTAGCGGCCCAACTTAAACAAGGATGCCTCACTCATTAAGTAGGAACATGACGAGGGGTACCACCCCGAAAGTAATTCGCAAGATAGCCCGGGGCACCTCCACTATAAACGTGAGGACGTCCACCGTGGAATTTTTTGTCTATAAGAGTCCCAAACTACTCGCGTGTTACGAAAGCAACACCGGCTGTCAATGAGGATTTCTCCACGTATAATAATAAAAAAAAAAAAAATAAGGTAGTAGTATATAGCGTTATACGTTATAACGTAATGCTAAATAACGTTATATGTTATAGGGTAATAGTATATAGCGTTATACTTTATAACGTAATGCTACATAACGTTATACGTTATAACGTAATAGTATACAACGGTATACGTTATAACGTAATGCTACATAACGTTATATGTTATAAGGTAATAGTATATAGCGTTATACGTTATGACGCAGTGCTACATAACGTTGTACATTATAACGTAATAATATACAACGGTTTACGTTATAACTTAATATTATACAACGGTATACGTTATAACGTAATACTACATAACGTTATAAGTTATAAGGTAGTAGTATATAGCGTTATATGTTCTAACGTAATGCTGCATAACGTTATACGTTATAAGGTAATAGTATACAACGGTATACGTTATAACGTAATATTATTCAACGGTATACGTTAGAACGTAATACTACATAACGTTATAAGTTATAAGGAAGTAGTATATAGCGTTATATGTTATAAAGTAATGCTGCATAACGTTATACGTTATAAGGTAATAATATATAACGTTATACGTTATAACGTAATAGTATACTACGTTATACGTTATAACGTAATGCTACATAACGTTATACGTTGTAAGGTAATAGTATATAGCGTTATACGTTATAACGTAATGCTACATAACGTTATACGTTATAAGGTAATAGTATATAACGTTATACGTTATAACGTAGTGCTACATAACGTTATACGTTATAAGGTAATAGTATATGACGCTATACGTTATAACGTAGTGCTATATAACGTTATATGTTATAAGGTAATAGTATATAGAGTTGTACGTTATAACGTAACGCTAAATAACGTTATATGTTGTAAGGTAATAATATATAACGCTATACGTTATAACGTAATGCTACATAACGTTATACGTTATAAGGTAATAGCATGTAGCGTTATACGTTCTAACGTAATGCTACATAACGTTATACGTTATAAGGTAATAGCATATAACGTTATACGTTATAACGTAATGCTACATAAGGATATACGATATAAGGCAATAGTATATAACGTTATACGTTATAACGTAATGCTACATAGCGTTATACGTTATAAGGTAATAGCATGTAGCGTTATACGTTCTAACGTAATGCTACATAACGTTATATGTTATAGGGTAATAGCATACAATGTTATACGTTATAACGTAGTGCTACATAACGTTATATTTTATAGGGTAATAGTATATAGCGTTATACGTTATAACGTAATGCTACGTAACGTTATACGTTATAAGGTAATAGTGTATAACGTTATACGTTATAACGTAATGCTACATAACGTTATACGTTATAAAGTAATACTATACAACGTTATACGTTATAAGGTAATAGTATATAACGTTATACGGCATATGGCAACAGTATACACACGCCCGGCTAGCTCAGTCGGTAGAGCATGAGACTCTTAATCTCAGGGTCGTGGGTTCGAGCCCCACGTTGGGCGAATATCTATATTCTTTTTTTTTGCAAGGAAGAGGAAGGTTCGGCGCAGGATACGTTGGAGTTCTGCCCGGCGTGGGTGGAACCGCGACGCGCCAATCAGATCGTCATCGGCGCGAGTGTACCCCCCGAAGCTGCAGTAAAAGCAATGCTGAGAGGGCGCCAGGTATACACTGCCTTCCGAACTTCCTGCGAGCAGGTGATGCTCGCGAAGGAACTGGCATAGAGAGAAAGGAAAAGAGACCGCGATCCAGCTAGGGCGGCGAGACAAGGAGCTCGACGCTAGGTGGTGTGGTCCCCCTAGCGGCCCAACTTAAACAAGGATGCCTCACTCATTAAGTAGGAACATGACGAGGGGTACCACCCCGAAAGTAATTCGCAAGATAGCCCGGGGCACCTCCACTATAAACGTGAGGACGTCCACCGTGGAATTTTTTGTCTATAAGAGTCCCAAACTACTCGCGTGTTACGAAAGCAACACCGGCTGTCAATGAGGATTTCTCCACGTATAATAATAAAGAAAAAAAAAAAAAATAAGGTAGTAGTATATAGCGTTATACGTTATAACGTAATGCTAAATAACGTTATATGTTATAGGGTAATAGTATACAACGTTATACGTTATAAGGTAATAGTATATAACGTTATACGGCATATGGCAACAGTATACACACGCCCGGCTAGCTCAGTCGGTAGAGCATGAGACTCTTAATCTCAGGGTCGTGGGTTCGAGCCCCACGTTGGGCGAATATCTATATTCTTTTTTTTTGCAAGGAAGAGGAAGGTTCGGCGCAGGATACGTTGGAGTTCTGCCCGGCGTGGGTGGAACCGCGACGCGCCAATCAGATCGTCATCGGCGCGAGTGTACCCCCCGAAGCTGCAGTAAAAGCAATGCTGAGAGGGCGCCAGGTATACACTGCCTTCCGAACTTCCTGCGAGCAGGTGATGCTCGCGAAGGAACTGGCATAGAGAGAAAGGAAAAGAGACCGCGATCCAGCTAGGGCGGCGAGACAAGGAGCTCGACGCTAGGTGGTGTGGTCCCCCCTAGCGGCCCAACTTAAACAAGGATGCCTCACTCATTAAGTAGGAACATGACGAGGGGTACCACCCCGAAAGTAATTCGCAAGATAGCCCGGGGCACCTCCACTATAAACGTGAGGACGTCCACCGTGGAATTTTTTGTCTATAAGAGTCCCAAACTACTCGCGTGTTACGAAAGCAACACCGGCTGTCAATGAGGATTTCTCCACGTATAATAATAAAAAAAAAAAAAAAATAAGGTAGTAGTATATAGCGTTATACGTTATAACGTAATGCTAAATAACGTTATATGTTATAGGGTAATAGTATATAGCGTTATACTTTATAACGTAATGCTACATAACGTTATACGTTATAACGTAATAGTATACAACGGTATACGTTATAACGTAATGCTACATAACGTTATATGTTATAAGGTTATAGCATATAGCGTTATACGTTATATGGTAGTGCTACATAACGTTATATGTTAGAAGGTAATAGTATATAACGTTATACGTTATAACGTAATAGTATACTACGTTATACGTTATAACGTAATGCTACATAACGTTATACGTTGTAAGGTAATAGTATATAGCGTTATACGTTATGACGCAGTGCTACATAACGTTGTACATTATAACGTAATAATATACAACGGTTTACGTTATAACGTAATATTATACAACGGTATACGTTATAACGTAATACTACATAACGTTATAAGTTATAAGGTAGTAGTATATAGCGTTATATGTTATAACGTAATGCTGCATAACGTTATACGTTATAAGGTAATAGTATATAACGTTATACGTTATAACGTAATAGTATACAACGTTATACGTTATAACGTAATGCTACATAACGTTGTACGTTATAAGGTAATAGTATATAACGTTATATGTTATAAGGTAATAGTATATAACGTCATACGCTATAACGTAATAGTATACAACGTTATACGTTATAACGTAATGCTACATAACGTTATACGTTATAAGGTAATAGTATATAACGTTATACGTTATGACGTAGTGCTACATAACGTTGTACGTTATAACGTAATAATATACAACGGTATACGTTATAACGTAATATTATTCAACGGTATACGTTAGAACGTAATACTACATAACATTATAAGTTATAAGGTAGTAGTATATAGCGTTATATGTTATAAAGTAATGCTGCATAACGTTATACGTTATAAGGTAATAATATATAACGTTATACGTTATAACGTAATAGTATACTACGTTATACGTTATAACGTAATGCTACATAACGTTATACGTTGTAAGGTAATAGTATATAGCGTTATACGTTATAACGTAATGCTACATAACGTTATACGTTATAAGGTAATAGTATATAACGTTATACGTTATAACGTAGTGCTACATAACGTTATACGTTATAAGGTAATAGTATATGACGCTATACGTTATAACGTAGTGCTATATAACGTTATATGTTATAAGGTAATAGTATATAGAGTTGTACGTTATAACGTAACGCTAAATAACGTTATATGTTGTAAGGTAATAATATATAACGCTATACGTTATGACGTAGTGCTACATATCGTTATACGTTATAAGGTAATAGTATATAACGTTATACGTTATGACGTAGTGCTACCTAACGTTGTACGTTATAAGGTAATAGTATATAACGTTATACGTTATAACGTAGTGCTATATAATGTTATAAGTTTTAAGGTAATAGTATATAGAGTTATTAGTTATAACGTAACGCTAAATACCGTTATATGTTATAAGGTAATAGTATATAACGTTATACGTTATGACGTAGTGCTACATAACGTTGTACGTTATAACGTAATAATATACAACGGTATACGTTATAACGTAATATTATACAACGGTATACGTTATAACGTAATACTACATAACGTTATAAGTTATAAGGTAGTAGTATATAGCGTTATATGTTATAACGTAATGCTGCATAACGTTATACGTTATAAGGTAATAGTATATAACGTTATACGTTATGACGTAGTGCTACATAACGTTGTACGTTATAACGTAATAATATACAACGGTATACGTTATAACGTAATATTATTCAACGGTATACGTTAGAACGTAATACTACATAACGTTGTAAGTTATAAGGTAGTAGTATATAGCGTTATATGTTATAACGTAATGCTGCATAACGTTATACGTTATAAGGTAATAGTATATAACGTTATACGTTATAATGTAATAGTATACTACGTTATACGTTATAACTTAATGCTACATAACGTTATATGTTATAAGGTAATAGCATATAGCGTTATACGTTATAACGTAATGCTACATAACGTTATATGTTGTAAGGTAATAGGATATAGCGTTATACGTTATAACGTAATGCTACATATCGTTATACGTTGTAAGGTAATAGTATATAGCGTTATACGTTATAACGTAATCCTACATAACGTTATACGTTATAAGGTAATAGTATATAACGTTATACGTTATAACGTAGTGCTACATAACGTTATACGTTATAAGGTAATAGTATATAACGTTATACGTTATAACGTAGTGCTATGTAACGTTATATGTTATAAGGTAATAGTATATAGAGTTATTAGTTATAACGTTACGCTAAATAACGTTATATATTGTAAGGTAATAGCATATAACGTTATACGTTATAACGTAGTGCTACATATCGTTATACGTTATAATGTGATAGTATATAACGTTATACGTTATATGGTTACCGTATATAACGTATAACGATATAAGGTAATAGTATATAACGTTATACGTGATAAGGTAATACTATATAACGTATAACGTTATACGGTAATAGTATATAACGTATAACGATTTAAGGTAATAGTATATAACGTTATGCTACATAACGTTATACGTTATATGGTAATAGTAAACAACGTTGTACGTTATAAGGTAATAGTATATAACGTAATACGTTTTAAGGTAATAGCATACAACGTTATACGTTATAACGTAGTGCTACATAACGTTATATATTATAGGGTAATAGTATATAGCGTTATACGTTATAAGGTAATAGTATATAACGTTATACGTTACAAGGTAATAGCATATAACGTTACACGTTATAAGGTAATTGTATATACCGTTATACGTTATAATGTTACAGTATATAACGTATAACGATATAAGGTAATAGTGTATAACGTTATACGTTATAACGTAGTGCTACATAACGTTATATGTTATGAGGTAATAGTATATGGAGTTATACGTTATAACGTAACGCTAAATAACGTAATACGTTATGAGATAATAGTATATAACGTTATACGTTATAACGTGATGCTACATAACGTTATATGTTATAAGGTAATAGCATGTAGCGTTATACGTTATAACGTAATAGTATACAACGTTATATGTTATAGGGTAATAGCATACAACGTTATACGTTATAACGTAGTGCTACATAACGTTATCTGTTATAGTGTAATAGTATATAGCGTTATACGTCGTAACGTAATGCTACGTAACGTTATACGTTATAAGGTAATAGTGTACAACGATATGCGTTATAACGTAATGCTACATAACGTTATACGTCATAAGGTAATAGTATATAACGTTATATGTTATAACGTAATAGTATACAACGTTATACGTTATAACGTAATAGTAAATAACGTTATTCGATATAAGGTTATAGTATATGACGTATAACGATATAAGATAATAGTATATAGAGTTTTACGTTATAACGTAATAGCATACAACGTTATACGTTATAACGTAATGCTACATAACGTTATACGTTATGAGATAATAGTATATAACGATATACGTTATAACGTGATGCTACATAACGTTATATGTTATAAGGTAATAGCATGTAGCGTTATACGTTATAACGTAATGCTACATAACGTTATATGTTATAAGGTAATAGTATATAGCGTTATACGTTATAACGTAATGCTACATAACGTTATACGTTATAACGTAATAGTACATAACGTTATTCGTTATAGCGCAATGCTACAGGAGGATGAACGTTATAAGGTAATAGTATATAACGTTATACGTTATAAGGTAATAGCATATAACGTTACACGTTATAAGGTAATAGGATGCAAGGTTATACGTTATAGCATAATGCTACCTAACGTTATACGTTATAACGAAATAGTATACAACGTTATACGTTATAAGGTAATAGTATATAAAGTTATACGTTATAAGGTTACAGTATATAACCTATAACGATATAAGGTAATAGTATATAACGTTATACGCTATTACGTAATGCTACATAACGTTATACGTTATATGGTAATAGCAAATAACGTTATACGTTATAACGTAATGCTACATAAGGAAATACGTTATAAGGTAATGGTATATTACGTTATACGTTATAACGTAATGCTACATAACGTTATATGTTATAAGGTAATAGCATGTAGCGTTATACGTTATAACGTAATGCTACATAACGTTATACGTTATAACGTAATAGTACATAACGTTATACGTGATAACGTATTGCTACAGAAGGATATACGTTATACGGTAATATCATATAACATTACACGTTAGAGGGTAATAGGATACAACGTTATACGTTATAGCGTAATGCTACCTAACGTTATACGTTATAACGTAATAGTGTACAACGTTATACGTTATAAGGTAATAGTATATAACGTTAAACGATATAAGGTTACAGTATATAACGTATAACGATATAAGGTAATAGTATATAACGTTATACACTATAACGTAATGCTACATAACGTTATACGTTATAAGGTAATAACATATAACGTTATACGTTATAACGTAATGCTACATAACGTTATACGTTATAACGTAATAGTATACAACGTTACACGTTTTAAGGTAATAGTATATAACGTTATACGTTATGACTTAATGCTACATAACGCTATACGTTATAACGTAATAGTATACAACGGTATACGCTATAACGTAATGCTACATAACGTTATATGTTATAAGGTTATAGCATATAGCGTTATACGTTATAACGTAGTGCTACATAACGTTAGATGTTATAAGGTAATAGTATATAGCATTATACGTTATAACGTGATGTTGCATAACTTTATACGTTTTAACGTAATAGTACATAACGTTATACGTTATAACGTAATGCTACAGAAGGATATACGTTATAAGGTAATGCTACATAACGTTATACGTTATAAAGTAATAGTATATAACGTTATACGTCATATGGTAATAGTATATAACGTTATACGTTATAACGTAATGCTACATAACGTTATACGTTATAAAGTAATAGTAGATAACGTTATACGTTATAAGGTAATAGTATATAACGTATAACGATATAAGGTAACAATATATAACGTATGTACTTATAAGGTAATAGCATATAACGTTGAACGTTATACGGTAATAGAATATAACGTTATAAGTTATAACGTAATGCTACATAACGTTATATGTTATAAGGTAATAGTATATAGCGTTATACGTTATAACGTAATGCTACATAACGTTATACGTTATAACGTAATAGTACATAACGTTATACGTTATAACGCAATGCTACAGAAGGATATACGTTATAAGGTAATAGGATACAACGTTATACGTTATAGCGTAATGCTACCTAACGTTATACGTTACAACGTAATAGTGCACAACGTTATACGTTATAAGGTAATAGTCTACAACGTTATACGTTATAATTTTACAGTATATAACGTATAACGATATAAGGTAATAGTATATAGCGTTATACGTTATAACGTAATGCTACATAACGTTATACGTTATAACGTAATAGTACATAACGTTATACGTTATAATGTAATGCTACAGAAGGACATACGTTATAAGGAAATAGTATATAACGTAATACGTTTTAAGGTAATAGCATATAACGTTACACGTTATAAGGTAATAGCATACAACGTTATACGTTATAACGTAATGCTACATAACGTTATACGTTGTAACGTAATAGTATACAACGTTATACGTTATAAGGTAGTGCTACATAACGTTATATGTTATAAGGTAATAGTATATAGCATTATACGTTATAACGTAATGCTACAGAAGGATATACGTTATAAGGAAATAGTACATAACGTTATACGTTGTAACGTAACAGTATACAACGTTATACGTTATAAGGTAGTAGTATATAAGTTATAACGTTATAAGGTAACAATATATAACGTATGTACTTATAAGGTAATTGCATATAACGTTGAACGTTATACGGTAATAGAATATAACGTTATAAGTTAGAACGTAATGCTACATAAAGTTATACGTTATAAAGTAATAGTATATAACGTTATACGTTATATGGTAATAGTATATAACGTTATACGCTATAACGTAATGCTACATAACGTTATACGTTATAAGGTAATAGCATATAACGTTATACATTATAACGTAGTGCTACATAACGTTATATGTTATAAGGTAATAGTACACAACGTTATACGTTATGACGTAATGCTACAGAAGGATACACGATATAAGGTAATAGTATATATCGTTAAACGTTATAAGGTAATAGTATATAACATTATACGTCATAAGGTAATAGCATATAACGTTATACGTTATAAGGTAATAGTATATAACGTATAACGTTATAAGGTAACAATATATAACGTAGAACGCTATAAGGTAATAGCATATAACGTTATACGTTATAAGGTAATAGTATATAGCGTATAACGTTATAATGTAATAGTATATAACGCATAACGGTATAAGGTAATAGTATATAACGTTATGCGTTATATGGTAATAGTAAACAACGTTATACGTTATAAGGTAATAGTATATAACGTAATACGTTTTAATGTAAAAGTATACAACGTTATACGTCATAACGTAGTGCTACATAACGTTATATGTTATAGGGTAATAGCATATAGCGTTATACGTTATAACGTAATGCTACATAACGTTATATGGTATAGGGTAGTAGTATATAGCGTTATACGTTATAACGTAATGCTACGTAACGTTATACGTTATAAGGTAATAGTGTATAACGTTATTCGTTATAACGTAATGCTACATAACGTTATACGTTATAAAGTAATACTATATAACGTTATACGTTATAAGGTAATAGTATATAACGTTACACGTTATAACGTAATGCTACATAACGTTATAAGTTATAAGGTAGTAGTATATAGCGTTATATGTTATAACGTAATGCTGCATAACGTTATACGTTATAAGGTAATAGTATACAACGTTATACGTTATAAGGTAATAGTATATAAGGTTACACGTTAAAACGTAATGCTACATAACGTTATAAGTTATAACGTAATAGTATACAACGGTATACGTTATAAGGTAATAGTACATAACGTTATACGTTATAACGTAATGCTACATAACGTTATACGTTATAAGGTAATAGCATATAACGTTATACGTTATAACGTAATGCTACATAAGGATATGCGGTATAAGGTAATAGCATATAACGTTATACGTTATAACGTAATGCTACATAACGTTATACGTTATAAGGTAATAGCATGTAGCGTTATACGTTATAACGTAATGCTACATAACGTTATATGTTATAGAGTAATAGCATACAACGTTATACGTTATAACGTAGTGCTACATAACGTTATATGTTATAGTGTAATAGTATATAGCTTTATACGTTATAACGTAATGCTACATAACGTTATACGTTATAAGGTAATAGTATATAACGTTATACGTTATAACGTAGTGCTACATAACGTTATACGTTATAAGGTAATAGTATATAACGTATAACGATATAAGGTAACAATATATAACGTATGTACTTATAAGGTAATAGCATATAACGTTGAACGTTATACGGTAATAGAATATAACGTTATAAGTTATAACGTAATGCTACATAACGTTATATGTTATAAGGTAATAGTATATAGCGTTATACGTTATAACGTAATGCTACATAACGTTATACGTTATAACGTAATAGTACATAACGTTATACGTTATAACGCAATGCTACAGAAGGATATACGTTATAAGGTAATAGGATACAACGTTATACGTTATAGCGTAATGCTACCTAACGTTATACGTTACAACGTAATAGTGCACAACGTTATACGTTATAAGGTAATAGTCTACAACGTTATACGTTATAATTTTACAGTATATAACGTATAACGATATAAGGTAATAGTATATAGCGTTATACGTTATAACGTAATGCTACATAACGTTATACGTTATAACGTAATAGTACATAACGTTATACGTTATAATGTAATGCTACAGAAGGACATACGTTATAAGGAAATAGTATATAACGTAATACGTTTTAAGGTAATAGCATATAACGTTACACGTTATAAGGTAATAGCATACAACGTTATACGTTATAACGTAATGCTACATAACGTTATACGTTGTAACGTAATAGTATACAACGTTATACGTTATAAGGTAGTGCTACATAACGTTATATGTTATAAGGTAATAGTATATAGCATTATACGTTATAACGTAATGCTACAGAAGGATATACGTTATAAGGAAATAGTACATAACGTTATACGTTGTAACGTAACAGTATACAACGTTATACGTTATAAGGTAGTAGTATATAAGTTATAACGTTATAAGGTAACAATATATAACGTATGTACTTATAAGGTAATTGCATATAACGTTGAACGTTATACGGTAATAGAATATAACGTTATAAGTTAGAACGTAATGCTACATAAAGTTATACGTTATAAAGTAATAGTATATAACGTTATACGTTATATGGTAATAGTATATAACGTTATACGCTATAACGTAATGCTACATAACGTTATACGTTATAAGGTAATAGCATATAACGTTATACATTATAACGTAGTGCTACATAACGTTATATGTTATAAGGTAATAGTACACAACGTTATACGTTATGACGTAATGCTACAGAAGGATACACGATATAAGGTAATAGTATATATCGTTAAACGTTATAAGGTAATAGTATATAACATTATACGTCATAAGGTAATAGCATATAACGTTATACGTTATAAGGTAATAGTATATAACGTATAACGTTATAAGGTAACAATATATAACGTAGAACGCTATAAGGTAATAGCATATAACGTTATACGTTATAAGGTAATAGTATATAGCGTATAACGTTATAATGTAATAGTATATAACGCATAACGGTATAAGGTAATAGTATATAACGTTATGCGTTATATGGTAATAGTAAACAACGTTATACGTTATAAGGTAATAGTATATAACGTAATACGTTTTAATGTAAAAGTATACAACGTTATACGTCATAACGTAGTGCTACATAACGTTATATGTTATAGGGTAATAGCATATAGCGTTATACGTTATAACGTAATGCTACATAACGTTATATGGTATAGGGTAGTAGTATATAGCGTTATACGTTATAACGTAATGCTACGTAACGTTATACGTTATAAGGTAATAGTGTATAACGTTATTCGTTATAACGTAATGCTACATAACGTTATACGTTATAAAGTAATACTATATAACGTTATACGTTATAAGGTAATAGTATATAACGTTACACGTTATAACGTAATGCTACATAACGTTATAAGTTATAAGGTAGTAGTATATAGCGTTATATGTTATAACGTAATGCTGCATAACGTTATACGTTATAAGGTAATAGTATACAACGTTATACGTTATAAGGTAATAGTATATAAGGTTACACGTTAAAACGTAATGCTACATAACGTTATAAGTTATAACGTAATAGTATACAACGGTATACGTTATAAGGTAATAGTACATAACGTTATACGTTATAACGTAATGCTACATAACGTTATACGTTATAAGGTAATAGCATATAACGTTATACGTTATAACGTAATGCTACATAAGGATATGCGGTATAAGGTAATAGCATATAACGTTATACGTTATAACGTAATGCTACATAACGTTATACGTTATAAGGTAATAGCATGTAGCGTTATACGTTATAACGTAATGCTACATAACGTTATATGTTATAGAGTAATAGCATACAACGTTATACGTTATAACGTAGTGCTACATAACGTTATATGTTATAGTGTAATAGTATATAGCTTTATACGTTATAACGTAATGCTACATAACGTTATACGTTATAAGGTAATAGTATATAACGTTATACGTTATAACGTAGTGCTACATAACGTTATACGTTATAAGGTAATAGTATATGACGTTATACGTTATAACGTAGTGCTGCATAACGTTATATGTTTTAAGGTAATAGTATATAGAATTGTACGTTATAACGTAACGCTAAATAACCTTATATGTTGTAAGGTAATAATATATAACGCTATACGTTATGACGTAGTGCTACATATCGTTATACGTTATAATGTAATAGTATACAACGGTATACGTTATAACGTAATGCTACATAACGTTATATGTTGTAAGGTAATAGGATATAGCGTTATACGTTATAACGTAGTGCTATATAACGTTATATGTTTTAAGGTAATAGTATAGAGAGTTATTAGTTATAACGTAACGCTAAATACCGTTATATGTTATAAGGTAATATTATATAACGTTATACGTTATAACGTAATAGTATACAACGTTATACGCTCTAGCGTAATGCTACATAACGTTGTACGTTATAACGTAATAATATACAACGGTATACGTTATAACGTAATATTATACAACGGTATACGTTATAACGTAATACTACATAACGTTATAAGTTATAAGGTAGTAGTATATAGCGTTATATGTTATAACGTAATGCTGCATAACGTTATACGTTATAAGGTAATAGTATATAACGTTATACGTTATAACGTAATAGTATACAACGTTATACGCTCTAACGTAATGCTACATAACGTTGTACGTTATAAGGTAATAGTATATAACGTTATACGTTATATGGTTACCGTATATAACGTATAACGATATAAGGTAATAGTATGTAACGTTATACGTTATAACGTAATGCTACATAACGTTATATGTTATAAGGTAATAGCATATAGCGTTATACGATATAACGTAATGCTACATAATGTTATATGTTGTAAGGTAATAGGATACAGCGTTATACGTTATAACGTAATTCTACATAACGTTATACGTTGTAAGGTAATAGTATATAGCGTTATACGTTATAACGTAGTGCTATATAACGTTATACGTTATAAGGTAATAGTATATGACGTTATACGTTATAACGTAATGCTGCATAACGTTATACGTTTTAACGTAATAGTACATAACGTTATACGTTATAATGTAATGCTACAGGAAGTTATACGTTATAAGGTAATAGTATATAACGTTATACGTTATACGGTAATAGTATATAAGGTTACACGTTATAACGTAATGCTACGTAACGTTATAAGTTATAACGTAATAGTATACAACGGTATACGTTATAAGGTAATAGTACATAACGTTATACGTTATAACGTAATGCTACATAACGTTATACGTTATAAGGTAATAGCATATAACGTTATACGTTATAACGTAATGCTACATAAGGATATGCGATATAAGGTAATAGTATATAACGTTATACGTTATAACGTAATGCTACATAACGTTATACGTTATAAGGTAATAGCATGTAGCGTTATACGTTATAACGTAATGCTACATAACGTTATATGTTATAGGGTAATAGCATACAACGTTATACGTTATAACGTAGTGCTACATAACATTATATGTTATAGTGTAATAGTATATAGAATTGTACGTTATAACGTAACGCTTAATAACGTTATATGTTGTAAGGTAATAATATATAACGCCATACGTTATGACGTAGTGCTACATATCGTTATACGTTATAATGTAATAGTATACAACGGTATACGTTATAACGTAATGCTACATAACGTTATTTGTTATAAGGTAATAGTATATAGCGTTATACGTTATAACGTAATAATATACAACGGTATACGTTATAACGTAATAGCATATAATGTTGTACGTTATACGTTATACGGTAATAATATATAACGTTACAAACCAGAAGGGAATACCATACAAGGTGTACGTTATAACGCAATGCTACTTTACGATATACGTAATATCGAAATAGTATATAATGTTATACGTTATAACGGAATAGTATATAACGTTTGAGGTTATAATGTAATAGTATATTACGCCGCACGTTATAACGTAATAGCATATAACGTCATAAGTTAAAAAGTAATAGTATGTAGCGTTATACGTCATAACGTAATAGCCTATAATGTTATACGTTATAACGTAATAGAATATAACGTTATACGTGATAATGTAATACCATATCACATTATAGGTTATATTGCAATGTTTCATAGCGATATAAGTTGGAACGTAATGGTATATACCGTTATACGCTATAACGTAATAGCATATAACGTTATAAGTTATAAGGAAATAGTATATAGCGTTATACGTCATATCGAAATACCTTATAAGGTTATACGTTATAACGTAATAGAATATAAAGTTATCTGTTAGATGGTAATACCATATAACGTTATACGTTATAATGCAATGCTACAGAACGATATACGTTATAGCGAAATAGAATACAATGTTATATTAACATAACTATAAGGTAATAGTATATAACGTTATACGTTATGACGTAGTGCTACATAACGTTGTACGTTATAACGTAATAATATACAACGGTATACGTTATAACGTAATATTATACAACGGTATACGTTATAACGTAATACTACATAACGTTATAAGTTATAAGGTAGTAGTATATAGCGTTATATGTTATAACGTAATACTGCATAACGTTATACGTTATAAGGTAATAGTATATAACGTTATACGTTATAACGTAATAGTTTACAACGTTATTTGTTATAACGTAATGCTACATAACGTTGTACGTTATAAGGTAATAGTATATAACGTTATACGTTATATGGTTACCGTATATAACGTATAACGATATAAGGTTATAGCATATAGCGTTATATGTTATATGGTAGTGCTACATAACGTTATATGTTATAAGGTAATAGTATATATCATTATACGTTATAACGTAATGCTGCATAACGTTATACGTTTTAACGTAATAGTACATAACGTTATGCGTTATAACGTAATGCTACAGAAAGATATACGTTATAAGGTAATAGTATATAACGTTATACGTTATACGGTAATAGCATATAACGTTACACGTTATAGGGTAATAGCATACAACGTTATACGTTATAACGTAATGCTACATAACGTTATACGTTATAACGTAATGCTACATAACGTTATACGTTATAAAGTAATAGTATATAACGTTATACGTTATAAGGTAATAGTATATAAGGTTGCACGTTATAACGAAATGCTACATAACGTTATAAGTTATAACGTAATAGTATACAACGGTATACGTTATGAGGTAATAGTACATAACGTTATACGTTATAACGTAATGCTACATAACGTTGTACGTTATAAGGTAATAGCATATAACGTTATACGTTATAACGTAATGCTACATAAGGATATGCGATATAAGGTAATAGTATATAACGTTATACGTTATAACGTAATGCTACATAACGTTATACGTTATAAGGTAATAGCATGTAGCGTTATACGTTATAACGTAATGCTACATAACGTTATATGTTATAGGGTAATAGCATACAACGTTATACGTTATAACGTAGTGCTACATAACGTTATACGTTATAAAGTAATACTATATAACGTTATACGTTATAAGGTAATAGTATATAACGTTATACGTTATATGGTTACCGTATATAACGTATAACGATATAAGGTAATAGTATATAACGTTATACGTTACAACGTAATGCTACATAACGTTATATGTTATAAGGTAATAGCATATTGCGTTATACGTTATAACGTAATGCTACATAATGTTATATGTTGTAAGGTAATAGGATATAGCGTTATACGTTATAACGAAATGCTACATAACGTTATACGTTGTAAGGTAATAGTATATAGCGTTATACGTTATAACGTAATGCTACATAACGTTATACGTTATAAGGTAATAGTATATAACGTTATACGTTATAACGTAGTGCTACATAACGTTATACGTTATAAGGTAATAGTATATGACGTTATACGTTATAACGTAGTGCTACATAACGTTATATGTTATAAGGTAATAGTATATAGAGTTGTACGTTATAACGTAACGCTAAATAACGTTATATGTTGTAAGGTAATAATATATAACGCTATACGTTATGACGTAGTGCTACATATCGTTATACGTTATAATGTAATAGTATACAACGGAATACGTTATAACGTAAGGCTACATAACGTTATTTGTTATAAGGTAATAGTATATAGCGTTATACGTTATAACGTAATAATATACAACGGTATACGTTATAACGTAATAGTATACAACGGTATTCCTCATAACGTAATACTACTTAACGTTATATGTTATAAGGTAGTAGTATATAGCGTTGTACGTCATAACGTAATGCTGCATAACGTTATACGTTATAAGGTAATAGTATATAACGTCATACGTTATAACGTAATAGTATACAACGTTATACGTTATAACGTAATGCTACATAACCTTATACGTTATAAGGTAATAGTATATAACGTTATACGTTATGACGTAGTGCTACATAACGTTGTACGTTATATCGTAATAATATACAACGGTATACGTTATAACGGAATATTATACAACGGTATACGTTATAACGTAATACTACATAACGTTATAAGTTATAAGGTAGTAGTATATAGCGTTATATGTTATAACGTAATGCGGCATAACGTTATACGTTATAAGGTAATAGTATATAACGTTATACGTTATAACGTAATAGTATACAACGTTATACGTTATAACGTAATGCTACATAACGTTGTACGTTATAAGGTAATAGTATATAACGTTATACGTTATATGGTTACCGTATATAACGTATAATGATATAAGGTTATATCATATAGCGTTATACGTTATATGGTAGTGCTACATAACGTTATATGTTATAAGGTAATAGTATATATCATTATACGTTATAACGTAATGCTGCATAACGTTATACGTTTTAACGTAATAGTACATAACGTTATACGTTATAACGTAATGCTACAGAAAGATATACGTTATAAGGTAATAGTATATAACGTTATACGTTATAAGGTAATAGTATATAACGTTATACGTTATAACGTAATGCTACATAACGTTATACGTTATAAAGTAATACTATATAACGTTATACGTTATAAGGTAATAATATATAACGTTACACGTTATAACGTAATGCTACATAACGTTATAAGTTGTAACGTAATAGTATACAACGTTATAAGTTATAAGGTAATAGTATATAACGTTATACGTTATAAGGTAATAGCATATAACGTTACACGTTATAAGGTAATAGGATACAACGTTATACGTTATAGAGTAATCCTACCTAACGTTATACGTTATAACGTAATAGTATACAGCGTTATACGTTATAAGGTAATAGTATATAACGTTATACGTTATGAGGTTACAGTATATAACGTATAACGATATCAGATAATAGTATATAACGTTATACGCTATAACGTAATGCTACATAACGTTATACGTTATAAAGTAATAGTATATAACGTTATACGTTATAAGGTAATAGTATATAAGGTTATACGTTATAACGTAATAGCATATAACGTTATAAGTTAAAAGGTAATTGTATAATTCGTTATAGGTTTTACCGTAATACCATAAAATGTTATACGTTATAACGTAATAGCATATAACGTCATAAGTTAAAAGGTAACAGTATATAGCGTTATACGTTATAGCGTAATGCTAAATAACGTTATATAGTATAGGGTAATAGTATATAGCGTTATACTTTATAACGTAATGCTACATAACGTTATACGTTATAACGTAATAGTATACATCGGTATACGTTATAACGTAATGCTACATAACGTTATACGTTATAAGGTAATAGTATATAACGTTATACGTTATGACGTAGTGCTACATATCGTTGTACGTTATAACGTAATAATATACAACGGTATACGTTATAACGGAATATTATACAACGGTATACGTTATAACGTAATACTACATAACGTTATAAGTTATAAGGTAGTAGTATATAGCGTTATATGTTATAACGTAATGCTGCATAACGTTATACGTTATAAGGTAATAGTATATAACGTTATACGTTATAACGTAATAGTATACAACGTTATACGTTATAACGTAATGCTACATAACGTTGTACGTTATAAGGTAATAGTATATAACGTTATTCGTTATATGGTTACCGTATATAACGTATAACGATATAAGGTTATATGATATAGCGTTATACGTTATATGGTAGTGCTACATAACGTTATATGTTATAAGGTAATAGTATATATCATTATACGTTATAACGTAATGCTGCATAACGTTATACGTTTTAACGTAATAGTACATAACGTTATGCGTTATAACGTAATGCTACAGAAAGATATACGTTATAAGGTAATAGTATATAACGTTATACGTTATACGGTAATAGCATATAACGTTACACGTTATAGGGTAATAGCATACAACGTTATACGTTATAACGTAATGCTACATAACGTTATACGTTATAAAGTAATAGTATATAACGTTATACGTTATAAGGTAATAGTATATAAGGTTACACGTTAAAACGAAATGCTACATAACGTTCTAAGTTATAACGTAATAGTATACAACGGTATACGTTATGAGGTAATAGTACATAACGTTATACGTTATAAGGTAATAGCATATAACGTTACACGTTATAAGGTAATAGGATACAACGTTATACGTTATAGAGTAATGCTACCTAACGTTATACGTTATAACGTAATAGTATACAGCGTTATACGTTATAAGGTAATAGTATATAACGTTATACGTTATGAGGTTACAGTATATAACGTATAACGATATCAGATAATAGTATATAACGTATAACGATATCTGATAATAGTATATAACGTTATACGCTATAACGTAATGCTACATAACGTTATACGTTATAAAGTAATAGTATATAACGTTATACGTTATAAGGTAATAGTATATAACGTTATACGTTATAACGTAATTCTACATAACGTTATACGTTATAAGGTAATAGCATGTAGCGTTATACGTTATGACGTAGTGCTACGTAACGTTGTACGTTATAACGTAATAATATACAACGGTATACGTTATAACGGAATATTATACAACGGTATACGTTATAACGTAATACTACATAACGTTATAAGTTATAAGGTAGTAGTATATAGCGTTATATGTTATAACGTAATGCTGCATAACGTTATACGTTATAAGGTAATAGTATATAACGTTATACGTTATAACGTAAAAGTATACAACGTTATACGTTATAACGTAATGCTACATAACGTTGTACGTTATAAGGTAATAGTATATAACGTTATACGTTATATGGTTACCGTATATAACGTATAACGATATAAGGTTATATGATATAGCGTTATACGTTATATGGTAGTGCTACATAACGTTATATGTTATAAGGTAATAGTATATATCATTATACGTTATTACGTAATGCTGCATAACGTTATACGTTTTAACGTAATAGTACATAACGTTATACGTTATAACGTAATGCTACAGAAAGATATACGTTATAAGGTAATAGTATATAACGTTATACGTTATACGGTAATAGCATATAACGTTACACGTTATAGGGTAATAGCATACAACGTTATACGTTATAACGTAATGCTACATAACGTTATACGTTATAACGCAATGCTACATAACGTTATACTTTATAAAGTAATAGTATATAACGTTATACGTTATAAGGTAATAGTATATAACGTTATACGTTATAACGTAATTCTACATAACGTTATACGTTATAAGGTAATAGTATATAACGTTATACGTTATAACGAAATAGTATACAACGTTATACGTTATAACGTAATGCTACATAACGTTGTACGTTATAAGGTAATAGTATATAACGTTATACGTTATATGGTTACCGTATATAACGTATAACGATATAAGGTTATATGATATAGCGTTATACGTTATATGGTAGTGCTACATAACGTTATATGTTATAAGGTAATAGTATATATCATTATACGTTATAACGTAATGCTGCATAACGTTATACGTTTTAACGTAATAGTACATAACGTTATACGTTATAACGTAATGCTACAGAAAGATATACGTTATAAGGTAATAGTATATAACGTTATACGTTATACGGTAATAGCATATAACGTTACACGTTATAGGGTAATAGCATACAACGTTATACGTTATAACGTAATGCTACATAACGTTATACGTTATAACGTAATGCTACATAACGTTATACTTTATAAAGTAATAGTATATAACGTTATACGTTATAAGGTAATAGTATATAACGTTATACGTTATAACGTAATTCTACATAACGTTATACGTTATAAGGTAATAGTATATAACGTTATACGTTATAACGAAATAGTATACAACGTTATACGTTATAACGTAATGCTACATAACGTTATACTTTATAAAGTAATAGTATATAACGTTATACGTTATAAGGTAATAGTATATAACGTTATACGTTATAACGTAATTCTACATAACGTTATACGTTATAAGGTAATAGCATGTAGCGTTATACGTTATATCGTAATGCTACATAACGTTATATGTTATAGGGTAATAGCATACAACGTTATACGTTATAACGTAATGCTACATAACGTTATACGTTATAAGGTAATAGCATATAACGTTATACGTTATAACGTAATGCTACATAAGGATATGCGATATAAGGTAATAGTATATAACGTTATACGTTATAACGTAATGCTACATAACTTTATACGTTATAAAGTAATACTATATAACGTTATACGTTATAAGGTAATAGTATATAACGTTATACGTTATAACGTAATGCTACATAACGTTATACGTTATAAGGTAATAGCATGTAGCGTTATACGTTATAACGTAATGCTACATAACGTTATATGTTATAGGGTAATAGCATACAACGTTATACGTTATAACGTAGTGCTACATAACGTTATATGTTATAGGGTAATAGTATATAGCGTTATACGTTATAACGTAATGCTACGTAACGTTATACGTTATAAGGTAATAGTGTATAACGTTATACGTTATAACGTAATGCTACATAACGTTATACGTTATAAAGTAATACTATATAACGTTATACGTTATAAGGTAATAGTATATAATGTTACACGTTATAACGTAATGCTACATAACGTTATAAGTTGTAACGTAATAGTATACAACGTTATAAGTTATAAGGTAATAGTATATAACGTTATACGTTATAAGGTAATAGCATATAACGTTACACGTTATAAGGTAATAGGATACAACGTTATACGTTATAGCGTAATGCTACCTAACATTATACGTTATAACGTAATAGTATACAACGTTATACGTTATAAGGTAATAGTATATAACGTTATACGTTATGAGGTTACAGTATATAACGTATAACGATATCAGGTAATAGTATATAACGTTATACGCTATAACGTAATGATACATAACGTTATACGTTATAAGGTAATACTATATAACGTCATACGGTATATGGCAACAGTATACACACGCCCGGCTAGCTCAGTCGGTAGAGCATGAGACTCTTAATCTCAGGGTCGTGGGTTCGAGCCCCACGTTGGGCGAATATCTATATTTTTTTTTTTTGCAAGGAAGAGGATGGTTCGGCGCAGGATGCGTTGGAGTTCTGCCCGGCGTGGGTGGAACCGCGACGCGCCAATCAGATCGTAATCGGCGCGAGTGTACCCCCCGAAGCTGCAGTAAAAGCAATGCTGAGAGGGCGCCAGGTATACACTGCCTTCCGAACTTCCTGCGAGCAGCTGATGCTCGCGAAGGAACTGGCATAGAGAGAAAGGAAAAGAGACCGCGATCCAGCTTGGGCGGCGAGACAAGGAGCTCGACGCTAGGTGGTGTGGTCCCCCCTAGCGGCCCAACTTAAACAAGGATGCCTCACTCATTAGGTAGGAACATGACGAGGGGTACCACCCCGATAGTAATTCGCAAGATAGCCCGGGGCACCTCCACTATAAACGTGAGGACGTCCACCGTGGAATTTTTTGTCTATAAGAGTCCCAAACTACTCGCGTGCTACGAAAGCAACACCGGCTGTCAATGAGGATTTCTCCACGTATAATAATAATAATAAAAAAAAAAAATAAGGTAGTAGTATATAGCGTTATACGTTATAACGGAATAGTATATAACGATAGAGGTTATATGGTAATAGTATACAACGTTATACGTTATAACGTAATGCTACATAACGTTATACGTTATAAAGTAATAGTATATAACGTTATACGTTATAAGGTAATAGTATATAAGGTTACACGTTATAACGTAATGCTGCATAACGTTATACGTTATAACGTAATAGTATACAACGTTATACGTTATAACGTAATGCTACATAACGTTGTACGTTATAAGGTAATAGTATATAACGTTATACGTTATATGGTTACCGTATATAACGTATAACGATATAAGGTTATATCATATAGCGTTATACGTTATATGGTAGTGCTACATAACGTTATATGTTATAAGGTAATAGTATATATCATTATACGTTATAACGTAATGCTGCATAACGTTATACGTTTTAACGTAATAGTACATAACGTTATACGTTATAACGTAATGCTACAGAAAGATATACGTTATAAGGTAATAGTATATAACGTTATACGTTATACGGTAATAGCATGTAGCGTTATACGTTCTAACGTAATGCTACATAACGTTATACGTTATAAGGTAATAGCATATAACGTTATACGTTATAACGTAATGCTACATAAGGATATACGATATAAGGCAATAGTATATAACGTTATACGTTATAACGTAATGCTACATAGCGTTATACGTTATAAGGTAATAGCATGTAGCGTTATACGTTCTAACGTAATGCTACATAACGTTATATGTTATAGGGTAATAGCATACAACGTTATACGTTATAACGTAGTGCTACATAACGTTATATTTTATAGGGTAATAGTATATAGCGTTATACGTTATAACGTAATGCTACGTAACGTTATACGTTATAAGGTAATAGTGTATAACGTTATACGTTATAACGTAATGCTACATAACGTTATACGTTATAAAGTAATACTATACAACGTTATACGTTATAAGGTAATAGTATATAACGTTATACGGCATATGGCAACAGTATACACACGCCCGGCTAGCTCAGTCGGTAGAGCATGAGACTCTTAATCTCAGGGTCGTGGGTTCGAGCCCCACGTTGGGCGAGTATCTATATTCTTTTTTTTTGCAAGGAAGAGGAAGGTTCGGCGCAGGATACGTTGGAGTTCTGCCCGGCGTGGGTGGAACCGCGACGCGCCAATCAGATCGTCATCGGCGCGAGTGTACCCCCCGAAGCTGCAGTAAAAGCAATGCTGAGAGGGCGCCAGGTATACACTGCCTTCCGAACTTCCTGCGAGCAGGTGATGCTCGCGAAGGAACTGGCATAGAGAGAAAGGAAAAGAGACCGCGATCCAGCTAGGGCGGCGAGACAAGGAGCTCGACGCTAGGTGGTGTGGTCCCCCCTAGCGGCCCAACTTAAACAAGGATGCCTCACTCATTAAGTAGGAACATGACGAGGGGTACCACCCCGAAAGTAATTCGCAAGATAGCCCGGGGCACCTCCACTATAAACGTGAGGACGTCCACCGTGGAATTTTTTGTCTATAAGGGTCCCAAACTACTCGCGTGTTACGAAAGCAACACCGGCTGTCAATGAGGATTTCTCCACGTATAATAATAAAAAAAAAAAAAAAAAATAAGGTAGTAGTATATAGCGTTATACGTTATAACGTAATGCTAAATAACGTTATATGTTATAGGGTAATAGTATACAACGTTATACGTTATAAGGTAATAGTATATAACGTTATACGGCATATGGCAACAGTATACACACGCCCGGCTAGCTAAGTCGGTAGAGCATGAGACTCTTAATCTCAGGGTCGTGGGTTCGAGCCCCACGTTGGGCGAATATCTATATTCTTTTTTTTTGCAAGGAAGAGGAAGGTTCGGCGCAGGATACGTTGGAGTTCTGCCCGGCGTGGGTGGAACCGCGACGCGCCAATCAGATCGTCATCGGCGCGAGTGTACCCCCCGAAGCTGCAGTAAAAGCAATGCTGAGAGGGCGCCAGGTATACACTGCCTTCCGAACTTCCTGCGAGCAGGTGATGCTCGCGAAGGAACTGGCATAGAGAGAAAGGAAAAGAGACCGCGATCCAGCTAGGGCGGCGAGACAAGGAGCTCGACGCTAGGTGGTGTGGTCCCCCCTAGCGGCCCAACTTAAACAAGGATGCCTCACTCATTAAGTAGGAACATGACGAGGGGTACCACCCCGAAAGTAATTCGCAAGATAGCCCGGGGCACCTCCACTATAAACGTGAGGACGTCCACCGTGGAATTTTTTGTCTATAAGAGTCCCAAACTACTCGCGTGTTACGAAAGCAACACCGGCTGTCAATGAGGATTTCTCCACGTATAATAATAAAAAAAAAAAAAATAAGGTAGTAGTATATAGCGTTATACGTTATAACGTAATGCTAAATAACGTTATATGTTATAGGGTAATAGTATATAGCGTTATACTTTATAACGTAATGCTACATAACGTTATACGTTATAACGTAATAGTATACAACGGTATACGTTATAACGTAATGCTACATAACGTTATATGTTATAAGGTTATAGCATATAGCGTTATACGTTATATGGTAGTGCTACATAACGTTATATGTTAGAAGGTAATAGTATATAACGTTATACGTTATAACGTAATAGTATACTACGTTATACGTTATAACGTAATGCTACATAACGTTATACGTTGTAAGGTAATAGTACATAGCGTTATACGTTATGACGCAGTGCTACATAACGTTGTACATTATAACGTAATAATATACAACGGTTTACGTTATAACGTAATATTATACAACGGTATACGTTATAACGTAATACTACATAACGTTATAAGTTATAAGGTAGTAGTATATAGCGTTATATGTTATAACGTAATGCTGCATAACGTTATACGTTATAAGGTAATAGTATATAACGTTATACGTTATAACGTAATAGTATACAACGTTATACGTTATAACGTAATGCTACATAACGTTGTACGTTATAAGGTAATAGTATATAACGTTATATGTTATAAGGTAATAGTATATAACGTCATACGTTATAACGTAATAGTATACAACGTTATACGTTATAACGTAATGCTACATAACGTTATACGTTATAAGGTAATAGTATATAACGTTATACGTTATGATGTAGCGCTACATAACGTTGTACGTTATAACGTAATAATATACAACGGTATACGTTATAACGTAATATTATTCAACGGTATACGTTAGAACGTAATACTACATAACGTTATAAGTTATAAGGTAGTAGTATATAGCGTTATATGTTATAAAGTAATGCTGCATAACGTTATACGTTATAAGGTAATAATATATAACGTTATACGTTATAACGTAATAGTATACTACGTTATACGTTATAACGTAATGCTACATAACGTTATACGTTGTAAGGTAATAGTATATAGCGTTATACGTTATAACGTAATGCTACATAACGTTATACGTTATAAGGTAATAGTATATAACGTTATACGTTATAACGTAGTGCTACATAACGTTATACGTTATAAGGTAATAGTATATGACGCTATACGTTATAACGTAGTGCTATATAACGTTATATGTTATAAGGTAATAGTATATAGAGTTGTACGTTATAACGTAACGCTAAATAACGTTATATGTTGTAAGGTAATAATATATAACGCTATACGTTATAACGTAATGCTACATAACGTTATACGTTATAAGGTAATAGCATGTAGCGTTATACGTTCTAACGTAATGCTACATAACGTTATACGTTATAAGGTAATAGCATATAACGTTATACGTTATAACGTAATGCTACATAAGGATATACGATATAAGGCAATAGTATATAACGTTATACGTTATAACGTAATGCTACATAGCGTTATACGTTATAAGGTAATAGCATGTAGCGTTATACGTTCTAACGTAATGCTACATAACGTTATATGTTATAGGGTAATAGCATACAACGTTATACGTTATAACGTAGTGCTACATAACGTTATATTTTATAGGGTAATAGTATATAGCGTTATACGTTATAACGTAATGCTACGTAACGTTATACGTTATAAGGTAATAGTGTATAACGTTATACGTTATAACGTAATGCTACATAACGTTATACGTTATAAAGTAATACTATACAACGTTATAAGTTATAAGGTAGTAGTATATAGCGTTATACGTTATGACGTAGTGCTACATAACGTTGTACATTATAACGTAATAATATACAACGGTTTACGTTATAACGTAATATTATACAACGGTATACGTTATAACGTAATACTACATAACGTTATAAGTTATAAGGTAGTAGTATATAGCGTTATATGTTATAACGTAATGCTGCATAACGTTATACGTTATAAGGTAATAGTATATAACGTTATACGTTATAACGTAATAGTATACAACGTTATACGTTATAACGTAATGCTACATAACGTTGTACGTTATAAGGTAATAGTATATAACGTTATATGTTATAAGGTAATAGTATATAACGTCATACGTTATAACGTAATAGTATACAACGTTATACGTTATAACGTAATGCTACATAACGTTATACGTTATAAGGTAATAGTATATAACGTTATACGTTATGATGTAGCGCTACATAACGTTGTACGTTATAACGTAATAATATACAACGGTATACGTTATAACGTAATATTATTCAACGGTATACGTTAGAACGTAATACTACATAACGTTATAAGTTATAAGGTAGTAGTATATAGCGTTATATGTTATAAAGTAATGCTGCATAACGTTATACGTTATAAGGTAATAATATATAACGTTATACGTTATAACGTAATAGTATACTACGTTATACGTTATAACGTAATGCTACATAACGTTATACGTTGTAAGGTAATAGTATATAGCGTTATACGTTATAACGTAATGCTACATAACGTTATACGTTATAAGGTAATAGTATATAACGTTATACGTTATAACGTAGTGCTACATAACGTTATATTTTATAGGGTAATAGTATATAGCGTTATACGTTATAACGTAATGCTACGTAACGTTATACGTTATAAGGTAATAGTGTATAACGTTATACGTTATAACGTAATGCTACATAACGTTATACGTTATAAAGTAATACTATACAACGTTATACGTTATAAGGTAATAGTATATAACGTTATACGGCATATGGCAACAGTATACACACGCCCGGCTAGCTCAGTCGGTAGAGCATGAGACTCTTAATCTCAGGGTCGTGGGTTCGAGCCCCACGTTGGGCGAATATCTATATTCTTTTTTTTTGCAAGGAAGAGGAAGGTTCGGCGCAGGATACGTTGGAGTTCTGCCCGGCGTGGGTGGAACCGCGACGCGCCAATCAGATCGTCATCGGCGCGAGTGTACCCCCCGAAGCTGCAGTAAAAGCAATGCTGAGAGGGCGCCAGGTATACACTGCCTTCCGAACTTCCTGCGAGCAGGTGATGCTCGTGAAGGAACTGGCATAGAGAGAAAGGAAAAGAGACCGCGATCCAGCTAGGGCGGCGAGACAAGGAGCTCGACGCTAGGTGGTGTGGTCCCCCCTAGCGGCCCAACTTAAACAAGGATGCCTCACTCATTAAGTAGGAACATGACGAGGGGTACCACCCCGAAAGTAATTCGCAAGATAGCCCGGGGCACCTCCACTATAAACGTGAGGACGTCCACCGTGGAATTTTTTGTCTATAAGGGTCCCAAACTACTCGCGTGTTACGAAAGCAACACCGGCTGTCAATGAGGATTTCTCCACGTATAATAATAAAAAAAAAAAAAAAAAATAAGGTAGTAGTATATAGCGTTATACGTTATAACGTAATGCTAAATAACGTTATATGTTATAGGGTAATAGTATATAGCGTTATACTTTATAACGTAATGCTTCATAACGTTATACGTTATAACGTAATAGTATACAACGGTATACGTTATAACGTAATGCTACATAACGTTATATGTTATAAGGTTATAGCATATAGCGTTATAAGTTATATGGTAGTGCTACATAACGTTATATGTTAGAAGGTAATAGTATATAACGTTATACGTTATAACGTAATAGTATACTACGTTATACGTTATAACGTAATGCTACATAACGTTATACGTTGTAAGGTAATAGTATATAGCGTTATACGTTATGACGCAGTGCTACATAACGTTGTACATTATAACGTAATAATATACAACGGTTTACGTTATAACGTAATATTATACAACGGTATACGTTATAACGTAATACTACATAACGTTATAAGTTATAAGGTAGTAGTATATAGCGTTATATGTTATAACGTAATGCTGCATAACGTTATACGTTATAAGGTAATAGTATATAACGTTATACGTTATAACGTAATAGTATACAACGTTATACGTTATAACGTAATGCTACATAACGTTGTACGTTATAAGGTAATAGTATATAACGTTATATGTTATAAGGTAATAGTATATAACGTCATACGTTATAACGTAATAGTATACAACGTTATACGTTATAACGTAATGCTACATAACGTTATACGTTATAAGGTAATAGTATATAACGTTATACGTTATGACGTAGTGCTACATAACGTTGTACGTTATAACGTAATAATATACAACGGTATACGTTATAACGTAATATTATTCAACGGTATACGTTAGAACGTAATACTACATAACATTATAAGTTATAAGGTAGTAGTATATAGCGTTATATGTTATAAAGTAATGCTGCATAACGTTATACGTTATAAGGTAATAATATATAACGTTATACGTTATAACGTAATAGTATACTACGTTATACGTTATAACGTAATGCTA
The DNA here is from genome assembly GCF_041682495.2 of Bombus fervidus. Lineage (NCBI taxonomy): Eukaryota > Metazoa > Arthropoda > Insecta > Hymenoptera > Apidae > Bombus > Bombus fervidus. The sequence goes on along the minus strand of NC_091523.1, from coordinate 3,822,624 downwards.
CATAACGTTATACGTTGTAAGGTAATAGTATATAGCGTTATACGTTATAACGTAATGCTACATAACGTTATACGTTATAAGGTAATAGTATATAACGTTATACGTTATAACGTAGTGCTACATAACGTTATACGTTATAAGGTAATAGTATATGACGCTATACGTTATAACGTAGTGCTATATAACGTTATATGTTATAAGGTAATAGTATATAGAGTTGTACGTTATAACGTAACGCTAAATAACGTTATATGTTGTAAGGTAATAATATATAACGCTATACGTTATGACGTAGTGCTACATATCGTTATACGTTATAAGGTAATAGTATATAACGTTATACGTTATGACGTAGTGCTATATAACGTTATAAGTTTTAAGGTAATAGTATATAGAGTTATTAGTTATAACGTAACGCTAAATACCGTTATATGTTATAAGGTAATAGTATATAACGTTATACGTTATGACGTAGTGCTACATAACGTTGTACGTTATAACGTAATAATATACAACGGTATACGTTATAACGTAATATTATACAACGGTATACGTTATAACGTAATACTACATAACGTTATAAGTTATAAGGTAGTAGTATATAGCGTTATATGTTATAACGTAATGCTGCATAACGTTATACGTTATAAGGCAATAGTATATAACGTTATACGTTATGACGTAGTGCTACATAACGTTGTACGTTATAACGTAATAATATACAACGGTATACGTTATAACGTAATATTATTCAACGGTATACGTTAGAACGTAATACTACATAACGTTGTAAGTTATAAGATAGTAGTATATAGCGTTATATGTTATAACGTAATGCTGCATAACGTTATACGTTATAAGGTAATAGTATATAACGTTATACGTTATAATGTAATAGTATACTACGTTATACGTTATAACGTAATGCTACATAACGTTATATGTTATAAGGTAATAGCATATAGCGTTATACGTTATAACGTAATGCTACATAACGTTATATGTTGTAAGGTAATAGGATATAGCGTTATACGTTATAACGTAATGCTACATATCGTTATACGTTGTAAGGTAATAGTATATAGCGTTATACGTTATAACGTAATCCTACATAACGTTATACGTTATAAGGTAATAGTATATAACGTTATACGTTATAACGTAGTGCTACATAACGTTATACGTTATAAGGTAATAGTGTATGACGTTATACGTTATAACGTAGTGCTATATAACGTTATATGTTATAAGGTAATAGTATACAGAGTTGTACGTTATAACGTAACGCTAAATAACGTTATATGTTGTAAGGTAATAATATATAACGCTATACGTTATGGCGTAGTGCTACATATCGTTATACGTTATAATGTAATAGTATACAACGGTATACCTCATAACGTAATGCTACATAACGTTATATGTTATAAGGTAGTAGTATATAGCGTTATACGTTATACCGTAATGCTGCATGACGTTATACGTTATAAGGTAATGGTATATAACGTTATACGTTATAACGTAATAGTATACAACGTTATACGTTATAACGTAATGCTACATGACGTTATACGTTATAAGGTAATGGTATATGACGTTATACGTTATAACGTAATAGCATACAACGGTATACGTTATAACGTAATACTACATAACGTTATATGTTATAAGGTAGTAGTATTTAGCGTTGTACGTCATAACGTAATGCTGCATAACGTTATACGTTATAAGGTAATAGTATATAACGTCATACGTTATAACGTAATAGTATACAACGTTATACGTTATAACGTAATGCTACATAACGTTATACGTGATAAGGTAATAGTATATAACGTTATACGTTATGACGTAGTGCTACATAACGTTGTACGTTATAACGTAATAATATACAAGGGTATACGTTATAACGTAATATTATACAACGGTATACGCTAGAACGTAATACTACGTAACGTTATATGTTATAAGATAATAGTATATAGCGTTATACGTTATAACGTAGTGCCACATGACGTTATACGTTATAAGGTAATGGTATATGACGTTATACGTTATGACGTAGACCTACATAACGTTATACGTTATAAGGTAATAGTATATAGCGTTATACGTTATAACGCAATGCTACATAACGTTATACGTCATAACGTAATAGTACACAACGTTATACGTTATAAGGTAATAGTATATAACGTTATACGTTATACTGTTGCAGTAGATAACGTATAACGATATAAGGTAATAGTATATAACGTTATACGATATAACGCAGTGCTACATAACGTTATACGTTATAAGGTAATAGTATATAACGTTATACGTTATGACGTAGACCTACATAACGTTATACGTTATAAGGTAATAGTATATAGCGTTATACGTTATAACGCAATGCTACATAACGTTACATGTTATAAGGTTATAGTACATAACGTTATACGTTATAACGTAATGCTACAGAAGGATATACGTTATAAGGTAATAGTATATAACGTTATACGTTATAACGTAATAGTATATAATATTATACGTTATAAGGTAACAGCATATAACGTTATACGTTATAAGGTATTAGTATGTAACGTATAACGTAAAACGTAATAGTATACAACGTAATACGTTATAAGGTAAGAGTATATAACGTTATACGTTATAAGGTTACATTATATAACGTAAACGATATAAGGAAATAGTATATAACGTTATACGCTAAAACGTAATGCTACATAACGTTATACGTTATAAGGTAATAGCATGTAGCGTTATACGTTATAACGTAATGCCACATAACGTTATATGTTATAAGGTAGTAGTATATAGCGTTATACGTTATAACGTAATGCTACATAACGTTATACGTTATAACGTAATAATACATATCGTTATACGTTATATCGTATTGCTACAGAAGGATATACGTTATAAGGTAATCGTATATAACGTTATACGTTATAAGGTAATAGCATATAACGTTACACGTTATAAGGTAATACGATACAACGTTATACGTAATAGCGCATTGCTACCTAACGTTATACGTTATAACGCAATAGTATACAACGTTACACGTTATAAGGTAATGCTACATAACGTTATATATTGTAAGGTAATAGCATATAACGTTATACGTTATAACGTAGTGCTACATATCGTTATATATTGTAAGGTAATAGCATATAACGTTATACGTTATAACGTAGTGCTACATATCGTTATACGTTATAACGTAATAGTATACAACGGTATACGTTATAACGTAATGCTACATAACGTTATACGTTATATGGTAATAGTATATAACATTATACGTTATAACGTAATAGTATACAACGTTATACGTCAAAACGTAATGCTACATAACGTTATAGTTATAAGGTAATAGTATATACCGTTATACGTTATATGGTTACCGTATATAACGTATAACGATATAAGGTAATAGTATACAACGTTATACGTTATAACGTAATGCTACATAACGTTATATATTGTAAGGTAATAGCATATAACGTTATACGTTATAACGTAGTGCTACATATCGTTATATGTTATAAAGTAATAGTATATAACGTTATACGTTACAACGTAGTCCTACATAATATTATACGTTATAACGTAATAGTATACAACGATATACGTTATAACGCAATGCTACATAACGTTATATGTTATAAGGTAATAGCATATAACGTTATACGTTATAACGTAATGCTACGTAACGTTATATGTATTAAGGTAATAGTATATTGCGTTATTCGTTATAAGGTAATAGTATATATCGTTATACGTTATGACGTAGTGCTACATAACGTTATACGTTATAACGTAATGCTACAGAAGGATATACGTTATAAGGTAATAGTATATAACGTTATACGTTATAAGGTAATACTATATAACATTATACGTTATAAGGTAACAGCATACAACGTTATACGTTATAAGGTAATAGTATATAACGTTATACGTTATAGCGTAATGCTAGATAACGTTATACGTTATAACCTAATGCTACATAACGATATATGTTATAAGGTAATAGCATATAGCGTTATACGTTATGACGCAATGCTACCTAACGTTATACGTCATAACGTAATAGTATACAACGTTATACGTTATAAGGTAATAGTATATAACGTTATACGTTATAAGGTAATAGTATATAATATTATACGTTATAAGGTAACAGCATATAACGTTATACGTTATAAGGTATTAGTATATAACGTATAACGTAAAACGTAATAGTATACAACGTTACACGTTATAAGGTAATACTATATAACGTTATACGTTATAAGGTTACAGTATATAACGTATAACGATATAAGGTAATAGTATATAACGTTATACGCTATAACGTAAAGCTTCATAACGTATAACGATAGAAGGTAATAGTATATAACGTTATACGTTATGACGTAGTGCTGCATAACGCTGTACGTTATAACGTAATAGTATACAACGTTATACGTTATAACGTAATGCTACATAACGTTATAGTTATAAGGTAATAGTATATACCGTTATACGTTATATGGTTACCGTATATAACGTATAACGATATAAGGTAATAGTATACAACGTTATACGTTATAGCGTAATGCTACAGAAGGGTATACGTTATAAGGTAATAGTATATAACGTTACACGTTATAACGTAGTGCTATGTAACGTTATATGTTATAAGATAATATTATATAGAGTTATTAGTTATGACGTAACGCTAAATAACATTATAAATTGTAAGGTAATAGCATATAACGTTATACGTTATAACGTAGTGCTACATATCGTTATACGTTATAACGTAATAGTATACAACGGTATACGTTATAACGTAATGCTACATACCGTGATTCGTTATAAGGTAATAGTATATAACGTTATACGTTATAACGTAATAGTATACAACGTTATACGTTATAACGTAATGCTACATAACGTTATACGATATAAGATAATAGTCTATAACGTTATACGTTATATGGTTACCGTATATAACGTATAATGATATAAGGTAATAGTATACAACGTTATACGTTATAACGTAATGCTACAGAAGGGTATACGTTATAAGGTAATAGTATATAACGTTATACGTTATAACGTAATGCTACATAACGTTATATGTTATAAAGTAATAGTATATAGCGTTATACGTTACAACGTAGTCCTACATAATATTATACGTTATAACGTAATAGTATACAACGATATACGTTATAACGCAGTGCTACATAACGTTATATGTTATAAGGTAATAGCATATAGCGTTATACGTTATAACGTAATGCTACGTTATGTTATATGTATTAAGGTAATAGTACATTGCGTTATTCGTTATAAGGTAATAGTATATAACGTTATACGTTATGACGTAGTGCTACATAACGTTATACGTTATAACGTAATGCTACAGAAGGATATACGTTATAAGGTAATAGTATATAACGTTATACGTTATAAGGTAATAGTATATAACATTATACGTTATTAGGTAACAGCATACAACCTTATACGTTATAAGGTAATAGTATATAACGTTATACGTTATAGCGTAATGCTAGATAACGTTATACGTTATAACCTAATGCTACATAACGATATATGTTATAAGGTAATAGCATATAGCGTTATACGTTATAACGCAATGCTACCTAACGTTATACGTCATAACGTAATAGTACACAACGTTATACGTTATAAGGTAATAGTATATAACGTTATACGTTATACTGTTGCAGTAGATAACGTATAACGATATAAGGTAATAGTATATAACGTTATACGATATAACGCAGTGCTACATAACGTTATACGTTATAAGGTAATAGTATATAACGTTATACGTTATGACGTAGACCTACATAACGTTATACGTTATAAGGTAATAGTATATAGCGTTATACGTTATAACGCAATGCTACATAACGTTACATGTTATAAGGTTATAGTACATAACGTTATACGTTATAACGTAATGCTACAGAAGGATATACGTTATAAGGTAATAGTATATAACGTTATACGTTATAACGTAATAGTATATAATATTATACGTTATAAGGTAACAGCATATAACGTTATACGTTATAAGGTATTAGTATGTAACGTATAACGTAAAACGTAATAGTATACAACGTAATACGTTATAAGGTAAGAGTATATAACGTTATACGTTATAAGGTTACAGTATATAACGTAAACGATATAAGGAAATAGTATATAACGTTATACGCTAAAACGTAATGCTACATAACGTTATACGTTATAAGGTAATAGCATGTAGCGTTATACGTTATAACGTAATGCCACATAACGTTATATGTTATAAGGTAGTAGTATATAGCGTTATACGTTATAACGTAATGCTACATAACGTTATACGTTATAACGTAATAGTACATATCGTTATACGTTATACCGTATTGCTACAGAAGGATATACGTTATAAGGTAATCGTATATAACGTTATACGTTATAAGGTAATAGCATATAACGTTACACGTTATAAGGTAATACGATACAACGTTATACGTAATAGCGCATTGCTACCTAACGTTATACGTTATAACGCAATAGTATACAACGTTACACGTTATAAGGTAATGCTACATAACGTTATATATTGTAAGGTAATAGCATATAACGTTATACGTTATAACGTAGTGCTACATATCGTTATATATTGTAAGGTAATAGCATATAACGTTATACGTTATAACGTAGTGCTACATATCGTTATACGTTATAACGTAATAGTATACAACGGTATACGTTATAACGTAATGCTACATAACGTTATACGTTATATGGTAATAGTATATAACATTATACGTTATAACGTAATAGTATACAACGTTATACGTCAAAACGTAATGCTACATAACGTTATAGTTATAAGGTAATAGTATATACCGTTATACGTTATATGGTTACCGTATATAACGTATAACGATATAAGGTAATAGTATACAACGTTATACGTTATAACGTAATGCTACATAACGTTATATATTGTAAGGTAATAGCATATAACGTTATACGTTATAACGTAGTGCTACATATCGTTATACGTTATAACGTAATAGTATACAACGGTATACGTTATAACGTAATGCTACATAACGTTATACGTTATAAGGTAATAGTATATAACATTATACGTTATAACGTAATAGTATACAACGTTATACGTCAAAACGTAATGCTACATAACGTTATAGTTATAAGGTAATAGTATATACCGTTATACGTTATATGGTTACCGTATATAACGTATAACGATATAAGGTAATAGTATACAACGTTATACGTTATAACGTAGTGCTATTTAACGTTACATGTTATAAGATAATATTATATAGAGTTATTAGTTATGACGTAACGCTAAATAACATTATATATTGTAAGGTAATAGCATATAACGTTATACGTTATAACGCAGTGCTACATATCGTTATACGTTATAACGTAATAGTATACAACGGTATACGTTATAACGTAATGCTACATACCGTGATTCGTTATAACGTAATAGTATATAACGTTATACGTTATAACGTAATAGTATACAACGTTATACGTTATAACGTAATGCTACATAACGTTATACGATATAAGATAATAGTCTATAACGTTATACGTTATACGATATAAGATAATATTCTATAACGTTATACGTTATATGGTTACCGTATATAACGTATAATGATATAAGGTAATAGTATACAACGTTATACGTTATAACGTAATGCTACAGTAGGGTATACGTTATAAGGTAATAGTATATAACGTTATACGTTATAACGTAGTGCTATGTAACGTTATATGTTACAAGGTAACAGTATATAGAGTTATTAGTTATAACGTTACGCTAAATAACGTTATATATTGTAAGGTAATAGCATATAACGTTATACGTTATAACGTAGTGCTACATATCGTTATACGTTATAATGTGATAGTATATAACGTTATACGTTATATGGTTACCGTATATAACGTATAACGATATAAGGTAATAGCATATAACGTTATACGTTATAACGTAATGCTACATAACGTTATATGTTATAAAGTAATAGTATATAGCGTTATACGTTACAACGTAGTCCTACATAATATTATACGTTATAGCGTAATAGTATACAACGATATACGTTATAACGTAATGCTACATAACGTTATATGTTATAAGGTAATAGCATATAGCGTTATACGTTATAACGTCATGCTACGTAACGTTATATGTATTAAGGTAATAGTATATTGCGTTATTCGTTATAAGGTAATAGTATATAACGTTATACGTTATGACGTAGTGCTACATAACGTTATACGTTATAACGTAATGCTACAGAAGGATATACGTTATAAGGTAATAGTATATAACGTTATACGTTATAAGGTAATAGTATATAACATTATACGTTATAAGGTAACAGCATACAACGTTATACGTTATAAGGTAATAGTATATAACGTTATACGTTATAGCGTAATGCTAGATAACGTTATACGTTATAACCTAATGCTACATAACGATATATGCTATAAGGTAATAGCATATAGCGTTATACGTTATAACGCAATGCTACCTAACGTTATACGTCATAACGTAATAGTATACAACGTTATACGTTATAAGGAAATAGTATATAACGTTATACGTTATAAGGTAATAGTATATAATATTATACGTTATAAGGTAACAGCATATAACGTTATACGTTATAAGGTATTAGAATATAACGTATAACGTAAAACGTAATAGTATACAACGTTACACGTTATAAGGTAATACTATATAACGTTATACGTTATAAGGTTACAGTATATAACGTATAACGATATAAGGTAATAGTATATAACGTTATACGCTATACCGTAATGCTACATAACGCTATACGTTATAACGTAATAGTATACAACGGTATACGTTACAACGTAATGCTACACAACGTTATATATTGTAAGGTAATAGCATATAACGTTATACGTTATAACGTAGTGCTACATATCGTTATACGTTATAACGTAATAGTATACAACGGTATACGTTATAACGTAATGCTACATAACGTTATACGTTATAAGGTAATAGTATATAACATTATACGTTATAAGGTAATAGTATACAACGTTAGACGTCATAACGTAATGCTACATAACGTTATAGTTATAAGGTAATATATATACCGTTATACGTTATATGGTTACCGTATATAACGTATAACGATATAAGGTAATAGTATACAACGTTATACGTTATAACGTAATGCTACAGAAGGGTATACGTTATATGGTAATAGTATATAACATTATACGTTATAACGTTACGCTAAATAACGTTATATATTGTAAGGTAATAGCATATAACGTTATACGTTATAACGTAGTGCTACATATCGTTATACGTTATAACGTAATAGTATACAACGGTATACGTTATAACGCAATGCTACATTCCGTGATTCGTTATAAGGTAATGGTATATAACGTTATACGTTATAGCGTAATAGTATACAACGTTATACGTTATAACGTAATGCTACATAACGTTATACGATATAAGATAATAGTCTATAACGTTATACGTTATATGGTTACCGTATATAACGTATAATGATATAAGGTAATAGTATACAACGTTATACGTTATAACGTAATGCTACAGAAGGGTATACGTTATATGGTAATAGTATATAACATTATACGTTATAACGTTACGCTAAATAACGTTATATATTGTAAGGTAATAGCATATAACGTTATACGTTATAACGTAGTGCTACATATCGTTAAACGTTATAATGTGATAGTATATAACGTTATACGTTATATGGTTACCGTATATAACGTATAACGATATAAGGTAATAGTATATAACGTTATACGTTATAACGTAATGCTACATAACGTTATATGTTATAAAGTAATAGTATATAGCGTTATACGTTACAACGTAGTCCTACATAATATTATACGTTATAACGTAATGGTATACAACGATATACGTTATAACGTAGTGCTACATAACGTTATATGTTATAAGGTAATAGCGTATAGCGTTATACGTTATAACGAAATGCTACGTAACGTTATATGTATTAATGTAATAGTATATTGCGTTATTCGTTATAAGGTAATAGTATATAACGTTATACGTTATAAGGTAATAGTATATAACATTATACGTTATAAGGTAACAGCATACAACGTTATACGTTATAAGGTAATAGTATATAACGTTATACGTTATAGCGTAATGCTAGATAACGTTATACGTTATAACCTAATGCTACATAACGATATATGTTATAAGGTAATAGCATATAGCTTTATACGTTATAACGCAATGCTACCTAACGTTATACGTCATAACGTAATAGTATACAACGTTATACGTTATAAGGTAATAGTATATAACGTTATACGCTATAACGTAATGCTACATAACGTATAACGATATAAGGTAATAGTATATAACGTTATACGTTATGACGTAGTGCTGCATAACGCTATACGTTATAACGTAATAGTATACAACGGTATACGTTACAACGTAATGCAACATAACGTTATATATTGTAAGGTAATAGCATATAACGTTATACGTTATAACGTAGTGCTACATATCGTTATACGTCATAACGTAATAGTATACAACGGTATACGTTATAACGTAATGCTACATAACGTTATACGTTATAAGGTAATAGTATATAACATTATACGTTATAGGGTAATAGTATACAACGTTATACGTCATAACGTAATGCTACATAACGTTATAGTTATAAGGTAATAGTATATACCGTTATACGATATATGGTTACCGTATATAACGTATAACGATATAAGGTAATAGTATACAACGTTATACGTTATAACGTAATGCTACAGAAGGGTATACGTTATAAGGTAATAGTATATAACGTTATACGTTATAACGTAGTGCTATGTATCGTTATATGTTATAAGATAATATTATATAGAGTTATTAGTTATGACGTAACGCTAAATAACATTATATATTGTAAGGTAATAGCATATAACGTTATACGTTATAACGTAGTGCTACATATCGTTATACGTTATAACGTAATAGTATACAACGGTATACGTTATAACGTAATGCTACATACCGTGATTCGTTATAAGGTAATACTATATAACGTTATACGTTATAACGTAATAGTATACAACGTTATACGTTATAACGTAATGCTACATAACGTTCTACGATATAAGATAATAGTCTATAACGTTATACGTTATATAGTTACCGTATATAAAGTATAACGATATAAGGTAATAGTATACAACGTTATACGTTATAACGTAATGCTACAGAAGGGTATACGTTATAAGGTAATAGTATATAACGTTATACGTTATAACGTAGTGCTATGTAACGTTATATGTTATAAGGTAATAGTATATAGAGTTATTAGTTAGAACGTTACGCCAAATAACGTTATATATTGTAAGGTAATAGCATATAACGTTATACGTTATAACGTAGTGCTACATATCGTTATACGTTATAACGTAATAGTATACAACGGTATACGTTATAACGTAATGCTACATTCCGTTATTCGTTATAAGGTAATAGTATATAACGTTATACGTTATAACGTAATAGTATACAACGTTATACGTTATAACGTAATGCTACATAACGTTATACGATATAAGATAATAGTCTATAACGTTATACGTTATATGGTTACCGTATATAACGTATAACGATATAAGGTAATAGTATACAACGTTATACGTTATAACGTAATGCTACAGAAGGGTATACGTTATATGGTAATAGTATATAACATTATACGTTATAACGTTACGCTAAATAACGTTATATATTGTAAGGTAATAGCATATAACGTTATACGTTATAACGTAGTGCTACATATCGTTAAACGTTATAATGTGATAGTATATAACGTTATACGTTATATGGTTACCGTATATAACGTATAACGATATAAGGTAATAGTATATAACGTTATACGTTATAACGTAATGCTACATAACGTTATATGTTATAAAGTAATAGTATATAGCGTTATACGTTACAACGTAGTCCTACATAATATTATACGTTATAACGTAATGGTATACAACGATATACGTTATAACGTAGTGCTACATAACGTTATATGTTATAAGGTAATAGCGTATAGCGTTATACGTTATAACGAAATGCTACGTAACGTTATATGTATTAATGTAATAGTATATTGCGTTATTCGTTATAAGGTAATAGTATATAACGTTATACGTTATAAGGTAATAGTATATAACATTATACGTTATAAGGTAACAGCATACAACGTTATACGTTATAAGATAATAGTATATAACGTTATACGTTATAGCGTAATGCTAGATAACGTTATACGTTATAACCTAATGCTACATAACGATATATGTTATAAGGTAATAGCATATAGCTTTATACGTTATAACGCAATGCTACCTAACGTTATACGTCATAACGTAATAGTATACAACGTTATACGTTATAAGGTAATAGTATATAACGTTATACGCTATAACGTAATGCTACATAACGTATAACGATATAAGGTAATAGTATATAACGTTATACGTTATGACGTAGTGCTGCATAACGCTATACGTTATAACGTAATAGTATACAACGGTATACGTTACAACGTAATGCAACATAACGTTATATATTGTAAGGTAATAGCATATAACGTTATACGTTATAACGTAGTGCTACATATCGTTATACGTCATAACGTAATAGTATACAACGGTATACGTTATAACGTAATGCTACATAACGTTATACGTTATAAGGTAATAGTATATAACATTATACGTTATAGGGTAATAGTATACAACGTTATACGTCATAACGTAATGCTACATAACGTTATAGTTATAAGGTAATAGTATATACCGTTATACGATATATGGTTACCGTATATAACGTATAACGATATAAGGTAATAGTATACAACGTTATACGTTATAACGTAATGCTACAGAAGGGTATACGTTATAAGGTAATAGTATATAACGTTATACGTTATAACGTAGTGCTATGTATCGTTATATGTTATAAGATAATATTATATAGAGTTATTAGTTATGACGTAACGCTAAATAACATTATATATTGTAAGGTAATAGCATATAACGTTATACGTTATAACGTAGTGCTACATATCGTTATACGTTATAACGTAATAGTATACAACGGTATACGTTATAACGTAATGCTACATACCGTGATTCGTTATAAGGTAATACTATATAACGTTATACGTTATAACGTAATAGTATACAACGTTATACGTTATAACGTAATGCTACATAACGTTCTACGATATAAGATAATAGTCTATAACGTTATACGTTATATAGTTACCGTATATAAAGTATAACGATATAAGGTAATAGTATACAACGTTATACGTTATAACGTAATGCTACAGAAGGGTATACGTTATAAGGTAATAGTATATAACGTTATACGTTATAACGTAGTGCTATGTAACGTTATATGTTATAAGGTAATAGTATATAGAGTTATTAGTTAGAACGTTACGCCAAATAACGTTATATATTGTAAGGTAATAGCATATAACGTTATACGTTATAACGTAGTGCTACATATCGTTATACGTTATAACGTAATAGTATACAACGGTATACGTTATAACGTAATGCTACATTCCGTTATTCGTTATAAGGTAATAGTATATAACGTTATACGTTATAACGTAATAGTATACAACGTTATACGTTATAACGTAATGCTACATAACGTTATACGATATAAGATAATAGTCTATAACGTTATACGTTATATGGTTACCGTATATAACGTATAACGATATAAGGTAATACTATATAACGTTATACGTTATAACGTAATGTTACATAACGTTATATGTTATAAGGTAATACTATATAACGTTATACGTTATAAGGTTACAGTATATAACGTATAACGATATAAGGTAATAGTATATAACGTTATACGCTATAACGTAATGCTACATAACGTATAACGATATAAGGTAATAGTATATAACGTTATACGTTATGACGTAGTGCTGCATAACGCTATACGTTATAACGTAATAGTATACAACGGTATACGTTACAACGTGATGCAACATAACGTTATATATTGTAAGGTAATAGCATATAACGTTATACGTTATAACGTAGTGCTACATATCGTTATACGTTATAACGTAATAGTATACAACGGTATACGTTATAAAGTAATGCTACATAACGTTATACGTTATAAGGTAATAGTATATAACATTATACGTTATAAGGTAATAGTGTACAACGTTATACGTCATAACGTAATGCTACATAACGTTATAGTTATAAGGTAATAGTATATACCGTTATACGATATATGGTTACCGTATATAACGTATAACGATATAAGGTAATAGTATACAACGTTATACGTTATAACGTTATGCTACAGAAGGGTATACGTTATAAGGTAATAGTATATAACGTTATACGTTATAACGTAGTGCTATGTAACGTTATATGTTATAAGATAATATTGTATAGAGTTATTAGTTATGACGTAACGCTAAATAACATTATATATTGTAAGGTAATAGCATATAACGTTATACGTTATAACGTAGTGCTACATATCGTTATACGTTATAACGTAATAGTATACAACGGTATACGTTATAACGTAATGCTACATTCCGTTATTCGTTATAAGGTAATAGTATATTACGTTATACGTTATAACGTAATAGTATACAACGTTATACGTTATAACGTAATGCTACATAACGTTATACGATATAAGATAATAGTCTATAACGTTATACGTTATATGGTTACCGTATATAACGTATAACGATTTAAGGTAATAGTATATAACGTTATACGTTATAACGTAATGTTACATAACGTTATATGTTATAAGGTAATAGTATATAGCGTTATTCGTTATAAGGCAATAGTATATAACGTTATACGTTATAACGTAGTGCTACATAATATTGAACGTTATAGCGTAATAGTATACAACCTTATACGTTATAACGTAATGCTACATAACGTTATATGTTATAAGGAAATAGTATATAGCGTTATACGTTATAACGTAATGTTACATAACGTTATACGTTATAACGTAATAGTACATAACGTTATACGTTATAAGGTAATAGTATATAACATTATACGTTATAAGGTAATAGCATATAACGTTACACGTTATAAGGTAATAGCATACAACGTTATACGTTATAGCGTAATGCTAGATAACGTTATACGTTATAACGTGATGCTACATGACGTTATACGTTATAAGGTAATAATATATAGCGTTGTACGTTATAACGTAGTGCTACATAATATTGTACGTTATAACGTAATAGTATACAACCATATACGTTATAACGTAATGCTACATAACGTTATATGTTATAAGGTAATGGCATATAGCGTTATACGCTATAACGTAATGCTACGTAACGTTATATGTTGTAAGGTAATAGTATATTGCGTTATACGTTATAAGGTAATAGTATATAACGTTATACGTTATGACGTAGTGCTACATAACGTTATACGTTATAACGTAATGCTTCAGAAGGATATACGTTATAAGGTAATAGTATATAACGTTATACGTTATAAGGTAATAGTATATAGCGTTATACGTTATAACGTACTGCTGCATAACGTTATACGTTATAAGGTAATAGTATATAACGTTATACGTTATAACGTAATAGTATACATCGTTATACGTTATAACGTAATGCCACATAACGTTGTACGTTATAAGGTAATAGTACATACTGTTATACGTTATAACGTAATGGCATATAACGTTACACGTTGTAAGGTAATAGCATACAACGTTATACGTTATAGCGTAATGCTACATAACGTTATACGTTATAACGTAATAGTATACAACGGTATACGTTATAACGTAATGCTACATAATATTGTACGTTATAACGTAATAGTATACAACATTATACGTTATAACGTAATGCTACATAACTTTATACGTTATAACGTATTGCTACTGAAGGATATACGTTATAAGGTAATAGTATATAACGATATACGTTATAACGTAGTGCTACATAATATTGTACGTTATAACGGAATAGTATACAGCCATATACGTTATAACGTAATCCTACATAACTTTATATGCTATAAGGTAATAGTATATAACGTTATACATTATAACGTAATGCTACATAACGTTGTACGTTATAAGGTAATAGTATATAACGTTATACGTTATATGGTTACCGTATATAACGTATAACGATATAAGGTAATAGTATATAACGTTATACGTTATAACGTAGTGCTACATAACGTTATACGTTATAAGGTAATAGTATATGACGTTATACGTTATAACGTAGTGCTACATAACGTTATATGTTATAAGGTAATAGTATATAGAGTTGTACGTTATAACGTAACGCTAAATAACGTTATATGTTGTAAGGTAATAATATATAACGCTATACGTTATGACGTAGTGCTACATATCGTTATACGTTATAATATAATAGTATACAACGGTATACCTCATAACGTAATGCTACATAACGTTATATGTTATAAGGTAGTAGTATATAGCGTTATACGTTATAACGTAATGCTGCATAACGTTATAGGTTATAAGGTAATAGCATGTAGCGTTATACGTTATAACGTAATGCTACATAACGTTATATGTTATAGGGTAATAGCATACAACGTTATACGTTATAACGTAGTGCTACATAACGTTATATGTTATAAGGTAGTAGTATATAGCGTTGTACGTCATAACGTAATGCTGCATAACGTTATACGTTATAAGGTAATAGTATATAACGTCATACGTTATAACGTAATAGTATACAACGTTATACGTTATAACGTAATGCTACATAACGTTATACGTTATAAGGTAATAGTATATAACGTCATACGTTTTGACGTAGTGCTACATAACGTTGTACGTTATAACGTAATAATATACAACGGTATACGTTATAACGGAATATTATACAACGGTATACGTTATAACGTAATACTACATAACGTTATAAGTTATAAGGTAGTAGTATATAGCGTTATATGTTATAACGTAATGCTGCATAACGTTATACGTTATAAGGTAATAGTATATAACGTTATACGTTATAACGTAATAGTATACATCGTTATACGTTATAACGTAATGCCACATAACGTTGTACGTTATAAGGTAATAGTATATAACGTTATACGTTATATGGTTACCGTATATAACGTATAACGATATAAGGTTATATCATATAGCGTTATACGTTATATGGTAGTGCTACATAACGTTATATGTTATAAGGTAATAGTATATATCATTATACGTTATAACGTAATGCTACAGAAGGATATACGTTATAAGGTAATAGTATATAACGATATACGTTATAACGTAGTGCTACATAATTTTGTACGTTATAACGGAATAGTATACAGCCATATACGTTATAACGTAATCCTACATAACTTTATATGCTATAAGGTAATAGTATATAACGTTATACATTATAACGTAATGCTACATAACGTTGTACGTTATAAGGTAATAGTATATAACGTTATACGTTATATGGTTACCGTATATAACGTATAACGATATAAGGTAATAGTATATAACGTTATACGTTATAACGTAGTGCTACATAACGTTATACGTTATAAGGTAATAGTATATGACGTTATACGTTATAACGTAGTGCTACATAACGTTATATGTTATAAGGTAATAGTATATAGAGTTGTACGTTATAACGTAACGCTAAATAACGTTATATGTTGTAAGGTAATAATATATAACGCTATACGTTATGACGTAGTGCTACATATCGTTATACGTTATAATATAATAGTATACAACGGTATACGTTATAACGTAATGCTACATAACGTTATTTGTTATAAGGTAATAGTATATAGCGTTATACGTTATAACGTAATAATATACAAAGGTATACGTTATAACGTAATAGTATACAACGGTATACCTCATAACGTAATGCTACATAACGTTATATGTTATAAGGTAGTAGTATATAGCGTTATACGTTATAACGTAATGCTGCATAACGTTATAGGTTATAAGGTAATAGCATGTAGCGTTATACGTTATAACGTAATGCTACATAACGTTATATGTTATAGGGTAATAGCATACAACGTTATACGTTATAACGTAGTGCTACATAACGTTATATGTTATAAGGTAGTAGTATATAGCGTTGTACGTCATAACGTAATGCTGCATAACGTTATACGTTATAAGGTAATAGTATATAACGTCATACGTTATAACGTAATAGTATACAACGTTATACGTTATAACGTAATGCTACATAACGTTATACGTTATAAGGTAATAGTATATAACGTCATACGTTTTGACGTAGTGCTACATAACGTTGTACGTTATAACGTAATAATATACAACGGTATACGTTATAACGGAATATTATACAACGGTATACGTTATAACGTAATACTACATAACGTTATAAGTTATAAGGTAGTAGTATATAGCGTTATATGTTATAACGTAATGCTGCATAACGTTATACGTTATAAGGTAATAGTATATAACGTTATACGTTATAACGTAATAGTATACATCGTTATACGTTATAACGTAATGCCACATAACGTTGTACGTTATAAGGTAATAGTATATAACGTTATACGTTATATGGTTACCGTATATAACGTATAACGATATAAGGTTATATCATATAGCGTTATACGTTATATGGTAGTGCTACATAACGTTATATGTTATAAGGTAATAGTATATATCATTATACGTTATAACGTAATGCTGCATAACGTTATACGTTATAACGTAATGCTACATAACGTTATACTTTATAAAGTAATAGTATATAACGTTATACGTTATAAGGTAATAGTATATAACGTTATACGTTATAACGTAATGCTACATAACGTTATACGTTATAAGATAATACCATGTAGCGTTATACGTTATAACGTAATGCTACATAACGTTATATGTTATAGGGTAATAGCATACAACGTTATACGTTATAACGTAATGCTACATAACGTCATACGTTATAACGTAATAGTATACAACGTTATACGTTATAACGTAATGCTACTTAACGTTATACGTTATAAGGTAATAGTATATAACGTTATACGTTATGACGTAGTGCTACATAACGTTGTACGTTATAACGTAATAATATACAACGGTATACGTTATAACGTAATATTATTCAACGGTATACGTTAGAACGTAATACTACATAACGTTATAAGTTATAAGGTAGTAGTATATAGCGTTATATGTTATAACGTAATGCTGCATAACGTTATACGTTATAAGGTAATAGTATATAACGTTATACGTTATAACGTAATAGTATACTACGTTATACGTTATAACGTAATGCTACATAACGTTATATGTTATAAGGTAATAGCATATAGCGTTATACGTTATAACGTAATGCTACATAACGTTATATGTTGTAAGGTAATAGGATATAGCGTTATACGTTATAACGTAATGCTACATAACGTTATACGTTGTAAGGTAATAGTATATAGCGTTATACGTTATAACGTAATGCTACATAACGTTATACGTTATAAGGTAATAGTACATAACGTTATACGTTATAACGTAATGCTACAGAAAGATATACGTTATAAGGTAATAGTATATAACGTTATACGTTATACGGTAATAGCATATAACGTTACACGCTATAGGGTAATAGCATACAACGTTATACGTTATAACGTAATGCTACATAACGTTATACGTTATAACGTAATCCTACATAACGTTATACTTTATAAAGTAATAGTATATAACGTTATACGTTATAAGGTAATAGTATATAACGTTATACGTTATAACGTAATGCTACATAACGTTATACGTTATAAGGTAATACCATGTAGCGTTATACGTTATAACGTAATGCTACATAACGTTATATGTTATAGGGTAATAGCATACAACGTTATACGTTATAACGTAGTGCTACATAACGTTATATGTTATAGGGTAATAGTATATAGCGTTATACGTTATAACATAATGCTACGTAACGTTATACGTTATAAGGTAATAGTGTATAACGTTATACGTTATAACGTAATGCTACATAACGTTATACGTTATAAAGTAATACTATATAACGTTATACGTTATAAGGTAATAGTATATAACGTTACACGTTATAACGTAATGCTACATAACGTCATAAGTTGTAACGTAATAGTATACAACGTTATAAGTTATAAGGTAATAGTATATAACGTTATACGTTATGAGGTTACAGTATATAACGTATAACGATATCAGGTAATAGTATATAACGTTATACGCTATAACGTAATGATACATAACGTTATACGTTATAAGGTAATAGTATATAACGTCATACGTTTTGACGTAGTGCTACATAACGTTGTACGTTATAACGTAATAATATGCAACGGTATACGTTATAACGGAATATTATACAACGGTATACGTTATAACGTAATACTACATAACGTTATAAGTTATAAGGTAGTAGTATATAGCGTTATATGTTATAACGTAATGCTGCATAACGTTATACGTTATAAGGTAATAGTATATAACGTTATACGTTATAACGTAATAGTATACATCGTTATACGTTATAACGTAATGCTACATAACGTTGTACGTTATAAGGTAATAGTATATAACGTTATACGTTATATGGTTACCGGATATAACGTATAACGATATAAGGTTATATCATATAGCGTTATACGTTATATGGTAGTGCTACATAACGTTATATGTTATAAGGTAATAGTATATATCATTATACGTTATAACGTAATGCTGCATAACGTTATACGTTATAACGTAATGCTACATAACGTTATACTTTATAAAGTAATAGTATATAACGTTATACGTTATAAGGTAATAGTATATAACGTTATACGTTATAATGTAATGCTACATAACGTTATACGTTATAAGATAATACCATGTAGCGTTATACGTTATAACGTAATGCTACATAACGTTATATGTTATAGGGTAATAGCATACAACGTTATACGTTATAACGTAATGCTACATAACGTCATACGTTATAACGTAATAGTATACAACGTTATACGTTATAACGTAATGCTACTTAACGTTATACGTTATAAGGTAATAGTATATAACGTTATACGTTATGACGTAGTGCTACATAACGTTGTACGTTATAACGTAATAATATACAACGGTATACGTTATAACGTAATATTATTCAACGGTATACGTTAGAACGTAATACTACATAACGTCATAAGTTATATGGTAGTAGTATATAGCGTTATATATTATAACGTAATGCTGCATAACGTTATACGTTATAAGGTAATAGTATATAACGTTATACGTTATAACGTAATAGTATACTACGTTATACGTTATAACGTAATGCTACATAACGTTATATGTTATAAGGTAATAGCATATAGCGTTATACGTTATAACGTAATGCTACATAACGTTATATGTTGTAAGGTAATAGGATATAGCGTTATACGTTATAACGTAATGCTACATAACGTTATACGTTGTAAGGTAATAGTATATAGCGTTATACGTTATAACGTAATGCTGCATAACGTTATACGTTTTAACGTAATAGTACATAACGTTATACGTTATAACGTAATGCTACAGAAAGATATACGTTATAAGGTAATAGTATATAACGTTATACGTTATACGGTAATAGCATATAACGTTACACGTTATAGGGTAATAGCATACAACGTTATACGTTATAACGTAATGCTACATAACGTTATACGTTATAACGTAATGCTACATAACGTTGTACGTTATAAGGTAATAGTATATAACTTTATACGGTTACCGTATATAACGTATAACGATATAAGGTTATATCATATAGCGTTATACGTTATATGGTAGTGCTACATAACGTCATAAGTTAAAAGGTAATAGTATATAGCGTTATACGTTATAACGTAATGCTAAATAACGTTATATGTTATAGGGTAGTAGTATATAGCGTTATACGTTATAACGTAATGCTGCATAACGTTATACGTTTTAACGTAATAGTACATAACGTTATACGTTATAACGTAATGCTACAGAAAGATATACGTTATAAGGTAATAGTATATGACGTTATACGTTATACGGTAATAGCATATAACGTTATACGTTATAAGGTAATAGTATATAACGTTATACGTTATAACGTAATAGTATACAACGTTATACGTTATAACGTAATGCTACATAACGTTGTACGTTATAAGGTAATAGTATATAACGTTATACGGTTACCGTATATAACGTATAACGATATAAGGTTATATCATATAGCGTTATACGTTATATGGTAGTGCTACATAACGTTATATGTTATAAGGTAATAGTATATATCATTATACGTTATAACGTAATGCTGCATAACGTTATACGTTTTAACGTAATAGTACATAACGTTATACGTTATAACGTAATGCTACAGAAAGATATACGTTATAAGGTAATAGTATATAACGTTATACGTTATACGGTAATAGCATATAACGTTACACGTTATAGGGCAATAGCATACAACGTTATACGTTATAACGTAATGCTACATAACGTTATACGTTATAACGTAATGCTACATAAGGATATGCGATATAAGGTAATAGTATATAACGTTATACGTTATAACGTAATGCTACATAATGTTATACGTTATAACGTAATGCTACATAAGGATATGCGATATAAGGTAATAGTATATAACGTTATACGTTATAACGGAATAGTATATAACGATAGAGGTTATATGGTAATAGTATACAACGTTATACGTTATAACGTAATAGCATATAACGTTATAAGTTAAAAGGTAATTGTATAATTCGTTATAGGTTTCACCGTAATACCATAAAATGTTATACGTTATAACGTAATAGCATATAACGTCATAAGTTAAAAGGTAATAGTATATAGCGTTATACGTTATAACGTAATGCTAAATAACGTTATATGTTATAGGGTAATAGTATATAGCGTTATACTTTATAACGTAATGCTACATAACGTTATACGTTATAACGTAATAGTATACAACGTTATACGTTATAACGTAATGCTACATAACGTTGTACGTTATAAGGTAATAGTATATAACGTTATACGTTATATGGTTACCGTATATAACGTATAACGATATAAGGTTATATCATATAGCGTTATACGTTATATGGTAGTGCTACATAACGTTATATGTTATAAGGTAATAGTATATATCATTATACGTTATAACGTAATGCTGCATAACGTTATTCGTTTTAACGTAATAGTACATAACGTTATACGTTATAACGTAATGCTACAGAAAGATATACGTTATAAGGTAATAGTATATAACGTTATACGTTATAAGGTAATAGCATATAACGTTACACGTTATAGGGTAATAGCATACAACGTTATACGTTATAACGTAATGCTACATAACGTTATACGTTATAAAGTAATAGTATATAACGTTATACGTTATAAGGTAATAGTATATAAGGTTACACGTTATAACGTAATGCTACATAACGTTATACGTTATAACGTAATAGTATACAACGGTATACGTTATAACGTAATGCTACATAACGTTATATGTTATAAGGTTATAGCATATAGCGTTATACGTTATATGGTAGTGCTACATAACGTTATATGTTATAAGGTAATAGTATATAGCGTTATACGTTATAACGTAATGCTGCATAACGTTATACGTTTTAACGTAATAGTACATAACGTTATACGTTATAACGTAATGCTACAGAAAGATATACGTTATAAGGTAATAGTATATGACGTTATACGTTATACGGTAATAGCATATAACGTTACACGTTATAGGGTAATAGCATACAACGTTATACGTTATAACGTAATGCTACATAACGTTATACGTTATAACGCAATGCTACATAACGTTATACGTTATAAAGTAATAGTATATAACGTTATACGTTATAAGGTAATAGTATATAAGGTTACACGTTATAACGTAATACTGCATAACGTTATACGTTATAAGGTAATAGTATATAACGTTATACGTTATAACGTAATAGTATACAACGTTATACGTTATAACGTAATGCTACATAACGTTGTACGTTATAAGGTAATAGTATATAACGTTATACGTTATATGGTTACCGTATATAACGTATAACGATATAAGGTTATATCATATAGCGTTATACGTTATAACGTAATGCTAAATAACGTTATATGTTATAGGGTAATAGTATATATCATTATACGTTATAACGTAATGCTGCATAACGTTATTCGTTTTAACGTAATAGTACATAACGTTATACGTTATAACGTAATGCTACAGAAAGATATACGTTATAAGGTAATAGTATATAACGTTATACGTTATAAGGTAATAGCATATAACGTTACACGTTATAGGGTAATAGCATACAACGTTATACGTTATAACGTAATGCTGCATAACGTTATTCGTTTTAACGTAATAGTACATAACGTTATACGTTATAACGTAATGCTACAGAAAGATATACGTTATAAGGTAATAGTATATAACGTTATACGTTATAAGGTAATAGTACATAACGTTATACGTTATAAGGTAATAGCATATAACGTTATACGTTATAACGTAATGCTACATAAGGATATGCGATATAAGGTAATAGTATATAACGTTATACGTTATAACGTAATGCTACATAATGTTATACGTTATAAAGTAATACTATATAACGTTATACGTTATAAGGTAATAGTATATAACGTTATACGTTATAACGTAATGCTACATAACGTTATACGTTATAAGGTAATAGCATATAACGTTACACGTTATAGGGTAATAGCATACAACGTTATACGTTATAACGTAATGCTGCATAACGTTATTCGTTTTAACGTAATAGTACATAACGTTATACGTTATAACGTAATGCTACAGAAAGATATACGTTATAAGGTAATAGTATATAACGTTATACGTTATAAGGTAATAGTACATAACGTTATACGTTATAAGGTAATAGCATATAACGTTATACGTTATAACGTAATGCTACATAAGGATATGCGATATAAGGTAATAGTATATAACGTTATACGTTATAACGTAATGCTACATAATGTTATACGTTATAAAGTAATACTATATAACGTTATACGTTATAAGGTAATAGTATATAACGTTATACGTTATAACGTAATGCTACATAACGTTGTACGTTATAAGGTAATAGTATATAACGTTATACGTTATATGGTTACCGTATATAACGTATAACGATATAAGGTTATATCATATAGCGTTATACGTTATAACGTAATGCTAAATAACGTTATATGTTATAGGGTAATAGTATATATCATTATACGTTATAACGTAATGCTGCATAACGTTATTCGTTTTAACGTAATAGTACATAACGTTATACGTTATAACGTAATGCTACAGAAAGATATACGTTATAAGGTAATAGTATATAACGTTATACGTTATAAGGTAATAGCATATAACGTTACACGTTATAGGGTAATAGCATACAACGTTATACGTTATAACGTAATGCTGCATAACGTTATTCGTTTTAACGTAATAGTACATAACGTTATACGTTATAACGTAATGCTACAGAAAGATATACGTTATAAGGTAATAGTATATAACGTTATACGTTATAAGGTAATAGTACATAACGTTATACGTTATAAGGTAATAGCATATAACGTTATACGTTATAACGTAATGCTACATAAGGATATGCGATATAAGGTAATAGTATATAACGTTATACGTTATAACGTAATGCTACATAATGTTATACGTTATAAAGTAATACTATATAACGTTATACGTTATAAGGTAATAGTATATAACGTTATACGTTATAACGTAATGCTACATAACGTTATACGTTATAAGGTAATAGCATGTATCGTTATACGTTATAACGTAATGCTACATAACGTTATATGTTATAGGGTAATAGCATACAACGTTATACGTTATAACGTAGTGCTACATAACGTTATATGTTATAGGGTAATAGTATATAGCGTTATACGTTATAACGTAATGCTACGTAACGTTATACGTTATAAGGTAATAGTGTATAACGTTATACGTTATAACGTAATGCTACATAACGTTATACGTTATAAAGTAATACTATATAACGTAATACGTTATAAGGTAATAGTATATAACGTTACACGTTATAACGTAATGCTACATAACGTTATAAGTTGTAACGTAATAGTATACAACGTTATAAGTTATAAGGTAATAGTATATAACGTTATACGTTATAAGGTAATAGCATATAACGTTACAGGTTATAAGATAATAGGATACAACGTTATACGTTATAGCGTAATGCTACCTAACGTTATACGTTATAACGTAATAGTATACAACGTTATACGTTATAAGGTAATAGTATATAACGTTATACGTTATGTGGTTACAGTATATAACGTATAACGATATCAGGTAATAGTATATAACGTTATACGCTATAACGTAATGATACATAACGTTATACGTTATAAGGTAATAGCATATAACGTTATACGTTATAACGTAATGCTACATAAGGATATACGATATAAGGCAATAGTATATAACGTTATACGTTATAACGTAATGCTACATAAGGATATACGATATAAGGCAATAGTATATAACGTTATACGTTATAACGTAATGCTACATAGCGTTATACGTTATAAGGTAATAGCATGTAGCGTTATACGTTATAACGTAATGCTACATAACGTTATATGTTATAGGGTAATAGCATACAACGTTATACGTTATAACGTAGTGCTACATAACGTTATATGTTATAGGGTAACAGTATATAGCGTTATACGTTATAACGTAATGATACGTAACGTTATACGTTATAAGGTAATAGTGTATAACGTTATACGTTATAACGTAATGCTACATAACGTTATACGTTATAAAGTAATACTATACAACGTTATATGTTATAAGGTAATAGTATATCACGTTATACGGTATATGGCAACAGTATACACACGCCCGGCTAGCTCAGTCGGTAGAGCATGAGACTCTTAATCTCAGGGTCGTGGGTTCGAGCCCCACGTTGGGCGAATATCTATATTTTTTTTTTTTTGCAAGGAAGAGGAAGGTTCGGCGCAGGATACGTTGGAGTTCTGCCCGGCGTGGGTGGAACCGCGACGCGCCAATCAGATCGTCATCGGCGCGAGTGTACTCCCCGAAGCTGCAGTAAAAGCAATGCTGAGAGGGCGCCAGGTACACACTGCCTTCCGAACTTCCTGCGAGAAGGTGAAGCTCGCGAAGGAACTGGCATAGAGAGAAAGGAAAAGAGACCGCGATCCAGCTAGGGCGGCGAGACAAGAAGCTCGACGCTAGGTGGTGTGGTCCCCCCTAGCGGCCCAACTTAAACAAGGATGCCTCACTCATTAAGTAGGAACATGACGAGGGGTACCACCCCGAAAGTAATTCGCAAGATAGCCCGGGGCACCTCCACTATAAACGTGAGGACGTCCACCGTGGAATTTTTTGTCTATAGGAGTACCAAACTACTCGCGTGTTACGAAAGCAACACCGGCTGTCAATGAGGATTTCTCCACGTATAATAATAAAAAAAAAAAAAAATAAGGTAGTAGTATATAGCGTTATACGTTATAACGTAATGCTAAATAACGTTATATGTTATAGGGTAATAGTATATATCGTTATACTTTATAACGTAATGCTACATAACGTTATACGTTATAACGTAATAGTATACAACGGTATACGTTATAACGTAATGCTACATAACGTTATATGTTATAAGGTTATAGCATATAGAGTTATACGTTATATGGTAATGCTACATAACGTTGTACGTTATAAGGTAATAGTATATAACGTTATACGTTATAAGGTAATAGTATATAACGTCATACGTTATAACGTAATAGTATACAACGTTATACGTTATAACGTAATGCTACATAACGTTATACGTTATAAGGTAATAGTATATAACGTAGTACGTTATGACGTAGTGCTACATAACGTTGTACGTTATAACGTAATAATATACAACGGTATACGTTATAACGTAATATTATTCAACGGTATACGTTAGAACGTAATACTACATAACGTTATAAGTTATAAGGTAGTAGTATATAGCGTTATATGTTATAACGTAATGCTGCATAACGTTATACGTTATAAGGTAATAGTATATAACGTTATACGTTATAACGTAATAGTATACTACGTTATACGTTATAACGTAATGCTACATAACGTTATATGTTATAAGGTAATAGCATATAGCGTTATACGTTATAACGTAATGCTACATAACGTTATATGTTGTAAGGTAATAGGATATAGCGTTATACGATATAACGTAATGCTACATAACGTTATACGTTGTAAGGTAATAGTATATAGCGTTATACGTTATAACGTAATGCTACATAACGTTATACGTTATAAGGTAATAGTATATAACGTTATACGTTATAACGTAGTGCTATATAACGTTATACGTTTTAAGGTAATAGTATATAGAGCTATTAGTTATAACGTAACGCTAAATACCGTTATATGTTATAAGGTAATAGTATATAACGTTATACGTTATGACGTCGTGCTACATAACGTTGTACGTTATAACGTAATAATATACAACGGTATACGTTATAACGTAATATTATACAACGGTATACGTTACAACGTAATACCACATAACGTTATAAGTTATATGGTAGTAGTATATAGCGTTATATGTTATAACGTAATGCTGCATAACGTTATACGTTATAAGGTAATAGTATATAACGTTATACGTTATAACGTAATAGTATACAACGTTATACGTTATAACGTAATGCTACATAACGTTGTACGTTATAAGGTAATAGTATATAACTTTATACGTTATAAGGTAATAGTATATAACGTCATACGTTATAACGTAATAGTATACAACGTTATACGTTATAACGTAGTGCTACATAACGTTATACGTTATAAGGTAATAGTATATAACGTTATACGTTATGACGTAATAATATACAACGGTATACGTTATAACGTAATATTATTCAACGGTATACGTTAGAACGTAATACTACATAACGTTATAAGTTATAAGGTAGTAGTATATAGCGTTATATGTTATAACGTAATGCTGCATAACGTTATACGTTATAAGGTAATAGTATATAACGTTATACGTTATAACGTAATAGTATACTACGTTATACGTTATAACGTAATGCTACATAACGTTACATGTTATAAGGTAATAGGATATAGCGTTATACGTTATAACGTTATGCTACATAACGTTATACGTTGTAAGGTAATAGTATATAGCGTTATACGTTATAACGTAATGCTACATAACGTTATTCGTTATAAGGTAATAGTATATAACGTTATACGTTATAACGTAGTGCTATATAACGTAATATGTTTTAAGGTAATAGTATATAGAGTTATTAGTTATAACGTAACGCTAAATACCGTTATATGTTATAAGGTAATAGTATATAACGTTATACGTTATGACGTAGTGCTACATAACGTTGTACGTTATAACGTAATAATATACAACGGTATACGTTATAACGTAATATTATACAACGGTATACGTTATAACGTAATACTACATAACGTTATAAGTTATAAGGTAGTAGTATATAGCGTTATCTGTTATAACGTAATGCTGCAATACGTTATACGTTATAAGGTAATAGTATATAACGTTATACGTTATGACGTAGTGCTACATAACGTTGTACGTTATAACGTAATAATATACAACGGTATACGTTATAACGTAATATTATTCAACGGTATACGTTAGAACGTAATACTACATAACGTTATAAGTTATAAGGTAGTAGTATATAGCGTTATATGTTATAACGTAATGCTGCATAACGTTATACGTTATAAGGTAATAGTATATAACGTTATACGTTATAATGTAATAGTATACTACGTTATACGTTATAACGTAATGCTACATAACGTTATATGTTATAAGGTAATAGCATATAGCGTTATACGTTATAACGTAATGCTACATAACGTTATATGTTGTAAGGTAATAGGATATAGCGTTATACGTTATAACGTAATGCTACATATCGTTATACGTTGTAAGGTAATAGTATATAGCGTTATACGTTATAACGTAATGCTACATAACGTTATACGTTATAAGGTAATAGTATATAACGTTATACGTTATAACGTAGTGCTACATAACGTTATACGTTATAAGGTAATAGTATATGACGTTATACGTTATAACGTAGTGCTATATAACGTTATATGTTATAAGGTAATAGTATACAGATTTGAACGTTATAACGTAACGCTAAATAACGTTATATGTTGTAAGGTAATAATATATAACGCTATACGTTATGACG
Organism: Bombus fervidus; assembly: GCF_041682495.2. Lineage (NCBI taxonomy): Eukaryota > Metazoa > Arthropoda > Insecta > Hymenoptera > Apidae > Bombus > Bombus fervidus. The sequence continues at coordinate 3,792,002 of NC_091523.1, read as the reverse complement.
TAGTGCTACATATCGTTATACGTTATAATGTAATAGTATACAACGGTATACCTCATAACGTAATGCTACATAACGTTATATGTTATAAGGTAGTAGTATATAGCGTTATACGTTATACCGTAATGCTGCATGACGTTATACGTTATAAGGTAATGGTATATAACGTTATACGTTATAACGTAATAGTATACAACGTTATACGTTATAACGTAATGCTACATGACGTTATACGTTATAAGGTAATGGTATATGACGTTATACGTTATAACGTAATAGCATACAACGGTATACGTTATAACGTAATACTACATAACGTTATATGTTATAAGGTAGTAGTATTTAGCGTTGTACGTCTTAACGTAATGCTGCATAACGTTATACGTTATAAGGTAATAGTATATAACGTCATACGTTATAACGTAATAGTATACAACGTTATACGTTATAACGTAATGCTACATAACGTTATACGCTATAAGGTAATAGTATATAACGTTATACGTTATAACGTAATAGTATACAACGTTATACGTTATAACGTAATGCTACATAACGTTATACGTTATAAGGTAATAGTATATAACGTTATACGTTATATGGTTACCGTATATAACGTATAACGATATAAGGTTATATCATATAGCGTTATACGTTATATGGTAGTGCTACATAACGTTATATGTTGTAAGGTAATAGTATATATCATTATACGTTATAACGTAATGCTGCATAACGTTATACGTCTTAACGTAATAGTACATAACGTTATACGTTATAACGTAATGCTACAGAAAGATATACGTTATAAGGTAATAGTATATAACGTTATACGTTATACGGTAATAGCATATAACGTTACACGTTATAGGGTAATAGCATACAACGTTATACGTTATAACGTAATGCTACATAACGTTATACGTTATAACGTAATGCTACATAACGTTATACGTTATAAAGTAATAGTATATAACGTTATACGTTATAAGGTAATAGTATATAAGGTTACACGTTATAACGTAATGCTACATAACGTTATAAGTTATAACGTAATAGTATACAACGGTATACGTTATAAGGTAATAGTACATAACGTTATACGTTATAACGTAATGCTACATAACGTTATACGTTATAAGGTAATAGCATATAACGTTATACATTATAACGTAATGCTACATAAGGATATGCGATATAAGGTAATAGTATATAACGTTATACGTTATAACGTAATGCTACATAATGTTATACGTTATAAAGTAATACTATATAACGTTATACGTTATAAGGTAATAGTATATAACGTTATACGTTATAACGTAATGCTACATAACGTTATACGTTATAAGGTAATAGCATGTATCGTTATACGTTATAACGTAATGCTACATAACGTTATATGTTATAGGGTAATAGCATACAACGTTATACGTTATAACGTAATACTACATAACGTTATAAGTTATAAGGTAGTAGTATATAGCGTTATCTGTTATAACGTAATGCTGCAATACGTTATACGTTATAAGGTAATAGTATATAACGTTATACGTTATGACGTAGTGCTACATAACGTTGTACGTTATAACGTAATAATATACAACGGTATACGTTATAACGTAATATTATTCAACGGTATACGTTAGAACGTAATACTACATAACGTTATAAGTTATAAGGTAGTAGTATATAGCGTTATATGTTATAACGTAATGCTGCATAACGTTATACGTTATAAGGTAATAGTATATAACGTTATACGTTATAATGTAATAGTATACTACGTTATACGTTATAACGTAATGCTACATAACGTTATATGTTATAAGGTAATAGCATATAGCGTTATACGTTATAACGTAATGCTACATAACGTTATATGTTGTAAGGTAATAGGATATAGCGTTATACGTTATAACGTAATGCTACATATCGTTATACGTTGTAAGGTAATAGTATATAGCGTTATACGTTATAGCGTAATGCTACATAACGTTATAAGTTGTAACGTAATAGTATACAACGTCATAAGTTATAAGGTAATAGTATATAACGTTATACGTTATAAGGTAATAGCATATAACGTTACAGGTTATAGGGTAATAGGATACAACGTTATACGTTATAGCGTAATGCTACCTAACGTTATACGTTATAACGTAATAGTATACAACGTTATACGTTATAAGGTAATAGTATATAACGTTATACGTTATGAGGTTACAGTATATAACGTATAACGATATCAGGTAATAGTATATAACGTTATACGCTATAACGTAATGATACATAACGTTATACGTTATAAGGTAATAGCATATAACGTTATACGTTATAACGTAATGCTACATAAGGATATACGATATAAGGCAATAGTATATAACGTTATACGTTATAACGTAATGCTACATAAGGATATACGATATAAGGCAATAGTATATAACGTTATACGTTATAACGTAATGCTACATAGCGTTATACGTTATAAGGCAATAGCATGTAGCGTTATACGTTATAACGTAATGCTACATAACGTTATACGTTGTAAGGTAATATTATATAGCGTTATACGTTATAACGTAATGCTACATAACGTTATACGTTATAAGGTAATACTATATAACGTAATACGTTATAAGGTAATAGTATATAACGTTACACGTTATAACGTAATGCTACATAACGTTATAAGTTGTAACGTAATAGTATACAACGTTATAAGTTATAAGGTAATAGTATATAACGTTATACGTTATAAGGTAATAGCATATAACGTTACAGGTTATAACGTAATGCTACATAAGGATATACGATATAAGGCAATAGTATATAACGTTATACGTTATAACGTAATGCTACATAAGGATATACGATATAAGGCAATAGTATATAACGTTATACGTTATAACGTAATGCTACATAGCGTTATACGTTATAAGGTAATAGCATGTAGCGTTATACGTTATAACGTAATGCTACATAACGTTATATGTTATAGGGTAATAGCATACAACGTTATACGTTATAACGTAGTGCTACATAACGTTATATGTTATAGGGTAACAGTATATAGCGTTATACGTTATAACGTAATGATACGTAACGTTATACGTTATAAGGTAATAGTGTATAACGTTATACGTTATAACGTAATGCTACATAACGTTATACGTTATAAAGTAATACTATACAACGTTATATGTTATAAGGTAATAGTATATAACGTTATACGGTATATGGCAACAGTATACACACGCCTGGCTAGCTCAGTCGGTAGAGCATGAGACTCTTAATCTCAGGGTCGTGGGTTCGAGCCCCACGTTGGGCGAATATCTATATTTTTTTTTTTTGCAAGGAAGAGGAAGGTTCGGCGCAGGATACGTTGGAGTTCTGCCCGGCGTGGGTGGAACCGCGACGCGCCAATCAGATCGTCATCGGCGCGAGTGTACTCCCCGAAGCTGCAGTAAAAGCAATGCTGAGAGGGCGCCAGGTACACACTGCCTTCCGAACTTCCTGCGAGCAGGTGAAGCTCGCGAAGGAACTGGCATAGAGAGAAAGGAAAAGAGACCGCGATCCAGCTAGGGCGGCGAGACAAGAAGCTCGACGCTAGGTGGTGTGGTCCCCCCTAGCGGCCCAACTTAAACAAGGATGCCTCACTCATTAAGTAGGAACATGACGAGGGGTACCACCCCGAAAGTAATTCGCAAGATAGCCCGGGGCACCTCCACTATAAACGTGAGGACGTCCACCGTGGAATTTTTTGTCTATAGGAGTCCCAAACTACTCGCGTGTTACGAAAGCAACACCGGCTGTCAATGAGGATTTCTCCACGTATAATAATAAAAAAAAAAAAAAAATAAGGTAGTAGTATATAGCGTTATACGTTATAACGTAATGCTAAATAACGTTATATGTTATAGGGTAATAGTATATAGCGTTATACTTTATAACGTAATGCTACATAACGTTATAAGTTATAAGGTAGTAGTATATAGCGTTATATGTTATAAAGTAATGCTGCATAACGTTATACGTTATAAGGTAATAGTATATAACGTTATAACGTATAACGTTATGTAGCACTACGTTATAACGTATAACGTTATATACTATTACCTTATAACGTATAACGTTATGTAGCATTACGTTATAACGTATAACGCTATATACTATTACCTTACAACGTATAACGATATGTAGCATTACGTTATAACGTATAACGCTATATCCTATTACCTTACAACATATAACGTTATGTAGCATTACGTTATAACGTATAACGCTATATGCTATTACCTTATAACATATAACGTTATGTAGCATTACGTTATAACGTATAACGCTACATGCTATTGCCTTATAACGTATAACGCTATGTAGCATTACGTTATAACGTATAACGTTATATACTATTGCCTTATATCGTATATCCTTATGTAGCATTACGTTATAACGTATAACGTTATATACTATTGCCTTATATCGTATATCCTTATGTAGCATTACGTTATAACGTATAACGTTATATACTATTACCTTATAACGTATAACGTTATGCAGCATTACGTTATAACATATAACGCTATATACTACTACCTTATAACTTATAACGTTATGTAGTATTACGTTGTAACGTATACCGTTGTATACTATTACGTTATAACGTATAGCGTTATGCAGCACTACGTCATAACGTATAACGTTATATACTATTACCTTATATCGTTATACGTTATGTAGCATTACGTTGTAACGTATACCGTTGTATACTATTACGTTATAACGTATAGCGTTATGCAGCACTACGTCATAACGTATAACGTTATATACTATTACCTTATATCGTTATAAGTTATATACTATTACCTTATAATGTATATCCTTCTGTAGCATTACGTTATAACGTATAACGTTATGTAGCACTACGTCATAACGTATAACGTTATATACTATTACCTTATAACGAATAACGCAATATACTATTACCTTAATACATATAACGTTACGTAGCATTACGTTATAACGTATAACGCTATATGCTATTACCTTATAACATATAACGTTATGTAGCATTACGTTATAACGTATATCGTTGTATACTATTACGTTATAACGTATAATATTATGTAGGACTACGTTGTAACGTATAACGCTATATACTATTACTTTATAACATATAACGTTATGTAGCATTACGTTATAACGTATAACGTTATATAATATTACCTTATATCGTTATACGTTATATACGGTAACCATATAACGTATAACGTTATATACTATCACATTATAACGTTCAACGATATGTAGCACTACGTTATAACGTATAACGTTATATGCTATTACCTTACAATATATAACGTTATTTAGCGTAACGTTATAACTAATAACTCTATATACTATTACCTTATAACATATAACGTTACATAGCACTACGTTATAACGTATAACGTTATATACTATTACCTTATAACGTATACCCTTCTGTAGCATTACGCTAGCATGACGCTATACGCTTATAACGTAATGCTACATAACGTTATACGTTATAAGGTAATAGCATATAACGTTACACGTTATAGCGTAATGCTACATAACGTTATAAGTTGTAACGTAATAGTATACTACGTTATAAGTTATAAGGTAATAGTATATAACGTTACACGTTATAACGTAATGCTACATAACGTTATAAGTTGTAACGTAATAGTATACAACGTTATAAGTTATAAGGTAATAGTATATAACGTTATACGTTATAAGGTAATAGCATATAACGTTACACGTTATAAGGTAATAGGATACAACGTTATACGTTATAGCGTAATGCTACCTAACGTTATACGTTATAACGTAATAGTATACAACGTTATAAGTTATAAGGTAATAGTATATAACGTTATACGTTATGAGGTTACAGTATATAACGTATAACGATATCAGGTAATAGTATATAACGTTATACGCTATAACGTAATGATACATAACGTTATACGTTATAAAGTAATAGTATATAACGTTATACGTTATAAGGTAATAGTATATAAGGTTATACGTTATAACGTAATAGCATATAACGTTATAAGTTAAAAGGTAATTGTATAATTCGTTATAGGTTTTACCGTAATACCATAAAATGTTATACGTTATAACGTAATAGCATATAACGTCATAAGTTAAAAGGTAACAGTATATAGCGTTATACGTTATAACGTAATGCTAAATAACGTTATATGTTATAGGGTAATAGTATATAGCGTTATACTTTATAACGTAATGCTACATAACGTTATACGTTATAACGTAATAGTATACATCGGTATACGTTATAACGTAATGCTACATAACATTATACGTTATAAGGTAATAGTATATAACGTTATACGTTATGACGTAGTGCTACATAACGTTGTACGTTATAACGTAATAATATACAACGGTATACGTTATAACGGAATATTATACAACGGTATACGTTATAACGTAATACTACATAACGTTATAAGTTATAAGGTAGTAGTATATAGCGTTATATGTTATAACGTAATGCTGCATAACGTTATACGTTATAAGGTAATAGTATATAACGTTATACGTTATAACGTAATAGTATACAACGTTATACGTTATAACGTAATGCTACATAACGTTGTACGTTATAAGGTAATAGTATATAACGTTATACGTTATATGGTTACCGTATATAACGTATAACGATATAAGGTTATATGATATAGCGTTATACGTTATATGGTAGTGCTACATAACGTTATATGTTATAAGGTAATATTATATATCATTATACGTTATAACGTAATGCTGCATAACGTTATACGTTTTAACGTAATAGTACATAACGTTATACGTTATAACGTAATGCTACAGAAAGATATACGTTATAAGGTAATAGTATATAACGTTATACGTTATACGGTAATAGCATATAACGTTACACGTTATAGGGTAATAGCATACAACGTTATACGTTATAACGTAATGCTACATAACGTTATACGTTATAACGCAATGCTACATAACGTTATACTTTATAAAGTAATAGTATATAACGTTATACGTTATAAGGTAATAGTATATAACGTTATACGTTATAACGTAATTCTACATAACGTTATACGTTATAAGGTAATAGTATATAACGTTATACGTTATAACGTAATAGTATACAACGTTATACGTTATAACGTAATGCTACATAACGTTGTACGTTATAAGGTAATAGTATATAACGTTATACGTTATATGGTTTCCGTATATAACGTATAACGATATAAGGTTATATGATATAGCGTTATACGTTATATGGTAGTGCTACATAACGTTATATGTTATAAGGTAATAGTATATATCATTATACGTTATAACGTAATGCTGCATAACGTTATACGTTTTAACGTAATAGTACATAACGTTATACGTTAAAACGTAATGCTACAGAAAGATATACGTTATAAGGTAATAGTATATAACGTTATACGTTATACGGTAATAGCATATAACGTTACACGTTATAGGGTAATAGCATACAACGTTATACGTTATAACGTAATGCTACATAACGTTATATGTTATAGGGTAATAGTATATAGCGTTATACGTTATAACGTAATGCTACGTAACGTTATACGTTATAAGGTAATAGTGTATAACGTTATACGTTATAACGTAATGCTACATAACGTTATACGTTATAAGGTAATAGTGTATAACGTTATACGTTATAACGTAATTCTACATAACGTTATACGTTATAAGGTAATAGCATGTAGCGTTATACGTTATATCGTAATGCTACATAACGTTATATGTTATAGGGTAATAGCATACAACGTTATACGTTATAACGTAGTGCTACATAACGTTATATGTTATAGGGTAATAGTATATAGCGTTATACGTTATAACGTAATGCTACGTAACGTTATACGTTATAAGGTAATAGTGTATAACGTTTTACGTTATAACGTAATGCTACATAACGTTATACGTTATAAAGTAATACTATATAACGTTATACGTTATAAGGTAATAGTATATAACGTTACACGTTATAACGTAATGCTACATAACGTTATAAGTTGTAACGTAATAGTATACAACGTTATAAGTTATAAGGTAATAGTATATAACGTTATACGTTATAAGGTAATAGCATATAACGTTACACGTTATAAGGTAATAGGATACAACGTTATACGTTATAGCGTAATGCTACCTAACGTTATACGTTATAACGTAATAGTATACAACGTTATAAGTTATAAGGTTATAGTATATAACGTTATACGTTATGAGGTTACAGTATATAACGTATGACGATATCAGGTAATAGTATATAACGTTATACGCTATAACGTAATGATACATAACGTTATACGTTATAAGGTAATAGTATATAACGTCATACGGTATATGGCAACAGTATACACACGCCCGGCTAGCTCAGTCGGTAGAGCATGAGACTCTTAATATCAGGGTCGTGGGTTCGAGCCCCACGTTGGGTGAATATCTATATTTTTTTTTTTTGCAAGGAAGAGGATGGTTCGGCGCAGGATACGTTGGAGTTCTGCCCGGCGTGGGTGGAACCGCGACGCGCCAATCAGATCGTAATCGGCGCGAGTGTACCCCCCGAAGCTGCAGTAAAAGCAATGCTGAGAGGGCGCCAGGTATACACTGCCTTCCGAACTTCCTGCGAGCAGGTGATGCTCGCGAAGGAACTGGCATAGAGAGAAAGGAAAGGAGACCGCGATCCAGCTAGGGCGGCGAGACAAGGAGCTCGACGCTAGGTGGTGTGGTCCCGCCTAGCGGCCCAACTTAAACAAGGATGCCTCACTGATTAAGTAGGAACACGACGAGGGGTACCACCCCGATAGTAATTCGCAACATAGCCCGGGGCACCTCCACTATAAACGTGAGGACGTCCACCGTGGAATTTTTTGTCTATAAGAGTCCCAAACTACTCGCGTGCTACGAAGGCAACACCGGCTGTCAATGAGGATTTCTCCACGTATAATAATAAAAAAAAAAAAAAAAAATAAGGTAGTAGTATATAGCGTTATACGCTATAACGGAATAGTATATAACGATAGAGGTTATATGGTAATAGTATACAACGTTATACGTTATAACGTAATGCTACATAACGTTATACGTTATAACGTAATGCTAAATAACGTTATATGTTATAGGGTAATAGTATATAGCGTTATACTTTATAACGTAATGCTACATAACGTTATACGTTATAACGTAATAGTATACAACGGTATACGTTATAACGTAATGCTACATAACGTTATATGTTATAAGGTTATAGCATATAGCGTTATACGTTATATGGTAGTGCTACATAACGTTATATGTTATAAGGTAATAGTATGTAGCGTTATACGTTATAACGTAATGCTGCATAACGTTATACGTTTTAACGTAATAGTACATAACGTTATACGTTATAACGTAATGCTACAGAAAGATATACGTTATAAGGTAATAGTATATGACGTTATACGTTATACGGTAATAGCATATAACGTTACACGTTATAGGGTAATAGCATACAACGTTATTCGTTATAACGTAATGCTACATAACGTTATACGTTATAACGTAATGCTACATAACGTTATACGTTATAAAGTAATAGCATATAACGTTATACGTTATAAGGTAATAGTATATAAGGTTACACGTTATAACGTAATGCTGCATAACGTTATACGTTATAACGTAATAGTATACAACGTTATACGTTATAACGTAATGCTACATAACGTTGTACGTTATAAGGTAATAGTATATAACGTTATACGTTATATGGTTACCGTATATAACGTATAACGATATAAGGTTATATCATATAGCGTTATACGTTATATGGTAGTGCTACATAACGTTATATGTTATAAGGTAATAGTATATATCATTATACGTTATAACGTAATGCTGCATAACGTTATACGTTTTAACGTAATAGTACATAACGTTATACGTTATAACGTAATGCTACAGAAAGATATACGTTATAAGGTAATAGTATATAACGTTATACGTTATACGGTAATAGCATATAACGTTACACGTTATAGGGTAATAGCATACAACGTTATACGTTATAGCGTAATGCTACATAACGTTATACGTTATAACGTAATGCTACATAACGTTATACGTTATAAAGTAATAGTATATAACGTTATACGTTATAAGGTAATAGTATATAAGGTTACACGTTATAACGTAATGCTACATAACGTTATAAGTTATAACGTAATAGTATACAATGGTATACGTTATAAGGTAATAGTACATAACGTTATACGTTATATCGTAATGCTACATAACGTTATACGTTATAAGGTAATAGCATATAACGTTATACGTTATAACGTAATGCTACATAAGGATATACGATATAAGGCAATAGTATATAACGTTATACGTTATAACGTAATGCTACATAGCGTTATACGTTATAAGGTAATAGCATGTAGCGTTATACGTTATAACGTAATGCTACATAACGTTATATGTTATAGGGTAATAGCATACAACGTTATACGTTATAACGTAGTGCTACATAACGTTATATGTTATAGGGTAATAGTATATAGCGTTATACATTTTAACGTAATAGTACATAACGTTATACGTTATAACGTAATGCTACAGAAAGATATACGTTATAACGTAATGCTACATAACGTTATACGTTATAAGGTAATAGCATGTAGCGTTATACGTTCTAACGTAATGCTACATAACGTTATACGTTATAAGGTAATAGCATATAACGTTATACGTTATAACGTAATGCTACATAAGGATATACGATATAAGGCAATAGTATATAACGTTATACGTTATAACGTAATGCTACATAGCGTTATACGTTATAAGGTAATAGCATGTAGCGTTATACGTTCTAACGTAATGCTACATAACGTTATATGTTATAGGGTAATAGCATACAACGTTATACGTTATAGCGTAATGCTACATAACGTTATACGTTATAAAGTAATACTATACAACGTTATACGTTATAAGGTAATAGTATATAACGTTATACGGCATATGGCAACAGTATACACACGCCTGGCTAGCTCAGTCGGTAGAGCATGAGACTCTTAATCTCAGGGTCGTGGGTTCGAGCCCCACGTTGGGCGAATATCTATATTCTTTTTTTTTGCAAGGAAGAGGAAGGTTCGGCGCAGGATACGTTGGAGTTCTGCCCGGCGTGGGTGGAACCGCGACGCGCCAATCAGATCGTCATCGGCGCGAGTGTACCCCCCGAAGCTGCAGTAAAAGCAATGCTGAGAGGGCGCCAGGTATACACTGCCTTCCGAACTTCCTGCGAGCAGGTGATGCTCGCGAAGGAACTGGCATAGAGAGAAAGGAAAAGAGACCGCGATCCAGCTAGGGCGGCGAGACAAGGAGCTCGACGCTAGGTGGTGTGGTCCCCCCTAGCGGCCCAACTTAAACAAGGATGCCTCACTCATTAAGTAGGAACATGACGAGGGGTACCACCCCGAAAGTAATTCGCAAGATAGCCCGGGGCACCTCCACTATAAACGTGAGGACGTCCACCGTGGAATTTTTTGTCTATAAGAGTCCCAAACTACTCGCGTGTTACGAAAGCAACACCGGCTGTCAATGAGGATTTCTCCACGTATCATAATAAAAAAAAAAAAAAAAAAATAAGGTAGTAGTATATAGCGTTATACGTTATAACGTAATGCTAAATAACGTTATATGTTATAGGGTAATAGTATACAACGTTATACGTTATAAGGTAATAGTATATAACGTTATACGGCATATGGCAACAGTATACACACGCCCGGCTAGCTCAGTCGGTAGAGCATGAGACTCTTAATCTCAGGGTCGTGGGTTCGAGCCCCACGTTGGGCGAATATCTATATTCTTTTTTTTTGCAAGGAAGAGGAAGGTTCGGCGCAGGATACGTTGGAGTTCTGCCCGGCGTGGGTGGAACCGCGACGCGCCAATCAGATCGTCATCGGCGCGAGTGTACCCCCCGAAGCTGCAGTAAAAGCAATGCTGAGAGGGCGCCAGGTATACACTGCCTTCCGAACTTCCTGCGAGCAGGTGATGCTCGCGAAGGAACTGGCATAGAGAGAAAGGAAAAGAGACCGCGATCCAGCTAGGGCGGCGAGACAAGGAGCTCGACGCTAGGTGGTGTGGTCCCCCCTAGCGGCCCAACTTAAACAAGGATGCCTCACTCATTAAGTAGGAACATGACGAGGGGTACCACCCCGAAAGTAATTCGCAAGATAGCCCGGGGCACCTCCACTATAAACGTGAGGACGTCCACCGTGGAATTTTTTGTCTATAAGAGTCCCAAACTACTCGCGTGTTACGAAAGCAACACCGGCTGTCAATGAGGATTTCTCCACGTATAATAATAAAAAAAAAAAAAAAAAATAAGGTAGTAGTATATAGCGTTATACGTTATAACGTAATGCTAAATAACGTTATATGTTATAGGGTAATAGTATATAGCGTTATACTTTATAACGTAATGCTACATAACGTTATACGTTATAACGTAATAGTATACAACGGTATACGTTATAACGTAATGCTACATAACGTTATATGTTATAAGGTTATAGCATATAGCGTTATACGTTATATGGTAGTGCTACATAACGTTATATGTTAGAAGGTAATAGTATATAACGTTATACGTTATAACGTAATAGTATACTACGTTACACGTTATAACGTAATGCTACATAACGTTATACGTTGTAAGGTAATAGTATATAGCGTTATACGTTATGACGCAGTGCTACATAACGTTGTACATTATAACGTAATAATATACAACGGTTTACGTTATAACGTAATATTATACAACGGTATACGTTATAACGTAATACTACATAACGTTATAAGTTATAAGGTAGTAGTATATAGCGTTATATGTTATAACGTAATGCTGCATAACGATATACGTTATAAGGTAATAGTATATAACGTTATACGTTATAACGTAATAGTATACAACGTTATACGTTATAACGTAATGCTACATAACGTTGTACGTTATAAGGTAATAGTATATAACGTTATATGTTATAAGGTAATAGTATATAACGTCATACGTTATAACGTAATAGTATACAACGTTATACGTTATAACGTAATGCTACATAACGTTATACGATATAAGGTAATAGTATATAACGTTATACGTTATGACGTAGTGCTACATAACGTTGTACGTTATAACGTAATAATATACAACGGTATACGTTATAACGTAATATTATTCAACGGTATACGTTAGAACGTAATACTACATAACGTTATAAGTTATAAGGTAGTAGTATATAGCGTTATATGTTATAAAGTAATGCTGCATAACGTTATACGTTATAAGGTAATAATATATAACGTTATACGTTATAACGTAATAGTATACTACGTTATACGTTATAACGTAATGCTACATAACGTTATACGTTGTAAGGTAATAGTATATAGCGTTATACGTTATAACGTAATGCTACATAACGTTATACGTTATAAGGTAATAGTATATAACGTTATACGTTATAACGTAGTGCTACATAACGTTATACGTTATAAGGTAATAGTATATGACGCTATACGTTATAACGTAGTGCTATATAACGTTATATGTTATAAGGTAATAGTATATAGAGTTGTACGTTATAACGTAACGCTAAATAACGTTATACGTTATAAGGTAATAGCATATAACGTTATACGTTATAACGTAATGCTACATAAGGATATACGATATAAGGCAATAGTATATAACGTTATACGTTATAACGTAATGCTACATAGCGTTATACGTTATAAGGTAATAGCATGTAGCGTTATACGTTCTAACGTAATGCTACATAACGTTATATGTTATAGGGTAATAGCATACAACGTTATACGTTATAACGTAGTGCTACATAACGTTATATTTTATAGGGTAATAGTATATAGCGTTATACGTTATAACGTAATGCTACGTAACGTTATACGTTATAAGGTAATAGTGTATAACGTTATACGTTATAACGTAATGCTACATAACGTTATACGTTATAAAGTAATACTATACAACGTTATACGTTATAAGGTAATAGTATATAACGTTATACGGCATATGGCAACAGTATACACACGCCCGGCTAGCTCAGTCGGTAGAGCATGAGACTCTTAATCTCAGGGTCGTGGGTTCGAGCCCCACGTTGGGCGAATATCTATATTCTTTTTTTTTGCAAGGAAGAGGAAGGTTCGGCGCAGGATACGTTGGAGTTCTGCCCGGCGTGGGTGGAACCGCGACGCGCCAATCAGATCGTCATCGGCGCGAGTGTACCCCCCGAAGCTGCAGTAAAAGCAATGCTGAGAGGGCGCCAGGTATACACTGCCTTCCGAACTTCCTGCGAGCAGGTGATGCTCGCGAAGGAACTGGCATAGAGAGAAAGGAAAAGAGACCGCGATCCAGCTAGGGCGGCGAGACAAGGAGCTCGACGCTAGGTGGTGTGGTCCCCCCTAGCGGCCCAACTTAAACAAGGATGCCTCACTCATTAAGTAGGAACATGACGAGGGGTACCACCCCGAAAGTAATTCGCAAGATAGCCCGGGGCACCTCCACTATAAACGTGAGGACGTCCACCGTGGAATTTTTTGTCTATAAGAGTCCCAAACTACTCGCGTGTTACGAAAGCAACACCGGCTGTCAATGAGGATTTCTCCACGTATAATAATAAAAAAAAAAAAAAAAAAAATAAGGTAGTAGTATATAGCGTTATACGTTATAACGTAATGCTAAATAACGTTATATGTTATAGGGTAATAGTATATAGCGTTATACTTTATAACGTAATGCTACATAACGTTATACGTTATAACGTAATAGTATACAACGGTATACGTTATAACGTAATGCTACATAACGTTATATGTTATAAGGTTATAGCATATAGCGTTATACGTTATATGGTAGTGCTACATAACGTTATATGTTAGAAGGTAATAGTATATAACGTTATACGTTATAACGTAATAGTATACTACGTTATACGTTATAACGTAATGCTACATAACGTTATACGTTGTAAGGTAATAGTATATAGCGTTATACGTTATGACGCAGTGCTACATAACGTTATAAGTTATAAGGTAGTAGTATATAGCGTTATATGTTATAACGTAATGCTGCATAACGTTATACGTTGTAAGGTAATAGTATATAACGTTATACGTTATAACGTAATAGTATACAACGTTATACGTTATAACGTAATGCTACATAACGTTGTACGTTATAAGGTAATAGTATATAACGTTATATGTTATAAGGTAATAGTATATAACGTCATACGTTATAACGTAATAGTATACAACGTTATACGTTATAACGTAATGCTACATAACGTTATACGTTATAAGGTAATAGTATATAACGTTATACGTTATGACGTAGTGCTACATAACGTTGTACGTTATAACGTAATAATATACAACGGTATACGTTATAACGTAATATTATTCAACGGTATACGTTAGAACGTAATACTACATAACGTTATAAGTTATAAGGTAGTAGTATATAGCGTTATATGTTATAAAGTAATGCTGCATAACGTTATACGTTATAAGGTTATAATATATAACGTTATACGTTATAACGTAATAGTATACTACGTTATACGTTATAACGTAATGCTACATAACGTTATACGTTGTAAGGTAATAGTATATAGCGTTATACGTTATAACGTAATGCTACATAACGTTATACGTTATAAGGTAATAGTATATAACGTTATACGTTATAACGTAGTGCTACATAACGTTATACGTTATAAGGTAATAGTATATGACGCTATACGTTATAACGTAGTGCTATATAACGTTATATGTTATAAGGTAATAGTATATAGAGTTGTACGTTATAACGTAACGCTAAATAACGTTATATGTTGTAAGGTAATAATATATAACGCTATACGTTATAACGTAATGCTACATAACGTTATACGTTATAAGGTAATAGCATGTAGCGTTATACGTTCTAACGTAATGCTACATAACGTTATACGTTATAAGGTAATAGCACATAACGTTATACGTTATAACGTAATGCTACATAAGGATATACGATATAAGGCAATAGTATATAACGTTATACGTTATAACGTAATGCTACATAGCGTTATACGTTATAAGGTAATAGCATGTAGCGTTATACGTTCTAACGTAATGCTACATAACGTTATATGTTATAGGGTAATAGCATACAACGTTATACGTTATAACGTAGTGCTACATAACGTTATATTTTATAGGGTAATAGTATATAGCGTTATACGTTATAACGTAATGCTACGTAACGTTATACGTTATAAGGTAATAGTGTATAACGTTATACGTTATAACGTAATGCTACATAACGTTATACGTTATAAAGTAATACTATACAACGTTATACGTTATAAGGTAATAGTATATAACGGTATACGTTATAACGTAATACTACATAACGTTATAAGTTATAAGGTAGTAGTATATAGCGTTATATGTTATAACGTAATGCTGCATAACGTTATACGTTATAAGGTAATAGTATATAACGTTATACGTTATAACGTAATAGTATACAACGTTATACGTTATAACGTAATGCTACATAACGTTGTACGTTATAAGGTAATAGTATATAACGTTATATGTTATAAGGTAATAGTATATAACGTCATACGTTATAACGTAATAGTATACAACGTTATACGTTATAACGTAATGCTACCTAACGTTATACGTTATAAGGTAATAGTATATAACGTTATACGTTATGACGTAGTGCTACATAACGTTGTACGTTATAACGTAATAATATACAACGGTATACGTTATAACGTAATATTATTCAACGGTATACGTTAGAACGTAATACTACATAACGTTATAAGTTATAAGGTAGTAGTATATAGCGTTATATGTTATAAAGTAATGCTGCATAACGTTATACGTTATAAGGTAATAATATATAACGTTATACGTTATAACGTAATAGTATACTACGTTATACGTTATAACGTAATGCTACATAACGTTATACGTTGTAAGGTAATAGTATATAGCGTTATACGTTATAACGTAATGCTACATAACGTTATACGTTATAAGGTAATAGTATATAACGTTATACGTTATAACGTAGTGCTACATAACGTTATACGTTATAAGGTAATAGTATATGACGCTATACGTTATAACGTAGTGCTATATAACGTTATATGTTATAAGGTAATAGTATATAGAGTTGTACGTTATAACGTAACGCTAAATAACGTTATATGTTGTAAGGTAATAATATATAACGCTATACGTTATAACGTAATGCTACATAACGTTATACGTTATAAGGTAATAGCATGTAGCGTTATACGTTCTAACGTAATGCTACATAACGTTATACGTTATAAGGTAATAGCACATAACGTTATACGTTATAACGTAATGCTACATAAGGATATACGATATAAGGCAATAGTATATAACGTTATACGTTATAACGTAATGCTACATAGCGTTATACGTTATAAGGTAATAGCATGTAGCGTTATACGTTCTAACGTAATGCTACATAACGTTATATGTTATAGGGTAATAGCATACAACGTTATACGTTATAACGTAGTGCTACATAACGTTATATTTTATAGGGTAATAGTATATAGCGTTATACGTTATAACGTAATGCTACGTAACGTTATACGTTATAAGGTAATAGTGTATAACGTTATACGTTATAACGTAATGCTACATAACGTTATACGTTATAAAGTAATACTATACAACGTTATACGTTATAAGGTAATAGTATATAACGGTATACGTTATAACGTAATACTACATAACGTTATAAGTTATAAGGTAGTAGTATATAGCGTTATATGTTATAACGTAATGCTGCATAACGTTATACGTTATAAGGTAATAGTATATAACGTTATACGTTATAACGTAATAGTATACAACGTTATACGTTATAACGTAATGCTACATAACGTTGTACGTTATAAGGTAATAGTATATAACGTTATATGTTATAAGGTAATAGTATATAACGTCATACGTTATAACGTAATAGTATACAACGTTATACGTTATAACGTAATGCTACATAACGTTATACGTTATAAGGTAATAGTATATAACGTTATACGTTATGACGTAGTGCTACATAACGTTGTACGTTATAACGTAATAATATACAACGGTATACGTTATAACGTAATATTATTCAACGGTATACGTTAGAACGTAATACTACATAACGTTATAAGTTATAAGGTAGTAGTATATAGCGTTATATGTTATAAAGTAATGCTGCATAACGTTATACGTTATAAGGTAATAATATATAACGTTATACGTTATAACGTAATAGTATACTACGTTATACGTTATAACGTAATGCTACATAACGTTATACGTTGTAAGGTAATAGTATATAGCGTTATACGTTATAACGTAATGCTACATAACGTTATACGTTATAAGGTAATAGTATATAACGTTATACGTTATAACGTAGTGCTACATAACGTTATACGTTATAAGGTAATAGTATATGACGCTATACGTTATAACGTAGTGCTATATAACGTTATATGTTATAAGGTAATAGTATATAGAGTTGTACGTTATAACGTAACGCTAAATAACGTTATATGTTGTAAGGTAATAATATATAACGCTATACGTTATAACGTAATGCTACATAACGTTATACGTTATAAGGTAATAGCATGTAGCGTTATACGTTCTAACGTAATGCTACATAACGTTATACGTTATAAGGTAATAGCACATAACGTTATACGTTATAACGTAATGCTACATAAGGATATACGATATAAGGCAATAGTATATAACGTTATACGTTATAACGTAATGCTACATAGCGTTATACGTTATAAGGTAATAGCATGTAGCGTTATACGTTCTAACGTAATGCTACATAACGTTATATGTTATAGGGTAATAGCATACAACGTTATACGTTATAACGTAGTGCTACATAACGTTATATTTTATAGGGTAATAGTATATAGCGTTATACGTTATAACGTAATGCTACGTAACGTTATACGTTATAAGGTAATAGTGTATAACGTTATACGTTATAACGTAATGCTACATAACGTTATACGTTATAAAGTAATACTATACAACGTTATACGTTATAAGGTAATAGTATATAACGTTATACGGCATATGGCAACAGTATACACACGCCCGGCTAGCTCAGTCGGTAGAGCATGAGACTCTTAATCTCAGGGTCGTGGGTTCGAGCCCCACGTTGGGCGAATATCTATATTCTTTTTTTTTGCAAGGAAGAGGAAGGTTCGGCGCAGGATACGTTGGAGTTCTGCCCGGCGTGGGTGGAACCGCGACGCGCCAATCAGATCGTCATCGGCGCGAGTGTACCCCCCGAAGCTGCAGTAAAAGCAATGCTGAGAGGGCGCCAGGTATACACTGCCTTCCGAACTTCCTGCGAGCAGGTGATGCTCGCGAAGGAACTGGCACAGAGAGAAAGGAAAAGAGACCGCGATCCAGCTAGGGCGGCGAGACAAGGAGCTCGACGCTAGGTGGTGTGGTCCCCCCTAGCGGCCCAACTTAAACAAGGATGCCTCACTCATTAAGTAGGAACATGACGAGGGGTACCACCCCGAAAGTAATTCGCAAGATAGCCCGGGGCACCTCCACTATAAACGTGAGGACGTCCACCGTGGAATTTTTTGTCTATAAGAGTCCCAAACTACTCGCGTGTTACGAAAGCAACACCGGCTGTCAATGAGGATTTCTCCACGTATAATAATAAAAAAAAAAAAAAAAAATAAGGTAGTAGTATATAGCGTTATACGTTATAACGTAATGCTAAATAACGTTATATGTTATAGGGTAATAGTATACAACGTTATACGTTATAAGGTAATAGTATATAACGTTATACGGCATATGGCAACAGTATACACACGCCCGGCTAGCTCAGTCGGTAGAGCATGAGACTCTTAATCTCAGGGTCGTGGGTTCGAGCCCCACGTTGGGCGAATATCTATATTCTTTTTTTTTGCAAGGAAGAGGAAGGTTCGGCGCAGGATACGTTGGAGTTCTGCCCGGCGTGGGTGGAACCGCGACGCGCCAATCAGATCGTCATCGGCGCGAGTGTACCCCCCGAAGCTGCAGTAAAAGCAATGCTGAGAGGGCGCCAGGTATACACTGCCTTCCGAACTTCCTGCGAGCAGGTGATGCTCGCGAAGGAACTGGCACAGAGAGAAAGGAAAAGAGACCGCGATCCAGCTAGGGCGGCGAGACAAGGAGCTCGACGCTAGGTGGTGTGGTCCCCCCTAGCGGCCCAACTTAAACAAGGATGCCTCACTCATTAAGTAGGAACATGACGAGGGGTACCACCCCGAAAGTAATTCGCAAGATAGCCCGGGGCACCTCCACTATAAACGTGAGGACGTCCACCGTGGAATTTTTTGTCTATAAGAGTCCCAAACTACTCGCGTGTTACGAAAGCAACACCGGCTGTCAATGAGGATTTCTCCACGTATAATAATAAAAAAAAAAAAAAAAAATAAGGTAGTAGTATATAGCGTTATACGTTATAACGTAATGCTAAATAACGTTATATGTTATAGGGTAATAGTATACAACGTTATACGTTATAAGGTAATAGTATATAACGTTATACGGCATATGGCAACAGTATACACACGCCCGGCTAGCTCAGTCGGTAGAGCATGAGACTCTTAATCTCAGGGTCGTGGGTTCGAGCCCCACGTTGGGCGAATATCTATATTCTTTTTTTTTGCAAGGAAGAGGAAGGTTCGGCGCAGGATACGTTGGAGTTCTGCCCGGCGTGGGTGGAACCGCGACGCGCCAATCAGATCGTCATCGGCGCGAGTGTACCCCCCGAAGCTGCAGTAAAAGCAATGCTGAGAGGGCGCCAGGTATACACTGCCTTCCGAACTTCCTGCGAGCAGGTGATGCTCGCGAAGGAACTGGCATAGAGAGAAAGGAAAAGAGACCGCGATCCAGCTAGGGCGGCGAGACAAGGAGCTCGACGCTAGGTGGTGTGGTCCCCCCTAGCGGCCCAACTTAAACAAGGATGCCTCACTCATTAAGTAGGAACATGACGAGGGGTACCACCCCGAAAGTAATTCGCAAGATAGCCCGGGGCACCTCCACTATAAACGTGAGGACGTCCACCGTGGAATTTTTTGTCTATAAGAGTCCCAAACTACTCGCGTGTTACGAAAGCAACACCGGCTGTCAATGAGGATTTCTCCACGTATAATAATAAAAAAAAAAAAAAAAAATAAGGTAGTAGTATATAGCGTTATACGTTATAACGTAATGCTAAATAACGTTATATGTTATAGGGTAATAGTATACAACGTTATACGTTATAAGGTAATAGTATATAACGTTATACGGCATATGGCAACAGTATACACACGCCCGGCTAGCTCAGTCGGTAGAGCATGAGACTCTTAATCTCAGGGTCGTGGGTTCGAGCCCCACGTTGGGCGAATATCTATATTCTTTTTTTTTGCAAGGAAGAGGAAGGTTCGGCGCAGGATACGTTGGAGTTCTGCCCGGCGTGGGTGGAACCGCGACGCGCCAATCAGATCGTCATCGGCGCGAGTGTACCCCCCGAAGCTGCAGTAAAAGCAATGCTGAGAGGGCGCCAGGTATACACTGCCTTCCGAACTTCCTGCGAGCAGGTGATGCTCGCGAAGGAACTGGCATAGAGAGAAAGGAAAAGAGACCGCGATCCAGCTAGGGCGGCGAGACAAGGAGCTCGACGCTAGGTGGTGTGGTCCCCCCTAGCGGCCCAACTTAAACAAGGATGCCTCACTCATTAAGTAGGAACATGACGAGGGGTACCACCCCGAAAGTAATTCGCAAGATAGCCCGGGGCACCTCCACTATAAACGTGAGGACGTCCACCGTGGAATTTTTTGTCTATAAGAGTCCCAAACTACTCGCGTGTTACGAAAGCAACACCGGCTGTCAATGAGGATTTCTCCACGTATAATAATAAAAAAAAAAAAAAAATAAGGTAGTAGTATATAGCGTTATACGTTATAACGTAATGCTAAATAACGTTATATGTTATAAGGTTATAGCATATAGCGTTATACGTTATATGGTAGTGCTACATAACGTTATATGTTAGAAAGTAATAGTATATAACGTTATACGTTATAACGTAATAGTATACTACGTTATACGTTATAACGTAATGCTACATAACGTTATACGTTGTAAGGTAGTAGTATATAGCGTTATATGTTATAAAGTAATGCTGCATAACGTTATACGTTATAAGGTAATAATATATAACGTTATACGTTATAACGTAATAGTATACTACGTTATACGTTATAACGTAATGCTACATAACGTTATACGTTGTAAGGTAATAGTATATAGCGTTATACGTTATAACGTAATGCTACATAACGTTATACGTTATAAGGTAATAGTATATAACGTTATACGTTATAACGTAGTGCTACATAACGTTATATGTTATAAGGTTATAGCATATAGCGTTATACGTTATATGGTAGTGCTACATAACGTTATATGTTAGAAGGTAATAGTATATAACGTTATACGTTATAACGTAATAGTATACTACGTTATACGTTATAACGTAATGCTACATAACGTTATACGTTGTAAGGTAATAGTATATAGCGTTATACGTTACGACGCAGTGCTACATAACGTTGTACATTATAACGTAATAATATACAACGGTTTACGTTATAACGTAATATTATACAACGGTATACGTTATAACGTAATACTACATAACGTTATAAGTTATAAGGTAGTAGTATATAGCGTTATATGTTATAACGTAATGCTGCATAACGTTATACGTTGTAAGGTAATAGTATATAACGTTATACGTTATAACGTAATAGTATACAACGTTATACGTTATAACGTAATGCTACATAACGTTGTACGTTATAAGGTAATAGTATATAACGTTATATGTTATAAGGTAATAGTATATAACGTCATACGTTATAACGTAATAGTATACAACGTTATACGTTATAACGTAATGCTACATAACGTTATACGTTATAAGGTAATAGTATATAACGTTATACGTTATGACGTAGTGCTACATAACGTTGTACGTTATAACGTAATAATATACAACGGTATACGTTATAACGTAATATTATTCAACGGTATACGTTAGAACGTAATACTACATAACGTTATAAGTTATAAGGTAGTAGTATATAGCGTTATATGTTATAAAGTAATGCTGCATAACGTTATACGTTATAAGGTAATAATATATAACGTTATACGTTATAACGTAATAGTATACTACGTTATACGTTATAACGTAATGCTACATAACGTTATACGTTGTAAGGTAATAGTATATAGCGTTATACGTTATAACGTAATGCTACATAACGTTATACGTTATAAGGTAATAGTATATAACGTTATACGTTATAACGTAGTGCTACATAACGTTATACGTTATAAGGTAATAGTATATGACGCTATACGTTATAACGTAGTGCTATATAACGTTATATGTTATAAGGTAATAGTATATAGAGTTGTACGTTATAACGTAACGCTAAATAACGTTATATGTTGTAAGGTAATAATATATAACGCTATACGTTATAACGTAATGCTACATAACGTTATACGTTATAAGGTAATAGCATGTAGCGTTATACGTTATAACGTAATGCTACATAACGTTATACGTTATAAGGTAATAGTATACAACGGTATACGTTATAACGTAGTGCTACATAACGTTATACGTTATAAGGTAATAGTATATGACGCTATACGTTATAACGTAGTGCTATATAACGTTATATGTTATAAGGTAATAGTATATAGAGTTGTACGTTATAACGTAACGCTAAATAACGTTATATGTTGTAAGGTAATAATATATAACGCTATACGTTATAACGTAATGCTACATAACGTTATACGTTATAAGGTAATAGCATGTAGCGTTATACGTTCTAACGTAATGCTACATAACGTTATACGTTATAAGGTAATAGCACATAACGTTATACGTTATAACGTAATGCTACATAAGGATATACGATATAAGGCAATAGTATATAACGTTATACGTTATAACGTAATGCTACATAGCGTTATACGTTATAAGGTAATAGCATGTAGCGTTATACGTTCTAACGTAATGCTACATAACGTTATATGTTATAGGGTAATAGCATACAACGTTATACGTTATAACGTAGTGCTACATAACGTTATATTTTATAGGGTAATAGTATATAGCGTTGTACGTTATAACGTAACGCTAAATAACGTTATATGTTGTAAGGTAATAATATATAACGCTATACGTTATAACGTAATGCTACGTAACGTTATACGTTATAAGGTAATAGTGTATAACGTTATACGTTATAACGTAATGCTACATAACGTTATACGTTATAAAGTAATACTATACAACGTTATACGTTATAAGGTAATAGTATATAACGTTATACGGCATATGGCAACAGTATACACACGCCCGGCTAGCTCAGTCGGTAGAGCATGAGACTCTTAATCTCAGGGTCGTGGGTTCGAGCCCCACGTTGGGCGAATATCTATATTCTTTTTTTTTGCAAGGAAGAGGAAGGTTCGGCGCAGGATACGTTGGAGTTCTGCCCGGCGTGGGTGGAACCGCGACGCGCCAATCAGATCGTCATCGGCGCGAGTGTACCCCCCGAAGCTGCAGTAAAAGCAATGCTGAGAGGGCGCCAGGTATACACTGCCTTCCGAACTTCCTGCGAGCAGGTGATGCTCGCGAAGGAACTGGCACAGAGAGAAAGGAAAAGAGACCGCGATCCAGCTAGGGCGGCGAGACAAGGAGCTCGACGCTAGGTGGTGTGGTCCCCCCTAGCGGCCCAACTTAAACAAGGATGCCTCACTCATTAAGTAGGAACATGACGAGGGGTACCACCCCGAAAGTAATTCGCAAGATAGCCCGGGGCACCTCCACTATAAACGTGAGGACGTCCACCGTGGAATTTTTTGTCTATAAGAGTCCCAAACTACTCGCGTGTTACGAAAGCAACACCGGCTGTCAATGAGGATTTCTCCACGTATAATAATAAAAAAAAAAAAAAAAAATAAGGTAGTAGTATATAGCGTTATACGTTATAACGTAATGCTAAATAACGTTATATGTTATAGGGTAATAGTATACAACGTTATACGTTATAAGGTAATAGTATATAACGTTATACGGCATATGGCAACAGTATACACACGCCCGGCTAGCTCAGTCGGTAGAGCATGAGACTCTTAATCTCAGGGTCGTGGGTTCGAGCCCCACGTTGGGCGAATATCTATATTCTTTTTTTTTGCAAGGAAGAGGAAGGTTCGGCGCAGGATACGTTGGAGTTCTGCCCGGCGTGGGTGGAACCGCGACGCGCCAATCAGATCGTCATCGGCGCGAGTGTACCCCCCGAAGCTGCAGTAAAAGCAATGCTGAGAGGGCGCCAGGTATACACTGCCTTCCGAACTTCCTGCGAGCAGGTGATGCTCGCGAAGGAACTGGCATAGAGAGAAAGGAAAAGAGACCGCGATCCAGCTAGGGCGGCGAGACAAGGAGCTCGACGCTAGGTGGTGTGGTCCCCCCTAGCGGCCCAACTTAAACAAGGATGCCTCACTCATTAAGTAGGAACATGACGAGGGGTACCACCCCGAAAGTAATTCGCAAGATAGCCCGGGGCACCTCCACTATAAACGTGAGGACGTCCACCGTGGAATTTTTTGTCTATAAGAGTCCCAAACTACTCGCGTGTTACGAAAGCAACACCGGCTGTCAATGAGGATTTCTCCACGTATAATAATAAAAAAAAAAAAAAAAAATAAGGTAGTAGTATATAGCGTTATACGTTATAACGTAATGCTAAATAACGTTATATGTTATAGGGTAATAGTATATAGCGTTATACTTTATAACGTAATGCTACATAACGTTATACGTTATAACGTAATAGTATACAACGGTATACGTTATAACGTAATGCTACATAACGTTATATGTTATAAGGTTATAGCATATAGCGTTATACGTTATATGGTAGTGCTACATAACGTTATATGTTAGAAAGTAATAGTATATAACGTTATACGTTATAACGTAATAGTATACTACGTTATACGTTATAACGTAATGCTACATAACGTTATACGTTGTAAGGTAATAGTATATAGCGTTATACGTTATGACGCAGTGCTACATAACGTTGTACATTATAACGTAATAATATACAACGGTTTACGTTATAACGTAATATTATACAACGGTATACGTTATAACGTAATACTACATAACGTTATAAGTTATAAGGTAGTAGTATATAGCGTTATATGTTATAACGTAATGCTGCATAACGTTATACGTTATAAGGTAATAGTATATAACGTTATACGTTATAACGTAATAGTATACAACGTTATACGTTATAACGTAATGCTACATAACGTTGTACGTTATAAGGTAATAGTATATAACGTTATATGTTATAAGGTAATAGTATATAACGTCATACGTTATAACGTAATAGTATACAACGTTATACGTTATAAAGTAATGCTACATAACGTTATACGTTATAAGGTAATAGTATATAACGTTATACGTTATGACGTAGTGCTACATAACGTTGTACGTTATAACGTAATAATATACAACGGTATACGTTATAACGTAATATTATTCAACGGTATACGTTAGAACGTAATACTACATAACGTTATAAGTTATAAGGTAGTAGTATATAGCGTTATATGTTATAAAGTAATGCTGCATAACGTTATACGTTATAAGGTAATAATATATAACGTTATACGTTATAACGTAATAGTATACTACGTTATACGTTATAACGTAATGCTACATAACGTTATACGTTGTAAGGTAATAGTATATAGCGTTATACGTTATAACGTAATGCTACATAACGTTATACGTTATAAGGTAATAGTATATAACGTTATACGTTATAACGTAGTGCTACATAACGTTATACGTTATAAGGTAATAGTATATGACGCTATACGTTATAACGTAGTGCTATATAACGTTATATGTTATAAGGTAATAGTATATAGAGTTGTACGTTATAACGTAACGCTAAATAACGTTATATGTTGTAAGGTAATAATATATAACGCTATACGTTATGACGTAGTGCTACATATCGTTATACGTTATAAGGTAATAGTATATAACGTTATACGTTATGACGTAGTGCTACATAACGTTGTACGTTATAAGGTAATAGTATATAACGTTATACGTTATAACGTAGTGCTATATAACGTTATAAGTTTTAAGGTAATAGTATATAGAGTTATTAGTTATAACGTAGCGCTAAATACCGTTATATGTTATAAGGTAATAGTATATAACGTTATACGTTATGACGTAGTGCTACATAACGTTGTACGTTATAACGTAATAATATACAACGGTATACGTTATAACGTAATATTATACAACGGTATACGTTATAACGTAATACTACATAACGTTATAAGTTATAAGGTAGTAGTATATAGCGTTATATGTTATAACGTAATGCTGCATAACGTTATACGTTATAAGGTAATAGTATATAACGTTATACGTTATGACGTAGTGCTACATAACGTTGTACGTTATAACGTAATAATATACAACGGTATACGTTATAACGTAATATTATTCAACGGTATACGTTAGAACGTAATACTACATAACGTTGTAAGTTATAAGGTAGTAGTATATAGCGTTATATGTTATAACGTAATGCTGCATAACGTTATACGTTATAAGGTAATAGTATATAACGTTATACGTTATAATGTAATAGTATACTACGTTATACGTTATAACGTAATGCTACATAACGTTATATGTTATAAGGTAATAGCATATAGCGTTATACGTTATAACGTAATGCTACATAACGTTATATGTTGTAAGGTAATAGGATATAGCGTTATACGTTATAACGTAATGCTACATATCGTTATACGTTGTAAGGTAATAGTATATAGCGTTATACGTTATAACGTAATCCTACATAACGTTATACGTTATAAGGTAATAGTATATAACGTTATACGTTATAACGTAGTGCTACATAACGTTATACGTTATAAGGTAATAGTGTATGACGTTATACGTTATAACGTAGTGCTATATAACGTTATATGTTATAAGGTAATAGTATACAGAGTTGTACGTTATAACGTAACGCTAAATAACGTTATATGTTGTAAGGTAATAATATATAACGCTATACGTTATGGCGTAGTGCTACATATCGTTATACGTTATAATGTAATAGTATACAACGGTATACCTCATAACGTAATGCTACATAACGTTATATGTTATAAGGTAGTAGTATATAGCGTTATACGTTATACCGTAATGCTGCATGACGTTATACGTTATAAGGTAATGGTATATAACGTTATACGTTATAACGTAATAGTATACAACGTTATACGTTATAACGTAATGCTACATGACGTTATACGTTATAAGGTAATGGTATATGACGTTATACGTTATAACGTAATAGCATACAACGGTATACGTTATAACGTAATACTACATAACGTTATATGTTATAAGGTAGTAGTATTTAGCGTTGTACGTCGTAACGTAATGCTGCATAACGTTATACGTTATAAGGTAATAGTATATAACGTCATACGTTATAACGTAATAGTATACAACGTTATACGTTATAACGTAATGCTACATAACGTTATACGTTATAAGGTAATAGTATATAACGTTATACGTTATGACGTAGTGCTACATAACGTTGTACGTTATAACGTAATAATATACAAGGGTATACGTTATAACGTAATATTATACAACGGTATACGCTAGAACGTAATACTACGTAACGTTATATTTTATAAGATAATAGTATATAGCGTTATACGTTATAACGTAGTGCCACATGACGTTATACGTTATAAGGTAATGGTATATGACGTTATACGTTATAACGTAATATCATACAACGGTATAAGTTATAACGTAATACTAGATAACGTTACATGTTATAAGGTAGTAGTATATAGCGTTATTCGTTATAACGTAATGCTGCATAACGTTATACGTTATAAGGAAATAGTATATAACGTCATACGTTACAACGTAGTCCTACATAATATTATACGTTATAACGTAATAGTATACAACGATATACGTTATAACGTAATGATACATAACGTTATATGTTATAAGGTAATAGCATATAGCGTTATACGTTATAACGTAATGCTACGTGACGTTATATGTATTAAGGTAATAGTATATTGCGTTATACGTTATAACGCAATGCTACCTAACGTTATACGTCATAACGTAATAGTATACAACGGTATACGTTATAACGTAATACTACATAACGTTATACGTTATAAGGTAATAGTATATAACGTATAACGATATAAGGTAATAGTATATAACGTTATACGCTATACCGTAATGCTACATAACGCTATACGTTATAACGTAATAGTATACAACGGTATACATTACAACGTAATGCTACACAACGTTATATATTGTAAGGTAATAGCATATAACGTTATACGTTATAACGTAGTGCTACATATCGTTATACGTCATAACGTAATAGTATACAACGGTATACGTTATAACGTAATGCTACATAACGTTATACGTTATAAGGTAATAGTATATAACATTATACGTTATAAGGTAATAGTATACAACGTTATACGTCATAACGTAATGCTACATAACGTTATAGTTATAAGGTAATAGTATATACCATTATACGTTATATGGTTACCGTATATAACGTATAACGATATAAGGTAATAGTATACAACGTTATACGTTATAACGTAATGCTACAGAAGGGTATACGTTATAAGGTAATAGTATATAACGTTATACGTTATAACGTAGTGCTATGTAACGTTATATGTTATAAGATAATATTATATAGAGTTATTAGTTATGACGTAACGCTAAATAGCATTATATATTGTAAGGTAATAGCATATAACGTTATACGTTATAACGTAGTGCTACATATCGTTATACGTTATAACGTAATAGTATACAACGGTATACGTTATAACGTAATGCTACATACCGTGATTCGTTATAAGGTAATAGTATATAACGTTATACGTTATAACGTAATAGTATACAACGTTATACGTTATAACGTAATGCTACATAACGTTATACGATATAAGATAATAGTCTATAACGTTATACGTTATATGGTTACCGTATATAACGTATAATGACATAAGGTAATAGTATACAACGTTATACGTTATAACGTAATGCTACAGAAGGGTATACGTTATAAGGTAATAGTATATAACGTTATACGTTATAACGTAATGCTACATAACGTTATATGTTATAAAGTAATAGTATATAGCGTTATACGTTACAACGTAGTCCTACATAATATTATACGTTATAACGTAATAGTATACAACGATATACGTTATAACACAATGCTACATAACGTTATATGTTATAAGGTAATAGCATATAGCGTTATACGTTATAACGTAATGCTACGTAACGTTATATGTATTAAGGTAATAGTATATTGCGTTATTCGTTATAAGGTAATAGTATATAACGTTATACGTTATGACGTAGTGCTACATAACGTTATACGTTATAACGTAATGCTACAGAAGGATATACGTTATAAGGTAATAGTATATAACGTTATACGTTATAAGGTAATAGTATATAACATTATACGTTATAAGGTAACAGCATACAACGTTATACGTTATAAGGTAATAGTATATAACGTTATACGTTATAGCGTAATGCTAGATAACGTTATACGTTATAACCTAATGCTACATAACGATATATGCTATAAGGTAATAGCATATAGCGTTATACGTTATAACGCAATGCTACCTAACGTTATACGTCATAACGTAATAGTATACAACGTTATACGTTATAAGGCAATAGTATATAACGTTATACGTTATAAGGTAATAGTATATAATATTACACGTTATAAGGTAACAGCATATAACGTTATACGTTATAAGGTATTAGAATATAACGTATAACGTAAAACGTAATAGCATACAACGTTACACGTTATAAGGTAATACTATATAACGTTATACGTTATAAGGTTACAGTATATAACGTATAACGATATAAGGTAATAGTATATAACGTTATACGCTATACCGTAATGCTACATAACGTATAACGATATAAGGTAATAGTATATAACGTTATACGTTATGACGTAGTGCTGCATAACGCTATACGTTATAACGTAATAGTATACAACGGTATACGTTACAACGTAATGCAACATAACGATATATATTGTAAGGTAATAGCATATAACGTTATACGTTATAACGTAGTGCTACATATCGTTATACGTCATAACGTAATAGTATACAACGGTATACGTTATAACGTAATGCTACATAACGTTATACGTTATAAGGTAATAGTATATAACATTATACGTTATAGGGTAATAGTATACAACGTTATACGTCATAACGTAATGCTACATAACGTTATAGTTATAAGGTAATAGTATATACCGTTATACGATATATGGTTACCGTATATAACGTATAACGATATAAGGTAATAGTATACAACGTTATACGTTATAACGTAATGCTACAGAAGGGTATACGTTATAAGGTAATAGTATATAACGTTATACGTTATAACGTAGTGCTATGTATCGTTATATGTTATAAGATAATATTATATAGAGTTATTAGTTATGACGTAACGCTAAATAACATTATATATTGTAAGGTAATAGCATATAACGTTATACGTTATAACGTAGTGCTACATATCGTTATACGTTATAACGTAATAGTATACAACGGTATACGTTATAACGTAATGCTACATACCGTGATTCGTTATAAGGTAATACTATATAACGTTATACGTTATAACGTAATAGTATACAACGTTATACGTTATAACGTAATGCTACATAACGTTCTACGATATAAGATAATAGTCTATAACGTTATACGTTATATGGTTACCGTATATAAAGTATAACGATATAAGGTAATAGTATACAACGTTATACGTTATAACGTAATGCTACAGAAGGGTATACGTTATAAGGTAATAGTATATAACGTTATACGTTATAACGTAGTGCTATGTAACGTTATATGTTATAAGGTAATAGTATATAGAGTTATTAGTTAGAACGTTACGCTAAATAACGTTATATATTGTAAGGTAATAGCATATAACGTTATACGTTATAACGTACTGCTACATATCGTTATACGTTATAACGTAATAGTATACAACGGTATACGTTATAACGTAATGCTACATTCCGTTATTCGTTATAAGGTAATAGTATATAACGTTATACGTTATAACGTAATAGTATACAACGTTATACGTTATAACGTAATGCTACATAACGTTATACGATATAAGATAATAGTCTATAACGTTATACGTTATATGGTTACCGTATATAACGTATAACGATATAAGGTAATACTATATAACGTTATACGTTATAACGTAATGTTACATAACGTTATATGTTATAAGGTAATACTATATAACGTTATACGTTATAAGGTTACAGTATATAACGTATAACGATATAAGGTAATAGTATATAACGTTATACGCTATAACGTAATGCTACATAACGTATAACGATATAAGGTAATAGTATATAACGTTATACGTTATGACGTAGTGCTGCATAACGCTATACGTTATAACGTAATAGTATACAACGGTATACGTTACAACGTGATGCAACATAACGTTATATATTGTAAGGTAATAGCATATAACGTTATACGTTATAACGTAGTGCTACATATCGTTATACGTTATAACGTAATAGTATACAACGGTATACGTTATAAAGTAATGCTACATAACGTTATACGTTATAAGGTGATAGTATATAACATTATACGTTATAAGGTAATAGTGTACAACGTTATACGTCATAACGTAATGCTACATAACGTTATAGTTATAAGGTAATAGTATATACCGTTATACGATATATGGTTACCGTATATAACGTATAACGATATAAGGTAATAGTATACAACGTTATACGTTATAACGTTATGCTACAGAAGGGTATACGTTATAAGGTAATAGTATATAACGTTATACGTTATAACGTAGTGCTATGTAACGTTATATGTTATAAGATAATATTGTATAGAGTTATTAGTTATGACGTAACGATAAATAACATTATATATTGTAAGGTAATAGCATATAACGTTATACGTTATAACGTAGTGCTACATATCGTTATACGTTATAACGTAATAGTATACAACGGTATACGTTATAACGTAATGCTACATACCGTGATTCGTTATAAGGTAATAGTATATAACGTTATACGTTATAACGTAATAGTATACAACGTTATACGTTATAACGTAATGCTACATAACGTTCTACGATATAAGATAATAGTCTATAACGTTATACGTTATATGGTTACCGTATATAAAGTATAACGATATAAGGTAATAGTATACAACGTTATACGTTATAACGTAATGCTACAGAAGGGTATACGTTATAAGGTAATAGTATATAACGTTATACGTTATAACGTAGTGCTATGTAACGTTATATGTTATAAGGTAATAGTATATAGAGTTATTAGTTAGAACGTTACGCTAAATAACGTTATATATTGTAAGGTAATAGCATATAACGTTATACGTTATAACGTAGAGCTACATATCGTTATACGTTATAACGTAATAGTATACAACGGTATACGTTATAACGTAATGCTACATTCCGTTATTCGTTATAAGGTAATAGTATATTACGTTATACGTTATAACGTAATAGTATACAACGTTATACGTTATAACGTAATGCTACATAACGTTATACGATATAAGATAATAGTCTATAACGTTATACGTTATATGGTTACCGTATATAACGTATAACGATTTAAGGTAATAGTATATAACGTTATACGTTATAACGTAATGTTACATAACGTTATATGTTATAAGGTAATAGTATATAGCGTTATTTGTTATAAGGCAATAGTATATAACGTTATACGTTATAACGTAGTGCTACATAATATTGAACGTTATAGCGTAATAGTATACAACCTTATACGTTATAACGTAATGCTACATAACGTTATATGTTATAAGGAAATAGTATATAGCGTTATACGTTATAACGTAATGCTACATAACGTTATACGTTATAACGTAATAGTACATAACGTTATACGTTATAAGGTAATAGTATATAACATTATACGTTATAAGGTAATAGCATATAACGTTACACGTTATAAGGTAATAGCATACAACGTTATACGTTATAGCGTAATGCTAGATAACGTTATACGTTATAACGTGATGCTACATGACGTTATACGTTATAAGGTAATAATATATAGCGTTGTACGTTATAACGTAGTGCTACATAATATTGTACGTTATAACGTAATAGTATACAACCATATACGTTATAACGTAATGCTACATAACGTTATATGTTATAAGGTAATGGCATATAGCGTTATACGCTATAACGTAATGCTACGTAACGTTATATGTTGTAAGGTAATAGTATATTGCGTTATACGTTATAAGGTAATAGTATATAACGTTATACGTTATGACGTAGTGCTACATAACGTTATACGTTATAACGTAATGCTTCAGAAGGATATACGTTATAAGGTAATAGTATATAACGTTATACGTTATAAGGTAATAGTATATAGCGTTATACGTTATAACGTACTGCTGCATAACGTCATACGTTATAAGGTAATAGTACATACTGTTATACGTTATAACGTAATGGCATATAACGTTACACGTTGTAAGGTAATAGCATACAACGTTATACGTTATAGCGTAATGCTACATAACGTTATACGTTATAAGGCAATAGTATATAACGTTATACGTTATAACGTAGTGCTACATAATATTGTACGTTATAACGTAATAGTATACAACATTATACGTTATAACGTAATGCTACATAACTTTATACGTTATAACGTATTGCTACAGAAGGATATACGTTATAAGGTAATAGTATATAACGATATACGTTATAACGTAGTGCTACATAATATTGTACGTTATAACGGAATAGTATACAGCCATATACGTTATAACGTAATGCTACATAACTTTACATGCTATAAGGTAATAGTATATAACGTTATACATTATAACGTAATGCTACATAACGTTATACGATACAAGACAATAGTCTATAACGTTATACGTTATATGGTTACCGTATATAACGTATAACGATATAAGGTAATATTATATAACGTTATACGTTATAACGTAGTGCTATATAACGTTATATGTTTTAAGGTAATAGTATATAGAGTTATTAGTTATAACGTAACGCTAAATACCGTTATATGTTATAAGGTAATAGTATATAACGTTATACGTTATGACGTAGTGCTACATAACGTTGTACGCTATAACGTAATAATATTCAACGGTATACGTTATAACGTAATATTATACAACGGTATACGTTATAACGTAATACTACATAACGTTATAAGTTATAAGGTAGTAGTATATAGCTTTATATGTTATAACGTAATGCTGCATAACGTTATACGTTATAAGGTAATATTATATAACGTTATACGTTATAACGTAATAGTATACAACGTTATACGTTATAACGTAATGCTACATAACGTTGTACGTTATAAGGTAATAGTATATAACGTTATACGTTATATGGTTACCGTATATAACGTATAACGATATAAGGTAATAGTATATAACGTTATACGTTATAACGTAGTGCTACATAACGTTATACGTTATAAGGTAATAGTATATGACGTTATACGTTATAACGTAGTGCTACATAACGTTATATGTTATAAGGTAATAGTATATAGAGTTGTACGTTATAACGTAACGCTAAATAACGTTATATGTTGTAAGGTAATAATATATAACGCTATACGTTATGACGTAGTGCTACATATCGTTATACGTTATAATATAATAGTATACAACGGTATACGTTATAACGTAATGCTACATAACGTTATTTGTTATAAGGTAATAGTATATAGCGTTATACGTTATAACGTAATAATATACAAAGGTATACGTTATAACGTAATAGTATACAACGGTATACCTCATAACGTAATGCTACATAACGTTATATGTTATAAGGTAGTAGTATATAGCGTTATACGTTATAACGTAATGCTGCATAACGTTATAGGTTATAAGGTAATAGCATGTAGCGTTATACGTTATAACGTAATGCTACATAACGTTATATGTTATAGGGTAATAGCATACAACGTTATACGTTATAACGTAGTGCTACATAACGTTATATGTTATAAGGTAGTAGTATATAGCGTTGTACGTCATAACGTAATGCTGCATAACGTTATACGTTATAAGGTAATAGTATATAACGTCATACGTTATAACGTAATAGTATACAACGTTATACGTTATAACGTAATGCTACATAACGTTATACGTTATAAGGTAATAGTATATAACGTCATACGTTTTGACGTAGTGCTACATAACGTTGTACGTTATAACGTAATAATATACAACGGTATACGTTATAACGGAATATTATACAACGGTATACGTTATAACGTAATACTACATAACGTTATAAGTTATAAGGTAGTAGTATATAGCGTTATATGTTATAACGTAATGCTGCATAACGTTATACGTTATAAGGTAATAGTATATAACGTTATACGTTATAACGTAATAGTATACATCGTTATACGTTATAACGTAATGCTACATAACGTTGTACGTTATAAGGTAATAGTATATAACGTTATACGTTATATGGTTACCGTATATAACGTATAACGATATAAGGTTATATCATATAGCGTTATACGTTATATGGTAGTGCTACATAACGTTATATGTTATAAGGTAATAGTATATATCATTATACGTTATAACGTAATGCTGCATAACGTTATACGTTATAACGTAATGCTACATAACGTTATACTTTATAAAGTAATAGTATATAACGTTATACGTTATAAGGTAATAGTATATAACGTTATACGTTATAACGTAATGCTACATAACGTTATACGTTATAAGATAATACCATGTAGCGTTATACGTTATAACGTAATGCTACATAACGTTATATGTTATAGGGTAATAGCATACAACGTTATACGTTATAACGTAATGCTACATAACGTCATACGTTATAACGTAATAGTATACAACGTTATACGTTATAACGTAATGCTACTTAACGTTATACGTTATAAGGTAATAGTATATAACGTTATACGTTATGACGTAGTGCTACATAACGTTGTACGTTATAACGTAATAATATACAACGGTATACGTTATAACGTAATATTATTCAACGGTATACGTTAGAACGTAATACTACATAACGTTATAAGTTATAAGGTAGTAGTATATAGCGTTATATGTTATAACGTAATGCTGCATAACGTTATACGTTATAAGGTAATAGTATATAACGTTATACGTTATAACGTAATAGTATACTACGTTATACGTTATAACGTAATGCTACATAACGTTATATGTTATAAGGTAATAGCATATAGCGTTATACGTTATAACGTAATGCTACATAACGTTATATGTTGTAAGGTAATAGGATATAGCGTTATACGTTATAACGTAATGCTACATAACGTTATACGTTGTTAGGTAATAGTATATAGCGTTATACGTTATAACGTAATGCTACATAACGTTATACGTTATAAGGTAATAGTACATAACGTTATACGTTATAACGTAATGCTACAGAAAGATATACGTTATAAGGTAATAGTATATAACGTTATACGTTATACGGTAATAGCATATAACGTTACACGTTATAGGGTAATAGCATACAACGTTATACGTTATAACGTAATGCTACATAACGTTATACGTTATAACGTAATGCTACATAACGTTATACTTTATAAAGTAATAGTATATAACGTTATACGTTATAAGGTAATAGTATATAACGTTATACGTTATAACGTAATGCTACATAACGTTATACGTTATAAGGTAATACCATGTAGCGTTATACGTTATAACGTAATGCTACATAACGTTATATGTTATAGGGTAATAGCATACAACGTTATACGTTATAACGTAGTGCTACATAACGTTATATGTTATAGGGTAATAGTATATAGCGTTATACGTTATAACGTAATGCTACGTAACGTTATACGTTATAAGGTAATAGTGTATAACGTTATACGTTATAACGTAATGCTACATAACGTTATACGTTATAAAGTAATACTATATAACGTTATACGTTATAAGGTAATAGTATATAACGTTACACGTTATAACGTAATGCTACATAACGTCATAAGTTGTAACGTAATAGTATACAACGTTATAAGTTATAAGGTAATAGTATATAACGTTATACGTTATGAGGTTACAGTATATAACGTATAACGATATCAGGTAATAGTATATAACGTTATACGCTATAACGTAATGATACATAACGTTATACGTTATAAGGTAATAGTATATAACGTCATACGTTTTGACGTAGTGCTGCATAACGCTATACGTTATAACGTAATAGTATACAACGGTATACGTTACAACGTAATGCAACATAACGATATATATTGTAAGGTAATAGCATATAACGTTATACGTTATAACGTAGTGCTACATATCGTTATACGTCATAACGTAATAGTATACAACGGTATACGTTATAACGTAATGCTACATAACGTTATACGTTATAAGGTAATAGTATATAACATTATACGTTATAGGGTAATAGTATACAACGTTATACGTCATAACGTAATGCTACATAACGTTATAGTTATAAGGTAATAGTATATACCGTTATACGATATATGGTTACCGTATATAACGTATAACGATATAAGGTAATAGTATACAACGTTATACGTTATAACGTAATGCTACAGAAGGGTATACGTTATAAGGTAATAGTATATAACGTTATACGTTATAACGTAGTGCTATGTATCGTTATATGTTATAAGATAATATTATATAGAGTTATTAGTTATGACGTAACGCTAAATAACATTATATATTGTAAGGTAATAGCATATAACGTTATACGTTATAACGTAGTGCTACATATCGTTATACGTTATAACGTAATAGTATACAACGGTATACGTTATAACGTAATGCTACATACCGTGATTCGTTATAAGGTAATACTATATAACGTTATACGTTATAACGTAATAGTATACAACGTTATACGTTATAACGTAATGCTACATAACGTTCTACGATATAAGATAATAGTCTATAACGTTATACGTTATATGGTTACCGTATATAAAGTATAACGATATAAGGTAATAGTATACAACGTTATACGTTATAACGTAATGCTACAGAAGGGTATACGTTATAAGGTAATAGTATATAACGTTATACGTTATAACGTAGTGCTATGTAACGTTATATGTTATAAGGTAATAGTATATAGAGTTATTAGTTAGAACGTTACGCTAAATAACGTTATATATTGTAAGGTAATAGCATATAACGTTATACGTTATAACGTACTGCTACATATCGTTATACGTTATAACGTAATAGTATACAACGGTATACGTTATAACGTAATGCTACATTCCGTTATTCGTTATAAGGTAATAGTATATAACGTTATACGTTATAACGTAATAGTATACAACGTTATACGTTATAACGTAATGCTACATAACGTTATACGATATAAGATAATAGTCTATAACGTTATACGTTATATGGTTACCGTATATAACGTATAACGAT
The DNA here is from genome assembly GCF_041682495.2 of Bombus fervidus. Lineage (NCBI taxonomy): Eukaryota > Metazoa > Arthropoda > Insecta > Hymenoptera > Apidae > Bombus > Bombus fervidus. The sequence goes on along the minus strand of NC_091523.1, from coordinate 3,751,928 downwards.
ATAAGGTAATACTATATAACGTTATACGTTATAACGTAATGTTACATAACGTTATATGTTATAAGGTAATACTATATAACGTTATACGTTATAAGGTTACAGTATATAACGTATAACGATATAAGGTAATAGTATATAACGTTATACGCTATAACGTAATGCTACATAACGTATAACGATATAAGGTAATAGTATATAACGTTATACGTTATGACGTAGTGCTGCATAACGCTATACGTTATAACGTAATAGTATACAACGGTATACGTTACAACGTGATGCAACATAACGTTATATATTGTAAGGTAATAGCATATAACGTTATACGTTATAACGTAGTGCTACATATCGTTATACGTTATAACGTAATAGTATACAACGGTATACGTTATAAAGTAATGCTACATAACGTTATACGTTATAAGGTGATAGTATATAACATTATACGTTATAAGGTAATAGTGTACAACGTTATACGTCATAACGTAATGCTACATAACGTTATAGTTATAAGGTAATAGTATATACCGTTATACGATATATGGTTACCGTATATAACGTATAACGATATAAGGTAATAGTATACAACGTTATACGTTATAACGTTATGCTACAGAAGGGTATACGTTATAAGGTAATAGTATATAACGTTATACGTTATAACGTAGTGCTATGTAACGTTATATGTTATAAGATAATATTGTATAGAGTTATTAGTTATGACGTAACGATAAATAACATTATATATTGTAAGGTAATAGCATATAACGTTATACGTTATAACGTAGTGCTACATATCGTTATACGTTATAACGTAATAGTATACAACGGTATACGTTATAACGTAATGCTACATACCGTGATTCGTTATAAGGTAATAGTATATAACGTTATACGTTATAACGTAATAGTATACAACGTTATACGTTATAACGTAATGCTACATAACGTTCTACGATATAAGATAATAGTCTATAACGTTATACGTTATATGGTTACCGTATATAAAGTATAACGATATAAGGTAATAGTATACAACGTTATACGTTATAACGTAATGCTACAGAAGGGTATACGTTATAAGGTAATAGTATATAACGTTATACGTTATAACGTAGTGCTATGTAACGTTATATGTTATAAGGTAATAGTATATAGAGTTATTAGTTAGAACGTTACGCTAAATAACGTTATATATTGTAAGGTAATAGCATATAACGTTATACGTTATAACGTAGAGCTACATATCGTTATACGTTATAACGTAATAGTATACAACGGTATACGTTATAACGTAATGCTACATTCCGTTATTCGTTATAAGGTAATAGTATATTACGTTATACGTTATAACGTAATAGTATACAACGTTATACGTTATAACGTAATGCTACATAACGTTATACGATATAAGATAATAGTCTATAACGTTATACGTTATATGGTTACCGTATATAACGTATAACGATTTAAGGTAATAGTATATAACGTTATACGTTATAACGTAATGTTACATAACGTTATATGTTATAAGGTAATAGTATATAGCGTTATTTGTTATAAGGCAATAGTATATAACGTTATACGTTATAACGTAGTGCTACATAATATTGAACGTTATAGCGTAATAGTATACAACCTTATACGTTATAACGTAATGCTACATAACGTTATATGTTATAAGGAAATAGTATATAGCGTTATACGTTATAACGTAATGCTACATAACGTTATACGTTATAACGTAATAGTACATAACGTTATACGTTATAAGGTAATAGTATATAACATTATACGTTATAAGGTAATAGCATATAACGTTACACGTTATAAGGTAATAGCATACAACGTTATACGTTATAGCGTAATGCTAGATAACGTTATACGTTATAACGTGATGCTACATGACGTTATACGTTATAAGGTAATAATATATAGCGTTGTACGTTATAACGTAGTGCTACATAATATTGTACGTTATAACGTAATAGTATACAACCATATACGTTATAACGTAATGCTACATAACGTTATATGTTATAAGGTAATGGCATATAGCGTTATACGCTATAACGTAATGCTACGTAACGTTATATGTTGTAAGGTAATAGTATATTGCGTTATACGTTATAAGGTAATAGTATATAACGTTATACGTTATGACGTAGTGCTACATAACGTTATACGTTATAACGTAATGCTTCAGAAGGATATACGTTATAAGGTAATAGTATATAACGTTATACGTTATAAGGTAATAGTATATAGCGTTATACGTTATAACGTACTGCTGCATAACGTCATACGTTATAAGGTAATAGTACATACTGTTATACGTTATAACGTAATGGCATATAACGTTACACGTTGTAAGGTAATAGCATACAACGTTATACGTTATAGCGTAATGCTACATAACGTTATACGTTATAAGGCAATAGTATATAACGTTATACGTTATAACGTAGTGCTACATAATATTGTACGTTATAACGTAATAGTATACAACATTATACGTTATAACGTAATGCTACATAACTTTATACGTTATAACGTATTGCTACAGAAGGATATACGTTATAAGGTAATAGTATATAACGATATACGTTATAACGTAGTGCTACATAATATTGTACGTTATAACGGAATAGTATACAGCCATATACGTTATAACGTAATGCTACATAACTTTACATGCTATAAGGTAATAGTATATAACGTTATACATTATAACGTAATGCTACATAACGTTATACGATACAAGACAATAGTCTATAACGTTATACGTTATATGGTTACCGTATATAACGTATAACGATATAAGGTAATATTATATAACGTTATACGTTATAACGTAGTGCTATATAACGTTATATGTTTTAAGGTAATAGTATATAGAGTTATTAGTTATAACGTAACGCTAAATACCGTTATATGTTATAAGGTAATAGTATATAACGTTATACGTTATGACGTAGTGCTACATAACGTTGTACGCTATAACGTAATAATATTCAACGGTATACGTTATAACGTAATATTATACAACGGTATACGTTATAACGTAATACTACATAACGTTATAAGTTATAAGGTAGTAGTATATAGCTTTATATGTTATAACGTAATGCTGCATAACGTTATACGTTATAAGGTAATATTATATAACGTTATACGTTATAACGTAATAGTATACAACGTTATACGTTATAACGTAATGCTACATAACGTTGTACGTTATAAGGTAATAGTATATAACGTTATACGTTATATGGTTACCGTATATAACGTATAACGATATAAGGTAATAGTATATAACGTTATACGTTATAACGTAGTGCTACATAACGTTATACGTTATAAGGTAATAGTATATGACGTTATACGTTATAACGTAGTGCTACATAACGTTATATGTTATAAGGTAATAGTATATAGAGTTGTACGTTATAACGTAACGCTAAATAACGTTATATGTTGTAAGGTAATAATATATAACGCTATACGTTATGACGTAGTGCTACATATCGTTATACGTTATAATATAATAGTATACAACGGTATACGTTATAACGTAATGCTACATAACGTTATTTGTTATAAGGTAATAGTATATAGCGTTATACGTTATAACGTAATAATATACAAAGGTATACGTTATAACGTAATAGTATACAACGGTATACCTCATAACGTAATGCTACATAACGTTATATGTTATAAGGTAGTAGTATATAGCGTTATACGTTATAACGTAATGCTGCATAACGTTATAGGTTATAAGGTAATAGCATGTAGCGTTATACGTTATAACGTAATGCTACATAACGTTATATGTTATAGGGTAATAGCATACAACGTTATACGTTATAACGTAGTGCTACATAACGTTATATGTTATAAGGTAGTAGTATATAGCGTTGTACGTCATAACGTAATGCTGCATAACGTTATACGTTATAAGGTAATAGTATATAACGTCATACGTTATAACGTAATAGTATACAACGTTATACGTTATAACGTAATGCTACATAACGTTATACGTTATAAGGTAATAGTATATAACGTCATACGTTTTGACGTAGTGCTACATAACGTTGTACGTTATAACGTAATAATATACAACGGTATACGTTATAACGGAATATTATACAACGGTATACGTTATAACGTAATACTACATAACGTTATAAGTTATAAGGTAGTAGTATATAGCGTTATATGTTATAACGTAATGCTGCATAACGTTATACGTTATAAGGTAATAGTATATAACGTTATACGTTATAACGTAATAGTATACATCGTTATACGTTATAACGTAATGCTACATAACGTTGTACGTTATAAGGTAATAGTATATAACGTTATACGTTATATGGTTACCGTATATAACGTATAACGATATAAGGTTATATCATATAGCGTTATACGTTATATGGTAGTGCTACATAACGTTATATGTTATAAGGTAATAGTATATATCATTATACGTTATAACGTAATGCTGCATAACGTTATACGTTATAACGTAATGCTACATAACGTTATACTTTATAAAGTAATAGTATATAACGTTATACGTTATAAGGTAATAGTATATAACGTTATACGTTATAACGTAATGCTACATAACGTTATACGTTATAAGATAATACCATGTAGCGTTATACGTTATAACGTAATGCTACATAACGTTATATGTTATAGGGTAATAGCATACAACGTTATACGTTATAACGTAATGCTACATAACGTCATACGTTATAACGTAATAGTATACAACGTTATACGTTATAACGTAATGCTACTTAACGTTATACGTTATAAGGTAATAGTATATAACGTTATACGTTATGACGTAGTGCTACATAACGTTGTACGTTATAACGTAATAATATACAACGGTATACGTTATAACGTAATATTATTCAACGGTATACGTTAGAACGTAATACTACATAACGTTATAAGTTATAAGGTAGTAGTATATAGCGTTATATGTTATAACGTAATGCTGCATAACGTTATACGTTATAAGGTAATAGTATATAACGTTATACGTTATAACGTAATAGTATACTACGTTATACGTTATAACGTAATGCTACATAACGTTATATGTTATAAGGTAATAGCATATAGCGTTATACGTTATAACGTAATGCTACATAACGTTATATGTTGTAAGGTAATAGGATATAGCGTTATACGTTATAACGTAATGCTACATAACGTTATACGTTGTTAGGTAATAGTATATAGCGTTATACGTTATAACGTAATGCTACATAACGTTATACGTTATAAGGTAATAGTACATAACGTTATACGTTATAACGTAATGCTACAGAAAGATATACGTTATAAGGTAATAGTATATAACGTTATACGTTATACGGTAATAGCATATAACGTTACACGTTATAGGGTAATAGCATACAACGTTATACGTTATAACGTAATGCTACATAACGTTATACGTTATAACGTAATGCTACATAACGTTATACTTTATAAAGTAATAGTATATAACGTTATACGTTATAAGGTAATAGTATATAACGTTATACGTTATAACGTAATGCTACATAACGTTATACGTTATAAGGTAATACCATGTAGCGTTATACGTTATAACGTAATGCTACATAACGTTATATGTTATAGGGTAATAGCATACAACGTTATACGTTATAACGTAGTGCTACATAACGTTATATGTTATAGGGTAATAGTATATAGCGTTATACGTTATAACGTAATGCTACGTAACGTTATACGTTATAAGGTAATAGTGTATAACGTTATACGTTATAACGTAATGCTACATAACGTTATACGTTATAAAGTAATACTATATAACGTTATACGTTATAAGGTAATAGTATATAACGTTACACGTTATAACGTAATGCTACATAACGTCATAAGTTGTAACGTAATAGTATACAACGTTATAAGTTATAAGGTAATAGTATATAACGTTATACGTTATGAGGTTACAGTATATAACGTATAACGATATCAGGTAATAGTATATAACGTTATACGCTATAACGTAATGATACATAACGTTATACGTTATAAGGTAATAGTATATAACGTCATACGTTTTGACGTAGTGCTACATAACGTTGTACGTTATAACGTAATAATATGCAACGGTATACGTTATAACGGAATATTATACAACGGTATACGTTATAACGTAATACTACATAACGTTATAAGTTATAAGGTAGTAGTATATAGCGTTATATGTTATAACGTAATGCTGCATAACGTTATACGTTATAAGGTAATAGTATATAACGTTATACGTTATAACGTAATAGTATACATCGTTATACGTTATAACGTAATGCTACATAACGTTGTACGTTATAAGGTAATAGTATATAACGTTATACGTTATATGGTTACCGGATATAACGTATAACGATATAAGGTTATATCATATAGCGTTATACGTTATATGGTAGTGCTACATAACGTTATATGTTATAAGGTAATAGTATATATCATTATACGTTATAACGTAATGCTGCATAACGTTATACGTTATAACGTAATGCTACATAACGTTATACTTTATAAAGTAATAGTATATAACGTTATACGTTATAAGATAATACCATGTAGCGTTATACGTTATAACGTAATGCTACATAACGTTATATGTTATAAGGTAATAGCATATAGCGTTATACGTTATAACGTAATGCTACATAACGTTATATGTTGTAAGGTAATAGGATATAGCGTTATACGTTATAACGTAATGCTACATAACGTTATACGTTATAAGGTAATACCATGTAGCGTTATACGTTATAACGTAATGCTACATAACGTTATATGTTATAGGGTAATAGCATACAACGTTATACGTTATAACGTAGTGCTACATAACGTTATATGTTATAGGGTAATAGTATATAGCGTTATACGTTATAACGTAATGCTGCATAACGTTATACGTTATAACGTAATGCTACATAACGTTATACTTTATAAAGTAATAGTATATAACGTTATACGTTGTAAGGTAATAGTATATAGCGTTATACGTTATAACGTAATGCTACATAACGTTATACGTTATAAGGTAATAGTACATAACGTTATACGTTATAACGTAATGCTACAGAAAGATATACGTTATAAGGTAATAGTATATAACGTTATACGTTATAACGTAATGCTACATAACGTTATACGTTATAAGGTAATACCATGTAGCGTTATACGTTATAACGTAATGCTACATAACGTTATATGTTATAGGGTAATAGCATACAACGTTATACGTTATAACGTAGTGCTACATAACGTTATATGTTATAGGGTAATAGTATATAGCGTTATACGTTATAACGTAATGCTACGTAACGTTATACGTTATAAGGTAATAGTGTATAACGTTATACGTTATAACGTAATGCTACATAACGTTATACGTTATAAAGTAATACTATATAACGTTATACGTTATAAGGTAATAGTATATAACGTTACACGTTATAACGTAATGCTACATAACGTCATAAGTTGTAACGTAATAGTATACAACGTTATAAGTTATAAGGTAATAGTATATAACGTTATACGTTATGAGGTTACAGTATATAACGTATAACGATATCAGGTAATAGTATATAACGTTATACGCTATAACGTAATGATACATAACGTTATACGTTATAAGGTAATAGTATATAACGTCATACGTTTTGACGTAGTGCTACATAACGTTGTACGTTATAACGTAATAATATGCAACGGTATACGTTATAACGGAATATTATACAACGGTATACGTTATAACGTAATACTACATAACGTTATAAGTTATAAGGTAGTAGTATATAGCGTTATATGTTATAACGTAATGCTGCATAACGTTATACGTTATAAGGTAATAGTATATAACGTTATACGTTATAACGTAATAGTATACATCGTTATACGTTATAACGTAATGCTACATAACGTTGTACGTTATAAGGTAATAGTATATAACGTTATTCGTTATATGGTTACCGGATATAACGTATAACGATATAAGGCTATATCATATAGCGTTATACGTTATATGGTAGTGCTACATAACGTTATATGTTATAAGGTAATAGTATATATCATTATACGTTATAACGTAATGCTGCATAACGTTATACGTTATAACGTAATGCTACATAACGTTATACTTTATAAAGTAATAGTATATAACGTTATACGTTATAAGGTAATAGTATATAACGTTATACGTTATAACGTAATGCTACATAACGTTATACGTTATAAGATAATACCATGTAGCGTTATACGTTATAACGTAATGCTACATAACGTTATATGTTATAGGGTAATAGCATACAACGTTATACGTTATAACGTAATGCTACATAACGTCATACGTTATAACGTAATAGTATACAACGTTATACGTTATAACGTAATGCTACTTAACGTTATACGCTATAAGGTAGTAGTATATAACGTTATACGTTATGACGTAGTGCTACATAACGTTGTACGTTATAACGTAATAATATACAACGGTATACGTTATAACGTAATATTATTCAACGGTATACGTTAGAACGTAATACTACATAACGTTATAAGTTATATGGTAGTAGTATATAGCGTTATATGTTATAACGTAATGCTGCATAACGTTATACGTTATAAGGTAATAGTATATAACGTTATACGTTATAACGTAATAGTATACTACGTTATACGTTATAACGTAGTGCTACATAACGTTATACGTTATAAGGTAATAGTATATGACGCTATACGTTATAACGTAGTGCTATATAACGTTATATGTTATAAGGTAATAGTATATAGAGTAGTACGTTATAACGTAACGCTAAATAACGTTATATGTTGTAAGGTACTAATATATAACGCTATACGTTATGACGTAGTGCTACATATCGTTATACGTTATAAGGTAATAGTATATAACGTTATACGTTATGACGTAGTGCTACATAACGTTGTACGTTATAAGGTAACAGCATACAACGTTATACGTTATAAGGTAATAGTATATAACGTTATACGTTATAGCGTAATGCTAGATAACGTTATACGTTATAACCTTATGCTACATAACGATATATGTTATAAGGTAATAGCATATAGCGTTATACGTTATAACGCAATGCTACCTAACGTTATAGGTCATAACGTAATAGTATACAACGTTATACGTTATAAGGTAATATTATATAACGTTATACGTTATACGGTTGCAGTAGATAACGTATAACGATATAAGGTAATAGTATATAACGTTATACGATATAACGCAGTGCTACATAACGTTATACGTTATAAGGTAATAGTATATAACGTTATACGTTATGACGTAGACCTACATAACGTTATACGTTATAAGGTTATAGTACATAACGTTATACGTTATAACGTAATGCTACAGAAGGATATACGTTATAAGGTAATAGTATATAACGTTATACGCTAAAACGTAATGCTACATAACGTTATACGTTATAAGGTAATAGCATATAACGTTATACGTTATAACGTAATGCCACATAACGTTATATGTTATAAGGTAGTAGTATATAGCGTTATACGTTATAACGTAATGCTACATAGCGTTATACGTTATAACGTAATAGTACATAACGTTATACGTTATAACGTATTGCTACAGAAGGATATACGTTATAAGGTAATCGTATATAACGTTATACGTTATAAGGTAATAGCATATAACGTTACACGTTATAAGGTAATAGGATACAACGTTATACGTTATAGCGCATTGCTACCTAACGTTATACGTTATAACGCAATAGTATACAACGTTACACGTCATAACGTAATGCTACATAACGTTATAGTTATAAGGTAATAGTATATACCGTTATACGTTATGACGTAGTGCTGCATAACGCTATACGTTATAACGTAATAGTATAGAACGGTATACGTTACAACGTAATGCTACATAACGTTATATATTGTAAGGTAATAGCATATAACGTTATACGTTATAACGTAGTGCTACATATCGTTATACGTTATAACGTAATAGTATACAACGGTATACGTTATAACGTAATGCTACATAACGTTATACGTTAAAAGGTAATAGTATATAACATTATACGTTATAACGTAATAGTATCTAACGTTATACGTCATAACGTAATGCTACATAACTTTATAGTTATAAGGTAATAGTATATACCGTTATACGTTATATGGTTACAGTATATAACGTAAACGATATAAGGAAATAGTATATAGCGTTATATGTTATATCGTAATGCTGCATAACGTTATACGTTATAAGGTAATAGTGTATAACGTTATACGTTATAATGTAATAGTATACTACGTTATACGTTATAACGTAATGCTACATAACGTTATATGTTATAAGGTAATAGCATATAGCGTTATACGTTATAACGTAATGCTACATAACGTTATATATTGTAAGGTAATAGCATATAACGTTATACGTTATAACGTAGTGCTACATATCGTTATACGTTATAACGTAATAGTATACAACGGTATACGTTACAACGTAATGCTACATAACGTTATACGTTATAAGGTAATAGTATATAACATTATACGTTATAACGTAATAGTATACTACGTTATACGTTATAACGTAATGCTACATAACGTTATATGTTATAAGGTAATAGCATATAGCGTTATACGTTATAACGTAATGCTACATAACGTTATATGTTGTAAGGTAATAGGATATAGCGTTATACGTTATAACGTAATGCTACATATCGTTATACGTTGTAAGGTAATAGTATATAGCGTTATACGTTATAACGTAATGCTACATAACGTTATACGTTATAAGGTAATAGTATATAACGTTATACGTTATAACGTAGTGCTACATAACGTTATACGTTATAACGTAGTGCTACATAACGTTATACGTTATAAGGTAATAGTATATGACGTTATACGTTATAACGTAGTGCTATATAACGTTATATGTTATAAGGTAATAGTATACAGAGTTGTACGTTATAACGTAACGCTAAATAACGTTATATGTTGTAAGGTAATAATATATAACGCTATACGTTATGACGTAGTGCTACATATCGTTATACGTTATAATGTAATAGTATACAACGGTATACCTCATAACGTAATGCTACATAACGTTATATGTTATAAGGTAGTAGTAGATAGCGTTATACGTTATACCGTAATGCTGCATGACGTTATACGTTATAAGGTAATGGTATATAACGTTATACGTTATAACGTAATAGTATACAACGTTATACGTTATAACGCAATGCTACCTAACGTTATACGTCATAACGTAATAGTATACAACGTTATACGTTATAAGGTAATAGAATATAACGTTATACGTTATAAGGTAATAGTATATAATATTATACGTTTTAAGGTAACAGCATATAACGTTATACGTTATAAGGTATTAGTATATAACGTATAACGTAAAATGTAATAGTATACAACGTTACACGTTATAAGGTAATTCTATATAACGTTATACGTTATAAGGTTACAGTATATAACGTATAACGATATAAGGTAATAGTATATAACGTTATACGCTATAACGTAATGCTACATAACGTATAACGATATAAGGTAATAGTATATAACGTTATACGTTATGACGTAGTGCTGCATAACGCTATACGTTATAATGTAATAGTATACAACGTTATACGTCATAACGTAATGCTACATAACGTTATATGTTATAAAGTAATAGCATATAGCGTTATACGTTATAACGTAATGCTACGTAACGTTATATGTATTAAGGTAATAGTATATTGCGTTATTCGTTATAAGGTAATAGTATATAACGTTATACGTTATGACGTAGTGCTACATAACGTTATACGTTATAACGTAATGCTACAGAAGGATATACGTTATAAGGTAATAGTATATAACGTATAACGATATAAGGTAATAGTATATAACGTTATACGTTATATGGTTACCGTATATAACGTATAACGATATAAGGTAATAGTATATAACGTTATACGTTATAACGTAATGCTACATAACGTTATATGTTATAAAGTAATAGTATATAGCGTTATACGTTACAACGTAGTCCTACATAATATTATACGTTATAACGTAATAGTATACAACGATATACGTTATAACGTAATGCTACATAACGTTATATGTTATAAGGTAATAGCATATAGCGTTATACGTTATAACGTAATGCTACGTAACGTTATATGTATTAAGGTAATAGTATATTGCGTTATTCGTTATAAGGTAATAGTATATAACGTTATACGTTATGACGTAGTGCTACATAACGTTATACGTTATAACGTAATGCTACAGAAGGATATACGTTATAAGGTAATAGTATATAACGTATAACGATATAAGGTAATAGTATATAACGTTATACGCTATAACGTAATGCTACATAACGTATAACGATATAAGGTAATAGTATATAACGTTATACGTTATGACGTAGTGCTGCATAACGCTATACGTTATAACGTAATAGTATACAACGGTATACGTTACAACGTAATGCTACATAACGTTATACGTTATAAGGTAATAGTATATAACATTATACGTTATAAGGTAATAGTATACAACGTCATACGTCATAACGTAATGCTACATAACGTTATAGTTATAAGGTAATAGTATATACCGTTATACGATATATGGTTACCGTATATAACGTATAACGATATAAGGTAATAGTATACAACGTTATACGTTATAACGTAATGCTACAGAAGAGTATACGTTATAAGGTAATAGTATATAACGTTATACGTTATAACGTAGTGCTATGTAACGTTATATGTTATAAGGTAATAGTATATAGAGTTATTAGTTATAACGTTACGCTAAATAACGTTATATATTGTAAGGTAATAGCATATAACGTTATACGTTAAAACGTAGTGCTACATATCGTTATACGTTATAATGTGATAGTATATAACGTTATACGTTATATGGTTACCGTATATAACGTATAACGATATAAGGTACTAGTATATAACGTTATACGTTATGACGTAATGCTACATAACGTTATATGTTATAAAGTAATAGTATATTGCGTTATTCGTTATAAGGTAATAGTATATAACGTTATACGTTATAAGGTAATAGTATATAACATTATACGTTATAAGGTAACAGCATACAACGTTATACGTTATAAGGTAATAGTATATAACGTTATACGTTATAGCGTAATGCTAGATAACGTTATACGTTATAACCTAATGCTACATAACGATATATGTTATAAGGTAATAGCATATAGCGTTATACGTTATAACGCAATGCTACCTAACGTTATAGGTCATAACGTAATAGTATACAACGTTATACGTTATAAGGTAATAGTATATAACGTTATACGATATAACGCAGTACTACATAACGTTATACGTTATAAGGTAATAGTATATAACGTTATATGTTATGACGTAGACCTACATAACGTTATACGTTATAAGGTAATAGTATATAGCGTTATCCGTTATAACGCAATGCTACATAACGTTACATGTTATAAGGTTATAGTACATAACGTTATACGTTATAACGTAATGCTACAGAAGGATATACGTTATAAGGTAATAGTATATAACGTTATACGTTATAAGGTAATAGTATATAATATTATACGTTATAAGGTAACAGCATATAACGTTATACGTTATAAGGTATTAGTATATAACGTATAACGTAAAACGTAATAGTATACAACGTAATACGTTATAAGGTAATAGTATATAACGTTATACGTTATAAGGTTACAGTATATAACGTAAACGATATAAGGAAATAGTATATAACGTTATACGCTAAAACGTAATGCTACATAACGTTATACGTTATAAGGTAATAGCATATAACGTTATACGTTATAACGTAATGCCACATAACGTTATATGTTATAAGGTAGTAGTATATAGCGTTATACGTTATAACGTAATGCTACATAACGTTATACGTTATAACGTAATAGTACATAACGTTATACGTTATAACGTATTGCTACAGAAGGTTATACGTTATAAGGTAATCGTATATAACGTTATACGTTATAAGGTAATAGCATATAACGTTACACGTTATAAGGTAATAGGATACAACGTTATACGTTATAGCGCATTGCTATCTAACGTTATACGTTATAGCGCAATAGTATACAACGTTACACGTTATAAGGTAATACTATATAACGTTATACGTTATAAGGTTACAGTATATAACGTATAACGATATAAGGTAATAGTATATAACGTTATACGCTATAACGTAATGCTACATAACGTATAACGATATAAGGTAATAGTATATAAAGTTATACGTTATGACGTAGTGCTGCATAACGCTAAACGTTATAACGTAATAGTATAGAACGGTATTCGTTACAACGTAATGCTACATAACGTTATATATTGTAAGGTAATAGCATATAACGTTATACGTTATTACGTAGTGCTACATATCGTTATACGTTATAACGTAATAGTATACAACGGTATACGTTATAACGTAATGCTAGATAACGTTATACGTTATAAGGTAATAGTATATAACATTATACGTTAGAACGTAATAGTATACAACGTTATACGTCATAACGTAATGCTACATAACGTTATAGTTATAAGGTAATAGTATATACCGTTATACGTTATAACATAATAGTATACAACGTTATACGTTATAACGTAATGCTACATAACGTTATACGATATAAGATAATAGTCTATAACGTTATACGTTATACGATATAAGATAATAGTCTATAACGTTATACGTTATATGGTTACCGTATATAACGTATAATGATATAAGGTAATAGTATACAACGTTATACGTTATAACGTAATGCTACAGAAGGGTATACGTTATAATGTAATAGTATATAACGTTATACGTTATAACGTAGTGCTATGTAACGTTATATGTTACAAGGTAATAGTATATAGAGTTATTAGTTATAACGTTACGCTAAATAACGTTATATATTGTAAGGTAATAGCGTATAGCGTTATACGTTATAACGTAATGCTACGTAACGTTATATGTATTAATGTAATAGTATATTGCGTTATTCGTTATAAGGTAATAGTATATAACGTTATACGTTATAAGGTAATAGTATATAACGTTATACGTTATAAGGTAATAGTATATAACGTTATACGTTATAAGGTAATAGTATATAATATTATACGTTATAAGGTAACAGCATATAACGTTACACGTTATAAGGTATTAGTATATAACGTATAACGTAAAACGTAATAGTATACAACGTAATACGTTATAAGGTAATAGTATATAACGTTATACGTTATAAGGTTACAGTATATAACGTAAACGATATAAGGAAATAGTATATAACGTTATACGCTAAAACGTAATGCTACATAACGTTATACGTTATAAGGTAATAGCATATAACGTTATACGTCATAACGTAATGCTACATAACGTTATATGTTATAAGGTAATAGCATGTAGCGTTATACGTTATAACGTAATGCCACATAACGTTATATGTTATAAGGTAGTAGTATATAGCGTTATATGTTATAACGTAATGCTACATAACGTTATACGTTATAACGTAATAGTACATAACGTTATACGTTATAACGTATTGCTACAGAAGGATATACGTTATAAGGTAATAGTATATAACGTTATACGTTAGATGGTTACCGTATATAACGTATAACGATATAAGGTAATAGTATATAACGTTATACGTTATAGCGCATTGCTACCTAACGTTATACGTTATAACGCAATAGTATACAACGTTACACGTTATAAGGTAATACTATATAACGTTATACGTTATAAGGTTACAGTATATAACGTATAACGATATAAGGTAATAGTATATAACGTTATACGCTATAACGTAATGCTACATAACGTATAACGATATAAGGTAATAGTATATAACGTTATACGTTATGACGTAGTGCTGCATAACGCTACACGTTATAACGTAATAGTATACAACGGTATACGTTACAACGTAATGCTCCATAACGTTATATATTGTAAGGTAATAGCATATAACGTTATACGTTATAACGTAGTGCTACATATCGTTATACGTTATAACGTAATAGTATACAACGGTATACGTTATAACGTAATGCTACATTCCGTTATTCGTTATAAGGTAATAGTATATAACGTTATACGTTATAACGTAATAGTATACAACGTTATACGTTATAACGTAATGCTACATAACGTTATACGATATAAGATAATAGTCTATAACGTTATACGTTATATGGTTACCGTATATAACGTATAACGATATAAGGTAATAGTATATAACGTTATACGTTATAGCGCATTGCTACCTAACGTTATACGTTATAACGCAATAGTATACAACGTTACACGTTATAAGGTAATACTATATAACGTTATACGTTATAAGGTTACAGTATATAACGTATAACGATATAAGGTAATAGTATATAACGTTATACGCTATAACGTAATGCTACATAACGTATAACGATATAAGGTAATAGTATATAACGTTATACGTTATGACGTAGTGCTGCATAACGCTATACGTTATAACGTAATAGTATACAACGGTATACGTTACAACGTAATGCTACATAACGTTATATATTGTAAGGTAATAGCATATAACGTTATACGTTATAACGTAGTGCTACATATCGTTATACGTTATAACGTAATAGTATACAACGGTATACGTTATAACGTAATGCTACATTCCGTTATTCGTTATAAGGTAATAGTATATAACGTTATACGTTATAACGTAATAGTATACAACGTTATACGTTATAACGTAATGCTACATAACGTTATACGATATAAGATAATAGTCTATAACGTTATACGTTATATGGTTACCGTATATAACGTATAACGATATAAGGTAATAGTATATAACGTTATACGTTATAACGTAATGTTACATAACGTTATATGTTATAAGGTAATAGTATATAGCGTTATACGTTATAAGGCAATAGTATATAACGTTATACGTTATAACGTAGTGCTACATAATATTGTACGTTATAACGTAATAGTATACAACCTTATACGTTATAACGTAATGCTACATAACGTTATATGTTATAAGGAAATAGTATATAGCGTTATACGTTATAACGTAATGCTACATAACGTTATACGTTATAACGTAATAGTACATAACGTTATACTTTATAAGGTAATAGTATATAACGTTATACGTTATAAGGTAATAGCATATAACGTTACACGTTATAAGGTAATAGCATACAACGTTATACGTTATAGCTTAATGCTAGATAACGTTATACGTTATAACGTAATGCTACATGACGTTATACGTTATAAGGTAATAGTATATAGCGTTGTACGTTATAACGTAGTGCTACATAATATTGTACGTTATAACGTAATAGTATACAACCATATACGTTATAACGTAATGCTACATAACGTTATATGTTATAAGGTAATGGCATATAGCGTTATACGCTATAACGTAATGCTACGTAACGTTATATGTTGTAAGGTTATAGTATATTGCGTTATACGTTATAAGGTAATAGTATATAACGTTATACGTTATGACGTAGTGCTACATAACGTTATACGTTATAACGTAATGCTTCAGAAGGATATACGTTATAAGGTAATAGTATATAACGTTGTACGTTATAAGGTAACAGTATATAGCGTTATACGTTACAACGTACTGCTGCATAACGTCATACGTTATAAGGTAATAGTACATACTGTTATACGTTATAACGTAATGGCATATAACGTTACACGTTGTAAGGTAATAGCATACAACGTTATACGTTATAGCGTAATGCTACATAACGTTATACGTTATAAGGCAATAGTATATAACGTTATACGTTATAACGTAGTGCTACATAATATTGTACGTTATAACGTAATAGTATACAACATTATACGTTATAACGTAATGCTACATAACTTTATACGTTATAACGTATTGCTACAGAAGGATATACGTTGTAAGGTAATAGTATATAACGATATACGTTATAACGTACTGCTGCATAACGTCATACGTTATAAGGTAATAGTACATACTGTTATACGTTATAACGTAATGGCATATAACGTTACACGTTGTAAGGTAATAGTATATAGCGTTATACGTTATAACGTAGTGCTACATAATATTATACGTTATAACGTAATAGTATACAACGTTATACGTTATAACGTAATGCTACATAACGTTATATGTTATAACGTAATAGCATATAACGTTATACGTTATAACGTAATGCCACATGACGTTATACGTTATAACGTATTGCTACAGAAGGATATACGTTATAAGGTAATAGTATATAACGATATACGTTATAACGTAGTGCTACATAATATTGTACGTTATAACGGAATAGTATACAGCCATATACGTTATAACGTAATGCTACATAACTTTATATGCTATAAGGTAATAGTATATAACGTTATACATTATAACGTAATGCTACATAACGTTATACGATATAAGATAATAGTCTATAACGTTATACGTTATATGGTTACCGTATATAACGTATAACGATATAAGGTAATATTATATAACGTTATACGTTATAACGTAGTGCTATATAACGTTATATGTTTTAGGGTAATAGTATATAGAGTTATTAGTTATAACGTAACGCTAAATACCGTTATATGTTATAAGGTAATAGTATATAACGTTACACGTTATGATGTAGTGCTACATACCGTTGTACGCTATAACGTAATAATATACAACGGTATACGTTATAACGTAATATTATACAACGGTATACGTTATAACGTAATACTACATAACGTTAGAAGTTATAAGGTAGTAGTATATAGCGTTATATGTTATAACGTAATGCTGCATAAAGTTATACGTTATAAGGTAATATTATATAACGTTATACGTTATAACGTAATAGTATACAACGTTATACGTTATAACGTAATGCTACATAACGTTGTACGTTATAAGGTAATAGTATATAACGTTATACGTTAGATGGTTACCGTATATAACGTATAACGATATAAGGTTATAGTATATAACGTTATACGTTATAAGGTAGTGCTACATAACGTTATACGTTATAAGGTAATAGTATATGACGTTATACGTTATAACGTAGTGCTACATAACGTTATATGTTATAAGGTAATAGTATATAGAGTTGTACGTTATAACGTAACGCTAAATAACGTTATATGTTGTAAGGTAATAATATATAACGCTATACGTTATGACGTAGTGCTACATATCGTTATACGTTATAATATAATAGTATACAACGGTATACGTTATAACGTAATGCTACATAACGTTATTTGTTATAAGGTAATAGTATATAGCGTTATACGTTATAACGTAATAATATACAACGGTATACGTTATAACGTAATAGTATACAACGGTATACCTCATAACGTAATGCTACATAGCGTTATATGTTATAAGGTAGTAGTATATAGCGTTATACGTTATAACGTAATGCTGCATAACGTTATAGGTTATAAGGTAATAGTATATAACGTTATACGTTATAACGTAATAGTATACAACGTTATACGTTATAACGTAATGCTACATGACGTTATACGTTATAAGGTAATGGTATATGACGTTATACGTTATAACGTACTAGCATACAACGGTATACGTTATAACGTAATACTACATAACGTTGTATGTTATAAGGTAGTGGTATATAGCGTTGTGCGTCATAACGTAATGCTGCATAACGTTATACGTTATAAGGTAATAGTATATAATGTCATACGTTATAACGTAATAGTATACAACGTTATACGTTATAACGTAATGCTACATAACGTTATATGTTATAAGGTAGTAGTATATAGCGTTATACGTTATAACGTAATGCTGCATAACGTTATACGTTATAAGGTAGTAGTATATAGCGTTATACGTTATAACGTAATGCTGCATGACGTTATACGTTATAAGGTAATAGTATATAACGTCATACGTTATATCGTAATAGTATACAACGCTATACGTTATAACGTAATGCTACATAACGTTATACGTTAAAAGGTGGTAGCATATAACGTTATACGTTATATGGTTACCGTATATAACGTATAACGATATAAGGTAATAGTATATAACGTTATACGTTATAACGTAATGCTACATAACGTTATATGTTATGTGGTAATAGTATATAGCGTTATACGTTATAACGTAGTCCTACATAATATTATACATTATAACGTAATAGTATACTACGATATACGTTATAACGTTATGCTACATAACGTTATATGTTATAAGGTAATAGCCTTTAGCGTTATACGTTATAACGTAATGCTACGTAACGTTATATGTAATAAGGTAATAGTATATAGCGTTATACGTTATAACGTAGTGCTACATGACGTTATACGTTATAAGGTAATGGTATATGAAGTTATACGTTATAACGTAATAGCATACAACGGTATAAGTGATAATGTAATACTACATAACGTTATATGTTATAAGGTAGTAGTATATAGCGTTATACGTTATAACGTAATGCTGCATAACGTTATACGTTATAATGAAATAGTATATAACGTCATACGTTATAACGTAATGGTATACAACGTTATACGTTATAACGTAATGCTACATAACGTTATACGTTATAATGTGATAGTATATAACGTTATACGTTATATGGTTACCGTATATAACGTATAACGATATAAGGTAATAGTATATAGCGTTATACGTTACAACGTAGTCCTACATAATATTATACGTTATAACGTTATAGTATACAACGATATACGTTATAACGTAATGCTACATAACGTTATATGTTATAAGGTAATAGCATATAGCGTTATACGTTATAACGTAATGCTACGTAACGTTATATGTTGTAAGGTAATGGTATATTGCGTTATTCGTTATAAGGTAATAGTATATAACGTTATACGTTATAAGGTAATAGTATATAACGTTATACGTTATACGGTTGCAGTAGATTACGTATAACGATATAATGTAATAGTATATAACGTTATACGATATAACGCAGTGCTACATAACGTTATACGTTATAAGGTAATAGTATATAACGTTATACGTTACAAGGTAATAGTATATAGCGTTATACGTTATAACGTACTGCTGCATAACGTCATACGTTATAAGGTAATAGTACATACTGTTATACGTTATAACGTAATGGCATATAACGTTACACGTTGTAAGGTAATAGCATACAACGTTATACGTTATAGCGTAATGCTACATAACGTTATACGTTATAAGGCAATAGTATATAACGTTATACGTTCTAACGTAGTGCTACATAATATTGTACGTTATAACGTAATAGTATACAACATTATACGTTATAACGTAATGCTACATAACTTTATACGTTATAACGTGTTGCTACAGAAGGATATACGTTATAAGGTAATAGTATATAACGATATACGTTATAACGTACTGCTGCATAACGTCATACGTTATAAGGTAATAGTACATACTGTTATACGTTATAACGTAATGCTACATAACGTTATATGTTATAACGTAATAGCATATAACGTTATACGTTATAACGTAATGCCACATGACGCTATACGTTATAACGTATTGCTACAGAAGGATATACGTTATAAGGTAATAGTATATAACGATATACGTTATAACGTAGTTCTACATAATATTGTACGTTATAACGGAATAGTATACAGCCATATACGTTATAACGTAATGCTACATAACTTTATATGCTATAAGGTAATAGTATATAACGTTATACATTATAACGTAATGCTACATAACGTTATGCGATATAAGATAATAGTCTATAACGTTATACGTTATAGCGTAATGCTACATAACGTTATACGTTATAAGGCAATAGTATATAACGTTATACGTTATAACGTAGTGCTACATAATATTGTACGTTATAACGTAATAGTATACAACCATATACGTTATAACGTAATGCTACATAACGTTATATGTTATAAGGTAATGGCATATAGCGTTATACGCTATAACGTAATGCTACGTAACGTTATATGTTGTAAGGTAATAGTATATTGCGTTATACGTTATAAGGTAATAGTATATAACGTTATACGTTATGACGTAGTGCTACATAACGTTATACGTTATAACGTAATGCTTCAGAAGGATATACGTTATAAGGTAATAGTATATAACGTTATACGTTATAAGGTAATAGTATATAGCGTTATACGTTATAACGTACTGCTGCATAACGTCATACGTTATAAGGTAATAGTACATACTTTTATACGTTATAACGTAATGGCATATAACGTTACACGTTGTAAGGTAATAGCATACAACGTTATACGTTATAGCGTAATGCTACATAACGTTATACGTTATAAGGCAATAGTATATAACGTTATACGTTATAACGTAATGCTACATAACTTTATACGTTATAACGTATTGCTACAGAAGGATATACGTTAGAAGGTAATAGTATATAACGATATACGTTATAACGTACTGCTGCATAACGTCATACGTTATAAGGTAATAGTACATACTGTTATACGTTATAACGTAATGGCATATAACGTTACACGTTGTAAGGTAATAGTATATAGCGTTATACGTTATAACGTAGTGCTACATAATATTATACGTTATAACGTAATAGTATACAACGTTATACGTTATAACGTAATGCTACATAACGTTATATGTTATAACGTAATAGCATATAACGTTATACGTTATAACGTAATGCCACATGACGTTATACGTTATAACGTATTGCTACAGAAGGATATACGTTATAAGGTAATAGTATATAACGATATACGTTATAACGTAGTTCCACATAATATTGTACGTTATAACGGAATAGTATACAGCCATATACGTTATAACGTAATGCTACATAACTTTATATGCTATAAGGTAATAGTATATAACGTTATACATTATAACGTAATGCTACATAGCGTTATGCGGTATAAGATAATAGTCTATAACGTTATACGTTATATGGTTACCGTATATAAAGTATAACGATATAAGGTAATAGTATACAACGTTATACGTTATAACGTAATGCTACAGAAGGGTATACGTTATAAGGTAATAGTATATAACGTTATACGTTATAGCGTAGTGCTATGTAACGTGATATGTTATAAGGTAATAGTATATAGAGTTATTAGTTAGAACGTTACGCTAAATAACGTTATATATTGTAAGGTAATAGCATATAACGTTATACGTTATAACGTAGTGCTACATATCGTTATACGTTATAACGTAATAGTATACAACGGTATACGTTATAACGTAATGCTACATTCCGTTATTCGTTACAAGGTAATAGTATATAACGTTATACGTTATAACGTAATAGTATACAACGTTATACGTTATAATGTAATGCTACATAACGTTATACGATATAAGATAATAGTCTATAACGTTATACGTTATATGGTTACCGTATATAACGTATAACGATATAAGGTAGTAGTATATAACGTTATACGTTATAACGTAATGTTACATAACGTTATATGTTATAAGGTAATAGTATATAGCGTTATACGTTATAAGGCAATAGTATATAACGTTATACGTTATAACATAGTGCTACATAATATTGTACGTTATAACGTAATAGTATACAACCTTATACGTTATAACGTAATGCTACATAACGTTATATGTTATAAGGAAATAGTATATAGCGTTATACGTTATAACGTAATGCTACATAACGTTATACGTTATAACGTAATAGTACATAACGTTATACGTTATAAGGCAATAGTATATAACGTTATACGTTATAAGGTAATATCATATAACGTTACACGTTATAAGGTAATAGCATACAACGTTATACGTTATAGCGTAATGCTAGATAACGTTATACGTTATAACGTAATGCTACATGACGTTATACGTTATAAGGTATTGCTACAGAAGGATATACGTTATAAGGTAATAGTATATAACGATATACGTTATAACGTAGTTCTACATAATATTGTACGTTATAACGGAATAGTATACAGCCATATACGTTATAACGTAATGCTACATAACTTTATATGCTATAAGGTAATAGTATATAACGTTATACATTATAACGTAATGCTACATAACGTTATGCGATATAAGATAATAGTCTATAACGTTATACGTTATAGCGTAATGCTACATAACGTTATACGTTATAAGGCAATAGTATATAACGTTATACGTTATAACGTAGTGCTACATAATATTGTACGTTATAACGTAATAGTATACAACCATATACGTTATAACGTAATGCTACATAACGTTATATGTTATAAGGTAATGGCATATAGCGTTATACGCTATAACGTAATGCTACGTAACGTTATATGTTGTAAGGTAATAGTATATTGCGTTATACGTTATAAGGTAATAGTATATAACGTTATACGTTATGACGTAGTGCTACATAACGTTATACGTTATAACGTAATGCTTCAGAAGGATATACGTTATAAGGTAATAGTATATAACGTTATACGTTATAAGGTAATAGTATATAGCGTTATACGTTATAACGTACTGCTGCATAACGTCATACGTTATAAGGTAATAGTTCATACTTTTATACGTTATAACGTAATGGCATATAACGTTACACGTTGTAAGGTAATAGCATACAACGTTATACGTTATAGCGTAATGCTACATAACGTTATACGTTATAAGGCAATAGTATATAACGTTATACGTTATAACGTAGTGCTACATAATATTGTACGTTATAACGTAATAGTATACGACATTATACGTTATAACGTAATGCTACATAACTTTATACGTTATAACGTATTGCTACAGAAGGATATACGTTATAAGGTAATAGTATATAACGATATACGTTATAACGTACTGCTGCATAACGTCATACGTTATAAGGTAATAGTACATACTGTTATACGTTATAACGTAATGGCATATAACGTTACACGTTGTAAGGTAATAGTATATAGCGTTATACGTTATAACGTAGTGCTACATAATATTATACGTTATAACGTAATAGTATACAACGTTATACGTTATAACGTAATGCTACATAACGTTATATGTTATAACGTAATAGCATATAACGTTATACGTTATAACGTAATGCCACATGACGTTATACGTTATAACGTATTGCTACAGAAGGATATACGTTATAAGGTAATAGTATATAACGATATACGTTATAACGTAGTTCTACATAATATTGTACGTTATAACGGAATAGTATACAGCCATATACGTTATAACGTAATGCTACATAACTTTATATGCTATAAGGTAATAGTATATAACGTTATACATTATAACGTAATGCTACATAGCGTTATGCGGTGTAAGATAATAGTCTATAACGTTATACGTTATATGGTTACCGTATATAACGTATAACGATATAAGGTAATATTATATAACGTTATACGTTATAACGTAGTGCTATATAACGTTATATGTTTTAAGGTAATAGTATATAGAGTTATTAGTTATAACGTAACGCTAAATATCGTTGTTCCGACCGTTCGCGGAGAGACGCGGTCGCGAGGAAACGCGTCAGCGAGAGGCGTAAATTCTCGCTACGATTCGGCTAATCGACGCCGCGAAGTAGTCGTTCCCCGTGTTTCGGTTAGGATAACAGGGGTGGTTAATTGAAATTGACACTGTGTTAACAGGTTAATATGATAGATATATTCAACAATGGATTATACAATCTTATGAGCGTCACAAGTATTTGACGATGAGTACAGCTTATGCGTTACAGAAACTGTGACCCGATTTGACGATATCTCTCGATGAGATAGTTGGACTTTGCAAACGAATTGATTTGAAGGTAGAACCGTGGTAGACTTACTGACTGTTCGGACGACGAAAATAGACTACCCTGAGAGTGACGATGCTGTGTCAGAGGAGAGCTAGGAAAGGGTGTGTCTAACGCACGGGATCATCGGATTCGTAGATGACAGTTTTTTGGCCAGGAAAGTGAGGGTAGTAGACATTGTTTCTATTGGCCATTACGATTGTTGGTGGACTAGGAGGGGTCTTAGCCGCCCTCGATAGAAGGTTTGTGGTGGGAAGCATCGCACGTGTGAAAATAACTAATTTTTAAGTGTTTTCCGGACACAAACCAGAGATCTTAGAAAATTCATAGAACAGATCCATAGTCGGTCCTTGAGGTTCTTTAGAGTACGCAATAAGGATGTGCAGACATATGGTTGCCATCCCGCTCGCGATGCGACGCCTGGTCCAGGTAGAGAGCCGGCCGACGTAACATCAGATTCTTTAGAGTATGCCGTAAGGAGGTGCAGACACATGGCTGCCATGTGCGATGCAAGGCCCCGTCCAGGTAGAGAGTCGGCCGACGTAACATCCTCCCCCCGTTGAGAGGTTCCCGATCAAATGATATGGTTGATGTCGTGAGGTGGGTTTCTCGTCAAACGTTGTCGCTGTTGATTGTGGCAGAATTGTCTGGCGTCGATCAGCTTGGTAATGGGACTAACCGCTTGATGCTTCGATCCAGGGTGCTCGTTGCAGTTCGAACGGTGGCCGTTCGTATGATGCTGTTTGCGCCGGGCTGGACCTTGATGAATCTGCCCATTGCGTTGCCATTGCGTTGGGGGAACGTTGTCTCCTCTGAGTAGGATGATGATGCCTTTTCGTATGCCGTGACTGCCTTACTCCATCTTTTTTGGATATTCAACTCGTGTTGATACTCTTGATGCTCGCTGGAGACGGCTGGACGGAGTGTCCCTGAAAGCTCGATCTCGCAAACTTGTTAGTCTCCGATGAGGAAGTGACTGGGAGTAAGGATAAAGAGATCGTTTCGATCTGCAGATATCGAAGTTGGCGGTCTGGAGTTGAGGATTGGTTTTGATTTTGATAGGGAGTGTGTTTCGCGTTTTAATTGTATGAAGCTTGTTTATGACGACACGTCTGAGATGTCGTTTGAAGAATTGCTGCTAGCTTCCACAATCCGTTGAAATGAGGCGAGTTGAGAGTTGTGAAGTGCCATTCGATCCATCGGTCGGCTAGAAAGACTGACCCTTCGATGAGCGATGAATCTTCCCAGAGACGCGACGAAGGCCTTGCTTATGAGATCGTTGACCAGCTCGATGTGGACTGCCTTAACTGCAAGACGTATAAGTTGGATACGAATACCTGGATTCTGCGGTGGTTGTGATCCTTTCGCTCTTTGACGTAAACGATTTGCAATAGATGATTCCGAGGTTGATGAATGGGCGAGATTCCCTTCGTAGAGTACGGATTACATCTGAAAATTACTGAATTATAGTGATTTGACAAGTTTGTTGTTTCTGTCCTGTTCGGAAACTCCTTGTAGTTTCGATCGCTGTGGTTCTCGTCGTTTTAGGAATTTGCGGTTGTGTTTTTGGGCCCAGGAAGTGTCGTTTTGTGCCTTGATCCTGGAGGTATCGTGAAGCACCTCTGCCCAGGAAGTGTCATGGAACACCTCTGCCCATGAAGTATCGTAGAACACCTCTGCCCATGAAGTGTCGTGGAATGTCTCGATCATGGAGGTGTCGTGTAGTACCTCGACCCAGGAAGTGTCATGGAACACCTCTGCCCAGGACGTGTCTTGGAACACCTCTGCCCATGAGGTATCGTTGAACGGAATTCCTGTGTTGCCTGATGCTGAGTCGTCCAACACGATGCGGAGTTTTGTAGTTGATTGGGAGGTTGGGCTCCCCCCGATGATCCGCCCGAATCGCGCTCTCTTAGTGATGATCCTTGGCGGAGAATGAGCGTTGGGCGTCGTGACGCTGGACGTCGTAGCTGTGACTTGCCTTGGCATTGGAGAATATGTTGGCGTTATTGGAGCCAGGGGTGACTCCAGTGAGATCCTCGTGGTTTTCTCCCGAGACTTGTCCGATGCAGCAATGGTGGTGACAACGTGATGATTATTCCGCTTCGGATAATTCGCAGATGTGGCCCCTTTCGGAAACGGCGAGAGTGGCATCTTCTTGTTATGTTCAGGAAGATGACTCTCCGATACGATACTCCTGCTCTCAGATGATACAGGTAACGTGCTGTAAGACAGACTGAACATTGAGATGCTGATTGAGGAGGAAATGTTCCTGGAGAATCTTATCGTGGATTTCGAAACCCCTGCTGTAGGTTTTGATTCGAAATTGCCTCTGTTGTCCTGAACGGGATTCAGTTTTTTCCGGTCCAGAGGATCGTGAGAGGTTGTCTTCAAGTCGCGTGTTGGCGAAGAGTTGCGAGTGTCAGAGGTTGTCTGATTCAAGGCGCTTGCTGGCGTTGAATCGGATTGTTCAGATAATGATAATGCGAAATTGTTTGTCGTCGAGTCGCGTTTTGGCTCTGAGTTGCGAACGTTAGAGATTGTCTGATTCAAGCCGATTGGTAGCGTTGAATCGGATTGTTCCGATAATGATGACACGAAATTGTTTGTCGTCAAGTCGTATGTAAGCGATAAGCAGTGAACGTTCGACGTTGTCTGATTCACGGCGTCCGGTAGCGTTGAATCAGAATTTTCGGATAATGAGGACGCGAACTTGGTCGACGTCGAGTTGCGTGTAGGCGATGAGTAGCGAACGTTAGAGGTTGTCTGATTCACGGCGTTTGGTAGCGTTGAATCAGATTTTTCAGATAATGAGGACGCGAACTTGGTCGTCGTCGAGTCGCATGCAGGCGATGAGCTGCGGACGTGAGAAGTTGTTTGATTCAAGACGATCGGCATTGTTGAATCATATTGTTCAGACGATGACGCGAGCCTGGCCGTCGCCAAGTCGCGTGCTGGCGATGAGCAGCGAATGTTCGAGGTTGTCTGATTCGAGGCGATTGGTAGCGTTGAATCAGATCGTTCAGATAATGATGACGCGAGCTTGTTTGTCGTTAAGTCGCGTATTGGCGATGTGTTGCGAACGTGAGCGATTGTCTGATTCACGGCGATCGGTGACGTTGAATCAGATTGTTCAGGTAATGAGGACGCGAACTTGGTCGTCGTCGAGTCGCATGCAGGCGATGAGCAGCGAATGTTCGAGGTTGTCTGACTCAAGGCGATTGGTAGCGTTGAATCAGATCGTTCAGATAATGACGACGCGAGCTTGTTTGTCGTTAAGTCGCGTATTGGCGATGAGTTGCGAACGTGAGCGATTGTCTGATTCATGGCGATCGGTGACGTTGAATCAGATTGTTCGGGCAATGAGGACGCGAACTTGGTCGTCGTCGAATCGCATGCAAGCGATGAGCAGCGGACGTTAGAAGTAGTTTGATTCACGGCGATCGGTATCGTCGAATCAAATTGTTTGGGTAATGATGATGCTACCGTGATTGTCGTCCGGTCGCGTATTGGCGATGAGCAGCGGACGTTGGAAGTTGTCTGATTCACGGCGATTGGTATCGTTGAATCAGATTTTTCGGGTGATGAGGACACGAACTTGGTCGTCCTCGAGTCGCATGCAGGCGATGAGCAGAGAACGTTAGAGGTTGTCTGATTCACGGCGTTTGGTAGTGTTGAATCAGATTTTTCGGATAATGAGGACGCGAACTTGATCGTCGTCGAGTCGCGTGTTGGCGCGCTGCGAGTATTATGCAATGAACTTCGCGTGTCATGCGACGGAATCGGCGCTAGACTCGATACGAGATTCTCCATCGGCGGAGTATGATCATTGTTACCGTTATTATTTAGATTATTCTTACGTCTCTGGTAACTGCTGGAAGTATTGCTGTTGCATTCCGATAGTTTTGGATTCGCCGCTGCGTTGGAGGCATCCGTTGAGGAAGAATCAATGTTGTTGAGTCTAACCAATCGTATCTTCAGGTCTATATAGACATCCAATAAGTCCTCAGGTTCGTTGTCGTCGATGTCGAGCAATTCGTTAACGACAATGTTGAATTGTTTCCAATTGTCGTCGACCAGTGTTTGATAAAATTTTAAGCTGCCCTTGTTGCGCTGTCCGGACTGTTCGTATTGGTCGAGTAGTCTCCATATGGTCTTGAATGCTTCGCTTATATCGTCGTACTCTTGTTTCAAGGCGATGAGTCTTGCTTCGTTTGCCATTTTTTGTGCTGAAGATGCTTCGTTAACGAAGGTGGTACTTGTGATGTGCGATCGGTGTTTCCCGATGCAGAATTGTTCCGGCTGCAGTGCTCGCTCGTCACTGTGCAGCGGGATATCGTAATGTTCGCGAGGAAGGCGTTCTTCCCGAAGATCACTCGTGTTGTAGTGAAACTGAAGTTGTTCCGACTGCAGGTTGTAGCTTGTCCCTGCGCAGTGGAATGTCGTTGACGTACGTTTCGTGAGGAAGGCGATTCTTCCCGAAAATGACGTGTTTTCTCGTTCGATCGAAGTTGTTGAATATCGTTATGTTTACGATTGTCCAGTTGCGGCGGGAGGCTGCCTGGTTGCGTCTTCAACCATTAAATTATGCCTCTTCCAAGGTGACGGTCCCTTGACGTTACTGACTTCGCTGGAGTGGTAACGCTTCCGCTGCTGGTTATGTTGGATTCATGTGGCACTGTATGGTAGTGGGAGTCACTGGTGTGCACTTTTCACTTACCACTGAATCCGGCTCGAAGGACCAAATGTTACGACCGTTCGCGGAGAGACGCG
This sequence comes from Bombus fervidus, assembly GCF_041682495.2. NCBI lineage: Eukaryota > Metazoa > Arthropoda > Insecta > Hymenoptera > Apidae > Bombus > Bombus fervidus. The sequence goes on along the minus strand of NC_091523.1, from coordinate 3,721,149 downwards.
GTCGCGAGGAAAACGCGTCAGCGAGAGGCGTAAATTCTCGCTACGATTCGGCTAATCGACGCCGCGAAGTAGTCGTTCCCCGTGTTTCGGTTAGGATAACAGGAGTGGTTAATTGAAATTAACACTGTGTTAACAGGTTAATATGATAGATATATTCAACAATGGATTATACAATCTTATGAGCGTCACAAGTATTTGACGATGAGTACAGCTTATGCGTTACAGAAAATGTGACCCGATTTGACGATATCTCTCGATGAGATAGTTGGACTTTGCAAACGAATTGATTTGAAGGTAGAACCGTGGTAGACTTACTGACTGTTCGGACGACGAAAATAGACTACCCTGAGAGTGACGATGCTGTGTCAGAGGAGAGCTAGGAAAGGGTGTGTCTAACGCACGGGATCATCGGATTCGTAGATGACAGTTTTTTGGCCAGGAAAGTGAGGGTAGTAGACATTGTTTCTATTGGCCATTACGATTGTTGGTGGACTAGGAGGGGTCTTAGCCGCCCTCGATAGAAGGTTTGTGGTGGGAAGCAACGCACGTGTGAAAATAACTAATTTTTAAGTGTTTTCCGGACACAAACCAGAGATCTTAGAAAATTCATAGAACAGATCCATAGTCGGTCCTTGAGGTTCTTTAGAGTACGCAATAAGGATGTGCAGACATATGGTTGCCATCCCGCTCGCGATGCGACGCCTGGTCCAGGTAGAGAGCCGGCCGACGTAACATCAGATTCTTTAGAGTATGCCGTAAGGAGGTGCAGACACATGGCTGCCATGTGCGATGCAAGGCCCCGTCCAGGTAGAGAGTCGGCCGACGTAACAACCGTTATATGTTATAAGGTAATAGTATATAACATTATACGTTATAAGGTAACAGCATACAACGTTATACGTTATAAGGTAATAGTATATAACGTTATACGTTATAGCGTAGTGCTAGATAACGTTATACGTTATAACCTAATGCTACATAACGATATATGTTATAAGGTAATAGCATATAGCGTTATACGTTATAACGCAATGCTACCTAACGTTATACGTCATAACGTAATAGTATACAACGTTATACGTTATAAGGTAATAGTATATAACGTTATACGTTATACGGTTGCAGTAGATAACGTATAACGATATAAGGTAATAGTATATAACGTTATACGATATAACGCAGTGCTACATAACGTTATATGTTGTAAGGTAATAGTATATAACGTTATACGTCATGACGTAGACCTACATAACGTTATACGTTATAAGGTAATAGTATATAGCGTTATACGTTATAACGCAATGCTACATAACATTACATGTTATAAGGTAATAGTACATAACGTTATACGTTATAACGCAATGCTACAGAAGGATATACGTTATAAGGTAATAGTATATAACGTTATACGTTATAAGATAATAGTATATAATATTATACGTTATAAGGTAACAGCATATAACGTTATACGTTATAAGGTATTAGTATATAACGTATAACGTAAAACGTAATAGTATACAACGTTATACGTTATAAGGTAATAGTATATAACGTTATACGTTATAAGGTTACAGTATATAAAGTAAACGATATAAGGTAATAGTATATAACGTTATACGCTAAAACGTAATGCTACATAACGTTATACGTTATAAGATAATATCATATAACGTTATACGTTATAGCGTAATGCTACATAAGGATATACGTTATAAGGTAATAGTATATAACGTTATACGTCATAACGTAATGGTACATAACGTTATATGTCATAAGGTAATGGCATGTAGCGTTATACGTTATAACGTAATGCCACATAACGTTATATGTTATAAGGTAATGGTATATAGCGTTATACGATATAACGTAATGCTACATAACGTTATACGTTATAACGTAATGGTACATAACGTTATACGTTATAACGTATTGCTACAGAAGGATATACTTTATAAGGTAATCGTATATAACGTTATACGTTATAAGGTAATAGCATATAACGTTACACGTTATAAGGTAATAGGATACAACGTTATACGTTATAGCGTAATGCTACCTAACGTTATACGTTATAACGTAATAGTATACAACGTTACACGTTATAAGGTAATACTATGTAACGTTATACGTTATAACGTAATAGTATACAACGTTATACGTTATAACGTAATACTACATGACGTTGTATGTTATAAGGTAGTAGTATATAGCGTTGTACGCCATAACGTAATGCTGCATAACGTTATACGTTATAAGGTAATAGTATATAACGTCATACGTTATAACGTAATAGTATACAACGTTATACGTTATAACGTAATGCTACATAACGTTATACGTTATAAGGTGATAGTATATAACGTTATACGTTATGTGGTTACCGTATATAACGTATAACGATATAAGGTAATAGTATATAACGTTATACGTTATAACGTAATGCTACATAACGTTATATGTTATAAGGTAGTAGTATATAGCGTTATACGTTATAACGTAATGCTGCATAACGTTATACGTTATAAGGTAATAGTATATAACGTCATACGTTATATCGTAATAGTATACAACGCTATACGTTATAACGTAATGCTACATAACGTTATACGTTATAAGGTGGTAGTATATAACGTTATACGTTATATGGTTACCGTATATAACGTATAACGATATAAGGTAATAGTATATAACGTTATACGTTATAACGTAATGCTACATAACGTTATATGTTATATGGTTATAGTATATAGCGTTATACGTTATAACGTAGTCCTACATAATATTATACGTTATAACGTAATAGTATACTACGATATACGTTATAACGTTATGCTACATAACGTTATATGTTATAAGGTAATAGCGTTTAGCGTTATACGTTATAACGTAATGCTACGTAACGTTATATGTAATAAGGTAATAGTATATAGCGTTATACGTTATAACGTAGTGCTACATGACGTTATACGTTATAAGGTAATGGTATATGAAGTTATACGTTATAACGTAATAGCATACAACGGTATAAGTTATAATGTAATACTACATAACGTTATATGTTATAAGGTAGTAGTATATAGCGTTATACGTTATAACGTAATGCTGCATAACGTTATACGTTATAATGAAATAGTATATAACGACATACGTTATAACGTAATGGTATACAACGTTATACGTTATAACGTAATGCTACATAACGTTATACGTTATAATGTGATAGTATATAACGTTATACGTTATATGGTTACCGTATATAACGTATAACGATATAAGGTAATAGTATATAACGTTATACGTTATAACGTAATGCTACATAACGTTATATGTTATAAAGTAATAGTATATAGCGTTATACGTTACAACGTAGTCCTACATAATATTATACGTTATAACGTTATAGTATACAACGAAATACGTTATAACGTAATGCTACATAACGTTATATGTTATAAGGTAATAGCATATAGCGTTATACGTTATAACGTAATGCTACGTAACGTTATATGTTGTAAGGTAATAGTATATTGTGTTATTCGTTATAAGGTAATAGTATATAACGTTATACGTTATGACGTAGTGCTACATAACGTTATACGTTATAACGTAATGCTACAGAAGGATATACGTTATATGGTAATAGTATACAACGTTATACGTTATAAGGTAATAGTATATAACATTATACGTTATAAGGTAACAGCATACAAAGTTATACGTTATAAGGTATTAGTATATAACGTATAACGTAAAACGTAATAGTATACAACGTTATACGTTATAAGGTAATAGTATATAACGTTATACGTTATAAGGTTACAGTATATAACGTAAACGATATAAGGTAATAGTATATAACGTTATACGCTAAAACGTAATGCTACATAACGTTATACGTTATAAGATAATATCATATAACGTTATACGTCATAACGTAATGCTACATAACGTTATATGTCATAAGGTAATGGCATGTAGCGTTATACGTTATAACGTAATGCCACATAACGTTATATGTTATAAGGTAATGGTATATAGCGTTATACGATATAACGTAATGCTACATAACGTTATACGTTATAACGTAATGGTACATAACGTTATACGTTATAACGTATTGCTACAGAAGGATATACTTTATAAGGTAATCGTATATAACGTTATACGTTATAAGGTAATAGCATATAACGTTACACGTTATAAGGTAATAGGATACAACGTTATACGTTATAGCGTAATGCTACCTAACGTTATACGTTATAACGTAATAGTATACAACGTTACACGTTATAAGGTAATACTATGTAACGTTATACGTTATAAGGTTACAGTATATAACGTATAACGATATAAGGTAATAGTATATAACGTTATACGCTATAACGTAATGCTACATAACGTATAACGATATAAGGTAATAGTATATAACGTTATACGTTATGACGTAGTGCTACATAACGTTATACGTTATAATGTAATAGTATACAACGGTATGCGTTATAACGTAATGCTACATAACGTTATATGTTATAAGGTAGTAGTATATAGCGTTATACGTTATAACGTAATGCTGCATAACGATAGACGTTATAACGTAATGCTACATAACGTTATACGTTATAAGGTAATAGTATATAACGTTATACGTTATGAGGTAATAGCATATAACGTTATTCGTTATAACGTAATGCTACATAACGTTATACGTTATAAGGTAATAGTATATAACGTTATACGTTATATGCTTATCGTATATACCGTATAACGATATAAGGTAATAGTATATAACGTTATTCGTTATGAGGTAATAGCATATAACGTTAGACGTTATAACGTAATGCTACATAACGTTTTACGTTATAAGGTAATAGTATATAGCGTTATACGTTATATGTTTACCGTATATAACGTATAACGATATAAGGTAATAGTATACAACGTTATACGTTATAACGTAATGCCACAGAAGGATATACGTTATAAGGTAATAGTATATAACGGTATACGTTATAACGTAGTGATACATAACGTTATACGTTATAAGGTAATAGTATATAACGTTATACGTTATAACGTAGTGCTACATACTATTATACGTTATAACGTAATTGTATACAACGTTATACGTTATAACGTAATGCTACAGAAGGATATACGTTATAACGTAATGGTATACAACGTTATACGTTATAACGTAATGTCACATAACGTCATACGTTATAAGGTAATAGTATATAACGTTATACGTTATAACGTAATAGTATACAACGATATACGTTATAATGTAATGCATCATAACGTTATACGTTATAAGGTAATAGTATATAACGTCATACGTTATATGGTTACCCTATATAACGTATAACGATATTGGGTAACAGTATATAACGTTATACGTTATAACGTAATGCTACATAACGTTATACATTATAAGGTATCAGTATACAACGGTATACGTTATAACGTAATGGTATACAACGTTATACGTTATAACGTAATGCTACATAACGTCATATGTTATAAGGTAATAGTATATAACGTTATACGTTATAACGAAATGCTAAATAACGTCATACGTTATAAGGTAATAGTATATAACGTTATACGTTATAACGAAATAGTATACAACGGTTTACGTTATAACGCAGTGCTACATAACGTTATACGTTATAAGGTAATAGTATATAACGTTATACATTAGAAGGTTACACTATATAACGTATAACGATATAAGGTAATAGTATATAACGTTATACATTAGAAGGTTACACTATATAACGTATAACGATATAAGGTAATAGTATATAACGTTATACGTTATAAAGTAATGGTATACAACGTTATACGTTATAACGCAATGCTACCTAACGTTATACGTCATAGCGTAATAGTATACAACGTTATACGTTATAAGGTAATAGTATATAACGTTATACGTTATACGGTTGCAGTAGATAACGTATAACGATATAAGGTAATAGTATATAACGTTATACGATATAACGCAGTGCTACATAACGTTATATGTTGTAAGGTAATAGTATATAACGTTATACGTCATGACGTAGACCTACATAACGTTATACGTTATAAGGTAATAGTATATAGCGTTATACGTTATAACGCAATGCTACATAAGGTTACATGTTATAAGGTAATAGTACATAACGTTATACGTTATAACGTAATGCTAAAGAAGGATATACGTTATAAGGTAATAGTATATAGCGTTATACGTTATAACGTACTGCTGCATAACGTCATACGTTATAAGGTAATAGTACATAATGTTATACGTTATAACGTAATGGCATATAACGTTACACGTTGTAAGGTAATAGCATACAACGTTATACGTTATAGCGTAATGCTACATAACTTTATACGTTATAAGGCAATAGTATATAACGTTATACGTTATAACGTAGTGCTAAATAATATTGTACCTTATAACGTAATAGTATACAACATTATACGTTATAACGTTATGCTACATAACTTTATATGCTATAAGGTAATAGTATATAGCGTTATACGTTATAACGTAGTGCTACATAATATACGTTATAACGTAATAGTATACAACGTTATCGATATAACGTAATGGTACATAACGTTATATGTTATAACGTAATAGCATATAACGTTATACGTTATAACGTAATGCGACATAACGTTATACGTTATAACGTATTGCTACAGACGGATATACGTTATAAGGTTATAGTATATATCGTTATACGTTATAACGTAGTGCTACATAATATTGTACGTTATAACGGAATAGTATACAGCCATATACGTTATAACGTAATGCTACATAACTTTATATGCTATAAGGTAATAGTATATAACGTTATAGGTTATAACGTAATGCTACATAACGTTATACGTTATAACGTAATGCTACAGAAGGAAATACGTTATATGGTAATAGTATATAACGTTATACGTTATAAGGTAATAGCATACAACGTTATACGTTATAGCGTAATGCTACATAACGTTACACGTTATAAGGTAATAGTATATAACGTTATACGTTATATCGGAATGCTACAGAAGTATATACGTTATAAGGTAATAGAATATAACGTTATACGTTATAACGTAGTGCTATATAACGTTATATGTTTTAAGGTAATAGTATATAGAGTTATTAGTTATATCGTAACGCTAAATACCGTTATATGTTATAAGGTAATAGTATATAACGTTATACGTTATGACGTAGTGCTACATAACGTTGTACGTTATAACGTAATAATATACAACGGTATACGTTATAACGTAATATTATACAACGGTATACGTTATAACGTAATACTACATAACGTTATAAGTTATAAGGTAGTAGTATATAGCGTTATATGTTATAGCGTAATGCTGCATAACGTTATACGTTATAAGGTAATAGCATATAGCGTTATACGTTATAACGTAATGCTACATAACGTTATATGTTGTAAGGTAATGCTACATAACGTTATACGTTATAACGTAATGCTATATAACGTTATATGTTATAAGGTAATAGCTTATAGCGTTATACGTTATAACGTAATGCTACATAACGTTATATGTTGTAAGGTAATAGGATATAGCGTTATACGTTATAACGTAATGCTACATAACGTTATACGTTATAACGTATTGCTACAGGAGGATATACGTTATAAGGTAATAGTATATAACGTTATACGTTATAACGTAGTGCTACATAATATTGTACGTTATAACGGAATAGTATACAGCCATATACGTTATAACGTAATGCTACATAACTTTATATGCTATAAGGTAATAGTATATAACGTTATACGTTATAACGTAATGCTCCATAACGTTATATGTTATAAGGTAATAGTATATAGCGTTATACGTTATAACGTAATGCTACATAACGTTATACGTTATAACGTAATAGTATACAACGGTATACGTTATAACGTAATCCTACATAACGTTATATGTTATAAGGTAATAGTATATAACGTTATACGTTATAACGTAATGCTACAGAAGGACATACGTTATAAGGTAATACTATATAACGTTATACGTTATAATGTAATAGTATATGACGTTATACGTTAGAAGGTAATAGTATATAACGTTATAAGTTATAACGTAATCCTACATAACGTTATATGTTGTAAGGTTATAGTATATAGCGTTATACGTTATAACGTAATGCTACATAACGTTATACGTTATACGGTAATAGTATATAACGTTATACGTTATAACGTAATGCTACAGAAAGATATACGTTATAAGGTAATAGTATATAACGTTATACGTTATAAGGTAACAGCATATAACGTTACACGTTATAAGGTAATAGCATACAACGTTATACGTTATAACGTAATGCTAGATGACGTTATACGTTATAACGTAATGGCATATAACGTTACGCGTTATAAGGTAATAGCATACAACGTTATTCGTTATAACGTAGTGCTACATAATATTATACGTTATAACGTTGTGCTACATAACGTTATACGTTATAAGGTAATAGTATATGACGTTATACGTTATAACGTAGTGCTATATAACGTTATATGTTGTAAGGTAATAGTATATAACGTTATACGTTATAACGTAATGCTACAGAAGGATATACGTTATAAGGTAATAGTATATAACGTTAAACGTTATAAGGAAATAGTACATAACGTTATACATTATAACGTAATGGCATATAACGTTATACGTCTTAAGGTAATAGTACATAACGTTATACGTTATAACGTAATGGCATATAACGTCACACGTTATAAGGTAATAGCATACAACGTTATACGTTATAGCGTAATGCTTCATAACGTTACACGTAATAACGTTGTGCTACATAACGTTATACGTTATAAGGTAATAGTATATGACATTATACGTTATAACGTAGTGCTATATAACGTTATATGTTATAAGGTAATTGTATATAGAGTTATTAGTTATAACGTAACGCTAAATAACGTTATATGTTATAAGGTAATAGTATATAACGTTATACGTTATGGCGTAGTGCTACATAACGTTGTGAGTTATAAAATAACAATATACAACGGTATACGTTATAACGTAATAGTATACAACGTTATACGTTATGACGTAGTGCTACATAACGTTATACGTTATAATGTAATAGTATACAACGGTATGCGTTATAACGTAATGCTACATAACGTTATATGTTATAAGGTAGTAGTATATAGCGTTATACGTTATAACGTAATGCTGCATAACGATAGACGTTATAACGTAATGCTACATAACGTTATACGTTATAAGGTAATAGTATATAACGTTATACGTTATGAGGTAATAGCATATAACGTTATACGTTATAGCGTAATGCTACATAACGTTACACGTTATAAGGTAATAGTATATAACGTTATACGTTATATCGGAATGCTACAGAAGTATATACGTTATAAGGTAATAGAATATAACGTTATACGTTATAACGTAGTGCTATATAACGTTATATGTTTTAAGGTAATAGTATATAGAGTTATTAGTTATATCGTAACGCTAAATACCGTTATATGTTATAAGGTAATAGTATATAACGTTATACGTTATGACGTAGTGCTACATAACGTTGTACGTTATAACGTAATAATATACAACGGTATACGTTATAACGTAATATTATACAACGGTATACGTTATAACGTAATACTACATAACGTTATAAGTTATAAGGTAGTAGTATATAGCGTTATATGTTATAGCGTAATGCTGCATAACGTTATACGTTATAAGGTAATAGCATATAGCGTTATACGTTATAACGTAATGCTACATAACGTTATATGTTGTAAGGTAATGCTACATAACGTTATACGTTATAACGTAATGCTATATAACGTTATATGTTATAAGGTAATAGCTTATAGCGTTATACGTTATAACGTAATGCTACATAACGTTATATGTTGTAAGGTAATAGGATATAGCGTTATACGTTATAACGTAATGCTACATAACGTTATACGTTATAACGTATTGCTACAGGAGGATATACGTTATAAGGTAATAGTATATAACGTTATACGTTATAACGTAGTGCTACATAATATTGTACGTTATAACGGAATAGTATACAGCCATATACGTTATAACGTAATGCTACATAACTTTATATGCTATAAGGTAATAGTATATAACGTTATACGTTATAACGTAATGCTCCATAACGTTATATGTTATAAGGTAATAGTATATAGCGTTATACGTTATAACGTAATGCTACATAACGTTATACGTTATAACGTAATAGTATACAACGGTATACGTTATAACGTAATCCTACATAACGTTATATGTTATAAGGTAATAGTATATAACGTTATACGTTATAACGTAATGCTACAGAAGGACATACGTTATAAGGTAATACTATATAACGTTATACGTTATAATGTAATAGTATATGACGTTATACGTTAGAAGGTAATAGTATATAACGTTATAAGTTATAACGTAATCCTACATAACGTTATATGTTGTAAGGTTATAGTATATAGCGTTATACGTTATAACGTAATGCTACATAACGTTATACGTTATACGGTAATAGTATATAACGTTATACGTTATAACGTAATGCTACAGAAAGATATACGTTATAAGGTAATAGTATATAACGTTATACGTTATAAGGTAACAGCATATAACGTTACACGTTATAAGGTAATAGCATACAACGTTATACGTTATAACGTAATGCTAGATGACGTTATACGTTATAACGTAATGGCATATAACGTTACGCGTTATAAGGTAATAGCATACAACGTTATTCGTTATAACGTAGTGCTACATAATATTATACGTTATAACGTTGTGCTACATAACGTTATACGTTATAAGGTAATAGTATATGACGTTATACGTTATAACGTAGTGCTATATAACGTTATATGTTGTAAGGTAATAGTATATAACGTTATACGTTATAACGTAATGCTACAGAAGGATATACGTTATAAGGTAATAGTATATAACGTTAAACGTTATAAGGAAATAGTACATAACGTTATACATTATAACGTAATGGCATATAACGTTATACGACTTAAGGTAATAGTACATAACGTTATACGTTATAACGTAATGGCATATAACGTCACACGTTATAAGGTAATAGCATACAACGTTATACGTTATAGCGTAATGCTTCATAACGTTACACGTAATAACGTTGTGCTACATAACGTTATACGTTATAAGGTAATAGTATATGACGTTATACGTTATAACGTAGTGCTATATAACGTTATATGTTATAAGGTAATTGTATATAGAGTTATTAGTTATAACGTAACGCTAAATAACGTTATATGTTATAAGGTAATAGTATATAACGTTATACGTTATGGCGTAGTGCTACATAACGTTGTGAGTTATAAAATAACAATATACAACGGTATACGTTATAACGTAATAGTATACAACGTTATACGTTATGACGTAGTGCTACATAACGTTATACGTTATAATGTAATAGTATACAACGGTATGCGTTATAACGTAATGCTACATAACGTTATATGTTATAAGGTAGTAGTATATAGCGTTATACGTTATATCGTAATGCTGCATAACGATAGACGTTATAACGTAATGCTACATAACGTTATACGTTATAAGGTAATAGTATATAACGTTATACGTTATGAGGTAATAGCATATAACGTTATTCGTTATAACGTAATGCTACATAACGTTATACGTTATAAGGTAATAGTATATAACGTTATACGCTATATGTTTATCGTATATACCGTATAACGATATAAGGTAATAGTATATAACGTTATTCGTTATGAGGTAATAGCATATAACGTTAGACGTTATAACGTAATGCTACATAACGTTTTACGTTATAAGGTAATAGTATATAGCGTTATACGTTATATGTTTACCGTATATAACGTATAACGATATAAGGTAATAGTATACAACGTTATACGTTATAACGTAATGCCACAGAAGGATATACGTTATAAGGTAATAGTATATAACGGTATACGTTATAACGTAGTGATACATAACGTTATACGTTATAAGGTAATAGTATATAACGTTATACGTTATAACGTAGTGCTACATACTATTATACGTTATAACGTAATTGTATACAACGTTATACGTTATAACGTAATGCTACAGAAGGATATACGTTATAACGTAATGGTATACAACGTTATACGTTATAACGTAATGTCACATAACGTCATACGTTATAAGGTAATAGTATATAACGTTATACGTTATAACGTAATAGTATACAACGATATACGTTATAATGTAATGCATCATAACGTTATACGTTATAAGGTAATAGTATATAACGTCATACGTTATATGGTTACCCTATATAACGTATAACGATATTGGGTAACAGTATATAACGTTATACGTTATAACGTAATGCTACATAACGTTATACATTATAAGGTATCAGTATACAACGGTATACGTTATAACGTAATGGTATACAACGTTATACGTTATAACGTAATGCTACATAACGTCATATGTTATAAGGTAATAGTATATAACGTTATACGTTATAACGAAATGCTAAATAACGTCATACGTTATAGGGTAATAGTATATAACGTTATACGTTATAACGAAATAGTATACAACGGTTTACGTTATAACGCAGTGCTACATAACGTTATACGTTATAAGGTAATAGTATATAACGTTATACATTAGAAGGTTACACTATATAACGTATAACGATATAAGGTAATAGTATATAACGTTATACATTAGAAGGTTACACTATATAACGTATAACGATATAAGGTAATAGTATATAACGTTATACGTTATAAAGTAATGGTATACAACGTTATACGTTATAACGCAATGCTACCTAACGTTATACGTCATAGCGTAATAGTATACAACGTTATACGTTATAAGGTAATAGTATATAACGTTATACGTTATACGGTTGCAGTAGATAACGTATAACGATATAAGGTAATAGTATATAACGTTATACGATATAACGCAGTGCTACATAACGTTATATGTTGTAAGGTAATAGTATATAACGTTATACGTCATGACGTAGACCTACATAACGTTATACGTTATAAGGTAATAGTATATAGCGTTATACGTTATGACGTAGTGCTACATAACGTTGTACGTTATAACGTAATAATATACAACGGTATACGTTATAACGTAATATTATACAACGGTATACGTTATAACGTAATACTACATAACGTTATAAGTTATAAGGTAGTAGTATATAGCGTTATATGTTATAGCGTAATGCTGCATAACGTTATACGTTATAAGGTAATAGCATATAGCGTTATACGTTATAACGTAATGCTACATAACGTTATATGTTGTAAGGTAATGCTACATAACGTTATACGTTATAACGTAATGCTATATAACGTTATATGTTATAAGGTAATAGCATATAGCGTTATACGTTATAACGTAATGCTACATAACGTTATACGTTATAACGTATTGCTACAGGAGGATATACGTTATAAGGTAATAGTATATAACGTTATACGTTATAACGTAGTGCTACATAATATTGTACGTTATAACGGAATAGTATACAGCCATATACGTTATAACGTAATGCTACATAACTTTATATGCTATAAGGTAATAGTATATAACGTTATACGTTATAACGTAATGCTCCATAACGTTATATGTTATAAGGTAATAGTATATAGCGTTATACGTTATAACGTAATGCTACATAACGTTATACGTTATAACGTAATAGTATACAACGGTATACGTTATAACGTAATCCTACATAACGTTATATGTTATAAGGTAATAGTATATAACGTTATACGTTATAACGTAATGCTACAGAAGGACATACGTTATAAGGTAATACTATATAACGTTATACGTTATAATGTAATAGTATATGACGTTATACGTTAGAAGGTAATAGTATATAACGTTATAAGTTATAACGTAATCCTACATAACGTTATATGTTGTAAGGTTATAGTATATAGCGTTATACGTTATAACGTAATGCTACATAACGTTATACGTTATACGGTAATAGTATATAACGTTATACGTTATAACGTAATGCTACAGAAAGATATACGTTATAAGGTAATAGTATATAACGTTATACGTTATAAGGTAACAGCATATAACGTTACACGTTATAAGGTAATAGCATACAACGTTATACGTTATAACGTAATGCTAGATGACGTTATACGTTATAACGTAATGGCATATAACGTTACGCGTTATAAGGTAATAGCATACAACGTTATTCGTTATAACGTAGTGCTACATAATATTATACGTTATAACGTTGTGCTACATAACGTTACACGTTATAAGGTAATAGTATATAACGTTATACGTTATATCGGAATGCTACAGAAGTATATACGTTATAAGGTAATAGAATATAACGTTATACGTTATAACGTAGTGCTATATAACGTTATATGTTTTAAGGTAATAGTATATAGAGTTATTAGTTATATCGTAACGCTAAATACCGTTATATGTTATAAGGTAATAGTATATAACGTTATACGTTATGACGTAGTGCTACATAACGTTGTACGTTATAACGTAATAATATACAACGGTATACGTTATAACGTAATATTATACAACGGTATACGTTATAACGTAATACTACATAACGTTATAAGTTATAAGGTAGTAGTATATAGCGTTATATGTTATAGCGTAATGCTGCATAACGTTATACGTTATAAGGTAATAGCATATAGCGTTATACGTTATAACGTAATGCTACATAACGTTATATGTTGTAAGGTAATGCTACATAACGTTATACGTTATAACGTAATGCTATATAACGTTATATGTTATAAGGTAATAGCTTATAGCGTTATACGTTATAACGTAATGCTACATAACGTTATATGTTGTAAGGTAATAGGATATAGCGTTATACGTTATAACGTAATGCTACATAACGTTATACGTTATAACGTATTGCTACAGGAGGATATACGTTATAAGGTAATAGTATATAACGTTATACGTTATAACGTAGTGCTACATAATATTGTACGTTATAACGGAATAGTATACAGCCATATACGTTATAACGTAATGCTACATAACTTTATATGCTATAAGGTAATAGTATATAACGTTATACGTTATAACGTAATGCTCCATAACGTTATATGTTATAAGGTAATAGTATATAGCGTTATACGTTATAACGTAATGCTACATAACGTTATACGTTATAACGTAATAGTATACAACGGTATACGTTATAACGTAATCCTACATAACGTTATATGTTATAAGGTAATAGTATATAACGTTATACGTTATAACGTAATGCTACAGAAGGACATACGTTATAAGGTAATACTATATAACGTTATACGTTATAATGTAATAGTATATGACGTTATACGTTAGAAGGTAATAGTATATAACGTTATAAGTTATAACGTAATCCTACATAACGTTATATGTTGTAAGGTTATAGTATATAGCGTTATACGTTATAACGTAATGCTACATAACGTTATACGTTATACGGTAATAGTATATAACGTTATACGTTATAACGTAATGCTACAGAAAGATATACGTTATAAGGTAATAGTATATAACGTTATACGTTATAAGGTAACAGCATATAACGTTACACGTTATAAGGTAATAGCATACAACGTTATACGTTATAACGTAATGCTAGATGACGTTATACGTTATAACGTAATGGCATATAACGTTACGCGTTATAAGGTAATAGCATACAACGTTATTCGTTATAACGTAGTGCTACATAATATTATACGTTATAACGTTGTGCTACATAACGTTATACGTTATAAGGTAATAGTATATGACGTTATACGTTATAACGTAGTGCTATATAACGTTATATGTTGTAAGGTAATAGTATATAACGTTATACGTTATAACGTAATGCTACAGAAGGATATACGTTATAAGGTAATAGTATATAACGTTAAACGTTATAAGGAAATAGTACATAACGTTATACATTATAACGTAATGGCATATAACGTTATACGTCTTAAGGTAATAGTACATAACGTTATACGTTATAACGTAATGGCATATAACGTCACACGTTATAAGGTAATAGCATACAACGTTATACGTTATAGCGTAATGCTTCATAACGTTACACGTAATAACGTTGTGCTACATAACGTTATACGTTATAAGGTAATAGTATATGACGTTATACGTTATAACGTAGTGCTATATAACGTTATATGTTATAAGGTAATTGTATATAGAGTTATTAGTTATAACGTAACGCTAAATAACGTTATATGTTATAAGGTAATAGTATATAACGTTATACGTTATGGCGTAGTGCTACATAACGTTGTGAGTTATAAAATAACAATATACAACGGTATACGTTATAACGTAATAGTATACAACGTTATACGTTATGACGTAGTGCTACATAACGTTATACGTTATAATGTAATAGTATACAACGGTATGCGTTATAACGTAATGCTACATAACGTTATATGTTATAAGGTAGTAGTATATAGCGTTATACGTTATAACGTAATGCTGCATAACGATAGACGTTATAACGTAATGCTACATAACGTTATACGTTATAAGGTAATAGTATATAACGTTATACGTTATGAGGTAATAGCATATAACGTTATACGTTATAGCGTAATGCTACATAACGTTACACGTTATAAGGTAATGGTATATAACGTTATACGTTATATCGGAATGCTACAGAAGTATATACGTTATAAGGTAATAGAATATAACGTTATACGTTATAACGTAGTGCTATATAACGTTATATGTTTTAAGGTAATAGTATATAGAGTTATTAGTTATATCGTAACGCTAAATACCGTTATATGTTATAAGGTAATAGTATATAACGTTATACGTTATGACGTAGTGCTACATAACGTTGTACGTTATAACGTAATAATATACAACGGTATACGTTATAACGTAATATTATACAACGGTATACGTTATAACGTAATACTACATAACGTTATAAGTTATAAGGTAGTAGTATATAGCGTTATATGTTATAGCGTAATGCTGCATAACGTTATACGTTATAAGGTAATAGCATATAGCGTTATACGTTATAACGTAATGCTACATAACGTTATATGTTGTAAGGTAATGCTACATAACGTTATACGTTATAACGTAATGCTATATAACGTTATATGTTATAAGGTAATAGCTTATAGCGTTATACGTTATAACGTAATGCTACATAACGTTATATGTTGTAAGGTAATAGGATATAGCGTTATACGTTATAACGTAATGCTACATAACGTTATACGTTATAACGTATTGCTACAGGAGGATATACGTTATAAGGTAATAGTATATAACGTTATACGTTATAACGTAGTGCTACATAATATTGTACGTTATAACGGAATAGTATACAGCCATATACGTTATAACGTAATGCTACATAACTTTATATGCTATAAGGTAATAGTATATAACGTTATACGTTATAACGTAATGCTCCATAACGTTATATGTTATAAGGTAATAGTATATAGCGTTATACGTTATAACGTAATGCTACATAACGTTATACGTTATAACGTAATAGTATACAACGGTATACGTTATAACGTAATCCTACATAACGTTATATGTTATAAGGTAATAGTATATAACGTTATACGTTATAACGTAATGCTACAGAAGGACATACGTTATAAGGTAATACTATATAACGTTATACGTTATAATGTAATAGTATATGACGTTATACGTTAGAAGGTAATAGTATATAACGTTATAAGTTATAACGTAATCCTACATAACGTTATATGTTGTAAGGTTATAGTATATAGCGTTATACGTTATAACGTAATGCTACATAACGTTATACGTTATACGGTAATAGTATATAACGTTATACGTTATAACGTAATGCTACAGAAAGATATACGTTATAAGGTAATAGTATATAACGTTATACGTTATAAGGTAACAGCATATAACGTTACACGTTATAAGGTAATAGCATACAACGTTATACGTTATAACGTAATGCTAGATGACGTTATACGTTATAACGTAATGGCATATAACGTTACGCGTTATAAGGTAATAGCATACAACGTTATTCGTTATAACGTAGTGCTACATAATATTATACGTTATAACGTTGTGCTACATAACGTTATACGTTAGAAGGTAATAGTATATGACGTTATACGTTATAACGTAGTGCTATATAACGTTATATGTTGTAAGGTAATAGTATATAACGTTATACGTTATAACGTAATGCTACAGAAGGATATACGTTATAAGGTAATAGTATATAACGTTAAACGTTATAAGGAAATAGTACATAACGTTATACATTATAACGTAATGGCATATAACGTTATACGTCTTAAGGTAATAGTACATAACGTTATACGTTATAACGTAATGGCATATAACGTCACACGTTATAAGGTAATAGCATACAACGTTATACGTTATAGCGTAATGCTTCATAACGTTACACGTAATAACGTTGTGCTACATAACGTTATACGTTATAAGGTAATAGTATATGACGTTATACGTTATAACGTAGTGCTATATAACGTTATATGTTATAAGGTAATTGTATATAGAGTTATTAGTTATAACGTAACGCTAAATAACGTTATATGTTATAAGGTAATAGTATATAACGTTATACGTTATGGCGTAGTGCTACATAACGTTGTGAGTTATAAAATAACAATATACAACGGTATACGTTATAACGTAATAGTATACAACGTTATACGTTATGACGTAGTGCTACATAACGTTATACGTTATAATGTAATAGTATACAACGGTATGCGTTATAACGTAATGCTACATAACGTTATATGTTATAAGGTAGTAGTATATAGCGTTATACGTTATAACGTAATGCTGCATAACGATAGACGTTATAACGTAATGCTACATAACGTTATACGTTATAAGGTAATAGTATATAACGTTATACGTTATGAGGTAATAGCATATAACGTTATTCGTTATAACGTAATGCTACATAACGTTATACGTTATAAGGTAATAGTATATAACGTTATACGCTATATGTTTATCGTATATACCGTATAACGATATAAGGTAATAGTATATAACGTTATTCGTTATGAGGTAATAGCATATAACGTTAGACGTTATAACGTAATGCTACATAACGTTTTACGTTATAAGGTAATAGTATATAGCGTTATACGTTATATGTTTACCGTATATAACGTATAACGATATAAGGTAATAGTATACAACGTTATACGTTATAACGTAATGCCACAGAAGGATATACGTTATAAGGTAATAGTATATAACGGTATACGTTATAACGTAGTGATACATAACGTTATACGTTATAAGGTAATAGTATATAACGTTATACGTTATAACGTAGTGCTACATACTATTATACGTTATAACGTAATTGTATACAACGTTATACGTTATAACGTAATGCTACAGAAGGATATACGTTATAACGTAATGGTATACAACGTTATACGTTATAACGTAATGTCACATAACGTCATACGTTATAAGGTAATAGTATATAACGTTATACGTTATAACGTAATAGTATACAACGATATACGTTATAATGTAATGCATCATAACGTTATACGTTATAAGGTAATAGTATATAACGTCATACGTTATATGGTTACCCTATATAACGTATAACGATATTGGGTAACAGTATATAACGTTATACGTTATAACGTAATGCTACATAACGTTATACATTATAAGGTATCAGTATACAACGGTATACGTTATAACGTAATGGTATACAACGTTATACGTTATAACGTAATGCTACATAACGTCATATGTTATAAGGTAATAGTATATAACGTTATACGTTATAACGAAATGCTAAATAACGTCATACGTTATAAGGTAATAGTATATAACGTTATACGTTATAACGAAATAGTATACAACGGTTTACGTTATAACGCAGTGCTACATAACGTTATACGTTATAAGGTAATAGTATATAACGTTATACATTAGAAGGTTACACTATATAACGTATAACGATATAAGGTAATAGTATATAACGTTATACATTAGAAGGTTACACTATATAACGTATAACGATATAAGGTAATAGTATATAACGTTATACGTTATAAAGTAATGGTATACAACGTTATACGTTATAACGCAATGCTACCTAACGTTATACGTCATAGCGTAATAGTATACAACGTTATACGTTATAAGGTAATAGTATATAACGTTATACGTTATACGGTTGCAGTAGATAACGTATAACGATATAAGGTAATAGTATATAACGTTATACGATATAACGCAGTGCTACATAACGTTATATGTTGTAAGGTAATAGTATATAACGTTATACGTCATGACGTAGACCTACATAACGTTATACGTTATAAGGTAATAGTATATAGCGTTATACGTTATAACGCAATGCTACATAAGGTTACATGTTATAAGGTAATAGTACATAACGTTATACGTTATAACGTAATGCTAAAGAAGGATATACGTTATAAGGTAATAGTATATAGCGTTATACGTTATAACGTACTGCTGCATAACGTCATACGTTATAAGGTAATAGTACATAATGTTATACGTTATAACGTAATGGCATATAACGTTACACGTTGTAAGGTAATAGCATACAACGTTATACGTTATAGCGTAATGCTACATAACGTTACACGTTATAAGGTAATAGTATATAACGTTATACGTTATATCGGAATGCTACAGAAGTATATACGTTATAAGGTAATAGAATATAACGTTATACGTTATAACGTAGTGCTATATAACGTTATATGTTTTAAGGTAATAGTATATAGAGTTATTAGTTATATCGTAACGCTAAATACCGTTATATGTTATAAGGTAATAGTATATAACGTTATACGTTATGACGTAGTGCTACATAACGTTGTACGTTATAACGTAATAATATACAACGGTATACGTTATAACGTAATATTATACAACGGTATACGTTATAACGTAATACTACATAACGTTATAAGTTATAAGGTAGTAGTATATAGCGTTATATGTTATAGCGTAATGCTGCATAACGTTATACGTTATAAGGTAATAGCATATAGCGTTATACGTTATAACGTAATGCTACATAACGTTATATGTTGTAAGGTAATGCTACATAACGTTATACGTTATAACGTAATGCTATATAACGTTATATGTTATAAGGTAATAGCTTATAGCGTTATACGTTATAACGTAATGCTACATAACGTTATATGTTGTAAGGTAATAGGATATAGCGTTATACGTTATAACGTAATGCTACATAACCTTATACGTTATAACGTATTGCTACAGGAGGATATACGTTATAAGGTAATAGTATATAACGTTATACGTTATAACGTAGTGCTACATAATATTGTACGTTATAACGGAATAGTATACAGCCATATACGTTATAACGTAATGCTACATAACTTTATATGCTATAAGGTAATAGTATATAACGTTATACGTTATAACGTAATGCTCCATAACGTTATATGTTATAAGGTAATAGTATATAGCGTTATACGTTATAACGTAATGCTACATAACGTTATACGTTATAACGTAATAGTATACAACGGTATACGTTATAACGTAATCCTACATAACGTTATATGTTATAAGGTAATAGTATATAACGTTATACGTTATAACGTAATGCTACAGAAGGACATACGTTATAAGGTAATACTATATAACGTTATACGTTATAATGTAATAGTATATGACGTTATACGTTAGAAGGTAATAGTATATAACGTTATAAGTTATAACGTAATCCTACATAACGTTATATGTTGTAAGGTTATAGTATATAGCGTTATACGTTATAACGTAATGCTACATAACGTTATACGTTATACGGTAATAGTATATAACGTTATACGTTATAACGTAATGCTACAGAAAGATATACGTTATAAGGTAATAGTATATAACGTTATACGTTATAAGGTAACAGCATATAACGTTACACGTTATAAGGTAATAGCATACAACGTTATACGTTATAACGTAATGCTAGATGACGTTATACGTTATAACGTAATGGCATATAACGTTACGCGTTATAAGGTAATAGCATACAACGTTATTCGTTATAACGTAGTGCTACATAATATTATACGTTATAACGTTGTGCTACATAACGTTATACGTTATAAGGTAATAGTATATGACGTTATACGTTATAACGTAGTGCTATATAACGTTATATGTTGTAAGGTAATAGTATATAACGTTATACGTTATAACGTAATGCTACAGAAGGATATACGTTATAAGGTAATAGTATATAACGTTAAACGTTATAAGGAAATAGTACATAACGTTATACATTATAACGTAATGGCATATAACGTTATACGTCTTAAGGTAATAGTACATAACGTTATACGTTATAACGTAATGGCATATAACGTCACACGTTATAAGGTAATAGCATACAACGTTATACGTTATAGCATAATGCTTCATAACGTTACACGTAATAACGTTGTGCTACATAACGTTATACGTTATAAGGTAATAGTATATGACGTTATACGTTATAACGTAGTGCTATATAACGTTATATGTTATAAGGTAATTGTATATAGAGTTATTAGTTATAACGTAACGCTAAATAACGTTATATGTTATAAGGTAATAGTATATAACGTTATACGTTATGGCGTAGTGCTACATAACGTTGTGAGTTATAAAATAACAATATACAACGGTATACGTTATAACGTAATAGTATACAACGTTATACGTTATGACGTAGTGCTACATAACGTTATACGTTATAAGGTAATAGTATATAACGTTATACGATATAACGCAGTGCTACATAACGTTATATGTTGTAAGGTAATAGTATATAACGTTATACGTCATGACGTAGACCTACATAACGTTATACGTTATAAGGTAATAGTATATAGCGTTATACGTTATAACGCAATGCTACATAACGTTACATGTTATAAGGTAATAGTACCTAACGTTATACGTTATAACGTAATGCTACAGAAGGATATACGTTATAAGGTAATAGTATATAACGTTATACGTTATAAGATAATAGTATATAATATTATACGTTATAAGGTAACAGCATATAACGTTATACGTTATAAGGTATTAGTATATAACGTATAACGTAAAACGTAATAGTATACAACGTTATACGTTATAAGGTAATAGTATATAACGTTATACGTTATAAGGTTACAGTATATAACGTAAACGATATAAGGTAATAGTATATAACGTTATACGCTAAAACGTAATGCTACATAACGTTATACGTTATAAGATAATATCATATAACGTTATACGTTATAGCGTAATGCTACATAAGGATATACGTTATAAGGTAATAGTATATAACGTTATACGTCATAACGTAATGCTACATAACGTTATATGTCATAAGGTAATGGCATGTAGCGTTATACGTTATAACGTAATGCCACATAACGTTATATGTTATAACGTAATAGTATACAACGGTATACGTCATAACGTAATGCTACATTACGTTATAGTTATAAGGTAATAGTATATACCGTTATACGTTATATGGTTACCGTATATAACGTATAACGATATAAGGTAATAGTATACAACGTTATACGTTATAACGTAATGCTATAGAAGGGTATACGTTATAAGGTAATAGTATATAACGTCATACGTTATAACGTAGTGCTATGTAACGTTATATGTTATAAGGTAATAGTATATAGAGTTATTAGTTATAACGTTACGCTAAATAACGTTATATATTGTAAGGTAATAGCATATAACGTTATACGTTATAACGTAGTGCTACATATCGTTATACGTTATAACGTAATAGTATACAATGGTATACGTTATAACGTAATGCTACATTCCGTTATTCGTTATAAGGTAATAGTATATAACGTTATACGTTATAACGTAATATTATACAACGTTATACGTTATAACGTAATGCTACATAACGTTATACGATATAAGATAATAGTCTATAACGTTATACGTTATATGGTTACCGTATATAACGTATAACGATATAAGGTAATAGTATATAACGTTATACGTTATGACGTAGTGCTACATAACGTTATACGTTATAACGTAATGCTACAGAAGGATGTACGTTATAAGGTAATAGTATATAGCGTTATACGTTATAACGTAATGGCATATAACGTTACACGTTGTAAGGTAATAGCATACAACGTTATACGTTATAGCGTAATGCTACATAACGTTATACGTTATAAGGCAATAGTATATAACGTTATACGTTATAACGTAGTGCTACATAACTTTATATGCTATAAGGTAATAGTATATAGCGTTATACGTTATAACGTAGTGCTACATAATATTATACGTTATAACGTAGTGCTACATAATATTATATGTTATAACGTAATAGTATACAACGTTATACGTTATAACGTAATGGTACATAACGTTATATGTTATAACGGAATAGCATATAACGTTATACGTTATAACGTAATGCAACATAACGTTATACGTTATAACGTATTGCTACGGCCGGATATACGTTATAAGGTTATCGTATATATCGTTATACGTTATAACGTAGTGCTACATAATATTGCACGTTATAACGGAATAGTATACAGCCATATACGTTATAACGTAATGCTACATAACTTTATATGCTATAAGGTAATAGTATATAACGTTATACGTTATAACGTAATGCTACATAACGTTATACGTTATAACGTAATGCTACAGAAGGAAATACGTTATATGGTAATAGTATATAACGTTATACGTTATAAGGTAGTAGCATACAACGTTATACGTTATAGCGTAATGCTACATAACGTTACACGTTATAAGGTAATAGTATATAACGTTATACGTTATAACGGAATGCTACAGAAGTATATACGTTATAAGGTAATAGAATATAACGTTATACGTTATAACGTAGTGCTATATAGCGTTATATGTTTTAAGGTAATAGTATATAGAGTTATTAGTTATAACGTAACGCTAAATACCGTTATATGTTATAAGGTAATGGTATATAACGTTATACGTTATGACGTAGTGCTACATAACGTTGTACGTTATAACGTAATAATATACAACGGAATACGTTATAACGTAATATTATACAACGGTATACGTTATAACGTAATACTACATAACGTTATAAGTTATAAGGTAGTAGTATATAGCGTTATATGTTATAACGTAATGCTGCATAACGTTATACGTTATAAGGTAATAGCATATAGCGTTATACGTTATAACGTAATGCTACATAACGTTATATGTTGTAAGGTAATAGGATATAGCGTTATACGTTATAACGTAATGCTATATAACGTTATATGTTATAAGGTAATAGCGTATAGCGTTATACGTTCTAACGTAATGCTACATAACGTTATATGTTGTAAGGTAATAGGATATAGCGTTATACGTTATAACGTAATGCTACATAACGTTATACGTTATAACGTATTGCTACAGGAGGACATACGTTATAAGGTAATAGTATATAACGTTATACGTTATAACGTAGTGCTACATAATATTGTACGTTATAACGGAATAGTATACAGCCATATACGTTATAACGTAATGCTTCATAACTTTATATGCTATAAGGTAATAGTATATAACGTTATACGTTATAACGTAATGCTCCATAACGTTATATGTTATAAGGTAATAGTATATAACGTTATAAGTTATAACGTAATCCTACATAACGTTATATGTTGTAAGGTTATAGTATATAGCGTTATACGTTATAACGTAATGCTACATAACGTTATACGTTATACGGTAATAGTATATAACGTTATACGTTTTAACGTAATGCTACAGAAAGATATACGTTATAAGGTAATAGTATATAACGTTATACGTTATAAGGTAACAGCATATAACGTTACACGTTATAAGGTAATAGCATACAACGTTATACGTTATAACGTAATGCTAGATGACGTTATACGTTATAACGTAATGGCATATAACGTTACACGTTATAAGGTAATAGCATACAACGTTATACGTTATAACGTAGTGCTACATAATATTATACGTTATAACGTATTACAATACAACGGTATACGTTATAACGTAATGCTACAGAAGGATACGTTATAAGGTAATAGTATATAACGTTAAACGTTATAAGGAAATAGTACATAACGTTATACGTTATAACGTAATGGCATATAACGTTATACGTCTTAAGGTATTAGTACATAAAGTTATACGTTATAACGTAATGGCATATAACGTCACACGTTATAAGGTAATAGCATACAACGTTATACGTTATAGCGTAATGCTTCATAACGTTACACGTAATAACGTTGTGCTACATAACGTTATACGTTATAAGGTAATAGTATATGACGTTATACGTTATAACGTAGTGCTATATAACGTTATATGTTATAAGGTAATTGTATATAGAGTTATTAGTTATAACGTAACGCTAAATAACGTTATATGTTATAAGGTAATAGTATATAACGTTATACGTTATAACGTAGTGCTACATAACGTTATACGTTATAAGGTAATAGTATATAACGTTATACGTTATGAGGTAATAGCATATAACGTTATACGTTATAACGTAATGCTACATAACGTTATACGTTATAAGGTAATAGTATATAACGTTATACGTTATATGTTTATCGTATATACCGTATAACGATATAAGGTAATAGTATATAACGTTATTCGTTATAACGTAATGCTACAGAAGGATATACGTTATGAGGTAATAGCATATAACGTTATACGTTATAACGTAATGCTACATAACGTTATATGTTATAAGGTAGTAGTATATAGCGTTATACGTTATAACGTAATGCTGCATAACGTTAGACGTTATAACGTAATGCTACATAACGTTATACGTTATAAGGTAACAGTATATAACGTTATACGTTATAACGTAGTGCTACATAACGTTATACGTTATAATGTAATAGTATACAACGGTATGCGTTATAACGTAATGCTACATAACGTTATACGTTATAAGGTAATAGTATATAACGTTATACGTTATGAGGTAATAGCATATAACGTTATACGTTATAACGTAATGCTACATAACGTTATACGTTATAAGGTAATAGTATATAACGTTATACGTTATATGTTTATCGTATATACCGTATAACGATATAAGGTAATTGTATATAACGTTATTCGTTATAACGTAATGCTACAGAAGGATATACGTTATAAGGTAATAGTATATAACGGTATACGTTATAACGTAGTGATACATAACGTTATACGTTATAAGGTAATAGTATATAACGTTATACGTTATAACGTAGTGCTACATAACGTTATACGTTATAAGGTAATAGTATATGACGTTATACGTTATAACGTAGTGCTACATAATATTATACGTTATAACGTATTTGTATACAACGTTATACGTTATAACGTAATGCTACATAACGTTATACGTTATAAGGTAATAGTATATAACGTTATACGTTATATGTTTATCGTATATAACGTATAACGATATAACGTAATAGTGTATAACTTTATGCGTTATAACGTAGTGCTACATAATATTATACGTTATAACGTAATAGTATACAACGGTATACATTATAACGTAATGGTATACAACGTTATACGTTATAACGTAATGTCACATAACGTCATACGTTATAAGGTAATAGTATATAACGTTATACGTTATAACGTAATAGTATACAACGTTATACGTTATAATGTAATGCATCATAACGTTATACGTTATAAGGTAATAGTATATAACGGCATACGTTATATGGTTACCCTATATAACGTATAACGATATTGGGTAACAGTATATAACGTAATACGTTATAACGTAATGCTACATAACGTTATACATTATAAGGTATCAGTATACAACGGTATACGTTATAACGTAATGGTATACAACGTTATACGTTATAACGTAATGCTACATAACGTCATACGTTATAAGGTAATAGTATATAACGTTATACGTTATAACGAAATGCTAAATAACGTCATACGTTATAAGGTAATAGTATATAACGTTATACGTTATAACGTAATAGTATACAACGGTATACGTAATAACGTAATGGTATACAACGTTATACGTTATAACGTAATGTCACATAACGTCATACGTTATAAGGTAATAGTATATAACGTTATACGTTGTAACGTAATGCTACATAACGTTATACGTTATAAGGTAATAGTATATAACGTTATACATTAGAAGGTTACACTATATAACGTATAACGATATAAGGTAATAGTATATAACGTTATACGTTATAAAGTAATGGTATACGACGTTATACGTTATAACGTAATGCTACATAACGACATACGTTATAAGGTAATAGTATATAACGTTATACGTTATAACGTAATGCTTCATAACGTTATACGTTATAGCGTAATGCTTCATAACGTTATACGTTATAACGTAATGCTTCATAACGTTATACGTTATAAGGTAATAGTATATAACGTTATACGTTATGAGGTAATAGCATATAACGTTATACGTTATAACGTAATAGTATACAACGGTTTACGTTATAACGCAATGCTACATAACGTTATACGTTATAAGGTAATAGTATACAAGGTTATACGTTATAACGTAATGCTACATAACGTTATACGTTATAAGGTAATAGTATATAACGTTATACGTTATATGGTTACACTATATAACGTATAACGATATAGGGTAACAGTATATAACTTTATACGTTATAACGTAATGCTACATAACGTTATGCATTATAAGGTAATAGTATACAACGTTATACGTTATAACGTAATGCTACATAACGTTATGCATTATAAGGTAATAGTATACAAGGTTATACGTTATAACGTAATGCTACATAACGTTATACGTTATAAGGTAATAGTATATAACGTTATACGTTATATGGTTACACTATATAACGTATAACGATATAGGGTAACAGTATATAACTTTATACGTTATAACGTAATGCTACATAACGTTATACGTTATAAGGTAATAGTATATAACGTTATACGTTATGAGGTAATAGCATATAACGTTATACGTTATAACGTAATAGTATACAACGGTTTACGTTATAACGCAATGCTACATAACGTTATACGTTATAAGGTAATAGTATATAACGTTATACGTTATATGGTTACCGTATATAACGTATAACTATATAAGGTGACAGTATATAACGTTATACGTTATAACGTAATGCTACATAACGTTATGCATTATAAGGTAATAGTATACAACGTTATACGTTATAACGTAATGCATCATAACGTTATACGTTATAAGGTAATAGTATATAACGTCATACGTTATATGGTTACCCTATATAACGTATAACGATATTGGGTAACAGTATATAACGTTATACGTTATAACGTAATGTTACATAACGTTATACATTATATGGTATCAGTATACAACGTTATACGTTATAACGTAATGCTACATAACGTTATACGTTATAAGGTAATAGTATATAACGTTATACGTTATATGGTTACCGTATATAACGTATAACGATATAAGGTAACAGTATATAACGTTATACGTTATAAAGTAATGGTATACAACGTTATACGTTATAACGTAATGCTACATAACGACATACGTTATAAGGTAATAGTATATAACGTTATACGTTATAACGTAATGCTTCATAACGTTATACGTTATAACGTAATGCTTCATAACGTTATACGTTATAAGGTAATAGTATATAACGTTATACGTTATGAGGTAATAGCATATAACGTTATACGTTATAACGTAATAGTATACAACGGTTTACGTTATAACGCAATTCTACATAACGTTATACGTTATAAGGTAATAGTATATAACGTTGTACGTTATATGGATACCGCATATAACAGAGTTGGAATA
Source organism: Bombus fervidus (assembly GCF_041682495.2). Taxonomy (NCBI): domain Eukaryota; kingdom Metazoa; phylum Arthropoda; class Insecta; order Hymenoptera; family Apidae; genus Bombus; species Bombus fervidus. Next base: position 3,691,037 of record NC_091523.1, on the reverse strand, counting down.
CGTTTGTACAGAGATAGAATGTTATGTACAGGTTTGGAATGCTGTCTACAGATTGGAATGCTTTCCACAGTGTTGGAATGCTTTCTACAGTGTTGCAATGCTTTCTACAGGGTTGGAATGCATTCGACAGAGTTGGAATACCTTTGTACAGAGTTGGAATGCTTCCTACAGGGTTGGAATGCTTTGGACAGAGTTGGAATACCTTTGTGCAGGGTTGGAATGCTTTCTAGAGCGATGGAATGCTCTCGACAGAGTTGGAATGCATTCGGCAGAGTTGGAATACATTTGTACAGAGTTGGAATGCTTTCTAGAGGGTTGGAATGCTTTCTAGAGGATTGGAATGCTTTCTAGAGGGTTGGAATGCTTCCTACAGGGTTGGAATGCTTTCGACAGAGTTGGAATACCTTTGTACAGAGTTGGAATACCTTTGTACAGAGTTGGAATACCTTTGTACAGAGTTGGAATACCTTTGTACAGAGTTGGAACACCTTCGTACAGAGTTGGAATACCTTTGTACAGAGTTGGAATACCTTTGTACAGAGTTGGAATGCTTTCTACAGCCTTGGAATGCTTTCTACAGGCTGGGAATGCTTTCTACAGGCTTGGAATACCTTTGTACAGAGTTGGAATGCTTCCTACAGGGTTGGAACGCTTTCTACAGGCTTGGAATGCATTCTACAGGGTTGGAATTCTTTCGACAGAGTTGGAATACATTTGTACAGAGAATGAATGCTATCTACAGGGTTGGAATGCTATCGACAGAGTTGGAATACCTTTATACAGAGTTAGAATACCTTTGTACAGAGTTGGAATACCTTTGTACAGATTTGGAATGCCTTCTACAGGATTGGAATGCTTCCTACAGGGATGGAATGCTTTCTACAGTGTTGGAATGCTTTGAACAGAGTTGGAATACCTTTGTACAGAGAAGGACTGCTTTCTGCAGGGTTGGAATGCTTTCGACAGAGTTGGAATACCTTTGTACAGAGTTGGAATGCTTCTTACAGGGTTGGAATGCTTTGGACAGAGTTGGAATACCTTTATGCAGCGTTGGAATGCTTTCTAGAGCGTTGGAATGCTCTCGACAGAGTTGGAATGCTTTCGACACAGTTGGAATGCTTTCGACAGAGTTGGAATGCTTTCGACAGTGTTGGAATACCTTCGTACAGAGGTGGAATGCTTTCTACAGGGTTTCAATGCTTTCTATATGGTTAGAATGCTTTCGACAGAGTTGGAATACCTTTGTTCAGAGTTAGAATGTTATGTACACGGTTGGAATGCTTTCGACAGAGTTGGAATACCTTTGTACAGAGTTGGAATGCTTCCTACAGGGTTGGAATGCTTTGGACAGTGTTGGAATGCGTTTGTACAGAGATAGAATGTTATGTACAGGTTTGGAATGCTTTCTACAGATTGGAATGCTTTCCACAGTGTTGGAATGCTTTCTACAGTGTTGCAATGCTTTCTACAGGGCTGGAATGCTTTCGACAGAGTTGGAATACCTTTGTACAGAGTTAGAATGTTATGTACAGTGTTGGAATGCTTTCGACAGGGTTGGAATGCTTTGGACAGAGTTGGAATACCTTTGTACAGAGTTGGAATGCTTCCTACAGGGTTGGAATGCTTTGGACAGAGATGGAATACCTTCGTGCAGGGTTGGAATGCTTTCTAGAGCGATGGAATGCTCTCGACAGAGTTGGAATGCTTTCGACAGAGTTGGAATACATTTGTACAGGGTTGGAATGCTTTCTAGAGGGTTGGAATGCTTTCTAGAGGGTTGGAATGCTTCCTACAGGGTTGGAATGCTTTCGACAGAGTGGGAATACCTTTGTACAGAGTTGGAATGCTTTCTACTGGGATGGAATGCTTTCTACAGGGTTGGAATGCTTTGAACAGAGTTTTAATACCTTTGTACAGAGATGGACTGCTTTCTACAGGGTTGGAATGCTTTGGACAGAGTTGGAATACCTTTGTACAGATTTGGAATGCCTTCTACGGGATTGGAATGCTTTCTACAGGCTTGGAATGCTTTCTACAGGCTTGGAATGCTCTCTACATGCTTGGAATGCTTTCTACAGGCTTGGAATGCTTTCGACCGAGTTGGTATGCTTTCTACAGGGTTGGAATGCTTTTGACAGAGTTGGAATACCTTTGTACTGAGTTTGAATGCTTTCTACAGGGTTGGAATGCTTTGAACGGAGTTGGAATACCTTTGTACAGAGATGGACTGCTTTCTACAGGGTTGGAATGCTTTGGACAGAGTTGGAATACCTTTGTACAGATTTGGAATGCCTTCTACGGGATTTTAATGCTTTCTACAGGCGTGGAATGCTTTCTACAGGCTTGGAATGCTTTCTACATGCTTGGAATGCTTTCTACAGGCTTGGAATGCTTTCGACCGAGTTGGAATGCTTTCTACAGATTGGATTGCTTTCCACAGTGTTGGAATGCTTTCTACAGTGTTGCAATGCTTTCTACAGGGCTGGAATGCTTTCGACAGTGTTGCAATACCTTTGTACAGAGTTAGAATGTTATGTACAGTGTTGGAATGCTTTTGACAGGGTTGGAATGCTTTCGACAGAGTTGGAATACCTTTGTACAGAGTTGGAATGCATCCTACAGGGTTGGAATGCTTTGGACAGAGTTGGAATACCTTTGTGCAGGGTTGGAATGCTTTCTAGAGCGATGGAATGCTCTCGACAGAGTTGGAATGCTTTCGACAGAGTTGGAATACATTTGTACAGGGTTGGAATGCTTTCTAGAGGGCTGGAATGCTTTCTAGAGGGTTGGAATGCTTCCTACAGTGTTGGGATGCTTTTGACAGAGTTGGAATACCTTTATGCAGGGTGGGAATGCTTTGGACAGAGTTGGAATACCTTTCTCCAGGGTGGGAATGCTTTCTAGAGCGTTGGAATGCTCTCGACAGAGTTGGAATGCTTTCGACAGAGTTGGAATACATTTGTACAGGGTTGGAATGCTTTCTAGAGGGTTGGAATGCTCTCTAGAGGGTTGGAATGCTTTCGACAGAGTTGGAATACCTTTGTACAGGGTTAGGATACCTTTGTACAGAGTTGGAATACCTTTATGCAGGGTGGGAATGCTTTGGACAGAGTTGGAATACCTCTATCCAGGGTGGGAATGCTTTCTAGAGCGTTGGAATGCTCTCGACAGAGTTGGAATGCTTTCGACAGAGTTGGAATACATTTGTACAGGGTTGGAATGCTTTGTAGAGGGTTGGAATGCTTTCTACTGGGTTGGAATGCTTCCTACAGGGTTGGAATGCTTTGGACAGAGTTGGAATACCTTTGTACAGAGTTGGAATACCTTTGTACAGAGTTGGAATGCTTTCTACATGGTTGGGATGCTTTCGACAGAGTTCGAATACCTTTGTACAGAGTTTGAATGCTCTCTACAGGGTTGGAATGCTTTCGACAGAGTTGGAATACCTTTGTACAGAGATGGAATGCTTTCTACAGGGTTGGAATGCTTTCGACAGAGTTGGAATACCTTTGTACAGAGTTGGAATACCTTTGTACAGAGTTGGAATACCTTTGTACAGAGTTGGAATACCTTTGTACAGAGTTGGAATGCTTTCTACAGGCTTGGAATGCTTTCTACAGGCTTGGAATGCTTTCTACAGGCTTGGAATGCTTTCGACCGAGTTGGAATGCTTTCTACAGGGTTGGAATGCTTTCGACAGAGTTGGAATACCTTTGTACAGAGTTGGAATGCTTTCTACAGGGTTGGAATGCTTTGTACAGTGTTGGAATGCTTTCGACAGAGTTGGAATACCTTCGTACAGAGGTGGAATGCTTTCTACAGGGTTTCAATGCTTTCTAGATGGTTGGAATGCTTTCGACTGAGTTGGAATACCTTTGTACAGAGTTAGAATATTATGTACACGGTTGGAATGCTTTCTAGAGGGTTGGAATGGTTTCGACAGAGGTGGAATACCTTTGCACAGAGTTGGAATGCTTCCTACAGGGTTGGAATACTTTCTACATGGTTGGAATGCTTTCGACAGAGTTGGAATACCTTTGTACAGAGATGGAATGCTATCTACAGGGTTGGAATGCTTTCGACAGAGTTGGAATACCTTTGTACAGGGTTGGAATACCTTTGTACAGATTTGGAATGCCTTCTACGGGATTGGAATGCTTTCTACAGGGATGGAATGCTTTCTACATGGTTTGAATGCTTACGACAGAGTTGGAATACATTTGTACAGGGTTGGAATGCTTTCTAGAGGGTTGGAATGCTTTCTAGAGGGTTGGAATGCTTCCTACAGGGTTGGAATGCTTTCGACAGAGTTGGAATACCTTTGTACAGAGTTGGAATACCTTTGTACGGAGATGGACTGCTTTCTACAGGGTTGGAATGCTTTGGACAGAGTTGGAATACCTTTGTACAGATTTGGAATGCCTTCTACGGGATTTGAATGCTTTCTACCGGCGTGGAATGCTTTCTACAGGCTTGGAATGCTTTCTACATGCTTGGAATGCTTTCTACAGGCTTGGAATGCTTTCGACCGAGTTGGAATGCTTTCTACAGATTGGATTGCTTTCCACAGTGTTGGAATGCTTGCTACAGTGTTGCAATGCTTTCTACAGGGCTGGAATGCTTTCGACAGTGTTGGAATACCTTTGTACAGAGTTAGAATGTTATGTACAGTGTTGGAATGCTTTCGACAGGGTTGGAATGCTTTCGACAGAGTTGGAATACCTTTGTACAGAGTTGGAATGCTTCCTACAGGGTTGGAATGCTTTGGACAGAGTTGGAATACCTTTGTGCAGGGTTGGAATGCATTCTAGAGCGATGGAATGCTCTCGACAGAGTTGGAATGCTTTCGACAGAGTTGGAATACATTTGTACAGGGTTGGAATGCTTTCGAGAGGGTTGGAATGCTTCCTACAGTGTTGGGATGCTTTTGACAGAGTTGGAATACCTTTATGCAGGGTGGGAATGCTTTGGACAGAGTTGGAATACCTTTATCCAGGGTGGGAATGCTTTCTAGAGCGTTGGAATGCCCTCGACAGAGTTGGAATGCTTTCGACAGAGCTGGAATACATTTGTACAGGGTTGGAATGCTTTCTAGAGTGTTGGAATGCTTTCTACAGGCTTGGAATGCTTTCGACAGAGTTGGAATACCTTCGTACAGAGGTGGAATGCTTTCTACAGGGTTTCAATGCTTTCTAGATGGTTGGAATGCTTTCGACAGAGTTGGAATACCTTTGTACAGAGTTGGAATGCTTTCTACAGGGATGGAATGCTTTCTACAGGGTTGGAATGCTTTGAACAGTGTTGGAATACCTTTGTACAGAGATGGACTGCTTTCTACAGGGTTGGAATGCTTTCTACAGGCTTGGAATGCTTTCGACAGAGTTGGAATACCTTTGTACAGAGTTGGAATGCTTCCTACAGGGTTGGAATGCTTTTGACAGAGTTGGAATACCTTTATGCAGGGTGGGAATGCTTTGGACAGAGTTGGAATACCTTTATACAGGGTGGGAATGCTTTCTAGAGCGTTGAAATGCTCTCGACAGAGTTGGAATGCTTTCGACAGTGTTGGAATACATTTGTACAGGGTTGGAATGCTTTCTACATGCTTGGAATGCTTTCGACAGAGTTGGAATACCTTTGTACAGAGTATGAATGCTTTCTACAGGGTTGGAATGCTTTCGACAGAGTTGGAGTGCCTTTGTACAGAGTTGGAATGCTTCCTACAGGGTTGGAATGCTTTGGTCAGAGTTGGAATACCCTTGTGCAGGGTTGGAATGCTTTCTAGAGCGATGGAATGCTCTCGACAGAGTTGGAATACTTTCGACAGAGTTGGAATACCTTTGTACAGAGTTGGAATGCTTCCTACAGGGTTGGAATGCTTTGGACAGAGTTGCAATACCTTTATGCAGGGTGGGAATGCTTTGGACAGAGTTGGAATACCTTTATGCAGGGTGGGAATGCTTTGGACAGAGTTGGAATACCTTTATGCAGGGTGGGAATGCTTTCTAGAGCGTTGGAATGCTCTCGACAGAGTTGGAATACTTTCGACAGAGTTGGAATACATTTGTACAGGGTTGGAATGCTTTCTACATGCTTGGAATGCTTTCGACAGAGTTGGAATACCTTTGTACAAAGTATGAATGCTTTCTACAGGGTTGGAATGCTTTCGACAGAGTTGGAATACCTTTGTACAGAGCTGGAATGCTTTCTGCAGGGTTGGAATGCTTTCGACAGAGTTGGAATACCTTTGTACAGAGTTGGAATGCTTCCTACAGTGTTGGAATGCTTTGGACAGAGTTGGAATACCCTTGTGCAGGGTTGGAATGCTTTCTAGAGCGATGGAATGCTCTCGACAGAGTTGGAATACTTTCGACAGATTTGGAATACCTTTGTACAGAGTTGGAATGCTTCCTACAGGGTTCGAATGCTTTGGACAGAGTTGCAATACCTTTATGCAGGGTGGGAATGCTTTGGACAGAGTTGGAATACCTTTATGCAGGGTGGGAATGCTTTGGACAGAGTTGGAATACCTTTATGCAGGGTGGGAATGCTTTGTAGAGCGTTGGAATGCTGTCGACAGGGTTGGAATACCTTTGTACAGGGTTGGAATGCTTTCTAGAGCGTTGGAATGCTCTCGACAGAGTGGGAATGCTTTCGACAGTGTTGGAATACATTTGCACAGGGTTGGAATGCTTTCTACATGCTTGGAATGCTTTCGACAGAGTTGGAATACCTTTGTACAGAGTATGAATGCTTTCTACAGGGTTGGAATGCTCTTGACAGTGTTGGAATACCTTTGTACAGAGTTCGAATTCTTCCTACAGGGTTGGAATGCTTTCGACAGAGTTGGAATACCTTTGTACAGAGTTGGAATGCTTCCTACAGGTTTGGAATGCTTTGGACAGAGTTGGAATACGTTTGTACAGAGATAGAATGTTATGTACAGGTTTGGAATGCTTTCTACAGGATTGGAATGCTTTCTACAGGGTTGGAATGCTCTCTACAGGGTTGCAATGCTTTCTACAGGGTTGGAATGCTTTGGTTAGAGTTGGAATACGTTTGTACAGAGATAGAATGTTATGTACAGGTTTGGAATGCTTTCTACAGAATTGGAATGCTTCCGACAGAGTTGGAATACCTTTGTACAGAGTTGGAATGCTTTCTACAGGGTTGGAATGCTTTCGACAGAGTTGGAATACCTTTGTACAGAGTTGGAATGCTTCCTACAGGGTTGGAATGCTTTGGACAGAGTTGGAATACCCTTGTGCAGGGTTGGAATGCTTTCTAGAGCGATGGAATGCTCTCGACAGAGTTGGAATGCTTTCGACAGAGTTGGAATACATTTGTACAGGGTTGGAATGCTTTCTACATGCTTGGAATGCTTTCGACAGAGTTGGAATACCTTTGTACAAAGTATGAATGCTTTCTACAGGGTTGGAATGCTTTCGACAGAGTTGGAATACCTTTGTACAGAGTTGGAATGCTTTCTACAGGGTTGGAATGCTTTCGACAGAGTTGGAATACCTTTGTACAGAGTTGGAATGCTTCCTACAGGGTTGGAATGCTTTCGACAGAGTTGGAATACCTTTGTACAGAGTTGGAATGCTTTCTACAGGGTTGGAATGCTTTGTACAGGGTTGGAATGCTTTCGACAGAGTTGGAATACCTTCGTACAGAGGTGGAATGCTTTCTACAGGGTTTCAATGCTTTCTAGATGGTTGGAATGCTTTCGACTGAGTTGGAATACCTTTGTACAGAGTTAGAATATTATGTACACGGTTGGAATGCATTCTAGAGGGTTGGAATGGTTTCGACAGAGGTGGAATACCTTTGCACAGAGTTGGAATGCTTCCTACAGGGTTGGAATACTTTCTACATGGTTGGAATGCTTTCGACAGAGTTGTAATACCTTTGTACAGAGATGGAATGCTATCTACAGGGTTGGAATGCTTTCGACAGAGTTGGAATACCTTTGTACAGGGTTGGAATGCTTTCTAGAGCGTTGGAATGCTCTCGACAGAGTGGGAATGCTTTCGACAGTGTTGGAATACATTTGCACAGGGTTGGAATGCTTTCTACATGCTTGGAATGCTTTCGACAGAGTTGGAATACCTTTGTACAGAGTATGAATGCTTTCTACAGGGTTGGAATGCTTTCGACAGAGTTGGAATGCCTTTGGACAGAGTTGGAATGCTTCCTACAGGGTTGGAATACTTTGGACAGAGTTGGAATACCCTTGTGCAGGGTTGGAATGCTTTCTAGAGCGATGGAATGCTCTCGACAGAGTTGGAATACTTTCGACAGAGTTGGAATACCTTTGTACAGAGTTGGAATGCTTCCTACAGGGTTGGAATGCTCTGGACGGAGTTGCAATACCTTTATGCAGGGTGGGAATGCTTTGGACAGAGTTGGAATACCTTTATGCAGGGAGGGAATGCTTTGGACAGAGTTGGAGTACCTTTATGCAGGGTGGGAAGGCTTTGGACAGAGTTGGAATACCTTTATGCAGGGTAGGAATGCTCTGGACAGAGTTGGAATACCTTTATGCAGGGTGGGAATGCTTTGTAGAGCGTTGGAATGCTGTCGACAGAGTTGGAATGCTTTCGACAGAGTTGGAATACCTTTGCACAGAGTTGGAATACCTTTGTACAGAGTTGGAATACCTTTGTACAGAGTTGGAATACCTTTCTGCAGAGTTGGAATGCTTTCTACAGGCTTGGAATGCTTTCTACAGGCTTGGAATGCTTTCTATATGCTTGGAATGCTTTCTACATGCTTGGAATGCTTTCTACTGGCTTGGAATGCTTTCGACCGTGTTGAAATGCTTTCTACAGGGTTGGAATGCTTTCGACAGTGTTGAAATACCTTTGTACAGAGTTGGAATGCTTTCTACAGGGTGGGAATGCTCTTGACAGAGTTGGAATACCTTTGTACAGAGATGGAATACCTTTGTACACAGTTGGAATACCTTTGCACAGATTTGGAATGCCTTCTACAGGATTGGAATGCTTTCAACAGGGATGGAGTGCTTTCTACAGGGTTGGAATGCTTTGAACAGAGTTGGTATACCTTTGTACAGAGATGGAATACCTTTGTACAGAGTTGGAATACCTTTGTACAGAGTTGGAATACCTTTGTACAGAGTTGGAATGCTTCCTACAGGCTTGGAATGCTATCGACAGAGTTGGAATACCTTTGCACAGAGTTAGAATATTATGTACACGGTTGGAATGCTTTCTAGAGGGTTGGAATGGTTTCGACAGAGGTGGAATACCTATGTACAGAGATGGAATGCTATCTACAGGGTTGGAATGCTTTCGACAGAGTTGGAATACCTTTGTACAGAGTTGGAATACCTTTGTACAGAGTTGGAATACCTTTGTACAGATTTGGAATGCCTTCTACAGGATTGGAATGCTTTCTACATTGATGGAATGCTTTCTACAGGGTTGGAATGCTTTGAACAGAGTTGGTATACCTTTGTACAGAGATGGAATACCTTTGTACAGAGTTGGAATACCTTTGTACAGAGTTGGAATGCTTCCTACAGGCTTGGAATGCTTTCGACAGAGTTGGAATACCTTTGCACAGAGTTAGAATATTATGTACACGGTTGGAATGCTTTCTAGAGGGTTGGAATGGTTTCGACAGAGGTGGAATATCTTTGTACAGAGTTAGAATGCTTCCTACAGGGTTGGAATACTTTCTACAGGGTTGGAATGCTTTCGACAGAGTTGGAATACCTTTGTACACAGTTGGAATACCTTTGTACAGAGTTGGAATACCTTTGTACAGATTTGGAATGCCTTCTACAGGATTGGAATGCTTTCTACATTGATGGAATGCTTTCTACATTGATGGAATGCTTTCTACAGGGTTGGAATGCTTTGAACAGTGTTGGTATACCTTTGTACAGAGATGGAATACCTTTGTACAGAGTTGGAATACCTTTGTACAGAGTTGGAATGCTTTCTACAGGCTTGGAATGCTTTCGACAGAGTTGGAATACGTTTGTACAGAGATAGAATGTTATGTACAGGTTTGGAATGCTTTCTACAGAATTGGAATGCTTTCTACAGTGTTGGAATGCTATCTACAGGGTTGCAATGCATTCTACAGGGTTGGAATGCTTTCGACAGAGTTGGAATACCTTTGTACAGAGTTGGAATGCTTCCTACAGGGTTGGAATGCTTTGGACAGAGTTGGAATTGTTTGTACAGAGATAGAATTTTATGTACAGGTTTGGAATGCTTTCTACAGGATTGGAATGCTTTCTACAGGGTTGGAATGCTTTCTACAGGGTTGCAATGCTTTCTACAGGGTTGAAATACCTTTGTACGGAGTTGGAATACCTTTGTACAGAGTTGGAATACCTTTCTGCCGAGTTGGAATGCTTTCTACAGGCTTGGAATGCTTTCTACAGGCTTGGAATGCTTTCTACATGCTTGGAATGCTTTCTACAGGCTTGGAATGCTTTCGACCGTGTTGAAATGCTTTCGACAGGGTTGGAATGCTTTCGACAGAGTTGGAATACCTTTGTACAGAGTTGGAATGCTTTCTACAGGGTTGGAATGCTCTTGACAGAGTTGGAATACCTTTGTACAGAGTTGGAATGCTTTCTACAGGTTTGGAATGCTTTGGACAGAGTTGGAATACGTTTGTACAGAGATAGAATGTTATGTACAGGTTTGGAATGCTTTCTACAGGATTGGAATGCTTTCTACAGGGTTGGAATGCTCTCTACAGGGTTGCAATGCTTTCTACAGGGTTGGAATGCTTTGGTTAGAGTTGGAATACGTTTGTACAGAGATAGAATGTTATGTACAGGTTTGGAATGCTTTCTACAGAATTGGCAGGCTTTCTTCAGGTTTGGAATGCTTTCTACAGGGTTGCAATGCTTTCTACAGGGTTGGAGTGCTTTCGACAGAGTTGGAATACCTTTGTACAGAGTTGGAATGCTTCCTACAGGCTTGGAATGCTTTCGACTAAGTTGGAATACCTTTGTACAGAGTTGGAATGCTTCCTACAGGGTTGGAATACTTTCTACAGGGTTGGAATGCTTTCGAAAGTGTTGGAATACCTTTGTACAGACCTGGAATGCTATCTACAGGGTCGGAATGCTTTCGACAGAGTTGGAATACCTTTGTACAGAGATGGAATACCTTTGTACAGAGTTGGAATACCTTTGTACAGATTTGGAATGCCTTCTACAGGATTGGAATGCTTTCGACAGAGTTGGAATACCTTTGTACAGAGTTGGAATGCTTCCTACAGGGTTGGAATGCTTTGGACAGAGTTGGAATACCTTTGTACAGAGTTGGAATACCTTTGTACAGAGTTGGAATGCTTTCTACAGGGTTTGAATGCTCTTGACAGAGTTGGAATACCTTTGTACAGAGTTCGAATGCTTTCTACAGGGTTGGAATGCTTTCGACAGAGTTGGAATACCTTTGTACAGAGTTGGAATGCTTCCTACAGGTTTGGAATGCTTTGGACATAGTTGGAATACGTTTGTACAGAGATAGAATGTTATGTACAGGTTTGGAATGCTTTCTACAGAATTGGAATGCTTTCTACAGGGTTGGAATGCTATCTACAGGGTTGCAATGCATTCTACAGGGTTGGAATGCTTTCGACAGAGTTGGAATACCTTTGTACAGAGTTGGAATACCTTTGTACAGAGTTGGAATACCTTTCTGCAGAGTTGGAATGCTTTCTACAGGCTTGGAATGCTTTCTACAGGCTTGGAATGCTTTCTACATGCTTGGAATGCTTTCTACAGGCTTGGAATGCTTTCGACCGTGTTGAAATGCTTTCTACAGGGTTGGAATGCTTTCGACAGAGTTGGAATACCTTTGTACAGAGTTGGAATGCTTTCTACAGGGTTGGAATGCTCTTGACAGAGTTGGAATACCTTTGTACAGAGTTGGAATGCTTTCTACAGGTTTGGAATGCTTTGGACAGAGTTGGAATACGTTTGTACAGAGATAGAATGTTATGTACAGGTTTGGAATGCTTTCTACAGGATTGGAATGCTTTCTACAGGGTTGGAATGCTCTCTACAGGGTTGCAATGCTTTCTACAGGGTTGGAATGCTTTGGTTAGAGTTGGAATACGTTTGTACAGAGATAGAATGTTATGTACCGGTTTGGAATGCTTTCTACAGAATTGGAAGGCTTTCTACAGGTTTGGAATGCTTTCTACAGGGTTGCAATGCTTTCTACAGGGTTGGAGTGCTTTCGACAGAGTTGGAATACCTTTGTACAGAGTTGGAATGCTTCCTACAGGCTTGGAATGCTTTCGACAAAGTTGGAATACCTTTGTACAGAGTTGGAATGCTTCCTACAGGGTTGGAATACTTTCTACAGGGTTGGAATGCTTTCGAAAGTGTTGGAATACCTTTGTACAGACCTGGAATGCTATCTACAGGGTCGGAATGCTTTCGACAGAGTTGGAATACCTTTGTACAGAGATGGAATACCTTTGTACAGAGTTGGAATACCTTTGTACAGATTTGGAATGCCTTCTACAGGATTGGAATGCTTTCGACAGAGTTGGAATACCTTTGTACAGAGTTGGAATGCTTCCTACAGGGTTGGAATGCTTTGGACAGAGTTGGAATACCTTTGTACAGAGTTGGAATACCTTTGTACAGAGTTGGAATGCTTTCTACAGGGTTTGAATGCTCTTGACAGAGTTGGAATACCTTTGTACAGAGTTCGAATGCTTTCTACAGGGTTGGAATGCTTTCGACAGAGTTGGAATACCTTTGTACAGAGTTGGAATGCTTCCTACAGGTTTGGAATGCTTTCTACAGGGTTGGAATGCTATCTACAGGGTTGCAATGCATTCTACAGGGTTGGAATGCTTTCGACAGAGTTGGAATACCTTTGTACAGAGTTGGAATGCTTCCTACAGGGTTGGAATGCTTTGGACAGAGTTGGAATTGTTTGTACAGAGATAGAATTTTATGTACAGGTTTGGAATGCTTTCTACAGGATTGGAATGCTTTCTACAGGGTTGGAATGCTTTCTACAGGGTTGCAATGCTTCCTACAGGGTTGGAATACCTTTGTACAGAGTTGGAATACCTTTGTACAGAGTTGGAATACCTTTGTACAGAGTTGGAATACCTTTGTACAGAGTTGGAATACCTTTGTACAGAGTTGGAATGCTTTCTACAGGCTTGGAATGCTTTCTACAGGGTTGCAATGCTTCCTACAGGGTTGGAATACCTTTGTACAGAGTTGGAATACCTTTGTACAGAGTTGGAATACCTTTGTACAGAGTTGGAATACCTTTGTACAGAGTTGGAATGCTTTCTACAGGCTTGGAATGCTTTCGACAGAGTTGGTATACCTTTGTACAGAGTTGGAATGCTCCCTACAGGGTTGGAATGCTTTTGACAGAGTTTTAATACCTTTATGCAGGGTGGGAATGCTTTGGACAGAGTTGGAATACCTTTATGCAGGATGGGAATGCTTTCTAGAGCGTTGGAATGCTCTCGACAGAGTTGGAATGCTTTCTACAGGGTTGGAATGCTTTCGACAGAGTTGGAATACCTTTGTACAGAGTTGGAATGCTTCCTACAGTGTTGGAATTCTTTGGACAGAGTTGGAATACGTTTGTACAGAGATAGAATGTTATGTACAGGTTTGGAATGCCTTCTACAGGATTGGAATGCTTTCTACAGGATTGTAATGCTTTCTACAGGGTTGCAATGCTTTCTACAGGGATGGAATGCCTTCTACAGGGTTGGAATGCTTTGAACAGAATTGGTATACCTTTGTACAGAGATGGACTGCTTTCTACAGGGTTGGAATGCTTTCGACAGAGTTGGAATACCTTTGTACAGAGATGGAATACCTTTGTACAGAGTTGGAATACCTTTGTACAGATTTGGAATGCCTTCTACAGGATTGGAATGCTTTCGACAGAGTTGGAATACCTTTGTACAGAGATGGAATACCTTTGTACAGAGTTGGAATACCTTTGTACAGATTTGGAATGCCTTCTACAGGATTGGAATGCTTTCGACAGAGTTGGAATACCTTTGTACAGAGTTGGAATGCTTCCTACAGGGTTGGAATGCTTTGGACAGAGTTGGAATACCTTTGTACAGAGTTGGAATACCTTTGTACAGAGTTGGAATGCTTTCTACAGGGTTTGAATGCTCTTGACAGAGTTGGAATACCTTTGTACAGAGTTCGAATGCTTTCTACAGGGTTGGAATGCTTTCGACAGAGTTGGAATACCTTTGTACAGAGTTGGAATGCTTCCCACAGGTTTGGAATGCTTTGGACATAGTTGGAATACGTTTGTACAGAGATAGAATGTTATGTACAGGTTTGGAATGCTTTCTACAGAATTGGAATGCTTTCTACAGGGTTGGAATGCTATCTACAGGGTTGCAATGCTTTCTACAGGGATGGAATGCCTTCTACAGGATTGGAATGCTTTCTACAGGGTTGGAATGCTTTCTACAGGGTTGCAATGCTTCCTACAGGGTTGGAATACCTTTGTACAGAGTTGGAATACCTTTGTACAGAGTTGGAATACCTTTGTACAGAGTTGGAATACCTTTGTACAGAGTTGGAATGCTTTCTACAGGCTTGGAATGCTCTCGACAGAGTTGGAATGCTTTCTACAGGGTTGGAATGCTTTCGACAGAGTTGGAATACCTTTGTACAGAGTTGGAATGCTTCCTACAGTGTTGGAATGCTTTGGACAGAGTTGGAATACGTTTGTACAGAGATAGAATGTTATGTGCAGGTTTGGAATGCCTTCTACAGGATTGGAATGCTTTCTACAGGATTGTAATGCTTTCTACAGGGTTGCAATGCTTTCTACAGGGATGGAATGCCTTCTACAGGGTTGGAATGCTTTGAACAGAATTGGTATACCTTTGTACAGAGATGGACTGCTTTCTACAGGGTTGGAATGCTTTCGACAGAGTTGGAATACCTTTGTACAGAGTTGGAATACCTTTGTACAGAGTTGGAATACCTTTGTACAGGGTTGGAATACCTTTGTACAGAGTTTGAATGCTTTCTACAGGGTTGGAATGCTTTCGTCAGAGTTGGAATACCTTTATGCAGGGTGGGAATGCTTTGGACAGAGTTGGAATACCTTTATGCAGGGTGGGAATGCTTTCTAGATCGTTGGAATGCTCTCGACAGAGTTGGAATGCTTTCGACAGAGTTGGAATACATTTGTAAAGGGTTGGAATGCTTTCTACATGCTTGGAATGCTTTCGACAGAGTTGGAATACCTTTGTACAGAGTTTGAATGCTTTCTACAGGGTTGGAATGCATTCGACAGAGTTGGAATACCTTTGTACAGAGTTGGAATGCTTCCTACAGGGTTGGAATGCTTTGGACAGAGTTGAAAGACCTCTGTGCAAGGTTGGAATACCTTTGTACAGAGTTGGAATACCTTTGTACAGAGTTGGAATACCTTTGTACAGATTTGGAATGCCTTCTACAGGATTGGAATGCTTTCAACAGGGATGGAATGCTTTCTACAGGGTTGGAATGCTCTGAACAGAGTTGGTATACCTTTGTACAGAGATGGAATACCTTTGTACACAGTTGGAACACCTTTGCACAGATTTGGAATGCCTTCTACAGGATTGGAATGCTTTCAACAGGGATGGAATACCTTTGCACAGAGTTAGAATATTATGTACACGGTTGGAATGCTTTCTAGAGGGTTGGAATGGTTTCGACAGAGGTGGAATATCTTTGTACAGAGTTAGAATGCTTCCTACAGGGTTGGAATACTTTCTACAGGGTTGGAATGCTTTCGACAGAGTTGGAATACCTTTGTACAGAGTTGGAATGCTTCCTACAGGGTTGGAATGCTTTGGACAGAGTTGAAAGACCTCTGTGCAAGGTTGGAATACCTTTGTACAGAGTTGGAATACCTTTGTACAGAGTTGGAATACCTTTGTACAGATTTGGAATGCCTTCTACAGGATTGGAATGCTTTCAACAGGGATGGAATGCTTTCTACAGGGTTGGAATGCTTTGAACAGAGTTGGTATACCTTTGTGCAGAGATGGAATACCTTTGTACAGAGTTGGAATATTATGTACACGGTTGGAATGCTTTCTAGAGGGTTGGAATGGTTTCGACAGAGGTGGAATATCTTTGTACAGAGTTGGAATGCTTCCTACAGGCTTGGAATGCTTTCGACAGAGTTGGAATACCTTTGCACAGAGTTAGAATATTATGTACACGGTTGGAATGCTTTCTAAAGGGTTGGAATGGTTTCGACAGAGGTGGAATATCTTTGTACAGAGTTGGAATGCTTCCTACAGGGTTGGAATACTTTCTACAGGGTTGGAATGCTTTCGACAGAGTTGGAATACCTTTGCACAGAGTTAGAATATTATGTACACGGTTGGAATGCTTTCTAGAGGGTTGGAATGGTTTCGACAGAGGTGGAATATCTTTGTACAGAGTTAGAATGCTTCCTACAGGGTTGGAATACGTTTGTACAGAGATAGAATGTTATGTACAGGTTTGGAATGCTTTCTACAGAATTGGAAGGCTTTCTACAGGTTTGGAATGCTTTCTACAGGGTTGCAATGCTTTCTACAGGGTTGGAGTGCTTTCGACAGAGTTGGAATACCTTTGTACAGAGTTGGAATGCTTCCTACAGGCTTGGAATGCTTTCGACAAAGTTGGAATACCTTTGTACAGAGTTGGAATGCTTCCTACAGGGTTGGAATACTTTCTACAGGGTTGGAATGCTTTCGAAAGTGTTGGAATACCTTTGTACAGACCTGGAATGCTATCTACAGGGTCGGAATGCTTTCGACAGAGTTGGAATACCTTTGTACAGAGATGGAATACCTTTGTACAGAGTTGGAATACCTTTGTACAGATTTGGAATGCCTTCTACAGGATTGGAATGCTTTCGACAGAGTTGGAATACCTTTGTACAGAGTTGGAATGCTTCCTACAGGGTTGGAATGCTTTGGACAGAGTTGCAATACCTTTATGCAGGGTGGGAATGCTTTGGATAGAGTTGGAATACCTTTATGCAGGGTGGGAATGCTTTGTACAGAGTTGGAATAGCTTTGTACAGAGTTGGAATGCTTTCGACAGAGTTGGAATACCTTTGTACAGAGTTGGAATGCTTCCTACAGGGTTGGAATGCTTTGGACAGAGTTGGAATTGTTTGTACAGAGATAGAATTTTATGTACAGGTTTGGAATGCTTTCTACAGGATTGGAATGCTTTCTACAGGGTTGGAATGCTTTCTACAGGGTTGCAATGCTTCCTACAGGGTTGGAATACCTTTGTACAGAGTTGGAATACCTTTGTACAGAGTTGGAATACCTTTGTACAGAGTTGGAATACCTTTGTACAGAGTTGGAATACCTTTGTACAGAGTTGGAATGCTTTCTACAGGCTTGGAATGCTTTCTACAGGGTTGCAATGCTTCCTACAGGGTTGGAATACCTTTGTACAGAGTTGGAATACCTTTGTACAGAGTTGGAATACCTTTGTACAGAGTTGGAATACCTTTGTACAGAGTTGGAATGCTTTCTACAGGCTTGGAATGCTTTCGACAGAGTTGGTATACCTTTGTACAGAGTTGGAATGCTCCCTACAGGGTTGGAATGCTTTTGACAGAGTTTTAATACCTTTATGCAGGGTGGGAATGCTTTGGACAGAGTTGGAATACCTTTATGCAGGATGGGAATGCTTTCTAGAGCGTTGGAATGCTCTCGACAGAGTTGGAATGCTTTCTACAGGGTTGGAATGCTTTCGACAGAGTTGGAATACCTTTGTACAGAGTTGGAATGCTTCCTACAGTGTTGGAATGCTTTGGACAGAGTTGGAATACGTTTGTACAGAGATAGAATGTTATGTACAGGTTTGGAATGCCTTCTACAGGATTGGAATGCTTTCTACAGGATTGTAATGCTTTCTACAGGGTTGCAATGCTTTCTACAGGGATGGAATGCCTTCTACAGGGTTGGAATGCTTTGAACAGAATTGGTATACCTTTGTACAGAGATGGACTGCTTTCTACAGGGTTGGAATGCTTTCGACAGAGTTGGAATACCTTTGTACAGAGATGGAATACCTTTGTACAGAGTTGGAATACCTTTGTACAGATTTGGAATGCCTTCTACAGGATTGGAATGCTTACGACAGAGTTGGAATACCTTTGTACAGAGATGGAATACCTTTGTACAGAGTTGGAATACCTTTGTACAGATTTGGAATGCCTTCTACAGGATTGGAATGCTTTCGACAGAGTTGGAATACCTTTGTACAGAGTTGGAATGCTTCCTACAGGGTTGGAATGCTTTGGACAGAGTTGGAATACCTTTGTACAGAGTTGGAATACCTTTGTACAGAGTTGGAATGCTTTCTACAGGGTTTGAATGCTCTTGACAGAGTTGGAATACCTTTGTACAGAGTTCGAATGCTTTCTACAGGGTTGGAATGCTTTCGACAGAGTTGGAATACCTTTGTACAGAGTTGGAATGCTTCCCACAGGTTTGGAATGCTTTGGACATAGTTGGAATACGTTTGTACAGAGATAGAATGTTATGTACAGGTTTGGAATGCTTTCTACAGAATTGGAATGCTTTCTACAGGGTTGGAATGCTATCTACAGGGTTGCAATGCATTCTACAGGGTTGGAATGCTTTCGACAGAGTTGGAATACCTTTGTACAGAGTTGGAATGCTTCCTACAGGGTTGGAATGCTTTGGACAGAGTTGGAATTGTTTGTACAGAGATAGAATTTTATGTACAGGTTTGGAATGCTTTCTACAGGATTGGAATGCTTTCTACAGGGTTGGAATGCTTTCTACAGGGTTGCAATGCTTCCTACAGGGTTGGAATACCTTTGTACAGAGTTGGAATACCTTTGTACAGAGTTGGAATACCTTTGTACAGAGTTGGAATACCTTTGTACAGAGTTGGAATGCTTTCTACAGGCTTGGAATGCTCTCGACAGAGTTGGAATGCTTTCTACAGGGTTGGAATGCTTTCGACAGAGTTGGAATACCTTTGTACAGAGTTGGAATGCTTCCTACAGTGTTGGAATGCTTTGGACAGAGTTGGAATACGTTTGTACAGAGATAGAATGTTATGTACAGGTTTGGAATGCCTTCTACAGGATTGGAATGCTTTCTACAGGATTGTAATGCTTTCTACAGGGTTGCAATGCTTTCTACAGGGATGGAATGCCTTCTACAGGGTTGGAATGCTTTGAACAGAATTGGTATACCTTTGTACAGAGATGGACTGCTTTCTACAGGGTTGGAATGCTTTCGACAGAGTTGGAATACCTTTGTACAGAGTTGGAATACCTTTGTACAGAGTTGGAATACCTTTGTACAGGGTTGGAATACCTTTGTACAGAGTTTGAATGCTTTCTACAGGGTTGGAATGCTTTCGTCAGAGTTGGAATACCTTTATGCAGGGTGGGAATGCTTTGGACAGAGTTGGAATACCTTTATGCAGGGTGGGAATGCTTTCTAGATCGTTGGAATGCTCTCGACAGAGTTGGAATGCTTTCGACAGAGTTGGAATACATTTGTAAAGGGTTGGAATGCTTTCTACATGCTTGGAATGCTTTCGACAGAGTTGGAATACCTTTGTACAGAGTTTGAATGCTTTCTACAGGGTTGGAATGCATTCGACAGAGTTGGAATACCTTTGTACAGAGTTGGAATGCTTCCTACAGGGTTGGAATGCTTTGGACAGAGTTGAAAGACCTCTGTGCAAGGTTGGAATACCTTTGTACAGAGTTGGAATACCTTTGTACAGAGTTGGAATACCTTTGTACAGATTTGGAATGCCTTCTACAGGATTGGAATGCTTTCAACAGGGATGGAATGCTTTCTACAGGGTTGGAATGCTCTGAACAGAGTTGGTATACCTTTGTACAGAGATGGAATACCTTTGTACACAGTTGGAACACCTTTGCACAGATTTGGAATGCCTTCTACAGGATTGGAATGCTTTCAACAGGGATGGAATACCTTTGCACAGAGTTAGAATATTATGTACACGGTTGGAATGCTTTCTAGAGGGTTGGAATGGTTTCGACAGAGGTGGAATATCTTTGTACAGAGTTAGAATGCTTCCTACAGGGTTGGAATACTTTCTACAGGGTTGGAATGCTTTCGACAGAGTTGGAATACCTTTGTACAGAGTTGGAATGCTTCCTACAGGGTTGGAATGCTTTGGACAGAGTTGAAAGACCTCTGTGCAAGGTTGGAATACCTTTGTACAGAGTTGGAATACCTTTGTACAGAGTTGGAATACCTTTGTACAGATTTGGAATGCCTTCTACAGGATTGGAATGCTTTCAACAGGGATGGAATGCTTTCTACAGGGTTGGAATGCTTTGAACAGAGTTGGTATACCTTTGTGCAGAGATGGAATACCTTTGTACAGAGTTGGAATATTATGTACACGGTTGGAATGCTTTCTAGAGGGTTGGAATGGTTTCGACAGAGGTGGAATATCTTTGTACAGAGTTGGAATGCTTCCTACAGGCTTGGAATGCTTTCGACAGAGTTGGAATACCTTTGCACAGAGTTAGAATATTATGTACACGGTTGGAATGCTTTCTAGAGGGTTGGAATGGTTTCGACAGAGGTGGAATATCTTTGTACAGAGTTGGAATGCTTCCTACAGGGTTGGAATACTTTCTACAGGGTTGGAATGCTTTCGACAGAGTTGGAATACCTTTGCACAGAGTTAGAATATTATGTACACGGTTGGAATGCTTTCTAGAGGGTTGGAATGGTTTCGACAGAGGTGGAATATCTTTGTACAGAGTTAGAATGCTTCCTACAGGGTTGGAATACTTTCTACAGGATTGGAATGCTTTCTACAGGGATGGAATGCTTTCTACAGGGTTGGAATGCTTTGAACAGAGTTGGTATACCTTTGTACAGAGATGGACTGCTTTCTACAGGGTTGGAATGCTTTCGACAGAGTTGGAATACCTTTGTACAGAGTTGGAATACCTTTGTACAGAGTTGGAATACCTTTGTACAGAGTTGGAATTCCTTTGTACAGAGTTGGAATACCTTTGTACAGAGTTGGAATGCTTTCTACAGGGTTGGAATCCTCTTGACAGAGTTGGAATACGTTTGTACAGTGTTTGAATGCTTTCTACAGGCTTGGAATGCTTTCGACAGAGTTGGTATACCTTTGTACAGAGTTGGAATGCTTCCTACAGGGTTGGAATGCTTTTGACAGAGTTGGAATACCTTTGTACAGAGTTGGAATACCTTTGTACAGAGTTGGAATACCTTGGTACAGAGTTGGAATGCTTTCTACAGGATTGGAATGCTTTCTACAGGCTTGCAATGCTTTCTACATGCTTGGAATGCTTTCTACAGGCTTGGAATGCTTTCGAACGAGTAGGAATGCTTTCTACAGGGTTGGGATGCTTTCGACAGAGTTGGAATACCTTTGTACAGAGATGGAATGCTTTCTACAGGGTTGGAATGCTTTCTACAGGGTTGGAATGCTTTCGACAGAGTTGGAATACCTTTGTACAGAGTTGGAATACCTTTGTACAGAGTTGGAATACCTTTGTACAGAGTTGGAATACCTTTGTACAGAGTTGGAATACCTCTGTACAGAGTTGGAATGCTTTCTACAGGCTTGGAATGCTTTAGACCGAGTTGGAATGCTTTCGACAGAGTTGGAATACCTTTGTACAGAGTTGGAATGCTTACTAAAGGGTTGGAATGCTTTCGACAGAGTTGGAATACCTTTGTACAGAGTTGGAATACCTTTGTACAGAGTTGGAATACCTTTGTACAGAGTTGGAATACCTTTGTACATAGTTGGAATACCTTTTACAGAGTTGGAATACCTTTGTACAGAGATGGACTGCTTTCTACAGGGTTGGAATGCTTTCGACAGAGTTGGTATACCTTTGTACAGAGTTGGAATGCTTCCTACAGGGTTGGAATGCTTTCTACAGGGTTGGAATGCTTTCGACAGAGTTGGAATACCTTTGTACAGAGTTGGAATTCTTCCTACAGGGTTGGAATGCTTTCGACAGAGTTGGAATACCTTTGTACATAGTTGGAATACCTTTTACAGAGTTGGAATACCTTTGTACAGAGTTGGAATACCTTTGTACAGAGTTGGAATACCTTTGTACAGAGTTGGAATGCTTCCTAAAGGGTTGGAATGCTTTCTACAGGGTTGGAATGCTTTCGACAGAGTTGGAATACCTTTGTACAGAGTTGGAATTCTTCCTACAGGGTTGGAATGCTTTCGACAGAGTTGGAATACCTTTGTACATAGTTGGAATACCTTTTACAGGGTTGGAATACCTTTGTACAGAGATGGACTGCTTTCTACAGGGTTGGAATGCTTTCGACAGAGTTGGTATACCTTTGTACAGAGTTGGAATGCTTCCTACAGGGTTGGAATGCTTTCTACAGGGTTGGAATGCTTTCGACAGAGTTGGAATACCTTTGTACAGAGTTGGAATTCTTCCTACAGGGTTGGAATGCTTTCGACAGAGTTGGAATACCTTTGTACATAGTTGGAATACCTTTTACAGAGTTGGAATACCTTTGTACAGAGTTGGAATGCTTCCTACAGGGTTGGAATGCTTTCTACAGAGTTGGAATACCCTTGTGCAGAGTTTGAATGCTTTCGACAGAGTTGGAATGCTTTGGACAGAGTTGGAATACCCTTGTGCAGAGTTTGAATGCTTTCGACAGAGTTGGAATACCTTTGTACAGAGTTGGAATGCTTCCTACAGGGTTGGAATGCTTTGGACAGAGTTGCAATACCTTTATGCAGGGTGGGAATGCTTTGGACAGAGTTGGAATACCTTTATGCAGGGTGGGAATGCTTTGGACAGAGTGGGAATACCTTTATGCAGGGTGGGAATGCTTTCTAGAGCGTTGGAATGCTGTCGACAGAGTTGGAATACTTTCTACAGGGTTGGAATGCTTCCGACAGAGTTGGAATACCTTTGTACACAGTTGGAATACCTTTGTACAGAGTTGGAATACCTTTGTACAGATTTGGAATGCCTTCTACAGGATTGGAATGCTTTCTACAGGGATGGAATGCTTTCTACAGGGTTGGAAGGCTTTGAACAGAGTTGGTATACCTTTGTACAGTGATGGACTGCTTTCTACAGAGTTGGAATACCTTTGTACAGAGTTGGAATACCTTTGTACAGAGTTGGAATACCTTTGTACAGAGTTGGAATACCTCTGTACAGAGTTGGAATGCTTTCTACAGGCTTGGAATGCTTTAGACCGAGTTGGAATGCTTTCGACAGAGTTGGAATACCTTTGTACAGAGTTGGAATGTTTCCTAAAGGGTTGGAATGCTTTCGACAGAGTTGGAATACCTTCGTACAGAGGTGGAATGCTTTCTACAGGGTTTCAATGCTTTCTAGATGGTTGGAATGCTTTCGACAGAGTTGGAATACCTTCGTACAGAGTTAGAATATTATGTACACGGTTGGAATGCTTTCTAGAGGGTTGGAATGGTTTCGACAGAGGTGGAATACCTTTGTACAGAGTTGGAATGCTTCCTACAGGGTTGGAATGCTTTCGACAGAGTTGGAATACCTTTGTACATAATTGGAATACCTTTTACAGAGTTGGAATACCTTTGTACAGAGATGGACTGCTTTCTACAGGGTTGGAATGCTTTCGACAGAGTTGGTATACCTTTGTACAGAGTTGGAATTCTTCCTATAGGGTTGGAATGCTTTCTACAGGGTTGGAATGCTTTCGACAGAGTTGGAATACCTTTGTACAGAGTTGGAATACCTTTGTACAGAGTTGGAATACCTTTGTACAGAGTTGGAATACCTTTGTACAGAGTTGGAATACCTTTGTACAGAGTTGGAATACCTTCGTACAGAGGTGGAATGCTTTCTACAGGGTTTCAATGCTTTCTAGATGGTTGGAATGCTTTCGACAGAGTTGGAATACCTTTGTACAGAGTTGGAATGCTTTCTACAGGATTGGAATGCTTTCTACAGGCTTGCAATGCTTTCTACATGCTTGGAATGCTTTCTACAGGCTTGGAATGCTTTCGAACGAGTAGGAATGCTTTCTACAGGGTTGGGATGCTTTCGACAGAGTTGGAATACCTTTGTACAGAGATGGAATGCTTTCTACAGGGTTGGAATGCTTTCTACAGGGTTGGAATGCTTTCGACAGAGTTGGAATACCTTTGTACAGAGTTGGAATACCTTTGTACAGAGTTGGAATACCTTTGTACAGAGTTGGAATACCTTTGTACAGAGTTGGAATACCTCTGTACAGAGTTGGAATGCTTTCTACAGGCTTGGAATGCTTTAGACCGAGTTGGAATGCTTTCGACAGAGTTGGAATACCTTTGTACAGAGTTGGAATGCTTACTAAAGGGTTGGAATGCTTTCGACAGAGTTGGAATACCTTTGTACAGAGTTGGAATACCTTTGTACAGAGTTGGAATACCTTTGTACAGAGTTGGAATACCTTTGTACATAGTTGGAATACCTTTTACAGAGTTGGAATACCTTTGTACAGAGATGGACTGCTTTCTACAGGGTTGGAATGCTTTCGACAGAGTTGGTATACCTTTGTACAGAGTTGGAATGCTTCCTACAGGGTTGGAATGCTTTCTACAGGGTTGGAATGCTTTCGACAGAGTTGGAATACCTTTGTACAGAGTTGGAATTCTTCCTACACGGTTGGAATGCTTTCGACAGAGTTGGAATACCTTTGTACATAGTTGGAATACCTTTTACAGAGTTGGAATACCTTTGTACAGAGTTGGAATACCTTTGTACAGAGTTGGAATACCTTTGTACAGAGTTGGAATGCTTCCTAAAGGGTTGGAATGCTTTCTACAGGGTTGGAATGCTTTCGACAGAGTTGGAATACCTTTGTACAGAGTTGGAATTCTTCCTACAGGGTTGGAATGCTTTCGACAGAGTTGGAATACCTTTGTACATAGTTGGAATACCTTTTACAGGGTTGGAATACCTTTGTACAGAGATGGACTGCTTTCTACAGGGTTGGAATGCTTTCGACAGAGTTGGTATACCTTTGTACAGAGTTGGAATGCTTCCTACAGGGTTGGAATGCTTTCTACAGGGTTGGAATGCTTTCGACAGAGTTGGAATACCTTTGTACAGAGTTGGAATTCTTCCTACAGGGTTGGAATGCTTTCGACAGAGTTGGAATACCTTTGTACATAGTTGGAATACCTTTTACAGAGTTGGAATACCTTTGTACAGAGTTGGAATGCTTCCTACAGGGTTGGAATGCTTTCTACAGAGTTGGAATACCCTTGTGCAGAGTTTGAATGCTTTCGACAGAGTTGGAATGCTTTGGACAGAGTTGGAATACCCTTGTGCAGAGTTTGAATGCTTTCGACAGAGTTGGAATACCTTTGTACAGAGTTGGAATGCTTCCTACAGGGTTGGAATGCTTTGGACAGAGTTGCAATACCTTTATGCAGGGTGGGAATGCTTTGGACAGAGTTGGAATACCTTTATGCAGGGTGGGAATGCTTTGGACAGAGTGGGAATACCTTTATGCAGGGTGGGAATGCTTTCTAGAGCGTTGGAATGCTGTCGACAGAGTTGGAATACTTTCTACAGGGTTGGAATGCTTCCGACAGAGTTGGAATACCTTTGTACAGAGTTTGAATGCTTTCTGCAGGATTGGAATGCTTTCGACAGAGTTGGAATACCTTTGTACAGAGTTGGAATGCTTCCTACAGGGTTGGAATGCTTTGGACAGAGTTGGAATACCCTTGTGCAGAGTTTGAATGCTTTCGACAGAGTTGGAATACCTTTGTACAGAGTTGGAATGCTTCCTACAGGGTTGGAATGCTTTGGACAGAGTTGCAATACCTTTATGCAGGGTGGGAATGCTTTGGACAGAGTTGGAATACCTTTATGCAGGGTGGGAATGCTTTGGACAGAGTGGGAATACCTTTATGCAGGGTGGGAATGCTTTCTAGAGCGTTGGAATGCTGTCGACAGAGTTGGAATACTTTCTACAGGGTTGGAATGCTTCCGACAGAGTTGGAATACCTTTGTACACAGTTGGAATACCTTTGTACAGAGTTGGAATACCTTTGTACAGATTTGGAATGCCTTCTACAGGATTGGAATGCTTTCTACAGGGATGGAATGCTTTCTACAGGGTTGGAAGGCTTTGAACAGAGTTGGTATACCTTTGTACAGTGATGGACTGCTTTCTACAGAGTTGGAATACCTTTGTACAGAGTTGGAATACCTTTGTACAGAGTTGGAATACCTTTGTACAGAGTTGGAATACCTTTGTACAGAGTTGGAATACCTCTGTACAGAGTTGGAATGCTTTCTACAGGCTTGGAATGCTTTAGACCGAGTTGGAATGCTTTCGACAGAGTTGGAATACCTTTGTACAGAGTTGGAATGTTTCCTAAAGGGTTGGAATGCTTTCGACAGAGTTGGAATACCTTCGTACAGAGGTGGAATGCTTTCTACAGGGTTTCAATGCTTTCTAGATGGTTGGAATGCTTTCGACAGAGTTGGAATACCTTCGTACAGAGTTAGAATATTATGTACACGGTTGGAATGCTTTCTAGAGGGTTGGAATGGTTTCGACAGAGGTGGAATACCTTTGTACAGAGTTGGAATGCTTCCTACAGGGTTGGAATGCTTTCGACAGAGTTGGAATACCTTTGTACATAATTGGAATACCTTTTACAGAGTTGGAATACCTTTGTACAGAGATGGACTGCTTTCTACAGGGTTGGAATGCTTTCGACAGAGTTGGTATACCTTTGTACAGAGTTGGAATTCTTCCTATAGGGTTGGAATGCTTTCTACAGGGTTGGAATGCTTTCGACAGAGTTGGAATACCTTTGTACAGAGTTGGAATACCTTTGTACAGAGTTGGAATACCTTTGTACAGAGTTGGAATACCTTTGTACAGAGTTGGAATACCTTTGTACAGAGTTGGAATACCTTCGTACAGAGGTGGAATGCTTTCTACAGGGTTTCAATGCTTTCTAGATGGTTGGAATGCTTTCGACAGAGTTGGAATACCTTTGTACAGAGTTAGAATATTATGTACACGGTTGGAATGCTTTCTAGAGGGTTGGAATGGTTTCGAAAGAGGTGGAATACCTTTGTACAGAGTTGGAATGCTTCCTACAGGGTTGGAATGCTTTCGACAGAGTTGGAATACCTTTGTACATAGTTGGAATACCTTTGTACAGAGTTGGAATACCTCTGTACAGAGTTGGAATGCTTTCTACATGCTTGGAATGCTTTCGACAGAGTTGGAATACCTTTGGACAGAGTTGGAATGCTTTCTACAGGGTTGGAATGCTTTTGACAGAGTTGGAATACCTTTATGCAGTGTAGGAATGCTTTGGACAGAGTTGGAATACCTTTATGCAGGGTGGGAATGCTTTCTAGAGCGTGGGAATGCTCTCGACAGAGTTGGAATGCTTTCGACAGAGTTGGAATACCTTTGTACAGAGTTGGAATACCTCTGTACAGAGTTGGAATGCTTTCTACATGCTTGGAATGCTTTCGACAGAGTTGGAATACCTTTGGACAGAGTTGGAATGCTTTCGACAGAGTTGGAATACCTTTGTACAGAGTTGGAATACCTTTGTACAGAGTTGGAATACCTTGGTACAGAGTTGGAATTCTTTCTACAGGCTTGGAATGCTTTCTACAGGCTTGGAATGCTTTCTACATGCTTGGAATGCTTTCTACAGGCTTGGTATTCTTTCGAACGAGTAGGAATGCTTTCTACAGGGTTGGGATGCTTTCGACAGAGTTGGAATGCTTTCTACAGGGTTGGAATGCTTTCGACGGAGTTATAATACCTTTGTACATAGTTGGAATGCTTCCTACAGGGTTGGAATGCTTTTGACAGAGTTGGAATACCTTTGTACAGAGTTGGAATACCTTTGTACAGAGTTGGAATACCTTTGTACAGAGTTGGAATACCTCTGTGCAGAGTTGGAATGCTTTCTACATGCTTGGAATGCTTTCGACAGAGTTGGTATACCTTTGTACAGAGTTGGAATGCTTCCTACAGGGTTGGAATGCTTTTGACAGAGTTGGAATACCTTTGTACAGAGTTGGAATACCTTTGTACAGAGTTGGAATACCTTGGTACAGAGTTGGAATGCTTTCTACAGGATTGGAATGCTTTTTACAGGCTTGGAATGCTTTCTACATGCTTGGAATGCTTTCTACAGGCTTGGAATGCTTTCGAACGAGTAGGAATGCTTTCTACAGGGTTGGGATGCTTTCGACAGAGTTGGAATACCTTTGTACAGAGTTGGTATACCTTTGTACAGAGTTGGAATACCTTTGTACAGAGTTAGAATATTATGTACACGGTTGGAATGCTTTCTAAAGGGTTGGAATGGTTTCGACAGTGGTGGAATATCTTTGTACAGAGTTGGAATGCTTCCTACAGGGTTGGAATACTTTCTACAGGGTTGGAATGCTTTCGACAGAGTTGGAATACCTTTGTACACAGTTGGAATACCTTTGTACAGAGTTGGAATACCTTTGTACAGATTTGGAATGCCTTCTGCAGGATTGGAATGCTTTCTACATGGATGGAATGCTTTCTACAGGGTTGGAATGCTTTGAACAGAGTTGGTATACCTTTGTACAGAGATGGACTGCTTTCTACAGGGTTGGAATGCTTTCGACAGAGTTGGAATACCTGTGTACAGAGATGGAATACCTTTGTACAGAGTTGGAATACCTTTGTACAGAGTTGGAATACCTTTGTACAGAGTTGGAATACCTTTGTACAGAGTTTGAATGCTTTCTACATGCTTGGAATGCTTTCGACAGAGGTGGAATACCTTTGGACAGAGTTGGAATGCTTTCTACAGGGTTGGAATGCTTTCGACAGAGTTGGAATACCTTTGTACAGAGTTGGAATGCTTCCTACAGGGTTGGAATGCTTTGGACAGAGTTGCAATACCTTTATGCAGGGTGGGAATGCTTCGGACAGAGTTGGAATACCTTTATGCAGGGTGGGAATGCTTTGGTCAGAGTTGGAATACCTTTATGCAGGGTAGGATTGCTTTCTAGAGCGTTGGAATGCTCTCGACAGAGTTGGAATGCTTTCGACAGAGTTGGAATACATTTGTACAGGGTTCGAATGCTTTCTACATGCTTGGAATGCTTTCGACAGAGTTGGAATACATTTGTACAGGGTTCGAATGCTTTCTACATGCTTGGAATGCTTTCGACAGAGTTGGAATACCTTTGTACAAAGTATGAATGCTTTCTACATGGTTGGAATGCTTTCGACAGAGTTGGAATACATTTGTACAGAGTTGGAATGCTTTCTACATGCTTGGAATGCTTTCGACAGAGTTGGAATACCTTTGTACAAAGTATGAATGCTTTCTACATGGTTGGAATGCTTTCGACAGAGTTGGAATACATTTGTACAGAGTTGGAATGCTTTCTACAGGATTGGAATGCTTTCGACAGAGTTGGAATACCTTTGTACAGAGTTGGAATGCTTCCTACAGGGTTGGAATGCTTTGGACAGAGTTGGAATACCTTTGTGCAGGGTTGGAATGCTTTCTAGAGCGATCGAATGCTCTCGACTGAGTTGGAATACTTTCGACAGAGCTGGAATACCTTTGTACAGAGTTGGAATGCTTCCTACAGGGTTGGAATGCTTTTGACAGAGTTGGAATACCTTTGTACAGAGTTGGAATACCTTTGTACAGAGTTGGAATACCTTTGTACAGAGTTGGAATACCGTTGTACAGAGTTGGAATACCTTTGTACAGAGTTGGAATACCTTTGTACAGAGTTGGAATACCTTTGTACATAGTTGGAATACCTTTGTACAGAGTTGGAATACCTTTGTACAGAATTGGAATACTTTTGTACAGATTTGGAATACTTTTGTACAGATTTGGAATGCCTTCTACAGGATTGGAATGCTTTCAACAGGGATGGAATTCTTTCTACAGGGTTGGAATGCTTTGAACAGAGTTGGTATACCTTTGTACAGAGATGGAATACCTTTGTACAGAATTGGAATACTTTTGTACAGATTTGGAATACTTTTGTACAGATTTGGAATGCCTTCTACAGGATTGGAATGCTTTCAACAGGGATGGAATGCTTTCTACAGGGTTGGAATGCTTTGAACAGAGTTGGTATACCTTTGTACAGAGATGGAATACCTTTGTACAGAGTTGGAATACCTTTGTACAGAGTTGGAATGCTTCCTACAGGCTTGGAATGCTTTCGACAGAGTTGGAATACCTTTGTACAGAGTTAGAATATTATGTACACGGTTGGAATGCTTTCTAGAGGGTTGGAATGGTTTCGACAGAGGTGGAATATCTTTGTACAGAGTTGGAATGCTTCCTACAGGGTTGGAATACTTTCTACAGGGTTGGAATGCTTTCGACAGAGTTGGAATACCTTTGTACACAGTTGGAATACCTTTGTACAGAGTTGGAATACCTTTGTACAGAGTTGGAATACCTTTGTACAGATTTGGAATGCCTTCTACAGGATTGGAATGCTTTCTACATGGATGGAATGCTTTCTACAGGGTTGGAATGCTTTGAACAGAGTTGGTATACCTTTGTACAGAGATGGACTGCTTTCTACAGGGTTGGAATGCTTTCGACAGAGTTGGAATACCTGTGTACAGAGATGGAATACCTTTGTACAGAGTTGGAATACCTTTGTACAGAGTTGGAATACCTTTGTACAGAGTTGGAATACCTTTGTACAGAGTTGGAATACCTTTGTACAGAGTTGGAATGCTTCCTAAAGGGTTGGAATGCTTTCTACAGGGTTGGAATGCTTTCGACAGAGTTGGAATACCTTTGTACAGAGATGGACTGCTTTCTACAGGGTTGGAATGCTTTCGACAGAGTTGGTATACCTTTGTACAGAGTTGGAATGCTTCCTACAGGGTTGGAATGCTTTCTACAGGGTTGGAATGCTTTCGACAGAGTTGGAATACCTTTGTACAGAGTTGGAATTCTTCCTACAGGGTTGGAATGCTTTCGACAGAGTTGGAATACCTTTGTACATAGTTGGAATACCTTTTACAGAGTTGGAATACCTTTGTACAGAGATGGACTGCTTTCTACAGGGTTGGAATGCTTTCGACAGAGTTGGTATACCTTTGTACAGAGTTGGAATGCTTCCTAAAGGGTTGGAATGCTTTCTACAGGGTTGGAATGCTTTCGACAGAGTTGGAATACCTTTGTACAGAGATGGACTGCTTTCTACAGGGTTGGAATGCTTTCGACAGAGTTGGTATACCTTTGTACAGAGTTGGAATGCTTCCTACAGGGTTGGAATGCTTTTGACAGAGTTGGAATACCTTTGTACAGAGTTGGAATACCTTTGTACAGAGTTGGAATACCTTTGTACAGAGTTGGAATACCGTTGTACAGAGTTGGAATACCTTTGTACAGAGTTGGAATACCTTTGTACAGAGTTGGAATACCTTTGTACATAGTTGGAATACCTTTGTACAGAGTTGGAATACCTTTGTACAGAATTGGAATACTTTTGTACAGATTTGGAATACTTTTGTACAGATTTGGAATGCCTTCTACAGGATTGGAATGCTTTCAACAGGGATGGAATGCTTTCTACAGGGTTGGAATGCTTTGAACAGAGTTGGTATACCTTTGTACAGAGTTGGAATACCTTTGTACAGAATTGGAATACTTTTGTACAGATTTGGAATACTTTTGTACAGATTTGGAATGCCTTCTACAGGATTGGAATGCTTTCAACAGGGATGGAATGCTTTCTACAGGGTTGGAATGCTTTGAACAGAGTTGGTATACCTTTGTACAGAGATGGAATACCTTTGTACAGAGTTGGAATACCTTTGTACAGAGTTGGAATGCTTCCTACAGGCTTGGAATGCTTTCGACAGAGTTGGAATACCTTTGTACAGAGTTAGAATATTATGTACACGGTTGGAATGCTTTCTAGAGGGTTGGAATGGTTTCGACAGAGGTGGAATATCTTTGTACAGAGTTGGAATGCTTCCTACAGGGTTGGAATACTTTCTACAGGGTTGGAATGCTTTCGACAGAGTTGGAATACCTTTGTACAGAGTTGGAATACCTTTGTACAGAGTTGGAATGCTTCCTAAAGGGTTGGAATGCTTTCTACAGGGTTGGAATGCTTTGAACAGTGTTGGTATACCTTTGTACAGAGATGGACTGCTTCCTACAGGGTTGGAATACTTTCTACAGGGTTGGAATGCTTTCGACAGAGTTGGAATACCTTTGTACAGAGTTGGAATACCTTTGTACAGAGTTGGAATGCTTCCTACAGGGTTGGAATGCTTTCTACAGGGTTGGAATGCTTTCGACAGAGTTGGAATACCTTTGTACAGAGATGGAATACCTTTGTACAGAGTTGGAATACCTTTGTACAGAGTTGGAATACCTTTGTACAGAGTTGGAATGCTTTCTACAGGGTTGTAATGCTCTTGACAGAGTTGGAATACCTTTGTACAGAATTTGAATGCTTTCTGCAGGATTGGAATGCTTTCGACAGAGTTGGAATACCTTTGTACAGAGTTGGAATGCTTCCTACAGGGTTGGAATGCTTTGGACAGAGTTGGAATACCCTTGTGCAGGGTGGGAATGCTTTGGACAGAGTGGGAATACCTTTATGCAGGGTGGGAATGCTTTCTAGAGCGTTGGAATGCTGTCGACAGAGTTGGAATACTTTCTACAGGGTTGGAATGCTTCCGACAGAGTTGGAATACCTTTGTACACAGTTGGAATACCTTTGTACAGAGTTGGAATACCTTTGTACAGATTTGGAATGCCTTCTACAGGATTGGAATGCTTTCTACAGGGATGGAATGCTTTCTACAGGGTTGGAAGGCTTTGAACAGAGTTGGTATACCTTTGTACAGTGATGGACTGCTTTCTACAGAGTTGGAATACCTTTGTACAGAGTTGGAATACCTTTGTACAGAGTTGGAATACCTTTGTACAGAGTTGGAATACCTTTCTACAGAGTTGGAATACCTCTGTACAGAGTTGGAATGCTTTCTACAGGCTTGGAATGCTTTAGACCGAGTTGGAATGCTTTCGACAGAGTTGGAATACCTTTGTACAGAGTTGGAATGTTTCCTAAAGGGTTGGAATGCTTTCGACAGAGTTGGAATACCTTCGTACAGAGGTGGAATGCTTTCTACAGGGTTTCAATGCTTTCTAGATGGTTGGAATGCTTTCGACAGAGTTGGAATACCTTTGTACAGAGTTAGAATATTATGTACACGGTTGGATTGCTTTCTAGAGGGTTGGAATGGTTTCGACAGAGATGGAATACCTTTGTACAGAGTTAGAATATTATGTACACGGTTGGAATGCTTTCTAGAGGGTTGGAATGGTTTCGACAGAGGTGGAATATCTTTGTACAGAGTTGGAATGCTTCCTACAGGGTTGGAATACTTTCTACAGGGTTGGAATGCTTTCGACAGAGTTGGAATACCTTTGTACACAGTTGGAATACCTTTGTACAGAGTTGGAATACCTTTGTACAGAGTTGGAATACCTTTGTACAGATTTGGAATGCCTTCTGCAGGATTGGAATGCTTTCTACATGGATGGAATGCTTTCTACAGGGTTGGAATGCTTTGAACAGATTTGGTATACCTTTGTACAGAGATGGACTGCTTTCTACAGGGTTGGAATGCTTTCGACAGAGTTGGAATACCTGTGTACAGAGATGGAATACCTTTGTACAGAGTTGGAATACCGTTGTACAGAGTTGGAATACCTTTGTACAGAGTTGGAGTACCTTTGTACAGAGTTTGAATGCTTTCTACATGCTTGGAATGCTTTCGACAGAGGTGGAATACCTTTGGACAGAGTTGGAATGCTTTCTACAGGGTTGGAATGCTTTCGACAGAGTTGGAATACCTTTGTACAGAGTTGGAATGCTTCCTACAGGGTTGGAATGCTTTGGACAGAGTTGCAATACCTTTATGCAGGGTGGGAATGCTTTGGACAGAGTTGGAATACCTTTATGCAGGGTGGGAATGCTTTGGTCAGAGTTGGAATACCTTTATGCAGGGTGGGAATGCTTTCTAGAGCGTTGGAATGCTCTCGACAGAGTTGGAATGCTTTCGACAGAGTTGGAATACATTTGTACAGGGTTCGAATGCTTTCTACATGCTTGGAATGCTTTCGACAGAGTTGGAATACCTTTGTACAAAGTATGAATGCTTTCTACATGGTTGGAATGCTTTCGACAGAGTTGGAATACATTTGTACAGAGTTGGAATGCTTCCTACAGGGTTGGAATGCTTTTGACAGAGTTGGAATACCTTTGTACAGAGTTGGAATACCTTTGTACAGAGTTGGAATACCTTTGTACAGAGTTGGAATACGGTTGTACAGAGTTGGAATACCTTTGTACAGAGTTGGAATACCTTTGTACAGAGTTGGAATACCTTTGTACATAGTTGGAATACCTTTGTACAGAGTTGGAATACCTTTGTACAGAGATGGACTGCTTTCTACAGGGTTGGAATGCTTTCGACAGAGTTGGAATACCTGTGTACAGAGATGGAATACCTTTGTACAGAGTTGGAATACCTTTGTACAGAGTTGGAATACCTTTGTACAGAGTTGGAATACCTTTGTACAGAGTTGGAATGCTTCCTAAAGGGTTGGAATGCTTTCTACAGGGTTGGAATGCTTTCGACAGAGTTGGAATACCTTTGTACAGAGTTGGAATACCTTTGTACAGAGTTGGAATGCTTCCTAAAGGGTTGGAATGCTTTCTACAGGGTTGGAATGCTTTCGACAGAGTTGGAATACCTTTGTACAGAGTTGGAATACCTTTGTACAGAGTTGGAATACCTTTGTACAGAGTTGGAATGCTTCCTAAAGGGTTGGAATGCTTTGGACAGAGTTGGAATACCTTTGTGCAGGGTTGGAATGCTTTCTAGAGCGATGGAATGCTCTCGACAGAGTTGGAATGCTTTCGACAGAGTTGGAATACATTTGTACAGGGTTGGAATACCTTTGTACAGAGATGGACTGCTTTCTACAGGGTTGGAATGCTTTCGACAGAGTTGGAATACCTTTGTACAGAGTTGGAATACCTTTGTACAGAGATGGACTGCTTTCTACAGGGTTGGAATGCTTTCGACAGAGTTGGTATACCTTTGTACAGAGTTGGAATGCTTCCTACAGGGTTGGAATGCTTTCTACAGGGTTGGAATGCTTTCGACAGAGTTGGAATACCTTTGTACAGAGTTGGAATGCTTCCTACAGGGTTGGAATGCTTTGGACAGAGTTGGAATACCCTTGTGCAGGGTGGGAATGCTTTGTACAGAGTTGGAATACCTTTGTACAGAGTTGGAATGCTTCCTAAAGGGTTGGAATGCTTTCTACAGAGTTGGAATTCTTCCTACAGGGTTGGAATGCTTTCGACAGAGTTGGAATACCTTTGTACATAGTTGGAATACCTTTTACAGAGTTGGAATACCTTTGTACAGAGATGGACTGCTTTCTACAGGGTTGGAATGCTTTCGACAGAGTTGGTATACCTTTGTACAGAGTTGGAATGCTTCCTACAGGGTTGGAATGCTTTCTACAGGGTTGGAATGCTTTCGACAGAGTTGGAATACCTTTGTACAGAGATGGAATACCTTTGTACAGAGTTGGCATACCTTTGTACAGAGTTGGAATACCTTTGTACAGAGTTGGAATGCTTTCTACAGGGTTGGAATGCTCTTGACAGAGTTGGAATACCTTTGTACAGAGTTTGAATGCTTTCTGCAGGATTGGAATGCTTTCGACAGAGTTGGAATACCTTTGTACAGAGTTGGAATGCTTCCTACAGGGTTGGAATGCTTTGGACAGAGTTGGAATACCCTTGTGCAGGGTGGGAATGCTTTGGACAGAGTGGGAATACCTTTATGCAGGGTGGGAATGCTTTCTAGAGCGTTGGAATGCTGTAGACAGAGTTGGAATACTTTCTACAGGGTTGGAATGCTTCCGACAGAGTTGGAATACCTTTGTACACAGTTGGAATACCTTTGTACAGTGTTGGAATACCTTTGTACAGATTTGGAATGCCTTCTACAGGATTGGAATGCTTTCTACAGGGATGGAATGCTTTCTACAGGGTTGGAAGGCTTTGAACAGAGTTGGTATACCTTTGTACAGTGATGGACTGCTTTCTACAGAGTTGGAATACCTTTGTACAGAGTTGGAATACCTTTGTACAGAGTTGGAATACCTTTGTACAGAGTTGGAATACCTTTCTACAGAGTTGGAATACCTCTGTACAGAGTTGGAATGCTTTCTACAGGCTTGGAATGCTTTAGACCGAGTTGGAATGCTTTCGACAGAGTTGGAATACCTTTGTACAGAGTTGGAATGTTTCCTAAAGGGTTGGAATGCTTTCGACAGAGTTGGAATACCTTCGTACAGAGGTGGAATGCTTTCTACAGGGTTTCAATGCTTTCTAGATGGTTGGAATGCTTTCGACAGAGTTGGAATACCTTTGTACACAGTTAGAATATTATGTACACGGTTGTATTGCTTTCTAGAGGGTTGGAATGGTTTCGACAGAGATGGAATACCTTTGTACAGAGTTAGAATATTATGTACACGGTTGGAATGCTTTCTAGAGGGTTGGAATGGTTTCGACAGAGGTGGAATATCTTTGTACAGAGTTGGAATGCTTCCTACAGGGTTGGAATACTTTCTACAGGGTTGGAATGCTTTCGACAGGGTTGGAATACCTTTGTACACAGTTGGAATACCTTTGTACAGAGTTGGAATACCTTTGTACAGAGTTGGAATACCTTTGTACAGATTTGGAATGCCTTCTGCAGGATTGGAATGCTTCCTACATGGATGGAATGCTTTCTACAGGGTTGGAATGCTTTGAACAGATTTGGTATACCTTTGTACAGAGATGGACTGCTTTCTACAGGGTTGGAATGCTTTCGACAGAGTTGGAATACCTGTGTACAGAGATGGAATACCTTTGTACAGAGTTGGAATACCGTTGTACAGAGTTGGAATACCTTTGTACAGAGTTGGAATACCTTTGTACAGAGTTTGAATGCTTTCTACATGCTTGGAATGCTTTCGACAGAGGTGGAATACCTTTGGACAGAGTTGGAATGCTTTCTACAGGGTTGGAATGCTTTCGACAGAGTTGGAATACCTTTGTACAGAGTTGGAATGCTTCCTACAGGGTTGGAATGCTTTGGACAGAGTTGCAATACCTTTATGCAGGGTGGGAATGCTTTGGACAGAGTTGGAATACCTTTATGCAGGGTGGGAATGCTTTGGTCAGAGTTGGAATACCTTTATGCAGGGTGGGAATGCTTTCTAGAGCGTTGGAATGCTCTCGACAGAGTTGGAATGCTTTCGACAGAGTTGGAATACATTTGTACAGGGTTCGAATGCTTTCTACATGCTTGGAATGCTTTCGACAGAGTTGGAATACCTTTGTACAAAGTATGAATGCTTTCTACATGGTTGGAATGCTTTCGACAGAGTTGGAATACCTTTGTACAGAGTTGGAATGCTTCCTACAGGGTTGGAATGCTTTGGACAGAGTTGGAATACCCTTGTGCAGGGTGGGAATGCTTTGTACAGAGTTGGAATACCTTTGTACAGAGTTGGAATGCTTCCTAAAGGGTTGGAATGCTTTCTACAGAGTTGGAATTCTTCCTACAGGGTTGGAATGCTTTCGACAGAGTTGGAATACCTTTGTACATAGTTGGAATACCTTTTACAGAGTTGGAATACCTTTGTACAGAGATGGAATACCTTTGTACAGAGTTGGAATACCTTTGTACAGGGTTGGAATGCTTTCTAGAGCGATGGAATGCTCTCGACTGAGTTGGAATACTTTCGACAGAGTTGGAATACCTTTGTACAGAGTTGGAATGCTTCCTACAGGGTTGGAATGCTTTTGACAGAGTTGGAATACCTTTGTACAGAGTTGGAATACCTTTGTACAGAGTTGGAATACCTTTGTACAGAGTTGGAATACCGTTGTACAGAGTTGGAATACCTTTGTACAGAGTTGGAATACCTTTGTACAGAGTTGGAATACCTTTGTACATAGTTGGAATACCTTTGTACAGAGTTGGAATACCTTTGTACAGAGATGGACTGCTTTCTACAGGGTTGGAATGCTTTCGACAGAGTTGGAATACCTGTGTACAGAGATGGAATACCTTTGTACAGTGTTGGAATACCTTTGTACAGAGTTGGAATACCTTTGTACAGAGTTGGAATACCTTTGTACAGAGTTGGAATGCCTTTGTACAGAGTTGGAATGCTTCCTAAAGGGTTGGAATGCTTTCTACAGAGTTGGAATTCTTCCTACAGGGTTGGAATGCTTTCGACAGAGTTGGAATACCTTTGTACATAGTTGGAATACCTTTTACAGAGTTGGAATACCTTTGTACAGAGATGGACTGCTTTCTACAGGGTTGGAATGCTTTCGACAGAGTTGGTATACCTTTGTACAGAGTTGGAATGCTTCCTACAGGGTTGGAATGCTTTCTACAGGGTTGGAATGCTTTCGACAGAGTTGGAATACCTTTGTACAGAGATGGAATACCTTTGTACAGAGTTGGAATACCTTTGTACAGAGTTGGAATACCTTTGTACAGAGTTGGAATACCTTTGTACAGAGTTGGAATACCTTTGTACAGAGTTGGAATACCTTTGTACAGAGTTGGAATGCCTTTGTACAGAGTTGGAATGCTTCCTAAAGGGTTGGAATGCTTTCTACAGGGTTGGAATGCTTTCGACAGAGTTGGAATACCTTTGTACAGAGTTGGAATACCTTTGTACAGAGTTGCAATGCTTCCTAAAGGGTTGGAATGCTTTTGACAGAGTTGGAATACCTTTGTACAGAGTTGGAATACCTTTGTACAGAGTTGGAATACCTTTGTACAGAGTTGGAATACCGTTGTACAGAGTTGGAATACCTTTGTACAGAGTTGGAATACCTTTGTACAGAGTTGGAATACCTTTGTACATAGTTGGAATACCTTTGTACAGAGTTGGAATACCTTTGTACAGAGATGGACTGCTTTCTACAGGGTTGGAATGCTTTCGACAGAGTTGGAATACCTGTGTACAGAGATGGAATACCTTTGTACAGAGTTGGAATACCTTTGTACAGAGTTGGAATACCTTTGTACAGAGTTGGAATACCTTTGTACAGAGTTGGAATACCGTTGTACAGAGTTGGAATACCTTTGTACAGAGTTGGAATACCTTTGTACAGAGTTGGAATACCTTTGTACATAGTTGGAATACCTTTGTACAGAGTTGGAATACCTTTGTACAGAGATGGACTGCTTTCTACAGGGTTGGAATGCTTTCGACAGAGTTGGAATACCTGTGTACAGAGATGGAATACCTTTGTACAGAGTTGGAATACCTTTGTACAGAGTTGGAATACCTTTGTACAGAGTTGGAATACCTTTGTACAGAGTTGGAATGCCTTTGTACAGAGTTGGAATGCTTCCTAAAGGGTTGGAATGCTTTCTACAGGGTTGGAATGCTTTCGACAGAGTTGGAATACCTTTGTACAGAGTTGGAATGCTTCCTAAAGGGTTGGAATGCTTTCTACAGGGTTGGAATGCTTCCTAAAGGGTTGGAATGCTTTCTACAGGGTGGGAATGCTTTCGACAGAGTTGGAATACCTTTGTACAGAGATGGACTGCTTTCTACAGGGTTGGAATGCTTTCGACAGAGTTGGTATACCTTTGTACAGAGTTGGAATGCTTCCTACAGGGTTGGAATGCTTTCTACAGGGTTGGAATGCTTTCGACAGAGTTGGAATACCTTTGTACAGAGATGGAATACCTTTGTACAGAGTTGGAATACCTTTGTACAGAGTTGGAATACCTTTGTACAGAGTTGGAATGCTTTCTACAGGGTTGGAATGCTCTTGACAGAGTTGGAATACCTTTGTACAGAGTTTGAATGCTTTCTGCAGGATTGGAATGCTTTCGACAGAGTTGGAATACCTTTGTACAGAGTTGGAATGCTTCCTACAGGGTTGGAATGCTTTGGACAGAGTTGGAATACCCTTGTGCAGGGTGGGAATGCTTTGGACAGAGTGGGAATACCTTTATGCAGGGTGGGAATGCTTTCTAGAGCGTTGGAATGCTGTCGACAGAGTTGGAATACTTTCTACAGGGTTGGAATGCTTCCGACAGAGTTGGAATACCTTTGTACACAGTTGGAATACCTTTGTACAGAGTTGGAATACCTTTGTACAGATTTGGAATGCCTTCTACAGGATTGGAATGCTCTCTACAGGGATGGAATGCTTTCTACAGGGTTGGAAGGCTTTGAACAGAGTTGTTATACCTTTGTACAGTGATGGACTGCTTTCTACAGAGTTGGAATACCTTTGTACAGAGTTGGAATACCTTTGTACAGAGTTGGAATACCTTTGTACAGAGTTGGAATACCTTTGTACAGAGTTGGAATACCTCTGTACAGAGTTGGAATGCTTTCTACAGGCTTGGAATGCTTTAGACCGAGTTGGAATGCTTTCGACAGAGTTGGAATACCTTTGTACAGAGTTGGAATGTTTCCTAAAGGGTTGGAATGCTTTCGACAGAGTTGGAATACCTTCGTACAGAGGTGGAATGCTTTCTACAGGGTTTCAATGCTTTCTAGATGGTTGGAATGCTTTCGACAGAGTTGGAATACCTTTGTACAGAGTTAGAATATTATGTACACGGTTGGAATGCTTTCTAGAGGGTTGGAATGGTTTCGACAGAGGTGGAATACCTTTGTACAGAGTTGGAATGCTTCCTACAGGGTTGGAATGCTTTCGACAGAGTTGGAATACCTTTGTACATAATTGGAATACCTTTTACAGAGTTGGAATACCTTTGTACAGAGATGGACTGCTTTCTACAGGGTTGGAATGCTTTCGACAGAGTTGGTATACCTTTGTACAGAGTTGGAATTCTTCCTATAGGGTTGGAATGCTTTCTACAGGGTTGGAATGCTTTCGACAGAGTTGGAATACCTTTGTACAGAGATGGAATACCTTTGTACAGAGTTGGAATACCTTTGTACAGAGTTGGAATACCTTTGTACAGAGTTGGAATACCTTTGTACAGAGTTGGAATACCTTCGTACAGAGGTGGAATGCTTTCTACAGGGTTTCAATGCTTTCTAGATGGTTGGAATGCTTTCGACAGAGTTGGAATACCTTTGTACAGAGTTAGAATATTATGTACACGGTTGGAATGCTTTCTAGAGGGTTGGAATGGTTTCGAAAGAGGTGGAATACCTTTGTACAGAGTTGGAATGCTTCCTACAGGGTTGGAATGCTTTCGACAGAGTTGGAATACCTTTGTACATAGTTGGAATACCTTTTACAGAGTTGGAATACCTTTGTACAGAGATGGACTGCTTTCTACAGGGTTGGAATGCTTTCGACAGAGTTGGTATACCTTTGTACAGAGTTGGAATGCTTCCTACAGCGTTGGAATGCTTTCTACAGGGTTGGAATGCTTTCGACAGAGTTGGAATACCTTTGTACAGAGTTGAAATACCTTTGTACAGAGTTGGAATACCTTTGTACAGAGTTGGAATACCTTTGTACAGAGTTGGAATACCTTTGTACAGAGTTGGAATACCTCTGTACAGAGTTGGAATGCTTGCTACATGCTTGGAATGCTTTCGACAGAGTTGGAATACCTTTGGACAGAGTTGGAATGCTTTCTACAGGGTTGGAATGCTTTTGACAGAGTTGGAATACCTTTATGCAGGGTGGGAATGCTTTGGACAGAGTTGGAATACCTTTATGCAGGGTGGGAATGCTTTCTAGAGCGTTGGAATGCTCTCGACAGAGTTGGAATGCTTTCGACAGAGTTGGAATACCTTTGTACAGAGTTGGAATACCTTTGTACACAGTTGGAATACCTTGGTACAGAGTTGGAATTCTTTCTACAGGCTTGGAATGCTTTCTACAGGCTTGGAATGCTTTCTACATGCTTGGAATGCTTTCTACAGGCTTGGTATGCTTTCGAACGAGTAGGAATGCTTTCTACAGGGTTGGGATGCTTTCGACAGAGTTGGAATACCTTTGTACAGAGTTGGTATACCTTTGTACAGAGTTGGAATACCTTTGTACAGAGTTTGAATGCTTTCTACATGCTTGGAATGCTTTCGACAGAGTTGGAATACCTTTGGACAGAGTTGGAATGCTTTCTACAGGGTTGGAATGCTTTCGACAGAGTTGGAATACCTTTGTACAGAGTTAGAATATTATGTACACGGTTGGAATGCTTTCTAGAGGGTTGGAATGGTTTCGACAGAGGTGGAATATCTTTGTACAGAGTTGGAATGCTTCCTACAGGGTTGGAATACTTTCTACAGGGTTGGAATGCTTTCGACAGAGTTGGAATACCTTTGTACACAGTTGGAATACCTTTTTACAGAGTTGGAATACCTTCGTACAGAGTTGGAATACCTTTGTACAGATTTGGAATGCCTTCTGCAGGATTGGAATGCTTTCTACATGGATGGAATGCTTTCTACAGGGTT
Organism: Bombus fervidus; assembly: GCF_041682495.2. Classification (NCBI taxonomy): domain Eukaryota; kingdom Metazoa; phylum Arthropoda; class Insecta; order Hymenoptera; family Apidae; genus Bombus; species Bombus fervidus. The sequence goes on along the minus strand of NC_091523.1, from coordinate 3,648,424 downwards.
GGAATGCTTTGAACAGAGTTGGTATACCTTTGTACAGAGATGGACTGCTTTCTACAGGGTTGGAATGCTTTCGACAGAGTTGGAATACCTCTGTACAGAGATGGAATACCTTTGTACAGAGTTGGAGTACCTTTGTACAGAGTTGGAATACCTTTGTACAGAGTTGGAATACCTTTGTACAGAGTTTGAATGCTTTCTACATGCTTGGAATGCTTTCGACAGAGGTGGAATACCTTTGGACAGAGTTGGAATGCTTTCTACAGGGTTGGAATGCTTTCGACAGAGTTGGAATACCTTTGTACAGAGTTGGAATGCTTCCTACAGGGTTGGAATGCTTTGGACAGAGTTGCAATACCTTTATGCAGGGTGGGAATGCTTCGGACAGAGTTGGAATACCTTTATGCAGGGTGGGAATGCTTTGGTCAGAGTTGGAATACCTTTATGCAGGGTGGGAATGCTTTCTAGAGCGTTGGAATGCTCTCGACAGAGTTGGAATGCTTTCGGCAGAGTTGGAATACATTTGTACAGGGTTCGAATGCTTTCTACATGCTTGGAATGCTTTCGACAGAGTTGGAATACCTTTGTACAAAGTATGAATGCTTTCTACATGGTTGGAATGCTTTCGACAGAGTTGGAATACATTTGTACAGAGTTGGAATGCTTTCTACATGCTTGGAATGCTTTCGACAGAGTTGGAATACCTTTGTACAAAGTATGAATGCTTTCTACATGGTTGGAATGCTTTCGACAGAGTTGGAATACATTTGTACAGAGTTGGAATGCTTTCTACAGGATTGGAATGCTTTCGACAGAGTTGGAATACCTTTGTACAGAGTTGGAATGCTTCCTACAGGGTTGGAATGCTTTGGACAGAGTTGGAATACCTTTGTGCAGGGTTGGAATGCTTTCTAGAGCGATGGAATGCTCTCGACTGAGTTGGAATACTTTCGACAGAGTTGGAATACCTTTGTACAGAGTTGGAATGCTTCCTACAGGGTTGGAATGCTTTTGACAGAGTTGGAATACCTTTGTACAGAGTTGGAATACCTTTGTACAGAGTTGGAATACCTTTGTACAGAGTTGGAATACCGTTGTACCGAGTTGGAATACCTTTGTACAGAGTTGGAATACCTTTGTACAGAGTTGGAATACCTTTGTACATAGTTGGAATACCTTTGTACAGAGTTGGAATACCTTTGTACAGAATTGGAATACTTTTGTACAGATTTGGAATACTTTTGTACAGATTTGGAATGCCTTCTACAGGATTGGAATGCTTTCAACAGGGATGGAATGCTTTCTACAGGGTTGGAATGCTTTGAACAGAGTTGGTATACCTATGTACAGAGTTGGAATACCTTTGTACAGAATTGGAATACTTTTGTACAGATTTGGAATACTTTTGTACAGATTTGGAATGCCTTCTACAGGATTGGAATGCTTTCAACAGGGATGGAATGCTTTCTACAGGGTTGGAATGCTTTGAACAGAGTTGGTATACCTTTGTACAGAGATGGAATACCTTTGTACAGAGTTGGAATACCTTTGTACAGAGTTGGAATGCTTCCTACAGGCTTGGAATGCTTTCGACAGAGTTGGAATACCTTTGTACAGAGTTAGAATATTATGTACACGGTTGGAATGCTTTCTAGAGGGTTGGAATCGTTTCGACAGAGGTGGAATATCTTTGTACAGAGTTGGAATGCTTCCTACAGGGTTGGAATACTTTCTACAGGGTTGGAATGCTTTCGACAGAGTTGGAATACCTTTGTACAGAGTTGGAATACCTTTGTACAGAGTTGGAATACCTTTGTACAGATTTGGAATACCTTCTACAGGATTGGAATGCTTTCTACATGGATGGAATGCTTTCTACAGGGTTGGAATGCTTTGAACAGAGTTGGTATACCTTTGTACAGAGATGGACTGCTTTCTACAGGGTTGGAATGCTTTCGACAGAGTTGGAATACCTGTGTACAGAGATGGAATACCTTTGTACAGAGTTGGAATACCTTTGTACAGAGTTGGAATACCTTTGTACAGAGTTGGAATACCTTTGTACAGAGTTGGAATACCTTTGTACAGAGTTGGAATGCTTCCTAAAGGGTTGGAATGCTTTCTACAGGGTTGGAATGCTTTCGACAGAGTTGGAATACCTTTGTACAAAGTATGAATGCTTTCTACATGGTTGGAATGCTTTCGACAGAGTTGGAATACATTTGTACAGAGTTGGAATGCTTTCTACATGCTTGGAATGCTTTCGACAGAGTTGGAATACCTTTGTACAAAGTATGAATGCTTTCTACATGGTTGGAATGCTTTCGACAGAGTTGGAATACATTTGTACAGAGTTGGAATGCTTTCTACAGGATTGGAATGCTTTCGACAGAGTTGGAATACCTTTGTACAGAGTTGGAATGCTTCCTACAGGGTTGGAATGCTTTGGACAGAGTTGGAATACCTTTGTGCAGGGTTGGAATGCTTTCTAGAGCGATGGAATGCTCTCGACTGAGTTGGAATACTTTCGACAGAGTTGGAATACCTTTGTACAGAGTTGGAATGCTTCCTACAGGGTTGGAATGCTTTTGACAGAGTTGGAATACCTTTGTACAGAGTTGGAATACCTTTGTACAGAGTTGGAATACCTTTGTACAGAGTTGGAATACCGTTGTACAGAGTTGGAATACCTTTGTACAGAGTTGGAATACCTTTGTACAGAGTTGGAATACCTTTGTACATAGTTGGAATACCTTTGTACAGAGTTGGAATACCTTTGTACAGAATTGGAATACTTTTGTACAGATTTGGAATACTTTTGTACAGATTTGGAATGCCTTCTACAGGATTGGAATGCTTTCAACAGGGATGGAATGCTTTCTACAGGGTTGGAATGCTTTGAACAGAGTTGGTATACCTTTGTACAGAGTTGGAATACCTTTGTACAGAATTGGAATACTTTTGTACAGATTTGGAATACTTTTGTACAGATTTGGAATGCCTTCTACAGGATTGGAATGCTTTCAACAGGGATGGAATGCTTTCTACAGGGTTGGAATGCTTTGAACAGAGTTGGTATACCTTTGTACAGAGATGGAATACCTTTGTACAGAGTTGGAATACCTTTGTACAGAGTTGGAATGCTTCCTACAGGCTTGGAATGCTTTCGACAGAGTTGGAATACCTTTGTACAGAGTTAGAATATTATGTACACGGTTGGAATGCTTTCTAGAGGGTTGGAATCGTTTCGACAGAGGTGGAATATCTTTGTACAGAGTTGGAATGCTTCCTACAGGGTTGGAATACTTTCTACAGGGTTGGAATGCTTTCGACAGAGTTGGAATACCTTTGTACAGAGTTGGAATACCTTTGTACAGAGTTGGAATACCTTTGTACAGATTTGGAATACCTTCTACAGGATTGGAATGCTTTCTACATGGATGGAATGCTTTCTACAGGGTTGGAATGCTTTGAACAGAGTTGGTATACCTTTGTACAGAGATGGACTGCTTTCTACAGGGTTGGAATGCTTTCGACAGAGTTGGAATACCTGTGTACAGAGATGGAATACCTTTGTACAGAGTTGGAATACCTTTGTACAGAGTTGGAATACCTTTGTACAGAGTTGGAATACCTTTGTACAGAGTTGGAATACCTTTGTACAGAGTTGGAATGCTTCCTAAAGGGTTGGAATGCTTTCTACAGGGTTGGAATGCTTTCGACAGAGTTGGAATACCTTTGTACAGAGATGGACTGCTTTCTACAGGGTTGGAATGCTTTCGACAGAGTTGGTATACCTTTGTACAGAGTTGGAATGCTTCCTACAGGGTTGGAATGCTTTCTACAGGGTTGGAATGCTTTCGACAGAGTTGGAATACCTTTGTACAGAGTTGGAATTCTTCCTACAGGGTTGGAATGCTTTCGACAGAGTTGGAATACCTTTGTACATAGTTGGAATACCTTTTACAGAGTTGGAATACCTTTGTACAGAGATGGACTGCTTTATACAGGGTTGGAATGCTTTCGACAGAGTTGGTATACCTTTGTACAGAGTTGGAATGCTTCCTAAAGGGTTGGAATGCTTTCTACAGGGTTGGAATGCTTTCGACAGAGTTGGAATACCTTTGTACAGAGATGGACTGCTTTCTACAGGGTTGGAATGCTTTCGACAGAGTTGGTATACCTTTGTACAGAGTTGGAATGCTTCCTACAGGGTTGGAATGCTTTTGACAGAGTTGGAATACCTTTGTACAGAGTTGGAATACCTTTGTACAGAGTTGGAATACCTTTGTACAGAGTTGGAATACCGTTGTACAGAGTTGGAATACCTTTGTACAGAGTTGGAATACCTTTGTACAGAGTTGGAATACCTTTGTACATAGTTGGAATACCTTTGTACAGATTTGGAATACCTTTGTACAGAATTGGAATACTTTTGTACAGATTTGGAATACTTTTGTACAGATTTGGAATGCCTTCTACAGGATTGGAATGCTTTCAACAGGGATGGAATGCTTTCTACAGGGTTGGAATGCTTTAGACCGAGTTGGAATGCTTTCGACAGAGTTGGAATACCTTTGTACAGAGTTGGAATGTTTCTTAAAGGGTTGGAATGCTTTCGACAGAGTTGGAATACCTTCGTACAGAGGTGGAATGCTTTCTACAGGGTTTCAATGCTTTCTAGATGGTTGGAATGCTTTCGACAGAGTTGGAATACCTTTGTACAGAGTTAGAATATTATGTACACGGTTGGAATGCTTTCTAGAGGGTTGGAATGGTTTCGACAGAGGTGGAATACCTTTGTACAGAGTTGGAATGCTTCCTACAGAGTTGGAATGCTTTCGACAGAGTTGGAATACCTTTGTACATAATTGGAATACCTTTTACAGAGTTGGAATACCTTTGTACAGAGATGGACTGCTTTCTACAGGGTTGGAATGCTTTCGACAGAGTTGGTATACCTTTGTACAGAGTTGGAATTCTTCCTATAGGGTTGGAATGCTTTCTACAGGGTTGGAATGCTTTCGACAGAGTTGGAATACCTTTGTACAGAGATGGAATACCTTTGTACAGAGTTGGAATACCTTTGTACAGAGTTGGAATACCTTTGTACAGAGTTGGAATACCTTTGTACAGAGTTGGAATACCTTCGTACAGAGGTGGAATGCTTTCTACAGGGTTTCAATGCTTTCTAGATGGTTGGAATGCTTTCGACAGAGTTGGAATACCTTTGTACAGAGTTAGAATATTATGTACACGGTTGGAATGCTTTCTAGAGGGTTGGAATGGTTTCGAAAGAGGTGGAATACCTTTGTACAGAGTTGGAATGCTTCCTACAGGGTTGGAATGCTTTCGACAGAGTTGGAATACCTTTGTACATAGTTGGAATACCTTTTACAGAGTTGGAATACCTTTGTACAGAGATGGACTGCTTTCTACAGGGTTGGAATGCTTTCGACAGAGTTGGTATACTTTTGTACAGAGTTGGAATGCTTCCTACAGCGTTGAAATGCTTTCTACAGGGTTGGAATGCTTTCGACAGAGTTGGAATACCTTTGTACAGAGTTGAAATACCTTTGTACAGAGTTGGAATACCTTTGTACAGAGTTGGAATACCTTTGTACAGAGTTGGAATACCTTTGTACAGAGTTGGAATACCTCTGTACAGAGTTGGAATGCTTTCTACATGCTTGGAATGCTTTCGACAGAGTTGGAATACCTTTGGACAGAGTTGGAATGCTTTCTACAGGGTTGGAATGCTTTTGACAGAGTTGGAATACCTTTATGCAGGGTGGGAATGCTTTGGACAGAGTTGGAATACCTTTATGCAGGGTGGGAATGCTTTCTAGAGCGTTGGAATGCTCTCGACAGAGTTGGAATGCTTTCGACAGAGTTGGAATACCTTTGTACAGAGTTGGAATACCTTTGTACAGAGTTGGAATACCTTGGTACAGAGTTGGAATTCTTTCTACAGGCTTGGAATGCTTTCTACAGGCTTGGAATGCTTTCTACATGCTTGGAATGCTTTCTACAGGCTTGGTATTCTTTCGAACGAGTAGGAATGCTTTCTACAGGGTTGGGATGCTTTCGACAGAGTTGGAATACCTTTGTACAGAGTTGGTATACCTTTGTACAGAGTTGGAATACCTTTGTACAGAGCTTGAATGCTTTCTACATGCTTGGAATGCTTTCGACAGAGTTGGAATGCCTTTGTACAGAGTTGGAATACCTTTGTACAGAGTTAGAATATTATGTACACGGTTGGAATGCTTTCTAGAGGGTTGGAATGGTTTCGACAGAGGTGGAATATCTTTGTACAGAGTTGGAATGCTTCCTACAGGGTTGGAATACTTTCTACAGGGTTGGAATGCTTTCGACAGAGTTGGAATACCTTTGTACACAGTTGGAATACCTTTGTACAGAGTTGGAATACCTTTGTACAGAGTTGGAATACCTTTGTACAGAGTTGGAATGCTTCCTACAGGCTTGGAATGCTTTCGACAGAGTTGGAATACCTGTGTACAGAGATGGAATACCTTTGTACAGAGTTGGAATACCTTTGTACAGATTTGGAATGCCTTCTACTGGATTGGAATGCTTTCAACAGGGATGGAATGCTTTCTACAGGGTTGGAATGCTTTGAACAGAGTTGGTATACCTTTGTACAGAGATGGAATACCTTTGTACAGAGTTGGAATACCTTTGTACAGAGTTGGAATGCTTCCTACAGGCTTGGAATGCTTTCGACAGAGTTGGAATACCTTTGTACAGAGTTAGAATATTATGTACACGGTTGGAATGCTTTCTAGAGGGTTGGAATGGTTTCGACAGAGGTGGAATATCTTTGTACAGAGCTGGAATGCTTCCTACAGGGTTGGAATACTTTCTACAGGGTTGGAATTCTTTCGACAGAGTTGGAATACCTTTGTACACAGTTGGAATACCTTTGTACAGAGTTGGAATACCTTTGTACAGAGTTGGAATACCTTTGTACAGATTTGGAATGCCTTCTAGAGGATTGGAATGCTTTCTACATGGATGGAATGCTTTCTACAGGATTGGAATGCTTTGAACAGAGTTGGTATACCTTTGTACAGAGATGGACTGCTTTCTACAGGGTTGGAATGCTTTCGACAGAGTTGGAATACCTGTGTACAGAGATGGAATACCTTTGTACAGAGTTGGAATACCTTTGTACAGAGTTGGAATGCTTCCTACTGGCTTGGAATGCTTTCGACAGAGTTGGAATACCTTTGTACAGAGTTAGAATATTATGTACACGGTTGGAATGCTTTCTAGAGGGTTGGAATGGTTTCGACAGAGGTGGAATATCTTTGTACAGAGTTGGAATGCTTCCTACAGGGTTGGAATACTTTCTACAGGGTTGGAATGCGTTCGACAGAGTTGGAATACCTTTGTACACAGTTGGAATACCTTTGTACAGAGTTGGAATACCTTTGTACAGAGTTGGAATACCTTTGTACAGATTTGGAATGCCTTCTACAGGATTGGAATGCTTTCTACATGGATGGAATGCTTTCTACAGGGTGGAATGCTTTGAACAGAGTTGGTATACCTTTGTACAGAGATGGACTGCTTTCTACAGGGTTGGAATGCTTTCGACAGAGTTGGAATACCTGTGTACAGAGATGGAATACCTTTGTACAGAGTTGGAATACCTTTGTACAGAGTTGGAATACCTTTGTACAGAGTTGGAATACCTTTGTACAGAGTTTGAATGCTTTCTACATGCTTGGAATGCTTTCGACAGAGGTGGAATACCTTTGGACAGAGTTGGAATACCTTTGTACAGAGTTGGAATACCTTTGTACAGAGTTGGAATGCTTCCTACAGGCTTGGAATGCTTTCGACAGAGTTGGAATACCTTTGTACAGAGTTAGAATATTATGTACACGGTTGGAATGCTTTCTAGAGGGTTGGAATGGTTTCGACAGAGGTGGAATATCTTTGTACAGAGTTGGAATGCTTCCTACAGGGTTGGAATACTTTCTACAGGGTTGGAATGCTTTCGACAGAGTTGGAATACCTTTGTACACAGTTGGAATACCTTTGTACAGAGTTGGAATACCTTTGTACAGAGTTGGAATACCTTTGTACAGAGTTGGAATGCTTCCTACAGGCTTGGAATGCTTTCGACAGAGTTGGAATACCTGTGTACAGAGATGGAATACCTTTGTACAGAGTTGGAATACCTTTGTACAGAGTTGGAATACCTTTGTACAGATTTGGAATGCCTTCTACAGGATTGGAATGCTTTCAACAGGGATGGAATGCTTTCTACAGGGTTGGAATGCTTTGAACAGAGTTGGTATACCTTTGTACAGAGATGGAATACCTTTGTACAGAGTTGGAATACCTTTGTACAGAGTTGGAATGCTTCCTACTGGCTTGGAATGCTTTCGACAGAGTTGGAATACCTTTGTACAGAGTTAGAATATTATGTACACGGTTGGAATGCTTTCTAGAGGGTTGGAATGGTTTCGACAGAGGTGGAATATCTTTGTACAGAGTTGGAATGCTTCCTACAGGGTTGGAATACATTCTACAGGGTTGGAATGCGTTCGACAGAGTTGGAATACCTTTGTACACAGTTGGAATACCTTTGTACAGAGTTGGAATACCTTTGTACAGAGTTGGAATACCTTTGTACAGATTTGGAATGCCTTCTACAGGATTGGAATGCTTTCTACATGGATGGAATGCTTTCTACAGGGTTGGAATGCTTTGAACAGAGTTGGTATACCTTTGTACAGAGATGGACTGCTTTCTACAGGGTTGGAATGCTTTCGACAGAGTTGGAATACCTGTGTACAGAGATGGAATACCTTTGTACAGAGTTGGAATACCTTTGTACAGAGTTGGAATACCTTTGTACAGAGTTTGAATGCTTTCTACATGCTTGGAATGCTTTCGACAGAGGTGGAATACCTTTGGACAGAGTTGGAATACCTTTGTACAGAGTTGGAATGCTTCCTACAGGCTTGGAATGCTTTCGACAGAGTTGGAATACCTTTGTACAGAGTTAGAATATTATGTACACGGTTGGAATGCTTTCTAGAGGGTTGGAATGGTTTCGACAGAGGTGGAATATCTTTGTACAGAGTTGGAATGCTTCCTACAGGGTTGGAATACTTTCTACAGGGTTGGAATGCTTTCGACAGAGTTGGAATACCTTTGTACACAGTTGGAATACCTTTGTACAGAGTTGGAATACCTTTGTACAGAGTTGGAATACCTTTGTACAGAGTTGGAATGCTTCCTACAGGCTTGGAATGCTTTCGACAGAGTTGGAATACCTGTGTACAGAGATGGAATACCTTTGTACAGAGTTGGAATACCTTTGTACAGAGTTGGAATACCTTTGTACAGATTTGGAATGCCTTCTACAGGATTGGAATGCTTTCAACAGGGATGGAATGCTTTCTACAGGGTTGGAATGCTTTGAACAGAGTTGGTATACCTTTGTACAGAGATGGAATACCTTTGTACAGAGTTGGAATACCTTTGTACAGAGTTGGAATGCTTCCTACAGGCTTGGAATGCTTTCGACAGAGTTGGAATACCTTTGTACAGAGTTAGAATATTATGTACACGGTTGGAATGCTTTCTAGAGGGTTGGAATGGTTTCGACAGAGGTGGAATATCTTTGTACAGAGTTGGAATGCTTCCTACAGGGTTGGAATACTTTCTACAGGGTTGGAATTCTTTCGACAGAGTTGGAATACCTTTGTACACAGTTGGAATACCTTTGTACAGAGTTGGAATACCTTTGTACAGAGTTGGAATACCTTTGTACAGATTTGGAATGCCTTCTAGAGGATTGGAATGCTTTCTACATGGATGGAATGCTTTCTACAGGATTGGAATGCTTTGAACAGAGTTGGTATGCCTTTGTACAGAGATGGACTGCTTTCTACAGGGTTGGAATGCTTTCGACAGAGTTGGAATACCTGTGTACAGAGATGGAATACCTTTGTACAGAGTTGGAATACCTTTGTACAGAGTTGGAATGCTTCCTACTGGCTTGGAATGCTTTCGACAGAGTTGGAATACCTTTGTACAGAGTTAGAATATTATGTACACGGTTGGAATGCTTTCTAGAGGGTTGGAATGGTTTCGACAGAGGTGGAATATCTTTGTACAGAGTTGGAATGCTTCCTACAGGGTTGGAATACTTTCTACAGGGTTGGAATGCGTTCGACAGAGTTGGAATACCTTTGTACACAGTTGGAATACCTTTGTACAGAGTTGGAATACCTTTGTACAGAGTTGGAATACCTTTGTACAGATTTGGAATGCCTTCTACAGGATTGGAATGCTTTCTACATGGATGGAATGCTTTCTACAGGGTTGGAATGCTTTGAACAGAGTTGGTATACCTTTGTACAGAGATGGACTGCTTTCTACAGGGTTGGAATGCTTTCGACAGAGTTGGAATACCTGTGTACAGAGATGGAATACCTTTGTACAGAGTTGGAATACCTTTGTACAGAGTTGGAATACCTTTGTACACAGTTTGAATGCTTTCCACATGCTTGGAATGCTTTCGACAGAGGTGGAATACCTTTGGACAGAGTTGGAATACCTTTGTACAGAGTTGGAATACCTTTGTACAGAGTTGGAATGCTTCCTACAGGCTTGGAATGCTTTCGACAGAGTTGGAATACCTTTGTACAGAGTTAGAATATTATGTACACGGTTGGAATGCTTTCTAGAGGGTTGGAATGGTTTCGACAGAGGTGGAATATCTTTGTACAGAGTTGGAATGCTTCCTACAGGGTTGGAATACTTTCTACAGGGTTGGAATGCTTTCGACAGAGTTGGAATACCTTTGTACACAGTTGGAATACCTTTGTACAGAGTTGGAATACCTTTGTACAGAGTTGGAATACCTTTGTACAGAGTTGGAATGCTTCCTACAGGCTTGGAATGCTTTCGACAGAGTTGGAATACCTGTGTACAGAGATGGAATACCTTTGTACAGAGTTGGAATACCTTTGTACAGAGTTGGAATACCTTTGTACAGATTTGGAATGCCTTCTACAGGATTGGAATGCTTTCAACAGGGATGGAATGCTTTCTACAGGGTTGGAATGCTTTGAACAGAGTTGGTATACCTTTGTACAGAGATGGAATACCTTTGTACAGAGTTGGAATACCTTTGTACAGAGTTGGAATACCTTTGTACAGAGTTGGAATACCTTTGTACAGAGTTGGAATACCTTTGTACAGAGTTTGAATGCTTTCTACATGCTTGGAATGCTTTCGACAGAGGTGGCATACCTTTGGACAGAGTTGGAATACCTTTGTACAGAGTTGGAATGCTTCCTACAGGCTTGGAATGCTTTCGACAGAGTTGGAATACCTTTGTACAGAGTTAGAATATTATGTACACGGTTGGAATGCTTTCTAGAGGGTTGGAATGGTTTCGACAGAGGTGGAATATCTTTGTACAGAGTTGGAATGCTTCCTACAGGGTTGGAATACTTTCTACAGGGTTGGAATGCTTTCGACAGAGTTGGAATACCTTTGTACACAGTTGGAATACCTTTGTACAGAGTTGGAATACCTTTGTACAGAGTTGGAATACCTTTGTACAGAGTTGGAATGCTTCCTACAGGCTTGGAATGCTTTCGACAGAGTTGGAATACCTGTGTACAGAGATGGAATACCTTTGTACAGAGTTGGAATACCTTTGTACAGAGTTGGAATACCTTTGTACAGATTTGGAATGCCTTCTACAGGATTGGAATGCTTTCAACAGGGATGGAATGCTTTCTACAGGGTTGGAATGCTTTGAACAGAGTTGGTATACCTTTGTACAGAGATGGAATACCTTTGTACAGAGTTGGAATACCTTTGTACAGAGTTGGAATGCTTCCTACAGGCTTGGAATGCTTTCGACAGAGTTGGAATACCTTTGTACAGAGTTAGAATATTATGTACACGGTTGGAATGCTTTCTAGAGGGTTGGAATGGTTTCGACAGAGGTGGAATATCTTTGTACAGAGTTGGAATGCTTCCTACAGGGTTGGAATACTTTCTACAGGGTTGGAATTCTTTCGACAGAGTTGGAATACCTTTGTACACAGTTGGAATACCTTTGTACAGAGTTGGAATACCTTTGTACAGATTTGGAATGCCTTTTAGAGGATTGGAATGCTTTCTACATGGATGGAATGCTTTCTACAGGATTGGAATGCTTTGAACAGAGTTGGTATGCCTTTGTACAGAGATGGACTGCTTTCTACAGGGTTGGAATGCTTTCGACAGAGTTGGAATACCTGTGTACAGAGATGGAATACCTTTGTACAGAGTTGGAATACCTTTGTACAGAGTTGGAATGCTTCCTACTGGCTTGGAATGCTTTCGACAGAGTTGGAATACCTTTGTACAGAGTTAGAATATTATATACACGGTTGGAATGCTTTCTAGAGGGTTGGAATGGTTTCGACAGAGGTGGAATATCTTTGTACAGAGTTGGAATGCTTCCTACAGGGTTGGAATACTTTCTACAGGGTTGGAATGCGTTCGACAGAGTTGGAATACCTTTGTACACAGTTGGAATACCTTTGTACAGAGTTGGAATACCTTTGTACAGAGTTGGAATACCTTTGTACAGATTTGGAATGCCTTCTACAGGATTGGAATGCTTTCTACATGGATGGAATGCTTTCTACAGGGTTGGAATGCTTTGAACAGAGTTGGTATACCTTTGTACAGAGATGGACTGCTTTCTACAGGGTTGGAATGCTTTCGACAGAGTTGGAATACCTGTGTACAGAGATGGAATACCTTTGTACAGAGTTGGAATACCTTTGTACAGAGTTGGAATACCTTTGTACAGAGTTTGAATGCTTTCCACATGCTTGGAATGCTTTCGACAGAGGTGGAATACCTTTGGACAGAGTTGGAATACCTTTGTACAGAGTTGGAATACCTTTGTACAGAGTTGGAATGCTTCCTACAGGCTTGGAATGCTTTCGACAGAGTTGGAATACCTTTGTACAGAGTTAGAATATAATGTACACGGTTGGAATGCTTTCTAGAGGGTTGGAATGGTTTCGACAGAGGTGGAATATCTTTGTACAGAGTTGGAATACTTCCTACAGGGTTGGAATACTTTCTACAGGGTTGGAATGCTTTCGACAGAGTTGGAATACCTTTGTACACAGTTGGAATACCTTTGTACAGAGTTGGAATACCTTTGTACAGAGTTGGAATACCTTTGTACAGAGTTGGAATGCTTCCTACAGGCTTGGAATGCTTTCGACAGAGTTGCAATACCTTTATGCAGGGTGGGAATGCTTTGGACAGAGTTGGAATACCTTTATGCAGGGTGGGAATGCTTTGGACAGAGTTGGAATACCTTTATGCAGGGTGGGAATGCTTTCTAGAGCGTTGGAATGCTCTCGACAGAGTTGGAATGCTTTCGACAGAGTTGGAATACATTTGTACAGGGTTCGAATGCTTTCTACATGCTTGGAATGCTTTCGACAGAGTTGGAATACCGTTGAACAAAGTATGAATGCATTCTACATGGTTGGAATGCTTTCGACAGAGTTGGAATACATTTGTACAGAGTTGGAATGCTTTCTACAGGGTTGGAATGCTTTCGACAGAGTTGGAATACCTTTGTACAGAGTTGGAATGCTTCCTACAGGGTTGGAATGCTTTGGACAGAGTTGGAATACCTTTGTGCAGGGTTGGAATGCTTTCTAGAGCGATGGAATGCTCTCGACTGAGTTGGAATACTTTCGACAGAGTTGGAATACCTTTGTACAGAGTTGGAATGCTTCCTACAGGGTTGGAATGCTTTTGACAGAGTTGGAATACCTTTGTACAGAGTTGGAATACCTTTGTACAGAGTTGGAATACCTTTGTACAGAGTTGGAATACCGTTGTACAGAGTTGGAATACCTTTGTACAGAGTTGGAATACCTTTGTACAGAGTTGGAATACCTTTGTACAGAGTTGGAATACCTTTGTACAGAGTTGGAATGCTTCCTACAGGCTTGGAATGCTTTCGACAGAGTTGGAATACCTTTGTACAGAGTTAGAATATTATGTACACGGTTGGAATGCTTTCTAGAGGGTTGGAATGGTTTCGACAGAGGTGGAATATCTTTGTACAGAGTTGGAATGCTTCCTACAGGGTTGGAATACTTTCTACAGGGTTGGAATGCTTTCGACAGAGTTGGCATACCTTTGCACACAGTTGGAATACCTTTGTACAGAGTTGGAATACCTTTGTACAGAGTTGGAATACCTTTGTACAGATTTGGAATGCCTTCTACAGGATTGGAATGCTTTCTACATGGATGTAATGCTTTCTACAGGGTTGGAATGCTTTGAACAGAGTTGGTATACCTTTGTACAGAGATGGACTGCTTTCTACAGGGTTGGAATGCTTTCGACAGAGTTGGAATACCTGTGTACAGAGATGGAATACCTTTGTACAGAGTTGGAATACCTTTGTACAGAGTTGGAATACCTTTGTACAGAGTTGGAATACCTTTGTACAGAGTTTGAATGCTTTCTACATGCTTGGAATGCTTTCGACAGAGGTGGAATACCTTTGGACAGAGTTGGAATGCTTTCTACAGGGTTGGAATGCTTTCGACAGAGTTGGAATACCTTTGTACAGAGTTGGAATGCTTCCTACAGGGTTGGAATGCTTTGGGCAGAGTTGCAATACCTTTATGCAGGGTGGGAATGCTTTGGACAGAGTTGGAATACCTTTATGCAGGGTGGGAATGCTTTGGACAGAGTTGGAATACCTTTATGCAGGGTGGGAATGCTTTCTAGAGCGTTGGAATGCTCTCGACAGAGTTGGAATGCTTTCGACAGAGTTGGAATACATTTGTACAGGGTTCGAATGCTTTCTACATGCTTGGAATGCTTTCGACAGAGTTGGAATACCTTTGTACAAGGTATGAATGCTTTCTACATGGTTGGAATGCTTTCGACAGAGTTGGAATACATTTGTACAGAGTTGGAATGCTTTCTACAGGGTTGGAATGCTTTCGACAGAGTTGGAATACCTTTATGCAGGGTGGGAATCCTTTGGACAGAGTTGGAATACCTTTATGCAGGGTGGGAATGCTTTCTAGAGCGATGGAATGCTCTCGACTGAGTTGGAATACTTTCGACAGAGTTGGAATACCTTTGTACAGAGTTGGAATGCTTCCTACAGGGTT
The DNA here is from genome assembly GCF_041682495.2 of Bombus fervidus. Classification (NCBI taxonomy): domain Eukaryota; kingdom Metazoa; phylum Arthropoda; class Insecta; order Hymenoptera; family Apidae; genus Bombus; species Bombus fervidus. The sequence goes on along the minus strand of NC_091523.1, from coordinate 3,633,206 downwards.
GGAATGCTTTTGACAGAGTTGGAATACCTTTGTACAGAGTTGGAATACCTTTGTACAGAGTTGGAATACCTTTGTACAGAGTTGGAATACCGTTGTACAGAGTTGGAATACCTTTGTACAGAGTTGGAATACCTTTGTACAGAGTTGGAATACCTTTGTACATAGTTGGAATACCTTTGTACAGAGTTGGAATACCTTTGTACAGAATTGGAATACTTTTGTACAGATTTGGAATACTTTTGTACAGATTTGGAATGCCTTCTACAGGATTGGAATGCTTTCAACAGGGATGGAATGCTTTCTACAGGGTTGGAATGCTTTGAACAGAGTTGGTATACCTTTGTACAGAGATGGACTGCTTTCTACAGGGTTGGAATGCTTTCGACAGAGTTGGAATACCTGTGTACAGAGATGGAATACCTTTGTACAGAGTTGGAATACCTTTGTACAGAGTTGGAATACCTTTGTACAGAGTTTGAATGCTTTCTACATGCTTGGAATGCTTTCGACAGAGGTGGAATACCTTTGGACAGAGTTGGAATGCTTTCTACAGGGTTGGAATGCTTTCGACAGAGTTGGAATACCTTTGTACAGAGTTGGAATGCTTCCTACAGGGTTGGAATGCTTTGGACAGAGTTGCAATACCTTTATGCAGGGTGGGAATGCTTTGGACAGAGTTGGAATACCTTTATGCAGGGTGCGAATGCTTTCTAGAGCGTTGGAATGCTCTTGACAGAGTTGGAATGCTTTCGACAGAGTTGGAATACATTTGTACAGGGTTGGAATGCTTTCTACATGCTTGGAATGCTTTCGACAGAGTTGGAATACCTTTGTACAAAGTATGAATGCTTTCTACAGGGTTGGAATGCTTTCGACAGAGTTGGAATACCTTTGTACAGAGTTGGAATGCTTCCTACAGGGTTGGAATGCTTTGGACAGAGTTGGAATACCCTTGTGCAGGGTTGGAATGCTTTCTAGAGCGATGGAATGCTCTCGACTGAGTTGGAATACTTTCGACAGGGTTGGAATACCTTTGTACAGAGTTGGAATACCTTTGTACAGATTTAGAATGCCTTCTAGAGGATTGGAATGCTTTCAACAGGGATGGAATGCTTTCTACAGGGTTGGAATGCTTTGAACAGAGTTGGTATACCTTTGTACAGAGATGGAATACCTTTGTACAGAGTTGGAATACCTTTGCACAGATTTGGAATGCCTTCTACAGGATTGGAATGCTTTCAACAGGGATGGAATGCTTTCTACAGGGTTGGAATGCTTTGAACAGAGTTGGTATACCTTTGTACAGAGATGGAATACGTTTGTACAGAGTTGGAATACCTTTGTACAGAGTTGGAATACCTTTGTACAGAGTTGGAATACCTTTGTACAGATTTAGAATGCCTTCTACAGGATTGGAATGCTTTCAACAGGGATGGAATGCTTTCTACAGGGTTGGAATGCTTTCTACAGGGTTGGAATGCTTTGAACAGAGTTGGAATACCTTTGTACAGAGTTGGAATACCTTTGTACAGAGTTGGAATACCTTTGTACAGAGTTGGAATACCGTTGTACAGAGTTGGAATACCTTTGTACAGAGTTGGAATACCTTTGTACAGAGTTGGAATACCTTTGTACAGAGTTGGAATACCTTTGTACAGAGTTGGAATGCTTCCTACAGGCTTGGAATGCTTTCGACAGAGTTGGAATACCTTTGTACAGAGTTAGAATATTATGTACACGGTTGGAATGCTTTCTAGAGGGTTGGAATGGTTTCGACAGAGGTGGAATATCTTTGTACAGAGTTGGAATGCTTCCTACAGGGTTGGAATACTTTCTACAGGGTTGGAATGCTTTCGACAGAGTTGGCATACCTTTGCACACAGTTGGAATACCTTTGTACAGAGTTTGAATGCTTTCTACATGCTTGGAATGCTTTCGACAGAGGTGGAATACCTTTGGACAGAGTTGGAATGCTTTCTACAGGGTTGGAATGCTTTCGACAGAGTTGGAATACCTTTGTACAGAGTTGGAATGCTTCCTACAGGGTTGGAATGCTTTGGAGAGAGTTGCAATACCTTTATGCAGGGTGGGAATGCTTTGGACAGAGTTGGAATACCTTTATGCAGGGTGGGAATGCATTGGACAGAGTTGGAATACCTTTATGCAGGGTGGGAATGCTTTCTAGAGCGTTGGAATGCTCTCGACAGAGTTGGAATGCTTTCGACAGAGTTGGAATACATTTGTACAGGGTTCGAATGCTTTCTACATGCTTGGAATGCTTTCGACAGAGTTGGAATACCTTTGTACAAGGTATGAATGCTTTCTACATGGTTGGAATGCTTTCGACAGAGTTGGAATACATTTGTACAGAGTTGGAATGCTTTCTACAGGGTTGGAATGCTTTCGACAGAGTTGGAATACCTTTATGCAGGGTGGGAATGCTTTGGACAGAGTTGGAATACCTTTATGCAGGGTGGGAATGCTTTCTAGAGCGATGGAATGCTCTCGACTGAGTTGGAATACTTTCGACAGAGTTGGAATACCTTTGTACAGAGTTGGAATGCTTCCTACAGGGTTGGAATGCTTTTGACAGAGTTGGAATACCTTTGTACAGAGTTGGAATACCTTTGTACAGAGTTGGAATACCGTTGTACAGAGTTGGAATACCTTTGTACAGAGTTGGAATACCTTTGTACAGAGTTGGAATACCTTTGTACATAGTTGGAATACCTTTGTACAGAGTTGGAATACCTTTGTACAGAATTGGAATACTTTTGTACAGATTTGGAATACTTTTGTACAGATTTGGAATGCCTTCTACAGGATTGGAATGCTTTCAACAGGGATGGAATGCTTTCTACAGGGTTGGAATGCTTTGAACAGAGTTGGTATACCTTTGTACAGAGATGGACTGCTTTCTACAGGGTTGGAATGCTTTCGACAGAGTTGGAATACCTGTGTACAGAGATGGAATACCTTTGTACAGAGTTGGAATACCTTTGTACAGAGTTGGAATACCTTTGTACAGAGTTTGAATGCTTTCTACATGCTTGGAATGCTTTCGACAGAGGTGGAATACCTTTGGACAGAGTTGGAATGCTTTCTACAGGGTTGGAATGCTTTCGACAGAGTTGGAATACCTTTGTACAGAGTTGGAATGCTTCCTACAGGGTTGGAATGCTTTGGACAGAGTTGCAATACCTTTATGCAGGGTGGGAATGCTTTGGACAGAGTTGGAATACCTTTATGCAGGGTGCGAATGCTTTCTAGAGCGTTGGAATGCTCTCGACAGAGTTGGAATGCTTTCGACAGAGTTGGAATACATTTGTACAGGGATGGAATGCTTTCTACATGCCTGGAATGCTTTCGACAGAGTTGGAATACCTTTGTACAAAGTATGAATGCTTTCTACAGGGTTGGAATGCTTTCGACAGAGTTGGAATACCTTTGTACAGAGTTGGAATGCTTCCTACAGGGTTGGAATGCTTTGGACAGAGTTGGAATACCCTTGTGCAGGGTTGGAATGCTTTCTAGAGCGATGGAATGCTCTCGACTGAGTTGGAATACTTTCGACAGGGTTGGAATACCTTTGTACAGAGTTGGAATACCTTTGTACAGATTTAGAATGCCTTCTACAGGATTGGAATGCTTTCAACAGGGATGGAATGCTTTCTACAGGGTTGGAATGCTTTGAACAGAGTTGGTATACCTTTGTACAGAGATGGAATACCTTTGTACAGAGTTGGAATACCTTTGCACAGATTTGGAATGCCTTCTACAGGATTGGAATGCTTTCAACAGGGATGGAATGCTTTCTACAGGGTTGGAATGCTTTGAACAGAGTTGGTATACCTTTGTACAGAGATGGAATACGTTTGTACAGAGTTGGAATACCTTTGTACAGAGTTGGAATACCTTTGTACAGAGTTGGAATACCTTTGTACAGATTTAGAATGCCTTCTACAGGATTGGAATGCTTTCAACAGGGATGGAATGCTTTCTACAGGGTTGGAATGCTTTCGACAGAGTTGGAGTACCTTTGTACAAGGTATGAATGCTTTCTACATGGTTGGAATGCTTTCGACAGAGTTGGAATACATTTGTACAGAGTTGGAATGCTTTCTACAGGGTTGGAATGCTTTCGACAGAGTTGGAATACCTTTATGCAGGGTGGGAATGCTTTGGACAGAGTTGGAATACCTTTATGCAGGGTGGGAATGCTTTCTAGAGCGATGGAATGCTCTCGACTGAGTTGGAATACTTTCGACAGAGTTGGAATACCTTTGTACAGAGTTGGAATGCTTCCTACAGGGTTGGAATGCTTTTGACAGAGTTGGAATACCTTTGTACAGAGTTGGAATACCTTTGTACAGAGTTGGAATACCTTTGTACAGAGTTGGAATACCGTTGTACAGAGTTGGAATACCTTTGTACAGAGTTGGAATACCTTTGTACAGAGTTGGAATACCTTTGTACATAGTTGGAATACCTTTGTACAGAGTTGGAATACCTTTGTACAGAATTGGAATACTTTTGTACAGATTTGGAATACTTTTGTACAGATTTGGAATGCCTTCTACAGGATTGGAATGCTTTCAACAGGGATGGAATGCTTTCTACAGGGTTGGAATGCTTTGAACAGAGTTGGTATACCTTTGTACAGAGATGGAATACGTTTGTACAGAGTTGGAATACCTTTGTACAGAGTTGGAATACCTTTGTACAGAGTTGGAATACCTTTGTACAGATTTAGAATGCCTTCTACAGGATTGGAATGCTTTCAACAGGGATGGAATGCTTTCTACAGGGTTGGAATGCTTTCGACAGAGTTGGAGTACCTTTGTACAAGGTATGAATGCTTTCTACATGGTTGGAATGCTTTCGACAGAGTTGGAATACATTTGTACAGAGTTGGAATGCTTTCTACAGGGTTGGAATGCTTTCGACAGAGTTGGAATACCTTTATGCAGGGTGGGAATGCTTTGGACAGAGTTGGAATACCTTTATGCAGGGTGGGAATGCTTTCTAGAGCGATGGAATGCTCTCGACTGAGTTGGAATACTTTCGACAGAGTTGGAATACCTTTGTACAGAGTTGGAATGCTTCCTACAGGGTTGGAATGCTTTTGACAGAGTTGGAATACCTTTGTACAGAGTTGGAATACCTTTGTACAGAGTTGGAATACCTTTGTACAGAGTTGGAATACCGTTGTACAGAGTTGGAATACCTTTGTACAGAGTTGGAATACCTTTGTACAGAGTTGGAATACCTTTGTACATAGTTGGAATACCTTTGTACAGAGTTGGAATACCTTTGTACAGAATTGGAATACTTTTGTACAGATTTGGAATACTTTTGTACAGATTTGGAATGCCTTCTACAGGATTGGAATGCTTTCAACAGGGATGGAATGCTTTCTACAGGGTTGGAATGCTTTGAACAGAGTTGGTATACCTTTGTACAGAGATGGACTGCTTTCTACAGGGTTGGAATGCTTTCGACAGAGTTGGAATACCTGTGTACAGAGATGGAATACCTTTGTACAGAGTTGGAATACCTTTGTACAGAGTTGGAATACCTTTGTACAGAGTTTGAATGCTTTCTACATGCTTGGAATGCTTTCGACAGAGGTGGAATACCTTTGGACAGAGTTTGAATGCTTTCTACAGGGTTGGAATGCTTTCGACAGAGTTGGAATACCTTTGTACAGAGTTGGAATGCTTCCTACAGGGTTGGAATGCTTTGGACAGAGTTGCAATACCTTTATGCAGGGTGGGAATGCTTTGGACAGAGTTGGAATACCTTTATGCAGGGTGCGAATGCTTTCTAGAGCGTTGGAATGCTCTTGACAGAGTTGGAATGCTTTCGACAGAGTTGGAATACATTTGTACAGGGTTGGAATGCTTTCTACATGCTTGGAATGCTTTCGACAGAGTTGGAATACCTTTGTACAAAGTATGAATGCTTTCTACAGGGTTGGAATGCTTTCGACAGAGTTGGAATACCTTTGTACAGAGTTGGAATGCTTCCTACAGGGTTGGAATGCTTTGGACAGAGTTGGAATACCCTTGTGCAGGGTTGGAATGCTTTCTAGAGCGATGGAATGCTCTCGACTGAGTTGGAATACTTTCGACAGGGTTGGAATACCTTTGTACAGAGTTGGAATACCTTTGTACAGATTTAGAATGCCTTCTACAGGATTGGAATGCTTTCAACAGGGATGGAATGCTTTCTACAGGGTTGGAATGCTTTGAACAGAGTTGGTATACCTTTGTACAGAGATGGAATACCTTTGTACAGAGTTGGAATACCTTTGCACAGATTTGGAATGCCTTCTACAGGATTGGAATGCTTTCAACAGGGATGGAATGCTTTCTACAGGGTTGGAATGCTTTGAACAGAGTTGGTATACCTTTGTACAGAGATGGAATACGTTTGTACAGAGTTGGAATACCTTTGTACAGAGTTGGAATACCTTTGTACAGAGTTGGAATACCTTTGTACAGATTTAGAATGCCTTCTACAGGATTGGAATGCTTTCAACAGGGATGGAATGCTTTCTACAGGGTTGGAATGCTTTCTACAGGGTTGGAATGCTTTGAACAGAGTTGGAATACCTTTGTACAGAGTTGGAATACCTTTGTACAGAGTTGGAATACCTTTGTACAGAGTTGGAATACCGTTGTACAGAGTTGGAATACCTTTGTACAGAGTTGGAATACCTTTGTACAGAGTTGGAATACCTTTGTACAGAGTTGGAATACCTTTGTACAGAGTTGGAATGCTTCCTACAGGCTTGGAATGCTTTCGACAGAGTTGGAATACCTTTGTACAGAGTTAGAATATTATGTACACGGTTGGAATGCTTTCTAGAGGGTTGGAATGGTTTCGACAGAGGTGGAATATCTTTGTACAGAGTTGGAATGCTTCCTACAGGGTTGGAATACTTTCTACAGGGTTGGAATGCTTTCGACAGAGTTGGCATACCTTTGCACACAGTTGGAATACCTTTGTACAGAGTTTGAATGCTTTCTACATGCTTGGAATGCTTTCGACAGAGGTGGAATACCTTTGGACAGAGTTGGAATGCTTTCTACAGGGTTGGAATGCTTTCGACAGAGTTGGAATACCTTTGTACAGAGTTGGAATGCTTCCTACAGGGTTGGAATGCTTTGGACAGAGTTGCAATACCTTTATGCAGGGTGGGAATGCTTTGGACAGAGTTGGAATACCTTTATGCAGGGTGGGAATGCTTTGGACAGAGTTGGAATACCTTTATGCAGGGTGGGAATGCTTTCTAGAGCGTTGGAATGCTCTCGACAGAGTTGGAATGCTTTCGACAGAGTTGGAATACATTTGTACAGGGTTCGAATGCTTTCTACATGCTTGGAATGCTTTCGACAGAGTTGGAATACCTTTGTACAAGGTATGAATGCTTTCTACATGGTTGGAATGCTTTCGACAGAGTTGGAATACATTTGTACAGAGTTGGAATGCTTTCTACAGGGTTGGAATGCTTTCGACAGAGTTGGAATACCTTTATGCAGGGTGGGAATGCTTTGGACAGAGTTGGAATACCTTTATGCAGGGTGGGAATGCTTTCTAGAGCGATGGAATGCTCTCGACTGAGTTGGAATACTTTCGACAGAGTTGGAATACCTTTGTACAGAGTTGGAATGCTTCCTACAGGGTTGGAATGCTTTTGACAGAGTTGGAATACCTTTGTACAGAGTTGGAATACCTTTGTACAGAGTAGGAATACCTTTGTACAGAGTTGGAATACCGTTGTACAGAGTTGGAATACCTTTGTACAGAGTTGGAATACCTTTGTACAGAGTTGGAATACCTTTGTACATAGTTGGAATACCTTTGTACAGAGTTGGAATACCTTTGTACAGAATTGGAATACTTTTGTACAGATTTGGAATACTTTTGTACAGATTTGGAATGCCTTCTACAGGATTGGAATGCTTTCAACAGGGATGGAATGCTTTCTACAGGGTTGGAATGCTTTGAACAGAGTTGGTATACCTTTGTACAGAGATGGACTGCTTTCTACAGGGTTGGAATGCTTTCGACAGAGTTGGAATACCTGTGTACAGAGATGGAATACCTTTGTACAGAGTTGGAATACCTTTGTACAGAGTTGGAATACCTTTGTACAGAGTTTGAATGCTTTCTACATGCTTGGAATGCTTTCGACAGAGGTGGAATACCTTTGGACAGAGTTGGAATGCTTTCTACAGGGTTGGAATGCTTTCGACAGAGTTGGAATACCTTTGTACAGAGTTGGAATGCTTCCTACAGGGTTGGAATGCTTTGGACAGAGTTGCAATACCTTTATGCAGGGTGGGAATGCTTTGGACAGAGTTGGAATACCTTTATGCAGGGTGCGAATGCTTTCTAGAGCGTTGGAATGCTCTCGACAGAGTTGGAATGCTTTCGACAGAGTTGGAATACATTTGTACAGGGTTGGAATGCTTTCTACATGCTTGGAATGCTTTCGACAGAGTTGGAATACCTTTGTACAAAGTATGAATGCTTTCTACAGGGTTGGAATGCTTTCGACAGAGTTGGAATACCTTTGTACAGAGTTGGAATGCTTCCTACAGGGTTGGAATGCTTTGGACAGAGTTGGAATACCCTTGTGCAGGGTTGGAATGCTTTCTAGAGCGATGGAATGCTCTCGACTGAGTTGGAATACTTTCGACAGGGTTGGAATACCTTTGTACAGATTTAGAATGCCTTCTACAGGATTGGAATGCTTTCAACAGGGATGGAATGCTTTCTACAGGGTTGGAATGCTTTGAACAGAGTTGGTATACATTTGTACAGAGATGGAATACCTTTGTACAGAGTTGGAATACCTTTGCACAGATTTGGAATGCCTTCTACAGGATTGGAATGCTTTCAACAGGGATGGAATGCTTTCTACAGGGTTGGAATGCTTTGAACAGAGTTGGTATACCTTTGTACAGAGATGGAATACGTTTGTACAGAGTTGGAATACCTTTGTACAGAGTTGGAATACCTTTGTACAGAGTTGGAATACCTTTGTACAGATTTAGAATGCCTTCTACAGGATTGGAATGCTTTCAACAGGGATGGAATGCTTTCTACAGGGTTGGAATGCTTTCGACAGAGTTGGAGTACCTTTGTACAGAGTTGGAATACCTTTGTACAGAGTTGGAATACCTTTGTACAGAGTTGGAATACCTTTGTACAGAGTTTGAATGCTTTCTACATGCTTGGAATGCTTTCGACAGAGTTGGAATACCTTTGGACAGAGTTGGAATGCTTTCGACAGAGTTATAATACCTTTGTACAGAGTTGGAATGCTTCCTACAGGGTTGGAATGCTTTTGACAGAGTTGGAATACCTTTGTACAGAGTTGGAATACCTTTGTACAGAGTTGGAATACCTTTGTACAGAGTTGGAATACCTTTGTACAGAGTTGGAATACCGTTGTACAGAGTTGGAATACCTTTGTGCAGAGTTGGAATACCTTTGTACAGAGTTGGAATAACTTTGTACATTGTTGGAATACCTTTGTACAGAGTTGGAATACCTTTGTACAGAATTGGAATACTTTTGTACAGATTTGGAATACTTTTGTACAGATTTGGAATGCCTTCTACAGGATTGGAATGTTTTCAACAGGGATGGAATGCTTTCTACAGGGTTGGAATGCTTTGAACAGAGTTGGTATACCTTTGTACAGAGATGGAATACCTTTGTACAGAGTTGGAATACCTTTGTACAGAGTTGGAATGCTTCCTACAGGCTTGGAATGCTTTCGACAGAGTTGGAATACCTTTGTACAGAGTTAGAATATTATGTACACGGTTGGAATGCTTTCTAGAGGGTTGGAATGGTTTCGACAGAGGTGGAATATCTTTGTACAGAGTTGGAATGCTTCCTACAGGGTTGGAATACTTTCTACAGGGTTGGAATGCTTTCGACAGAGTTGGAATACCTTTGTACACAGTTGGAAGACCTTTGTACAGAGTTGGAATACCTTTGTACAGAGTTGGAATACCTTTGTACAGATTTGGAATGCCTTCTACAGGATTGGAATGCTTTCTACATGGATGGAATGCTTTCTACAGGGTTGGAATGCTTTGAACAGAGTTGGTATACCTTTGTACAGAGATGGACTGCTTTCTACAGGGTTGGAATGCTTTCGACAGAGTTGGAATACCTGTGTACAGAGATGGAATACCTTTGTACAGAGTTGGAATACCTTTGTACAGAGTTGGAATACCTTTGTACAGAGTTTGAATGCTTTCTACATGCTTGGAATGCCTTCGACAGAGGTGGAATACCTTTGGACAGAGTTGGAATGCTTTCTACATTGTTGGAATGCTTTCGACAGAGTTGGAATACCTTTGTACAGAGTTGGAATGCTTCCTACAGGGTGGGAATGCTTTGGACAGAGTTGGAATACCTTTATGCAGGGTGGGAATGCTTTGGACAGAGTTGGAATACCTTTATGCAGGGTGGGAATGCTTTGGACAGAGTTGGAATACCTTTATGCAGGGTGGGAATGCTTTCTAGAGCGTTGGAATGCTTTCGACAGAGGTGGAATACCTTTGGACAGAGTTGGAATGCTTTCTACAGGGTTGGAATGCTTTCGACAGAGTTGGAATACCTTTGTACAGAGTTGGAATGCTTCCTACAGGGTTGGAATGCTTTGGACAGAGTTGGAATACCCTTGTGCAGGGTTGGAATGCTTCCTAGAGCGATGGAATGCTCTCGACTGAGTTGGAATACTTTCGACAGAGTTGGAATACCTTTGTACAGAGATGGAATGCTTCCTACAGGGTTGGAATGCTTTGGACAGAGTTGAAATACCTCTGTGCAAGGTTGGAATACCTTTGTACAGAGTTGGAATACCTTTGTACAGAGTTGGAATACCTTTGTACAGAGTTGGAATACCTTTGTACAGATTTGGAATGCCTTCTACAGGATTGGAATGCTTTCAACAGGGATGGAATGCTTTCTACAGGGTTGGAATGCTTTGAACAGAGTTGGTATACCTTTGTACAGAGATGGAATACCTTTGTACAGAGTTGGAATACCTTTGCACAGATTTGGAATGCCTTCTACAGGATTGGAATGCTTTCAACAGGGATGGAATGCTTTCTACAGGGTTGGAATGCTTTGAACAGAGTTGGTATACCTTTGTACAGAGATGGAATACGTTTGTACAGAGTTGGAATACCTTTGTACAGAGTTGGAATACCTTTGTACAGAGTTGGAATACCTTTGTACAGATTTAGAATGCCTTCTACAGGATTGGAATGCTTTCAACAGGGATGGAATGCTTTCTACAGGCTTGGAATGCTTTCGAACGAGTAGGAATGCTTTCTACAGGGTTGGGATGCTTTCGACAGAGTTGGAATACCTTTGTACAGAGATGGAATGCTTTCTACAGGGTTGGAATGCTTTCTACAGGGTTGGAATGCTTTCGACAGAGTTGGAATACCTTTGTACAGAGTTGGAATACCTTTGTACAGAGTTGGAATACCTTTGTACAGAGTTGGAATACCTTTGTACAGAGTTGGAATACCTCTGTACAGAGTTGGAATGCTTTCTACAGGCTTGGAATGCTTTAGACCGAGTTGGAATGCTTTCGACAGAGTTGGAATACCTTTGTACAGAGTTGGAATACCTTTGTACAGAGTTGGAATACCTTTGTACAGAGTTGGAATACCTTTGTACAGAGTTGGAATGCTTCCTAAAGGGTTGGAATGCTTTCTACAGGGTTGGAATGCTTTCGACAGAGTTGGAATACCTTTGTACAGAGTTGGAATGCTTCCTACAGGGTTGGAATGCTTTGGACAGAGTTGGAATACCCTTGTGCAGAGTTGGAATGCTTTCGACAGAGTTGCAATACCTTTATGCAGGGTGGGAATGTTTTGGACAGAGTTGGAATACCTTTATGCAGGGTGGGAATGCTTTGTACAGAGTTGGAATAGCTTTGTACAGAGTTGGAATGCTTTCTACAGGCTTGGAATGCTTTCGACAGAGTTGGTATACCTTTGTACAGAGTTGGAATGCTTCCTACAGGGTTGGAATGCTTTTGACAGAGTTGGAATACCTTTGTACAGAGTTGGAATTCCTTTGTACAGAGTTGGAATACCTTGGTACAGAGTTGGAATGCTTTCTACAGGCTTGGAATGCTTTCTACAGGCTTGGAATGCTTTCTACATGCTTGCAATGCTTTCTACAGGCTTGGAATGCTTTCGAACGAGTAGGAATGCTTTCTACAGGGTTGGGATGCTTTCGACAGAGTTGGAATACCTTTGTACAGAGATGGAATGCTTTCTACAGGGTTGGAATGCTTTCTACAGGGTTGGAATGCTTTCGACAGAGTTGGAATACCTTTGTACAGAGTTGGAATACCTTTGTACAGAGTTGGAATACCTTTGTACAGAGTTGGAATACCTTTGTACAGAGTTGGAATACCTCTGTACAGAGTTGGAATGCTTTCTACAGGCTTGGAATGCTTTAGACCGAGTTGGAATGCTTTCGACAGAGTTGGAATACCTTTGTACAGAGTTGGAATACCTTTGTACAGAGTTGGAATACCTTTGTACAGAGTTGGAATACCTTTGTACAGAGTTGGAATGCTTCCTAAAGGGTTGGAATGCTTTCTACAGGGTTGGAATGCTTTCGACAGAGTTGGAATACCTTTGTACAGAGTTGGAATACCTTTGTACAGAGATGGACTACTTTCTACAGGGTTGGAATGCTTTCGACAGAGTTGGTATACCTTTGTACAGAGTTGGAATGCTTCCTACAGGGTTGGAATGCTTTCTACAGGGTTGGAATGCTTTCGACAGAGTTGGAATACCTTTGTACAGAGTTGGAATGCTTCCTACAGGGTTGGAATGCTTTCGACAGAGTTGGAATACCTTTGTACATAGTTGGAATACCTTTTACAGAGTTGGAATACCTGTGTACAGAGATGGCATACCTTTGTACAGAGTTGGAATACCTTTGTACAGAGTTTGAATGCTTTCTACATGCTTGGAATGCTTTCGACAGAGGTGGAATACCTTTGGACAGAGTTGGAATGCTTTCTACAGGGTTGGAATGCTTTCGGCAGAGTTGGAATACCTTTGTACAGAGTTGGAATGCTTCCTACAGGGTTGGAATGCTTTGGACAGAGTTGCAATACCTTTATGCAGGGTGGGAATGCTTTGGACAGAGTTGGAATACCTTTATGCAGGGTGGGAATGCTTTGGACAGAGTTGGAATACCTTTATGCAGGGTGGGAATGCTTTCTAGAGCGTTGGAATGCTCTCGACAGAGTTGGAATGCTTTCGACAGAGTTGGAATACATTTCTACAGGGTTGGAATGCTTTCTACATGCTTGGAATGCTTTCGACAGAGTTGGAATACCTTTGTACAAAGTATGAATACTTTCTACAGGGTTGGAATGCTTTCGACAGAGTTGGAATACATTTGTACAGAGTTGGAATGCGTTCTACAGGGTTGGAATGCTTTCGACAGAGTTGGAATACCTTTGTACAGAGTTGGAATGCTTCCTACAGGGTTGGAATGCTTTGGACAGAGTTGGAATACCCTTGTGCAGGGTTGGAATGCTTTCTAGAGCGATGGAATGCTCTCGACAGAGTTGAAATACTTTCGACAGAGTTGGAATACCTTTGTACAGAGTTGGAATGCTTCCTACAGGGTTGGAATGCTTTGGACAGAGTTGCAATACCTTTATGCATGGTGGGAATGCTTTGGACAGAGTTGGAATACCTTTATGCAGGGTGAGAATGCTTTGGACAGAGTTGGAATACCTTTATGCAGGGTGGGAATGCTTTCTAGAGCGATGGAATGCTCTCGACAGAGTTGGAATACTTTCGACAGAGTTGGAATACCTTTGTACAGAGTTGGAATACTTCCTACAGGGTTGGAATGCTTTCTACAGGGTTGGAATGCTTTCGACAGAGTTGGAATACCTTTGTACAGAATTGGAATACCTTTGTACAGAGTTGGAATACCTTTGTACAGAGTTGGAATACCTTTGTACAGAGTTGGAATACCTTTGTACAGAGTTGGAATACCTCTGTACAGAGTTGGAATGCTTTCTACAGGCTTGGAATGCTTTAGACCGAGTTGGAATGCTTTCGACAGTGTTGGAATACCTTTGTACAGAGTTGGAATGCTTACTAAGGGGTTGGGATGCTTTCGACAGAGGTGGAATACCTTTGTACAGAGCATGAATGCTTTCTACAGGGTTGGAATGCTTTCGACAGAGTTGGAATACCTTTGTACAGAGTTGGAATGCTTCCTACAGGGTTGGAATGCTTTGGACAGAGTTGGAATACCCTTGTGCAGGGTTGGAATGCTTTCTACATGCTTGGAATGCTTTCGACACGGTTGGAATGCTTTGGACAGAGTTGGAATACCTTTGTACAAAGTATGAATGCTTCCTACAGGGTTGGAATGCTTTGGACAGAGTTGCAATACCTTTATGCAGGGTGGGAATGCTTTGGACAGAGTTGGAATACCTTTATGCAGGGTGGGAATTCTTTGGACAGAGTTGGAATACCTTTATGCAGGGTGGGAATGGTTTCTAGAGCGTTGGAATGCTCTCGACAGAGTTGGAATGCTTTCGACAGAGTAGGAATACATTTGTACAGGGTTGGAATGCTTTCTACATGCTTGGAATGCTTTCGACAGAGTTGGAATACCTTTGTACAAAGTATGAATGCTTTCTACAGAGTTGGAATGCTTTCGACACAGTTGGAATACCTTTGTACAGGGTTGGAATGCTTTCTAGAGCGATGGAATGCTCTCGACAGAGTTGGAATACTTTCGACAGAGTTGGAATACCTCTGTACAGAGTTGGAATGCTTTCTACAGGCTTGGAATGCTTTAGACCGAGTTGGAATACCTTTGTACAGAGTTAGAATATTATGTACACGGTTGGAATGCTTTCTAGAGGGTTGGAATGGTTTCGACAGAGGTGGAATACCTTTGTACATAGTTGGAATACCTTTGTACAGAGTTGGAATACCTTCGTACAGAATTGGAATACCTTTGTACAGATTTGGAATGTCTTCTACAGGATTGGAATGCTTTCAACAGGCTTGGAATGCTTTCGACAGAGTTGGAATACCTTTGTACAGAGATGGAATACATTTGTACAGAGTTGGAATACCTTTGTACGGAGTTGGAATGCTTCCTACAGGCTTGGAATGCTTTCGACAGAGGTGGAATATCTTTGTACAGAGTTGGAATGCTTCCTACGGGGTTGGAATACTTTCTACAGGGTTGGAATGCTTTCGACAGAGTTGGAATACCTTTGTACACAGTTGGAATACCTTTGTACAGAGTTGGAATACCTTTATACAGATTTGGAATGCCTTCTACAGGATTGGAATGCTTTCAACAGGGATGGAATGCTTTCTACAGGGTTGGAATGCTTTGAACAGAGTTGGTATACCTTTGTACAGAGATGCAATACATTTGTACAGAGTTGGAATACCTTTGTACAGAGTTGGAATGCTTCCTACGGGGTTGGAATGCTTTCTACAGGGATGGAATGCTTTCTACAGGGTTGGAATGCTTTGAACAGAGTTGGAATACTTTTGTACAGAGTTGGAATACCTTTGTACAGAGTTGGAATACCTTTGTACATAGTTGGAATACCTTTGTACAGAGTTGGAATACCTTTGTACAGAGAGGGAATACCTTTGTACAGAGTTGGAATACCTTTGTACAGATTTAGAATGCCTTCTACAGGATTGGAATGCTTTCAACAGGGATGGAATGCTTTCTACAGGGTTGGAATGCTTTGAACAGAGTTGGTATACCTTTGTACAGAGATGGAATACCTTTGTACAGAGTTGGAATACCTTTGTACAGAGTTGGAATGCTTCCTACAGGCTTGGAATGCTTTCGACAGAGTTGGAATACCTTTGCACAGAGTTAGAATATTATGTACACGGTTGGAATGCTTTCTAGAGTGTTGGAATGGTTTCGACAGAGGTGGAATATCTTTGTACAGAGTTGGAATGCTTCCTACGGGGTTGGAATACTTTCTACAGGGTTGGAATGCTTTCGACAGAGTTGGAATACCTTTGTACACAGTTGGAATACCTTTGTACAGAGTTGGAATACCTTTATACAGATTTGGAATGCCTTCTACAGGATTGGAATGCTTTCAACAGGGATGGAATGCTTTCTACAGGGTTGGAATGCTTTGAACAGAGTTGGTATACCTTTGTACAGAGATGGAATACATTTGTACAGAGTTGGAATACCTTTGTACAGAGTTGGAATGCTTCCTACAGGCTTGGAATGCTTTCGACAGAGTTGGAATACCTTTGCACAGAGTTAGAATATTATGTACACGGTTGGAATGCTTTCTAGAGGGTTGGAATGGTTTCGACAGAGGTGGAATATCTTTGTACAGAGTTGGAATGCTTCCTACAGGGTTGGAATGCTTTCTACAGGGATGGAATGCTTTCTACAGGGTTGGAATGCTTTGAACAGAGTTGGAATACTTTTGTACAGAGTTGGAATACCTTTGTATAGAGTTGGAATACCTTTGTACAGAGTTGGAATACCTTTGTACAGAGTTGGAATGCTTTCTACAGGGTTGGAATGCTTTGAACAGAGTTGGTATACCTTTGTACAGAGTTGGAATACCCTTGTACAGAGTTGGAATACCTTTGTACAGAGTTGGAATACCTTTGTACAGAGTTTGAATGCTTTCTACATGCTTGGAATGCTTTCGACAGAGTTGGAATACCTTTGGACAGAGTTGGAATGCTCTCGACAGAGTTGAAATACTTTCGACGGAGTTGGAATACCTTTGTACAGAGTTGGAATGCTTCCTACAGGGTTGGAATGCTTTGGACAGAGTTGCAATACCTTTATGCATGGTGGGAATGCTTTGGACAGTGTTGGAATACCTTTATGCAGGGTGGGAATGCTTTGGACAGAGTTGGAATACCCTTATGCAGGGTGGGAATGCTTTCTAGAGCGTTGGAATGCTGTCGACAGAGTTGGAATGCTTTCGACAGAGTTGGAATACATTTGTACAGGGTTGGAATGCTTTCTACATGGTTGGAATGCTTTCGACAGAGTTGGAATACCTTTGTACAAAGTATGAATGCTTTCTACAGAGTTGGAATGCTTTCGACAGAGTTGGAATACCTTTGTACAGAGTTGGAATACCTTTGTACAGAGTTGGAATACCTTTGTACAGAGTTGGAATACATTTGTACAGAGTTGGAATACCTTTGTACAGAGTTGGAATACCTCTGTACAGAGTTGGAATGCTTTCTACAGGCTTGGAATGCTTTAGACCGAGTTGGAATGCTTTCGACAGTGTTGGAATACCTTTGTACAGAGTTGGAATGCTTACTAAGGGGTTGGGATGCTTTCGACAGAGTTGGAATACCTTTGCACAGAGTTAGAATATTATGTACACGGTTGGAATGCCTTCTAGAGGGTTGGAATGGTTTCGACAGAGGTGGAATATCTTTGTACAGAGTTGGAATGCTTCCTACAGGGTTGGAATGCTTTCTACAGGGATGGAATGCTTTAGACCGAGTTGGAATGCTTTCGACAGTGTTGGAATACCTTTGTACAGAGTTGGAATGCTTACTAAGGGGTTGGGATGCTTTCGACAGAGTTGGAATACCTTTGTACAGAGTTGGAATACCTTTGTTCAGAGTTGGAATACCTTTGTACAGAGTTGGAATGCTTCATAAAGGGTTGGAATGCTTTCGATAGAGTTGGAATACCTTTGCACAGAGTTAGAATATTATGTACACGGTTGGAATGCTTTCTAGAGGGTTTGAATGGTTTCGACAGAGGTGGAATATCTTTGTACAGAGTTGGAATGCTTCCTACAGGGTTGGAATGCTTTCTACAGGGATGGAATGCTTTCTACAGGGTTGGAATGCTTTGAACAGAGTTGGAATACTTTTGTACAGAGTTGGAATACCTTTGTACAGAGTTGGAATACCTTTGTACATAGTTGGAATACCTTTGTACAGAGTTGGAATACCTTTGTACAGAGATGGAATACCTTTGTACAGAGTTGGAATACCTTTGTACAGATTTAGAATGCCTTCTACAGGATTGGAATGCTTTCAACAGGGATGGAATGCTTTCTACAGGGTTGGAATGCTTTGAACAGAGTTGGTATACCTTTGTACAGAGATGGAATACCTTTGTACAGAGTTGGAATACCTTTGTACAGAGTTGGAATGCTTCCTACAGGCTTGGAATGCTTTCGACAGAGTTGGAATACCTTTGCACAGAGTTAGAATATTATGTACACGGTTGGAATGCTTTCTAGAGTGTTGGAATGGTTTCGACAGAGGTGGAATATCTTTGTACAGAGTTGGAATGCTTCCTACGGGGTTGGAATACTTTCTACAGGGTTGGAATGCTTTCGACAGAGTTGGAATACCTTTGTACACAGTTGGAATACCTTTGTACAGAGTTGGAATACTTTTATACAGATTTGGAATGCCTTCTACAGGATTGGAATGCTTTCAACAGGGATGGAATCCTTTCTACAGGGTTGGAATGCTTTGAACAGAGTTGGTATACCTTTGTACAGAGATGGAATACATTTGTACAGAGTTGGAATACCTTTGTACAGAGTTGGAATGCTTCCTACAGGCTTGGAATGCTTTCGACAGAGTTGGAATACCTTTGCACAGAGTTAGAATATTATGTACACGGTTGGAATGCTTTCTAGAGGGTTGGAATGGTTTCGACAGAGGTGGAATATCTTTGTACAGAGTTGGAATGCTTCCTACAGGGTTGGAATGCTTTCTACAGGGATGGAATGCTTTCTACAGGGTTGGAATGCTTTGAACAGAGTTGGAATACTTTTGTACAGAGTTGGAATACCTTTGTACAGAGTTGGAATACCTTTGTACAGAGTTGGAATACCTTTGTACAGAGTTGGAATACCTCTGTACAGAGTTGGAATGCTTTCTACAGGGTTGGAATGCTTTGAACAGAGTTGGTATACCTTTGTACAGAGTTGGAATACCTTTGTACAGAGTTGGAATACCTTTGTACAGAGTTGGAATACCTTTGTACAGAGTTTGAATGCTTTCTACATGCTTGGAATGCTTTCGACAGAGTTGGAATACCTTTGGACAGAGTTGGAATGCTCTCGACAGAGTTGAAATACTTTCGACGGAGTTGGAATACCTTTGTACAGAGTTGGAATGCTTCCTACAGGGTTGGAATGCTTTGGACAGAGTTGCAATACCTTTATGCATGGTGGGAATGCTTTGGACAGTGTTGGAATACCTTTATGCAGGGTGGGAATGCTTTGGACAGAGTTGGAATACCCTTATGCAGGGTGGGAATGCTTTCTAGAGCGTTGGAATGCTTTCGACAGAGTTGGAATGCTTTCGACAGAGTTGGAATACATTTGTACAGGGTTGGAATGCTTTCTACATGGTTGGAATGCTTTCGACAGAGTTGGAATACCTTTGTACAAAGTATGAATGCTTTCTACAGAGTTGGAATGCTTTCGACAGAGTTGGAATACATTTGTACAGGGTTGGAATGCTTTCTAGAGCGATGGAATGCTCTCGACAGAGTTGAAATACTTTCGACAGAGTTGGAATACCTTTGTACAGAGTTGGAATGCTTCCTACATGGTTGGAATGCTTTGGACAGAGTTGCAATACCTTTATGCATGGTGGGAATGCTTTGGACAGAGTTGCAATACCTTTATGCATGGTGGGAATGCTTTGGACAGTGTTGGAATACCTTTATGCAGGGTTGGAATGCTTTTGACAGAGTTGGAATACCTTATGCACAGAGTTGGAATACCTTTGTACAGAGTTGGAATACCTTTGTACAGAGTTGGAATACCTTTGTACATAGTTGGAAAACCCTTGTACAGAGTTGGAATACCTTTGTACAAAATTGGAATACCTTTGTACAGATTTGGAATGCCTTCTACAGGATTGGAATGCTTTCAACAGGGATGGAATGCTTTCTACAGGGTTGGAATGCCTTGAACAGAGTTGGTATACCTTTGTACAGAGATGGAATACCTTTGTACAGAGTTGGAATACCTTTGTACAGAGTTGGAATGCTTCCTACAGGCTTGGAATGCTTTCTACAGGGATGGAATGCTTTCTACAGGGTTGGAATGCTTTGAACAGAGTTGGTATACCTTTGTACAGAGATGGACTGCTTTCTGCAGGGTTGGAATGCTTTCGACAGAGTTGGAATACCTTTGTACAGAGTTGGAATACCTTTGTGCAGAGTTGGAATACCTTTGTACAGAGTTGGAATACCTTTGTACAGAGTTGGAATACCTTTGTACAGAGTTGGAATACCTTTGTACAGATTTGGAATGCCTTCTACAGGATTGGAATGCTTTCTACAGGTATGGAATTCTTTCTACAGTGTTGGAATGCTTTGGACAGAGTTGGTATACCTTTGTACAGAGATGGACTGCTTTCTACAGGGTTGGAACGCTTTCGACAGAGTTGGAATACCTTTGTACAGAGTTGGAATACCTTTGTACAGAGATGGAATACCTTTGTACAGAGTTGGAATACCTTTGTACAGAGTTGGAATGCTTCCTACAGGCTTGGAATGCTTTCGACAGAGTTGGAATACCTTTGCACAGAGTTAGAATATTATGTACACGGTTGGAATGCTTTCTAGAGGGTTGGAATGGTTTCGACAGAGGTGGAATATCTTTGTACAGAGTTGGAATGCTTCCTACAGGGTTGGAATACTTTCTACAGGGTTGGAATGCTTTCGACAGAGTTGGAATACGTTTGTACAGAGATAGAATGTTATGTACAGGTTTGGAATGCTTTCTACAGAATTGGAATGCTTTCTACAGGGTTGGAATGCTATCTACAGGGTTGCAATGCTTTCTACAGGGTTGGAATGCTTTCGACAGAGTTGGCATACCTTTGTACAGAGTTGGAATGCTTCCTACAGGGTTGGAATGCTTTGGACAGAGTTGGAATTGTTTGTACAGAGATAGAATGTTATGTACAGGTTTGGAATGCTTTCTACAGGATTGGAATGCTTTCTACAGGGTTGGAATGCTTTCTACAGTGTTGCAGTGCTTTCTACAGGGTTGGAATACCTTTGTACAGAGTTGGAATACCTTTGTACAGAGTTGGAATACCTTTGTACAGAGTTGGAATGCTTTCTACAGGCTTGGAATGCTTTCAACAGAGTTGGTATACCTTTGTACAGAGTTGGAATGCTTCCTACAAGGTTGGAATGCTCTCGACAGAGTTGGACTGCTTTCTACAGGGTTGGAATGCTTTCGACAGAGTTGGAATACCTTTGTACAGAGTTGGAATACCTTTGCACAGATTTGGAATGCCTTCTACAGGATTGGAATGCTTTCAACAGGGATGGAATGCTTTCTACAGGGTTGGAATGCTTTGAACAGAGTGGGGATACCTTTGTACAGAGATGGAATACCTTTGTACAGAGTTGGAATACCTTTGTACAGAGTTGGAATGCTTCCTACAGGCTTGGAATGCTATCGACAGAGTTGGAATACCTTTGCACAGAGTTAGAATATTATGTACACCGTTGGAATGCTTTCTAGAGGGTTGGAATGGTTTCGACAGAGGTGGAATACCGTGCTACAGAGTTGGAATGCGTCCTACAGGGTTGGAATACTTTCTACAGGGTTGGAATGCTTTCGACAGAGTTGGAATACCTTTGCATAGAGTTGGAATGCTTCCTACAGGGTTGGAATACTTTCTACAGGGTTGGAATGCCTTCGACAGAGTTGGAATACCTTTGTACAGAGTTGGAATGCTTCCTACAGATTTGGAATGCTTTGGACAGAGTTGGAATACCTTTGTACAGAGTTGGAATGCTTCCTACAGGCTTGGAATGCTTTGGACAGAGTTGGAACACCTCTGTGCATGGTTGGAATACCTTTGTACAGATTTGGAATACCTTTGTACAGAGTTGGAATACCTTTGTACAGATTTGGAATGCCTTCTACAGGATTGGAATGCTTTCAACAGGGATGGAATGCTTTCTACAGGGTTGGAATGCTTTGAACAGAGTTGGTATACCTTTGTACAGAGATGGAATACCTTTGTACAGAGTTGGAATACCTTTGCACAGATTTGGAATGCCTTCTACAGGATTGGAATGCTTTCAACAGGGATGGAATGCTTTCTACAGGGTTGGAATGCTTTGAACAGAGTTGGTATACCTTTGTACAGAGATGGAATACCTTTGTACAGAGTTGGAATGCTTCCTACAGGCTTGGAATGCTATCGACAGAGTTGGAATACCTTTGCACAGAGGTAGAATATTATGTACACCGTTGGAATGCTTTCTAGAGGGTTGGAATGGTTTCGACAGAGGTGGAATACATTGCTACAGAGTTGGAATGCTTCCTACAGGGTTGGAATACTTTCTACAGGGTTGGAATGCTTTCGACAGAGTTGGAATACCTATGTACAGAGATGGAATGCTATCTACAGGGTTGGAATGCTTTCGACAGAGTTGGAATACCTTTGTACAGAGTTGGAATACCTTTGTACAGAGATGGAATACCTTTGTACAGAGTTGGAATGCTTTCTACAGGGTTGGAATGCTCTTGACAGAGTTGGAATACCTTTGCACAGAGTTAGAATATTATGTACACGGTTGGAATGCTTTCTAGAGGGTTGGAATGGTTTCGACAGAGGTGGAATACCTTGCTACAGAGTTGGAATGCTTCCTACAGGGTTGGAATACTTTCTACAGGGTTGGAATGCTTTCGACAGTGTTGGAATACCTATGTACAGAGATGGAATGCTATCTACAGGGCTGGAATGCTTTCGACAGAGTTGGAATACCTTTGTACAGAGTTGGAATACCTTTGTACAGAGATGGAATACCTTTGTACAGAGTTGGAATGCTTTCTACAGGGTTGGAATGCTCTTGACAGAGTTGGAATACCTTTGCACAGAGTTAGAATATTATGTACACGGTTGGAATGCTTTCTAGAGGGTTGGAATGGTTTCGACAGAGGTGGAATATCTTTGTACAGAGTTAGAATGCTTCCTACAGGGCTGGAATACTTTCTACAGGGTTGGAATGCTTTCGACAGAGTTGGAATACCTTTGTACACAGTTGGAATACCTTTGTACAGAGTTGGAATGCTTTCTACAGGGTTGGAATGCTCTTGACAGAGTTGGAATACCTTTGTACAGAGTTTGAATGCTTTCTACAGGGTTGGAATGCTTTCTACAGAGTTGGAATACCTTTGTACAGAGTTGGAATGCTTTCTACAGGGTTGGAATGCTTTGGACAGAGTTGGAATACGTTTGTACAGAGATAGAATGTTATGTGCAGGTTTGGAATGCTTTCTACAGGATTGGAATGCTTGCTACAGGGTTGGAATGCTTTCTACAGTGTTGCAATGCTTTCTACAGGGTTGGAATACCTTTGTACAGAGTTGGAATACCTTTGTACAGAGTTGGAATACCTTTGTACAGATTTGGAATGCCTTCTACAGGATTGGAATGCTTTCAACAGGGATGGAATGCTTTCTACAGGGTTGGAATGCTTTGAACAGAGTTGGTATACCTTAGTACAGAGATGGAATACCTTTGTACAGAGTTGGAATACCTTTGCACAGAGTTGGAATACCTTTGTACAGAGTTGGAATACCTTTGTACAGAGTTGGAATACCTTTGTACAGAGTTGGAATACCTTTGTACAGATTTGGAATGCCTTCTACAGGATTGGAATGCTTTCTACAGGGATGGAATGCTTTCTACAGGGTTGGAATGCTTTGAACAGAGTTGGTATACCTTTGTAAAGAGATGGACTGCTTTCTACAGGGTTGGAATGCTTTCGACAGAGTTGGAATACCTTTGTACAGAGTCTGAATGCTTTCTACAGGGTTGGAATGCTTTCGACAGAGTTGGAATACCTTTGTGCAAGGTTGGAATACCTTTGTACAGAGATGGAATACCTTTGTACAGAGTTGGAATACCTTTGTGCAGATGTCGAATGCCTTCTACAGGATTGGAATGCTTTCAACAGGGATGGAATGATTTCTACAGGGTTGGAATGCTTTGAACAGAGTTGGTATACCTTTGTACAGAGATGGAATACCTTTGTACAGAGTTGGAATACCTTTGTACAGATTTGGAATGCCTTCTACAGGATTGGAATGCTTTCAACAGGGATGGAATGCTTTCTACAGGGTTGGAATGCTTTCGACAGAGTTGGAATACCTTTGTACAGAGTTGGAATGCTTCCTACAGGGTTGGAATGCTTTTGACAGAGTTGGAATACCTTTATGCTGGGTAGGAATGCTTTGGACAGAGTTGGAATACCTTTATGCAGGGTGGGAATGCTTTCTAGAGCGTTGGAATGCTCTCGACAGAGTTGGAATGCTTTCGACAGAGTTGGAATACATTTGTGCAGGGTTGGAATGCTATCTACAGGGTTGCAATGCTTTCTACACGGTTGGAATGCTTTCGACAGAGTTGGAATACCTTTGTACAGAGTTGGAATGCTTCCTACAGGGTTGGAATGCTTTGGACAGAGTTGGAATACCTTTGTGCAGGGTTGGAATGCTTTCTAGAGCGATGGAATGCTCTCGACTGAGTTGGAATACTTTCGACAGAGTTGGAATACCTTTGTACAGAGTTGGAATGCTTCCTACAGGGTTGGAATGCTTTTGACAGAGTTGGAATACCTTTGTACAGAGTTGGAATACCTTTGTACAGAGTTGGAATACCTTTGTACAGAGTTGGAATACCGTTGTACAGAGTTGGAATACCTTTGTACAGAGTTGGAATACCTTTGTACAGAGTTGGAATACCTTTGTACAGAGTTGGAATACCTTTGTACAGAGTTGGAATGCTTCCTACAGGCTTGGAATGCTTTCGACAGAGTTGGAATACCTTTGTACAGAGTTAGAATATTATGTACACGGTTGGAATGCTTTCTAGAGGGTTGGAATGGTTTCGACAGAGGTGGAATATCTTTGTACAGAGTTGGAATGCTTCCTACAGGGTTGGAATACTTTCTACAGGGTTGGAATGCTTTCGACAGAGTTGGCATACCTTTGCACACAGTTGGAATACCTTTGTACAGAGTTGGAATACCTTTGTACAGAGTTGGAATACCTTTGTACAGATTTGGAATGCCTTCTACAGGATTGGAATGCTTTCTACATGGATGGAATGCTTTCTACAGGGTTGGAATGCTTTGAACAGAGTTGGTATACCTTTGTACAGAGATGGACTGCTTTCTACAGGGTTGGAATGCTTTCGACAGAGTTGGAATACCTGTGTACAGAGATGGAATACCTTTGTACAGAGTTGGAATACCTTTGTACAGAGTTGGAATACCTTTGTACAGAGTTGGAATACCTTTGTACAGAGTTTGAATGCTTTCTACATGCTTGGAATGCTTTCGACAGAGGTGGAATACCTTTGGACAGAGTTGGAATGCTTTCTACAGGGTTGGAATGCTTTCGACAGAGTTGGAATACCTTTGTACAGAGTTGGAATGCTTCCTACAGGGTTGGAATGCTTTGGACAGAGTTGCAATACCTTTATGCAGGGTGGGAATGCTTTGGACAGAGTTGGAATACCTTTATGCAGGGTGGGAATGCTTTGGACAGAGTTGGAATACCTTTGTACAGAGTTGGAATACCTTTGTACAGAGTTGGAATACCTTTGTACAGAGTTGGAATGCTTTCTACAGGGTTGGAATGCTCTTGACAGAGTTGGAATACCTTTGTACGGAGTTTGAATGCTTTCTACATGCTTGGAATGCTTTCGACAGAGTTGGAATACCTTTGCACAGAGTTAGAATATTATGTACACGGTTGGAATGCTTTCTAGAGGGTTGGAATGGTTTCGACAGAGGTGGAATATCTTTGTACAGAGTTAGAATGCTTCCTACAGGGCTGGAATACTTTCTACAGGGTTGGAATGCTTTCGACAGAGTTGGAATACCTTTGTACACAGTTGGAATACCTTTGTACAGAGTTGGAATGCTTTCTACAGGGTTGGAATGCTCTTGACAGAGTTGGAATACCTTTGTACAGAGTTTGAATGCTTTCTACAGGGTTGGAATGCTTTCTACAGAGTTGGAATACCTTTGTACAGAGTTGGAATGCTTTCTACAGGGTTGGAATGCTTTGGACAGAGTTGGAATACGTTTGTACAGAGATAGAATGTTATGTGCAGGTTTGGAATGCTTTCTACAGGATTGGAATGCTTGCTACAGGGTTGGAATGCTTTCTACAGTGTTGCAATGCTTTCTACAGGGTTGGAATACCTTTGTACAGAGTTGGAATACCTTTGTACAGAGTTGGAATACCTTTGTACAGATTTGGAATGCCTTCTACAGGATTGGAATGCTTTCAACAGGGATGGAATGCTTTCTACAGGGTTGGAATGCTTTGAACAGAGTTGGTATACCTTAGTACAGAGATGGAATACCTTTGTACAGAGTTGGAATACCTTTGCACAGAGTTGGAATACCTTTGTACAGAGTTGGAATACCTTTGTACAGAGTTGGAATACCTTTGTACAGAGTTGGAATACCTTTGTACAGATTTGGAATGCCTTCTACAGGATTGGAATGCTTTCTACAGGGATGGAATGCTTTCTACAGGGTTGGAATGCTTTGAACAGAGTTGGTATACCTTTGTAAAGAGATGGACTGCTTTCTACAGGGTTGGAATGCTTTCGACAGAGTTGGAATACCTTTGTACAGAGTCTGAATGCTTTCTACAGGGTTGGAATGCTTTCGACAGAGTTGGAATACCTTTGTGCAAGGTTGGAATACCTTTGTACAGAGATGGAATACCTTTGTACAGAGTTGGAATACCTTTGTGCAGATGTCGAATGCCTTCTACAGGATTGGAATGCTTTCAACAGGGATGGAATGATTTCTACAGGGTTGGAATGCTTTGAACAGAGTTGGTATACCTTTGTACAGAGATGGAATACCTTTGTACAGAGTTGGAATACCTTTGTACAGATTTGGAATGCCTTCTACAGGATTGGAATGCTTTCAACAGGGATGGAATGCTTTCTACAGGGTTGGAATGCTTTCGACAGAGTTGGAATACCTTGGTACAGATTTGGAATGCTTCCTACAGGGTTGGAATGCTTTTGACAGAGTTGGAATACCTTTATGCTGGGTAGGAATGCTTTGGACAGAGTTGGAATACCTTTATGCAGGGTGGGAATGCTTTCTAGAGCGTTGGAATGCTCTCGACAGAGTTGGAATGCTTTCGACAGAGTTGGAATACATTTGTGCAGGGTTGGAATGCTATCTACAGGGTTGCAATGCTTTCTACACGGTTGGAATGCTTTCGACAGAGTTGGAATACCTTTGTACAGAGTTGGAATGCTTCCTACAGGGTTGGAATGCTTTGGACAGAGTTGGAATACCTTTGTGCAGGGTTGGAATGCTTTCTAGAGCGATGGAATGCTCTCGACTGAGTTGGAATACTTTCGACAGAGTTGGAATACCTTTGTACAGAGTTGGAATGCTTCCTACAGGGTTGGAATGCTTTTGACAGAGTTGGAATACCTTTGTACAGAGTTGGAATACCTTTGTACAGAGTTGGAATACCTTTGTACAGAGTTGGAATACCGTTGTACAGAGTTGGAATACCTTTGTACAGAGTTGGAATACCTTTGTACAGAGTTGGAATACCTTTGTACAGAGTTGGAATACCTTTGTACAGAGTTGGAATGCTTCCTACAGGCTTGGAATGCTTTCGACAGAGTTGGAATACCTTTGTACAGAGTTAGAATATTATGTACACGGTTGGAATGCTTTCTAGAGGGTTGGAATGGTTTCGACAGAGGTGGAATATCTTTGTACAGAGTTGGAATGCTTCCTACAGGGTTGGAATACTTTCTACAGGGTTGGAATGCTTTCGACAGAGTTGGCATACCTTTGCACACAGTTGGAATACCTTTGTACAGAGTTGGAATACCTTTGTACAGAGTTGGAATACCTTTGTACAGATTTGGAATGCCTTCTACAGGATTGGAATGCTTTCTACATGGATGGAATGCTTTCTACAGGGTTGGAATGCTTTGAACAGAGTTGGTATACCTTTGTACAGAGATGGACTGCTTTCTACAGGGTTGGAATGCTTTCGACAGAGTTGGAATACCTGTGTACAGAGATGGAATACCTTTGTACAGAGTTGGAATACCTTTGTACAGAGTTGGAATACCTTTGTACAGAGTTGGAATACCTTTGTACAGAGTTTGAATGCTTTCTACATGCTTGGAATGCTTTCGACAGAGGTGGAATACCTTTGGACAGAGTTGGAATGCTTTCTACAGGGTTGGAATGCTTTCGACAGAGTTGGAATACCTTTGTACAGAGTTGGAATGCTTCCTACAGGGTTGGAATGCTTTGGACAGAGTTGCAATACCTTTATGCAGGGTGGGAATGCTTTGGACAGAGTTGGAATACCTTTATGCAGGGTGGGAATGCTTTGGACAGAGTTGGAATACCTTTGTACAGAGTTGGAATACCTTTGTACAGAGTTGGAATACCTTTGTACAGAGTTGGAATGCTTTCTACAGGGTTGGAATGCTCTTGACAGAGTTGGAATACCTTTGTACGGAGTTTGAATGCTTTCTACATGCTTGGAATGCTTTCGGCAGAGTTGGAATACCTTTGGACAGAGTTGAAATGCTTTCTACAGGGTTGGAATGCTTTCGACAGAGTTGGAAGACCTTTGTACAGAGTTGGAATGCTTCCTACAGAGTTGGAATGCTTTTGACAGAGTTGGAATACCTTTGTACATAGTTGGAATACCTTTGTACAGAGTTGGAATACCTTTGTACAGAGTTGGAATACCTTTGTACAGCGTTGGAATGCTTTCGACAGAGTTGGTATACCTTTGTACAGAGTTGGAATGCTTCCTACAGGGTTGGAATTCTCTTGACAGAGTTGGAATACCTTTGTACGGAGTTTGAATGCTTTCTACATGCTTGGAATGCTTTCGACAGAGTTGGAATACCTTTGGACAGAGTTGAAATGCTTTCTACAGGGTTGGAATGCTTTCGACAGAGTTGGAATACCTTTGTACAGAGTTGGAATGCTTCCTACAGGGTTGGAATGCTTTTGACAGAGTTGGAATACCTTTATGCTGGGTAGGAATGCTTTGGACAGAGTTGGAATACCTTTATGCAGGGTGGGAATGCTTTCTAGAGCGTTGGAATGCTCTCGACAGAGTTGGAATGCTTTCGACAGAGTTGGAATACATTTGTGCAGGGTTGGAATGCTATCTACAGGGTTGCAATGCTTTCTACACGGTTGGAATGCTTTCGACAGAGTTGGAATACCTTTGTACAGAGTTGGAATGCTTCCTACAGGGTTGGAATGCTTTGGACAGAGTTGGAATACCTTTGTGCAGGGTTGGAATGCTTTCTAGAGCGATGGAATGCTCTCGACTGAGTTGGAATACTTTCGACAGAGTTGGAATACCTTTGTACAGAGTTGGAATGCTTCCTACAGGGTTGGAATGCTTTTGACAGAGTTGGAATACCTTTGTACAGAGTTGGAATACCTTTGTACAGAGTTGGAATACCTTTGTACAGAGTTGGAATACCGTTGTACAGAGTTGGAATACCTTTGTACAGAGTTGGAATACCTTTGTACAGAGTTGGAATACCTTTGTACAGAGTTGGAATACCTTTGTACAGAGTTGGAATGCTTCCTACAGGCTTGGAATGCTTTCGACAGAGTTGGAATACCTTTGTACAGAGTTAGAATATTATGTACACGGTTGGAATGCTTTCTAGAGGGTTGGAATGGTTTCGACAGAGGTGGAATATCTTTGTACAGAGTTGGAATGCTTCCTACAGGGTTGGAATACTTTCTACAGGGTTGGAATGCTTTCGACAGAGTTGGCATACCTTTGCACACAGTTGGAATACCTTTGTACAGAGTTGGAATACCTTTGTACAGAGTTGGAATACCTTTGTACAGATTTGGAATGCCTTCTACAGGATTGGAATGCTTTCTACATGGATGGAATGCTTTCTACAGGGTTGGAATGCTTTGAACAGAGTTGGTATACCTTTGTACAGAGATGGACTGCTTTCTACAGGGTTGGAATGCTTTCGACAGAGTTGGAATACCTGTGTACAGAGATGGAATACCTTTGTACAGAGTTGGAATACCTTTGTACAGAGTTGGAATACCTTTGTACAGAGTTGGAATACCTTTGTACAGAGTTTGAATGCTTTCTACATGCTTGGAATGCTTTCGACAGAGGTGGAATACCTTTGGACAGAGTTGGAATGCTTTCTACAGGGTTGGAATGCTTTCGACAGAGTTGGAATACCTTTGTACAGAGTTGGAATGCTTCCTACAGGGTTGGAATGCTTTGGACAGAGTTGCAATACCTTTATGCAGGGTGGGAATGCTTTGGACAGAGTTGGAATACCTTTATGCAGGGTGGGAATGCTTTGGACAGAGTTGGAATACCTTTATGCAGGGTGGGAATGCTTTCTAGAGCGTTGGAATGCTCTCGACAGAGTTGGAATGCTTTCGACAGAGTTGGAATACATTTGTACAGGGTTCGAATGCTTTCTACATGCTTGGAATGCTTTCGACAGAGTTGGAATACCTTTGTACAAGGTATGAATGCTTTCTACATGGTTGGAATGCTTTCGACAGAGTTGGAATACATTTGTACAGAGTTGGAATGCTTTCTACAGGGTTGGAATGCTTTCGACAGAGTTGGAATACCTTTGTACAGAGTTGGAATGCTTCCTACAGGGTTGGAATGCTTTGGACAGAGTTGAAATACCTTTGTGCAGGGTTGGAATGCTTTCTAGAGCGATGGAATGCTCTCGACTGAGTTGGAATACTTTCGACAGAGTTGGAATACCTTTGTACAGAGTTGGAATGCTTCCTACAGGGTTGGAATGCTTCTGACAGAGTTGCAATACCTTTATGCAGGGTGGGAATGCTTTGGACAGAGTTGGAATACCTTTATGCAGGGTGGGAATGCTTTCGACAGTGTTGGAATACCTATGTACAGAGATGGAATGCTATCTACAGGGCTGGAATGCTTTCGACAGAGTTGGAATACCTTTGTACAGAGTTGGAATACCTTTGTACAGAGATGGAATACCTTTGTACAGAGTTGGAATGCTTTCTACAGGGTTGGAATGCTCTTGACAGAGTTGGAATACCTTTGCACAGAGTTAGAATATTATGTACACGGTTGGAATGCTTTCTAGAGGGTTGGAATGGTTTCGACAGAGGTGGAATATCTTTGTACAGAGTTAGAATGCTTCCTACAGGGCTGGAATACTTTCTACAGGGTTGGAATGCTTTCGACAGAGTTGGAATACCTTTGTACACAGTTGGAATACCTTTGTACAGAGTTGGAATACCTTTGTACAGTGTTGGAATACCTTTGTACAGAGTTGGAATACCTTTGTACAGAGTTGGAATGCTTTCTACAGGGTTGGAATGCTTTCTACAGAGTTGGAATACCTTTGTACAGAGTTGGAATGCTTCCTACAGGGTTGGAATGCTTTGGACAGAGTTGGAATACGTTTGTACAGAGATAGAATGTTATGTACAGGTTTGGAATGCTTTCTACAGGATTGGAATGCTTGCTACAGGGTTGGAATGCTTTCTACAGTGTTGCAATGCTTTCTACAGGGTTGGAATACCTTTGTACAGAGTTGGAATACCTTTGTACACAGTTGGAATACCTTTGTACAGATTTGGAATGCCTTCTACAGGATTGGAATGCTTTCAACAGGGATGGAATGCTTTCTACAGGGTTGGAATGCTCTTGACAGAGTTGGAATACCTTTGTACAGAGTTTGAATGCTTTCTACAGGGTTGGAATGCTTTCTACAGAGTTGGAATACCTTTGTACAGAGTTGGAATGCTTCCTACAGGGTTGGAATGCTTTGGACAGAGTTGGAATACCTTTGTACAGAGTCTGAATGCTTTCTACAGGGTTGGAATGCTTTCGACAGAGTTGGAATACCTTTGTGCAAGGTTGGAATACCTTTGTACAGAGATGGAATACCTTTGTACAGAGTTGGAATACCTTTGTGCAGATGTCGAATGCCTTCTACAGGATTGGAATGCTTTCAACAGGGATGGAATGCTTTCTACAGGGTTGGAATGCTTTGAACAGAGTTGGTATACCTTTGTACAGAGATGGAATACCTTTGTACAGAGTTGGAATACCTTTGTACAGATTTGGAATGCCTTCTACAGGATTGGAATGCTTTCAACAGGGATGGAATGCTTTCTACAGGGTTGGAATGCTTTGAACAGAGTTGGTATACCTTAGTACAGAGATGGAATACTTTTGTACAGAGTTGGAATACCTTTGTACAGAGTTGGAATACCTTTGTACAGAGTTGGAATACCTTTGTACAGAGTTGGAATGCTTTCTACAGGGTTGGAATGCTTTTGACAGAGTTGGAATGCCTTTATGCAGGGTGGGAATGCTTTGGACAGAGTTGGAATACCTTTATGCAGGGAGGGAATGCTTTCTAGAGCGTTGGAATGCTCTCGACAGAGTTGGAATGCTTTCGACAGAGTTGGAATACATTTGTACAGGGTTGGAATGCTTTCTACATGCTTGGAATGCTTTCGACAGAGTTGGAAGACCTTTGTACAGAGTTGGAATACCTTTGTACAGAGTTGGAATACCTTTGTACAGAGTTGGAATGCTTTCTACAGGGTTGGAATGCTCTTGACAGAGTTGGAATACCTTTGTACAGAGTTTGAATGCTTTCTACATGCTTGGAATGCTTTCGACAGAGTTGGAATACCTTTGGACAGAGTTGGAATGCTTTCTACAGGGTTGGAATGCTTTCGACAGAGTTGGAATACCTTTGTACAGAGTTGGAATGCTTCCTACAGAGTTGGAATGCTTTTGACAGAGTTGGAATACCTTTGTACATAGTTGGAATACCTTTGTACAGAGTTGGAATACCTTTGTACAGAGTTGGAATACCTTTGAACAGAGTTGGAATACCTTTGTACAGAGTTGGAATGCTTTCTACAGGGTTGGAATGCTCTTGACAGAGTTGGAATACCTTTGTACGGAGTTTGAATGCTTTCTACATGCTTGGAATGCTTTCGGCAGAGTTGGAATACCTTTGGACAGAGTTGAAATGCTTTCTACAGGGTTGGAATGCTTTCGACAGAGTTGGAAGACCTTTGTACAGAGTTGGAATGCTTCCTACAGAGTTGGAATGCTTTTGACAGAGTTGGAATACCTTTGTACATAGTTGGAATACCTTTGTACAGAGTTGGAATACCTTTGTACAGAGTTGGAATACCTTTGTACAGCGTTGGAATGCTTTCGACAGAGTTGGTATACCTTTGTACAGAGTTGGAATGCTTCCTACAGGGTTGGAATTCTCTTGACAGAGTTGGAATACCTTTGTACGGAGTTTGAATGCTTTCTACAGGGTTGGAATGCTTTTGACAGAGTTGGAATACCTTTATGCAGGGTGGGAATGCTTTCTAGAGCGTTGGAATGCTCTCGACAGAGTTGGAATGCTTTCGACAGTGTTGGAATACCTATGTACAGAGATGGAATGCTATCTACAGGGCTGGAATGCTTTCGACAGAGTTGGAATACCTTTGTACAGAGTTGGAATACCTTTGTACAGAGATGGAATACCTTTGTACAGAGTTGGAATGCTTTCTACAGGGTTGGAATGCTCTTGACAGAGTTGGAATACCTTTGCACAGAGTTAGAATATTATGTACACGGTTGGAATGCTTTCTAGAGGGTTGGAATGGTTTCGACAGAGGTGGAATATCTTTGTACAGAGTTAGAATGCTTCCTACAGGGCTGGAATACTTTCTACAGGGTTGGAATGCTTTCTACAGAGTTGGAATACCTTTGTACAGAGTTGGAATGCTTCCTACAGGGTTGGAATGCTTTGGACAGAGTTGGAATACGTTTGTACAGAGATAGAATGTTATGTACAGGTTTGGAATGCTTTCTACAGGATTGGAATGCTTGCTACAGGGTTGGAATGCTTTCTACAGTGTTGCAATGCTTTCTACAGGGTTGGAATACCTTTGTACAGAGTTGGAATACCTTTGTACAGAGTTGGAATACCTTTGTACAGATTTGGAATGCCTTCTACAGGATTGGAATGCTTTCAACAGGGATGGAATGCTTTCTACAGGGTTGGAATGCTCTTGACAGAGTTGGAATACCTTTGTACAGAGTTTGAATGCTTTCTACAGGGTTGGAATGCTTTCTACAGAGTTGGAATACCTTTGTACAGAGTTGGAATGCTTCCTACAGGGTTGGAATGCTTTGGACAGAGTTGGAATACCTTTGTACAGAGTCTGAATGCTTTCTACAGGGTTGGAATGCTTTCGACAGAGTTGGAATACCTTTGTGCAAGGTTGGAATACCTTTGTACAGAGATGGAATACCTTTGTACAGAGTTGGAATACCTTTGTGCAGATGTCGAATGCCTTCTACAGGATTGGAATGCTTTCAACAGGGATGGAATGCTTTCTACAGGGTTGGAATGCTTTGAACAGAGTTGGTATACCTTTGTACAGAGATGGAATACCTTTGTACAGAGTTGGAATACCTTTGTACAGATTTGGAATGCCTTCTACAGGATTGGAATGCTTTCAACAGGGATGGAATGCTTTCTACAGGGTTGGAATGCTTTGAACAGAGTTGGTATACCTTAGTACAGAGATGGAATACTTTTGTACAGAGTTGGAATACCTTTGTACAGAGTTGGAATACCTTTGTACAGAGTTGGAATACCTTTGTACAGAGTTGGAATGCTTTCTACAGGGTTGGAATGCTTTTGACAGAGTTGGAATGCCTTTATGCAGGGTGGGAATGCTTTGGACAGAGTTGGAATACCTTTATGCAGGGAGGGAATGCTTTCTAGAGCGTTGGAATGCTCTCGACAGAGTTGGAATGCTTTCGACAGAGTTGGAATACATTTGTACAGGGTTGGAATGCTTTCTACATGCTTGGAATGCTTTCGACAGAGTTGGAAGACCTTTGTACAGAGTTGGAATACCTTTGTACAGAGTTGGAATACCTTTGTACAGAGTTGGAATGCTTTCTACAGGGTTGGAATGCTCTTGACAGAGTTGGAATACCTTTGTACAGAGTTTGAATGCTTTCTACATGCTTGGAATGCTTTCGACAGAGTTGGAATACCTTTGGACAGAGTTGGAATGCTTTCTACAGGGTTGGAATGCTTTCGACAGAGTTGGAATACCTTTGTACAGAGTTGGAATGCTTCCTACAGAGTTGGAATGCTTTTGACAGAGTTGGAATACCTTTGTACATAGTTGGAATACCTTTGTACAGAGTTGGAATACCTTTGTACAGAGTTGGAATACCTTTGAACAGAGTTGGAATACCTTTGTACAGAGTTGGAATGCTTTCTACAGGGTTGGAATGCTCTTGACAGAGTTGGAATACCTTTGTACGGAGTTTGAATGCTTTCTACATGCTTGGAATGCTTTCGGCAGAGTTGGAATACCTTTGGACAGAGTTGAAATGCTTTCTACAGGGTTGGAATGCTTTCGACAGAGTTGGAAGACCTTTGTACAGAGTTGGAATGCTTCCTACAGAGTTGGAATGCTTTTGACAGAGTTGGAATACCTTTGTACATAGTTGGAATACCTTTGTACAGAGTTGGAATACCTTTGTACAGAGTTGGAATACCTTTGTACAGCGTTGGAATGCTTTCGACAGAGTTGGTATACCTTTGTACAGAGTTGGAATGCTTCCTACAGGGTTGGAATTCTCTTGACAGAGTTGGAATACCTTTGTACGGAGTTTGAATGCTTTCTACAGGGTTGGAATGCTTTTGACAGAGTTGGAATACCTTTATGCTGGGTGGGAATGCTTTGGACAGAGTTGGAATACCTTTATGCAGGGTGGGAATGCTTTCTAGAGCGTTGGAATGCTCTCGACAGAGTTGGAATGCTTTCGACAGAGTTGGAATACATTTGTGCAGGGTTGGAATGCTATCTACAGGGTTGCAATGCTTTCTACACGGTTGGAATGCTTTCGACAGAGTTGGAATACCTTTGTACAGAGTTGGAATGCTTCCTACAGGGTTGGAATGCTTTGGACAGAGTTGGAATACCTTTGTGCAGGGTTGGAATGCTTTCTAGAGCGATGGAATGCTCTCGACTGAGTTGGAATACCTTTGTACAGAGTTGGAATACCTTTGTACAGAGTTGGAATACATTTGTACAGAGTTGGAATGCTTCCTACAGGCTTGGAATGCTTTCGACAGAGTTGGAATACCTTTGTACAGAGTTAGAATATTATGTACACGGTTGGAATGCTTTCTAGAGGGTTGGAATGGTTTCGACAGAGGTGGAATATCTTTGTACAGAGTTGGAATGCTTCCTACAGGGTTGGAATACTTTCTACAGGGTTGGAATGCTTTCGACAGAGTTGGCATACCTTTGCACACAGTTGGAATACCTTTGTACAGAGTTGGAATACCTTTGTACAGAGTTGGAATACCTTTGTACAGAATTGGAATGCCTTCTACAGGATTGGAATGCTTTCTACATGGATGGAATGCTTTCTACAGGGTTGGAATGCTTTGAACAGAGTTGGTATACCTTTGTACAGAGATGGACTGCTTTCTACAGGGTTGGAATGCTTTCGACAGAGTTGGAATACCTGTGTACAGAGATGGAATACCTTTGTACAGAGTTGGAATACCTTTGTACAGAGTTGGAATACCTTTGTACAGAGTTGGAATACCTTTGTACAGAGTTTGAATGCTTTCTACATGCTTGGAATGCTTTCGACAGAGGTGGAATACCTTTGGACAGAGTTGGAATGCTTTCTACAGGGTTGGAATGCTTTCGACAGAGTTGGAATACCTTTGTACAGAGTTGGAATGCTTTCGACAGTGTTGGAATACCTATGTACAGAGATGGAATGCTATCTACAGGGCTGGAATGCTTTCGACAGAGTTGGAATACCTTTGTACAGAGTTGGAATACCTTTGTACAGAGATGGAATACCTTTGTACAGAGTTGGAATGCTTTCTACAGGGTTGGAATGCTCTTGACAGAGTTGGAATACCTTTGCACAGAGTTAGAATATTATGTACACGGTTGGAATGCTTTCTAGAGGGTTGGAATGGTTTCGACAGAGGTGGAATATCTTTGTACAGAGTTAGAATGCTTCCTACAGGGCTGGAATACTTTCTACAGGGTTGGAATGCTTTCGACAGAGTTGGAATACCTTTGTACACAGTTGGAATACCTTTGTACAGAGTTGGAATACCTTTGTACAGTGTTGGAATACCTTTGTACAGAGTTGGAATACCTTTGTACAGAGTTGGAATGCTTTCTACAGGGTTGGAATGCTTTCTACAGAGTTGGAATACCTTTGTACAGAGTTGGAATGCTTCCTACAGGGTTGGAATGCTTTGGACAGAGTTGGAATACGTTTGTACAGAGATAGAATGTTATGTACAGGTTTGGAATGCTTTCTACAGGATTGGAATGCTTGCTACAGGGTTGGAATGCTTTCTACAGTGTTGCAATGCTTTCTACAGGGTTGGAATACCTTTGTACAGAGTTGGAATACCTTTGTACACAGTTGGAATACCTTTGTACAGATTTGGAATGCCTTCTACAGGATTGGAATGCTTTCAACAGGGATGGAATGCTTTCTACAGGGTTGGAATGCTCTTGACAGAGTTGGAATACCTTTGTACAGAGTTTGAATGCTTTCTACAGGGTTGGAATGCTTTCTACAGAGTTGGAATACCTTTGTACAGAGTTGGAATGCTTCCTACAGGGTTGGAATGCTTTGGACAGAGTTGGAATACCTTTGTACAGAGTCTGAATGCTTTCTACAGGGTTGGAATGCTTTCGACAGAGTTGGAATACCTTTGTGCAAGGTTGGAATACCTTTGTACAGAGATGGAATACCTTTGTACAGAGTTGGAATACCTTTGTGCAGATGTCGAATGCCTTCTACAGGATTGGAATGCTTTCAACAGGGATGGAATGCTTTCTACAGGGTTGGAATGCTTTGAACAGAGTTGGTATACCTTTGTACAGAGATGGAATACCTTTGTACAGAGTTGGAATACCTTTGTACAGATTTGGAATGCCTTCTACAGGATTGGAATGCTTTCAACAGGGATGGAATGCTTTCTACAGGGTTGGAATGCTTTGAACAGAGTTGGTATACCTTAGTACAGAGATGGAATACTTTTGTACAGAGTTGGAATACCTTTGTACAGAGTTGGAATACCTTTGTACAGAGTTGGAATACCTTTGTACAGAGTTGGAATGCTTTCTACAGGGTTGGAATGCTTTTGACAGAGTTGGAATGCCTTTATGCAGGGTGGGAATGCTTTGGACAGAGTTGGAATACCTTTATGCAGGGAGGGAATGCTTTCTAGAGCGTTGGAATGCTCTCGACAGAGTTGGAATGCTTTCGACAGAGTTGGAATACATTTGTACAGGGTTGGAATGCTTTCTACATGCTTGGAATGCTTTCGACAGAGTTGGAAGACCTTTGTACAGAGTTGGAATACCTTTGTACAGAGTTGGAATACCTTTGTACAGAGTTGGAATGCTTTCTACAGGGTTGGAATGCTCTTGACAGAGTTGGAATACCTTTGTACAGAGTTTGAATGCTTTCTACATGCTTGGAATGCTTTCGACAGAGTTGGAATACCTTTGGACAGAGTTGGAATGCTTTCTACAGGGTTGGAATGCTTTCGACAGAGTTGGAATACCTTTGTACAGAGTTGGAATGCTTCCTACAGAGTTGGAATGCTTTTGACAGAGTTGG
Source organism: Bombus fervidus (assembly GCF_041682495.2). Classification (NCBI taxonomy): domain Eukaryota; kingdom Metazoa; phylum Arthropoda; class Insecta; order Hymenoptera; family Apidae; genus Bombus; species Bombus fervidus. Next base: position 3,594,349 of record NC_091523.1, on the reverse strand, counting down.
AATACCTTTGTACATAGTTGGAATACCTTTGTACAGAGTTGGAATACCTTTGTACAGAGTTGGAATACCTTTGAACAGAGTTGGAATACCTTTGTACAGAGTTGGAATGCTTTCTACAGGGTTGGAATGCTCTTGACAGAGTTGGAATACCTTTGTACGGAGTTTGAATGCTTTCTACATGCTTGGAATGCTTTCGGCAGAGTTGGAATACCTTTGGACAGAGTTGAAATGCTTTCTACAGGGTTGGAATGCTTTCGACAGAGTTGGAAGACCTTTGTACAGAGTTGGAATGCTTCCTACAGAGTTGGAATGCTTTTGACAGAGTTGGAATACCTTTGTACATAGTTGGAATACCTTTGTACAGAGTTGGAATACCTTTGTACAGAGTTGGAATACCTTTGTACAGCGTTGGAATGCTTTCGACAGAGTTGGTATACCTTTGTACAGAGTTGGAATGCTTCCTACAGGGTTGGAATTCTCTTGACAGAGTTGGAATACCTTTGTACGGAGTTTGAATGCTTTCTACAGGGTTGGAATGCTTTTGACAGAGTTGGAATACCTTTATGCAGGGTGGGAATGCTTTCTAGAGCGTTGGAATGCTCTCGACAGAGTTGGAATGCTTTCGACAGTGTTGGAATACCTATGTACAGAGATGGAATGCTATCTACAGGGCTGGAATGCTTTCGACAGAGTTGGAATACCTTTGTACAGAGTTGGAATACCTTTGTACAGAGATGGAATACCTTTGTACAGAGTTGGAATGCTTTCTACAGGGTTGGAATGCTCTTGACAGAGTTGGAATACCTTTGCACAGAGTTAGAATATTATGTACACGGTTGGAATGCTTTCTAGAGGGTTGGAATGGTTTCGACAGAGGTGGAATATCTTTGTACAGAGTTAGAATGCTTCCTACAGGGCTGGAATACTTTCTACAGGGTTGGAATGCTTTCTACAGAGTTGGAATACCTTTGTACAGAGTTGGAATGCTTCCTACAGGGTTGGAATGCTTTGGACAGAGTTGGAATACGTTTGTACAGAGATAGAATGTTATGTACAGGTTTGGAATGCTTTCTACAGGATTGGAATGCTTGCTACAGGGTTGGAATGCTTTCTACAGTGTTGCAATGCTTTCTACAGGGTTGGAATACCTTTGTACAGAGTTGGAATACCTTTGTACAGAGTTGGAATACCTTTGTACAGATTTGGAATGCCTTCTACAGGATTGGAATGCTTTCAACAGGGATGGAATGCTTTCTACAGGGTTGGAATGCTCTTGACAGAGTTGGAATACCTTTGTACAGAGTTTGAATGCTTTCTACAGGGTTGGAATGCTTTCTACAGAGTTGGAATACCTTTGTACAGAGTTGGAATGCTTCCTACAGGGTTGGAATGCTTTGGACAGAGTTGGAATACCTTTGTACAGAGTCTGAATGCTTTCTACAGGGTTGGAATGCTTTCGACAGAGTTGGAATACCTTTGTGCAAGGTTGGAATACCTTTGTACAGAGATGGAATACCTTTGTACAGAGTTGGAATACCTTTGTGCAGATGTCGAATGCCTTCTACAGGATTGGAATGCTTTCAACAGGGATGGAATGCTTTCTACAGGGTTGGAATGCTTTGAACAGAGTTGGTATACCTTTGTACAGAGATGGAATACCTTTGTACAGAGTTGGAATACCTTTGTACAGATTTGGAATGCCTTCTACAGGATTGGAATGCTTTCAACAGGGATGGAATGCTTTCTACAGGGTTGGAATGCTTTGAACAGAGTTGGTATACCTTAGTACAGAGATGGAATACTTTTGTACAGAGTTGGAATACCTTTGTACAGAGTTGGAATACCTTTGTACAGAGTTGGAATACCTTTGTACAGAGTTGGAATGCTTTCTACAGGGTTGGAATGCTTTTGACAGAGTTGGAATGCCTTTATGCAGGGTGGGAATGCTTTGGACAGAGTTGGAATACCTTTATGCAGGGAGGGAATGCTTTCTAGAGCGTTGGAATGCTCTCGACAGAGTTGGAATGCTTTCGACAGAGTTGGAATACATTTGTACAGGGTTGGAATGCTTTCTACATGCTTGGAATGCTTTCGACAGAGTTGGAAGACCTTTGTACAGAGTTGGAATACCTTTGTACAGAGTTGGAATACCTTTGTACAGAGTTGGAATGCTTTCTACAGGGTTGGAATGCTCTTGACAGAGTTGGAATACCTTTGTACAGAGTTTGAATGCTTTCTACATGCTTGGAATGCTTTCGACAGAGTTGGAATACCTTTGGACAGAGTTGGAATGCTTTCTACAGGGTTGGAATGCTTTCGACAGAGTTGGAATACCTTTGTACAGAGTTGGAATGCTTCCTACAGAGTTGGAATGCTTTTGACAGAGTTGGAATACCTTTGTACATAGTTGGAATACCTTTGTACAGAGTTGGAATACCTTTGTACAGAGTTGGAATACCTTTGAACAGAGTTGGAATACCTTTGTACAGAGTTGGAATGCTTTCTACAGGGTTGGAATGCTCTTGACAGAGTTGGAATACCTTTGTACGGAGTTTGAATGCTTTCTACATGCTTGGAATGCTTTCGGCAGAGTTGGAATACCTTTGGACAGAGTTGAAATGCTTTCTACAGGGTTGGAATGCTTTCGACAGAGTTGGAAGACCTTTGTACAGAGTTGGAATGCTTCCTACAGAGTTGGAATGCTTTTGACAGAGTTGGAATACCTTTGTACATAGTTGGAATACCTTTGTACAGAGTTGGAATACCTTTGTACAGAGTTGGAATACCTTTGTACAGCGTTGGAATGCTTTCGACAGAGTTGGTATACCTTTGTACAGAGTTGGAATGCTTCCTACAGGGTTGGAATTCTCTTGACAGAGTTGGAATACCTTTGTACGGAGTTTGAATGCTTTCTACAGGGTTGGAATGCTTTTGACAGAGTTGGAATACCTTTATGCTGGGTGGGAATGCTTTGGACAGAGTTGGAATACCTTTATGCAGGGTGGGAATGCTTTCTAGAGCGTTGGAATGCTCTCGACAGAGTTGGAATGCTTTCGACAGAGTTGGAATACATTTGTGCAGGGTTGGAATGCTATCTACAGGGTTGCAATGCTTTCTACACGGTTGGAATGCTTTCGACAGAGTTGGAATACCTTTGTACAGAGTTGGAATGCTTCCTACAGGGTTGGAATGCTTTGGACAGAGTTGGAATACCTTTGTGCAGGGTTGGAATGCTTTCTAGAGCGATGGAATGCTCTCGACTGAGTTGGAATACCTTTGTACAGAGTTGGAATACCTTTGTACAGAGTTGGAATACATTTGTACAGAGTTGGAATGCTTCCTACAGGCTTGGAATGCTTTCGACAGAGTTGGAATACCTTTGTACAGAGTTAGAATATTATGTACACGGTTGGAATGCTTTCTAGAGGGTTGGAATGGTTTCGACAGAGGTGGAATATCTTTGTACAGAGTTGGAATGCTTCCTACAGGGTTGGAATACTTTCTACAGGGTTGGAATGCTTTCGACAGAGTTGGCATACCTTTGCACACAGTTGGAATACCTTTGTACAGAGTTGGAATACCTTTGTACAGAGTTGGAATACCTTTGTACAGAATTGGAATGCCTTCTACAGGATTGGAATGCTTTCTACATGGATGGAATGCTTTCTACAGGGTTGGAATGCTTTGAACAGAGTTGGTATACCTTTGTACAGAGATGGACTGCTTTCTACAGGGTTGGAATGCTTTCGACAGAGTTGGAATACCTGTGTACAGAGATGGAATACCTTTGTACAGAGTTGGAATACCTTTGTACAGAGTTGGAATACCTTTGTACAGAGTTGGAATACCTTTGTACAGAGTTTGAATGCTTTCTACATGCTTGGAATGCTTTCGACAGAGGTGGAATACCTTTGGACAGAGTTGGAATGCTTTCTACAGGGTTGGAATGCTTTCGACAGAGTTGGAATACCTTTGTACAGAGTTGGAATGCTTTCTACATGCTTGGAATGCTTTCGACAGAGTTGGAATACCTTTGTACAAGGTATGAATGCTTTCTACATGGTTGGAATGCTTTCGACAGAGTTGGAATACATTTGTACAGAGTTGGAATGCTTTCTACAGGGTTGGAATGCTTTCGACAGAGTTGGAATACCTTTGTACAGAGTTGGAATGCTTCCTACAGGGTTGGAATGCTTTGGACAGAGTTGAAATACCTTTGTGCAGGGTTGGAATGCTTTCTAGAGCGATGGAATGCTCTCGACTGAGTTGGAATACTTTCGACAGAGTTGGAATACCTTTGTACAGAGTTGGAATGCTTCCTACAGGGTTGGAATGCTTTTGACAGAGTTGGAATACCTTTGTACAGAGTTGGAATACCTTTGTACAGAGTTGGAATACCTTTGTACAGAGTTGGAATACCGTTGTACAGAGTTGGAATACCTTTGTACAGAGTTGGAATACCTTTGTACAGAGTTGGAATACCTTTGTACATAGTTGGAATACCTTTGTACAGAGTTGGAATACCTTTGTACAGAATTGGAATACTTTTGTACAGATTTGGAATACTTTTGTACAGATTTGGAATGCCTTCTACAGGATTGGAATGCTTTCAACAGGGATGGAATGCTTTCTACAGGGTTGGAATGCTTTGAACAGAGTTGGTATACCTTTGTACAGAGATGGACTGCTTTCTACAGGGTTGGAATGCTTTCGACAGAGTTGGAATACCTGTGTACAGAGATGGAATACCTTTGTACAGAGTTGGAATACCTTTGTACAGAGTTGGAATACCTTTGTACAGAGTTTGAATGCTTTCTACATGCTTGGAATGCTTTCGACAGAGGTGGAATACCTTTGGACAGAGTTGGAATGCTTTCTACAGGGTTGGAATGCTTTCGACAGAGTTGGAATACCTTTGTACAGAGTTGGAATGCTTCCTACAGGGTTGGAATGCTTTGGACAGAGTTGCAATACCTTTATGCAGGGTGGGAATGCTTTGGACAGAGTTGGAATACCTTTGCACAGATTTGGAATGCCTTCTACAGGATTGGAATGCTTTCAACAGGGATGGAATGCTTTCTACAGGGTTGGAATGCTTTGAACAGAGTTGGTATACCTTTGTACAGAGATGGAATACGTTTGTACAGAGTTGGAATACCTTTCTACAGAGTTGGAATACCTTTGTACAGAGTTGGAATACCTTTGTACAGATTTAGAATGCCTTCTACAGGATTGGAATGCTTTCAACAGGGATGGAATGCTTTCTACAGGGTTGGAATGCTTTCGACAGAGTTGGAGTACCTTTGTACAGAGTTGGAATACCTTTGTACAGAGTTGGAATACCTTTGTACAGAGTTGGAATACCTTTGTACAGAGTTTGAATGCTTTCTACATGCTTGGAATGCTTTCGACAGAGTTGGAATACCTTTGGACAGAGTTGGAATGCTTTCGACAGAGTTATAATACCTTTGTACAGAGTTGGAATGCTTCCTACAGGGTTGGAATGCTTTTGACAGAGTTGGAATACCTTTGTACAGAGTTGGAATACCTTTGTACAGAGTTGGAATACCTTTGTACAGAGTTGGAATACCTTTGTACAGAGTTGGAATACCGTTGTACAGAGTTGGAATACCTTTGTGCAGAGTTGGAATACCTTTGTACCGAGTTGGAATAACTTTGTACATTGTTGGAATACCTTTGTACAGAGTTGGAATACCTTTGTACAGAATTGGAATACTTTTGTACAGATTTGGAATACTTTTGTACAGATTTGGAATGCCTTCTACAGGATTGGAATGCTTTCAACAGGGATGGAATGCTTTCTACAGGGTTGGAATGCTTTGAACAGAGTTGGTATACCTTTGTACAGAGATGGAATACCTTTGTACAGAGTTGGAATACCTTTGTACAGAGTTGGAATGCTTCCTACAGGCTTGGAATGCTTTCGACAGAGTTGGAATACCTTTGTACAGAGTTAGAATATTATGTACACGGTTGGAATGCTTTCTAGAGGGTTGGAATGGTTTCGACAGAGGTGGAATATCTTTGTACTTAGTTGGAATGCTTCCTACAGGGTTGGAATACTTTCTACAGGGTTGGAATGCTTTCGACAGAGTTGGAATACCTTTGTACACAGTTGGAATACCTTTGTACAGAGTTGGAATACCTTTGTACAGTGTTGGAATACCTTTGTACAGATTTGGAATGCCTTCTACAGGATTGGAATGCTTTCTACATGGATGGAATGCTTTCTACAGGGTTGGAATGCTTTGAACAGAGTTGGTATACCTTTGTACAGAGATGGACTGCTTTCTACAGGGTTGGAATGCTTTCGACAGAGTTGGAATACCTGTGTACAGAGATGGAATACCTTTGTACAGAGTTGGAATACCTTTGTACAGAGTTGGAATACCTTTGTACAGAGTTTGAATGCTTTCTACATGCTTGGAATGCCTTCGACAGAGGTGGAATACCTTTGGACAGAGTTGGAATGCTTTCTACAGGGTTGGAATGCTTTCGACAGAGTTGGAATACCTTTGTACAGAGTTGGAATGCTTCCTACAGGGTGGGAATGCTTTGGACAGAGTTGGAATACCTTTATGCAGGGTGGGAATGCTTTGGACAGAGTTGGAATACCTTTATGCAGGGTGGGAATGCTTTGGACAGAGTTGGAATACCTTTATGCAGGGTGGGAATGCTTTCTAGAGCGTTGGAATGCTTTCGACAGAGGTGGAATACCTTTGGACAGAGTTGGAATACCTTTGTACAGAGTTGGAATACCTTTGTACAGATTTGGAATGCCTTCTACAGGATTGGAATGCTTTCAACAGGGATGGAATGCTTTCTACAGGGTTGGAATGCTTTGAACAGAGTTGGTATACCTTTGTACAGAGATGGAATACCTTTGTACAGAGTTGGAATACCTTTGCACAGATTTGGAATGCCTTCTACAGGATTGGAATGCTTTCAACAGGGATGGAATGCTTTCTACAGGGTTGGAATGCTTTGAACAGAGTTGGTATACCTTTGTACAGAGATGGAATACGTTTGTACAGAGTTGGAATACCTTTGTACAGAGTTGGAATACCTTTGTACAGAGTTGGAATACCTTTGTACAGATTTAGAATGCCTTCTACAGGATTGGAATGCTTTCAACAGGGATGGAATGCTTTCTACAGGGTTGGAATGCTTTCGACAGAGTTGGAATACCTTTGTACAGAGTTGGAATGCTTCCTACAGGGTTGGAATGCTTTGGACAGAGTTGGAATACCCTTGTGCAGAGTTGGAATGCTTTCGACAGAGTTGCAATACCTTTATGCAGGGTGGGAATGTTTTGGACAGAGTTGGAATACCTTTATGCAGGGTGGGAATGCTTTGTACAGAGTTGGAATAGCTTTGTACAGAGTTGGAATGCTTTCTACAGGCTTGGAATGCTTTCGACAGAGTTGGTATACCTTTGTACAGAGTTGGAATGCTTCCTACAGGGTTGGAATGCTTTTGACAGAGTTGGAATACCTTTGTACGGAGTTGGAATACCTTTGTACAGAGTTGGAATACCTTGGTACAGAGTTGGAATGCTTTCTACAGGCTTGGAATGCTTTCTACAGGCTTGGAATGCTTTCTACATGCTTGCAATGCTTTCTACAGGCTTGGAATGCTTTCGAACGAGTAGGAATGCTTTCTACAGGGTTGGGATGCTTTCGACAGAGTTGGAATACCTTTGTACAGAGATGGAATGCTTTCTACAGGGTTGGAATGCTTTCTACAGGGTTGGAATGCTATCGACAGAGTTGGAATACCTTTGTACAGAGTTGGAATACCTTTGTACAGAGTTGGAATACCTTTGTACAGAGTTGGAATACCTCTGTACAGAGTTGGAATGCTTTCTACAGGCTTGGAATGCTTTAGACCGAGTTGGAATGCTTTCGACAGAGTTGGAATACCTTTGTACAGAGTTGGAATACCTTTGTACAGAGTTGGAATACCTTTGTACAGAGTTGGAATACCTTTGTACAGAGTTGGAATGCTTCCTAAAGGGTTGGAATGCTTTCTACAGGGTTGGAATGCTTTCGACAGAGTTGGAATACCTTTGTACAGAGTTGGAATACCTTTGTACAGAGATGGACTACTTTCTACAGGGTTGGAATGCTTTCGACAGAGTTGGTATACCTTTGTACAGAGTTGGAATGCTTCCTACAGGGTTGGAATGCTTTCTACAGGGTTGGACTGCTTTCGACAGAGTTGGAATACCTTTGTACAGAGTTGGAATGCTTCCTACAGGGTTGGAATGCTTTCGACAGAGTTGGAATACCTTTGTACATAGTTGGAATACCTTTTACAGAGTTGGAATACCTGTGTACAGAGATGGCATACCTTTGTACAGAGTTGGAATACCTTTGTACAGAGTTTGAATGCTTTCTACATGCTTGGAATGCTTTCGACAGAGGTGGAATACCTTTGGACAGAGTTGGAATGCTTTCTACAGGGTTGGAATGCTTTCGGCAGAGTTGGAATACCTTTGTACAGAGTTGGAATGCTTCCTACAGGGTTGGAATGCTTTGGACAGAGTTGCAATACCTTTATGCAGGGTGGGAATGCTTTGGACAGAGTTGGAATACCTTTATGCAGGGTGGGAATGCTTTGGACAGAGTTGGAATACCTTTATGCAGGGTGGGAATGCTTTCTAGAGCGTTGGAATGCTCTCGACAGAGTTGGAATGCTTTCGACAGAGTTGGAATACATTTCTACAGGGTTGGAATGCTTTCTACATGCTTGGAATGCTTTCGACAGAGTTGGAATACCTTTGGACAGAGTTGGAATGCTTTCGACAGAGTTATAATACCTTTGTACAGAGTTGGAATGCTTCCTACAGGGTTGGAATGCTTTTGACAGAGTTGGAATACCTTTGTACAGAGTTGGAATACCTTTGTACAGAGTTGGAATACCTTTGTACAGAGTTGGAATACCTTTGTACAGAGTTGGAATACCGTTGTACAGAGTTGGAATACCTTTGTGCAGAGTTGGAATACCTTTGTACCGAGTTGGAATAACTTTGTACATTGTTGGAATACCTTTGTACAGAGTTGGAATACCTTTGTACAGAATTGGAATACTTTTGTACAGATTTGGAATACTTTTGTACAGATTTGGAATGCCTTCTACAGGATTGGAATGCTTTCAACAGGGATGGAATGCTTTCTACAGGGTTGGAATGCTTTGAACAGAGTTGGTATACCTTTGTACAGAGATGGAATACCTTTGTACAGAGTTGGAATACCTTTGTACAGAGTTGGAATGCTTCCTACAGGCTTGGAATGCTTTCGACAGAGTTGGAATACCTTTGTACAGAGTTAGAATATTATGTACACGGTTGGAATGCTTTCTAGAGGGTTGGAATGGTTTCGACAGAGGTGGAATATCTTTGTACTTAGTTGGAATGCTTCCTACAGGGTTGGAATACTTTCTACAGGGTTGGAATGCTTTCGACAGAGTTGGAATACCTTTGTACACAGTTGGAATACCTTTGTACAGAGTTGGAATACCTTTGTACAGTGTTGGAATACCTTTGTACAGATTTGGAATGCCTTCTACAGGATTGGAATGCTTTCTACATGGATGGAATGCTTTCTACAGGGTTGGAATGCTTTGAACAGAGTTGGTATACCTTTGTACAGAGATGGACTGCTTTCTACAGGGTTGGAATGCTTTCGACAGAGTTGGAATACCTGTGTACAGAGATGGAATACCTTTGTACAGAGTTGGAATACCTTTGTACAGAGTTGGAATACCTTTGTACAGAGTTTGAATGCTTTCTACATGCTTGGAATGCCTTCGACAGAGGTGGAATACCTTTGGACAGAGTTGGAATGCTTTCTACAGGGTTGGAATGCTTTCGACAGAGTTGGAATACCTTTGTACAGAGTTGGAATGCTTCCTACAGGGTGGGAATGCTTTGGACAGAGTTGGAATACCTTTATGCAGGGTGGGAATGCTTTGGACAGAGTTGGAATACCTTTATGCAGGGTGGGAATGCTTTGGACAGAGTTGGAATACCTTTATGCAGGGTGGGAATGCTTTCTAGAGCGTTGGAATGCTTTCGACAGAGGTGGAATACCTTTGGACAGAGTTGGAATGCTTTCTACAGGGTTGGAATGCTTTCGACAGAGTTGGAATACCTTTGTACAGAGTTGGAATGCTTCCTACAGGGTTGGAATGCTTTGGACAGAGTTGGAATACCCTTGTGCAGGGTTGGAATGCTTTCTAGAGCGATGGAATGCTCTCGACTGAGTTGGAATACTTTCGACAGAGTTGGAATACCTTTGTACAGAGATGGAATGCTTCCTACAGGGTTGGAATGCTTTGGACAGAGTTGTAATACCTCTGTGCAAGGTTGGAATACCTTTGTACAGAGTTGGAATACCTTTGTACAGAGTTGGAATACCTTTGTACAGAGTTGGAATACCTTTGTACAGATTTGGAATGCCTTCTACAGGATTGGAATGCTTTCAACAGGGATGGAATGCTTTCTACAGGGTTGGAATGCTTTGAACAGAGTTGGTATACCTTTGTACAGAGATGGAATACCTTTGTACAGAGTTGGAATACCTTTGCACAGATTTGGAATGCCTTCTACAGGATTGGAATGCTTTCAACAGGGATGGAATGCTTTCTACAGGGTTGGAATGCTTTGAACAGAGTTGGTATACCTTTGTACAGAGATGGAATACGTTTGTACAGAGTTGGAATACCTTTGTACAGAGTTGGAATACCTTTGTACAGAGTTGGAATACCTTTGTACAGATTTAGAATGCCTTCTACAGGATTGGAATGCTTTCAACAGGGATGGAATGCTTTCTACAGGGTTGGAATGCTTTCGACAGAGTTGGAATACCTTTGTACAGAGTTGGAATGCTTCCTACAGGGTTGGAATGCTTTGGACAGAGTTGGAATACCCTTGTGCAGAGTTGGAATGCTTTCGACAGAGTTGCAATACCTTTATGCAGGGTGGGAATGTTTTGGACAGAGTTGGAATACCTTTATGCAGGGTGGGAATGCTTTGTACAGAGTTGGAATAGCTTTGTACAGAGTTGGAATGCTTTCTACAGGCTTGGAATGCTTTCGACAGAGTTGGTATACCTTTGTACAGAGTTGGAATGCTTCCTACAGGGTTGGAATGCTTTTGACAGAGTTGGAATACCTTTGTACGGAGTTGGAATACCTTTGTACAGAGTTGGAATACCTTGGTACAGAGTTGGAATGCTTTCTACAGGCTTGGAATGCTTTCTACAGGCTTGGAATGCTTTCTACATGCTTGCAATGCTTTCTACAGGCTTGGAATGCTTTCGAACGAGTAGGAATGCTTTCTACAGGGTTGGGATGCTTTCGACAGAGTTGGAATACCTTTGTACAGAGATGGAATGCTTTCTACAGGGTTGGAATGCTTTCTACAGGGTTGGAATGCTTTCGACAGAGTTGGAATACCTTTGTACAGAGTTGGAATACCTTTGTACAGAGTTGGAATACCTTTGTACAGAGTTGGAATACCTCTGTACAGAGTTGGAATGCTTTCTACAGGCTTGGAATGCTTTAGACCGAGTTGGAATGCTTTCGACAGAGTTGGAATACCTTTGTACAGAGTTGGAATACCTTTGTACAGAGTTGGAATACCTTTGTACAGAGTTGGAATACCTTTGTACAGAGTTGGAATGCTTCCTAAAGGGTTGGAATGCTTTCTACAGGGTTGGAATGCTTTCGACAGAGTTGGAATACCTTTGTACAGAGTTGGAATACCTTTGTACAGAGATGGAATGCTCTCGACAGAGTTGGAATACTTTCGACAGAGTTGGAATACCTTTGTACAGAGTTGGAATGCTTCCTACCGGGTTGGAATGCTTTCTACAGGGTTGGAATGCTTTGAACAGAGTTGGTATACCTTTGTACAGAGATGGAATACATTTGTACAGAGTTGGAATACCTTTGTACAGAGTTGGAATGCTTCCTACAGGCTTGGAATGCTTTCGACAGAGTTGGAATACCTTTGCACAGAGTTAGAATATTATGTACACGGTTGGAATGCTTTCTAGAGGGTTGGAATGGTTTCGACAGAGGTGGAATATCTTTGTACAGAGTTGGAATGCTTCCTACAGGGTTGGAATGCTTTCTACAGGGATGGAATGCTTTCTACAGGGTTGGAATGTTTTGAACAGAGTTGGAATACTTTTGTACAGAGTTGGAATACCTTTGTATAGAGTTGGAATACCTTTGTACAGAGTTGGAATACCTTTGTACAGAGTTGGAATGCTTCCTACAGGGTTGGAATGCTTTGGACAGAGTTGCAATACCTTTATGCATGGTGGGAATGCTTTGGACAGTGTTGGAATACCTTTATGCAGGGTGGGAATGCTTTGGACAGAGTTGGAATACCCTTATGCAGGGTGGGAATGCTTTCTAGAACGTTGGAATGCTGTCGACAGAGTTGGAATGCTTTCGACAGAGTTGGAATACATTTGTACAGGGTTGGAATGCTTTCTACATGGTTGGAATGCTTTCGACAGAGTTGGAATACCTTTGTACAAAGTATGAATGCTTTCTACAGAGTTGGAATGCTTTCGACAGAGTTGGAATACCTTTGTACAGAGTTGGAATACCTTTGTACAGAGTTGGAATACCTTTGTACAGAGTTGGAATACATTTGTACAGAGTTGGAATACCTTTGTACAGAGTTGGAATACCTCTGTACAGAGTTGGAATGCTTTCTACAGGCTTGGAATGCTTTAGACCGAGTTGGAATGCTTTCGACAGTGTTGGAATACCTTTGTACAGAGTTGGAATGCTTACTAAGGGGTTAGGATGCTTTCGACAGAGTTGGAATACCTTTGCACAGAGTTAGAATATTATGTACACGGTTGGAATGCTTTCTAGAGGGTTGGAATGGTTTCGACAGAGGTGGAATATCTTTGTACAGAGTTGGAATGCTTCCTACAGGGTTGGAATGCTTTCTACAGGGATGGAATGCTTTAGACCGAGTTGGAATGCTTTCGACAGTGTTGGAATACCTTTGTACAGAGTTGGAGTGCTTACTAAGGGGTTGGGATGCTTTCGACAGAGTTGGAATACCTTTGTACAGAGTTGGAATACCTTTGTTCAGAGTTGGAATACCTTTGTACAGAGTTGGAATGCTTCATAAAGGGTTGGAATGCTTTCGATAGAGTTGGAATACCTTTGCACAGAGTTAGAATATTATGTACACGGTTGGAATGCTTACTAGAGGGTTGGAATGGTTTCGACAGAGGTGGAATATCTTTGTACAGAGTTGGAATGCTTCCTACAGGGTTGGAATGCTTTCTACAGGGATGGAATGCTTTCTACAGGGTTGGAATGCTTTGAACAGAGTTGGAATACTTTTGTACAGCGTTGGAATACCTTTGTACAGAGTTGGAATACCTTTGTACATAGTTGGAATACCTTTGTACAGAGTTGGAATACCTTTGTACAGAGATGGAATACCTTTGTACAGAGTTGGAATACCTTTGTACAGATTTAGAATGCCTTCTACAGGATTGGAATGCTTTCAACAGGGATGGAATGCTTTCTACAGGGTTGGAATGCTTTGAACAGAGTTGGTATACCTTTGTACAGAGATGGAATACATTTGTACAGAGTTGGAATACCTTTGTACAGAGTTGGAATGCTTCATAAAGGGTTGGAATGCTTTCGATAGAGTTGGAATACCTTTGCACAGAGTTAGAATATTATGTACACTGTTGGAATGCTTTCTAGAGTGTTGGAATGGTTTCGACAGAGGTGGAATATCTTTGTACAGAGTTGGAATGCTTCCTACGGGGTTGGAATACTTTCTACAGGGTTGGAATGCTTTCGACAGAGTTGGAATACCTTTGTACACAGTTGGAATACCTTTGTACAGAGTTGGAATACTTTTATACAGATTTGGAATGCCTTCTACAGGATTGGAATGCTTTCAACAGGGATGGAATGCTTTCTACAGGGTTGGAATGCTTTGAACAGAGTTGGTATACCTTTGTACAGAGATGGAATACATTTGTACAGAGTTGGAATACCTTTGTACAGAGTTGGAATGCTTCCTACAGGCTTGGAATGCTTTCGACAGAGTTGGAATACCATTGCACAGAGTTAGAATATTATGTACACGGTTGGAATGCTTTCTAGAGGGTTGGAATGGTTTCGACAGAGGTGGAATATCTTTGTACAGAGTTGGAATGCTTCCTACAGGGTTGGAATGCTTTCTACAGGGATGGAATGCTTTCTACAGGGTTGGAATGCTTTGAACAGAGTTGGAATACTTTTGTACAGAGTTGGAATACCTTTGTACAGAGTTGGAATACCTTTGTACAGAGTTGGCATACCTTTGCACACAGTTGGAATACCTTTGTACAGAGTTGGAATACCTTTGTACAGAGTTGGAATACCTTTGTACAGATTTGGAATGCCTTCTACAGGATTGGAATGCTTTCTACATGGATGGAATGCTTTCTACAGGGTTGGAATGCTTTGAACAGAGTTGGTATACCTTTGTACAGAGATGGACTGCTTTCTACAGGGTTGGAATGCTTTCGACAGAGTTGGAATACCTGTGTACAGAGATGGAATACCTTTGTACAGAGTTGGAATACCTTTGTACAGAGTTGGAATACCTTTGTACAGAGTTGGAATACCTTTGTACAGAGTTTGAATGCTTTCTACATGCTTGGAATGCTTTCGACAGAGGTGGAATACCTTTGGACAGAGTTGGAATGCTTTCTACAGGGTTGGAATGCTTTCGACAGAGTTGGAATACCTTTGTACAGAGTTGGAATGCTTCCTACAGGGTTGGAATGCTTTGGACAGAGTTGCAATACCTTTATGCAGGGTGGGAATGCTTTGGACAGAGTTGGAATACCTTTATGCAGGGTGGGAATGCTTTGGACAGAGTTGGAATACCTTTATGCAGGGTGGGAATGCTTTCTAGAGCGTTGGAATGCTCTCGACAGAGTTGGAATGCTTTCGACAGAGTTGGAATACATTTGTACAGGGTTCGAATGCTTTCTACATGCTTGGAATGCTTTCGACAGAGTTGGAATACCTTTGTACAAGGTATGAATGCTTTCTACATGGTTGGAATGCTTTCGACAGAGTTGGAATACATTTGTACAGAGTTGGAATGCTTTCTACAGGGTTGGAATGCTTTCGACAGAGTTGGAATACCTTTGTACAGAGTTGGAATGCTTCCTACAGGGTTGGAATGCTTTGGACAGAGTTGAAATACCTTTGTGCAGGGTTGGAATGCTTTCTAGAGCGATGGAATGCTCTCGACTGAGTTGGAATACTTTCGACAGAGTTGGAATACCTTTGTACAGAGTTGGAATGCTTCCTACAGGGTTGGAATGCTTTTGACAGAGTTGGAATACCTTTGTACAGAGTTGGAATACCTTTGTACAGAGTTGGAATACCTTTGTACAGAGTTGGAATACCGTTGTACAGAGTTGGAATACCTTTGTACAGAGTTGGAATACCTTTGTACAGAGTTGGAATACCTTTGTACATAGTTGGAATACCTTTGTACAGAGTTGGAATACCTTTGTACAGAATTGGAATACTTTTGTACAGATTTGGAATACTTTTGTACAGATTTGGAATGCCTTCTACAGGATTGGAATGCTTTCAACAGGGATGGAATGCTTTCTACAGGGTTGGAATGCTTTGAACAGAGTTGGTATACCTTTGTACAGAGATGGACTGCTTTCTACAGGGTTGGAATGCTTTCGACAGAGTTGGAATACCTGTGTACAGAGATGGAATACCTTTGTATAGAGTTGGAATACCTTTGTACAGAGTTGGAATACCTTTGTACAGAGTTTGAATGCTTTCTACATGCTTGGAATGCTTTCGACAGAGGTGGAATACCTTTGGACAGAGTTGGAATGCTTTCTACAGGGTTGGAATGCTTTCGACAGAGTTGGAATACCTTTGTACAGAGTTGGAATGCTTCCTACAGGGTTGGAATGCTTTGGACAGAGTTGCAATACCTTTATGCAGGGTGGGAATGCTTTGGACAGAGTTGGAATACCTTTATGCAGGGTGCGAATGCTTTCTAGAGCGTTGGAATGCTCTCGACAGAGTTGGAATGCTTTCGACAGAGTTGGAATACATTTGTGCAGGGTTGGAATGCTTTCTACATGCTTGGAATGCTTTCGACAGAGTTGGAATACCTTTGTACAAAGTATGAATGCTTTCTACAGGGTTGGAATGCTTTCGACAGAGTTGGAATACCTTTGTACAGAGTTGGAATGCTTCCTACAGGGTTGGAATGCTTTGGACAGAGTTGGAATACCCTTGTGCAGGGTTGGAATGCTTTCTAGAGCGATGGAATGCTCTCGACTGAGTTGGAATACTTTCGACAGAGTTGGAATACCTTTGTACAGAGTTGGAATACCTTTGTACAGATTTAGAATGCCTTCTACAGGATTGGAATGCTTTCAACAGGGATGGAATGCTTTCTACAGGGTTGGAATGCTTTGAACAGAGTTGGTATACCTTTGTACAGAGATGGAATACCTTTGTACAGAGTTGGAATACCTTTGTACAGAGTTGGAATGCTTCCTACAGGGTTGGAATGCTTTGGACAGAGTTGCAATACCTTTATGCAGGGTGGGAATGCTTTGGACAGAGTTGGAATACCTTTATGCAGGGTGCGAATGCTTTCTAGAGCGTTGGAATGCTCTCGACAGAGTTGGAATGCTTTCGACAGAGTTGGAATACATTTGTGCAGGGTTGGAATGCTTTCTACATGCTTGGAATGCTTTCGACAGAGTTGGAATACCTTTGTACAAAGTATGAATGCTTTCTACAGGGTTGGAATGCTTTCGACAGAGTTGGAATACATTTGTACAGGGTTGGAATGCTTTCTACATGGTTGGAATGCTTTCGACAGAGTTGGAATACCTTTGTACAAAGTATGAATGCTTTCTACAGAGTTGGAATGCTTTCGACAGAGTTGGAATACATTTGTACAGGGTTGGAATGCTTTCTAGAGCGATGGAATGCTCTCGACAGAGTTGGAATACTTTCGACAGAGTTGGAATACCTTTGTACAGAGTTGGAATGCTTCCTACCGGGTTGGAATGCTTTCTACAGGGTTGGAATGCTTTCGACAGAGTTGGAATACCTTTGTACAGAGTTGGAATACCTTTGTACAGAGTTGGAATACCTTTGTACAGAGTTGGAATACCTTTGTACAGAGTTGGAATACCTTTGTACAGAGTTGGAATACCTTTGTACAGAGTTGGAATACCTTTGTACAGAGTTGGAATACCTCTGTACAGAGTTGGAATGCTTTCTACAGGCTTGTAATGCTTTAGACCGAGTTGGAATGCTTTCGACAGAGTTGGAATACGTTTGTACAAAGTATGAATGCTTTCTACAGAGTTGGAATGCTTTCGACACAGTTGGAATACCTTTGTACAGGGTTGGAATGCTTTCTAGAGCGATGGAATGCTCTCGACAGAGTTGGAATACTTTCGACAGAGTTGGAATACCTTTGTACAGAGTTGGAATACTTCCTACAGGGTTGGAATGCTTTCTACAGGGTTGGAATGCTTTCGACAGAGTTGGAATACCTTTGTACAGAATTGGAATACCTTTGTACAGAGTTGGAATACCTTTGTACAGAGTTGGAATACCTTTGTACAGAGTTGGAATACCTTTGTACAGAGTTGGAATACCTCTGTACAGAGTTGGAATGCTTTCTACAGGCTTGGAATGCTTTAGACCGAGTTGGAATGCTTTCGACAGTGTTGGAATACCTTTGTACAGAGTTGGAATGCTTACTAAGGGGTTGGGATGCTTTCGACAGAGGTGGAATACCTTTGTACAGAGCATGAATGCTTTCTACAGGGTTGGAATGCTTTCGACAGAGTTGGAATACCTTTGTACAGAGTTGGAATGCTTCCTACAGGGTTGGAATGCTTTGGACAGAGTTGGAATACCCTTGTGCAGGGTTGGAATGCTTTCTACATGCTTGGAATGCTTTCGACACGGTTGGAATGCTTTGGACAGAGTTGGAATACCTTTGTACAAAGTATGAATGCTTCCTACAGGGTTGGAATGCTTTGGACAGAGTTGCAATACCTTTATGCAGGGTGGGAATGCTTTGGACAGAGTTGGAATACCTTTATGCAGGGTGGGAATGCTTTCTAGAGCGTTGGAATGCTCTCGACAGAGTTGGAATGCTTTCGACAGAGTTGGAATACATTTGTACAGGGTTGGAATGCTTTCTACATGCTTGGAATGCTTTCGACACGGTTGGAATGCTTTGGACAGAGTTGGAATACCCTTGTGCAGGGTTGGAATGCTTTCTAGAGCGATGGAATGCTCTCGACAGAGTTGGAATACTTTCGACAGAGTTGGAATACCTTTGTACAGAGTTGGAATGCTTCCTACAGGGTTGGAATGCTTTGGACAGAGTTGCAATACCTTTATGCATGGTGGGAATGCTTTGGACAGAGTTGGAATACCTTTATGCAGGGTGGGAATTCTTTGGACAGAGTTGGAATACCTTTATGCAGGGTGGGAATGCTTTCTAGAGCGTTGGAATGCTCTCGACAGAGTTGGAATGCTTTCGACAGAGTTGGAATACATTTGTACAGGGTTGGAATGCTTTCTACATGCTTGGAATGCTTTCGACAGAGTTGGAATACCTTTGTACAAAGTATGAATGCTTTCTACAGAGTTGGAATGCTTTCGACACAGTTGGAATACCTTTGTACAGGGTTGGAATGCTTTCTAGAGCGATGGAATGCTCTCGACAGAGTTGGAATACTTTCGACAGAGTTGGAATACCTCTGTACAGAGTTGGAATGCTTTCTACAGGCTTGGAATGCTTTAGACCGAGTTGGAATACCTTTGTACAGAGTTAGAATATTATGTACACGGTTGGAATGCTTTCTAGAGGGTTGGAATGGTTTCGACAGAGGTGGAATACCTTTGTACATAGTTGGAATACCTTTGTACAGAGTTGGAATACCTTCGTACAGAATTGGAATACCTTTGTACAGATTTGGAATGCCTTCTACAGGATTGGAATGCTTTCAACAGGGATGGAATGCTTTCTACAGGGTTGGAATGCTTTGAACAGAGTTGGTATACCTTTGTACAGAGTTGGAATACCTTTGTACAGAGTTGGAATACCTTTGTACAGAGTTGGAATACCTTTGTACAGAGTTTGAATGCTTTCTACATGCTTGGAATGCTTTCGACAGAGTTGGAATACCTTTGGACAGAGTTGGAATGCTTTCTACAGGGTTGGAATGCTTTCGACAGAGTTGGAATACCTTTGTACAGAGTTGGAATGCTTCCTACAGGCTTGGAATGCTTTCGACAGAGTTGGAATACCTTTGTACAGAGATGGAATACATTTGTACAGAGTTGGAATACCTTTGTACAGAGTTGGAATGCTTCCTACAGGCTTGGAATGCTTTCGACAGAGTTGGAATACCTTTGCACAGAGTTAGAATATTATGTACACGGTTGGAATGCTTTCTAGAGGGTTGGAATGGTTTCGACAGAGGTGGAATATCTTTGTACAGAGTTGGAATGCTTCCTACGGGGTTGGAATACTTTCTACAGGGTTGGAATGCTTTCGACAGAGTTGGAATACCTTTGTACACAGTTGGAATACCTTTGTACAGAGTTGGAATACCTTTATACAGATTTGGAATGCCTTCTACAGGATTTTAATGCTTTCAACAGGGATGGAATGCTTTCTACAGGGTTGGAATGCTTTGAACAGAGTTGGTATACCTTTGTACAGAGATGCAATACATTTGTACAGAGTTGGAATACCTTTGTACAGAGTTGGAATGCTTCCTACGGGGTTGGAATGCTTTCTACAGGGATGGAATGCTTTCTACAGGGTTGGAATGCTTTGAACAGAGTTGGAATACTTTTGTACAGAGTTGGAATACCTTTGTACAGAGTTGGAATACCTTTGTACATAGTTGGAATACCTTTGTACAGATTTGGAATACCTTTGTACAGAGAGGGAATACCTTTGTACAGAGTTGGAATACCTTTGTACAGATTTAGAATGCCTTCTACAGGATTGGAATGCTTTCAACAGGGATGGAATGCTTTCTACAGGGTTGGAATGCTTTGAACAGAGTTGGTATACCTTTGTACAGAGATGGAATACCTTTGTACAGAGTTGGAATACCTTTGTACAGAGTTGGAATGCTTCCTACAGGCTTGGAATGCTTTCGACAGAGTTGGAATACCTTTGCACAGAGTTAGAATATTATGTACACGGTTGAAATGCTTTCTAGAGTGTTGGAATGGTTTCGACAGAGGTGGAATATCTTTGTACAGAGTTGGAATGCTTCCTACGGGGTTGGAATACTTTCTACAGGGTTGGAATGCTTTCGACAGAGTTGGAATACCTTTGTACACAGTTGGAATACCTTTGTACAGAGTTGGAATACCTTTATACAGATTTGGAATGCCTTCTACAGGATTGGAATGCTTTCAACAGGGATGGAATGCTTTCTACAGGGTTGGAATGCTTTGAACAGAGTTGGTATACCTTTGTACAGAGATGGAATACATTTGTACAGAGTTGGAATACCTTTGTACAGAGTTGGAATGCTTCCTACAGGCTTGGAATGCTTTCGACAGAGTTGGAATACCTTTGCACAGAGTTAGAATATTATGTACACGGTTGGAATGCTTTCTAGAGGGTTGGAATGGTTTCGACAGAGGTGGAATATCTTTGTACAGAGTTGGAATGCTTCCTACAGGGTTGGAATGCTTTCTACAGGGATGGAATGCTTTCTACAGGGTTGGAATGTTTTGAACAGAGTTGGAATACTTTTGTACAGAGTTGGAATACCTTTGTATAGAGTTGGAATACCTTTGTACAGAGTTGGAATACCTTTGTACAGAGTTGGAATGCTTCCTACAGGGTTGGAATGCTTTGGACAGAGTTGCAATACCTTTATGCATGGTGGGAATGCTTTGGACAGTGTTGGAATACCTTTATGCAGGGTGGGAATGCTTTGGACAGAGTTGGAATACCCTTATGCAGGGTGGGAATGCTTTCTAGAACGTTGGAATGCTGTCGACAGAGTTGGAATGCTTTCGACAGAGTTGGAATACATTTGTACAGGGTTGGAATGCTTTCTACATGGTTGGAATGCTTTCGACAGAGTTGGAATACCTTTGTACAAAGTATGAATGCTTTCTACAGAGTTGGAATGCTTTCGACAGAGTTGGAATACCTTTGTACAGAGTTGGAATACCTTTGTACAGAGTTGGAATACCTTTGTACAGAGTTGGAATACATTTGTACAGAGTTGGAATACCTTTGTACAGAGTTGGAATACCTCTGTACAGAGTTGGAATGCTTTCTACAGGCTTGGAATGCTTTAGACCGAGTTGGAATGCTTTCGACAGTGTTGGAATACCTTTGTACAGAGTTGGAATGCTTACTAAGGGGTTAGGATGCTTTCGACAGAGTTGGAATACCTTTGCACAGAGTTAGAATATTATGTACACGGTTGGAATGCTTTCTAGAGGGTTGGAATGGTTTCGACAGAGGTGGAATATCTTTGTACAGAGTTGGAATGCTTCCTACAGGGTTGGAATGCTTTCTACAGGGATGGAATGCTTTAGACCGAGTTGGAATGCTTTCGACAGTGTTGGAATACCTTTGTACAGAGTTGGAGTGCTTACTAAGGGGTTGGGATGCTTTCGACAGAGTTGGAATACCTTTGTACAGAGTTGGAATACCTTTGTTCAGAGTTGGAATACCTTTGTACAGAGTTGGAATGCTTCATAAAGGGTTGGAATGCTTTCGATAGAGTTGGAATACCTTTGCACAGAGTTAGAATATTATGTACACGGTTGGAATGCTTACTAGAGGGTTGGAATGGTTTCGACAGAGGTGGAATATCTTTGTACAGAGTTGGAATGCTTCCTACAGGGTTGGAATGCTTTCTACAGGGATGGAATGCTTTCTACAGGGTTGGAATGCTTTGAACAGAGTTGGAATACTTTTGTACAGCGTTGGAATACCTTTGTACAGAGTTGGAATACCTTTGTACATAGTTGGAATACCTTTGTACAGAGTTGGAATACCTTTGTACAGAGATGGAATACCTTTGTACAGAGTTGGAATACCTTTGTACAGATTTAGAATGCCTTCTACAGGATTGGAATGCTTTCAACAGGGATGGAATGCTTTCTACAGGGTTGGAATGCTTTGAACAGAGTTGGTATACCTTTGTACAGAGATGGAATACCTTTGTACAGAGTTGGAATACCTTTGTACAGAGTTGGAATGCTTCCTACAGGCTTGGAATGCTTTCGACAGAGTTGGAATACCTTTGCACAGAGTTAGAATATTATGTACACTGTTGGAATGCTTTCTAGAGTGTTGGAATGGTTTCGACAGAGGTGGAATATCTTTGTACAGAGTTGGAATGCTTCCTACGGGGTTGGAATACTTTCTACAGGGTTGGAATGCTTTCGACAGAGTTGGAATACCTTTGTACACAGTTGGAATACCTTTGTACAGAGTTGGAATACTTTTATACAGATTTGGAATGCCTTCTACAGGATTGGAATGCTTTCAACAGGGATGGAATGCTTTCTACAGGGTTGGAATGCTTTGAACAGAGTTGGTATACCTTTGTACAGAGATGGAATACATTTGTACAGAGTTGGAATACCTTTGTACAGAGTTGGAATGCTTCCTACAGGCTTGGAATGCTTTCGACAGAGTTGGAATACCTTTGCACAGAGTTAGAATATTATGTACACGGTTGGAATGCTTTCTAGAGGGTTGGAATGGTTTCGACAGAGGTGGAATATCTTTGTACAGAGTTGGAATGCTTCCTACAGGGTTGGAATGCTTTCTACAGGGATGGAATGCTTTCTACAGGGTTGGAATGCTTTGAACAGAGTTGGAATACTTTTGTACAGAGTTGGAATACCTTTGTACAGAGTTGGAATACCTTTGTACAGAGTTGGCATACCTTTGCACACAGTTGGAATACCTTTGTACAGAGTTGGAATACCTTTGTACAGAGTTGGAATACCTTTGTACAGATTTGGAATGCCTTCTACAGGATTGGAATGCTTTCTACATGGATGGAATGCTTTCTACAGGGTTGGAATGCTTTGAACAGAGTTGGTATACCTTTGTACAGAGATGGACTGCTTTCTACAGGGTTGGAATGCTTTCGACAGAGTTGGAATACCTGTGTACAGAGATGGAATACCTTTGTACAGAGTTGGAATACCTTTGTACAGAGTTGGAATACCTTTGTACAGAGTTGGAATACCTTTGTACAGAGTTTGAATGCTTTCTACATGCTTGGAATGCTTTCGACAGAGGTGGAATACCTTTGGACAGAGTTGGAATGCTTTCTACAGGGTTGGAATGCTTTCGACAGAGTTGGAATACCTTTGTACAGAGTTGGAATGCTTCCTACAGGGTTGGAATGCTTTGGACAGAGTTGCAATACCTTTATGCAGGGTGGGAATGCTTTGGACAGAGTTGGAATACCTTTATGCAGGGTGGGAATGCTTTGGACAGAGTTGGAATACCTTTATGCAGGGTGGGAATGCTTTCTAGAGCGTTGGAATGCTCTCGACAGAGTTGGAATGCTTTCGACAGAGTTGGAATACATTTGTACAGGGTTCGAATGCTTTCTACATGCTTGGAATGCTTTCGACAGAGTTGGAATACCTTTGTACAAGGTATGAATGCTTTCTACATGGTTGGAATGCTTTCGACAGAGTTGGAATACATTTGTACAGAGTTGGAATGCTTTCTACAGGGTTGGAATGCTTTCGACAGAGTTGGAATACCTTTGTACAGAGTTGGAATGCTTCCTACAGGGTTGGAATGCTTTGGACAGAGTTGAAATACCTTTGTGCAGGGTTGGAATGCTTTCTAGAGCGATGGAATGCTCTCGACTGAGTTGGAATACTTTCGACAGAGTTGGAATACCTTTGTACAGAGTTGGAATGCTTCCTACAGGGTTGGAATGCTTTTGACAGAGTTGGAATACCTTTGTACAGAGTTGGAATACCTTTGTACAGAGTTGGAATACCTTTGTACAGAGTTGGAATACCGTTGTACAGAGTTGGAATACCTTTGTACAGAGTTGGAATACCTTTGTACAGAGTTGGAATACCTTTGTACAGAGTTTGAATGCTTTCTACATGCTTGGAATGCTTTCGACAGAGGTGGAATACATTTGTACAGGGTTCGAATGCTTTCTACATGCTTGGAATGCTTTCGACAGAGTTGGAATACCTTTGTACAAGGTATGAATGCTTTCTACATGGTTGGAATGCTTTCGACAGAGTTGGAATACATTTGTACAGAGTTGGAATGCTTCCTACAGGGTTGGAATGCTTTCTACAGGGATGGAATGCTTTCTACAGGGTTGGAATGCTTTGAACAGAGTTGGAATACTTTTGTACAGAGTTGGAATACCTTTGTACAGAGTTGGAATACCTTTGTACAGAGTTGGCATACCTTTGCACACAGTTGGAATACCTTTGTACAGAGTTGGAATACCTTTGTACAGAGTTGGAATACCTTTGTACAGATTTGGAATGCCTTCTACAGGATTGGAATGCTTTCTACATGGATGGAATGCTTTCTACAGGGTTGGAATGCTTTGAACAGAGTTGGTATACCTTTGTACAGAGATGGACTGCTTTCTACAGGGTTGGAATGCTTTCGACAGAGTTGGAATACCTGTGTACAGAGATGGAATACCTTTGTACAGAGTTGGAATACCTTTGTACAGAGTTGGAATACCTTTGTACAGAGTTGGAATACCTTTGTACAGAGTTTGAATGCTTTCTACATGCTTGGAATGCTTTCGACAGAGGTGGAATACCTTTGGACAGAGTTGGAATGCTTTCTACAGGGTTGGAATGCTTTCGACAGAGTTGGAATACCTTTGTACAGAGTTGGAATGCTTCCTACAGGGTTGGAATGCTTTGGACAGAGTTGCAATACCTTTATGCAGGGTGGGAATGCTTTGGACAGAGTTGGAATACCTTTATGCAGGGTGGGAATGCTTTGGACAGAGTTGGAATACCTTTATGCAGGGTGGGAATGCTTTCTAGAGCGTTGGAATGCTCTCGACAGAGTTGGAATGCTTTCGACAGAGTTGGAATACATTTGTACAGGGTTCGAATGCTTTCTACATGCTTGGAATGCTTTCGACAGAGTTGGAATACCTTTGTACAAGGTATGAATGCTTTCTACATGGTTGGAATGCTTTCGACAGAGTTGGAATACCTGTGTACAGAGATGGAATACCTTTGTATAGAGTTGGAATACCTTTGTACAGAGTTGGAATACCTTTGTACAGAGTTTGAATGCTTTCTACATGCTTGGAATGCTTTCGACAGAGGTGGAATACCTTTGGACAGAGTTGGAATGCTTTCTACAGGGTTGGAATGCTTTCGACAGAGTTGGAATACCTTTGTACAGAGTTGGAATGCTTCCTACAGGGTTGGAATGCTTTGGACAGAGTTGGAATACCCTTGTGCAGGGTTGGAATGTTTTCTAGAGCGATGGAATGCTCTCGACTGAGTTGGAATACTTTCGACAGAGTTGGAATACCTTTGTACAGAGTTGGAATACCTTTGTACAGATTTAGAATGCCTTCTACAGGATTGGAATGCTTTCAACAGGGATGGAATGCTTTCTACAGGGTTGGAATGCTTTGAACAGAGTTGGTATACCTTTGTACAGAGATGGAATACCTTTGTACAGAGTTGGAATACCTTTGCACAGATTTGGAATGCCTTCTACAGGATTGGAATGCTTTCAACAGGGATGGAATGCTTTCTACAGGGTTGGAATGCTTTGAACAGAGTTGGTATACCTTTGTACAGAGATGGAATACGTTTGTACAGAGTTGGAATACCTTTGTACAGAGTTGGAATACCTTTGTACAGAGTTGGAATACCTTTGTACAGATTTAGAATGCCTTCTACAGGATTGGAATGCTTTCAACAGGGATGGAATGCTTTCTACAGGGTTGGAATGCTTTCGACAGAGTTGGAGTACCTTTGTACAGAGTTGGAATACCTTTGTACAGAGTTGGAATACCTTTGTACAGAGTTGGAATACCTTTGTACAGAGTTTGAATGCTTTCTACATGCTTGGAATGCTTTCGACAGAGTTGGAATACCTTTGGACAGAGTTGGAATGCTTTCGACAGAGTTATAATACCTTTGTACAGAGTTGGAATGCTTCCTACAGGGTTGGAATGCTTTTGACAGAGTTGGAATACCTTTGTACAGAGTTGGAATACCTTTGTACAGAGTTGGAATACCTTTGTACAGAGTTGGAATACCTTTGTACAGAGTTGGAATACCGTTGTACAGAGTTGGAATACCTTTGTGCAGAGTTGGAATACCTTTGTACAGAGTTGGAATAACTTTGTACATTGTTGGAATACCTTTGTACAGAGTTGGAATACCTTTGTACAGAATTGGAATACTTTTGTACAGATTTGGAATACTTTTGTACAGATTTGGAATGCCTTCTACAGGATTGGAATGCTTTCAACAGGGATGGAATGCTTTCTACAGGGTTGGAATGCTTTGAACAGAGTTGGTATACCTTTGTACAGAGATGGAATACCTTTGTACAGAGTTGGAATACCTTTGTACAGAGTTGGAATGCTTCCTACAGGCTTGGAATGCTTTCGACAGAGTTGGAATACCTTTGTACAGAGTTAGAATATTATGTACACGGTTGGAATGCTTTCTAGAGGGTTGGAATGGTTTCGACAGAGGTGGAATATCTTTGTACAGAGTTGGAATGCTTCCTACAGGGTTGGAATACTTTCTACAGGGTTGGAATGCTTTCGACAGAGTTGGAATACCTTTGTACAGAGTTGGAATGCTTCCTACAGGGTTGGAATGCTTTGGACAGAGTTGGAATACCCTTGTGCAGGGTTGGAATGCTTTCTAGAGCGATGGAATGCTCTCGACTGAGTTGGAATACTTTCGACAGAGTTGGAATACCTTTGTACAGAGTTGGAATACCTTTGTACAGATTTAGAATGCCTTCTACAGGATTGGAATGCTTTCAACAGGGATGGAATGCTTTCTACAGGGTTGGAATGCTTTGAACAGAGTTGGTATACCTTTGTACAGAGATGGAATACCTTTGTACAGAGTTGGAATACCTTTGCACAGATTTGGAATGCCTTCTACAGGATTGGAATGCTTTCAACAGGGATGGAATGCTTTCTACAGGGTTGGAATGCTTTGAACAGAGTTGGTATACCTTTGTACAGAGATGGAATACGTTTGTACAGAGTTGGAATACCTTTGTACAGAGTTGGAATACCTTTGTACAGAGTTGGAATACCTTTGTACAGATTTAGAATGCCTTCTACAGGATTGGAATGCTTTCAACAGGGATGGAATGCTTTCTACAGGGTTGGAATGCTTTCGACAGAGTTGGAGTACCTTTGTACAGAGTTGGAATACCTTTGTACAGAGTTGGAATACCTTTGTACAGAGTTGGAATACCTTTGTACAGAGTTGGAATGCTTCCTACAGGCTTGGAATGCTTTCGACAGAGTTGGAATACCTTTGCACAGAGTTAGAATATTATGTACACGGTTGGAATGCTTTCTAGAGGGTTGGAATGGTTTCGACAGAGGTGGAATATCTTTGTACAGAGTTGGAATGCTTCCTACAGGGTTGGAATGCTTTCTACAGGGATGGAATGCTTTCTACAGGGTTGGAATGTTTTGAACAGAGTTGGAATACTTTTGTACAGAGTTGGAATACCTTTGTATAGAGTTGGAATACCTTTGTACAGAGTTGGAATACCTTTGTACAGAGTTGGAATGCTTCCTACAGGGTTGGAATGCTTTGGACAGAGTTGCAATACCTTTATGCATGGTGGGAATGCTTTGGACAGTGTTGGAATACCTTTATGCAGGGTGGGAATGCTTTGGACAGAGTTAGAATACCCTTATGCAGGGTGGGAATGCTTTCTAGAACGTTGGAATGCTGTCGACAGAGTTGGAATGCTTTCGACAGAGTTGGAATACATTTGTACAGGGTTGGAATGCTTTCTACATGGTTGGAATGCTTTCGACAGAGTTGGAATACCTTTGTACAAAGTATGAATGCTTTCTACAGAGTTGGAATGCTTTCGACAGAGTTGGAATACCTTTGTACAGAGTTGGAATACCTTTGTACAGAGTTGGAATACCTTTGTACAGAGTTGGAATACATTTGTACAGAGTTGGAATACCTTTGTACAGAGTTGGAATACCTCTGTACAGAGTTGGAATGCTTTCTACAGGCTTGGAATGCTTTAGACCGAGTTGGAATGCTTTCGACAGTGTTGGAATACCTTTGTACAGAGTTGGAATGCTTACTAAGGGGTTAGGATGCTTTCGACAGAGTTGGAATACCTTTGCACAGAGTTAGAATATTATGTACACGGTTGGAATGCTTTCTAGAGGGTTGGAATGGTTTCGACAGAGGTGGAATATCTTTGTACAGAGTTGGAATGCTTCCTACAGGGTTGGAATGCTTTCTACAGGGATGGAATGCTTTAGACCGAGTTGGAATGCTTTCGACAGTGTTGGAATACCTTTGTACAGAGTTGGAGTGCTTACTAAGGGGTTGGGATGCTTTCGACAGAGTTGGAATACCTTTGTACAGAGTTGGAATACCTTTGTTCAGAGTTGGAATACCTTTGTACAGAGTTGGAATGCTTCATAAAGGGTTGGAATGCTTTCGATAGAGTTGGAATACCTTTGCACAGAGTTAGAATATTATGTACACGGTTGGAATGCTTACTAGAGGGTTGGAATGGTTTCGACAGAGGTGGAATATCTTTGTACAGAGTTGGAATGCTTCCTACAGGGTTGGAATGCTTTCTACAGGGATGGAATGCTTTCTACAGGGTTGGAATGCTTTGAACAGAGTTGGAATACTTTTGTACAGCGTTGGAATACCTTTGTACAGAGAAGGAATACCTTTGTACATAGTTGGAATACCTTTGTACAGAGTTGGAATACCTTTGTACAGAGATGGAATACCTTTGTACAGAGTTGGAATACCTTTGTACAGATTTAGAATGCCTTCTACAGGATTGGAATGCTTTCAACAGGGATGGAATGCTTTCTACAGGGTTGGAATGCTTTGAACAGAGTTGGTATACCTTTGTACAGAGATGGAATACCTTTGTACAGAGTTGGAATACCTTTGTACAGAGTTGGAATGCTTCCTACAGGCTTGGAATGCTTTCGACAGAGTTGGAATACCTTTGCACAGAGTTAGAATATTATGTACACTGTTGGAATGCTTTCTAGAGTGTTGGAATGGTTTCGACAGAGGTGGAATATCTTTGTACAGAGTTGGAATGCTTCCTACGGGGTTGGAATACTTTCTACAGGGTTGGAATGCTTTCGACAGAGTTGGAATACCTTTGTACACAGTTGGAATACCTTTGTACAGAGTTGGAATACTTTTATACAGATTTGGAATGCCTTCTACAGGATTGGAATGCTTTCAACAGGGATGGAATGCTTTCTACAGGGTTGGAATGCTTTGAACAGAGTTGGTATACCTTTGTACAGAGATGGAATACATTTGTACAGAGTTGGAATACCTTTGTACAGAGTTGGAATGCTTCCTACAGGCTTGGAATGCTTTCGACAGAGTTGGAATACCTTTGCACAGAGTTAGAATATTATGTACACGGTTGGAATGCTTTCTAGAGGGTTGGAATGGTTTCGACAGAGGTGGAATATCTTTGTACAGAGTTGGAATGCTTCCTACAGGGTTGAAATGCTTTCTACAGGGATGGAATGCTTTCTACAGGGTTGGAATGCTTTGAACAGAGTTGGAATACTTTTGTACAGAGTTGGAATACCTTTGTACAGAGTTGGAATACCTTTGTACAGAGTTGGCATACCTTTGCACACAGTTGGAATACCTTTGTACAGAGTTGGAATACCTTTGTACAGAGTTGGAATACCTTTGTACAGATTTGGAATGCCTTCTACAGGATTGGAATGCTTTCTACATGGATGGAATGCTTTCTACAGGGTTGGAATGCTTTGAACAGAGTTGGTATACCTTTGTACAGAGATGGACTGCTTTCTACAGGGTTGGAATGCTTTCGACAGAGTTGGAATACCTGTGTACAGAGATGGAATACCTTTGTACAGAGTTGGAATACCTTTGTACAGAGTTGGAATACCTTTGTACAGAGTTGGAATACCTTTGTACAGAGTTTGAATGCTTTCTACATGCTTGGAATGCTTTCGACAGAGGTGGAATACCTTTGGACAGAGTTGGAATGCTTTCTACAGGGTTGGAATGCTTTCGACAGAGTTGGAATACCTTTGTACAGAGTTGGAATGCTTCCTACAGGGTTGGAATGCTTTGGACAGAGTTGCAATACCTTTATGCAGGGTGGGAATGCTTTGGACAGAGTTGGAATACCTTTATGCAGGGTGGGAATGCTTTCTAGAGCGTTGGAATGCTCTCGACAGAGTTGGAATGCTTTCGACAGAGTTGGAATACATTTGTACAGGGTTCGAATGCTTTCTACATGCTTGGAATGCTTTCGACAGAGTTGGAATACCTTTGTACAAGGTATGAATGCTTTCTACATGGTTGGAATGCTTTCGACAGAGTTGGAATACATTTGTACAGAGTTGGAATGCTTTCTACAGGGTTGGAATGCTTTCGACAGAGTTGGAATACCTTTGTACAGAGTTGGAATGCTTCCTACAGGGTTGGAATGCTTTGGACAGAGTTGAAATACCTTTGTGCAGGGTTGGAATGCTTTCTAGAGCGATGGAATGCTCTCGACTGAGTTGGAATACTTTCGACAGAGTTGGAATACCTTTGTACAGAGTTGGAATGCTTCCTACAGGGTTGGAATGCTTTTGACAGAGTTGGAATACCTTTGTACAGAGTTGGAATACCTTTGTACAGAGTTGGAATACCTTTGTACAGAGTTGGAATACCGTTGTACAGAGTTGGAATACCTTTGTACAGAGTTGGAATACCTTTGTACAGAGTTGGAATACCTTTGTACATAGTTGGAATACCTTTGTACAGAGTTGGAATACCTTTGTACAGAATTGGAATACTTTTGTACAGATTTGGAATACTTTTGTACAGATTTGGAATGCCTTCTACAGGATTGGAATGCTTTCAACAGGGATGGAATGCTTTCTACAGGGTTGGAATGCTTTCGACAGAGTTGGAATACCTGTGTACAGAGATGGAATACCTTTGTATAGAGTTGGAATACCTTTGTACAGAGTTGGAATACCTTTGTACAGAGTTTGAATGCTTTCTACATGCTTGGAATGCTTTCGACAGAGGTGGAATACCTTTGGACAGAGTTGGAATGCTTTCTACAGGGTTGGAATGCTTTCGACAGAGTTGGAATACCTTTGTACAGAGTTGGAATGCTTCCTACAGGGTTGGAATGCTTTGGACAGAGTTGCAATACCTTTATGCAGGGTGGGAATGCTTTGGACAGAGTTGGAATACCTTTATGCAGGGTGCGAATGCTTTCTAGAGCGTTGGAATGCTCTCGACAGAGTTGGAATGCTTTCGACAGAGTTGGAATACATTTGTGCAGGGTTGGAATGCTTTCTACATGCTTGGAATGCTTTCGACAGAGTTGGAATACCTTTGTACAAAGTATGAATGCTTTCTACAGGGTTGGAATGCTTTCGACAGAGTTGGAATACCTTTGTACAGAGTTGGAATGCTTCCTACAGGGTTGGAATGCTTTGGACAGAGTTGGAATACCCTTGTGCAGGGTTGGAATGCTTTCTAGAGCGATGGAATGCTCTCGACTGAGTTGGAATACTTTCGACAGAGTTGGAATACCTTTGTACAGAGTTGGAATACCTTTGTACAGATTTAGAATGCCTTCTACAGGATTGGAATGCTTTCAACAGGGATGGAATGCTTTCTACAGGGTTGGAATGCTTTGAACAGAGTTGGTATACCTTTGTACAGAGATGGAATACCTTTGTACAGAGTTGGAATACCTTTGCACAGATTTGGAATGCCTTCTACAGGATTGGAATGCTTTCAACAGGGATGGAATGCTTTCTACAGGGTTGGAATGCTTTGAACAGAGTTGGTATACCTTTGTACAGAGATGGAATACGTTTGTACAGAGTTGGAATACCTTTGTACAGAGTTGGAATACCTTTGTACAGAGTTGGAATACCTTTGTACAGATTTAGAATGCCTTCTACAGGATTGGAATGCTTTCAACAGGGATGGAATGCTTTCTACAGGGTTGGAATGCTTTCGACAGAGTTGGAGTACCTTTGTACAGAGTTGGAATACCTTTGTACAGAGTTGGAATACCTTTGTACAGAGTTGGAATACCTTTGTACAGAGTTTGAATGCTTTCTACATGCTTGGAATGCTTTCGACAGAGTTGGAATACCTTTGGACAGAGTTGGAATGCTTTCGACAGAGTTATAATACCTTTGTACAGAGTTGGAATGCTTCCTACAGGGTTGGAATGCTTTTGACAGAGTTGGAATACCTTTGTACAGAGTTGGAATACCTTTGTACAGAGTTGGAATACCTTTGTACAGAGTTGGAATACCTTTGTACAGAGTTGGAATACCGTTGTACAGAGTTGGAATACCTTTGTGCAGAGTTGGAATACCTTTGTACAGAGTTGGAATAACTTTGTACATTGTTGGAATACCTTTGTACAGAGTTGGAATACCTTTGTACAGAATTGGAATACTTTTGTACAGATTTGGAATACTTTTGTACAGATTTGGAATGCCTTCTACAGGATTGGAATGCTTTCAACAGGGATGGAATGCTTTCTACAGGGTTGGAATGCTTTGAACAGAGTTGGTATACCTTTGTACAGAGATGGAATACCTTTGTACAGAGTTGGAATACCTTTGTACAGAGTTGGAATGCTTCCTACAGGCTTGGAATGCTTTCGACAGAGTTGGAATACCTTTGTACAGAGTTAGAATATTATGTACACGGTTGGAATGCTTTCTAGAGGGTTGGAATGGTTTCGACAGAGGTGGAATATCTTTGTACAGAGTTGGAATGCTTCCTACAGGGTTGGAATACTTTCTACAGGGTTGGAATGCTTTCGACAGAGTTGGAATACCTTTGTACAGAGTTGGAATGCTTCCTACAGGGTTGGAATGCTTTGGACAGAGTTGGAATACCCTTGTGCAGGGTTGGAATGCTTTCTAGAGCGATGGAATGCTCTCGACTGAGTTGGAATACTTTCGACAGAGTTGGAATACCTTTGTACAGAGTTGGAATACCTTTGTACAGATTTAGAATGCCTTCTACAGGATTGGAATGCTTTCAACAGGGATGGAATGCTTTCTACAGGGTTGGAATGCTTTGAACAGAGTTGGTATACCTTTGTACAGAGATGGAATACCTTTGTACAGAGTTGGAATACCTTTGCACAGATTTGGAATGCCTTCTACAGGATTGGAATGCTTTCAACAGGGATGGAATGCTTTCTACAGGGTTGGAATGCTTTGAACAGAGTTGGTATACCTTTGTACAGAGATGGAATACGTTTGTACAGAGTTGGAATACCTTTGTACAGAGTTGGAATACCTTTGTACAGAGTTGGAATACCTTTGTACAGATTTAGAATGCCTTCTACAGGATTGGAATGCTTTCAACAGGGATGGAATGCTTTCTACAGGGTTGGAATGCTTTCGACAGAGTTGGAGTACCTTTGTACAGAGTTGGAATACCTTTGTACAGAGTTGGAATACCTTTGTACAGAGTTGGAATACCTTTGTACAGAGTTTGAATGCTTTCTACATGCTTGGAATGCTTTCGACAGAGTTGGAATACCTTTGGACAGAGTTGGAATGCTTTCGACAGAGTTATAATACCTTTGTACAGAGTTGGAATGCTTCCTACAGGGTTGGAATGCTTTTGACAGAGTTGGAATACCTTTGTACAGAGTTGGAATACCTTTGTACAGAGTTGGAATACCTTTGTACAGAGTTGGAATACCTTTGTACAGAGTTGGAATACCGTTGTACAGAGTTGGAATACCTTTGTGCAGAGTTGGAATACCTTTGTACAGAGTTGGAATAACTTTGTACATTGTTGGAATACCTTTGTACAGAGTTGGAATACCTTTGTACAGAATTGGAATACTTTTGTACAGATTTGGAATACTTTTGTACAGATTTGGAATGCCTTCTACAGGATTGGAATGCTTTCAACAGGGATGGAATGCTTTCTACAGGGTTGGAATGCTTTGAACAGAGTTGGTATACCTTTGTACAGAGATGGAATACCTTTGTACAGAGTTGGAATACCTTTGTACAGAGTTGGAATGCTTCCTACAGGCTTGGAATGCTTTCGACAGAGTTGGAATACCTTTGTACAGAGTTAGAATATTATGTACACGGTTGGAATGCTTTCTAGAGGGTTGGAATGGTTTCGACAGAGGTGGAATATCTTTGTACAGAGTTGGAATGCTTCCTACAGGGTTGGAATACTTTCTACAGGGTTGGAATGCTTTCGACAGAGTTGGAATACCTTTGTACACAGTTGGAATACCTTTGTACAGAGTTGGAATACCTTTGTACAGAGTTGGAATACCTTTGTACAGATTTGGAATGCCTTCTACAGGATTGGAATGCTTTCTACATGGATGGAATGCTTTCTACAGGGTTGGAATGCTTTGAACAGAGTTGGTATACCTTTGTACAGAGATGGACTGCTTTCTACAGGGTTGGAATGCTTTCGACAGAGTTGGAATACCTTTGTACAGAGATGGAATACCTTTGTACAGAGTTGGAATACCTTTGTACAGAGTTTGAATGCTTTCTACATGCTTGGAATGCCTTCGACAGAGGTGGAATACCTTTGGACAGAGTTGGAATGCTTTCTACAGGGTTGGAATGCTTTCGACAGAGTTGGAATACCTTTGTACAGAGTTGGAATGCTTCCTACAGGGTGGGAATGCTTTGGACAGAGTTGGAATACCTTTATGCAGGGTGGGAATGCTTTGGACAGAGTTGGAATACCTTTATGCAGGGTGGGAATGCTTTGGACAGAGTTGGAATACCTTTATGCAGGGTGGGAATGCTTTCTAGAGCGTTGGAATGCTTTCGACAGAGGTGGAATACCTTTGGACAGAGTTGGAATGCTTTCTACAGGGTTGGAATGCTTTCGACAGAGTTGGAATACCTTTGTACAGAGTTGGAATGCTTCCTACAGGGTTGGAATGCTTTGGACAGAGTTGGAATACCCTTGTGCAGGGTTGGAATGCTTTCTAGAGCGATGGAATGCTCTCGACTGAGTTGGAATACTTTCGACAGAGTTGGAATACCTTTGTACAGAGATGGAATGCTTCCTACAGGGTTGGAATGCTTTGGACAGAGTTGTAATACCTCTGTGCAAGGTTGGAATACCTTTGTACAGAGTTGGAATACCTTTGTACAGAGTTGGAATACCTTTGTACAGAGTTGGAATACCTTTGTACAGATTTGGAATGCCTTCTACAGGATTGGAATGCTTTCAACAGGGATGGAATGCTTTCTACAGGGTTGGAATGCTTTGAACAGAGTTGGTATACCTTTGTACAGAGATGGAATACCTTTGTACAGAGTTGGAATACCTTTGCACAGATTTGGAATGCCTTCTACAGGATTGGAATGCTTTCAACAGGGATGGAATGCTTTCTACAGGGTTGGAATGCTTTGAACAGAGTTGGTATACCTTTGTACAGAGATGGAATACGTTTGTACAGAGTTGGAATACCTTTGTACAGAGTTGGAATACCTTTGTACAGAGTTGGAATACCTTTGTACAGATTTAGAATGCCTTCTACAGGATTGGAATGCTTTCAACAGGGATGGAATGCTTTCTACAGGGTTGGAATGCTTTCGACAGAGTTGGAATACCTTTGTACAGAGTTGGAATGCTTCCTACAGGGTTGGAATGCTTTGGACAGAGTTGGAATACCCTTGTGCAGAGTTGGAATGCTTTCGACAGAGTTGCAATACCTTTATGCAGGGTGGGAATGTTTTGGACAGAGTTGGAATACCTTTATGCAGGGTGGGAATGCTTTGTACAGAGTTGGAATAGCTTTGTACAGAGTTGGAATGCTTTCTACAGGCTTGGAATGCTTTCGACAGAGTTGGTATACCTTTGTACAGAGTTGGAATGCTTCCTACAGGGTTGGAATGCTTTTGACAGAGTTGGAATACCTTTGTACAGAGTTGGAATACCTTTGTACAGAGTTGGAATACCTTGGTACAGAGTTGGAATGCTTTCTACAGGCTTGGAATGCTTTCTACAGGCTTGGAATGCTTTCTACATGCTTGCAATGCTTTCTACAGGCTTGGAATGCTTTCGAACGAGTAGGAATGCTTTCTACAGGGTTGGGATGCTTTCGACAGAGTTGGAATACCTTTGTACAGAGATGGAATGCTTTCTACAGGGTTGGAATGCTTTCTACAGAGTTGGAATGCTTTCGACAGAGTTGGAATACCTTTGTACAGAGTTGGAATACCTTTGTACAGAGTTGGAATACCTTTGTACAGAGTTGGAATACATTTGTACAGAGTTGGAATACCTTTGTACAGAGTTGGAATACCTCTGTACAGAGTTGGAATGCTTTCTACAGGCTTGGAATGCTTTAGACCGAGTTGGAATGCTTTCGACAGTGTTGGAATACCTTTGTACAGAGTTGGAATGCTTACTAAGGGGTTGGGATGCTTTCGACAGAGTTGGAATACCTTTGCACAGAGTTAGAATATTATGTACACGGTTGGAATGCTTTCTAGAGGGTTGGAATGGTTTCGACAGAGGTGGAATATCTTTGTACAGAGTTGGAATGCTTCCTACAGGGTTGGAATGCTTTCTACAGGGATGGAATGCTTTAGACCGAGTTGGAATGCTTTCGACAGTGTTGGAATACCTTTGTACAGAGTTGGAGTGCTTACTAAGGGGTTGGGATGCTTTCGACAGAGTTGGAATACCTTTGTACAGAGTTGGAATACCTTTGTTCAGAGTTGGAATACCTTTGTACAGAGTTGGAATGCTTCATAAAGGGTTGGAATGCTTTCGATAGAGTTGGAATACCTTTGCACAGAGTTAGAATATTATGTACACGGTTGGAATGCTTTCTAGAGGGTTGGAATGGTTTCGACAGAGGTGGAATATCTTTGTACAGAGTTGGAATGCTTCCTACAGGGTTGGAATGCTTTCTACAGGGATGGAATGCTTTCTACAGGGTTGGAATGCTTTGAACAGAGTTGGAATACTTTTGTACAGCGTTGGAATACCTTTGTACAGAGTTGGAATACCTTTGTACATAGTTGGAATACCGTTGTACAGAGTTGGAATACCTTTGTACAGAGATGGAATACCTTTGTACAGAGTTGGAATACCTTTGTACAGATTTAGAATGCCTTCTACAGGATTGGAATGCTTTCAACAGGGATGGAATGCTTTCTACAGGGTTGGAATGCTTTGAACAGAGTTGGTATACCTTTGTACAGAGATGGAATACCTTTGTACAGAGTTGGAATACCTTTGTACAGAGTTGGAATGCTTCCTACAGGCTTGGAATGCTTTCGACAGAGTTGGAATACCTTTGCACAGAGTTAGAATATTATGTACACGGTTGGAATGCTTTCTAGAGTGTTGGAATGGTTTCGACAGAGGTGGAATATCTTTGTACAGAGTTGGAATGCTTCCTACGGGGTTGGAATACTTTCTACAGGGTTGGAATGCTTTCGACAGAGTTGGAATACCTTTGTACACAGTTGGAATACCT
Organism: Bombus fervidus; assembly: GCF_041682495.2. NCBI lineage: Eukaryota > Metazoa > Arthropoda > Insecta > Hymenoptera > Apidae > Bombus > Bombus fervidus. Next base: position 3,556,467 of record NC_091523.1, on the reverse strand, counting down.
TTGTACAGAGTTGGAATACTTTTATACAGATTTGGAATGCCTTCTACAGGATTGGAATGCTTTCAACAGGGATGGAATGCTTTCTACAGGGTTGGAATGCTTTGAACAGAGTTGGTATACCTTTGTACAGAGATGGAATACATTTGTACAGAGTTGGAATACCTTTGTACAGAGTTGGAATGCTTCCTACAGGCTTGGAATGCTTTCGACAGAGTTGGAATACCTTTGCACAGAGTTAGAATATTATGTACACGGTTGGAATGCTTTCTAGAGGGTTGGAATGGTTTCGACAGAGGTGGAAAATCTTTGTACAGAGTTGGAATGCTTCCTACAGGGTTGGAATGCTTTCTACAGGGATGGAATGCTTTCTACAGGGTTGGAATGCTTTGAACAGAGTTGGAATACTTTTGTACAGAGTTGGAATACCTTTGTACAGAGTTGGAATACCTTTGTACAGAGTTGGAATACCTTTGTACAGAGTTTGAATGCTTTCTATATGCTTGGAATGCTTTCGACAGAGTTGGAATACCTTTGGACAGAGTTGGAATGCTCTCGACAGAGTTGAAATACTTTCGACGGAGTTGGAATACCTTTGTACAGAGTTGGAATGCTTCCTACAGGGTTGGAATGCTTTGGACAGAGTTGCAATACCTTTATGCATGGTGGGAATGCTTTGGACAGTGTTGGAATACCTTTATGCAGGGTGGGAATGCTTTGGACAGAGTTGGAATACCCTTATGCAGGGTGGGAATGCTTTCTAGAGCGTTGGAATGCTTTCGACAGAGTTGGAATGCTTTCGACAGAGTTGGAATACATTTGTACAGGGTTGGAATGCTTTCTACATGGTTGGAATGCTTTCGACAGAGTTGGAATACCTTTGTACACAGTATGAATGCTTTCGACAGAGTTGGAATGCTTTCGACAGAGTTGGAATACATTTGTACAGGGTTGGAATGCTTTCTAGAGCGATGGAATGCTCTCGACAGAGTTGAAATACTTTCGACAGAGTTGGAATACCTTTGTACAGAGTTGGAATGCTTCCTACATGGTTGGAATGCTTTGGACAGAGTTGCAATACCTTTATGCATGGTGGGAATGCTTTGGACAGAGTTGCAATACCTTTATGCATGGTGGGAATGCTTTGGACAGTGTTGGAATACCTTTATGCAGGGTTGGAATGCTTTTGACAGAGTTGGAATACCTTATGCACAGAGTTGGAATACCTTTGTACAGAGTTGGAATACCTTTGTACAGAGTTGGAATACCTTTGTACATAGTTGGAATACCCTTGTACAGAGTTGGAATACCTTTGTACAAAATTGGAATACCTTTGTACAGATTTGGAATGCCTTCTACAGGATTGGAATGCTTTCAACAGGGATGGAATGCTTTCTACAGGGTTGGAATGCCTTGAACAGAGTTGGTATACCTTTGTACAGAGATGGAATACCTTTGTACAGAGTTGGAATACCTTTGTACAGAGTTGGAATGCTTCCTACAGGCTTGGAATGCTTTCGACAGAGTTGGAATACCTTTGCACAGAGTTAGAATATTATGTACACGGTTGGAATGCTTTCTAGAGGGTTGGAATGATTTCGACAGAGTTGGAATACCTTTGTGCAGAGTTGGAATACCTTTGTACAGAGTTGGAATACCGTTGTACATAGTTGGAATACCCTTGTACAGAGTTGGAATACCTTTGTACAGAATTGGAATACCTTTGTACAGATTTGGAATGCCTTCTACAGGATTGGAATGCTTTCTACAGGGATGGAATGCTTTCTACAGGGTTGGAATGCTTTGAACAGAGTTGGTATACCTTTGTACAGAGATGGACTGCTTTCTGCAGGGTTGGAATGCTTTCGACAGAGTTGGAATACCTTTGTACAGAGTTGGAATACCTTTGTGCAGAGTTGGAATACCTTTGTACAGAGTTGGAATACCTTTGTACAGAGTTGGAATACCTTTGTACAGAGTTGGAATACCTTTGTACAGATTTGGAATGCCTTCTACAGGATTGGAATGCTTTCTACAGGTATGGAATTCTTTCTACAGTGTTGGAATGCTTTGGACAGAGTTGGTATACCTTTGTACAGAGATGGACTGCTTTCTACAGGGTTGGAACGCTTTCGACAGAGTTGGAATACCTTTGTACAGAGTTGGAATACCTTTGTACAGAGATGGAATACCTTTGTACAGAGTTGGAATACCTTTGTACAGAGTTGGAATGCTTCCTACAGGCTTGGAATGCTTTCGACAGAGTTGGAATACCTTTGCACAGAGTTAGAATATTATGTACACGGTTGGAATGCTTTCTAGAGTGTTGGAATGGTTTCGACAGAGGTGGAATATCTTTGTACAGAGTTGGAATGCTTCCTACGGGGTTGGAATACTTTCTACAGGGTTGGAATGCTTTCGACAGAGTTGGAATACCTTTGTACACAGTTGGAATACCTTTGTACAGAGTTGGAATACCTTTATACAGATTTGGAATGCCTTCTACAGGATTGGAATGCTTTCAACAGGGATGGAATGCTTTCTACAGGGTTGGAATGCTTTGAACAGAGTTGGTATACCTTTGTACAGAGATGGAATACATTTGTACAGAGTTGGAATACCTTTGTACAGAGTTGGAATGCTTCCTACAGGCTTGGAATGCTTTCGACAGAGTTGGAATACCTTTGCACAGAGTTAGAATATTATGTACACGGTTGGAATGCTTTCTAGAGGGTTGGAATGGTTTCGACAGAGGTGGAATATCTTTGTACAGAGTTGGAATGCTTCCTACAGGGTTGGAATGCTTTCTACAGGGATGGAATGCTTTAGACCGAGTTGGAATGCTTTCGACAGTGTTGGAATACCTTTGTACAGAGTTGGAGTGCTTACTAAGGGGTTGGGATGCTTTCGACAGAGTTGGAATACCTTTGTACAGAGTTGGAATACCTTTGTTCAGAGTTGGAATACCTTTGTACAGAGTTGGAATGCTTCATAAAGGGTTGGAATGCTTTCGATAGAGTTGGAATACCTTTGCACAGAGTTAGAATATTATGTACACGGTTGGAATGCTTTCTAGAGGGTTGGAATGGTTTCGACAGAGGTGGAATATCTTTGTACAGAGTTGGAATGCTTCCTACAGGGTTGGAATGCTTTCTACAGGGATGGAATGCTTTCTACAGGGTTGGAATGCTTTGAACAGAGTTGGAATACTTTTGTACAGCGTTGGAATACCTTTGTACAGAGTTGGAATACCTTTGTACATAGTTGGAATACCGTTGTACAGAGTTGGAATACCTTTGTACAGAGATGGAATACCTTTGTACAGAGTTGGAATACCTTTGTACAGATTTAGAATGCCTTCTACAGGATTGGAATGCTTTCAACAGGGATGGAATGCTTTCTACAGGGTTGGAATGCTTTGAACAGAGTTGGTATACCTTTGTACAGAGATGGAATACCTTTGTACAGAGTTGGAATACCTTTGTACAGAGTTGGAATGCTTCCTACAGGCTTGGAATGCTTTCGACAGAGTTGGAATACCTTTGCACAGAGTTAGAATATTATGTACACGGTTGGAATGCTTTCTAGAGTGTTGGAATGGTTTCGACAGAGGTGGAATATCTTTGTACAGAGTTGGAATGCTTCCTACGGGGTTGGAATACTTTCTACAGGGTTGGAATGCTTTCGACAGAGTTGGAATACCTTTGTACACAGTTGGAATACCTTTGTACAGAGTTGGAATACTTTTATACAGATTTGGAATGCCTTCTACAGGATTGGAATGCTTTCAACAGGGATGGAATGCTTTCTACAGGGTTGGAATGCTTTGAACAGAGTTGGTATACCTTTGTACAGAGATGGAATACATTTGTACAGAGTTGGAATACCTTTGTACAGAGTTGGAATGCTTCCTACAGGCTTGGAATGCTTTCGACAGAGTTGGAATACCTTTGCACAGAGTTAGAATATTATGTACACGGTTGGAATGCTTTCTAGAGGGTTGGAATGGTTTCGACAGAGGTGGAATATCTTTGTACAGAGTTGGAATGCTTCCTACAGGGTTGGAATGCTTTCTACAGGGATGGAATGCTTTCTACAGGGTTGGAATGCTTTGAACAGAGTTGGAATACTTTTGTACAGAGTTGGAATACCTTTGTACAGAGTTGGAATACCTTTGTACAGAGTTGGAATACCTTTGTACAGAGTTTGAATGCTTTCTACATGCTTGGAATGCTTTCGACAGAGTTGGAATACCTTTGGACAGAGTTGGAATGCTCTCGACAGAGTTGAAATACTTTCGACGGAGTTGGAATACCTTTGTACAGAGTTGGAATGCTTCCTACAGGGTTGGAATGCTTTGGACAGAGTTGCAATACCTTTATGCATGGTGGGAATGCTTTGGACAGTGTTGGAATACCTTTATGCAGGGTGGGAATGCTTTGGACAGAGTTGGAATACCCTTATGCAGGGTGGGAATGCTTTCTAGAGCGTTGGAATGCTTTCGACAGAGTTGGAATGCTTTCGACAGAGTTGGAATACATTTGTACAGGGTTGGAATGCTTTCTACATGGTTGGAATGCTTTCGACAGAGTTGGAATACCTTTGTACAAAGTATGAATGCTTTCGACAGAGTTGGAATGCTTTCGACAGAGTTGGAATACATTTGTACAGGGTTGGAATGCTTTCTGGAGCGATGGAATGCTCTCGACAGAGTTGAAATACTTTCGACAGAGTTGGAATACCTTTGTACAGAGTTGGAATGCTTCCTACATGGTTGGAATGCTTTGGACAGAGTTGCAATACCTTTATGCATGGTGGGAATGCTTTGGACAGAGTTGCAATACCTTTATGCATGGTGGGAATGCTTTGGACAGTGTTGGAATACCTTTATGCAGGGTTGGAATGCTTTTGACAGAGTTGGAATACCTTATGCACAGAGTTGGAATACCTTTGTACAGAGTTGGAATACCTTTGTACAGAGTTGGAATACCTTTGTACATAGTTGGAATACCCTTGTACAGAGTTGGAATACCTTTGTACAAAATTGGAATACCTTTGTACAGATTTGGAATGCCTTCTACAGGATTGGAATGCTTTCAACAGGGATGGAATGCTTTCTACAGGGTTGGAATGCCTTGAACAGAGTTGGTATACCTTTGTACAGAGATGGAATACCTTTGTACAGAGTTGGAATACCTTTGTACAGAGTTGGAATGCTTCCTACAGGCTTGGAATGCTTTCGACAGAGTTGGAATACCTTTGCACAGAGTTAGAATATTATGTACACGGTTGGAATGCTTTCTAGAGGGTTGGAATGATTTCGACAGAGTTGGAATACCTTTGTGCAGAGTTGGAATACCTTTGTACAGAGTTGGAATACCGTTGTACATAGTTGGAATACCCTTGTACAGAGTTGGAATACCTTTGTACAGAATTGGAATACCTTTGTACAGATTTGGAATGCCTTCTACAGGATTGGAATGCTTTCTACAGGGATGGAATGCTTTCTACAGGGTTGGAATGCTTTGAACAGAGTTGGTATACCTTTGTACAGAGATGGACTGCTTTCTGCAGGGTTGGAATGCTTTCGACAGAGTTGGAATACCTTTGTACAGAGTTGGAATACCTTTGTGCAGAGTTGGAATACCTTTGTACAGAGTTGGAATACCTTTGTACAGAGTTGGAATACCTTTGTACAGAGTTGGAATACCTTTGTACAGATTTGGAATGCCTTCTACAGGATTGGAATGCTTTCTACAGGTATGGAATTCTTTCTACAGTGTTGGAATGCTTTGGACAGAGTTGGTATACCTTTGTACAGAGATGGACTGCTTTCTACAGGGTTGGAACGCTTTCGACAGAGTTGGAATACCTTTGTACAGAGTTGGAATACCTTTGTACAGAGATGGAATACCCTTGTACAGAGTTGGAATACCTTTGTACAGAGTTGGAATACCGTTGTACATAGTTGGAATACCCTTGTACAGAGTTGGAATACCTTTGTACAGAGTTGGAATGCTTCCTACAGGCTTGGAATGCTTTCGACAGAGTTGGAATACCTTTGCACAGAGTTAGAATATTATGTACACGGTTGGAATGCTTTCTAGAGGGTTGGAATGATTTCGACAGAGTTGGAATACCTTTGTGCAGAGTTGGAATACCTTTGTACAGAGTTGGAATACCGTTGTACATAGTTGGAATACCCTTGTACAGAGTTGGAATACCTTTGTACAGAGTTGGAATGCTTCCTACAGGCTTGGAATGCTTTCGACAGAGTTGGAATACCTTTGCACAGAGTTAGAATATTATGTACACGGTTGGAATGCTTTCTAGAGGGTTGGAATGGTTTCGACAGAGGTGGAATATCTTTGTACAGAGTTGGAATGCTTCCTACAGGGTTGGAATACTTTCTACAGGGTTGGAATGCTTTCGACAGAGTTGGAATACGTTTGTACAGAGATAGAATGTTATGTACAGGTTTGGAATGCTTTCTACAGAATTGGAATGCTTTCTACAGGGTTGGAATGCTATCTACAGGGTTGCAATGCTTTCTACAGGGTTGGAATGCTTTCGACAGAGTTGGCATACCTTTGTACAGAGTTGGAATGCTTCCTACAGGGTTGGAATGCTTTGGACAGAGTTGGAATTGTTTGTACAGAGATAGAATGTTATGTACAGGTTTGGAATGCTTTCTACAGGATTGGAATGCTTTCTACAGGGTTGGAATGCTTTCTACAGGGTTGCAGTGCTTTCTACAGGGTTGGAATACCTTTGTACAGAGTTGGAATACCTTTGTACAGAGTTGGAATGCTTTCTACAGGCTTGGAATGCTTTCAACAGAGTTGGTATACCTTTGTACAGAGTTGGAATGCTTCCTACAAGGTTGGAATGCTCTCGACAGAGTTGGACTGCTTTCTACAGGGTTGGAATGCTTTCGACAGAGTTGGAATACCTTTGTACAGAGTTGGAATACCTTTGCACAGATTTGGAATGCCTTCTACAGGATTGGAATGCTTTCAACAGGGATGGAATGCTTTCTACAGGGTTGGAATGCTTTGAACAGAGTGGGGATACCTTTGTACAGAGATGGAATACCTTTGTACAGAGTTGGAATACCTTTGTACAGAGTTGGAATGCTTCCTACAGGCTTGGAATGCTATCGACAGAGTTGGAATACCTTTGCACAGAGTTAGAATATTATGTACACCGTTGGAATGCTTTCTAGAGGGTTGGAATGGTTTCGACAGAGGTGGAATACCGTGCTACAGAGTTGGAATGCGTCCTACAGGGTTGGAATACTTTCTACAGGGTTGGAATGCTTTCGACAGAGTTGGAATACCTTTGCATAGAGTTGGAATGCTTCCTACAGGGTTGGAATACTTTCTACAGGGTTGGAATGCCTTCGACGGAGTTGGAATACCTTTGTACAGAGTTTGAATTCTTTCTACAGGGTTGGAATGCTTTCGACAGAGTTGGAATACCTTTGTACAGAGTTGGAATGCTTCCTACAGGGTTGGAATGCTTTGGACAGAGTTGGAATACCTTTGTACAGAGTTGGAATGCTTCCTACAGGCTTGGAATGCTTTGGACAGAGTTGGAACACCTCTGTGCATGGTTGGAATACCTTTGTACAGATTTGGAATACCTTTGTACAGAGTTGGAATACCTTTGTACAGATTTGGAATGCCTTCTACAGGATTGGAATGCTTTCAACAGGGATGGAATGCTTTCTACAGGGTTGGAATGCTTTGAACAGAGTTGGTATACCTTTGTACAGAGATGGAATACCTTTGTACAGAGTTGGAATACCTTTGCACAGATTTGGAATGCCTTCTACAGGATTGGAATGCTTTCAACAGGGATGGAATGCTTTCTACAGGGTTGGAATGCTTTGAACAGAGTTGGTATACCTTTGTACAGAGATGGAATACCTTTGTACAGAGTTGGAATACCTTTGTACAGAGTTGGAATGCTTCCTACAGGCTTGGAATGCTATCGACAGAGTTGGAATACCTTTGCACAGAGGTAGAATATTATGTACACCGTTGGAATGCTTTCTAGAGGGTTGGAATGGTTTCGACAGAGGTGGAATACATTGCTACAGAGTTGGAATGCTTCCTACAGGGTTGGAATACTTTCTACAGGGTTGGAATGCTTTCGACAGAGTTGGAATACCTATGTACAGAGATGGAATGCTATCTACAGGGTTGGAATGCTTTCGACAGAGTTGGAATACCTTTGTACAGAGTTGGAATACCTTTGTACAGAGATGGAATACCTTTGTACAGAGTTGGAATGCTTTCTACAGGGTTGGAATGCTCTTGACAGAGTTGGAATACCTTTGCACAGAGTTAGAATATTATGTACACGGTTGGAATGCTTTCTAGAGGGTTGGAATGGTTTCGACAGAGGTGGAATACCTTGCTACAGAGTTGGAATGCTTCCTACAGGGTTGGAATACTTTCTACAGGGTTGGAATGCTTTCGACAGTGTTGGAATACCTATGTACAGAGATGGAATGCTATCTACAGGGCTGGAATGCTTTCGACAGAGTTGGAATACCTTTGTACAGAGTTGGAATACCTTTGTACAGAGATGGAATACCTTTGTACAGAGTTGGAATGCTTTCTACAGGGTTGGAATGCTCTTGACAGAGTTGGAATACCTTTGCACAGAGTTAGAATATTATGTACACGGTTGGAATGCTTTCTAGAGGGTTGGAATGGTTTCGACAGAGGTGGAATATCTTTGTACAGAGTTAGAATGCTTCCTACAGGGCTGGAATACTTTCTACAGGGTTGGAATGCTTTCGACAGAGTTGGAATACCTTTGTACACAGTTGGAATACCTTTGTACAGAGTTGGAATACCTTTGTACAGTGTTGGAATACCTTTGTACAGAGTTGAAATACCTTTGTACAGAGTTGGAATGCTTTCTACAGGGTTGGAATGCTCTTGACAGAGTTGGAATACCTTTGTACAGAGTTTGAATGCTTTCTACAGGGTTGGAATGCTTTCTACAGAGTTGGAATACCTTTGTACAGAGTTGGAATGCTTCCTACAGGGTTGGAATGCTTTGGACAGAGTTGCAATACGTTTGTACAGAGATAGAATGTTATGTACAGGTTTGGAATGCTTTCTACAGGATTGGAATGCTTGCTACAGGGTTGGAATGCTTTCTACAGTGTTGCAATGCTTTCTACAGGGTTGGAATACCTTTGTACAGAGTTGGAATACCTTTGTACAGAGTTGGAATACCTTTGTACAGATTTGGAATGCCTTCTACAGGATTGGAATGCTTTCAACAGGGATGGAATGCTTTCTACAGGGTTGGAATGCTTTGAACAGAGTTGGTATACCTTAGTACAGAGATGGAATACCTTTGTACAGAGTTGGAATACCTTTGCACAGAGTTGGAATACCTTTGTACAGAGTTGGAATACCTTTGTACAGAGTTGGAATACCTTTGTACAGAGTTGGAATACCTTTGTACAGATTTGGAATGCCTTCTACAGGATTGGAATGCTTTCTACAGGGATGGAATGCTTTCTACAGGGTTGGAATGCTTTGAACAGAGTTGGTATACCTTTGTAAAGAGATGGACTGCTTTCTACAGGGTTGGAATGCTTTCGACAGAGTTGGAATACCTTTGTACAGAGTCTGAATGCTTTCTACAGGGTTGGAATGCTTTCGACAGAGTTGGAATACCTTTGTGCAAGGTTGGAATACCTTTGTACAGAGATGGAATACCTTTGTACAGAGTTGGAATACCTTTGTGCAGATGTCGAATGCCTTCTACAGGATTGGAATGCTTTCAACAGGGATGGAATGCTTTCTACATGGTTGGAATGCTTTGAACAGAGTTGGTATACCTTTGTACAGAGATGGAATACCTTTGTACAGAGTTGGAATACCTTTGTACAGATTTGGAATGCCTTCTACAGGATTGGAATGCTTTCAACAGGGATGGAATGCTTTCTACAGGGTTGGAATGCTTTGAACAGAGTTGGTATACCTTAGTACAGAGATGGAATACCTTTGTACAGAGTTGGAATACCTTTGTACAGAGTTGGAATACCTTTGTACAGAGTTGGAATACCTTTGTACAGAGTTGGAATGCTTTCTACAGGGTTGGAATGCTTTTGACAGAGTTGGAATGCCTTTATGCAGGGTGGGAATGCTTTGGACAGAGTTGGAATACCTTTATGCAGGGAGGGAATGCTTTCTAGAGCGTTGGAATGCTCTCGACAGAGTTGGAATGCTTTCGACAGAGTTGGAATACATTTGTACAGGGTTGGAATGCTTTCTACATGCTTGGAATGCTTTCGACAGAGTTGGAAGACCTTTGTACAGAGTTGGAATACCTTTGTACAGAGTTGGAATACCTTTGTACAGAGTTGGAATGCTTTCTACAGGGTTGGAATGCTCTTGACAGAGTTGGAATACCTTTGTACAGAGTTTGAATGCTTTCTACATGCTTGGAATGCTTTCGACAGAGTTGGAATACCTTTGTACAGAGTTGGAATGCTTTCTACAGGGTTGGAATGCTTTCGACAGAGTTGGAATACCTTTGTACAGAGTTGGAATGCTTCCTACAGAGTTGGAATGCTTTTGACAGAGTTGGAATACCTTTGTACATAGTTGGAATACCATTGTACAGAGTTGGAATACCTTTGTACAGAGTTGGAATACCTTTGTACAGAGTTGGAATACCTTTGTACAGAGTTGGAATGCTTTCTACAGGGTTGGAATGCTCTTGACAGAGTTGGAATACCTTTGTACGGAGTTTGAATGCTTTCTACATGCTTGGAATGCTTTCGGCAGAGTTGGAATACCTTTGGACAGAGTTGAAATGCTTTCTACAGGGATGGAATGCTTTCGACAGAGTTGGAAGACCTTTGTACAGAGTTGGAATGCTTCCTACAGAGTTGGAATGCTTTTGACAGAGTTGGAATACCTTTGTACATAGTTGGAATACCTTTGTACAGAGTTGGAATACCTTTGTACAGAGTTGGAATACCTTTGTACAGCGTTGGAATGCTTTCGACAGAGTTGGTATACCTTTGTACAGAGTTGGAATGCTTCCTACAGGGTTGGAATTCTCTTGACAGAGTTGGAATACCTTTGTACGGAGTTTGAATGCTTTCTACATGCTTGGAATGCTTTCGACAGAGTTGGAATACCTTTGGACAGAGTTGAAATGCTTTCTACAGGGTTGGAATGCTTTCGACAGAGTTGGAATACCTTTGTACAGAGTTGGAATGCTTCCTACAGGGTTGGAATGCTTTTGACAGAGTTGGAATACCTTTATGCTGGGTGGGAATGCTTTGGACAGAGTTGGAATACCTTTATGCAGGGTGGGAATGCTTTCTAGAGCGTTGGAATGCTCTCGACAGAGTTGGAATGCTTTCGACAGAGTTGGAATACATTTGTACAGGGTTGGAATGCTATCTACAGGGTTGCAATGCTTTCTACACGGTTGGAATGCTTTCGACAGAGTTGGAATACCTTTGTACAGAGTTTGAATGCTTCCTACAGGGTTGGAATGCTTTTGTCAGAGTTTTAATACCTTTATGCAGGGTGGGAATGCTTTCGACAGAGTTGGAATGCTTTCTACAGTGTTGGAATGCTTTCGACAGAGTTGGAATACCTATGTACAGAGATGGAATGCTATCTACAGGGTTGGAATGCTTTCGACAGAGTTGGAATACCTTTGTACAGAGTTGGAATACCTTTGTACAGAGATGGAATACCTTTGTACAGAGTTGGAATGCTTTCTACAGGGTTGGAATGCTCTTGACAGAGTTGGAATACCTTTGTACAGAGATGGAATACCTTTGTACAGAGTTGGAATACCTTTGCACAGATTTGGAATGCCTTCTACAGGATTGGAATGCTTTCAACAGGGATGGAATGCTTTCTACAGGGTTGGAATGCTTTGAACAGAGTTGGTATACCTTTGTACAGAGATGGAATACCTTTGTACAGAGTTGGAATACCTTTGTACAGAGTTGGAATGCTTCCTACAGGCTTGGAATGCTATCGACAGAGTTGGAATACCTTTGCACAGAGGTAGAATATTATGTACACCGTTGGAATGCTTTCTAGAGGGTTGGAATGGTTTCGACAGAGGTGGAATACATTGCTACAGAGTTGGAATGCTTTCTACAGGGTTGGAATGCTCTTGACAGAGTTGGAATACCTTTGCACAGAGTTAGAATATTATGTACACGGTTGGAATGCTTTCTAGAGGGTTGGAATGGTTTCGACAGAGGTGGAATATCTTTGTACAGAGTTAGAATGCTTCCTACAGGGCTGGAATACTTTCTACAGGGTTGGAATGCTTTCGACAGAGTTGGAATACCTTTGTACACAGTTGGAATACCTTTGTACAGAGTTGGAATACCTTTGTACAGTGTTGGAATACCTTTGTACAGAGTTGGAATACCTTTGTACAGAGTTGGAATGCTTTCTACAGGGTTGGAATGCTCTTGACAGAGTTGGTATACCTTTGTAAAGAGATGGACTGCTTTCTACAGGGTTGGAATGCTTTCGACAGAGTTGGAATACCTTTGTACAGAGTCTGAATGCTTTCTACAGGGTTGGAATGCTTTCGACAGAGTTGGAATACCTTTGTGCAAGGTTGGAATACCTTTGTACAGAGATGGAATACCTTTGTACAGAGTTGGAATACCTTTGTGCAGATGTCGAATGCCTTCTACAGGATTGGAATGCTTTCAACAGGGATGGAATGCTTTCTACAGGGTTGGAATGCTTTGAACAGAGTTGGTATACCTTTGTACAGAGATGGAATACCTTTGTACAGAGTTGGAATACCTTTGTACAGATTTGGAATGCCTTCTACAGGATTGGAATGCTTTCAACAGGGATGGAATGCTTTCTACAGGGTTGGAATGCTTTGAACAGAGTTGGTATACCTTAGTACAGAGATGGAATACCTTTGTACAGAGTTGGAATACCTTTGTACAGAGTTGGAATACCTTTGTACAGAGTTGGAATACCTTTGTACAGAGTTGGAATGCTTTCTACAGGGTTGGAATGCTTTTGACAGAGTTGGAATGCCTTTATGCAGGGTGGGAATGCTTTGGACAGAGTTGGAATACCTTTATGCAGGGAGGGAATGCTTTCTAGAGCGTTGGAATGCTCTCGACAGAGTTGGAATGCTTTCGACAGAGTTGGAATACATTTGTACAGGGTTGGAATGCTTTCTACATGCTTGGAATGCTTTCGACAGAGTTGGAAGACCTTTGTACAGAGTTGGAATACCTTTGTACAGAGTTGGAATACCTTTGTACAGAGTTGGAATGCTTTCTACAGGGTTGGAATGCTCTTGACAGAGTTGGAATACCTTTGTACAGAGTTTGAATGCTTTCTACATGCTTGGAATGCTTTCGACAGAGTTGGAATACCTTTGGACAGAGTTGGAATGCTTTCTACAGGGTTGGAATGCTTTCGACAGAGTTGGAATACCTTTGTACAGAGTTGGAATGCTTCCTACAGAGTTGGAATGCTTTTGACAGAGTTGGAATACCTTTGTACATAGTTGGAATACCTTTGTACAGAGTTGGAATACCTTTGTACAGAGTTGGAATACCTTTGTACAGAGTTGGAATACCTTTGTACAGAGTTGGAATGCTTTCTACAGGGTTGGAATGCTCTTGACAGAGTTGGAATACCTTTGTACGGAGTTTGAATGCTTTCTACATGCTTGGAATGCTTTCGGCAGAGTTGGAATACCTTTGGACAGAGTTGAAATGCTTTCTACAGGGTTGGAATGCTTTCGACAGAGTTGGAATACCTTTGTACAGAGTTGGAATGCTTCCTACAGTGTTGGAATGCTTTTGACAGAGTTGGAATACCTTTGTACATAGTTGGAATACCTTTGTACAGAGTTGGAATACCTTTGTACAGAGTTGGAATACCTTTGTACAGCGTTGGAATGCTTTCGACAGAGTTGGTATACCTTTGTACAGAGTTGGAATGCTTCCTACAGGGTTGGAATTCTCTTGACAGAGTTGGAATACCTTTGTACGGAGTTTGAATGCTTTCTACATGCTTGGAATGCTTTCGACAGAGTTGGAATACCTTTGGACAGAGTTGAAATGCTTTCTACAGGGTTGGAATGCTTTCGACAGAGTTGGAATACCTTTGTACAGAGTTGGAATGCTTCCTACAGGGTTGGAATGCTTTTGACAGAGTTGGAATACCTTTATGCTGGGTGGGAATGCTTTGGACAGAGTTGGAATACCTTTATGCAGGGTGGGAATGCTTTCTAGAGCGTTGGAATGCTCTCGACAGAGTTGGAATGCTTTCGACAGAGTTGGAATACATTTGTACAGGGTTGGAATGCTATCTACAGGGTTGCAATGCTTTCTACACGGTTGGAATGCTTTCGACAGAGTTGGAATACCTTTGTACAGAGTTGGAATGCTTCCTACAGGGTTGGAATGCTTTTGTCAGAGTTTTAATACCTTTATGCAGGGTGGGAATGCTTTCGACAGAGTTGGAATGCTTTCTACAGGGTTGGAATGCTTTCGACAGAGTTGGAATACCTTTGTACAGAGTTGGAATGCTTCCTACAGGGTTGGAATGCTTTGGACAGAGTTGGAATACGTTTGTACAGAGATAGAATGTTATGTACAGGTTTGGAATGCTTTCTACAGGATTGGAATGTTTTCTACATTGTTGGAATGCTTTCTACAGGGTTGCAATGCTTTCTACAGTGTTGGAATACCTTTGTACAGAGTTGGAATACCTGTGTACAGAGTTGGAATACCTTTGTACAGAGTTGGAATGCTTTCTACATGCTTGGAATGCTTTCGACAGAGTTGGTATACCTTTGTACAGAGTTGGAATGCTTCCTACAGGGTTGGAATGCTTTTGACAGAGTTGGAATACCTTTATGCAGGGTGGGAATGCTTTCCAGAGCGTTGGAATGCTCTCGACAGAGTTGGAATGCTTTCGACAGAGATGGAATACATTTGTAAAGGGGTGGAATGCTTTCTACATGCTTGGAATGCTTTCGACAGAGTTGGAATACCTTTGTACAGAGTTTGAATGCTTTCTACAGGGTTGGAATGCATTCGACAGAGATGGAATACCTTTGTACAGAGTTGGAATGCTTCCTACAGGGTTGGAATGCTTTGGACAGAGTTGGAATACCTTTGTGCAAGGTTGGAATACCTTTGTACAGAGTTGGAATACCTTTGTACAGAGTTGGAATACCTTTGTACAGAGTTGGAATACCTTTGTACAGATTTGGAATGCCTTCTACAGGATTGGAATGCTTTCAACAGGGATGGAATGCTTTCTACAGGGTTGGAATGCTTTGAACGGAGTTGGTATACCTTTGTACAGAGATGGAATACCTTTGTACAGAGTTGGAATACCTTTGTACAGATTTGGAATGCCTTCTACAGGATTGGAATGCTTTCAACAGGGATGGAATGCTTTCTACAGGGTTGGAATGCTTTGAACAGAGTTGGTATACCTTTGTACAGAGATGGAATACCTTTGTACAGAGTTGGAGTGCTTCCTACAGGGTTGGAATGCTTTGGACAGAGTGGGAATACCTTTGTGCAAGGTTGGAATACCTTTGTACAGAGTTGGAATACCTTTGTACAGAGTTGGAATACCTTTGTACAGATTTGGAATGCCTTCTACAGGATTGGCATGCTTTCAACAGGGATGGAATGCTTTCTACAGGGTTGGAATGCTTTGAACAGAGTTGGTATACCTTTGTACAGAGATGGAATACCTTTGTACAGAGTTGGAATACCATTGTACAGATTTGGAATGCCTTCTACAGGATTGGAATGCTTTCAACAGGGATGGAATGCTTTCTACAGGGTTGGAATGCTTTGAACAGAGTTGGTATACCTTTGTACAGAGATGGAATACCTTTGTACAGAGTTGGAATACCTTTGTACAGAGTTGGAATGCTTCATACAGGCTTGGAATGCTATCGACAGAGTTGGAATACCTTTGCACAGAGTTAGAATATTATGTACACGGTTGGAATCCTTTCTAGAGGGTTGGAATGGTTTCGACAGGGGTGGGATACCTTGCTACAGAGTTGGAATGCTTCCTACAGGGTTGGAATACTTTCTACAGGGTTGGAATGCTTTCGACAGCGTTGGAATACCTATGTACAGAGATGGAATGCTATCTACAGAGTTGGAAGGCTTTCGACAGAGTTGGAATACCTATGTACAGAGATGGAATGCTATCTACAGTGTTGGAATGCTTTCGACAGAGTTGGAATACCTTTGTACAGAGTTGGAATACCTTTGTACAGAGTTCGAATACCTTTGTACAGAGTTGGAATACCTTTGTACAGATTTGGAATGCCTTCTACAGGATTGGAATGCTTTCAACAGGGATGGAATGCTTTCAACAGGGTTGGAATGCTTTGAACAGAGTTGGTATACCTTTGTACAGAGATGGAATACCTTTGTACAGAGTTGGAATACCTTTGTACAGAGTTGGAATGCTTTCTACAGGGTTGGAATGCTCTTGACAGAGTTGGAATACCTTTGTACAGAGTTTGAATGCTTTCTACATGCTTGGAATGCTTTCGACAGAGTTGGAATACCTTTGGACAGAGTTGGAATGCTTTCTACAGGGTTGGAATGCTTTCGACAGAGTTGGAATACCTTTGTACAGAGTTGGAGTGCTTCCTACAGGGTTGGAATGCTTTGGACAGAGTGGGAATACCTTTGTGCAAGGTTGGAATACCTTTGTACAGAGTTGGAATACCTTTGTACAGAGTTGGAATACCTTTGTACAGATTTGGAATGCCTTCTACAGGATTGGCATGCTTTCAACAGGGATGGAATGCTTTCTACAGGGTTGGAATGCTTTGAACAGAGTTGGCATACCTTTGTACAGAGATGGAATACCTTTGTACAGAGTTGGAATACCATTGTACAGATTTGGAATGCCTTCTACAGGATTGGAATGCTTTCAACAGGGATGGAATGCTTTCTACAGGGTTGGAATGCTTTGAACAGAGTTGGTATACCTTTGTACAGAGATGGAATACCTTTGTACAGAGTTGGAATACCTTTGTACAGAGTGGGAATGCTTCATACAGGCTTGGAATGCTATCGACAGAGTTGGAATACCTTTGCACAGAGTTAGAATATTATGTACACGGTTGGAATCCTTTCTAGAGGGTTGGAATGGTTTCTACAGGGGTGGGATACCTTGCTACAGAGTTGGAATGCTTCCTACAGGGTTGGAATACTTTCTACAGGGTTGGAATGCTTTCGACAGCGTTGGAATACCTATGTACAGAGATGGAATGCTATCTACAGAGTTGGAAGGCTTTCGACAGAGTTGGAATACCTATGTACAGAGATGGAATGCTATCTACAGTGTTGGAATGCTTTCGACAGAGTTGGAATACCTTTGTACAGAGTTGGAATACCTTTGTACAGAGTTCGAATACCTTTGTACAGAGTTGGAATACCTTTGTACAGATTTGGAATGCCTTCTACAGGATTGGAATGCTTTCAACAGGGATGGAATGCTTTCTACAGGGTTGGAATGCTTTGAACAGAGTTGGTATACCTTTGTACAGAGATGGAATACCTTTGTACAGAGTTGGAATACCTTTGTACAGAGTTGGAATGCTTTCTACAGGGTTGGAATGCTCTTGACAGAGTTGGAATACCTTTGTACAGAGTTTGAATGCTTTCTACATGCTTGGAATGCTTTCGACAGAGTTGGAATACCTTTGGACAGAGTTGGAATGCTTTCTACAGGGTTGGAATGCTTTCGACAGAGTTGGAATACCTTTGTACAGAGTTGGAATGCTTCCTACAGAGTTGGAATGCTTTTGACAGAGTTGGAATACCTTTGTACATAGTTGGAATACCTTTGTACAGAGTTGGAATACCTTTGTACAGAGTTGGAATACCTTTGTACAGAGTTGAAATACCTTTGTACAGAGTTTGAATGCTTTCTACAGGGTTGGAATGCATTCGACAGAGATGGAATACCTTTGTACAGAGTTGGAATGCTTCCTACAGGGTTGGAATGCTTTGGACAGAGTTGGAATACCTTTGTGCAAGGTTGGAATACCTTTGTACAGAGTTGGAATACCTTTGTACAGAGTTGGAATACCTTTGTACAGATTTGGAATGCCTTCTACAGGATTGGCATGCTTTCAACAGGGATGGAATGCTTTCTACAGGGTTGGAATGCTTTGAACAGAGTTGGTATACCTTTGTACAGAGATGGAATACCTTTGTACAGAGTTGGAATACCTTTGTACAGATTTGGAATGCCTTCTACAGGATTGGAATGCTTTCAACAGGGATGGAATGCTTTCTGCAGGGTTGGAATGCTTTGAACAGAGTTGGTATACCTTTGTACAGAGATGGAATACCTTTGTACAGAGTTGGAGTGCTTCCTACAGGGTTGGAATGCTTTGGACAGAGTTGGAATACCTTTGTGCAAGGTTGGAATACCTTTGTACAGAGTTGGAATACCTTTGTACAGAGTTGGAATACCTTTGTACAGATTTGGAATGCCTTCTACAGGATTGGCATGCTTTCAACAGGGATGGAATGCTTTCTACAGGGTTGGAATGCTTTGAACAGAGTTGGTATACCTTTGTACAGAGATGGAATACCTTTGTACAGAGTTGGAATACCTTTGTACAGATTTGGAATGCCTTCTACAGGATTGGAATGCTTTCAACAGGGATGGAATGCTTTCTACAGGGTTGGAATGCTTTGAACAGAGTTGGTATACCTTTGTACAGAGATGGAATACCTTTGTACAGAGTTGGAATACCTTTGTACAGAGTTGGAATGCTTCATACAGGCTTGGAATGCTATCGACAGAGTTGGAATACCTTTGCACAGAGTTAGAATATTATGTACACGGTTGGAATCCTTTCTAGAGGGTTGGAATGGTTTCGGCAGGGGTGGGATACCTTGCTACAGAGTTGGAATGCTTCCTACAGGGTTGGAATACTTTCTACAGGGTTGGAATGCTTTCGACAGCGTTGGAATACCTATGTACAGAGATGGAATGCTATCTACAGGGTTGGAATGCTTTCGACAGAGTTGGAATACCTATGTACAGAGATGGAATGCTATCTACAGGGTTGGAATGCTTTCGACAGAGTTGGAATACCTTTGTACAGAGTTGGAATACCTTTGTACAGAGTTCGAATATCTTTGTACAGAGTTGGAATACCTTTGTACAGATTTGGAATGCCTTCTACAGGATTGGAATGCTTTCAACAGGGATGGAATGCTTTCTACAGGGTTGGAATGCTTTGAACAGAGTTGGTATTCCTTTGTACAGAGATGGAATACCTTTGTACAGAGTTGGAATACCTTTGTACAGAGTTGGAATGCTTTCTACAGGGTTGGAATGCTCTTGACAGAGTTGGAATACCTTTGTACAGAGTTTGAATGCTTTCTACATGCTTGGAATGCTTTCGACAGAGTTGGAATACCTTTGGACAGAGTTGGAATGCTTTCTACAGGGTTGGAATGCTTTCGACAGAGTTGGAATACCTTTGTACAGAGTTGGAATGCTTCCTACAGAGTTGGAATGCTTTTGACAGAGTTGGAATACCTTTGTACATAGTTGGAATACCTTTGTACAGAGTTGGAATACCTTTGTACAGAGTTGGAATACCTTTGTACAGAGTTGGAATACCTTTGTACAGAGTTGGAATGCTTTCTACAGGCTTGGAATGCTTTCGACAGAGTTGGAATACCTTTGTACAGAGATGGAATGCTATCTACAGGGTTGGAATGGTTTCGACAGAGTTGGAATACCTTTGTACAGAGTTGGAATACCTTTGTACAGAGTTGGAATGCTTCCTACAGGGTTGGAATGCTTTGGACAGAGTTGGAATACGTTTGTACAGAGATAGAATGTTATGTACAGGTTTGGAATGCTTTCTACAGGATTGGAATGTTTTCTACATTGTTGGAATGCTTTCTACAGGGTTGCAATGCTTTCTACAGTGTTGGAATACCTTTGTACAGAGTTGGAATACCTGTGTACAGAGTTGGAATACCTTTGTACAGAGTTGGAATGCTTCCTACATGCTTGGAATGCTTTCGACAGAGTTGGTATACCTTTGTACAGAGTTGGAATGCTTCCTACAGGGTTGGAATGCTTTTGACAGAGTTGGAATACCTTTATGCAGGGTGGGAATGCTTTCCAGAGCGTTGGAATGCTCTCGACAGAGTTGGAATGCTTTCGACAGAGATGGAATACATTTGTAAAGGGATGGAATGCTTTCTACATGCTTGGAATGCTTTCGACAGAGTTGGAATACCTTTGTACAGAGTTTGAATGCTTTCTACAGGGTTGGAATGCTTTGGACAGAGTTGGAATACCTTTGTGCAAGGTTGGAATACCTTTGTACAGAGTTGGAATACCTTTGTACAGAGTTGGAATGCTTCCTACAGGGTTGGAATGCTTTGGACAGAGTTGGAATACGTTTGTACAGAGATAGAATGTTATGTACAGGTTTGGAATGCTTTCTACAGGATTGGAATGTTTTCTACATTGTTGGAATGCTTTCTACAGGGTTGCAATGCTTTCTACAGTGTTGGAATACCTTTGTACAGAGTTGGAATACCTGTGTACAGAGTTGGAATACCTTTGTACAGAGTTGGAATGCTTCCTACATGCTTGGAATGCTTTCGACAGAGTTGGTATACCTTTGTACAGAGTTGGAATGCTTCCTACAGGGTTGGAATGCTTTTGACAGAGTTGGAATACCTTTATGCAGGGTGGGAATGCTTTCCAGAGCGTTGGAATGCTCTCGACAGAGTTGGAATGCTTTCGACAGAGATGGAATACATTTGTAAAGGGATGGAATGCTTTCTACATGCTTGGAATGCTTTCGACAGAGTTGGAATACCTTTGTACAGAGTTTGAATGCTTTCTACAGGGTTGGAATGCATTCGACAGAGATGGAATACCTTTGTACAGAGTTGGAATGCTTCCTACAGGGTTGGAATGCTTTGGACAGAGTTGGAATACCTTTGTGCAAGGTTGGAATACCTTTGTACAGAGTTGGAATACCTTTGTACAGATTTGGAATGCCTTCTACAGGATTGGAATGCTTTCAACAGGGATGGAATGCTTTCTACAGGGTTGGAATGCTTTGAACGGAGTTGGTATACCTTTGTACAGAGATGGAATACCTTTGTACAGAGTTGGAATACCTTTGTACAGATTTGGAATGCCTTCTACAGGATTGGAATGCTTTCAACAGGGATGGAATGCTTTCTACAGGATTGGAATGTTTTCTACATTGTTGGAATGCTTTCTACAGGGTTGCAATGCTTTCTACAGGGTTGGAATACCTTTGTACAGAGTTGGAATACCTTTGTACAGAGTTGGAATACCTTTGTACAGAGTTGGAATGCTTTCTACATGCTTGGAATGCTTTCGACAGAGTTGGTATACCTTTGTACAGAGTTGGAATGCTTCCTACAGGGTTGGAATGCTTTTGACAGAGTTGGAATACCTTTATGCAGGGTGGGAATGCTTTCCAGCGCGTTGGAATGCTCTCGACAGAGTTGGAATGCTTTCGACAGAGTTGGAATACATTTGTAAAGGGATGGAATGCTTTCTACATGCTTGGAATGCTTTCGACAGAGTTGAAATACCTTTGTACAGAGTTTGAATGCTTTCTACAGGGTTGGAATGCATTCGACAGAGATGGAATACCTTTGTACAGAGTTGGAATGCTTCCTACAGGGTTGGAATGCTTTGGACAGAGTTGGAATACCTTTGTGCAAGGTTGGAATACCTTTGTACAGAGTTGGAATACCTTTGTACAGAGTTGGAATACCTTTGTACAGATTTGGAATGCCTTCTACAGGATTGGCATGCTTTCAACAGGGATGGAATGCTTTCTACAGGGTTGGAATGCTTTGAACAGAGTTGGTATACCTTTGTACAGAGATGGAATACCTTTGTACAGAGTTGGAATACCTTTGTACAGATTTGGAATGCCTTCTACAGGATTGGAATGCTTTCAACAGGGATGGAATGCTTTCTACAGGGTTGGAATGCTTTGAACAGAGTTGGTATACCTTTGTACAGAGATGGAATACCTTTGTACAGAGTTGGAATACCTTTGTACAGATTTGGAATGCCTTCTACAGGATTGGAATGCTTTCAACAGGGATGGAATGCTTTCTACAGGGTTGGAATGCTTTGAACAGAGTTGGTATACCTTTGTACAGAGATGGAATACCTTTGTACAGAGTTGGAGTGCTTCCTACAGGGTTGGAATGCTTTGGACAGAGTTGGAATACCTTTGTGCAAGGTTGGAATACCTTTGTACAGAGTTGGAATACCTTTGTACAGAGTTGGAATACCTTTGTACAGATTTGGAATGCCTTCTACAGGATTGGCATGCTTTCAACAGGGATGGAATGCTTTCTACAGGGTTGGAATGCTTTGAACAGAGTTGGTATACCTTTGTACAGAGATGGAATACCTTTGTACAGAGTTGGAATACCTTTGTACAGATTTGGAATGCCTTCTACAGGATTGGAATGCTTTCAACAGGGATGGAATGCTTTCTACAGGGTTGGAATGCTTTGAACAGAGTTGGTATACCTTTGTACAGAGATGGAATACCTTTGTACAGAGTTGGAATACCTTTGTACAGAGTTGGAATGCTTCATACAGGCTTGGAATGCTATCGACAGAGTTGGAATACCTTTGCACAGAGTTAGAATATTATGTACACGGTTGGAATCCTTTCTAGAGGGTTGGAATGGTTTCGACAGGGGTGGGATACCTTGCTACAGAGTTGGAATGCTTCCTACAGGGTTGGAATACTTTCTACAGGGTTGGAATGCTTTCGACAGCGTTGGAATACCTATGTACAGAGATGGAATGCTATCTACAGGGTTGGAATGCTTTCGACAGAGTTGGAATACCTATGTACAGAGATGGAATGCTATCTACAGGGTTGGAATGCTTTCGACAGAGTTGGAATACCTTTGTACAGAGTTGGAATACCTTTGTACAGAGTTCGAATACCTTTGTACAGAGTTGGAATACCTTTGTACAGATTTGGAATGCCTTCTACAGGATTGGAATGCTTTCAACAGGGATGGAATGCTTTCTACAGGGTTGGAATGCTTTGAACAGAGTAGGTATACCTTTGTACAGAGATGGAATACCTTTGTACAGAGTTGGAATACCTTTGTACACAGTTGGAATGCTTTCTACAGGCTTGGAATGCTTTCGACAGAGTTGGAATACCTTTGTACAGAGTTGGAATAGTTTTGTACAGAGTTGGAATGCTTCCTACAGGGTTGGAATGCTTTTGACAGAGTTGGAATACCTTTATGCAGGGTGGGAATGTTTTGGACAGAGTTGGAATACCTTTATGTAGGGTGGGAATGCTTTCGAGAGCGTTGGAATGCTCTCGACAGAGTTGGAATGCTTTCGACAGAGTTGGAATACATTTGTACAGGGTTGGAATGCTTTCTACATGCTTGGAATGCTTTCGACAGAGTTGGAATACCTTTGTACAGAGTATGAATGCTTTCTACAGGGTTGGAATGCTTTCGTCAGAGTTGGAATACCTTTGTATAGAGTTGGAATGCTTCCTACAGGGTTGGAATTCTTTGGACAGAGTTGGAATACACTTGTGCAGGGTTGGAATGCTTTCTAGAGCGATGGAAGGCTCTCGACAGAGTTGGAAAACTTTCGACAGAGTTGGAATACCTTTGTACAGAGTTGGAATGCTTCCTACAGGTTTGGAATGCTTTGGACAGAGTTGGAATACGTTTGTACAGAATAGAATGATATGTACAGGTTTGGAATGCTTTCTACAGGATTGGAATGCTTGCTACAGGGTTGGAATGCTTTCTACAGGGTTGCAATGCTTTCTACAGGGTTGGAATGCTTTGGTTAGAGTTGGAATACGTTTGTACAGAGTTAGAATGTTATGTACAGGTTTGGAATGCTTTCTACAGAATTGGAATGCTTTCTACAGGGTTGGAATGCTTTCTACAGGGTTGCAATGCTTTCTACAGGGTTGGAGTGCTTTCCACAGAGTTGGAATACCTTTGTACAGAGTTGGAATACCTTTGTGCAGATTTGGAATGCCTTCTACAGGATTGGAATGCTTTCGACAGAGTTGGAATTCCTTTGTACAGAGTTGGAATACCTTTGTACAGAGTTTGAATGCTTCCTACAGGGTTGGAATGCTTTCGACAGAGTTGGAATACCTTTGTACAGAGTTGGAATGCTTCCTACAGTGTTGGAATGCTTTGGACAGAGTTGGAATACCTTTGTACAGAGTTGGAATGCTTCCTACAGGCTTGGAATGCATTCGACAGTGTTGGAATACCTTTGCATAGAGTTGGAATGCTTCCTACAGGGTTGGAGTACTTTCTACAGGGTTGGAATGCTTTCGACAGAGTTGGAATACCTATGTACAGAGATGGAATGCTATCTACAGGGTTGGAATGGTTTCGACAGAGTTGGAATACCTTTGTACAGAGTTGGAATACCTTTGTACAGAGTTGGAATACCTTTGTACAGATTTGGAATGCCTTCTACAGGATTGGAATGCTTTCTACAGGGATGGAATGCTTTCTACAGGGTTGGAATGCTTTGAACAGAGTTGGTATACCTTTGTACAGAGATGGACTGCTTTCTACAGGGTTGGAATGCTTCCGACAGAGTTGGAATACCTTTGTACAGAGTTGGAATACCTTTGTACAGAGTTGGAATACCTTTGTACAGAGTTGGAATACCTTTGTACAGAGTTGGAATACCTTTGTACAGAGTTGGAATACCTTTGTACAGAGTTGGAATGCTTCCTACAGGGTTGGAATGCTCTTGACAGAGTTGGAATACCTTTGTACAGAGTTGGAATGCTTCCTACAGGTTTGGAATGCTTTGGACATAGTTGGAATACGTTTGTACAGAGATAGAATGTTATGTACAGGTTTGGAATGCTTTCTACAGAATTGGAATGCTTTCTACAGGGTTGGAATGCTATCTACAGGGTTGCAATGCTTTCTACAGGGTTGGAATGCTTTCGACAGTGTTGGAATACCTTTGTACAGAGTTGGAATGCTTCCTACAGGGTTGGAATGCTTTGGACAGAGTTGGAATTGTTTGTACAGAGATAGAATGTTATGTACAGGTTTGGAATGCTTTCGACAGGATTGGAATGCTTTCTACAGGATTGGAATGCTTTCTACAGGATTGGAATGCTTTCTACAGTGTTGCAATGCTTTCTACAGGGTTGGAATACCTTTGTACAGAGTTGGAATACCTTTGTACAGATTTGGAATGCCTTCTACAGGATTGGAATGCTTTCTACAGGGATGGAATGCCTTCTACAGGGTTGGAATGCTTTGAACAGAGTTGGTATACCTTTGTACAGAGATGGACTGCTTTCTACAGGGTTGGAATGCTTTGGACAGAGTTGGAATTGTTTGTACAGAGATAGAATGTTATGTACAGGTTTGGAATGCTTTCTACAGGATTGGAATGCTTTCTACAGGGTTGGAATGCTTTCTACAGGGTTGCAATGCTTTCTACAGGGTTGGAATACCTTTGTACAGAGTTGGAATACCTTTGTACAGAGTTGGAATACCTTTGTACAGAGTTGGAATGCTTTCTACAGGGTTGGAATGCTCTTGACAGAGTTGGAATACCTTTGTGCAGAGTTTGAATGCTTTCAACAGGGTTGGAATGCTTTCGACAGAGTTGGAATACCTTTGTACAGAGTTGGAATGCTTCCTACAGGGTTGGAATGCTTTGGACAGAGTTGGAATACGTTTGAACAGAGATAGAATGTTATGTACAGGTTTGGAATGCTTTCTACAGGATTGGAATGCTTTCTACAGGGTTGCAATGCTTTCTACAGGGTTGGAATGCTTTGAACAGAGTTGGTATACCTTTGTACAGAGATGGAATACCTTTGTACAGAGTTGGAATACCTTTGTACAGAGTTGGAATGCTTCCTACAGGCTTGGAATGCTTTCGACAGAGTTGGAATACCTATGTACAGAGATGGAATGCTTTCTACAGGGTTGGAATGCTTTGGACAGAGTTGGAATACCTTTGCACAGAGTTAGAATATTATGTACACGGTTGGTATGCTTTCTAGAGGGTTGGAATGGTTTCGACAGAGGTGGAATATCTTTGTACAGAGTTAGAATGCCTCCTACAGAGTTAGAATGCTTCCTACATGGTTGGAATACTTTCTACAGGGTTGGAATGCTTTCGACAGAGTTGGAATACCTTTGTACACAGTTGGAATACCTTTGTACAGAGTTGGAATACCTTTGTACAGATTTGGAATGCCTTCTACAGGATTGGAATGCTTTCTACAGAGATGGAATGCTTTCTACAGGGTTGGAATGCTTTGAACAGAGTTGGTATACCTTTGTACAGAGTTTGAATGCTTTCTACAGGTTTGGAATGCTTTCTACAGGATTGGAATGCTTTCTACAGGGTTGCAATGCTTTCTACAGGGTTGGAATACCTTTGTACAGAGTTGGAATGCCTTTGAACAGAGTTGGAATACCCTTGTACAGAGTTGGAATGCTTTCTACATGCTTCGAATGCTTTCGACAGAGTTGGTATACCTTTGTACAGAGTTGGAATGCTTTCGACAGAGTTGGAATACATTTGTAAAGGGTTGGAATGCTTTCTACATGCTTGGAATGCTTTCGACAGAGTTGGAATACCTTTGTACAGAGTTTGAATGCTTTCTACAGGGTTGGAATGCATTCGACAGAGTTGGAATACCTTTGTACAGAGTTGGAATGCTTTCCACAGGGTTGGAATGCTTTGGGCAGAGTTGGAATACCTTTGCACAGAGTTAGAATATTATGTACACGGTGGGTATGCTTTCTAGAGGGTTGGAATGGTTTCGACAGAGGTGGAATATCTTTGTACAGAGTTAGAATGCTTCCTACAGGGTTGGAATACTTTCTACAGGGTTGGAATGCTTTCGACAGGGATGGAATGCTTTCTACAGGGTTGGAATGCTTTGAACAGAGTTGGTATACCTTTGTACAGAGATGGAATACCTTTGTACAGAGTTGGAATACCTTTGTACAGAGTTGGAATGCTTCCTACAGGCTTGGAATGCTTTCGACAGAGTTGGAATACCTATGTACAGAGATGGAATGCTTTCTACATGCTTGGAATGCTTTCGACAGAGCTGGAATACCTTTGTACAGAGTTTGAATGCTTTCTACAGGGTTGGAATGCATTCGACAGAGTTGGAATACCTTTGTACAGAGTTGGCATGCTTTCTACAGGGTTGGAATGCTTTGGACAGAGTTGGAATACCTTTGCACAGAGTTAGAATATTATGTACACGGTTGGTATGCTTTCTAGAGGGTTGGAATGGTTTCGACAGAGGTGGAATATCTTTGTACAGAGTTAGAATGCCTCCTACAGAGTTAGAATGCTTCCTACATGGTTGGAATACTTTCTACAGGGTTGGAATGCTTTCGACAGAGTTGGAATTCCTTTGTACACAGTTGGAATACCTTTGTACAGAGTTGGAATACCTTTGTACAGAGTTTGAATGCTTTCTACAGGGTTGGAATGCATTCGACAGAGTTGGAATACCTTTGTACAGAGTTGGAATGCTTTCCACAGGGTTGGAATGCTTTGGACAGAGTTGGAATACCTTTGCACAGAGTTAGAATATTATGTACACGGTTGGTATGCTTTCTAGAGGGTTGGAATGGTTTCGACAGAGGTGGAATATCTTTGTACAGAGTTAGAATGCTTCCTACAGGGTTGGAATACTTTCTACAGGGTTGGAATGCTTTCGACATGGATGGAATGCTTTCTACAGGGTTGGAATGCTTTGAACAGAGTTGGTATACCTTTGTACAGAGATGGACTGCTTTCTACAGGGTTGGAATGCTTTCGACAGGGTTGGAATACTTTCTACAGGGTTGGAATGCTTTCGACAGAGTTGGAATACCTATGTACAGAGATGGAATGCTATCGACAGGGTTGGAATGCTTTCGACAGAGTTGGAATACCTATGTACAGAGATGGAATGCTATCTACAGGGTTGGAATGCTTTCGACAGAGTTGGAATACCTTTGTACAGAGTTGGAATACCTTTGTACAGAGTTGGAATACCTTTGTACAGAGTTGGAATGCTTCCTACAGGCTTGGAATGCTTTCGACAGAGTTGGAATACCTATGTACAGAGATGGAATGCTTTCTACATGCTTGGAATGCTTTCGACAGAGCTGGAATACCTTTGTACAGAGTTTGAATGCTTTCTACAGGGTTGGAATGCTTTCGACAGGGTTGGAATACTTTCTACAGGGTTGGAATGCTTTCGACAGAGTTGGAATACCTTTGTACAGAGTTGGAATGCTTTCCACAGGGTTGGAATGCTTTGGGCAGAGTTGGAATACCTTTGCACAGAGTTAGAATATTATGTACACGGTGGGTATGCTTTCTAGAGGGTTGGAATGGTTTCGACAGAGGTGGAATATCTTTGTACAGAGTTAGAATGCTTCCTACAGGGTTGGAATGCATTCGACAGAGTTGGAATACATTTGTAAAGGGTTGGAATGCTTTCTACATGCTTGGAATGCTTTCGACAGAGTTGGAATACCTTTGTACAGAGTTTGAATGCTTTCTACAGGGTTGGAATGCATTCGACAGAGTTGGAATACCTTTGTACAGAGTTGGAATGCTTTCCACAGGGTTGGAATGCTTTGGGCAGAGTTGGAATACCTTTGCACAGAGTTAGAATATTATGTACACGGTGGGTATGCTTTCTAGAGGGTTGGAATGGTTTCGACAGAGGTGGAATATCTTTGTACAGAGTTAGAATGCTTCCTACAGGGTTGGAATACTTTCTACAGGGTTGGAATGCTTTCGACAGGGATGGAATGCTTTCTACAGGGTTGGAATGCTTTGAACAGAGTTGGTATACCTTTGTACAGAGATGGACTGCTTTCTACAGGGTTGGAATGCTTTCGACAGGGTTGGAATACTTTCTACAGGGTTGGAATGCTTTCGACAGAGTTGGAATACCTATGTACAGAGATGGAATGCTATCGACAGGGTTGGAATGCTTTCGACAGAGTTGGAATACCTTTGTACAGAGTTGGAATACCTTTGTACAGAGTTGGAATACCTTTGTACAGAGTTGGAATACCTTTGTACAGATTTGGAATGCCTTCTACAGGATTGGAATGCTTTCAACAGGGATGGAATGCTTTCTACAGGGTTGGAATGCTTTGAACAGAGTTGGTATACCTTTGTACAGAGATGGAATACCTTTGTACAGAGTTGGAATACCTTTGTACAGAGTTGGAATGCTTCCTACAGGCTTGGAATGCTTTCGACAGAGTTGGAATACCTATGTACAGAGATGGAATGCTTTCTACATGCTTGGAATGCTTTCGACAGAGCTGGAATACCTTTGTACAGAGTTTGAATGCTTTCTACAGGGTTGGAATGCATTCGACAGAGTTGGAATACCTTTGTACAGAGTTGGCATGCTTTCTACAGGGTTGGAATGCTTTGGACAGAGTTGGAATACCTTTGCACAGAGTTAGAATATTATGTACACGGTTGGTATGCTTTCTAGAGGGTTGGAATGGTTTCGACAGAGGTGGAATATCTTTGTACAGAGTTAGAATGCCTCCTACAGAGTTAGAATGCTTCCTACATGGTTGGAATACTTTCTACAGGGTTGGAATGCTTTCGACAGAGTTGGAATTCCTTTGTACACAGTTGGAATACCTTTGTACAGAGTTGGAATACCTTTGTACAGAGTTTGAATGCTTTCTACAGGGTTGGAATGCATTCGACAGAGTTGGAATACCTTTGTACAGAGTTGGAATGCTTTCCACAGGGTTGGAATGCTTTGGACAGAGTTGGAATACCTTTGCACAGAGTTAGAATATTATGTACACGGTTGGTATGCTTTCTAGAGGGTTGGAATGGTTTCGACAGAGGTGGAATATCTTTGTACAGAGTTAGAATGCTTCCTACAGGGTTGGAATACTTTCTACAGGGTTGGAATGCTTTCGACATGGATGGAATGCTTTCTACAGGGTTGGAATGCTTTGAACAGAGTTGGTATACCTTTGTACAGAGATGGACTGCTTTCTACAGGGTTGGAATGCTTTCGACAGGGTTGGAATACTTTCTACAGGGATGGAATGCTTTCTACAGGGTTGGAATGCTTTGAACAGAGTTGGTATACCTTTGTACAGAGATGGAATACCTTTGTACAGAGTTGGAATACCTTTGTACAGAGTTGGAATGCTTCCTACAGGCTTGGAATGCTTTCGACAGAGTTGGAATACCTATGTACAGAGATGGAATGCTTTCTACATGCTTGGAATGCTTTCGACAGAGCTGGAATACCTTTGTACAGAGTTTGAATGCTTTCTACAGGGTTGGAATGCATTCGACAGAGTTGGAATACCTTTGTACAGAGTTGGCATGCTTTCTACAGGGTTGGAATGCTTTGGACAGAGTTGGAATACCTTTGCACAGAGTTAGAATATTATGTACACGGTTGGTATGCTTTCTAGAGGGTTGGAATGGTTTCGACAGAGGTGGAATATCTTTGTACAGAGTTAGAATGCCTCCTACAGAGTTAGAATGCTTCCTACATGGTTGGAATACTTTCTACAGGGTTGGAATGCTTTCGACAGAGTTGGAATTCCTTTGTACACAGTTGGAATACCTTTGTACAGAGTTGGAATACCTTTGTACAGAGTTTGAATGCTTTCTACAGGGTTGGAATGCATTCGACAGAGTTGGAATACCTTTGTACAGAGTTGGAATACCTTTGTACAGAGTTGGAATACCTTTGTACAGAGTTGGAATACCTTTGTACAGATTTGGAATGCCTTCTACAGGATTGGAATGCTTTCAACAGGGATGGAATGCTTTCTACAGGGTTGGAATGCTTTGAACAGAGTTGGTCTACCTTTGTACAGAGATGGAATACCTTTGTACAGAGTTGGAATACCTTTGTACAGAGTTGGAATACCTTTGTACAGAGTTGGAATGCTTCCTACAGGCTTGGAATGCTTTCGACAGAGTTGGAATACCTATGTACAGAGATGGAATGCTTTCTACATGCTTGGAATGCTTTCGACAGTGTTGGAATACCTTTGTACAGAGTTTGAATGCTTTCTACAGGGTTGGAATGCATTCGACAGAGTTGGAATACCTTTGTACAGAGTTGGAATGCTTTCTACAGGGTTGGAATGCTTTGGACAGAGTTGGAATACCTTTGCACAGAGTTAGAATATTATGTACACGGTTGGTATGCTTTCTAGAGGGTTGGAATGGTTTCGACAGAGGTGGAATATCTTTGTACAGAGTTAGAATGCCTCCTACAGAGTTAGAATGCTTCCTACATGGTTGGAATACTTTCTACAGGGTTGGAATGCTTTGGACAGAGTTGGAATACCTTTGTACACAGTTGGAATACCTTTGTACAGAGTTGGAATACCTTTGTACAGATTTGGAATGCCTTCTACAGGATTGGAATGCTTTCTACAGGGATGGAATGCTTTCTACGGGGTTGGAATGCTTTGAACAGAGTTGGTATACCTTTGTACAGAGATGGACTGCTTTCTACAGGGTTGGAATGCTTTCGACAGAGTTGGAATACCTTTGTACAGAGATAGAATGTTATGTACAGATTTGGAATGCTTTCGACAGAGTTGGAATACCTTTGTACAGAGTTTGAATGCTTTCTACAGGTTTGGAATGCTTTCTACAGGATTGGAATGCTTTCTAAAGGGTTGCAATGCTTTCTACAGGGTTGGAATGCATTCGACAGTGTTGGAATACCTTTGTACAGAGTTGGAATGCTTTCCACAGGGTTGGAATGCTTTGGGCAGAGTTGGAATACCTTTGCACAGAGTTAGAATATTATGTACACGGTTGGTATGCTTTCTAGAGGGTTGGAATGGTTTCGACAGAGGTGGAATATCTTTGTACAGAGTTAGAATGCTTCCTACAGGCTTGGAATGCTTTCGACAGAGTTGTAATACCTATGTACAGAGATGGAATGCTTTCTACATGCATGGAATGCTTTCGACAGTGTTGGAATACCTTTGTACAGAGTTTGAATGCTTTCTACAGGGTTGGAATGCATTCGACAGAGTTGGAATACCTTTGTACAGAGTTGGAATGCTTTCTACAGGGTTGGAATGCTTTGGACAGAGTTGGAATACCTTTGCACAGAGTTAGAATATTATGTACAGATTTGGAATGCTTTCGACAGAGTTGGAATACCTTTGTACAGAGAGTGAATGCCTTCTACAGGTTTGGAATGCTTTCTACAGGATTGGAATGCTTTCTACAGGGTTGCAATGCTTTCTACAGGGTTGGAATACCTTTGTACAGAGTTGGAATTCCTTTGTACAGAGTTGGAATACCTTTGTACAGAGTTGGAATGCTTTCTACATGCTTCGAATGCTTTCGACAGAGTTGGTATACCTTTGTACAGAGTTGGAATGCTTTCGACAGAGTTGGAATACATTTGTAAAGGGTTGGAATGCTTTCTACATGCTTGGAATGCTTTCGACAGAGTTGGAATACCTTTGTACAGAGTTTGAATGCTTTCTACAGGGTTGGAATGCATTCGACAGAGTTGGAATACCTTTGTACAGAGTTGGAATGCTTTCCACAGGGTTGGAATGCTTTGGACAGAGTTGGAATACCTTTGCACAGAGTTAGAATATTATGTACACGGTTGGTATGCTTTCTAGAGGGTTGGAATGGTTTCGACAGAGGTGGAATATCTTTGTACAGAGTTAGAATGCCTCCTACAGAGTTAGAATGCTTCCTACATGGTTGGAATACTTTCTACAGTGTTGGAATGCTTTCGACAGAGTTGGAATACCTTTGTACACAGTTGGAATACCTTTGTACAGAGTTGGAATACCTTTGTACAGATTTGGAATGCCTTCTACAGGATTGGAATGCTTTCTACAGGGATGGAATGCTTTCTACAGGGTTGGAATGCTTTGAACAGAGTTGGTATACCTTTGTACAGAGATGGACTGCTTTCTACAGGGTTGGAATGCTTTCGACAGAGTTGGAATACCTTTGTACAGAGATAGAATGTTATGTACAGATTTGGAATGCTTTCGACAGAGTTGGAATACCTTTGTACAGAGTTGGAATACCTTTGTACAGAGTTGGAATGCTTCCTACAGGTTTGGAATGCTTTGGACAGAGTTGGAATGCGTTTGTACAGAGATAGAATGTTATGTACAGGTTTGGAATGCTTTGGACAGAGTTGGAAAACCTTTATGCAGGGTGGGAATGCTTTGGACAGAGTTGGAATACCTTTATGCAGGGTGGGAATGCGTTGGACAGAGTTGGAATACCTTTATGCAGGGTGGGAATGCTTTCTAGAGCGTTGGGATGCTCTCGACAGAGTTGGAATGCTTTCGACAGAGTTAGAATACATTTGTACAGGGTTGCAATGCTGTCTAGAGAGTTGGAATGCTTTCTAGAAGGTTGGAATGCGTTCTAGAGGGTTGGAATGCTTTCGACAGAGTTGGAATACCTTCGTACAGAGATGGAATGCTTTCTACAGGGTTGGAATGCTTTCGACAGAGTTGGAATACCTTTGTACAGAGTTGGAATACCTTTGTACAGAGTTGGAATGCTTTCTACATGCTTGGAATGCTTTCTACATGCTTGGAATGCTTTCTACAGGCTTGGAATGCTTTCGACCGAGTTGGAATGCTTTCTACAGGGTTGGAATGCTCTCTACAGGGTTGGAATGCTTTCGACAGAGTTGGAATGCTTTCTACAGGGTTGGAATGCCTTCTACAGGGTTGGAATGCTTTCGACAGAGTTGGAATACCTTTGTACAGAGTTGGAGTGCTTCCTACAGGATTGGAATGCTTTGGACAGAGTTGGAATAACATTGTACAGAGATAGAATGTTATGTACAGGTTTGGAATGCTTTCTACATGATTGGAATGCTTTCTACAGGCTTGGAATGCTTTCTACATGCTTGGAATGCTTTCTACATGCTTGGAATGCTTTCTACATGCTTGGAATGCTTTCTACAGGCTTGGAATGCTTTCGACCGAGTTGGAATGCTTTCTACAGTGTTGGAATGCTTTCGACAGAGTTGGAATATCTTTGTACAGAGTTGGAATGCTTTCTACAGGGTTGGAATGCTTTCGACAGAGTTGGAATACCTTTGTACAGAGTTGGAATGCTTTCTACAGGGTTGGAATGCTTTCGACAGAGTTGGAATGACTTCGACAGAGTTGGAATACCTTTGTACAGAGTTGGAATGCTTTCGACAGAGTTGGAATGCTTTCTACAGGGTTGGAATGCTTTCGACAGAGTTTGAATACATATGTACAGAATTAGAATATTATGTAGAGGGTTGGAATGGTTTCGACAGAGGTGGAATACCTTTGTACAGAGTTGGAATCATTCCTACAGGGTTGGAATTCTTTCTACAGGGTAGGAATGCTTCCTACAGGGTTGGAATTCTTTCTACAGGGTAGGAATGCTTCCTACAGGGTTGGAACGGTTTCTACAGGCTTGGCATGCTTTAGACCGAGTTGGAATGCTTCCTACAGGGTCTGAATGCTTTCGACAGTGTTGGAATACCTTTGTACAGAGATGGAATGCTTTCTACAGGGTTGGAATGCTTTCGACAGAGTTGGAATACCTTTGTACAGAGTTGGAATAACTTTGTACAGAGTTGGAATAGCACTACGTTATAACGTATAACGTTGTGTATTATTACCTTATAACGTATAACGTTATGTAGCATTACGTTATAACGTATAACGATATATGCTATTAGCTTATAACGTGTAGCGCTATGTAGCATTACGTTATAACGTATGACGTTATATACAATTACCTTATAACGTTTAACGTTATGTAGCATTACGTTATAACGTATGACGTTATATACAATTACCTTATAACGTATAACGTTATATACTATTACCTTATAACGTATAACGTTATGTAGCATTACGTTATAGCGTATAACGTTGTATACTACTACCATATAACGTATAACGTTATGTAGCATTACGTTATAACGTATAACCTTATATGCTATTACCTTATATCGTTATACGTTAAATACTGTTACCCTATAACGTTATACGTTATATACTACTACCTTATAACGTATAACGTTATGTAGCGTTACGTCATAACGTATAACGTTATATACTATTTCCTTCTAACGTATAACGTTATGTAGCATTACCTTATAACGTATAACGTTATATACAATTACCTTACAACGTATAACGTTATATACTATTACCTTATAACGTATAACGTTATGTAGCATTACGTTATAACGTATAACGTTATATACTATTACGTTATAACGTATAATGTTATGTAGCATTACGTTATAGCGTATAACGTTGTATACTACTACCATATAACGTATAACATTATGTAGCATTACGTTATAACGTATAACGTTATATGCTATTACCTTATATCGTTATACGTTAAATACTGTTACCCTATAACGTTATACGTTATATACTATTACCCTATAATGTATAACGTTATGTAGCATTACGTTATAGCGTATAACGTTGTATACAATTACCTTCTAACGTAAAACGTTATGTAGCATTACCTTATAACGTATAACGTTATATACTATTACCTGATAACGTATAACGTTATATACTATTAGCTTATAACGTATAACGTTATATACTATTTCCTTATAACGTATAACGTTATGTAGCATTACGTTATAACGTATAACGTTATATACTATTTCCTTCTAACGTATAACGTTATGTAGCATTACGTTATAACGTATAACGATATTTACTATTTCCTTATAACGTATAACGTTATATGCTATTACCTTATAACGTATAACGCTATGTAGCATTACCTTATAACGTATAACGTTATATACTATTACCTTATAACGTATAACGTTATGTAGCATTACGTTATACCGTATAACGTTGTATACCACTACCATATAACGTATAACGTTATGTAGCATTACCTTATAACGTATAACGTTTTGCAGCGTTACGTTATAACGTATAACGTTATATACTATTACCTTCTAACGTATAACGTTATGTAGCATTACCTTATAACGTATAACGTTATATACTATTACCTGATAACGTATAACGTTATATACTATTACCTTATAACGTATAACGTTATATACTATTTCCTTATAACGTATAACGTTATAGACTATTACCTTATAACGTATAACGTTATGCAGCATTACGTTATAACGTATAACGATATATACTATTTCCTTATAACGTATAACGTTATATACTATTACCTTATAACGTATAACGCTATGTAGCATTACCTTATAACGTATAACGTTATATACTATTACCTTATAACGTATAACGTTATGTAGCATTACGTTATACCGTATAACGTTGTATACCACTACCATATAACGTATAACGTTATGTAGCATTACCTTATAACGTATAACGTTATATACTATTACCTTATAACCTATAGCGTTATATACTATTTCCTTATAACGTATAACGTTATGTAGCATTACCTTATATCGTATAACGCTATGTAGCATTACGTTATAACGTATAACGCTATATACTATTATCTTATTACGTATAACGTTATGTAGCATTACCTTATAACGTATAACGTTATATACTATTACCTTATAACGTATAACGTTATGTAGCATTACGTTATACCGTATAACGTTGTATACCACTACCATAGCATTACGTTGTAGCATTACGTTGTAACGTATAACGTTATATACTATTACCTTATAACGTATAACGTTATATACTCTTACCTTATAACGTATAACGTTATGTAGCATTACGTTATAACGTATAACGTTATATACAATTACCTTATAACGTATAAGGTTATATACTATTACCTTATAACGTATAACGTTATGTAGCATTACGCTATAGCGTATAACGTTGTATACCACTACCATATAACGTATAACGTTATGTAGCATTACGTTGTAACGTATAACGTTATATACTATTACCTTATAACGTATAACGTTATATACTCTTACCTTATAACGTATAACGTTATGTAGCATTACGTTATAACGTATAACGTTATATACAATTACCTTATAACGTATAAGGTTATATACTATTACCTTATAACGTATAACGTTATGTAGCATTACGCTATAGCGTATAACGTTGTATACTACTACCATATAACGTATAACGTTATGTAGCATTACGTTATAACGTATAACGTTATATACTATTACCTTATATCGTTATACGTTAAATACTGTTACCTTATAACGTTATACGTTATATACTACTACCTTATAACGTATAACGTTTTGCAGCGTTACGTTATAACGTATAACGTTATATACTATTACATTCTAACGTATAACGTTATATACTATTACCTTATATCGTTATACGTTAAATACTGTTACCTTATAACGTTATACGTTATATACTACTACCTTATAACGTATAACGTTTTGCAGCGTTACGTTATAACGTATAACGTTATATACTATTACCTTCTAACGTATAACGTTATGTAGCATTACCTTATAACGTATAACGTTATATACTATTACCTGATAACGTATAACGTTATATACTATTACCTTATAACGTATAACGTTATGTAGCATTACGTTATACCGTATAACGTTGTATACCACTACCATATAACGTATAACGTTATGTAGCATTACGTTATAACGTATAACGTTACATACTATTACCTTATAACGTATAACGTTATGTAGCATTACGTTACAACGTATAACGTGATATACTATTACCTTATAACGTATAACGTTATGTAGCATTACGTTATAACGTATAACGTTATATACTATTACCTTATATCGTTATACGTTAAATACTGTTACCTTATAACGTCATACGTTATATACTACTACCTTATAACGTATAACGTTTTGCAGCATTACGCTATAGCGTATAACGTTGTATACTCCTACCATATAACGTATAACGTTAAGTAGCATTACGTTATAACGTATAACGTTATATACTATTACCTTATATCGTTATACGTTAAATACTGTTACCTTATAACGTTATACGTTATATACTACTACCTTATAACGTATAACGTTTTGCAGCGTTACGTTATAACGTATAACGTTTTATACTATTACCTTCTAACGTATAACGTTATGTAGCATTACCTTATAACGTATAACGTTATATACTATTACCTGATAACGTATATCGTTATATACTATTACCTTATAACGTATAACGTTATATACTATTTCCTTATAACGTATAACGTTATAGACTATTACCTTATAACGTATAACGTTATGTAGCATTACGTTATAACGTATAACGATATATACTATTTCCTTATAACGTATAACGTTATATGCTATTACCTTATAACGTATAACACTATGTAGCATTACCTTATAACGTATAACGTTATATACTATTACCTTATAACGTATAACGTTATGTAGCATTACGTTATACCGTATAACGTTGTATACCACTACCATATAACGTATAACGTTATGTAGCATTACCTTATAACGTATAACGTTATATACTATCACCTTATAACGTATAGCGTTATATACTATTTCCTTATAACGTATAACGTTATGTAGCATTACCTTATATCGTATAACGCTATGTAGCATTACGTTATAACGTATAACGTTATATACTATTACCTTATATCGTTATACGTTAAATACTGTTACCTTATAACGTTATACGTTATATACTACTACCTTATAACGTATAACGTTATGTAGCATTACGTTATACCGTATAACGTTGTATACCACTACCATATAACGTATAACGTTATGTAGCATTACGTTATAACGTATAACGTTACATAATATTACCTTATAACGTATAACGTTATGTAGCATTACGTTACAACGTATAACGTGATATACTATTACCTTATAACGTATAACGTTATGCAGCATTACGTTATAACGTATAGCGTTATATACTATTACCTTATATCGTTATACGTTAAATACTGTTACCTTATAACGTCATACGTGATATACTGCTACCTTATAACGTATAACGTTTTGCAGCATTACGCTATAGCGTATAACGTTGTATACTCCTACCATATAACGTATAACGTTAAGTAGCATTACGTTATAACGTATAACGTTATATACTATTACCTTATATCGTTATACGTTAAATACTGTTACCTTATAAAGTTATACGTTATACACTACTACCTTATAACGTATAACGTTATAGACTATTACCTTATAACGTATAACGTTATGTAGCATTACGTTATAACGTATAACGATATTTACTATTTCCTTATAACGTATAACGTTATATGCTATTACCTTATAACGTATAACGCTATGTAGCATTACCTTATAACGTATAACGTTATATACTATTACCTTATAACGTATAACGTTATGTAGCATTACGTTATACCGTATAACGTTGTATACCACTACCATATAACGTATAACGTTATGTAGCATTACCTTATAACGTATAACGTTATATACTATTACCTTATAACGTATAGCGTTATATACTATTTCCTTATAACGTATAACGTTATGTAGCATTACCTTATATCGTATAACGCTATGTAGCATTACGTTATAACGTATAACGTTATATACTATTACCTTATATCGTTATACGTTAAATACTGTTACCTTATAACGTTATACGTTATATACTACTACCTTATAACGTATAACGTTTTGCAGCGTTACGTTATAACGTATAACGTTATATACTATTACCTTCTAACGTATAACGTTATGTAGCATTACCTTATAACGTATAACGTTATATACTATTACCTGATAACGTATAACGTTATATACTATTACCTTATAACGTATAACGTTATATACTATTTCCTTATAACGTATAACGTTATAGACTATTACCTTATAACGTATAACGTTATGCAGCATTACGTTATAACGTATAACGATATATACTATTTCCTTATAACGTATAACGTTATATACTATTACCTTATAACGTATAACGCTATGTAGCATTACCTTATAACGTATAACGTTATATACTATTACCTTATAACGTATAACGTTATGTAGCATTACGTTATACCGTATAACGTTGTATACCACTACCATATAACGTATAACGTTATGTAGCATTACCTTATAACGTATAACGTTATATACTATTACCTTATAACGTATAGCGTTATATACTATTTCCTTATAACGTATAACGTTATGTAGCATTACCTTATATCGTATAACGCTATGTAGCATTACGTTATAACGTATAACGTTATATACTATTACCTTATATCGTTATACGTTAAATACTGTTACCTTATAACGTTATACGTTATATACTACTACCTTATAACGTATAACGTTTTGCAGCGTTACGTTATAACGTATAACGTTATATACTATTACCTTCTAACGTATAACGTTATGTAGCATTACCTTATAACGTATAACGTTATATACTATTACCTGATAACGTATAACGTTATATACTATTACCTTATAACGTATAACGTTATATACTATTTCCTTATAACGTATAACGTTATAGACTATTACCTTATAACGTATAACGTTATGCAGCATTACGTTATAACGTATAACGATATATACTATTTCCTTATAACGTATAACGTTATATACTATTACCTTATAACGTATAACGCTATGTAGCATTACCTTATAACGTATAACGTTATATACTATTACCTTATAACGTATAACGTTATGTAGCATTACGTTATAACGTATAACGCTATATACTATTATCTTATTACGTATAACGTTATGTAGCATTACCTTATAACGTATAACGTTATATACTATTACCTTATAACGTATAACGTTATGTAGCATTACGTTATACCGTATAACGTTGTATACCACTACCATAGCATTACGTTGTAGCATTACGTTGTAACGTATAACGTTATATACTATTACCTTATAACGTATAACGTTATATACTCTTACCTTATAACGTATAACGTTATGTAGCATTACGTTATAACGTATAACGTTATATACAATTACCTTATAACGTATAAGGTTATATACTATTACCTTATAACGTATAACGTTATGTAGCATTACGCTATAGCGTATAACGTTGTATACCACTACCATATAACGTATAACGTTATGTAGCATTACGTTGTAACGTATAACGTTATATACTATTACCTTATAACGTATAACGTTATATACTCTTACCTTATAACGTATAACGTTATGTAGCATTACGTTATAACGTATAACGTTATATACAATTACCTTATAACGTATAAGGTTATATACTATTACCTTATAACGTATAACGTTATGTAGCATTACGCTATAGCGTATAACGTTGTATACTACTACCATATAACGTATAACGTTATGTAGCATTACGTTATAACGTATAACGTTATATACTATTACCTTATATCGTTATACGTTAAATACTGTTACCTTATAACGTTATACGTTATATACTACTACCTTATAACGTATAACGTTTTGCAGCGTTACGTTATAACGTATAACGTTATATACTATTACCTTCTAACGTATAACGTTATATACTATTACCTTATATCGTTATACGTTAAATACTGTTACCTTATAACGTTATACGTTATATACTACTACCTTATAACGTATAACGTTTTGCAGCGTTACGTTATAACGTATAACGTTATATACTATTACCTTCTAACGTATAACGTTATGTAGCATTACCTTATAACGTATAACGTTATATACTATTACCTGATAACGTATAACGTTATATACTATTACCTTATAACGTATAACGTTATGTAGCATTACGTTATACCGTATAACGTTGTATACCACTACCATATAACGTATAACGTTATGTAGCATTACGTTATAACGTATAACGTTACATACTATTACCTTATAACGTATAACGTTATGTAGCATTACGTTACAACGTATAACGTGATATACTATTACCTTATAACGTATAACGTTATGTAGCATTACGTTATAACGTATAACGTTATATACTATTACCTTATATCGTTATACGTTAAATACTGTTACCTTATAACGTCATACGTTATATACTACTACCTTATAACGTATAACGTTTTGCAGCATTACGCTATAGCGTATAACGTTGTATACTCCTACCATATAACGTATAACGTTAAGTAGCATTACGTTATAACGTATAACGTTATATACTATTACCTTATATCGTTATACGTTAAATACTGTTACCTTATAACGTTATACGTTATATACTACTACCTTATAACGTATAACGTTTTGCAGCGTTACGTTATAACGTATAACGTTTTATACTATTACCTTCTAACGTATAACGTTATGTAGCATTACCTTATAACGTATAACGTTATATACTATTACCTGATAACGTATAACGTTATATACTATTACCTTATAACGTATAACGTTATATACTATTTCCTTATAACGTATAACGTTATAGACTATTACCTTATAACGTATAACGTTATGTAGCATTACGTTATAACGTATAACGATATATACTATTTCCCTATAACGTATAACGTTATATGCTATTACCTTATAA
This sequence comes from Bombus fervidus, assembly GCF_041682495.2. Classification (NCBI taxonomy): domain Eukaryota; kingdom Metazoa; phylum Arthropoda; class Insecta; order Hymenoptera; family Apidae; genus Bombus; species Bombus fervidus. The sequence goes on along the minus strand of NC_091523.1, from coordinate 3,513,803 downwards.
CGTATAACGCTATGTAGCATTACCTTATAACGTATAACGTTATATACTATTACCTTATAACGTATAACGTTATGTAGCATTACGTTATACCGTATAACGTTGTATACCACTACCATATAACGTATAACGTTATGTAGCATTACCTTATAACGTATAACGTTATATACTATTACCTTATAACGTATAGCGTTATATACTATTTCCTTATAACGTATAACGTTATGTAGCATTACCTTATATCGTATAACGCTATGTAGCATTACGTTATAACGTATAACGCTATATACTATTATCTTATTACGTATAACGTTATGTAGCATTACCTTATAACGTATAACGTTATATACTATTACCTTATAACGTATAACGTTATGTAGCATTACGTTATACCGTATAACGTTGTATACCACTACCATATAACGTATAACGTTATGTAGCATTACGTTGTAACGTATAACGTTATATACTATTACCTTATAACGTATAACGTTATATACTCTTACCTTATAACGTATAACGTTATGTAGCATTACGTTATAACGTATAACGTTATATACCATTACCTTATAACGTATAAGGTTATATACTATTACCTTATAACGTATAACGTTATGTAGCATTACGCTATAGCGTATAACGTTGTATACTACTACCATATAACGTATAACGTTATGTAGCATTACGTTATAACGTATAACGCTATATACTATTACCTTATATCGTTATACGTTAAATTCTGTTACCTTAAAACGTTATACGTTATATACTACTACCTTATAACGTATAACGTTTTGCAGCGTTACGTTATAACGTATAACGTTATATACTATTACCTTCTAACGTATAACGTTATATACTATTACCTTATATCGTTATACGTTAAATACTGTTACCTTATAACGTTATACGTTATATACTACTACCTTATAACGTATAACGTTTTGCAGCGTTACGTTATAACGTATAACGTTATATACTATTACCTTCTAACGTATAACGTTATGTAGCATTACCTTATAACGTATAACGTTATATACTATTACCTGATAACGTATAACGTTATATACTATTACCTTATAACGTATAACGTTATGTAGCATTACCTTATAACGTATAACGTTATATACTATTACCTGATAACGTATAACGTTATATACTATTACCTTATAACGTATAACGTTATATACTATTTCCTTATAACGTATAACGTTATAGACTATTACCTTATAACGTATAACGTTATGTAGCATTACGTTATAACGTATAACGATATATACTATTTCCTTATAACGTATAACGTTATATGCTATTACCTTATAACGTATAACGCTATGTAGCATTACCTTATAACGTATAACGTTATATACTATTACCTTATAACGTATAACGTTATGTAGCATTACGTTATACCGTATAACGTTGTATACCACTACCATATAACGTATAACGTTATGTAGCATTAGCTTATAACGTATAACGTTATATACTATTACCTTATAACGTATAGCGTTATATACTATTTCCTTATAACGTATAACGTTATGTAGCATTACCTTATATCGTATAACGCTATGTAGCATTACGTTATAACGTATAACGTTATATACTATTACCTTATATCGTTATACGTTAAATACTGTTACCTTATAACGTTATACGTTATATACTACTACCTTATAACGTATAACGTTTTGCAGCGTTACGTTATAACGTATAACGTTTTATACTATTACCTTCTAACGTATAACGTTATGTAGCATTACCTTATAACGTATAACGTTATGTAGCATTACCTTATAACGTATAACGTTATATACTATTACCTGATAACGTATAACGTTATATACTATTACCTTATAACGTATAACGTTATATACTATTTCCTTATAACGTATAACGTTATAGACTATTACCTTATAACGTATAACGTTATGCAGCATTACGTTATAACGTATAACGATATATACTATTTCCTTATAACGTATAACGTTATATACTATTACCTTATAACGTATAACGCTATGTAGCATTACCTTATAACGTATAACGTTATATACTATTACCTTATAACGTATAACGTTATGTAGCATTACGTTATACCGTATAAGGTTGTATACCACTACCATATAACGTATAACGTTATGTAGCATTACCTTATAACGTATAACGTTATATACTATTACCTTATAACGTATAGCGTTATATACTATTTCCTTATAACGTATAACGTTATGTAGCATTATCTTATATCGTATAACGCTATGTAGCATTACGTTATAACGTATAACGCTATATACTATTATCTTATTACGTATAACGTTATGTAGCATTACCTTATAACGTATAACGTTATATACTATTACCTTATAACGTATAACGTTATGTAGCATTACGTTATACCGTATAACGTTGTATACCACTACCATATAACGTATAACGTTATGTAGCATTACGTTGTAACGTATGACGTTATATACTATTACCTTATAACGTATAACGTTATATACTCTTACCTTATAACGTATAACGTTATGTAGCATTACGTTATAACGTATAACGTTACATACAATTACCTTATAACGTATAAGGTTATATACTATTACCTTATAACGTATAACGTTGTGTAGCATTACGCTATAGCGTATAACGTTGTATACTACTACCATATAACGTATAACGTTATGTAGCATTACGTTATAACGTATAACGTTATATACTATTACCTTATATCGTTATACGTTAAATACTGTTACCTTATAACGTTATACGTTATATACTACTACCTTATAACGTATAACGTTTTGCAGCGTTACGTTATAACGTATAACGTTATATACTATTACCTTCTAACGTATAACGTTATATACTATTACCTTATATCGTTATACGTTAAATACTGTTACCTTATAACGTTATACGTTATATACTACTACCTTATAACGTATAACGTTTTGCAGCGTTACGTTATAACGTATAACGTTATATACTATTACCTTCTAACGTATAACGTTATGTAGCATTACCTTATAACGTATAACGTTATATACTATTACCTGATAACGTATAACGTTATATACTATTACCTTATAACGTATAACGTTATGTAGCATTACGTTATACCGTATAACGTTGTATACCACTACCATATAACGTGTAACGTTATGTAGCATTACGTTATAACGTATAACGTTACATACTATTACCTTATAACGTATAACGTTATGTAGCATTACGTTACAACGTATAACGTGATATACTATTACCTTATAACGTATAACGTTATGTAGCATTACGTTATAACGTATAACGTTATATACTATTACCTTATATCGTTATACGTTAAATACTGTTACCTTATAACGTCATACGTTATATACTACTACCTTATAACGTATAACGTTTTGCAGCATTACGCTATAGCGTATAACGTTGTATACTCCTACCATATAACGTATAACGTTAAGTAGCATTACGTTATAACGTATAACGTTATATACTATTACCTTATATCGTTATACGTTAAATACTGTTACCTTATAACGTTATACGTTATATACTACTACCTTATAACGTATAACGTTTTGCAGCGTTACGTTATAACGTATAACGTTATATACTATTACCTTATATCGTTATACGTTAAATACTGTTACCTTATAACGTTATACGTTATATACTACTACCTTATAACGTATAACGTTTTGCAGCGTTACGTTATAACGTATAACGTTATATACTATTACCTTCTAACGTATAACGTTATATACTATTACCTTATAACGTATAACGTTATATACTATTTCTTTATAACGTATAACGTTATAGACTATTACCTTATAACGTATAACGTTATGTACTATCACCTTATAACGTATAGCGTTATATACTATTTCCTTATAACGTATAACGTTATGTAGCATTACCTTATATCGTATAACGCTATGTAGCATTACGCTATAGCGTATAACGTTGTATACTACTACCATATAACGTATAACGTTATGTAGCATTACGTTATAACGTATAACGTTATATACTATTACCTTATATCGTTATACGTTAAATACTGTTACCTTATAACGTTATACGTTATATACTACTACCTTATAACGTATAACGTTTTGCAGCGTTACGTTATAACGTATTACGTTATATACTATTACCTTCTAACGTATAACGTTATATACTATTACCTTATATCGTTCTACGTTAAATACTGTTACCTTATAACGTTATACGTTATATACTACTACCTTATAACGTATAACGTTTTGCAGCGTTACGTTATAACGTATAACGTTATATACTATTACCTTCTAACGTATAACGTTATGTAGCATTACCTTATAACGTATAACGTTATATACTATTACCTGATAACGTATAACGTTATATACTATTACCTTATAACGTATAGCGTTATGTAGCATTACGTTATACCGTATAACGTTGTATACCACTACCATATAACGTATAACGTTATGTAGCATTACGTTATAACGTTTAACGTTACATACTATTACCTTATAACGTATAACGTTATGTAGCATTACGTTACAACGTATAACGTGATATACTATTACCTTATAACGTATAACGTTATGTAGCATTACGTTATAACGTATAACGTTATATACTATTACCCTATATCGTTATACGTTAAATACTGTTACCTTATAACGTCATACGTTATATACTACTACCTTATAACGTATAACGTTTTGCAGCATTACGCTATAGCGTATAACGTTGTATACTCCTACCATATAACGTATAACGTTAAGTAGCATTACGTTATAACGTATAACGTTATATACTATTACTTTATATCGTTATACGTTAAATACTGTTACCTTATAACGTTATACGTTATATACTACTACCTTATAACGTATAACGTTATGTAGCATTACGTTATACCGTATAACGTTGTATACCACTACCATATAACGTATAACGTTATGTAGCATTACGTTGTAACGTATAACGTTATAAACTATTACCTTATAACGTATAACGTTATATACTCTTACCTTATAACGTATAACGTTATGTAGCATTACGTTATAACGTATAACGTTATATACAATTACCTTATAACGTATAAGGTTATATACTATTACCTTATAACGTATAACGTTATGTAGCATTACGCTATAGCGTATAACGTTGTATACTACTACCATATAACGTATAACGTTATGTGGCATTAAGTTATAACGTATAACGTTATATACTATTACCTTATATCGTTATACGTTAAATACTGTTACCTTATAACGTTATACGTTATATACTACTACCTTATAACGTATAACGTTTTGCAGCGTTACGTTATAACGTATAACGTTATATACTATTACCTTCTAACGTATAACGTTATATACTATTACCTTATATCGTTATACGTTAAATACTGTTACCTTATAACGTTATACGTTATATACTACTACCTTATAACGTATAACGTTTTGCAGCGTTACGTTATAGCGTATAACGTTATATACTATTACCTTCTAACGTATAACGTTATGTAGCATTACCTTATAACGTATAACGTTATATACTATTACCTGATAACGTATAACGTTATATACTATTACCTTATAACGTATAACGTTATGTAGCATTACGTTATACCGTATAACGTTGTATACCACTACCATATAACGTATAACGTTATGTAGCATTACGTTATAACGTATAACGTTACATAATATTACCTTATAACGTATAACGTTATGTAGCATTACGTTACAACGTATAACGTGATATACTATTACCTTATAACGTATAACGTTATGCAGCATTACGTTATAACGTATAACGTTATATACTATTACCTTATATCGTTATACGTTAAATACTGTTACCTTATAACGTCATACGTTATATACTGCTACCTTATAACGTATAACGTTTTGCAGCATTACGCTATAGCGTATAACGTTGTATACTCCTACCATATAACGTATAACGTTAAGTAGCATTACGTTATAACGTATAACGTTATATACTATTACCTTATATCGTTATACGTTAAATACTGTTACCTTATAAAGTTATACGTTATATACTACTACCTTATAACGTATAACGTTTTGCAGCGTTACGTTATAACGTATAACGTTATATACTATTACCTTCTAACGTACAACGTTATGTAGCATTACCTTATAACGTATAACGTTATATACTATTACCTGATAACGTATAACGTTATATAATATTACCTTATAACGTATAACGTTATATACTATTTCCTTATAACGTATAACGTTATAGACTATTACCTTATAACGTATAACGTTATGTAGCCTTACGTTATAACGTATAACGATATTTACTATTTCCTTACAACGTATAACGTTATATGCTATTACCTTATAACGTATAACGCTATGTAGCATTACCTTATAACGTATAACGTTATATACTATTACCTTATAACGTATAACGTTATGTAGCATTACGTTATACCGTATAACGTTGTATACCACTACCATATAACGTATAACGTTATGTAGCATTACCTTATAACGTATAACGTTATATACTATTACCTTATAACGTATTGCGTTATATACTATTTCCTTATAACGTATAACGTTATGTAGCATTACCTTATATCGTATAACGCTATGTAGCATTACGTTATAACGTATAACGTTATATACTATTACCTTATATCGTTATACGTTAAATACTGTTACCTTATAACGTTATACGTTATATACTACTACCTTATAACGTATAACGTTTTGCAGCGTTACGTTATAACGTATAACGTTATATACTATTACCTTCTAACGTATAACGTTATGTAGCATTACCTTATAACGTATAACGTTATATACTATTACCTGATAACGTATAACGTTATATACTATTACCTTATAACGTATAACGTTATATACTATTTCCTTATAACGTATAACGTTATATACTCTTACCTTATAACGTATAACGTTATGTAGCATTACGTTATAACGTATAACGTTATATACAATTACCTTATAACGTATAAGGTTATATACTATTACCTTATAACGTATAACGTTATGTAGCATTACGCTATAGCGTATAACGTTGTATACTACTACCATATAACGTATAACGTTATGTAGCATTACGTTATAACGTATAACGTTATATACTATTACCTTATATCGTTATACGTTAAATACTGTTACCTTATAACGTTATACGTTATATACTACTACCTTATAACGTATAACGTTTTGCAGCGTTACGTTATAACGTATAACGTTATATACTATTACCTACTAACGTATAACGTTATATACCATTACCTTATATCGTTATACGTTAAATACTGTTACCTTATAACGTTATACGTTATATACTACTACCTTATAACGTATAACGTTTTGCAGCGTTACGTTATAACGTATAACGTTATATACTATTACCTTCTAACGTATAACGTTATGTAGCATTACCTTATAACGTATAACGTTATATACTATTACCTGATAACGTATAACGTTATATACTATTACCTTATAACGTATAACGTTATATACTATTTCCTTATAACGTATAACGTTATAGACTATTACCTTATAACGTATAACGTTATGTAGCATTACGTTATAACGTATAACGATATATACTATTTCCTTATAACGTATAACGTTATATGCTATTACCTTATAACGTATAACGCTATGTAGCATTACCTTATAACGTATAACGTTATATACTATTACCTTATAACGTATAACGTTATGTAGCATTACGTTATACCGTATAACGTTGTATACCACTACCATATAACGTATAACGTTATGTAGCATTACGTTGTAACGTATAACGTTATATACTATTACCTTATAACGTATAACGTTATATACTCTTACCTTATAACGTATAACGTTATGTAGCATTACGTTATAACGTATAACGTTATATACAATTACCTTATAACGTATAAGGTTATATACTATTACCTTATAACGTATAACGTTATGTAGCATTACGCTATAGCGTATAACGTTGTATACTACTACCATATAACGTATAACGTTATGTAGCATTACGTTATAACGTATAACGTTATATACTATTACCTTATATCGTTATACGTTAAATACTGTTACCTTATAACGTTATACGTTATATACTACTACCTTATAACGTATAACGTTTTGCAGCGTTACGTTATAACGTATAACGTTATATACTTTTACCTTCTAACGTATAACGTTATATACTATTACCTTATATCGTTATACGTTAAATACTGTTACCTTATAACGTTATACGTTATATACTACTACCTTATAACGTATAACGTTTTGCAGCGTTACGTTATAACGTATAACGTTATATACTATTACCTTCTAACGTATAACGTTATGTAGCATTACCTTATAACGTATAACGTTATATACTATTACCTGATAACGTATAACGTTATATACTATTACCTTATAACGTATAACGTTATGTAGCATTACGTTATACCGTATAACGTTGTATACCACTACCATATAACGTATAACGTTATGTAGCATTACGTTATAACGTATAACGTTACATACTATTACCTTATAACGTATAACGTTATGTAGCATTACGTTACAACGTATAACGTGATATACTATTACCTTATAACGTATGACGTTATGTAGCATTACGTTATAACGTATAACGTTATATACTATTACCTTATATCGTTATACGTTAAATACTGTTACCTTATAATGTCATACGTAATATACTACTACCTTATAACGTATAACGTTTTGCAGCATTACGCTATAGCGTATAACGTTGTATACTCCTACCATATAACGTATAACGTTAAGTAGCATTACGTTATAACGTATAACGTTATATACTATTACCTTATATCGTTATACGTTAAATACTGTTACCTTATAACGTTATACGTTATATACTACTACCTTATAACGTATAACGTTTTGCAGCGTTACGTTATAACGTATAACGTTTTATACTATTACCTTCTAACGTATAACGTTATGTAGCATTACCTTATAACGTATAACGTTATATACTATTACCTGATAACGTATAACGTTATATACTATTACCTTATAACGTATAACGTTATATACTATTTCCTTATAACGTATAACGTTATAGACTATTACCTTATAACGTATAACGTTATGTAGCATTACGTTATAACGTATAACGATATATACTATTTCCTTATAACGTATAACGTTATATGCTATTACCTTATAACGTATAACGCTATGTAGCATTACCTTATAACGTATAACGTTATATACTATTACCTTATATCGTTATACGTTAAATACTGTTACCTTATAACGTTATACGTTATATACTACTACCTTATAACGTATAACGTTTTGCAGCGTTACGTTATAACGTATAACGTTATATACTATTACCTTCTAACGTATAACGTTATGTAGCATTACCTTATAACGTATAACGTTATATACTATTACCTGATAACGTATAACGTTATATACTATTACCTTATAACGTATAACGTTATGTAGCATTACGTTATACCGTATAACGTTGTATACCACTACCATATAACGTATAACGTTATGTAGCATTACGTTATAACGTATAACGTTACATACTATTACCTTATAACGTATAACGTTATGTAGCATTACGTTACAACGTATAACGTGATATACTATTACCTTATAACGTATGACGTTATGTAGCATTACGTTATAACGTATAACGTTATATACTATTACCTTATATCGTTATACGTTAAATACTGTTACCTTATAATGTCATACGTAATATACTACTACCTTATAACGTATAACGTTTTGCAGCATTACGCTATAGCGTATAACGTTGTATACTCCTACCATATAACGTATAACGTTAAGTAGCATTACGTTATAACGTATAACGTTATATACTATTACCTTATATCGTTATACGTTAAATACTGTTACCTTATAACGATATACGTTATATACTACTACCTTATAACGTATAACGTTTTGCAGCGTTACGTTATAACGTATAACGTTTTATACTATTACCTTCTAACGTATAACGTTATGTAGCATTACCTTATAACGTATAACGTTATATACTATTACCTGATAACGTATAACGTTATATACTATTACCTTATAACGTATAACGTTATATACTATTTCCTTATAACGTATAACGTTATAGACTATTACCTTATAACGTATAACGTTATGTAGCATTACGTTATAACGTATAACGATATATACTATTTCCTTATAACGTATAACGTTATATGCTATTACCTTATAACGTATAACGCTATGTAGCATTACCTTATAACGTATAACGTTATATACTATTACCTTATAACGTATAACGTTATGTAGCATTACGTTATACCGTATAACGTTGTATAAAAATACCATATAACGTATAACGTTATGTAGCATTACCTTATAACGTATAACGTTATATACTATCACCTTATAACGTATAGCGTTATATACTATTTCCTTATAACGTATAACGTTATGTAGCATTACCTTATATCGTATAACGCTATGTAGCATTACGTTATAACGTATAACGTTATATACTATTACCTTATATCGTTATACGTTAAATACTGTTACCTTATAACGTTATACGTTATATACTACTACCTTATAACGTATAACGTTTTGCAGCGTTACGTTATAACGTATAACGTTATATACTATTACCTTCTAACGTATAACGTTATGTAGCATTACGTTATACCGTATAACGTTGTATACCACTACCATAGCATTACGTTGTAGCATTACGTTGTAACGTATAACGTTATATACTATTACCTTATAACGTATAACGTTATATACTCTTACCTTATAACGTATAACGTTATGTAGCATTACGTTATAACGTATAACGTTATATACAATTACCTTATAACGTATAAGGTTATATACTATTACCTTATAACGTATAACGTTATGTAGCATTACGCTATAGCGTATAACGTTGTATACTACTACCATATAACGTATAACGTTATGTAGCATTACGTTATAACGTATAACGTTATATACTATTACCTTATATCGTTATACGTTAAATACTGTTACCTTATAACGTTATACGTTATATACTACTACCTTATAACGTATAACGTTTTGCAGCGTTACGTTATAACGTATAACGTTATATACTATTACCTTCTAACGTATAACGTTATATACTATTACCTTATATCGTTATACGTTAAATACTGTTACCTTATAACGTTATACGTTATATACTACTACCTTATAACGTATAACGTTTTGCAGCGTTACGTTATAACGTATAACGTTATATACTATTACCTTCTAACGTATAACGTTATGTAGCATTACCTTATAACGTATAACGTTATATACTATTACCTGATAACGTATAACGTTATATACTATTACCTTATAACGTATAACGTTATGTAGCATTACGTTATACCGTATAACGTTGTATACCACTACCATATAACGTATAACGTTATGTAGCATTACGTTATAACGTATAACGTTACATACTATTACCTTATAACGTATAACGTTATGTAGCATAACGTTACAACGTATAACGTGATATACTATTACCTTATAACGTATGACGTTATGTAGCATTACGTTATAACGTATAACGTTATATACTATTACCTTATATCGTTATACGTTAAATACTGTTACCTTATAACGTCATACGTTATATACTACTACCTTATAACGTATAACGTTTTGCAGCATTACGCTATAGCGTATAACGTTGTATACTCCTACCATATAACGTATAACGTTAAGTAGCATTACGTTATAACGTATAACGTTATATACTATTACCTTATATCGTTATACGTTAAATACTGTTACCTTATAACGTTATACGTTATATACTACTACCTTATAACGTATAACGTTTTGCAGCGTTACGTTATAACGTATAACGTTTTATACTATTACCTTCTAACGTATAACGTTATGTAGCATTACCTTATAAGGTATAACGTTATATACTATTACCTGATAACGTATAACGTTATATACTATTACCTTATAACGTATAACGTTATATACTATTTCCTTATAACGTATAACGTTATAGACTATTACCTTATAACGTATAACGTTATGTAGCATTACGTTATAACGTATAACGATATATACTATTTCCTTATAACGTATAACGTTATATGCTATTACCTTATAACGTATAACGCTATGTAGCATTACCTTATAACGTATAACGTTATATACTATTACCTTATAACGTATAACGTTATGTAGCATTACGTTATACCGTATAACGTTGTATACCACTACCATATAACGTATAACGTTATGTAGCATTACCTTATAACGTATAACGTTATATACTATCACCTTATAACGTATAGCGTTATATACTATTTCCTTATAACGTATAACGTTATGTAGCATTACCTTATATCGTATAACGCTATGTAGCATTACGTTATAACGTATAACGTTATATACTATTACCTTATATCGTTATACGTTAAATACTGTTACCTTATAACGTTATACGTTATATACTACTACCTTATAACGTATAACGTTTTGCAGCGTTACGTTATAACGTATAACGTTATATACTATTACCTTCTAACGTATAACGTTATGTAGCATTACGTTATACCGTATAACGTTGTATACCACTACCATATAACGTATAACGTTATGTAGCATTACCTTATAACGTATAACGTTATATACTATCACCTTATAACGTATAGCGTTATATACTATTTCCTTATAACGTATAACGTTATGTAGCATTACCTTATATCGTATAACGCTATGTAGCATTACGTTATAACGTATAACGTTATATACTATTACCTTATATCGTTATACGTTAAATACTGTTACCTTATAACGTTATACGTTATATACTACTACCTTATAACGTATAACGTTTTGCAGCGTTACGTTATAACGTATAACGTTATATACTATTACCTACTAACGTATAACGTTATATACCATTACCTTATATCGTTATACGTTAAATACTGTTACCTTATAACGTTATACGTTATATACTACTACCTTATAACGTATAACGTTTTGCAGCGTTACGTTATAACGTATAACGTTATATACTATTACCTTCTAACGTATAACGTTATGTAGCATTACCTTATAACGTATAACGTTATATACTATTACCTGATAACGTATAACGTTATATACTATTACCTTATAACGTATAACGTTATATACTATTTCCTTATAACGTATAACGTTATAGACTATTACCTTATAACGTATAACGTTATGTAGCATTACGTTATAACGTATAACGATATATACTATTTCCTTATAACGTATAACGTTATATGCTATTACCTTATAACGTATAACGCTATGTAGCATTACCTTATAACGTATAACGTTATATACTATTACCTTATAACGTATAACGTTATGTAGCATTACGTTATACCGTATAACGTTGTATACCACTACCATATAACGTATAACGTTATGTAGCATTACGTTGTAACGTATAACGTTATATACTATTACCTTATAACGTATAACGTTATATACTCTTACCTTATAACGTATAACGTTATGTAGCATTACGTTATAACGTATAACGTTATATACAATTACCTTATAACGTATAAGGTTATATACTATTACCTTATAACGTATAACGTTATGTAGCATTACGCTATAGCGTATAACGTTGTATACTACTACCATATAACGTATAACGTTATGTAGCATTACGTTATAACGTATAACGTTATATACTATTACCTTATATCGTTATACGTTAAATACTGTTACCTTATAACGTTATACGTTATATACTACTACCTTATAACGTATAACGTTTTGCAGCGTTACGTTATAACGTATAACGTTATATACTATTACCTTCTAACGTATAACGTTATATACTATTACCTTATATCGTTATACGTTAAATACTGTTACCTTATAACGTTATACGTTATATACTACTACCTTATAACGTATAACGTTTTGCAGCGTTACGTTATAACGTATAACGTTATATACTATTACCTTCTAACGTATAACGTTATGTAGCATTACCTTATAACGTATAACGTTATATACTATTACCTGATAACGTATAACGTTATATACTATTACCTTATAACGTATAACGTTATGTAGCATTACGTTATACCGTATAACGTTGTATACCACTACCATATAACGTATAACGTTATGTAGCATTACGTTATAACGTATAACGTTACATACTATTACCTTATAACGTATAACGTTATGTAGCATTACGTTACAACGTATAACGTGATATACTATTACCTTATAACGTATGACGTTATGTAGCATTACGTTATAACGTATAACGTTATATACTATTACCTTATATCGTTATACGTTAAATACTGTTACCTTATAATGTCATACGTTATATACTACTACCTTATAACGTATAACGTTTTGCAGCATTACGCTATAGCGTATAACGTTGTATACTCCTACCATATAACGTATAACGTTAAGTAGCATTACGTTATAACGTATAACGTTATATACTATTACCTTATATCGTTATACGTTAAATACTGTTACCTTATAACGTTATACGTTATATACTACTACCTTATAACGTATAACGTTTTGCAGCGTTACGTTATAACGTATAACGTTTTATACTATTACCTTCTAACGTATAACGTTATGTAGCATTACCTTATAACGTATAACGTTATATACTATTACCTGATAACGTATAACGTTATATACTATTACCTTATAACGTATAACGTTATATACTATTTCCTTATAACGTATAACGTTATAGACTGTTACCTTATAACGTATAACGTTATGTAGCATTACGTTATAACGTATAACGATATATACTATTTCCTTATAACGTATAACGTTATATACTATTACCTTATAACGTATAACGTTATGTAGCATTACGTTATACCGTATAACGTTGTATAAAAATACCATATAACGTATAACGTTATGTAGCATTACCTTATAACGTATAACGTTATATACTATCACCTTATAACGTATAGCGTTATATACTATTTCCTTATAACGTATAACGTTATGTAGCATTACCTTATATCGTATAACGCTATGTAGCATTACGTTATAACGTATAACGTTATATACTATTACCTTATATCGTTATACGTTAAATACTGTTACCTTATAACGTTATACGTTATATACTACTACCTTATAACGTATAACGTTTTGCAGCGTTACGTTATAACGTATAACGTTATATACTATTACCTTCTAACGTATAACGTTATGTAGCATTACGTTATACCGTATAACGTTGTATACCACTACCATAGCATTACGTTGTAGCATTACGTTGTAACGTATAACGTTATATACTATTACCTTATAACGTATAACGTTATATACTCTTACCTTATAACGTATAACGTTATGTAGCATTACGTTATAACGTATAACGTTATATACAATTACCTTATAACGTATAAGGTTATATACTATTACCTTATAACGTATAACGTTATGTAGCATTACGCTATAGCGTATAACGTTGTATACTACTACCATATAACGTATAACGTTATGTAGCATTACGTTATAACGTATAACGTTATATACTATTACCTTATATCGTTATACGTTAAATACTGTTACCTTATAACGTTATACGTTATATACTACTACCTTATAACGTATAACGTTTTGCAGCGTTACGTTATAACGTATAACGTTATATACTATTACCTTCTAACGTATAACGTTATATACTATTACCTTATATCGTTATACGTTAAATACTGTTACCTTATAACGTTATACGTTATATACTACTACCTTATAACGTATAACGTTTTGCAGCGTTACGTTATAACGTATAACGTTATATACTATTACCTTCTAACGTATAACGTTATGTAGCATTACCTTATAACGTATAACGTTATATACTATTACCTGATAACGTATAACGTTATATACTATTACCTTATAACGTATAACGTTATGTAGCATTACGTTATACCGTATAACGTTGTATACCACTACCATATAACGTATAACGTTATGTAGCATTACGTTATAACGTATAACGTTACATACTATTACCTTATAACGTATAACGTTATGTAGCATTACGTTACAACGTATAACGTGATATACTATTACCTTATAACGTATGACGTTATGTAGCATTACGTTATAACGTATAACGTTATATACTATTACCTTATATCGTTATACGTTAAATACTGTTACCTTATAACGTCATACGTTATATACTACTACCTTATAACGTATAACGTTTTGCAGCATTACGCTATAGCGTATAACGTTGTATACTCCTACCATATAACGTATAACGTTAAGTAGCATTACGTTATAACGTATAACGTTATATACTATTACCTTATATCGTTATACGTTAAATACTGTTACCTTATAACGTTATACGTTATATACTACTACCTTATAACGTATAACGTTTTGCAGCGTTACGTTATAACGTATAACGTTTTATACTATTACCTTCTAACGTATAACGTTATGTAGCATTACCTTATAAGGTATAACGTTATATACTATTACCTGATAACGTATAACGTTATATACTATTACCTTATAACGTATAACGTTATATACTATTTCCTTATAACGTATAACGTTATAGACTATTACCTTATAACGTATAACGTTATGTAGCATTACGTTATAACGTATAACGATATATACTATTTCCTTATAACGTATAACGTTATATGCTATTACCTTATAACGTATAACGCTATGTAGCATTACCTTATAACGTATAACGTTATATACTATTACCTTATAACGTATAACGTTATGTAGCATTACGTTATACCGTATAACGTTGTATACCACTACCATATAACGTATAACGTTATGTAGCATTACCTTATAACGTATAACGTTATATACTATCACCTTATAACGTATAGCGTTATATACTATTTCCTTATAACGTATAACGTTATGTAGCATTACCTTATATCGTATAACGCTATGTAGCATTACGTTATAACGTATAACGTTATATACTATTACCTTATATCGTTATACGTTAAATACTGTTACCTTATAACGTTATACGTTATATACTACTACCTTATAACGTATAACGTTTTGCAGCGTTACGTTATAACGTATAACGTTATATACTATTACCTTCTAACGTATAACGTTATGTAGCATTACGTTATACCGTATAACGTTGTATACCACTACCATATAACGTATAACGTTATGTAGCATTACCTTATAACGTATAACGTTATATACTATCACCTTATAACGTATAGCGTTATATACTATTTCCTTATAACGTATAACGTTATGTAGCATTACCTTATATCGTATAACGCTATGTAGCATTACGTTATAACGTATAACGTTATATACTATTACCTTATATCGTTATACGTTAAATACTGTTACCTTATAACGTTATACGTTATATACTACTACCTTATAACGTATAACGTTTTGCAGCGTTACGTTATAACGTATAACGTTATATACTATTACCTTCTAACGTATAACGTTATGTAGCATTACCTTATAACGTATAACGTTATATACTATTACCTGATAACGTATAACGTTATATACTATTACCTTATAACGTATAACGTTATATACTATTTCCTTGTAACGTATAACGTTATAGACTATTACCTTATAACGTATAACGTTATGCAGCATTACGTTATAACGTATAACGATATATACTGTTTCCTTATTATACTACTTATTATACTATTACCTTATAACGTATAACGCTATGTAGCATTACCTTATAACGTATAACGTTATATACTATTACCTCATAACGTATAACGTTATGTAGCATTACGTTATACCGTATAACGTTGTATACCACTACCATATAACGTATAACGTTATGTAGCATTACCTTATAACGTATAACGTTATATACTATTACCTTATAACGTATAGCGTTATATACTATTTCCTTATAACGTATAACGTTATGTAGCATTACCTTATATCGTATAACGCTACGTAGCATTACGTTATAACGTATAACGCTATATACTATTATCTTATTACGTATAACGTTATGTAGCATTACCTTATAACGTATAACGTTATATACTATTGCCTTATAACGTATAACGTTATATACTATTTCCTTATAACGTATAACGTTATGTAGCATTACGTTATAACGTATAACGTTATATACAATTACCTTAGAACGTATAAGGTTATATACTATTACCTTATAACGTATAACGTTATGTAGCATTACGCTATAGCGTATAACGTTGTATACTACTACCATATAACGTATAACGTTATGTAGCATTACGTTATAACGTATAACGTTATATACTATTACCTTATATCGTTATACGTTAAATACTGTTACCTTATAACGTTATACGTTATATACTACTACCTTATAACGTATAACGTTATGTAGCATTACGTTATACCGTATAACGTTGTATACCACTACCATATAACGTATAACGTTATGTAGCATTACGTTATAACGTATAACGTTACATACTATTACCTTATAACGTATAACGTTATGTAGCATTACGTTACAACGTATAACGTTATATACTATTACCTTATAACGTATAACGTTATGTAGCATTACGTTATAACGTATAACGTTATATACTATTACCTTATATCGTTATACGTTAAATACTGTTACCTTATAACGTTATACGTTATATACTACTACCTTATAACGTATAACGTTTTGCAGCGTTACGTTATAACGTATAACGTTATATACTATTACCTGATAACGTATAACGTTATATACTATTACCTTATAACGTATAACGTTATATACTATTTCCTTATAACGTATAACGTTATAGACTATTACCTTATAACGTATAACGTTATGCAGCATTACGTTATAACGTATAACGATATATACTATTTCCTTATAACGTATAACGTTATATACTATTACCTTATAACGTATAACGCTATGTAACATTACCTTATAACGTATAACGTTATATACTATTACCTTATAACGTATAACGTTATGTAGCATTACGTTATACCGTATAACGTTGTATACCACTACCATATAACGTATAACGTTATGTAGCATTACCTTATAACGTATAACGTTATATACTATTACCTTATAACGTATAGCGTTATATACTATTTCCTTATAACGTATAACGTTATGTAGCATTACCTTATATCGTATAACGCTATGTAGCATTACGTTATTACGTATAACGCTATATACTATTATCTTATTACGCATAACGTTATATAGCATTACCTTATAACGTATAACGTTATATACTATTACCTTATAACGTATAACGTTATGTAGCATTACGTTATACCGTATAACGTTGTATACCACTACCATAGCATTACGTTGTAGCATTACGTTGTAACGTATAACGTTATATACTATTACCTTATAACGTATAACGTTATATACTCTTACCTTATAACGTATAACGTTATGTAGCATTACGTTATAACGTATAACGTTATATACAATTACCTTGTAACGTATAAGGTTATATACTATTACCTTATAACGTATAACGTTATGTAGCATTACGCTATAGCGTATAACGTTGTATACCACTACCATATAACGTATAACGTTATGTAGCATTACGTTGTAACGTATAACGTTATATACTATTACCTTATAACGTATAACGTTATATACTCTTACCTTATAACGTATAACGTTATGTAGCATTACGTTATAACGTATAACGTTATATACAATTACCTTATAACGTATAAGGTTATATACTATTACCTTATAACGTATAACGTTATGTAGCATTATGCTATAGCGTATAACGTTGTATACTACTACCATATAACGTATAACGTTATGTAGCATTACGTTATAACGTATAACGTTATATACTATTACCTTATATCGTTATACGTTAAATACTGTTACCTTATAACGTTATACGTTATATACTACTACCTTATAACGTATAACGTTTTGCAGCGTTACGTTATAACGTATAACGTTATATACTATTACCTTCTAACGTATAACGTTATATACTATTACCTTATATCGTTATACGTTAAATACTGTTACCTTATAACGTTATACGTTATATACTACTACCTTATAACGTATAACGTTTTGCAGCGTTACGTTATAACGTATAACGTTATATACTATTACCTTCTAACGTATAACGTTATGTAGCATTACCTTATAACGTATAACGTTATATACTATTACCTGATAACGTATAACGTTATATACTATTACCTTATAACGTATAACGTTATGTAGCATTACGTTATACCGTATAACGTTGTATACCACTACCATATAACGTATAACGTTATGTAGCATTACGTTATAACGTATAACGTTACATACTATTACCTTATAACGTATAACGTTATGTAGCATTACGTTACAACGTATAACGTGATATACTATTACCTTATAACGTATAACGTTATGTAGCATTACGTTATAACGTATAACGTTATATACTATTACCTTATATCGTTATACGTTAAATACTGTTACCTTATAACGTCATACGTTATATACTACTACCTTATAACGTATAACGTTTTGCAGCATTACGCTATAGCGTATAACGTTGTATACTCCTACCATATAACGTATAACGTTAAGTAGCATTACGTTATAACGTATAACGTTATATACTATTACCTTATATCGTTATACGTTAAATACTGTTACCTTATAACGTTATACGTTATATACTACTACCTTATAACGTATAACGTTTTGCAGCGTTACGTTATAACGTATAACGTTTTATACTATTACCTTCTAACGTATAACGTTATGTAGCATTACCTTATAACGTATAACGTTATATACTATTACCTGATAACGTATAACGTTATATACTATTACCTTATAACGTATAACGTTATATACTATTTCCTTATAACGTATAACGTTATAGACTATTACCTTATAACGTATAACGTTATGTAGCATTACGTTATAACGTATAACGATATATACTATTTCCTTATAACGTATAACGTTATATGCTATTACCTTATAACGTATAACGCTATGTAGCATTACCTTATAACGTATAACGTTATATACTATTACCTTATAACGTATAACGTTATGTAGCATTACGTTATACCGTATAACGTTGTATACCACTACCATATAACGTATAACGTTATGTAGCATTACCTTATAACGTATAACGTTATATACTATCACCTTATAACGTATAGCGTTATATACTATTTCCTTATAACGTATAACGTTATGTAGCATTACCTTATATCGTATAACGCTATGTAGCATTACGTTATAACGTATAACGTTATATACTATTACCTGATATCGTTATACGTTAAATACTGTTACCTTATAACGTTATACGTTATATACTACTACCTTATAACGTATAACGTTTTGCAGCGTTACGTTATAACGTATAACGTTATATACTATTACCTTCTAACGTATAACGTTATGTAGCATTACCTTATAACGTATAACGTTATATACTATTACCTGATAACGTATAACGTTATATACTATTACCTTATAACGTATAACGTTATATACTATTTCCTTGTAACGTATAACGTTATAGACTATTACCTTATAACGTATAACGTTATGCAGCATTACGTTATAACGTATAACGATATATACTGTTTCCTTATAACGTATAACGTTATATACTATTACCTTATAACGTATAACGCTATGTAGCATTACCTTATAACGTATAACGTTATATACTATTACCTTATAACGTATAACGTTATGTAGCATTACGTTATACCGTATAACGTTGTATACCACTACCATATAACGTATAACGTTATGTAGCATTACCTTATAACGTATAACGTTATATACTATTACCTTATAACGTATAGCGTTATATACTATTTCCTTATAACGTATAACGTTATGTAGCATTACCTTATATCGTATAACGCTACGTAGCATTACGTTATAACGTATAACGCTATATACTATTATCTTATTACGTATAACGTTATGTAGCATTACCTTATAACGTATAACGTTATATACTATTGCCTTATAACGTATAACGTTATATACTATTTCCTTATAACGTATAACGTTATGTAGCATTACGTTATAACGTATAACGTTATATACAATTACCTTAGAACGTATAAGGTTATATACTATTACCTTATAACGTATAACGTTATGTAGCATTACGCTATAGCGTATAACGTTGTATACTACTACCATATAACGTATAACGTTATGTAGCATTACGTTATAACGTATAACGTTATATACTATTACCTTATATCGTTATACGTTAAATACTGTTACCTTATAACGTTATACGTTATATACTACTACCTTATAACGTATAACGTCATGTAGCATTACGTTATACCGTATAACGTTGTATACCACTACCATATAACGTATAACGTTATGTAGCATTACGTTATAACGCATAACGTTATATACTATTACCTTATATCGTTATACGTTAAATACTGTTACCTTATAACGTTATACGTTATATACTACTACCTTATAACGTATAACGTTTTGCAGCGTTACGTTATAACGTATAACGTTATATACTATTACCTTCTAACGTATAACGTTATGTAGCATTACCTTATAACGTATAACGTTATATACTATTACCTGATCACGTATAACGTTATATACTATTACATTATATCGTATAACGTTATATACTATTTCCTTATAACGTATAACGTTATATACTATTACCTTATAACGTATAACGTTATGTAGCATTACGTTATAACGTATAACGATATGTACTATTACCTTATAACGTATAACGTTATATACTATTGCCTTATAACGTATAACGTTATATACTAATTCCTTATAACGTATAACGTTATGTAGCATTTCGTTATAACGTATAGCGTTATGTAGCACTACGTTATAACTTCTAACGTTATATACTATTTCTTTATAACGTATAACGTTATGTAGCATTTCGTTATAACGTATAGCGTTATGTAGCACTACGTTATAACTTCTAACGTTATATACTATTACCTTATAACGTATAACGTCATGTAGCATTACGTTATAACGTATAACGCTATATACTATTATCTTATTACGTATAACGTTATGTAGCATTACCTTATAACGTATAACGTTATATACTATTACCTTATAACGTATAGCGTTATATACTATTTCCTTCTAACGTATAACGTTATGTAGCATTACCTTATATCGTATAACGCTATGTAGCATTACGTTATAACGTATAACGTTATATACCATTACCTTATATCGTTATACGTTAAATACTGTTACCTTATAACGTTATACGTTATATACTACTACCTTATAACGTATAACGTTTTGCAGCGTTACGTTATAACGTATAACGTTATATACTATTACCTTCTAACGTATAACGTTATGTAGCATTACCTTATAACGTATAACGTTATATACTATTACCTGATAACGTATAACGTTATATACTATTACCTTATAACGTATAACGTTATATACTATTTCCTTATAACGTATAACGTTATAGACTATTACCTTATAACGTATAACGTTATGCAGCATTACGTTATAACGTATAACGATATATACTATTTCCTTATAACGTATAACGTTATATACTATTACCTTATAACGTATAACGCTATGTAGCATTACCTTATAACGTATAACGTTATATACTATTACCTTATAACGTATAACGTTATGTAGCATTACGTTATACCGTATAACGTTGTATACCACTACCATATAACGTATAACGTTATGTAGCATTACCTTATAACGTATAACGTTATATACTATTACCTTATAACGTATAGCGTTATATAATATTACCTTATAACGTATAACGTTATATACTATTTCCTTATAACGTATAACGTTATATACTATTACCTTATAACGTATAACGTTATATACTATTACCTTATAACGTATAGCGTTATATACTATTTCCTTATAACGTATAACGTTATGTAGCATTACCTTATATCGTATAACGCTATGTAGCATTACGTTATAACGTATAACGCTATATATTATTATCTTATTACGTATAACGTTATGTAGCATTACCTTATAACGTATAACGTTATATACTATTACCTTATAACGTATAACGTTATGTAGCATTACGTTATACCGTATAACGTTGTATACCACTACCATAGCATTACGTTGTAGCATTACGTTGTAACGTATAACGTTATATACTATTACCTTATAACGTATAACGTTATATACTCTTACCTTATAACGTATAACGTTATGTAGCATTACGTTATAACGTATAACGTTATATACAATTACCTTATAACGTATAAGGTTATATACTATTACCTTATAACGTATAACGTTATGTAGCATTACGCTATAGCGTATAACGTTGTATACCACTACCATATAACGCATAACGTTATGTAGCATTACGTTGTAACGTATAACGTTATATACTATTACCTCATAACGTATAACGTTATATACTCTTACCTTATAACGTATAACGTTATGTAGCATTACGTTATAACGTATAACGTTATATACAATTACCTTATAACGTATAAGGTTATATACTATTACCTTATAACGTATAACGTTATGTAGCATTACGCTATAGCGTATAACGTTGTATACTACTACCATATAACGTATAACGTTATGTAGCATTACGTTATAACGTATAACGTTATATACTATTACCTTATATCGTTATACGTTAAATACTGTTACCTTATAACGTTATACGTTATATACTACTACCTTATAACGTATAACGTTTTCAGCGTTACGTTATAACGTATAACGTTATATACTATTACCTTCTAACGTATAACGTTATATACTATTACCTTATATCGTTATACGTTAAATACTGTTACCTTATAACGTTATACGTTATATACTACTACCTTATAACGTATAACGTTTTGCAGCGTTACGTTATAACGTATAACGTTATATACTATTACCTTCTAACGTATAAAGTTATGTAGCATTACCTTATAACGTATAACGTTATATACTATTACCTGATAACGTATAACGTTATATACTATTACCTTATAACGTATAACGTTATGTAGCATTACGTTATACCGTATAACGTTGTATACCACTACCATATAACGTATAACGTTATGTAGCATTACGTTATAACGTATAACGTTACATACTATTACCTTATAACGTATAACGTTATGTAGCATTACGTTACAACGTATAACGTGATATACTATTACCTTATAAAGTATGACGTTATGTAGCATTACGTTATAACGTATAACGTTATATACTATTACCTTATATCGTTATACGTTAAATACTGTTACCTTATAACGTCATACGTTATATACTACTACCTTATAACGTATAACGTTTTGCAGCATTACGCTATAGCGTATAACGTTGTATACTCCTACCATATAACGTATAACGTTAAGTAGCATTACGTTATAACGTATAACGTTATATACTATTACCTTATATCGTTATACGTTAAATACTGTTACCTTATAACGTTATAGGTTATATACTACTACCTTATAACTTATAACGTTTTGCAGCGTTACGATATAACGTATAACGTTTTATACTATTACCTTCTAACGTATAACGTTATGTAGCATTGCCTTATAACGTATAACGTTATATACTATTACCTGATAACGTATAACGTTATATACTATTACCTTATAACGTATAACGTTATATACTATTTCCTTATAACGTATAACGTTATAGACTATTACCTTATAACGTATAACGTTATGTAGCATTACGTTATAACGTATAACGATATATACTATTTCCTTATAACGTATAACGTTATATGCTATTACCTTATAACGTATAACGCTATGTAGCATTACCTTATAACGTATAACGTTATATACTATTACCTTATAACGTATAACGTTATGTAGCATTACGTTATACCGTATAACGTTGTATACCACTACCATATAACGTATAACGTTATGTAGCATTACCTTATAACGTATAACGTTATATACTATCACCTTATAACGTATAGCGTTATATACTATTTCCTTATAACGTATAACGTTATGTAGCATTACCTTATATCGTATAACGCTATGTAGCATTACGTTATAACGTATAACGTTATATACTATTACCTTATATCGTTATACGTTAAATACTGTTACCTTATAACGTTATACGTTATATACTACTACCTTATAACGTATAACGTTTTCCAGCGTTACGTTATAACTTATAACGTTATATACTATTACCTTCTAACGTATAACGTTATGTAGCATTACCTTATAACGTATAACGTTATATACTATTACCTGATAACGTATAACGTTATATAATATTACCTTATAACGTATAACGTTATATACTATTTCCTTATAACGTATAACGTTATAGACTATTACCTTATAACGTATAACGTTATGTAGCATTACGTTATAACGTATAACGATATTTACTATTTCCTTATAACGTATAACGTTATATGCTATTACCTTATAACGTATAACGCTATGTAGCATTACCTTATAACGTATAACGTTATATACTATTACCTTATAACGTATAACGTTATGTAGCATTACGTTATACCGTATAACGTTGTATACCACTACCATATAACGTATAACGTTATGTAGCATTACCTTATAACGTATAACGTTATATACTATTACCTTATAACGTATAGCGTTATATACTATTTCCTTATAACGTATAACGTTATGTAGCATTACCTTATATCGTATAACGCTATGTAGCATTACGTTATAACGTATAACGTTATATACTATTACCTTATATCGTTATACGTTAAATACTGTTACCTTATAACGTTATACGTTATATACTACTACCTTATAACGTATAACGTTTTGCAGCGTTACGTTATAACGTATAACGTTATATACTATTACCTTCTAACGTATAACGTTATGTAGCATTACCTTATAACGTATAACGTTATATACTATTACCTGATAACGTATAACGTTATATACTATTACCTTATAACGTATAACGTTATATACTATTTCCTTATAACGTATAACGTTATAGACTATTACCTTATAACGTATAACGTTATGCAGCATTACGTTATAACGTATAACGATATATACTATTTCCTTATAACGTATAACGTTATATACTATTACCTTATAACGTATAACGCTATGTAGCATTACGTTATACCGTATAACGTTGTATACCACTACCATATAACGTATAACGTTATGTAGCATTACCTTATAACGTATAACGTTATATACTATTACCTTATAACGTATAGCGTTATATACTATTTCCTTATAACGTATAACGTTATGTAGCATTACCTTATATCGTATAACGCTATGTAGCATTACGTTATAACGTATAACGCTATATACTATTATCTTATTACGTATAACGTTATGTAGCATTACCTTATAACGTATAACGTTATATACTATTACCTTATAACGTATAACGTTATGTAGCATTACGTTATACCGTATAACGTTGTATACCACTACCATAGCATTACGTTGTAGCATTACGTTGTAACGTATAACGTTATGTAGCATTACGTTATACCGTATAACGTTGTATACCACTACCATATAACGTATAACGTTATGTAGCATTACGTTATAACGTATAACGTTACATACTATTACCTTATAACGTATAACGTTATGTAGCATTACGTTATACCGTATAACGTTGTATACCACTACCATATAACGTATAACGTTATGTAGCATTACCTTATAACGTATAACGTTATATACTATCACCTTATAACGTATAGCGTTATATACTATTTCCTTATAACGTATAACGTTATGTAGCATTACGTTGTAACGTATAACGTTATATACTATTACCTTATAACGTATAACGTTGTATACTACTACCATATAACGTATAACGTTATGTAGCATTACGTTATAACGTATAACGTTATATACTATTACCTTATATCGTTATACGTTAAATACTGTTACCTTATAACGTTATACGTTATATACTACTACCTTATAACGTATAACGTTTTGCAGCGTTACGTTATAACGTATAACGTTATATACTATTACCTTCTGACGTATAACGTTATATACTATTACCTTATATCGTTATACGTTAAATACTGTTACCTTATAACGTTATACGTTATATACTACTACCTTATAACGTATAACGTTTTGCAGCGTTACGTTATAACGTATAACGTTATATACTATTACCTTCTAACGTATAACGTTATGTAGCATTACCTTATAACGTATAACGTTATATACTATTACCTGATAACGTATAACGTTATATACTATTACCTTATAACGTATAACGTTATGTAGCATTACGTTATACCGTATAACGTTGTATACCACTACCATATAACGTATAACGTTATGTAGCATTACGTTATAACGTATAACGTTACATACTATTACCTTATAACGTATAACGTTATGTAGCATTACGTTACAACGTATAACGTGATATACTATTACCTTATAACGTATAACGTTATGTAGCATTACGTTATAACGTATAACGTTATATACTATTACCTTATATCGTTATACGTTAAATACTGTTACCTTATAACGTCCTACGTTATATACTACTACCTTATAACGTATAACGTTTTGCAGCGTTACGTTATAACGTATAACGTTTTATACTATTACCTTCTAACGTATAACGTTATGTAGCATTACCTTATAACGTATAACGTTATATACTATTACCTGATAACGTATAACGTTATATACTATTACCTTATAACGTATAACGTTATATACTATTTCCTTATAACGTATAACGTTATAGACTATTACCTTATAACGTATAACGTTATGTAGCATTACGTTATAACGTATAACGATATATACTATTTCCTTATAACGTATAACGTTATATGCTATTACCTTATAACGTATAACGCTATGTAGCATTACCTTATAACGTATAACGTTATATACTATTACCTTATAACGTATAACGTTATGTAGCATTACGTTATACCGTATAACGTTGTATACCACTACCATATAACGTATAACGTTATGTAGCATTACCTTATAACGTATAACGTTATATACTATCACCTTATAACGTATAGCGTTATATACTATTTCCTTATAACGTATAACGTTATGTAGCATTACCTTATATCGTATAACGCTATGTAGCATTACGTTATAACGTATAACGTTATATACTATTACCTTATATCGTTATACGTTAAATACTGTTACCTTATAACGTTATACGTTATATACTACTACCTTATAACGTATAACGTTTTGCAGCGTTACGTTATAACGTATAACGTTATATACTATTACCTTCTAACGTATAACGTTATGTAGCATTACCTTATAACGTATAACGTTATATACTATTACCTGATAACGTATAACGTTATATACTATTACCTTATAACGTATAACGTTATATACTATTTCCTTGTAACGTATAACGTTATAGACTATTACCTTATAACGTATAACGTTATACAGCATTACGTTATAACGTATAACGATATATACTGTTTCCTTATAACGTATAACGTTATATACTATTACCTTATAACGTATAACGCTATGTAGCATTACCTTATAACGTATAACGTTATATACTATTACCTTATAACGTATAACGTTATGTAGCATTACGTTATACCGTATAACGTTGTATACCACTACCATATAACGTATAACGTTATGTAGCATTACCTTATAACGTATAACGTTATATACTATTACCTTATAACGTATAGCGTTATATACTATTTCCTTATAACGTATAACGTTATGTAGCATTACCTTATATCGTATAACGCTACGTAGCATTACGTTATAACGTATAACGCTATATACTATTATCTTATTACGTATAACGTTATGTAGCATTACCTTATAACGTATAACGTTATATACTATTGCCTTATAACGTATAACGTTATATACTATTTCCTTATAACGTATAACGTTATGTAGCATTACGTTATAACGTATAACGTTATATACAATTACCTTAGAACGTATAAGGTTATATACTATTACCTTATAACGTATAACGTTATGTAGCATTACGCTATAGCGTATAACGTTGTATACTACTACCATATAACGTATAACGTTATGTAGCATTACGTTATAACGTATAACGTTATATACTATTACCTTATATCGTTATACGTTAAATACTGTTACCTTATAACGTTATACGTTATATACTACTACCTTATAACGTATAACGTTTAGCAGCGTTACGTTATAACGTATAACGTTATATACTATTACCTTCTAACGTATAACGTTATGTAGCATTACGCTATAGCGTATAACGTTGTATACTACTACCATATAACGTATAACGTTATGTAGCATTACGTTATAACGTATAACGTTACATACTATTACCTTATAACGTATAACGTTATGTAGCATTACGTTACAACGTATAACGTTATATACTATTACCTTATAACGTATAACGTTATGTAGCATTACGTTATAACGTATAACGTTATATACTATTACCTTATATCGTTATACGTTAAATACTGTTACCTTATAACGTTATACGTTATATACTACTACCTTATAACGTATAACGTTTTGCAGCGATACGTTATAACGTATAACGTTATATACTATTACCTTCTAACGTATAACGTTATGTAGCATTACCTTATAACGTATAACGTTATATACTATTACCTGATCACGTATAACGTTATATACTATTACATTATATCGTATAACGTTATATACTATTTCCTTATAACGTTATACGTTAAATACTGTTACCTTATAACGTTATACGTTATATACTACTACCTTATAACGTATAACGTTTTGCAGCGTTACGTTATAACGTATAACGTTATATACTATTACCTTCTAACGTATAACGTTATGTAGCATTACCTTATAACGTATAACGTTATATACTATTACCTTATAACGTATAACGTTATGTAGCATTACGTTATAACGTATAACGATATGTACTATTACCTTATAACGTATAACGTTATATACTATTGCCTTATAACGTATAACGTTATATACTAATTCCTTATAACGTATAACGTTATGTAGCATTTCGTTATAACGTATAGCGTTATGTAGCACTACGTTATAACTTCTAACGTTATATACTATTTCTTTATAACGTATAACGTTATGTAGCATTTCGTTATAACGTATAGCGTTATGTAGCACTACGTTATAACTTCTAACGTTATATACTATTACCTTATAACGTATAACGTCATGTAGCATTACGTTATAACGTATAACGCTATATACTATTATCTTATTACGTATAACGTTATGTAGCAATACCTTATAACGTATAACGTTATATACTATTACCTTATAACGTATAGCGTTATATACTATTTCCTTCTAACGTATAACGTTATGTAGCATTACCTTATATCGTATAACGCTATGTAGCATTACGTTATAACGTATAACGTTATATACTATTACCTTATATCGTTATACGTTAAATACTGTTACCTTATAACGTTATACGTTATATACTACTACCTTATAACGTATAACGTTTTGCAGCGTTACGTTATAACGTATAACGTTATATACTATTACCTTCTAACGTATAACGTTATGTAGCATTACCTTATAACGTATAACGTTATATACTATTACCTGATAACGTATAACGTTATATACTATTACCTTATAACGTATAACGTTATATACTATTTCCTTATAACGTATAACGTTATAGACTATTACCTTATAACGTATAACGCTATGTAGCATTACCTTATAACGTATAACGTTATATACTATTACCTTATAACGTATAACGTTATGTAGCATTACGTTATACCGTATAACGCTGTATACCACTACCATATAACGTATAACGTTATGTAGCATTACGTTATAACGTATAACGCTATATACTATTATCTTATTACGTATAACGTTATGTAGCATTACCTTATAACGTATAACGTTATATACTATTACCTTATAACGTATAACGTTATGTAGCATTACGTTAAACCGCATAACGTTGTATACCACTACCATATAACGTATAACGTTATGTAGCATTACGTTGTAACGTACAACGTTATATACTATTACCTTATAACGTATAACGTTATGTAGCATTACGCTATAGCGTATAACGTTGTATACTACTACCATATAACGTATAACGTTATGTAGCATTACGTTATAACGTATAACGTTATATACTATTACCTTATATCGTTATACGTTAAATACTGTTACCTTATAACGTTATACGTTATATACTACTACCTTATAACGTATAACGTTTAGCAGCGTTACGTTATAACGTATAACGTTATATACTATTACCTTCTAACGTATAACGTTATGTAGCATTACGCTATAGCGTATAACGTTGTATACTACTACCATATAACGTATAACGTTATGTAGCATTACGTTATAACGTATAACGTTACATACTATTACCTTATAACGTATAACGTTATGTAGCATTACGTTACAACGTATAACGTTATATACTATTACCTTATAACGTATAACGTTATGTAGCATTACGTTATAACGTATAACGTTATATACTATTACCTTATATCGTTATACGTTAAATACTGTTACCTTATAACGTTATACGTTATATACTACTACCTTATAACGTATAACGTTTTGCAGCGTTACGTTATAACGTATAACGTTATATACTATTACCTTCTAACGTATAACGTTATGTAGCATTACCTTATAACGTATAACGTTATATACTATTACCTGATCACGTATAACGTTATATACTATTACATTATATCGTATAACGTTATATACTATTTCCTTATAACGTTATACGTTAAATACTGTTACCTTATAACGTTATACGTTATATACTACTACCTTATAACGTATAACGTTTTGCAGCGTTACGTTATAACGTATAACGTTATATACTATTACCTTCTAACGTATAACGTTATGTAGCATTACCTTATAACGTATAACGTTATATACTATTACCTTATAACGTATAACGTTATGTAGCATTACGTTATAACGTATAACGATATGTACTATTACCTTATAACGTATAACGTTATGTAGCATTTCGTTATAACGTATAGCGTTATGTAGCACTACGTTATAACTTCTAACGTTATATACTATTTCTTTATAACGTATAACGTTATGTAGCATTTCGTTATAACGTATAGCGTTATGTAGCACTACGTTATAACTTCTAACGTTATATACTATTACCTTATAACGTATAACGTCATGTAGCATTACGTTATAACGTATAACGCTATATACTATTATCTTATTACGTATAACGTTATGTAGCAATACCTTATAACGTATAACGTTATATACTATTACCTTATAACGTATAGCGTTATATACTATTTCCTTCTAACGTATAACGTTATGTAGCATTACCTTATATCGTATAACGCTATGTAGCATTACGTTATAACGTATAACGTTATATACTATTACCTTATATCGTTATACGTTAAATACTGTTACCTTATAACGTTATACGTTATATACTACTACCTTATAACGTATAACGTTTTGCAGCGTTACGTTATAACGTATAACGTTATATACTATTACCTTCTAACGTATAACGTTATGTAGCATTACCTTATAACGTATAACGTTATATACTATTACCTGATAACGTATAACGTTATATACTATTACCTTATAACGTATAACGTTATATACTATTTCCTTATAACGTATAACGTTATAGACTATTACCTTATAACGTATAACGCTATGTAGCATTACCTTATAACGTATAACGTTATATACTATTACCTTATAACGTATAACGTTATGTAGCATTACGTTATACCGTATAACGCTGTATACCACTACCATATAACGTATAACGTTATGTAGCATTACGTTATAACGTATAACGCTATATACTATTATCTTATTACGTATAACGTTATGTAGCATTACCTTATAACGTATAACGTTATATACTATTACCTTATAACGTATAACGTTATGTAGCATTACGTTAAACCGCATAACGTTGTATACCACTACCATATAACGTATAACGTTATGTAGCATTACGTTGTAACGTACAACGTTATATACTATTACCTTATAACGTATAACGTTATATACTCTTACCTTATAACGTATAACGTTATGTAGCATTACGTTATAACGTATAACGTTATATACAATTACCTTATAACGTATAAGGTTATATACTATTACCTTATAACGTATAACGTTATGTAGCATTACGCTATAGCGTATAACGTTGTATACTACTACCATATAACGTATAACGTTATGTAGCATTACGTTATAACGTATAACGTTATATACTATTACCTTATATCGTTATACGTTAAATACTGTTACCTTATAACGTTATACGTTATATACTACTACCTTATAACGTACAACGTTTTGCAGCGTTACGTTATAACGTATAACGTTATATACTATTACCTTCTAACGTATAACGTTATATACTATTCTCTTATATCGTTATACGTTAAATACTGTTACCTTATAACGTTATACGTTATATACTACTACCTTATAACGTATAACGTTTTGCAGCGTTACGTTATAACGTATAACGATATATACTGTTTCCTTATAACGTATAACGTTATATACTATTACCTTATAACGTATAACGCTATATAGCATTACCTTAAAACGTATAACGTTATATACTATTACCTTATAACGTATAACGTTATGTAGCATTACGTTATACCGTATAACGTTGTATACCACTACCATATAACGTATAACGTTATGTAGCATTACCTTATAACGTATAACGTTATATACTATTACCTTATAACGTATAGCGTTATATACTATTTCCTTATAACGTATAACGTTATGTAGCATTACCTTATATCGTATAACGCTACGTAGCATTACGTTATAACGTATAACGCTATATACTATTATCTTATTACGTATAACGTTATGTAGCATTACCTTATAACGTATAACGTTATATACTATTGCCTTATAACGTATAACGTTATATACTATTTCCTTATAACGTATAACGTTATGTAGCATTACGTTATAACGTATAACGTTATATACAATTACCTTATAACGTATAAGGTTATATACTATTACCTTATAACGTATAACGTTATGTAGCGTTACGTTATAACGTATAACGTTATATACTATTACCTTCTAACGTATAACGTTATGTAGCATTACGCTATAGCGTATAACGTTGTATACTACTACCATATAACGTATAACGTTATGTAGCATTACGTTATAACGTATAACGTTACATACTATTACCTTATAACGTATAACGTTATGTAGCATTACGTTACAACGTATAACGTTATATACTATTACCTTATAACGTATAACGTTATGTAGCATTACGTTATAACGTATAACGTTATATACTATTACCTTATATCGTTATACGTTAAATACTGTTACCTTATAACGTTATACGTTATATACTACTACCTTATAACGTATAACGTTTTGCAGCGTTACGTTATAACGTATAACGTTATATACTATTACCTTCTAACGTATAACGTTATGTAGCATTACCTTATAACGTATAACGTTATATACTATTACCTGATCACGTATAACGTTATATACTATTACATTATATCGTATAACGTTATATACTATTTCCTTATAACGTATAACGTTATATACTATTGCCTTATAACGTATAACGTTATATACTAATTCCTTATAACGTATAACGTTATGTAGCATTTCGTTATAACGTATAGCGTTATGTAGCACTACGTTATAACTTCTAACGTTATATACTATTTCTTTATAACGTATAACGTTATGTAGCATTTCGTTATAACGTATAGCGTTATGTAGCACTACGTTATAACTTCTAACGTTATATACTATTACCTTATAACGTATAACGTCATGTAGCATTACGTTATAACGTATAACGCTATATACTATTATCTTATTACGTATAACGTTATGTAGCAATACCTTATAACGTATAACGTTATATACTATTACCTTATAACGTATAGCGTTATATACTATTTCCTTCTAACGTATAACGTTATGTAGCATTACCTTATATCGTATAACGCTATGTAGCATTACGTTATAACGTATAACGTTATATACTATTACCTTATATCGTTATACGTTAAATACTGTTACCTTATAACGTTATACGTTATATACTACTACCTTATAACGTATAACGTTTTGCAGCGTTACGTTATAACGTATAACGTTATATACTATTACCTTCTAACGTATAACGTTATGTAGCATTACCTTATAACGTATAACGTTATATACTATTACCTGATAACGTATAACGTTATATACTATTACCTTATAACGTATAACGTTATATACTATTTCCTTATAACGTATAACGTTATAGACTATTACCTTATAACGTATAACGCTATGTAGCATTACCTTATAACGTATAACGTTATATACTATTACCTTATAACGTATAACGTTATGTAGCATTACGTTATACCGTATAACGTTGTATACCACTACCATATAACGTATAACGTTATGTAGCATTACCTTATAACGTATAACGTTATATACTATTACCTTATAACGTATAGCGTTATATACTATTTCCTTATAACGTATAACGTTATATACTATTACCTTATAACGTATAACGTTATGTAGCATTACGTTATAACGTATAACGATATGTACTATTACCTTATAACGTATAACGTTATATACTATTGCCTTATAACGTATAACGTTATATACTATTTCCTTATAACGTATAACGTTATGTAGCATTTCGTTATAACGTATAGCGTTATGTAGCACTACGTTATAACTTCTAACGTTATATACTATTTCCTTATAACGTATAACGTTATGTAGCATTTCGTTATAACGTATAGCGTTATGTAGCACTACGTTATAACTTCTAACGTTATATACTATTACCTTATAACGTATAACGTCATGTAGCATTACGTTATAACGTATAACACTATATACTATTATCTTATTACGTATAACGTTATGTAGCATTACCTTATAACGTATAACGTTATATACTATTAACTTATAACGTATAACGTTATGTAGCATTACGTTATAACGTACAACGTTACATACTATTACCTTATAACGTATAACGTAATGTAGCATTACGTTATAACGTATAACGTTATATATTATTACCTTATATCGTTATACGTTAAATACTGTTACCTTATAACGTTACACGATATATACTATTACCTTATAACGTATAACGTTATGTAGCATTACGTCATAACGTATAACGTTATATACTATTACCAGATAACGTATAACGTTATATACTATTACCTTCTAACGTATAACGTTATGTAGCATTACCTTATAACGTATAACGTTATATACTATTACCTGGTAACGTATAACGTTATATGCTATTTCCTTCTAACGTATAACGTTATGTAGCATTACCATATAACGTATAACGTTATATACAATTACCTTATAACGTATAATATTATGTAGCATTACGTTATAACGTATAACGTTATATACTATTACCTTATAACGTATAGCGTTATGTAGCATTACCTTATAACGTATAACGTTATGTAGCATTACCTTATATGGTATAACGCTATGTAGCATTACGTTACAACGTATAACGCTATATACTATTATCTTATTACGTATAACGTTATGTAGCATTACCTTATAACGTATAACGTTATATACGATTACCTTATAACGTATAACGTTATATACTATTTCCTTATAACGTATAACGTTATGTAGCATTTCGTTATAACGTATAGCGTTATGTAGCACTACGTTATAACTTCTAACGTTATATACTACTTCCTCCTAACGTATAACGTTATGTAGCATTACCTTATAACGTATAACGTTATATACTATTACCTTATAACGTACAACGTTATGTAGCATT
Organism: Bombus fervidus; assembly: GCF_041682495.2. Taxonomy (NCBI): domain Eukaryota; kingdom Metazoa; phylum Arthropoda; class Insecta; order Hymenoptera; family Apidae; genus Bombus; species Bombus fervidus. Next base: position 3,475,745 of record NC_091523.1, on the reverse strand, counting down.
ACGTTATAACGTATAACGATATGTACTATTACCTTATAACGTATCACGTTATATACTATTACCTTATAACGTATAACGTTATATACTATTTCCTTATAACGCATAACGTTATGTAGCATTTCGTTATAACGTATAGCGTTATGTAGCACTACGTTATAACTTCTAACGTTATATACTATTACCTTATAACGTATAACGTCATGTAGCATTACGTTATAACGTATAACGTTATATACTATTACCTTATAACGTATAGCGTTATGTAGCATTACCTTATAACGTATAACGTTATGTAGCATTACCTTATATCGTATAACGCTATGTAGCACTACGTTATAACTTCTAACGTTATATACTATTACCTTATAACGTATAACGTCATGTAGCATTACGTTATAACGTATAACGTTATATACTATTACCTTATAACGTATAGCGTTATGTAGCATTACCTTATAACGTATAACGTTATGTAGCATTACGTTATAAAGTATAACGTTATATACTAATACCTTATAACGTATAACGTTATATACTATTACCTTATAACGTATAACGTTTTGCAGCGTTACTTTATAACGTATAACGTTATATACTATTACCTTCTAACGTATAACGTTATGTAGCATTACCTTATAACGTATAACGTTATATACTATTACCTGATAACGTATAACGTTATATACTATTACCTTATAACGTATAACGTCATATACTATTTCCTTATAACGTATAACGTTATATACTATTACCTTATAACGTATAACGTTATGTAGCATTACGTTATAACGTATAACGATATATACTATTACCTTATAACGTATAACGTTATATACTATTACCTTATAACGTATAACGTTGTATACAATTTCCTTATAACGTATATCGTTATGTAGCATTTCGTTATAACGTATAGCGTTATGTAGCACTACGTTATAACTTCTAACGTTATATACTACTACCTTATAACGTATAACGTCATGTAGCATTACGTTATAACGTATAACGTTATATACTATTACCTTATAACGTATAGAGTTATATACTATTTCCTTATAACGTATAACGTTATGTAGCATTACCTTATATCGTATGACGCTATGTAGCATTACGTTATAACGTATAACGCTATATACTATTATCTTATTACGTATAACGTTATGTAGCATTACCTTATAACGTACAACGTTATATACTATTACCTGATAACGTATAACGTTATATACTATTACCTTATAACGTATAACGTTATATACTATTTCCTTATAACTTCTAACGTTATATACTATTACCTTATAACTTATAACGTCATGTAGCATTACGTTATAACGTATAACGCTATATACTATTATCTTATTAGTTATAACGTTATGTAGCATTACCTTATAACGTATAACGTTATATACTATTACCTGATAACGTATAACGTTATATACTATTACCTTATAACGTATAACGTTATGTAGCATTACGTTATAACGTATAACGTTATATACTATTACCTGATATCGTTGTACGTTAAATACTGTTACCTTATAACGTTATACGTTATGTACTACTACCTTATAACGTATAACGTTTTGCAGCGTTACGTTATAACGTATAACGTTATATACTATTACCTTCTAACGTATAACGTTATGTAGCATTACGCTATAGCGTATAACGTTGTATAGCACTACCATATAACGTATAACGTTATGTAGCATTACGTTATAACGTATAACGTTACATACTATTACCTTATAACGTATAACGTTATGTAGCATTACGTTACAACGTATAACGTTATATACTATTACCTTATAACGTATAACGTTATGTAGCATTACGTTATAACGTATAACGTTACATACAATTACCTTATAACGTATAACGTTATATACTATTACCTTATAACGTATAACGTTATGTAGCATTACGCTATAGCGTATAACGTTGTATACTCCTACCATATAACGTATAACGTTAAGTAGCATTACGTTATAATGTATAACGTTATATACTATTACCTTATATCGTTATACGTTAAATACTGTTACCTTATAACGTTATACGTTATATACTCTTACCTTATAACGTAAAACGCTATGTAGCATTACCTTATAACGTATAACGTTATATACTATTACCTTATAACGTATAACGTTATGTAGCATTACGTTCTACCGTATAACGTTGTATACCACTACCATATAACGTATAACGTTATGTAGCATTACCTTATAACGTATAACGTTATATACTATTACCTTATAACGTATAGCGTTATATACTATTTCCTTATAACGTATAACGTTATGTAGCATTACCTTATATCGTATAACGCTATGTAGCATTACGTTATAACGTATAACGCTATATACTATTATCTTATTACGTATAACGTTATGTAGCATTACCTTATAACGTATAACGTTATATACTATTACCTTATAACTTATAACGTTATGTAGCATTACGTTATACCGTATAACGTTGTATACCACTACCATATAACGTATAACGTTATGTAGCATTACGTTATAACGTATAACGTTATATACTATTACCTTATAACGTATAACGTTATATACTCTTACCTTATAACGTATAACGTTATGTAGCATTACGTTATAACGTATAACGTTATATACAATTACCTTATAACGTATAAGGTTATATACTATTACCTTATAACGTATAACGTTATGTAGCATTACGCTATAGCGTATAACGTTGTATACTACTACCATATAACGTATAACGTTATGTAGCATTACCTTATAACGTATAACGTTATATACTATTACCTGATAACGTATAACGTTATATACTATTACCTTATAACGTATAACGTTATATACTATTTCCTTATAACGTATAACGTTATATACTATTAGCTTATAACGTATAACGTTATGTAGCATTACGTTATAACGTATAACGATATATACTATTACCTTATAACGTATAACGTTATATACTATTTCCTTATAACGTATAACGTTGTATACAATTTCCTTATAACGTATAACGTTATGTAGCATTTCGTTATAACGTATAGCGTTATGTAGCACTACGTTATAACTTCTAACGTTATATACTATTACCTTATAACGTATAACGTCATGTAGCATTACGTTATAACGTATAACGTTATATACTATTACCTTATAACGAATAGCGTTATATACTATTTCCTTATAACGTATAACGTTATGTAGCATTACCTTATATCGTATAACGCTATGTAGCATTGCGTTATAACGTATAACGCTATATACTATTATCTTATTACTTATAACGTTATGTAGCATTACCTTATAACGTATAACGTTATATACTATTACCTGATATCGTTGTACGTTAAATACTGTTACCTTATAACGTTATACGTTATATACTACTACCTTATAACGTATAACGTTATATACTATTAGCTTATAACGTATAACGTTATGTAGCATTACCTTATATCGTATAACGCTATATACTACTACCTTATAACGTATAACGTTTTGCAGCGTTACGTTATAACGTATAACGTTATATACTATTACCTTCTAACGTATAACGTTATGTAGCATTACGCTATAGCGTATAACGTTGTATACTACTACCATATAACGTATAACGTTATGTAGCATTACGTTATAACGTATAACGTTATATACTATTACCTTATAACGTATAGCGTTATATACTATTTCCTTATAACGTATAACGTTATGTAGCATTACCTTATATCGTATAACGCTATGTAGCATTACGTTATAACGTATAACGCTATATACTACTACCTTATAACGTATAACGTTTTGCAGCGTTACGTTATAACGTATAACGTTATATACTATTACCTTCTAACGTATAACGTTATGTAGCATTACGCTATAGCGTATAACGTTGTATACTACTACCATATAACGTATAACGTTATGTAGCATTACGTTATAACGTATAACGTTATATACTATTACCTTGTATCGTTATAAGTTAAATACTGTTACCTTATAACGTTATACGTTATATACTACTACCTTATAACGTATAACGTTATATACTATTAGCTTATAACGTATAACGTTATGTAGCATTACGCTATAGCGTATAACGTTGTATACTACTACCATATAACGTATAACGTTATGTAGCATTACGTTATAACGTATAACGTTATATACTATTACCTTATATCGTTATAAGTTAAATACTGTTACCTTATAACGTTATACGTTATATACTACTACCTTATAACGTATAACGTTTTCAGCGTTACGTTATAACGTATAACGTTATATACTATTACCTTCTAACGTATAACGTTATGTAGCATTACCTTATAACGTATAACGTTATATACTATTACCTGATAACGTATAACGTTATATAGTATTACCTTATAACGTATAACGTTATGTAGCATTACGTTATACCGTATAACGTTGTATAGCACTACCATATAACGTATAACGTTATGTAGCATTACGTTATAACGTATAACGTTACATACTATTACCTTATAACGTATAACGTTATGTAGCATTACGTTACAACGTATAACGTTATATACTATTACCTTATAACGTATAACGTTATGTAGCATTACGTTATAACGTATAACGTTACATACTATTACCTTATTCCGTATAACATTATGTAGCATTACGTTATAACGTATAACGTTTTATACAATTACCTTATAACGTATAACGTTATATACTATTGCCTTATAATGTATAACGTTATGTAGCATTACGCTATAGCGTATAACGTTGTATACTGCTACCATATAACGTATAACGTTAAGTAGCATTACGTTATAACGTATAACGTTATATACTATTACCTTATAACGTAAAACGCTATGTAGCATTACCTTATAACGTATAACGTTATATACTATTACCTTATAACGTTATACGTTATATACTACTACCTTATAACGTATAACGTTTTGCAGTGTTACGTTATATCGTATAACGTTATATACTATTACCTTCTAACGTATAACGTTATGTAGCATTACGTTATACCGTATAACGTTGTATACCACTACCATATAACGTATAACGTTATGTAGCATTACCTTATAACGTATAACGTTATATACTATTACCTTATAACGTTATACGTTATATACTACTACCTTATAACGTATAACGTTTTGCAGCGTTACGTTATAACGTATAACGTTATATACTATTACCTTCTAACGTATAACGTTATGTAGCATTACGCTATAGCGTATAACGTTGTATACTACTACCATATAACGTATAACGTTATGTAGCATTACGTTATAACGTATAACGTTATATACTATTACCTTATATCGTTATAAGTTAAATACTGTTACCTTATAACGTTATACGTTATATACTACTACCTTATAACGTATAACGTTTTCAGCGTTACGTTATAACGTATAACGTTATATACTATTACCTTCTAGCGTATAACGTTATGTAGCATTACCTTATAACATATAACGTTATATACTATTACCTGATAACGTATAACGTTATATACAATTACCTTATAACGTATAACGTTATATACTATTACCTTATAATGTATAACGTTATGTAGTATTACGCTATAGCGTATAACGTTGTATACTCCTACCATATAACGTATAACGTTAAGTAGCATTACGTTATAACGTATAACGTTATATACTATTACCTTATATCGTTATACGTTAAATACTGTTACCTTATAACGCTATACGTTATATACTACTACCTTATAACGTATAACGTTTTGCAGCGTTACGTTATAACGTATAACGTTATATACTATTACCTTCTAACGTATAACGTTATGTAGCATTACCTTATAACGTATAACATTATGTAGCATTACGTTATAACGTATAACGTTATATACTATTTCCTTATAACGTATAACGTTATAGTCTATTACCTTATAACGTATAACGTTATGTAGCATTAAGTTATAACGTATAACGATATATACTATTTCCTTATAACGTATAACGTTATATACTATTACCTTATAACGTAAAACGCTATGTAGCATTACCTTATAACGTATAACGTTATATACTATTACCTTATAACGTATAACGTTATGTAGCATTACGTTATACCGTATAACGTTGTATAGCACTACCATATAACGTATAACGTTATGTAGCATTACGTTATAACGTATAACGTTATGTAGCATTACCATATAACGTATAACGTTATATACAATTACCTTATAACGTATAATATTATGTAGCATTACGTTAGAACGTATAACGATATATACTATTTCCTTATAACGTATAACGTTATATACTATTACCTTATAACGTAAAACGCTATGTAGCATTACCTTATAACGTATAACGTTATATACTATTACCTTATAACGTATAACGTTATGTAGCATTACGTTATACCGTATAACGTTGTATAGCACTACCATATAACGTATAACGTTATGTAGCATTACGTTATAACGTATAACGTTATGTAGCATTACCATATAACGTATAACGTTATATACAATTACCTTATAACGTATAATATTATGTAGCATTACGTTAGAACGTATAACGTTATATACTATTACCTTATAACGTATAACGTTATATAATAGTACCTTGTAACGTATAACGTTATGTAGCATTACGTTATAACGTATAACGTTATATACTACTTCCTCCTAACGAATAACGTTATGTAGCATTACCTTATAACGTATAACGTTATATACTATTACCTTATAACGTATAACGTTATGTAGCATTACGTTATAACGTACAACGTTACATACTATTACCTTATAACGTATAACGTTATGTAGCATTACGTTATAACGTATAACGTTATATACAATTACCTTATAACGTATAACGCTATATACTATTACCTTATAACGTATAACGTTATATAATAGTACCTTGTAACGTATAACGTTATGTAGCATTACGTTATAACGTATAACGTTATATACTACTTCCTCCTAACGTATAACGTTATGTAGCATTACCTTATAACGTATAACGTTATATACTATTACCTTATAACGTATAACGTTATGTAGCATTACGTTATAACGTATAACGATATGTACTATTACCTTATAACGTATCACGTTATATACTATTACCTTATAACGTATAACGTTATATACTATTTCCTTATAACGCATAACGTTATGTAGCATTTCGTTATAACGTATAGCGTTATGTAGCACTACGTTATAACTTCTAACGTTATATACTATTACCTTATAACGTATAACGTCATGTAGCATTACGTTATAACGTATAACGTTATATACTATTACCTTATAACGTATAGCGTTATGTAGCATTACCTTATAACGTATAACGTTATGTAGCATTACCTTATATCGTATAACGCTATGTAGCACTACGTTATAACTTCTAACGTTATATACTATTACCTTATAACGTATAACGTCATGTAGCATTACGTTATAACGTATAACGTTATATACTATTACCTTATAACGTATAGCGTTATGTAGCATTACCTTATAACGTATAACGATATGTACTATTACCTTATAACGTATCACGTTATATACTATTACCTTATAACGTATAACGTTATATACTATTTCCTTATAACGCATAACGTTATGTAGCATTTCGTTATAACGTATAGCGTTATGTAGCACTACGTTATAACTTCTAACGTTATATACTATTACCTTATAACGTATAACGTTATATACTATTTCCTTATAACTTCTAACGTTATATACTATTACCTTATAACGTATAGCGTCATGTAGCATTACGTTATAACGCATAACGCTATATACTATTATCTTATTACGTATAACGTTATGTAGCATTACCTTATAACGTATAACGTTATATACTATTACCTTATAACGTATAACGTTTTGCAGCGTTACGTTATAACGTATAACGTTACATACTATTACCTTATATCGTTATACGTTAAATACTGTTACCTTATAACGTTATACGTTATATACTACTACCTTATAACGTATAACGTTATATACTATTAGCTTATAACGTATAACGTTATGTAGCATTACGTTATAACGTATAACGTTATATACTATTACCTTATATCGTTATACGTTAAATACTGTTACCTTATAACGTTATACGTTATATACTACTAGCTTATAACGTATAACGTTATATACTATTAGCTTATAACGTATAACGTTATGTAGCATTACGCTATAGCGTATAACATTGTATACTACTACCATATAACGTATAACGTTATGTAGCATTACGTTATAACGTATAACGTTATATACTATTACCTTATATCGTTATAAGTTAAATACTGTTACCTTATAACGTTATACGTTATATGCTACTACCTTATAACGTATAACGTTTTCAGCGTTACGTTATAACGTATAACGTTATATACTATTACCTTCTAACGTATAACGTTATGTAGCATTACCTTATAACGTATAACGTCATATACTATTACCTGATAACGTATAACGTTATATAGTATTACCTTATAACGTATAACGTTATGTAGCATTACGTTATACCGTATAACGTTGTATAGCACTACCATATAACGTATAACGTTATGTAGCATTACGTTATAACGTATAACGTTACATACTATTACCTTATAACGTATAACGTTATGTAGCATTACGTTACAACGTATAACGTTATATACTATTACCTTATAACGTATAACGTTATGTAGCATTACGTTATAACGTATAACGTTACATACTATTACCTTATACCGTATAACATTATGTAGCATTACGTTATAACGTATAACGTTATATACAATTACCTTATAACGTATAACGTTATATACTATTACCTTATAACGTATAACGTTATGTAGCATTACGCTATAGCGTATAACGTTGTATACTCCTACCATATAACGTATAACGTTAAGTAGCATTACGTTATAACGTATAACGTTATATACTATTACCTTATATCGTTATACGTTAAATACTGTTACCTTATAACGTTATACGTTATATACTACTACCTTATAACGTATAACGTTTTGCAGCGTTACGTTATAACGTATAACGTTATATACTATTACCTTCTAACGTATAACGTTATGTAGCATTACCTTATAACGTATAACGTTATATACTATTACCTGATAACGTATAACGTTATATACTATTACCTTATAACGTATAACGTTATATACTATTTCCTTATAACGTATAACGTTATAGACTATTACCTTATAACGTATAACGTTATGTAGCATTACGTTATAACGTATAACGATATATACTATTTCCTTATAACGTATAACGTTATATACTATTATCTTATAACGTAAAACGCTATGTAGCATTACCTTATAACGTATAACGTTATATACTATTACCTTATAACGTATAACGTTATGTAGCATTACGTTATACCGTATAACGTTGTATACCACTACCATATAACGTATAACGTTATGTAGCATTACCTTATAACGTATAACGTTATATACTATTACCTTATAACGTATAGCGTTATATACTATTTCCTTATAACGTATAACGTTATGTAGCATTACGTTATAACGTACAACGTTACATACTATTACCTTATAACGTATAACGTTATGTAGCATTACGTTATAACGTATAACGTTATATATTATTACCTTATATCGTTATACGTTAAATACTGTTACCTTATAACGTTACACGATATATACTATTACCTTATAACGTATAACGTTATGTAGCATTACCTTATAACGTATAACGTTATATACTATTACCTGGTAACGTATAACGTTATATACTATTTCCTTCTAACGTATAACGTTATTTAGCATTACCATATAACGTATAACGTTATATACAATTACCTTATAACGTATAATATTATGTAGCATTACGTTATAACGTATAACGTTATATACTATTACCTTATAACGTATAACGTTAGATAATAGTACCTTGTAACGTATAACGTTATGCAGCATTACGTTATAACGTATAACGTTATATACTACTTCCTCCTAACGAATAACGTTATGTAGCATTACCTTATAACGTATAACGTTATATACTATTACCTTATAACGTATAACGTTATGTAGCATTACGTTATAACGTACAACGTTACATACTATTACCTTATAACGTATAACGTTATGTAGCATTACGTTATAACGTATAACGTTATATACTATTACCTTATAACGTATAACGTTATATAATAGTACCTTGTAACGTATAACGTTATGTAGCATTACGTTATAACGTATAACGTTATATACTACTTCCTCCTAACGTATAACGTTATGTAGCATTACCTTATAACGTATAACGTTATATACTATTACCTTATAACGTATAACGTTATGTAGCATTACGTTATAACGTATAACGATATGTACTATTACCTTATAACGTATCACGTTATATACTATTACCTTATAACGTATAACGTTATATACTATTTCCTTATAACGTATAACGTTATAGACTATTACCTTATAACGCATAACGTTATGTAGCATTTCGTTATAACGTATAGCGTTATGTAGCACTACGTTATAACTTCTAACGTTATATACTATTACCTTATAACGTATAACGTCATGTAGCATTACGTTATAACGTATAACGTTATATACTATTACCTTATAACGTATAGCGTTATGTAGCATTACCTTATAACGTATAACGTTATGTAGCATTACCTTATATCGTATAACGCTATGTAGCACTACGTTATAACTTCTAACGTTATATACTATTACCTTATAACGTATAACGTCATGTAGCATTACGTTATAACGTATAACGTTATATACTATTACCTTATAACGTATAGCATTATGTAGCATTACCTTATAACGTATAACGTTATGTAGCATTACGTTATAAAGTATAACGTTATATACTAATACCTTATAACGTATAACGTTATATACTATTACCTTATAACGTATAACGTTTTGCAGCGTTACGTTATAACGTATAACGTTATATACTATTACCTTCTAACGTTTAACGTTATGTAGCATTACCTTATAACGTATAACGTTATATACTATTACCTGATAACGTATAACGTTATATACTATTACCTTATAACGTATAACGTTATATACTATTTCCTTATAACGTATAACGTTATATACTATTACCTTATAACGTATAACGTTATGTAGCATTACGTTATAACGTATAACGATATATACTATTACCTTATAACGTATAACGTTATATACTATTACCTTATAACGTATAACGTTGTATACAATTTCCTTATAACGTATAACGTTATGTAGCATTTCGTTATAACGTATAGCGTTATGTAGCACTACGTTATAACTTCTAACGTTATATACTATTACCTTATAACGTATAACGTCATGTAGCATTACGTTATAACGTATAACGTTATATACTATTACCTTATAACGTATAATATTATGTAGCATTACGTTATAACGTATAACGTTATATACTATTACCTTATAACGTATAACGTTAGATAATAGTACCTTGTAACGTATAACGTTATGCAGCATTACGTTATAACGTATAACGTTATATACTACTTCCTCCTAACGAATAACGTTATGTAGCATTACCTTATAACGTATAACGTTATATACTATTACCTTATAACGTATAACGTTATGTAGCATTACGTTATAACGTACAACGTTACATACTATTACCTTATAACGTATAACGTTATGTAGCATTACGTTATAACGTATAACGTTATATACTATTACCTTATAACGTATAACGTTATATAATAGTACCTTGTAACGTATAACGTTATGTAGCATTACGTTATAACGTATAACGTTATATACTACTTCCTCCTAACGTATAACGTTATGTAGCATTACCTTATAACGTATAACGTTATATACTATTACCTTATAACGTATAACGTTATGTAGCATTACGTTATAACGTATAACGATATGTACTATTACCTTATAACGTATCACGTTATATACTATTACCTTATAACGTATAACGTTATATACTATTTCCTTATAACGTATAACGTTATAGACTATTACCTTATAACGCATAACGTTATGTAGCATTTCGTTATAACGTATAGCGTTATGTAGCACTACGTTATAACTTCTAACGTTATATACTATTACCTTATAACGTATAACGTCATGTAGCATTACGTTATAACGTATAACGTTATATACTATTACCTTATAACGTATAGCGTTATGTAGCATTACCTTATAACGTATAACGTTATGTAGCATTACCTTATATCGTATAACGCTATGTAGCACTACGTTATAACTTCTAACGTTATATACTATTACCTTATAACGTATAACGTCATGTAGCATTACGTTATAACGTATAACGTTATATACTATTACCTTATAACGTATAGCATTATGTAGCATTACCTTATAACGTATAACGTTATGTAGCATTACGTTATAAAGTATAACGTTATATACTAATACCTTATAACGTATAACGTTATATACTATTACCTTATAACGTATAACGTTTTGCAGCGTTACGTTATAACGTATAACGTTATATACTATTACCTTCTAACGTTTAACGTTATGTAGCATTACCTTATAACGTATAACGTTATATACTATTACCTGATAACGTATAACGTTATATACTATTACCTTATAACGTATAACGTTATATACTATTTCCTTATAACGTATAACGTTATATACTATTACCTTATAACGTATAACGTTATGTAGCATTACGTTATAACGTATAACGATATATACTATTACCTTATAACGTATAACGTTATATACTATTACCTTATAACGTATAACGTTGTATACAATTTCCTTATAACGTATAACGTTATGTAGCATTTCGTTATAACGTATAGCGTTATGTAGCACTACGTTATAACTTCTAACGTTATATACTATTACCTTATAACGTATAACGTCATGTAGCATTACGTTATAACGTATAACGTTATATACTATTACCTTATAACGTATAGCGTTATATACTATTTCCTTATAACGTATAACGTTATGTAGCATTACCTTATATCGTATAACGCTATGTAGCATTACGTTATAACGTATAACGCTATATACTATTATCTTATTACGTATAACGTTATGTAGCATTACCTTATAACGTACAACGTTATATACTATTACCTGATAACGTATAACGTTATATACTATTACCTTATAACGTATAACGTTATATACTATTTCCTTATAACTTCTAACGTTACATACTATTACCTTATAACGTATAACGTCATGTAGCATTACGTTATAACGTATAACGCTATATACTATTATCTTATTACGTATAACGTTATGTAGCATTTCCTTATAACGTATAACGTTATATACAATTACCTTATAACGTATAACGTTATATACTATTACCTGATAACGTATAAAGTTATATACTATTACCTTCTAACGTATAACGTTATGTAGCATTACCTTATAACGTATAACGTTATATACTATTACCTGGTAACGTATAACGATATATACTATTTCCTTCTAACGTATAACGTTATGTAGCATTACCATATAACGTATAACGTTATGTACAATTACCTTATATCGTATAATATTATGTAGCATTACGTTATAACGTATAACGTTATATACTATTACCTTATAACGTATAACGTTATATAATAGTACCTTGTAACGTATAACGTTATGTAGCATTACGTTATAACGTATAACGTTATATACTATTACCTTATAACGTATAACGTTATATAATAGTACCTTGTAACGTATAACGTTATGTAGCATTACGTTATAACGTATAACGATATGTACTATTACCTTATAACGTATCACGTTATATACTATTACCTTATAACGTATAACGTTATATACTATTTCCTTATAACGCATAACGTTATGTAGCATTTCGTTATAACGTATAGCGTTATGTAGCACTACGTTATAACTTCTAACGTTATATACTATTTCCTTCTAATGTATAACGTTATGTAGCATTACCATATAACGTATAACGTTATATACAATTACCTTATAACGTATAATATTATGTAGCATTACGTTATAACGTATAACGTTATATACTATTACCTTATAACGTATAACGTTATATAATAGTACCTTGTAACGTATAACGTTATGTAGCATTACGTTATAACGTATAACGTTATATACTACTTCCTCCTAACGAATAACGTTATGTAGCATTACCTTATAACGTATAACGTTATATACTATTACCTTATAACGTATAACGTTATGTAGTATTACCTTATAACGTACAACGTTATATACTATTACCTGATAACGTATAACGTTATATACTATTACCTTATAACGTATAACGTTATATACTATTTCCTTATAACTTCTAACGTTATATACTATTACCTTATAACTTATAACGTCATGTAGCATTACGTTATAACGTATAACGCTATATACTATTATCTTATTACGTATAACGTTATGTAGCATTACCATATAACGTATAACGTTATATACTATTACCTGATAACGTATAACGTTATATACTATTACCTTATAACGTATAACGTTATGTAGCATTACGTTATAACGTATAACGTTATATACTATTACCTGATATCGTTGTACGTTAAATACTGTTACCTTATAACGTTATACGTTATATACTACTACCTTATAACGTATAACGTTTTGCAGCGTTACGTTATAACGTATAACGTTATATACTATTACCTTCTAACGTATAACGTTATGTAGCATTACGTTACAACGTATAACGTTATATACTATTACCTTATAACGTATAACGTTATGTAGCATTACGTTATAACGTATAACGTTACATACAATTACCTTATAACGTATAACGTTATATACTATTACCTTATAACGTATAACGTTATGTAGCATTACGCTATAGCGTATAACTTTGTATACTCCTACCATATAACGTATAACGTTAAGTAGCATTACGTTATAACGTATAACGTTATATACTATTACCTTATATCGTTATACGTTAAATACTGTTACCTTATAACGTTATACGTTATATACTCTTACCTTATAACGTAAAACGCTATGTAGCATTACCTTATAACGTATAACGTTATATACTATTACCTTATAACGTATAACGTTATGTAGCATTACGTTCTACCGTATAACGTTGTATACCACTACCATATAACGTATAACGTTATGTAGCATTACCTTATAACGTATAACGTTATATACTATTACCTTATAACGTATAGCGTTATATACTATTTCCTTATAACGTATAACGTTATGTAGCATTACCTTATATCGTATAACGCTATGTAGCATTACGTTATAACGTATAACGCTATATACTATTATCTTATTACGTATAACGTTATGTAGCATTACCTTATAACGTATAACGTTATATACTATTACCTTATAACGTATAACGTTATGTAGCATTACGTTATACCGTATAACGTTGTATACCACTACCATATAACGTATAACGTTATGTAGCATTACGTTATAACGTATAACGTTATATACAATTACCTTATAACGTATAAGGTTATATACTATTACCTTATAACGTATAACGTTATGTAGCATTACGCTATAGCGTATAACGTTGTATACTACTACCATATAACGTATAACGTTATGTAGCATTACCTTATAACGTATAACGTTATATACTATTACCTGATAACGTATAACGTTATATACTATTACCTTATAACGTATAACGTTATATACTATTTCCTTATAACGTATAACGTTATATACTACTACCTTATAACGTATAACGTTATGTAGCATTACGTTATAACGTATAACGATATATACTATTACCTTATAACGTATAACGTTATATACTATTTCCTTATAACGTATAACGTTGTATACAATTTCCTTATAACGTATAACGTTATGTAGCATTTCGTTATAACGTATAGCGTTATGTAGCACTACGTTATAACTTCTAACGTTATATACTATTACCTTATAACGTATAACGTCATGTAGCATTACGTTATAACGTATAACGTTATATACTATTACCTTATAACGTATAGCGTTATATACTATTTCCTTATAACGTATAACGTTATGTAGCATTACCTTGTATCGTATAACGCTATGTAGCATTGCGTTATAACGTATAACGCTATATACTATTATCTTATTACTTATAACGTTATGTAGCATTACCTTATAACGTATAACGTTATATACTATTACCTGATATCGTTGTACGTTAAATACTGTTACCTTATAACGTTATACGTTATATACTACTACCTTATAACGTATAACGTTATATACTATTAGCTTATAACGTATAACGTTATGTAGCATTACCTTATATCGTATAACGCTATATACTACTACCTTATAACGTATAACGTTTTGCAGCGTTACGTTATAACGTATAACGTTATATACTATTACCTTCTAACGTATAACGTTATGTAGCATTACGCTATAGCGTATAACGTTGTATACTACTACCATATAACGTATAACGTTATGTAGCATTACGTTATATCGTATAACGTTATATACTATTACCTTATAACGTATAGCGTTATATACTATTTCCTTATAACGTATAACGTTATGTAGCATTACCTTATATCGTATAACGCTATGTAGCATTACGTTATAACGTATAACGCTATATACTACTACCTTATAACGTATAACGTTTTGCAGCGTTACGTTATAACGTATAACGTTATATACTATTACCTTCTAACGTATAACGTTATGTAGCATTACGCTATAGCGTATAACGTTGTATACTACTACCATATAACGTATAACGTTATGTAGCATTACGTTATAACGTATAACGTTATATACTATTACCTTGTATCGTTATACGTTAAATACTGTTACCTTATAACGTTATACGTTATATACTACTACCTTATAACGTATAACGTTATATACTATTAGCTTATAACGTATAACGTTATGTAGCATTACGCTATAGCGTATAACGTTGTATACCACTACCATATAACGTATAACGTTATGTAGCATTACGTTATAACGTATAACGTTATATACTATTACCTTATATCGTTATAAGTTAAATACTGTTACCTTATAACGTTATACGTTATATACTACTACCTTATAACGTATAACGTTTTCAGCGTTACGTTATAACGTATAACGTTATATACTATTACCTTCTAACGTATAACGTTATGTAGCATTACCTTATAAAGTATAACGTTATATACTATTACCTGATAACGTATAACGTTATATAGTATTACCTTATAACGTATAACGTTATGTAGCATTACGTTATACCGTATAACGTTGTATAGCACTACCATATAACGTATAACGTCATGTAGCATTACGTTATAACGTATAACGTTACATACTATTACCTTATAACGTATAACGTTATGTAGCATTACGTTACAACGTATAACGTTATATACTATTACCTTATAACGTATAACGTTATGTAGCATTACGTTATAACGTATAACGTTACATACTATTACCTTATAACGTATAACGTTATGTAGCATTACGTTACAACGTATAACGTTATATACTATTACCTTATAACGTATAACGTTATGTAGCATTACGTTATAACGTATAACGTTACATACTATTACCTTATACCGTATAACATTATGTAGCATTACGTTATAACGTATAACGTTATATACTATTTCCCTATAACGTATAACGTTATAGACTATTACCTTATAACGTATAACGTTATGTAGCATTACGTTATAACGTATAACGATATATACTATTTCCTTATAACGTATAACGTTATATACTATTACCTTATAACGTAAAACGTTATGTAGCATTACCTTATAACGTATAACGTTATATACTATTACCTTATAACGTTATACGTTATATACTACTACCTTATAACGTATAACGTTTTGCAGCGTTACGTTATAACGTATAACGTTATATACTATTACCTTCTAACGTATAACGTTATGTAGCATTACGTTATACCGTATAACGTTGTATACCACTACCATATAACGTATAACGTTATGTAGCATTACCTTATAACGTATAACGTTATATACTATTACCATATAACGTTATACGTCATATACTACTACCTTATAACGTATAACGTTTTGCAGCGTTACGTTATAACGTATAACGTTATATACTATTACCTTCTAACGTATAACGTTATGTAGCATTACGCTATAGTGTATAATGTTGTATACTACTACCATATAACGTATAACGTTATGTAGCATTACGTTATAACGTATAACGTTATATACTATTACCTTATATCGTTATACGTTAAATACCGTTACCTTATAACGTTATACGTTATATACTACTACCTTATAACGTATAACGTTATATACTATTAGCTTATAACGTATAACGTCATGTAGCATTACGTTATAACGTATAACGTTACATACTATTACCTTATAACGTATAACGTTATGTAGCATTATGTTACAACGTATAACGTTATATACTATTACCTTATAACGTATAACGTTATGTAGCATTACGTTATAACGTATAACGTTACATACTATTACCTTATAACGTATAACATTATGTAGCATTACGTTATAACGTTATACGTTATATACTACTACCTTATAACGTATAACGTTATATACTATTAGCTTATAACGTATAACGTTATGTAGCATTACGCTATAGCGTATAACGTTGTATACTACTACCATATAACGTATAACGTTATGTAGCATTACGTTATATCGTATAACGTTATATACTATTACCTTATATCGTTATAAGTTAAATACTGTTACCTTATAACGTTATACGTTATATACTACTACCTTATAACGTATAACGTTTTCAGCGTTACGTTATAACGTATAACGTTATATACTATTACCTTCTAACGTATAACGTTATGTAGCATTACCTTATAACGTATAACGTTATATACTATTACCTGATAACGTATAACGTTATATAGTATTACCTTATAACGTATAACGTTATGTAGCATTACGTTATACCGTATAACGTTGTATAGCACTACCATATAACGTATAACGTTATGTAGCATTACGTTATAACGTATAACGTTACATACTATTACCTTATAACGTATAACGTTATGTAGCATTACGTTACAACGTATAACGTTATATACTATTACCTTATAACGTATAACGTTATGTAGCATTACGTTATAACGTATAACGTTACATACTATTACCTTATACCGTATAACATTATGTAGCATTACGTTATAACGTATAACGTTTTATACAATTACCTTATAACGTATAACGTTATATACTATTACCTTATAATGTATAACGTTATGTAGCATTACGCTATAGCGTATAACGTTGTATACTCCTACCATATAACGTATAACGTTAAGTAGCATTACGTTATAACGTATAACGTTATATACTATTACCTTATAACGTAAAACGCTATGTAGCATTACCTTATAACGTATAACGTTATATACTATTACCCTATAACGTTATACGTTATATACTACTACCTTATAACGTATAACGTTTTGCAGCGTTACGTTATAACGTATAACGTTATATACTATTACCTTCTAACGTATAACGTTATGTAGCATTACGTTATACCGTATAACGTTGTATACCACTACCATATAACGTATAACGTTATGTAGCATTACCTTATAACGTATAACGTTATATACTATTACCTTATAACGTTATACGTTATATACTACTACCTTATAACGTATAACGTTTTGCAGCGTTACGTTATAACGTATAACGTTATATACTATTACCTTCTAACGTATAACGTTATGTAGCATTACGCTATAGCGTATAACGTTGTATACTACTACCATATAACGTATAACGTTATGTAGCATTACGTTATAACGTATAACGTTATATACTATTACCTTATATCGTTATACGTTAAATACTGTTACCTTATAACGTTATACGTTATATACTACTACCTTATAACGTATAACGTTATATACTATTAGCTTATAACGTATAACGTTATGTAGCATTACGCTATAGCGTATAACGTTGTATACTACTACCATATAACGTATAACGTTATGTAGCATTACGTTATAACGTATAAAGTTATATACTATTACCTTATATCGTTATAAGTTAAATACTGTTACCTTATAACGTTATACGTTATATACTACTACCTTATAACGTATAACGTTTTCAGCGTTACGTTATAACGTATAACGTTATATACTATTACCTTCTAACGTATAACGTTATGTAGCATTACCTTATAACATATAACGTTATATACTATTACCTGATAACGTATAACGTTATATAGTATTACCTTATAACGTATAACGTTATGTAGCATTACGTTATACCGTATAACGTTGTATAGCACTACCATATAACGTATAACGTTATGTAGCATTACGTTATAACGTATAACGTTACATACTATTACCTTATAACGTATAACGTTATGTAGCATTACGTTACAACGTATAACGTTATATACTATTACCTTATAACGTATAACGTTATGTAGCATTACGTTATAACGTATAACGTTACATACTATTACCTTATACCGTATAACATTATGTAGCATTACGTTATAACGTATAAGGTTATATACAATTACCTTATAACGTATAACGTTATATACTATTACCTTATAATGTATAACGTTATGTAGCATTACGCTATAGCGTATAACGTTGTATACTCCTACCATATAACGTATAACGTTAAGTAGCATTACGTTATAACGTATAACGTTATATACTATTACCTTATATCGTTATACGTTAAATACTGTTACCTTATAACGTTATACGTTATATACTACTACCTTATAACGTATAACGTTTTGCAGCGTTACGTTATAACGTATAACGTTATATACTATTACCTTCTAACGTATAACGTTATGTAGCATTACGCTATAGCGTATAACGTTGTATACTACTACCATATAACGTATAACGTTATGTAGCATTACGTTATAACGTATAACGTTATATACTATTACCTTATAACGTATAGCGTTATATACAATTTCCTTATAACGTATAACGTTATGTAGCATTTCGTCATAACGTATAGCGTTATGTAGCACTACGTTATAACTTCTAACGTTATATACTATTACCTTATAACGTATAACGTCATGTAGCATTACGTTATAACGTATAACGTTATATACTATTACCTTATAACGTATAGCGTTATATACTATTTCCTTATAACGTATAACGTTATGTAGCATTACCTTATATCGTATAACGCTATGTAGCATTACGTTATAACGTATAACGCTATATACTATTATCTTATTACGTATAACGTTATGTAGCATTACCTTATAACGTATAACGTTATATACTATTACCTGATATCGTTGTACGTTAAATACTGTTACCTTATAACGTTATACGTTATATACTACTACCTTATAACGTATAACGTTTTGCAGCGTTACGTTATAACGTATAACGTTATATACTATTACCTTCTAACGTATAACGTTATGTAGCATTACGCTATAGCGTATAACGTTGTATACTACTACCATATAACGTATAACGTTATGTAGCATTACGCTATAGCGTATAACGTTGTATACCACTACCATATAACGTATAACGTTATGTAGCATTACGTTATAACGTATAACGTTATATACTATTACCTTATATCGTTATAAGTTAAATACTGTTACCTTATAACGTTATACGTTATATACTACTACCTTATAACGTATAACGTTTTCAGCGTTACGTTATAACGTATAACGTTATATACTATTACCTTCTAACGTTTAACGTTATGTAGCATTACCTTATAACGTATAACGTTATATACTATTACCTTATATCGTTATAAGTTAAATACTGTTACCTTATAACGTTATACGTTATATACTACTACCTTATAACGTATAACGTTTTCAGCGTTACGTTATAACGTATAACGTTATATACTATTACCTTCTAACGTTTAACGTTATGTAGCATTACCTTATAACGTATAACGTTATATACTATTACCTGATAACGTATAACGTTATATAGTATTACCTTATAACGTATAACGTTATGTAGCATTACGTTATACCGTATAACGTTGTATAGCACTACCATATAACGTATAACGTCATGTAGCATTACGTTATAACGTATAACGTTACATACTATTACCTTATAACGTATAACGTTATGTAGCATTACGTTACAACGTATAACGTTATATACTATTACCTTATAACGTATAACGTTGTGTAGCATTACGTTATAACGTATAACGTTACATACTATTACCTTATAACGTATAACGTTATGTAGCATTACGTTACAACGTATAACGTTATATACTATTACCTTATAACGTATAACGTTATGTAGCATTACGTTATAACGTATAACGTTATATAGTATTTCCTTATAACGTATAACGTTATAGACTATTACCTTATAACGTATAACGTTATGTAGCATTACGTTATAACGTATAACGATATATACTATTTCCTTATAACGTATAACGTTATATACTATTACCTTATAACGTAAAACGCTATGTAGCATTACCTTATAACGTATAACGTTATATACTATTACCTTATAACGTTATACGTTATATACTACTACCTTATAACGTATAACGTTTTGCAGCGTTACGTTATAACGTATAACGTTATATACTATTACCTTCTAACGTATAACGTTATGTAGCATTACGTTATACCGTATAACGTTGTATACCACTACCATATAACGTATAACGTTATGTAGCATTACCTTATAACGTATAACGTTATATACTATTACCTTATAACGTTATACGTCATATACTACTACCTTATAACGTATAACGTTTTGCAGCGTTACGTTATAACGTATAACGTTATATACTGTTACCTTCTAACGTATAACGTTATGTAGCATTACGCTATAGTGTATAACGTTGTATACTACTACCATATAACGTATAACGTTATGTAGCATTACGTTATAACGTATAACGTTGTATACCACTACCATATAACGTATAACGTTATGTAGCATTACCTTATAACGTATAACGTTATATACTATTCCCTTATAACGTTATACGTCATATACTACTACCTTATAACGTATAACGTTTTGCAGCGTTACGTTATAACGTATAACGTTATATACTATTACCTTCTAACGTATAACGTTATGTAGCATTACGTTATACCGTATAACGTTGTATACCACTACCATATAACGTATAACGTTATGTAGCATTACCTTATAACGTATAACGTTATATACTATTACCTTATAACGTTATACGTCATATACTACTACCTTATAACGTATAACGTTTTGCAGCGTTACGTTATAACGTGTAACGTTATATACTATTACCTTATAACGTATAACGTTATATACTATTTCCTTATAACGTATAACGTTATAGACTATTACCTTATAACGTATAACGTTATGTAGCATTACGTTATAACGTATAACGATATATACTATTTCCTTATAACGTATAACGTTATATACTATTACCTTATAACGTAAAACGCTATGTAGCATTACCTTATAACGTATAACGTTATATACTATTACCTTATAACGTATAACGTTATGTAGCATTACGTTATACCGTATAACGTTGTATAGCACTACCATATAACGTATAACGTTATGTAGCATTACGTTATAACGTATAACGTTGTATACTCCTACCATATAACGTATAACGTTAAGTAGCATTACGTTATAACGTATAACGTTATATACTATTACCTTATATCGTTATACGTTAAATACTGTTACCTTATAACGTTATACGTTATATACTACTACCTTATAACGTATAACGTTTTGCAGCGTTACGTTATAACGTATAACGTTATATACAATTACCTTCTAACGTATAACGTTATGTAGCATTACGCTATAGCGTATAACGTTATGTAGCATTTCGTTATAACGTATAGCGTTATGTAGCACTACGTTATAACTTCTAACGTTATATACTATTACCTTATAACGTATAACGTCATGTAGCATTACGTTATAACGTATAACGTTATATACTATTACCTTATAACGAATAGCGTTATATACTATTTCCTTATAATGTATAACGTTATGTAGCATTACCTTATATCGTATAACGCTATGTAGCATTACGTTATAACGTATAACGCTATATACTATTATCTTATTACGTATAACGTTATGTAGCATTACCTTATAACGTATAACGTTATATACTATTACCTGATATCGTTGTACGTTAAATACTGTTACCTTATAACGTTATACGTTATATACTACTACCTTATAGCGTATAACGTTTTGCAGCGTTACGTTATAACGTATAACGTTATATACTATTACCTTCTAACGTATAACGTTATGTAGCATTACGTTATACCGTATAACGTTGTATACCACTACCATATAACGTATAACGTTATGTAGCATTACCTTATAACGTATAACGTTATATACTATTACCTTATAACGTTATACGTCATATACTACTACCTTATAACGTATAACGTTTTGCAGCGTTACGTTATAACGTATAACGTTATATACTATTACCTTATAACGTATAACGTTATATACTATTTCCTTATAACGTATAACGTTATAGACTATTACCTTATAACGTATAACGTTATGTAGCATTACGTTATAACGTATAACGATATATACTATTTCCTTATAACGTATAACGTTATATACTATTACCTTATAACGTAAAACGCTA
Source organism: Bombus fervidus (assembly GCF_041682495.2). Lineage (NCBI taxonomy): Eukaryota > Metazoa > Arthropoda > Insecta > Hymenoptera > Apidae > Bombus > Bombus fervidus. The sequence goes on along the minus strand of NC_091523.1, from coordinate 3,451,012 downwards.
TGTAGCATTACCTTATAACGTATAACGTTATATACTATTACCTTATAACGTATAACGTTATGTAGCATTACGTTATACCGTATAACGTTGTATAGCACTACCATATAACGTATAACGTTATGTAGCATTACGTTATAACGTATAACGTTGTATACTCCTACCATATAACGTATAACGTTAAGTAGCATTACGTTATAACGTATAACGTTATATACTATTACCTTATATCGTTATACGTTAAATACTGTTACCTTATAACGTTATACGTTATATACTACTACCTTATAACGTATAACGTTTTGCAGCGTTACGTTATAACGTATAACGTTATATACAATTACCTTCTAACGTATAACGTTATGTCTCATTACGCTATAGCGTATAACGTTATGTAGCATTTCGTTATAACGTATAGCGTTATGTAGCACTACGTTATAACTTCTAACGTTATATACTATTACCTTATAACGTATAACGTCATATAGCATTACGTTATAACGTATAACGTTATATACTATTACCTTATAACGAATAGCGTTATATACTATTTCCTTATAATGTATAACGTTATGTAGCATTACCTTATATCGTATAACGCTATGTAGCATTACGTTATAACGTATAACGCTATATACTATTATCTTATTACGTATAACGTTATGTAGCATTATCTTATAACGTATAACGTTATATACTATTACCTGATATCGTTGTACGTTAAATACTGTTACCTTATAACGTTATACGTTATATACTACTACCTTATAGCGTATAACGTTTTGCAGCGTTACGTTATAACGTATAACGTTATATACTATTACCTTCTAACGTATAACGTTATGTAGCATTACGCTATAGCGTATAACGTTGTATACTACTACCATATAACGTATAACGTTATGTAGCATTACGTTATAACGTATAACGTTATATACTATTACCTGATATCGTTGTACGTTAAATACTGTTACCTTATAACGTTATACGTTATATACTACTACCTTATAGCGTATAACGTTTTGCAGCGTTACGTTATAACGTATAACGTTATATACTATTACCTTCTAACGTATAACGTTATGTAGCATTACGTTATACCGTATAACGTTGTATACCACTACCATATAGCGTATAACGTTATGTAGCATTACCTTATAACGTATAACGTTATATACTATTACCTTATAACGTTATACGTCATATACTACTACCTTATAACGTATAACGTTTTGCAGCGTTACGTTATAACGTATAACGTTATATACTATTACCTTATAACGTATAACGTTATATACTATTTCCTTATAACGTATAACGTTATAGACTATTACCTTATAACGTATAACGTTATGTAGCATTACGTTATAACGTATAACGATATATACTATTTCCTTCTAACGTATAACGTTATATACTATTACCTTATAACGTAAAACGCTATGTAGCATTACCTTATAACGTATAACGTTATATACTATTACCTTATAACGTATAACGTTATGTAGCATTACGTTATACCGTATAACGTTGTATAGCACTACCATATAACGTATAACGTTATGTAGCATTACGTTATAACGTATAACGTTGTATACTCCTACCATATAACGTATAACGTTAAGTAGCATTACGTTATAACGTATAACGTTATATACTATTACCTTATATCGTTATACGTTAAATACTGTTACCTTATAACGTTATACGTTATATACTACTACCTTATAACGTATAACGTTTTGCAGCGTTACGTTATAACGTATAACGTTATATACAATTACCTTCTAACGTATAACGTTATGTAGCATTACGCTATAGCGTATAACGTTATGTAGCATTTCGTTATAACGTATAGCGTTATGTAGCACTACGTTATAACTTCTAACGTTATATACTATTACCTTATAACGTATAACGTCATGTAGCATTACGTTATAACGTATAACGTTATATACTATTACCTTATAACGAATAGCGTTATATACTATTTCCTTATAATGTATAACGTTATGTAGCATTACCTTATATCGTATAACGCTATGTAGCATTACGTTATAACGTATAACGCTATATACTATTATCTTATTACGTATAACGTTATGTAGCATTACCTTATAACGTATAACGTTATATACTATTACCTGATATCGTTGTACGTTAAATACTGTTACCTTATAACGTTATACGTTATATACTACTACCTTATAGCGTATAACGTTTTGCAGCGTTACGTTATAACGTATAACGTTATATACTATTACCTTCTAACGTATAACGTTATGTAGCATTACGCTATAGCGTATAACGTTGTATACTACTACCATATAACGTATAACGTTATGTAGCATTACGTTATAACGTATAACGTTATATACTATTACCTTGTATCGTTATACGTTAAATACTGTTACCTTATAACGTTATATGTTATATACTACTACCTTATAACGTATAACGTTATATACTATTAGCTTATAACGTATAACGTTATGTAGCATTACGCTATAGCGTATAACGTTGTATACCACTACCATATAACGTATAACGTTATGTAGCATTACGTTATAACGTATAACGTTATATACTATTACCTTATATCGTTATAAGTTAAATACTGTTACCTTATAACGTTATACGTTATATACTACTACCTTATAACGTATAACGTTTTCAGCGTTACGTTATAACGTATAACGTTATATACTATTACCTTCTAACGTATAACGTTATGTAGCATTACCTTATAACGTATAACGTTATATACTATTACCTGATAACGTATAACGTTATATAGTATTACCTTATAACGTATAACGTTATGTAGCATTACGTTATACCGTATAACGTTGTATAGCACTACCATATAACGTATAACGTCATGTAGCATTACGTTATAACGTATAACGTTACATACTATTACCTTATAACGTATAACGTTATGTAGCATTACGTTACAACGTATAACGTTATATACTATTACCTTATAACGTATAACGTTATGTAGCATTACGTTATAACGTATAACGTTACATACTATTACCTTATAACGTATAACGTTATGTAGCATTACGTTACAACGTATAACGTTATATACTATTACCTTATAACGTATAACGTTATATAGCATTACGTTATAACGTATAACGTTACATACTATTACCTTATACCGTATAACATTATGTAGCATTACGTTATAACGTATAACGTTATATACTATTTCCTTATAACGTATAACGTTATAGACTATTACCTTATAACGTATAACGTTATGTAGCATTACGTTATAACGTATAACGATATATACTATTTCCTTATAACGTATAACGTTATATACTATTACCTTATAACGTAAAACGCTATGTAGCATTACCTTATAACGTATAACGTTATATACTATTACCTTATAACGTTATACGTTATATACTACTACCTTATAACGTATAACGTTTTGCAGCGTTACGTTATAACGTATAACGTTATATACTATTACCTTCCAATGTATAACGTTATGTAGCATTACGTTATACCGTATAACGTTGTATACCACTACCATATAACGTATAACGTTATGTAGCATTACCTTATAACGTATAACGTTATATACTATTACCTTATAACGTTATACGTCATATACTACTACCTTATAACGTATAACGTTTTGCAGCGTTACGTTATAACGTATAACGTTATATACTATTACCTTCTAACGTATAACGTTATGTAGCATTACGCTATAGTGTATAACGTTGTATACTACTACCATATAACGTATAACGTTATGTAGCATTTCGTTATAACGTATAACGTTATATACTATTACCTTATATCGTTATACGTTAAATACTGTTACCTTATAACGTTATACGTTATATACTACTACCTTATAACGTATAACGTTATATACTATTAGCTTATAACGTATAACGTTATGTAGCATTACGCTATAGCGTATAACGTATACTACTACCATATAACGTATAACGTTATGTAGCATTACGTTATAACGTATAACGTTATATACTATTACCTTATATCGTTATAAGTTAAATACTGTTACCTTATAACGTTATACGTTATATACTACTACCTTATAACGTATAACGTTTTCAGCGTTACGTTATAACGTATAACGTTATATACTATTACCTTCTAACGTATAACGTTATGTAGCATTACCTTATAACGTATAACGTTATATACTATTACCTGATAACGTATAACGTTATATAGTATTTCCTTATAACGTATAACGTTATGTAGCATTACGTTATACCGTATAACGTTGTATAGCACTACCATATAACGTATAACGTTATGTAGCATTACGTTTTAACGTATAACGTTACATACTATTACCTTCTAACGTATAACGTTATGTAGCATTACGCTATAGTGTATAACGTTGTATACTACTACCATATAACGTATAACGTTATGTAGCATTACGTTATAACGTATAACGTTATATACTATTACCTTATATCGTTATACGTTAAATACTGTTACCTTATAACGTTATACGTTATATACTACTACCTTATAACGTATAACGTTATATACTATTAGCTTATAACGTATAACGTTATGTAGCATTACGCTATAGCGTATAACGTATACTACTACCATATAACGTATAACGTTATGTAGCATTACGTTATAACGTATAACGATATATACTATTTCCTTATAACGTATAACGTTATATACTATTACCTTATAACGTAAAACGCTATGTAGCATTACCTTATAACGTATAACGTTATATACTATTACCTTATAACGTTATACGTTATATACTACTACCTTATAACGTATAACGTTTTCCAGCGTTACGTTATAACGTATAACGTTATATACTATTACCTTCTAACGTATAACGTTATGTAGCATTACGTTACACCGTATAACGTTGTATACCACTACCATATAACGTATAACGTTATGTAGCATTACCTTATAACGTATAACGTTATATACTATTACCTTATAACGTTATACGTCATATACTACTACCTTATAACGTATAACGTTTTGCAGCGTTACGTTATAACGTATAACGTTATATACTATTACCTTCTAACGTATAACGTTATGTAGCATTACGCTATAGTGTATAACGTTGTATACTACTACCATATAACGTATAACGTTATGTAGCATTACGTTATAAAGTATAACGTTATATACTATTACCTTATAACGTATAACGTTATGTAGCATTATGTTATAACGTATAACGTTGTATACTCCTACCATATAACGTATAACGTTAAGTAGCATTACGTTATAACGTATAACGTTATATACTATTACCTTATAACGTTATACGTTATATACTACTACCTTATAACGTATAACGTTTTGCAGCGTTACGTTATAACGTATAACGTTATATACTATTACCTTCTAACGTATAACGTTATATACTATTACCTTATAATGTATAACGTTATGTAGCATTACGCTATAGCGTATAACGTTGTATACTCCTACCATATAACGTATAACGTTAAGTAGCATTACGTTATAACGTATAACGTTATATACTATTACCTTATAACGTTATACGTTATATACTACTACCTTATAACGTATAACGTTTTGCAGCGTTACGTTGTAACGTATAACGTTATATACTATTACCTTCTAACGTATAACGTTATGTAGCATTACGTTATACCGTATAACGTTGTATACCACTACCATATAACGTATAACGTTATGTAGCATTACCTTATAACGTATAACGTTATATACTATTATCTTATAACGTTATACGTTATATACTACTACCTTATAACGTATAACGTTTTGCAGCGTTACGTTATAACGTATAACGTTATATACTATTACCTTCTAACGTATAACGTTATGTAGCATTACGCTATAGCGTATAACGTTGTATACTACTACCATATAACGTATAACGTTATGTAGCATTACGTTATAACGTATAACGTTATATACTATTACCTTATAACGTTATACGTTATATACTACTACCTTATAACGTATAACGTTTTGCAGCGTTACGTTATAACGTATAACGTTATATACTATTACCTTCTAACGTATAACGTTATATACTATTACCTTATAATGTATAACGTTATGTAGCATTACGCTATAGCGTATAACGTTGTATACTCCTACCATATAACGTATAACGTTAAGTAGCATTACGTTATAACGTATAACGTTATATACTATTACCTTATAACGTTATACGTTATATACTACTACCTTATAACGTATAACGTTTTGCAGCGTTACGTTGTAACGTATAACGTTATATACTATTACCTTCTAACGTATAACGTTATGTAGCATTACGTTATACCGTATAACGTTGTATACCACTACCATATAACGTATAACGTTATGTAGCATTACCTTATAACGTATAACGTTATATACTATTATCTTATAACGTTATACGTTATATACTACTACCTTATAACGTATAACGTTTTCCAGCGTTACGTTATAACGTATAACGTTATATACTATTACCTTCTAACGTATAACGTTATGTAGCATTACGCTATAGCGTATAACGTTGTATACTACTACCATATAACGTATAACGTTATGTAGCATTACGTTATAACGTATAACGTTATATACTATTACCTTATATCGTTATACGTTAAATACTGTTACCTTATAACGTTATACGTTATATACTACTACCTTATAACGTATAACGTTATGTACTATTAGCTTATAACGTATAACGTTATGTAGCATTACGCTATAGCGTATAACGTTGTATACTACTACCATATAACGTATAACGTTATGTAGCATTACGTTATAACGTATAACGTTATATACTATTACCTTATACCGTTATAAGTTAAATACTGTTACCTTATAACGTTATACGTTATATACTACTACCTTATAACATATAACGTTTTCAGCGTTACGCTATAACGTATAACGTTATATACTATTACCTTCTAACGTATAACGTTATGTAGCATTACCTTATAACGTATAACGTTATATACTATTACCTGATAACGTATAACGTTATATAGTATTACCTTATAACGTATAACGTTATGTAGCATTACGTTATACCGTATAACGTTGTATAGCACTACCATATAACGTATAACGTCATGTAGCATTACGGTATAACGTATAACGTTACATACTATTACCTTATAACGTATAACGTTATGTAGCATTACGTTACAACGTATAACGTTATATACTATTACCTTACAACGTATAACGTTATGTAGCATTACGTTATAACGTATAACGTTACATACTATTACCTTATAACGTATAACATTATGTAGCATTACGTTATAACGATATATGTTATATACTACTACCTTATAACGTATAACGTTATATACTATTAGCTTATAACGTATAACGTTATGTAGCATTACGCTATAGCGTATAACGTTGTATACTACTACCATATAACGTATAACGTTATGTAGCATTACGTTATAACGTATAACGTTATATACTATTACCTTATAACGTATAGCGTTATATACAATTTCCTTATAACGTATAACGTTATGTAGCATTTCGTTATAACGTATAGCGTTATGTAGCACTACGTTATAACTTCTAACGTTATATACTATTACCTTATAACGTATAACGTCATGTAGCATTACGTTATAACGTATAACGTTATATACTATTACCTTATAACGAATAGCGTTATATACTATTTCCTTATAACGTATAACGTTATGTAGCATTACCTTATATCGTATAACGCTATGTAGCATTACGTTATAACGTATAACGCTATATACTATTATCTTATTACGTATAACGTTATGTAGCATTACCTTATAACGTATAACGTTATATACTATTACCTGATATCGTTGTACGTTAAATACTGTTACCTGATAACGTTATACGTTATATACTACTACCTTATAACGTATAACGTTTTGCAGCGTTACGTTATAACGTATAACGTTATATACTATTACCTTCTAACGTATAACGTTATGTAGCATTACGCTATAGCGTATAACGTTGTATACTACTACCATATAACGTATAACGTTATGTAGCATTACGTTATAACGTATAACGTTATATACTATTACCTTGTATCGTTATACGTTAAATACTGTTACCTTATAACGTTATACGTTATATACTACTACCTTATAACGTATAACGTTATATACTATTAGCTTATAACGTATAACGTTATGTAGCATTACCTTATATCGTATAACGCTATGTAGCATTACGCTATAGCGTATAACGTTGTATACTACTACCATATAACGTATAACGTTATGTAACATTACGTTATAACGTATAACGTTATATACTATTACCTTATATCGTTATAAGTTAAATACTGTTACCTTATAACGTTATACGTTATATACTACTACCTTATAACGTATAACGTTTTCAGCGTTACGTTATAACGTATAACGATATATACTATTACCTTCTAACGTATAACGTTATGTAGCATTACCTTATAACGTATAACGTTATATACTATTACCTGATAACGTATAACGTTATATAGTATTACCTTATAACGTATAACGTTATGTAGCATTACGTTATACCGTATAACGTTGTATAGCACTACCATATAACGTATAACGTCATGTAGCATTACGTTATAACGTATAACGTTACATACTATTACCTTATAACGTATAACGTTATGTAGCATTACGTTACAACGTATAACGTTATATACTATTACCTTATAACGTATAACGTTATGTAGCATTACGTTATAATGTATAACGTTACATACTATTACCTTATAACGTATAACGTTATGTAGCATTACGTTACAACGTATAACGTTATATACTATTACCTTATAACGTATAACGTTATGTAGCATTACGTTATAACGTATAACGTTACATACTATTACCTTATACCGTATAACATTATGTAGCATTACGTTATAACGTATAACGTTATATACTATTTCCTTATAACGTATAACGTTATAGACTATTACCTTATAACGTATAACGTTATGTAGCATTACGTTATAACGTATAACGATATATACTATTTCCTTATAACGTATAACGTTATATACTATTACCTTATAACGTAAAACGCTATGTAGCATTACCTTATAACGTATAACGTTATATACTATTACCTTATAACGTTATACGTTATATACTACTACCTTATAACGTATAACGTTTTGCAGCGTTACGTTATAACGTATAACGTTATATACTATTACCTTCTAACATATAACGTTATGTAGCATTACGTTATACCGTATAACGTTGTATACCACTACCATATAACGTATAACGTTATGTAGAATTACCTTATAACGTATAACGTTATATACTATTACCTTATAACGTTATACGTCATATACTACTACCTTATAACGTATAACGTTTTGCAGCGTTACGTTATAACGTATAACGTTATATACTATTACCTTCTAACGTATAACGTTATGTAGCATTACGCTATAGTGTATAACGTTGTATACTACTACCATATAACGTATAACGTTATGTAGCATTACGTTATAACGTATAACGTTATATACTATTACCTTATATCGTTATACGTTAAATACTGTTACCTTATAACGTTATACGTTATATACTACTACCTTATAACGTATAACGTTATATACTATTAGCTTATAACGTATAACGTTATGTAGCATTACGCTATAGCGTATAACGTATACTACTACCATATAACGTATAACGTTATGTAGCATTACGTTATAACGTATAACGTTATATACTATTACCTTATATCGTTATAAGTTAAATACTGTTATCTTATAACGTTATACGTTATATACTACTACCTTATAACGTATAACGTTTTCAGCGTTACGTTATAACGTATAACGTTATATACTATTACCTTCTAACGTATAACGTTATGTAGCATTACCTTATAACGTATAACGTTATATACTATTACCTGATAACGTATAACGTTATATAGTATTTCCTTATAACGTATAACGTTATGTAGCATTACGTTATACCGTATAACGTTGTATAGCACTACCATATAACGTATAACGTTATGTAGCATTACGTTATAACGTATAACGTTACATACTATTACCTTCTAACGTATAACGTTATGTAGCATTACGCTATAGTGTATAACGTTGTATACTACTACCATATAACGTATAACGTTATGTAGCATTACCTTATAACGTATAACGTTATATACTATTACCTGATAACGTATAACGTTATATACTATTACCTTCTAACGTATAACGTTATGTAGCATTACCTTATAACGTATAACGTTATATACTATTACCTTATAACGTATAACGTTATATAGTATTTCCTTATAACGTATAACGTTATGTAGCATTACGTTATAACGTATAACGTTACATACTATTACCTTATAACGTATAACGTTATGTAGCATTACGTTACAACGTATAACGTTATATACTATTACCTTATAACGTATATCGTTATATAGCATTACGTTATAACGTATAACGTTACATACTATTACCTTATACCGTATAACATTATGTAGCATTACGTTATAACGTATAACGTTATATACTATTTCCTTATAACGTATAACGTTATAGACTATTACCTTATAACGTATAACGTTATGTAGCATTACGTTATAACGTATAACGATATATACTATTTCCTTATAACGTATAACGTTATATACTATTACCTTATAACGTAAAACGCTATGTAGCATTACCTTATAACGTATAACGTTATATACTATTACCTTATAACGTTATACGTTATATACTACTACCTTATAACGTATAACGTTTTGCAGCGTTACGTTATAACGTATAACGTTATATACTATTACCTTCCAACGTATAACGTTATGTAGCATTACGTTATACCGTATAACGTTGTATACCACTACCATATAACGTATAACGTTATGTAGCATTACCTTATAACGTATAACGTTATATACTATTACCTTATAACGTTATACGTCATATACTACTACCTTATAACGTATAACGTTTTGCAGCGTTACGTTATAACGTATAACGTTATATACTATTACCTTCTAACGTATAACGTTATGTAGCATTACGCTATAGTGTATAACGTTGTATACTACTACCATATAACGTATAACGTTATGTAGCATTACGTTATAACGTATAACGTTATATACTATTACCTTATATCGTTATACGTTAAATACTGTTACCTTATAACGTTATACGTTATATACTACTACCTTATAACGTATAACGTTATATACTATTAGCTTATAACGTATAACGTTATGTAGCATTACGCTATAGCGTATAACGTATACTACTACCATATAACGTATAACGTTATGTAGCATTACGTTATAACGTATAACGTTATATACTATTACCTTATATCGTTATAAGTTAAATACTGTTACCTTATAACGTTATACGTTATATACTACTACCTTATAACGTATAACGTTTTCAGCGTTACGTTATAACGTATAACGTTATATACTATTACCTTCTAACGTATAACGTTATGTAGCATTACCTTATAACGTATAACGTTATATACTATTACCTGATAACGTATAACGTTATATAGTATTTCCTTATAACGTATAACGTTATGTAGCATTACGTTATACCGTATAACGTTGTATAGCACTACCATATAACGTATAACGTTATGTAGCATTACGTTATAACGTATAACGTTACATACTATTACCTTCTAACGTATAACGTTATGTAGCATTACGCTATAGTGTATAACGTTGTATACTACTACCATATAACGTATAACGTTATGTAGCATTACGTTATAACGTATAACGTTATATACTATTACCTTATATCGTTATACGTTAAATACTGTTACCTTATAACGTTATACGTTATATACTACTACCTTATAACGTATAACGTTATATACTATTAGCTTATAACGTATAACGTTATGTAGCATTACGCTATAGCGTATAACGTATACTACTACCATATAACGTATAACGTTATGTAGCATTACGTTATAACGTATAACGATATATACTATTTCCTTATAACGTATAACGTTATATACTATTACCTTATAACGTAAAACGCTATGTAGCATTACCTTATAACGTATAACGTTATATACTATTACCTTATAACGTTATACGTTATATACTACTACCTTATAACGTATAACGTTTTCCAGCGTTACGTTATAACGTATAACGTTATATACTATTACCTTCTAACGTATAACGTTATGTAGCATTACGTTATACCGTATAACGTTGTATACCACTACCATATAACGTATAACGTTATGTAGCATTACCTTATAACGTATAACGTTATATACTATTACCTTATAACGTTATACGTCATATACTACTACCTTATAACGTATAACGTTTTGCAGCGTTACGTTATAACGTATAACGTTATATACTATTACCTTCTAACGTATAACGTTATGTAGCATTACGCTATAGTGTATAACGTTGTATACTACTACCATATAACGTATAACGTTATGTAGCATTACGTTATAACGTATAACGTTATATACTATTACCTTATATCGTTATACGTTAAATACTGTTACCTTATAACGTTATACGTTATATACTACTACCTTATAACGTATAACGTTATATACTATTAGCTTATAACGTATAACGTTATGTAGCATTACGCTATAGCGTATAACGTATACTACTACCATATAACGTATAACGTTATGTAGCATTACGTTATAACGTATAACGTTATATACTATTACCTTATATCGTTATAAGTTAAATACTGTTACCTTATAACGTTATACGTTATATACTACTACCTTATAACGTATAACGTTTTCAGCGTTACGTTATAACGTATAACGTTATATACTATTACCTTCTAACGTATAACGTTATGTAGCATTACCTTATAACGTATAACGTTATATACTATTACCTGATAACGTATAACGTTATATAGTATTTCCTTATAACGTATAACGTTATGTAGCATTACGTTATACCGTATAACGTTGTATAGCACTACCATATAACGTATAACGTTATGTAGCATTACGTTATAACGTATAACGTTACATACTATTACCTTATAACGTATAACGTTATGTAGCATTACGTTACAACGTATAACGTTATATACTGTTACCTTATAACGTATAACGTTATGTAGCATTACGTTATAACGTATAACGTTACATACTATTACCTTATACCGTATAACATTATGTAGCATTACGTTATAACGTATAACGTTATATACAATTACCTTATAACGTATAACGTTATATACTATTACCTTATAATGTATAACGTTATGTAGCATTACGCTATAGCGTATAACGTTGTATACTCCTACCATATATCGTATAACGTTAAGTAGCATTACGTTATAACGTATAACGTTATATACTATTACCTTATATCGTTATACGTTAAATACTGTTACCTTATAACGTTATACGTTATATACTACTACCTTGTAACGTATAACGTTTTGCAGCGTTACGTTATAACGTATAACGTTATATACTATTACCTTCTAACGTATAACGTTATGTAGCATTACCTTATAACGTATAACATTATGTAGCATTACGTTATAACGTATAACGTTATATACTATTTCCTTATAACGTATAACGTTATAGACTATTACCTTATAACGTATAACGTTATGTAGCATTACGTTATAACGTATAACGATATATACTATTTCCTTATAACGTATAACGTTATATACTATTACCTTATAACGTAAAACGCTATGTAGCATTACCTTATAACGTATAACGTTATATACTATTACCTTATAACGTTATACGTTATATACTACTACCTTATAACGTATAACGTTTTGCAGCGTTACGTTATAACGTATAACGTTATATACTATTACCTTCTAACGTATAACGTTATGTAGCATTACGTTATACCGTATAACGTTGTATACCACTACCATATAACGTATAACGTTATGTAGCATTACCTTATAACGTATAACGTTATATACTATTACCTTATAACGTTATACGTTATATACTACTACCTTATAACGTATAACGTTTTGCAGCGTTACGTTATAACGTATAACGTTATATACTATTACGTTCTAACGTATAACGTTATGTAGCATTACGCTATAGCGTATAACGTTGTATACTACTACCATATAACGTATAACGTTATGTAGCATTACGTTATAACGTATAACGTTATATACTATTACCTTATATCGTTATACGTTAAATACTGTTACCTTATAACGTTATACGTTATATACTACTACCTTATAACGTATAACGTTATATACTATTAGCTTATAACGTATAACGTTATGTAGCATTACGCTATAGCGTATAACGTTGTATACTACTACCATATAACGTATAACGTTATGTAGCATAACGTTATAACGTATAACGTTATATACTATTACCTTATATCGCTATAAGTTAAATACTGTTACCTTATAACGTTATACGTTACATACTACTACCTTGTAACGTATAACGTTTTCAGCGTTACGTTATAACGTATAACGTTATATACTATTACCTTCTAACGTATAACGTTATGTAGCATTACCTTATAACATATAACGTTATATACTATTACCTGATAACGTATAACGTTATATAGTATTACCTTATAACGTATAACGTTATGTAGCATTACGTTATACCGTATAACGTTGTATAGCACTACCATATAACGTATAACGTTATGTAGCATTACGTTATAACGTATAACGTTACATACTATTACCTTATAACGTATAACGTTATGTAGCATTACGTTACAACGTATAACGTTATATACTATTACCTTATAACGTATAACGTTATGTAGCATTATGTTATAACGTATAACGTTACATACTATTACCTTATACCGTATAACATTATGTAGCATTACGTTATAACGTATAACGTTATATACAATTACCTTATAACGTATAACGTTATATACTATTACCTTATAATGTATAACGTTATGTAGCATTACGCTATAGCGTATAACGTTGTATACTCCTACCATATAACGTATAACGTTAAGTAGCATTACGTTATAACGTATAACGTTATATACTATTACCTTATAACGTTATACGTTATATACTACTACCTTATAACGTATAACGTTTTGCAGCGTTACGTTATAACGTATAACGTTATATACTATTACCTTCTAACGTATAACGTTATGTAGCATTACGTTATACCGTATAACGTTGTATACCACTACCATATAACGTATAACGTTATGTAGCATTACCTTATAACGTATAACGTTATATACTATTATCTTATAACGTTATACGTTATATACTACTACCTTATAACGTATAACGTTTTGCAGCGTTACGTTATAACGTATAACGTTATATACTATTACATTCTAACGTATAACGTTATGTAGCATTACGCTATAGCGTATAACGTTGTATACTACTACCATATAACGTATAACGTTATGTAGCATTACGTTATAACGTATAACGTTATATACTATTACCTTATATCGTTATACGTTAAATACTGTTACCTTATAACGTTATACGTTATATACTACTACCTTATAACGTATAACGTTATATACTATTAGCTTATAACGTATAACGTTATGTAGCATTACGCTATAGCGTATAACGTTGTATACTACTACCATATAACGTATAACGTTATGTAGCATTACGTTATAACGTATAACGTTATATACTATTACCTTATATCGTTATAAGTTAAATACTGTTACCTTATAACGTTAAACGTTATATACTACTACCTTATAACGTATAACGTTTTCAGCGTTACGCTATAACGTATAACGTTATATACTATTACCTTCTAACGTATAACGTTATGTAGCATTACCTTATAACGTATAACGTTATATACTATTACCTGATAACGTATAACATTATATAGTATTACCTTATAACGTATAACGTTATGTAGCATTACGTTATACCGTATAACGTTGTATAGCACTACCATATAACGTATAACGTCATGTAGCATTACGTTATAACGTATAACGTTACATACTATTACCTTATAACGTATAACGTTATGTAGCATTACGTTACAACGTATAACGTTATATACTATTACCTTATAACGTATAACGTTATGTAGCATTACGTTATAACGTATAACGTTACATACTATTACCTTATAACGTATAACATTATGTAGCATTACGTTATAACGATATATGTTATATACTACTACCTTACAACGTATAACGTTATATACTATTAGCTTATAACGTATAACGTTATGTAGCATTACGCTATAGCGTATAACGTTGTATACTACTACCATATAACGTATAACGTTATGTAGCATTACGTTATAACGTATAACGTTATATACTATTACCTTATAACGTATAGCGTTATATACAATTTCCTTATAACGTATAACGTTATGTAGCATTTCGTTATAACGTATAGCGTTATGTAGCACTACGTTATAACTTCTAACGTTATATACTATTACCTTATAACGTATAACGTCATGTAGCATTACGTTATAACGTATAACGTTATATACTATTACCTTATAACGAATAGCGTTATATACTATTTCCTTATAACGTATAACGTTATGTAGCATTACCTTATATCGTATAACGCTATGTAGCATTACGTTATAACGTATAACGCTATATACTATTATCTTATTACGTATAACGTTATGTAGCATTACCTTATAACGTATAACGTAATATACTATTACCTGATATCGTTGTACGTTAAATACTGTTACCTTATAACGTTATACGTTATATACTACTACCTTATAACGTATAACGTTTTGCAGCGTTACGTTATAACGTATAACGTTATATACTATTACCTTCTAACGTATAACGTTATGTAGCATTACGCTATAGCGTATAACGTTGTATACTACTACCATATAACGTATAACGTTATGTAGCATTACGTTATAACGTATAACGTTATATACTATTACCTTGTATCGTTATACGTTAAATACTGTTACCTTATAACGTTATACGTTATATACTACTACCTTATAACGTATAACGTTATATACTATTAGCTTATAACGTATAACGTTATGTAGCATTACGCTATAGCGTATAACGTTGTATACCACTACCATATAACGTATAACGTTATGTAGCATTACGTTATAACGTATAACGTTATATACTATTACCTTATAACGTATAACGTTTTCAGCGTTACGTTATAACGTATAACGTTATATACTATTACCTTCTAACGTATAACGTTATGTAGCATTACCTTATAACGTATAACGTTATAAACTATTACCTGATAACGTATAACGTTATATAGTATTACCTTATAACGTATAACGTTATGTAGCATTACGTTATACCGTATAACGTTGTATAGCACTACCATATAACGTATAACGTCATGTAGCATTACGTTATAACGTATAACGTTACATACTATTACCTTATAACGTATAACGTTATGTAGCATTACGTTACAACGTATAACGTTATATACTATTACCTTATAACGTATAACGTTATGTAGCATTACGTTATAACGTATAACGTTACATACTATTACCTTATAACGTATAACGTTATGTAGCATTACGTTACAACGTATAACGTTATATACTATTACCTTATAACGTATAACGTTATGTAGCATTACGTTATAACGTATAACGTTACATACTATTACCTTATACCGTATAACATTATGTAGCATTACGTTATAACGTATAACGTTATATACTATTTCCTTATAACGTATAACGTTATAGACTATTACCTTATAACGTATAACGTTATGTAGCATTACGTTATAACGTATAACGATATATACTATTTCCTTATAACGTATAACGTTGTATACTATTACCTTATAACGTAAAACGCTATGTAGCATTACCTTATAACGTATAACGTTATATACTATTACCTTATAACGTTATACGTTATATACTACTACCTTATAACGTATAACGTTTTGCAGCGTTACGTTATAACGTATAACGTTATATACTATTACCTTCTAACGTATAACGTTATGTAGCATTACGTTATACCGTATAACGTTGTATACCACTACCATATAACGTATAACGTTATGTAGCATTACCTTATAACGTATAACGTTATATACTATTACCTTATAACGTTATACGTCATATACTACTACCTTATAACGTATAACGTTTTGCAGCGTTACGTTATAACGTATAACGTTATATACTATTACCTTCTAACGTATAACGTTGTGTAGCATTACGCTATAGTGTATAACGTTGTATACTACTACCATATAACGTATAACGTTATGTAGCATTACGTTATAACGTATAACGTTATATACTATTACCTTATATCGTTATACGTTAAATACTGTTACCTTATAACGTTATACGTTATATACTACTACCTTATAACGTATAACGTTATATACTATTAGCTTATAACGTATAACGTTATGTAGCATTACGCTATAGCGTATAACGTATACTACTACCATATAACGTATAACGTTATGTAGCATTACGTTATAACGTATAACGTTATATACTATTACCTTATATCGTTATAAGTTAAATACTGTTACCTTATAACGTTATACGTTATATACTACTACCTTATAACGTATAACGTTTTCAGCGTTTCGTTATAACGTATAACGTTATATACTATTACCTTCTAACGTATAACGTTATGTAGCATTACCTTATAACGTATAACGTTATATACTATTACCTGATAACGTATAACGTTATATAGTATTTCCTTATAACGTATAACGTTATGTAGCATTACGTTATACCGTATAACGTTGTATAGCACTACCATATAACGTATAACGTTACGTAGCATTACGTTATAACGTATAACGTTACATACTATTACCTTATAACGTATAACGTTATGTAGCATTACGTTACAACGTATAACGTTATATACTATTACCTTATAACGTATAACGTTATGTAGCATTATGTTATAACGTATAACGTTACATACTATTACCTTATACCGTATAACATTATGTAGCATTACGTTATAACGTATAACGTTATATACAATTACCTTATAACGTATAACGTTATATACTATTACCTTATAATGTATAACGTTATGTAGCATTACGCTATAGCGTATAACGTTGTATACTCCTACCATATAACGTATAACGTTAAGTAGCATTACGTTATAACGTATAACGTTATATACTATTACCTTATAACGTTATACGTTATATACTACTACCTTATAACGTATAACGTTCTGCAGCGTTACGTTATAACGTATAACGTTATATACTATTACCTTCTAACGTATAACGTTATGTAGCATTACGTTATACCGTATAACGTTGTATACCACTACCATATAACGTATAACGTTATGTAGCATTACCTTATAACGTATAACGTTATATACTATTATCTTATAACGTTATACGTTATATACTACTACCTTATAACGTATAACGTTTTGCAGCGTTACGTTATAACGTATAACGTTATATACTATTACCTTCTAACGTATAACGTTATGTAGCATTACGCTATAGCGTATAACGTTGTATACTACTACCATATAACGTATAACGTTATGTAGCATTACGTTATAACGTATAACGTTATATACTATTACCTTATAACGTATAACGTTTTCAGCGTTTCGTTATAACGTATAACGTTATATACTATTACCTTCTAACGTATAACGTTATGTAGCATTACCTTATAACGTATAACGTTATATACTATTACCTGATAACGTATAACGTTATATAGTATTTCCTTATAACGTATAACGTTATGTAGCATTACGTTATACCGTATAACGTTGTATAGCACTACCATATAACGTATAACGTTATGTAGCATTACGTTATAACGTATAACGTTACATACTATTACCTTATAACGTATAACGTTATGTAGCATTACGTTACAACGTATAACGTTATATACTATTACCTTATAACGTATAAAGTTATGTAGCATTATGTTATAACGTATAACGTTACATACTATTACCTTATACCGTATAACATTATGTAGCATTACGTTATAACGTATAACGTTATATACAATTACCTTATAACGTATAACGTTATATACTATTACCTTATAATGTATAACGTTATGTAGCATTACGCTATAGCGTATAACGTTGTATACTCCTACCATATAACGTATAACGTTAAGTAGCATTACGTTATAACGTATAACGTTATATACTATTACCTTATAACGTTATACGTTATATACTACTACCTTATAACGTATAACGTTTTGCAGCGTTACGTTATAACGTATAACGTTATATACTATTACCTTCTAACGTATAACCTTATGTAGCATTACGCTATAGCGTATAACGTTGTATACTACTACCATATAACGTATAACGTTATGTAGCATTACGTTATAACGTATAACGTTATATACTATTACCTTATATCGTTATACGTTAAATACTGTTACCTTATAACGTTATACGTTATATACTACTACCTTACAACGTATAACGTTATATACTATTAGCTTATAACGTATAACGTTATGTAGCCTTAAGCTATAGCGTATAACGTTGTATACTACTACCATATAACGTATAACGTTATGTAGCATTACGTTATAACGTATAACGTTATATACTATTACCTTATATCGTTATAAGTTAAATACTGTTACCTTATAACGCTATACGTTATATACTACTACCTTATAACGTATAACGTTTTCAGCGTTACGTTATAACGTATAACGTTATATACTATTACCTTCTAACGTATAACGTTATGTAGCATTACCTTATAACGTATAACGTTATATACTATTACCTGATAACGTATAACGTTATATAGTATTACCTTATAACGTATAACGTTATGTAGCATTACGTTATACCGCATAACGTTGTATAGCACTACCATATAACGTATAACGTTATGTAGCATTACGTTATAACGTATAACGTTACATACTATTACCTTATAACGTATAACGTTATGTAGCATTACGTTACAACGTATAACGTTATATACTATTACCTTATAACGTATAACGTTATGTAGCATTACGTTATAACGTATAACGTTACATACTATTACCTTATACCGTATAACATTATGTAGCATTACGTTATAACGTATAACGTTATATACAATTACCTTATAACGTATAACGTTATATACTATTACCTTATAACGTATAACGTTATGTAGCATTACGCTATAGCGTATAACGTTGTATACTCCTAGCATATAACGTATAACGTTAAGTAGCATTACGTAATAACGTATAACGTTATATACTATTACCTTATATCGTTACACGTTATATACTGTTACCTTATAACGTTATACGTTATATACTACTACCTTATAACGTATAACGTTTTGCAGCGTTACGTTATAACGTATAACGTTATATACTATTACCTTCTAACGTATAACGTTATGTAGCATTACCTTATAACGTATAACGTTATATACTATTACCTGATAACGTATAACGTTATATACTATTACCTTATAACGTATAACGTTATATACTATTTCCTTATAACGTATAACGATATATACTATTTCCTTATAACGTATAACGTTATATACTATTACCTTATAACGTAAAACGCTATGTAGCATTACCTTATAACGTATAACGTTATATACTATTACCTTATAACGTATAACGTTATGTAGCATTACGTTATACCGTATAACGTTGTATAGCACTACCATATAACGTATAACGTTATGTAGCATTACGTTATAACGTATAACGTTGTATACTCCTACCATATAACGTATAACGTTAAGTAGCATTACGTTATAACGTATAACGTTATATACTATTACCTTATATCGTTATACGTTAAATACTGTTACCTTATAACGTTATACGTTATATACAACTATCTTATAACGTATAACGTTTTGCAGCGTTACGTTATAACGTATAACGTTATATACTATTACCTTCTAACGTATAACGTTATGTAGCATTACCTTATAACGTATAACGTTATATACTATTACCTGATAACGTATAACGTTATATACTATTACCTTATAACGTATAACGTTATATACTATTTCCTTATAACGTATAACGTTATAGACTATTACCTTATAACGTATAACGTTATGTAGCATTACGTTATAACGTATAACGATATATACTATTTCCTTATAACGTATAACGTTATATACTATTACCTTATAACGTAAAACGCTATGTAGCATTACCTTATAACGTATAACGTTATATACTATTACCTTATAACGTATAACGTTATGTAGCATTACGTTATACCGTATAACGTTGTATACCACTACCATATAACGTATAACGTTATGTAGCATTACCTTATAACGTATAACGTTATATACTATTACCTTATAACGTATAGCGTTATATACTATTTCCTTATAACGTATAACGTTATGTAGCATTACCTTATATCGTATAACGCTATGTAGCATTACGTTATAACGTATAACGCTATATACTATTATCTTATTACGTATAACGTTATGTAGCATTACCTTATAACGTATAACGTTATATACTATTACCTTATAACGTATAACGTTATGTAGCATTTCGTTATACCGTATAACGTTGTATACCACTACCATATAACGTATAACGTTATGTAGCATTACGTTATATCGTATAACGTTATATACTATTACCTTATAACGTATAACGTTATGTAGCATTACGTTATAACGTATAACGTTATATACAATTACCTTATAACGTATAAGGTTATATACTACTACCATATAACGTATAACGTTATGTAGCATTACCTTATAACGTATAACGTTATATACTATTACCTGATAACGTATAACGTTATATACTATTACCTTATAACGTATAATGTTATATACTATTTCCTTATAACGTATAACGTTATATACTATTTCCTTATAACGTATAACGTTATAGACTATTACCTTATAACGTATAACGTTATGTAGCATTACGTTATACCGTATAACGTTGTATAGCACTACCATATAACGTATAACGTTATGTAGCATTACGTTATAACGTATAACGTTGTATACTCCTACCATATAACGTATAACGTTAAGTAGCATTACGTTATAACGTATAACGTTATATACTATTACCTTATATCGTCATACGTTAAATACTGTTACCTTATAACGTTATACGTTATATACTACTACCTTACAACGTATAACGTTTTGCAGCGTTACCTTATAACGTATAACGTTATATACTATTACCTTCTAATGTATAACGTTATGTAGCATTACCTTATAACGTATAACGTTATATACTATTACCTGATAACGTATAACGTTTTATACTATTACCTTATAACGTATAACGTTATATACTATTTCCTTATAACGTATAACGTTATAGACTATTACCTTATAACGTATAACGTTATGTAGCATTACGTTATAACGTATAACGATATATACTATTTCCTTATAACGTATAACGTTATATACTATTACCTTATAACGTAAAACGCTATGTAGCATTACCTTATAACGTATAACGTTATATACTATTACCTTATAACGTATAACGTTATGTAGCATTACGTTATACCGTATAACGTTGTATACCACTACCATATAACGTATAACGTTATGTAGCATTACCTTATAACGTATAACGTTATATACTATTACCTTATAACGTATAGCGTTATATACTATTTCCTTATAACGTATAACGTTATGTAGCATTACCTTATATCGTATAACGCTATGTAGCATTACGTTATAACGTATAACGCTATATACTATTATCTTATTACGTATAACGTTATGTAGCATTACCTTATAACGTATAACGTTATATACTATTACCTTATAACGTATAACGTTATGTAGCATTTCGTTATACCGTATAACGTTGTATACCACTACCATATAACGTATAACGTTATGTAGCATTACGTTATATCGTATAACGTTATATACTATTACCTTATAACGTATAACGTTATGTAGCATTACGTTATAACGTATAACGTTATATACAATTACCTTATAACGTATAAGGTTATATACTACTACCATATAACGTATAACGTTATGTAGCATTACCTTATAACGTATAACGTTATATACTATTACCTGATAACGTATAACGTTATATACTATTACCTTATAACGTATAATGTTATATACTATTTCCTTATAACGTATAACGTTATATACTATTTCCTTATAACGTATAACGTTATAGACTATTACCTTATAACGTATAACGTTATGTAGCATTACGTTATACCGTATAACGTTGTATAGCACTACCATATAACGTATAACGTTATGTAGCATTACGTTATAACGTATAACGTTGTATACTCCTACCATATAACGTATAACGTTAAGTAGCATTACGTTATAACGTATAACGTTATATACTATTACCTTATATCGTCATACGTTAAATACTGTTACCTTATAACGTTATACGTTATATACTACTACCTTACAACGTATAACGTTTTGCAGCGTTACCTTATAACGTATAACGTTATATACTATTACCTTCTAATGTATAACGTTATGTAGCATTACCTTATAACGTATAACGTTATATACTATTACCTGATAACGTATAACGTTATATACTATTACCTTATAACGTATAACGTTATATACTATTTCCTTATAACGTATAACGTTATAGACTATTACCTTATAACGTATAACGTTATGTAGCATTACGTTATAACGTATAACGATATATACTATTTCCTTATAACGTATAACGTTATATACTATTACCTTATAACGTAAAACGCTATGTAGCATTACCTTATAACGTATAACGTTATATACTATTACCTTATAACGTATAACGTTATGTAGCATTACGTTATACCGTATAACGTTGTATACCACTACCATATAACGTATAACGTTATGTAGCATTACCTTATAACGTATAACGTTATATACTATTACCTTATAACGTATAGCGTTATATACTATTTCCTTATAACGTATAACGTTATGTAGCATTACCTTATATCGTATAACGCTATGTAGCATTACGTTATAACGTATAACGCTATATACTATTATCTTATTACGTATAACGTTATGTAGCATTACCTTATAACGTATAACGTTATATACTATTACCTTATAACGTATAACGTTATGTAGCATTTCGTTATACCGTATAACGTTGTATACCACTACCATATAACGTATAACGTTATGTAGCATTACGTTATATCGTATAACGTTATATACTATTACCTTATAACGTATAACGTTATATACTCTTACCTTATAACGTATAACGTTATGTAGCATTACGTTATAACGTATAACGTTATATACAATTACCTTATAACGTATAAGGTTATATACTATTACCTTATAACTTATAACGTTATGTAGCATTACGCTATAGCGTATAACGTTGTATACTACTACCATATAACGTATAACGTTATGTAGCATTACCTTATAACGTATAACGTTATATACTATTACCTGATAACGTATAACGTTATATACTATTACCTTATAACGTATAACGTTATATACTATTTCCTTATAACGTATAACGTTATATACTATTACCTTATAACGTATAACGTTATGTAGCATTACGTTATAACGTATAACGATATATACTATTACCTTATAACGTATAACGTTATATACTATTACCTTATAACGTATAACGTTGTATACAATTTCCTTATAACGTATAACGTTATGTAGCATTTCGTTATAACGTATAGCGTTATGTAGCACTACGTTATAACTTCTAACGTTATATACTATTACCTTATAACGTATAACGTCATGTAGCATTACGTTATAACGTATAACGTTATATACTATTACCTTATAACGTATAGCGTTATATACTATTTCCTTATAACGTATAACGTTATGTAGCATTACCTTATATCGTATAACGCTATGTAGCATTACGTTATAACGTATAACGCTATATACTATTATCTTATTACGTATAACGTTATGTAGCATTACCTTATAACGTATAACGCTATATACTATTACCTGATATCGTTGTACGTTAAATACTGTTACCTTATAACGTTATACGTTATATACTACTACCTTATAACGTATAACGTTTTGCAGCGTTACGTTATAACGTATAACGTTATATACTATTACCTTCTAACGTATAACGTTATGTAGCATTACGCTATAGCGTATAACGTTGTATACTACTACCATATAACGTATAACGTTATGTAGCATTACGTTATAACGTATAACGTTATATACTATTACCTTATATCGTTATACGTTAAATACTGTTACCTTATAACGTTATACGTTATATACTACTACCTTATAACGTATAACGTTATATACTATTAGCTTATAACGTATAACGTTATGTAGCATTACGCTATAGCGTATAACGTTGTATACTACTACCATATAACGTATAACGTTATGTAGCATTACGTTATAACGTATAACGTTATATACTATTACCTTATATCGTTATAAGTTAAATACTGTTACCTTATAACGTTATACATTATATACTACTACCTTATAACGTATAACGTTTTCAGCGTTACGTTATAACGTATAACGTTATATACTATTACCTTCTAACGTATAACGTTATGTAGCATTACCTTATAACGTATAACGTTATATACTATTACCTGATAACGTATAACGTTATATAGTATTACCTTATAACGTATAACGTTATGTAGCATTACGTTATACCGTATAACGTTGTATAGCACTACCATATAACGTATAACGTTATGTAGCATTACGTTATAACGTATAACGTTACATACTATTACCTTATGACGTATAACGTTATGTAGCATTACGTTACAACGTATAACGTTATATACTATTACCTTATAACGTATAACGTTATGTAGCATTACGTTATAACGTATAACGTTACATACTATTACCTTATACCGTATAACATTATGTAGCATTACGTTATAACGTATAACGTTATATACAATTACCTTATAACGTATAACGTTATATACTATTACCTTATAACGTATAACGTTATGTAGCATTACGCTATAGCGTATAACGTTGTATACTCCTACCATATAACGTATAACGTTAAGTAGCATTACGTTATAACGTATAACGTTATATACTATTACCTTATATCGTTATACGTTAAATACTGTTACCTTATAACGTTATACGTTATATACTACTACCTTATAACGTATAACGTTTTGCAGCGTTACGTTATAACGTATAACGTTATATACTCTTACCTTCTAACGTATAACGTTATGTAGCATTACCTTATAACGTATAACGTTATATACTATTACCTGATAACGTATAACGTTATATACTATTACCTTATAACGTATAACGTTATATACTATTTCCTTATAACGTATAACGTTATAGACTATTACCTTATAACGTATAACGTTATGTAGCATTACGTTATAACGTATAACGATATATACTATTTCCTTATAACGTATAACGTTATATACTATTACCTTATAACGTAAAACGCTATGTAGCATTACCTTATAACGTATAACGTTATATACTATTACCTTATATCGTTATACGTTAAATACTGTTACCTTATAACGTTATACGTTATATACTACTACCTTATAACGTATAACGTTTTGCAGCGTTACGTTATAACGTATAACGTTATATACTATTACCTTCTAACGTATAACGTTATGTAGCATTACCTTATAACGTATAACGTTATATACTATTACCTGATAACGTATAACGTTATATACTATTACCTTATAACGTATAACGTTATATACTATTTCCTTATAACGTATAACGTTATAGACTATTACCTTATAACGTATAACGTTATGTAGCATTACGTTATAACGTATAACGATATATACTATTTCCTTATAACGTATAACGTTATATACTATTACCTTATAACGTAAAACGCTATGTAGCATTACCTTATAACGTATAACGTTATATACTATTACCTTATAACGTATAACGTTATGTAGCATTACGTTATACCGTATAACGTTGTATACCACTACCATATAACGTATAACGTTATGTAGCATTACCTTATAACGTATAACGTTATATACTATTACCTTATAACGTATAACGTTATATACTATTACCTTATAACGTATAACGTTATGTAGCATTACGTTATACCGTATAACGTTGTATACCACTACCATATAACGTATAACGTTATGTAGCATTACGTTATATCGTATAACGTTATATACTATTACCTTATAACGTATAACGTTATATACTCTTACCTTATAACGTATAACGTTGTGTAGCATTACGTTATAACGTATAACGTTATATACAATTACCTTATAACGTATAAGGTTATATACTATTACCTTATAACGTATAACGTTATGTAGCATTACGCTATAGCGTATAACGTTGTATACTACTACCATATAACGTATAACGTTATGTAGCATTACCTTATAACGTATAACGTTATATACTATTACCTGATAACGTATAACGTTATATACTATTACCTTATAACGTATAACGTTATATACTATTTCCTTATAACGTATAACGATATATACTATTACCTTATAACGTATAACGTAATGTAGCATTACGTTATAACGTATAACGATATATACTATTACCTTATAACGTATAACGTTATATACTATTACCTTATAACGTATAACGTTGTATACAATTTCCTTATAACGTATAACGTTATGTAGCATTTCGTTATAACGTATAGCGTTATGTAGCACTACGTTATAACTTCTAACGTTATATACTATTACCTTATAACGTATAACGTCATGTAGCATTACGTTATAACGTATAACGTTATATACTATTACCTTATAACGTATAGCGTTATGTACTATTTCCTTATAACGTATAACGTTATGTAGCATTACCTTATATCGTATAACGCTATGTAGCATTACGTTATAACGTATAACGCTATATACTATTATCTTATTACGTATAACGTTATGTAGCATTACCTTATAACGTATAACGTTATATACTATTACCTGATATCGTTGTACGTTAAATACTGTTACCTTATAACGTTATACGTTATATACTACTACCTTATAACGTATAACGTTTTGCAGCGTTACGTTATAACGTATAACGTTATATACTATTACCTTCTAACGTATAACGTTATGTAGCATTACGCTATAGCGTATAACGTTGTATACTACTACCATATAACGTATAACGTTATGTAGCATTACGTTATAACGTATAACGTTATATACTATTACCTTATATCGTTATACGTTAAATACTGTTACCTTATAACGTTATACGTTATATACTACTACCTTAAAACGTATAACGTTATATACTATTAGCTTATAACGTATAACGTTATGTAGCATTACGCTATAGCGTATAACGTTGTATACTACTACCATATACCGTATAACGTTATGTAGCATTACGTTATAACGTATAACGTTATATACTATTACCTTATATCGTTATAAGTTAAATACTGTTACCTTATAACGTTATACGTTATATACTACTACCTTATAACGTATAACGTTTTCAGCGTGACGTTATAACGTATAACGTTATATACTATTACCTTCTAACGTATAACGTTATGTAGCATTACCTTATAACGTATAACGTTATATACTATTACCTGATAACGTATAACGTTATATAGTATTACCTTATAACGTATAACGTTATGTAGCATTACGTTATACCGTATAACGTTGTATACCACTACCATATAACGTATAACGTTATGTAGCACTACGTTATAACGTATAACGTTACATACTATTACCTTATAACGTATAACGTTATGTAGCATTACTTTACAACGTATAACGTTATATACTATTACCTTATAACGTATAACGTTATGTAGCATTACGTTATAACGTATAACGTTATATACTATTACCTTATATCGTTATACGTTAAATACTGTTACCTTATAACGTTATACGTTATATACTACTACCTTATAGCGTATAACGTTTTGCAGCGTTACGTTATAGCGTATAACGTTATATAGCATTACGTTATCACGTATAACGATATGTACTATTACCTTATAACGTATAACGTTATATACTATTACCTTATAACGTATAACGTTATATACTATTACCTTATAACGTATAACGTTATATACTATTTCCTTATAACGTATAACGTTATGTAGCACTACGTTATAACGTATAACGTTACATACTATTACCTTATAACGTATAACGTTATGTAGCATTACGTTATCACGTATAACGATATGTACTATTAAATTATAACGTATAACGTTATATACTATTACCTTATAACGTATAACGTTATATACTATTACCTTATAACGTATAACGTTATATACTATTTCCTTATAACGTATAACGTTATAGACTATTACCTTATAACGTATAACGTTATGTAGCATTACGTTATAACGTATAACGATATATACTATTTCCTTATAACGTATAACGTTATATACTATTACCTTATAACGTAAAACGCTATGTAGCATTACCTTATAACGTATAACGTTATATACTATTACCTTATAACGTATAACGTTATGTAGCATTACGTTATACCGTATAACGTTGTATACCACTACCATATAACGTATAACGTTATGTAGCATTACCTTATAACGTATAACGTTATATACTATTACCTTATAACGTATAGAGTTATATAGTATTTCCTTATAACGTATAACGTTATGTAGCATTACCTTATATCGTATAACGCTATGTAGCATTACGTTATAACGTATAACGCTATATACTATTATCTTATTACGTATAACGTTATGTAGCATTACCTTATAACGTATAACGTTATATACTATTACCTTATAACATATAACGTTATGTAGCATTACGTTATACCGTATAACGTTATATACAATTACCTTATAACGTATAACGTTATATACTATTACCTTATAACGTATAACGTTATGTAGCATTACGTTATAGCGTATAACGTTGTATACTACTACCATATAACGTATAACGTTATGTAGCATTACGTTATAACGTATAACGTTATATACTATTACCTTATAACGTATAACGTTATGTAGCATTACGTTATAGCGTATAACGTTGTATACTACTACCATATAACGTATAACGTTATGTAGCATTACGTTATAACGTATAACGTTATATACTATTACCTTATAACGTATAACGTTATATACTACTTCCTCCTAACGAATAACGTTATGTAGCATTACCTTATAACGTATAACGTTATATACTATTACCTTATAACGTATAACGTTATGTAGCATTACGTTATACCGTATAACGTTGTATACCACTACCATATAACGTATAACGTTATGTAGCATTACCTTATAACGTATAACGTTATATACTATTACCTTATAACGTATAGAGTTATATAGTATTTCCTTATAACGTATAACGTTATGTAGCATTACCTTATATCGTATAACGCTATGTAGCATTACGTTATAACGTATAACGCTATATACTATTATCTTATTACGTATAACGTTATGTAGCATTACCTTATAACGTATAACGTTATATACTATTACCTTGTAACATATAACGTTATGTAGCATTACGTTATACCGTATAACGTTATATACAATTACCTTATAACGTATAACGTTATATACTATTACCTTATAACGTATAACGTTATGTAGCATTACGTTATAGCGTATAACGTTGTATACTACTACCATATAACGTATAACGTTATGTAGCATTACGTTATAACGTATAACGTTATATACTACTTCCTCCTAACGTATAACGTTATGTAGCATTACCTTATAACGTATAACGTTATATACTATTACCTTATAACGTATAACGTTATGTAGCATTACGTTATAACGTATAACGATATGTACTATTACCTTATAACGTATCACGTTATATACTATTACCTTATAACGTATAACGTTATATAATAGTACCTTGTAACGTATAACGTTATGTAGCATTACGTTATAACGTATAGCGTTATATACTACTTCCTCCTAACGTATAACGTTATGTAGCATTACCTTATAACGTATAACGTTATATACTATTACCTTATAACGTATAACGTTATGTAGCATTTCGTTATAACGTATAGCGTTATGTAGCACTACGTTATAACTTCTAACGTTATATACTATTACCTTATAACGTATAACGTCATGTAGCATTACGTTATAACGTATAACGTTATATACTATTACCTTATAACATATAGCGTTATGTAGCATTACCTTATAACGTATAACGTTATGTAGCATTACCTTATATCGTATAACGCTATGTAGCATTACGTTACAACGTATAACGCTATATACTATTATCTTATTACGTATAACGTTATGTAGCATTACCTTATAACGCATAACGTTATATACTATTACCTTATAACGTATAACGTTATGTAGCATTACGTTATACCGTATAACGTTGTATAGCACTACCATATAACGTATAACGTTATGTAGCATTACGTTATAACTTATAACGTTGTATACTCCTACCATATAACGTATAACGTTAAGTAGCATTACGTTATAACGTATAACGTTATATACTATTACCTTATATCGTTATACGTTAAATACTGTTACCTTATAACGTTATACGTTATATACTACTACCTTATAACGTATAACGTTTTGCAGCGTTACGTTATAACGTATAACGTTATATACTATTACCTTCTAACGTATAACGTTATGTAGCATTACCTTATAACGTATAACGTTATATACTATTACCTGATAACGTATAACGTTATATACTATTACCTTATAACGTATAACGTTATATACTATTTCCTTATAACGTATAACGTTATAGACTATTACCTTATAACGTATAACGTTATGTAGCATTACGTTATAACGTATAACGATATATACTATTTCCTTATAACGTATAACGTTATATACTATTACCTTATAACGTAAAACGCTATATAGCATTACCTTATAACGTATAACGTTATATACTATTACCTTATAACGTATAACGTTATGTAGCATTACGTTATACCGTATAACGTTGTATACCACTACCATATAACGTATAACGTTATGTAGCATTACCTTATAACGTATAACGTTATATACTATTACCTTCTAACGTATAACGTTATATACTATTACCTTATAACGTATAACGTTATGTAGCATTACGTTATACCGTATAACGTTGTATACCACTACCATATAACGTATAACGTTATGTAGCATTACGTTATATCGTATAACGTTATATACTATTACCTTATAACGTATAACGTTATATACTCTTACCTTATAACGTATAACGTTATGTAGCATTACGTTATAACGTATAACGTTATATACAATTACCTTATAACGTATAAGGTTATATACTATTACCTTATAACGTATAACGTTATGTAGCATTACGCTATAGCGTATAACGTTGTATACTACTACCATATAACGTATAACGTTATGTAGCATTACCTTATAACGTATAACGTTATATACTATTACCTGATAACGTATAACGTTATATACTATTACCTTATAACGTATAACGTTATATACTATTTCCTTATAACGTATAACGTTATATACTATTACCTTATAACGTATAACGTTATGTAGCATTACGTTATAACGTATAACGATATATACTATTACCTTATAACGTATAACGTTATATACTATTACCTTATAACGTATAACGTTGTATACAATTTCCTTATAACGTATAACGTTATGTAGCATTTCGTTATAACGTATAGCGTTATGTAGCACTACGTTATAACTTCTAACGTTATATACTATTACCTTATAACGTATAACGTCATGTAGCATTACGTTATAACGTATAACGTTATATACTATTACCTTATAACGTATAGCGTTATATACTATTTCCTTATAACGTATAACGTTATGTAGCATTACCTTATATCGTATAACGCTATGTAGCATTACGTTATAACGTATAACGCTATATACTATTATCTTATTACGTATAACGTTATGTAGCATTACCTTATAACGTATAACGTTATATACTATTACCTGATATCGTTGTACGTTAAATACTGTTACCTTATAACGTTATACGTTATATACTACTACCTTATAACGTATAACGTTTTGCAGCGTTACGTTATAACGTATAACGTTATATACTATTATCTTATTACGTATAACGTTATGTAGCATTACCGTATAACGTATAACGTTATATACTATTACCTTATAACATATAACGTTATGTAGCATTACGTTATACCGTATAACGTTGTATACCACTACCATATAACGTATAACGTTATGTAGCATTACGTTATAAAGTATAACGTTATATACTATTACCTTATAACGTATAACGTTATATACTCTTACCTTATAACGTATAACGTTATGTAGCATTACGTTATAACGTATAACTTTATATACAATTATCTTATAACGTATAAGGTTATATACTATTACCTTATAACGTATAACGTTATGTAGCATTACGCTATAGCGTATAACGTTGTATACTACTACCATATAACGTATAACGTTATGTAGCATTACGTTATAACGTATAACGTTGTATACCACTACCATATAACGTATAACGTTATGTAGCACTACGTTATAACGTATAACGTTACATACTATTACCTTATAACGTATAACGTTATATACTATTTCCTTATAACGTATAACGTTATTTACTATTACCTTATAACGTATAACGTTATGTAGCATTACCTTATAACGTATAACGTTATATACTATTACCTGATAACGTATAACGTTATATAGTATTACCTTATAACATATAACGTTATGTAGCATTACGTTATACCGTATAACGTTGTATACCACTACCATATAACGTATAACGTTATGTAGCACTACGTTATAACGTATAACGTTACATACTATTACCTTATAACGTATAACGTTATGTAGCATTACTTTACAACGTATAACGTTATATACTATTACCTTATAACGTATAACGTTATGTAGCATTACGTTATAACGTATAACGTTATATACTATTACCTTATATCGTTATACGTTAAATACTGTTACCTTATAACGTTATACGTTATATACTACTACCTTATAACGTATAACGTTTTGCAGCGTTACGTTATAACGTATAACGTTATATACTATTACCTTATATCGTATAACGTTATATACTATTTCCTTATAACGTATAACGTTATATACTATTACCTTATAACGTATAACGTTATGTAGCATTACGTTATCACGTATAACGATATGTACTATTACCTTATAACGTATAACGTTATATACTATTACCTTATAACGTATAACGTTATATACTATTATCTTATAACGTATAACGTTATATACTATTTCCTTATAACGTATAACGTTATAGACTATTACCTTATAACGTATAACGTTATGTAGCATTACGTTATACCGTATAACGTTGTATACCACTACCATATAACGTATAACGTTATGTAGCATTACGTTATAAAGTATAACGTTATATACTATTACCTTATAACGTATAACGTTATATACTCTTACCTTATAACGTATAACGTTATGTAGCATTACCATATAACGTATAACGTTATATACAATTACCTTATAACGTATAATGTTATGTAGCATTACGTTATAACGTATAACGTTATATACTATTACCTTATAACGTATAACGTTATATAATAGTACCTTGTAACGTATAACGTTATGTAGCATTACGTTATAACGTTTAACGTTATATACTACTTCCTCCTAACGAATAACGTTATGTAGCATTACCTTATAACGTATAACGTTATATACTATTACCTTATAACGTATAACGTTATGTAGCATTACGTTATAACGTACAACGTTACATACTATTACCTTATAACGTATAACGTTATGTAGCATTACGTTATAACGTATAACGTTATATACAATTACCTTATAACGTATAACGTTATATACTCTTACCTTATAACGTATAACGTTATATAATAGTACCTTGTAACGTATAACGTTATGTAGCATTACGTTATAACGTACAACGTTACATACTATTACCTTATAACGTATAACGTTATGTAGCATTACCTTATAACGTATAACGTTATATACTATTACCTTATAACGTATAACGTTATGTAGCATTACGTTATACCGTATAACGTTGTATACCACTACCATATAACGTATAACGTTATGTAGCATTACCTTATAACGTATAACGTTATATACTATTACCTTATAACGTATAGAGTTATATAGTATTTCCTTATAACGTATAACGTTATGTAGCATTACCTTATATCGTATAACGCTATGTAGCATTACGTTATAACGTATAACGCTATATACTATTATCTTATTACGTATAACGTTATGTAGCATTACCTTATAACGTATAACGTTATATACTATTACCTTGTAACATATAACGTTATGTAGCATTACGTTATACCGTATAACGTTATATACAATTACCTTATAACGTATAACGTTATATACTATTACCTTATAACGTATAACGTTATGTAGCATTACGTTATAGCGTATAACGTTGTATACTACTACCATATAACGTATAACGTTATGTAGCATTACGTTATAACGTATAACGTTATATACTACTTCCTCCTAACGTATAACGTTATGTAGCATTACCTTATAACGTATAACGTTATATACTATTACCTTATAACGTATAACGTTATGTAGCATTACGTTATACCGTATAACGTTGTATAGCACTACCATATAACGTATAACGTTATGTAGCATTACGTTATAACGTATAACGTTGTATACTCCTACCATATAACGTATAACGTTAAGTAGCATTACGTTATAACGTATAACGTTATATACTATTACCTTATATCGTTATACGTTAAATACTGTTACCTTATAACGTTATACGTTATATACTACTACCTTATAACGTATAACGTTTTGCAGCGTTACGTTATAACGTATAACGTTATATACTATTACCTTCTAACGTATAACGTTATGTAGCATTACCTTATAACGTATAACGTTATATACTATTACCTGATAACGTATAACGTTATATACTATTACCTTATAACGTATAACGTTATATACTATTTCCTTATAACGTATAACGTTATAGACTATTACCTTATAACGTATAACGTTATGTAGCATTACGTTATAACGTATAACGATATATACTATTTCCTTATAACGTATAACGTTATATACTATTACCTTATAACGTAAAACGCTATATAGCATTACCTTATAACGTATAACGTTATATACTATTACCTTATAACGTATAACGTTATGTAGCATTACGTTATACCGTATAACGTTGTATACCACTACCATATAACGTATAACGTTATGTAGCATTACCTTATAACGTATAACGTTATATACTATTACCTTCTAACGTATAACGTTATATACTATTACCTTATAACGTATAACGTTATGTAGCATTACGTTATACCGTATAACGTTGTATACCACTACCATATAACGTATAACGTTATGTAGCATTACGTTATATCGTATAACGTTATATACTATTACCTTATAACGTATAACGTTATA
Organism: Bombus fervidus; assembly: GCF_041682495.2. Lineage (NCBI taxonomy): Eukaryota > Metazoa > Arthropoda > Insecta > Hymenoptera > Apidae > Bombus > Bombus fervidus. Next base: position 3,413,366 of record NC_091523.1, on the reverse strand, counting down.
TACTCTTACCTTATAACGTATAACGTTATGTAGCATTACGTTATAACGTATAACGTTATATACAATTACCTTATAACGTATAAGGTTATATACTATTACCTTATAACGTATAACGTTATGTAGCATTACGCTATAGCGTATAACGTTGTATACTACTACCATATAACGTATAACGTTATGTAGCATTACCTTATAACGTATAACGTTATATACTATTACCTGATAACGTATAACGTTATATACTATTACCTTATAACGTATAACGTTATATACTATTTCCTTATAACGTATAACGTTATATACTATTACCTTATAACGTATAACGTTATGTAGCATTACGTTATAACGTATAACGATATATACTATTACCTTATAACGTATAACGTTATATACTATTACCTTATAACGTATAACGTTGTATACAATTTCCTTATAACGTATAACGTTATGTAGCATTTCGTTATAACGTATAGCGTTATGTAGCACTACGTTATAACTTCTAACGTTATATACTATTACCTTATAACGTATAACGTCATGTAGCATTACGTTATAACGTATAACGTTATATACTATTACCTTATAACGTATAGCGTTATATACTATTTCCTTATAACGTATAACGTTATGTAGCATTACCTTATATCGTATAACGCTATGTAGCATTACGTTATAACGTATAACGCTATATACTATTATCTTATTACGTATAACGTTATGTAGCATTACCTTATAACGTATAACGTTATATACTATTACCTGATATCGTTGTACGTTAAATACTGTTACCTTATAACGTTATACGTTATATACTACTACCTTATAACGTATAACGTTTTGCAGCGTTACGTTATAACGTATAACGTTATATACTATTATCTTATTACGTATAACGTTATGTAGCATTACCGTATAACGTATAACGTTATATACTATTACCTTATAACATATAACGTTATGTAGCATTACGTTATACCGTATAACGTTGTATACCACTACCATATAACGTATAACGTTATGTAGCATTACGTTATAAAGTATAACGTTATATACTATTACCTTATAACGTATAACGTTATATACTCTTACCTTATAACGTATAACGTTATGTAGCATTACGTTATAACGTATAACTTTATATACAATTATCTTATAACGTATAAGGTTATATACTATTACCTTATAACGTATAACGTTATGTAGCATTACGCTATAGCGTATAACGTTGTATACTACTACCATATAACGTATAACGTTATGTAGCATTACGTTATAACGTATAACGTTGTATACCACTACCATATAACGTATAACGTTATGTAGCACTACGTTATAACGTATAACGTTACATACTATTACCTTATAACGTATAACGTTATATACTATTTCCTTATAACGTATAACGTTATTTACTATTACCTTATAACGTATAACGTTATGTAGCATTACCTTATAACGTATAACGTTATATACTATTACCTGATAACGTATAACGTTATATAGTATTACCTTATAACATATAACGTTATGTAGCATTACGTTATACCGTATAACGTTGTATACCACTACCATATAACGTATAACGTTATGTAGCACTACGTTATAACGTATAACGTTACATACTATTACCTTATAACGTATAACGTTATGTAGCATTACTTTACAACGTATAACGTTATATACTATTACCTTATAACGTATAACGTTATGTAGCATTACGTTATAACGTATAACGTTATATACTATTACCTTATATCGTTATACGTTAAATACTGTTACCTTATAACGTTATACGTTATATACTACTACCTTATAACGTATAACGTTTTGCAGCGTTACGTTATAACGTATAACGTTATATACTATTACCTTATATCGTATAACGTTATATACTATTTCCTTATAACGTATAACGTTATATACTATTACCTTATAACGTATAACGTTATGTAGCATTACGTTATCACGTATAACGATATGTACTATTACCTTATAACGTATAACGTTATATACTATTACCTTATAACGTATAACGTTATATACTATTATCTTATAACGTATAACGTTATATACTATTTCCTTATAACGTATAACGTTATAGACTATTACCTTATAACGTATAACGTTATGTAGCATTACGTTATACCGTATAACGTTGTATACCACTACCATATAACGTATAACGTTATGTAGCATTACGTTATAAAGTATAACGTTATATACTATTACCTTATAACGTATAACGTTATATACTCTTACCTTATAACGTATAACGTTATGTAGCATTACCATATAACGTATAACGTTATATACAATTACCTTATAACGTATAATGTTATGTAGCATTACGTTATAACGTATAACGTTATATACTATTACCTTATAACGTATAACGTTATATAATAGTACCTTGTAACGTATAACGTTATGTAGCATTACGTTATAACGTTTAACGTTATATACTACTTCCTCCTAACGAATAACGTTATGTAGCATTACCTTATAACGTATAACGTTATATACTATTACCTTATAACGTATAACGTTATGTAGCATTACGTTATAACGTACAACGTTACATACTATTACCTTATAACGTATAACGTTATGTAGCATTACGTTATAACGTATAACGTTATATACAATTACCTTATAACGTATAACGTTATATACTCTTACCTTATAACGTATAACGTTATATAATAGTACCTTGTAACGTATAACGTTATGTAGCATTACGTTATAACGTATAACGTTTTATACTACTTCCTCCTAACGAATAACGTTATGTAGCATTACCTTATAACGTATAACGTTATATACTATGACCTTATAACGTATAACGTTATGTAGCATTACGTTATAACGTACAACGTTACATACTATTACCTTATAACGTATAACGTTATGTAGCATTACGTTATAACGTATAACGTTATATACAATTACCTTATAACGTATAACGTTATATACTATTACCTTATAACGTATAACGTTATATAATAGTACCTTGTAACGTATAACGTTATGTAGCATTACGTTATAACGTATAACGTTATATACTACTTCCTCCTAACGAATAACGTTATGTAGCATTACCTTATAACGTATAACGTTATATACTATTACCTTATAACGTATAACGTTATATAATAGTACCTTGTAACGTATAACGTTATGTAGCATTACGTTATAACGTATAACGTTTTATACTACATCCTCCTAACGAATAACGTTATGTAGCATTACCTTATAACGTATAACGTTATATACTATGACCTTATAACGTATAACGTTATGTAGCATTACGTTATAACGTACAACGTTACATACTATTACCTTATAACGTATAACGTTATGTAGCATTACGTTATAACGTATAACGTTATATACAATTACCTTATAACGTATAACGTTATATACTATTACCTTATAACGTATAACGTTATATAATAGTACCTTGTAACGTATAACGTTATGTAGCATTACGTTATAACGTATAACGTTATATACTACTTCCTCCTAACGAATAACGTTATGTAGCATTACCTTATAACGTATAACGTTATATACTATGACCTTATAACGTATAACGTTATGTAGCATTACGTTATAACGTACAACGTTACATACTATTACCTTATAACGTATAACGTTATGTAGCATTACGTTATAACGTATAACGTTATATACAATTACCTTATAACGTATAACGTTATATACTATTACCTTATAACGTATAACGTTATATAATAGTACCTTGTAACGTATAACGTTATATACTACTTCCTCCTAACGAATAACGTTATGTAGCATTACCTTATAACGTATAACGTTATATACTATTACCTTATAACGTATAACGTTATGTAGCATTACGTTATAACGTACAACGTTACATACTATTACCTTATAACGTATAACGTTATGTAGCATTACCTTATAACGTATAACGTTATGTAGCATTACCTTATATCGTATAACGCTATGTAGCATTACGTTACAACGTATAACGCTATATACTATTATCTTATTACGTATAACGTTATGTAGCATTACCTTATAACGTATAACGTTATATACTATTACCTTATAACGTATAACGTTATGTAGCATTACGTTATAACGTACAACGTTACATACTATTACCTTATAACGTATAACGTTATGTAGCATTACGTTATAACGTATAACGTTATATACTATTACCTTATAACGTATAACGTTATATACTATTTCCTTATAACGTATAACGTTATGTAGCATTTCGTTATAACGTAAAGCGTTATGTAGCACTACGTTATAACTTCTAACGTTATATACTATTATCTTCTTACGTATAACGTTATGTAGCATTACCTTATAACGTATAACGTTATATACTATTACCTTATAACGTATAACGTTATATACTATTACCTTATAACGTATAACGTTATATACTATTTCCTTATAACGTATAACGTTATGTAGCTTTTCGTTATAACGTATAGCGTTATGTAGCACTACGCTATAACTTCTAACGTTATATACTATTACCTTATAACGTATAACGTCATGTAGCATTACGTTATAACGTATAATTCTATATACTATTATCTTATTACGTATAACGTTATGTAGCATTACCTTATAACGTATAACGTTATATACTACTACCTTATAACGTATAACGTTATGTAGCATTACGTTATAACGTACAACGTTACATACTATTACCTTATAACGTATAACGTTATGTAGCATTACGTTATAACGTATAACGTTATATATTATTACCTTATATCGTTATACGTTAAATACTGTTACCTTATAACGTTACACGATATATACTATTACTTTATAACGTATAACGTTATGTAGCATTACGTTATAACGTATAACGTTATATACTATTACCTGATAACGTATAACGTTATATACTATTACCTTCTAACGTATAACGTTATGTAGTATTACCTTATAACGTATAACGTTATATACTATTACCTGGTAACGTATAACGTTATATACTATTTCCTTCTAACGTATAACGTTATGTAGCATTACCATATAACGTATAACGTTATATACAATTACCTTATAACGTATAATGTTATGTAGCATTACGTTATAACGTATAACGTTATATACTATTACCTTATAACGTATAACGTTATATAATAGTACCTTGTAACGTATAACGTTATGTAGCATTACGTTATAACGTTTAACGTTATATACTACTTCCTCCTAACGAATAACGTTATGTAGCATTACCTTATAACGTATAACGTTATATACTATTACCTTATAACGTATAACGTTATGTAGCATTACGTTATAACGTACAACGTTACATACTATTACCTTATAACGTATAACGTTATGTAGCATTACGTTATAACGTATAACGTTATATACAATTACCTTATAACGTATAACGTTATATACTATTACCTTATAACGTATAACGTTATATAATAGTACCTTGTAACGTATAACGTTATGTAGCATTACGTTATAACGTATAACGTTTTATACTACTTCCTCCTAACGAATAACGTTATGTAGCATTACCTTATAACGTATAACGTTATATACTATGACCTTATAACGTATAACGTTATGTAGCATTACGTTATAACGTACAACGTTACATACTATTACCTTATAACGTATAACGTTATGTAGCATTACGTTATAACGTATAACGTTATATACAATTACCTTATAACGTATAACGTTATATACTATTACCTTATAACGTATAACGTTATATAATAGTACCTTGTAACGTATAACGTTATGTAGCATTACGTTATAACGTATAACGTTATATACTACTTCCTCCTAACGAATAACGTTATGTAGCATTACCTTATAACGTATAACGTTATATAATAGTACCTTGTAACGTATAACGTTATGTAGCATTACGTTATAACGTATAACGTTATATACTACTTCCTCCTAACGTATAACGTTATGTAGCATTACCTTATAACGTATAACGTTATATACTATTACCTTATAACGTATAACGTTATGTAGCATTACGTTATAACGTATAACGTTATATACTACTTCCTCCTAACGAATAACGTTATGTAGCATTACCTTATAACGTATAACGTTATAGACTATTACCTTATAACGTATAACGTTATGTAGCATTACGTTATACCGTATAACGTTGTATACCACTACCATATAACGTATAACGTTATGTAGCATTACGTTATAAAGTATAACGTTATATACTATTACCTTATAACGTATAACGTTATATACTCTTACCTTATAACGTATAACGTTATGTAGCATTACCTTATAACGTATAACTTTATATACAATTATCTTATAACGTATAAGGTTATATACTATTACCTTATAACGTATAACGTTATGTAGCATTACGCTATAGCGTATAACGTTGTATACTACTACCATATAACGTATAACGTTATGTAGCATTACGTTATCACGTATAACGATATGTACTATTACCTTATAACGTATAACGTTATATACTATTACCTTATAACGTATAACGTTATATACTATTACCTTATAACGTATAACGTTATATACTATTACCTTATAACGTATAGCGTTATATAGTATTTCCTTATAACGTATAACCTTATGTAGCATTACCTTATATCGTATAACGCTATGTAGCATTACGTTATAACGTATAACGCTATATACTATTATCTTATTACGTATAACGTTATGTAGCATTACCTTATAACGTATAACGTTATATACTATTACCTTATAACATATAACGTTATGTAGCATTACGTTATACCGTATAACGTTGTATACCACTACCATATAACGTATAACGTTATGTAGCATTACGTTATAAAGTATAACGTTATATACTATTACCTTATAACGTATAACGTTATATACTCTTACCTTATAACGTATAACGTTATGTAGCATTACGTTATAACGTATAACTTTATATACAATTGTCTTATAACGTATAAGGTTATATACTATTACCTTATAACGTATAACGTTATGTAGCATTACGCTATAGCGTATAACGTTGTATACTACTACCATATAACGTATACCGTTATGTAGCATTACGTTATAACGTATAACGTTATATACTATTACCTTATATCGTTATACGTTAAATACTGTTACCTTATAACGTTATACGTTATATACTACTACCTTATAACGTATAACGTTTTGCAGCGTTACGCTATAACGTATAACGTTATATACTATTACCTTCTAACGTATAACGTTATGTAGCATTACCTTATAACGTATAACGTTATATACTATTACCTGATAACGTATAACGTTATATACTATTACCTTATAACGTATAACGTTATGTAGCATTACGTTATACCGTATAACGTTGTATACCACTACCATATAACGTATAACGTTATGTAGCATTACGTTATAACGTATAACGTTATATACTATTACCTTCTAACGTATAACGTTATGTAGCATTACCTTATAACGTATAACGTTAGATACTATTACCTGATAACGTATAACGTTATATACTATTACCTTATAACGTATAACGTTATGTAGCATTACGTTACAGCGTATAACGTTATATACTATTACCTTATAACGTATAACGTTATGTAGCATTACGTTATAACGTATAACGTTATATACTATTACCTTATATCGTTGTACGTTAAATACTGTTACCTTATAACGTTATACGTTATATACTACTACCTTATAACGTATAACGTTTTGCAGCGTTACGTTATAACGTATAACGTTATATACTATTACCTTCTAACGTATAACGTTATGTAGCATTACCTTATAACGTATAGTGTTATATACTATTACCTGATAACGTATAACGTTATATACTATTACCTTATATCGTATAACGTTATATACTATTTCCTTATAACGTATAACGTTATATACTATTACCTTATAACGTATAACGTTATGTAGCATTACGTTATAACGTATAACGATATGTACTATTACCTTATAACGTATAACGTCATGTAGCATTACGTTATAACGTACAACGTTACATACTATTACCTTATAACGTATAACGTTATGTAGCATTACGTTATAACGTATAACGTTATATACAATTACCTTATAACGTATAACGTTATATACTATTACCTTATAACGTATAACGTTATGTAGCATTACGTTATAGCGTATAACGTTGTATACTACTACCATATAACGTATAACGTTATGTAGCATTACGTTATAACGTATAACGTTATATACTATTACCTTATAACGTATAACGTTATATACTACTTCCTCCTAACGAATAACGTTATGTAGCATTACCTTATAACGTATAACGTTATATACTATTACCTTATAACGTATAACGTTATGTAGCATTACGTTATAACGTACAACGTTACATACTATTACCTTATAACGTATAACGTTATGTAGCATTACCTTATAACGTATAACGTTATGTAGCATTACCTTATATCGTATAACGCTATGTAGCATTACGTTACAACGTATAACGCTATATACTATTATGTTATTACGTATAACGTTATGTAGCATTACCTTATAACGTATAACGTTATATACTATTACCTTATAACGTATAACGTTATGTAGCATTACGTTATAACGTACAACGTTACATACTATTACCTTATAACGTATAACGTTATGTAGCATTACGTTATAACGTATAACGTTATATACTATTACCTTATAACGTATAACGTTATATACTATTTCCTTATAACGTATAACGTTATGTAGCATTTCGTTATAACGTAAAGCGTTATGTAGCACTACGTTATAACTTCTAACGTTATATACTATTACCTTATAACGTATAACGTCATGTAGCATTACGTTATAACGTATAACGTTATATACTATTACCTTATAACGTATAGCGTTATATACTATTTCCTTATAACGTATAACGTTACGTAGCATTGCCTTATATCGTATAACGCTATGTAGCATTACCTTATAACGTATAACGCTATATACTATTATCTTCTTACGTATAACGTTATGTAGCATTACCTTATAACGTATAACGTTATATACTATTACCTTATAACGTATAACGTTATATACTATTACCTTATAACGTATAACGTTATATACTATTTCCTTATAACGTATAACGTTATGTAGCTTTTCGTTATAACGTATAGCGTTATGTAGCACTACGCTATAACTTCTAACGTTATATACTATTACCTTATAACGTATAACGTCATGTAGCATTACGTTATAACGTATAATTCTATATACTATTATCTTATTACGTATAACGTTATGTAGCATTACCTTATAACGTATAACGTTATATACTACTACCTTATAACGTATAACGTTATGTAGCATTACGTTATAACGTACAACGTTACATACTATTACCTTATAACGTATAACGTTATGTAGCATTACGTTATAACGTATAACGTTATATATTATTACCTTATATCGTTATACGTTAAATACTGTTACCTTATAACGTTACACGATATATACTATTACTTTATAACGTATAACGTTATGTAGCATTACGTTATAACGTATAACGTTATATACTATTACCTGATAACGTATAACGTTATATACTATTACCTTCTAACGTATAACGTTATGTAGTATTACCTTATAACGTATAACGTTATATACTATTACCTGGTAACGTATAACGTTATATACTATTTCCTTCTAACGTATAACGTTATGTAGCATTACCATATAACGTATAACGTTATATACAATTACCTTATAACGTATAATGTTATGTAGCATTACGTTATAACGTATAACGTTATATACTATTACCTTATAACGTATAACGTTATATAATAGTACCTTGTAACGTATAACGTTATGTAGCATTACGTTATAACGTTTAACGTTATATACTACTTCCTCCTAACGAATAACGTTATGTAGCATTACCTTATAACGTATAACGTTATATACTATTACCTTATAACGTATAACGTTATGTAGCATTACGTTATAACGTACAACGTTACATACTATTACCTTATAACGTATAACGTTATGTAGCATTACGTTATAACGTATAACGTTATATACAATTACCTTATAACGTATAACGTTATATACTATTACCTTATAACGTATAACGTTATATAATAGTACCTTGTAACGTATAACGTTATGTAGCATTACGTTATAACGTATAACGTTTTATACTACTTCCTCCTAACGAATAACGTTATGTAGCATTACCTTATAACGTATAACGTTATATACTATGACCTTATAACGTATAACGTTATGTAGCATTACCTTATAACGTATAACGTTATATACTATTACCTTATAACGTATAACGTTATGTAGCATTTCGTTATAACGTATAGCGTTATGTAGCACTACGTTATAACTTCTAACGTTATATACTATTACCTTATAACGTATAACGTCATGTAGCATTACGTTATAACGTATAACGTTATATACTATTACCTTATAACATATAGCGTTATGTAGCATTACCTTATAACGTATAACGTTATGTAGCATTACCTTATATCGTATAACGCTATGTAGCATTACGTTACAACGTATAACGCTATATACTATTATCTTATTACGTATAACGTTATGTAGCATTACCTTATAACGTATAACGTTATATACTATTACCTTATAACGTATAACGTTATGTAGCATTACGTTATAACGTACAACGTTACATACTATTACCTTATAACGTATAACGTTATGTAGCATTACGTTATAACGTATAACGTTATATACTATTACCTTATAACGTATAACGTTATATACTATTTCCTTATAACGTATAACGTTATGTAGCATTTCGTTATAACGTAAAGCGTTATGTAGCACTACGTTATAACTTCTAACGTTATATACTATTACCTTATAACGTATAACGTCATGTAGCATTACGTTATAACGTATAACGTTATATACTATTACCTTATAACGTATAGCGTTATATACTATTTCCTTATAACGTATAACGTTACGTAGCATTGCCTTATATCGTATAACGCTATGTAGCATTACGTTATAACGTATAACGCTATATACTATTATCTTATTACGTATAACGTTATGTAGCATTACCTTATAACGTATAACGTTATATACTATTACCTTATAACGTATAACGTTATATACTATTACCTTATAACGTATAACGTTATATACTATTTCCTTATAACGTATAACGTTATGTAGCATTTCGTTATAACGTATAGCGTTATGTAGCACTACGCTATAACTTCTAACGTTATATACTATTACCTTATAACGTATAACGTCATGTAGCATTACGTTATAACGTATAACGCTATATACTATTATCTTATTACGCATAACGTTATGTAGCATTACCTTATAACGTATAACGTTATATACTATTACCTTATAACGTATAACGTTATGTAGCATTACGTTATAACGTACAACGTTACATACTATTACCTTATAACGTATAACGTTATGTAGCATTACGTTATAACGTATAACGTTATATATTATTACCTTATATCGTTATACGTTAAATACTGCTACCTTATAACGTTACACGATATATACTATTACTTTATAACGTATAACGTTATGTAGCATTACGTTATAACGTATAACGTTATATACTATTACCTGATAACGTATAACGTTATATACTATTAGCTTCTAACGTATAACGTTATGTAGTATTACCTTATAACGTATAACGTTATATACTATTACCTGGTAACGTATAACGTTATATACTATTACCTTCTAACGTATAACGTTATGTAGCATTACCTTATAACGTATAACGTTATATACTATTACCTGGTAACGTATAACGTTATATACTATTTCCTTCTAACGTATAACGTTATGCAGCATTACCATATAACGTATAACGTTATATACAATTACCTTATAACGTATAATGTTATGTAGCATTACGTTATAACGTATAACGCTATATACTATTATCTTATTACGTATAACGTTATGTAGCATTACCTTATAACGTATAACGTTATATACTATTACCTTGTAACGTATAACGTTATGTAGCATTACGTTATAACGTACAACGTTACATACTATTACCTTATAACGTATAACGTTATGTAGCATTACGTTATAACGTATAACGTTATATACAATTACCTTATAACGTATAACGTTATATACTATTACCTTATAACGTATAACATTATATAATAGTACCTTGTAACGTATAACGTTATGTAGCATTACGTTATAACGTATAACGTTATATACTACTTCCTCCTAACGTATAACGTTATGTAGCATTACCTTATAACGTATAACGTTATATACTATTACCTTATAACGTATAACGTTATGTAGCATTACGTTATAACGTATAACGATATGTACTATTACCTTATAACGTATCACGTTATATACTATTACCTTATAACGTATAACGTTATATAATAGTACCTTGTAACGTATAACGTTATGTAGCATTACGTTAAAACGTATAACGTTATATACTACTTCCTCCTAACGTATAACGTTATGTAGCATTACCTTATAACGTATAACGTTATATACTATTACCTTATAACGTATAACGTTATGTAGCATTACCTTATATCGTATAACGCTATGTAGCATTACGTTACAACGTATAACGCTATATACTATTATCTTATTACGTATAACGTTATGTAGCATTACCTTATAACGTATAACGTTATATACTATTACCTTATAACGTATAACGTTATGTAGCATTACGTTATAACGTACAACGTTACATACTATTACCTTATAACGTATAACGTTATGTAGCATTACGTTATAACGTATAACGTTATATACAATTACCTTATAACATATAACGTTATATACTATTACCTTATAACGTATAACGTTATGTAGCATTACGTTATAGCGTATAACGTTGTATACTACTACCATATAACGTATAACGTTATGTAGCATTACGTTATAGCGTATAACGTTGTATACTACTACCATATAACGTATAACGTTATGTAGCATTACGTTATAACGTATAGCGTTATATACTATTACCTTATAACGTATAACGTTATATACTATTACCTTATAACGTATAACGTTATGTAGCATTACGTTATAACGTATAACGATATGTACTATTACCTTATAACGTATCACGTTATATACTATTACCTTATAACGTATAACGTTATATAATAGTACCTTGTAACGTATAACGTTATGTAGCATTACGTTAAAACGTATAACGTTATATACTACTTCCTCCTAACGTATAACGTTATGTAGCATTACCTTATAACGTATAACGTTATATACTATTACCTTATAACGTATAACGTTATGTAGCATTTCGTTATAACGTATAGCGTTATCTAGCACTACGTTATAACTTCTAACGTTATATACTATTACCTTATAACGTATAACGTCATGTAGCATTACGTTATAACGTATAACGTTATATACTATTACCTTATAACGTATAGCGTTATGTAGCATTACCTTATAACGTATAACGTTATGTAGCATTACCTTATATCGTATAACGCTATGTAGCATTACGTTACAACGTATAACGCTATATACTATTATCTTATTACGTATAACGTTATGTAGCATTACCTTATAACGTATAACGTTATATACTATTACCTTATATCGTATAACGTTATGTAGCATTACGTTATAACGTACAACGTTACATACTATTACCTTATAACGTATAACGTTATGTAGCATTACGTTATAACGTATAACGTTATATACAATTACCTTATAACATATAACGTTATATACTATTACCTTATAACGTATAACGTTATGTAGCATTACGTTATAGCGTATAACGTTGTATACTACTACCATATAACGTATAACGTTATGTAGCATTACGTTATAGCGTATAACGTTGTATACTACTACCATATAACGTATAACGTTATGTAGCATTACGTTATAACGTATAGCGTTATATACTATTACCTTATAACGTATAACGTTATATACTATTACCTTATAACGTATAACGTTATATACTATTACCTTATAACGTATAACGTTATATACTATTTCCTTATAAGGTATAACGTTATGTAGCATTTCGTTATAACGTATAGCGTTATGTAGCACTACGTTATAACTTCTAACTTTATATACTATTACCTTATAACGTATAACGTCATGTAGCATTACGTTATAACGTACAACGTTACATACTATTACCTTATAACGTATAACGTTATGTAGCATTACGTTATAACGTATAACGTTATATACTATTACCTGATAACGTATAACGTTATATACTATTACTTTCTAACGTATAACGTTATGTAGCATTACCTTATAACGTATAACGTTATATACTATTACCTGGTAACGTATAACGTTATATACTATTTCCTTCTAACGTATAAAGTTATGTAGCATTACCATATAACGTATAACGTTATATACAATTACCTTATAACGTATAATGTTATGTAGCATTACGTTGTAACGTATAACGTTATATACTATTACCTTATAACGTATAACGTTATATAATAGTACCTTGTAACGTATAACGGTATGTAGCATTACGTTATAACGTATAACGTTATATACTACTTCCTCCTAACGTATAACGTTATGTAGCATTACCTTATAACGTATAACGTTATATACTATTACCTTATAACGTATAGCGTTATATACTATTTCCTTATAACGTATAACGTTATGTAGCATTTCGTTATAACGTATAGCGTTATGTAGCACTACGTTATAACTTCTAACGTTATATACTATTACCTTATAACGTATAACGTCATGTAGCATTACGTTATAACGTATAACGTTATATACTATTACCTTATAACGTATAACGTTATATAATAGTACCTTGTAACGTATAACGGTATGTAGCATTACGTTATAACGTATAACGTTATATACTACTTCCTCCTAACGTATAACGTTATGTAGCATTACCTTATAACGTATAACGTTATATACTATTACCTTATAACGTATAGCGTTATATACTATTTCCTTATAACGTATAACGTTATGTAGCATTTCGTTATAACGTATAGCGTTATGTAGCACTACGATATAACTTCTAACGTTATATACTATTACCTTATAACGTATAACGTCATGTAGCATTACGTTATAACGTATAACGTTATATACTATTACCTTATAACGTATAGCGTTATATACTATTTCCTTATAACGTATAACGTTATGTAGCATTACCTTATATCGTATAACGCTATGTAGCATTACGTTATAACGTATAACGCTATATACTATTATCTTATTACGTATAACGTTATGTAGCATAACCTTATAACGTACAACGTTATATACTATTACCTGATAACGTATAACGTTATATACTATTATCTTATAACGTATAACGTTATATACTCTTTCCTTATAACGTATAACCTTATGTAGCATTTCGTTATAACTTATAGCGTTATGTAGCACTACGTTATGACTTCTAACGTTATATACTATTACCTTATAACGTATAACGTCATGTAGCATTACGTTATAACGTATGACGCTATATACTATTATCTTATTACGTATAACGATATGTAGCATTACCTTATAACGTATAACGTTATATACTATTACCTTATAACGTATAACGTTTCGTAGCATTACGTTATAACGTACAACGTTACATACTATTACCTTATAACGTATAACGTTATGTAGCATTACGTTATAACGTATAACGTTATATATTATTACCTTATATCGTTATACGTTAAATACTGTTACCTTATAACGTTACACGATATATACTATTACTTTATAACGTATAACGTTATGTAGCATTACGTTATAACGTATAACGTTATATACTATTACCTGATAACGTATAACGTTATATACTATTACCTTCTAACGTATAACGTTATGTAGCATTACCTTATAACGAATAACGTTATATACTATTACCTGGTAACGTATAACGTTATATACTATTTCCTTCTAACGTATAACGTTATGTAGCATTACCATATAACGTATAACGTTATATACAATTACCTTATAACGTATAATGTTATGTAGCATTACGTTATAACGTATAACGTTATATACTGCTACCTTATAACGTATAACGTTATATAATAGTACCTTGTAACGTATAACGTTATGTAGCATTACGTTATAACGTATAACGTTATATACTACTTCCTCCTAACGAATAACGTTATGTAGCATTACCTTATAACGTATAACGTTATATACTATTACCTTATAACGTATAACGTTATGTAGCATTACGTTATAACGTACAACGTTACATACTATTACCTTATAACGTATAACGTTATGTAGCATTACGTTATAACGTATAACGTTATATACAATTACCTTATAACGTATAACGTTATATGCTATTACCTTATAACGTATAACGTTATATAATAGTACCTTGTAACGTATAACGTTATGTAGCATTACGTTATAACGTATAACGTTATATACTACTTCCTCCTAACGTATAACGTTATGTAGCTTTACCTTATAACGTATAACGTTATATACTATTACCTTATAACGTATAACGTTATGTAGCATTACGTTATAACGTATAACGATATGTACTATTACCTTATAACGTATCTCGTTATATACTATTACCTTATAACGTATAACGTTATATACTATTTCCTTATAACGTATAACGTTATGTAGCATTTCGTTATAACGTATAGCGTTATGTAGCACTACGTTATAACTTCTAACGTTATATACTATTACCTTATAACGTATAACGTCATGTAGCATTACGTTATAACGTATAACGTTATATACTATTACCTTATAACGTATAGCGTTATGTAGCATTACCTTATAACGTATAACGTTATGTAGCATTACCTTATATCGTATAACGCTATGTAGCATTACGTTACAACGTATAACGCTATATACTATTATCTTATTACGTATAACGTTATGTAGCATTACCTTATAACGTATAACGTTATATACTATTACCTTATAACGTATAACGTTATGTAGCATTACGTTATAACGTACAACGTTACATACTATTACCTTATAACGTATAACGTTATGTAGCATTACGTTATAACGTATAACGTTATATACAATTACCTTATAACGTATAACGTTATATACTATTACCTTATAACGTATAACGTTATATAATAGTACCTTGTAACGTATAACGTTATGTAGCATTACGTTATAACGTATAACGTTATATACTACTTCCTCCTAACGTATAACGTTATGTAGCATTACCTTATAACGTATAACGTTATATACTATTACCTTATTACGTATAACGTTATGTAGCATTACGTTATAACGTATAACGATATGTACTATTACCTTATAACGTATCACGTTATATACTATTACCTTATAACGTATAACGTTATATAATAGTACCTTATAACGTATAACGTCATGTAGCATTACGTTATAACGTATAACGTTATATACTATTACCTTATAACGTATAGCGTTATGTAGCATTACCTTATAACGTATAACGTTATGTAGCATTACCTTATATCGTATAACGCTATGTAGCATTACGTTACAACGTATAACGCTATATACTATTATTTTATTACGTATAACGTTATGTAGCATTACCTTATAACGTATAACGTTATATACTATTACCTTATAACGTATAACGTTATGTAACATTACGTTATAACGTACAACGTTACATACTATTACCTTATAACGTATAACGTTATGTAGCATTACGTTATAACGTATAACGTTATATACTATTACCTTATAACGTATAACGTTATATACTATTTCCTTATAACGTATAACGTTATGTAGCATTTCGTTATAACGTAAAGCGTTATGTAGCACTACGTTATAACTTCTAACGTTATATACTATTACCTTATAACGTATAATGTCATGTAGCATTACGTTATAACGTATAACGTTATATACTATTACCTTATAACGTATAGCGTTATATACTATTTCCTTATAACGTATAACGTTACGTAGCATTGCCTTATATCGTATAACGCTATGTAGCATTACGTTATAACGTATAACGCTATATACTATTATCTTATTACGTATAACGTTATGTAGCATTACCTTATAACGTATAACGTTATATACTATTACCTTATAACGTATGACGTTATATACTATTTCCTTATAACGTATAACGTTATGTAGCATTTCGTTATAACGTATAGCGTTATGTAGCACTACGTTATAACTTCTAACGTTATATACTATCACCTTATAACGTATAACGTCATGTAGCATTACGTTATAACGTATAACGTTATATATTATTACCTTATATCGTTATACGTTAAATACTGTTACCTTATAACGTTACACGATATATACTATTACTTTATAACGTATAACGTTATGTAGCATTACGTTACAACGTATAACGCTATATACTATTATCTTATTACGTATAACGTTATGTAGCATTACCTTATAACGTATAACGTTATATACTATTACCTTATAACGTATAACGTTATGTAGCATTACGTTATAACGTACAACGTTACATACTATTACCTTATAACGTATAACGTTATGTAGCATTACGTTATAACGTATAACGTTATATACAATTACCTTATAACGTATAACGTTATATACTATTACCTTATAACGTATAACGTTATATAATAGTACCTTGTAACGTATAACGTTATGTAGCATTACGTTATAACGTATAACGTTATATACTACTTCCTCCTAACGTATAACGTTATGTAGCATTACCTTATAACGTATAACGTTATATACTATTACCTTATTACGTATAACGTTATGTAGCATTACGTTATAACGTATAACGATATGTACTATTACCTTATAACGTATCACGTTATATACTATTACCTTATAACGTATAACGTTATATAATAGTACCTTATAACGTATAACGTCATGTAGCATTACGTTATAACGTATAACGTTATATACTATTACCTTATAACGTATAGCGTTATGTAGCATTACCTTATAACGTATAACGTTATGTAGCATTACCTTATATCGTATAACGCTATGTAGCATTACGTTACAACGTATAACGCTATATACTATTATTTTATTACGTATAACGTTATGTAGCATTACCTTATAACGTATAACGTTATATACTATTACCTTATAACGTATAACGTTATGTAACATTACGTTATAACGAACAACGTTACATACTATTACCTTATAACGTATAACGTTATGTAGCATTACGTTATAACGTATAACGTTATATACTATTACCTTATAACGTATAACGTTATATACTATTTCCTTATAACGTATAACGTTATGTAGCATTTCGTTATAACGTAAAGCGTTATGTAGCACTACGTTATAACTTCTAACGTTATATACTATTACCTTATAACGTATAATGTCATGTAGCATTACGTTATAACGTATAACGTTATATACTATTACCTTATAACGTATAGCGTTATATACTATTTCCTTATAACGTATAACGTTACGTAGCATTGCCTTATATCGTATAACGCTATGTAGCATTACGTTATAACGTATAACGCTATATACTATTATCTTATTACGTATAACGTTATGTAGCATTACCTTATAACGTATAACGTTATATACTATTACCTTATAACGTATAACGTTATATACTATTACCTTATAACGTATAACGTTATATACTATTTCCTTATAACGTATAACGTTATGTAGCATTTCGTTATAACGTATAGCGTTATGTAGCACTACGTTATAACTTCTAACGTTATATACTATCACCTTATAACGTATAACGTCATGTAGCATTACGTTATAACGTATAACGTTATATATTATTACCTTATATCGTTATACGTTAAATACTGTTACCTTATAACGTTACACGATATATACTATTACTTTATAACGTATAACGTTATGTAGCATTACGTTATAACGTATAACGTTATATACTATTACCTGATAACGTATAACGTTATATACTATTACCTTCTAACGTATAACGTTATATACTATTACCTGATAACGTATAACGTTATATACTATTACCTTCTAACGTATAACGTTATGTAGTATTACCTTATAACGTATAACGTTATATACTATTACCTGGTAACGTATAACGTTATATACTATTTCCTTATAACGTATAACGTTATGTAGCATTACCATACAACGTATAACGTTATATACAATTTCCTTATAACGTATAATGTTATGTAGCATTACGTTATAACGTATAACGTTATATACTATTTCCTTATAACGTATAACGTTATATACTATTACCTTATAACGTATAACGTTATGAAGCACTACGTTATAACGTATAACGTCATATACTATTACGTTATAACGTATAACGTTATGTAGCATTACGTTATATCGTATAACGTTACATACTATTACCTTATAACGTATAACGTTATGTAGCATTACGTTACAACGTATAACGTTATATACTATTACCTCATAACGTATTGCGTTATATACTATTTACTTATAACGTATAACGTTATATACTATTACGTTATATCGTATAACGCTATGTAGCATTACGTTATAACGTATAACGCTATATACTATTATCTTATTACGTATAACGTTATGTAGCATTACCTTATAACGTATAACGTTATATACTATTACCTTATAACGTATAACGTTATGTAGCATTACGTTATAACGTATAACGCTATATACTATTATCTTATTACGTATAACGTTATGTAGCATTACCTTATAACGTTACACGACATATACTATTACTTTATAACGTATAACGTTATGTAGCATTACGTTATAACGTATAACGTTATATACTATTACCTGATAACGTATAACGTTATATACTATTACCTTCTAACGTATAACGTTATGTAGCATTACCTTATAACGTATGACGCTATGTAGCATTACGTTATAACGTATAACGTCATATACTATTACCTTATAACGTACAACGTTACATACTATTACCTTATAACGTATAACGTGATGTAGCATTAAGTTATAACGTATAACGTTATATACAATTACCTTATAACGTATAACGTTATATACTATTACCTTATAACGTATAACGTTATGTAGCATTACGTTATAACGTATAACGTTATATATTATTACCTTATATCGTTATACGTTAAATACTGTTACCTTATAACGTTACACGATATATACTATTACTTTAGAACGTATAACGCTATGTAGCATTACGTTATAACATATAACGTTATATACTATTACCTTATAACGTATAACGTTATATACTATTACCTTAAAACGTATAACGTTATATACTATTACCTTATAACGTATAACGTTATGTAGCATTACGTTATACCGTATAACGTTGTATACCACTACCATATAACGTATAACGTTATGTAGCATTACGTTATAACGTATAACGTTATATAATATTACCTTATATCGTTATACGTTAAATACTGTTACCTTATAACGTTATACGTTATATACTACTACCTTATAACGTATAACGTTTTGCAGCGTTACGTTATAACGTATAACGTTATATACTATAACCTTCTAACGTATAGCGTTATGTAGCATTACCTTATAACGTATAACGTTATATACTATTACCTGATAACGTATAACGTTATATACTATTACCTTATAACGTATAACGTTATGTAGCATTACGTTATACCGTATAACGTTGTATACCACTACCATATAACGTATAACGTTATGTAGCATTACGTTATAACGTATTTCGTTGTATACTATTACGTTATAACGTATAACGTTGTATACTATTACGTTATATTGTATAACGTCATGTAGCATTACGTTATAACGTATAACGTTACACACTATTACCTTATAACGTATAACGTTATGTAGCATTACGTTATAACGTATAACGTTATATACAATTACCTTATAACGTATAACGTTATATACTATTACCTTATAACGTATAACGTTATGTAGCATTACGTTATAACGTATATCGTTATATATTATTACCTTATATCGTTATACGTTAAATACTGTTACCTTATAACGTTACACGATATATAATATTACTTTAGAACGTAGAACGTTATGTAGCATTACCTTATAACGTATGACGCTATGTAGCATTACGTTATAACGTATAACGTCATATACTATTACCTTATAACGTACAACGTTACATACTATTACCTTATAACGTATAACGTGATGTAGCATTAAGTTATAACGTATAACGTTATATACAATTACCTTATAACGTATAACGTTATATACTATTACCTTATAACGTATAACGTTATGTAGCATTACGTTATAACGTATAACGTTATATATTATTACCTTATATCGTTATACGTTAAATACTGTTACCTTATAACGTTACACGATATATACTATTACTTTAGAACGTATAACGTTATGTAGCATTACGTTATAACATATAACGTTATATACTATTACCTTATAACGTATAACGTTATATACTATTACCTTAAAACGTATAACGTTATATACTATTACCTTATAACGTATAACTTATGTAGCATTACGTTATAACGTATAACGTTACATACTATTACCTTATAACGTATAACGTTATGTAGCATTACGTTACAACGTATAACGTTATATACTATTACCTTAAAACGTATATCGTTATGTAGCATTACGTTATAACGTATAACGTTATATACTATTACCTTATATCGTTATACGTTAAATACTGTTACCTTATAACGTTATACGTTATATACTACTACCTTATAACGTATAACGTTTTGCAGCGTTACGTTATAACGTATAACGTTATATACTATTACCTTCTAACGTATAACGTTATGTAGCATTACCTTATAACGTATAACGTTATATACTATTTCCTTATAACGTATAACGTTATATACTATTACCTTATAACGTATAACGTTATGAAGCACTACGTTATAACGTATAACGTCATATACTATTACGTTATAACGTATATCGTTATGTAGCATTACGTTATATCGTATAACGTTACATACTATTACCTTATAACGTATAGCGTTATATACTATTTCCTTATAACGTATAACGTTATATACTATTACGTTATATCGTATAACGCTATGTAGCATTACGTTACAACGTATAACGCTATATACTATTATCTTATTACGTATAACGTTATGTAGCATTACCTTATAACGTATAACGTTATATACTATTACCTTATAACGTATAACGTTATGTAGCATTACGTTGTAACGTACAACGTTACATACTATTACCTTCTAACGTATAACGTTATGTAGCATTACGTTATAACGTATAACGTTATATACAATTACCTTATAACGTATAACGTTATATACTATTACCTTATAACGTATAACGTTATGTAGCATTACGTTATAGCGTATAACGTTGTATACTACTACCATATAACGTATAACGTTATGTAGCATTACGTTATAACGTAGAACGTTATATACTATTACCTTATAACGTATAACGTTATATACTATTTCCTTATAACGTATAACGTTATGTAGCATTTCGTTATAACGTATAGCGTTATGTAGCAGTACGTTATAACTTCTAACGTTATATACTATTACCTTATAACGTATAACGTCATGTAGCATTACGTTATAACGTATAACGTTATATACTATTACCTTATAACGTATAGCGTTATATACTATTTCCTTATAACGTATAACGTTACGTAGCATTGCCTTATATCGTATAACGCTATGTAGCATTACGTTATAACGTACAACGCTATATACTATTATCTTATTACGTATAACGTTATGTAGCATTACCTTATAACGTATAACGTTATATACTATTACCTTATAACGTATAACGTTATGTAGTATTACGCTATAGCGTATAACGTTGTATACTACTACCATATAACGTATAACGCTATGTGGCATTACGTTATAACGTATAACGTTATATACTATTACCTTATATCGTTATACGTTAAATACTGTTACCTTATAACGTTATACGTTATATACTACTACCTTATAACGTATAACGTTTTGCAGCGTTACGTTATAACGTATAACGTTATATACTATTACCTTCTAACGTATAACGTTATGTAGCATTACCTTATAACGTATAACGTTATATACTATTACCTGATAACGTATAACGTTATATACTATTACCTTATAACGTATAACGTTATATACTATTTCCTTAAAACGTATAACGTTATATACTTTTACCTTATAACGTATAACGTTATGTAGCATTACGTTATAACGTATAACGATATATACTATTACCTTATAACGTATAACGTTATATACTATTACCTTATAACGTATAACGTTATATACAATTTCCTTATAACGTATAACGTTATGTAGCATTTCGTTATAACGTATAGCGTTATGTAGCACTACGTTATAACTTCTAACGTTATATACTATTACCTTATAACGTATAACGTCATGTAGCATTACGTTATAACGTATAACGTTATATACTATTACCTTATAACGTATAGCGTTATATACTATTTCTTTATAACGTATAACGTTATGTAGCATTACCTTATATCGTATAACGCTATGTAGCATTACGTTATAACGTATAACGCTATATACTATTATCTTATTACGTATAACGTTATGTAGCATTACCTTATAACGTACAACGTTATATACTATTACCTGATAACGTATAACGTTATATACTATTACATTATAACGTATAACGTTATATACTATTTCCTTATAACGTATAACGTTATGTAGCATTTCGTTATAACGTATAGCGTTATGTAGCACTACGTTATAACTTCTAACGTTATATACTATTACCTTATAACGTATAACGTCATGTAGCATTACGTTATAACGTATAACGCTATATACTATTATCTTATTACGTATAACGTTATGTTGCATTACCTTATAACGTATAACGTTATATACTATTACCTTATAACGTCTAACGTTGTGTAGCATTACGTTATAACGTACAACGTTACATACTATTACCTTATAACGTATAACGTTATGTAGCATTACGTTATAACGTATAACGTTATATATTATTACCTTATATCGTTATACGTTAAATACTGTTACCTTATAACGTTACACGATATATACTATTACTTTATAACGTATAACGTTATGTAGCATTACGTTATAACGTATAACGTTATATACTATTACCTGATAACGTATAACGTTATATACTATTACCTTCTAACGTATAACGTTATGTAGCATTACCTTATAACGTATAACGTTATATACTATTACCTGGTAACGTATAACGTTATATACTATTTCCTTCTAACGTATAACGTTATGTAGCATTACCATGTAACGTATAACGTTATATACAATTACCTTATAACGTATAATGTTATGTAGCATTACGTTATAACGTATAACGTTATATACTATTACCTTATAACGTATAACGTTATATAATAGTACCTTGTAACGTATAACGTTATGTAGCATTACGTTATAACGTATAACGTTATATACTACTTCCTCCTAACGTATAACGTTATGTAGCATTACCTTATAACGTATAACGTTATATACTATTACCTTATAACGTATAACGTTATGTAGCATTACGTTATAACGTACAACGTTACATACTATTACCTTATAACGTATAACGTTATGTAGCATTACGTTATAACGTATAACGTTATATACAATTACCTTATAACGTATAACGTTATATACTATTACCTTACAACGTATAACGTTATATAATAGTACCTTGTAACGTATAACGTTATGTAGCATTACGTTATAACGTATAACGTTATATACTACTTCCTCCTAACGTATAACGTTATGTAGCATTACCATATAACGTATAACGTTATATACTATTACCTTATAACGTATAACGTTATGTAGCATTACGTTATACCGTATAACGTTGTATACCACTACCATATAACGTATAACGTTATGTAGCATTACGTTATAACGTATAACGTTATATACTATTACCTTATAACGTATAACGTTATATACTCTTACCTTATAACGTATAACGTTATGTAGCATTACGTTATAACGTATAACGTTATATACAATTACCTTATAACGTATAAGGTTATATACTATTACCTTATAACGTATAACGTTATGTAGCATTACGCTATAGCGTATAACGTTGTATACTACTACCATATAACGTATAACGTTATGTAGCATTACGTTATAACGTATAACGTTATATACTATTACCTTATATCGTTATACGTTAAATACTGTTACCTTATAACGTTATACGTTATATACTACTACCTTATAACGTATAACGTTTTGCAGCGTTACGTTATAACGTATAACGTTATATACTATAACCTTCTAACGTATAGCGTTATGTAGCATTACCTTCTAACGTATAACGTTATATACTATTACCTGATAACGTATAACGTTATATACTATTACCTTATAACGTATAACGTTATGTAGCATTACGTTATACCGTATAACGTTGTATACCACTACCATATAACGTATAACGTTATGTAGCATTACGTTATAACGTATTTCGTTGTATACTATTACGTTATAACGTATAACGTTGTATACTATTACGTTATATTGTATAACGTTATGTAGCATTATGTTATAACGTATAACGTTACACACTATTACCTTATAACGTATAACGTTATGTAGCATTACGTTATAACGTATAACGTTATATACAATTACCTTATAACGTATAACGTTATATACTATTACCTTATAACGTATAACGTTATGTAGCATTACGTTATAACGTATATCGTTATATATTATTACCTTATATCGTTATACGTTAAATACTGTTACCTTATAACGTTACACGATATATACTATTACTTTAGAACGTATAACGTTATGTAGCATTACGTTATAACATATAACGTTATATACTATTACCTTATAACGTATAACGTTATATACTATTACCTTAAAACGTATAACGTTATATACTATTACCTTATAACGTATAACTTATGTAGCATTACGTTATAACGTATAACGTTACATACTATTACCTTATAACGTATAACGTTATGTAGCATTACGTTACAACGTATAACGTTATATACTATTACCTTATAACGTATATCGTTATGTAGCATTACGTTATAACGTATAACGTTATATACTATTACCTTATATCGTTATACGTTAAATACTGTTACCTTATAACGTTATACGTTATATACTACTACCTTATAACGTATAACGTTTTGCAGCGTTACGTTATAACGTATAACGTTATATACTATTACCTTCTAACGTATAACGTTATGTAGCATTACCTTATAACGTATAACGTTATATACTATTACCTGATAACGTATAACGTTATATACTACTGCCTTATAACGTATAATGTTATATACTACTACCATATAACGTATAACGTTATGTAGCACTACGTCATTACGTATAACGTTATATACTATTACGTTATAACGTATATCGTTATGTAGCATTACGTTATAACGTATAACGTTATATATTATTACCTTATATCGTTATACGTTAAATACTGTTACCTTATAACGTTATACGTTATATACTATTACCTTATATCGTTATACGTTAAATACTGTTACCTTATAACGTTATACGTTATATACTACTACCTTATAACGTATAACGTTTTGCAGCGTTACGTTATAACGTATAACGTTATATACTATTACCTTCTAACGTATAACGTTATGTAGCATTACCTTATAACGTATAACGTTATATACTATTACCTGATAACGTATAACGTTATATACTATTACCTTATAACGTATAACGTTATGTAGCATTACGTTGTAACGTACAACGTTACATACTATTACCTTCTAACGTATAACGTTATGTAGCATTACGTTATAACGTATAACGTTATATACAATTACCTTATAACGTATAACGTTATATACTATTACCTTATAACGTATAACGTTATGTAGCATTACGTTATAGCGTATAACGTTGTATACTACTACCATATAACGTATAACGTTATGTAGCATTACGTTATAACGTATAACGTTATATACTATTACCTTATAACGTATAACGTTATATACTATTTCCTTATAACGTATAACGTTATGTAGCATTTCGTTATAACGTATAGCGTTATGTAGCAGTACGTTATAACTTCTAACGTTATATACTATTACCTTATAACGTATAACGTCATGTAGCATTACGTTATAACGTATAACGTTATATACTATTACCTTATAACGTATAGCGTTATATACTATTTCCTTATAACGAATAACGTTACGTAGCATTGCCTTATATCGTATAACGCTATGTAGCATTACGTTATAACGTACAACGCTATATACTATTATCTTATTACGTATAACGTTATGTAGCATTACCTTATAACGTATAACGTTATATACTATTACCTTATAACGTATAACGTTATGTAGTATTACGCTATAGCGTATAACGTTGTATACTACTACCATATAACGTATAACGCTATGTAGCATTACGTTATAACGTATAACGTTATATACTATTACCTTATATCGTTATACGTTAAATACTGTTACCTTATAACGTTATACGTTATATACTACTACCTTATAACGTATAACGTTTTGCAGCGTTACGTTATAACGTATAACGTTATATACTATTACCTTCTAACGTATAACGTTATGTAGCATTACCTTATAACGTATAACGTTATATACTATTACCTGATAACGTATAACGTTATATACTATTACCTTATAACGTATAACGTTATATACTATTTCCTTAAAACGTATAACGTTATATACTTTTACCTTATAACGTATAACGTTATGTAGCATTACGTTATAACGTATAACGATATATACTATTACCTTATAACGTATAACGTTATATACTATTACCTTATAACGTATAACGTTATATACTATTACCTTACAACGTATAACGTTATATAATAGTACCTTGTAACGTATAACGTTATGTAGCATTACGTTATAACGTATAACGTTATATACTACTTCCTCCTAACGTATAACGTTATGTAGCATTACCATATAACGTATAACGTTATATACTATTACCTTATAACGTATAACGCTATGTAGCATTACGTTACAACGTATAACGCTATATACTATTATCTTATTACGTATAACGTTATGTAGCATTACCTTATAACGTATAACGTTATATACTATTACCTTATAACGTATAACGTTATGTAGCATTACGTTATAACGTACAACGTTACATACTATTACCTTCTAACGTATAACGTTATGTAGCATTACGTTATAACGTATAACGTTATATACAATTACCTTATAACGTAAAACGTTATATACTATTACCTTATAACGTATAACGTTATGTAGCATTACGTTATGGCGTATAAAGTTGTATACTACTACCATGAAACGTATAACGTTATGTAGCATTACCTTATAACGTATAACGTTATATACTATTACCGTATAACGTATAATGTTATGTAGCATTACGTTATAACGTATAACGTTATATACTATTACCTCATAACGTATAACGTTATATAATAGTACCTTGTAACGTATAACGTTATGTAGCATTACGTCATAACGTATAACGTTATATACTACTTCCTCCTAACGTATAACGTTATGTAGCATTACCTTATAACGTATAACGTTATATATTATTACCTGATAACGTATAACGCTATATACTATTTCCTTAAAACGTATTACGTTATATACTATTTCCTTATAACGTATAACGTTATGTAGCATTGCGTTATAACGTATAGCGTTATGTTGCACTGCGTTGTAACTTCTAACGTTATATACTATTACCTTATAACGTATAACGTTATATACTATTACCTTATAACGTATAACGTTATATAGCACTACGCTATAGCGTATAACGTTGTATACTATTACGTTATAACGTATAACGTTATGAAGCACTACGTTATAACGTATAACGTTATATACTATTACCTTATAACGTACAGCGTTATATACTATTACCTTCTAACGTATAACGTTATGTAGCATTACCTTATAACGTATAACGTTATATACTATTACCTGATAACGTATAACGTTATATACTATTACCTTATAACGTATAACGTTATGTAGCATTACGTTATACCGTATAACGTTGTATACAATTACCTTATAACGTATAACGTTATATACTATTACCTTATAACGTATAACGTTATGTAGCATTACGTTATAGCGTATAACGTTGTATACTACTACCATATAACGTATAACGTTATGTAGCATTACGTTATAACGTACAGCGTTATATACTATTACCTTCTAACGTATAACGTTATGTAGCATTACCTTATAACGTATAACGTTATATACTATTACCTGATAACGTATAACGTTATATACTATTACCTTATAACGTATAACGTTATGTAGCATTACGTTATACCGTATAACGTTGTATACAATTACCTTATAACGTATAACGTTATATACTATTACCTTATAACGTATAACGTTATATACTATTTCCTTATAACGTATAACGTTATGTAGCATTTCGTTATAACGTATAGCGTTATGTAGCACTACGTTATAACTTCTAACGTTATATACTATTACGTTATAACGTATAACATCATGTAGCATTACGTTATAACGTATAACGTTATATACTATTACCTTATAACGTATAGCGTTATATACTATTTCCTTATAACGTATAACGTTACGTAGCATTACCTTATATCGTATAACGCTATGTAGCATTACGTTATAACGTATAACGCTATATACTATTACCTTATAACGTATAACGTTATGTAGCATTACGTTATAACGTATAACGTTATATACAATTACCTTATAACGTATAACGTTATATACTATTACCTTATATCGTTATACGTTAAATACTGTTACCTTATAACGTTACACGATATATACTATTACTTTATAACGTATAACGTTATGTAGCATTACGTTATAACGTATAACGTTATATACAATTACCTTATAACGTATAACGTTATGAAGCACTACGTTATAACGTATAACGTTACATACTATTACCTTATAACGTATAACGTTATGTAGCATTACGTTATAACGTACAACGTTACATACTATTACCTTATAACGTATAACGTTATGTAGCATTACGTTATAACGTATAACGTTATATACTACTTCCTCCTAACGTATAACGTTATGTAGCATTACCTTATAACGTATAACGTTATATATTATTACCTGATAACGTATAACGCTATATACTATTTCCTTATAACGTATTACGTTATATACTATTTCCTTATAACGTATAACGTTATGTAGCATTGCGTTATAACGTATAGCGTTATGTTGCACTGCGTTGCAACTTCTAACGTTATATACTATTACCTTATAACGTATAACGTTATATACTATTACCTTATAACGTATAACGTTATATAGCACTACGCTATAGCGTATAACGTTGTATACTATTACGTTATAACGTATAACGTTATGAAGCACTACGTTATCACGTATAACGTTATATACTATTACCTTATAACGTACAGCGTTATATACTATTACCTTCTAACGTATAACGTTATGTAGCATTACCTTATAACGTGCAACGTTATATACTATTACCTGATAACGTATAACGCTATATACTATTACCTTATAACGTATAACGTTATGTAGCATTACGTTATACCGTATAACGTTGTATACAATTACCTTATAACGTATAACGTTATATACTATTACCTTATAACGTATAACGTTATGTAGCATTACGTTATAGCGTATAACGTTGTATACTACTACCATATAACGTATAACGTTATGTAGCATTACGTTATAACGTACAGCGTTATATACTATTACCTTCTAACGTATAACGTTATGTAGCATTACCTTATAACGTATAACGTTATATACTATTACCTGATAACGTATAACGTTATATACTATTACCTTATAACGTATAACGTTATATAGCATTACGTTATACCGTATAACGTTGTATACAATTACCTTATAACGTATAACGTTATATACTATTACCTTATAACGTATAACGTTATATACTATTTCCTTATAACGTATAACGTTATGTAGCATTTCGTTATAACGTATAGCGTTATGTAGCACTACGTTATAACTTCTAACGTTATATACTATTACGTTATAACGTATAACATCATGTAGCATTACGTTATAACGTATAATGTTATATACTATTACCTTATAACGTATAGCGTTATATACTATTTCCTTATAACGTATAACGTTACGTAGCATTACCTTATATCGTATAACGCTATGTAGCATTACGTTATAACGTATAACGCTATATACTATTACCTTATAACGTATAACGTTATGAAGCACTACGTTATAACGTATAAAGTTACATACTATTACCTTATAACGTATAACGTTATGTGACATTACGTTATAACGTACAACGTTACATACTATTACCTTATAACGTATAACGTTATGTAGCATTACGTTATAACGTATAACGTTATATACAATTACCTTATAACGTATAACGTTATGTAGCATTACGTTATAACGTATAACGTTATATACAATTACCTTATAACGTATAACGTTATATACTATTACCTTATAACGTATAACGTTATATACAATTACCTTATAACGTATAACGTTATATACTATTACCTTATATCGTTATACGTTAAATACTGTTACCTTATAACGTTACACGATATATACTATTACTTTATAACGTATAACGTTATGTAGCATTACGTTATAACGTATAACGTTATATACAATTACCTTATAACGTATAACGTTATGAAGCACTACGTTATAACGTATAACGTTACATACTATTACCTTATAACGTATAACGTTATGTAGCATTACGTTATAACGTACAACGTTACATACTATTACCTTATAACGTATAACGTTATGTAGCATTACGTTATAACGTATAACGTTATATACAATTACCTTATAACGTATAACGTTATATACTATTACCTTATAACGTATATCGTTATATACTATTTCCTTATAACGTATAACGTTATGTAGCATTGCGTTATAACGTATAGCGTTATGTAGCACTGCGTTGTAACTTCTAACGTTATATACTATTACCTTATAACGTATAACATTATATACTATTACCTTATAACGTATAACGTTATGTAGCATTACGCTATAGCGTATAACGTTGTATACTATTACGTTATAACGTATAACGTTATGAAGCACTACGTTATAACGTATAACGTTATATACTATTACGTTATAACGTATAACGTTATGTAGCATTACGGTATAACGTATAACGTTACATACTATTACCATATAACGTATAACGTTATGTAGCTTTATGTTATAACGTATAACGCTATATACTATTTCCTTAAAACGTATTACGTTATATACTATTTCCTTATAACGTATAACGTTATGTAGCATTGCGTTATAACGTATAGCGTTATGTTGCACTGCGTTGTAACTTCTAACGTTATATACTATTACCTTATAACGTATAACGTTATATACTATTACCTTATAACGTATAACGTTATATAGCACTACGCTATAGCGTATAACGTTGTATACTATTACGTTATAACGTATAACGTTATGAAGCACTACGTTATAACGTATAACGTTATATACTATTACCTTATAACGTACAGCGTTATATACTATTACCTTCTAACGTATAACGTTATGTAGCATTACCTTATAACGTATAACGTTATATACTATTACCTTCTAACGTATAACGTTATGTAGCATTACCTTATAACGTATAACGCTATGTAGCATTACGTTATAACGTATAACGTTATATACTATTACCTTATAACGTACAGCGTTATATACTATTTCCTTATAACGTATAACGTTATGTAGCATTACGTTATAACGTATAACGTTATATACTATTACCTTATAACGTATAACGTTATGTAGCATTACGTTATAACGTATAACGTTGTATACTACTACCATATAACGTATAACGTTATGTAGCATTGCGTTATAACGTATAACGTTATATATTATTGCCTTATATCGTTATACGTTAAATACTGTTACCTTATAACGTTACACGATATATACTATTACTTTATAACGTATAACGTTATGTAGCATTACGTTATAACGTATAACGTTATATACTATTACCTGATAACGTATAACGTTATATACTATTACCTTCTAACGTATAACGTTATGTAGCATTACCTTATAACGTATAACGCTATGTAGCATTACGTTATAACGTATAACGTTATATACTATTACCTAATAACGTACAGCGTTATATACTATTTCCTTATAACGTATAACGTTATATAGCATTACGTTATAACGTATAACGTTATATACTATTACCTTATAACGTATAACGTTATGTGGCATTACGTTATAACGTATAACGTTGTATACTACTACCATATAAGGTATAACGTTATGTAGCATTACGTTATAACGTATAACGTTATATACTATTACCTTATAACGTATAACGTTATATAATATTACCTTGTAACGTATAACGTTATGTAGCATTACGTTATAACGTATAACGTTATATACTACTTCCTCCTAACGTATAACGTTATGTAGCATTACCTTATAACGTATAACGTTATATATTATTACCTGATAACGTATAACGCTATATACTATTTCCTTATAACGTATTACGTTATATACTTTTTCCTTATAACGTATAACGTTATGTAGCATTGCGTTATAACGTATAGCGTTATGTTGGACTGCGTTGTAACTTCTAACGTTATATACTATTACCTTATAACGTATAACGTTATATACTATTACCTTATAACGTATAACGTTATATAGCACTACGCTATAGCGTATAACGTTGTATACTATTACGTTATAACGTATAACGTTATGAAGCACTACGTTATAACGTATAACGTTACATACTATTACCTTATAACGTATAACGTTATGTAGCATTACGTTATAACGTATAACGTTATATACTATTACCTTATAACGTACAGCGTTATATACTATTACCTTCTAACGTATAACGTTATGTAGCATTACCTTATAACGTATAACGTTATATACTATTACCTGATAACGTATAACGTTATATACTATTACCTTATAACGTATAACGTTATGTAGCATTACGTTATACCGTATAACGTTGTATACAATTACCTTATAACGTATAACGTTATATACTATTACCTTATAACGTATAACGTTATGTAGCATTACGTTATAGCGTATAACGTTGTATACTACTACCATATAACGTATAACGTTATGTAGCATTACGTTATAACGTACAGCGTTATATACTATTACCTTCTAACGTATAACGTTATGTAGCATTACCTTATAACGTATAACGTTATATACTATTACCTGATAACGTATAACGTTATATACTATTACCTTATAACGTATAACGTTATGTAGCATTACGTTATACCGTATAACGTTGTATACAATTACCTTATAACGTATAATGTTATATACTATTACCTGATAACGTATAACGTTATATACTATTACCTTATAACGTATAACGTTATGTAGCATTACGTTATACCGAATAACGTTGTATACAATTACCTTATAACGTATAACGTTATATACTATTTCCTTATAGCGTATAACGTTATGTAGCATTTCGTTATAACGTATAGCGTTATGTAGCACTACGTTATAACTTCTAACGTTATATACTATTACGTTATAACGTATAACATCATGTAGCATTACGTTATAACGTATAACGTTATATACTATTACCTTATAACGTATAGCGTTATATACTATTTCCTTATAACGTATAACGTTACGTAGCATTACCTTATATCGTATAACGCTATGTAGCATTACGTTATAACGTATAACGCTATATACTATTACCTTATAACGTATAACGTTATGTAGCATTACGTTATAACGTATAACGTTATATACAATTACCTTATAACGTATAACGTTATATACTATTACCTTATATCGTTATACGTTAAATACTGTTACCTTATAACGTTACACGATATATACTATTACTTTATAACGTATAACGTTATGTAGCATTACGTTATAACGTATAACGTTATATACAATTACCTTATAACGTATAACGTTATGAAGCACTACGTTATAACGTATAACGTTACATACTATTACCTTATAACGTATAACGTTATGTAGCATTACGTTATAACGTACAACGTTACATACTATTACCTTATAACGTATAACGTTATGTAGCATTACGTTATAACGTATAACGTTATATACAATTACCTTATAACGTATAACGTTATATACTATTACCTTATAACGTATATCGTTATGTAGCATTACGTTATAACGTATAACGTTATATATTATTACCTTATATCGTTATACGTTAAATACTGTTACCTTATAACGTTACACGATATATACTATTACTTTATAACGTATAACGTTATGTAGCATTACGTTATAACGTATAACGTTGTATACTATTACCTGATAACGTATAACGTTATATACTATTACCTTCTAACGTATAACGTTATGTAGCATTACCTTATAACGTATAACGCTATGTATCATTACGTTATAACGTATAACGTTATATACTATTACCTTATAACGTATAGCGTTATATACTAT
Organism: Bombus fervidus; assembly: GCF_041682495.2. Taxonomy (NCBI): domain Eukaryota; kingdom Metazoa; phylum Arthropoda; class Insecta; order Hymenoptera; family Apidae; genus Bombus; species Bombus fervidus. The sequence continues at coordinate 3,376,672 of NC_091523.1, read as the reverse complement.
TTCCTTATAACGTATAACGTTATGTAGCATTACGTTATAACGTATAACGTTATATACTATTACCTTATAACGTATAACGATATATACTATTACCTTAAAACGTATAACGTTATATACTATTACCTTATAACGTTATACGTTATATACTATTACCTTATAACGTATAACGTTATGTAGCATTACGTTATAACGTATAACGTTGTATACTACTGCCATATAACGTATAACGTTATGTAGCATTACGTTATAACGTATAACGATATATATTATTACCTTATATCGTTATACGTTAAATACTGTTACCTTATAACGTTACACAATATATACTATTACTTTATAACGTATAACGTTACGTAGCAGTACGTTATAACGTATAACGTTATATACTATTACCTGATAACGTATAACGTTATATACTATTACCTTCTAACGTATAACGTTATGTAGCATTACCTTATAACGTATAACGTTATATACTATTACCTGGTAAAGTACAACGTTATATACTATTTCCTTCTAACGTATAACGTTATGTAGCACTACCATATAACGTATAACGTTATATACAATTACCTTATAACGTATAATGTTATGTAGCATTACGTTATAACGTATAATGTTATATACTATTACCTTATAACGTACATCGTTATATAATATTACCTTGTAACGTATAACGTTATGTAGCATTACGTTATAACGTATAACGTTATATACTATTACCTTATAACGTATAACGTTATGTGGCATTACGTTATAACGTATAACGTTGTATACTACTACCATATAAGGTATAACGTTATGTAGCATTACGTTATAACGTATAACGTTATATACTATTACCTTATAACGTATAACGTTATATAATATTACCTTGTAACGTATAACGTTATGTAGCATTACGTTATAACGTATAACGTTATATACTACTTCCTCCTAACGTATAACGTTATGTAGCATTAACTTATAACGTATAACGTTATATATTATTACCTGATAACGTATAACGCTATATACTATTTCCTTATAACGTATTACGTTATATACTATTTCCTTATAACGTATAACGTTATGTAGCATTGCGTTATAACGTATAGCGTTATGTTGGACTGCGTTGTAACTTCTAACGTTATATACTATTACCTTATAACGTATAACGTTATATACTATTACCTTATAACGTATAACGTTATATAGCACTACGCTATAGCGTATAACGTTGTATACTATTAAGTTATAACGTATAACGTTATGAAGCACTACGTTATAACGTATAACGTTACATACTATTACCTTATAACGTATAACGTTATGTAGCATTACGTTATAACGTATAACGTTATATACTATTACCTTATAACGTACAGCGTTATATACTATTACCTTCTAACGTATAACGTTATGTAGCATTACCTTATAACGTATAACGTTATATACTATTACCTGATAACGTATAACGTTATATACTATTACCTTATAACGTATAACGTTATGTAGCATTACGTTATACCGTATAACGTTGTATACAATTACCTTATAACGTATAACGTTATATACTATTACCTTATAACGTATAACGTTATGTAGCATTACGTTATAGCGTATAACGTTGTATACTACTACCATATAACGTATAACGTTATGTAGCATTACGTTATAACGTACAGCGTTATATACTATTACCTTCTAACGTATAACGTTATGTAGCATTACCTTATAACGTATTACGTTATATACTATTACCTGATAACGTATAACGTTATATACTATTACCTTATAACGTATAACGTTATGTAGCATTACGTTATACCGTATAACGTTGTATACAATTACCTTATAACGTATAATGTTATATACTATTACCTGATAACGTATAACGTTATATACTATTACCTTATAACGTATAACGTTATGTAGCACTACGTTATACCGAATAACGTTGTATACAATTACCTTATAACGTATAACGTTATATACTATTTCCTTATAGCGTATAACGTTATGTAGCATTTCGTTATAACGTATAGCGTTATGTAGCACTACGTTATAACTTCTAACGTTATATACTATTACGTTATAACGTATAACATCATGTAGCATTACGTTATAACGTATAACGTTATATACTATTACCTTATAACGTATAGCGTTATATACTATTTCCTTATAACGTATAACGTTACGTAGCATTACCTTATATCGTATAACGCTATGTAGCATTACGTTATAACGTATAACGCTATATACTATTACCTTATAACGTATAACGTTATGTAGCATTACGTTATAACGTATAACGTTATATACAATTACCTTATAACGTATAACGTTATATACTATTACCTTATATCGTTATACGTTAAATACTGTTACCTTATAACGTTACACGATATATACTATTACTTTATAACGTATAACGTTATGTAGCATTACGTTATAACGTATAACGTTATATACAATTACCTTATAACGTATAACGTTATGAAGCACTACGTTATAACGTATAACGTTACATACTATTACCTTATAACGTATAACGTTATGTAGCATTACGTTATAACGTATAACGTTATATACAATTACCTTATAACGTATAACGTTATATACTATTACCTTATAACGTATAACGTTATGAAGCACTACGTTATAACGTATAACGTTACATACTATTACCTTATAACGTATAACGTTATGTAGCATTACGTTATAACGTACAACGTTACATACTATTACCTTATAACGTATAACGTTATGTAGCATTACGTTATAACGTATAACGTTATATACAATTACCTTATAACGTATAACGTTATATACTATTACCTTATAACGTATATCGTTATGTAGCATTACGTTATAACGTATAACGTTATATATTATTACCTTATATCGTTATACGTTAAATACTGTTACCTTATAACGTTACACGATATATACTATTACTTTATAACGTATAACGTTATGTAGCATTACGTTATAACGTATAACGTTGTATACTATTACCTGATAACGTATAACGTTATATACTATTACCTTCTAACGTATAACGTTATGTAGCATTACCTTATAACGTATAACGCTATGTATCATTACGTTATAACGTATAACGTTATATACTATTACCTTATAACGTATAGCGTTATATACTATTTCCTTATAACGTATAACGTTATGTAGCATTACGTTATAACGTATAACGTTATATACTATTACCTTATAACGTATAACGATATATACTATTACCTTAAAACGTATAACGTTATATACTATTACCTTATAACGTTATACGTTATATACTATTACCTTATAACGTATAACGTTATGTAGCATTACGTTATAACGTATAACGTTGTATACTACTGCCATATAACGTATAACGTTATGTAGCATTACGTTATAACGTATAACGATATATATTATTACCTTATATCGTTATACGTTAAATACTGTTACCTTATAACGTTACACAATATATACTAATACTTTATAACGTATAACGTTACGTAGCAGTACGTTATAACGTATAACGTTATATACTATTACCTGATAACGTATAACGTTATATACTATTACCTTCTAACGTATAACGTTATGTAGCATTACCTTATAACGTATAACGTTATATACTATTACCTGGTAAAGTACAACGTTATATACTATTTCCTTCTAACGTATAACGTTATGTAGCACTACCATATAACGTATAACGTTATATACAATTACCTTATAACGTATAATGTTATGTAGCATTACGTTATAACGTATAATGTTATATACTATTACCTTATAACGTATAACGTTATATAATATTACCTTGTAACGTATAACGCTATGTAGCATTACGTTATAACGTATAACGCTATATACTATTACCTTATAACGTATAACGTTATGTAGCATTACGTTATAACGTATAACGTTATATACAATTACCTTATAACGTATAACGTTATATACTATTACCTTATATCGTTATACGTTAAATACTGTTACCTTATAACGTTACACGATATATACTATTACTTTATAACGTATAACGTTATGTAGCATTACGTTATAACGTATAACGTTATATACAATTACCTTATAACGTATAACGTTATGAAGCACTACGTTATAACGTATAACGTTACATACTATTACCTTATAACGTATAACGTTATGTAGCATTACGTTATAACGTACAACGTTACATACTATTACCTTATAACGTATAACGTTATGTAGCATTACGTTATAACGTATAACGTTATATACAATTACCTTATAACGTATAACGTTATATACTATTACCTTATAACGTATATCGTTATGTAGCATTACGTTATAACGTATAACGTTATATATTATTACCTTATATCGCTATACGTTAAATACTGTTACCTTATAACGTTACACGATATATACTATTACTTTATAACGTATAACGTTATGTAGCATTACGTTATAACGTATAACGTTGTATACTATTACCTGATAACGTATAACGTTATATACTATTACCTTCTAACGTATAACGTTATGTAGCATTACCTTATAACGTATAACGCTATGTATCATTACGTTATAACGTATAACGTTATATACTATTACCTTATAACGTATAGCGTTATATACTATTTCCTTATAACGTATAACGTTATGTAGCATTACGTTATAACGTGTAACGTTATATACTATTACCTTATAACGTATAACGATATATACTATTACCTTAAAACGTATAACGTTATATACTATTACCTTATAACGTTATACGTTATATACTATTACCTTATAACGTATAACGTTATGTAGCATTACGTTATAACGTATAACGTTGTATACTACTGCCATATAACGTATAACGTTATGTAGCATTACGTTATAACGTATAACGATATATATTATTACCTTATATCGTTATACGTTAAATACTGTTACCTTATAACGTTACACAATATATACTATTACTTTATAACGTATAACGTTACGTAGCAGTACGTTATAACGTATAACGTTATATACTGTTACCTGATAACGTATAACGTTATATACTATTACCTTCTAACGTATAACGTTATGTAGCATTACCTTATAACGTATAACGTTATATACTATTACCTGGTAAAGTACAACGTTATATACTATTTCCTTCTAACGTATAACGTTATGTAGCACTACCATATAACGTATAACGTTATATACAATTACCTTATAACGTATAATGTTATGTAGCATTACGTTATAACGTATAATGTTATATACTATTACCTTATAACGTATAACGTTATATAATATTACCTTGTAACGTATAACGCTATGTAGCATTACGTTATAACGTATAACGCTATATACTATTACCTTATAACGTATAACGTTATGTAGCATTACGTTATAACGTATAACGTTATATACAATTACCTTATAACGTATAACGTTATATACTATTACCTTATATCGTTATACGTTAAATACTGTTACCTTATACCGTTACACGATATATACTATTACTTTATAACGTATAACGTTATGTAGCATTACGTTATAACGTATAACGTTATATACAATTACCTTATAACGTATAACGTTATGAAGCACTACGTTATAACGTATAACGTTACATACTATTACCTTATAACGTATAACGTTATGTAGCATTACGTTATAACGTACAACGTTACATACTATTACCTTATAACGTATAACGTTATGTAGCATTACGTTATAACGTATAACGTTATATACAATTACCTTATAACGTATAACGTTATATACTATTACCTTATAACGTATATCGTTATGTAGCATTACGTTATAACGTATAACGTTATATATTATTACCTTATATCGTTATACGTTAAATACTGTTACCTTATAACGTTACACGATATATACTATTACTTTATAACGTATAACGTTATGTAGCATTACGTTATAACGTATAACGTTGTATACTATTACCTGATAACGTATAACGTTATATACTATTACCTTCTAACGTATAACGTTATGTAGCATTACCTTATAACGTATAACGCTATGTATCATTACGTTATAACGTATAACGTTATATACTATTACCTTATAACGTATAGCGTTATATACTATTTCCTTATAACGTATAACGTTATGTAGCATTACGTTATAACGTATAACGTTATATACTATTACCTTATAACGTATAACGATATATACTATTACCTTAAAACGTATAACGTTATATACTATTACCTTGTAACGTTATACGTTATATACTATTACCTTATAACGTATAACGCTATGTATCATTACGTTATAACGTATAACGTTATATACTATTACCTTATAACGTATAGCGTTATATACTATTTCCTTATAACGTATAACGTTATGTAGCATTACGTTATAACGTATAACGTTATATACTATTACCTTATAACGTATAACGATATATACTATTACCTTAAAACGTATAACGTTATATACTATTACCTTATAACGTTACACAATATATACTATTACTTTATAACGTATAACGTTACGTAGCAGTACGTTATAACGTATAACGTTATATACTATTACCTGATAACGTATAACGTTATGTACTATTACCTTCTAACGTATAACGTTATGTAGCATTACCTTATAACGTATAACGTTATATACTATTACCTGGTAAAGTACAACGTTATATACTATTTCCTTCTAACGTATAACGTTATGTAGCACTACCATATAACGTATAACGTTATATACAATTACCTTATAACGTATAATGTTATGTAGCATTACGTTATAACGTATAATGTTATATACTATTACCTTATAACGTATAACGTTATATAATATTACCTTGTAACGTATAACGTTATGTAGCATTACGTTATAACGTATAACGTTATATACTACTTCCTCCTAACGTATAACGTTATGTAGCATTACCTTATAACGTATAACGTTATATATTATTACCTGATAACGTATAACGCTATATACTATTTCCTTATAACGTATAACGTTATATACTATTTCCTTATAACGTATAACGTTATGTAGCATTGTGTTATAACGTATAGCGTTATGTAGCACTGCGTTGTAACTTCTAACGTTATATACTATTACCTTATAACGTATAACGTTATATACTATTACCTTATAACGTATAACGTTATGTAGCATTACGCTATAGCGTTTAACGTTGTATACTATTACGTTATAACGTATAACGTTATGAAGCACTACGTTATAACGTATAACGTTATATACTATTACGTTATAACGTATAACGTTATGTAGCATTACGGTATAACGTATAACGTTACATACTATTACCATATAACGTATAACGTTATGTAGCTTTATGTCATAACGTGTAACGTTATATACTATTGCCTTATAACGTATAATGTTATATACTACTACCTTATAACGTATAACGTTATGTAGCACTACGTCATTACGTATAACGTTATATACTATTACGTTATAACGTATATCGTTATGTAGCATTACGTTATAACGTATAACGTTATATATTATTACCTTATATCGTTATACGTTAAATACTGTTACCTTATAACGTTATACGTTATATACTATTACCTTATAACGTATAACGTTATATAGCATTACGTTATAACGTATAATGTTAGATACCAATACCTTATAACGTATAACGTTATGTAGCATTACGTTATAACGTATAACGTTATATACTATTACCTTATAACGTATAACGTTATGTAGCATTACGTTATAACGTATAACGTTATATACTATTACCTTATAACGTATAACGTTATGTAGCATTACCTTATAACGTATAACGTTATATACTATTACCTTCTAACGTATAACGTTATGTAGCATTACCTTATAACGTATAACGCTATGTATCATTACGTTATAACGTATAACGTTATATACTATTGCCTTATAACGTATAGCGTTATATACTATTTCCTTATAACGTATAACGTTATGTAGCATTACGTTATAACGTATAACGTTATATACTATTACCTTATAACGTATAACGTTATGTAGCATTACGTTATAGCGTATAACGTTGTATACTACTACCATATAACGTATAACGTTATGTAGCATTACGTTATAACGTACAGCGTTATATACTATTACCTTCTAACGTATAACGTTATATAGCACTACGCCATAGCGTATAACGTTGTATACTATTACGTTATAACGTATAACGTTATGAAGCACTACGTTATAACGTATAACGTTACATACTATTACCTTATAACGTATAACGTTATGTAGCATTACGTTATACCGAATAACGTTGCATACAATTACCTTATAACGTATAACGTTATATACTATTTCCTTATAACGTATAACGTTATGTAGCATTTCGTTATAACGTATAGCGTTATGTAGCACTACGTTATAACTTCTAACGTTATATACTATTACGTTATAACGTATAACATCATGTAGCATTACGTTATAACGTATAACGTTATATACTATTACCTTATAACGTATAGCGTTATATACTATTACCTTATAACGTATAACGTTATGTAGCATTACGTTATAGCGTATAACGTTGTATACTACTACCATATAACGTATAACGTTATGTAGCATTACGTTATAACGTACAGCGTTATATACTATTACCTTCTAACGTATAACGTTATGTAGCATTACCTTATAACGTATTACGTTATATACTATTACCTGATAACGTATAACGTTATATACTATTACCTTATAACGTATAACGTTATGTAGCATTACGTTATACCGTATAACGTTGTATACAATTACCTTATAACGTATAATGTTATATACTATTACCTGATAACGTATAACGTTATATACTATTACCTTATAACGTATAACGTTATGTAGCACTACGTTATAACGTACAGCGTTATATACTATTACCTTCTAACGTATAACGTTATGTAGCATTACCTTATAACGTATAACGTTATATACTATTACCTGGTAAAGTACAACGTTATATACTATTTCCTTCTAACGTATAACGTTATGTAGCACTACCATATAACGTATAACGTTATATACAATTACCTTATTACGTATAATGTTATGTAGCATTACGTTATAACGTATAATGTTATATACTATTACCTTATAACGTACATCGTTATATAATATTACCTTGTAACGTATAACGTTATGTAGCATTACGTTATAACGTATAACGTTATATACTATTACCTTATAACGTATAACGTTATGTGGCATTACGTTATAACGTATAACGTTGTATACTACTACCATATAAGGTATAACGTTATGTAGCATTACGTTATAACGTATAACGTTATATACTATTACCTTATAACGTATAACGTTATATAATATTACCTTGTAACGTATAACGTTATGTAGCATTACGTTATAACGTATAACGTTATATACTACTTCCTCCTAACGTATAACGTTATGTAGCATTAACTTATAACGTATAACGTTATATATTATTACCTGATAACGTATAACGCTATATACTATTTCCTTATAACGTATTACGTTATATACTATTTCCTTATAACGTATAACGTTATGTAGCATTGCGTTATAACGTATAGCGTTATGTTGGACTGCGTTGTAACTTCTAACGTTATATACTATTACCTTATAACGTATAACGTTATATACTATTACCTTATAACGTATAACGTTATATAGCACTACGCTATAGCGTATAACGTTGTATACTATTAAGTTATAACGTATAACGTTATGAAGCACTACGTTATAACGTATAACGTTACATACTATTACCTTATAACGTATAACGTTATGTAGCATTACGTTATAACGTATAACGTTATATACTATTACCTTATAACGTACAGCGTTATATACTATTACCTTCTAACGTATAACGTTATGTAGCATTACCTTATAACGTATAACGTTATATACTATTACCTGATAACGTATAACGTTATATACTATTACCTTATAACGTATAACGTTATGTAGCATTACGTTATACCGTATAACGTTGTATACAATTACCTTATAACGTATAACGTTATATACTATTACCTTATAACGTATAACGTTATGTAGCATTACGTTATAGCGTATAACGTTGTATACTACTACCATATAACGTATAACGTTATGTAGCATTACGTTATAACGTACAGCGTTATATACTATTACCTTCTAACGTATAACGTTATGTAGCATTACCTTATAACGTATTACGTTATATACTATTACCTGATAACGTATAACGTTATATACTATTACCTTATAACGTATAACGTTATGTAGCATTACGTTATACCGTATAACGTTGTATACAATTACCTTATAACGTATAATGTTATATACTATTACCTGATAACGTATAACGTTATATACTATTACCTTATAACGTATAACGTTATGTAGCACTACGTTATACCGAATAACGTTGTATACAATTACCTTATAACGTATAACGTTATATACTATTTCCTTATAGCGTATAACGTTATGTAGCATTTCGTTATAACGTATAGCGTTATGTAGCACTACGTTATAACTTCTAACGTTATATACTATTACGTTATAACGTATAACATCATGTAGCATTACGTTATAACGTATAACGTTATATACTATTACCTTATAACGTATAGCGTTATATACTATTTCCTTATAACGTATAACGTTACGTAGCATTACCTTATATCGTATAACGCTATGTAGCATTACGTTATAACGTATAACGCTATATACTATTACCTTATAACGTATAACGTTATGTAGCATTACGTTATAACGTATAACGTTATATACAATTACCTTATAACGTATAACGTTATATACTATTACCTTATATCGTTATACGTTAAATACTGTTACCTTATAACGTTACACGATATATACTATTACTTTATAACGTATAACGTTATGTAGCATTACGTTATAACGTATAACGTTATATACAATTACCTTATAACGTATAACGTTATGAAGCACTACGTTATAACGTATAACGTTACATACTATTACCTTATAACGTATAACGTTATGTAGCATTACGTTATAACGTATAACGTTATATACAATTACCTTATAACGTATAACGTTATATACTATTACCTTATAACGTATAACGTTATGAAGCACTACGTTATAACGTATAACGTTACATACTATTACCTTATAACGTATAACGTTATGTAGCATTACGTTATAACGTACAACGTTACATACTATTACCTTATAACGTATAACGTTATGTAGCATTACGTTATAACGTATAACGTTATATACAATTACCTTATAACGTATAACGTTATATACTATTACCTTATAACGTATATCGTTATGTAGCATTACGTTATAACGTATAACGTTATATATTATTACCTTATATCGTTATACGTTAAATACTGTTACCTTATAACGTTACACGATATATACTATTACTTTATAACGTATAACGTTATGTAGCATTACGTTATAACGTATAACGTTGTATACTATTACCTGATAACGTATAACGTTATCTACTATTACCTTCTAACGTATAACGTTATGTAGCATTACCTTATAACGTATAACGCTATGTATCATTACGTTATAACGTATAACGTTATATACTATTACCTTATAACGTATAGCGTTATATACTATTTCCTTATAACGTATAACGTTATGTAGCATTACGTTATAACGTATAACGTTATATACTATTACCTTATAACGTATAACGATATATACTATTACCTTAAAACGTATAACGTTATATACTATTACCTTATAACGTTATACGTTATATACTATTACCTTATAACGTATAACGTTATGTAGCATTACGTTATAACGTATAACGTTGTATACTACTGCCATATAACGTATAACGTTATGTAGCATTACGTTATAACGTATAACGATATATATTATTACCTTATATCGTTATACGTTAAATACTGTTACCTTATAACGTTACACAATATATACTAATACTTTATAACGTATAACGTTACGTAGCAGTACGTTATAACGTATAACGTTATATACTATTACCTGATAACGTATAACGTTATATACTATTACCTTCTAACGTATAACGTTATGTAGCATTACCTTATAACGTATAACGTTATATACTATTACCTGGTAAAGTACAACGTTATATACTATTTCCTTCTAACGTATAACGTTATGTAGCACTACCATATAACGTATAACGTTATATACAATTACCTTATAACGTATAATGTTATGTAGCATTACGTTATAACGTATAATGTTATATACTATTACCTTATAACGTATAACGTTATATAATATTACCTTGTAACGTATAACGCTATGTAGCATTACGTTATAACGTATAACGCTATATACTATTACCTTATAACGTATAACGTTATGTAGCATTACGTTATAACGTATAACGTTATATACAATTACCTTATAACGTATAACGTTATATACTATTACCTTATATCGTTATACGTTAAATACTGTTACCTTATAACGTTACACGATATATACTATTACTTTATAACGTATAACGTTATGTAGCATTACGTTATAACGTATAACGTTATATACAATTACCTTATAACGTATAACGTTATGAAGCACTACGTTATAACGTATAACGTTACATACTATTACCTTATAACGTATAACGTTATGTAGCATTACGTTATAACGTACAACGTTACATACTATTACCTTATAACGTATAACGTTATGTAGCATTACGTTATAACGTATAACGTTATATACAATTACCTTATAACGTATAACGTTATATACTATTACCTTATAACGTATATCGTTATGTAGCATTACGTTATAACGTATAACGTTATATATTATTACCTTATATCGCTATACGTTAAATACTGTTACCTTATAACGTTACACGATATATACTATTACTTTATAACGTATAACGTTATGTAGCATTACGTTATAACGTATAACGTTGTATACTATTACCTGATAACGTATAACGTTATATACTATTACCTTCTAACGTATAACGTTATGTAGCATTACCTTATAACGTATAACGCTATGTATCATTACGTTATAACGTATAACGTTATATACTATTACCTTATAACGTATAGCGTTATATACTATTTCCTTATAACGTATAACGTTATGTAGCATTACGTTATAACGTGTAACGTTATATACTATTACCTTATAACGTATAACGATATATACTATTACCTTAAAACGTATAACGTTATATACTATTACCTTATAACGTTATACGTTATATACTATTACCTTATAACGTATAACGTTATGTAGCATTACGTTATAACGTATAACGTTGTATACTACTGCCATATAACGTATAACGTTATGTAGCATTACGTTATAACGTATAACGATATATATTATTACCTTATATCGTTATACGTTAAATACTGTTACCTTATAACGTTACACAATATATACTATTACTTTATAACGTATAACGTTACGTAGCAGTACGTTATAACGTATAACGTTATATACTGTTACCTGATAACGTATAACGTTATATACTATTACCTTCTAACGTATAACGTTATGTAGCATTACCTTATAACGTATAACGTTATATACTATTACCTGGTAAAGTACAACGTTATATACTATTTCCTTCTAACGTATAACGTTATGTAGCACTACCATATAACGTATAACGTTATATACAATTACCTTATAACGTATAATGTTATGTAGCATTACGTTATAACGTATAATGTTATATACTATTACCTTATAACGTATAACGTTATATAATATTACCTTGTAACGTATAACGCTATGTAGCATTACGTTATAACGTATAACGCTATATACTATTACCTTATAACGTATAACGTTATGTAGCATTACGTTATAACGTATAACGTTATATACAATTACCTTATAACGTATAACGTTATATACTATTACCTTATATCGTTATACGTTAAATACTGTTACCTTATACCGTTACACGATATATACTATTACTTTATAACGTATAACGTTATGTAGCATTACGTTATAACGTATAACGTTATATACAATTACCTTATAACGTATAACGTTATGAAGCACTACGTTATAACGTATAACGTTACATACTATTACCTTATAACGTATAACGTTATGTAGCATTACGTTATAACGTACAACGTTACATACTATTACCTTATAACGTATAACGTTATGTAGCATTACGTTATAACGTATAACGTTATATACAATTACCTTATAACGTATAACGTTATATACTATTACCTTATAACGTATATCGTTATGTAGCATTACGTTATAACGTATAACGTTATATATTATTACCTTATATCGTTATACGTTAAATACTGTTACCTTATAACGTTACACGATATATACTATTACTTTATAACGTATAACGTTATGTAGCATTACGTTATAACGTATAACGTTGTATACTATTACCTGATAACGTATAACGTTATATACTATTACCTTCTAACGTATAACGTTATGTAGCATTACCTTATAACGTATAACGCTATGTATCATTACGTTATAACGTATAACGTTATATACTATTACCTTATAACGTATAGCGTTATATACTATTTCCTTATAACGTATAACGTTATGTAGCATTACGTTATAACGTATAACGTTATATACTATTACCTTATAACGTATAACGATATATACTATTACCTTAAAACGTATAACGTTATATACTATTACCTTGTAACGTTATACGTTATATACTATTACCTTATAACGTATAACGTTATGTAGCATTACGTTATAACGTATAACGTTGTATACTACTGCCATATAACGTATAACGTTATGTAGCATTACGTTATAACGTATAACGATATATATTATTACCTTATATCGTTATACGTTAAATACTGTTACCTTATAACGTTACACGATATATACTATTACTTTATAACGTATAACGTTACGTAGCAGTACGTTATAACGTATAACGTTATATACTATTACCTGATAACGTATAACGTTATGTACTATTACCTTCTAACGTATAACGTTATGTAGCATTACCTTATAACGTATAACGTTATATACTATTACCTGGTAAAGTACAACGTTATATACTATTTCCTTCTAACGTATAACGTTATGTAGCACTACCATATAACGTATAACGTTATATACAATTACCTTATAACGTATAATGTTATGTAGCATTACGTTATAACGTATAATGTTATATACTATTACCTTATAACGTATAACGTTATATAATATTACCTTGTAACGTATAACGTTATGTAGCATTACGTTATAACGTATAACGTTATATACTACTTCCTCCTAACGTATAACGTTATGTAGCATTACCTTATAACGTATAACGTTATATATTATTACCTGATAACGTATAACGCTATATACTATTTCCTTATAACGTATAACGTTATATACTATTTCCTTATAACGTATAACGTTATGTAGCATTGTGTTATAACGTATAGCGTTATGTAGCACTGCGTTGTAACTTCTAACGTTATATACTATTACCTTATAACGTATAACGTTATATACTATTACCTTATAACGTATAACGTTATGTAGCATTACGCTATAGCGTTTAACGTTGTATACTATTACGTTATAACGTATAACGTTATGAAGCACTACGTTATAACGTATAACGTTATATACTATTACGTTATAACGTATAACGTTATGTAGCATTACGGTATAACGTATAACGTTACATACTATTACCATATAACGTATAACGTTATGTAGCTTTATGTCATAACGTGTAACGTTATATACTATTGCCTTATAACGTATAATGTTATATACTACTACCTTATAACGTATAACGTTATGTAGCACTACGTCATTACGTATAACGTTATATACTATTACGTTATAACGTATATCGTTATGTAGCATTACGTTATAACGTATAACGTTATATATTATTACCTTATATCGTTATACGTTAAATACTGTTACCTTATAACGTTATACGTTATATACTATTACCTTATAACGTATAACGTTATATAGCATTACGTTATAACGTATAATGTTAGATACCAATACCTTATAACGTATAACGTTATGTAGCATTACGTTATAACGTATAACGTTATATACTATTACCTTATAACGTATAACGTTATGTAGCATTACGTTATAACGTATAACGTTATATACTATTACCTTATAACGTATAACGTTATGTAGCATTGCCTTATAACGTATAACGTTATATACTATTACCTTCTAACGTATAACGTTATGTAGCATTACCTTATAACGTATAACGCTATGTATCATTACGTTATAACGTATAACGTTATATACTATTGCCTTATAACGTATAGCGTTATATACTATTTCCTTATAACGTATAACGTTATGTAGCATTACGTTATAACGTATAACGTTATATACTATTACCTTATAACGTATAACGTTATGTAGCATTACGTTATAGCGTATAACGTTGTATACTACTACCATATAACGTATAACGTTATGTAGCATTACGTTATAACGTACAGCGTTATATACTATTACCTTCTAACGTATAACGTTATATAGCACTACGCCATAGCGTATAACGTTGTATACTATTACGTTATAACGTATAACGTTATGAAGCACTACGTTATAACGTATAACGTTACATACTATTACCTTATAACGTATAACGTTATGTAGCATTACGTTATACCGAATAACGTTGCATACAATTACCTTATAACGTATAACGTTATATACTATTTCCTTATAACGTATAACGTTATGTAGCATTTCGTTATAACGTATAGCGTTATGTAGCACTACGTTATAACTTCTAACGTTATATACTATTACGTTATAACGTATAACATCATGTAGCATTACGTTATAACGTATAACGTTATATACTATTACCTTATAACGTATAGCGTTATATACTATTTCCTTATAACGTATAACGTTACGTAGCATTACCTTATATCGTATAACGCTATGTAGCATTACGTTATAACGTATAACGCTATATACTATTACCTTATAACGTATAACGTTATGTAGCATTACGTTATAACGTATAACGTTATATACAATTACCTTATAACGTATAACGTTATATACTATTACCTTATATCGTTATACGTTAAATACTGTTACCTTATAACGTTACACGATATATACTATTACTTTATAACGTATAACGTTATGTAGCATTACGTTATAACGTATAACGTTATATACAATTACCTTATAACGTATAACGTTATGAAGCACTACGTTATAACGTATAACGTTACATACTATTACCTTATAACGTATAACGTTATGTAGCATTACGTTATAACGTACAACGTTACATACTATTACCTTATAACGTATAACGTTATGTAGCATTACGTTATAACGTATAACGTTATATACAATTACCTTATAACGTATAACGTTATATACTATTACCTTGTAACGTATATCGTTATGTAGCATTACGTTATAACGTATAACGTTATATATTATTACCTTATAACGTATAACGTTATGTAGCATTACGTTATAACGTATAACGTTATATACTATTACCTTATAACGTACAGCGTTATATACTATTACCTTCTAACGTATAACGTTATGTAGCATTACCTTATAACGTATAACGTTATATACTATTACCTGATAACGTATAACGTTATATACTATTACCTTATAACGTATAACGTTATGTAGCATTACGTTATACCGTATAACGTTGTATACAATTACCTTATAACGTATAACGTTATATACTATTACCTTATAACGTATAACGTTATGTAGCATTACGTTATAGCGTATAACGTTGTATACTACTACCATATAACGTATAACGTTATGTAGCATTACGTTATAACGTACAGCGTTATATACTATTACC
Source organism: Bombus fervidus (assembly GCF_041682495.2). Classification (NCBI taxonomy): domain Eukaryota; kingdom Metazoa; phylum Arthropoda; class Insecta; order Hymenoptera; family Apidae; genus Bombus; species Bombus fervidus. The sequence continues at coordinate 3,358,818 of NC_091523.1, read as the reverse complement.
TTCTAACGTATAACGTTATGTAGCATTACCTGATAACGTATAACGTTATATACTATTACCTGATAACGTATAACGTTATATACTATTACCTTATAACGTATAACGTTATGTAGCATTACGTTATACCGTATAACGTTGTATACAATTACCTTATAACGTATAATGTTATATACTATTACCTGATAACGTATAACGTTATATACTATTACCTTATAACGTATAACGTTATGTAGCATTACGTTATACCGAATAACGTTGTATACAATTACCTTATAACGTATAACGTTATATACTATTTCCTTATAACGTATAACGTTATGTAGCATTTCGTTATAACGTATAGCGTTATGTAGCACTACGTTATAACTTCTAACGTTATATACTATTACGTTATAACGTATAACATCATGTAGCATTACGTTATAACGTATAACGTTATATACTATTACCTTATAACGTATAGCGTTATATACTATTTCCTTATAACGTATAACGTTACGTAGCATTACCTTATATCGTATAACGCTATGTAGCATTACGTTATAACGTATAACACTATATACTATTACCTTATAACGTATAACGTTATGTAGCATTACGTTATAACGTATAACGTTATATACAATTACCTTATAACGTATAACGTTATATACTATTACCTTATATCGTTATACGTTAAATACTGTTACCTTATAACGTTACACGATATATACTATTACTTTATAACGTATAACGTTATGTAGCATTACGTTATAACGTATAACGTTATATACAATTACCTTATAACGTATAACGTTATGAAGCACTACGTTATAACGTATAACGTTACATACTATTACCTTATAACGTATAACGTTATGTAGCATTACGTTATAACGTACAACGTTACATACTATTACCTTATAACGTATAACGTTATGTAGCATTACGTTATAACGTATAACGTTATATACAATTACCTTATAACGTATAACGTTATATACTATTACCTTATAACGTATATCGTTATGTAGCATTACGTTATAACGTATAACGTTATATATTATTACCTTATAACGTATAACGTTATGTAGCATTACGTTATAACGTATAACGTTATATACTATTACCTTATAACGTACAGCGTTATATACTATTACCTTCTAACGTATAACGTTATGTAGCATTACCTTATAACGTATAACGTTATATACTATTACCTGATAACGTATAACGTTATATACTATTACCTTATAACGTATAACGTTATGTAGCATTACGTTATACCGTATAACGTTGTATACAATTACCTTATAACGTATAACGTTATATACTATTACCTTATAACGTATAACGTTATGTAGCATTACGTTATAGCGTATAACGTTGTATACTACTACCATATAACGTATAACGTTATGTAGCATTACGTTATAACGTACAGCGTTATATACTATTACCTTCTAACGTATAACGTTATGTAGCATTACCTGATAACGTATAACGTTATATACTATTACCTGATAACGTATAACGTTATATACTATTACCTTATAACGTATAACGTTATGTAGCATTACGTTATACCGTATAACGTTGTATACAATTACCTTATAACGTATAATGTTATATACTATTACCTGATAACGTATAACGTTATATACTATTACCTTATAACGTATAACGTTATGTAGCATTACGTTATACCGAATAACGTTGTATACAATTACCTTATAACGTATAACGTTATATACTATTTCCTTATAACGTATAACGTTATGTAGCATTTCGTTATAACGTATAGCGTTATGTAGCACTACGTTATAACTTCTAACGTTATATACTATTACGTTATAACGTATAACATCATGTAGCATTACGTTATAACGTATAACGTTATATACTATTACCTTATAACGTATAGCGTTATATACTATTTCCTTATAACGTATAACGTTACGTAGCATTACCTTATATCGTATAACGCTATGTAGCATTACGTTATAACGTATAACGCTATATACTATTACCTTATAACGTATAACGTTATGTAGCATTACGTTATAACGTATAACGTTATATACAATTACCTTATAACGTATAACGTTATATACTATTACCTTATATCGTTATACGTTAAATACTGTTACCTTATAACGTTACACGATATATACTATTACTTTATAACGTATAACGTTATGTAGCATTACGTTATAACGTATAACGTTATATACAATTACCTTATAACGTATAACGTTATGAAGCACTACGTTATAACGTATAACGTTACATACTATTACCTTATAACGTATAACGTTATGTAGCATTACGTTATAACGTACAACGTTACATACTATTACCTTATAACGTATAACGTTATGTAGCATTACGTTATAACGTATAACGTTATATACAATTACCTTATAACGTATAACGTTATATACTATTACCTTATAACGTATATCGTTATGTAGCATTACGTTATAACGTATAACGTTATATATTATTACCTTATAACGTATAACGTTATGTAGCATTACGTTATAACGTATAACGTTATATACTATTACCTTATAACGTACAGCGTTATATACTATTACCTTCTAACGTATAACGTTATGTAGCATTACCTTATAACGTATAACGTTATATACTATTACCTGATAACGTATAACGTTATATACTATTACCTTATAACGTATAACGTTATGTAGCATTACGTTATACCGTATAACGTTGTATACAATTACCTTATAACGTATAACGTTATATACTATTACCTTATAACGTATAACGTTATGTAGCATTACGTTATAGCGTATAACGTTGTATACTACTACCATATAACGTATAACGTTATGTAGCATTACGTTATAACGTACAGCGTTATATACTATTACCTTCTAACGTATAACGTTATGTAGCATTACCTGATAACGTATAACGTTATATACTATTACCTGATAACGTATAACGTTATATACTATTACCTTATAACGTATAACGTTATGTAGCATTACGTTATACCGTATAACGTTGTATACAATTACCTTATAACGTATAATGTTATATACTATTACCTGATAACGTATAACGTTATATACTATTACCTTATAACGTATAACGTTATGTAGCATTACGTTATACCGAATAACGTTGTATACAATTACCTTATAACGTATAACGTTATATACTATTTCCTTATAACGTATAACGTTATGTAGCATTTCGTTATAACGTATAGCGTTATGTAGCACTACGTTATAACTTCTAACGTTATATACTATTACGTTATAACGTATAACATCATGTAGCATTACGTTATAACGTATAACGTTATATACTATTACCTTATAACGTATATCGTTATGTAGCATTACGTTATAACGTATAACGTTATATATTATTACCTTATAACGTATAACGTTATGTAGCATTACGTTATAACGTATAACGTTATATACTATTACCTTATAACGTACAGCGTTATATACTATTACCTTCTAACGTATAACGTTATGTAGCATTACCTTATAACGTATAACGTTATATACTATTACCTGATAACGTATAACGTTATATACTATTACCTTATAACGTATAACGTTATGTAGCATTACGTTATACCGTATAACGTTGTATACAATTACCTTATAACGTATAACGTTATATACTATTACCTTATAACGTATAACGTTATGTAGCATTACGTTATAGCGTATAACGTTGTATACTACTACCATATAACGTATAACGTTATGTAGCATTACGTTATAACGTACAGCGTTATATACTATTACCTTCTAACGTATAACGTTATGTAGCATTACCTGATAACGTATAACGTTATATACTATTACCTGATAACGTATAACGTTATATACTATTACCTTATAACGTATAACGTTATGTAGCATTACGTTATACCGTATAACGTTGTATACAATTACCTTATAACGTATAATGTTATATACTATTACCTGATAACGTATAACGTTATATACTATTACCTTATAACGTATAACGTTATGTAGCATTACGTTATACCGAATAACGTTGTATACAATTACCTTATAACGTATAACGTTATATACTATTTCCTTATAACGTATAACGTTATGTAGCATTTCGTTATAACGTATAGCGTTATGTAGCACTACGTTATAACTTCTAACGTTATATACTATTACGTTATAACGTATAACATCATGTAGCATTACGTTATAACGTATAACGTTATATACTATTACCTTATAACGTATAGCGTTATATACTATTTCCTTATAACGTATAACGTTACGTAGCATTACCTTATATCGTATAACGCTATGTAGCATTACGTTATAACGTATAACGCTATATACTATTACCTTATAACGTATAACGTTATGTAGCATTACGTTATAACGTATAACGTTATATACAATTACCTTATAACGTATAACGTTATATACTATTACCTTATATCGTTATACGTTAAATACTGTTACCTTATAACGTTACACGATATATACTATTACTTTATAACGTATAACGTTATGTAGCATTACGTTATAACGTATAACGTTATATACAATTACCTTATAACGTATAACGTTATGAAGCACTACGTTATAACGTATAACGTTACATACTATTACCTTATAACGTATAACGTTATGTAGCATTACGTTATAACGTACAACGTTACATACTATTACCTTATAACGTATAACGTTATGTAGCATTACGTTATAACGTATAACGTTATATACAATTACCTTTTAACGTATAACGTTATATACTGTTACCTTATAACGTATATCGTTATGTAGCATTACGTTATAACGTATAACGTTATATATTATTACCTTATATCGTTATACGTTAAATACTGTTACCTTATAACGTTACACGATATATACTATTACTTTATAACGTATAACTTTATGTAGCATTACGTTATAACGTATAACGTTGTATACTATTACCTGATAACGTATAGCGTTATATACTATTACCTTCTAACGTATAACGTTATGTAGCATTACCTTATAACGTATAACGCTATGTATCATTACGTTATAACGTATAACGTTATATACTATTACCTTATAACGTATAGCGTTATATACTATTTCCTTATAACGTATAACGTTATGTAGCATTACGTTATAACGTATAACGTTATATACTATTACCTTATAACGTATAACGATATATACTATTACCTTAAAACGTATAACGTTATATACTATTACCTTATAACGTTATACGTTATATACTATTACCTGATAACGTATAACGTTATGTAGCATTACGTTATAACGTATAACGTTGTATACTACTGCCATATAACGTATAACGTTATGTAGCATTACGTTATAACGTATAACGATATATATTATTACCTTATATCGTTATACGTTAAATACTGTTACCTTATAACGTTACACAATATATACTATTACTTTATAACGTATAACGTTACGTAGCAGTACGTTATAACGTATAACGTTATATACTATTACCTGATAACGTATAACGTTATATACTATTACCTTCTAACGTATAACGTTATGTAGCATTACCTTATAACGTATAACGTTATATACTATTACCTGGTAAAGTACAACGTTATATACTATTTCCTTCTAACGTATAACGTTATGTAGCACTACCATATAACGTATAACGTTATATACAATTACCTTATAACGTATAATGTTATGTAGCATTACGTTATAACGTATAATGTTATATACTATTACCTTATAACGTATAACGTTATATAATATTACCTTGTAACGTATAACGTTATGTAGCATTGTGTTATAACGTATAGCGTTATGTAGCACTGCGTTGTAACTTCTAACGTTATATACTATTACCTTATAACGTATAACGTTATATACTATTACCTTATAACGTATAACGTTATGTAGCATTACGCTATAGCGTTTAACGTTGTATACTATTACGTTATAACGTATAACGTTATGAAGCACTACGTTATAACGTATAACGTTATATACTATTACGTTATAACGTATAACGTTATGTAGCATTACGGTATAACGTATAACGTTACATACTATTACCATATAACGTATAACGTTATGTAGCTTTATGTCATAACGTATAACGTTATATACTATTGCCTTATAACGTATAATGTTATATACTACTACCTTATAACGTATAACGTTATGTAGCACTACGTCATTACGTATAACGTTATATACTATTACGTTATAACGTATATCGTTATGTAGCATTACGTTATAACGTATAACGTTATATATTATTACCTTATATCGTTATACGTTAAATACTGTTACCTTATAACGTTATACGTTATATACTATTACCTTATAACGTATAACGTTATATAGCATTACGTTATAACGTATAATGTTAGATACCAATACCTTATAACGTATAACGTTATGTAGCATTACGTTATAACGTATAACGTTATATACTATTACCTTATAACGTATAACGTTATGTAGCATTACGTTATAACGTATAACGTTATATACTATTACCTTATAACGTATAACGTTATGTAGCATTACCTTATAACGTATAACGTTATATACTATTACCTTCTAACGTATAACGTTATGTAGCATTACCTTATAACGTATAACGCTATGTATCATTACGTTATAACGTATAACGTTATATACTATTGCCTTATAACGTATAGCGTTATATACTATTTCCTTATAACGTATAACGTTATGTAGCATTACGGTATAACGTATAACGTTACATACTATTACCATATAACGTATAACGTTATGTAGCTTTATGTCATAACGTATAACGTTATATACTATTGCCTTATAACGTATAATGTTATATACTACTACCTTATAACGTATAACGTTATGTAGCATTACGTTATAACGTATAACGTTGTATACTACTGCCATATAACGTATAACGTTATGTAGCATTACGTTATAACGTATAACGATATATATTATTACCTTATATCGTTATACGTTAAATACTGTTACCTTATAACGTTACACAATATATACTATTACTTTATAACGTATAACGTTACGTAGCAGTACGTTATAACGTATAACGTTATATACTATTACCTGATAACGTATAACGTTATATACTATTACCTTCTAACGTATAACGTTATGTAGCATTACCTTATAACGTATAACGTTATATACTATTACCTGGTAAAGTACAACGTTATATACTATTTCCTTCTAACGTATAACGTTATGTAGCACTACCATATAACGTATAACGTTATATACAATTACCTTATAACGTATAATGTTATGTAGCATTACGTTATAACGTATAATGTTATATACTATTACCTTATAACGTATAACGTTATATAATATTACCTTGTAACGTATGACGTTATGTAGCATTACGGTATAACGTATAACGTTACATACTATTACCATATAACGTATAACGTTATGTAGCTTTATGTTATAACGTATAACGTTATATACTATTACGTTATAACGTATATCGTTATGTAGCATTACGTTATAACGTATAACGTTATATATTATTACCTTATATCGTTATACGTTAAATACTGTTACCTTATAACGTTATACGTTATATACTATTACCTTATAACGTATAACGTTATATAGCATTACGTTATAACGTATAATGTTAGATACCAATACCTTATAACGTATAACGTTATGTAGCATTACGTTATAACGTATAACGTTATATACTATTACCTTATAACGTATAACGTTATGTAGCATTACCTTATAACGTATAACGTTATATACTATTTCCTTATAACGTATAACGTTATATACTATTACCTTATAACGTATAACGTTATGTAGCACTACGTTATAACGTATAACGTTATATACTATTACCTTATAACGTATAACGTTATGTAGCATTACGTTATAACGTACAACGTTACATACTATTACCTTATAACGTAAAACGTTATGTAGCATTACGTTATAACGTATAACGTTATATACAATTACCTTATAACGTATAACGTTATATACTATTACCTTATAACGTATAACGTTATGTAGCATTACGTTATAACGTATAACGTAATATATTATTACCTTGTATCGTTATACGTTAAATACTGTTACCTTATAACGTTACACGATATATACTATTACTTTATAACGTATAACGTTATGTAGCATTACGTTATAACGTATAACGTTATATACTATTACCTGATAACGTATAACGTTATATACTATTACCTTCTAACGTATAACGTTATATACTATTACCTTCTAACGTATAACGTTATGTAGCATTACCTTATAACGTATAACGCTATGTAGCATTACGTTATAACGTATAACGTTATATACTATTACCTTATAACGTATAACGTTATATACTATTTCCTTATAACGTATAACGTTATGCAGCATTACGTGATAACGTATAACGTTATATACTATTACCTTATAACGTATAACGTTATATACTATTACCTTAAAACGTATAACGTTATATACTATTACCTTATAACGTTATACGTTATATACTATTACCTTATAACGTATAACGTTATGTAGCATTACGTTATAACGTATAACGTTATATACTATTACCTTATAACGTATAACGTTATGTAGCATTACCTTATAACGTATAACGTTATATACTATTTCCTTATAACGTATAACGTTATACACTATTACCTTATAACGTATAACGTTATACACTATTACCTTAAAACGTATAACGTTATATACTATTACCTTATTACGTTATACGTTATATACTATTACCTTATAACGTATAACGTTATGTAGCATTACGTTATAACGTATAACGTTGTATACTACTACCATATAACGTATAAAGTTATATACTATTACCTTCTAACGTATAACGTTATGTAGCATTACCTTATAACGTATAACGCTATGTAGCATTACGTTATAACGTATAACGTTGTATACTACTACCATATAACATATAACGTTATGTAGCATTACGTTATAAAGTATAACGTTATATATTATTACCTTATATCGTTATACGTTAAATACTGTTACCTTATAACGTTACACGATATATACTATTACTTTATAACGTATAACGTTATGTAGCATTACGTTATAACGTATAACGTTATATACTATTACCTGATAACGTATAACGTTATATACTATTACCTTCTAACGTATAACGTTATGTAGCATTACCTTATAACGTATAACGCTATGTAGCATTACGTTATAACGTATAACGTTATATACTATTACCTTATAACGTACAGCGTTATATACTATTTCCTTATAACGTATAACGTTATGTAGCATTACGTTATAACGTATAACGTTATATACTATTACCTTATAACGTATAACGTTATGTGGCATTACGTTATAACGTATAACGTTGTATACTACTACCATATAAGCTATAACGTTATGTAGCATTACGTTATAACGTATAACGTTATATACTATTACCTTATAACGTATAACGTTATATAATATTACCTTGTAACGTATAACGTTATGTAGCATTACGTTATAACGTATAACGTTATATACTACTTCCTCCTAACGTATAACTTTATGTAGCATTACCTTATAACGTATAACGTTATATATTATTACCTGATAACGTATAACGCTATATACTATTTCCTTATAACGTATTACGTTATATACTATTTCCTTATAACGTATAACGTTATGTAGCATTGCGTTATAACGTATAGCGTTATGTTGGACTGCGTTGTAACTTCTAACGTTATATACTATTACCTTATAACGTATAACGTTATATACTATTACCTTATAACGTATAACGTTATATAGCACTACGCTATAGCGTATAACGTTGTATACTATTACGTTATAACGTATAACGTTATGAAGCACTACGTTATAACGTATAACGTTACATACTATTACCTTATAACGTATAACGTTATGTAGCATTACGTTATAACGTATAACGTTATATACTATTACCTTATAACGTATAACGTTATGTAGCATTACCTTATAACGTATAACGTTATATACTATTACCTTCTAACGTATAACGTTATGTAGCATTACCTTATAACGTATAACGCTATGTATCATTACGTTATAACGTATAACGTTATATACTATTGCCTTATAACGTATAGCGTTATATACTATTTCCTTATAACGTATAACGTTATGTAGCATTACGTTATAACGTATAACGTTATATACTATTACCTTATAACGTATAACGATATATACTATTACCTTAAAACGTATAACGTTATATACTATTATCTTATAACGTTATACGTTATATACTATTACCTTATAACGTATAACGTTATGTAGCATTACGTTATAACGTATAACGTTGTATACTACTGCCATATAACGTATAACGTTATGTAGCATTACGTTATAACGTATAACGATATATATTATTACCTTATATCGTTATACGTTAAATACTGTTACCTTATAACGTTACACAATATATACTATTACTTTATAACGTATAACGTTACGTAGCAGTACGTTATAACGTATAACGTTATATACTATTACCTGATAACGTATAACGTTATATACTATTACCTTCTAACGTATAACGTTATGTAGCATTACCTTATAACGTATAACGTTATATACTATTACCTGGTAAAGTACAACGTTATATACTATTTCCTTCTAACGTATAACGTTATGTAGCACTACCATATAACGTATAACGTTATATACAATTACCTTATAACGTATAATGTTATGTAGCATTACGTTATAACGTATAATGTTATATACTATTACCTTATAACGTATAACGTTATATAATATTACCTTGTAACGTATAACGTTATGTAGCATTACGTTATAACGTATAACGTTATATACTACTTCCTCCTAACGTATAACGTTATGTAGCATTACCTTATAACGTATAACGTTATATATTATTACCTGATAACGTATAAACTATATACTATTTCCTTATAACGTATAACGTTATATACTATTTCCTTATAACGTATAACGTTATGTAGCATTGTGTTATAACGTATAGCGTTATGTAGCACTGGGTTGTAACTTCTAACGTTATATACTATTACCTTATAACGTATAACGTTATATACTATTACCTTATAACGTATAACGTTATGTAGCATTACGCTATAGCGTATAACGTTGTATACTATTACGTTATAACGTATAACGTTATGAAGCACTACGTTATAACGTATAACGTTATATACTATTACGTTATAACGTATAACGTTATGTAGCATTACGGTATAACGTATAACGTTACATACTATTACCATATAACGTATAACGTTATGTAGCTTTATGTTATAACGTATAACGTTATATACTATTACGTTATAACGTATATCGTTATGTAGCATTACGTTATAACGTATAACGTTATATATTATTACCTTATATCGTTATACGTTAAATACTGTTACCTTATAACGTTATACGTTATATACTATTACCTTATAACGTATAACGTTATATAGCATTACGTTATAACGTATAATGTTAGATACCAATACCTTATAACGTATAACGTTATGTAGCATTACGTTATAACGTATAACGTTATATACTATTACCTTATAACGTATAACGTTATGTAGCATTACCTTATAACGTATAACGTTATATACTATTTCCTTATAACGTATAACGTTATATACTATTACCTTATAACGTATAACGTTATGTAGCACTACGTTATAACGTATAACGTTATATACTATTACCTTATAACGTATAACGTTATGTAGCATTACGTTATAACGTACAACGTTACATACTATTACCTTATAACGTAAAACGTTATGTAGCATTACGTTATAACGTATAACGTTATATACAATTACCTTATAACGTATAACGTTATATACTATTACCTTATAACGTATAACGTTATGTAGCATTACGTTATAACGTATAACGTAATATATTATTACCTTGTATCGTTATACGTTAAATACTGTTACCTTATAACGTTACACGATATATACTATTACTTTATAACGTATAACGTTATGTAGCATTACGTTATAACGTATAACGTTATATACTATTACCTGATAACGTATAACGTTATATACTATTACCTTCTAACGTATAACGTTATATACTATTACCTTCTAACGTATAACGTTATGTAGCATTACCTTATAACGTATAACGCTATGTAGCATTACGTTATAACGTATAACGTTATATACTATTACCTTATAACGTATAACGTTATATACTATTTCCTTATAACGTATAACGTTATGCAGCATTACGTGATAACGTATAACGTTATATACTATTACCTTATAACGTATAACGTTATATACTATTACCTTAAAACGTATAACGTTATATACTATTACCTTATAACGTTATACGTTATATACTATTACCTTATAACGTATAACGTTATGTAGCATTACGTTATAACGTATAACGTTATATACTATTACCTTATAACGTATAACGTTATGTAGCATTACCTTATAACGTATAACGTTATATACTATTTCCTTATAACGTATAACGTTATACACTATTACCTTATAACGTATAACGTTATATACTATTACCTTAAAACGTATAACGTTATATACTATTACCTTATTACGTTATACGTTATATACTATTACCTTATAACGTATAACGTTATGTAGCATTACGTTATAACGTATAACGTTGTATACTACTACCATATAACGTATAACGTTATATACTATTACCTTCTAACGTATAACGTTATGTAGCATTACCTTATAACGTATAACGCTATGTAGCATTACGTTATAACGTATAACGTTGTATACTACTACCATATAACGTATAACGTTATGTAGCATTACGTTATAACGTATAACGTTATATACTATTACCTTATAACGTATAACGTTATGTGGCATTACGTTATAACGTATAACGTTGTATACTACTACCATATAAGCTATAACGTTATGTAGCATTACGTTATAACGTATAACGTTATATACTATTACCTTATAACGTATAACGTTATATAATATTACCTTGTAACGTATAACGTTATGTAGCATTACGTTATAACGTATAACGTTATATACTACTTCCTCCTAACGTATAACTTTATGTAGCATTACCTTATAACGTATAACGTTATATATTATTACCTGATAACGTATAACGCTATATACTATTTCCTTATAACGTATTACGTTATATACTATTTCCTTATAACGTATAACGTTATGTAGCATTGCGTTATAACGTATAGCGTTATGTTGGACTGCGTTGTAACTTCTAACGTTATATACTATTACCTTATAACGTATAACGTTATATACTATTACCTTATAACGTATAACGTTATATAGCACTACGCTATAGCGTATAACGTTGTATACTATTACGTTATAACGTATAACGTTATGAAGCACTACGTTATAACGTATAACGTTACATACTATTACCTTATAACGTATAGCGTTATGTAGCATTACGTTATAACGTATAACGTTATATACTATTACCTTATAACGTACAGCGTTATATACTATTACCTTATAACGTACAGCGTTATATACTATTTCCTTATAACGTATAACGTTATGTAGCATTACGTTATAACGTATAACGTTATATACTATTACCTTATAACGTATAACGTTATGTGGCATTACGTTATAACGTATAACGTTATATACTATTACCTTATAACGTATAACGTTATGTGGCATTACGTTATAACGTATAACGTTGTATACTACTACCATATAAGCTATAACGTTATGTAGCATTACGTTATAACGTATAACGTTATATACTATTACCTTATAACGTATAACGTTATATAATATTACCTTGTAACGTATAACGTTATGTAGCATTACGTTATAACGTATAACGTTATATACTACTTCCTCCTAACGTATAACTTTATGTAGCATTACCTTATAACGTATAACGTTATATATTATTACCTGATAACGTATAACGCTATATACTATTTCCTTATAACGTATTACGTTATATACTATTTCCTTATAACGTATAACGTTATGTAGCATTGCGTTATAACGTATAGCGTTATGTTGGACTGCGTTGTAACTTCTAACGTTATATACTATTACCTTATAACGTATAACGTTATATACTATTACCTTATAACGTATAACGTTATATAGCACTACGCTATAGCGTATAACGTTGTATACTATTACGTTATAACGTATAACGTTATGAAGCACTACGTTATAACGTATAACGTTACATACTATTACCTTATAACGTATAGCGTTATGTAGCATTACGTTATAACGTATAACGTTATATACTATTACCTTATAACGTACAGCGTTATATACTATTACCTTCTAACGTATAACGTTATGTAGCATTACCTTATAACGTATAACGTTATATACTATTACCTGATAACGTATAACGTTATATACTATTACCTTATAACGTATAACGTTATGTAGCATTACGTTATACCGTATAACGTTGTATACAATTACCTTATAACGTATAACGTTATATACTATTACCTTATAACGTATAACGTTATGTAGCATTACGTTATAGCGTATAACGTTGTATACTACTACCATATAACGTATAACGTTATGTAGCATTACGTTATAACGTACAGCGTTATATACTATTACCTTCTGACGTATAACGTTATGTAGCATTACCTTATAACGTATAACGTTATATACTATTACCTGATAACGTATAACGTTATATACTATTACCTTATAACGTATAACGTTATGTAGCATTACGTTATACCGTATAACGTTGTATACAATTACCTTATAACGTATAACGTTATATACTATTTCCTTATAACGTATAACGTTATGTAGCATTTCGTTATAACGTATAGCGTTATATAGCACTACGTTATAACTTCTAACGTTATATACTATTACGTTATAACGTATAACATCATGTAGCATTACGTTATAACGTATAACGTTATATACTATTACCTTATAACGTATAGCGTTATATACTATTTCCTTATAACGTATAACGTTACGTAGCATTACCTTATATCGTATAACGCTATGTAGCATTACGTTATAACGTATAACGCTATATACTATTACCTTATAACGTATAACGTTATGTAGCATTACGTTATAACGTATAACGTTATATACAATTACCTTATAACGTATAACGTTATATACCATTACCTTATATCGTTATACGTTAAATACTGTTACCTTATAACGTTACACGATATATACTATTACTTTATAACGTATAACGTTATGTAGCATTACGTTATAACGTATAACGTTATATACAATTACCTTATAACGTATAACGTTATGAAGCACTGCGTTATAACGTATAACGTTACATACTATTACCTTATAACGTATAACGTTATGTAGCATTACGTTATAACGTACAACGTTACATACTATTACCTTATAACGTATAACGTTATGTAGCATTACGTTATAAAGTATAACGTTATATACAATTACCTTATAACGTATAACGTTATATACTATTACCTTATAACGTATATCGTTATGTAGCATTACGTTATAACGTATAACGTTATATATTATTACCTTATATCGTTATACGTTAAATACTGTTACCTTATAACGTTACACGATATATACTATTACTTTATAACGTATAACGTTATGTAGCATTACGTTATAACGTATAACGTTATATACTATTACCTGATAACGTATAACGTTATATACTATTACCTTATAACGTATAACGCTATGTAGCATTACGTTATAACGTATAACGTTATATACTATTACCTTATAACGTACAGCGTTATATACTATTTCCTTATAACGTATAACGTTATGTAGCATTACGTTATAACGTATAACGTTATATACTATTACCTTATAACGTATAACGTTATGTGGCATTACGTTATAACGTATAACGTTGTATACTGCTACCATATAAGGTATAACGTTATGTAGCATTACGTTATAACGTATAACGTTATATACTATTACCTTATAACGTATAACGTTATATAATATTACCTTGTAACGTATAACGTTATGTAGCATTACGTTATAACGTATAACGTTATATACTACTTCCTCCTAACGTATAACTTTATGTAGCATTACCTTATAACGTATAACGTTATATATTATTACCTGATAACGTATAACGCTATATACTATTTCCTTATAACGTATTACGTTATATACTATTTCCTTATAACGTATAACGTTATGTAGCATTGCGTTATAACGTATAGCGTTATGTTGGACTGCGTTGTAACTTCTAACGTTATATACTATTACCTTATAACGTATAACGTTATATACTATTACCTTATAACGTATAACGTTATATAGCACTACGCTATAGCGTATAACGTTGTATACTATTACGTTATAACGTATAACGTTATGAAGCACTACGTTATAACGTACAACGTTACATACTATTACCTTATAACGTATAACGTTATGTAGCATTACGTTATAACGTATAACGTTATATACTATTACCTTATAACGTACAGCGTTATATACTATTACCTTCTAACGTATAACGTTATGTAGCATTACCTTATAACGTATAACGTTATATACTACTACCTGATAACGTATAACGTTATATACTATTACCTTATAACGTATAACGTTATGTGGCATTACGTTATACCGTATAACGTTGTATACAATTACCTTATAACGTATAACGTTATATACTATTACCTTATAACGTATAACGTTATGTAGCATTACGTTATAGCGTATAACGTTGTATACTACTACCATATAACGTATAACGTTATGTAGCATTACGTTATAACGTACAGCGTTATATACTATTACCTTCTAACGTATAACGTTATGTAGCATTACCTTATAACGTATAACGTTATATACTATTACCTGATAACGTATAACGTTATATACTATTACCTTATAACGTATAACGTTATGTAGCATTACGTTATACCGTATAACGTTGTATACAATTACCTTATAACGTATAACGTTATATACTATTACCTGATAACGTATAACGTTATATACTATTACCTTATAACGTATAACGTTATGTAGCATTACGTTATACCGTATAACGTTGTATACAATTACCTTATAACGTATAACGTTATATACTATTTCCTTATAACGTATAACGTTATGTAGCATTTCGTTATAACGTATAGCGTTATGTAGCACTACGTTATAACTTCTAACGTTATATACTATTACCTTATAACGTATAACGTTATGTAGCATTACGTTATAGCGTATAACGTTGTATACTACTACCATATAACGTATAACGCTATGTAGCATTACGTTATAACGTATAACGCTATATACTATTACCTTATAACGTATAACGTTATGTAGCATTACGTTATAACGTATAACGTTATATACAATTACCTTATAACGTATAACGTTATATACTATTACCTTATATCGTTATACGTTAAATACTGTTACCTTATAACGTTACACGATATATACTATTACTTTATAACGTATAACGTTATGTAGCATTACGTTATAACGTATAACGTTATATACAATTACCTTATAACGTATAACGTTATGAAGCACTACGTTATAACGTATAACGTTACATACTATTACCTTATAACGTATAACGTTATGTAGCATTACGTTATAACGTACAACGTTACATACTATTACCTTATAACGTATAAAGTTATGTAGCATTACGTTATAACGTATAACGTTATATACAATTACCTTATAACGTATAACGTTATATACTATTACCTTATAACGTATAACGTTATGTAGCATTACGTTATAACGTATAACGATATATATTATTACCTTATATCGTTATACGTTAAATACTGTTACCTTATAACGTTACACAATATATACTATTACTTTATAACGTATAACGTTACGTAGCAGTACGTTATAACGTATAACGTTATATACTAGTACCTGATAACGTATAACGTTATATACTATTACCTTCTAACGTATAACGTTATGTAGCATTACCTTATAACGTATAACGTTATATACTATTACCTGGTAAAGTACAACGTTATATACTATTTCCTTCTAACGTATAACGTTATGTAGCACTACCATATAACGTATAACGTTATATACAATTACCTTATAACGTATAATGTTATGTAGCATTACGTTATAACGTATAATGTTATATACTATTACCTTATAACGTATAACGTTATATAATATTACCTTGTAACGTATAACGTTATGTAGCATTACGTTATAACGTATAACGTTATATACTACTTCCTCCTAACGTATAACGTTATGTAGCATTACCATATAACGTATAACGTTATATATTATTACCTGATAACGTATAACGCTATATACTATTTCCTTATAACGTATAACGTTATATACTATTTCCTTATAACGTATAACGTTATGTAGCATTGTGTTATAACGTATAGCGTTATGTAGCACTGCGTTGTAACTTCTAACGTTATATACTATTACCTTATAACGTATAACGTTATATACTATTACCTTATAACGTATAACGTTATGTAGCATTACGCTATAGCGTATAACGTTGTATACTATTACGTTATAACGTATAACGTTATGAAGCACTACGTTATAACGTATAACGTTATATACTATTACGTTATAACGTATAACGTTATGTAGCATTACGGTATAACGTATAACGTTACATACTATTACCATATAACGTATAACGTTATGTAGCTTTATGTTATAACGTATAACGTTATATACTATTGCCTTATAACGTATAATGTTATATACTACTACCTTATAACGTATAACGTTATGTAGCACTACGTCATTACGTATAACGTTATATACTATTACGTTATAACGTATATCGTTATGTAGCATTACGTTATAACGTATAACGTTATATATTATTACCTTATATCGTTATACGTTAAATACTGTTACCTTATAACGTTATACGTTATATACTATTACCTTATAACGTATAACGTTATATAGCATTCCGTTATAACGTATAATGTTAGATACCAATACCTTATAACGTATAACGTTATGTAGCATTACGTTATAACGTATAACGTTATATACTATTACCTTATAACGTATAACGTTATGTAGCACTACGTTATAACGTATAACGTTATATACTATTACCTTATAACGTATAACGTTATGTAGCATTACGTTATAACGTACAACGTTACATACTATTACCTTATAACGTATAACGTTATGTAGCATTACGTTATAACGTATAACGTTATATACAATTACCTTATAACGTATAACGTTATATACTATTACCCTATAACGTATAACGTTATGTAGCAGTACGTTATAACGTATAACGTAATATATTATTACCTTGTATCGTTATACGTTAAATACTGTTACCTTATAACGTTACACGATATATACTATTACTTTATAACGTATAACGTTATGTAGCATTACGTTATAACGTATAACGTTATATACTATTACCTGATAACGTATAACGTTATGTAGCATTACCTTATAACGTATAACGCTATGTAGCATTACGTTATAACGTATAACGTTATATACTATTACCTTATAACGTATAACGTTATATACTATTTCCTTATAACGTATAACGTTATGCAGCATTACGTTATAACGTATAACGTTATATACTATTACCTTATAACGTATAACGTTATGTAGCATTACGTTATAACGTAAAACGTTACATACTATTGCCTTATAACGTATAACATTATGTAGCATTACGTTATAACGTATAACGTTGTATACTATTACGTTATAACGTATAACGTTGTATACTATTACGTTATAACGTATAACGTTATGAAGCACTACGTTATAACGTATAACGTCATATACTATTAGGTTATAACGTATAACGTTATGTAGCATTACGTTATAACGTATAACGTTACATACTATTACCTTATAACGTATAACGTTATGTAGCATTACGTTACAACGTATAACGTTATATACTATTACCTTATAACGTATAGCGTTATATACTATTTCCTTATAACGTATAACGTTATATACTATTACGTTATATCGTATAACGCTATGTAGCATTACGTTATAACGTATCACGCTATATACTATTATCTTATTACGTATAACGTTATGTAGCATTACGTTATAACGTATAACGTTATATACTATTACCTTATAACGTATAACGTTATGTGGCATTACGTTATAACGTATAACGTTGTATACTGCTACCATATAAGGTATAACGTTATGTAGCATTACGTTATAACGTATAACGTTATATACTATTACCTTATAACGTATAACGTTATATAATATTACCTTGTAACGTATAACGTTATGTAGCATTACGTTATAACGTATAACGTTATATACTACTTCCTCCTAACGTATAACTTTATGTAGCATTACCTTATAACGTATAACGTTATATATTATTACCTGATAACGTATAACGCTATATACTATTTCCTTATAACGTATTACGTTATATACTATTTCCTTATAACGTATAACGTTATGTAGCATTGCGTTATAACGTATAGCCTTATGTTGGACTGCGTTGTAACTTCTAACGTTATATACTATTACCTTATAACGTATAACGTTATATACTATTACCTTATAACGTATAACGTTATATAGCACTACGCTATAGCGTATAACGTTGTATACTATTACGTTATAACGTATAACGTTATGAAGCACTACGTTATAACGTATAACGTTACATACTATTACCTTATAACGTATAACGTTATGTAGCATTACGTTATAACGTATAACGTTATATACTATTACCTTATAACGTACAGCGTTATATACTATTACCTTCTAACGTATAACGTTATGTAGCATTACCTTATAACGTATAACGTTATATACTATTACCTGATAACGTATAACGTTATATACTATTACCTTATAACGTATAACGTTATGTAGCATTACGTTATACCGTATAACGTTGTATACAATTACCTTATAACGTATAACGTTATATACTATTACCTTATAACGTATAACGTTATGTAGCATTACGTTATAGCGTATAACGTTGTATACTACTACCATATAACGTATAACGTTATGTAGCATTACGTTATAACGTACAGCGTTATATACTATTACCTTCTAACGTATAACGTTATGTAGCATTACCTTATAACGTATAACGTTATATACTATTACCTGATAACGTATAACGTTATATACTATTACCTTATAACGTATAACGTTATGTAGCATTACGTTATACCGTATAACGTTGTATACAATTACCTTATAACGTATAACGTTATATACTATTACCTGATAACGTATAACGTTATATACTATTACCTTATAACGTATAACGTTATGTAGCATTACGTTATACCGTATAACGTTGTATACAATTACCTTATAACGTATAACGTTATATACTATTTCCTTATAACGTATAACGTTATGTAGCATTTCGTTATAACGTATAGCGTTATGTAGCACTACGTTATAACTTCTAACGTTATATACTATTACGTTATAACGTATAACATCATGTAGCATTACGTTATAACGTATAACGTTATATACTATTACCTTATAACGTATAGCGTTATATACTATTTCCTTATAACGTATAACGTTACGTAGCATTACCTTATATCGTATAACGCTATGTAGCATTACGTTATAACGTATAACGCTATATACTATTACCTTATAACGTATAACGTTATGTAGCATTACGTTATAACGTATAACGTTATATACAATTACCTTATAACGTATAACGTTATATACTATTACCTTATATCGTTATACGTTAAATACTGTTACCTTATAACGTTACACGATATATACTATTACTTTATAACGTATAACGTTATGTAGCACTACGTTATAACGTATAACGTTATATACAATTACCTTATAACGTATAACGTTATGAAGCACTACGTTATAACGTATAACGTTACATACTATTACCTTATAACGTATAACGTTATGTAGCATTACGTTATAACGTACAACGTTACATACTATTACCTTATAACGTATAAAGTTATGTAGCATTACGTTATAACGTATAACGTTATATACAATTACCTTATAACGTATAACGTTATATACTATTACCTTATAACGTATATCGTTATGTAGCATTACGTTATAACGTATAACGTTATATATTATTACCTTATATCGTTATGCGTTAAATACTGTTACCTTATAACGTTACACGATATATACTATTACTTTATAACGTATAACGTTATGTATCATTACGTTATAACGTATAACGTTATATACTATTACCTTATAACGTATAACGATATATACTATTACCTTAAAACGTATAACGTTATATACTATTACCTTATAACGTTATACGTTATATACTATTACCTTATAACGTATAACGTTATGTAGCATTACGTTATAACGTATAACGTTGTATACTACTGCCATATAACGTATAACGTTATGTAGCATTACGTTATAACGTATAACGATATATATTATTACCTTATATCGTTATACGTTAAATACTGTTACCTTATAACGTTACACAATATATACTATTACTTTATAACGTATAACGTTACGTAGCAGTACGTTATAACGTATAACGTTATATACTATTACCTGATAACGTATAACGTTATATACTATTACCTTCTAACGTATAACGTTATGTAGCATTACCTTATAACGTATAACGTTATATACTATTACCTGGTAAAGTACAACGTTATATACTATTTCCTTCTAACGTATAACGTTATGTAGCACTACCATATAACGTATAACGTTATATACAATTACCTTATAACGTATAATGTTATGTAGCATTACGTTATAACGTATAATGTTATATACTATTACCTTATAACGTATAACGTTATATAATATTACCTTGTAACGTATAACGTTATGTAGCATTACGTTATAACGTATAACGTTATATACTACTTCCTCCTAACGTATAACGTTATGTAGCATTACCTTATAACGTATAACGTTATATATTATTACCTGATAACGTATAACGCTATATACTATTTCCTTATAACGTATAACGTTATATACTATTTCCTTATAACGTATAACGTTATGTAGCATTGTGTTATAACGTATAGCGTTATGTAGCACTGCGTTGTAACTTCTAACGTTATATACTATTACCTTATAACGTATAACGTTATATACTATTACCTTATAACGTATAACGTTATGTAGCATTACGCTATAGCGTATAACGTTGTATACTATTACGTTATAACGTATAACGTTATGAAGCACTACGATATAACGTATAACGTTATATACTATTACGTTATAACGTATAACGTTATGTAGCATTACGGTATAACGTATAACGTTACATACTATTACCATATAACGTATAACGTTATGTAGCTTTATGTTATAACGTATAACGTTATATACTATTGCCTTATAACGTATAATGTTATATACTACTACCTTATAACGTATAACGTTATGTAGCACTACGTCATTACGTATAACGTTATATACTATTACGTTATAACGTATATCGTTATGTAGCATTACGTTATAACGTATAACGTTATATATTATTACCTTATATCGTTATACGTTAAATACTGTTACCTTATAACGTTATACGTTATATACTATTACCTTATAACGTATAACGGTATATAGCATTACGTTATAACGTATAATGTTAGATACCAATACCTTATAACGTATAACGTTATGTAGCATTACGTTATAACGTATAACGTTATATACTATTACCTTATAACGTATAACGTTATGTAGCATTACCTTATAACGTATAACGTTATATACTATTTCCTTATAACGTATAACGTTATATACTATTACCTTATAACGTATAACGTTATGTAGCACGACGTTATAACGTATAACGTTATATACTATTACCTTATAACGTATAACGTTATGTAGCATTACGTTATAACGTACAACGTTACATACTATTACCTTATAACGTATAACGTTATGTAGCATTACGTTATAACGTATAACGTTATATACAATTACCTTATAACGTATAACGTTATATACTATTACCTTATAACGTATAACGTTATGTAGCAGTACGTTATAACGTATAACGTAATATATTATTACCTTGTATCGTTATACGTTAAATACTGTTACCTTATAACGTTACACGATATATACTATTACTTTATAACGTATAACGTTATGTAGCATTACGTTATAACGTATAACGTTATATACTATTACCTGATAACGTATAACGTTATATACTATTACCTTCTAACGTATAACGTTATATACTATTACCTTCTAACGTATAACGTTATGTAGCATTACCTTATAACGTATAACGCTATGTAGCATTACGTTATAACGTATAACGTTATATACTATTACCTTATAACGTATAACGTTATATACTATTTCCTTATAACGTATAACGTTATGCAGCATTACGTTATAACGTATAACGTTATATACTATTACCTTATAACGTGTAACGTTATATACTATTACCTTAAAACGTATAACGTTATATACTATTACCTTATAACGTTATACGTTATATACTATTACCTTATAACGTATAACGTTATGTAGCATTACGTTATAACGTATAACGTTATATACTTTTACCTTATAACGTACAACGTTATGTAGCATTACCTTATAACGTATAACGTTATATACTATTTCCTTATAACGTATAACGTTATATACTATTACCTTATAACGTATAACGTTATATACTATTACCTTAAAACGTATAACGTTATATACTATTACCTTATGACGTTATACGTTATATACTATTACCTTATAACGTATAACGTTATGTAGCATTACGTTATAACGTATAACGTTGTATACTACTACCATATAACGTATAACGTTATGTAGCATTACGTTATAACGTATAACGTTATATATTATTACCTTATATCGTTATACGTTAAATACTGTTACCTTATAACGTTACACGATATATACTATTACTTTATAACGTATTACGTTATGTAGCATTACGTTATAACGTATAACGTTATATACTATTACCTTATAACGTATAACGTTATATAATAGTACCTTGTAACGTATAACGTTATGTAGCATTACGTTATAACGTATAACGTTATATACTATTACCTGGTAACGTATAACGTTATATACTATTTCCTTCTAACGTATAACGTTATGTAGCATTACCATATAACGTATAACGTTATATACACTTACCTTATAACGTATAATGTTATGTAGCATTACGTTATAACGTATAACGTTATATACTATTACCTCATAACGTATAACGTTATATAATAGTACCTTGTAACGTATAACGTTATGTAGCATTACGTCATAACGTATAACGTTATATACTACTTCCTCCTAACGTATAACGTTATGTAGCATTACCTTATAACGTATAACGTTATATATTATTACCTGATAACGTATAACGCTATATACTATTTCCTTATAACGTATAACGTTATATACTATTTCCTTATAACGTATAACGTTATGTAGCATTGCGTTATAACGTATAGCGTTATGTAGCACTGCGTTGTAACTTCTAACGATATATACTATTACCTTATAACGTATAACATTATATACTATTACCTTATAACGTATAACGTTATGTAGCATTACGCTATAGCGTATAACGTTGTACACTATTACGTTATAACGTATAACGTTATGAAGCACTACGTTATAACGTATAAAGTTATATACTATTACGTTATAACGTATAACGTTATGTAGCATTACGGTATAACGTATAACGTTACATACTATTACCATATAACGTATAACGTTATGTAGCTTTATGTTATAACGTATAACGTTATATACTATTTCCTTACAACGTATAATGTTATATACTATTACCTTATAACGTATAACGTTATGTAGCATTACGTTATAACGTATAACGTTATATACAATTACCTTATAACGTATAACGTTATATACTATTTCCTTATAACGTATAACGTTATGTAGCATTACGTTATAACGTATAACGTTATATACTATTACCTTATAACGTATAACGTTATGTAGCATTACGTTATAACGTATAACGTTGTATACTACTACCATATAACGTATAACGTTATGTAGCATTACGTTATAACGTATAACGTTATATATTATTACCTTATATCGTTATACGTTAAATACTGTTACCTTATAACGTTACACGATATATACTATTACTTTATAACGTATAACGTTATGTAGCATTACGTTATAACGTATAACGTTATATACTATTACCTGATAACGTATAACGTTATATACTATTACCTTCTAACGTATAACGTTATATAGCATTACCTTATAACGTATAACGTTATATACAATTACCTTATAACGTATAATGTTATGTAGCATTACGTTATAACGTATAACGTTATATACTATTACCTTATAACGTATAACGTTATATAATATTACCTTGTAACGTATAACGTTATGTAGCATTACGTTATAACGTATAACGTTATATACTACTTCCTCCTAACGTATAACGTTATGTAGCATTACCTTATAACGTATAACGTTATATATTATTACCTGATAACGTATAACGCTATATACTATTTCCTTATAACGTATTACGTTATATACTATTTCCTTATAACGTATAACGTTATGTAGCATTGCGTTATAACGTATAGCGTTATGTTGCACTGCGTTGTAACTTCTAACGTTATATACTATTACCTTATAACGTATAACGTTATATACTACTACCTTATAACGTATAACGTTATATAGCACTACGCTATAGCGTATAACGTTGTATACTATTACGTTATAACGTATAACGTTATGAAGCACTACGTTATAACGTATAACGTTACATACTATTACCTTATAACGTATAACGTTATGTAGCATTACGTTATAACGTATAACGTTATATACTATTACCTTATAACGTACAGCGTTATATACTATTACCTTCTAACGTATAACGTTATGTAGCATTACCTTATAACGTATAACGTTATATATTATTACCTTATATCGTTATACGTTAAATACTGTTACCTTATAACGTTACACGATATATACTATTACTTTATAACGTATAACGTTATGTAGCATTACGTTATAACGTATAACGTTATATACTATTACCTGATAACGTATAACGTTATATACTATTACCTTCTAACGTATAACGTTATATAGCATTACCTTATAACGTATAACGTTATATACAATTACCTTATAACGTATAATGTTATGTAGCATTACGTTATAACGTATAACGTTATATACTATTACCTTATAACGTATAACGTTATATAATATTACCTTGTAACGTATAACGTTATGTAGCATTACGTTATAACGTATAACGTTATATACTACTTCCTCCTAACGTATAACGTTATGTAGCATTACCTTATAACGTATAACGTTATATATTATTACCTGATAACGTATAACGCTATATACTATTTCCTTATAACGTATTACGTTATATACTATTTCCTTATAACGTATAACGTTATGTAGCATTGCGTTATAACGTATAGCGTTATGTTGCACTGCGTTGTAACTTCTAACGTTATATACTATTACCTTATAACGTATAACGTTATATACTACTACCTTATAACGTATAACGTTATATAGCACTACGCTATAGCGTATAACGTTGTATACTATTACGTTATAACGTATAACGTTATGAAGCACTACGTTATAACGTATAACGTTACATACTATTACCTTATAACGTATAACGTTATGTAGCATTACGTTATAACGTATAACGTTATATACTATTACCTTATAACGTACAGCGTTATATACTATTACCTTCTAACGTATAACGTTATGTAGCATTACCTTATAACGTATAACGTTATACACTATTACCTGATAACGTATAACGTTATATACTATTACCTTATAACGTATAACGTTATGTAGCATTACGTTATACCGTATAACGTTGTATACAATTACCTTATAACGTATAACGTTATATACTATTACCTTATAACGTATAACGTTATGTAGCATTACGTTATAGCGTATAACGTTGTATACTACTACCATATAACGTATAACGTTATGTAGCATTACGTTATAACGTATAACGTTATATACTATTACCTTATAACGTATAACGTTATATACTATTACCTTATAACGTCTAACGTTATGTAGCATTACGTTATAGCGTATAACGTTGTATACTACTACCATATAACGTATAACGTTATGTAGCATTACGTTATAACGTATAACGTTATATACTATTACCTTATAACGTATAACGTTATATACTATTACCTTATAACGTATAACGTTATATACTATTTCCTTATAACGTATAACGTTATGTAGCATTTCGTTATAACGTATAGCCTTATGTAGCACTACGTTATAACTTCTAACGTTATATACTATTACGTTATAACGTATAACATCATGTAGCACTACGTTATAACGTATAACGTTATATACTATTACCTTATAACGGATAGCGTTATATACTATTTCCTTATAACGTATAACGTTACGTAGCATTACCTTATATCGTATAACGCTATGTAGCATTACGTTATAACGTATAACGCTATATACTATTATCTTATTACGTATAACGCTATGTAGCATTACCTTATAACGTATAACGTTATATACTATTACCTTATAACGTATAACGTTATGTAGAATTACGCTATAGCGTATAACGTTGTATACTACTACCATATAACGTATAACGTTATGTAGCATTACGTTATAACGTATAACGTTATATACTATTACCTTATATCGTTATACGTTAAATACTGTTACCTTATAACGTTATACGTTGAATACTACGACCTTATAACGTATAACGTTTTGCAGCATTACGTTATAACGTATAACGTTATATACTATTACCTTATAACGTATAACGTAATATACTATTACCTTATAACGTATAACGTCACGTAGCATTACGTTATAACGTATAACGTTATATACTATTACCTTATAACGTATAGCGTTATATACTATTTCCTTATAACGTATAACGTTACGTAGCATTACCTTATATCGTATAACGCTATGTAGCATTACGTTATAACGTATAACGCTATATACTATTATCTTATTACGTAAAACGTTATGTAGCATTACCTTATAACGTATTTCGTTATATACTATTACCTTATAACGTATAACGTTATGTAGCATTACGTTATAGCGTATAACGTTGTATACTACTACCATATAACGTATAACGTTATGTAGCATTACGTTATAACGTGTAACGTTATATACTATTACCTTATATCGTTATACGTTAAATACTGTTACCTTATAACGTTATACGTTATATACTACTACCTTATAACGTATAACGTTTTGCAGCGTTACGTTATAACGTATAACGTTATATACTATTACCTTCTAACGTATAACGTTATGTAGCATTACCTTATAACGTATAACGTTATATACTATTACCTGATAACGTATAACGTTATATACTATTACCTTATAACGTATAACGTTATATACTATTTCCTTATAACGTATAACGTTATATACTATTACCTTATAACGTATATCGTTATGTAGCATTACGTTATAACGTATAACGATATATACTATTACCTTATAACGTATAACGTTATATACTATTACCTTATAACGTATAACGTTATATACTATTTCCTTATAACGTATAACGTTATGTAGCATTTCGTTATAACGTATAGCGTTATGTAGCACTACGTTATTACTTCTAACGTTATATACTATTACCTTATAACGTATAACGTCATGTAGCATTACGTTATAACGTATAACGTTATATACTATTACCTTATAACGTATAGCGTTATATACTATTTCCTTATAACGTATAACGTTATGTAGCATTACCTTATATCGTATAACGCTATGTAGCATTACGTTACAACGTATAACGCTATATACTATTATCTTATTACGTATAACGTTATGTAGCATTACCTTATAACGTATAACGTTATATACTATTACCTTATAACGTATAACGTTATGTAGCATTACGTTATAACGTACAACGTTACATACTATTACCTTATAACGTATAACGTTATGTAGCATTACGTTATAACGTATAACGTTATATACAATTACCTTATAACGTATAACGTTATATACTATTACCTTATAACGTATAACGTTATATACTATTACCTTATAACGTATAACGTTATATACTATTTCCTTATAACGTATAACGTTATGTAGCATTTCGTTATAACGTATAGCGTTATGTAGCACTACGTTATTACTTCTAACGTTATATACTATTACCTTATAACGTATAACGTCATGTAGCATTACGTTATAACGTATAACGTTATATACTATTACCTTATATCGTTATACGTTAAATACTGTTACCTTATAACGTTATACGTTATATACTACTACCTTATAACGTATAACGTTTTGCAGCGTTACGTTATAACGTATAACGTTATATACTATTACCTTATAACGTATAACGTTATATACTATTTCCTTATAACGTATAACGTTATGTAGCATTTCGTTATAACGTATAGCGTTATGTAGCACTACGTTATTACTTCTAACGTTATATACTATTACCTTATAACGTATAACGTCATGTAGCATTACGTTATAACGTATAACGTTATATACTATTACCTTATATCGTTATACGTTAAATACTGTTACCTTATAACGTTATACGTTATATACTACTACCTTATAACGTATAACGTTTTGCAGCGTTACGTTATAACGTATAACGTTATATACTATTACCTTCTAACGTATAACGTTATGTAGCATTACCTTATAACGTATAACGTTATATACTATTACCTGATAACGTATAACGTTATATACTATTACCTTATAACGTGTAACGTTATATACTATTACCTTAAAACGTATAACGTTATATACTATTACCTTATAACGTATAACGTTATATACTATTACCTTATAACGTATAACGTTATATAGCACTACGCTATAGCGTATAACGTTGTATACTATTACGTTATAACGTATAACGTTATGAAGCACTACGTTATAACGTATAACGTTACATACTATTACCTTATAACGTATAACGTTATGTAGCATTACGTTATAACGTATAACGTTATATACTATTACCTTATAACGTACAGCGTTATATACTATTACCTTCTAACGTATAACGTTATGTAGCATTACCTTATAACGTATAACGTTATACACTATTACCTGATAACGTATAACGTTATATACTATTACCTTATAACGTATAACGTTATGTAGCATTACGTTATACCGTATAACGTTGTATACAATTACCTTATAACGTATAACGTTATATACTATTACCTTATAACGTATAACGTTATGTAGCATTACGTTATAGCGTATAACGTTGTATACTACTACCATATAACGTATAACGTTATGTAGCATTACGTTATAACGTATAACGTTATATACTATTACCTTATAACGTATAACGTTATATACTATTACCTTATAACGTCTAACGTTATGTAGCATTACGTTATAGCGTATAACGTTGTATACTACTACCATATAACGTATAACGTTATGTAGCATTACGTTATAACGTATAACGTTATATACTATTACCTTATAACGTATAACGTTATATACTATTACCTTATAACGTATAACGTTATATACTATTTCCTTATAACGTATAACGTTATGTAGCATTTCGTTATAACGTATAGCCTTATGTAGCACTACGTTATAACTTCTAACGTTATATACTATTACGTTATAACGTATAACATCATGTAGCACTACGTTATAACGTATAACGTTATATACTATTACCTTATAACGGATAGCGTTATATACTATTTCCTTATAACGTATAACGTTACGTAGTATTACCTTATATCGTATAACGCTATGTAGCATTACGTTATAACGTATAACGCTATATACTATTATCTTATTACGTATAACGTTATGTAGCATTACCTTATAACGTATAACGTTATATACTATTACCTTATAACGTATAACGTTATGTAGCATTACGCTATAGCGTATAACGTTGTATACTACTACCATATAACGTATAACGTTATGTAGCATTACGTTATAACGTATAACGTTATATACTATTACCTTATATCGTTATACGTTAAATACTGTTACCTTATAACGTTATACGTTAAATACTACGACCTTATAACGTATAACGTTTTGCAGCGTTACGTTATAACGTATAACGTTATATACTATTACCTTATAACGTATAACGTTATATACTATTTCCTTATAACGTATAACGTTATGTAGCATTTCGTTATAACGTATAGCGTTATGTAGCACTACGTTATTACTTCTAACGTTATATACTATTACCTTATAACGTATAACGTCATGTAGCATTACGTTATAACGTATAACGTTATATACTATTACCTTATATCGTTATACGTTAAATACTGTTACCTTATAACGTTATACGTTATATACTACTACCTTATAACGTATAACGTTTTGCAGCGTTACGTTATAACGTATAACGTTATATACTATTACCTTCTAACGTATAACGTTATGTAGCATTACCTTATAACGTATAACGTTATATACTATTACCTTATAACGTATAACGTTATATACTATTACCTTATAACGTATAACGTTATATACTATTTCCTTATAACGTATAACGTTATGTAGCATTTCGTTATAACGTATAGCCTTATGTAGCACTACGTTATAACTTCTAACGTTATATACTATTACGTTATAACGTATAACATCATGTAGCACTACGTTATAACGTATAACGTTATATACTATTACCTTATAACGGATAGCGTTATATACTATTTCCTTATAACGTATAACGTTACGTAGTATTACCTTATATCGTATAACGCTATGTAGCATTACGTTATAACGTATAACGCTATATACTATTATCTTATTACGTATAACGTTATGTAGCATTACCTTATAACGTATAACGTTATATACTATTACCTTATAACGTATAACGTTATGTAGCATTACGCTATAGCGTATAACGTTGTATACTACTACCATATAACGTATAACGTTATGTAGCATTACGTTATAACGTATAACGTTATATACTATTACCTTATATCGTTATACGTTAAATACTGTTACCTTATAACGTTATACGTTAAATACTACGACCTTATAACGTATAACGTTTTGCAGCGTTACGTTATAACGTATAACGTTATATACTATTACCTTATAACGTATAACGTTATATACTATTTCCTTATAACGTATAACGTTATGTAGCATTTCGTTATAACGTATAGCGTTATGTAGCACTACGTTATTACTTCTAACGTTATATACTATTACCTTATAACGTATAACGTCATGTAGCATTACGTTATAACGTATAACGTTATATACTATTACCTTATATCGTTATACGTTAAATACTGTTACCTTATAACGTTATACGTTATATACTACTACCTTATAACGTATAACGTTATGTAGCATTACGTTATAACGTATAACGTTATATACTTTTACCTTATAACGTACAACGTTATGTAGCATTACCTTATAACGTATAACGTTATATACTATTTCCTTATAACGTATAACGTTATATACTATTACCTTATAACGTATAACGTTATATACTATTACCTTAAAACGTATAACGTTATATACTATTACCTTATAACGTTATACGTTATATACTATTACCTTATAACGTATAACGTTATGTAGCATTACGTTATAACGTATAACGTTGTATACTACTACCATATAACGTATAACGTTATGTAGCATTACGTTATAACGTATAACGTTATATATTATTACCTTATATCGTTATACGTTAAATACTGTTACCTTATAACGTTACACGATATATACTATTACTTTATAACGTATTACGTTATGTAGCATTACGTTATAACGTATAACGTTATATACTATTACCTTATAACGTATAACGTTATATAATAGTACCTTGTAACGTATAACGTTATGTAGCATTACGTTATAACGTATAACGTTATATACTATTACCTGGTAACGTATAACGTTATATACTATTTCCTTCTAACGTATAACGTTATGTAGCATTACCATATAACGTATAACGTTATATACAATTACCTTATAACGTATAATGTTATGTAGCATTACGTTATAACGTATAACGTTATATACTATTACCTCATAACGTATAACGTTATATAATAGTACCTTGTAACGTATAACGTTATGTAGCATTACGTCATAACGTATAACGTTATATACTACTTCCTCCTAACGTATAACGTTATGTAGCATTACCTTATAACGTATAACGTTATATATTATTACCTGATAACGTATAACGCTATATACTATTTCCTTATAACGTATAACGTTATATACTATTTCCTTATAACGTATAACGTTATGTAGCATTGCGTTATAACGTATAGCGTTATGTAGCACTGCGTTGTAACTTCTAACGATATATACTATTACCTTATAACGTATAACATTATATACTATTACCTTATAACGTATAACGTTATGTAGCATTACGCTATAGCGTATAACGTTGTACACTATTACGTTATAACGTATAACGTTATGAAGCACTACGTTATAACGTATAAAGTTATATACTATTACGTTATAACGTATAACGTTATGTAGCATTACGGTATAACGTATAACGTTACATACTATTACCATATAACGTATAACGTTATGTAGCTTTATGTTATAACGTATAACGTTATATACTATTTCCTTACAACGTATAACGTTATATACTATTACCTTATAACGTATAACGTTATGTAGCATTACGTTATAACGTATAACGTTATATACAATTACCTTATAACGTATAACGTTATATACTATTTCCTTATAACGTATAACGTTATGTAGCATTACGTTATAACGTATAACGTTATATACTATTACCTTATAACGTATAACGTTATGTAGCATTACGTTATAACGTATAACGTTGTATACTACTACCATATAACGTATAACGTTATGTAGCATTACGTTATAACGTATAACGTTATATATTATTACCTTATATCGTTATACGTTAAATACTGTTACCTTATAACGTTACACGATATATACTATTACTTTATAACGTATAACGTTATGTAGCATTACGTTATAACGTATAACGTTATATACTATTACCTGATAACGTATAACGTTATATACTATTACCTTCTAACGTATAACGTTATATAGCATTACCTTATAACGTATAACGTTATATACAATTACCTTATAACGTATAATGTTATGTAGCATTACGTTATAACGTATAACGTTATATACTATTACCTTATAACGTATAACGTTATATAATATTACCTTGTAACGTATAACGTTATGTAGCATTACGTTATAACGTATAACGTTATATACTACTTCCTCCTAACGTATAACGTTATGTAGCATTACCTTATAACGTATAACGTTATATATTATTACCTGATAACGTATAACGCTATATACTATTTCCTTATAACGTATTACGTTATATACTATTTCCTTATAACGTATAACGTTATGTAGCATTGCGTTATAACGTATAGCGTTATGTTGCACTGCGTTGTAACTTCTAACGTTATATACTATTACCTTATAACGTATAACGTTATATACTATTACCTTATAACGTATAACGTTATATAGCACTACGCTATAGCGTATAACGTTGTATACTATTACGTTATAACGTATAACGTTATGAAGCACTACGTTATAACGTATAACGTTACATACTATTACCTTATAACGTATAACGTTATGTAGCATTACGTTATAACGTATAACGTTATATACTATTACCTTATAACGTACAGCGTTATATACTATTACCTTCTAACGTATAACGTTATGTAGCATTACCTTATAACGTATAACGTTATACACTATTACCTGATAACGTATAACGTTATATACTATTACCTTATAACGTATAACGTTATGTAGCATTACGTTATACCGTATAACGTTGTATACAATTACCTTATAACGTATAACGTTATATACTATTACCTTATAACGTATAACGTTATGTAGCATTACGTTATAGCGTATAACGTTGTATACTACTACCATATAACGTATAACGTTATGTAGCATTACGTTATAACGTATAACGTTATATACTATTACCTTATAACGTATAACGTTATATACTATTACCTTATAACGTCTAACGTTATGTAGCATTACGTTATAGCGTATAACGTTGTATACTACTACCATATAACGTATAACGTTATGTAGCATTACGTTATAACGTATAACGTTATATACTATTACCTTATAACGTATAACGTTATATACTATTACCTTATAACGTATAACGTTATATACTATTTCCTTATAACGTATAACGTTATGTAGCATTTCGTTATAACGTATAGCCTTATGTAGCACTACGTTATAACTTCTAACGTTATATACTATTACGTTATAACGTATAACATCATGTAGCACTACGTTATAACGTATAACGTTATATACTATTACCTTATAACGGATAGCGTTATATACTATTTCCTTATAACGTATAACGTTACGTAGCATTACCTTATATCGTATAACGCTATGTAGCATTACGTTATAACGTATAACGCTATATACTATTATCTTATTACGTATAACGTTATGTAGCATTACCTTATAACGTATAACGTTATATACTATTACCTTATAACGTATAACGTTATGTAGCATTACGCTATAGCGTATAACGTTGTATACTACTACCATATAACGTATAACGTTATGTAGCATTACGTTATAACGTATAACGTTATATACTATTACCTTATATCGTTATACGTTAAATACTGTTACCTTATAACGTTATACGTTGAATACTACGACCTTATAACGTATAACGTTTTGCAGCGTTACGTTATAACGTATAACGTTATATACTATTACCTTATAACGTATAACGTTATATACTATTTCCTTATAACGTATAACGTTATCTAGCATTTCGTTATAACGTATAGCGTTATGTAGCACTACGTTATAACTTCTAACGAAATATACTATTACCTTATAACGTATAACGTCACGTAGCATTACGTTATAACGTATAACGTTATATACTATTACCTTATAACGTATAGCGTTATATACTATTTCCTTATAACGTATAACGTTACGTAGCATTACCTTATATCGTATAACGCTATGTAGCATTACGTTATAACGTATAACGCTATATACTATTATCTTATTACGTAAAACGTTATGTAGCATTACCTTATAACGTATAACGTTATATACTATTACCTTATAACGTATAACGTTATGTAGCATTACGTTATAGCGTATAACGTTGTATACTACTACCATATAACGTATAACGTTATGTAGCATTACGTTATAACGTGTAACATTATATACTATTACCTTATATCGTTATACGTTAAATACTGTTACCTTATAACGTTATACGTTATATACTACTACCTTATAGCGTATAACGTTTTGCAGCGTTACGTTATAACGTATAACGTTATATACTATTACCTT
Source organism: Bombus fervidus (assembly GCF_041682495.2). NCBI lineage: Eukaryota > Metazoa > Arthropoda > Insecta > Hymenoptera > Apidae > Bombus > Bombus fervidus. Next base: position 3,321,227 of record NC_091523.1, on the reverse strand, counting down.
CTAACGTATAACGTTATGTAGCATTACCTTATAACGTATAACGTTATATACTATTACCTGATAACGTATAACGTTATATACTATTACCTTATAACGTATAACGTTATATACTATTTCCTTATAACGTATAACGTTATATACTATTACCTTATAACGTATATCGTTATGTAGCATTACGTTATAACGTATAACGATATATACTATTACCTTATAACGTATAACGTTATATACTATTACCTTATAACGTATAACGTTATATACTATTTCCTTATAACGTATAACGTTATGTAGCATTTCGTTATAACGTATAGCGTTATGTAGCACTACGTTATTACTTCCAACGTTATATACTATTACCTTATAACGTATAACGTCATGTAGCATTACGTTATAACGTATAACGTTATATACTATTACCTTATAACGTATAGCGTTATATACTATTTCCTTATAACGTATAACGTTATGTAGCATTACCTTATATCGTATAACGCTATGTAGCATTACGTTACAACGTATAACGCTATATACTATTATCTTATTACGTATAACGTTATGTAGCATTACCTTATAACGTATAACGTTATATACTATTACCTTATAACGTATAACGTTATGTAGCATTACGTTATAACGTACAACGTTACATACTATTACCTTATAACGTATAACGTTATGTAGCATTACGTTATAACGTATAACGTTATATACAATTACCTTATAACGTATAACGTTATATACTATTACCTTATAACGTATAACGTTATATACTATTACCTTATAACGTATAACGTTATATACTATTTCCTTATAACGTATAACGTTATGTAGCATTTCGTTATAACGTATAGCGTTATGTAGCACTACGTTATTACTTCTAACGTTATATGCTATTACCTTATAACGTATAACGTCATGTAGCATTACGTTATAACGTATAACGTTATATACTATTACCTTATATCGTTATACGTTAAATACTGTTACCTTATAACGTTATACGTTATATACTACTACCTTATAACGTATAACGTTTTGCAGCGTTACGTTATAACGTATAACGTTATATACTATTACCTTCTAACGTATAACGTTATGTAGCATTACCTTATAACGTATAACGTTATATACTATTACCTGATAACGTATAACGTTATATACTATTACCTTATAACGTATAACGTTATATACTATTTCCTTATAACGTATAACGTTATATACTATTACCTTATAACGTATATCGTTACGTAGCATTACGTTATAACGTATAACGATATATACTATTACCTTATAACGTATAACGTTATATACTATTACCTTATAACGTATAACGTTATATACTATTTCCTTATAACGTATAACGTTATGTAGCATTTCGTTATAACGTATAGCGTTATGTAGCACTACGTTATTACTTCTAACGTTATATACTATTACCTTATAACGTATAACGTCATGTAGCATTACGTTATAACGTATAACGTTATATACTATTACCTTATAACGTATAGCGTTATATACTATTTCCTTATAACGTATAACGTTATGTAGCATTACCTTATATCGTATAACGCTATGTAGCATTACGTTACAACGTATAACGCTATATACTATTATCTTATTACGTATAACGTTATGTAGCATTACCTTATAACGTATAACGTTATATACTATTACCTTATAACGTATAACGTTATGTAGCATTACGTTATAACGTACAACGTTACATACTATTACCTTATAACGTATAACGTTATGTAGCATTACGTTATAACGTACAACGTTATATACAATTACCTTATAACGTATAACGTTATATACTATTACCCTATAACGTATAACGTTATATACTATTACCTTATAACGTATAACGTTATATACTATTTCCTTATAACGTATAACGTTATGTAGCATTTCGTTATAACGTATAGCGTTATGTAGCACTACGTTATAACTTCTAACGTTATATACTATTACCTTATAACGTATAACGTCATGTAGCATTACATTATAACGTATAACGTTATATACTATTACCTTATAACGTATAGCGTTATATACTATTTCCTTATAACGTATAACGTTACGTAGCATTACCTTATATCGTATAACGCTATGTAGCATTACGTTATAACGAATAACGCTATATACTATTATCTTATTACGTATAACGTTATGTAGCATTACCTTATAACGTATAACGTTATATACTATTACCTTATAACGTATAACGTTATGTAGCATTACGTTATAACGTACAACGTTACATACTATTACCTTATAACGTATAACGTTATATACTATTACCTTATAACATATAGCGTTATATACTATTTCCTTATAACGTATAACGTTATATACTATTACCTTATAACGTATAACGTTATATACTATTTCCTTATATCGTATAACGCTATGTAGCATTACGTTATAACGTATAACGCTATATACTATTATCTTATTACGTATAACGTTATGTAGCATTACCTTATAACGTATAACGTTATGTAGCATTACGTTATAACGTATAACGTTATGTAGCATTACGTTATAACGTATAACGTTATATACAATTACCTTATAACGTATAACGTTATATACTATTACCTTATAACGTATAACGTTATGTAGCATTACGTTATAACGTATAACGTTATATATTATTACCTTATATCGTTATACGTTAAATACTGTTACCTTATAACGTTACACGATATATACTATTACTTTATAACGTATAACGTTATGTAGCATTACGTTATAACGTATAACGCTATGTAGCATTACGTTATAACGTATAACGTTATATACTATTACCTTATAACATATAGCGTTATATACTATTATCTTATTACGTATAACGTTATGTAGCATTACCTTATAACGTACAACGTTACATACTATTACCTTATAACGTATAACGTTATGTAGCATTACGTTATAACGTATAACGTTATATACAATTACCTTATAACGTATAACGTTATATACCATTACCTTATAACGTATAACGTTATGTAGCATTACGTTATAACGTATAACGTTATATATTATTACCTTATATCGTTATACGTTAAATACTGTTACCTTATAACGTTACACGATATATACTATTACTTTATAACGTATAACGTTATGTAGCATTACGTTATAACGTATAACGCTATGTAGCATTACGTTATAACGTATAACGTTATATACTATTACCTTATAACATATAGCGTTATATACTATTTCCTTATAACGTATAACGTTATATACTATTACGTTATATCGTATAACGCTATGTAGCATTACGTTATAACGTATCACGCTATATACTATTATCATATTACGTATAACGTTATGTAGCATTACCTTATAACGTATAACGTTATATACCATTAAATTATAACGTATAGCGTTATGTAGCATTACGTTATAACGTACAACGTTACATACTATTACCTTATAACGTATAACGTTATGTAGCATTACGTTATAACGTATAACGTTATATACAATTACCTTATAACGTATAACGTTATATACTATTACCTTATAACGTATGACGTTATGTAGCATTACGTTATGACGTATAACGTTATATATTATTACCTTATATCGTTATACGTTAAATACCGTTACCTTATAACGTTACACGATATATGCTATTACTTTATAACGTATAACGTTATGTAGCATTACGTTATAACGTATAACGTTATATACTATTACCTGATAACGTATAACGTTATATACTATTACCTTCTAACGTATAACGTTATGTAGCATTACCTTATAACGTATAACGCTATGTAGCATTACGTTATAACGTACAACGTTATATACTATTACCTTATAACGTACAGCGTTATATACTATTTCCTTATAACGTATAACGTTATGTAGCATTACGTTATAACGTATAACGTTATATACTATTACCTTATAACGTATAACGTTATGTAGCATTACGTTATAACGTATAACGTTGTATACTACTACCATATAACGTATAACGTTATGTAGCATTACGTTATAACGTATAACGTTATATATTATTACCTTATATCGTTATACGTTAAATACTGTTACCTTATAACGTTACACGATATATACTATTACTTTATAACGTATAACGTTATGTAGCATTACGTTATAACGTATAACGTTATATACTATTACCTGATAACGTATAACGTTATATACTATTACCTTCTAACGTATAACGTTATGTAGCATTACCTTATAACGTATAACGTTATATACAATTACCTTATAACGTATAATGTTATGTAGCATTACGTTATAACGTATAACGTTATATACTATTACCTTATAACGTATAACGTTATATAATATTACCTTGTAACGTATAACGTTATGTAGCATTACGTTATAACGTATAACGTTATATACTACTTCCTCCTAACGTATAACGTTATGTAGCATTACCTTATAACGTATAACGTTATATATTATTACCTGATAACGTATAACGCTATATACTATTTCCTTATAACGTATTACGTTATATACTATTTCCTTATAACGTATAACGTTATGTAGCATTGCGTTATAACGTATAGCGTTATGTTGCACTGCGTTGTAACTTCTAACGTTATATACTATTACCTTATAACGTATAACGTTATATACTATTACCTTATAACGTATAACGTTATATAGCACTACGCTATAGCGTATAACGTTGTATACTATTACGTTATAACGTATAACGTTATGAAGCACTACGTTATAACGTATAACGTTACATACTATTACCTTATAACGTATAACGTTATGTAGCATTACGTTATAACGTATAACGTTATATACTATTACCTTATAACGTACAGCGTTATATACTATTACGTTCTAACGTATAACGTTATGTAGCATTACCTTATAACGTATAACGTTATACACTATTACCTGATAACGTATAACGTTATATACTATTACCTTATAACGTATAGCGTTATATACTATTTCCTTATAACGTATAACGTTACGTAGCATTACCTTATATCGTATAACGCTATGTAGCATTACGTTATAACGAATAACGCTATATACTATTATCTTATTACGTATAACGTTATGTAGCATTACCTTATAACGTATAACGTTATATACTATTACCTTATAACGTATAACGTTATGTAGCATTACGTTATAACGTACAACGTTACATACTATTACCTTATAACGTATAACGTTATGTAGCATTACGTTATAACGTATAACGTTATATACAATTACCTTATAACGTATAACGTTATATACTATTACCTTATAACGTATAACGTTATGTAGCATTACGTTATAACGTATAACGTTATATATTATTACCTTATATCGTTATACGTTAAATACTGTTACCTTATAACGTTACACGATATATACTATTACTTTATAACGTATAACGTTATGTAGCATTACGTTATAACGTATAACGCTATGTAGCATTACGTTATAACGTATAACGTTATATACTATTACCTTATAACGTATAACGTTATATACTATTTCCTTATATCGTATAACGCTATGTAGCATTACGTTATAACGTATAACGCTATATACTATTATCTTATTACGTATAACGTTATGTAGCATTACCTTATAACGTATAACGTTATGTAGCATTACGTTATATCGTTATACGTTAAATACTGTTACCTTATAACGTTACACGATATATACTATTACTTTATAACGTATAACGTTATGTAGCATTACGTTATAACGTATAACGCTATGTAGCATTACGTTATAACGTATAACGTTATATACTATTACCTTATAACGTATAACGTTATATACTATTTCCTTATATCGTATAACGCTATGTAGCATTACGTTATAACGTATAACGCTATATACTATTATCTTATTACGTATAACGTTATGTAGCATTACCTTATAACGTATAACGTTATGTAGCATTACGTTATAACGTATAACGTTATGTAGCATTACGTTATAACGTATAACGTTATATACAATTACCTTATAACGTATAACGTTATATACTATTACCTTATAACGTATAACGTTATGTAGCATTACGTTATAACGTATAACGTTATATATTATTACCTTATATCGTTATACGTTAAATACTGTTACCTTATAACGTTACACGATATATACTATTACTTTATAACGTATAACGTTATGTAGCATTACGTTATAACGTATAACGCTATGTAGCATTACGTTATAACGTATAACGTTATATACTATTACCTTATAACATATAGCGTTATATACTATTATCTTATTACGTATAACGTTATGTAGCATTACCTTATAACGTACAACGTTACATACTATTACCTTATAACGTATAACGTTATGTAGCATTACGTTATAACGTATAACGTTATATACAATTACCTTATAACGTATAACGTTATATACCATTACCTTATAACGTATAACGTTATGTAGCATTACGTTATAACGTATAACGTTATATATTATTACCTTATATCGTTATACGTTAAATACTGTTACCTTATAACGTTACACGATATATACTATTACTTTATAACGTATAACGTTATGTAGCATTACGTTATAACGTATAACGCTATGTAGCATTACGTTATAACGTATAACGTTATATACTATTACCTTATAACATATAGCGTTATATACTATTTCCTTATAACGTATAACGTTATATACTATTACGTTATATCGTATAACGCTATGTAGCATTACGTTATAACGTATCACGCTATATACTATTATCTTATTACGTATAACGTTATGTAGCATTACCTTATAACGTATAACGTTATATACCATTAAATTATAACGTATAGCGTTATGTAGCATTACGTTATAACGTACAACGTTACATACTATTACCTTATAACGTATAACGTTATGTAGCATTACGTTATAACGTATAACGTTATATACAATTACCTTATAACGTATAACGTTATATACTATTACCTTATAACGTATGACGTTATGTAGCATTACGTTATGACGTATAACGTTATATATTATTACCTTATATCGTTATACGTTAAATACCGTTACCTTATAGCGTTACACGATATATGCTATTACTTTATAACGTATAACGTTATGTAGCATTACGTTATAACGTATAACGTTATATACTATTACCTGATAACGTATAACGTTATATACTATTACCTTCTAACGTATAACGTTATGTAGCATTACCTTATAACGTATAACGCTATGTAGCATTACGTTATAACGTACAACGTTATATACTATTACCTTATAACGTACAGCGTTATATACTATTTCCTTATAACGTATAACGTTATGTAGCATTACGTTATAACGTATAACGTTATATACTATTACCTTATAACGTATAACGTTATGTAGCATTACGTTATAACGTATAACGTTGTATACTACTACCATATAACGTATAACGTTATGTAGCATTACGTTATAACGTATAACGTTATATATTATTACCTTATATCGTTATACGTTAAATACTGTTACCTTATAACGTTACACGATATATACTATTACTTTATAACGTATAACGTTATGTAGCATTACGTTATAACGTATAACGTTATATACTATTACCTGATAACGTATAACGTTATATACTATTACCTTCTAACGTATAACGTTATGTAGCATTACCTTATAACGTATAACGTTATATACAATTACCTTATAACGTATAATGTTATGTAGCATTACGTTATAACGTATAACGTTATATACTATTACCTTATAACGTATAACGTTATATAATATTACCTTGTAACGTATAACGTTATGTAGCATTACGTTATAACGTATAACGTTATATACTACTTCTTCCTAACGTATAACGTTATGTAGCATTACCTTATAACGTATAACGTTATATATTATTACCTGATAACGTATAACGCTATATACTATTTCCTTATAACGTATTACGTTATATACTATTTCCTTATAACGTATAACGTTATGTAGCATTGCGTTATAACGTATAGCGTTATGTTGCACTGCGTTGTAACTTCTAACGTTATATACTATTACCTTATAACGTATAACGTTATATACTATTACCTTATAACGTATAACGTTATATAGCACTACGCTATAGCGTATAACGTTGTATACTATTACGTTATAACGTATAACGTTATGAAGCACTACGTTATAACGTATAACGTTACATACTATTACCTTATAACGTATAACGTTATGTAGCATTACGTTATAACGTATAACGTTATATACTATTACCTTATAACGTACAGCGTTATATACTATTACCTTCTAACGTATAACGTTATGTAGCATTACCTTATAACGTATAACGTTATACACTATTACCTGATAACGTATAACGTTATATACTATTACCTTATAACGTATAACGTTATGTAGCATTACGTTATACCGTATAACGTTGTATACAATTACCTTATAACGTATAACGTTATATACTATTACCTTATAACGTATAACGTTATGTAGCATTACGTTATAGCGTATAACGTTGTATACTACTACCATATAACGTATAACGTTATGTAGCATTACGTTATAACGTATAACGTTATATACTATTACCTTATAACGTATAACGTTATATACTATTACCTTATAACGTCTAACGTTATGTAGCATTACGTTATAGCGTATAACGTTGTATACTACTACCATATAACGTATAACGTTATGTAGCATTACGTTATAACGTATAACGTTATATACTATTACCTTATAACGTATAACGTTATATACTATTACCTTATAACGTATAACGTTATATACTATTTCCTTATAACGTATAACGTTATGTAGCACTTCGTTATAACGTATAGCCTTATGTAGCACTACATTATAACTTCTAACGTTATATACTATTACGTTATAACGTATAACATCATGTAGCACTACGTTATAACGTATAACGTTATATACTATTACCTTATAACGGATAGCGTTATATACTATTTCCTTATAACGTATAACGTTACGTAGTATTACCTTATATCGTATAACGCTATGTAGCATTACGTTATAACGTATAACGTTATATACAATTACCTTATAACGTATAACGTTATATACTATTACCTTATAACGTATAACGTTATGTAGCATTACCTTATATCGTATAACGCTATGTAGCATTACGTTACAACGTATAACGCTATATACTATTATCTTATTACGTATAACGTTATGTAGCATTACCTTATAACGTATAACGTTATATACTATTACCTTATAACGTATAACGTTATGTAGCATTACGTTATAACGTACAACGTTACATACTATTACCTTATAACGTATAACGTTATGTAGCATTACGTTATAACGTATAACGTTATATACAATTACCTTATAACGTATAACGTTATATACTATTACCTTATAACGTATAACGTTATATACTATTACCTTATAACGTATAACGTTATATACTATTTCCTTATAACGTATAACGTTATGTAGCATTTCGTTATAACGTATAGCGTTATGTAGCACTACGTTATTACTTCTAACGTTATATGCTATTACCTTATAACGTATAACGTCATGTAGCATTACGTTATAACGTATAACGTTATATACTATTACCTTATATCGTTATACGTTAAATACTGTTACCTTATAACGTTATACGTTATATACTACTACCTTATAACGTATAACGTTTTGCAGCGTTACGTTATAACGTATAACGTTATATACTATTACCTTCTAACGTATAACGTTATGTAGCATTACCTTATAACGTATAACGTTATATACTATTACCTGATAACGTATAACGTTATATACTATTACCTTATAACGTATAACGTTATATACTATTTCCTTATAACGTATAACGTTATATACTATTACCTTATAACGTATATCGTTATGTAGCATTACGTTATAACGTATAACGATATATACTATTACCTTATAACGTATAACGTTATATACTATTACCTTATAACGTATAACGTTATATACTATTTCCTTATAACGTATAACGTTATGTAGCATTTCGTTATAACGTATAGCGTTATGTAGCACTACGTTATTACTTCTAACGTTATATACTATTACCTTATAACGTATAACGTCATGTAGCATTACGTTATAACGTATAACGTTATATACTATTACCTTATAACGTATAGCGTTATATACTATTTCCTTATAACGTATAACGTTATGTAGCATTACCTTATATCGTATAACGCTATGTAGCATTACGTTACAACGTATAACGCTATATACTATTATCTTATTACGTATAACGTTATGTAGCATTACCTTATAACGTATAACGTTATATACTATTACCTTATAACGTATAACGTTATGTAGCATTACGTTATAACGTACAACGTTACATACTATTACCTTATAACGTATAACGTTATGTAGCATTACGTTATAACGTATAACGTTATATACAATTACCTTATAACGTATAACGTTATATACTATTACCTTATAACGTATAACGTTATATACTATTACCTTATAACGTATAACGTTATATACTATTTCCTTATAACGTATAACGTTATGTAGCATTTCGTTATAACGTATAGCGTTATGTAGCACTACGTTATAACTTCTAACGTTATATACTATTACCTTATAACGTATAACGTCATGTAGCATTACATTATAACGTATAACGTTATATACTATTACCTTATAACGTATAGCGTTATATACTATTTCCTTATAACGTATAACGTTACGTAGCATTACCTTATATCGTATAACGCTATGTAGCATTACGTTATAACGAATAACGCTATATACTATTATCTTATTACGTATAACGTTATGTAGCATTACCTTATAACGTATAACGTTATATACTATTACCTTATAACGTATAACGTTATGTAGCATTACGTTATAACGTACAACGTTACATACTATTACCTTATAACGTATAACGTTATGTAGCATTACGTTATAACGTATAACGTTATATACAATTACCTTATAACGTATAACGTTATATACTATTACCTTATAACGTATAACGTTATGTAGCATTACGTTATAACGTATAACGTTATATATTATTACCTTATATCGTTATACGTTAAATACTGTTACCTTATAACGTTACACGATATATACTATTACTTTATAACGTATAACGTTATGTAGCATTACGTTATAACGTATAACGCTATGTAGCATTACGTTATAACGTATAACGTTATATACTATTACCTTATAACATATAGCGTTATATACTATTTCCTTATAACGTATAACGTTATATACTATTACCTTATAACGTATAACGTTATATACTATTTCCTTATATCGTATAACGCTATGTAGCATTACGTTATAACGTATAACGCTATATACTATTATCTTATTACGTATAACGTTATGTAGCATTACCTTATAACGTATAACGTTATGTAGCATTACGTTATAACGTATAACGTTATGTAGCATTACGTTATAACGTATAACGTTATATACAATTACCTTATAACGTATAACGTTATATACTATTACCTTATAACGTATAACGTTATGTAGCATTACGTTATAACGTATAACGTTATATATTATTACCTTATATCGTTATACGTTAAATACTGTTACCTTATAACGTTACACGATATATACTATTACTTTATAACGTATAACGTTATGTAGCATTACGTTATAACGTATAACGCTATGTAGCATTACGTTATAACGTATAACGTTATATACTATTACCTTATAACATATAGCGTTATATACTATTATCTTATTACGTATAACGTTATGTAGCATTACCTTATAACGTACAACGTTACATACTATTACCTTATAACGTATAACGTTATGTAGCATTACGTTATAACGTATAACGTTATATACAATTACTTTATAACGTATAACGTTATATACTATTACCTTATAACGTATAACGTTTAGTAGCATTACGTTATAACGTATAACGTTATATATTATTACCTTATATCGTTATACGTTAAATACTGTTACCTTATAACGTTACACGATATATACTATTACTTTATAACGTATAACGTTATGTAGCATTACGTTATAACGTATAACGCTATGTAGCATTACGTTATAACGTATAACGTTATATACTATTACCTTATAACATATAGCGTTATATACTATTTCCTTATAACGTATAACGTTATATACTATTACGTTATATCGTATAACGCTATGTAGCATTACGTTATAACGTACAACGTTACATACTATTACCTTATAACGTATAACGTTATGTAGCATTACGTTATAACGTATAACGCTATGTAGCATTACGTTATAACGTATCACGCTATATACTATTATCTTATTACGTATAACGTTATGTAGCATTACCTTATAACGTATAACGTTATATACCATTAAATTATAACGTATAGCGTTATGTAGCATTACGTTATAACGTACAACGTTACATACTATTACCTTATAACGTATAACGTTATGTAGCATTACGTTATAACGTATAACGTTATATACAATTACCTTATAACGTATAACGTTATATACTATTACCTTATAACGTATGACGTTATGTAGCATTACGTTATGACGTATAACGTTATATATTATTACCTTATATCGTTATACGTTAAATACCGTTACCTTATAACGTTACACGATATATGCTATTACTTTATAACGTATAACGTTATGTAGCATTACGTTATAACGTATAACGTTATATACTATTACCTGATAACGTATAACGTTATATACTATTACCTTCTAACGTATAACGTTATGTAGCATTACCTTATAACGTATAACGCTATGTAGCATTACGTTATAACGTATAACGTTATATACTATTACCTTATAACGTACAGCGTTATATACTATTTCCTTATAACGTATAACGTTATGTAGCATTACGTTATAACGTATAACGTTATATACTATTACCTTATAACGTATAACGTTATGTAGCATTACGTTATAACGTATAACGTTGTATACTACTACCATATAACGTATAGCGTTATGTAGCATTACGTTATAACGTATAACGTTATATATTATTACCTTATATCGTTATACGTTAAATACTGTTACCTTATAACGTTACACGATATATACTATTACTTTATAACGTATAACGTTATGTAGCATTACGTTATAACGTATAACGTTATATACTATTACCTGATAACGTATAACGTTATATACTATTACCTTCTAACGTATAACGTTATGTAGCATTACCTTATAACGTATAACGTTATATACAATTACCTTATAACGTATAATGTTATGTAGCATTACGTTATAACGTATAACGTTATATACTATTACCTTATAACGTATAACGTTATATAATATTACCTTGTAACGTATAACGTTATGTAGCATTACGTTATAACGTATAACGTTATATACTACTTCCTCCTAACGTATAACGTTATGTAGCATTACCTTATAACGTATAACGTTATATATTATTACCTGATAACGTATAACGCTATATACTATTTCCTTATAACGTATTACGTTATATACTATTTCCTTATAACGTATAACGTTATGTAGCATTGCGTTATAACGTATAGCGTTATGTTGCACTGCGTTGTAACTTCTAACGTTATATACTATTACCTTATAACGTATAACGTTATATACTATTACCTTATAACGTATAACGTTATATAGCACTACGCTATAGCGTATAACGTTGTATACTATTACGTTATAACGTATAACGTTATGAAGCACTACGTTATAACGTATAACGTTACATACTATTACCTTATAACGTATAACGTTATGTAGCATTACGTTATAACGTATAACGTTATATACTATTACCTTATAACGTACAGCGTTATATACTATTACCTTCTAACGTATAACGTTATGTAGCATTACCTTATAACGTATAACGTTATACACTATTACCTGATAACGTATAACGTTATATACTATTACCTTATAACGTATAACGTTATGTAGCATTACGTTATACCGTATAACGTTGTATACAATTACCTTATAACGTATAACGTTATATACTATTACCTTATAACGTATAACGTTATGTAGCATTACGTTATAGCGTATAACGTTGTATACTACTACCATATAACGTATAACGTTATGTAGCATTACGTTATAACGTATAACGTTATATACTATTACCTTATAACGTATAACGTTATATACTATTACCTTATAACGTCTAACGTTATGTAGCATTACGTTATAGCGTATAACGTTGTATACTACTACCATATAACGTATAACGTTATGTAGCATTACGTTATAACGTATAACGTTATATACTATTACCTTATAACGTATAACGTTATATACTATTACCTTATAACGTATAACGTTATATACTATTTCCTTATAACGTATAACGTTATGTAGCATTTCGTTATAACGTATAGCCTTATGTAGCACTACATTATAACTTCTAACGTTATATACTATTACGTTATAACGTATAACATCATGTAGCACTACGTTATAACGTATAACGTTATATACTATTACCTTATAACGGATAGCGTTATATACTATTTCCTTATAACGTATAACGTTACGTAGTATTACCTTATATCGTATAACGCTATGTAGCATTACGTTATAACGTATAACGCTATATACTATTATCTTATTACGTATAACGTTATGTAGCATTACCTTATAACGTATAACGTTATATACTATTACCTTATAACGTATAACGTTATGTAGCATTACGCTATAGCGTATAACGTTGTATACTACTACCATATAACGTATAACGTTATGTAGCATTACGTTATAACGTATAACGTTATATACTATTACCTTATATCGTTATACGTTAAATACTGTTACCTTATAACGTTATACGTTAAATACTACGACCTTATAACGTATAACGTTTTGCAGCGTTACGTTATAACGTATAACGTTATATACTATTACCTTATAACGTATAACGTTATATACTATTTCCTTATAACGTATAACGTTATGTAGCATTTCGTTATAACGTATAGCGTTATGTAGCACTACGTTATTACTTCTAACGTTATATACTATTACCTTATAACGTATAACGTCATGTAGCATTACGTTATAACGTATAACGTTATATACTATTACCTTATAACGTATAGCGTTATATACTATTTCCTTATAACGTATAACGTTATGTAGCATTACCTTATATCGTATAACGCTATGTAGCATTACGTTACAACGTATAACGCTATATACTATTATCTTATTACGTATAACGTTATGTAGCATTACCTTATAACGTATAACGTTATATACTATTACCTTATAACGTATAACGTTATGTAGCATTACGTTATAACGTACAACGTTATATACAATTACCTTATAACGTATAACGTTATATACTATTACCTTATAACGTATAACGTTATATACTATTACCTTATAACGTATAACGTTATATACTATTTCCTTATAACGTATAACGTTATGTAGCATTTCGTTATAACGTATAGCGTTATGTAGCACTACGTTATTACTTCTAACGTTATATACTATTACCTTATAACGTATAACGTCATGTAGCATTACGTTATAACGTATAACGTTATATACTATTACCTTATATCGTTATACGTTAAATACTGTTACCTTATAACGTTATACGTTATATACTACTACCTTATAACGTATAACGTTTTGCAGCGTTACGTTATAACGTATAACGTTATATACTATTACCTTCTAACGTATAACGTTATGTAGCATTACCTTATAACGTATAACGTTATATACTATTACCTGATAACGTATAACGTTATATACTATTACCTTATAACGTATAACGTTATATACTATTTCCTTATAACGTATAACGTTATATACTATTACCTTATAACGTATATCGTTATGTAGCATTACGTTATAACGTATAACGATATATACTATTACCTTATAACGTATAACGTTATATACTATTACCTTATAACGTATAACGTTATATACTATTTCCTTTTAACGTATAACGTTATGTAGCATTTCGTTATAACGTATAGCGTTATGTAGCACTACGTTATTACTTCTAACGTTATATACTATTACCTTATAACGTATAACGTCATGTAGCATTACGTTATAACGTATAACGTTATATACTATTACCTTATAACGTATAGCGTTATATACTATTTCCTTATAACGTATAACGTTATGTAGCATTACCTTATATCGTATAACGCTATGTAGCATTACGTTACAACGTATAACGCTATATACTATTATCTTATTACGTATAACGTTATGTAGCATTACCTTATAACGTATAACGTTATATACTATTACCTTATAACGTATAACGTTATGTAGCATTACGTTATAACGTACAACGTTACATACTATTACCTTATAACGTATAACGTTATGTAGCATTACGTTATAACGTATAACGTTATATACAATTACCTTATAACGTATAACGTTATATACTATTACCTTATAACGTATAACGTTATATACTATTACCTTATAACGTATAACATTATATACTATTTCCTTATAACGTATAACGTTATGTAGCATTTCGTTATAACGTATAGCGTTATGTAGCACTACGTTATAACTTCTAACGTTATATACTATTACCTTATAACGTATAACGTCATGTAGCATTACATTATAACGTATAACGTTATATACTATTACCTTATAACGTATAGCGTTATATACTATTTCCTTATAACGTATAACGTTACGTAGCATTACCTTATATCGTATAACGCTATGTAGCATTACGTTATAACGAATAACGCTATATACTATTATCTTATTACGTATAACGTTATGTAGCATTACCTTATAACGTATAACGTTATATACTATTACCTTATAACGTATAACGTTATGTAGCATTACGTTATAACGTACAACGTTACATACTATTACCTTATAACGTATAACGTTATGTAGCATTACGTTATAACGTATAACGTTATATACAATTACCTTATAACGTATAACGTTATATACTATTACCTTATTACGTATAACGTTATGTAGCATTACGTTATAACGTATAACGTTATATATTATTACCTTATATCGTTATACGTTAAATACTGTTACCTTATAACGTTACACGATATATACTATTACTTTATAACGTATAACGTTATGTAGCATTACGTTATAACGTATAACGCTATGTAGCATTACGTTATAACGTATAACGTTATATACTATTACCTTATAACATATAGCGTTATATACTATTTCCTTATAACGTATAACGTTATATACTATTACCTTATAACGTATAACGTTATATACTATTTCCTTATATCGTATAACGCTATGTAGCATTACGTTATAACGTATAACGCTATATACTATTATCTTATTACGTATAACGTTATGTAGCATTACCTTATAACGTATAACGTTATATACTATTTCCTTATAACGTATAACGTTATGTAGCATTTCGTTATAACGTATAGCATTATGTAGCACTACGTTATAACTTCTAACGTTATATACTATTACCTTATAACGTATAACGTTATGTAGCATTACGTTATAACGTACAACGTTACATACTATTACCTTATAACGTATAACGTTATGTAGCATTACGTTAGAACGTATAACGTTATATACAATTACCTTATAACGTATAACGTTATATACTATTACCTTATAACGTATAACGTTATGTAGCATTACGTTATAACGCATAACGTTATATATTATTACCTTATATCGTTATACGTTAAATACTGTTACCTTATAACGTTACACGATATATACTATTACTTTATAACGTATAACGTTATGTAGCATTACGGTATAACGTATAACGTTATATATTATTACCTTATATCGTTATACGTTAAATACTGTTACCTTATAACGTTACACGATATATACTATTACTTTATAACGTATAACGTTATGTAGCATTACATTATAACGTATAACGTTATATACTATTACCTGATAACGTATAACGTTATATACTATTACCTTCTAACGTATAACGTTATGTAGCAGTACCTTATAACGTTTGACGCTATGTAGCATTACGTTATAACGTATAACGTTATATACTATTACCTTATAACGTATAGCGTTATATACTATTACCTTATAACGTATAACGTTATGTAGCATTACGTTATAACGTATAACGTTATATACTATTACCTGATAACGTATAACGTTATATAATATTACCTTCTAACGTATAACGTTATGTAGCATTACCTTATAACGTATAACGCTATGTAGCATTACGTTATAACGTATAACGTTATATACTATTACCTTATAACATATAGCGTTATATACTATTTCCTTATAACGTATAACGTTATATACTATTACCTTATAACGTATAACGTTATATACTATTTCCTTATATCGTATAACGCTATGTAGCATTACGTTATAACGTATAACGCTATATACTATTATCTTATTACGTATAACGTTATGTAGCATTACCTTATAACGTATAACGTTATATACTATTTCCTTATAACGTATAACGTTATGTAGCATTTCGTTATAACGTATAGCATTATGTAGCACTACGTTATAACTTCTAACGTTATATACTATTAGCTTATAACGTATAACGTTATGTAGCATTACGTTATAACGTACAACGTTACATACTATTACCTTATAACGTATAACGTTATGTAGCATTACGTTAGAACGTATAACGTTATATACAATTACCTTATAACGTATAACGTTATATACTATTACCTTATAACGTATAACGTTATGTAGCATTTCGTTATAACGTATAGCGTTATGTAGCACTACGTTATAACTTCTAACGTTATATACTATTACCTTATAACGTATAACGTCATGTAGCATTACGTTATAACGTATAACGTTATATACTATTACCTTATAACGTATAGCGTTATATACTATTTCCTTATAACGTATAACGTGACGTAGCATTACCTTATATCGTATAACGCTATGTAGCATTACGTTATAACGAATAACGCCATATACTATTATCTTATTACGTATAACGTTATGTAGCATTACGTTATAACGTACAACGTTACATACTATTACCTTATAACGTATAACGTTATGTAGCATTACGTTATAACGTATAACGTTATATACAATTACCTTATAACGTATAACGTTATATACTATTACCTTATAACGTATAACGTTATGTAGCATTACGTTATAACGTATAACGTTATATATTATTACCTTATATCGTTATACGTTAAATACTGTTACCTTATAACGTTACACGATATATACTATTACTTTATAACGTATAACGTTATGTAGCCTTACGTTATAACGTATAACGTTATATACTATTACCTGATAACGTATAACGTTATATACTATTACCTTCTAACGTATAACGTTATGTAGCATTACCTTATAACGTATAACGCTATGTAGCATTACGTTATAACGTATAACGTTATATACTATTACCTTATAACGTACAGCGTTATATACTATTTCCTTATAACGTATAACGTTATGTAGCATTACGTTATAACGTATAACGTTATATACTATTACCTTATAACGTATAACGTTATGTAGCATTACGTTATAACGTATAACGTTGTATACTACTACCATATAACGTATAACGTTATGTAGCATTACGTTATAACGTATAACGTTATATATTATTACCTTATATCGTTATACGTTAAATACTGTTACCTTATAACGTTACACGATATATACTATTACTTTATAACGTATAACGTTATGTAGCATTACGTTATAACGTATAACGTTATATACTATTACCTGATAACGTATAACGTTATATACTATTACCTTCTAACGTATAACGTTATGTAGCATTACCTTATAGCGTATAACGTTATATACAATTACCTTATAACGTATAATGTTATGTAGCATTACGTTATAACGTATAACGTTATATACTATTACCTTATAACGTATAACGTTATATAATATTACCTTGTAACGTATAACGTTATGTAGCATTACGTTATAACGTATAACGTTATATACTACTTCCTCCTAACGTATAACGTTATGTAGCATTACCTTATAACGTATAACGTTATATATTATTACCTGATAACGTATAACGCTATATACTATTTCCTTATAACG
Organism: Bombus fervidus; assembly: GCF_041682495.2. NCBI lineage: Eukaryota > Metazoa > Arthropoda > Insecta > Hymenoptera > Apidae > Bombus > Bombus fervidus. Next base: position 3,301,091 of record NC_091523.1, on the reverse strand, counting down.
TATCACGTTATATACTATTTCCTTATAACGTATAACGTTATGTAGCATTGCGTTATAACGTATAGCGTTATGTTGCACTGCGTTGTAACTTCTAACGTTATATACTATTACCTTATAACGTATAACGTTATATACTATTACCTTATAACGTATAACGTTATATAGCACTACGCTATAGCGTATAACGTTGTATACTATTACGTTATAACGTATAACGTTATGAAGCACTACGTTATAACGTATAACGTTACATACTATTACCTTATAACGTATAACGTTATGTAGCATTACGTTATAACGTATAACGTTATATACTATTACCTTATAACGTACAGCGTTATATACTATTACCTTCTAACGTATAACGTTATGTAGCATTACCTTATAACGTATAACGTTATACACTATTACCTGATAACGTATAACGTTATATACTATTACCTTATAACGTATAACGTTATGTAGCATTACGTTATACCGTATAACGTTGTATACAATTACCTTATAACGTATAACGTTATATACTATTACCTTATAACGTATAACGTTATGTAGCATTACGTTATAGCGTATAACGTTGTATACTACTACCATATAACGTATAACGTTATGTAGCATTACGTTATAACGTATAACGTTATATACTATTACCTTATAACGTATAACGTTATATACTATTACCTTATAACGTCTAACGTTATGTAGCATTACGTTATAGCGTATAACGTTGTATACTACTACCATATAACGTATAACGTTATGTAGCATTACGTTATAACGTATAACGTTATATACTATTACCTTATAACGTATAACGTTATATACTATTACCTTATAACGTATAACGTTATATACTATTTCCTTATAAGGTATAACGTTATGTAGCATTTCGTTATAACGTATAACGCTATATACTATTATCTTATTACGTATAACGTTATGTAGCATTACCTTATAACGTATAACGTTATATACTATTACCTTATAACGTATAACGTTATGTAGCATTACGCTATAGCGTATAACGTTGTATACTACTACCATATAACGTATAACGTTATGTAGCATTACGTTATAACGTATAACGTTATATACTATTACCTTATATCGTTATACGTTAAATACTGTTACCTTATAACGTTATACGTTAAATACTACGACCTTATAACGTATAACGTTTTGCAGCGTTACGTTATAACGTATAACGTTATATACTATTACCTTATAACGTATAACGTTATATACTATTTCCTTATAACGTATAACGTTATGTAGCATTTCGTTATAACGTATAGCGTTATGTAGCACTACGTTATTACTTCTAACGTTATATACTATTACCTTATAACGTATAACGTCATGTAGCATTACGTTATAACGTATAACGTTATATACTATTACCTTATAACGTATAACGTTATATACTATTACCTTATAACGTATAACGTTATATACTATTTCCTTATAACGTATAACGTTATGTAGCATTTCGTTATAACGTATAGCGTTATGTAGCACTACGTTATTACTTCTAACGTTATATACTATTACCTTATAACGTATAACGTCATGTAGCATTACGTTATAACGTATAACGTTATATACTATTACCTTATATCGTTATACGTTAAATACTGTTACCTTATAACGTTATACGTTATATACTACTACCTTATAACGTATAACGTTTTGCAGCGTTACGTTATAACGTATAACGTTATATACTATTACCTTCTAACGTATAACGTTATGTAGCATTACCTTATAACGTATAACGTTATATACTATTACCTGATAACGTATAACGTTATATACTATTACCTTATAACGTATAACGTTATATACTATTTCCTTATAACGTATAACGTTATATACTATTACCTTATAACGTATATCGTTATGTAGCATTACGTTATAACGTATAACGATATATACTATTACCTTATAACGTATAACGTTATATACTATTACCTTATAACGTATAACGTTATATACTATTTCCTTATAACGTATAACGTTATGTAGCATTTCGTTATAACGTATAGCGTTATGTAGCACTACGTTATTACTTCTAACGTTATATACTATTACCTTATAACGTATAACGTCATGTAGCATTACGTTATAACGTATAACGTTATATACTATTACCTTATAACGTATAGCGTTATATACTATTTCCTTATAACGTATAACGTTATGTAGCATTACCTTATATCGTATAACGCTATGTAGCATTACGTTACAACGTATAACGCTATATACTATTATCTTATTACGTATAACGTTATGTAGCATTACCTTATAACGTATAACGTTATATACTATTACCTTATAACGTATAACGTTATGTAGCATTACGTTATAACGTACAACGTTACATACTATTACCTTATAACGTATAACGTTATGTAGCATTACGTTATAACGTATAACGTTATATACAATTACCTTATAACGTATAACGTTATATACTATTACCTTATAACGTATAACGTTATATACTATTACCTTATAACGTATAACGTTACATACTATTTCCTTATAACGTATAACGTTATGTAGCATTTCGTTATAACGTATAGCGTTATGTAGCACTACGTTATAACTTCTAACGTTATATACTATTACCTTATAACGTATAACGTCATGTAGCATTACATTATAACGTATAACGTTATATACTATTACCTTATAACGTATAGCGTTATATACTATTTCCTTATAACGTATAACGTTACGTAGCATTACCTTATATCGTATAACGCTATGTAGCATTACGTTATAACGAATAACGCTATATACTATTATCTTATAACGTATAACGTTATGTAGCATTACGTTATAACGTATAACGATATATACTATTACCTTATAACGTATAACGTTATATACTATTACCTTATAACGTATAACGTTATATACTATTACCTTATAACGTATAACGTTATGTAGCATTACGTTATAACGTATAACGTTATATACAATTACCTTATAACGTATAACGTTATATACTATTACCTTATAACGTATAACGTTATGTAGCATTACGTTATGACGTATAACGTTATATATTATTACCTTATACCGTTATACGTTAAATACTGTTACCTTATAACGTTACACGATATATACTATTACTTTATAACGTATAACGTTATGTAGCATTACGTTATAACGTATAACGTTATATACTATTACCTGATAACGTATAACGTTATATACTATTACCTTCTAACGTATAACGTTATGTCGCATTACCTTATAACGTATAACGCTATGCAGCATTACGTTATAACGTATAACGTTATATACTATTACCTTATAACGTATAGCGTTATATACTATTTCCTTATAACGTATAACGTTATGTAGCATTACGTTATAACGTATAACGTTATATACTATTACCTTATAACGTATAACGTTATATACTATTACCTTAAAACGTATAACGTTATATACTATTACCTTCTAACGTATAACGTTATATACTATTACCTTATAACGTATAACGCTATATACTATTTCCTTATATCGTATAACGTTATGTAGCATTACGTTATAACGTACAACGTTACATACTATTACCTTATAACGTATAACGTTATGTAGCATTACGTTATAACGTATAACGTTATATACAATTACCTTATAACGTATAACGTTATATACTATTACCTTATAACGTATAACGTTATATACTATTACCTTATAACGTATAACGTTATATACTATTTCCTTATAACGTATAACGATATGTAGCATTTCGTTATAACGTATAGCGTTATGTAGCACTACGTTATAACTTCTAACGTTATATACTATTACCTTATAACGTATAACGTCATGTAGCATTACATTATAACGTATAACGTTATATACTATTACCTTATAACGTATAGCGTTATATACTATTTCCTTATAACGTATAACGTTACGTAGCATTACCTTATATCGTATAACGCTATGTAGCATTACGTTATAACGAATAACGCTATATACTATTATCTTATTACGTATAACGTTATGTAGCATTACCTTATAACGTATAACGTTATATACTATTACCTTATAACGTATAACGTTATGTAGCATTACGTTATAACGTACAACGTTACATACTATTACCTTATAACGTATAACGTTATGTAGCATTACGTTATAACGTATAACGTTATATACAATTACCTTATAACGTATAACGTTATATACTATTACCTTATAACGTATAACGTTATGTAGCATTACGTTATAACGTATAACGTTATATATTATTACCTTATATCGTTATACGTTAAATACTGTTACCTTATAACGTTACACGATATATACTATTACTTTATAACGTATAACGTTATGTAGCATTACGTTATAACGTATAACGCTATGTAGCATTACGTTATAACGTATAACGTTATATACTATTACCTTATAACATATAGCGTTATATACTATTTCCTTATAACGTATAACGTTATATACTATTACCTTATAACGTATAACGTTATATACTATTTCCTTATATCGTATAACGCTATGTAGCATTACGTTATAACGTATAACGCTATATACTATTATCTTATTACGTATAACGTTATGTAGCATTACCTTATAACGTATAACGTTATATACTATTTCCTTATAACGTATAACGTTATGTAGCATTTCGTTATAACGTATAGCATTATGTAGCACTACGTTATAACTTCTAACGTTATATACTATTACCTTATAACGTATAACGTTATGTAGCATTACGTTATAACGTACAACGTTACATACTATTACCTTATAACGTATAACGTTATGTAGCATTACGTTAGAACGTATAACGTTATATACAATTACCTTATAACGTATAACGTTATATACTATTACCTTATAACGTATAACGTTATGTAGCATTACGTTATAACGCATAACGTTATATATTATTACCTTATATCGTTATACGTTAAATACTGTTACCTTATAACGTTACACGATATATACTACTACTTTATAACGTATAACGTTATGTAGCATTACGGTATAACGTATAACGTTATATATTATTACCTTATATCGTTATACGTTAAATACTGTTACCTTATAACGTTACACGATATATACTATTACTTTATAACGTATAACGTTATGTAGCATTACGTTATAACGTATAACGTTATATACTATTACCTGATAACGTATAACGTTATATACTATTACCTTCTAACGTATAACGTTATGTAGCATTTCCTTATAACGTATGACGCTATGTAGCATTACGTTATAACGTATAACGTTATATACTATTACCTTATAACGTATAGCGTTATATACTATTACCTTATAACGTATAACGTTATGTAGCATTACGTTATAACGTATAACGTTATATACTATTACCTGATAACGTATAACGTTATATAATATTACCTTCTAACGTATAACGTTATGTAGCATTACCTTATAACGTATAACGCTATGTAGCATTACGTTATAACGTATAACGTTATATACTATTACCTTATAACATATAGCGTTATATACTATTTCCTTATAACGTATAACGTTATATACTATTACCTTATAACGTATAACGTTATGTAGCATTTCGTTATAACGTATAGCGTTATGTAGCACTACGTTATAACTTCTAACGTTATATACTATTACCTTATAACGTATAACGTCATGTAGCATTCCGTTATAACGTATAACGTTATATACTATTACCTTATAACGTATAGCGTTATATACTATTTCCTTATAACGTATAACGTTACGTAGCATTACCTTATATCGTATAACGCTATGTAGCATTACGTTATAACGAATAACGCTATATACTATTATCTTATTACGTATAACGTTATGTAGCATTACCTTATAACGTATAACGTTATATACTATTACCTTATAACGTATAACGTTATGTAGCATTACGTTATAACGTACAACGTTACATACTATTACCTTATAACGTATAACGTTATGTAGCATTACGTTATAACGTATAACGTTATATACAATTACCTTATAACGTATAACGTTATATACTATTACCTTATAACGTATAACGTTATGTAGCATTACGTTATAACGTATAACGTTATATATTATTACCTTATATCGTTATACGTTAAATACTGTTACCTTATAACGTTACACGATATATACTATTACTTTATAACGTATAACGTTATGTAGCATTACGTTATAACGTATAACGCTATGTAGCATTACGTTATAACGTATAACGTTATATACTATTACCTTATAACATATAGCGTTATATACTATTTCCTTATAACGTATAACGTTATATACTATTACCTTATAACGTATAACGTTATATACTATTTCCTTATATCGTATAACGCTATGTAGCATTACGTTATAACGTATAACGCTATATACTATTATCTTATTACGTATAACGTTATGTAGCATTACCTTATAACGTATAACGTTATATACTATTTCCTTATAACGTATAACGTTATGTAGCATTTCGTTATAACGTATAGCATTATGTAGCACTACGTTATAACTTCTAACGTTATATACTATTACCTTATAACGTATAACGTTATGTAGCATTACGTTATAACGTACAACGTTACATACTATTACCTTATAACGTATAACGTTATGTAGCATTACGTTAGAACGTATAACGTTATATACAATTACCTTATAACGTATAACGTTATATACTATTACCTTATAACGTATAACGTTATGTAGCATTACGTTATAACGCATAACGTTATATATTATTACCTTATATCGTTATACGTTAAATACTGTTACCTTATAACGTTACACGATATATACTATTACTTTATAACGTATAACGTTATGTAGCATTACGGTATAACGTATAACGTTATATATTATTACCTTATATCGTTATACGTTAAATACTGTTACCTTATAACGTTACACGATATATACTATTACTTTATAACGTATAACGTTATGTAGCATTACGTTATAACGTATAACGTTATATACTATTACCTGATAACGTATAACGTTATATAATATTACCTTCTAACGTATAACGTTATGTAGCATTACCTTATAACGTATAACGCTATGTAGCATTACGTTATAACGTATAACGTTATATACTATTACCTTATAACATATAGCGTTATATACTATTTCCTTATAACGTATAACGTTATATACTATTACCTTATAACGTATAACGTTATGTAGCATTTCGTTATAACGTATAGCGTTATGTAGCACTACGTTATAACTTCTAACGTTATATACTATTACCTTATAACGTATAACGTCATGTAGCATTACGTTATAACGTATAACGTTATATACTATTACCTTATAACGTATAGCGTTATATACTATTTCCTTATAACGTATAACGTTACGTAGCATTACCTTATATCGTATAACGCTATGTAGCATTACGTTATAACGAATAACGCCATATACTATTATCTTATTACGTATAACGTTATGTAGCATTACGTTATAACGTACAACGTTACATACTATTACCTTATAACGTATAACGTTATGTAGCATTACGTTATAACGTATAACGTTATATACAATTACCTTATAACGTATAACGTTATATACTATTACCTTATAACGTATAACGTTATGTAGCATTACGTTATAACGTATAACGTTATATATTATTACCTTATATCGTTATACGTTAAATACTGTTACCTTATAACGTTACACGATATATACTATTACTTTATAACGTATAACGTTATGTAGCCTTACGTTATAACGTATAACGTTATATACTATTACCTGATAACGTATAACGTTATATACTATTACCTTCTAACGTATAACGTTATGTAGCATTACCTTATAACGTATAACGCTATGTAGCATTACGTTATAACGTATAACGTTATATACTATTACCTTATAACATATAGCGTTATATACTATTTCCTTATAACGTATAACGTTATATACTATTACCTTATAACGTATAACGTTATATACTATTTCCTTATATCGTATAACGCTATGTAGCATTACGTTATAACGTATAACGCTATATACTATTATCTTATTACGTATAACGTTATGTAGCATTACCTTATAACGTATAACGTTATATACTATTTCCTTATAACGTATGACGCTATGTAGCATTACGTTATAACGTATAACGTTATATACTATTACCTTATAACGTATAGCGTTATATACTATTTCCTTATAACGTATAACGTTATGTAGCATTACGTTATAACGTATAACGTTATATTCTATTACCTGGTAACGTATAACGTTATATACTATTTCCTTCTAACGTATAACGTTATGTAGCATTACCATATAACGTATAACGTTATATACAATTACCTTATAACGTATAATGTTATGTAGCATTACGTTATAACGTATAACGTTATATACTATTACCTTATAACGTATAACGTTATATAATATTACCTTGTAACGTATAACGTTATGTAGCATTACGTTATAACGTATAACGTTATGTACTATTACCTTATAACGTATAGCGTTATATACTATTTCCTTATAACGTATAACGTTATATACTATTACCTTATAACGTATAACGTTATATACTATTTCCTTATATCGTATAACGCTATGTAGCATTACGTTATAACGTATAGCGCTATATACTATTAACTTATTACGTATAACGTTATATAATATTACCTTATAACGTATAACGTTATATACTATTACCTTATAACGTATAACGTTATGTAGCATTACGTTATAACGTATAACGTTATATACAATTACCTTATAACGTATAACGTTATATACTATTACCTTATAACGTATAACGTTATGTAGCATTACGTTATGACGTATAACGTTATATACTATTACCTTATAACGTATAACGTTATGTAGTATTACGTTATAGCGTATAACGTTATATATTATTACCTTATATCGTTATACGTTAAATACTGTTACCTTATAACGTTACACGATATTTACTATTACTTTATAACGTATAACGTTATGTAGCATTACGTTATAACGTATAACGTTATATACTATTACCTGATAACGTATAACGTTATATACTATTACCTTCTAACGTATAACGTTATGTAGCATTACCTTATAACGTATAACGTTATATACTATTACCTGATAACGTATAACGTTATATACTATTACCTTATGACGTATAACGTTATATACTATTTCTTTATAACGTATAACGTTATATACTATTACCTTATAACGTATAACGTTATGTAGCATTACGTTATAACGTATAACGATATATACTATTACCTTATAACGTATAACGTTATATACTATTACCTTATAACGTATAACGTTATATACTATTACCTTATAACGTATAACGTTATGTAGCATTACGTTATAACGTATAACGTTATATACAATTACCTTATAACGTATAACGTTATATACTATTACCTTATAACGTATAACGTTATGTAGCATTACGTTATGACGTATAACGTTATATATTATTACCTTATACCGTTATACGTTAAATACTGTTACCTTATAACGTTACACGATATATACTATTACTTTATAACGTATAACGTTATGTAGCATTACGTTATAACGTATAACGTTATATACTATTACCTGATAACGTATAACGTTATATACTATTACCTTCTAACGTATAACGTTATGTCGCATTACCTTATAACGTATAACGCTATGCAGCATTACGTTATAACGTATAACGTTATATACTATTACCTTATAACGTATAGCGTTATATACTATTTCCTTATAACGTATAACGTTATGTAGCATTACGTTATAACGTATAACGTTATATACTATTACCTTATAACGTATAACGTTATATACTATTACCTTAAAACGTATAACGTTATATACTATTACCTTCTAACGTATAACGTTATGTAGCATTACCTTATAACGTATAACGCTATATACTATTTCCTTATATCGTATAACGTTATGTAGCATTACGTTATAACGTACAACGTTACATACTATTACCTTATAACGTATAACGTTATGTAGCATTACGTTATAACGTATAACGTTATATACAATTACCTTATAACGTATAACGTTATATACTATTACCTTATAACGTATAACGTTATATACTATTACCTTATAACGTATAACGTTATATACTATTTCCTTATATCGTATAACGCTATGTAGCATTACGTTATAACGTATAACGCTATATACTATTATCTTATTACGTATAACGTTATGTAGCATTACCTTATAACGTATAACGTTATATACTATTTCCTTATAACGTATAACGTTATGTAGCATTTCGTTATAACGTATAGCATTATGTAGCACTACGTTATAACTTCTAACGTTATATACTATTAGCTTATAACGTATAACGTTATGTAGCCTTACGTTATAACGTACAACGTTACATACTATTACCTTATAACGTATAACGTTATGTAGCATTACGTTAGAACGTATAACGTTATATACAATTACCTTATAACGTATAACGTTATATACTATTACCTTATAACGTATAACGTTATGTAGCATTTCGTTATAACGTATAGCGTTATGTAGCACTACGTTATAACTTCTAACGTTATATACTATTACCTTATAACGTATAACGTCATGTAGCATTACGTTATAACGTATAACGTTAAATACTATTACCTTATAACGTATAGCGTTATATACTATTTCCTTATAACGTATAACGTTACGTAGCATTACCTTATATCGTATAACGCTATGTAGCATTACGTTATAACGAATAACGCCATATACTATTATCTTATTACGTATAACGTTATGTAGCATTACGTTATAACGTACAACGTTACATACTATTACCTTATAACGTATAACGTTATGTAGCATTACGTTATAACGTATAACGTTATATACAATTACCTTATAACGTATAACGTTATATACTATTACCTTATAACGTATAACGTTATGTAGCATTACGTTATAACGTATAACGTTATATATTATTACCTTATATCGTTATACGTTAAATACTGTTACCTTATAACGTTACACGATATATACTATTACTTTATAACGTATAACGTTATGTAGCCTTACGTTATAACGTATAACGTTATATACTATTACCTGATAACGTATAACGTTATATACTATTACCTTCTAACGTATAACGTTATGTAGCATTACCTTATAACGTATAACGCTATGTAGCATTACGTTATAACGTATAACGTTATATACTATTACCTTATAACATATAGCGTTATATACTATTTCCTTATAACGTATAACGTTATATACTATTACCTTATAACGTATAACGTTATATACTATTTCCTTATATCGTATAACGCTATGTAGCATTACGTTATAACGTATAACGCTATATACTATTATCTTATTACGTATAACGTTATGTAGCATTACCTTATAACGTATAACGTTATATACTATTTCCTTATAACGTATGACGCTATGTAGCATTACGTTATAACGTATAACGTTATATACTATTACCTTATAACGTATAACGTTATATACTATTTCCTTCTAACGTATAACGTTATGTAGCATTACCATATAACGTATAACGTTATATACAATTACCTTATAACGTATAATGTTATGTAGCATTACGTTATAACGTATAACGTTATATACTATTACCTTATAACGTATAACGTTATATAATATTACCTTGTAACGTATAACGTTATGTAGCATTACGTTATAACGTATAACGTTATGTACTATTACCTTATAACGTATAGCGTTATATACTATTTCCTTATAACGTATAACGTTATATACTATTACCTTATAACGTATAACGTTATATACTATTTCCTTATATCGTATAACGCTATGTAGCATTACGTTATAACGTATAGCGCTATATACTATTAACTTATTACGTATAACGTTATATACTATTACCTTATAACGTATAACGTTATATACTATTACCTTATAACGTATAACGTTATGTAGCATTACGTTATAACGTATAACGTTATATACAATTACCTTATAACGTATAACGTTATATACTATTACCTTATAACGTATAACGTTATGTAGCATTACGTTATGACGTATAACGTTATATACTATTACCTTATAACGTATAACGTTATATACTATTACCTTATAACGTATAACGTTATATACTATTACCTTATAACGTATAACGTTATGAAGCATTACGTTATAACGTATAACGTTATATACAATTACCTTATAACGTATAACGTTATATACTATTACCTTATAACGTATAACGTTATGTAGCATTACGTTATGACGTATAACGTTATATATTATTACCTTATACCGTTATACGTTAAATACTGTTACCTTATAACGTTACACGATATATACTATTACTTTATAACGTATAACGTTATGTAGCATTACGTTATAACGTATAACGTTATATACTATTACCTGATAACGTATAACGTTATATACTATTACCTTCTAACGTATAACGTTATGTCGCATTACCTTATAACGTATAACGCTATGCAGCATTACGTTATAACGTATAACGTTATATACTATTACCTTATAACGTATAGCGTTATATACTATTTCCTTATAACGTATAACGTTATGTAGCATTACGTTATAACGTATAACGTTATATACTATTACCTTATAACGTATAACGTTATATACTATTACCTTAAAACGTATAACGTTATATACTATTACCTTCTAACGTATAACGTTATGTAGCATTACCTTATAACGTATAACGCTATATACTATTTCCTTATATCGTATAACGTTATGTAGCATTACGTTATAACGTACAACGTTACATACTATTACCTTATAACGTATAACGTCATGTAGCATTACATTATAACGTATAACGTTATATACTATTACCTTATAACGTATAGCGTTATATACTATTTCCTTATAACGTATAACGTTACGTAGCATTACCTTATATCGTATAACGCTATGTAGCATTACGTTATAACGAATAACGCTATATACTATTATCTTATTACGTATAACGTTATGTAGCATTACCTTATAACGTATAACGTTATATACTATTACCTTATAACGTATAACGTTATGTAGCATTACGTTATAACGTACAACGTTACATACTATTACCTTATAACGTATAACGTTATGTAGCATTACGTTATAACGTATAACGTTATATACAATTACCTTATAACGTATAACGTTATATACTATTACCTTATAACGTATAACGTTATGTAGCATTACGTTATAACGTATAACGTTATATATTATTACCTTATATCGTTATACGTTAAATACTGTTACCTTATAACGTTACACGATATATACTATTACTTTATAACGTATAACGTTATGTAGCATTACGTTATAACGTATAACGCTATGTAGCATTACGTTATAACGTATAACGTTATATACTATTACCTTATAACATATAGCGTTATATACTATTTCCTTATAACGTATAACGTTATATACTATTACCTTATAACGTATAACGTTATATACTATTTCCTTATATCGTATAACGCTATGTAGCATTACGTTATAACGTATAACGCTATATACTATTATCTTATTACGTATAACGTTATGTAGCATTACCTTATAACGTATAACGTTATATACTATTTCCTTATAACGTATAACGTTATGTAGCATTTCGTTATAACGTATAGCATTATGTAGCACTACGTTATAACTTCTAACGTTATATACTATTACCTTATAACGTATAACGTTATGTAGCATTACGTTATAACGTACAACGTTACATACTATTACCTTATAACGTATAACGTTATGTAGCATTACGTTAGAACGTATAACGTTATATACAATTACCTTATAACGTATAACGTTATATACTATTACCTTATAACGTATAACGTTATGTAGCATTACGTTATAACGCATAACGTTATATATTATTACCTTATATCGTTATACGTTAAATACTGTTACCTTATAACGTTACACGATATATACTATTACTTTATAACGTATAACGTTATGTAGCATTACGGTATAACGTATAACGTTATATATTATTACCTTATATCGTTATACGTTAAATACTGTTACCTTATAACGTTACACGATATATACTATTACTTTATAACGTATAACGTTATGTAGCATTACGTTATAACGTATAACGTTATATACTATTACCTGATAACGTATAACGTTATATACTATTACCTTCTAACGTATAACGTTATGTAGCAGTACCTTATAACGTATGACGCTATGTAGCATTACGTTATAACGTATAACGTTATATACTATTACCTTATAACGTATAGCGTTATATACTATTACCTTATAACGTATAACGTTATGTAGCATTACGTTAGAACGTATAACGTTATATACTATTACCTGATAACGTATAACGTTATATAATATTACCTTCTAACGTATAACGTTATGTAGCATTACCTTATAACGTATAACGCTATGTAGCATTACGTTATAACGTATAACGTTATATACTATTACCTTATAACATATAGCGTTATATACTATTTCCTTATAACGTATAACGTTATATACTATTACCTTATAACGTATAACGTTATGTAGCATTTCGTTATAACGTATAGCGTTATGTAGCACTACGTTATAACTTCTAACGTTATATACTATTACCTTATAACGTATAACGTCATGTAGCATTACGTTATAACGTATAACGTTATATACTATTACCTTATAACGTATAGCGTTATATACTATTTCCTTATAACGTATAACGTTACGTAGCATTACCTTATATCGTATAACGCTATGTAGCATTACGTTATAACGAATAACGCTATATACTATTATCTTATTACGTATAACGTTATGTAGCATTACCTTATAACGTATAACGTTATATACTATTACCTTATAACGTATAACGTTATGTAGCATTACGTTATAACGTACAACGTTACATACTATTACCTTATAACGTATAACGTTATGTAGCATTACGTTATAACGTATAACGTTATATACAATTACCTTATAACGTATAACGTTATATACTATTACCTTATAACGTATAACGTTATGTAGCATTACGTTATAACGTATAACGTTATATATTATTACCTTATATCGTTATACGTTAAATACTGTTACCTTATAACGTTACACGATATATACTATTACTTTATAACGTATAACGTTATGTAGCATTACGTTATAACGTATAACGCTATGTAGCATTACGTTATAACGTATAACGTTATATACTATTACCTTATAACATATAGCGTTATATACTATTTCCTTATAACGTATAACGTTATATACTATTACCTTATAACGTATAACGTTATATACTATTTCCTTATATCGTATAACGCTATGTAGCATTACGTTATAACGTATAACGCTATATACTATTATCTTATTACGTATAACGTTATGTAGCATTACCTTATAACGTATAACGTTATATACTATTTCCTTATAACGTATAACGTTATGTAGCATTTCGTTATAACGTATAGCATTATGTAGCACTACGTTATAACTTCTAACGTTATATACTATTACCTTATAACGTATAACGTTATGTAGCATTACGTTATAACGTACAACGTTACATACTATTACCTTATAACGTATAACGTTATGTAGCATTACGTTAGAACGTATAACGTTATATACAATTACCTTATAACGTATAACGTTATATACTATTACCTTATAACGTATAACGTTATGTAGCATTACGTTATAACGCATAACGTTATATATTATTACCTTATATCGTTATACGTTAAATACTGTTACCTTATAACGTTACACGATATATACTATTACTTTATAACGTATAACGTTATGTAGCATTACGGTATAACGTATAACGTTATATATTATTACCTTATATCGTTATACGTTAAATACTGTTACCTTATAACGTTACACGATATATACTATTACTTTATAACGTATAACGTTATGTAGCATTACGTTATAACGTATAACGTTATATACTATTACCTGATAACGTATAACGTTATATAATATTACCTTCTAACGTATAACGTTATGTAGCATTACCTTATAACGTATAACGCTATGTAGCATTACGTTATAACGTATAACGTTATATACTATTACCTTATAACATATAGCGTTATATACTATTTCCTTATAACGTATAACGTTATATACTATTACCTTATAACGTATAACGTTATGTAGCATTTCGTTATAACGTATAGCGTTATGTAGCACTACGTTATAACTTCTAACGTTATATACTATTACCTTATAACGTATAGCGTTATATACTATTACCTTCTAACGTATAACGTTATGTAGCATTACCTTATAACGTATAACGTTATATACTATTACCTTATAACGTATAACGTTATATACTATTACCTTAAAACGTATAACGTTATATACTATTACCTTCTAACGTATAACGTTATGTAGCATTACCTTATAACGTATAACGCTATATACTATTTCCTTATATCGTATAACGTTATGTAGCATTACGTTATAACGTACAACGTTACATACTATTACCTTATAACGTATAACGTTATGTAGCATTACGTTATAACGTATAACGTTATATACAATTACCTTATAACGTATAACGTTATATACTATTACCTTATAACGTATAACGTTATATACTATTACCTTATAACGTATAACGTTATATACTATTTCCTTATAACGTATAACGATATGTAGCATTTCGTTATAACGTATAGCGTTATGTAGCACTACGTTATAACTTCTAACGTTATATACTATTACCTTATAACGTATAACGTCATGTAGCATTACATTATAACGTATAACGTTATATACTATTACCTTATAACGTATAGCGTTATATACTATTTCCTTATAACGTATAACGTTACGTAGCATTACCTTATATCGTATAACGCTATGTAGCATTACGTTATAACGAATAACGCTATATACTATTATCTTATTACGTATAACGTTATGTAGCATTACCTTATAACGTATAACGTTATATACTATTACCTTATAACGTATAACGTTATGTAGCATTACGTTATAACGTACAACGTTACATACTATTACCTTATAACGTATAACGTTATGTAGCATTACGTTATAACGTATAACGTTATATACAATTACCTTATAACGTATAACGTTATATACTATTACCTTATAACGTATAACGTTATGTAGCATTACGTTATAACGTATAACGTTATATATTATTACCTTATATCGTTATACGTTAAATACTGTTACCTTATAACGTTACACGATATATACTATTACTTTATAACGTATAACGTTATGTAGCATTACGTTATAACGTATAACGCTATGTAGCATTACGTTATAACGTATAACGTTATATACTATTACCTTATAACATATAGCGTTATATACTATTTCCTTATAACGTATAACGTTATATACTATTACCTTATAACGTATAACGTTATATACTATTTCCTTATATCGTATAACGCTATGTAGCATTACGTTATAACGTATAACGCTATATACTATTATCTTATTACGTATAACGTTATGTAGCATTACCTTATAACGTATAACGTTATATACTATTTCCTTATAACGTATAACGTTATGTAGCATTTCGTTATAACGTATAGCATTATGTAGCACTACGTTATAACTTCTAACGTTATATACTATTACCTTATAACGTATAACGTTATGTAGCATTACGTTATAACGTACAACGTTACATACTATTACCTTATAACGTATAACGTTATGTAGCATTACGTTAGAACGTATAACGTTATATACAATTACCTTATAACGTATAACGTTATATACTATTACCTTATAACGTATAACGTTATGTAGCATTACGTTATAACGCATAACGTTATATATTATTACCTTATATCGTTATACGTTAAATACTGTTACCTTATAACGTTACACGATATATACTATTACTTTATAACGTATAACGTTATGTAGCATTACGGTATAACGTATAACGTTATATATTATTACCTTATATCGTTATACGTTAAATACTGTTACCTTATAACGTTACACGATATATACTATTACTTTATAACGTATAACGTTATGTAGCATTACGTTATAACGTATAACGTTATATACTATTACCTGATAACGTATAACGTTATATACTATTACCTTCTAACGTATAACGTTATGTAGCAGTACCTTATAACGTATGACGCTATGTAGCATTACGTTATAACGTATAACGTTATATACTATTACCTTATAACGTATAGCGTTATATACTATTACCTTATAACGTATAACGTTATGTAGCATTACGTTAGAACGTATAACGTTATATACTATTACCTGATAACGTATAACGTTATATAATATTACCTTCTAACGTATAACGTTATGTAGCATTACCTTATAACGTATAACGCTATGTAGCATTACGTTATAACGTATAACGTTATATACTATTACCTTATAACATATAGCGTTATATACTATTTCCTTATAACGTATAACGTTATATACTATTACCTTATAACGTATAACGTTATGTAGCATTTCGTTATAACGTATAGCGTTATGTAGCACTACGTTATAACTTCTAACGTTATATACTATTACCTTATAACGTATAACGTCATGTAGCATTACGTTATAACGTATAACGTTATATACTATTACCTTATAACGTATAGCGTTATATACTATTTCCTTATAACGTATAACGTTACGTAGCATTACCTTATATCGTATAACGCTATGTAGCATTACGTTATAACGAATAACGCTATATACTATTATCTTATTACGTATAACGTTATGTAGCATTACCTTATAACGTATAACGTTATATACTATTACCTTATAACGTATAACGTTATGTAGCATTACGTTATAACGTACAACGTTACATACTATTACCTTATAACGTATAACGTTATGTAGCATTACGTTATAACGTATAACGTTATATACAATTACCTTATAACGTATAACGTTATATACTATTACCTTATAACGTATAACGTTATGTAGCATTACGTTATAACGTATAACGTTATATATTATTACCTTATATCGTTATACGTTAAATACTGTTACCTTATAACGTTACACGATATATACTATTACTTTATAACGTATAACGTTATGTAGCATTACGTTATAACGTATAACGCTATGTAGCATTACGTTATAACGTATAACGTTATATACTATTACCTTATAACATATAGCGTTATATACTATTTCCTTATAACGTATAACGTTATATACTATTACCTTATAACGTATAACGTTATATACTATTTCCTTATATCGTATAACGCTATGTAGCATTACGTTATAACGTATAACGCTATATACTATTATCTTATTACGTATAACGTTATGTAGCATTACCTTATAACGTATAACGTTATATACTATTTCCTTATAACGTATAACGTTATGTAGCATTTCGTTATAACGTATAGCATTATGTAGCACTACGTTATAACTTCTAACGTTATATACTATTACCTTATAACGTATAACGTTATGTAGCATTACGTTATAACGTACAACGTTACATACTATTACCTTATAACGTATAACGTTATGTAGCATTACGTTAGAACGTATAACGTTATATACAATTACCTTATAACGTATAACGTTATATACTATTACCTTATAACGTATAACGTTATGTAGCATTACGTTATAACGCATAACGTTATATATTATTACCTTATATCGTTATACGTTAAATACTGTTACCTTATAACGTTACACGATATATACTATTACTTTATAACGTATAACGTTATGTAGCATTACGGTATAACGTATAACGTTATATATTATTACCTTATATCGTTATACGTTAAATACTGTTACCTTATAACGTTACACGATATATACTATTACTTTATAACGTATAACGTTATGTAGCATTACGTTATAACGTATAACGTTATATACTATTACCTGATAACGTATAACGTTATATAATATTACCTTCTAACGTATAACGTTATGTAGCATTACCTTATAACGTATAACGCTATGTAGCATTACGTTATAACGTATAACGTTATATACTATTACCTTATAACATATAGCGTTATATACTATTTCCTTATAACGTATAACGTTATATACTATTACCTTATAACGTATAACGTTATGTAGCATTTCGTTATAACGTATAGCGTTATGTAGCACTACGTTATAACTTCTAACGTTATATACTATTACCTTATAACGTATAACGTCATGTAGCATTACGTTATAACGTATAACGTTATATACTATTACCTTATAACGTATAGCGTCATATACTATTTCCTTATAACGTATAACGTTACGTAGCATTACCTTATATCGTATAACGCTATGTAGCATTACGTTATAACGAATAACGCCATATACTATTATCTTATTACGTATAACGTTATGTAGCATTACGTTATAACGTACAACGTTACATACTATTACCTTATAACGTATAACGTTATGTAGCATTACGTTATAACGTATAACGTTATATACAATTACCTTATAACGTATAACGTTATATACTATTACCTTATAACGTATAACGTTATGTAGCATTACGTTATAACGTATAACGTTATATATTATTACCTTATATCGTTATACGTTAAATACTGTTACCTTATAACGTTACACGATATATACTATTACTTTATAACGTATAACGTTATGTAGCCTTACGTTATAACGTATAACGTTATATACTATTACCTGATAACGTATAACGTTATATACTATTACCTTCTAACGTATAACGTTATGTAGCATTACCTTATAACGTATAACGCTATGTAGCATTACGTTATAACGTATAACGTTATATACTATTACCTTATAACATATAGCGTTATATACTATTTCCTTATAACGTATAACGTTATATACTATTACCTTATAACGTATAACGTTATATACTATTTCCTTATATCGTATAACGCTATGTAGCATTACGTTATAACGTATAACGCTATATACTATTATCTTATTACGTATAACGTTATGTAGCATTACCTTATAACGTATAACGTTATATACTATTTCCTTATAACGTATGACGCTATGTAGCATTACGTTATAACGTATAACGTTATATACTATTACCTTATAACGTATAGCGTTATATACTATTTCCTTATAACGTATAACGTTATGTAGCATTACGTTATAACGTATAACGTTATATTCTATTACCTGGTAACGTATAACGTTATATACTATTTCCTTCTAACGTATAACGTTATGTAGCATTACCATATAACGTATAACGTTATATACAATTACCTTATAACGTATAATGTTATGTAGCATTACGTTATAACGTATAACGTTATATACTATTACCTTATAACGTATAACGTTATATAATATTACCTTGTAACGTATAACGTTATGTAGCATTACGTTATAACGTATAACGTTATGTACTATTACCTTATAACGTATAGCGTTATATACTATTTCCTTATAACGTATAACGTTATATACTATTACCTTATAACGTATAACGTTATATACTATTTCCTTATATCGTATAACGCTATGTAGCATTACGTTATAACGTATAGCGCTATATACTATTAACTTATTACGTATAACGTTATATACTATTACCTTATAACGTATAACGTTATATACTATTACCTTATAACGTATAACGTTATGTAGCATTACGTTATAACGTATAACGTTATATACAATTACCTTATAACGTATAACGTTATATACTATTACCTTATAACGTATAACGTTATGTAGCATTACGTTATGACGTATAACGTTATATACTATTACCTTATAACGTATAACGTTATGTAGTATTACGTTATAACGTATAACGTTATATATTATTACCTTATATCGTTATACGTTAAATACTGTTACCTTATAACGTTACACGATATATACTATTACTTTATAACGTATAACGTTATGTAGCATTACGTTATAACGTATAACGTTATATACTATTACCTGATAACGTATAACGTTATATACTATTACCTTCTAACGTATAACGTTATGTAGCATTACCTTATAACGTATAACGTTATATACTATTACCTGATAACGTATAACGTTATATACTATTACCTTATGACGTATAACGTTATATACTATTTCTTTATAACGTATAACGTTATATACTATTACCTTATAACGTATAACGTTATGTAGCATTACGTTATAACGTATAACGATATATACTATTACCTTATAACGTATAACGTTATATACTATTACCTTATAACGTATAACGTTATATACTATTACCTTATAACGTATAACGTTATGTAGCATTACGTTATAACGTATAACGTTATATACAATTACCTTATAACGTATAACGTTATATACTATTACCTTATAACGTATAACGTTATGTAGCATTACGTTATGACGTATAACGTTATATATTATTACCTTATACCGTTATACGTTAAATACTGTTACCTTATAACGTTACACGATATATACTATTACTTTATAACGTATAACGTTATGTAGCATTACGTTATAACGTATAACGTTATATACTATTACCTGATAACGTATAACGTTATATACTATTACCTTCTAACGTATAACGTTATGTCGCATTACCTTATAACGTATAACGCTATGCAGCATTACGTTATAACGTATAACGTTATATACTATTACCTTATAACGTATAGCGTTATATACTATTTCCTTATAACGTATAACGTTATGTAGCATTACGTTATAACGTATAACGTTATATACTATTACCTTATAACGTATAACGTTATATACTATTACCTTAAAACGTATAACGTTATATACTATTACCTTCTAACGTATAACGTTATGTAGCATTACCTTATAACGTATAACGCTATATACTATTTCCTTATATCGTATAACGTTATGTAGCATTACGTTATAACGTACAACGTTACATACTATTACCTTATAACGTATAACGTTATGTAGCATTACGTTATAACGTATAACGTTATATACAATTACCTTATAACGTATAACGTTATATACTATTACCTTATAACGTATAACGTTATATACTATTACCTTATAACGTATAACGTTATATACTATTTCCTTATAACGTATAACGTTATGTAGCATTTCGTTATAACGTATAGCGTTATGTAGCACTACGTTATAACTTCTAACGTTATATACTATTACCTTATAACGTATAACGTCATGTAGCATTACATTATAACGTATAACGTTATATACTATTACCTTATAACGTATAGCGTTATATACTATTTCCTTATAACGTATAACGTTACGTAGCATTACCTTATATCGTATAACGCTATGTAGCATTACGTTATAACGAATAACGCTATATACTATTATCTTATTACGTATAACGTTATGTAGCATTACCTTATAACGTATAACGTTATATACTATTACCTTATAACGTATAACGTTATGTAGCATTACGTTATAACGTACAACGTTACATACTATTACCTTATAACGTATAACGTTATGTAGCATTATGTTATAACGTATAACGTTATATACAATTACCTTATAACGTATAACGTTATATACTATTACCTTATAACGTATAACGTTATGTAGCATTACGTTATAACGTATAACGTTATATATTATTACCTTATATCGTTATACGTTAAATACTGTTACCTTATAACGTTACACGATATATACTATTACTTTATAACGTATAACGTTATGTAGCATTACGTTATAACGTATAACGCTATGTAGCATTACGTTATAACGTATAACGTTATATACTATTACCTTATAACATATAGCGTTATATACTATTTCCTTATAACGTATAACGTTATATACTATTACCTTATAACGTATAACGTTATATACTATTTCCTTATATCGTATAACGCTATGTAGCATTACGTTATAACGTATAACGCTATATACTATTATCTTATTACGTATAACGTTATGTAGCATTACCTTATAACGTATAACGTTATATACTATTTCCTTATAACGTATAACGTTATGTAGCATTTCGTTATAACGTATAGCATTATGTAGCACTACGTTATAACTTCTAACGTTATATACTATTACCTTATAACGTATAACGTTATGTAGCATTACGTTATAACGTACAACGTTACATACTATTACCTTATAACGTATAACGTTATGTAGCATTACGTTAGAACGTATAACGTTATATACAATTACCTTATAACGTATAACGTTATATACTATTACCTTATAACGTATAACGTTATGTAGCATTACGTTATAACGCATAACGTTATATATTATTACCTTATATCGTTATACGTTAAATACTGTTACCTTATAACGTTACACGATATATACTATTACTTTATAACGTATAACGTTATGTAGCATTACGGTATAACGTATAACGTTATATATTATTACCTTATATCGTTATACGTTAAATACTGTTACCTTATAACGTTACACGATATATACTATTACTTTATAACGTATAACGTTATGTAGCATTACGTTATAACGTATAACGTTATATACTATTACCTGATAACGTATAACGTTATATACTATTACCTTCTAACGTATAACGTTATGTAGCAGTACCTTATAACGTATGACGCTATGTAGCATTACGTTATAACGTATAACGTTATATACTATTACCTTATAACGTATAGCGTTATATACTATTACCTTATAACGTATAACGTTATGTAGCATTACGTTATAACGTATAACGTTATATACTATTACCTGATAACGTATAACGTTATATAATATTACCTTCTAACGTATAACGTTATGTAGCATTACCTTATAACGTATAACGCTATGTAGCATTACGTTATAACGTATAACGTTATATACTATTACCTTATAACATATAGCGTTATATACTATTTCCTTATAACGTATAACGTTATATACTATTACCTTATAACGTATAACGTTATATACTATTTCCTTATATCGTATAACGCTATGTAGCATTACGTTATAACGTATAACGCTATATACTATTATCTTATTACGTATAACGTTATGTAGCATTACCTTATAACGTATAACGTTATATACTATTTCCTTATAACGTATAACGTTATGTAGCATTTCGTTATAACGTATAGCATTATGTAGCACTACGTTATAACTTCTAACGTTATATACTATTAGCTTATAACGTATAACGTTATGTAGCCTTACGTTATAACGTACAACGTTACATACTATTACCTTATAACGTATAACGTTATGTAGCATTACGTTAGAACGTATAACGTTATATACAATTACCTTATAACGTATAACGTTATATACTATTACCTTATAACGTATAACGTTATGTAGCATTTCGTTATAACGTATAGCGTTATGTAGCACTACGTTATAACTTCTAACGTTATATACTATTACCTTATAACGTATAACGTCATGTAGCATTACGTTATAACGTATAACGTTAAATACTATTACCTTATAACGTATAGCGTTATATACTATTTCCTTATAACGTATAACGTTACGTAGCATTACCTTATATCGTATAACGCTATGTAGCATTACGTTATAACGAATAACGCCATATACTATTATCTTATTACGTATAACGTTATGTAGCATTACGTTATAACGTACAACGTTACATACTATTACCTTATAACGTATAACGTTATGTAGCATTACGTTATAACGTATAACGTTATATACAATTACCTTATAACGTATAACGTTATATACTATTACCTTATAACGTATAACGTTATGTAGCATTACGTTATAACGTATAACGTTATATATTATTACCTTATATCGTTATACGTTAAATACTGTTACCTTATAACGTTACACGATATATACTATTACTTTATAACGTATAACGTTATGTAGCCTTACGTTATAACGTATAACGTTATATACTATTACCTGATAACGTATAACGTTATATACTATTACCTTGTAACGTATAACGTTATGTAGCATTACCTTATAACGTATAACGCTATGTAGCATTACGTTATAACGTATAACGTTATATACTATTACCTTATAACATATAGCGTTATATACTATTTCCTTATAACGTATAACGTTATATACTATTACCTTATAACGTATAACGTTATATACTATTTCCTTATATCGTATAACGCTATGTAGCATTACGTTATAACGTATAACGCTATATACTATTATCTTATTACGTATAACGTTATGTAGCATTACCTTATAACGTATAACGTTATATACTATTTCCTTATAACGTATGACGCTATGTAGCATTACGTTATAACGTATAACGTTATATACTATTACCTTATAACGTATAACGTTATATACTATTTCCTTCTAACGTATAACGTTATGTAGCATTACCATATAACGTATAACGTTATATACAATTACCTTATGACGTATAATGTTATGTAGCATTACGTTATAACGTATAACGTTATATACTATTACCTTATAACGTATAACGTTATATAATATTACCTTGTAACGTATAACGTTATGTAGCATTACGTTATAACGTATAACGTTATGTACTATTACCTTATAACGTATAGCGTTATATACTATTTCCTTATAACGTATAACGTTATATACTATTACCTTATAACGTATAACGTTATATACTATTTCCTTATATCGTATAACGCTATGTAGCATTACGTTATAACGTATAGCGCTATATACTATTAACTTATTACGTATAACGTTATATACTATTACCTTATAACGTATAACGTTATATACTATTACCTTATAACGTATAACGTTATGTAGCATTACGTTATAACGTATAACGTTATATACAATTACCTTATAACGTATAACGTTATATACTATTACCTTATAACGTATAACGTTATGTAGCATTACGTTATGACGTATAACGTTATATACTATTACCTTATAACGTATAACGTTATGTAGTATTACGTTATAACGTATAACGTTATATATTATTACCTTATATCGTTATACGTTAAATACTGTTACCTTATAACGTTACACGATATATACTATTACTTTATAACGTATAACGTTATGTAGCATTACGTTATAACGTATAACGTTATATACTATTACCTGATAACGTATAACGTTATATACTATTACCTTCTAACGTATAACGTTATGTAGCATTACCTTATAACGTATAACGTTATATACTATTACCTGATAACGTATAACGTTATATACTATTACCTTATGACGTATAACGTTATATACTATTTCTTTATAACGTATAACGTTATATACTATTACCTTATAACGTATAACGTTATGTAGCATTACGTTATAACGTATAACGATATATACTATTACCTTATAACGTATAACGTTATATACTATTACCTTATAACGTATAACGTTATATACTATTACCTTATAACGTATAACGTTATGTAGCATTACGTTATAACGTATAACGTTATATACAATTACCTTATAACGTATAACGTTATATACTATTACCTTATAACGTATAACGTTATGTAGCATTACGTTATGACGTATAACGTTATATATTATTACCTTATACCGTTATACGTTAAATACTGTTACCTTATAACGTTACACGATATATACTATTACTTTATAACGTATAACGTTATGTAGCATTACGTTATAACGTATAACGTTATATACTATTACCTGATAACGTATAACGTTATATACTATTACCTTCTAACGTATAACGTTATGTCGCATTACCTTATAACGTATAACGCTATGCAGCATTACGTTATAACGTATAACGTTATATACTATTACCTTATAACGTATAGCGTTATATACTATTTCCTTATAACGTATAACGTTATGTAGCATTACGTTATAACGTATAACGTTATATACTATTACCTTATAACGTATAACGTTATATACTATTACCTTAAAACGTATAACGTTATATACTATTACCTTCTAACGTATAACGTTATGTAGCATTACCTTATAACGTATAACGCTATGCAGCATTACCTTATAACGTATAACGTTATATACTATTACCTTATAACGTATAACGTTATGTAGCATTACGTTATAACGTATAACGTTATATACAATTACCTTATAACGTATAACGTTATATACTATTACCTTATAACGTATAACGTTATGTAGCATTACGTTATGACGTATAACGTTATATATTATTACCTTATATCGTTATACGTTAAATACTGTTACCTTATAACGTTACACGATATATACTATTACTTTATAACGTATAACGTTATGTAGCATTACGTTATAACGTATAACGTTATATACTATTACCTGATAACGTATAACGTTATATACTATTACCTTCTAACGTATAACGTTATGTAGCATTACCTTATAACGTATAACGCTATGCAGCATTACGTTATAACGTATAACGTTATATACTATTACCTTATAACGTATAACGTTATATACTATTACCTTCTAACGTATAACGTTATGTAGCATTACCTTATAACGTATAACGCTATGCAGCATTAGCTTATAACGTATATCGTTATATACTATTACCTTATAACGTATAACGTTATGTAGCATTACGTTATAACGTATAACGTTATATACAATTACCTTATAACGTATAACGTTATATACTATTACCTTATAACGTATAACGTTATGTAGCATTACGTTATGACGTATAACGTTATATATTATTACCTTATATCGTTATACGTTAAATACTGTTACCTTATAACGTTACACGATATATACTATTACTTTATAACGTATAACGTTATGTAGCATTACGTTATAACGTATAACGTTATATACTATTACCTGATAACGTATAACGTTATATACTATTACCTTCTAACGTATAACGTTATGTAGCATTACCTTTTAACGTATAACGCTATGCAGCATTACGTTATAACGTATAACGTTATATACTATTACCTTATAACGTATAGCGTTATATACTATTTCCTTATAACGTATAACGTTATGTAGCATTACGTTATAACGTATAACGTTATATACTATTACCTTATAACGTATAACGTTATATACTATTACCTTAAAACGTATAACGTTATATACTATTACCTTATAACGTTATACGTTATATACTATTACCTTATAACGTATAACGTTATGTAGCATTACGTTATAACATATAACGTTGTATACTACTACCATATAACGTATAACGTTATGTAGCATTACGTTATAACGTATAACGTTATATATTATTACCTTATATCGTTATACGTTAAATACTGTTACCTTATAACGTTACACAATATATACTATTACTTTATAACGTATAACGTTATGTAGCAGTACGTTATAACGTATAACGTTATATACTATTACCTGATAACGTATAACGTTATATACTATTACCTTCTAACGTATAACGTTATGTAGCATTACCTTATAACGTATAACGCTATGCAGCATTACGTTATAACGTATAACGTTATATACTATTACCTGATAACGTATAACGTTATATACTATTACCTTCTAACGTATAACGTTCTGTAGCATTACCATATAACGTATAACGTTATATACAATTACCTTATAACGTATAATGTTATGTAGCATTACGTTATAACGTATAACGTTATATACTATTACCTTATAACGTATAACGTTATATAATATTACCTTGTAACGTATAACGTTATGTAGCATTACGTTATAACGTATAACGTTATGTACTATTACCTTATAACGTATAGCGTTATATACTATTTCCTTATAACGTATAACGTTATATACTATTACCTTATAACGTATAACGTTATATACTATTTCCTTATAACGTATAACGCTATGTAGCATTACGTTATAACGTATAGCGCTATATACTATTATCTTATTACGTATAACGTTATATACTATTACCTTATAACGTATAACGTTATATACTATTACCTTATAACGTATAACGTTATGTAGCATTACGTTATAACGTATAACGTTATATACAATTACCTTATAACGTATAACGTTATATACTATTACCTTATAACGTATAACGTTATGTAGCATTACGTTATGACGTATAACGTTATATACTATTACCTTATAACGTATAACGTTATATACTATTACCTGATAACGTATAACGTTATATACTATTACCTTATAACGTATAACGTTATATACTATTTCCTT
Source organism: Bombus fervidus (assembly GCF_041682495.2). Taxonomy (NCBI): domain Eukaryota; kingdom Metazoa; phylum Arthropoda; class Insecta; order Hymenoptera; family Apidae; genus Bombus; species Bombus fervidus. Next base: position 3,270,917 of record NC_091523.1, on the reverse strand, counting down.
ATAACGTATAACGTTATATACTATTACCTTATAACGTATAACGTTATGTAGCATTACGTTATAACGTATAACGATATATACTATTACCTTATAACGTATAACGTTATATACTATTACCTTATAACGTATAACGTTATATACTATTACCTTATAACGTATAACGTTATGTAGCATTACGTTATAACGTATAACGTTATATACAATTACCTTATAACGTATAACGTTATATACTATTACCTTATAACGTATAACGTTATATAGCATTACGTTATGACGTATAACGTTATATATTATTACCTTATATCGTTATACGTTAAATACTGTTACCTTATAACGTTACACGATATATACTATTACTTTATAACGTATAACGTTATGTAGCTTTACGTTATAACGTATAACGTTATATACTATTACCTGATAACGTATAACGTTATATACTATTACCTTCTAACGTATAACGTTATGTAGCATTACCTTATAACGTATAACGCTATGCAGCATTACGTTATAACGTATAACGTTATATACTATTACCTTGTAACGTATAGCGTTATATACTATTTCCTTATAACGTATAACGTTATGTAGCATTACGTTATAACGTATAACGTTATATACTATTACCTTATAACGTATAACGTTATATACTATTACCTTAAAACGTATAACGTTATATACTATTACCTTCTAACGTATAACGTTATGTAGCATTACCTTATAACGTATAACGCTATGCAGCATTACCTTATAACGTATAACGTTATATACTATTACCTTATAACGTATAACGTTATGTAGCATTACGTTATAACGTATAACGTTATATACAATTACCTTATAACGTATAACGTTATATACTATTACCTTATAACGTATAACGTTATGTAGCATTACGTTATGACGTATAACGTTATATATTATTACCTTATATCATTATACGTGAAATACTGTTACCTTATAACGTTACACGATATATACTATTACTTTATAACGTATAACGTTATGTAGCATTACGTTATAACGTATAACGTTATATACTATTACCTGATAACGTATAACGTTATATACTATTACCTTCTAACGTATAACGTTATGTAGCATTACCTTATAACGTATAACGCTATGCAGCATTACGTTATAACGTATAACGTTATATACTATTACCTTATAACGTATAACGTTATATACTATTACCTTCTAACGTATAACGTTATGTAGCATTACCTTATAACGTATAACGCTATGCAGCATTACCTTATAACGTATAACGTTATATACTATTACCTTATAACGTATAACGTTATGTAGCATTACGTTATAACGTATAACGTTATATACTAGTACCTTATAACGTATAACGTTATATACTATTACCTTAAAACGTATAACGTTATATACTATTACCTTATAACGTTATACGTTATATACTATTACCTTATAACGTATAACGTTATGTAGCATTACGTTATAACGTACAACGTTGTATACTACTACCATATAACGTATAACGTTATGTAGCATTACGTTATAACGTATAACGTTATATATTATTACCTTATATCGTTATACGTTAAATACTGTTACCTTATAACGTTACACAATATATACTATTACTTTATAACGTATAACGTTATGTAGCAGTACGTTATAACGTATAACGTTATATACTATTACCTGATAACGTATAACGTTATATACTATTACCTTCTAACGTATAACGTTCTGTAGCATTACCTTATAACGTATAACGTTATATACTATTACCTTATAACGTATAACGTTATATAATATTACCTTGTAACGTATAACGTTATGTAGCATTACGTTATAACGTATAACGTTATATACTATTACCTTATAACGTATAGCGTTATATACTATTTCCTTATAACGTATAACGTTATATACTATTACCTTATAACGTATAACGTTATATACTATTACCTTATAACGTATAACGTTATGTAGCATTACGTTATAACGTACAACGTTACATACTATTACCTTATAACGTATAACGTTATGTAGCATTACGTTATAACGTATAACGTTATATACAATTTCCTTATAACGTATAACGTTATATACTATTACCTTATAACGTATAACGTTATGTAGCATTACGTTATAACGTATAACGTTATATATTATTACCTTATATCGTTATACGTTAAATACTGTTACCTTATAACGTATAACGTTATATACTATTACCTTATAACGTATAACGTTATATACTATTACCTTATAACGTATAACGTTATGTAGCATTACGTTATAACGTACAACGTTACATACTATTACCTTATAACGTATAACGTTATGTAGCATTACGTTATAACGTATAACGTTATATACAATTTCCTTATAACGTATAACGTTATATACTATTACCTTATAACGTATAACGTTATGTAGCATTACGTTATAACGTATAACGTTATATATTATTACCTTATATCGTTATACGTTAAATACTGTTACCTTATAACATTACACGATATATACTATTACTTTATAACGTATAACGTTATGTAGCATTACGTTATAACGTATATCGTTATATACTATTACCTGATAACGTATAACGTTATATACTATTACCTTCTAACGTATAACGATATGTAGCATTACCTTATAACGTATAACGCTATGTAGCATTACGTTATAACGTATAACGTTATATACTATTACCTTATAACGTATAGCGTTATATACTATTTCCTTATAACGTATAACGTTATATACTATTACCTTATAACGTATAACGTTATATACTATTTCCTTATATCGTATAACGCTATGTAGCATTACGTTATAACGTATAACGCTATATACTATTATCTCATTACGTATAACGTTATGTAGCATTACCTTATAACGTATAAAGTTATATACTATTTCCTTATAACGTATAACGTTATGTAGCATTTCGTTATAACGTATAGCGTTATGTAGCACTACGTTATAACTTCTAACGTTATATACTATTACCTTATAACGTATAACGTTATGTAGCATTACGTTATAACGTACAACGTTACATACTATTACCTTATAACGTATAACGTTATGTAGCATTACGTTAGAACGTATAACGTTATATACAATTACCTTATAACGTATAACGTTATATACTATTACCTTATAACGTATAACGTTATGTAGCATTACGTTATAACGTATAACGTTATATACTATTACCTGATAACGTATAACGTTATATACTATTACCTTCTAACGTATAACGTTATGTAGCAGTACCTTATAACGTATAACGCTATGTAGCATTACGTTATAGCGTATAACGTTATATACTATTACCTTATAACGTATAGCGTTATATACTATTTCCTTATAACGTATAACGTTATGTAGCATTACGTTATAACGTATAACGTTATATTCTATTACCTTATAACGTATAACGTTATATACTATTACCTTAAAACGTATAACGTTATATACTATTACCTTATAACGTTATACGTTATGTAGCACTACGTTATAACGTATAATGTTATATACTATTACCTTATAACGTATAACGTTATGTAGCATTACCTGATAACGTATAACGTTATATACTATTACCTTCTAACGTATAACGTTATGTAGCATTACCTTATAACGTACAACGTTATATACTATCACCTGATAACGTATAACGTTATATACTGTTTCCTTCTAACGTATAACGTTATGTAGCATTACGTTATAACGTATAACGTTATATACAATTACCTTATAACGTATAACGTTATATACTATTACCTTATAACGTATAACGTTATGTAGCATTACGTTATGACGTATAACGTTATATAATATTACCTTGTAACGTATAACGTTATGTAGCATTACGTTATAACGTATATCGTTATGTAGCATTACCTTATAACGTATAACGTTATATACTATTTCCTTATAACGTATAACGTTATATACTATTACCTTATAACGTATAACGTTATGTAGCACTACGTTATAACGTATAACGTTATATACTATTACCTTATAACGTATAACGTTATGTAGCATTACGCTATAGCGTATAACGTTGTATACTATTACGTCATAACGTATAACGTTATATATTATTACCTTATATCGTTATACGTTAAATACTGTTACCTTATAACGTTATACGTTATATACTATTACCTTATAACGTATACCGTTATGTAGGATTACGTTATAACGTATAACGTTATATACTACTTCCTCCTAACGTATAACGTTATGTAGCATTACCTTATAACGTATAACGTTATGTAGCATTACGTTATAACGTATAACGTTATATACTATTACCTTATAACGTATAACGTTATGTAGCATTACCTTATAACGTATAACGTTGTATACTATTACCTTATAACGTATAACGTTATATACTATTACCTTATAACGTATAACGTTATGTAGCACTACGTTATAACGTATAATGTTATATACTATTACCTTATAACGTATAACGTTATGTAGCATTACCTTATAACGTATAACGTTATATACTATTTCTGTATAACGTATAACGTTATATACTATTACCTTATAACGTATAACGTTATGTAGCATTACGTTATAACGTATAACGTTATATACTATTACCTGATAACGTATAACGTTATATACTATTACCTTCTAACGTATAACGTTATGTAGCATTACCTTATAACGTATAACGCTATGCAGCATTACGTTATAACGTATAACGTTATATACTATTACCTTATAACGTATAACGTTATATACTATTACCTTCTAACGTATAACGTTATGTAGCATTACCTTATAACGTATAACGCTATGCAGCATTACCTTATAACGTATAACGTTATATACTATTACCTTATAACGTATAACGTTATGTAGCATTACGTTATAACGTATAACGTTATATACTAGTACCTTATAACGTATAACGTTATATACTATTACCTTAAAACGTATAACGTTATATACTATTACCTTATAACGTTATACGTTATATACTATTACCTTATAACGTATAACGTTATGTAGCATTACGTTATAACGTACAACGTTGTATACTACTACCATATAACGTATAACGTTATGTAGCATTACGTTATAACGTATAACGTTATATATTATTACCTTATATCGTTATACGTTAAATACTGTTACCTTATAACGTTACATAATATATACTATTATTTTATAACGTATAACGTTATGTAGCAGTACGTTATAACGTATAACGTTATATACTATTACCTGATAACGTATAACGTTATATACTATTACCTTCTAACGTATAACGTTCTGTAGCATTACCTTATAACGTATAACGTTATATACTATTACCTGGTAACGTATAACGTTATATACTATTTCCTTCTAACGTATAACGTTATGTAGCATTACCATATAACGTATAACGTTATATACAATTACCTTATAACGTATAACGTTATGTAGCATTACGTTATAACGTATAACGTTATATACTATTTCCTTATAACGTATAACGTTATATACTATTACCTTATAACGTATAACGTTATATACTATTACCTTATAACGTATAACGTTATGTAGCATTACGTTATAACGTACAACGTTACATACTATTACCTTATAACGTATAACGTTATGTAGCATTACGTTATAACGTATAACGTTATATACAATTTCCTTATAACGTATAACGTTATATACTATTACCTTATAACGTATAACGTTATGTAGCATTACGTTATAACGTATAACGTTATATATTATTACCTTATATCGTTATACGTTAAATACTGTTACCTTATAACATTACACGATATATACTATTACTTTATAACGTATAACGTTATGTAGCATTACGTTATAACGTATAACGTTATATACTATTACCTGATAACGTATAACGTTATATACTATTACCTTCTAACGTATAACGATATGTAGCATTACCTTATAACGTATAACGCTATGTAGCATTACGTTATAACGTATAACGTTATATACTATTACCTTATAACGTATAGCGTTATATACTATTTCCTTATAACGTATAACGTTATATACTATTACCTTATAACGTATAACGTTATATACTATTTCCTTATATCGTATAACGCTATGTAGCATTACGTTATAACGTATAACGCTATATACTATTATCTCATTACGTATAACGTTATGTAGCATTACCTTATAACGTATAAAGTTATATACTATTTCCTTATAACGTATAACGTTATGTAGCATTTCGTTATAACGTATAGCGTTATGTAGCACTACGTTATAACTTCTAACGTTATATACTATTACCTTATAACGTATAACGTTATGTAGCATTACGTTATAACGTACAACGTTACATACTATTACCTTATAACGTATAACGTTATGTAGCATTACGTGAGAACGTATAACGTTATATACAATTACCTTATAACGTATAACGTTATATACTATTACCTTATAACGTATAACGTTATGTAGCATTACGTTATAACGTATAACGTTATATACTATTACCTGATAACGTATAACGTTATATACTATTACCTTCTAACGTATAACGTTATGTAGCAGTACCTTATAACGTATAACGCTATGTAGCATTACGTTATAGCGTATAACGTTATATACTATTACCTTATAACGTATAGCGTTATATACTATTACCTTATAACGTTATACGTTATGTAGCACTACGTTATAACGTATAATGTTATATACTATTACCTTATAACGTATAACGTTATGTAGCAGTGCCTTATAACGTATAACGTTATATACAATTACCTTACAACGTATAATGTTATACACTATTACCTGATAACGTATAACGTTAGATACTATTACCTTATAACGTATAACGTTATGTAGCATTACGTTATATCGTACAACGTTATATACTATTACCTTATAACGTATAACGTTATGTAGCATTACCTTATAACGTATAACGTTGTATACTATTACCTTATAACGTATAACGTTATATACTATTACCTTATAACGTATAACGTTATGTAGCACTACGTTATAACGTATAATGTTATATACTATTACCTTATAACGTATAACGTTATGTAGCATTACCTTATAACGTATAACGTTATATACTATTTCTGTATAACGTATAACGTTATATACTATTACCTTATAACGTATAACGTTATGTAGCATTACGTTATAACGTATAACGTTATATACTATTACCTGATAACGTATAACGTTATATACTATTACCTTCTAACGTATAACGTTATGTAGCATTACCTTATAACGTATAACGCTATGCAGCATTACGTTATAACGTATAACGTTATATACTATTACCTTATAACGTATAACGTTATATACTATTACCTTCTAACGTATAACGTTATGTAGCATTACCTTATAACGTATAACGCTATGCAGCATTACCTTATAACGTATAACGTTATATACTATTACCTTATAACGTATAACGTTATGTAGCATTACGTTATAACGTATAACGTTATATACTAGTACCTTATAACGTATAACGTTATATACTATTACCTTAAAACGTATAACGTTATATACTATTACCTTATAACGTTATACGTTATATACTATTACCTTATAACGTATAACGTTATGTAGCATTACGTTATAACGTACAACGTTGTATACTACTACCATATAACGTATAACGTTATGTAGCATTACGTTATAACGTATAACGTTATATATTATTACCTTATATCGTTATACGTTAAATACTGTTACCTTATAACGTTACATAATATATACTATTATTTTATAACGTATAACGTTATGTAGCAGTACGTTATAACGTATAACGTTATATACTATTACCTGATAACGTATAACGTTATATACTATTACCTTCTAACGTATAACGTTCTGTAGCATTACCTTATAACGTATAACGTTATATACTATTACCTGGTAACGTATAACGTTATATACTATTTCCTTCTAACGTATAACGTTATGTAGCATTACCATATAACGTATAACGTTATATACAATTACCTTATAACGTATAACGTTATGTAGCATTACGTTATAACGTATAACGTTATATACTATTTCCTTATAACGTATAACGTTATATACTATTACCTTATAACGTATAACGTTATATACTATTACCTTATAACGTATAACGTTATGTAGCATTACGTTATAACGTACAACGTTACATACTATTACCTTATAACGTATAACGTTATGTAGCATTACGTTATAACGTATAACGTTATATACAATTTCCTTATAACGTATAACGTTATATACTATTACCTTATAACGTATAACGTTATGTAGCATTACGTTATAACGTATAACGTTATATATTATTACCTTATATCGTTATACGTTAAATACTGTTACCTTATAACATTACACGATATATACTATTACTTTATAACGTATAACGTTATGTAGCATTACGTTATAACGTATAACGTTATATACTATTACCTGATAACGTATAACGTTATATACTATTACCTTCTAACGTATAACGATATGTAGCATTACCTTATAACGTATAACGCTATGTAGCATTACGTTATAACGTATAACGTTATATACTATTACCTTATAACGTATAGCGTTATATACTATTTCCTTATAACGTATAACGTTATATACTATTACCTTATAACGTATAACGTTATATACTATTTCCTTATATCGTATAACGCTATGTAGCATTACGTTATAACGTATAACGCTATATACTATTATCTCATTACGTATAACGTTATGTAGCATTACCTTATAACGTATAAAGTTATATACTATTTCCTTATAACGTATAACGTTATGTAGCATTTCGTTATAACGTATAGCGTTATGTAGCACTACGTTATAACTTCTAACGTTATATACTATTACCTTATAACGTATAACGTTATGTAGCATTACGTTATAACGTACAACGTTACATACTATTACCTTATAACGTATAACGTTATGTAGCATTACGTGAGAACGTATAACGTTATATACAATTACCTTATAACGTATAACGTTATATACTATTACCTTATAACGTATAACGTTATGTAGCATTACGTTATAACGTATAACGTTATATACTATTACCTGATAACGTATAACGTTATATACTATTACCTTCTAACGTATAACGTTATGTAGCAGTACCTTATAACGTATAACGCTATGTAGCATTACGTTATAGCGTATAACGTTATATACTATTACCTTATAACGTATAGCGTTATATACTATTACCTTATAACGTTATACGTTATGTAGCACTACGTTATAACGTATAATGTTATATACTATTACCTTATAACGTATAACGTTATGTAGCATTACCTGATAACGTATAACGTTATATACTATTACCTTCTAACGTATAACGTTATGTAGCATTACCTTATAACGTACAACGTTATATACTATCACCTGATAACGTATAACGTTATATACTGTTTCCTTCTAACGTATAACGTTATGTAGCATTACGTTATAACGTATAACGTTATATACAATTACCTTATAACGTATAACGTTATATACTATTACCTTATAACGTATAACGTTATGTAGCATTACTTTATGACGTATAACGTTATATAATATTACCTTGTAACGTATAACGTTATGTAGCATTACGTTATAACGTATATCGTTATGTAGCATTACCTTATAACGTATAACGTTATATACTATTTCCTTATAACGTATAACGTTATATACTATTACCTTATAACGTATAACGTTATGTAGCACTACGTTATAACGTATAACGTTATATACTATTACCTTATAACGTATAACGTTATGTAGCATTACGCTATAGCGTATAACGTTGTATACTATTACGTCATAACGTATAACGTTATATATTATTACCTTATATCGTTATACGTTAAATACTGTTACCTTATAACGTTATACGTTATATACTATTACCTTATAACGTATACCGTTATGTAGGATTACGTTATAACGTATAACGTTATATACTACTTCCTCCTAACGTATAACGTTATGTAGCATTACCTTATAACGTATAACGTTATGTAGCATTACGTTATAACGTATAACGTTATATACTATTACCTTATAACGTATAACGTTATGTAGCATTACCTTATAACGTATAACGTTGTATACTATTACCTTATAACGTATAACGTTATATACTATTACCTTATAACGTATAACGTTATGTAGCACTACGTTATAACGTATAATGTTATATACTATTACCTTATAACGTATAACGTTATGTAGCATTACCTTATAACGTATAACGTTATATACTATTTCTGTATAACGTATAACGTTATATACTATTACCTTATAACGTATAACGTTATGTAGCACTACGTTATAACGTATAACGTTATATACTATTACCTTATAACGTATAACGTCATGTAGTATTACGTTATAGCGTAAAACGTTACATACTATTACCTTATAACGTATAACATTATGTAGCATTACGTTATAACGTATAACGTTGTATACGATTACGTTATAACGTATAACGTTGTATACTATTACGTTATAACGTATAACGTTATGAAGCACTACGTTATAACGTATAACGTTATATACTATTACGTTATAACGTATAACGTTATGTAGCATTACGTTATAACGTATAACGTTACATACTATTACCTTATAACGTATAACGTTATGTAGCATTACGTTACAACGTATAACGTTATATACTATTACCTTATAACGTATAGCGTTATATACTATTTCCTTATAACGTATAACGTTATATACTATTACGTTATATCGTATAACGCTATGTAGCATTACGTTATAACGTATAACGCTATATACTATTATCTTATTACGTATAACGTTATGTAGCATTACCTTATAACGTATAACGTTATATACTATTACCTTATCACGTATAACGTTATGTAGCATTACGTTATAACGTACAACGTTACATACTATTACCTTATAACGTATAACGTTATGTAGCATTACGTTATAACGTATAACGTTATATACTATTACCTGATAACGTATAACGTTATATACTATTACCTTCTAACGTATAACGTTATGTAGCATTACCTTATAACGTATAACGCTATGTAGCATTACGTTATAACGTATAACGTTATATACTATTACCTTATAACGTATAGCGTTATATACTATTTCCTTATAACGTATAACGTTATGTAGCATTACGTTATAACGTATAACGTTATATACTATTACCTTATAACGTATAACGTTATATAGTATTACCTTAAAACGTATAGCGTTATATACTATTACCTTATAACGTTATACGTTATATACTATTTCCTTATAACGTATAACGTTATGTAGCATTACGTTATAACGTATAACGTTATATACTATTACCTTATAACGTATAACGTTATATAGTATTACCTTAAAACGTATAACGTTATATACTATTACCTTATAACGTATAACGTTATATACTATTACCTTATAACGTATAACGTTATGTAGCACTACGTTATAACGTATAATGTTATATACTATTACCTTATAACGTATAACGTTATGTAGCATTACCTTATAACGTATAACGTTATATACTATTACCTTATCACGTATAACGTTATGTAGCATTACGTTATAACGTACAACGTTACATACTATTACCTTATAACGTATAACGTTATGTAGCATTACCTTATAACGTATTACGTTATATACTATTACCTTATCACGTATAACGTTATGTAGCATTACGTTATAACGTACAACGTTACATACTATTACCTTATAACGTATAACGTTATATACTATTACCTTATAACGTATAACGTTATATAGTATTACCTTAAAACGTATAACGTTATATACTATTACCTTATAACGTTACACGATATATACTATTACTTTATAACGTATAACGTTATGTAGCATTACGTTATAACGTATAACGTTATATACTATTACCTGGTAACGTATAATGTTATATACTACTACCTTATAACGTATAACGTTATGTAGCACTACGTCATTACGTATAACGTTATATACTATTACCTTATAACGTATAACGTTATGTAGCATTACCTTATAACGTATAACGTTATATACTATTACCTGATAACGTATAACGTTATATACTAATACCTTATAACGTATAACGTTATGTAGCATTACGTTATAGCGTATAACGTTGTATACAATACCTTCTAACGTAAAACGTTATGTAGCATTACCTTATAACGTATAACGTTATATACTATTACCTGATAACGTATAACGTTATATACTATTAGCTTATAACGTATAACGTTACATACCATTTCCTTATAACGTATAACGTTATGTAGCATTACGTTATAACGTATAGCGTTATGTAGCACTACGTTATAACGTATAACTTTATATACTATTACCTTATATCGTTATAAGTTAAATACTGTTACCCTATAACGTTATACGTTATATACTACTACCTTATAACGTATAACGTTATGTGGCGTTACGTTATAACGTATAACGTTATATACTATTTCCTTCTAACGTATAACGTTATGTAGCAGTGCCTTATAACGTATAACGTTATATACAATTACCTTACAACGTATAATGTTATACACTATTACCTGATAACGTATAACGTTAGATACTATTACCTTATAACGTATAACGTTATGTAGCATTACGTTATATCGTACAACGTTATATACAATTACCTTACAACGTATAACGTTATATACTATTACCTTATAACGTATAACGTTATGTAGCATTACGTTATAACGTATAACATTATATACAATTACCTTATAAAGTATAACGTTATATACTATTACCTTATAACGTATAACGTTATGTAGCATTACGTTATATCGTACAACGTTACATACTACTACCATATAACGTATAACGTTATGTAGCATTACGTTATAACGTATAACGTTATATACTATTTCCTTCTAACGTATAACGTTATGTAGCAGTACCTTATAACGTATAACGTTATATACAATTACCTTACAACGTATAACGTTATATACTATTACCTTATAACGTATAACGTTATGTAGCATTACGTTATAGCGTATAACGATGTATAGAATACCTTCTAACGTAAAACGTTATGTAGCATTACGTTATAACGTATAACGTTATATACAATTACCTTATAACGTATAACGTTATATACTATTACCTTATAACGTATAACGTTATGTAGCATTACGTTATAGCGTATAACGATGTATACAATACCTTCTAACGTAAAACGTTATGTAGCAGTACCTTATAACGTATAACGTTATATACAATTACCTTACAACGTATAATGTTATATACTATTACCTGATAACGTATAACTCTATATACTATTACCTTATAACGTATAACGTTATGTAGCATTACGTTATAACGTACAACGTTACATACTATTACCTTATAACGTATAACGTTATGTAGCATTACGTTATAACGTATAACATTATATAGAATTACCTTATAACGTATAACGTTATATACTATTACCTTATAACGTATAACGTTATGTAGCATTTCGTTATAGCTTATAACGTTGTATACTACTACCATATAACGTATAACGTTATGTAGCATTACGTTATAACGTATAACGTTATATACTATTTCCTTCTAACGTATAACGTTATGTAGCAGGACCTTATAACGTATAACGTTATATACAATTACCTTACAACGTATAACGTTATATACTATTACCTTATATCGTATAACGTTATGTAGCATTACGTTATAGCGTATAACGATGTATACAATACCTTCTAACGTAAAACGTTATGTAGCATTACGTTATAACGTATAACGTTATATACAATTACCTTATAACGTATAACGTTATATACTATTGCCTTATAACGTATAACGTTATGTAGCATTACGTTATAGCGTATAACGTTGTATACTACTACCATATAACGTATAACGTTATGTAGCATTACGTTACAACGTATAACGTTATATACTATTACCTTATATCGTTATACGTTAAATACTGTTACCCTATAACGTTATACGTTATATACTACTACCTTATAACGTATAACGTTATGTGGCGTTACGTTATAACGTATAACGTTATATACTATTTCCTTCTAACGTATAACGTTATGTAGCAGTACCTTATAACGTATAACGTTATATACAATTACCTTACAACGTATAACGTTATATACTATTACCTTATAACGTATAACGTTATGTAGCATTACGTTATAGCGTATAACGTTGTATACAATACCTTCTAACGTAAAACGTTACGTAGCATTACATTATAACGTATAAAGTTATATATTATTACCTGATAACGTATAACGTTATATACTATTAGCTTATAACGTATAACGTTACATACTATTTCCTTATAACGTATAACGTTATGTAGCATTACCTTATAACGTATAAAGTTATATACTATTACCTTATAACGTATAACGTTATATACTATTACCTTAAAACGTATAACGTTATATACTATTACCTTATAACGTTATACGTTATATACTATTACCTTATAACGTATAACGTTATGTAGCATTACGTTATAACGTATAACGTTATATACAATTACCTTATAACGTATAACGTTATGTAGCATTACGTTATAGCGTATAACGTTGTATACTACTACCATATAACGTATAACGTTATGTAGCATTACGTTACAACGTATAACGTTATATACTATTACCTTATATCGTTATACGTTAAATACTGTTACCCTATAACGTTATACGTTATATACTACTACCTTATAACGTATAACGTTATGTGGCGTTACGTTATAACGTATAACGTTATATACTATTTCCTTCTAACGTATAACGTTATGTAGCAGTACCTTATAACGTATAACGATATATACAATTACCTTACAACGTATAACGTTATATACTATTACCTTTAACGTATAACGTTATGTAGCATTACGTTATAGCGTATAACGTTGTATACAATACCTTCTAACGTAAAACGTTATGTAGCATTACATTATAACGTATAACGTTATATACTATTACCTGATAACGTATAACGTTATATACTATTAGCTTATAACGTATAACGTTACATACTATTTCCTTATAACGTATAACGTTATGTAGCATTACGTTATAACGTATAAAGTTATATACTATTACCTTATAACGTATAACGTTATATACTATTACCTTAAAACGTATAACGTTATATACTATTACCTTATAACGTTATACGTTATATACTATTACCTTATAACGTATAACGTTATGTAGCATTACGTTATAACGTATAACGTTATATACAATTACCTTATAACGTATAACGTTATATACTATTACCTTATAACGTATAACGTTATGTAGCATTACGTTATAGCGTATAACGTTGTATACTACTACCATACAACGTATAACGTTATGTAGCATTACGTTATAACGTATAACGTTATATACTATTTCCTTCTAACGTATAACGTTATGTAGCAGTACCTTATAACGTATAACGTTATATACAATTACCTTACAACGTATAACGTTATATACTATTACCTTATAACGTATAACGTTATGTAGCATTACGTTATAGCGTATAACGATGTATAGAATACCTTCTAACGTAAAACGTTATGTAGCATTACGTTATAACGTATAACGTTATATACAATTACCTTATAACGTATAACGTTATATACTATTACCTTATAACGTATAACGTTATGTAGCATTACGTTATAGCGTATAACGATGTATACAATACCTTCTAACGTAAAACGTTATGTAGCAGTACCTTATAACGTATAACGTTATATACAATTACCTTACAACGTATAATGTTATATACTATTACCTGATAACGTATAACTCTATATACTATTACCTTATAACGTATAACGTTATGTAGCATTACGTTATAACGTACAACGTTACATACTATTACCTTATAACGTATAACGTTATGTAGCATTACGTTATAACGTATAACATTATATAGAATTACCTTATAACGTATAACGTTATATACTATTACCTTATAACGTATAACGTTATGTAGCATTTCGTTATAGCTTATAACGTTGTATACTACTACCATATAACGTATAACGTTATGTAGCATTACGTTATAACGTATAACGTTATATACTATTTCCTTCTAACGTATAACGTTATGTAGCAGGACCTTATAACGTATAACGTTATATACAATTACCTTACAACGTATAACGTTATATACTATTACCTTATATCGTATAACGTTATGTAGCATTACGTTATAGCGTATAACGATGTATACAATACCTTCTAACGTAAAACGTTATGTAGCATTACGTTATAACGTATAACGTTATATACAATTACCTTATAACGTATAACGTTATATACTATTGCCTTATAACGTATAACGTTATGTAGCATTACGTTATAGCGTATAACGTTGTATACTACTACCATATAACGTATAACGTTATGTAGCATTACGTTACAACGTATAACGTTATATACTATTACCTTATATCGTTATACGTTAAATACTGTTACCCTATAACGTTATACGTTATATACTACTACCTTATAACGTATAACGTTATGTGGCGTTACGTTATAACGTATAACGTTATATACTATTTCCTTCTAACGTATAACGTTATGTAGCAGTACCTTATAACGTATAACGTTATATACAATTACCTTACAACGTATAACGTTATATACTATTACCTTATAACGTATAACGTTATGTAGCATTACGTTATAGCGTATAACGTTGTATACAATACCTTCTAACGTAAAACGTTACGTAGCATTACATTATAACGTATAAAGTTATATATTATTACCTGATAACGTATAACGTTATATACTATTAGCTTATAACGTATAACGTTACATACTATTTCCTTATAACGTATAACGTTATGTAGCATTACCTTATAACGTATAAAGTTATATACTATTACCTTATAACGTATAACGTTATATACTATTACCTTAAAACGTATAACGTTATATACTATTACCTTATAACGTTATACGTTATATACTATTACCTTATAACGTATAACGTTATGTAGCATTACGTTATAACGTATAACGTTATATACAATTACCTTATAACGTATAACGTTATGTAGCATTACGTTATAGCGTATAACGTTGTATACTACTAC
Organism: Bombus fervidus; assembly: GCF_041682495.2. Classification (NCBI taxonomy): domain Eukaryota; kingdom Metazoa; phylum Arthropoda; class Insecta; order Hymenoptera; family Apidae; genus Bombus; species Bombus fervidus. The sequence goes on along the minus strand of NC_091523.1, from coordinate 3,253,771 downwards.
CATATAACGTATAACGTTATGTAGCATTACGTTACAACGTATAACGTTATATACTATTACCTTATATCGTTATACGTTAAATACTGTTACCCTATAACGTTATACGTTATATACTACTACCTTATAACGTATAACGTTATGTGGCGTTACGTTATAACGTATAACGTTATATACTATTTCCTTCTAACGTATAACGTTATGTAGCAGTACCTTATAACGTATAACGATATATACAATTACCTTACAACGTATAACGTTATATACTATTACCTTTAACGTATAACGTTATGTAGCATTACGTTATAGCGTATAACGTTGTATACAATACCTTCTAACGTAAAACGTTATGTAGCATTACATTATAACGTATAACGTTATATACTATTACCTGATAACGTATAACGTTATATACTATTAGCTTATAACGTATAACGTTACATACTATTTCCTTATAACGTATAACGTTATGTAGCATTACGTTATAACGTATAAAGTTATATACTATTACCTTATAACGTATAACGTTATATACTATTACCTTAAAACGTATAACGTTATATACTATTACCTTATAACGTTATACGTTATATACTATTACCTTATAACGTATAACGTTATGTAGCATTACGTTATAACGTATAACGTTATATACAATTACCTTATAACGTATAACGTTATATACTATTACCTTATAACGTATAACGTTATGTAGCATTACGTTATAGCGTATAACGTTGTATACTACTACCATACAACGTATAACGTTATGTAGCATTACGTTATAACGTATAACGTTATATACTATTTCCTTCTAACGTATAACGTTATGTAGCAGTACCTTATAACGTATAACGTTATATACAATTACCTTACAACGTATAACGTTATATACTATTACCTTATAACGTATAACGTTATGTAGCATTACGTTATAGCGTATAACGATGTATAGAATACCTTCTAACGTAAAACGTTATGTAGCATTACGTTATAACGTATAACGTTATATACAATTACCTTATAACGTATAACGTTATATACTATTACCTTATAACGTATAACGTTATGTAGCATTACGTTATAGCGTATAACGATGTATACAATACCTTCTAACGTAAAACGTTATGTAGCAGTACCTTATAACGTATAACGTTATATACAATTACCTTACAACGTATAATGTTATATACTATTACCTGATAACGTATAACTCTATATACTATTACCTTATAACGTATAACGTTATGTAGCATTACGTTATAACGTACAACGTTACATACTATTACCTTATAACGTATAACGTTATGTAGCATTACGTTATAACGTATAACATTATATAGAATTACCTTATAACGTATAACGCTATATACTATTACCTTATAACGTATAACGTTATGTAGCATTTCGTTATAGCTTATAACGTTGTATACTACTACCATATAACGTATAACGTTATGTAGCATTACGTTATAACGTATAACGTTATATACTATTTCCTTCTAACGTATAACGTTATGTAGCAGGACCTTATAACGTATAACGTTATATACAATTACCTTACAACGTATAACGTTATATACTATTACCTTATATCGTATAACGTTATGTAGCATTACGTTATAGCGTATAACGATGTATACAATACCTTCTAACGTAAAACGTTATGTAGCATTACGTTATAACGTATAACGTTATATACAATTACCTTATAACGTATAACGTTATATACTATTGCCTTATAACGTATAACGTTATGTAGCATTACGTTATAGCGTATAACGTTGTATACTACTACCATATAACGTATAACGTTATGTAGCATTACGTTACAACGTATAACGTTATATACTATTACCTTATATCGTTATACGTTAAATACTGTTACCCTATAACGTTATACGTTATATACTACTACCTTATAACGTATAACGTTATGTGGCGTTACGTTATAACGTATAACGTTATATACTATTTCCTTCTAACGTATAACGTTATGTAGCAGTACCTTATAACGTATAACGTTATATACAATTACCTTACAACGTATAACGTTATATACTATTACCTTATAACGTATAACGTTATGTAGCATTACGTTATAGCGTATAACGTTGTATACAATACCTTCTAACGTAAAACGTTACGTAGCATTACATTATAACGTATAAAGTTATATATTATTACCTGATAACGTATAACGTTATATACTATTAGCTTATAACGTATAACGTTACATACTATTTCCTTATAACGTATAACGTTATGTAGCATTACCTTATAACGTATAAAGTTATATACTATTACCTTATAACGTATAACGTTATATACTATTACCTTAAAACGTATAACGTTATATACTATTACCTTATAACGTTATACGTTATATACTATTACCTTATAACGTATAACGTTATGTAGCATTACGTTATAACGTATAACGTTATATACAATTACCTTATAACGTATAACGTTATGTAGCATTACGTTATAGCGTATAACGTTGTATACTACTACCATATAACGTATAACGTTATGTAGCATTACGTTACAACGTATAACGTTATATACTATTACCTTATATCGTTATACGTTAAATACTGTTACCCTATAACGTTATACGTTATATACTACTACCTTATAACGTATAACGTTATGTGGCGTTACGTTATAACGTATAACGTTATATACTATTTCCTTCTAACGTATAACGTTATGTAGCAGTACCTTATAACGTATAACGATATATACAATTACCTTACAACGTATAACGTTATATACTATTACCTTATAACGTATAACGTTATGTAGCATTACGTTATAGCGTATAACGTTGTATACAATACCTTCTAACGTAAAACGTTATGTAGCATTACATTATAACGTATAACGTTATATACTATTACCTGATAACGTATAACGTTATATACTATTAGCTTATAACGTATAACGTTACATACTATTTCCTTATAACGTATAACGTTATGTAGCATTACGTTATAACGTATAAAGTTATATACTATTACCTTATAACGTATAACGTTATATACTATTACCTTAAAACGTATAACGTTATATACTATTACCTTATAACGTTATACGTTATATACTATTACCTTATAACGTATAACGTTATGTAGCATTACGTTATAACGTATAACGTTATATACAATTACCTTATAACGTATAACGTTATATACTATTACCTTATAACGTATAACGTTATGTAGCATTACGTTATAGCGTATAACGTTGTATACTACTACCATACAACGTATAACGTTATGTAGCATTACGTTATAACGTATAACGTTATATACTATTTCCTTCTAACGTATAACGTTATGTAGCAGTACCTTATAACGTATAACGTTATATACAATTACCTTACAACGTATAACGTTATATACTATTACCTTATAACGTATAACGTTATGTAGCATTACGTTATAGCGTATAACGTTGTATACAATACCTTCTAACGTAAAACGTTATGTAGCATTACATTATAACGTATAACGTTATATACTATTACCTGATAACGTATAACGTTATATACTATTAGCTTATAACGTATAACGTTACATACTATTTCCTTATAACGTATAACGTTATGTAGCATTACGTTATAACGTATAAAGTTATATACTATTACCTTATAACGTATAACGTTATATACTATTACCTTAAAACGTATAACGTTATATACTATTACCTTATAACGTTATACGTTATATACTATTACCTTATAACGTATAACGTTATGTAGCATTACGTTATAACGTATAACGTTATATACAATTACCTTATAACGTATAACGTTATATACTATTACCTTATAACGTATAACGTTATGTAGCATTACGTTATAGCGTATAACGTTGTATACTACTACCATACAACGTATAACGTTATGTAGCATTACGTTATAACGTATAACGTTATATACTATTTCCTTCTAACGTATAACGTTATGTAGCAGTACCTTATAACGTATAACGTTATATACAATTACCTTACAACGTATAACGTTATATACTAATACCTTATAACGTATAACGTTATGTAGCTTTACGTTATAGCGTATAACGTTGTATACAATACCTTCTAACGTAAATGTTATGTAGCATTACGTTATAACGTATAACGTTATATACAATTACCTTATAACGTATAACGTTATATACTATTACCTTATAACGTATAACGTTATGTAGCATTACGTTATAGCGTATAACGTTGTATACTACTACCATATAACGTATAACGTTATGTAGCATTACGTTATAACGTATAACGTTATATACTATTACCTTATATTGTTATACGTTAAATACTGTTACCCTATAACGTTATACGTTATATACTACTACCTTATAACGTATAACGTTATGTGGCGTTACGTTATAACGTATAACGTTATATACTATTTCCTTCTAACGTATAACGTTATGTAGCAGTACCTTATAACGTATAACGTTATATACAATTACCTTACAACGTATAACGTTATATTCTATTACCTTATAACGTATAACATTATGTAGCATTACGTTATAGCGTATATCGTTGTATACAATACCTTCTAACGTAAAACGTTATGTAGCATTACCTTATAACGTATAACGTTATATACTATTACCTGATAACGTATAACGTTATATACTATTAGCTTATAACGTATAACGTTACATACTATTTCCTTATAACGTATAACGTTATGTAGCATTACGTTATAACGTATAACGTTATATACTATTACCTTATAACGTATAACGTTATATACTATTACCTTAAAACGTATAACGTTATATACTATTACCTTATAACGTTATACGTTATATACTATTACCTTATAACGTATAACGTTATGTAGCATTACGTTATAACGTATAACTTTATATACTATTACCTTATAACGTATAACGTTATGTAGCATTACGTTATACGTATAACGTTGTATACTATTACGTTATAACGTATAACGTTATGAAGCACTACGTTATAACGTATAACGTTATATACTATTACGTTATAACGTATAACGTTATGTAGCATTACGTTATAACGTATAACGTTACATACTATTACCGTATAACGTATAACGTTATGTAGCATTACCTGATAACGTATAACGTTATATACTATTACCTTATAACCTATAACGCTATGTAGCATTACGTTATAACGTATAACGCTATATACTATTATCTTATAACGTATAACGTTATGTAGCATTACCTCATAACGTATAACGTTATGTAGCATTACGTTATAACGTATACCGTTATATACTATTACCTTATAACGTATAACGTTATGTAGCATTACGTTATACGTATAACGTTGTATACTATTACGTTATAACGTATAACGTTATGAAGCACTACGTTATAACGTATAACGTTATATACTATTACGTTATAACGTATAACGTTATGTAGCATTACGTTATAACGTATAACGTTACATACTATTACCGTATAACGTATAACGTTATGTAGCATTACCTGATAACGTATAACGTTATATACTATTACCTTATAACCTATAACGCTATGTAGCATTACGTTATAACGTATAACGCTATATACTATTATCTTATAACGTATAACGTTATGTAGCATTACCTCATAACGTATAACGTTATGTAGCATTACGTTATAACGTATACCGTTATATACTATTACCTTATAACGTATAACGTTATATACTATTACCTTAAAACGTATAACGTTATATACTATTACCTTATAACGTTATACGTTATATACTATTACCTTATAACGTATAACGTTGTGTACCATTACGTTATAACGTATAACGTTGTATACTACTACCATATAACGTATAACGTTATGTAGCATTACGTTATAGCGTATAACGTTGTATACTACTACCATATAACGTATAACGTTATGTAGCATTACGTTACAACGTATAACGTCATATACTATTACCTTATATCGTTATACGTTAAATACTGTTACCATATAACGTTATACGTTAAATACGGTTACCTTATAACGTTATACGTTATATACTACTACCTTATAACGTATAACGTTATGTAGCGTTGCGTTATAACGTATAACGTTATATATAATTACCTTATAACGTATAACGTTATGTAGCATTACGTTATAGCGTATAACGTTGTATACTATTACGTTATAACGTATAACGTTATGAAGCACTACGTTATAACGTATAACGTTATATACTATTACGTTATAACGTATAACGTTATGTAGCATTACGGTATAACGTATAACGTTACATACTATTACCTTATAACGTATAACGTTATGTAGCATTATGTTATAACGTATAACGTTATATACTATTGCCTTATAACGTATAATGTTATATACTACTACCTTATAACGTATGACGTTATGTAGCACTACGTCATTACGTATAACGTTATATACTATTACGTTATAACGTATATCGTTATGTAGCATTACGTTATAACCTATAACGCTATATATTAATACCTTATATCGTTATACGTTAAATACTGTTACCTTATAACGTTATACGTTATATACTATTACCTTATAACGTATAACGTTATGTAGCATTACGTTATGACGTATAATGTTATATACTATTACCTTATAACGTATAACGTTATGTAGCATTACGTTATAACGTATAACGTTATATACTATTACCTTATAACGTATAACGTTATGTGGCATTACCTTATAACGTATAACGTTATATACTATTTCCTTATAACGTATAACGTTATATACTTTTACCTTATAACGTATAACGTTATGTAGCATTACGTTATAGCGTATAACGTTGTATACAATACCTTCTAACGTAAAACGTTATGTAGCATTACCTTATAACGTATAACGTTATATACTATTACCTGATAACGTATAACGTTATATAGTATTAGCTTATAACGTATAACGTTACATACTATTTCCTTATAACGTATAACGTTATGTAGCATTACGTTATAACATATAGCGTTATGTAGCACTACGTTATAACTTATAACGTTATATACTTTTACCTTATAACGTATAACGTTATGTAGCATTACGTTATAAGGTATAACGTTATATACTATTACCTTATAACGTATAACGTTATATACTATTTCCTTATAACGTATAACGTTATGTAGCATTACCTTATATCGTATAACGCTATGTAGCATTACGTTATAACGTATAACGCTATATACTATTATCTTATAACGTATAACGTTATGTAGCATTACCTTATAACGTATAACGTTATGTAGCATTACGTTATAGCGTATAACGTTGTATACTATTACGTTATAACGTATAACGTTATGAAGCACTACGTTATAACGTATAACGTTATATACTATTACCTTAAAACGTATAACGTTATATACTATTACCTTATAACGTTATACGTTATATACTATTACCTTATAACGTATAACGTTATGTAGCATTACGTTATAACGTATAACGTTGTATACTACTACCATATAACGTATAACGTTATGTAGCATTACGTTATAGCGTATAACGTTGTATACTACTACCATATAACGTATAACGTTATGTAGCATTACGTTATAACGTACAACGTTACATACTATTACCTTATAACGTATAACGTTATGTAGCATTACGTTATAACGTATAACGTTATATACAATTACCTTATAACGTATAACGTTATATACTATTACCTTATAACGTATAACGTTATGTAGCATTACGTTATACCGTATAGCGTTGTATACCACTACCATATAACGTATAACGTTATGTAGCATTTCGTTATAACGTATAACGTTATATACTATTACCTTATATCGTTATACGTTAAATACTGTTACCATATAACGTTATACGTTAAATACGGTTACCTTATAACGTTATACGTTATATACTACTACCTTATAACGTATAACGTTATGTAGCGTTGCGTTATAACGTATAACGTTATATATAATTACCTTCTAACGTATAACGTTATGTAGCATTACCTTATAACGTATAACGTTATATACTATTACCTGATAACGTATAACGTTATATACTATTACCTTATAACGTATAACGTTATATACTATTTCCTTATAACGTATAACGTTTAGTAGCATTGCGTTATAACGTATAGCGTTATGTAGCACTGCGTTGTAACTTCTAACGCTATATACTATTACCTTATAACGTATAACGTTATATACTATTACGTTATAACGTATAACGTTATGTAGCATTACGTTATAACGTATAACGTTATATACTATTACCTGATAACGTATAACGTTATATACTATTAGCTTATAACGTATAACGTTACATACTATTTCCTTATAACGTATAACGTTATGTAGCATTACGTTATAACGTATAGCGTTATGTAGCACTACGTTATAACTTCTAACGTTGTATACTATTACCTTATAACGTATAACGTTATGTGGCATTACGTTATAACGTATAACGTTATATGCTATTAGCTTATAACGTATAACGTTATATAATATTACCTTGTAACGTATAACGTTATGTAGCATTACGTTATAACGTATAACGTTATGAAGCACTACGTTATAACGTATAACGTTATATACTATTACGTTATAACGTATAACGTTATGTAGCATTACGTTATAACGTATAATGTTATATACTATTACCTTATAACGTATAACGTTATGTAGCACTACGTTATAACGTATAACGTTATATACTATTACCTTATAACGTATAACGTTATGTAGCATTACGTTATAACGTAAAACGTTACATACTATTACCTTATAACGTATAACATTATGTAGCATTACCTTATAACGTATAACGTTGTATACTATTACGTTATAACGTATAACGTTATGCAGCGTTACGTTATAACGTATAACGTTATATACTATTACCTTCTAACGTATAACGTTATGTAGCATTACCTTATAACGTATAACGTTATATACTATTACCTGATAACGTATAACGTTATATACTATTAGCTTATAACTTATAACGTTACATACTATTTCCTTATAACGTATAACGTTATGTAGCATTACGTTATAACGTATAGCGTTATGTAGCACTACGTTATAACTTCTAACGTTATATACTATTACCTTATAACGTATAACGTTATATACTATTACCTTAAAACGTATAAAGTTATATACTATTACCTTATAACGTATAACGTTATGTAGCATTACGTTATAACGTATAACGTTATATATTATTACCTTATATCGTTATACGTTAAATACTGTTACCTTATAACGTTACACGATATATACTATTACTTTATAACGTATAACGTTATGTAGCATTACGTTATAACGTATAACGTTATATACTATTACCTGATAACGTATAACGTTATATACTATTACCTTCTAACGTATAACGTTATGTTGCGTTACCTTATAACGTATAACGATATATACTATTACCTGGTAACGTATAACGTTATATACTATTTGCTTCTAACGTATAACGTTATGTAGCATTACCATATAACGTATAACGTTATATACAATTACCTTATAACGTATAATGTTATGTAGCATTACGTTATGACGTATAACGTTATATACTATTACCTTATAACGTATAACGTTATATAATATTACCTTGTAACGTATAACGTTATGTAGCATTACGTCATAACGTGTAACGTTATATACTACTTCCTTCTAACGTATAACGTTATGTAGCATTACCTTATAACGTATAACGTTATATATTATTACCTGATAACGTATAACGCTATATACTATTTCCTTCTAACGTATAACGTAATGTAGCATTACCTTATAACGTATAACGTTATATACAATTACCTTACAACGAATAACGTTATATACTACTACCTTATAACGTATAACGTTATGTAGCATTACGTTATAGCGTATAACGTTATATACTATTACCTTATAACGTATAACGTTATATACTATTACCTTATAACGTATAACGTTATGTAGCATTACGCTATAGCGTATAACGTTGTATACTACTACCATATAACGTATAACGTTATGTAGCATTACGTTATAACGTATAACGTTATATACTATTACCTTATAACGTATAACGTTATATACTATTACCTTATAACGTATAACGTTATGTAGCATTACATTATAGCGTATAACGTTGTATACTACTACCATATAACGTATAACGTTATGTAGCATTACGTTATAACGTATAACGTTATATACTATTACCTTATATCGTTCTACGTTAAATACTGTTACCCTATAACGTTATAGGTTATATACTACTACGTTATAACGTATAACGTTATGTGGCGTTACGTTATAACGTATAACGTTATATACTATTTCCTTCTAATGTATAACGTTATGCAGCAGTACCTTATAACGTATAACGTTATATACAATTACCTTACAACGTATAACGTTATATAGTATTACCTTGTAACGTATAACGTTATGTAGCATTACGTTATAGCGTATAACGTTGTATACAATACCTTCTAACGTAAAACGTTATGTAGCATTACCTTATAACGTATAACGTTATATAATATTACCTGATAACGTATAACGTTATATACTATTAGCTTATAACGTATAACGTTACATACTATTTCCTTATAACGTATAACGTTATGTAGCATTACGTTATAACGTATAGCGTTATGTAGCACTACGTTATAACTTCTAACGTTATATACTATTACCTTGTAACGTATAACGTTATGTAGCATTACGTTATAACGTATAACGTTATATACTATTACCTTATAACGTATAACGTTATATACTATTACCTTATAACGTATAACGTTATATAATATTACCTTGTAACGTGTAACGTTATGTAGCATTACGTTATAACGTATAACGTTATATACTACTTCCTTCTAACGTATAACGTTATGTAGCATTACCTTATAACGTATAACGTTATATATTAACACCTGATAACGTATAACGCTATATACTATTTCCTTCTAACGTATAACGTTATGTAGCATTACCTTATAACGTATAACGTTATATACTATTTCCTTATAACGTATAACGTTATATACTATTACCTTATAACGTATAACGTTATGTAGCACTACGTTGTAACGTATAACGTTATATACTATTACCTTATAACGTATAACATTATATACTATTACCTTATAACGTATAACGTTATGTAGCATTACGCTATAGCGTATAACGTTGTATACTACTACCATATAACGTATAACGTTATGTAGCATTACGTTATAACGTATAACGTTATATACTATTACCTTATATCGTTATACGTTAAATACTGTTACCTTATAACGTTATACGTTATATACTACTACCTTATAACGTATAACGTTATGCAGCGTTACGTTATAACGTATAAGGTTATATACTATTACCTTCTAACGTATAACGTTATGTAGCATTACCTTATAACGTATAACGTTATATACTATTACCTGATAACGTATAACGTTATATACTATTAGCTTATAACGTATAACGTTACATACTATTTCCTTATAACGTATAGCGTTATGTAGCATTACGTTATAACGTATAGCGTTATGTAGCACTACGTTATAACTTCCAACGTTATATACTATTACCTTATAACGTATAACGTTATGTAGCATTACGTTATAACGTATAACGTTATATATTATTGCCGTATATCGTTATACGTTAAATACTGTTACCTTATAACGTTACACGATATATAGTATAACTTTATAACGTATAACGTTATGTAGCATTACGTTATAACGTATAACGTTATATACTATTACCTTATATCGTTATACGTTAAATACTGTTACCTTATAACGTTACACGATATATACTATTACTTTATAACGTATAACGTTATGTAGCATTACGTTATAACGTATAACGTTATATACTATTACCTGATAACGTATAACGTTAAATACTATTACCTTCTAACGAATAACGTTATGTAGCATTACCTTATAACGTATAACGTTATATACTATTACCTGGTAACGTAGAACGTTATATACTATTATCTTATAACGTATAACGTTATGTAGCATTACCATATAACGTATAACGTTATATACAATTACCTTATAACGTATAATGTTATGTAGCATTACGTTATAACTTATAAAGTTATATACTATTACCTTATAACGTATAACGTTATGTAGCATTACGTTATAACGTATAACGTTATATATTATTGCCGTATATCGTTATACGTTAAATACTGTTACCTTATAACGTTACACGATATATAGTATAACTTTATAACGTATAACGTTATGTAGCATTACGTTATAACGTATAACGTTATATACTATTACCTTATATCGTTATACGTTAAATACTGTTACCTTATAACGTTACACGATATATACTATTACTTTATAACGTACAACGTTATGTAGCATTACGTTATAAGGTATAACGTTATATACTATTACCTGATAACGTATAACGTTAAATACTATTACCTTCTAACGAATAACGTTATGTAGCATTACCTTATAACGTATAACGTTATATACTATTACCTGGTAACGTAGAACGTTATATACTATCATCTTATAACGTATAACGTTATGTAGCATTACCATATAACGTATAACGTTATATACAATTACCTTATAACGTATAATGTTATGTAGCATTACGTTATAACGTATAACGTTATATACTATTACCTTATAACGTATAACGTTATATAATATTACCTTGTAACGTGTAACGTTATGAAGCATTACGTTATAACGTATAACGTTATATACTACTTCCTTCTAACGTATAACGTTATGTAGCATTACCTTATAACGGATAACGTTATATATTATTACCTGATAACGTATAACGCTATATACTATTTCCTTCTAACGTATAACGTTATGTAGCATTACCTTATAACGTATAACGTTATATACTATTTCCTTATAACGTATGACGTTATATACTATTACCTTATAACGTATAACGTTATGTAGCACTACGTTATAACGTATAACGTTATATACTATTACCTTATAACGTATAACGTTATGTAGCATTACGTTATAACGTAAAACGTAACATACTATTACCTTATAACGTATAACATTATGTAGCATTACGTTATAACGTATAACGTTGTATACTATTACGTTATAACGTATAACGTTGTATACTATTACGTTATAACGTATAACGTTATATACTATTACCTTATAACGTATAACGTTATGTAGCATTACGTTATAACGTATAACGTTACATACTATTACCTTATAACGTAAAACATTATGTAGCATTACCTTATAACGTATAACGTTATATACAATTACCTTATAACGTATAACATTATATACTATTACCTTATAACGTATAACGTTATGTAGCATTACGCTATAGCGTATAACGTTGTATACTACTTCCATATAACGTATAACGTTATGTAGCATTACGTTATAACGTATAACGTAATATACTATTACCTTATATCGTTATACGTTAAATACTGTTACCTTATAACGTTATACGTTATATACTACTACCTTATAACGTATAACGTTATGCAGCGTTACGTTATAACGTATAAGGTTATATACTATTACCTTCTAACGTATAACGTTATGTAGCATTACCTTATAACGTATAACGTTATATATTATTACCTGATAACGTATAACGCTATATACTATTTCCTTCTAACGTATAACGTTATGTAGCATTATCTTATAACGTATAACGTTATATACTATTTCCTTATAACGTATAACGTTATATACTATTACCTTATAACGTATAACATTATATACTATTACCTTATAACGTATAACGTTATGTAGCATTACGTTATAACGTATAGCGTTATGTAGCACTACGTTATAACTTCTAACGTTATATACTATTACCTTATAACGTATAACGTTATATATTATTACCGTATATCGTTATACGTTAAATACTGTTACCTTATAACGTTACACGATATATACTATTACTTTATAACGTATAACGTTATGTAGCATTACGTTATAACGTATGACGTTATATATTATTACCTTATATCGTTATACGTTAAATACTGTTACCTTATAACGTTACACGATATATACTATTACTTTATAACGTATAACGTTATGTAGCATTACGTTATAACGTATAACGTTATATACTATTACCTGATAACGTATAACGTTATATACTATTACCTTCTAACAAATAACGTTATGTAGCATTACCTTATAACGTATAACGTTATATACTACTACCTGGAAACGTAGAACGTTATATACTATTTGCTTCTAACGTATAACGTTATGTAGCATTACCATATAACGTATAACGTTATATACAATTACCTTATAACGTATAACGTTATATAATATTACCTTGTAACGAATAACGTTATGTAGCATTACGTTATAACGTATAACGTTATATACTACTTCCTTCTAACGTATAACGTTATGTAGCATTACCTTATAACGTATAACGTTATATATTATTACCTGATAACGTATAACGCTATATACTATTTCCTTCTAACGTATAACGTTACGTAGCATTACCTTATAACGTATAACATTATATACAATTACCTTACAACGAATAACGTTATATACTATTACCTTATAACGTATAACGTTATGTAGCATTACGTTATAGCGTATAACGTTGTATACAATTACCTTCTAACGTATAACGTTATGTAGCATTACCTTATAACGGATAACGTTATATATTATTACCTGATAACGTATAACGCTATATACTATTTCCTTCTAACGTATAACGTTATGTAGCATTACCTTATAACGTATAACGTTATATACTATTTCCTTATAACGTATGACGTTATATACTATTACCTTATAACGTATAACGTTATGTAGCACTACGTTATAACGTATAACGTTATATACTATTACCTTATAACGTATAACGTTATGTAGCATTACGTTATAACGTAAAACGTAACATACTATTACCTTATAACGTATAACATTATGTAGCATTACGTTATAACGTATAACGTTGTATACTATTACGTTATAACGTATAACGTTGTATAC
Organism: Bombus fervidus; assembly: GCF_041682495.2. NCBI lineage: Eukaryota > Metazoa > Arthropoda > Insecta > Hymenoptera > Apidae > Bombus > Bombus fervidus. The sequence goes on along the minus strand of NC_091523.1, from coordinate 3,238,732 downwards.
TATTACGTTATAACGTATAACGTTATATACTATTACCTTATAACGTATAACGTTATGTAGCATTACGTTATAACGTATAACGTTACATACTATTACCTTATAACGTAAAACATTATGTAGCATTACCTTATAACGTATAACGTTATATACAATTACCTTATAACGTATAACATTATATACTATTACCTTATAACGTATAACGTTATGTAGCATTACGCTATAGCGTATAACGTTGTATACTACTTCCATATAACGTATAACGTTATGTAGCATTACGTTATAACGTATAACGTAATATACTATTACCTTATATCGTTATACGTTAAATACTGTTACCTTATAACGTTATACGTTATATACTACTACCTTATAACGTATAACGTTATGCAGCGTTACGTTATAACGTATAAGGTTATATACTATTACCTTCTAACGTATAACGTTATGTAGCATTACCTTATAACGTATAACGTTATATATTATTACCTGATAACGTATAACGCTATATACTATTTCCTTCTAACGTATAACGTTATGTAGCATTATCTTATAACGTATAACGTTATATACTATTTCCTTATAACGTATAACGTTATATACTATTACCTTATAACGTATAACATTATATATTATTACCTTATAACGTATAACGTTATGTAGCATTACGTTATAACGTATAGCGTTATGTAGCACTACGTTATAACTTCTAACGTTATATACTATTACCTTATAACGTATAACGTTTTATATTATTACCGTATATCGTTATACGTTAAATACTGTTACCTTATAACGTTACACGATATATACTATTACTTTATAACGTATAACGTTATGTAGCATTACGTTATAACGTATAACGTTATATATTATTACCTTATATCGTTATACGTTAAATACTGTTACCTTATAACGTTACACGATATATACTATTACTTTATAACGTATAACGTTATGTAGCATTACGTTATAACGTATAACGTTATATACTATTACCTGATAACGTATAACGTTATATACTATTACCTTCTAACAAATAACGGTATGTAGCATTACCTTATAACGTATAACGTTATATACTACTACCTGGTAACGTAGAACGTTATATACTATTTGCTTCTAACGTATAACGTTATGTAGCATTACCATATAACGTATAACGTTATATACAATTACCTTATAACGTATAACGTTATATAATATTACCTTGTAACGAATAACGTTATATAATATTACCTTGTAACGAATAACGTTATGTAGCATTACGTTATAACGTATAACGTTATATACTACTTCCTTCTAACGTATAACGTTATGTAGCATTACCTTATAACGTATAACGTTATATATTATTACCTGATAACGTATAACGCTATATACTATTTCCTTCTAACGTATAACGTTACGTAGCATTACCTTATAACGTATAACATTATATACAATTACCTTACAACGAATAACGTTATATACTATTACCTTATAACGTATAACGTTATGTAGCATTACGTTATAGCGTAAAACGTTGTATACAATTACCTTCTAACGTAAAACGTTATGTAGCATTACCTTATAACGTATAACGTTATATACTATTACCTGATAACGTATAACGTTATATACTATTAGCTTATAACGTATAACGTTATATACTATTTCCTTATAACGTATAACGTTATGTAGCATTACGTTATAACATATAGCGTTATGTAGCACTACGTTATAACTTATAACGTTATATACTTTTACCTTATAACGTAAAACGTTATGTAGCATTACGTTATAACGTATAACGCTATATACTATTTCCTTCTAACGTATAACGTTATGTAGCATTACCTTATAACGTATAACGTTATATACTATTTCCTTATAACGTATGACGTTATATACTATTACCTTATAACGTATAACGTTATGTAGCACTACGTTATAACGTATAACGTTATATACTATTACCTTATAACGTATAACGTTATGTAGCATTACGTTATAACGTAAAACGTAACATACTATTACCTTATAACGTATAACATTATGTAGCATTACGTTATAACGTATAACGTTGTATACTATTACGTTATAACGTATAACGTTGTATACTATTACGTTATAACGTATAACGTTATATACTATTACCTTATAACGTATAACGTTATGTAGCATTACGTTATAACGTATAACGTTACATACTATTACCTTATAACGTAAAACATTATGTAGCATTACCTTATAACGTATAACGTTATATACAATTACCTTATAACGTATAACATTATATACTATTACCTTATAACGTATAACGTTATGTAGCATTACGCTATAGCGTATAACGTTGTATACTACTTCCATATAACGTATAACGTTATGTAGCATTACGTTATAACGTATAACGTAATATACTATTACCTTATATCGTTATACGTTAAATACTGTTACCTTATAACGTTATACGTTATATACTACTACCTTATAACGTATAACGTTATGCAGCGTTACGTTATAACGTATAAGGTTATATACTATTACCTTCTAACGTATAACGTTATGTAGCATTACCTTATAACGTATAACGTTATATATTATTACCTGATAACGTATAACGCTATATACTATTTCCTTCTAACGTATAACGTTATGTAGCATTATCTTATAACGTATAACGTTATATACTATTTCCTTATAACGTATAACGTTATATACTATTACCTTATAACGTATAACATTATATATTATTACCTTATAACGTATAACGTTATGTAGCATTACGTTATAACGTATAGCGTTATGTAGCACTACGTTATAACTTCTAACGTTATATACTATTACCTTATAACGTATAACGTTTTATATTATTACCGTATATCGTTATACGTTAAATACTGTTACCTTATAACGTTACACGATATATACTATTACTTTATAACGTATAACGTTATGTAGCATTACGTTATAACGTATAACGTTATATATTATTACCTTATATCGTTATACGTTAAATACTGTTACCTTATAACGTTACACGATATATACTATTACTTTATAACGTATAACGTTATGTAGCATTACGTTATAACGTATAACGTTATATACTATTACCTGATAACGTATAACGTTATATACTATTACCTTCTAACAAATAACGGTATGTAGCATTACCTTATAACGTATAACGTTATATACTACTACCTGGTAACGTAGAACGTTATATACTATTTGCTTCTAACGTATAACGTTATGTAGCATTACCATATAACGTATAACGTTATATACAATTACCTTATAACGTATAACGTTATATAATATTACCTTGTAACGAATAACGTTATGTAGCATTACGTTATAACGTATAACGTTATATACTACTTCCTTCTAACGTATAACGTTATGTAGCATTACCTTATAACGTATAACGTTATATATTATTACCTGATAACGTATAACGCTATATACTATTTCCTTCTAACGTATAACGTTACGTAGCATTACCTTATAACGTATAACATTATATACAATTACCTTACAACGAATAACGTTATATACTATTACCTTATAACGTATAACGTTATGTAGCATTACGTTATAGCGTATAACGTTGTATACAATTACCTTCTAACGTAAAACGTTATGTAGCATTACCTTATAACGTATAACGTTATATACTATTACCTGATAACGTATAACGTTATATACTATTAGCTTATAACGTATAACGTTATATACTATTTCCTTATAACGTATAACGTTATGTAGCATTACGTTATAACATATAGCGTTATGTAGCACTACGTTATAACTTATAACGTTATATACTTTTACCTTATAACGTAAAACGTTATGTAGCATTACGTTATAACGTATAACGTTATATACTATTACCTTATAACGTATAACGTTATGTAGCATTACCTTATAACGTATAACGTTATATACTATTTCCTTATAACGTATAACGTTATATACTATTACCTTATAACGTATAACGTTATGTAGCACTACGCTATAACGTATAACGTTATATACTATTACCTTATAACGTATAACGTTATGTAGCATTACGTTATAACGTAAAACGTTACATACTATTACCTTATAACGTATAACATTATGTAGCATTACGTTATAACGTATAACGTTGTATACTATTACGTTATAACGTATAACGTTGTACACTATTACGTTATAACGTATAACGTTATATACTATTACCTTATAAGATATCGTTATGTAGCATTACGTTATAACGTATAACGTTACATACTATTAGCTTATAACGTATAACATTATGTAGCATTACCTTATAACGTATAACGTTATATACAATTACCTTATAACGTATAACATTATATACTATTACCTTATAACGTATAACGTTATGTAGCATTACGCTATAGCGTATAACGTTGTATACTACTGCCATATAACGTATAACGTTATGTAGCATTATGTTATAACGTATAACGTTATATACTATTACCTTATATCGTTATACGTTAAATACTGTTACCTTATAACGTTATACGTTATATACTACTACCTTATAACGTATAACGTTATGCAGCGTTACGTTATAACGTATAACGTTATATACTATTACCTTCTAACGTATAACGTTATGTAGCATTACCTTATAACGTATAACGTTATATACTATTACCTGATAACGTATAACGTTATATACTATTAGCTTATAACGTATAACGTTACATACTATTTCCTTATAACGTATAACGTTATGTAGCATTACGTTATAACGTATAGCGTTATGTAGCACTACGTTATAACTTCTAACGTTGTATACTATTACCTTATAACGTATAACGTTATGTGGCATTACGTTATAACGTATAACGTTATGAAGCACTACGTTATAACGTATAACGTTATATACTATTACCTTATAACGTATAACGTTATATAATATTGCCTTGTAACGTATAACGTTATGTAGCATTACGTTATAACGTATAACGTTATGAAGCACTACGTTATAACGTATAACGTTATATACTATTACCTTATAACGTATAACGTTATGTAGCACTACGTTATAACGTATAACGTTATGAAGCACTACGTTATAACGTATAATGTTATGTTTCATTACGTTATAACGTATAACGTTACATACTATTACCTTATAACGTATAACGTTATGTAGCATTACGTTACAACGTATAACGTTATATACTATTACCTTATATCGTTATACGTTAAATACTGTTACCCTATAACGTTATACGTTATATACTACTACCTTATAACGTATAACGTTATGTGGCGTCACGTTATAACGTATATCGTTATATACTATTTCCTTCCAACGTATAACGTTATGTAGCAGTACCTTATAACGTATAACGTTATATACAATTACCTTACAACGTATAACGTTATATACTATTACCTTATAACGTATAACGTTATGTAGCATTACGTTATAGCGTATAACGTTATATACTATTACCTTATAACGTATAACGTTATGTAGCATTACGTTATAACGTAAAACGTTACATACTATTACCTTATAACGTATAACATTATGTAGCATTACGTTATAACGTATAACGTTGTATACTATTACGTTATAACGTATAACGTTATGAAGCACTACGTTATAACGTATAACATTATATACTATTACCTTATAACGTATAACGTTATGTAGCATTACGTTATAACGTATAACGTTATGTAGCATTGCGTTATAACGTATAGCGTTATGAAGCACTACGTTATAACGTATAACGTTATATACTATTACGTTATAACGTATAACGTTATGTAGCATTACGTTATAACGTATAACGTTACATACTATTACCTTATAACGTATAACGTTATGTAGCACTACGTTATAACGCATAACGTTATATACTATTACCTTATAACGTATAACGTTATGTAGCATTACGTTATAACGTATAACGTTGTATACTATTACGTTATAACGTATAACGTTATGAAGCACTACGTTATAACGTATAACGTTATATACTATTACGTTATAACGTATAACGTTATGTAGCATTACGTTATAACGTATAACGTTACATACTATTACCTTATAACGTATAACGTTATATAGCATTACGTTACAACGTATAAGGTTATATACTATTACCTTATAACGTATAACGTTATGTAGCATTACGTTATAACGTATAACGTTACATACTATTACCTTATAACGTATAACGTTATGTAGCATTACCTTATAAGGTATAACGTTATATACTATATCCTTATAACTTATAACGTTATATACTATTACCTTATAACGTATAACGTTATGTAGCACTACGTTATAACGTATAACGTTATATACTATTACCTTATAACGTATAACGTTATGTAGCATTACGTTATAACGTATAACGTTATGTAGCATTACGTTATAACGTATAACGTTATATACTATTTCCTTATAACGTATAACGTTATGTAGCATTGCGTTATAACGTGTAGCGTTATGTGGCATTACCTTATAACGTATAACGTTATATACTATTTCCTTATAACGTATAACGTTATATACTATTACCTTATAACGTATAACGTTATGTAGCACTACGTTATAACGTATAACGTTATATACTATTACCTTATAACGTATAACGTTATGTAGCATTACCTTATAACGTATAACGTTATATACTATTTCCTTATAACGTATAACGTTATATACTATTACCTTATAACGTATAACGTTATGTAGCACTACGCTATAACGTATAACGTTATATACTATTACCTTATAACGTATAACGTTATGTAGCATTACGTTATAACGTAAAACGTTACATACTATTACCTTATAACGTATAACATTATGTAGCATTACGTTATAACGTATAACGTTGTATACTATTACGTTATAACGTATAACGTTGTACACTATTACGTTATAACGTATAACGTTATATACTATTACCTTATAACGTATAACGTTATGTAGCATTACGTTATAACGTATAACGTTACATACTATTAGCTTATAACGTATAACATTATGTAGCATTACCTTATAACGTATAACGTTATATACAATTACCTTATAACGTATAACATTATATACTATTACCTTATAACGTATAACGTTATGTAGCATTACGCTATAGCGTATAACGTTGTATGCTACTGCCATATAACGTATAACGTTATGTAGCATTATGTTATAACGTATAACGTTATATACTATTACCTTATATCGTTATACGTTAAATACTGTTACCTTATAACGTTATACGTTATATACTACTACCTTATAACGTATAACGTTATGCAGCGTTACGTTATAACGTATAACGTTATATACTATTACCTTCTAACGTATAACGTTATGTAGCATTACCTTATAACGTATAACGTTATATACTATTTCCTTATAACGTATAACGTTATATACTATTACCTTATAACGTATAACGTTATGTAGCACTACGCTATAACGTATAACGTTATATACTATTACCTTATGACGTATAACGTTATGTAGCATTACGTTATAACGTAAAACGTTACATACTATTACCTTATAACGTATAACATTATGTAGCATTACGTTATAACGTATAACGTTGTATACTATTACGTTATAACGTATAACGTTGTACACTATTACGTTATAACGTATAACGTTATATACTATTACCTTATAACGTATAACGTTATGTAGCATTACGTTATAACGTATAACGTTACATACTATTAGCTTATAACGTATAACATTATGTAGCATTACCTTATAACGTATAACGTTATATACAATTACCTTATAACGTATAACATTATATACTATTACCTTATAACGTATAACGTTATGTAGCATTACGCTATAGCGTATAACGTTGTATACTACTGCCATATAACGTATAACGTTATGTAGCATTATGTTATAACGTATAACGTTATATACTATTACCTTATATCGTTATACGTTAAATACTGTTACCTTATAACGTTATACGTTATATACTACTACCTTATAACGTATAACGTTATGCAGCGTTACGTTATAACGTATAACGTTATATACTATTACCTTCTAACGTATAACGTTATGTAGCATTACCTTATAACGTATAACGTTACATACTATTACCTTATAACGTATAACTTTATGTAGCACTACGTTATAACGCATAACGTTATATACTATTACCTTATAACGTATAACGTTATGTAGCATTACGTTATAACGTATAACGTTGTATACTATTACGTTATAACGTATAACGTTATGAAGCACTACGTTATAACGTATAACGTTATATACTATTACGTTATAACGTATAACGTTATGTAGCATTACGTTATAACGTATAACGTTACATACTATTACCTTATAACGTATAACGTTATATAGCATTACGTTACAACGTATAAGGTTATATACTATTACCTTATAACGTATAACGTTATGTAGCATTACGTTATAACGTATAACGTTACATACTATTACCTTATAACGTATAACGTTATGTAGCATTACCTTATAAGGTATAACGTTATATACTATTTCCTTATAACTTATAACGTTATATACTATTACCTTATAACGTATAACGTTATGTAGCACTACGTTATAACGTATAACGTTATATACTATTACCTTATAACGTATAACGTTATGTAGCATTACGTTATAACGTATAACGTTATGTAGCATTACGTTATAACGTATAACGTCATATACTATTTCCTTATAACGTATAACGTTATGTAGCATTGCGTTATAACGTGTAGCGTTATGTGGCATTACCTTATAACGTATAACGTTATATACTATTTCCTTATAACGTATAACGTTATATACTATTACCTTATAACGTATAACGTTATGTAGCACTACGTTATAACGTATAACGTTATATACTATTACCTTATAACGTTTAACGTTATGTAGCATTACGTTATAACGTATAACGTTATGTAGCATTACGTTATAACGTATAACGTTATATACTAATTCCTTATAACGTATAACGTTATGTAGCATTGCGTTATAACGTGTAGCGTTATGTAGCATTACCTTATAACGTATTACGTTATATACTATTTCCTTATAACGTATAACGTTATATACTATTACCTTATAACGTATAACGTTATGTAGCACTACGTTATAACGTATAACGTTATATACTATTACCTTATAACGTATAACGTTATGTAGCATTACGTTATAACGTATAACGTTATATACTATTGCCTTATAATGTATAATGTCATATACTACTACCTTATAACGTATAACGTTATATAGCACTACGTTATTACGTATAACGTTATATACTATTACGTTATAACGTATATTGTTATGTAGCATTACGCTATAACGTATAACGTTATATATTATTACCTTATATCGTTATACGTTAAATACTGTTACCTTATAACGTTATACGTTATATACGATTTCCTTATAACGTATAACGTTATGTAGCACTACGTTATAACGTATAACGTTATATACTATTACCTTATAACTTATAACGTTATGTAGCATTACGTTATAACGTATAACGTTACATACTATTACCTTATAACGTATAACATTATGTAGCATTACGTTATAACGTATAACGTTGTATACTATTACGTTATAACGTATAACGTTATGAAGCACTACGTTATAACGTATAACGTTATATACTATTACGTTATAACGTATAACGTTATGTAGCATTACGTTATAACGTATAACGTTACATACTATTACCTTATAACGTATAACGTTATGTAGCATTACGTTACAACGTATAACGTTATATACTATTGCCTTATAACGTATAATGTTATATACTACTACCTTATAACGTATAATGTTATGTAGCATTACGTTATAACGTATAACGTTATATACTATTGCCTTATAACGTATAATGTTATATACTACTACCTTATAACGTGTAACGTTATGTAGCATTACGTTATAGCGTATAACGTTGTATACTATTACGTTATAACGTATAACGTTATGAAGCACTACGTTATAACGTATAACGTTATATACTATTACGTTATAACGTATAACGTTATATACTATTACGTTATAACGTATAACGTTATGTAGCATTACGGTATAACGTATAACGTTACATACTATTACCTTATAACGTATAACGTTATGTAGCATTACGTTATAACGTATAGCGTTATATACTATTGCCTTATAACGTATAATGTTATATACTACTACCTTATAACGTATAATGTTATGTAGCACTACGTTATTACGTATAACGTTATATACTATTACGTTATAACGTATAACGTTATGTAGCATTACGTTATAACGTATAACGTTACATACTATTACCTTATAACGTATAACGTTATGTAGCATTACCTTATAACGTATAACGTTATATACTATTACCTTATAACGTATAACGTTATGTAGCATTACGTTATAACGTATAACGTTATATATTATTACCTTATATCGTTATACGTTAAATACTGATACCTTATAACGTTATACGTTATATACGATTACCTTATAACGTATAACGTTATGTAGCATTACGTTATAACGTATAACGTTATATACTATTTCCTTATAACGTATAACGTTATGTAGCATTACGTTATAACGTATAACGTTACATACTATTACCTTATAACGTATAACGTTATGTAGCATTACCTTATAACGTATAACGTTATATACTATTACCTTATAACGTATAACGTTATGTAGCATTACGTTATAACGTATAACGTTATATACTATTACCTTATAACGTATAACGTTATGTAGCATTACCTTATAACGTATAACGTTATATACTATTTCCTTATAACGTATAACGTTATATACTATTACCTTATAACGTATAACGTTATGTAGCACTACGTTATAACGTATAAAATTATATACTATTACCTTATAACGTATAACGTTATGTAGCATTACGTTATAACGTATAACGTTACATACTATTACCTTATAACGTATAACATTATGTAGCATTACGTTATAACGTATAACGTTGTATACTATTACGTTATAACGTATAACGTTATGAAGCACTACGTTATAACGTATAACGTTATATACTATTACGTTATAACGTATAACGTTATGTAGCATTACGTTATAACGTATAACGTTACATACTATTACCTTATAACGTATAACGTTATGTAGCATTACGTTACAACGTATAACGTTATATACTATTGCCTTATAACGTATAATGTTATATACTACTACCTTATAACGTATAATGTTATGTAGCATTACGTTATAACGTATAACGTTATATACTATTGCCTTATAACGTATAATGTTATATACTACTACCTTATAACGTGTAACGTTATGTAGCATTACGTTATAGCGTATAACGTTGTATACTATTACGTTATAACGTATAACGTTATGAAGCACTACGTTATAACGTATAACGTTATATACTATTACGTTATAACGTATAACGTTATGTAGCATTACGGTATAACGTATAACGTTACATACTATTACCTTATAACGTATAACGTTATGTAGCATTACGTTATAACGTATAGCGTTATATACTATTGCCTTATAACGTATAATGTTATATACTACTACCTTATAACGTATAATGTTATGTAGCACTACGTTATTACGTATAACGTTATATACTATTACGTTATAACGTATACTGTTATGTAGCATTACGTTATAACGTATAACGTTATATATTATTACCTTATATCGTTATACGTTAAATACTGATACCTTATAACGTTATACGTTATATACGATTACCTTATAACGTATAACGTTATGTAGCATTACGTTATAACGTATAACGTTATATACTATTTCCTTATAACGTATAACGTTATGTAGCATTACGTTATAACGTATAACGTTACATACTATTACCTTATAACGTATAACATTATGTAGCATTACGTTATAACGTATAACGTTGTATACTATTACGTTATAACGTATAACGTTATGAAGCATTACGTTATAACGTATAACGTTATATACTATTACCTTATAACGTATAACGTTATGTAGCATTACGTTATAACGTATAACGTTATATACTATTACCTTATAACGTATAACGTTATGTAGCATTACCTTATAACGTATAACGTTATATACTATTTCCTTATAACGTATAACGTTATATACTATTACCTTATAACGTATAACGTTATGTAGCACTACGTTATAACGTATAACATTATATACTATTACCTTATAACGTATAACGTTATGTAGCATTACGTTATAACGTATAACGTTACATACTATTACCTTATAACGTATAACGTTATGTAGCATTACGTTATAACGTATAGCGTTGTATTCTATTACGTTATAACGTATAACGTTATGAAGCACTACGTTATAACGTATAACGTTATGTGGCATTACGTTATAAAGTATAACGTTACATACTATTACCTTATAACGTATAACGTTATGTAGCATTACGTTACAACGTATAAGGTTATATACTATTACGTTATAACGTATAACGTTAAGTAGCATTACGTTATAACGTATAACGTTACATACTATTACCTTATAACGTATAACGTTATGTTGCATTACGTTATAACGTATAACGTTATATACTATTGCCTTATAACGTATAATGTTATATACTACTACCTTATAACGTATAACGTTGTGTAGCACTACGTTATTACGTATAACGTTATATACTACTACGTTATAACGTATATTGTTATGTAGCATTACGTTATAACGTATAACGTTGTATACTATTACCTTATAAGGTATAACGTTATGTAGCATTACCTTATAACGTATAACGTTATATGCTATTACCTTATAACGTATAACGTTATATACTATTACCTTATAACGTATAACGTTATGTAGCACTACGTTATAACGTATAACGTTATATACTATTACCTTATAACGTATAACGTTATGTAGCATTACGTTATAACGTATAACGTTATGTAGCATTACGTTATAACGTTTAACGTTATATACTATTTCCTTATAACGTATAACGTTATGTAGCATTGCGTTATAACGTGTAGCGTTATGTAGCATTACCTTATAACGTATAACGTTATATACCATTACCTTATAACGTATAACGTTATGTAGCACTACGTTATAACGTATAACGTTATATACTATTACCTTATAACGTATAACGTTATGTAGCATTACGTTATAACGTATAACGTTACATACTATTACCTTATAACGTATAACATTATGTAGCATTACGTTATAACGTATAACGTTGTATACTATTACGTTATAACGTATAACGTTATGAAGCACTACGTTATAACGTATAACGTTACATACTATTACCTTATAACGTATAACGTTATGTAGCATTACGTTACAACGTATAAGGTTATATACCATTACCTTACAACGTATAACGTTATGTAGCATTACGTTATAACGTATAACGTTACATACTATTACCTTATAACGTATAACGTTATGTAGCATTACGTTATAACGTATAACGTTATATACTCTTGCCTTATAACGTATAATGTTATATACTACTACCTTATAACGTATAACGTCATGTAGCACTACGTTATTACCTATAACGTTATATACTACTACGTTATAACGTATATTGTTATGTAGCATTACGTTATAACGTATAACGTTGTATACTATTACCTTATAACGTATAACGTTATGTAGCATTACGTTATAACGTATAACGTTACATACTATTACCTTATAACGTATAACATTATGTAGCATTACGTTATAACGTATAACGTTATGAAGCACTACGTTATAACGTATAACGTTATATACTATTACGTTATAACGTATAACGTTATGTAGCATTACGTTATAACGTATAACGTTACATACTATTACCTTATAACGTATAACGTTATGTAGCATTACGTTACAACGTATAAGGTTATATACTATTACCTTATAACGTATAACGTTATGTAGCATTACGTTATAACGTATAACGTTACATACTATTACCTTATAACGTATAACGTTATGTAGCATTACGTTATAACGTATAACGTTATATACTATTGCCTTATAACGTATAATGTTATATACTACTACCTTATAACGTATAACGTCATGTAGCACTACGTTATTACGTATAACGTTATATACTACTACGTTATAACGTATATTGTTATGTAGCATTACGTTATAACGTATAACGTTGTATACTATTACCTTATAACGTATAACGTTATGTAGCATTACCTTATAACGTATAACGTTATATACTATTTCCTTATAACGTATAACGTTATATACTATTACCTTATAACGTATAACGTTATGTAGCACTACGTTATAACGTATAACGTTATATACTATTACCTTATAACGTATAACGTTATGTAGCATTACGTTATAACGTATAACGTTATGTAGCATTACGTTATAACGTATAACGTTATATACTATTTCCTTATAACGTATAACGTTATGTAGCATTGCGTTATAACGTATAGCGTTATGTAGCACTGCTTTGTAACTTCTAACGTTATATACTATTACCTTATAACGTATAACGTTATATACTATTACCTTATAACGTATAACGTTATGTAGCATTACGTTATAGCGTATAACTTTGTATACTATTACGTTATAACGTATAACGTTATGAAGCACAACGTTATAACGTATAACGTTATATACTATTACGTTATAACGTATAACGTTATGTAGCATTACGGTATAACGTATAACGTTACATACTATTACCTTATAACGTATAACGTTATGTAGCATTACGTTATAACGTATAACGTTATATACTATTGCCTTATAACGTATAATGTTATATACTACTACCTTATAACGTATAACGTTATATAGCACTACGTTATTACGTATAACGTTATATACTATTACATTATAACGTATATTGTTATGTAGCATTACGTTATAACGTATAACGTTATATATTATTACCTTATATCGTTATACGCTAAATACTGTTACCTTATAACGTTATACGTTATATACGATTACCTTATAACGTATAACGTTATGTAGCATTACGTTATAACGTATAAAGTTATATACTATTACCTTATAACGTATAATGTTATATACTACTACCTTATAACTTATAATGTTATGTAGCATTACGTTATAACGTATAACGTTATCTACTATTGCCTTATAACGTATAACGTTACATACTATTACCTTATAACGTATAACGTTATGTAGCATTACGTTACAACGTATAAGGTTATATACTATTACCTTATAACGTATAACGTTAAGTAGCATTACGTTATAACGTATAACGTTACATACTATTACCTTATAACGTATAACGTTATGTTGCATTACGTTATAACGTATAACGTTATATACTATTGCCTTATAACGTATAATGTTATATACTACTACCTTATAACGTATAACGTTGTGTAGCACTACGTTATTACGTATAACGTTATATACTACTACGTTATAACGTATATTGTTATGTAGCATTACGTTATAACGTATAACGTTGTATACTATTACATTATAAGGTATAACGTTATGTAGCATTACCTTATAAGGTATAACGTTATATACTATTTCCTTATAACGTATAACGTTATATACTATTACCTTATAACGTATAACGTTATGTAGCACTACGTTATAACGTATAACGTTATATACTATTACCTTAATGCAACATAACGTTATACGTTATAAGGTAATAGTATGTAACGTTATACGTTATAACGTAATGCTACTTAACGTTATACGTTATAAGGTAATAGTATATAACCTTATACGTTGTAACGTAATGCTACATAACGTTATACGTTATAAGGTAATAGTATGTAACGTTATACGTTATAACGTAATGCCACATAACGTTATACGTTATAACGTAGTGCTTCATAACGTTATACGTTATAACGTAATAGAATACAACGCTATACGTTATAACGTAATGCTACATAACGTTATACGTTATAAGGTAATAGTATGTAACGTTATACGTTATAACGTAATGCTACATAACGTTATACGTTATAAGGTAATAGTATATAATGTTATACGTTATAACGTAGTGCTACATAACGTTATACGTTATAAGGAAATAGTATATAACGTTATACGTTATAAGGTAATGCTACATAACGCTACACGTTATAACGCAATGCTACATAACGTTATACGTTATAAGGAAATAGTATATAACGTTATACGTTATAACGTAATGCTACATAACGTTATACGTTATAACGTAATGCTACATAACGTTATACGTTATAAGGTAATAGTATATAACGTTATACGTTATAACGTAGTGCTACATAACGTTATACGTTATAAGGTAATAGTATATAACGTTATAAGTTATAAGGAAATAGTATATAACGTTATACGTTATAAGGTAATGCTACATAACGTTATACGTTATAAGGTAATAGTATGTAATGTTATACGTTATAACGTAATGCTACATAACGTTATACGTTATAAGGTAATAGTATATAACCTTATACGTTGTAGCGTAATGCTATATAACGTTATACGTTATAAGGTAATAGTATGTAACGTTATACGTTATAACGTAATGCTACATAACGTTATACGTTATAACGTAATAGTATATAACGTTATACGTTATAACGTAGTGCTTCATAACGTTATACGTTATAACGTAATAGTATACAACGTTATACGTTATAACGTAATGCTACATAACGTTATACGTTATAAGGTAATAGTATATAACGTTATACGTTATAACGTAGTGCTACATAACGTTATACGTTATAAGGTAATAGTATATAACGTTATAAGTTATAAGGAAATAGTATATAACGTTATACGTTATAAGGTAATGCTACATAACGCTACACGTTATAACGCAATGCTACATAACGTTATACGTTATAAGGAAATAGTATATAACGTTATACGTTATAACGTAGTGCTACATAACGTTATACGTTATAAGGTAATAGTATATAACGTTATACGTTATAAGGTAATGCTACATAACGTTATACGTTATAAGGTAATAGTATATAACGTTATACGTTATAACGTAATGCTCCATAACGTTATACGTTATAAGGTAATAGTATATATCATTATACGTTATAACGTAATGCTACATAACGTTATACGTTATAACGTAATAGTATATAACGTTATACGTTATAACGTAGTGCTTCATAACGTTATACGTTATAACGTAATAGTATACAACGTTATACGCTATAACGTAATGCTACATAACGTTACACGTTATAAGGTAGTAGTATATAACATTATACGTTACCTTATAACGTATAACGTTATGTTGCAATACGTTATAACGTATAACGTTATATACTATTGCCTTATAACGTATAATGTTATATACTACTACCTTATAACGTATAACGTTGTGTAGCACTACGTTATTACGTATAACGTTATATACTACTACGTTATAACGTATATTGTTATGTAGCATTACGTTATAACGTATAACGTTGTATACTATTACCTTATAATGTATAACGTTATGTAGCATTACCTTATAACGTATAACGTTATATACTATTTCCTTATAACGTATAACGTTATATAATATTACCTTATAACGTATAACGTTATGTAGCACTACGTTATAACGTATAACGTTATATACTATTACCTTATAACGTATAACGTTATGTAGCATTACGTTATAACGTATAACGTTATGTAGCATTACGTTATAACGTTTAACGTTATATACTATTTCCTTATAACGTATAACGTTATGTAGCATTGCGTTATAACGTGTAGCGTTATGTAGCATTACCTTATAACGTATAACGTTATATACCATTACCTTATAACGTATAACGTTATGTAGCACTACGTTATAACGTATAACGTTATATACTATTACCTTATAACGTATAACGTTATGTAGCATTACGTTATAACGTATAACGTTATGTAGCATTACGTTATAACGTATAACGTTATATACTACTACGTTATAACGTATATTGTTATGTAGCATTACGTTATAACGTATAACGTTGTATACTATTACCTTATAACGTATAACGTTATGTAGCATTACGTTATAACGTATAACGTTACATACTATTACCTTATAACGTATAACATTATGTAGCATTACGTTATAACGTATAACGTTGTATACTATTACGTTATAACGTATAACGTTATGAAGCACTACGTTATAACGTATAACGTTATATACTATTACGTTATAAGGTATAACGTTATGTAGCATTACGTTATGACGTATAACGTTACATACTATTACCTTATAACGTATAACGTTATGTAGCATTACGTTACAACGTATAAGGTTATATACTATTACCTTATAACGTATAACGTTATGTAGCATTACGTTATAACGTATAACGTTACGTACTATTACCTTATAACGTATAACGTTATGTAGCATTACGTTATAACGTATAACGTTATATACTATTGCCTTATAACGTATAATGTTATATACTACTACCTTATAACGTATAACGTCATGTAGCACTACGTTATTACGTATAACGTTATATACTACTACGTTATAACGTATATTGTTATGTAGCATTACGTTATAACGTATAACGTTGTATACTATTACCTTATAACGTATAACGTTATGTAGCATTACCTTATAACGTATAACGTTATATACTATTTCCTTATAACGTATAACGTTATATACTATTACCTTATAACGTATAACGTTATGTAGCACTACGTTATAACGTATAACGTTATATACTATTACCTTATAACGTATAACGTTATGTAGCATTACGTTATAACGTATAACGTTATGTAGCATTACGTTATAACGTATAACGTTATATACTATTTCCTTATAACGTATAACGTTATGTAGCATTGCGTTATAACGTATAGCGTTATGTAGCACTGCTTTGTAACTTCTAACGTTATATACTATTACCTTATAACGTATAACGTTATATACTATTACCTTATAACGTATAACGTTATGTAGCATTACGTTATAGCGTATAACTTTGTATACTATTACGTTATAACGTATAACGTTATGAAGCACAACGTTATAACGTATAACGTTATATACTATTACGTTGTAACGTATAACGTTATGTAGCATTACGGTATAACGTATAACGTTACATACTATTACCTTATAACGTATAACGTTATGTAGCATTACGTTATAACGTATAACGTTATATACTATTGCCTTATAACGTATAATGTTATATACTACTACCTTATAACGTATAACGTTATATAGCACTACGTTATTACGTATAACGTTATATACTATTACATTATAACGTATATTGTTATGTAGCATTACGTTATAACGTATAACGTTATATATTATTACCTTATATCGTTATACGTTAAATACTGTTACCTTATAACGTTATACGTTATATACGATTACCTTATAACGTATAACGTTATGTAGCATTACGTTATAACGTATAAAGTTATATACTATTACCTTATAACGTATAACGTTAAGGAGCATTACGTTATAACGTATAACGTTATATACTATTACCTTATAACGTTTAACGTTATGTAGCATTACGCTATAGCGTATAACGCTGTATACTGCTACCATATAACGTATAAAGTTATGTAGCATTGCGTTATACGTTATAATACCTTTGTACAGAGATGGAATGCTATCTACAGGGTTGGAATGCTTTCGACAGAGTTGGAATACCTTTGTACAGAGTTGCAATACCTTTGTACAGAGTTGGAATACCTTCGTACAGATTTGGAATGTCTTCTACAGGATTGGAATGCTTTCTACAGGGATGGAATGCTTTCTACAGGGTTAGAATGCTTTGAACAGAGTTGGAATACCTTTGTACAGAGTTGGAATACCTTCGTACAGAGTTGAAATACCTTTGTACAGAGTTGGAATACCTTTGTACAGAGTTGGAATGCTTTCTACAGGCTTGGAATGCTTTCTACAGGCTTGGAATGCTTTCGACCGAGTTGGAATGCTTTCTACCGGGTTGGAATGCTTTTGACAGGGTTGGAATACCTTTGTACAGATTTGTAATGCCTTCTACAGGATTGGAATGCTTTCTACAGGGATGGAATGCTTTCTACAGGGTTGGAATGCTTTGAACAGAGTTGGAATACCTTTGTACAGAGTTGGAATACCTTTGTACAGAGTTGAAATACCTTTGTACAGAGTTGGAATACCTTTGTACAGAGTTGAAATGATTTCTACAGGCTTGGAATGCTTTCTACAGGCTTGGAGTGCTTTCTACAGGCTTGGAATGCTTCCTACAGGCTTGGAATGCTTTCGACCGAGCTGGAATGCTTTCTACAGGGTTTCAATGCTTTCTAGATGGTTGGAATGCATTTGACAGGGTTGGAATACCTTTGTACAGATTTGTAATGCCTTCTACAGGGTTGGAATGCTTTTGACAGTGTTGGACTACCTTTGTACAGAGTTTGAATGCATTCTACAGGGTTGGAATGCTTTCGACAGAGTTGGAATACCTTCGTACAGAGGTGGAATGCTTTCTACAGGGTTTCAATGCTTTCTAGATGGTTGGAATGCTTTCGACAGAGTTGGTATACCTTTGTACAGAGATGGAATGCTTTCTACAGGGTTGGAATGCTCTTGACAGAGTTGGAATACCTTTGTACAGAGTTGGAATGCTTTCTACAGACTTGGAATGCTTTCGACAGAGTTGGAATACCTTTGTACAGAGTTGGAATGCTTCCTACAGTGTTGGAATGCTTTTGACAGAGTTGGAATACCTTTGTACAGAGTTTGAATGCTTTCTATAGTGTTGGAATGCATTCGACAGAGTTGGAATACCTTTGTATAGAGTTGGAATGCTTCCTGCAGTATTGGAAAGCTTTGGACAGAGTTGGAATACCTTTGTACAGAGATAGAATGTTATGTACAGGTTTGGAATGCTTTCTACAGGTTTGGAATGCTTTCTACAGGATTGGAATGCTTTCTACATGGTTGGAATGCTTTCTACAGGGTTGGAATGCTTCCTACAGGGTTGGAATGCTTTGGACAGAGTTGGAATACCTTTGTACAGAGTTGGAATACCTTTGTACAGAGTTGGAATGCTTTCTACATGGTTGGGATGCTTTCGACAGAGTTGGAATACCTTCGTACAGAGATGGAATGCTTTCTACAGGGTTAGAATGCTTTGGACAGAGTTGGAATACCTTTGTACAGAGTTGGAATACCTTTGTACAGAGTTTGAATGCCTTTGTACAGAGTTGGAATACCTTTGTACAGAGTTGGAATACCTTTGTACAGAGTTGGAATGCTTTCTACAGGTTTGGAATGCTTTCTACAGGCTTGGAATGCTTTCTACATGCTTGGAATGCTTTCTACAGGCTTGGAATGCTTTCGACCGAGTTGGAATGCTTTCTACAGGGTTGGAATGCTTTCGACAGAGTTGGAATACCTTTGTACAGAGTTGGAATGCTTTCTACAGGGTTGGAATGCTTTCTACAGGGTTGGAATGCTTTCGACAGAGTTGGAATACCTTCGTACAGAGGTGGAATGCTTTCTACAGGGTTTCAATGCTTTCTAGAGGGTTGGATTGCTTTCGACAGAGTTGGAATACCTTTGTACAGAGTTGGAATGCTTTCTACAGGCGTGGAATGCTTTCTACAGGCTTGGAATGCTTTCTACAGGCTTGGAATGCTTTCTACATTCTTGGAATGCTTTCTACAGGCTTGGAATGCCTTTGTACAGAGTTGGAATACCTTTGTACAGAGTTGGAATGCTTTTTACAGGCTTGGAATGCTTTCGACCGAGTTGGGAGTGCTTTCTACAGGGTTGGAATGCTTTCGACAGAGGTAGAATACCTTTGTACATAGTTAGAATGTTATGTAGAGGTTTGGAATGCTTTCTACAGGATTGGAATGCTTTCGACAGAGTTGGAATACCTTTGTACAGAGATAGAATGTTATGTACAGGTTTGGAATGCTTTCTACAGGATTGGAATGCTTTCGACAGAGTTGGAATACCTTCGTACAGAGGTGGAATGCTTTCTACAGGGTTTCAATGCTTTCTAGATGGTTGGAATGCTTTCGACAGAGTTGGAATACCTTTGTACAGAGTTAGAATATTATGTACACGGTTGGAATGCTTTCTAGAGGGTTGGAATGGTTTCGACAGAGGTGGAATACCTTTGTACAGAGTTGGAATGCTTCCTACAGGGTTGGAATACTTTCTACAGGGTTGGAATGCTTTCGACAGAGTTGGAATACCTTTGTACAGAGATGGAATGCTATCTACAGAGTTGGAATACCTTTGTACGGAGTTTGAATACCTTCGTACAGAGTTGGAATACCTTTGTACAGAGTTGGAATACCTTTGTACAGAGTTGGAATGCTTCCTACAGGGTTGGAATACTTTCTACAGGGTTGGAATGCTTTCGACAGAGTTGGAATACCTTTGTACAGAGATGGAATGCTATCTACAGAGTTGGAATACCTTTGTACGGAGTTTGAATACCTTCGTACAGAGTTGGAATACCTTTGTACAGAGTTGGAATACCTTTGTACAGAGTTGGAATGCTTTCTACAGGCTTGGAATGCTTTCTACAGGCTTGGAATGATTTCGACAGAGTTGGAATACCTTTGTACAGAGTTGGAATGCTTTCTACAGGCTTGGAATGCTTTCTACAGGCTTGGAATGCTTTCTACAGGCTTGGAATGCTTTCGACATTCTTGGAATGCTTTCTACAGGCTTGGAATACCTTTGTACAGAGTTGGAATGCGTTCTACAGGCTTGGAATGCTTTCCACAGGCTTGGAATGCTTTCGACCGAGTTGGGAGTGCTTTCTACAGGGTTGGAATGCTTTGGACAGAGGTAGAATACCTTTGTACATAGTTAGAATGTTATGTAGAGGTTTGGAATGCTTTCTACAGGCTTGGAATGCTTTCTACAGGGTTGGAATGCTTTCGACAGTGTTGGAATACCTTCGTACAGAGGTGGAATGCTTTCTACAGGGTTTCAATGCTTTCTAGAGGGTTGGAATGCTTCCGACAGAGTTGGAATACCTTTGTACAGAGTTGGAATGCTTTCTACAGGCTTGGAATGCTTTCTACAGGCTAGGAATGCTTTCTACAGGCTTGGAAAGCTTTCTACATTCTTGGAATGCTTTCTACAGGCTTGGAATACCTTTGTACAGAGTTGGAATGCGTTCTACATGCTTGGAATTCTTTCGACCGAGTTGGGAGTGCTTTCTACAGGGTTGGAATGCTTTCGACAGAGTTGGCATACCTTCGTACAGAGGTGGAATGCTTTCTACAGGGTTTCAATGCTTTCTAGATGGTTGGAATGCTTTCGACAGAGTTGGAATACCTTTGTACAGAGTTAGAATATTATGTACACGGTTGGAATGCTTTCTAGAGGGTTGGAATGGTTTCGACAGAGGTGGAATACCTTTGTACAGAGTTGGAATGCTTCCTACAGGGTTGGAATACTTTCTACAGGGTTGGAATGCTTTCGACAGAGTTGGAATACCTTTGTACAGAGATGGAATGCTATCTACAGGGTTGGAATGCTTTCGACAGTGTTGGAATACCTTTGTACAGAGTTGGAATACCTTTGTACAGAGTTGGAATACCTTTGTACAGAGTTGGAATACCTTTGTACAGATTTGGAATGCCTTCTACAGGATTGGAATGCTTTCTACAGGGATGTGATGCTTTCTACAGGGATGGAATGCTTTCTACAGGGTTGGAATGCTTTGAACAGAGTTGGAATACCTTTGTACAGAGTTGGAATACCTTTGTACAGAGTTGAAATACCTTTGTACAGAGTTGGAGTACCTTTGTACAGAGTTGGAATGCTTTCTACAGGCTTGGAATGCTTTCTACATGCTTGGAATGCTTTCTACAGGCTTGGAATGCTTTCTACAGGCTTGGAATGCTTTCGACCGAGCTGGAATGCTTTCTACAGGGTTGGAATGCTTTTGACAGGGTTGGAATACCTTTGTACAGAGTTTGAATGCATTATACAGGGTTGGAATGCTTTCGACAGAGTTGGAATACCTTCGTACAGAGGTGGAATGCTTTCTACAGGGTTTCAATGCTTTCTAGATGGTTGGTATGCTTTCTACAGGCTTGGAATGCTTTCTACAGGCTTGGAATGCTTTCTACAGGCTTGGAATGCTTTCGACCGAGCTGGAATGCTTTCTACAGGGTTTCAATGCTTTCTAGATGGTTGGAATGCATTTGACAGGGTTGGAATACCTTTGTACAGATTTGTAATGCCTTCTACAGGGTTGGAATGCTTTTGACAGTGTTGGACTACCTTTGTACAGAGTTTGAATGCATTCTACAGGGTTGGAATGCTTTCGACAGAGTTGGAATACCTTCGTACAGAGGTGGAATGCTTTCTACAGGGTTTCAATGCTTTCTAGATGGTTGGAATGCTTTCGACAGAGTTGGAATACCTTTGTACAGAGTTGGAATACCTTTGTACAGAGTTGGAATGCTTTCTACAGACTTGGAATGCTTTCGACAGAGTTGGAATACCTTTGTACAGAGTTGGAATGCTTCCTACAGTGTTGGAATGCTTTTGACAGAGTTGGAATACCTTTGTACAGAGTTTGAATGCTTTCTATAGTGTTGGAATGCATTCGACAGAGTTGGAATACCTTTGTATAGAGTTGGAATGCTTCCTGCAGTATTGGAATGCTTTGGACAGAGTTGGAATACCTTTGTACAGAGATAGAATGTTATGTACAGGTTTGGAATGCTTTCTACAGGTTTGGAATGTTTTCTACAGGATTGGAATGCTTTCTACATGGTTGGAATGCTTTCTACAGGGTTCGAATGCTTCCTACAGGGTTAGAATGCTTTGGACAGAGTTGGAATACCTTTGTACAGAGTTGGAATACCTTTGTACAGAGTTGGAATGCTTTCTACATGGTTGGGATGCTTTCGACAGAGTTGGAATACCTTCGTACAGAGATGGAATGCTTTCTACAGGGTTGGAATGCTTTGGACAGAGTTGGAATACCTTTGTACAGAGTTGGAATACCTTTGTACAGAGTTTGAATGCCTTTGTACAGAGTTGGAATACCTTTGTACAGAGTTGGAATACCTTTGTACAGAGTTGGAATGCTTTCTACAGGCTTGGAATGCTTTCTACAGGCTTGGAATGCTTTCTACATGCTTGGAATGCTTTCTACAGGCTTGGAATGCTTTCGACATTCTTGGAATGCTTTCTACAGGCTTGGAATACCTTTGTACAGAGTTGGAATGCGTTCTACAGGCTTGGAATGCTTTCCACAGGCTTGGAATGCTTTCGACCGAGTTGGGAGTGCTTTCTACAGGGTTGGAATGCTTTGGACAGAGGTAGAATACCTTTGTACATAGTTAGAATGTTATGTAGAGGTTTGGAATGCTTTCTACAGGCTTGGAATGCTTTCTACAGGGTTGGAATGCTTTCGACAGAGTTGGAATACCTTCGTACAGAGGTGGAATGCTTTCTACAGGGTTTCAATGCTTTCTAGAGGGTTGGAATGCTTTCGACAGAGTTGGAATACCTTTGTACAGAGTTGGAATACCTTTGTACAGAGTTGGAATACCTTTGTACAGATTTGGAATGCCCCTTACACGATTGGAATGCTTCCTACAGGGTTGGAATGCTTTCGACAGTGTTGGAATACCTTTGTACAGAGTTAGAATGTTACGTACAGGGTTGGAATGCTTTCGACAGGGTTGGCATGCTTTCGACAGAGTTTGAATACCTTTGTACAGAGTTGGAATGCTTCCTACAGGGTTGGAATGCTTTGGACAGGGTTGGCATGCTTTCGACAGAGTTTGAATACCTTTGTACAGAGTTGGAATGCTTCCTACAGGGTTGGAATGCTTTGGACAGAGTTGGAATACCTTTGTGCAGGGTTGGAATGCTTTCTAGAGCGATGGAATGCTCTCGACAGAGTTGGAATACCTTCGTACAGAGGTGGAATGCTTTCTACAGGGTTTCAATGCTTTGTAGAGGGTTGGAATGCTTTCGACAGAGTTGGAATACCTTTGTACAGAGTTAGAATATTATGTACACGGTTGGAATGCTTTCTAGAGTGTTGGACTGGTTTCGACAGAGGTGGAATACCTTTGTACAGAGTTGGAATGCTTCCTACAGGTTTGGTATACTTTCTACAGGGTTGGAACGCTTTCGACAGAGTTGGAATACCTTTGTACAGAGTTGGAATACCTTTGTACAGATTTGGAATGTCTTCTACAGGATTGGAATGCTTTCTACAGGGATGGAATGCTTTCTACAGGGTTGGAATGCTTTGAACAGAGTTGGAATACCTTTAGAAAGAGTTGGAATACCTTTGTACAGAGTTGAAATACCTTTGTACAGAGTTGGAATACCTTTGTACAGAGTTGGAATGCTTTCTACAGGGTTGGAATGCTTTGGACAGAGTTGGAATACCTTTGTGCAGGGTTGGAATGCTTTCTACAGGGTTGGAATGCTTTGAACAGAGTTGGAATACCTTTATACAGAGTTGGAATACATTTGTACAGAGTTGAAATACCTTTGTACAGAGTTGGAATGCTTCCTACAGGGTTGGAATGCTTTGGACTGTGTTGGAATGCGTTTGTACAGAGATAGAATGTTATGTACAGGTTTGGAATGCTTTCTACAGATTGGAATGCTTTCCACAGTGTTGGAATGCTTTCTACAGTGTTGCAATGCTTTCTACAGGGCTGGAATGCTTTCGACAGTGTTGGAATACCTTTGTACAGAGTTAGAATGTTACGTACAGGGTTGGAATGCTTTCGACAGGGTTGGAATTCTCTCGACAGAGTTTGAATACCTTTGTACAGAGTTGGAATGCTTCCTACAGGGTTGGAATGCTTTGGACAGAGTTGGAATACCTTTATGCAGGCTAGGAATGCTTTCGACAGAGTTGGAATACCTTCGTACAGAGGTGGAATGCTTTCTACAGGGTTTCAATGCTTTCTAGATGGTTGGAATGCTTTCGACAGAGTTGGAATACCTTTGTACGGAGTTAGAATATTATGTACACGGTTGGAATGCTTTCTAGAGGGTTTGACTGGTTTCGACAGAGGTGGCATACCTTTGTACAGAGTTGGAATACCTTTGTACAGAGTTGGAATGCTTTCTACAGGCTTGGAATGCTTTCTACAGGCTTGGTATGCTTTCTACATGCTTGGAATGCTTTCTACAGGCTTGGAATGCTTTCTACAGGCTTGCAATGCTTTCTACAGGCTTGGAATGCTTTCTACCGGGTTGGAATGCTTTTGACAGGGTTTGAATACCTTTGTACAGAGTTTAAATGCTTTCTACAGGGTTGGAATGCTTTCGACAGTGTTGGAATACCTTCGTACAGAGGTGGCATGCTTTCTACAGGGTTTTAATGCTTTCTAGATGGTTGGAATGCTTTCGACAGAGTTGGAATACCTTTGTACAGAGTTAGAATATTATGTACACGGTTGGAATGCTTTCTAGAGGGTTGGAATGGTTTCGACAGAGGTGGAATACCTTTGTACAGAGTTGGAATGCTTTCTACAGGGATGGAATGCTTTCTACAGGGTTGGAATGCTTTCGAAAGTGTTGGAATACCTTTGTACAGATATGGAATGCTATCTACAGATTGGAATGCTTTCCACAGTGTTGGAATGCTTTCTACAGTGTTGCAATGCTTTCTACAGGGCTGGAATGCTTTCGACAGTGTTGGAATACCTTTGTACAGAGTTAGAATGTTACGTACAGGGTTGGAATGCTTTCGACAGGGTTGGAATTCTCTCGACAGAGTTTGAATACCTTTGTACAGAGTTGGAATGCTTCCTACAGGGTTGGAATGCTTTGGACAGAGTTGCAATACCTTTATGCAGGGTGGGAATGCTTTGGACAGAGTTGGAATACCTTTGTACAGAGAAGCGGAATGCTTTCTACATTCTTGGAATGCTTTCTACAGGCTTGGAATACCTTTGTACAGAGTTGGAATGCGTTCTACAGGCTTGGAATGCTTTCGACCGAGTTGGGAGTGCTTTCTACAGGGTTGGAATGCTTTCGACAGAGGTAGAATACCTTTGTACATAGTTAGAATGTTATGTAGAGTTTTGGAATGCTTTCTACAGGATTGGAATGCTTTCGACAGAGTTGGAATACCTTTGTCCAGAGATAAAATGTTATGTACAGGTTTGGAATGCTTTCTACAGGCTTGGAATGCTTTCGACAGAGTTGGAATACCTTCGTACAGAGGTGGAATGCTTTCTACAGGGTTTCAATGCTTTCTAGATGGTTGGAATGCTTTCGACAGAGTTGGAATACCTTTGTACAGAGTTAGAATATTATGTACACGGTTGGAATGCTTTCTAGAGGGTTGGGCTGGTTTCGACAGAGGTGGAATACCTTTGTACAGAGTTGGAATACCTTTGTACAGAGTTGGAATGCTTTCTACAGGCTTGGAATGCTTTCTACAGGCTTGGTATGCTTTCTACATGCTTGGAATGCTTTCTACAGGCTTGGAATGCTTTCTACAGGCTTGCAATGCTTTCTACAGAGTTGGAATACCTTTGTACAGAGTTGGAATGCTTTCTACAGGGTTGGAATGCTCTTGACAGAGTTGGAATACCTTTGTACAGAGTTCGAATTCTTTCTACAGGGTTGGAATGCTTTCGACAGAGTTGGAATACCTTTGTACAGAGTTGGAATGCTTCCTACAGGTTTGGAATGCTTTGGACAGAGTTGGAATACATTTGTACAGAGATAGAATGTTATGTACAGGTTTGGAATGCTTTCGACAGGATTGGAATGCTTTCTACAGGGTTGGCATGCTTTCTACAGGGTTGCAATGCTTTCTACAGGGTTGGAATGCTTTGGTTAGAGTTGGAATACGTTTGTACAGAGATAGAATGTTATGTACAGGTTTGGAATGGTTTCTACAGAATTGGAATGCTTTCTACAGGGTTGCAATGCTTTCTACAGGGTTGCAATGCTTTCTACAGGGTTGGAATGCTTTCGACAGAGTTGGAATACCTTTGTACAGAGTTGGAATGCTTCCTACAGGCTTGGAATGCTTTCGACAGAGTTGGAATACCTTTGCACAGAGTTAGAATATTATGTACACGGTTGGAATGCTTTCTAGAGGGTTCGAATGGTTTCGACAGAGGTGGAATACCTTTGTACAGAGTTGGAATGCTTCCTACAGGGTTGGAATACTTTCTACAGGGTTGGAATGCTTTGGACAGAGTTGGAATACCTTTGTACAGAGTTGGAATGCTTCCTACAGGCTTGGAATGCTTTCGACAGAGTTGGAATACCTTTGCATAGAGTTGGAATGCTTCCTACAGGGTTGGAATACTTTCTACAGGGTTGGAATGCTTTCGAAAGTTTTGGAATACCTTTGTACAGATATGGAATGCTATCTACAGGATTGGAATGCTTTCGACAGAGTTGGAATACCATTGTACAGAGATGGAATAACTTTGTACAGAGTAGGAATACCTTTGTACAGATTTGGAATGCCTTCTACAGGATTGGAATGCTTTCGACCGAGTTGGAATGCTTTCTACCCGGTTGGAATGCTTTCGACAGGGTTGGAATACCTTTGTACAGAGTTTAAATGCTTTCTACAGGGTTGGAATGCTTTCGACAGAGGTGGAATACCTTTGTACAGAGTTGGAATGCTTCCTACAGGGTTGGAATGCTTTGGACAGAGTTGGAATACCTTTGTACAGAGTTGGAATGCTTCCTACAGGCTTGGAATGCTTTCGACAGAGTTGGAATACCTTTGCATAGAGTTGGAATGCTTCCTACAGGGTTGGAATACTTTCTACAGGGTTGGAATGCTTTCGACAGAGTTGGAATACCTATGTACAGAGATGGAATGCTATCTACAGGGTTGGAATGCTTTCGACAGGGTTGGAATACCTTTGTACAGAGTTTAAATGCTTTCTACAGGGTTGGAATGCTTTCGACAGAGGTGGAATACCTTTGTGCAGGGTTGGAATGCTTTCTAGAGCGATGGAATGCTCTCGACGGAGTTGGAATGCTTTCGACAGAGTTGGAATACATTTGTACAGAGTTAGAATACCTTTGTACAGAGTTGGAATGCTTTCTACAGGCTTGGAATGCTTTCGACAGAGTTGGAATACCTTTGTACAGAGTTGGAATGCTTCCTACAGTGTTGGAATGCTTTTGACAGAGTTGGAATACCTTTATGCAGGGTGGGAATGCTTTGGACAGAGTTGGAATACCTTTATCCAGGGTGGGAATGCTTTCTAGGGCGTTGGAATGCTCTCGACAGAGTTGGAATGCTTTCGACAGAGTTGGAATGCTTTCGACAGAGTTGGAATACCTTTGTACAGGGTTAGGATACATTTGTACAGAGTTGGAATACCTTTGTACAGAGTTGGAATGCTTTCTACAGGCTTGGAATGCTTTGGACAGAGTTGGAATACCTTTGTACAGAGATAGAATGTTATGTACAGGTTTTGAATGCTTTCTACAGGTTTGGAATGCTTTCTACAGGATTGGAATGCTTTCTACAGGGTTGGAATGCTTCCTACAGGGTTGGAATGCTGTCGACAGAGTTGGAATGCTTTCGACAGAGTTGGAATACCTTTGGACAGAGTTGGATTACCTTTGTACAGAGGTGGAATACCTTTGTACAGAGTTGGAATGCTTCCTACAGGGTTGGAATGCTTTCGACAGAGTTGGAATACCTTTGTACAGAGTTGGAATGCTTTCTACAGGGTTGGAATGCTCTTGACAGAGTTGGAATACCTTTGTACAGAGTTCGAATTCTTTCTACAGGGTTGGAATGCTTTCGACAGAGTTGGAATACCTTTGTAAAGAGTTGGAATGCTTCCTACAGGTTTAGAATGCTTTGGACAGAGTTGGAATACATTTGTACAGAGATAGAATGTTATGTACAGGTTTGGAATGCTTTCTACAGGATTGGAATGCTTTCTACAGGGTTGGCATGCTTTCTACAGGGTTGCAATGCTTTCTACAGGGTTGGAATGCTTTGGTTAGAGTTGGAATACGTTTGTACAGAGATAGAACGTTATGTACAGGTTTGGAATGGTTTCTACAGAATTGGAATGCTTTCTACAGGGTTGGAATGCTTTCTACAGGGTTGCAATGCTTTCTACAGGGTTGGAATGCTTTCGACAGATTTGGAATACCTTTGTACAGAGTTGGAATGCTTCCTACAGGCTTGGAATGCTTTCGACAGAGTTGGAATACCTTTGTACAGAGTTGGAAAGCTTCCTACAGGTTTGGAATGCTTTGGACATAGTTGGAATACGTTTGTACAGAGATAGAATGTTATGTACAGGTTTGGAATGCTTTCTACAGAATTGGAATGCTTTCTACAGGGTTGGAATGCTATCTACAGGGTTGCAATGCTTTCTGCAGGGTTGCAATGCTTTCTACAGGGTTGGAATACCTTTGTACAGAGTTGGAATGCTTCCTACAGTGTTGGAATGCTTTTGACAGAGTTGGAATACCTTTATGCAGGGTGGGAATGCTTTGGACAGAGTTGGAATACCTTTATCCAGGGTGGGAATGCTTTCTAGGGCGTTGGAATGCTCTCGACAGAGTTGGAATGCTTTCGACAGAGTTGGAATGCTTTCGACAGTGTTGGAATACCTTTGTACAGGGTTAGGATACATTTGTACAGAGTTGGAATACCTTTGTACAGAGTTGGAATGCTTTCTACAGGCTTGGAATGCTTTCGACAGAGTTGGAATACCTATGTACAGAGATGGAATGCTATCTACAGGGTTGGAATGCTTTCGACAGGGTTGGAATACCTTTGTACAGAGTTTAAATGCTTTCTACAGGGTTGGAATGCTTTCGACAGAGGTGGAATACCTTTGTGCAGGGTTGGAATGCTTTCTAGAGCGATGGAATGCTCTCGACGGAGTTGGAATGCTTTCGACAGAGTTGGAATACATTTGTACAGAGTTGGAATACCTTTGTACAGAGTTGGAATGCTTTCTACAGGCTTGGAATGCTTTCGACAGAGTTGGAATACCTTTGTACAGAGTTGGAATGCTTCCTACAGTGTTGGAATGCTTTTGACAGAGTTGGAATACCTTTATGCAGGGTGGGAATGCTTTGGACAGAGTTGGAATACCTTTATCCAGGGTGGGAATGATTTCTAGGGCGTTGGAATGCTCTCGACAGAGTTGGAATGCTTTCGACAGAGTTGGAATGCTTTCGACAGAGTTGGAATACCTTTGTACAGGGTTAGGATACATTTGTACAGAGTTGGAATACCTTTGTACAGAGTTGGAATGCTTTCTACAGGCTTGGAATGCTTTGGACAGAGTTGGAATACCTTTGTACAGAGATAGAATGTTATGTACAGGTTTTGAATGCTTTCTACAGGTTTGGAATGCTTTCTACAGGATTGGAATGCTTTCTAAAGGGTTGGAATGCTTCCTACAGGGTTGGAATGCTGTCGACAGAGTTGGAATGCTTTCGACAGAGTTGGAATACCTTTGGACAGAGTTGGATTACCTTTGTACAGAGGTGGAATACCTTTGTACAGAGTTGGAATGCTTCCTACAGGGTTGGAATGCTTTCGACAGAGTTGGAATACCTTTGTACAGAGTTGGAATGCTTTCTACAGGGTTGGAATGCTCTTGACAGAGTTGGAATACCTTTGTACAGAGTTCGAATTCTTTCTACAGGGTTGGAATGCTTTCGACAGAGTTGGAATACCTTTGTAAAGAGTTGGAATGCTTCCTACAGGTTTAGAATGCTTTGGACAGAGTTGGAATACATTTGTACAGAGATAGAATGTTATGTACAGGTTTGGAATGCTTTCTACAGGATTGGAATGCTTTCTACAGGGTTGGCATGCTTTCTACAGGGTTGCAATGCTTTCTACAGGGTTGGAATGCTTTGGTTAGAGTTGGAATACGTTTGTACAGAGATAGAACGTTATGTACAGGTTTGGAATGGTTTCTACAGAATTGGAATGCTTTCTACAGGGTTGGAATGCTTTCTACAGGGTTGCAATGCTTTCTACAGGGTTGGAATGCTTTCGACAGATTTGGAATACCTTTGTACAGAGTTGGAATGCTTCCTACAGGCTTGGAATGCTTTCGACAGAGTTGGAATACCTTTGTACAGAGTTGGAAAGCTTCCTACAGGTTTGGAATGCTTTGGACATAGTTGGAATACGTTTGTACAGAGATAGAATGTTATGTACAGGTTTGGAATGCTTTCTACAGAATTGGAATGCTTTCTACAGGGTTGGAATGCTATCTACAGGGTTGCAATGCTTTCTGCAGGGTTGCAATGCTTTCTACAGGGTTGGAATACCTTTGTACAGAGTTGGAATACCTTTTTACAGTGTTGGAATACCTTTGTACAGAGTTGGAATGCCCTTGACAGAGTTGGAATACCTTTGTACAGAGTTTGAATGCTTTCTACAGGGTTGGAATGCATTCGACAGAGTTGGAATACCTTTGTACAGAGTTGGAATGCTTCCTACAGGGTTGGAATGCTTTGGACAGAGTTGCAATACCTTTATGCAGGGTGGGAATGCTTTGGACATAGTTGGAATACCTTTATGCAGGGTGGGAACGCTTTCTAGAGCGTTGGAATGGTCTCGACAGAGTTGGAATGCTTTCTACAGGGTTGCAATGTTTTCGACAGAGTTGGAATACCTTTGTACAGAGTTGGAATGCTTCCTACAGAGTTAGAATGCTTTGGACAGAGTTGGAATACCTTTGTACAGAGATAGAATGTTATGTACAGGTTTGGAATGCTTTCTACAGGATTGGAATGCTTTCTACAGGGTTGGAATGCTTTCTACAGGGTTGCAATGCTTTCTACAGGGTTGGAATACCTTTGTACAGAGATGGAATGCTATCTACAGGGTTGGAATGCTTTCGACAGAGTTGGAATACCTTTGTACAGAGTTGGAATACCTTTGTACAGAGTTGGAATACCTTTGTGCAGAGTTGGAATACCTTTGTACAGCGTTGGAATGCTTTCTACAGGGTTTGAATGCTCTTGACAGAGTTGGAATACCTTTGTACAGATTTGGAATGCTTTCTACAGGATTGGAATGCTTTCTACAGGGATGGAATGCCTTCTACAGGGTTGGAATGCTTTCTACAGGGATGGAATGCATTCTACAGGTTTGGAATGCTTTGAACAGAGTTCGTATACCTTTGTACAGAGATGGAATGCTTTCTACAGGGTTGGAATGCTCTTGACAGAGTTGGAATACGTTTGTACAGAGTTCGAATTCTTTCTACAGGGTTGGAATGCTTTCGACAGAGTTGGAATACCTTTGTACAGAGTTGGAATGCTTCCTACAGGTTTGGAATGCTTTGGACAGAGTTGGAATACGTTTGTACAGAGATAGAATGTTATGTACAGGTTTGGAATGCTTTCTACAGGATTGGAATGCTTTCTACAGGGTTGGCATGCTTTCTACAGAGTTGGAATACCTTTGTACAGAGTTGGAATACCTTTGTACAGAGTTGGAATACCTTTGTACAGAGATGGAATACCTTTGTACAGAGTTGGAATACCTTTCTACAGATTTGGAATGCCTTTTACAGGATTGGAATGCTTTCGACAGAGTTGGAATACCTTTGTACAGAGTTGGAACACCTTTGTACAGAGTTTGAATGCTTTCTACAGGGTTGGAATGCTTTCGACAGAGTTGGAATACCTTTGTACAGAGTTCGAATGCTTTCTACAGGGTTGGAATGCTTTCGACAGAGTTGGAATACCTTTGTACAGAGTTCGAATGCTTTCTACAGGGTTGGAATGCTTTCGACAGAGTTGGAATACCTTTGTACAGATTTGGAATGCTTCCAACAGGTTTGGAATGCTTTGGACATAGTTGGAATACGTTTGTACAGAGATAGAATGTTATGTACATGTTTGGAATGCTTTCTACAGAATTGGAATGCTTTCTACAGGGTTGGAATGCTATCTACAGGGTTGCAATGCTTTCTACAGGGTTGGAATACCTTTGTACAGAGTTGGAATACCTTTGTACAGAGTTGGAATACCTTTGTACAGAGTTGGAATGCTTTATACAGGGTTGGAATGCTCTTGACAGAGTTGGAATACCTCCGTACAGAGTTTGAATGCTTTCTACAGGGTTGGAATGCTTTCGACAGAGTTGGAATACCTTTGTACAGAGTTAGAATACCTTTATGCAGGGTGGGAATGCTTTCTAGAGCGTTGGAATGCTCTCGACAGAGTTGGATTGCTTTCTACAGGGTTGGAATGCTTTGGACAGAGTTGGAATACGTTTGTACAGAGATAGAATGTTATGTACAGGTTTGGAATGCTTTCTACAGGATTGGAATGCTTTCTACAGGGTTGGAATGCTCTCTACAGGGTTGCAATGCTTTCTACAGGGTTGGAACACCTTTGTACAGAGATGGAATGCTATCTACAGGGTTGGAATGCTTTCGACAGAGTTGGAATACCTTTGTACCGAGTTGGAATACCTTTGTACAGAGTTGGAATACCTTTGTACAGAGTTGGAATACCTTTGTACAGCGTTGGAATGCTTTCTACAGGGTTGGAATGCTCTTGACAGAGTTGGAATACCTTTGTACAGATTTGGAATGCCTTCTACAGGATTGGAATGCTTTCTACAGGGATGGAATTTCTTCTACAGGGTTGGTATGCTTTGCACAGAGTTGGTATACCTTTGTACAGAGATGGAATGCTTTCTACAGGGTTGGAATGCTCTTGACAGAGTTGGAATACATTTGTACAGAGTTTGAATTCTTTCTACAGGGTTGGAATGCTTTCGACAGAGTTGTAATACCTTTCTACAGAGTTGGAATGCTTCCTACAGGTTTGGAATGCTTTCGACAGAGTTGGAATACCTTTGTACAGAGTTGGAACACCTTTGTACACAGTTGGAATACCTTTGTACAGATTTGGAATGCCTTCTACAGGGTTGGAATGCTTTCTACAGGGATGGAATGCCTTCTACAGGGTTGGAATGCTTTGAGCAGAGTTGGTATACCTTTGTACAGAGATGGAATGCTTTCTACAGGGTTGGAATGCTCTTGACAGAGTTGGAATACATTTGTACAGAGTTTGAATTCTTTCTACAGGGTTGGAATGCTTTCGACAGAGTTGTAATACCTTTCTACAGAGTTGGAATGCTTCCTACAGGTTTGGAATGCTTTCGACAGAGTTGGAATACCTTTGTACAGAGTTGGAATGCTTTCTGCAGGGTTGGAATGCTTTTGACAGAGATGGAATACCTTTGTACAGAGTTAGAATGTTATAAACAGAGTTGGAGTGCTTTCTACAGGCTTGGAATGCTTTCGACAGAGTTGGTATACCTTTGTACAGAGTTGGAATGCTTCCTACAGGGTTGGAATGCTTTTGACAGAGTTGGAATGCTTTCGACAGAGTTGGATTACCTTTGGACAGAGTTGGAATACCTTTGTACAGCGTTGGAATGCTTTCTACAGGGTTGGAATGCTCTTGACAGAGTTGAAATACCTTTGTACAGATTTGGAATGCCTTCTACAGGATTGGAATGCTTTCTACAGGGATGGAATGCCTTCTACAGGGTTGGAATGCTTTCTACAGGGATGGAATGCATTCTACAGGTTTGGAATGCTTTGAACAGAGTTGGTATACCTTTGTACAGAGATGGAATGCTTTCTACAGGGTTGGAATGCTCTTGACAGAGTTGGAATACGTTTGTACAGAGATAGAATGTTATGTACAGGTTTGGAATGCTTTCTACAGGATTGGAATGCTTTCTACAGGGTTGGAATGCTTTCTACAGGGTTGCAATGCTTTCTACAGGGTTGGAATACCTTTGTACAGAGTTGGAATGCTTCCTACAGGGTTGGAAGGCTTTTGACAGAGTTGTAGTACCTTTATGCAGGGTGGGAATGCTTTGGACAGAGTTGGTATTCCTTTATGCAGGGTGGGAATGCTTTCTAGAGCGTTGGAATGGTCTCGACAGAGTTGGAATGCTTTCTACAGGGTTGGAATGTTTTCGACAGAGTTGGAATACCTTTGTACAGATTTGGAATGCCTTCTACAGGATTGGAATGCTTTCTACAGGGATGGAATGCCTTCTACGGGGTTGGAATGCTTTCTACAGGGATGGAATGCATTCTACAGGTTTGGAATGCTTTGAACAGAGTTGGTATACCTTTGTACAGAGATGGAATGCTTTCTACAGGGTTGGAATGCTCTTGACAGAGTTGGAATACGTTTGTACAGAGTTCGAATTCTTTCTACAGGGTTGGAATGCTTTCGACAGAGTTGGAATACCTTTGTACAGAGTTGGAATGCTTCCTACAGGTTTGGAATGCTTTGGACAGAGTTGGAATACGTTTGTACAGAGATAGAATGTTATGTACTGGTTTGGAATGCTTTCTACAGGATTGGAATGCTTTCTACAGGGTTGGCATGCTTTCTACAGAGTTGGAATACCTTTGTACAGAGTTGGAATACCTTTGTACAGAGTTGGAATACCTTTGTACAGAGATGGAATACCTTTGTACAGAGTTGGAATACCTTTCTACAGATTTGCAATGCCTTTTACAGGATTGGAATGCTTTCGACAGAGTTGGAATACCTTTGTACAGAGTTGGAACACCTTTGTACAGAGTTTGAATGCTTTCTACAGGGTTGGAATGCTTTCGACAGAGTTGGAATACCTTTGTACAGAGTTCGAATGCTTTCTACAGGGTTGGAATGCTTTCGACAGAGTTGGAATACCTTTGTACAGAGTTCGAATGCTTTCTACAGGGTTGGAATGCTTTCGACAGAGTTGGAATACCTTTGTACAGAGTTGGAATGCTTCCAACAGGTTTGGAATGCTTTGGACATAGTTGGAATACGTTTGTACAGAGATAGAATGTTATGTACATGTTTGGAATGCTTTCTACAGAATTGGAATGCTTTCTACAGGGTTGGAATGCTATCTACAGGGTTGCAATGCTTTCTACAGGGTTGGAATACCTTTGTACAGAGTTGGAATACCTTTGTACAGAGTTGGAATACCTTTGTACAGAGTTGGAATGCTTTATACAGGGTTGGAATGCTCTTGACAGAGTTGGAATACCTTTGTACAGAGTTTGAATGCTTTCTACAGGGTTGGAATGCTTTCGACAGAGTTGGAATACCTTTGTACAGAGTTAGAATACCTTTATGCAGGGTGGGAATGCTTTCTAGAGCGTTGGAATGCTCTCGACAGAGTTGGATTGCTTTCTACAGGGCTGGAATGCTTTCGACAGAGTTGGAATACCTTTGTACAGAGTTGGAATGCTTCCTACAGGGTTGGAATGCTTTGGACAGAGTTGGAATACGTTTGTACAGAGATAGAATGTTATGTGCAGGTTTGGAATGCTTTCTACAGGATTGGAATGCTTTCTACAGGGTTGGAATGCTTTCTACAGGGTTGCAATGCTTTCTACAGGGTTGTAACACCTTTGTACAGAGATGGAATGCTATCTACAGGGTTGGAATGCTTTCGACAGAGTTGGAATACCTTTGTACCGAGTTGGAATACCTTTGTACAGAGTTGGAATACCTTTGTACAGAGTTGGAATACCTTTGTACAGCGTTGGAATGCTTTCTACAGGGTTGGAATGCTCTTGACAGAGTTGGAATACCTTTGTACAGATTTGGAATGCCTTCTACAGGATTGGAATGCTTTCGACAGAGTTGGAATATCTTTGTACAGAGTTGGAACACCTTTGTACAGAGTTTGAATGCTTTCTACAGGGTTGGAATGCTTTCGACAGAGTTGGAATACCTTTGTACAGAGTTCGAATGCTTTCTACAGGGTTGGAATGCTTTCGACAGAGTTGGAATACCTTTGTACAGAGTTGGAATGCTTCCTACAGGGTTGGAATGCTTTGGACAGAGTTGGAATACGTTTGTACAGAGATAGAATGTTATGTACAGGTTTGGAATGCTTTCTACAGGATTGGAATGCTTTCTACAGGGTTGGAATGCTTTCTACAGGGTTGCAATGCTTTCTACAGTGTTGGAATGCCTTTGTACAGAGATGGAATGCTATCTACAGGGTTGGAATGCTTTCGACAGAGTTGGAATACCTTTGTACCGAGTTGGAATACCTTTGTACAGAGTTGGAATACCTTTGTACAGAGTTGGAATACCTTTGTACAGCGTTGGAATGCTTTCTACAGGGTTGGAATGCTCTTGACAGAGTTGGAATACCTTTGTACAGATTTGGAATGCCTTCTACAGGATTGGAATGCTTTCTACAGGGATGGAATTTCTTCTACAGGGTTGGTATGCTTTGCACAGAGTTGGTATACCTTTGTACAGAGATGGACTGCTTTCTACAGGGTTGGAATGCTTTGGACAGAGTTGCAATACCTTTATGCAGGGTGGGAATGCTTTGGACAGAGTTGGAATACCTTTATGCAGGGTGGGAACGCTTTCTAGAACGTTGGAATGCTCTCGACGGAGTTGGAATGCTTTCGACAGAGTTGGAATACATTTGTAAAGGGTTGGAATGCTTTCTACATGCTTGTAATGCTTTCGACAGAGTTGGAGTACCTTTGTACAGAGTTTGAATGCTTTCTACAGGGTTGGAATGCATTCGACAGAGTTGGAATACCTTTGTACAGAGTTGGAATGCTTCCTACAGGGTTGGAATGCTTTGGACAGAGTTGGAATACCTTTGTGCAGGGTTGGAATGCTTTCTAGAGCGATGGAATGCTTTC
This sequence comes from Bombus fervidus, assembly GCF_041682495.2. NCBI lineage: Eukaryota > Metazoa > Arthropoda > Insecta > Hymenoptera > Apidae > Bombus > Bombus fervidus. The sequence goes on along the minus strand of NC_091523.1, from coordinate 3,199,029 downwards.
GACAGAGTTGGAATACCTTTGTACAGAGTTGGAATGCTTCCTACAGGGTTGGAATGCTTTGGACAGAGTTGCAATACCTTTATGCAGGGTGGGAATGCTTTGGACAGAGTTGGAATACCTTTTTGCAGGGTGGGAATGCATTCTAGAGCGTTGGAATGCTCTCGACAGAGTTGGAATGCTTTCGACAGAGTTGGAATACATTTGTACAGGGTTGCAATGCTTTCTAGAGAGTTGGAATGCTTTCTAGAGGGTTGGAATGCTTTCTAGAGGGTTGGAATGCTTTCGACAGAGTTGGAATACCTTCGTCCAGAGATGGAATGCTTTCTACAGGGTTGGAATGCTTTCGACAGAGTTGGAATACCTTTGTACAGAGATGGAATACCTTTGTACAGAGTTGGAATACCTTTGTACAGAGTTGGAATACCTTTGTACAGATTTGGAATGCCTTCTACAGGGTTGGAATACTTTCTACAGGGATGAAATGCTTTCTACAGGGTTGGAATGCTTTCAACAGAGTTGGTATACCTTTGTACAGAGATGGACTGCTTTCTACAGGGTTGGAATGCTTTCGACAGAGTTGGAATACCTTTGTACAGAGTTGGAATACCTTTGTACAGAGTTGGAATGCTTTCTACAGGGTTGGAATGCTCTTGACAGAGTTGGAATACCTTTGTACAGAGTTCGAATGCTTTCTACAGGTTTGGAATGCTTTCGGCAGAGTTGGAATACCTTTGTACAGACTTGGAATGCTTCCTACAGGTTTGGAATGCTTTGGCCATAGTTGGAATAAGTTTGTACAGAGATAGAATGTTATGTACAGGTTTGGAATGCTTTCTACAGAATTGGAATGCTTTCTACAGGGTTGGAATGCCATCTACAGGGTTGCAATGCTTTCTACAGGATTGGAATGCTTTCGACAGAGTTGGAATACCTTTGTACAGAGTTGGAATACCTTTGTACAGAGTTGGAATGCTTCCTACAGGGTTGGAATGCTTTGGGCGGAGTTGGAATATGTTTGTACAGAGATAGAATGTTATGTACAGGTTTGGAATGCATTCTACAGGATTGGAATGCTTTCTACAGGGTTGGAACGCTTTCTACAGGGTTGCAATGCTTTCTACAGGGTTGGAATACCTTTGTACAGAGTTGGAATACCTTTGTACAGAGTTGGAATGCTTCCTACAGGGTTGGAATGCTTTTGACAGAGTTGTAGTACCTTTATGCAGGGTGGGAATGCTTTGGACAGAGTTGGTATTCCTTTATGCAGGGTGGGAATGCTTTCTAGAGCGTTGGAATGGTCTCGACAGAGTTGGAATGCTTTCTACAGGGTTGGAATGCTTTCGACAGAGTTGGAATACCTTTGTACAGAGTTGGAATGCTTCCTAAAGTGTTGGAATGCTTTGGACAGAGTTGGAATACCTTTATACAGAGATAGAATGTTATGTACAGGTTTGGAATGCTTTCTACAGGATTGGAATGCTTTCTACAGGGTTGGAATGCTTTCTACAGGGTTGCAATGCTTTCTACAGGGTTGGAATACCTTTGTACAGAGATGGAATGCTATCTACAGGGTTGGAATGCTTTCTACAGAGTTGGAATACCTTTGTACAGAGTTGGAATACCTTTGTACAGAGTTGGAATATCTTTGTACAGCGTTGGAATGCTTTCTACAGGGTTGGAATGCTCTTGACAGAGTTGGAATACCTTTGTACAGATTTGGAATGCCTTCTACAGGATTGGAATGCTTTCTACAGGGATGGAATGCATTCTACAGGTTTGGAATGCTTTGAACAGAGTTGGTATACCTTTGTACAGAGATGGAATGCTTTCTACAGGGTTGGAATGCTCTTGACAGAGTTGGAATACGTTTGTACAGAGTTCGAATTCTTTCTACAGGGTTGGAATGCTTTCGACAGAGTTGGAATACCTTTGTACAGAGTTGGAATGCTTCCTACAGGTTTGGAATGCTTTGGACAGAGTTGGAATACGTTTGTACAGAGATAGAATGTTATGTACAGGTTTGGAATGCTTTCTACAGGATTGGAATGCTTTCTACAGGGTTGGCATGCTTTCTACAGGGTTGGAATGCTTTGGTTAGAGTTGGAATACGTTTGTACAGAGATAGAATGTTATGTACAGGTTTGGAATGGTTTCTACAGAATTGGAATGCTTTCTACAGGGTTGGAATGCCATCTACAGGGTTGCAATGCTTTCTACAGGATTGGAATGCTTTCGACAGAGTTGGAATACCTTTGTACAGAGTTGGAATACCTTTGTACAGAGTTGGAATGCTTTCTACAGGGTTGGAATGCTCTTGACAGAGTTGGAATACCTTTGTACAGAGTTCGAATGCTTTCTACAGGGTTGGAATGCTTTCGACAGAGTTGGAATACCTTTGTACAGACTTGGAATGCTTCCTACAGGTTTGGAATGCTTTGGCCATAGTTGGAATAAGTTTGTACAGAGATAGAATGTTATGTACAGGTTTGCAATGCTTTCTACAGAATTGGAATGCTTTCAACAGGGTTGGAATGCCATCTACAGGGTTGCAATGCTTTCTACAGGATTGGAATGCTTTCGACAGAGTTGGAATACCTTTGTACAGAGTTGGAATACCTTTGTACAGAGTTGGAATGCTTCCTACAGGGTTGGAATGCTTTGGGCGGAGTTGGAATACGTTTGTACAGAGATAAAATGTTATGTACAGGTTTGGAATGCTTTCTACAGGATTGGAATGCTTTCTACAGGGTTGGAATGCTTTCTACAGGGTTGCAATGCTTTCTACAGGGTTGGAATACCTTTGTACAGAGTTGGAATACCTTTGTACACAGTTGGAATGCTTCCTACAGGGTTGGAATGCTTTTGACAGAGTTGTAGTACCTTTATGCAGGGTGGGAATGCTTTGGACAGAGTTAGTATTCCTTTATGCAGGGTGGGAATGCTTTCTAGAGCGTTGGAATGGCCTCGACAGAGTTGGAATGCTTTCTACAGGGTTGGAATGCTTTCGACAGAGTTGGAATACCTTTGTACAGAGTTGGAATGCTTCCTACAGGGTCGGAATGCTTTGGACAGAGTTGGAATACCTTTGTACAGAGATAGAATGTTATGTACAGGTTTGGAATGCTTTCAACAGGATTGGAATGCTTCCTACAGGGTTGGAATGCTTTCTACAGGGTTGCAATGCTTTCTACAGGGTTGGAATACCTTTGTACAGAGATGGAATGCTATCTACAGGGTTGGAATGCTTTCGACAGAGTTGGAATACCTTTGTACAGAGTTGGAATACCTTTGTACAGAGTTGGAATACCTTTGTACAGCGTTGGAATGATTTCTACAGGGTTGGAATGCTCTTGACAGAGTTGGAATACCTTTGTACAGATTTGGAATGCCTTCTACAGGATTGGAATGCTTTCTACAGGGATGGAATGCATTCTACAGGTTTGGAATGCTTTGAACAGAGTTGGTATACCTTTGTACAGAGATGGAATGCTTTCTACAGGGTTGGAATGCTCTTGACAGAGTTGGAATACGTTTGTACAGAGTTCGAATTCTTTCTACAGGGTTGGAATGCTTTCGACAGAGTTGGAATACCTTTGTACAGAGTTGGAATGCTTCCTACAGGTTTGGAATGCTTTGGACAGAGTTGGAATACGTTTGTACAGAGATAGAATGTTATGTACAGGTTTGGAATGCTTTCTACAGGATTGGAATGCTTTCTACAGGGTTGGCATGCTTTCTACAGGGTTGGAATGCTTTGGTTAGAGTTGGAATACGTTTGTACTGAGATAGAATGTTATGTACAGGTTTGGAATGGTTTCTACAGAATTGGAATGCTTTCTACAGGGTTGGAATGCCATCTACAGGGTTGCAATGCTTTCTACAGGATTGGAATGCTTTCGATAGAGTTGGAATACCTTTGTACAGAGTTGGAATGCTTCCAACAGGTTTGGAATGCTTTGGACATAGTTGGAATACGTTTGTACAGAGATAGAATGTTATGTACATGTTTGGAATGCTTTCTACAGAATTGGAATGCTTTCTACAGGGTTGGAATGCTATCTACAGGGTTGCAATGCTTTCTACAGGGTTGGAATACCTTTGTACAGAGTTGGAATACCTTTGTACAGAGTTGGAATACCTTTGTACAGAGTTGGAATGCTTTATACAGGGTTGGAATGCTCTTGACAGAGTTGGAATACCTTTGTACAGAGTTTGAATGCTTTCTACAGGGTTGGAATGCTTTCGACAGAGTTGGAATACCTTTGTACAGAGTTAGAATACCTTTATGCAGGGTGGGAATGCTTTCTAGTGCGTTGGAATGCTCTCGACAGAGTTGGATTGCTTTCTACAGGGCTGGAATGCATTCGACAGAGTTGGAATACCTTTGTACAGAGTTGGAATGCTTCCTACAGGGTTGGAATGCTTTGGACAGAGTTGGAATACGTTTGTACAGAGATAGAATGTTATGTACAGGTTTGGAATGCTTTCTACAGGATTGGAATGCTTTCTACAGGGTTGGAATGCTTTCTACAGGGTTGCAATGCTTTCTACAGGGTTGGAATGCCTTTGCACAGAGATGGAATGCTATCTACAGGGTTGGAATGCTTTCGACAGAGTTGGAATACCTTTGTACCGAGTTGGAATACCTTTGTACAGAGTTGGACTACCTTTGTACAGAGTTGGAATACCTTTGTACAGCGTTGGAATGCTTTCTACAGGGTTGGAATGCTCTTGACAGAGTTGGAATACCTTTGTACAGATTTGGAATGCCGTCTACAGGATTGGAATGCTTTCTACAGGGATGGAATTTCTTCTACAGGGTTGGTATGCTTTGCACAGAGTTGGTATACCTTTGTACAGAGATGGACTGCTTTCTACAGGGTTGGAATGCCTTCGACAGAGTTGGAATACGTTTGTACAGAGTTGGAATACCTTTGTACAGAGTTGGAACACCTTTGTACGCAGTTGGAATACCTTTGTACAGATTTGGAATGCCTTCTACAGGGTTGGAATGCTTTCTACAGGGATGGAATGCCTTCTACAGGGTTGGAATGCTTTGAGCAGAGTTGGTATACCTTTGTACAGAGATGGAATGCTTTCTACAGGGTTGGAATGCTCTTGACAGAGTTGGAATACATTTGTACAGAGTTTGAATTCTTTCTACAGGGTTGGAATGCTTTCGACAGAGTTGGAATACCTTTGTACAGAGTTGGAATGCTTTATACAGGGTTGGAATGCTCTTGACAGAGTTGGAATACCTTTGTACAGAGTTTGAATGCTTGCTACAGGGTTGGAATGCTTTCGACAGAGTTGGAATACCTTTGTACAGAGTTGGAATGTTTTCTACAGGGTTGGAATGCTTTTGACAGAGATGGAATACCTTTGTACAGAGTTAGAATGTTATAAACAGAGTTGGAGTGCTTTCTACAGGCTTGGAATGCTTTCGACAGAGTTGGAATACCTTTGTACAGAGTTGGAATGTTTTCTACAGGGTTGGAATGCTTTTGACAGAGATGGAATACCTTTGTACAGAGTTAGAATGTTATAAACAGAGTTGGAGTGCTTTCTACAGGCTTGGAATGCTTTCGACAGAGTTGGTATACCTTTGTACAGAGTTGGAATGCTTCCTACAGGGTTGGAATGCTTTTGACAGAGTTGGAATGCTTTCGACAGAGTTGGAATACCTTTGGACAGAGTTGGAATACCTTTGTACAGAGTTTGAATGCTTTCTACAGGGTTGGAATGCTTTCGACAGAGTTGGAATACCTTTGTACAGAGTTAGAATGTTATGAACAGAGTTGGAATGCTTTCTACAGGCTTGGAATGCTTTCGACAGAGTTGGTATACCTTTGTACAGAGTTGGAATGCTTCCTACAGGGTTGGAATGATTTTGACAGAGTTGGAATACCTTTATGCAGGGTGGGAATGCTTTGGACAGAGTTGGAATACCTTTATGCAGGGTGGGAACGCTTTCTAGAACGTTGGAATGCTCTCGACGGAGTTGGAATGCTTTCGACAGAGTTGGAATACATTTGTAAAGGGTTGGAATGCTTTCTACATGCTTGGAATGCTTTCGACAGAGTTGGAATACCTTTGTACAGAGTTTGAATGCTTTCTACAGGGTTGGAATGCATTCGACAGAGTTGGAATACCTTTGTACAGAGTTGGAATGCTTCCTACAGGGTTGGAATGCTTTGGACAGAGTTGGAATACCTTTGTGCAGGGTTGGAATGCTTCCTACAGGGTTGGAATGATTTTGACAGAGTTGGAATACCTTTATGCAGGGTGGGAATGCTTTGGACAGAGTTGGAATACCTTTATGCAGGGTGGGAACGCTTTCTAGAACGTTGGAATGCTCTCGACGGAGTTGGAATGCTTTCGACAGAGTTGGAATACATTTGTAAAGGGTTGGAATGCTTTCTACATGCTTGGAATGCTTTCGACAGAGTTGGAATACCTTTGTACACAGTTTGAATGCTTTCTACAGGGTTGGAATGCATTCGACAGAGTTGGAATACCTTTGTACAGAGTTGGAATGCTTTCTACAGGCTTGGAATGCTTTCGACAGAGTTGGTATACCTTTGTACAGAGTTGGAATGCTTCCTACAGGGTTGGAATGATTTTGACAGAGTTGGAATACCTTTATGCAGGGTGGGAATGCTTTGGACAGAGTTGGAATACCTTTATGCAGGGTGGGAACGCTTTCTAGAACGTTGGAATGCTCTCGACGGAGTTGGAATGCTTTCGACAGAGTTGGAATACATTTGTAAAGGGTTGGAATGCTTTCTACATGCTTGGAATGCTTTCGACAGAGTTGGAATACCTTTGTACAGAGTTTGAATGCTTTCTACAGGGTTGGAATGCATTCGACAGAGTTGGAATACCTTTGTACAGAGTTGGAATGCTTCCTACAGGGTTGGAATGCTTTGGACAGAGTTGGAATACCTTTGTGCAGGGTTGGAATGCTTTCTAGAGCGATGGAATGCTTTCGACAGAGTTGGAATGCTTTCGACAGAATTGGTATACCTTTGTACAGAGTTGGAATGCTTCCTACAGGGTTGGAATGCTTTCTACAGGGTTGGAATACCTTTGTACAGAGATGGAATGCTATCTACAGGGTTGGAATGCTTTCGACAGAGTTGGAATACCTTTGTACAGAGTTGGAATACCTTTGTACAGAGTTGGAATACCTTTGTACAGCGTTGGAATGATTTCTACAGGGTTGGAATGCTCTTGACAGAGTTGGAATACCTTTGTACAGAGTTGGAATGCTTCCAACAGGTTTGGAATGCTTTGGACATAGTTGGAATACGTTTGTACAGAGATAGAATGTTATGTACATGTTTGGAATGCTTTCTACAGAATTGGAATGCTTTCTACAGGGTTGGAATGCTATCTACAGGGTTGCAATGCTTTCTACAGGGTTGGAATACCTTTGTACAGAGTTGGAATACCTTTGTACAGAGTTGGAATACCTTTGTACAGAGTTGGAATGCTTTATACAGGGTTGGAATGCTCTTGACAGAGTTGGAATACCTTTGTACAGAGTTTGAATGCTTTCTACAGGGTTGGAATGCTTTCGACAGAGTTGGAATACCTTTGTACAGAGTTAGAATACCTTTATGCAGGGTGGGAATGCTTTCTAGTGCGTTGGAATGCTCTCGACAGAGTTGGATTGCTTTCTACAGGGCTGGAATGCATTCGACAGAGTTGGAATACCTTTGTACAGAGTTGGAATGCTTCCTACAGGGTTGGAATGCTTTGGACAGAGTTGGAATACGTTTGTACAGAGATAGAATGTTATGTACAGGTTTGGAATGCTTTCTACAGGATTGGAATGCTTTCTACAGGGTTGGAATGCTTTCTACAGGGTTGCAATGCTTTCTACAGGGTTGGAATGCCTTTGCACAGAGATGGAATGCTATCTACAGGGTTGGAATGCTTTCGACAGAGTTGGAATACCTTTGTACCGAGTTGGAATACCTTTGTACAGAGTTGGACTACCTTTGTACAGAGTTGGAATACCTTTGTACAGCGTTGGAATGCTTTCTACAGGGTTGGAATGCTCTTGACAGAGTTGGAATACCTTTGTACAGATTTGGAATGCCGTCTACAGGATTGGAATGCTTTCTACAGGGATGGAATTTCTTCTACAGGGTTGGTATGCTTTGCACAGAGTTGGTATACCTTTGTACAGAGATGGACTGCTTTCTACAGGGTTGGAATGCCTTCGACAGAGTTGGAATACGTTTGTACAGAGTTGGAATACCTTTGTACAGAGTTGGAACACCTTTGTACGCAGTTGGAATACCTTTGTACAGATTTGGAATGCCTTCTACAGGGTTGGAATGCTTTCTACAGGGATGGAATGCCTTCTACAGGGTTGGAATGCTTTGAGCAGAGTTGGTATACCTTTGTACAGAGATGGAATGCTTTCTACAGGGTTGGAATGCTCTTGACAGAGTTGGAATACATTTGTACAGAGTTTGAATTCTTTCTACAGGGTTGGAATGCTTTCGACAGAGTTGGAATACCTTTGTACAGAGTTGGAATGCTTTATACAGGGTTGGAATGCTCTTGACAGAGTTGGAATACCTTTGTACAGAGTTTGAATGCTTGCTACAGGGTTGGAATGCTTTCGACAGAGTTGGAATACCTTTGTACAGAGTTGGAATGTTTTCTACAGGGTTGGAATGCTTTTGACAGAGATGGAATACCTTTGTACAGAGTTAGAATGTTATAAACAGAGTTGGAGTGCTTTCTACAGGCTTGGAATGCTTTCGACAGAGTTGGAATACCTTTGTACAGAGTTGGAATGTTTTCTACAGGGTTGGAATGCTTTTGACAGAGATGGAATACCTTTGTACAGAGTTAGAATGTTATAAACAGAGTTGGAGTGCTTTCTACAGGCTTGGAATGCTTTCGACAGAGTTGGTATACCTTTGTACAGAGTTGGAATGCTTCCTACAGGGTTGGAATGCTTTTGACAGAGTTGGAATGCTTTCGACAGAGTTGGAATACCTTTGGACAGAGTTGGAATACCTTTGTACAGAGTTTGAATGCTTTCTACAGGGTTGGAATGCTTTCGACAGAGTTGGAATACCTTTGTACAGAGTTAGAATGTTATGAACAGAGTTGGAATGCTTTCTACAGGCTTGGAATGCTTTCGACAGAGTTGGTATACCTTTGTACAGAGTTGGAATGCTTCCTACAGGGTTGGAATGATTTTGACAGAGTTGGAATACCTTTATGCAGGGTGGGAATGCTTTGGACAGAGTTGGAATACCTTTATGCAGGGTGGGAACGCTTTCTAGAACGTTGGAATGCTCTCGACGGAGTTGGAATGCTTTCGACAGAGTTGGAATACATTTGTAAAGGGTTGGAATGCTTTCTACATGCTTGGAATGCTTTCGACAGAGTTGGAATACCTTTGTACAGAGTTTGAATGCTTTCTACAGGGTTGGAATGCATTCGACAGAGTTGGAATACCTTTGTACAGAGTTGGAATGCTTCCTACAGGGTTGGAATGCTTTGGACAGAGTTGGAATACCTTTGTGCAGGGTTGGAATGCTTCCTACAGGGTTGGAATGATTTTGACAGAGTTGGAATACCTTTATGCAGGGTGGGAATGCTTTGGACAGAGTTGGAATACCTTTATGCAGGGTGGGAACGCTTTCTAGAACGTTGGAATGCTCTCGACGGAGTTGGAATGCTTTCGACAGAGTTGGAATACATTTGTAAAGGGTTGGAATGCTTTCTACATGCTTGGAATGCTTTCGACAGAGTTGGAATACCTTTGTACACAGTTTGAATGCTTTCTACAGGGTTGGAATGCATTCGACAGAGTTGGAATACCTTTGTACAGAGTTGGAATGCTTTCTACAGGCTTGGAATGCTTTCGACAGAGTTGGTATACCTTTGTACAGAGTTGGAATGCTTCCTACAGGGTTGGAATGATTTTGACAGAGTTGGAATACCTTTATGCAGGGTGGGAATGCTTTGGACAGAGTTGGAATACCTTTATGCAGGGTGGGAACGCTTTCTAGAACGTTGGAATGCTCTCGACGGAGTTGGAATGCTTTCGACAGAGTTGGAATACATTTGTAAAGGGTTGGAATGCTTTCTACATGCTTGGAATGCTTTCGACAGAGTTGGAATACCTTTGTACAGAGTTTGAATGCTTTCTACAGGGTTGGAATGCATTCGACAGAGTTGGAATACCTTTGTACAGAGTTGGAATGCTTCCTACAGGGTTGGAATGCTTTGGACAGAGTTGGAATACCTTTGTGCAGGGTTGGAATGCTTTCTAGAGCGATGGAATGCTTTCGACAGAGTTGGAATGCTTTCGACAGAATTGGTATACCTTTGTACAGAGTTGGAATGCTTCCTACAGGGTTGGAATGATTTTGACAGAGTTGGAATACCTTTATGCAGGGTGGGAATGCTTTGGACAGAGTTGGAATACCTTTATGCAGGGTGGGAACGCTTTCTAGAACGTTGGAATGCTCTCGACGGAGTTGGAATGCTTTCGACAGAGTTGGAATACATTTGTAAAGGGTTGGAATGCTTTCTACATGCTTGGAATGCTTTCGACAGAGTTGGAATACCTTCGTCCAGAGATGGAATGCTTTCTACAGGGTTGGAATGCTTTCGACAGAGTTGGAATACCTTTGTACAGACTTGGAATGCTTCCTACAGGTTTGGAATGCTTTGGCCATAGTTGGAATAAGTTTGTACAGAGATAGAATGTTATGTACAGGTTTGGAATGCTTTCTAGAGACTTGGAATGCTTTCTACAGGGTTGGAATGCCATCTACAGGGTTGCAATGCTTTCTACAGGATTGGAATGCTTTCGACAGAGTTGGAATACCTTTGTACAGAGTTGGAATACCTTTGTACAGCGTTGGAATGCTTTCTACAGGGTTGGAATGCTCTTGACAGAGTTGGAATACCTTTGTACAGATTTGGAATGCCTTCTACAGGATTGGAATGCTTTCTACAGGGATGGAATGCATTCTACAGGTTTGGAATGCTTTGAACAGAGTTGGTATACCTTTGTACAGAGATGGAATGCTTTCTACAGGGTTGGAATGCTCTTGACAGAATTGGAATACGTTTGTACAGAGTTCGAATTCTTTCTACAGGGTTGGAATGCTTTCGACAGAGTTGGAATACCTTTGTACAGAGTTGGAATGCTTCCTACAGGTTTGGAATGCTTTGGACAGAGTTGGAATACGTTTGTACAGAGATAGAATGTTATGTACAGGTTTGGAATGCTTTCTACAGGATTGGAATGCTTTCTACAGGGTTGGCATGCTTTCTACAGGGTTGGAATGCTTTGGTTAGAGTTGGAATACGTTTGTACAGAGATAGAATGTTATGTACAGGTTTGGAATGGTTTCTACAGAATTGGAATGCTTTCTACAGGGTTGGAATGCCATCTACAGGGTTGCAATGCTTTCTACAGGATTGGAATGCTTTCGACAGAGTTGGAATACCTTTGTACAGAGTTGGAATACCTTTGTACAGAGTTGGAATGCTTTCTACAGGGTTGGAATGCTCTTGACAGAGTTGGAATACCTTTGTACAGAGTTCGAATGCTTTCTACAGGGTTGGAATGCTTTCGACAGAGTTGGAATACCTTTGTACAGACTTGGAATGCATCCTACAGGTTTGGAATGCTTTGGCCATAGTTGGAATAAGTTTGTACAGAGATAGAATGTTATGTACAGGTTTGGAATGCTTTCTACAGAATTGGAATGCTTTCTACAGGGTTGGAATGCCATCTACAGGGTTGCAATGCTTTCTACAGGATTGGAATGCTTTCGACAGAGTTGGAATACCTTTGTACAGAGTTGGAATACCTTTGTACAGAGTTGGAATGCTTCCTACAGGGTTGGAATGCTTTGGGCGGAGTTGGAATACGTTTGTACAGAGATAAAATGTTATGTACAGGTTTGGAATGCTTTCTACAGGATTGGAATGCTTTCTACAGGGTTGGAATGCTTTCTACAGGGTTGCAATGCTTTCTACAGGGTTGGAATACCTTTGTACAGAGTTGGAATACCTTTGTACAGAGTTGGAATGCTTCCTACAGGGTTGGAATGCTTTTGACAGAGTTGTAGTACCTTTATGCAGGGTGGGAATGCTTTGGACAGAGTTGGTATTCCTTTATGCAGGGTGGGAATGCTTTCTAGAGCTTTGGAATGGTCTCGACAGAGTTGGAATGCTTTCTACAGGGTTGGAATGCTTTCGACAGAGTTGGAATACCTTTGTACAGAGTTGGAATGCTTCCTACAGGGTTGGAATGCTTTGGACAGAGTTGGAATACCTTTGTACAGAGATAGAATGTTATGTACAGGTTTGGAATGCTTTCAACAGGATTGGAATGCTTTCTACAGGGTTGGAATGCTTTGGTTAGAGTTGGAATACGTTTGTACAGAGATAGAATGTTATGTACAGGTTTGGAATGCTTTCTACAGGATTGGAATGCTTTCTACAGGGTTGGCATGCTTTCTACAGGGTTGGAATGCTTTGGTTAGAGTTGGAATACGTTTGTACAGAGATAGAATGTTATGTACAGGTTTGGAATGCTTTCTACAGGATTGGAATGCTTTCTACAGGGTTGGCATGCTTTCTACAGGGTTGGAATGCTTTGGTTAGAGTTGGAATACGTTTGTACAGAGATAGAATGTTATGTACAGGTTTGGAATGGTTTCTACAGAATTGGAATGCTTTCTACAGGGTTGGAATGCTTTCTACAGAGTTGGAATACCTTTGTACAGAGTTGGAATGCTTCCTACAGGCTTGGAATGCTTTCGACAGAGTTGGAATACCTTTGCACAGAGTTAGAATATTATGTACACGGTTGGAATGCTTTCTAGAGGATTCGAATGGTTTCGACAGAGGTGGAATACCTTTGTACAGATTTTGAATGCCTTTTACAGGATTGGAATGCTTTCGACAGAGTTGGAATACCTTTGTACAGAATTGGAACACCTTTGTACAGAGTTTGAATGCTTTCTACAGGGTTGGAATGCTTTCGACAGAGTTGGAACACCTTTGTACAGAGTTTGAATGCTTTCTACAGGGTTGGAATGCTTTCGACAGAGTTGGAATACCTTTGCACAGAGTTAGAATATTATGTACACGGTTGGAATGCTTTCTAGAGGGTTCGAATGGTTTCGACAGAGGTGGAATACCTTTGTACAGAGTTGGAATGCTTCCTACAGGGTTGGAATACTTTCTACAGGGTTGGAATGCTTTGGACATAGTTGGAATACGTTTGTACAGAGATAGAATGTTATGTACAGGTTTGGAATGCTTTCTACAGAATTGGAATGCTTTCTACAGGGTTGGAATGCTATCTACAGGGTTGCAATGCTTTCTACAGGGTTGGAATACCTTTGTACAGAGTTGGAATACCTTTGTAAAGAGTTGGAATGCTTCCTACAGGGTTGGAATGCTTTGGACAGAGTTGGAATACCTTTGTACAGAGATAGAATGTTATGTACAGGTTTGGAATGCTTTCAACAGGATTGGAATGCTTTCTACAGGGTTGGAATGCTTTGGTTAGAGTTGGAATACGTTTGTACAGAGATAGAATGTTATGTACAGGTTTGGAATGCTTTCTACAGGATTGGAATGCTTTCTACAGGGTTGGCATGCTTTCTACAGGGTTGGAATGCTTTGGTTAGAGTTGGAATACGTTTGTACAGAGATAGAATGTTATGTACAGGTTTGGAATGCTTTCTACAGGATTGGAATGCTTTCTACAGGGTTGGCATGCTTTCTACAGGGTTGGAATGCTTTGGTTAGAGTTGGAATACGTTTGTACAGAGATAGAATGTTATGTACAGGTTTGGAATGGTTTCTACAGAATTGGAATGCTTTCTACAGGGTTGGAATGCTTTCTACAGAGTTGGAATACCTTTGTACAGAGTTGGAATGCTTCCTAAAGGCTTGGAATGCTTTCGACAGAGTTGGAATACCTTTGCACAGAGTTAGAATATTATGTACACGGTTGGAATGCTTTCTAGAGGATTCGAATGGTTTCGACAGAGGTGGAATACCTTTGTACAGAGTTGGAATGCTTCCTACAGGGTTGGAATACTTTCTACAGGGTTGGAATGCTTTGGACAGAGTTGGAATACCTATGTACAGAGATGGAATGCTATCTACAGGGTTGGAATGCTTTCGACAGGGTTGGAATACCTTTGTACAGAGTTCGAATGCTTTCTACAGGGTTGGAATGCTTTCGACAGAGTTGGAATACCTTTGTACAGAGATGGAATACCTTTGTACAGAGTTGGAATACCTTTGTACAGATTTGGAATGCCTTTTACAGGATTGGAATGCTTTCGACAGAGTTGGAATACCTTTGTACAGAGTTGGAACACCTTTGTACAGAGTTTGAATGCTTTCTACAGGGTTGGAATGCTTTCGACAGAGTTGGAATACCTTTGTACAGAGATGGAATACCTTTGTACAGAGTTGGAATACCTTTGTACAGATTTTGAATGCCTTTTACAGGATTGGAATGCTTTCGACAGAGTTGGAATACCTTTGTACAGAATTGGAACACCTTTGTACAGAGTTTGAATGCTTTCTACAGGGTTGGAATGCTTTCGACAGAGTTGGAACACCTTTGTACAGAGTTTGAATGCTTTCTACAGGGTTGGAATGCTTTCGACAGAGTTGGAATACCTTTGCACAGAGTTAGAATATTATGTACACGGTTGGAATGCTTTCTAGAGGGTTCGAATGGTTTCGACAGAGGTGGAATACCTTTGTACAGAGTTGGAATGCTTCCTACAGGGTTGGAATACTTTCTACAGGGTTGGAATGCTTTGGACATAGTTGGAATACGTTTGTACAGAGATAGAATGTTATGTACAGGTTTGGAATGCTTTCTACAGAATTGGAATGCTTTCTACAGGGTTGGAATGCTATCTACAGGGTTGCAATGCTTTCTACAGGGTTGGAATACCTTTGTACAGAGTTGGAATACCTTTGTAAAGAGTTGGAATGCTTTATACAGGGTTGGAATGCTCTTGACAGAGTTGGAATACCTTTGTACAGAGTTCGAATGCTTTCTACAGGGTTGAAATGCTTTCGACAGAGTTGGAATACCTTTGTACAGACTTGGAATGCTTCCTACAGGTTTGGAATGCTTTGGCCATAGTTGGAATAAGTTTGTACAGAGATAGAATGTTATGTACAGGTTTGGAATGCTTTCCACAGGATTGGAATGCTTTCTACAGGGTTGGCATGCTTTCTACAGGGTTGGAATGCTTTGGTTAGAGTTGGAATACGTTTGTACAGAGATAGAATGTTATGTACAGGTTTGGAATGGTTTCTACAGAATTGGAATGCTTTCTACAGGGTTGGAATGCCATCTACAGGGTTGCAATGCTTTCTACAGGATTGGAATGCTTTCGACAGAGTTGGAATACCTTTGTACAGAGTTGGAATACCTTTGTACAGAGTTGGAATGCTTTCTACAGGGTTGGAATGCTCTTGACAGAGTTGGAATACCTTTGTACAGAGTTCGAATGCTTTCTACAGGGTTGGAATGCTTTCGACAGAGTTGGAATACCTTTGTACAGACTTGGAATGCTTCCTACAGGTTTGGAATGCTTTGGCCATAGTTGGAATAAGTTTGTACAGAGATAGAATGTTATGTACAGGTTTGGAATGCTTTCTACAGAATTGGAATGCTTTCTACAGGGTTGGAATGCCATCTACAGGGTTGCAATGCTTTCTACAGGATTGGAATGCTTTCGACAGAGTTGGAATACCTTTGTACAGAGTTGGAATACCTTTGTACAGAGTTGGAATACCTTTGTACAGAGTTGGAATGCTTCCTACAGGGTTGGAATGCTTTTGACAGAGTTGTAGTACCTTTATGCAGGGTGGGAATGCTTTGGACAGAGTTGGTATTCCTTTATGCAGGGTGGGAATGCTTTCTAGAGCGTTGGAATGGTCTCGACAGAGTTGGAATGCTTTCTACAGGGTTGGAATGCTTTCGACAGAGTTAGAATACCTTTGTACAGAGTTGGAATGCTTCCTACAGGGTTGGAATACTTTCTACAGGGTTGGAATGCTTTGGACATAGTTGGAATACGTTTGTACAGAGATAGAATGTTATGTACAGGTTTGGAATGCTTTCTACAGAATTGGAATGCTTTCTACAGGGTTGGAATGCTATCTACAGGGTTGCAATGCTTTCTACAGGGTTGGAATACCTTTGTACAGAGTTGGAATACCTTTGTAAAGAGTTGGAATGCTTTATACAGGGTTGGAATGCTCTTGACAGAGTTGGAATACCTTTGTACAGAGTTCGAATGCTTCCTACAGGGTTGGAATGCTTTGGGCGGAGTTGGAATACGTTTGTACAGAGATAAAATGTTATGTACAGGTTTGGAATGCTTTCTACAGGATTGGAATGCTTTCTACAGGGTTGGAATGCTTTCTACAGGGTTGCAATGCTTTCTACAGGGTTGGAATACCTTTGTACAGAGTTGGAATGCTTCCTACAGGGTTGGAATGCTTTTGACAGAGTTGTAGTACCTTTATGCAGGGTGGGAATGCTTTGGACAGAGTTGGTATTCCTTTATGCAGGGTGGGAATGCTTTCTAGAGCGTTGGAATGGTCTCGACAGAGTTGGAATGCTTTCTACAGGGTTGGAATGCTTTCGACAGAGTTAGAATACCTTTGTACAGAGTTGGAATGCTTCCTACAGGGTTGGAATGCTTTGAACAGAGTTGGAATACCTTTGTACAGAGATAGAATGTTATGTACAGGTTTGGAATGCTTTCAACAGGATTGGAATGCTTTCTACAGGGTTGGAATGCTTTCTACAGTGTTGCAATGCTTTCTACAGGGTTGGAATACCTTTGTACAGAGATGGAATGCTATCTACAGGGTTGGAATGCTTTCGACAGAGTTGGAATACCTTTGTACAGAGTTGGAATACCTTTGTACAGAGTTGGAATACCTTTGTACAGAGTTGGAATACCTTTCTGCAGAGTTGGAATGCTTTCTACAGGCTTGGAATGCTTTCTACAGGCTTGGAATGCTTTCGACCGTGTTGAAATGCTTTCTACAGGGTTGGAATGCTTCCGACAGAGTTGGAATACCTTTGTACAGAGTTGGAATACCTTTGTACAGCGTTGGAATGCTTTCTACAGGGTTGGAATGCTTTTGACAGAGTTGGAATACCTTTATGCAGGGTGGGAATGCTTTGGACAGAGTTGGAATGCTTTCGACAGAGTTGGAATACCTTTGGACAGAGTTGGAATACCTTTGTACAGATTTTGAATGCTTTCTACAGGGTTGGAATGCATTCGACAGAGTTGGAATACCTTTGTACAGAGTTGGAATACCTTTGTACAGAGTTGGAATGCTTTATACAGGGTTGGAATGCTCTTGACAGAGTTGGAATACCTTTGTACAGAGTTTGAATGCTTGCTACAGGGTTGGAATGCTTTCGACAGAGTTGGAATACCTTTGTACAGAGTTGGAATGCTTTCTACAGGTTTGGAATGCTTTCGACAGAGATGGAATACCTTTGTACAGAGTTAGAATGTTATGAACAGAGTTGGAGTGCTTTCTACAGGCTTGGAATGCTTTCGACAGAGTTGGTATACCTTTGTACAGAGTTGGAATGCTTCCTACAGGGTTGGAATGCTTTTGACAGAGTTGGAATGCTTTCGACAGAGTTGGAATACCTTTGGACAGAGTTGGAATACCTTTGTACAGAGTTGGAATACCTTTGTACAGCGTTGGAATGCTTTCTACAGGGTTGGAATGCTTTTGACAGAGTTGGAATACCTTTATGCAGGGTGGGAATGCTTTGAACAGAGTTGGAATACCTTTATGCAGGGTGGGAATGCTTTCTAGAGCGTTGGAATGCTCTCGACAGAGTTGGAATGCTTTCGACAGAGTTGGAATACATTTGTAAAGGGTTGGAATGCTTTCTACATGCTTGGAATGCTTTCGACAGAGTTGGAATAACCTTGTACAGATTTTGAATGCCTTCTACAGGGTTGGAATGCATTCGACAGAGTTGGAATACCTTTGTACAGACTTGGAATACCTTTGTCCAGAGTTGGAATACCTTTGTACAGAGCTTGAATGCTTTCTACAGGGTTGGAATGCTTTCGACAGAGTTGGAATACCTTTGTACAGAGTTAGAATGTTAAGAACAGAGTTGGAATGCTTTCTACAGGCTTGGAATGCTTTCGACAGAGTTGGTATACCTTTTTGCAGAGTTGGAATGCTTCCTACAGGGTTGGAATGCTTTTGACAGAGTTGGAATACCTTTATGCAGGGTGGGAATGCTTTGGACAGAGTTGGAATACCTTTATGCAGGGTGGGAATGCTCTCTAGAGCGTTGGAATGCTCTCGACAGAGTTGGAATGCTTTCGACAGAGTTAGAATACATTTGTAAAGGGTTGGAATGCTTTCTACATGCTTGGAATGCTTTCGACAGAGTTGGAATACCTTTGTACAGAGTTTGAATGCTTTCTACAGGGTTGGAATGCTTTCGACAGAGTTGGAATACCTTTGTACAGAGATGGAATACCTTTGTACAGAGTTGGAATACCTTTGTACAGATTTGGAATGCCTTTTACAGGACTGGAATGCTTTCGACGGAGTTGGAATACCTTTGTACAGAGTTGGAACACCTTTGTACAGAGTTTGAATGCTTTCTAAAGGGTTGGAATGCTTTCGACAGAGTTGGAACACCTTTGTACAGAGTTTGAATGCTTTCTACAGGGTTGGAATGCTTTCGACAGAGTTGGAATACCTTTGCACAGAGTTAGAATATTATGTACACGGTTGGAATGCTTTCTAGAGGGTTCGAATGGTTTCGACAGAGGTGGAATACCTTTGTACAGAGTTGGAATGCTTCCTACAGGGTTGGAATACTTTCTACAGGGTTGGAATGCTTTGGACAGAGTTGGAATACCTTTGTACAGAGTTGGAATGCTTCCAACAGGTTTGGAATGCTTTGGACATAGTTGGAGTACGTTTGTACAGAGATAGAATGTTATGTACAGGTTTGGAATGCTTTCTACAGAATTGGAATGCTTTCTACAGGGTTGGAATGCTATCTACAGGGTTGCAATGCTTTCTACAGGGTTGGAATACCTTTGTACAGAGTTGGAATACCTTTGTAAAGAGTTGGAATGCTTTATACAGGGTTGGAATGCTCTTGACAGAGTTGGAATACCTTTGTACAGAGTTCGAATGCTTTCTACAGGGTTGGAATGCTTTCGACAGAGTTGGAATACCTTTGTACAGACTTGGAATGCTTCCTACAGGTTTGGAATGCTTTGGCCATAGTTGGAATAAGTTTGTACAGAGATAGAATGTTATGTACAGGTTTGGAATGCTTTCTACAGGATTGGAATGCTTTCTACGGGGTTGGCATGCTTTCTACAGGGTTGGAATGCTTTGGTTAGAGTTGGAATACGTTTGGACAGAGATAGAATGTTATGTACAGGTTTGGAATGGTTTCTACAGAATTGGAATGCTTTCTACAGGGTTGGAATGCCATCTACAGGGTTGCAATGCTTTCTACAGGATTGGAATGCTTTCGACAGAGTTGGAATACCTTTGTACAGAGTTGGAATACCTTTGTACAGAGTTGGAATGCTTTCTACAGGGTTGGAATGCTCTTGACAGAGTTGGAATACCTTTGTACAGAGTTCGAATGCTTTCTACAGGGTTGGAATGCTTTCGACAGAGTTGGAATACCTTTGTACAGACTTGGAATGCTTCCTACAGGTTTGGAATGCTTTGGCCATAGTTGGAATAAGTTTGTACAGAGATAGAATGTTATGTACAGGTTTGGAATGCTTTCTACAGAATTGGAATGCTTTCTACAGGGTTGGAATGCCATCTACAGGATTGCAATGCTTTCTACAGGATTGGAATGCTTTCGACAGAGTTGGAATACCTTTGTACAGAGTTGGAATACCTTTGTACAGAGTTGGAATGCTTCCTACAGGGTTGGAATGCTTTGGGCGGAGTTGGAATACGTTTGTACAGAGATAAAATGTTATGTACAGGTTTGGAATGCTTTCTACAGGATTGGAATGCTTTCTACAGGGTTGGAATGCTTTCTACACGGTTGCAATGCTTTCTACAGGGTTGGAATACCTTTGTACAGAGTTGGAATACCTTTGTACAGAGTTGGAATGCTTCCTACAGGGTTGGAATGCTTTTGACAGAGTTGTAGTACCTTTATGCAGGGTGGGAATGCTTTGGACAGAGTTGGTATTCCTTTATGCAGGGTGGGAATGCTTTCTAGAGCGTTGGAATGGTCTCGACAGAGTTGGAATGCTTTCTACAGGGTTGGAATGCTTTCGACAGAGTTGGAATACCTTTGTACAGAGTTGGAATGCTTCCTACAGGGTTGGAATGCTTTGAACAGAGTTGGAACACCTTTGTACAGAGTTTGAATGCTTTCTACAGGGTTGGAATGCTTTCGACAGAGTTGGAATACCTTTGCACAGAGTTAGAATATTATGTACACGGTTGGAATGCTTTCTAGAGGGTTCGAATGGTTTCGACAGAGGTGGAATACCTTTGTACAGAGTTGGAATGCTTCCTACAGGGTTGGAATACTTTCTACAGGGTTGGAATGCTTTGGACAGAGTTGGAATACCTTTGTACAGAGTTGGAATGCTTCCAACAGGTTTGGAATGCTTTGGACATAGTTGGAGTACGTTTGTACAGAGATAGAATGTTATGTACAGGTTTGGAATGCTTTCTACAGAATTGGAATGCTTTCTACAGGGTTGGAATGCTATCTACAGGGTTGCAATGCTTTCTACAGGGTTGGAATACCTTTGTACAGAGTTGGAATACCTTTGTAAAGAGTTGGAATGCTTTATACAGGGTTGGAATGCTCTTGACA
This sequence comes from Bombus fervidus, assembly GCF_041682495.2. Classification (NCBI taxonomy): domain Eukaryota; kingdom Metazoa; phylum Arthropoda; class Insecta; order Hymenoptera; family Apidae; genus Bombus; species Bombus fervidus. The sequence goes on along the minus strand of NC_091523.1, from coordinate 3,178,097 downwards.
GAGTTGGAATACCTTTGTACAGACTTGGAATGCTTCCTACAGGTTTGGAATGCTTTGGCCATAGTTGGAATAAGTTTGTACAGAGATAGAATGTTATGTACAGGTTTGGAATGCTTTCTACAGGATTGGAATGCTTTCTACAGGGTTGGCATGCTTTCTACAGGGTTGGAATGCTTTGGTTAGAGTTGGAATACGTTTGGACAGAGATAGAATGTTATGTACAGGTTTGGAATGGTTTCTACAGAATTGGAATGCTTTCTACAGGGTTGGAATGCCATCTACAGGGTTGCAATGCTTTCTACAGGATTGGAATGCTTTCGACAGAGTTGGAATACCTTTGTACAGAGTTGGAATACCTTTGTACAGAGTTGGAATGCTTTCTACAGGGTTGGAATGTTCTTGACAGAGTTGGAATACCTTTGTACAGAGTTCGAATGCTTTCTACAGGGTTGGAATGCTTTCGACAGAGTTGGAATACCTTTGTACAGACTTGGAATGCTTCCTACAGGTTTGGAATGCTTTGGCCATAGTTGGAATAAGTTTGTACAGAGATAGAATGTTATGTACAGGTTTGGAATGCTTTCTACAGAATTGGAATGCTTTCTACAGGGTTGGAATGCCATCTACAGGGTTGCAATGCTTTCTACAGGATTGGAATGCTTTCGACAGAGTTGGAATACCTTTGTACAGAGTTGGAATACCTTTGTACAGAGTTGGAATGCTTCCTACAGGGTTGGAATGCTTTGGGCGGAGTTGGAATACGTTTGTACAGAGATAAAATGTTATGTACAGGTTTGGAATGCTTTCTACAGGATTGGAATGCTTTCTACAGGGTTGGAATGCTTTCTACAGGGTTGCAATGCTTTCTACAGGGTTGGAATACCTTTGTACAGAGTTGGAATACCTTTGTACAGAGTTGGAATGCTTCCTACAGGGTTGGAATGCTTTTGACAGAGTTGTAGTACCTTTATGCAGGGTGGGAATGCTTTGGACAGAGTTGGTATTCCTTTATGCAGGGTGGGAATGCTTTCTAGAGCGTTGGAATGGTCTCGACAGAGTTGGAATGCTTTCTACAGGGTTGGAATGCTTTCGGCAGAGTTGGAATACCTTTGTACAGAGTTGGAATGCTTCCTACAGGGTTGGAATGCTTTGAACAGAGTTGGAATACCTTTGTACAGAGATAGAATGTTATGTACAGGTTTGGAATGCTTTCAACAGGATTGGAATGCTTTCTACAGGGTTGGAATGCTTTCTACAGTGTTGCAATGCTTTCTACAGGGTTGGAATACCTTTGTACAGAGATGGAATGCTATCTACAGGGTTGGAATGCTTTCGACAGAGTTGGAATACCTTTGTACAGAGTTGGAATACCTTTGTACAGAGTTGGAATACCTTTGTACAGAGTTGGAATACCTTTCTGCAGAGTTGGAATGCTTTCTACAGGCTTGGAATGCTTTCTACAGGCTTGGAATGCTTTCGACCGTGTTGAAATGCTTTCTACAGGGTTGGAATGCTTCCGACAGAGTTGGAATACCTTTGTACAGCGTTGGAATGCTTTCTACAGGGTTGGAATGCTTTTGACAGAGTTGGAATACCTTTATGCAGGGTGGGAATGCTTTGGACAGAGTTGGAATGCTTTCGACAGAGTTGGAATACCTTTGGACAGAGTTGGAATACCTTTGTACAGATTTTGAATACTTTCTACAGGGTTGGAATGCATTCGACAGAGTTGGAATACCTTTGTACAGAGTTGGAATACCTTTGTACAGAGTTGGAATGCTTTATACAGGGTTGGAATGCTCTTGACAGAGTTGGAATACCTTTGTACAGAGTTTGAATGCTTGCTACAGGGTTGGAATGCTTTCGACAGAGTTGGAATACCTTTGTACAGAGTTGGAATGCTTTCTACAGGGTTGGAATGCTTTCGACAGAGATGGAATACCTTTGTACAGAGTTAGAATGTTATGAACAGAGTTGGAGTGCTTTCTACAGGCTTGGAATGCTTTCGACAGAGTTGGTATACCTTTGTACAGAGTTGGAATGCTTCCTACAGGGTTGGAATGCTTTTGACAGAGTTGGAATGCTTTCGACAGAGTTGGAATACCTTTGGACAGAGTTGGAATACCTTTGTACAGAGTTGGAATACCTTTGTACAGCGTTGGAATGCTTTCTACAGGGTTGGAATGCTTTTGACAGAGTTGGGATACCTTTATGCAGGGTGGGAATGCTTTGGACAGAGTTGGAATACCTTTATGCAGGATGGGAATGCTTTCTAGAGCGTTGGAATGCTCTCGACAGAGTTGGCATGCTTTCGACAGAGTTGGAATACATTTGTAAAGGGTTGGAATGCTTTCTACATGCTTGGAATGCTTTCGACAGAGTTGGAATAACCTTGTACAGATTTTGAATGCCTTCTACAGGGTTGGAATGCATTCGACAGAGTTGGAATACCTTTGTACAGACTTGGAATACCTTTGTCCAGAGTTGGAATACCTTTGTACAGAGCTTGAATGCTTTCTACAGGGTTGGAATGCTTTCGACAGAGTTGGAATACCTTTGTACAGAGTTAGAATGTTAAGAACAGAGTTGGAATGCTTTCTACAGGCTTGGAATGCTTTCGACAGAGTTGGTATACCTTTTTGCAGAGTTGGAATGCTTCCTACAGGGTTGGAATGCTTTTGACAGAGTTGGAATACCTTTATGCAGGGTGGGAATGCTTTGGACAGAGTTGGAATACCTTTATGCAGGGTGGGAATGCTTTCTAGAGCGTTGGAATGCTCTCGACAGAGTTGGAATGCTTTCGACAGAGTTAGAATACATTTGTAAAGGGTTGGAATGCTTTCTACATGCTTGGAATGCTTTCGACAGAGTTGGAATACCTTTGTACAGAGTTTGAATGCTTTCTACAGGGTTGGAGTGCATTCGACAGAGTTGGAATACCTTTGTACAGAGTTGGAATGCTTCCTACAGGGTTGGAATGCTTTGGACAGAGTTGGAATACCTTTGTGCAAGGTTGGAATGCTTTCTAGAGCGATGGAATGCTTTCGACAGAGTTGGAATGCTTTCGACAGAGTTGGAATACCTTTGTACAGAGTTGGAATGCTTCCAACAGGGTTGGAATGCTTTGGACAGAGTTGCAATACCTTTATGCAGGGTGGGAATGCTTTGGACAGAGTTGGAATACCTTTATGCAGGGTGGGAATGCTTTGTACAGAGTTGGAATGATTTCTACAGGCTTGGAATGCTTTCTACAGGCTTGGAAAGCTTTCTACATGCTTGGAATGCTTTCTAAAGGCTTGGAATGCTTTCGACCGAGTTAGAATGCTTTCTAGAGGGTTGGAATGCTTTCGACAGAGTTGGAATACCTTTGTACAGAGTTGGAATACCTTTGTACAGAGTTGGAATACCTTTGTACAGATTTGGAATGCTTCCAACAGGGTTGGAATGCTTTGGACAGAGTTGCAATACCTTTATGCAGGGTGGGAATGCTTTGGACAGAGTTGGAATACCTTTATGCAGGGTGGGAATGCTTTCTAGAGCGTTGGAATGCTCTCGACAGAGTTGGAATGCTTTCGACAGAGTTGGAATACCTTTGTACAGAGTTGGAATGCTTCCAACAGGGTTGGAATGCTTTGGACAGAGTTGGAATACGTTTGTACAGAGATAGAATGTTATGTACAGGTTTGGAATGCTTTCTACAGAATTGGAATGCTTTCTACAGGGTTGGAATGCTATCTACAGGGTTGCAATGCTTTCTACAGTGTTGGAATACATTTGTACAGAGTTGTAATACATTTGTACAGAGTTGGAATACCTTTGTACAGAGTTGGAATGCTTTATACAGGGTTGAAATGCTCTTGACAGAGTTGGAATACCTTTGTACAGAGTTTGAATGCTTTCTACAGGGTTGGAATGCTTTCGACAGAGTTGGAATACCTTTGTACAGAGTTAGAATATTATGAACAGAGTTGGAATGCTTTCTACAGGCTTGGAATGCTTTCGACAGAGTTGGTATACCTTTGTGCAGAGTTGGAATGCTTCCTACAGGGTTGGAATGCTTTTGACAGAGTTGGAATACCTTTATGCAGGGTGGGAATGCTTTGGACAGAGTTGGAATACCTTTATGCAGGGTGGGAATGCTTTCTAGAGCGTTGGAATGCTCTCGACAGAGTTGGAATGCTTTCGACAGAGTTGGAATACATTTGTAAAGGGTTGGAATGCTTTCTACATGCTTGGAATGCTTTCGACAGAGTTGGAATACCTTTGTACAGAGTTTGAATGCTTTCTACAGGGTTGGAGTGCATTCGACAGAGTTGGAATACCTTTGTACAGAGTTGGAATGCTTCCTACAGGGTTGGAATGCTTTCGACAGAGTTGGAATGCTTTCGACAGAGTTGGAATACCTTTGTACAGAGTTGGAATGCTTCCAACAGGGTTGGAATGCTTTGGACAGAGTTGCAATACCTTTATGAAGGGTGGGAATGCTTTGGACAGAGTTGGAATACCTTTATGCAGGGTGGGAATGCTTTGTACAGAGTTGGAATGCTTTCTACAGGCTTGGAATGCTTTCTACAGGCTTGGAATGCTTTCTACATGCTTGGAATGCTTTCTAAAGGCTTGGAATGCTTTCGACCGAGTTGGAATGCTTTCTACAGGGTTGGAATGCCTTCGACAGAGTTGGAATACCTAGGTACAGAGTTGGAATACCTTTGTACAGAGTTGGAATACCTTTGTACAGATTTGGAATGCCTTCTACAGGATTGGAATGCTTTCTACAGGGATGGAATGCTTTATACAGGGTTGGAATGCTCTTGACAGAGTTGGAATACCTTTGTACAGAGTTCGAATGCTTTCTACAGGGTTGGAATGCTTTCGACAGAGTTGGAATACCTTTGTACAGACTTGGAATGCTTCCTACAGGTTTGGAATGCTTTGGCCATAGTTGGAATAAGTTTGTACAGAGATAGAATGTTATGTACAGGTTTGGAATGCTTTCTACAGGATTGGAATGCTTTCTACAGGGTTGGCATGCTTTCTACAGGGTTGGAATGCTTTGGTTAGAGTTGGAATACGTTTGGACAGAGATAGAATGTTATGTACAGGTTTGGAATGGTTTCTACAGAATTGGAATGCTTTCTACAGGGTTGGAATGCCATCTACAGGGTTGCAATGCTTTCTACAGGATTGGAATGCTTTCGACAGAGTTGGAATACCTTTGTACAGAGTTGGAATACCTTTGTACAGAGTTGGAATGCTTTCTACAGGGTTGGAATGCTCTTGACAGAGTTGGAATACCTTTGTACAGAGTTCGAATGCTTTCTACAGGGTTGGAATGCTTTCGACAGAGTTGGAATACCTTTGTACAGACTTGGAATGCTTCCTACAGGTTTGGAATGCTTTGGCCATAGTTGGAATAAGTTTGTACAGAGATAGAATGTTATGTACAGGTTTGGAATGCTTTCTACAGAATTGGAATGCTTTCTACAGGGTTGGAATGCCATCTACAGGGTTGCAATGCTTTCTACAGGATTGGAATGCTTTCGACAGAGTTGGAATACCTTTGTACAGAGTTGGAATACCTTTGTACAGAGTTGGAATGCTTCCTACAGGGTTGGAATGCTTTGGGCGGAGTTGGAATACGTTTGTACAGAGATAAAAGGTTATGTACAGGTTTGGAATGCTTTCTACAGGATTGGAATGCTTTCTACAGGGTTGGAATGCTTTCTACAGGGTTGCAATGCTTTCTACAGGGTTGGAATACCTTTGTACAGAGTTGGAATACCTTTGTACAGAGTTGGAATGCTTCCTACAGGGTTGGAATGCTTTTGACAGAGTTGTAGTACCTTTATGCAGGGTGGGAATGCTTTGGACAGAGTTGGTATTCCTTTATGCAGGGTGGGAATGCTTTCTAGAGCGTTGGAATGGTCTCGACAGAGTTGGAATGCTTTCTACAGGGTTGGAATGCTTTCGGCAGAGTTGGAATACCTTTGTACAGAGTTGGAATGCTTCCTACAGGGTTGGAATGCTTTGAACAGAGTTGGAATACCTTTGTACAGAGATAGAATGTTATGTACAGGTTTGGAATGCTTTCAACAGGATTGGAATGCTTTCTACAGGGTTGGAATGCTTTCTACAGTGTTGCAATGCTTTCTACAGGGTTGGAATACCTTTGTACAGAGATGGAATGCTATCTACAGGGTTGGAATGCTTTCGACAGAGTTGGAATACCTTTGTACAGAGTTGGAATACCTTTGTACAGAGTTGGAATACCTTTGTACAGAGTTGGAATACCTTTCTGCAGAGTTGGAATGCTTTCTACAGGCTTGGAATGCTTTCTACAGGCTTGGAATGCTTTCGACCGTGTTGAAATGCTTTCTACAGGGTTGGAATGCTTCCGACAGAGTTGGAATACCTTTGTACAGCGTTGGAATGCTTTCTACAGGGTTGGAATGCTTTTGACAGAGTTGGAATACCTTTATGCAGGGTGGGAATGCTTTGGACAGAGTTGGAATGCTTTCGACAGAGTTGGAATACCTTTGGACAGAGTTGGAATACCTTTGTACAGATTTTGAATACTTTCTACAGGGTTGGAATGCATTCGACAGAGTTGGAATACCTTTGTACAGAGTTGGAATACCTTTGTACAGAGTTGGAATGCTTTATACAGGGTTGGAATGCTCTTGACAGAGTTGGAATACCTTTGTACAGAGTTTGAATGCTTGCTACAGGGTTGGAATGCTTTCGACAGAGTTGGAATACCTTTGTACAGAGTTGGAATGCTTTCTACAGGGTTGGAATGCTTTCGACAGAGATGGAATACCTTTGTACAGAGTTAGAATGTTATGAACAGAGTTGGAGTGCTTTCTACAGGCTTGGAATGCTTTCGACAGAGTTGGTATACCTTTGTACAGAGTTGGAATGCTTCCTACAGGGTTGGAATGCTTTTGACAGAGTTGGAATGCTTTCGACAGAGTTGGAATACCTTTGGACAGAGTTGGAATACCTTTGTACAGAGTTGGAATACCTTTGTACAGCGTTGGAATGCTTTCGACAGAGTTGGAATACCTTTGTACAGAGTTAGAATATTAAGAACAGAGTTGGAATGCTTTCTACAGGCTTGGAATGCTTTCGACAGAGTTGGTATACCTTTTTGCAGAGTTGGAATGCTTCCTACAGGGTTGGAATGCTTTTGACAGAGTTGGAATACCTTTATGCAGGGTGGGAATGCTTTGGACAGAGTTGGAATACCTTTATGCAGGGTGGGAATGCTTTCTAGAGCGTTGGAATGCTCTCGACAGAGTTGGAATGCTTTCGACAGAGTTGGAATACATTTGTAAAGGGTTGGAATGCTTTCTACATGCTTGGAATGCTTTCGACAGAGTTGGAATAACCTTGTACAGATTTTGAATGCCTTCTACAGGGTTGGAATGCATTCGACAGAGTTGGAATACCTTTGTACAGACTTGGAATACCTTTGTCCAGAGTTGGAATACCTTTGTACAGAGCTTGAATGCTTTCTACAGGGTTGGAATGCTTTCGACAGAGTTGGAATACCTTTGTACAGAGTTAGAATGTTAAGAACAGAGTTGGAATGCTTTCTACAGGCTTGGAATGCTTTCGACAGAGTTGGTATACCTTTTTGCAGAGTTGGAATGCTTCCTACAGGGTTGGAATGCTTTTGACAGAGTTGGAATACCTTTATGCAGGGTGGGAATGCTTTGGACAGAGTTGGAATACCTTTATGCAGGGTGGGAATGCTTTCTAGAGCGTTGGAATGCTCTCGACAGAGTTGGAATGCTTTCGACAGAGTTAGAATACATTTGTAAAGGGTTGGAATGCTTTCTACATGCTTGGAATGCTTTCGACAGAGTTGGAATACCTTTGTACAGAGTTTGAATGCTTTCTACAGGGTTGGAGTGCATTCGACAGAGTTGGAATACCTTTGTACAGAGTTGGAATGCTTCCTACAGGGTTGGAATGCTTTGGACAGAGTTGGAATACCTTTGTGCAAGGTTGGAATGCTTTCTAGAGCGATGGAATGCTTTCGACAGAGTTGGAATGCTTTCGACAGAGTTGGAATACCTTTGTACAGAGTTGGAATGCTTCCAACAGGGTTGGAATGCTTTGGACAGAGTTGCAATACCTTTATGCAGGGTGGGAATGCTTTCGACAGAGTTGGAATACCTTTATGCAGGGTGGGAATGCTTTGTACAGAGTTGGAATGATTTCTACAGGCTTGGAATGCTTTCTACAGGCTTGGAAAGCTTTCTACATGCTTGGAATGCTTTCTAAAGGCTTGGAATGCTTTCGACCGAGTTAGAATGCTTTCTAGAGGGTTGGAATGCTTTCGACAGAGTTGGAATACCTTTGTACAGAGTTGGAATACCTTTGTACAGAGTTGGAATACCTTTGTACAGATTTGGAATGCTTCCAACAGGGTTGGAATGCTTTGGACAGAGTTGCAATACCTTTATGCAGGGTGGGAATGCTTTGGACAGAGTTGGAATACCTTTATGCAGGGTGGGAATGCTTTCTAGAGCGTTGGAATGCTCTCGACAGAGTTGGAATGCTTTCGACAGAGTTGGAATACCTTTGTACAGAGTTGGAATGCTTCCAACAGGGTTGGAATGCTTTGGACAGAGTTGGAATACGTTTGTACAGAGATAGAATGTTATGTACAGGTTTGGAATGCTTTCTACAGAATTGGAATGCTTTCTACAGGGTTGGAATGCTATCTACAGGGTTGCAATGCTTTCTACAGTGTTGGAATACATTTGTACAGAGTTGTAATACATTTGTACAGAGTTGGAATACCTTTGTACAGAGTTGGAATGCTTTCTACAGGCTTGGAAAGCTTTCTACATGCTTGGAATGCTTTCTAAAGGCTTGGAATGCTTTCGACCGAGTTAGAATGCTTTCTAGAGGGTTGGAATGCTTTCGACAGAGTTGGAATACCTTTGTACAGAGTTGGAATACCTTTGTACAGAGTTGGAATACCTTTGTACAGATTTGGAATGCTTCCAACAGGGTTGGAATGCTTTGGACAGAGTTGCAATACCTTTATGCAGGGTGGGAATGCTTTGGACAGAGTTGGAATACCTTTATGCAGGGTGGGAATGCTTTCTAGAGCGTTGGAATGCTCTCGACAGAGTTGGAATGCTTTCGACAGAGTTGGAATACCTTTGTACAGAGTTGGAATGCTTCCAACAGGGTTGGAATGCTTTGGACAGAGTTGGAATACGTTTGTACAGAGATAGAATGTTATGTACAGGTTTGGAATGCTTTCTACAGAATTGGAATGCTTTCTACAGGGTTGGAATGCTATCTACAGGGTTGCAATGCTTTCTACAGTGTTGGAATACATTTGTACAGAGTTGTAATACATTTGTACAGAGTTGGAATACCTTTGTACAGAGTTGGAATGCTTTATACAGGGTTGGAATGCTCTTGACAGAGTTGGAATACCTTTGTACAGAGTTTGAATGCTTTCTACAGGGTTGGAATGCTTTCGACAGAGTTGGAATACCTTTGTACAGAGTTAGAATATTATGAACAGAGTTGGAATGCTTTCTACAGGCTTGGAATGCTTTCGACAGAGTTGGTATACCTTTGTGCAGAGTTGGAATGCTTCCTACAGGGTTGGAATGCTTTTGACAGAGTTGGAATACCTTTATGCAGGGTGGGAATGCTTTGGACAGAGTTGGAATACCTTTATGCAGGGTGGGAATGCTTTCTAGAGCGTTGGAATGCTCTCGACAGAGTTGGAATGCTTTCGACAGAGTTGGAATACATTTGTAAAGGGTTGGAATGCTTTCTACATGCTTGGAATGCTTTCGACAGAGTTGGAATACCTTTGTACAGAGTTTGAATGCTTTCTACAGGGTTGGAGTGCATTCGACAGAGTTGGAATACCTTTGTACAGAGTTGGAATGCTTCCTACAGGGTTGGAATGCTTTCGACAGAGTTGGAATGCTTTCGACAGAGTTGGAATACCTTTGTACAGAGTTGGAATGCTTCCAACAGGGTTGGAATGCTTTGGACAGAGTTCCAATACCTTTATGAAGGGTGGGAATGCTTTGGACAGAGTTGGAATACCTTTATGCAGGGTGGGAATGCTTTGTACAGAGTTGGAATGCTTTCTACAGGCTTGGAATGCTTTCTACAGGCTTGGAATGCTTTCTACATGCTTGGAATGCTTTCTAAAGGCTTGGAATGCTTTCGACCGAGTTGGAATGCATTCTACAGGGTTGGAATGCCTTCGACAGAGTTGGAATACCTAGGTACAGAGTTGGAATACCTTTGTACAGAGTTGGAATACCTTTGTACAGATTTGGAATGCCTTCTACAGGATTGGAATGCTTTCTACAGGGATGGAATGCTTTCTACAGGGTTGGAATGCTTTCGACAGAGTGGGAATACCTTTGTACAGAGTTGGAATGCTGCCTACAGGGTTGGAATGCTTTGGACAGAGTTGGAATGCTTCCTACAGGCTTGGAATGCTTTCGACAGAGTTGGAATACCTTTGCATAGAGTTGGAATACCCTTGTACAGATTTGGAATGCCTTCTACAGGATCGGAGTGCTTTCGACAGAGTTGGAATACCTTTGTACAGAGTTGGAACACCTTTGTACAGAGTTTCAATGCTTTCTACAGGCTTGGAATGCTTTCGACAGAGTTGGTATACCTTTGTACAGAGTTGGAATGCTTCCTACAGGGTTGGAATGCTTTTGACAGAGTTGGAATACCTTTATGCAGGGTGGGAATGCTTTGGACAGAGTTGGAATACCTTTATGCAGGGTGGGAAGGCTTTCTAGAGCGTTGGAATGCTCTCGACAGAGTTGGAATGCTTTCGACAGAGTTGGAATACATTTGTAAAGGGTTGGAATGCTTTCTACATGCTTGGAATGCTTTCGACAGAGTTGGAATACCTTTGTACAGAGTTTGAATGCTTTCTACAGGGTTGGAATGCATTCGACAGAGTTGGAATACCTTTGTACAGAGTTGGAATGCTTCCTACAGGGTTGGAATGCTTTCGACAGAGTTGGAATACCTTTGTGCAGGGTTGGAATGCTTTCTAGAGCGATGGAATGCTTTCGACAGAGTTGGAATGCTTTCGACAGAGTTGGAATACCTTTGTACAGAGTTGGAATGCTTCCTACAGGGTTGGAATGCTTTGGACAGAGTTGGAATACCTTTGTACAGAGTTGGAATACCTTTGTACAGAGTTGGAATTCTTTATACAGGGTTGGAATACTTTCTACAGGGTTGGAATGCTTTCGACAGGGTTGGAATACCTTTGTACAGAGTTCGAATGCTTTCTACAGGGTTGGAATGCTTTCGACAGAGTTGGAATAACTTTGTACAGAGTTGGAATGCTTCCTGCAGGTTTGGAATGCTTCCTGCAGGTTTGGAATGCTTTGGACATAGTTGGAATACGTTTGTACAGAGATAGAATGTTATGTACAGGTTTGGAATGCTATCTACAGTGTTGCAATGTTTTCTACAGGGTTGGAATACCTTTGTACAGAGTTGGAATACCTTTGTACAGAGTTGGAATACCTTCGTACAGAGTTGGAATGCTTTATACATGGTTGGAATGCTCTTGACAGAGTTGGAATACCTTTGTACAGAGTTTGAATGCTTTCTACAGGGTTGGAATGCTTTCGACAGAGTTGGAATACCTTTGTACAGAGTTAGAATGCTTTCTACAGGCTTGGAATGCTTTCGACAGAGTTGGTATACCTTTGTACAGAGTTGGAATGCTTCCTACAGGGTTGGAATGCTTTTGACAGAGTTGGAATACCTTTATGCAGGGAGGGAATGCTTTGGACAGAGTTGGAATACCTTTATGCAGGGTGGGAAGGCTTTCTAGAGCGTTGGAATGCTTTCGACAGAGTTGGAATACCTTTGTACAGAGTTGGAATGCTTCCAACAGGGTTGGAATGCTTTGGACAGAGTTGGAATACGTTTGTACAGAGATAGAATGTTATGTACAGGTTTGGAATGCTTTCTACAGAATCGGAATGCTTTCTACAGTGTTGGTATGCTATCTACAGGGTTGCAATGCTTTCTACAGGGTTGGAATACCTTTGTACAAGGTGGAATACCTTTGTACAGAGTTGGAATACCTTTGTACAGAGTTGGAATGCTTTATACAGGGTTGGAATGCTCTTGACAGAGTTGGAATACCTTTGTACAGAGTTTGAATGCTTTCTACATGGTTGGAATGCTTTTGACAGAGTTGGAATACCTTTATGCAGGGTGGGTATGCTTTGGACAGAGTTGGAACACCTTTATGCAGGGTGGGAATGCTTTCTAGAGCGTTGGAATGCCCTCGACAGAGTTGGAATGCTTTCGACAGAGTTGGAATACATTTGTAAAGGGTTGGAATGCTTTTGACAGAGTTGGAATACCTTTATGCAGGGTGGGTATGCTTTGGACAGAGTTGGAATACCTTTATGCAGGGTGGGAATGCTTTCTAGAGCGTTGGAATGCTCTCGACAGAGTTGGAATGCTTTCGACAGAGTTGGAATACATTTGTAAAGGGTTGGAATGCTTTCTACGTGCTTGGAATGCTTTCGACAGAGTTGGAATACCTTTGTACAGAGTTGGAATGCTTCCTACAGGGTTGGAATGCTTTGGACAGAGTTGGAATACCTTTGTGCAAGATTGGAATGCTTTCTAGAGCGATGGAATGCTTTCGACAGAGTTGAAATGCTTTCGACAGAGTTGGAATACCTTTGTACAGAGTTGGAATGCTTCCTACAGGGTTGGAATGCTTTGGACAGAGTTGCAATACCTTTATGCAGGGTGGGAATGCTTTGGACAGAGTTGGAATACCTTTATGCAGGCTGGGAATGCTTTGGACAGAGTTGGAATACCTTTATGCAGGGTGGGAATGCATTCTAGAGCGTTGGAATGCACTCGACAGAGTTGGAATGCTTTCGACAGAGTTGGAATACGTTTGTACAGAGATAGAATGTTATGTACAGGTTTGGAATGCTTTCTACATGATTGGAATGCTTTCTACAGGGTTGGAATGCTTTCTACAGGGTTGCAATGCTTTCTACAGGGTTGCAATGCTTTCTACAGGGTTGGAATACCTTTGTACAGAGGTGGAATGCTATCTACAGGGTTGGAATGCTTTCGACAGAGTTGGAATACCTTTGTACAGAGTTTGAATGCTTGCTACAGCGTTGGAATGCTTTCGACAGAGTTGGAATACCTTTGTACAGAGTTGGAATGCTTCCTACAGGGTTGGACTGTTTTGGACAGAGTTGGAATACCTTTTTGCAAGGTTGGAATGCTTTCTAGAGCAATGGAATGCTTTCGACAGAGTTGGAATGCTTTCGACAGAGTTGGAATACCTTTGTACAGAGTTGGAATACCTTTATGCAGGGTGGGAATGCTTTGGACAGAGTTGGAATACCTTTATGCAGGGTGGGAATGCATTCTAGAGCGTTGGAATGCTCTCGACAGAGTTGGAATGCTTTCGACAGAGTTGGAATACGTTTGTACAGAGATAGAATGTTATGTACAGGTTTGGAATGCTTTCTACATGATTGGAATGCTTTCTACAGGGTTGGAATGCTTTCTACAGGGTTGCAATGCTTTCTACAGGGTTGGAATGCTTTGGACAGAGTTGGAATACGTTTGTACACAGATAGAATGTTATGTACAGGTTTGGAATGCTTTCTACAGAATTGGAATGCTTTCTACAGGGTTGGAATGCTTTCTACAGGGTTGCAATGCTTTCTACAGTGTTGGAATGCTTTCGACAGAGTTGGAATACCTTTGTACAGAGTTGGAATGCTTCCTACAGGCTTGGAATGCTTTCGACAGAGTTGGAATACCTTTGCACAGAGTTAGAATATTATGTACACGGTTGGAATGCTTTCTAGAGGGTTGGAATGGTTTCGACAGAGGTGGAATTCCTTTGTACAGAGTTGGAATGCTTCCTACAGGGTTGGAATACTTTCTACAGAGTTGGAATGCTTTCGACAGAGTTGGAATACCTTTGTACAGAGATGGAATGCTATCTACAGGGTTGGAATGCTTTCGACAGACTTGGAATACCTTTGTACAGAGTTGGAATACCTTTGTACAGAGTTGGAATACCTTTGTACAGATTTGGAATGCCTTCTACAGGATTGGAATGCTTTCTACAGGGATGGAATGCCTTCTACAGGGTTGGAATGCTTTGAACAGAGTTGGTATACCTTTGTACAGAGATGGACTGCTTTCTACAGGGTTGGAATGCTTTCGACAGAGTTGGAATACCTTTGTACCGAGTTGGAATACCTTTGTTCAGAGTTGGAATACCTTTGTACTGGGTTGGAATACCTTTGTACAGAGTTGGAATGCTTTCTACAGGGTTGGAATGCTTTCTACAGGGTTGGAATGCTTTCGACAGAGTTGGAATACCTTTGTACAGAGTTAGAATGTTATGAATAGAGTTGGTATGCTTTCTACAGGCGAGGAATGCTTTCGACTGAGTTGGTATACCTTTGTACAGAGTTGGAATACCTTTATGCAGGGTGGGAATGCTTTGGACAGAGTTGGAATACCTTTATGCAGGGTGGGAATGCATTCTAGAGCGTTGGAATGCTCTCGACAGAGTTGGAATGCTTTCGACAGAGTTGGAATACGTTTGTACAGAGATAGCATGTTATGTACAGGTTTGGAATGCTTTCTACAGAATTGGAATGCTTTCTACAGGGTTGGAATGCTTCCTACAGGGTTGCAATGCTTTCTACAGTGTTGGAATGCTTTCGACAGAGTTGCAATACCTTTGTACAGAGTTGGAATGCTTCCTACAGGCTTGGAATGCTTTCGACAGAGTTGGAATACCTTTATGCAGGGTGGGAATGCTTTGGACAGAGTTGGAATACCTTTATGCAGGGTGGGAATGCTTTCCAGAGCGTTGGAATGTTCTCGACAGAGTTGGAATGCTTTCGACAGAGTTGGAATACATTTGTAAAGGGTTGGAATGCTTTCTACGTGCTTGGAATGCCTTCGACAGAGTTGGAATACCTTTGTACAGAGTTTGAATGCTTTCTACAGGGCTGGAATGCATTCGACAGAGTTGGAATACCTTTGTACAGGGTTGGAATGCTTCCTACAGGGTTGGAATGTTTTGGACAGAGTTGGAATACCTTTGTGCAAGGTTGGAATGCTTTCTAGAGCGATGGAATGCTTTCGACAGAGTTGGAATGCTTTCGACAGAGTTGGAATACCTTTGTACAGAGTTGGAATACCTTTATGCAGGGTGGGAATGCTTTGGACAGAGTTGGAATACCTTTATGCAGGGTGGGAATGCATTCTAGAGCGTTGGAATGCTCTCGACAGAGTTGGAATGCTTTCGACAGAGTTGGAATACGTTTGTACAGAGATAGCATGTTATGTACAGGTTTGGAATGCTTTCTACATGATTGGAATGCTTTCTACAGGGTTGGAATGCTTTCTACAGGGTTGCAATGCTTTCTACAGGGTTGGAATGCTTTGGACAGAGTTGGAATACGTTTGTACAGAGATAGAATGTTATGTACAGGTTTGGAATGCTTTCTACAGAATTGGAATGCTTTCTACAGGGTTGGAATGCTTTCTACAGGGTTGCAATGCTTTCTACAGTGTTGGAATGCTTTCGACAGAGTTGCAATACCTTTGTACAGAGTTGGAATGCTTCCTACAGGCTTGGAATGCTTTCGACAGAGTTGGAATACCTTTATGCAGGGTGGGAATGCTTTGGACAGAGTTGGAATACCTTTATGCAGGGTGGGAATGCTTTCCAGAGCGTTGGAATGTTCTCGACAGAGTTGGAATGCTTTCGACAGAGTTGGAATACATTTGTAAAGGGTTGGAATGCTTTCTACGTGCTTGGAATGCCTTCGACAGAGTTGGAATACCTTTGTACAGAGTTTGAATGCTTTCTACAGGGCTGGAATGCATTCGACAGAGTTGGAATACCTTTGTACAGGGTTGGAATGCTTCCTACAGGGTTGGAATGTTTTGGACAGAGTTGGAATACCTTTGTGCAAGGTTGGAATGCTTTCTAGAGCGATGGAATGCTTTCGACAGAGTTGGAATGCTTTCGACAGAGTTGGAATACCTTTGTACAGAGTTGGAATACCTTTATGCAGGGTGGGAATGCTTTGGACAGAGTTGGAATACCTTTATGCAGGGTGGGAATGCATTCTAGAGCGTTGGAATGCTCTCGACAGAGTTGGAATGCTTTCAACAGAGTTGGAATACGTTTGTACAGAGATAGCATGTTATGTACAGGTTTGGAATGCTTTCTACATGATTGGAATGCTTTCTACAGGGTTGGAATGCATTCTACAGGGTTGCAATGCTTTCTACAGGGTTGGAATGCTTTGGACAGAGTTGGAATACGTTTGTACAGAGATAGAATGTTATGTACAGGTTTGGAATGCTTTCTACAGAATTGGAATGCTTTCTACAGGGTTGGAATGCTTTCTACAGGGTTGCAATGCTTTCTACAGTGTTGGAATGCTTTCGACAGAGTTGCAATACCTTTGTACAGAGTTGGAATGCTTCCTACAGGCTTGGAATGCTTTCGACAGAGTTGGAATACCTTTGCACAGAGTTAGAATATTATGTACACGGTTGGAATGCTTTCTAGAGGGTTGGAATGGTTTCGACAGAGGTGGAATTCCTTTGTACAGAGTTGGAATGCTTCCTACAGGGTTGGAATACTTTCTACAGGGTTGGAATGCTTTCGACAGAGTTGGAATACCTTTGTACAGAGATGGAATGCTATCTACAGGGTTGGAATGCTTTCGACAGACTTGGAATACCTTTGTACAGAGTTGGAATACCTTTGTACAGAGTTGGAATACCTTTGTACAGATTTGGAATGCCTTCTACAGGATTGGAATGCTTTCTACAGGGATGGAATGCCTTCTACAGGGTTGGAATGCTTTGAACAGAGTTGGTATACCTTTGTACAGAGATGGACTGCTTTCTACAGGGTTGGAATGCTTTCGACAGAGTTGGACTACCTTTGTACAGAGTTGGAATACCTTTGTACAGAGTTGGAATACCTTTGTACAGGGTTGCAATACCTTTGTACAGAGTTGGAATGCTTTCTACAGGGTTGGAATGCTTTCTACAGGGTTGGAATGCTTTCGACAGAGTTGGAATACCTTTGTACATAGTTGGAATGCTTTCTAGAGGGTTGGAATACCTTTGTACAGAGTTTGAATGCTTTCTACAGGGTTGGAATGCTTTCGACAGAGTTGGAATACCTTTGTACAGAGTTGGAATGCTTCCTACAAGGTTGGAATGCTTTGGACAGAGTTGGAATACGTTTGTACAGAGATAGAATGTTATGTACAGATTTGGAATGCTTTCTACGGGATTGGAATGCTTTCTACAGGGTTGGAATGCTTTCTACAGGGTTGCAATGCTTTCTACAGGGTTGGAATGCTTTCTACAGGGTTGGAATGCTTTCGACAGAGTTGGAATACATTTGTACATAGTTGGAATGCTTCCTACAGGGTTGGAATGCTTTGGACAGAGTTGGAATACCTTTGTGCAGGGTTGGAATGCTTTCTAGAACGATGGAATGCTTTCTAGAGGGTTGGAATGCTTTCTAGAGGGTTGGAATGCTTTCGACAGAGTTGGAATACCTTTGTGCAGGGTTGGAATGCTTTCTAGAGCGATGGAATGCTCTCGACAGAGTTGGAATGCTTTCGACAGATTTGGAATGCATTTGTACAGAGTTTGAATGCTTTCTACAGGGTTGGAATGCTCTTGACAGAGTTGGAATACCATTGTACAGAGTTTGAATTCTTTCTACAGGGTTGGAATGCTTTCGACAGAGTTGGAATACCTTTGTACAGAGTTGGAATGCTTCCTACAGGGTTGGAATGCTTTGGACAGAGTTGGAATACCTTTGTACAGAGTTGGAATGCTATCTACAGGGTTGGAATGCTTTCGACAGAGTTGGAATACCTTTGTACAGAGTTGGAATACCTTTGTACAGAGTTGGAATACCTTTGTACAGAGTTGGAATGCTTTCTACAGGGTTGGAATGCTCTTGACAGAGTTGGAATACCTTTGTACAGATTTGGAATGCCTTCTACAGGATTGGAATGCTTTCTACAGGGATGGAATGCCTTCTACAGGGTTGGAATGCTTTGAACAGAGTTGGTATACCTTTGTACAGAGATGGAATGCTTTCTACAGGGTTGGAATGCTCTTGACAGAGTTGGAATACCATTGTACAGAGTTTGAATTCTTTCTACAGGGTAGGAATGCTTTCGACAGAGTTGGAATACCTTTGTACAGAGTTGGAATGCTTCCTACAGGGTTGGAATGCTTTGGACAGAGTTGGAATACCTTTGTACAGAGTTGGAATGCTTTATACAGGGTTGGAATGCTCTTGACAGAGTTGGAATACCTTTGTACAGAGTTTGAATGCTTGCTACAGCGTTGGAATGCTTTCGACAGAGTTGGAATACCTTCGTACAGAGTTGGAATGCTTTCTACAGGGTTGGAATGCTTTCGACAGAGTTGGAATACCTTTGTACAGAGTTAGAATGTTATGAACAGAGTTGGTATGCTTTCTACAGGCGAGGAATGCATTCGACTGAGTTGGTATACCTTTGTACAGAGTTGGAATGCTTCCTACAGGGTTGGAATGCTTTGGACAGAGTTGGAATACCTTTGCACAGAGTTGGAATGCTTTATACAGGGTTGGAATGCTCTTGACAGAGTTGGAATACCTTTGTACAGAGTTTGAATGCTTGCTACAGCGTTGGAATGCTTTCGACAGAGTTGGAATACCTTCGTACAGAGTTGGAATGCTTTCTACAGGGTTGGAATGCTTTCGACAGAGTTGGAATACCTTTGTACAGAGTTAGAATGTTATGAACAGAGTTGGTATGCTTTCTACAGGCGAGGAATGCTTTCGACTGAGTTGGTATACCTTTGTACAGAGTTGGAATGCTTCCTACAGGGTTGGAATGCTCTTGACAGAGTTGGAATACCTTTATGCAGGGTGGGAATGCTTTGGACAGAGTTGGAATACCTTTATGCAGGGTGGGAATGCTTTCCAGAGCGTTGGAATGTTCTAGACAGAGTTGGAATGCTTTCGACAGAGTTGGAATACATTTGTAAAGGGTTGGAATGCTTTCTACGTGCTTGGAATGCCTTCGACAGAGTTGGAATACCTTTGTACAGAGTTTGAATGCTTTCTACAGGGCTGGAATGCATTCGACAGAGTTGGAATACCTTTGTACAGAGTTGGAATGCTTGCTACAGGGTTGGAATGTTTTGGACAGAGTTGGAATACCTTTGTGCATGGTTGGAATGCTTTCTAGAGCAATGGAATGCTTTCGACAGAGTTGGAATGCTTTCGACAGAGTTGGAATACCTTTGTACAGAGTTGGAATACCTTTATGCAGGGTGGGAATGCTTTGGACAGAGTTGGAATACCTTTATGCAGGGTGGGAATGCATTCTAGAGCGTTGGAATGCTCTCGACAGAGTTGGAATGCTTTCGACAGAGTTGGAATACGTTTGTACAGAGATAGAATGTTATGTACAGGTTTGGAATGCTTTCTACATGATTGGAATGCTTTCTACAGGGTTGGAATGCTTTCTACAGGGTTGCAATGCTTTCTACAGGGTTGGAATGCTGTGGACAGAGTTGGAATACGTTTGTACAGAGATAGAATGTTATGTACAGGTTTGGAATGCTTTCTACAGAATTGGAATGCTTTCTACAGGGTTGGAATGCTTTCTACAGGGTTGCAATGATTTCTACAGTGTTGGAATGCTTTCGACAGAGTTGGAATACCTTTGTACAGAGTTGGAATGCTTCCTACAGGCTTGGAATGCTTTCGACAGAATTGGAATACCTTTGCACAGAGTTAGAATATTATGTACACGGTTGGAATGCTTTCTAGAGGGTTGGAATGGTTTCGACAGAGGTGGAATTCCTTTGTACAGAGTTGGAATGCTTCCTACAGGGTTGGAATACTTTCTACAGTGTTGGAATGCTTTCGACAGAGTTGGAATACCTTTGTACAGAGATGGAATGCTATCTACAGGGTTGGAATGCTTTCGACAGACTTGGAATACCTTTGTACAGAGTTGGAATACCTTTGTACAGAGTTGGAATACCTTTGTACAGCTTTGGAATGCCTTCTACAGGATTGGAATGCTTTCTACAGGGATGGAATGTCTTCTACAGGGTTGGAATGCTTTGAACAGAGTTGGTATACCTTTGTACAGAGATGGACTGCTTTCTACAGGGTTGGAATGCTTTCGACAGAGTTGGAATACCTTTGTACCGAGTTGGAATACCTTTGTTCAGAGTTGGAATACCTTTGTACAGGGTTGGAATACCTTTGTACAGAGTTGGAATGCTTCCTACAGGGTTGGAATGCTTTGGACAGAGTTGGAATACCTTTGTACAGAGTTGGAATGCTTTATACAGCGTTGGAATGCTCTTGACAGAGTTGGAATACCTTTGTACAGAGTTTGAATGCTTGCAACAGCGTTGGAATGCTTTCGACAGAGTTGGAATACCTTTGTACAGAGTTGGAATGCTTTCTACAGGGTTGGAATGCTTTCGACAGAGTTGGAATACCTTTGTACAGAGTTAGAATGTTATGAACAGAGTTGGTATGCTTTCTACAGGCGAGGAATGCTTTCGACTGAGTTGGTATACCTTTGTACAGAGTTGGAATGCTTCCTACAGGGTTGGAATGCTTTTGACAGAGTTGGAATACCTTTATGCAGGGTGGGAATGCTTTGGACAGAGTTGGAATACCTTTATGCAGGGTGGGAATGCTTTCCAGAGCGTTGGAATGTTCTCGACAGAGTTGGAATGCTTTCGACAGAGTTGGAATACATTTGTAAAGGGTTGGAATGCTTTCTACGTGCTTGGAATGCCTTCGACAGAGTTGGAATACCTTTGTACAGAGTTTGAATGCTTTCTACAGGGCTGGAATGCATTCGACAGAGTTGGAATACCTTTGTACAGAGTTGGAATGCTTCCTACAGGGTTGGAATGTTTTGGACAGAGTTGGAATACCCTTGTGCAAGGTTGGAATGCTTTCTAGAGCGATGGAATGCTTTCGACAGAGTTGGAATGCTTTCGACAGAGTTGGAATACCTTTGTACAGAGTTGGAATACCTTTATGCAGGGTGGGAATGCTTTGGACAGAGTTGGAATACCTTTATGCAGGGTGGGAATGCATTCTAGAGCGTTGGAATGCTCTCGACAGAGTTGGAATGCTTACGACAGAGTTGGAATACGTTTGTACAGAGATAGAATGTTATGTACAGGTTTGGAATGCTTTCTACATGATTGGAATGCTTTCTACAGGGTTGGAATGCTTTCTACAGGGTTGCAATGCTTTCTACAGGGTTGGAATGCTTTGGACAGAGTTGGAATACGTTTGTACAGAGATAGAATGTTATGTACAGGTTTGGAATGCTTTCTACAGAATTGGAATGCTTTCTACAGGGTTGGAATGCTTTCTACAGGGTTGCAATGCTTTCTACAGTGTTGGAATGCTTTCGACAGAGTTGGAATACCTTTGTACAGAGTTGGAATGCTTCCTACAGGCTTGGAATGCTTTCGACAGAGTTGGAATACCTTTGCACAGAGTTAGAATATTATGTACACGGTTGGAATGCTTTCTAGAGGGTTGGAATGGTTTCGACTGAGGTGGAATTACTTTGTACAGAGTTGGAATGCTTCCTACAGGGTTGGAATACTTTCTACAGGGTTGGAATGCTTTCGACAGAGTTGGAATACCTTTGTACAGAGATGGAACGCTATCTACAGGGTTGGAATGCTTTCGACAGACTTGGAATACCTTTGTACAGAGTTGGAATGCCTTTGTACAGAGTTGGAATACCTTTGTACAGATTTGGAATGCCTTCTACAGGATTGGAATGCTTTCTACAGGGATGGAATGCCTTCTACAGGGTTGGAATGCTTTGAACAGCGTTGGTATACCTTTGTACAGAGATGGACTGCTTTCTACAGGGTTGGAATGCTTTCGACAGAGTTGGAATACCTTTGTACAGAGTTGGAATACCTTTGTACAGAGATGGAATACCTTTGTACAGGGTTGGAATACCTTTGTACAGAGTTGGAACGCTTTCTACAGGGTTGGAATGCTTTCTACAGGGTTGGAATGCTTTCGACAGAGTTGGAATACCTTTGTACATAGTTGGAATGCTTTCTAGAGGGTTGGAATACCTTTGTACAGAGTTTGAATGCTTTCTACAGGGTTGGAATGCTTTCGACAGAGTTGGAATACGTTTGTACAGAGATAGAATGTTATGTACAGATTTGGAATGCTTTCTACGGGATTCGAATGCTTTCTACAGGGTTGGAATGCTTTCTACAGTGTTGCAATGCTTTCTACAGGGTTGGAATGCTTTCTACAGGGTTGGAATGCTTTTGACAGAGTTGGAATACATTTGTACATAGTTGGAATGCTTCCTACAGGGTTGGAATGCTTTGGACAGAGTTGGAATACCTTTGTGCAGGGTTGGAATGCTTTCTAGAACGATGGAATGCTTCCTACAGGGTTGGAATGCTTTGGACAGAGTTGGAATACCTTTGTACAGAGTTGGAATGCTTCCTACAGGGTTGGAATGCTTTGGACAGAGTTGGAATACGTTTATACAGAGATAGAATGTTATGTACAGAGTTTGAATGCTTTCTACAGGATTGGAATGCTTTCTACAGGGTTGGAATGCTTTCTACAGGGTTGGAATGCTTTCTACAGGGTTGGAATGCTTTCGACAGAGTTGGAATACCCTTGTACATAGTTGGAATGCTTTCTAGAGGGTTGGAATGCTTTGGACAGAGTTGGAGTACCTTTGTGCAGGGTTGGAATGCTTTCTAGAGCGATGGAATGCTCTCGACAGAGTTGGAATGCGTTCGACAGAGTTGGAATGCATTTGTACAGGTTTGGAATGCTTTCTAGAGGGTTGGAATGCTTTCTAGAGGGTTGGAATGCTTTCTAGAGGGTTGGGATGCTTTCTAGAGGGTTGGAATGCATCCTACAGGGTTGGAATGCTTTCGACAGAGATGGAATACCTTTGTACAGAGTTGGAATACCTTTGTACAGAGTTGGAATACCTTTCTACAGAATTGGAATGCTTTCTACAGGGTTGGAATGCTTTCTACAGGGTTGGAATGCTTTCTACAGGGTTGGAATGCTTTCGACAGAGTTGGTTATACATTTGTACATAGTTGGAATGCTTCCTACAGGGTTGGAATGCTTTCGACAGAGTTGGAATACCTTTGTGCAGGGTTGGAATGCTTTCTAGAACGATGGAATGCTTTCTACAGGGTTGGAATGCTCTTGACAGAGTTGGAATACCTTTGTACAGAGTTTGAATGCTTTCTACAGGGTTGGAATGCTTTCGACAGAGTTGGAATACCTTTGTACAGAGTTGGAATGCTTTCTAGAGGGTTGGAATGCTTTCGAAAGTGTTGGAATACCTTTGTGCAGGGTAGGAATGCTTTCTAGAGCGATGGAATGCTCTCGACAGAGTTGGAATGCTTTCGACAGAGTTGGAATGCATTTGTACAGAGTTTGAATGCTTTCTACAGGGTTGGAATGCTTTCTACAGGGTTGGAATGCTTTCTACAGGGTTGGAATGCTTTGTGCAGGGTTGGAATGCTTTCTACAGTGTTTTAATGCTTTCGACAGAGTTGGAATACCTTTGTGCAGGGTTGGAATGCTTTCTAGAACGATGGAATGCTTTGTACAGGGTTGGAATGCTCTTGACAGAGTTGGAATACCTTTGTACAGAGTTTGAATGCTTTCTACAGGGTTGGAATGCTTTCGACAGAGTTGGAATACCTCTGTACAGAGTTGGAATACCTTTGTACAGAGTTGGAATACCTTTGTACAGAGTTGGAATACCTTTGTACAGAGTTGGAATACCTTTGTACAGAGTTGGAATACCTTTGTACAGATTTGGAATGCCTTCTACAGGATTGGAATGCTTTCTACAGGGATGGAATGCCTTCTACAGGGTTGGAATGCTTTGAACAGTGTTGGTATACCTTTGTACAGAGATGGAATGATTTCTACAGGGTTGGAATGCTCTTGACAGAGTTGGAATACCTTTGTACAGAGTTTGAATTCCTCCTACAGGGTTGGAATGCTTTCGACAGAGTTGGAATACCTTTGTACAGAGTTGGAATGCTTTCTACAGGGTTGGAATGCTTTGGACAGAGTTGGAATACGTTTGTACAGAGATAGAATGTTATGTACAGATTTGGAATGCTTTCTACGGGATTGGAATGCTTTCTACAGGGTTGGAATGCTTTCTACAGGGTTGCAATGCTTTCTACAGGGTTGGAATGCTTTCGACAGAGTTGGAATACCTTTGTACAGACTTAGAATGTTATGAACAGGGTTGGAATGCTTTCTACAGGGTTGGAATGCATTGGACAGAGTTGGAATACCTTTGTACATAGTTGGAACGCTTCCTACAGGGTTGGAATGCTTTGGACAGAGTTGGAATACCTTTGTGCAGGGTTGGAATGCTTTCTAGAACGATGGAATGCTTTCTACAGGGTTGGAATGCTCTTGACAGAGTTGGAATACCTGTGTACAGAGTTTGAATGCTTTCTACAGGGTTGGAATGCTTTCGACAGAGTTGGAATACCTTTGTACAGAGTTGGGATGCTTCCTACAGGGATGGAATGCTTTGGACAGAGTTGGAATACGTTTGTACAGAGATAGAATGTTATGTACAGATTTGGAATGCTTTCTACGGGGTTGGAATGCTTTCTACAGGGTTGGAATGCTTTCTATAGGGTTGCAATGCTTTCTACAGGGTTGGAATGCTTTCGACAGAGTTGGAATACCTGTGTACAGAGTTAGAATGTTATGAACAGGGTTGGAATGCTTTCTACAGGGTTGGAATGCTTTCGACAGTGTTGGAATACCTGTGTACAGAGTTAGAATGTTATGAACAGGGTTGGAATGCTTTCTACAGGGTTGGAATGCTTTCGACAGAGTTGGAATACCTTTGTACATAGTTGGAATGCTTTCTACAGGGTTGGAATGCTTTCGACAGAGTTGGAATACCTTTGTACAGAGTTGGAATGCTTCCTACAGGGATGGAATGCTTTGGACAGAGTTGGAATACGTTTCTACAGAGATAGAATGTTATGTACAGATTTGGAATGCTTTCTACGGGATGGGAATGCTTTCGACAGAGCTGGAATACCTTTGTACATAGTTGGAATGCTTTCTAGAGGGTTGGAATGCTTTCGACAGATTTGGAATACCTTTGTACATAGTTGGCATGCTTTCTAGAGGGTTGGTAAGCTTTGGACAGAGTTGGAATACCTTTGTGCAGGATTGGAATGCTTTCTAGAGCGATGGAATGCTCTCGACAGAGTTGGAATGCTGTCGACAGAGTTGGAATGCAATTGTACAGGTTTGGAATGCTTTCTAGAGGGTTGGAATGCTTTCTAGAGGGTTGGAATGCTTTCTACAGGGATGGAATGCCTTCTACAGGGTTGGAATGCTTTGAACAGAGTTGGTATACCTTTGTACAGAGATGGAATGCTTTCTACAGGGTTGGAATGCTTTCGACAGAGTTGGAATACCTTTGTACAGAGATGGAATGCTATCTACAGGGTTGGAATGCTTTCGACAGAGTTGGAATACCTTTGTACAGAGTTGGAATACCTTTGTACAGAGTTGGAATATATTTGTACAGAGATAGAATGTTATGTACAGATTTGGAATGCTTTTTACAGGATTGGAATGCTTTCTACAGGGTTGGAATGCTTTCTACAGGGTTGCAATGCTTTCTACAGGGTTGGAATGCTTTCTACAGGGTTGCAATGCTTTCTACAGGGTTGGAATGCTTTCGACAGAGTTGGAATACATGTGTACAGAGTTAGAATGTTATGTACAGATTTGGAATGCTTTCTACGGGATGGGAATGCTTTCGACAGAGTTGGAATACCTTTGTACATAGTTGGAATGCTTCCTACAGGGTTGGAATGCTTTGGACAGAGTTGGAATACCTTTGTACAGAGTTGGAATACCTTTCTACAGAATTGGAATGCTTTCTACGGGGTTGGAATGCTTTCTACAGGGATGGAATGCCTTCTACAGGGTTGGAATGCTTTGAACAGAGTTGGTATACCTTTGTACAGAGTTGGAATACCTTTGTACAGAGTTGGAATGCTTTCTACAGGGTTGGAATGCTCTTGACAGAGTTGGAATACCTTTGTACAGAGTTTGAATGCTTTCTACAGGGTTGGAATGCTTTCGACAGAGTTGGAATACCTTTGTACAGAGTTGGAATATTATGTACACGGTTGGAATGCTTTCTAGAGGGTTGGAATGCTTTCGACAGAGTTGGAATACCTTTGTACAGAGATGGAATGCTATCTACAGGGTTGGAATGCTTTCGACAGAGTTGGAATACCTTTGTACACAGTTGGAATACCTTTGTACAGTGTTGGAATACCTTTGTACAGAGTTGGAATACCTTTCTACAGAATTGGAATGCTTTCTACAGGGTTGGAATGCTTTCTACTGGGTTGGAATGCTTTCTACAGGGTTGGAATGCTTTCGACAGAGTTGGAGTACCTTTGTACAGAGTTGGAATGCTCCATACAGGGTTGGAATGCTTTCGACAGAGTTGGAATACCTTTGTACAGAGTTGGAATGCTTCCTACAGGGTTGGAATGCTTTGGAAAGAGTTGGAATACCTTTGCGCAGAGTTAGAATATTATGTACACGGTTGGAATGCTTTCTAGAGGGTTGGAATGGTTTCGACAGAGGTGGAATACCTTTGTACAGAGTTGGATTGCTTCCTACATGGTTGGAATACTTTCTACAGGGTTGGAATGCTTTCGACAGAGTTGGAATACCTTTGTACAGAGATGGAATGCTATCTACAGGGTTGGAATGCTTTCGACAGAGTTGGAATACCTTTGTACACAGTTGGAATACCTTTGTACAGAGTTGGAATACCTTTGTACAGAGTTGGAACACCTTTCTACAGAATTGGAATGCTTTCTACAGGGTTGGAATGCTTTCTACAGGGATGGAATGTCTTCTACAGGGTTGGAATGCTTTGAACAGAGTTGGTATACCTTTGTACAGAGATGGACTGCTTTCTACAGTGTTGGAATGCTTTCGACAGAGTTGGAATACCTTTGTACAGAGTTGGAATACCTCTGTACAGAGTTGGAATACCTTTGTACAGAGTTGGAATACCTTTGTACAGAGTTGGAATACCTTTGTACAGAGTTGGAATGCTTTCTACAGGGTTGGAATTCTCTTGACAGAGTTGGAATACCTTTGTACAGAGTTTGAATGCTTTCTACAGGGTTGGAATGCTTTCGACAGAGTTGGAATACCTTTGTACAGAGTTGGAATGCTTCCTACAGGGTTGGGATGCTTTGGAAAGAGTTGGAATACGTTTGTACAGAGATAGAATGTTATGTACAGATTTGGAATGCTTTCTACAGGATTGGAATGCTTTCTACAGGGTTGGAATGCTTTCTACAGGGTTGGAATGCTTTCGACAGAGTTGGAATACCTTTGTACAGAGTTAGAATGTTATGAACAGGGTTGGAATGCTTTCTACGGGGTTGGGATGCTTTCGACAGAGTTGGAATACCTTTGTACATAGTTGGAATGCTTCCTAAAGGGTTGGAATGCTTTGGACAGAGTTGGAATACATTTGTGCAGGGATGGAATGCTTTCTAGAACGATGGAATGCTTTCTACAGGGTTGGAATGCTCTTGACAGGGTTGGAATACCTTTGTACAGAGTTTGAATGCTTTCTACAGGGTTGGAATGCTTTCTAGAGGGTTGGAATGCTTTCTAGAGGGTTGGAATGCTTTCTAGAGGGTTGGAATGCTTTGGACAGAGTTGGAATACGTTTATACAGAGATAGAATGTTATGTACAGATTTGGAATGCTTTCTACAGGATTGGAATGCTTTCTACAGGGTTGGAATGCTTTCTACAGGGTTGGAATGCTTTCTACAGTGTTGGAATGCTTTCGACAGAGTTGGAATACCTTTGTGCAGGGTTGGAATGCTTTCTAGAACGATGGAATGCTTTCTACAGGGTTGGAATGCTCTTGACAGAGTTGGAATACCTTTGTACAGAGTTTGAATGCTTTCTACAGGGTTGGAATACTTTCGACAGAGTTGGAATACCTTTGTACAGAGTTGGAATACCTTTGTACAGAGTTGGAATACCTTTGTACAGAGTTGGAATACCTTTGTACAGATTTGGAATGCCTTCTACAGGATTGGAATGCTTTCTACAGGGATGGAATGCCTTCTACAGGGTTGGAATGCTTTGAACAGAGTTGGTATAACTTTGTACAGAGATGGAAAGCTTTCTACAGGGTTGGAATGCTCTTGACAGAGTTGGAATACCTTTGTACAGAGTTTCAATTCTTTCTACAGGGTTGGAATGCTTTCGACAGAGTTGGAATACCTTTGTACAGAGTTGGAATGCTTCCTACAGGGTTGGAATGCTTTGGACAGAGTTGGAATACCTTTGTACAGAGTTGGAATGTTTCCTACAGGCTTGGAATGCTTTCGACAGAGTTGGAATACCTTTGCACAGAGTTAGAATATTATGTACACGGTTGGAATGCTTTCTAGAGGGTTGGAATGCTTTCTAGAGGGTTGGAATGCTTTGGACAGAGTTGGAATACGTTTATACAGAGATAGAATGTTATGTACAGATTTGGAATGCTTTCTACAGGATTGGAATGCTTTCTACAGGGTTGGAATGCTTTCTACAGGGTTGGAATGCTTTCTACAGTGTTGGAATGCTTTCGACAGAGTTGGAATACCTTTGTGCAGGGTTGGAATGCTTTCTAGAACGATGGAATGCTTTCTACAGGGTTGGAATGCTCTTGACAGAGTTGGAATACCTTTGTACAGAGTTTGAATGCTTTCTACAGGGTTGGAATACTTTCGACAGAGTTGGAATACCTTTGTACAGAGTTGGAATACCTTTGTACAGAGTTGGAATACCTTTGTACAGAGTTGGAATACCTTTGTACAGATTTGGAATGCCTTCTACAGGATTGGAATGCTTTCTACAGGGATGGAATGCCTTCTACAGGGTTGGAATGCTTTGAACAGAGTTGGTATAACTTTGTACAGAGATGGAATGCTTTCTACAGGGTTGGAATGCTCTTGACAGAGTTGGAATACCTTTGTACAGAGTTTCAATTCTTTCTACAGGGTTGGAATGCTTTCGACAGAGTTGGAATACCTTTGTACAGAGTTGGAATGCTTCCTACAGGGTTGGAATGCTTTGGACAGAGTTGGAATACCTTTGTACAGAGTTGGAATGTTTCCTACAGGCTTGGAATGCTTTCGACAGAGTTGGAATACCTTTGCACAGAGTTAGAATATTATGTACACGGTTGGAATGCTTTCTAGAGGGTTGGAATGGTTTCGACAGAGGTGGAATACCTTTGTACAGAGTTGGATTGCTTCCTACATGGTTGGAATACTTTCTACAGGGTTGGAATGCTTTCGACAGAGTTGGAATACCTTTGTACAGAGATGGAATGCTATCTACAGGGTTGGAATGCTTTCGACAGAGTTGGAATACCTTTGTACAGAGTTGGAATACCTTTGTACAGAGTTGGAATACATTTGTACAGATTTGGAATGCCTTCTACAGGATTGGAATGCTTTCTGCAGGGATGGAATGCCTTCTACAGGGTTGGAATGCTTTGAACAGAGTTGGAATACCTTTGTACAGAGATGGACTGCTTTCTACAGGGTTGGAATGCTTTCGACAGAGTTGGAATACCTTTGTACAGAGTTGGAATATCTTTGTACAGAGTTGGAATACCTTTGTACAGAGTTGGAATACCTTTGTACAGAGTTGGAATGCTTTCTACAGGGTTGGAATGCTTTCGACAGAGTTGGAATACCTTTGTACATAGTTGGAATGCTTCCTACAGGGTTGGAATGCTTTGGACAGAGTTGGAATACCTTTGTACAGAGTTGGAATACCTTTCTACAGAATTGGAATGCTTCCTACAGGGTTGGAATGCTTTCTACAGGGATGGAATGCCTTCTACAGGGTTGGAATGCTTTCGACAGAGTTGGAATACCTTTGTACAGAGTTGGAATGCTTCCTACAGGGATGGAATGCTTTGGACAGAGTTGGAGTACGTTTGTACAGAGATAGAATGTTATGTACAGATTTGGAATGCTTTCTACGGGGTTGGAATGCTTTCTACAGGGTTGGAATGCTTTCTACAGGGTTGCAATGCTTTCTACAGGGTTGGAATGCTTTCGACAGAGTTGGAATACCTGTGTACAGAGTTAGAATGTTATGAACAGGGTTGGAATGCTTTCTACAGGGTTGGAATGCTTTCGACAGAGTTGGAATACCTGTGTACAGAGTTAGAATGTTATGAACAGGGTTGGAATGCTTTCTACAGGGTTGGAATGCTTTCGACAGAGTTGGAATACCTTTGTACATAGTTGGAATGCTTCCTACAGGGTTGGAATGCTTTGGACAGAGTTGGAATACCTTTGTACAGAGTTGGAATACCTTTCTACAGAATGGTAATGCTTTCTACAGGGTTGGAATGCTTTCTACAGGGATGGAATGCCTTCTACAGGGTTGGAATGCTTTGAACAGAGTTGGTATACCTTTGTACAGAGATGGACTGCTTTCTACAGGGTTGGAATGCTGTCGACAGAGTTGGAATACCTTTGTACAGAGTTTAAATGCTTTCTACAGGGTTGGAATGCTTTCGACAGAGTTGGAATACCTTTGTACAGAGTTGGAATGCTGTCGACAGAGTTGGAATACCTTTGTACAGAGTTTGAATGCTTTCTACAGGGTTGGAATGCTTTCGACAGAGTTGGAATACCTTTGTACAGAGTTGGAATGCTTCCTACAGGGATGGAATGCTTTGGACAGAGTTGGAATACGTTTCTACAGAGATAGAATGTTATGTACAGATTTGGAATGCTTTTTACGGGATGGGAATGCTTTCGACAGAGTTGGAATACCTTTGTACATAGTTGGAATGCTTTCTAGAGGGTTGGAATGCTTTCGACAGATTTGGAATACCTTTGTACATAGTTGGAATGCTTTCTAGAGGGTTGGTAAGCTTTGGACAGAGTTGAAATACCTTTGTGCAGGATTGGAATGCTTTCTAGAGCGATGGAATGCTCTCGACAGAGTTGGAATGCTGTCGACAGAGTTGGAATGCAATTGTACAGGTTTGGAATGCTTTCTAGAGGGTTGGAATGCTTTCTAGAGGGTTGGAATGCTTTCTAGAGGGTTGGAATGCTTTCTACAGGGATGGAATGCCTTCTACAGGGTTGGAATGCTTTGAACAGAGTTGGTATACCTTTGTACAGAGATGGAATGCTTTCTACAGGGTTGGAATGCTTTCGACAGAGTTGGAATACCTTTGTACAGAGATGGAATGCTATCTACAGGGTTGGAATGCTTTCGACAGAGTTGGAATACCTTTGTACAGAGTTGGAATACCTTTGTACAGAGTTGGAATATGTTTGTACAGAGATAGAATGTTATGTACAGATTTGGAATGCTTTCTACAGGATTGGAATGCTTTCTACAGGGTTGGAATGCTTTCTACAGGGTTGTAATGCTTTCTACAGGGTTGGAATGCTTTCGACAGAGTTGGAATACCTTTGTACAGAGTTAGAATGTTATGAACAGGGTTGGAATGCTTTCTACAGGGTTGGAATGCTTTCGACAGAGTTGGAATACCTTTGTACATAGTTGGAATGCTTCCTACAGGGTTGGAATGCTTTGGACAGAGTTGGAATACCTTTGTGCAGGGTTGGAATGCTTTCTAGAACGATGGAATGCTTTCTACAGGGTTGGAATGCACTTGACAGAGTTGGAATACCTTTGTACATAGTTGGAATGCTTTCTACAGGGTCGGAATGCTTTCGACAGAGATGGAATACCTTTGTACAGAGTTGGAATGCTTCCTACAGGGTTGGAATGCTTTCGACAGAGTTGGAATACCTTTGTACATAGTTGGAATGCTTTCTACAGGGTCGGAATGCTTTCGACAGAGATGGAATACCTTTGTACAGAGTTGGAATGCTTCCTACAGGGTTGGAATGCTTTGGACAGAGTTGGAATACCTTTGTACATAGTTGGAATGCTTCCTACAGGGTTGGAATGCTTTGAACAGAGTTGGTATACCTTTGTACAGAGATGGAATGCTTTCTACAGGGTTGGAATGCTTTCGACAGAGTTGGAATACCTTTGTACAGAGATGGAATGCTATCTACAGGGTTGGAATGCTTTCGACAGAGTTGGAATACCTTTGTACAGAGTTGGAATACCTTTGTACAGAGTTGGAATATGTTTGTACAGAGATAGAATGTTATGTACAGATTTGGAATGCTTTCTACAGGATTGGAATGCTTTCTACAGGGTTGGAATGCTTTCTACAGGGTTGCAATGCTTTCTACAGGGTTGGAATGCTTTCGACAGAGTTGGAATACCTTTGTACAGAGTTAGAATGTTATGAACAGGGTTGGAATGCTTTCTACAGGGTTGGAATGCTTTCGACAGAGTTGGAATACCTTTGTACATAGTTGGAATGCTTTCTACAGGGTCGGAATGCTTTCGACAGAGATGGAATACCTTTGTACAGAGTTGGAATGCTTCCTACAGGGTTGGAATGCTTTGGACAGAGTTGGAATATGTTTGTACAGAGATAGAATGTTATGTACAGATTTGGAATGCTTTCTACAGGATTGGAATGCTTTCTACAGGGTTGGAATGCTTTCTACAGGGTTGCAATGCTTTCTACAGGGTTGGAATGCCTTCGACAGAGTTGGAGTACCTTTGTACAGAGTTAGTATGTTATGAACAGGGTTGGAATGCTATCTACAGGGTTGGAATGCTTTCGACAGAGTTGGAATACCTTTGTACATAGTTGGAATGCTTTCTAGAGGGTTGGAATGCTTTGGACAGAGTTGGAATACCTTTGTGCAGGGTTGGAATGCTTTCTAGAGCGATGGAATACTCTCGACAGAGTTGGAATGCTTTCGACAGAGTTGGAATGCATTTGTACATGTTTGGAATGCTTTCTAGAGGGTTGCAATGCTTTCTAGAGGGTTGGAATGCTTTCTAGAGGGTTGGAATGCTTCCTACAGGGTTGGAATGCTTTCGACAGAGTTGGAATACCTTTGTACAGAGTTGGAATACCTTTGTACAGAGTTGGAATACCTTTGTACAGAGTTGGAATGCTTTCTACAGGCTTGGAATGCTTTCGACAGAGTTGGAATACCTTTGTACAGAGTTGGAATGCTTCCTACAGGGTTGGAATGCTTTTGACAGAGTTGGAATACCTTTATGCAGGGTGGGAATGCTTTGGACAGAGTTGGAATACCTTTATGCAGGGTGCGAATGCTTTGGACAGAGTTGGAATACCTTTATGCTTGGTGGGAATGCTTTCTAGAGCGTTGGAATGCTCTCGAAAGAGTTGGGATGCTTTCTAGAGCGTTGGAATGCTTTCTAGAGGGTTGGGATGCTTTGGACAGAGTTGGAATACCTTTGTACAGAGTTGGAATGTTTCCTACAGGGTTGGAATGGTTTCGACAGAGTTGGAATACCTTTGTACAGAGTTGGAATACCTTTGTACAGAGTTGGAATGCTTTCTAGAGGGTTGGAATGCTTTCGACAGAGTTGGAATACCTTTGTACAGAGTTGGAATGCTTCCTACAGGGTTGGAATGCTTTGGACAGAGTTGCAATACCTTTATGTAGGGTGGGAATGCTTTGGACAGAGTTGGAATACCTTTATGCAGGGTGCGAATGCTTTGGACAGAGTTGGAATACCTTTATGCAGGGTGGGAATGCTTTCTAGAGCGTTGGGATGCTCTCGACAGAGATGGAATGCTTTCGACAGAGTTGGAATACATTTGTACAGGGTTGCAATGCTGTCTGGAGAGTTGGAATGCTTTCTAGAGGGTTGGAATGCTTTCTAGAGGGTTGGAATGCTTTCGACAGAGTTGGAATACCTTTGTACAGAGTTGGAATACCTTTGTACAGAGTTGGAATGCTTTCTACAGGCTTGGAATGCTTTCTACAGGCTTGGAATGCTTCCTACATGCTTGGAAAGCTTTCTACATGCTTGGAATGTTTTCTACATGCTTGGAATGCTTTCGACCGAGTTGGAATGCTTTCTACAGGGTTGGACTGCTTTCTACAGGGTTGGAATGTTTTCGACTGTGTTGGAATGCTTTCTACAGGGTTGGAATGCTTTCTACAGGGTTGGAATGCTTTCGACAGAGTTGGAATACCTTTGTACAGAGTTGGAATGCTTCCTACAGGATTGGAATGCTTTGGACGGAGTTGTAATACCTTTGTACAGAGATAGAATGTTATGTACAGGTTTGGAATGCTTTCTACATGATTGGAATGCTTTCTACAGGCTTGGAATGCTTTCTACATGCTTGGAATGCTTTCTACAGGCTTGGAATGCTTTCGACCGAGTTGGAATGCTTTCTACAGTGTTGGAATGCTTTCGACAGAGTTGGAATATCTTTGTACAGAGTCGGAATGCTTTCTACAGGGTTGGAATGCTTTCGACAGAGTTGGAATGCCTTCGACAGAGTTGGAATACCTTTGTACAGAGTTGGAATAACTTTGTACAGAGTTGGAATAGCACTACGTTATAACGTATAACGTTGTGTATTATTTCGTTATAACGCATAACGTTATGTAGCACTACGTTATTACGTATAACGTAATATACTATTACCTTATAACGTATAACGTTATGTAGCATTACGTTATAACGTATAACGTTATATGCTATTAGGTTATAACGTGTAGCGCTATGTAGCATTACGTTATAACGTATAACGTTGTATACTATTTCCTTATAACGTATAATGTTATGTGGCATTACGGTATAACGAATAACGTTATGTGGCATTTCGTTATAACGTATAACGTTATATACTATTACCTTATAACGTATAACGTTATGTAGCATTGCGTTATAACGTATAACGTTATATACAATTACCTTATAACGTTTAACGTTATGTAGCATTACGTTATAACGTATAACGTTATATACAATTACCTTATAACGTATAACGTTATATACTATTACCTTATAACGTATAACGTTATGTGGCATTACGTTATACCGTATGACGTTGTATACCACTACCATATAACGTATAACGTTATGTAGCATTACGTTATAACGTATAACGTTATATACTATTACCTTATAATGTATAACGTTATATACTATTATCTTATAACGTATAACGTTATATACTATTTCCTTATAACGTATAACGTTATGTAGCATTTCGTTATAACGTATAGCGTTATGTAGCACTACGTTATAACTTCTAACGTTATATACTATTACCTTATAACGTATAACGTTATGTAGCATTACCTTATAACGTATAGCGTTATGTAGCACTGCGTTGTAACTTCTAACGTTATATACAATTACCTTATAACGTATAACGTTATATACTATTACCATCTAACGTATAACGTTATGTAGCATTACGTTATAGCGTATAACTTTGTATACTACTACCATATAACGTATAACGTTATGTAGCATTACGTTATAACGTATAACGTTATATGCTATTACCTTATATCGTTATACGTTAAATACTGTTACCCTATAACGTTATACGCTATATACTACTACCTTATAACGTATAACGTTATGTAGCGTTACGTCATAACGTATAACGTTATATACTATTTCCTTCTAACGTATAACGTTATGTAGCATTACCTTATAACGTATAACGTTATATACAATTACCTTACAACGTATAACGTTATGTACTATTACCTTATAACGTATAACGTTATGTAGCATTACCTTATAACGTATAGCGTTATGTAGCACTGCGTTGTAACTTCTAACGTTATATACTATTACCTTATAACGTATAACGTAATATACTATTACCTTATAACGTATAACGTTATATAATATTACCTTGTAACGTATAACGTTATGTAGCATTACGTTATAACGTATAACGTTATATGCTATTACCTTATATCGTTATACGTTAAATACTGTTACCCTATAACGTTATACGTTATATACTACTACCTTATAACGTATAACGTTATGTAGCGCTACGTCATAACGTATAACGTTATATACTATTACCTTATAACGTATAACGTTATGTAGCATTACGTTATAACGTACAACGTTATATACTATTAGCTTATAAAGTATAATGTTATGTAGCATTACGTTATAACGTATAACGTTATATACTATTACCTTATAACGTATAACGTTATATAATATTACCTTGTAACGTATAACGTTATGTAGCATTACGTTATAACGTATAACGTTATATACTATTACCTTATAACGTATAACGTTATGTATCATTACGTTATAACGTATAACGTTACATACTATTACCTTATAACGTATAACGTGATGTAGCATTACGTTATAACGTATAACGTTATATACAATTACCTTATAACGTATAACGTTATATACTATTACCTTATAACGTATAACGTTATGTGGCATTACGTTATACCGTATGACGTTGTATACCACTACCATATAACGTATAACGTTATGTAGCATTACGTTATAACGTATAACGTTATATACTATTACCTTATAATGTATAACGTTATATACTATTATCTTATAACGTATAACGTTATATACTATTTCCTTATAACGTATAACGTTATGTAGCATTTCGTTATAACGTATAGCGTTATGTAGCACTACGTTATAACTTCTAACGTTATATACTATTACCTTATAACGTATAACGTTATGTAGCATTACGTTATAACGTATAACGTTATATACTATTACCTTATAACGTATAACGTTATACACTATTTCCTTATAACGTATAACGTTATGTAGCATTACCTTATATCGTAAAACGCTATGTAGCATTACGTTATAACGTATAACGCTATATACTAGTATCTTATTACGTATAACGTTATGTAGCATTACCTTATAACGTATAACGTTATATACTATTACCTTATAACGTATAACGTTATGTAGCATTACGTTATAACGTACAACGTTACATACTATTACCTTATAACGTATAACGTTATGTAGCATTACGTTATAGCGTATAACGTTGTATACTACTACCATATAACGTATAACGTTATGTAGCATTACGTTATAACGTATAACGTTATATACTATTACCTTATATCGTTATACGTTAAATACTGTTACCCTATAACGTTATACGTTATATACTACTACCTTATATCGTATAACGTTATGTGGCGTTACGTTATAACGTATAACGTTATATACTATTTCCTTCTAACGTATAACGTTATGTAGCAGTACCTTATAACGTATAACGTTATATATAATTACCTTACAACGTATAACGTTATATACTATTACCTTATAACGTATAACGTTATATACTATTACCTTACAACGTATAACGTTATGTATCATTACGCTATAACGTATAACGTTACATACTATTACCTTATATCGTATAACGTGATGTAGCATTGCGTTATAACGTATAACGTTATATACAATTACCTTATAACGTATAACGTTATATACTATTACCTTATAGCGTATAACGTTATGTAGCATTACGTTATAACGTATAACGTTATATGCTATTACCTTATATCGTTATACGTTAAATACTGTTACCCTATAACGTTATACGTTATATACTACTACCTTATAACGTATAACGTTATGTAGCGCTACGTCATAACGTATAACGTTATATACTATTACCTTATAACGTATAACGTTATGTAGCATTACGTTATAACGTACAACGTTATATACTATTAGCTTATAACGTATAATGTTATGTAGCATTACGTTATAACGTATAACGTTATATACTATTACCTTATAACGTATAACGTTATATAATATTACCTTGTAACGTATAACGTTATGTAGCATTACGTTATAACGTATAACGTTATATACTATTACCTTATAACGTATAACGTTATGTATCATTACGTTATAACGTATAACGTTACATACTATTACCTTATAACGTATAACGTAATGTAGCATTACGTTATAACGTATAACGTTATATACAATTACCTTATAACGTATAACGTTATATACTATTACCTTATAACGTATAACGTTATGTGGCATTACGTTATACCGTATAACGTTGTATACCACTACCATATAACGTATAACGTTATGTAGCATTACGTTATAACGTATAACGTTATATACTATTACCTTATAATGTATAACGTTATATACTATTATCTTATAACGTATAACGTTATATACTATTTCCTTATAACGTATAACGTTATGTAGCATTTCGTTATAACGTATAGCGTTATGTAGCACTACGTTATAACTTCTAACGTTATATACTATTACCTTATAACGTATAACGTTATGTAGCATTACGTTATAACGTATAACGTTATATACTATTTCCTTATAACGTATAACGTTATATACTATTTCCTTATAACGTATAACGTTATGTAGCATTACCTTATATCGTAAAACGCTATGTAGCATTACGTTATAACGTATAACGCTATATACTAGTATCTTATTACGTATAACGTTATGTAGCATTACCTTATAACGTATAACGTTATATACTATTACCTTATAACGTATAACGTTATGTAGCATTACGTTATAACGTACAACGTTACATACTATTACCTTATAACGTATAACGTTATGTAGCATTGCGTTATAACGTATAACGTTATATACAATTACCTTATAACGTATAACGTTATATACTATTACCTTATAACGTATAACGTTATGTAGCATTACGTTATAGCGTATAACGTTGTATACTACTACCATATAACGTATAACGTTATGTAGCATTACGTTATAACGTATAACGTTATATACTATTACCTTATATCGTTATACGTTAAATACTGTTACCCTATAACGTTATACGTTATATACTACTACCTTATAACGTATAACGTTATGTGGCGTTACGTTATAACGTATAACGTTATATACTATTTCCTTCTAACGTATAACGTTATGTAGCAGTACCTTATAACGTATAACGTTATATATAATTACCTTACAACGTATAACGTTATATACTATTACCTTATAACGTATAACGTTATATACTATTACCTTATAACGTATAACGTTATGTATCATTACGCTATAACGTATAACGTTACATACTATTACCTTATATCGTATAACGTGATGTAGCATTACGTTATAACGTATAACGTTATATACAATTACCTTATAACGTATAACGTTATATACTATTACCTTATAGCGTATAACGTTATGTAGCATTACGTTATACCGTATAACGTTGTATACCACTACCATATAACGTATAACGTTATGTAGCATTACGTTATAACGTACAACGTTATATACTATTACCTTATAACGTATAACGTTATGTATCATTACGTTATAACGTATAACGTTACATACTATTACCTTATAACGTATAACGTGATGTAGCATTACGTTATAACGTATAACGTTATATACAATTACCTTATAACGTATAACGTTATATACTATTACCTTATAATGTATAACGTTATATAGTATTATCTTATAACGTATAACGTTATATACTATTTCCTTATAACGTATAACGTTATGTAGCATTTCGTTATAACGTATAGCGTTATGTAGCACTACGTTATAACTTCTAACGTTATATACTACTACCTTATAACGTATAACGTTATGTGGCGTTACGTTATAACGTATAACGTTATATACTATTAGCTTATAACGTATAACGTTACATACTATTTCCTTATAACGTATAACGTTATGTAGCATTACGTTATAACGTATAACGTTATGTAGCATTACGTTATAACGTATAACGCTATATACTATTATCTTATTACGTATAACGTTATGTAGCATTACCTTATAACGTATAACGTTATATAATATTTCCTTATTACGTATAACGTTATATACTATTACCTTATAACGTATAACGTTATGTAGCATTACGTTATAACGTACAACGTTACATACTATTACCTTATAACGTATAACGTTATGTAGCATTGCGTTATAACGTATAACGTTATATACAATTACCTTATAACGTATAACGTTATATACTATTACCTTATAACGTATAACGTTATGTAGCATTACGTTATAGCGTATAACGTTGTATACTACTACCATATAACGTATAACGTTATGTAGCATTACGTTATAACGTATAACGTTATATACTATTACCTTATATCGTTATACGTTAAATACTGTTACCCTATAACGTTATACGTTATATACTACTACCTTATAACGTATAACGTTATGTGGCGTTACGTTATAACGTATAACGTTATATACTATTTCCTTCTAACGTATAACGTTATGTAGCAGTACCTTATAACGTATAACGTTATATATAATTACCTTACAACGTATAACGTTATATACTATTACCTTATAACGTATAACGTTATATACTATTACCTTATAACGTATAACGTTATGTATCATTACGCTATAACGTATAACGTTACATACTATTACCTTATATCGTATAACGTGATGTAGCATTACGTTATAACGTATAACGTTATATACAATTACCTTATAACGTATAACGTTATATACTATTACCTTATAGCGTATAACGTTATGTAGCATTACGTTATACCGTATAACGTTGTATACCACTACCATATAACGTATAACGTTATGTAGCATTACGTTATAACGTATAACGTTATATACTATTACCTTATAACGTATAACGTTATGTATCATTACGTTATA
Source organism: Bombus fervidus (assembly GCF_041682495.2). Taxonomy (NCBI): domain Eukaryota; kingdom Metazoa; phylum Arthropoda; class Insecta; order Hymenoptera; family Apidae; genus Bombus; species Bombus fervidus. The sequence continues at coordinate 3,137,222 of NC_091523.1, read as the reverse complement.
ACGTATAACGTTACATACTATTACCTTATAACGTATAACGTGATGTAGCATTACGTTATAACGTATAACGTTATATACAATTACCTTATAACGTATAACGTTATATACTATTACCTTATAATGTATAACGTTATATAGTATTATCTTATAACGTATAACGTTATATACTATTTCCTTATAACGTATAACGTTATGTAGCATTTCGTTATAACGTATAGCGTTATGTAGCACTACGTTATAACTTCTAACGTTATATACTATTACCTTATAACGTATAACGTTATGTAGCATTACGTTATAACGTATAACGTTATATACTATTACCTTATAACGTATAACGTTATATACTATTTCCTTATAACGTATAACGTTATGTAGCATTACCTTATATCGTAAAACGCTATGTAGCATTACGTTATAACGTATAACGCTATATACTAGTATCTTATTACGTATAACGTTATGTAGCATTACCTTATAACGTATAACGTTATGTAGCATTACGTTATAACGTATAACGTTATATACTATTACCTTATAACGTATAACGTTATATACTATTTCCTTATAACGTATAACGTTATGTAGCATTACCTTATATCGTAAAACGCTATGTAGCATTACGTTATAACGTATAACGCTATATACTAGTATCTTATTACGTATAACGTTATGTAGCATTACGTTATAACGTACAACGTTACATACTATTACCTTATAACGTATAACGTTATGTAGCATTGCGTTATAACGTATAACGTTATATACAATTACCTCATAACGTATAACGTTATGTAGCATTACCTTATATTGTAAAACGCTATGTAGCATTACGTTATAACGTATAACGCTATATACTAGTATCTTATTACGTATAACGTTATGTAGCATTACCTTATAACGTATAACGTTATATACTACTACCATATAACGTATAACGTTATGTAGCATTACGTTATAACGTATAACGTTATATACTATTACCTTATATCGTTATACGTTAAATACTGTTACCCTATAACGTTATACGTTATATACTACTACCTTATAACGTATAACGTTATGTGGCGTTACGTTATAACGTATAACGTTATATACTATTAGCTTATAACGTATAACGTTACATACTATTTCCTTATAACGTATAACGTTATGTAGCATTACGTTATAACGTATAACGTTATGTAGCATTACGTTATAACGTATAACGCTATATACTATTATCTTATTACGTATAACGTTATGTAGCATTACCTTATAACGTATAACGTTATATAATATTTCCTTATTACGTATAACGTTATATACTATTACCTTATAACGTATAACGTTATGTAGCATTACGTTATAACGTACAACGTTACATACTATTACCTTATAACGTATAACGTTATGTAGCATTGCGTTATAACGTATAACGTTATATACAATTACCTTATAACGTATAACGTTATATACTATTACCTTATAACGTATAACGTTATGTAGCATTACGTTATAGCGTATAACGTTGTATACTACTACCATATAACGTATAACGTTATGTAGCATTACGTTATAACGTATAACGTTATATACTATCACCTTATATCGTTATACGTTAAATACTGTTACCCTATAACGTTATACGTTATATACTACTACCTTATAACGTATAACGTTATGTGGCGTTACGTTATAACGTATAACGTTATATACTATTTCCTTCTAACGTATAACGTTATGTAGCAGTACCTTATAACGTATAACGTTATATATAATTACCTTACAACGTATAACGTTATATACTATTACCTTATAACGTATAACGTTATATACTATTACCTTATAACATATAACGTTATGTATCATTACGCTATAACGTATAACGTTACATACTATTACCTTATATCGTATAACGTGATGTAGCATTACGTTATAACGTATAACGTTATATACAATTACCTTATAACGTATAACGTTATATACTATTACCTTATAGCGTATATCGTTATGTAGCATTACGTTATACCGTATAACGTTGTATACCACTACCATATAACGTATAACGTTATGTAGCATTACGTTATAACGTATAACGTTATATACTATTACCTTATAACGTATAACGTTATGTATCATTACGTTATAACGTATAACGTTACATACTATTACCTTATAACGTATAACGTGATGTAGCATTACGTTATAACGTATAACGTTATATACAATTACCTTATAACGTATAACGTTATATACTATTACCTTATAATGTATAACGTTATATAGTATTATCTTATAACGTATAACGTTATATACTATTTCCTTATAACGTATAACGTTATGAAGCATTTCGTTATAACGTATAGCGTTATGTAGCACTACGTTATAACTTCTAACGTTATATACTATTACCTTATAACGTATAACGTTATGTAGCATTACGTTATAACGTATAACGTTATATACTATTACCTTATAACGTATAACGTTATATACTATTTCCTTATAACGTATAACGTTATGTAGCATTACCTTATATCGTAAAACGCTATGTAGCATTACGTTATAACGTATAACGCTATATACTAGTATCTTATTACGTATAACGTTATGTAGCATTACCTTATAACGTATAACGTTATGTAGCATTACGTTATAACGTATAACGTTATATACTATTACCTTATAACGTATAACGTTATATACTATTTCCTTATAACGTATAACGTTATGTAGCATTACCTTATATCGTAAAACGCTATGTAGCATTACGTTATAACGTATAACGCTATATACTAGTATCTTATTACGTATAACGTTATGTAGCATTACGTTATAACGTACAACGTTACATACTATTACCTTATAACGTATAACGTTATGTAGCATTGCGTTATAACGTATAACGTTATATACAATTACCTCATAACGTATAACGTTATGTAGCATTTCCTTATATTGTAAAACGCTATGTAGCATTACGTTATAACGTATAACGCTATATACTAGTATCTTATTACGTATAACGTTATGTAGCATTACCTTATAACGTATAACGTTATATACTACTACCATATAACGTATAACGTTATGTAGCATTACGTTATAACGTATAACGTTATATACTATTACCTTATATCGTTATACGTTAAATACTGTTACCCTATAACGTTATACGTTATATACTACTACCTTATAACGTATAACGTTATGTGGCGTTACGTTATAACGTATAACGTTATATACTATTAGCTTATAACGTATAACGTTACATACTATTTCCTTATAACGTATAACGTTATGTAGCATTACGTTATAACGTATAACGTTATGTAGCATTACGTTATAATGTATAACGCTATATACTATTATCTTATTACGTATAACGTTATGTAGCATTACCTTATAACGTATAACGTTATATAATATTTCCTTATTACGTATAACGTTATGTAGCATTACCTTATAACGTATAACGTTATATACTATTACCTTATAACGTATAACGTTATGAAGCATTACGTTATAACGTACAACGTTACATACTATTTACTTCTAACGTATAACGTTATGTAGCAGTACCTTATAACGTATAACGTTATATACAATTACCTTACAACGTATAACGTTATATACTATTACCTTATAACGTATAACGTTATGTAGCATTACGTTATAGCGTATAACGTTGTATACTACTACCATATAACGTATAACGTTATGTAGCATTACGTTATAACGTATAACGTTATATACTATTACCTTATATCGTTATACGTTAAATACTGTTACCCTATAACGTATAACGTTATATACTATTACCTTATAACGTATAACGTTATATACTATTACCTTATAAAGTATAACGTTATGTATCATTACGCTATAACGTATAACGTTACATACTATTACCTTATAACGTATAACGTGATGTAGCATTACGTTATAACGTATAACGTTATATACAATTACCTTATAACGTATAACGTTATATACTATTACCTTATAACGTATAACGTGATGTAGCATTACGTTATAACGTATAACGTTATATACAATTACCTTATAACGTACAACGTTACATACTATTACCTTATAACGTATAACGTTATGTAGCATTACGTTATAACGTATAACGCTATATACTAGTATCTTAATACGTATAACGTTATGTAGCATTACGTTATAACGTACAACGTTACATACTATTACCTTATAACGTATAACGTTATGTAGCATTGCGTTATAACGTATAACGTTATATACAATTACCTCATAACGTATAACGTTTACTATTACCTTATAACGTACAACGTTATGTAGCATAATTTTATAGCGTATAACGTTGTATACTACTACCATATAACGTATAACGTTATGTAGCAGTACCTTATAACGTATAACGTTATATATAATTACCTTACAACGTATAACGTTATATACTATTACCTTATAACGTATAACGTTATGTAGCATTACGTTATAGAGTATAACGTTGTATACAATACCTTCTAACGTAAAACGTTATGTAGCATTACCTTATAACGTATAACGTTATATACTATTACCTTATAATGTATAACGTTATATACTATTACCTTATAACGTATAACGTTATGTAGCATTACGTTATAACGTATAACGTTATATACTATTACCTTATAATGTATAACGTTATATACAATTACCTTATAACGTACAACGTTACATACTATTACCTTATAACGTATAACGTTATGTAGCATTACGTTATAACGTATAACGCTATATACTAGTATCTTATTACGTATAACGTTATGTAGCATTACCTTATAACGTATAACGTTATATACTATTACCTTATAACGTATAACGTTATGTAGCATTACGTTATAACGTACAACGTTACATACTATTACCTTATAACGTATAACGTTATGTAGCATTGCGTTATAACGTATAACGTTATATACAATTACCTTATAACGTATAACGTTATATACTATTACCTTATAACGTATAACGTTATGTAGCATTACGTTATAGCGTATAACGTTGTATACTACTACCATATAACGTATAACGTTATGTAGCATTACGTTATAACGTATAACGTTATATACTATTACCTTATATCGTTATACGTTAAATACTGTTACCCTATAACGTTATACGTTATATACTACTACCTTATAACGTATAACGTTATGTGGCGTTACGTTATAACGTATAACGTTATATACTATTTCCTTCTAACGTATAACGTTATGTAGCAGTACCTTATAACGTATAACGTTATATATAATTACCTTACAACGTATAACGTTATATACTATTACCTTATAACGTATAACGTTATATACTATTACCTTATAACGTATAACGTTATGTATCATTACTCTATAACGTATAACGTTACATACTATTACCTTATATCGTATAACGTGATGTAGCATTACGTTATAACGTATAACGTTATATACAATTACCTTATAACGTATAACGTTATATACTATTACCTTATAGCGTATATCGTTATGTAGCATTACGTTATACCGTATAACGTTGTATAACACTACCATATAACGTATAACGTTATGTAGCATTACGTTATAACGTATAACGTTATATACTATTACCTTATAACGTATAACGTTATGTATCATTACGTTATAACGTATAACGTTACATACTATTACCTTATAACGTATAACGTGATGCAGCATTACGTTATAACGTATAACGTTATATACAATTACCTTATAACGTATAACGTTATATACTATTACCTTATAATGTATAACGTTATATAGTATTATCTTATAACGTATAACGTTATATACTATTTCCTTATAACGTATAACGTTATGTAGCATTTCGTTATAACGTATAGCGTTATGTAGCACTACGTTATAACTTCTAACGTTATATACTATTACCTTATAACGTATAACGTTATGTAGCATTACGTTATAACGTATAACGTTATATACTATTACCTTATAACGTATAACGTTATATACTATTTCCTTATAACGTATAACGTTATGTAGCATTACCTTATATCGTAAAACGCTATGTAGCATTACGTTATAACGTATAACGCTATATACTAGTATCTTATTACGTATAACGTTATGTAGCATTACCTTATAACGTATAACGTTATGTAGCATTACGTTATAACGTATAACGTTATATACTATTACCTTATAACGTATAACGTTATATACTATTTCCTTATAACGTATAACGTTATGTAGCATTACCTTATATCGTAAAACGCTATGTAGCATTACGTTATAACGTATAACGCTATATACTAGTATCTTATTACGTATAACGTTATGTAGCATTACGTTATAAAGTACAACGTTACATACTATTACCTTATAACGTATAACGTTATGTAGCATTGCGTTATAACGTATAACGTTATATACAATTACCTCATAACGTATAACGTTATGTAGCATTACCTTATATTGTAAAACGCTATGTAGCATTACGTTATAACGTATAACGCTATATACTAGTATCTTATTACGTATAACGTTATGTAGCATTACCTTATAACGTATAACGTTATATACTACTACCATATAACGTATAACGTTATGTAGCATTACGTTATAACGTATAACGTTATATACTATTACCTTATATCGTTATACGTTAAATACTGTTACCCTATAACGTTATACGTTATATACTACTACCTTATAACGTATAACGTTATGTGGCGTTACGTTATAACGTATAACGTTATATACTATTAGCTTATAACGTATAACGTTACATACTATTTCCTTATAACGTATAACGTTATGTAGCATTACGTTATAACGTATAACGTTATGTAGCATTACGTTATAACGTATAACGCTATATACTATTATCTTATTACGTATAACGTTATGTAGCATTACCTTATAACGTATAACGTTATATAATATTTCCTTATTACGTATAACGTTATATACTATTACCTTATAACGTATAACGTTATGTAGCATTACGTTATAACGTACAACGTTACATACTATTACCTTATAACGTATAACGTTATGTAGCATTGCGTTATAACGTATAACGTTATATACAATTACCTTATAACGTATAACGTTATATACTATTACCTTATAACGTATAACGTTATGTAGCATTACGTTATAGCGTATAACGTTGTATACTACTACCATATAACGTATAACGTTATGTAGCATTACGTTATAACGTATAACGTTATATACTATTACCTTATATCGTTATACGTTAAATACTGTTACCCTATAACGTTATACGTTATATACTACTACCTTATAACGTATAACGTTATGTGGCGTTACGTTATAACGTATAACGTTATATACTATTTCCTTCTAACGTATAACGTTATGCAGCAGTACCTTATAACGTATAACGTTATATATAATTACCTTACAACGTATAACGTTATATACTATTACCTTATAACGTATAACGTTATATACTATTACCTTATAACATATAACGTTATGTATCATTACGCTATAACGTATAACGTTACATACTATTACCTTATATCGTATAACGTGATGTAGCATTACGTTATAACGTATAACGTTATATACAATTACCTTATAACGTATAACGTTATATACTATTACCTTATAGCGTATATCGTTATGTAGCATTACGTTATACCGTATAACGTTGTATACCACTACCATATAACGTATAACGTTATGTAGCATTACGTTATAACGTATAACGTTATATACTATTACCTTATAACGTATAACGTTATGTATCATTACGTTATAACGTATAACGTTACATACTATTACCTTATAACGTATAACGTGATGTAGCATTACGTTATAACGTATAACGTTATATACAATTACCTTATAACGTATAACGTTATATACTATTACCTTATAATGTATAACGTTATATAGTATTATCTTATAACGTATAACGTTATATACTATTTCCTTATAACGTATAACGTTATGTAGCATTTCGTTATAACGTATAGCGTTATGTAGCACTACGTTATAACTTCTAACGTTATATACTATTACCTTATAACGTATAACGTTATGTAGCATTACGTTATAACGTATAACGTTATATACTATTACCTTATAACGTATAACGTTATATACTATTTCCTTATAACGTATAACGTTATGTAGCATTACCTTATATCGTAAAACGCTATGTAGCATTACGTTATAACGTATAACGCTATATACTAGTATCTTATTACGTATAACGTTATGTAGCATTACGTTATAACGTACAACGTTACATACTATTACCTTATAACGTATAACGTTATGTAGCATTGCGTTATAACGTATAACGTTATATACAATTACCTTATAACGTATAACGTTATATACTATTACCTTATAACGTATAACGTTATGTAGCATTACGTTATAGCGTATAACGTTGTATACTACTACCATATAACGTATATCGTTATGTAGCATTACGTTATAACGTATAACGTTATATACTATTACCTTATATCGTTATACGTTAAATACTGTTACCCTATAACGTTATACGTTATATACTACTACCTTATAACGTATAACGTTATGTGGCGTTACGTTATAACGTATAACGTTATATACTATTTCCTTCTAACGTATAACGTTATGTAGCAGTACCTTATAACGTATAACGTTATATATAATTACCTTACAACGTATAACGTTATATACTATTACCTTATAACGTATAACGTTATATACTATTACCTTATAACATATAACGTTATGTATCATTACGCTATAACGTATAACGTTACATACTATTACCTTATATCGTATAACGTGATGTAGCATTACGTTATAACGTATAACGTTATATACAATTACCTTATAACGTATAACGTTATATACTATTACCTTATAGCGTATATCGTTATGTAGCATTACGTTATACCGTATAACGTTGTATACCACTACCATATAACGTATAACGTTATGTAGCATTACGTTATAACGTATAACGTTATATACTATTACCTTATAACGTATAACGTTATGTATCATTACGTTATAACGTATAACGTTACATACTATTACCTTATAACGTATAACGTGATGTAGCATTACGTTATAACGTATAACGTTATATACAATTACCTTATAACGTATAACGTTATATACTATTACCTTATAATGTATAACGTTATATAGTATTATCTTATAACGTATAACGTTATATACTATTTCCTTATAACGTATAACGTTATGTAGCATTTCGTTATAACGTATAGCGTTATGTAGCACTACGTTATAACTTCTAACGTTATATACTATTACCTTATAACGTATAACGTTATGTAGCATTACGTTATAACGTATAACGTTATATACTATTACCTTATAACGTATAACGTTATATACCATTTCCTTATAACGTATAACGTTATGTAGCATTACCTTATATCGTAAAACGCTATGTAGCATTACGTTATAACGTATAACGCTATATACTAGTATCTTATTACGTATAACGTTATGTAGCATTACCTTATAACGTATAACGTTATGTAGCATTACGTTATAACGTATAACGTTATATACTATTACCTTATAACGTATAACGTTATATACTATTTCCTTATAACGTATAACGTTATGTAGCATTACCTTATATCGTAGAACGCTATGTAGCATTACGTTATAACGTATAACGCTATATACTAGTATCTTATTACGTATAACGTTATGTAGCATTACGTTATAACGTACAACGTTACATACTATTACCTTATAACGTATAACGTTATGTAGCATTGCGTTATAACGTATAACGTTATATACAATTACCTCATAACGTATAACGTTATGTAGCATTACCTTATATTGTAAAACGCTATGTAGCATTACGTTATAACGTATAACGCTATATACTAGTATCTTATTACGTATAACGTTATGTAGCATTACCTTATAACGTATAACGTTATATACTACTACCATATAACGTATAACGTTATGTAGCATTACGTTATAACGTATAACGTTATATACTATTACCTTATATCGTTATACGTTAAATACTGTTACCCTATAACGTTATACGTTATATACTACTACCTTATAACGTATAACGTTATGTGGCGTTACGTTATAACGTATAACGTTATATACTATTAGCTTATAACGTATAACGTTACATACTATTTCCTTATAACGTATAACGTTATGTAGCATTACGTTATAACGTATAACGTTATGTAGCATTACGTTATAACGTATAACGCTATATACTATTATCTTATTACGTATAACGTTATGTAGCATTACCTTATAACGTATAACGTTATATAATATTTCCTTATTACGTATAACGTTATGTAGCATTACCTTATAACGTATAACGTTATATACTATTACCTTATAACGTATAACGTTATGAAGCATTACGTTATAACGTACAACGTTACATACTATTTACTTCTAACGTATAACGTTATGTAGCAGTACCTTATAACGTATAACGTTATATACAATTACCTTACAACGTATAACGTTATATACTATTACCTTATAACGTATAACGTTATGTAGCATTACGTTATAGCGTATAACGTTGTATACTACTACCATATAACGTATAACGTTATGTAGCATTACGTTATAACGTATAACGTTATATACTATTACCTTATATCGTTATACGTTAAATACTGTTACCCTATAACGTATAACGTTATATACTATTACCTTATAACGTATAACGTTATATACTATTACCTTATAAAGTATAACGTTATGTATCATTACGCTATAACGTATAACGTTACATACTATTACCTTATAACGTATAACGTGATGTAGCATTACGTTATAACGTATAACGTTATATACAATTACCTTATAACGTATAACGTTATATACTATTACCTTATAACGTATAACGTGATGTAGCATTACGTTATAACGTATAACGTTATATACAATTACCTTATAACGTACAACGTTACATACTATTACCTTATAACGTATAACGTTATGTAGCATTACGTTATAACGTATAACGCTATATACTAGTATCTTAATACATATAACGTTATGTAGCATTACCTTATAACGTATAACGTTATATACTATTACCTTATAACGTATAACGTTATGTAGCATTACGTTATAACGTACAACGTTACATACTATTACCTTATAACGTATAACGTTATGTAGCATTGCGTTATAACGTATAACGTTATATACAATTACCTCATAACGTATAACGTTTACTATTACCTTATAACGTACAACGTTATGTAGCATAATTTTATAGCGTATAACGTTGTATACTACTACCATATAACGTATAACGTTATGTAGCAGTACCTTATAACGTATAACGTTATATATAATTACCTTACAACGTATAACGTTATATACTATTACCTTATAACGTATAACGTTATGTAGCATTACGTTATAGAGTATAACGTTGTATACAATACCTTCTAACGTAAAACGTTATGTAGCATTACCTTATAACGTATAACGTTATATACTATAACCTTATAATGTATAACGTTATATACTATTACCTTATAACGTATAACGTTATGTAGCATTACGTTATAACGTATAACGTTATATACTATTACCTTATAATGTATAACGTTATATACTATTACCTTATAACGTATAACGTTATATACTATTACCTTATAACGTATAACGTTTTGTAGCATTACGTTATAACGTATAACGTTAAATACAATTACCTTATAACGTATGACGTTACATACTATTACCTTATAAAGTATAACGTTATGTAGCATTGCGTTATAACGTATAACGTTATATACTATTACCTTATAACGTATAACGTTATGAAGCATTACGTTATAACGTACAACGTTACATACTATTTACTTCTAACGTATAACGTTATGTAGCAGTACCTTATAACGTATAACGTTATATACAATTACCTTACAACGTATAACGTTATATACTATTACCTTATAACGTATAACGTTATGTAGCATTACGTTATAGCGTATAACGTTGTATACTACTACCATATAACGTATAACGTTATGTAGCATTACGTTATAACGTATAACGTTATATACTATTACCTTATATCGTTATACGTTAAATACTGTTACCCTATAACGTTATACGTTATATACTACTACCTTATAACGTATAACGTTATGTGGCGTTACGTTATAACGTATAACGTTATATACTATTTCCTTCTAACGTATAACGTTATGTAGCAGTACCTCATAACGAATAACGTTATATATAATTACCTTACAACATATAACGTTATATACTATTACCTTATAACGTATAACGTTATATACTATTACCTTATAAAGTATAACGTTATGTATCATTACGCTATAACGTATAACGTTACATACTATTACCTTATAACGTATAACGTGATGTAGCATTACGTTATAACGTATAACGTTATATACAATTACCTTATAACGTATAACGTTATATACTATTACCTTATAGCGTATAACGTTATGTAGCATTACGTTATACCGTATAACGTTGTATACCACTACCATATAACGTATAACGTTATGTAGCATTACGTTATAACGTATAACGTTATATACTATTACCTTATAACGTATAACGTTATGTATCATTACGTTATAACGTATAACGTTACATACTATTACCTTATAACGTATAACGTGATGTAGCATTACGTTATAACGTATAACGTTATATACAATTACCTTATAACGTATAACGTTATATACTATTACCTTATAACGTATAACGTTATGTAGCATTACGTTATACCGTATAACGTTATAAACTATTACATTATATCGTTATACGTTAAATACTGTTACCTTATAACGTTATACGTTAAATACTGTTACCTTATAACGTTATACGTTATATACTACTACCTTATAACGTATAACGTTATGTAGCGTTACGTTATAGCGTATAACGTTATATACTATTACCTTCTAACGTATAACGTTATGTAGCATTACCTTATAACGTATAACCTTATATACTATTACCTGATAACGTATAACGTTATATACTATTACCTTATAACGTATAACGTTATATACTATTTCCTTATAACGTATAACGTTATGTAGCATTGCGTTATAACGTATAGCGTTATGTAGCACTGCGTTGTAACTTCTAACGTTATATACTATTACCTTATAACGTATTACGTTATATACTATTACCTTATAACGTATAACGTTATGTAGCATTACGTTATAGCGTATAACGTTGTATACTATTACGTTATAACGTATAACGTTATGAAGCACTACGTTATAACGTATAACGTTATGAAGCACTACGTTATAACGTATAACGTTATGAAGCACTACGTTATAACGTATAACGTTATATACTATTGCCTTATAAAGTATAATGTTATATACTACTACCTTATAACGTATAACGTTATGTAGCACTATGTTATTACGTATAACGTTATCTACTATTACGTTATAACGTATATCGTTATGTAGCATTACGTTATAACGTATAACGTTATATATTATTACCTTATATCGTTATACGTTAAATACTGTTACCTTATAACGTTATACGTTATATACTATTACCTTATAACGTATAACGTTATGTAGCATTACGTTATAACGTATAATGTTATATACTATTACCTTATAACGTATAATGTTATGTAGCATTACGTTCTAACGTATAACGTTATATACAATTACCTTATAACGTATAACGTTATATACTATTACCTTATAACGTATAACGTTATGTAGCATTACGTTATAGCGTATAACGTTGTATACTACTACCATATAACGTATAACGTTATGTAGCATTACGTTATAACGTATAACGTTATATACAATTACCTTATAACGTATAACGTTATATACTATTACCTTATAGCGTATAACGTTATGTAGCATTACGTTATACCGTATAACGTTGTATACCACTACCATATAACGTATAACGTTATGTAGCATTACGTTATAACGTATAACGTTATATACTATTACCTTATAACGTATGACGTTATATACTATTTCCTTATAACGTATAACGTTATGTAGCATTACCTTATATCGTATAACGCTATGTAGCATTACGTTATAACGTATAACGCTATATACTAGTATCTTATTACGTATAACGTTATGTAGCATTACCTTATAACGTATAACGTTATATACTATTACCTTATAACGTATAACGTTATGTAGCATTACATTATAACGTACAACGTTACATACTATTACCTTATAAAATATAACGTTATGTAGCATTGCGTTATAACGTATAACGTTATATACTATTACCTTATAACGTATAACGTTATGAAGCATTACGTTATAACGTACAACGTTACATACTATTTACTTCTAACGTATAACGTTATGTAGCAGTACCTTATAACGTATAACGTTATATACAATTACCTTACAACGTATAACGTTATATACTATTACCTTATAACGTATAACGTTATGTAGCATTACGTTATAGCGTATAACGTTGTATACTACTACCATATAACGTATAACGTTATGTAGCATTACGTTATAACGTATAACGTTATATACTATTACCTTATATCGTTATACGTTAAATACTGTTACCCTATAACGTTATACGTTATATACTACTACCTTATAACGTATAACGTTATGTGGCGTTACGTTATAACGTATAACGTTATATACTATTTCCTTCTAACGTATAACGTTATGTAGCAGTACCTTATAACGTATAACGTTATATATAATTACCTTACAACATATAACGTTATATACAATTACCTTATAACGTATAACGTTATATACTATTACCTTATAAAGTATAACGTTATGTATCATTACGCTATAACGTATAACGTTACATACTATTACCTTATAACGTATAACGTGATGTAGCATTACGTTATAAAGTATAACGTTATATACAATTACCTTATAACGTATAACGTTATATACTATTACCTTATAGCGTATAACGTTATGTAGCATTACGTTATACCGTATAACGTTGTATACCACTACCATATAACGTATAACGTTATGTAGCATTACGTTATAACGTATAACGTTATATACTATTACCTTATAACGTATAACGTTATGTATCATTACGTTATAACGTATAACGTTACATACTATTACCTTATAACGTATAACGTGATGTAGCATTACGTTATAACGTATAACGTTATATACAATTACCTTATAACGTATAACGTTATATACTATTACCTTATAACGTATAACGTTATGTAGCATTACGTTATACCGTATAACGTTATAAACTATTACATTATATCGTTATACGTTAAATACTGTTACCTTATAACGTTATACGTTAAATACTGTTACCTTATAACGTTATACGTTATATACTACTACCTTATAACGTATAACGTTATGTAGCGTTACGTTATAACGTATAACGTTATATACTATTACCTTCTAACGTATAACGTTATGTAGCATTACCTTATAACGTATAACCTTATATACTATTACCTGATAACGTATAACGTTATATACTATTACCTTATAACGTATAACGTTATATACTATTTCCTTATAACGTATAACGTTATGTAGCATTGCGTTATAACGTATAGCGTTATGTAGCACTGCGTTGTAACTTCTAACGTTACATACTATTACCTTATAACGTATTACGTTATATACTATTACCTTATAACGTATAACGTTATGTAGCATTACGTTATAGCGTATAACGTTGTATACTATTACGTTATAACGTATAACGTTATGAAGCACTACGTTATAACGTATAACGTTATGAAGCACTACGT
Organism: Bombus fervidus; assembly: GCF_041682495.2. NCBI lineage: Eukaryota > Metazoa > Arthropoda > Insecta > Hymenoptera > Apidae > Bombus > Bombus fervidus. The sequence continues at coordinate 3,121,424 of NC_091523.1, read as the reverse complement.
TATAACGTATAACGTTATGAAGCTCTACGTTATAACGTATAACGTTATGAAGCACTACGTTATAACGTATAACGTTATATACTATTGCCTTATAAAGTATAATGTTATATACTACTACCTTATAACGTATAACGTTATGTAGCACTATGTTATTACGTATAACGTTATCTACTATTACGTTATAACGTATATCGTTATGTAGCATTACGTTATAACGTATAACGTTATATATTATTACCTTATATCGTTATACGTTAAATACTGTTACCTTATAACGTTATACGTTATATAATATTACCTTATAACGTATAACGTTATGTAGCATTACGTTATAACGTATAATGTTATATACTATTACCTTATAACGTATAATGTTATGTAGCATTACGTTCTAACGTATAACGTTATATACTATTAGCTGATAACGTATAACGTTATGTAGCATTACCTTCTAACGTATAACGTTATGTAGCATTACGTTATAGCGTATAACGTTGTATACTACTACCATATAACGTATAACGTTATGTAGCATTACGTTATAACGTATAATGTTATATACTATTACCTTATAACGTATAATGTTATGTAGCATTACGTTCTAACGTATAACGTTATATACAATTACCTGACAACGTATAACGTTATATACTATTACCTTATAACGTATAACGTTATGTAGCATTACGTTATAGCGTATAACGTTGTATACAATACCTTCTAACGTAAAACGTTATGTAGCATTACCTTATAACGTATAACGTTATATACTATTACCTGATAACGTATAACGTTATATACTAGTACCTTATAACGTATAACGTTACATACTATTTCCTTATAACGTATTACGTTATGTAGCATTACGTTATAACGTATAACGTTATGTAGCATTACGTTATAACGTATAACGTTACATACAATTACCTTATAACGTATAACGTTATGTAGCATTACGTTACAACGTATAACGTTATATACTATTACCTTATAACGTATAACGTTATGTAGCATTACGTTATAATGTACAACGTTACATAATATTACCTTATAACGTATAACGTTATGTCGCATTACGTTATAACGTATAACGTTATATACAATTACCTTATAACGTATAACGTTATATACTATTACCTTATAACGTATAACGTTATGTAGCATTACGTTATAGCGTATAACGTTGTATACTACTACCATATAACGTATAACGTTATGTAGCATTACGTTATAACGTATAACTTTATATACTATTACCTTATATCGTTATACGTTAAATGCTGTTACCCTATAACGTTATACGTTATATACTACTACCTTATAACGTATAACGTTATGTGGCGTTACGTTATAACGTATAACGTTATATACTATTTCCTTCCAACGTATAACGTTATGTAGCAGTACCTTATAACGTATAACGTTATATACAATTACCTTACAACGTATAACGTTATATACTATTACCTTATAACGTATAACGTTATGTAGCATTACGTTATAGAGTATAACGTTGTATACAATGCCTTCTAACGTAAAACGTTATGTAGCATTACCATATAACGCATAACGTTATTTACTATTACCTGATAACGTATAACGTTATATACTATTAGCTTATAACGTATAACGTTACATACTATTTCCTTATAACGTATAACGTTATGTAGCATTTCGTTATAACGTATAGCGTTATGTAGCACTACGTTATAACTTCTAACGTTATATACTATTACCTTATAACGTATAACGTTATGTCGCATTACGTTATAACGTATAACGTTATATACAATTACCTTATAACGTATAACGTTATATACTATTACCTTATAACGTATAACGTTATGTAGCATTACGTTATAACGTATAACGTTACATACTATTACCTTATAACGTATAACGTTATGTAGCATTACGTTACAACGTATAACGTTATATACTATTACCTTATAACGTATAACGTTATGTAGCATTACGATATAACGTATAACGTTATATACTATTACCTTATAATGTATAACGTTATATACTATTGCCTTATAACGTATAACGTTATATACTATTTCCTTATAACGTATAACGTTATGTAGCATTTCGTTATAACGTATAGCGTTATGTAGCACTACGTTATAACTTCTAACGTTATATACTATTACCTTATAACGTATAACGTTATGTAGCATTACGTTATAACGTATAACGTTATATACTATTACCTTATAACGTATAACGTTATATACTATTTCCTTATAACGTATAACGTTATGTAGCATTACCTTATATCGTATAACGCTATGTAGCATTACGTTATAACGTATAACGCTATATACTATTATCTTATTACGTATAACGTTATGTAGCATTACCTTATAACGTATAACGTTATATACTATTACCTTATAACGTATAACGTTATGAAGCATTACGTTATATCGTACAACGTTACATACTATTTCCTTCTAACGTATAACGTTATGTAGCAGTACCTTATAACGTATAACGTTATATACAATTACCGTACAACGTATAACGTTATATACTATTACCTTATAACGTATAACGTTATGTAGCATTACGTTATAGCGTATAACGTTGTATACAATACCTTCTAACGTAAAACGTTATGTAGCATTACCATATAACGTATAACGTTATTTACTATTACCTGATAACGTATAACGTTATATACTATTAGCTTATAACGTATAACGTTACATACTATTTCCTTATAACGTATAACGTTATGTAGCATTACGTTATAACGTATAATGTTATATACTATTACCTTATAACGTATAACGTTATGTAGCATTACGTTCTAACGTATAACGTTATATACTATTAGCTGATAACGTATAACGTTATGTAGCATTGCCTTATAACGTATAACGTTATATACTATTTCCTTATAACGTGTAACGTTATATACTATTACCTTATAACGTATAACGTTATGTAGCATTACCTTATATCGTATAACGCTATGTAGCATTACGTTATAACGTATAACGCTATATACTATTATCTTATTACGTATAACGTTATGTAGCATTACCTTATAACGTATAACGTTATATACTATTACCTTATAACGTATAACGTTATGAAGCAATACGTTATAACGTACAACGTTACATACTATTTCCTTCTAACGTATAACGTTATGTAGCAGTACCTTATAACGTATAACGTTATATACAATTACCTGACAACGTATAACGTTATATACTATTACCTTATAACGTATAACGTTATGTAGCATTACGTTATAGCGTATAACGTTGTATACAATACCTTCTAACGTAAAACGTTATGTAGCATTACCTTATAACGTATAACGTTATATACTATTACCTGATAACGTATAAGGTTATATACTAGTAGCTTATAACGTATAACGTTACATACTATTTCCTTATAACGTATTACGTTATGTAGCATTACGTTATAACGTATAACGTTATGTAGCATTACGTTATAACGTATAACGTTATGTAGCATTACGTTATAACGTATAACGTTACATACTATTACCTTATAACGTATAACGTTATGTAGCATTACGTTACAACGTATAACGTTATATACTATTACCTTACAACGTATAACGTTATATACTATTTCCTTATAACGTATAACGTTATGTAGCATTACGTTATAACGTATAACGTTATATACTATTACCTTATAATGTATAACGTTATATACTATTATCTTATAACGTATAACGTTATATACTATTTCCTTATAACGTATAACGTTATGTAGCATTTCGTTATAACGTATAGCGTTATGTAGCACTACGTTATAACTTCTAACGTTATATACTATTACCTTATAACGTATAACGTTATGTAGCATTACGTTATAACGTATAACGTTATATACTATTACCTTATAACGTATAACGTTATATACTATTTCCTTATAACGTATAACGTTATGTAGCATTACCTTATATCGTAAAACGCTATGTAGCATTACGTTATAACGTATAACGCTATATACTAGTATCTTATTACGTATAACGTTATGTAGCATTACCTTATAACGTATAACGTTATATACTATTACCTTATAACGTATAACGTTATGTAGCATTACGTTATAACGTACAACGTTACATACTATTACCTTATAACGTATAACGTTATGTAGCATTGCGTTATAACGTATAACGTTATATACAATTACCTCATAACGTATAACGTCATATACTATTACCTTATAACGTATAACGTTATGTAGCATTACGTTATAGAGTATAACGTTGTATACAATACCTTCTAACGTAAAACGTTATGTAGCATTACCTTATAACGTATAACGATATATACTATTACCTGATAACGTATAACGTTATATACTATTAGCTTATAACGTATAACGTTACATACTATTTCCTTATAACGTATAACGTTATGTAGCATTACGTTATAACGTATAACGTTATGTAGCATTACGTTATAACGTATAACGTTACATACTATTACCTTATAACGTATAACGTTATGTAGCATTACGTTACAACGTATAACGTTATATACTATTACCTTATAACGTATAACGTTATGTAGCATTACGTTATAACGTATAACGTTATATACTATTACCTTATAATGTATAACGTTATATACTATTACCTTATAACGTATAACGTTATGTAGCATTACGTTATAACGTATAACGTTATATACTATTACCTTATAATGTATAACGTTATATACTATTACCTTATAACGTATAACATTATATACTATTACCTTATAACGTATAACGTTTTGTAGCATTACGTTATAACGTATAACGTTATATACTATTACCTTATGACGTATGACGTTATATACTATTTCCTTATAACGTATAACGTTATGTAGCATTACCTTATATCGTATAACGCTATGTAGCATTACGTTATAACGTATAACGCTATATACTAGTATCTTATTACGTATAACGTTATGTAGCATTACCTTATAACGTATAACGTTATATACTATTACCTTATAACGTATAACGTTATGTAGCATTACATTATAACGTACAACGTTACATACTATTACCTTATAAAGTATAACGTTATGTAGCATTGCGTTATAACGTATAACGTTATATACTATTACCTTATAACGTATAACGTTATGAAGCATTACGTTATAACGTACAACGTTACATACTATTTACTTCTAACGTATAACGTTATGTAGCAGTACCTTATAACGTATAACGTTATATACAATTACCTTACAACGTATAACGTTATATACTATTACCTTATAACGTATAACGTTATGTAGCATTACGTTATAGCGTATAACGTTGTATACTACTACCATATAACGTATAACGTTATGTAGCATTACGTTATAACGTATAACGTTATATACTATTACCTTATATCGTTATACGTTAAATACTGTTACCCTATAACGTTATACGTTATATACTACTACCTTATAACGTATAACGTTATGTGGCGTTACGTTATAACGTATAACGTTATATACTATTTCCTTCTAACGTATAACGTTATGTAGCAGTACCTTATAACGTATAACGTTATATATAATTACCTTACAACATATAACGTTATATACTATTACCTTATAACGTATAACGTTATATACTATTACCTTATAAAGTATAACGTTATGTATCATTACGCTATAACGTATAACGTTACATACTATTACCTTATAACGTATAACGTGATGTAGCATTACGTTATAACGTATAACGTTATATACAATTACCTTATAACGTATAACGTTATATACTATTACCTTATATCGTATAACGTTATGTAGCATTACGTTATACCGTATAACGTTGTATACCACTACCATATAACGTATAACGTTATGTAGCATTACGTTATAACGTATAACGTTATATACTATTACCTTATAACGTATAACGTTATGTATCATTACGTTATAACGTATAACGTTACATACTATTACCTTATAACGTATAACGTGATGTAGCATTACGTTATAACGTATAACGTTATATACAATTACCTTATAACGTATAACGTTATATACTATTACCTTATAACGTATAACGTTATGTAGCATTACGTTATACCGTATAACGTTATAAACTATTACATTATATCGTTATACGTTAAATACTGTTACCTTATAACGTTATACGTTAAATACTGTTACCTTATAACGTTATACGTTATATACTACTACCTTATAACGTATAACGTTATGTAGCGTTACGTTATAACGTATAACGTTATATACTATTACCTTCTAACGTATAACGTTATGTAGCATTACCTTATAACGTATAACCTTATATACTATTACCTGATAACGTATAACGTTATATACTATTACCTTATAACGTATAACGTTATATACTATTTCCTTATAACGTATAACGTTATGTAGCATTGCGTTATAACGTATAGCGTTATGTAGCACTGCGTTGTAACTTCTAACGTTATATACTATTACCTTATAACGTATTACGTTATATACTATTACCTTATAACGTATAACGTTATGTAGCATTACGTTATAGCGTATAACGTTGTATACTATTACGTTATAACGTATAACGTTATGAAGCACTACGTTATAACGTATAACGTTATGAAGCACTACGTTATAACGTATAACGTTATGAAGCACTACGTTATAACGTATAACGTTATGAAGCACTACGTTATAACGTATAACGTTATATACTATTGCCTTATAAAGTATAATGTTATATACTACTACCTTATAACGTATAACGTTATGTAGCACTATGTTATTACGTATAACGTTATCTACTATTACGTTATAACGTATATCGTTATGTAGCATTACGTTATAACGTATAACGTTATATATTATTACCTTATATCGTTATACATTAAATACTGTTACCTTATAACGTTATACGTTATATACTATTACCTTATAACGTATAACGTTATGTAGCATTACGTTATAACGTATAATGTTATATACTATTACCTTATAACGTATAATGTTATGTAGCATTACGTTCTAACGTATAACGTTATATACTATTAGCTGATAACGTATAACGTTATGTAGCATTACCTTCTAACGTATAACGTTATATACTATTTCCTTATAACGTATAACGTTATATACTATTACCTTATAACGTATAACGTTATGTAGCATTACCTTATATCGTATAACGCTATGTAGCATTACGTTATAACGTATAACGCTATATACTATTATCTTATTACGTATAACGTTATGTAGCATTACCTTATAACGTATAACGTTATATACTATTACCTTATAACGTAAAAGTTATGAAGCATTACGTTATAACGTACAACGTTACGTACTATTTCCTTCTAACGTATAACGTTATGTAGCACTACCTTATAACGTATAACGTTATATACAATTACCTGACAACGTATAACGTTATATACTATTACCTTATAACGTACAACGTTATGTAGCATTACGTTATAGCGTATAACGTTGTATACAATACCTTCTAACGTAAAACGTTATGTAGCATTACCTTATAACGTATAACGTTATATACTATTACCTGATAACGTATAACGTTATATACTAGTACCTTATAACGTATAACGTTACATACTATTTCCTTATAACGTATTACGTTATGTAGCATTACGTTATAACGTATAACGTTATGTAGCATTACGTTATAACGTATAACGTTACATACAATTACCTTATAACGTATAACGTTATGTAGCATTACGTTACAACGTATAACGTTATATACTATTACCTTATAACGTATAACGTTATGTAGCATTACGTTATAACGTACAACGTTACATAATATTACCTTATAACGTATAACGTTATGTCGCATTACGTTATAACGTATAACGTTATATACAATTACCTTATAACGTATAACGTTATATACTATTACCTTATAACGTATAACGTTATGTAGCATTACGTTATAGCGTATAACGTTGTATACTACTACCATATAACGTATAACGTTATGTAGCATTACGTTATAACGTATAACTTTATATACTATTACCTTATATCGTTATACGTTAAATGCTGTTACCCTATAACGTTATACGTTATATACTACTACCTTATAACGTATAACGTTATGTGGCGTTACGTTATAACGTATAACGTTATATACTATTTCCTTCCAACGTATAACGTTATGTAGCAGTACCTTATAACGTATAACGTTATATACAATTACCTTACAACGTATAACGTTATATACTATTACCTTATAACGTATAACGTTATGTAGCATTACGTTATAGAGTATAACGTTGTATACAATACCTTCTAACGTAAAACGTTATGTAGCATTACCATATAACGTATAACGTTATTTACTATTACCTGATAACGTATAACGTTATATACTATTAGCTTATAACGTATAACGTTACATACTATTTCCTTATAACGTATAACGTTATGTAGCATTACGTTATAACGTATAACGTTATGTAGCATTACGTTATAACGTATAACGTTACATACTATTACCTTATAACGTATAACGTTATGTAGCATTACGTTACAACGTATAACGTTATATACTATTACCTTATAACGTATAACGTTATGTAGCATTACGATATAACGTATAACGTTATATACTATTACCTTATAATGTATAACGTTATATACTATTGCCTTATAACGTATAACGTTATATACTATTTCCTTATAACGTATAACGTTATGTAGCATTTCGTTATAACGTATAGCGTTATGTAGCACTACGTTATAACTTCTAACGTTATATACTATTACCTTATAACGTATAACGTTATGTAGCATTACGTTATAACGTATAACGTTATATACTATTACCTTATAACGTATAACGTTATATACTATTTCCTTATAACGTATAACGTTATGTAGCATTACCTTATATCGTATAACGCTATGTAGCATTACGTTATAACGTATAACGCTATATACTATTATCTTATTACGTATAACGTTATGTAGCATTACCTTATAACGTATAACGTTATATACTATTACCTTATAACGTATAACGTTATGAAGCATTACGTTATATCGTACAACGTTACATACTATTTCCTTCTAACGTATAACGTTATGTAGCAGTACCTTATAACGTATAACGTTATATACTATTACCTGATAACGTATAACGTTATATACTATTACCTTATAACGTATAACGTTATGTAGCATTACGTTATAACGTACAACGTTACATACTATTACCTTATAACGTATAACGTTATGTAGCATTATGTTATAACGTATAACGTTATATACAATTACCTTATAACGTATAACGTTATATACTATTACCTTATAACATATAACGTTATGTAGCATTACGTTATAGCGTATAACGTTGTATACTACTACCATATAACGTATAACGTTATGTGGCATTACGTTATAACGTATAACGTTATATACTATTACCTTATATCGTTATACGTTAAATGCTGTTACCCTATAACGTTATACGTTATATACTACTACCTTATAACGTATAACGTTATGTGGCGTTACGTTATAACGTATAACGTTATATACTATTTCCTTCTAACGTATAACGTTATGTAGCAGTACCTTATAACGTATAACGTTATATACAATTACCTTACAACGTATAACGTTATATACTATTACCTTATAACGTATAACGTTATGTAGCATTACGTTATAGAGTATAACGTTGTATACAATACCTTCTAACGTAAAACGTTATGTAGCATTACCTTATAACGTATAACGTTATATACTATTACCTGATAACGTATAACGTTATGTAGCATTACGTTATAACGTATAACGTTACATACTATTACCTTATAACGTATAACGTTATGTAGCATTACGTTACAACGTATAACGTTATATACTATTACCTTATAACGTATAACGTTATGTAGCATTACGTTATAACGTATAACGTTATATACTATTACCATATAATGTATAACGTTATATACTATTACCTTATAACGTATAACGTTATATACTATTTCCTTATAACGTATAACGTTATGTAGCATTTCGTTATAACGTATAGCGTTATGTAGCACTACGTTATAACTTCTAACGTTATATACTATTACCTTATAACGTATAACGTTATGTAGCATTACGTTATAACGTATAACGTTATATACTATTACCTTATAACGTATAACGTTATATACTATTTCCTTATAACGTATAACGTTATGTAGCATTACCCTATATCGTATAACGCTATGTAGCATTACGTTATAACGTATAACGCTATATACTATTATGTTATTACGTATAACGTTATGTAGCATTACCTTATAACGTATAACGTTATATACTATTGCCTTATAAAGTATAATGTTATATACTACTACCTTATAACGTATAACGTTATGTAGCACTACGTTATTACGTATAACGTTATCTACTATTACGTTCTAACGTATATCGTTATGTAGCATTACGTTATAACGTATAACGTTATATATTATTACCTTATATCGTTATACGTTAAATACTGTTACCTTATAACGTTATACGTTATATACTATTACCTTATAACGTATAACGTTATGTAGCATTAAGTTCTAACGTATAACGTTATATACTATTAGCTGATAACGTATAACGTTATGTAGCATTGCCTTATAACGTATAACGTTATATACTATTTCCTTATAACGTGTAACGTTATATACTATTACCTTATAACGTATAACGTTATGTAGCATTACCTTATATCGTATAACGCTATGTAGCATTACGTTATAACGTATAACGCTATATACTATTATCTTATTACGTATAACGTTATGTAGCATTACCTTATAACGTATAACGTTATATACTATTACCTTATAACGTATAACGTTATGAAGCAATACGTTATAACGTACAACGTTACATACTATTTCCTTCTAACGTATAACGTTATGTAGCAGTACCTTATAACGTATAACGTTATATACAATTACCTGACAACGTATAACGTTATATACTATTACCTTATAACGTATTACGTTATATACTATTACCTTATAACGTATAACGTTATGTAGCATTACGTTATAGCGTATAACGTTGTATACTATTACGTTATAACGTATAACGTTATGAAGCACTACGTTATAACGTATAACGTTATGAAGCACTACGTTATAACGTATAACGTTATGAAGCACTACGTTATAACGTATAACGTTATGAAGCACTACGTTATAACGTATAACGTTATGAAGCACTACGTTATAACGTATAACGTTATATACTATTGCCTTATAAAGTATAATGTTATATACTACTACCTTATAACGTATAACGTTATGTAGCACTATGTTATTACGTATAACGTTATCTACTATTACGTTATAACGTATATCGTTATGTAGCATTACGTTATAACGTATAACGTTATATATTATTACCTTATATCGTTATACATTAAATACTGTTACCTTATAACGTTATACGTTATATACTATTACCTTATAACGTATAACGTTATGTAGCATTACGTTATAACGTATAATGTTATATACTATTACCTTATAACGTATAATGTTATGTAGCATTACGTTCTAACGTATAACGTTATATACTATTAGCTGATAACGTATAACGTTATGTAGCATTACCTTCTAACGTATAACGTTATATACTATTTCCTTATAACGTATAACGTTATATACTATTACCTTATAACGTATAACGTTATGTAGCATTACCTTATATCGTATAACGCTATGTAGCATTACGTTATAACGTATAACGCTATATACTATTATCTTATTACGTATAACGTTATGTAGCATTACCTTATAACGTATAACGTTATATACTATTACCTTATAACGTAAAAGTTATGAAGCATTACGTTATAACGTACAACGTTACGTACTATTTCCTTCTAACGTATAACGTTATGTAGCACTACCTTATAACGTATAACGTTATATACAATTACCTGACAACGTATAACGTTATATACTATTACCTTATAACGTACAACGTTATGTAGCATTACGTTATAGCGTATAACGTTGTATACAATACCTTCTAACGTAAAACGTTATGTAGCATTACCTTATAACGTATAACGTTATATACTATTACCTGATAACGTATAACGTTATATACTAGTACCTTATAACGTATAACGTTACATACTATTTCCTTATAACGTATTACGTTATGTAGCATTACGTTATAACGTATAACGTTATGTAGCATTACGTTATAACGTATAACGTTACATACAATTACCTTATAACGTATAACGTTATGTAGCATTACGTTACAACGTATAACGTTATATACTATTACCTTATAACGTATAACGTTATGTAGCATTACGTTATAACGTACAACGTTACATAATATTACCTTATAACGTATAACGTTATGTCGCATTACGTTATAACGTATAACGTTATATACAATTACCTTATAACGTATAACGTTATATACTATTACCTTATAACGTATAACGTTATGTAGCATTACGTTATAGCGTATAACGTTGTATACTACTACCATATAACGTATAACGTTATGTAGCATTACGTTATAACGTATAACTTTATATACTATTACCTTATATCGTTATACGTTAAATGCTGTTACCCTATAACGTTATACGTTATATACTACTACCTTATAACGTATAACGTTATGTGGCGTTACGTTATAACGTATAACGTTATATACTATTTCCTTCCAACGTATAACGTTATGTAGCAGTACCTTATAACGTATAACGTTATATACAATTACCTTACAACGTATAACGTTATATACTATTACCTTATAACGTATAACGTTATGTAGCATTACGTTATAGAGTATAACGTTGTATACAATACCTTCTAACGTAAAACGTTATGTAGCATTACCATATAACGTATAACGTTATTTACTATTACCTGATAACGTATAACGTTATATACTATTAGCTTATAACGTATAACGTTACATACTATTTCCTTATAACGTATAACGTTATGTAGCATTACGTTATAACGTATAACGTTATGTAGCATTACGTTATAACGTATAACGTTACATACTATTACCTTATAACGTATAACGTTATGTAGCATTACGTTACAACGTATAACGTTATATACTATTACCTTATAACGTATAACGTTATGTAGCATTACGATATAACGTATAACGTTATATACTATTACCTTATAATGTATAACGTTATATACTATTGCCTTATAACGTATAACGTTATATACTATTTCCTTATAACGTATAACGTTATGTAGCATTTCGTTATAACGTATAGCGTTATGTAGCACTACGTTATAACTTCTAACGTTATATACTATTACCTTATAACGTATAACGTTATGTAGCATTACGTTATAACGTATAACGTTATATACTATTACCTTATAACGTATAACGTTATATACTATTTCCTTATAACGTATAACGTTATGTAGCATTACCTTATATCGTATAACGCTATGTAGCATTACGTTATAACGTATAACGCTATATACTATTATCTTATTACGTATAACGTTATGTAGCATTACCTTATAACGTATAACGTTATATACTATTACCTTATAACGTATAACGTTATGAAGCATTACGTTATATCGTACAACGTTACATACTATTTCCTTCTAACGTATAACGTTATGTAGCAGTACCTTATAACGTATAACGTTATATACTATTACCTGATAACGTATAACGTTATATACTATTACCTTATAACGTATAACGTTATGTAGCATTACGTTATAACGTACAACGTTACATACTATTACCTTATAACGTATAACGTTATGTAGCATTATGTTATAACGTATAACGTTATATACAATTACCTTATAACGTATAACGTTATATACTATTACCTTATAACATATAACGTTATGTAGCATTACGTTATAGCGTATAACGTTGTATACTACTACCATATAACGTATAACGTTATGTGGCATTACGTTATAACGTATAACGTTATATACTATTACCTTATATCGTTATACGTTAAATGCTGTTACCCTATAACGTTATACGTTATATACTACTACCTTATAACGTATAACGTTATGTGGCGTTACGTTATAACGTATAACGTTATATACTATTTCCTTCTAACGTATAACGTTATGTAGCAGTACCTTATAACGTATAACGTTATATACAATTACCTTACAACGTATAACGTTATATACTATTACCTTATAACGTATAACGTTATGTAGCATTACGTTATAGAGTATAACGTTGTATACAATACCTTCTAACGTAAAACGTTATGTAGCATTACCTTATAACGTATAACGTTATATACTATTACCTGATAACGTATAACGTTATGTAGCATTACGTTATAACGTATAACGTTACATACTATTACCTTATAACGTATAACGTTATGTAGCATTACGTTACAACGTATAACGTTATATACTATTACCTTATAACGTATAACGTTATGTAGCATTACGTTATAACGTATAACGTTATATACTATTACCATATAATGTATAACGTTATATACTATTACCTTATAACGTATAACGTTATATACTATTTCCTTATAACGTATAACGTTATGTAGCATTTCGTTATAACGTATAGCGTTATGTAGCACTACGTTATAACTTCTAACGTTATATACTATTACCTTATAACGTATAACGTTATGTAGCATTACGTTATAACGTATAACGTTATATACTATTACCTTATAACGTATAACGTTATATACTATTTCCTTATAACGTATAACGTTATGTAGCATTACCCTATATCGTATAACGCTATGTAGCATTACGTTATAACGTATAACGCTATATACTATTATGTTATTACGTATAACGTTATGTAGCATTACCTTATAACGTATAACGTTATATACTATTGCCTTATAAAGTATAATGTTATATACTACTACCTTATAACGTATAACGTTATGTAGCACTACGTTATTACGTATAACGTTATCTACTATTACGTTCTAACGTATATCGTTATGTAGCATTACGTTATAACGTATAACGTTATATATTATTACCTTATATCGTTATACGTTAAATACTGTTACCTTATAACGTTATACGTTATATACTATTACCTTATAACGTATAACGTTATGTAGCATTACGTTCTAACGTATAACGTTATATACTATTAGCTGATAACGTATAACGTTATGTAGCATTGCCTTATAACGTATAACGTTATATACTATTTCCTTATAACGTGTAACGTTATATACTATTACCTTATAACGTATAACGTTATGTAGCATTACCTTATATCGTATAACGCTATGTAGCATTACGTTATAACGTATAACGCTATATACTATTATCTTATTACGTATAACGTTATGTAGCATTACCTTATAACGTATAACGTTATATACTATTACCTTATAACGTATAACGTTATGAAGCAATACGTTATAACGTACAACGTTACATACTATTTCCTTCTAACGTATAACGTTATGTAGCAGTACCTTATAACGTATAACGTTATATACAATTACCTGACAACGTATAACGTTATATACTATTACCTTATAACGTATAACGTTATGTAGCATTACGTTATAGCGTATAACGTTGTATACAATACCTTCTAACGTAAAACGTTATGTAGCATTACCTTATAACGTATAACGTTATATACTATTACCTGATAACGTATAACGTTATATACTAGTAGCTTATAACGTATAACGTTACATACTATTTCCTTATAACGTATTACGTTATGTAGCATTACGTTATAACGTATAACGTTATGTAGCATTACGTTATAACGTATAACGTTATGTAGCATTACGTTATAACGTATAACGTTACATACTATTACCTTATAACGTATAACGTTATGTAGCATTACGTTACAACGTATAACGTTATATACTATTACCTTACAACGTATAACGTTATATACTATTTCCTTATAACGTATAACGTTATGTAGCATTACGTTATAGCGTATAACGTTGTATACAATACCTTCTAACGTAAAACGTTATGTAGCATTACCTTATAACGTATAACGTTATATACTATTACCTGATAACGTATAACGTTATATACTATTACCTTATAACGTATAACGTTATGTAGCATTACGTTATAACGTACAAAGTTACATACTATTACCTTATAACGTATAACGTTATGTAGCAATACGTTATAACGTATAACGTTATATACAATTACCTTATAACGTATAACGTTATATACTATTACCTTATAACGTATAACGTTATGTAGCATTACGTTATAGCGTATAACGTTGTATACTACTACCATATAACGTATAACGTTATGTAGCATTACGTTATAACGTATAACGTTATATACTATTTCCTTCTAACGTATAACGTTATGTAGCAGTACCTTATAACGTATAACGTTATGTAGCATTGCGTTATAACGTATAGCGTTATGTAGCACTGCGTTGTAACTTCTAACGTTATATACTATTACCTTATAACGTATTACGTTATATACTATTACCTTATAACGTATAACGTTATGTAGCATTACGTTATAGCGTATAACGTTGTATACTATTACGTTATAACGTATAACGTTATGAAGCACTACGTTATAACGTATAACGTTATGAAGCACTACGTTATAACGTATAACGTTATGTAGCATTACGTTACAACGTATAACGTTATATACTATTACCTTATAACGTATAACGTTATGTAGCATTACGTTATAACGTACAACGTTACATAATATTACCTTATAACGTATAACGTTATGTCGCATTACGTTATAACGTATAACGTTATATACAATTACCTTATAACGTATAACGTTATATACTATTACCTTATAACGTATAACGTTATGTAGCATTACGTTATAGCGTATAACGTTGTATACTACTACCATATAACGTATAACGTTATGTAGCATTACGTTATAACGTATAACTTTATATACTATTACCTTATATCGTTATACGTTAAATGCTGTTACCCTATTACGTTATACGTTATATACTACTACCTTATAACGTATAACGTTATGTGGCGTTACGTTATAACGTATAACGTTATATACTATTTCCTTCCAACGTATAACGTTATGTAGCAGTACCTTATAACGTATAACGTTATATACAATTACCTTACAACGTATAACGTTATATACTATTACCTTATAACGTATAACGTTATGTAGCATTACGTTATAGAGTATAACGTTGTATACAATACCTTCTAACGTAAAACGTTATGTAGCATTACCATATAACGTATAACGTTATTTACTATTACCTGATAACGTATAACGTTATATACTATTAGCTTATAACGTATAACGTTACATACTATTTCCTTATAACGTATAACGTTATGTAGCATTACGTTATAACGTATAACGTTATGTAGCATTACGTTATAACGTATAACGTTACATACTATTACCTTATAACGTATAACGTTATGTAGCATTACGTTACAACGTATAACGTTATATACTATTACCTTATAACGTATAACGTTATGTAGCATTACGATATAACGTATAACGTTATATACTATTACCTTATAATGTATAACGTTATATACTATTGCCTTATAACGTATAACGTTATATACTATTTCCTTATAACGTATAACGTTATGTAGCATTTCGTTATAACGTATAGCGTTATGTAGCACTACGTTATAACTTCTAACGTTATATACTATTACCTTATAACGTATAACGTTATGTAGCATTACGTTATAACGTATAACGTTATATACTATTACCTTATAACGTATAACGTTATATACTATTTCCTTATAACGTATAACGTTATGTAGCATTACCTTATATCGTATAACGCTATGTAGCATTACGTTATAACGTATAACGCTATATACTATTATCTTATTACGTATAACGTTATGTAGCATTACCTTATAACGTATAACGTTATATACTATTACCTTATAACGTATAACGTTATGAAGCATTACGTTATATCGTACAACGTTACATACTATTTCCTTCAAACGTATAACGTTATGTAGCAGTACCTTATAACGTATAACGTTATATACTGTTACCTGATAACGTATAACGTTATATACTATTACCTTATAACGTATAACGTTATGTAGCATTACGTTATAACGTACAACGTTACATACTATTACCTTATAACGTATAACGTTATGTAGCATTATGTTATAACGTATAACGTTATATACAATTACCTTATAACGTATAACGTTATATACTATTACCTTATAACATATAACGTTATGTAGCATTACGTTATAGCGTATAACGTTGTATACTACTACCATATAACGTATAACGTTATGTGGCATTACGTTATAACGTATAACGTTATATACTATTACCTTATATCGTTATACGTTAAATGCTGTTACCCTATAACGTTATACGTTATATACTACTACCTTATAACGTATAACGTTATGTGGCGTTACGTTATAACGTATAACGTTATATACTATTTCCTTCTAACGTATAACGTTATGTAGCAGTACCTTATAACGTATAACGTTATATACAATTACCTTACAACGTATAACGTTATATACTATTACCTTATAACGTATAACGTTATGTAGCATTACGTTATAGAGTATAACGTTGTATACAATACCTTCTAACGTATAACGTTATGTAGCATTACGTTATAACGTATAACGTTATATACTATTACCTTATAACGTATAACGTTATATACTATTTCCTTATAACGTATAACGTTATGTAGCATTACCCTATATCGTATAACGCTATGTAGCATTACGTTATAACGTATAACGCTATATACTATTATGTTATTACGTATAACGTTATGTAGCATTACCTTATAACGTATAACGTTATATACTATTGCCTTATAAAGTATAATGTTATATACTACTACCTTATAACGTATAACGTTATGTAGCACTACGTTATTACGTATAACGTTATCTACTATTACGTTCTAACGTATATCGTTATGTAGCATTACGTTATAACGTATAACGTTATATATTATTACCTTATATCGTTATACGTTAAATACTGTTACCTTATAACGTTATACGTTATATACTATTACCTTATAACGTATAACGTTATGTAGCATTACGTTATAACGTATAATGTTATATACTATTACCTTATAACGTATAACGTTATGTAGCATTACGTTCTAACGTATAACGTTATATACTATTAGCTGATAACGTATAACGTTATGTAGCATTGCCTTATAACGTATAACGTTATATACTATTTCCTTATAACGTGTAACGTTATATACTATTACCTTATAACGTATAACGTTATGTAGCATTACCTTATATCGTATAACGCTATGTAGCATTACGTTATAACGTATAACGCTATATACTATTATCTTATTACGTATAACGTTATGTAGCATTACCTTATAACGTATAACGTTATATACTATTACCTTATAACGTATAACGTTATGAAGCAATACGTTATAACGTACAACGTTACATACTATTTCCTTCTAACGTATAACGTTATGTAGCAGTACCTTATAACGTATAACGTTATATACAATTACCTGACAACGTATAACGTTATATACTATTACCTTATAACGTATAACGTTATGTAGCATTACGTTATAGCGTATAACGTTGTATACAATACCTTCTAACGTAAAACGTTATGTAGCATTACCTTATAACGTATAACGTTATATACTATTACCTGATAACGTATAACGTTATATACTAGTAGCTTATAACGTATAACGTTACATACTATTTCCTTATAACGTATTACGTTATGTAGCATTACGTTATAACGTATAACGTTATGTAGCATTACGTTATAACGTATAACGTTATGTAGCATTACGTTATAACGTATAACGTTACATACTATTACCTTATAACGTATAACGTTATGTAGCATTACGTTACAACGTATAACGTTATATACTATTACCTTACAACGTATAACGTTATATACTATTTCCTTATAACGTATAACGTTATGTAGCATTACGTTATAGCGTATAACGTTGTATACAATACCTTCTAACGTAAAACGTTATGTAGCATTACCTTATAACGTATAACGTTATATACTATTACCTGATAACGTATAACGTTATATACTATTACCTTATAACGTATAACGTTATGTAGCATTACGTTATAACGTACAAAGTTACATACTATTACCTTATAACGTATAACGTTATGTAGCAATACGTTATAACGTATAACGTTATATACAATTACCTTATAACGTATAACGTTATATACTATTACCTTATAACGTATAACGTTATGTAGCATTACGTTATAGCGTATAACGTTGTATACTACTACCATATAACGTATAACGTTATGTAGCATTACGTTATAACGTATAACGTTATATACTATTTCCTTCTAACGTATAACGTTATGTAGCAGTACCTTATAACGTATAACGTTATATACAATTACCTTACAACGTATAACGTTATATACTATTACCTTATAACGTATAACGTTATGTAGCATTACGTTATAGAGTATAACGTTGTATACAATACCTTCTAACGTAAAACGTTATGTAGCATTACCTTATAACGTATAACGTTATATACTATTACCTGATAACGTATAACGTTATATACTATTAGCTTATAACGTATAACGTTACATACTATTTCCTTATAACGTATAACGTTATGTAGCATTACGTTATAACGTATAACGTTATGTAGCATTACGTTATAACGTATAACGTTACATACTATTACCTTATAACGTATAACGTTATGTAGCATTACGTTACAACGTATAACGTTATGTACTATTACCTTATAACGTATAACGTTATGTAGCATTACGTTATAACGTATAACGTTATATACTATTACCATATAATGTATAACGTTATATACTATTACCTTACAACGTATAACGTTATATACTATTTCCTTGTAACGTATAACGTTATGTAGCATTACCTTATAACGTATAACGTTATATACTATTACCTGATAACGTATAACGTTATATACTATTAGATTATAACGTATAACGTTACATACTATTTCCTTATAACGTATAACGTTATGTAGCATTACCTTATAACGTATAACGTTATATACTATTACCTTATAACGTATAACGTTATGAAGCATTACGTTATATCGTACAACGTTACATACTATTTCCTTCTAACGTATAACGTTATGTAGCAGTACCTTATAACGTATAACGTTATATACAATTACCTTACAACGTATAACGTTATATACTATTACCTTATAACGTATAACGTTATGTAGCATTACGTTATAGCGTACAACGTTCTATACAATACCTTCTAACGTAAAACGTTATGTAGCATTACCTTATAACGTATAACGTTATATACTATTACCTGATAACGTATAACGTTATATACTATTACCTTATAACGTATAACGTTATGTAGCATTACGTTATAACGTACAACGTTACATACTATTACCTTATAACGTATAACGTTATGTAGCATTACGTTATAACGTATAACGTTATATACAATTACCTTATAACGTATAACGTTATATACTATTACCTTATAACGTATAACGTTATGTAGCATTACGTTATAGCGTATAATGTTGTATACTACTACCATATAACGTATAACGTTATGTAGCATTACGTTATAACGTATAACGTTATATACTAATACCTTATATCGTTATACGTTAAATGCTGTTACCCTATAACGTTATACGTATTATACTACTACCTTATAACGTATAACGTTATGTGGCGTTACGTTATAACGTATAACGTTATATACTATTTCCTTCTAACGTATAACGTTATGTAGCAGTACCTTATAACGTATAACGTTATATACAATTACCTTACAACGTATAACGTTATATACTATTACCTTATAACGTATAACGTTATGTAGCATTACGTTATAGAGTATATCGTTGTATACAATACCCTCTAACGTAAAACGTTATGTAGCATTACCTTATAACGTATAACGTTATATACTATTACCTGATAACGTATAACGTTATATACTATTAGCTTATAACCTATAACGTTACATACTATTACCTTATAACGTATAACGTTATGTAGCATTACGTTATAACGTATAACGTTATGTAGCATTACGTTATAACGTATAACGTTATGTAGCACTACGTTATAACTTCTAATGTTATATACTATTACCTTATAACGTATAACGTTATATACTATTAGCTTATAACCTATAACGTTATATACTATTTCCTTCTAACGTATAACGTTATGTAGCATTACCTTATAACGTATAACGTTATATACTATTTCCTTATAACGTATAACGTTATATACTATTACCTTATAACGTATAACGTTATGTAGCATTACCTTATATCGTATAACGCTATGTAGCATTACGTTATAACGTATAACGTTATATACTATTACCATATAATGTATAACGTTATATACTATTACCTTATAACGTATAACGTTATATACTATTTCCTTATAACGTATAACGTTATGTAGCATTTCGTTATAACGTATAGCGTTATGTAGCACTACGTTATAACGTATAACGTTATATACTATTTCCTTATAACGTATAACGTTATGTAGCATTACCCTATATCGTATAACGCTATGTAGCATTACGTTATAACGTATAACGCTATATACTATTATGTTATTACGTATAACGTTATGTAGCATTACCTTATAACGTATAACGTTATATACTATTGCCTTATAAAGTATAATGTTATATACTACTACCTTATAACGTATAACGTTATGTAGCACTACGTTATTACGTATAACGTTATCTACTATTACGTTCTAACGTATATCGTTATGTAGCATTACGTTATAACGTATAACGTTATATATTATTACCTTATATCGTTATACGTTAAATACTGTTACCTTATAACGTTATACGTTATATACTATTACCTTATAACGTATAACGTTATCTAGCATTACGTTATAACGTATAATGTTATATACTATTACCTTATAACGTATAACGTTATGTAGCATTACGTTCTAACGTATAACGTTATATACTATTAGCTGATAACGTATAACGTTATGTAGCATTGCCTTATAACGTATAACGTTATATACTATTTCCTTATAACGTGTAACGTTATATACTATTACCTTATAACGTATAACGTTATGTAGCATTACCTTATATCGTATAACGCTATGTAGCATTACGTTATAACGTATAACGCTATATACTATTATCTTATTACGTATAACGTTATGTAGCATTACCTTATAACGTATAACGTTATATACTATTACCTTATAACGTATAACGTTATGAAGCAATACGTTATAACGTACAACGTTACATACTATTTCCTTCTAACGTATAACGTTATGTAGCAGTACCTTATAACGTATAACGTTATATACAATTACCTGACAACGTATAACGTTATATACTATTACCTTATAACGTATAACGTTATGTAGCATTACGTTATAGCGTATAACGTTGTATACAATACCTTCTAACGTAAAACGTTATGTAGCATTACCTTATAACGTATAACGTTATATACTATTACCTGATAACGTATAACGTTATATACTAGTAGCTTATAACGTATAACGTTACATACTATTTCCTTATAACGTATTACGTTATGTAGCATTACGTTATAACGTATAACGTTATGTAGCATTACGTTATAACGTATAACGTTATGTAGCATTACGTTATAACGTATAACGTTACATACTATTACCTTATAACGTATAACGTTATGTAGCATTACGTTACAACGTATAACGTTATATACTATTACCTTACAACGTATAACGTTATATACTATTTCCTTATAACGTATAACGTTATGTAGCATTACGTTATAGCGTATAACGTTGTATACAATACCTTCTAACGTAAAACGTTATGTTGCATTACCTTATAACGTATAACGTTATATACTATTACCTGATAACGTATAACGTTATATACTATTACCTTATAACGTATAACGTTATGTAGCATTACGTTATAACGTACAAAGTTACATACTATTACCTTATAACGTATAACGTTATGTAGCAATACGTTATAACGTATAACGTTATATACAATTACCTTATAACGTATAACATTATATACTATTACCTTATAACGTATAACGTTATATACTATTTCCTTCTAACGTATAACGTTATGTAGCAGTACCTTATAACGTATAACGTTATATACAATTACCTTACAACGTATAACGTTATATACTATTACCTTATAACGTATAACGTTATGTAGCATTACGTTATAGAGTATAACGTTGTATACAATACCTTCTAACGTAAAACGTTATGTAGCATTACCTTATAACGTATAACGTTATATACTATTACCTGATAACGTATAACGTTATATACTATTAGCTTATAACGTATAACGTTACATACTATTTCCTTATAACGTATAACGTTATGTAGCATTACGTTATAACGTATAACGTTATGTAGCATTACGTTATAACGTATAACGTTACATACTATTACCTTATAACGTATAACGTTATGTAGCATTACGTTACAACGTATAACGTTATGTACTATTACCTTATAACGTATAACGTTATGTAGCATTACGTTATAACGTATAACGTTATATACTATTACCATATAATGTATAACGTTATATACTATTACCTTACAACGTATAACGTTATATACTATTTCCTTGTAACGTATAACGTTATGTAGCATTACCTTATAACGTATAACGTTATATACTATTACCTGATAACGTATAACGTTATATACTATTAGATTATAACGTATAACGTTACATACTATTTCCTTATAACGTATAACGTTATGTAGCATTACCTTATAACGTATAACGTTATATACTATTACCTTATAACGTATAACGTTATGAAGCATTACGTTATATCGTACAACGTTACATACTATTTCCTTCTAACGTATAACGTTATGTAGCAGTACCTTATAACGTATAACGTTATATACAATTACCTTACAACGTATAACGTTATATACTATTACCTTATAACGTATAACGTTATGTAGCATTACGTTATAGCGTACAACGTTCTATACAATACCTTCTAACGTAAAACGTTATGTAGCATTTCCTTATAACGTATAACGTTATATACTATTACCTGATAACGTATAACGTTATATACTATTACCTTATAACGTATAACGTTATGTAGCATTACGTTATAACGTACAACGTTACATACTATTACCTTATAACGTATAACGTTATGTAGCATTACGTTATAACGTATAACGTTATATACAATTACCTTATAACGTATAACGTTATATACTATTACCTTATAACGTATAACGTTATGTAGCATTACGTTATAGCGTATAACGTTGTATACTACTACCATATAACGTATAACGTTATGTAGCATTACGTTATAACGTATAACGTTATATACTAATACCTTATATCGTTATACGTTAAATGCTGTTACCCTATAACGTTATACGTATTATACTACTACCTTATAACGTATAACGTTATGTGGCGTTACGTTATAACGTATAACGTTATATACTATTTCCTTCTAACGTATAACGTTATGTAGCAGTACCTTATAACGTATAACGTTATATACAATTACCTTACAACGTATAACGTTATATACTATTACCTTATAACGTATAACGTTATGTAGCATTACGTTATAGAGTATATCGTTGTATACAATACCCTCTAACGTAAAACGTTATGTAGCATTACCTTATAACGTATAACGTTATATACTATTACCTGATAACGTATAACGTTATATACTATTAGCTTATAACCTATAACGTTACATACTATTACCTTATAACGTATAACGTTATGTAGCATTACGTTATAACGTATAACGTTATGTAGCATTACGTTATAACGTATAACGTTATGTAGCACTACGTTATAACTTCTAATGTTATATACTATTACCTTATAACGTATAACGTTATATACTATTAGCTTATAACCTATAACGTTATATACTATTTCCTTCTAACGTATAACGTTATGTAGCATTACCTTATAACGTATAACGTTATATACTATTTCCTTATAACGTATAACGTTATATACTATTACCTTATAACGTATAACGTTATGTAGCATTACCTTATATCGTATAACGCTATGTAGCATTACGTTATAACGTATAACGCTATATACTATTATCTTATTACGTATAACGTTATGTAGCATTACCTTATAACGTATAACGTTATATACTATCACCTTATAACGTATAACGTTATATACTATTACCTGATAACGTATAACGTTATATACTATTTCCTTATAACGTATAACGTTATATACTATTTCCTTATAACGTATAACGTTATGTAGCATTTCGTTATAACGTATAGCGTTATGTAGCAATACGTTATAACTTCTAACGTTATATACTATTACCTTATAACGTATAACGTTATGTAGCATTACGTTATAACGTATAACGTTATATACTATTACCTTATAACGTATAATGTTATATACTATTTCCTTATAACGTATAACGTTATGTAGCATTACCATATATCGTATAACGCTATGTAGCATTACGTTATAACGTATAACGCTATATACTATTATCTTATTACGTATAACGTTATGTAGCATTACCTTATAACGTATAACGTTATATACTATTACCTTATAACGTATAACGTTATGAAGCATTACGTTATATCGTACTACGTTACATACTATTTCCTTCTAACGTATAATGTTATGTAGCAGTACCTTATAACGTATAACGTTATATACAATTACCTTACAACGTATAACGTTATATACTATTACCTTATAACGTATAACGTTATGTAGCATTACGTTATAGCGTATAACGTTCTATACAATACCTTCTAACGTAAAACGTTATGTAGCATTACCTTATAACGTATAACGTTATATACTATTACCTGATAACGTATAACGTTATATACTATTACCTTATAACGTATAACGTTATGTAGCATTACGTTATAACGTACAACGTTACATACTATTACCTTATAACGTATAACGTTATGTAGCATTACGTTATAACGTATAACGTTATATACAATTACCTTATAACGTATAACGTTATATACTATTACCTTATAACGTATAACGTTATGTAGCATTACGTTATAGCGTATAACGTTGTATACTACTACCATATAACGTATAACGTTATGTAGCATTACGTTATAACGTATAACGTTATATACTAATACCTTATATCGTTATACGTTAAATGCTGTTACCCTATAACGTTATACGTTATATACTACTACCTTATAACGTATAACGTTATGTGGCGTTACGTTATAACGTATAACGTTATATACTATTTCCTTCTAACGTATAACGTTATGTAGCATTACGTTACAACGTATAACGTTATATACTATTACCTTATAACGTATAACGTTATGTAGCATTACGTTATAACGTACAACGTTACATACTATTACCTTATAACGTATAACGTTATGTAGCATTACGTTATAACGTACAACGTTACATACTATTACCTTATAACGTATAACGTTATGTAGCATTACGTTATAGCGTATAACGTTGTATACTACTACCATATAACGTATAACGTTATGTAGCATTACGTTATAACGTATAACGTTATATACAATTAACTGATAACGTATAACGTTATATACTATTAGCTTATAACGTATAACGTTACATACTATTTCCTTATAACGTATAACGTTATGTAGCATTACGTTATAACGTATAACGTTATGTAGCATTACGTTATAACGTATAACGTTACATACTATTACCTTATAACGTATAACGTTATGTAGCATTACGTTACAACGTATAACGTTATATACTACTACCTTATAACGTATAACGTTATGTAGCATTACGATATAACGTATAACGTTATATACTATTATAATGTAATGTAAAACTTTATATACTATTGCCTTATAACGTATAACGTTATATACTATTTCCTTATAACGTATAACGTTATGTAGCATTTCGTTATAACGTATAGCGTTATGTAGCACTACGTTATAACTTCTAACGTTATATACTATTACCTTATAACGTATAACGTTATGTAGCATTACGTTATAACGTATAACGTTATATACTATTACCTTATAACGTATAACGTTATATACTATTTCCTTATAACGTATAACGTTATGTAGCATTACCTTATATCGTATAACGCTATGTAGCATTACGTTATAACGTATAACGCTATATACTATTATCTTATTACGTATAACGTTATGTAGCATTACCTTATAACGTATAACGTTATATACTATTACCTTATAACGTATAACGTTATGAAGCATTACGTTATATCGTACAACGTTACATACTATTTCCTTCTAACGTATAACGTTATGTAGCAGTACCTTATAACGTATAACGTTATATACAATTACCTTACAACGTATAACGTTATATACTATTACCTTATAACGTATAACGTTATGTAGCATTACGTTATAGCGTATAACGTTGTATACAATACCTTCTAACGTAAACCGTTATGTCGCATTACCTTATAACGTATAACGTTATATACTATTACCTGATAACGTATAACGTTATATACTATTACCTTATAACGTATAACGTTATGTAGCATTACGTTATAACGTACAACGTTACATACTATTACCTTATAACGTATAACGTTATGTAGCATTAAGTTATAACGTATAACGTTATATACAATTACCTTATAACGTATAACGTTATATACTATTACCTTATAACATATATAGTTATGTAGCATTACGTTATAGCGTATAACGTTGTATACTACTACCATATAACGTATAACGTTATGTGGCATTACGTTATAACGTATAACGTTGTATACTATTACCTTATATCGTTATACGTTAAATGCTGTTACCCTATAACGTTATACGTTATATACTACTACCTTATAACGTATAACGTTATGTGGCGTTACGTTATAACGTATAACGTTATATACTATTTCCTTCTAACGTATAACGTTATGTAGCAGTACCTTATAACGTATAACGTTATATACAATTACCTTACCACGTATAACGTTATATACTATTACCTTATAACGTATAACGTTATGTAGCATTACGTTATAGAGTATAACGTTGTATACAATACCTTCTAACGTAAAAAGTTATGTAGCATTACCTTATAACGTATAACGTTATATACTATTACCTGATAACGTATAACGTTATGTAGCATTACGTTATAACGTATAACGTTACATACTATTACCTTATAACGTATAACGTTATGTAGCATTACGTTACAACGTATAACGTTATATACTATTACCTTATAACGTATAACGTTATGTAGCATTACGTTATAACGTATAACGTTATATACTATTACCATATAATGTATAACGTTATATACTATTACCTTATAATGTATAACGTTATATACTATTTCCTTATAACGTATAACGTTATGTAGCATTTCGTTATAACGTATAGCGTTATGTAGCACTACGTTATAACTTCTAACGTTATATACTATTACCTTATAACGTATAACGTTATGTAGCATTACGTTATAACGTATAACGTTATATACTATTACCTTATAACGTATAACGTTATATACTATTTCCTTATAACGTATAACGTTATGTAGCATTACGTTATAACGTATAACGTTATATATTATAACCTTATATCGTTATACGTTAAATACTGTTACCTTATAACGTTATACGTTATATACTATTACCTTATAACGTATAACGTTATGTAGCATTACGTTATAACGTATAATGTTATATACTATTACCTTATAACGTATAACGTTATGTAGCATTACGTTATAACGTACAACGTTACATACTATTACCTTATAACGTATAACGTTATGTAGCATTACGTTATAACGTATAACGTTATATACAATTACCTTATAACGTATAACGTTATATACTATTACCTTATAACGTATAACGTTATGTAGCATTACGTTATAGCGTATAACGTTGTATACTACTACCATATAACGTATAACGTTATGTAGCATTACGTTATAACGTATAACGTTATATACTAATACCTTATATCGTTATACGTTAAATGCTGTTACCCTATAACGTTATACGTTATATACTACTACCTTATAACGTATAACGTTATGTGGCGTTACGTTATAACGTATAACGTTATATACTATTTCCTTCTAACGTATAACGTTATGTAGCATTACGTTACAACGTATAACGTTATATACTATTTACCTTATAACGTATAACGTTATGTAGCATTACGTTAGAACGTACAACGTTACATACTATTACCTTATAACGTATAACGTTATGTAGCATTACGTTATAACGTACAACGTTACATACTATTACCTTATAACGTATAACGTTATGTAGCATTACGTTATAGCGTATAACGTTGTATACTACTACCATATAACGTATAACGTTATGTAGCATTACGTTATAACGTATAACGTTATATACAATTACCTGATAACGTATAACGTTATATACTATTAGCTTATAACGTATAACGTTACATACTATTTCCTTATAACGTATAACGTTATGTAGCATTACGTTATAACGTATAACGTTATGTAGCATTACGTTATAACGTATAACGTTACATACTATTACCTTATAAAGTATAACGTTATGTAGCATTACGTTACAACGTATAACGTTATATACTATTACCTTATAACGTATAACGTTATGTAGCATTACGATATAACGTATAACGTTATATACTATTACCTTATAATGTATAACGTTATATACTATTGCTTTATAAAGTATAACGTTATATACTATTTCCTTATAACGTATAACGTTATGTAGCATTTCGTTATAACGTATAGCGTTATGTAGCACTACGTTATAACTTCTAACGTTATATACTATTACCTTATAACGTATAACGTTATGTAGCATTACGTTATAACGTATAACGTTATATACTATTACCTTATAACGTATAACGTTATATACTATTTCCTTATAACGTATAACGTTATGTAGCATTACCTTATATCGTATAACGCTATGTAGCATTACGTTATAACGTATAACGCTATATACTATTATCTTATTACGTATAACGTTATGTAGCATTACCTTATAACGTATAACGTTATATACTATTACCTTATAACGTATAACGTTATGAAGCATTACGTTATATCGTACAACGTTACATACTATTTCCTTCTAACGTATAACGTTATGTAGCAGTACCTTATAACGTATAACGTTATATACAATTACCTTACAACGTATAACGTTATATACTATTACCTTATAACGTATAACGTTATGTAGCATTACGTTATAGCGTATAACGTTGTATACAATACCTTCTAACGTAAAACGTTATGTCGCATTACCTTATAACGTATAACGTTATATACTATTACCTGATAACGTATAACGTTATATACTATTACCTTATAACGTATAACGTTATGTAGCATTACGTTATAACGTACAACGTTACATACTATTACCTTATAACGTATAACGTTATGTAGCATTAAGTTATAACGTATAACGTTATATACAATTACCTTATAACGTATAACGTTATATACTATTACCTTATAACATATAACGTTATGTAGCATTACGTTATAGCGTATAACGTTGTATACTACTACCATATAACGTATAACGTTATGTGGCATTACGTTATAACGTATAACGTTGTATACTATTACCTTATATCGTTATACGTTAAATGCTGTTACCCTATAACGTTATACGTTATATACTACTACCTTATAACGTATAACGTTATGTGGCGTTACGTTATAACGTATAACGTTATATACTATTTCCTTCTAACGTATAACGTTATGTAGCAGTACCTTATAACGTATAACGTTATATACAATTACCTTACCACGTATAACGTTATATACTATTACCTTATAACGTATAACGTTATGTAGCATTACGTTATAGAGTATAACGTTGTATACAATACCTTCTAACGTAAAACGTTATGTAGCATTACCTTATAACGTATAACGTTATATACTATTACCTGATAACGTATGACGTTATGTAGCATTACGTTATAACGTATAACGTTACATACTATTACCTTATAACGTATAACGTTATGTAGCATTACGTTACAACGTATAACGTTATATACTATTACCTTATAACGTATAACGTTATGTAGCATTACGTTATAACGTATAACGTTATATACTATTACCATATAATGTATAACGTTATATACTATTACCTTATAATGTATAACGTTATATACTATTTCCTTATAACGTATAACGTTATGTAGCATTTCGTTATAACGTATAGCGTTATGTAGCACTACGTTATAACTTCTAACGTTATATACTATTACCTTATAACGTATAACGTTATGTAGCATTACGTTATAACGTATAACGTTATATACTATTACCTTATAACGTATAACGTTATATACTATTTCCTTATAACGTATAACGTTATGTAGCATTACCTTATATCGTATAACGCTATGTAGCATTACGTTATAACGTATAACGCTATATACTATTATCTTATTACGTATAACGTTATGTAGCATTACCTTATAACGTATAACGTTATATACTATTGCCATATAAAGTATAATGTTATATACTACTACCTTATAACGTATAACGTTATGTAGCACTACGTTATTACGTATAACGTTATCTACTATTACGTTATAACGTATATCGTTATGTAGCATTACGTTATAACGTATAACGTTATATATTATAACCTTATATCGTTATACGTTAAATACTGTTACCTTATAACGTTATACGTTATATACTATTACCTTATAACGTATAACGTTATGTAGCATTACGTTATAACGTATAATGTTATATACTATTACCTTATAACGTATAACGTTATGTAGCATTACGTTATAACGTATAATGTTATATACTATTACCTTATAACGTATAACGTTATGTAGCATTACGTTCTAACGTATAACGTTATATACTATTAGCTGATAACGTATAACGTTATGTAGCATTACGTTACAACGTATAACGATATATACTATTACCTTATAACGTATATCGTTATGTAGCATTACGTTATAACGTATAACGTTATAAACAATTACCTTATAACGTATAACGTTATATACTATTACCTTATAACGTATAACGTTATGTAGCATTACGTTATAGCGTGTAACGTTGTATACTACTACCATATAACGTATAACGTTATGTAGCATTACGTTATAACGTATAACGTTATATACTAATACCTTATATCGTTATACGTTAAATGCTGTTACCCTATAACTTTATACGTTATATACTACTACCTTATAACGTATAACGTTATGTGGCGTTACGTTATAACGTATAACGTTATATACTATTTCCTTCTAACGTATAACGTTATGTAGCAGTACCTTATAACGTATAACGTTATATACAATTACCTTACAACGTATAACGTTATATACTATTACCTTATAACGTATAACGTTATGTAGCATTACGTTATAGAGTATATCGTTGTATACAATACCCTCTAACGTAAAACGTTATGTAGCATTACCTTATAACGTATAACGTTATATACTATTACCTGATAACGTATAACGATATATACTATTAGCTTATAACCTATAACGTTACATACTATTTCCTTATAACGTATAACGTTATGTAGCATTACGTTATAACGTATAACGTTATGTAGCAATACGTTATAACGTATAACGTTACATACTATTACCTTATAACGTATAACGTTATGTAGCATTACGTTACAACGTATAACGATATATACTATTACCTTATAACGTATATCGTTATGTAGCATTACGTTATAACGTATAACGTTATATACTATTACCATATAATGTATAACGTTATATACTATTACCTTATAACGTATAACGTTATATACTATTTCCTTATAACGTATAACGTTATGTAGCATTTCGTTATAACGTATAGCGTTATGTAGCACTACGTTATAACTTCTAATGTTATATACTATTACCTTATAACGTATAACGTTATGTAGCATTACGTTATAACGTATAACGTCATATACTATTTCCTTATAACGTATAACGTTATGTAGCATTACGTTTTAACGTATAACGCTATATACTATTATCTTATAACGTATAACGTTATGTAGCATTACGTTATAGCGTATAACGTTGTATACTACTACCATATAACGTATAACGTTATGTAGCATTGCGTTCTAACGTATAACGTTATATACTATTAGCTGATAACGTATAACGTTTAGTAGCATTACGTTACAACGTATAACGATATATACTATTACCTTATAACGTATATCGTTATGTAGCATTACGTTATAACGTATAACGTTATATACAATTACCTTATAACGTATAACGTTATATACTATTACCTTATAACGTATAACGTTATGTAGCATTACGTTATAGCGTATAACGTTGTATACTACTACCATATAACGTATAACGTTATGTAGCATTACGTTATAACGTATAACGTTATATACTAATACCTTATATCGTTATACGTTAAATGCTGTTACCCTATAACGTTATACGTTATATACTACTACCTTATAACGTATAACGTTATGTGGCGTTACGTTATAACGTATAACGTTATATACTATTTCCTTCTAACGTATAACGTTATGTAGCAGTACCTTATAACGTATAACGTTATATACAATTACCTTACAACGTATAACGTTATATACTATTACCTTATAACGTATAACGTTATGTAGCATTACGTTATAGAGTATATCGTTGTATACAATACCCTCTAACGTAAAACGTTATGTAGCATTACCTTATAACGTATAACGTTATATACTATTACCTGATAACGTATAACGTTATATACTATTAGCTTATAACCTATAACGTTACATACTATTTCCTTATAACGTATAACGTTATGTAGCATTACGTTATAACGTATAACGTTATGTAGCATTACGTTATAACGTATAACGTTACATACTATTACCTTATAACGTATAACGTTATGTAGCATTACGTTACAACGTATAACGATATATACTATTACCTTATAACGTATATCGTTATGTAGCATTACGTTATAACGTATAACGTTATATACTATTACCATATAATGTATAACGTTATATACTATTACCTTATAACGTACAACGTTATATACTATTTCCTTATAACGTATAACGTTATGTAGCATTTCGTTATAACGTATAGCGTTATGTAGCACTACGTTATAACTTCTAATGTTATATACTATTACCTTATAACCTATAACGTTATGTAGCATTACGTTATAACGTATAACGTCATATACTATTTCCTTATAACGTATAACGTTATGTAGCATTACCTTATATCGTATAACGCTATGTAGCATTACGTTTTAACGTATAACGCTATATACTATTATCTTATTACGTATAACGTTATGTAGCATTACCTTATAACGTATAACGTTATGTAGCACTACGTTATTACGTATAACGTTATCTACTATTACGTTATAACGTATATCGTTATGTATCATTACGTTATAACGTATAACGTTATAAATTATTACCTTATATCGTTATACGTTAAATACTGTTACCTTATAACGTTATACGTTATATACTATTACCTTATAACGTATAACGTTATGTAGCATTACGTTATAACGTATAATGTTATATACTATTACCTTATAACGTATAACGTTATGTAGCATTACGTTCTAACGTATAACGTTATATACTATTAGCTGATAACGTATAACGTTATGTAGCATTACCTTATAACGTATAACGTTATATACTATTTCCTTATAACGTATAACGTTATATACTATTACCTTATAACGTATAACGTTATGTAGCATTACCTTATATCGTATAACGCTATGTAGCATTACGTTATAACGTATAACGCTATATACTATTATCTTATTACGTATAACGTTATGTAGCATTACCTTATAACGTATAACGTTATATACTATCACCTTATAACGTATAACGTTATATACTATTTCCTTCTAACGTATAACGTTATGTAGCAGTACCTTATAACGTATAACGTTATATACAATTACCTTATAACGTATAACGTTATATACTATTACCTTATAACGTATAACGTTATGTAGCATTACCTTATATCGTATAACGCTATGTAGCATTACGTTATAACGTATAACGTTATAAACAATTACCTTATAACGTATAACGTTATATACTATTACCTTATAACGTATAACGTTATGTAGCATTACGTTATAGCGTGTAACGTTGTATACTACTACCATATAACGTATAACGTTATGTAGCATTACGTTATAACGTATAACGTTATATACTAATACCTTATATCGTTATACGTTAAATGCTGTTACCCTATAACTTTATACGTTATATACTACTACCTTATAACGTATAACGTTATGTGGCGTTACGTTATAACGTATAACGTTATATACTATTTCCTTCTAACGTATAACGTTATGTAGCAGTACCTTATAACGTATAACGTTATATACAATTACCTTACAACGTATAACGTTATATACTATTACCTTATAACGTATAACGTTATGTAGCATTACGTTATAGAGTATATCGTTGTATACAATACCCTCTAACGTAAAACGTTATGTAGCATTACCTTATAACGTATAACGTTATATACTATTACCTGATAACGTATAACGATATATACTATTAGCTTATAACCTATAACGTTACATACTATTTCCTTATAACGTATAACGTTATGTAGCATTACGTTATAACGTATAACGTTATGTAGCAATACGTTATAACGTATAACGTTACATACTATTACCTTATAACGTATAACGTTATGTAGCATTACGTTACAACGTATAACGATATATACTATTACCTTATAACGTATATCGTTATGTAGCATTACGTTATAACGTATAACGTTATATACTATTACCATATAATGTATAACGTTATATACTATTACCTTATAACGTATAACGTTATATACTATTTCCTTATAACGTATAACGTTATGTAGCATTTCGTTATAACGTATAGCGTTATGTAGCACTACGTTATAACTTCTAATGTTATATACTATTACCTTATAACGTATAACGTTATGTAGCATTACGTTATAACGTATAACGTCATATACTATTTCCTTATAACGTATAACGTTATGTAGCATTACGTTTTAACGTATAACGCTATATACTATTATCTTATAACGTATAACGTTATGTAGCATTACGTTATAGCGTATAACGTTGTATACTACTACCATATAACGTATAACGTTATGTAGCATTGCGTTCTAACGTATAACGTTATATACTATTAGCTGATAACGTATAACGTTTAGTAGCATTACGTTACAACGTATAACGATATATACTATTACCTTATAACGTATATCGTTATGTAGCATTACGTTATAACGTATAACGTTATATACAATTACCTTATAACGTATAACGTTATATACTATTACCTTATAACGTATAACGTTATGTAGCATTACGTTATAGCGTATAACGTTGTATACTACTACCATATAACGTATAACGTTATGTAGCATTACGTTATAACGTATAACGTTATATACTAATACCTTATATCGTTATACGTTAAATGCTGTTACCCTATAACGTTATACGTTATATACTACTACCTTATAACGTATAACGTTATGTGGCGTTACGTTATAACGTATAACGTTATATACTATTTCCTTCTAACGTATAACGTTATGTAGCAGTACCTTATAACGTATAACGTTATATACAATTACCTTACAACGTATAACGTTATATACTATTACCTTATAACGTATAACGTTATGTAGCATTACGTTATAGAGTATATCGTTGTATACAATACCCTCTAACGTAAAACGTTATGTAGCATTACCTTATAACGTATAACGTTATATACTATTACCTGATAACGTATAACGTTATATACTATTAGCTTATAACCTATAACGTTACATACTATTTCCTTATAACGTATAACGTTATGTAGCATTACGTTATAACGTATAACGTTATGTAGCATTACGTTATAACGTATAACGTTACATACTATTACCTTATAACGTATAACGTTATGTAGCATTACGTTACAACGTATAACGATATATACTATTACCTTATAACGTATATCGTTATGTAGCATTACGTTATAACGTATAACGTTATATACTATTACCATATAATGTATAACGTTATATACTATTACCTTATAACGTACAACGTTATATACTATTTCCTTATAACGTATAACGTTATGTAGCATTTCGTTATAACGTATAGCGTTATGTAGCACTACGTTATAACTTCTAATGTTATATACTATTACCTTATAACCTATAACGTTATGTAGCATTACGTTATAACGTATAACGTCATATACTATTTCCTTATAACGTATAACGTTATGTAGCATTACCTTATATCGTATAACGCTATGTAGCATTACGTTTTAACGTATAACGCTATATACTATTATCTTATTACGTATAACGTTATGTAGCATTACCTTATAACGTATAACGTTATGTAGCACTACGTTATTACGTATAACGTTATCTACTATTACGTTATAACGTATATCGTTATGTATCATTACGTTATAACGTATAACGTTATAAATTATTACCTTATATCGTTATACGTTAAATACTGTTACCTTATAACGTTATACGTTATATACTATTACCTTATAACGTATAACGTTATGTAGCATTACGTTATAACGTATAATGTTATATACTATTACCTTATAACGTATAACGTTATGTAGCATTACGTTCTAACGTATAACGTTATATACTATTAGCTGATAACGTATAACGTTATGTAGCATTACCTTATAACGTATAACGTTATATACTATTTCCTTATAACGTATAACGTTATATACTATTACCTTATAACGTATAACGTTATGTAGCATTACCTTATATCGTATAACGCTATGTAGCATTACGTTATAACGTATAACGCTATATACTATTATCTTATTACGTATAACGTTATGTAGCATTACCTTATAACGTATAACGTTATATACTATCACCTTATAACGTATAACGTTATATACTATTTCCTTCTAACGTATAACGTTATGTAGCAGTACCTTATAACGTATAACGTTATATACAATTACCTTACAACGTATAACGTTATATACTATTACCTTATAACGTATAACGTTATGTAGCATTACGTTATAGAGTATATCGTTGTATACAATACCCTCTAACGTAAAACGTTATGTAGCATTACCTTATAACGTATAACGTTATATACTATTACCTGATAACGTATAACGTTATATACTATTAGCTTATAACCTATAACGTTACATACTACTTCCTTATAACGTATAACGTTATGTAGCATTTCGTTATAACGTATAGCGTTATGTAGCACTACGTTATAACTTCTAATGTTATATACTATTACCTTATAACGTATAACGTTATGTAGCATTACGTTATAACGTATAACGTCATATACTATTTCCTTATAACGTATAACGTTATGTAGCATTACCTTATATCGTATAACGCTATGTAGCATTACGTTTTAACGTATAACGCTATATACTATTTCCTTATAACGTATAACGTTATGTAGCATTACCTTATATCGTATAACGCTATGTAGCATTACGTTTTAACGTATAACGCTATATACTATTATCTTATAACGTATAACGTTATGTAGCATTACGTTATAGCGTATAACGTTGTATACTACTACCATATAACGTATAACGTTATGTAGCATTACGTTCTAACGTATAACGTTATATACTATTAGCTGATAACGTATAACGTTATGTAGCATTACGTTACAACGTATAACGATATATACTATTACCTTATAACGTATATCGTTATGTAGCATTACGTTATAACGTATAACGTTATATACAATTACCTTACAACGTATAACGTTATATACTATTACCTTATAACGTATAACGTTATGTAGCATTACGTTATAGAGTATATCGTTGTATACAATACCCTCTAACGTATAACGTTATGTAGCATTACCTTATAACGTATAACGTTATATACTATTACCTGATAACGTATAACGTTATATACTATTAGCTTATAACCTATAACGTTACATACTATTTCCTTATAACGTATAACGTTATGTAGCATTACGTTATAACGTATAACGTTATGTAGCATTACGTTATAACGTATAACGTTACATACTATTACCTTATAACGTATAACGTTATGTAGCATTACGTTACAACGTATAACGATATATACTATTACCTTATAACGTATATCGTTATGTAGCATTACGTTATAACGTATAACGTTATATACTATTACCATATAATGTATAACGTTATATACTATTACCTTATAACGTATAACGTTATATACTATTTCCTTATAACGTATAACGTTATGTAGCATTTCGTTATAACGTATAGCGTTATGTAGCACTACGTTATAACTTCTAATGTTATATACTATTACCTTATAACGTATAACGTTATGTAGCATTACGTTATAACGTATAACGTCATATACTATTTCCTTATAACGTATAACGTTATGTAGCATTACCTTATATCGTATAACGCTATGTAGCATTACGTTTTAACGTATAACGCTATATACTATTTCCTTATAACGTATAACGTTATGTAGCATTACCTTATATCGTATAACGCTATGTAGCATTACGTTTTAAAGTATAACGCTATATACTATTATCTTATAACGTATAACGTTATGTAGCATTACGTTATAGCGTATAACGTTGTATACTACTACCATATAACGTATAACGTTATGTAGCATTACGTTCTAACGTATAACGTTATATACTATTAGCTGATAACGTATAACGTTATGTAGCATTACGTTACAACGTATAACGATATATACTATTACCTTATAACGTATATCGTTATGTAGCATTACGTTATAACGTATAACGTTATATACAATTACCTTATAACGTATAACGTTATATACTATTACCTTATAACGTATAACGTTATGTAGCATTACGTTATAGCGTATAACGTTGTATACTACTACCATATAACGTA
Source organism: Bombus fervidus (assembly GCF_041682495.2). Taxonomy (NCBI): domain Eukaryota; kingdom Metazoa; phylum Arthropoda; class Insecta; order Hymenoptera; family Apidae; genus Bombus; species Bombus fervidus. The sequence continues at coordinate 3,080,262 of NC_091523.1, read as the reverse complement.
TAACGTTATGTAGCATTACGTTATAACGTATAACGTTATATACTAATACCTTATATCGTTATAAGTTAAATGCTGTTACCCTATAACGTTATACGTTATATACTACTACCTTATAACGTATAACGTTATGTGGCGTTACGTTATAACGTATAACGTTATATACTATTTCCTTCTAACGTATAACGTTATGTAGCAGTACCTTATAACGTATAACGTTATATACAATTACCTTACAACGTATAACGTTATATACTATTACCTTATAACGTATAACGTTATGTAGCATTACGTTATAGAGTATATCGTTGTATACAATACCCTCTAACGTAAAACGTTATGTAGCATTACCTTATAACGTATAACGTTATATACTATTACCTGATAACGTATAACGTTATATACTATTAGCTTATAACCTATAACGTTACATACTATTTCCTTATAACGTATAACGTTATGTCGCATTACGTTATAACGTATAACGTTATGTAGCATTACGTTATAACGTATAACGTTACATACTATTACCTTATAACGTATAACGTTATGTAGCATTACGTTACAACGTATAACGATATATACTATTACCTTATAACGTATATCGTTATGTAGCATTACGTTATAACGTATAACGTTATATACTATTACCATATAATGTATAACGTTATATACTATTACCTTATAACGTATAACGTTATATACTATTTCCTTATAACGTATAACGTTATGTAGCATTTCGTTATAACGTATAGCGTTATGTAGCACTACGTTATAACTTCTAATGTTATATACTATTACCTTATAACGTATAACGTTATGTAGCATTACGTTATAACGTATAACGTCATATACTATTTCCTTATAACGTATAACGTTATGTAGCATTACCTTATATCGTATAACGCTATGTAGCATTACGTTTTAACGTATAACGCTATATACTATTATCTTATTACGTATAACGTTATGTAGCATTACCTTATAACGTATAACGTTATGTAGCACTACGTTATTACGTATAACGTTATCTACTATTACGTTATAACGTATATCGTTATGTAGCATTACGTTATAACGTATAACGTTATAAATTATTACCTTATATCGTTATACGTTAAATACTGTTACCTTATAACGTTATACGTTATATACTATTACCTTATAACGTATAACGTTATGTAGCATTACGTTATAACGTATAATGTTATATACTATTACCTTATAACGTATAACGTTATGTAGCATTACGTTCTAACGTATAACGTTATATACTATTAGCTGATAACGTATAACGTTATGTAGCATTACCTTATAACGTATAACGTTATATACTATTTCCTTATAACGTATAACGTTATATACTATTACCTTATAACGTATAACGTTATGTAGCATTACCTTATATCGTATAACGCTATGTAGCATTACGTTATAACGTATAACGCTATATACTATTATCTTATTACGTATAACGTTATGTAGCATTACCTTATAACGTATAACGTTATATACTATCAGATTATAACGTATAACGTTATATACTATTACCTGATAACGTATAACGTTATATACTATTTCCTTATAACGTATAACGTTATATACTATTTCCTTATAACGTATAACGTTATGTAGCATTTCGTTATAACGTATAGCGTTATGTAGCACTACGTTATAACTTCTAACGTTATATACTATTACCTTATAACGTATAACGTTATGTAGCATTACGTTATAACGTATAACGTTATATACTATAACCTTATAACGTATAATGTTATATACTATTTCCTTATAACGTATAACGTTATGTAGCATTACCATATATCGTATAACGCTATGTAGCATTACGTTATAACGTATAACGCTATATACTATTATCTTATTACGTATAACGTTATGTAGCATTACCTTATAACGTATAACGTTATATACTATTACCTTATAACGTATAACGTTATGAAGCATTACGTTATATCGTACAACGTTACATACTATTTCCTTCTAACGTATAACGTTATGTAGCAGTACCTTATAACGTATAACGTTATATACAATTACCTTACAACGTACAACGTTATGTAGCATTACGTTATAACGTATAGCGTTATGTAGCACTACGTTATAACTTCTAATGTTATATACTATTACCTTATAACGTATAACGTTATGTAGCATTACGTTATAACGTATAACGTCATATACTATTTCCTTATAACGTATAACGTTATGTAGCATTACCTTATATCGTATAACGCTATGTAGCATTACGTTTTAACGTATAACGCTATATACTATTATCTTATTACGTATAACGTTATGTAGCATTACCTTATAACGTATAACGTTATGTAGCACTACGTTATTACGTATAACGTTATCTACTATTACGTTATAACGTATATCGTTATGTAGCATTACGTTATAACGTATAACGTTATAAATTATTACCTTATATCGTTATACGTTAAATACTGTTACCTTATAACGTTATACGTTATATACTATTACCTTATAACGTATAACGTTATGTAGCATTACGTTATAACGTATAATGTTATATACTATTACCTTATAACGTATAACGTTATGTAGCATTACGTTCTAACGTATAACGTTATATACTATTAGCTGATAACGTATAACGTTATGTAGCATTACCTTATAACGTATAACGTTATATACTATTTCCTTATAACGTATAACGTTATATACTATTACCTTATAACGTATAACGTTATGTAGCATTACCTTATATCGTATAACGCTATGTAGCATTACGTTATAACGTATAACGCTATATACTATTATCTTATTACGTATAACGTTATGTAGCATTACCTTATAACGTATAACGTTATATACTATCAGATTATAACGTATAACGTTATATACTATTACCTGATAACGTATAACGTTATATACTATTTCCTTATAACGTATAACGTTATATACTATTTCCTTATAACGTATAACGTTATGTAGCATTTCGTTATAACGTATAGCGTTATGTAGCACTACGTTATAACTTCTAACGTTATATACTATTACCTTATAACGTATAACGTTATGTAGCATTACGTTATAACGTATAACGTTATATACTATAACCTTATAACGTATAATGTTATATACTATTTCCTTATAACGTATAACGTTATGTAGCATTACCATATATCGTATAACGCTATGTAGCATTACGTTATAACGTATAACGCTATATACTATTATCTTATTACGTATAACGTTATGTAGCATTACCTTATAACGTATAACGTTATATACTATTACCTTATAACGTATAACGTTATGAAGCATTACGTTATATCGTACAACGTTACATACTATTTCCTTCTAACGTATAACGTTATGTAGCAGTACCTTATAACGTATAACGTTATATACAATTACCTTACAACGTACAACGTTATGTAGCATTACGTTATAACGTACAACGTTACATACTATTACCTTATAACGTATAACGTTATGTAGCATTACGTTATAACGTATAACGTTATAAACAATTACCTTATAACGTATAACGTTATATACTATTACCTTATAACATATAACGTTATGTAGCATTACGTTATAGGGTATAACGTTGTATACTACTACCATATAACGTATAACGTTATGTAGCATTACGTTATAACGTATAACGTTATACACAATTACCTGATAACGTATAACGTTATATACTATTAGCTTATAACGTATAACGTTACATACTATTTCCTTATAACGTATAACGTTATGTAGCATTACGTTATAACGTATAACGTTATGTAGCATTACGTTATAACGTATAACGTTATGTAGCATTACGTTATAACGTATAACGTTACATACTATTACCTTATAACGTATAACGTTATGTAAAATTACGTTACAACGTATAACGTTATATACTATTACCTTATAACGTATAACGTTATGTAGCATTACGATATAACGTATAACGTTATATACTATTACCTTATAATGTATAACGTTATATACTATTGCCTTATAACGTATAACGTTATATACTATTTACTTATAACGTATAACGTTATGTAGCATTTCGTTATAACGTATAGCGTTATGTAGCACTACGTTATAACTTCTAACGTTATATACTATTACCTTATAACGTATAACGTTATGTAGCATTATGTTATAACGTATAACGCTATATACTATTATCTTATTACGTATAACGTTATGTAGCATTACCTTATAACGTATAACGTTATATACTATTACCTTATAACGTATAACGTTATGAAGCATTACGTTATATCGTACAACGTTACATACTATTTCCTTCTAACGTATAACGTTATGTAGCAGTACCTTATAACGTATAACGTTATATACAATTACCTTACAACGTATAACGTTATATACTATTACCTTATAAGGTATAACGTTATGTAGCATTACGTTATAGCGTATAACGTTGTATACAATACCTTCTAACGTAAAACGTTATGTCGCATTACCTTATAACGTATAATGTTATATACTATTACCTGATAACGTATAACGTTATATACTATTACCTTATAACGTATAACGTTATGTAGCATTACGTTATAACGTACAACGTTACATACTATTACCTTATAACGTATAACGTTATGTAGCATTAAGTTATAACGTATAACGTTATATACAATTACCTTATAACGTATAACGTTATATACTATTACCTTATAACATATAACGTTATGTAGCATTACGTTATAGCGTATAACGTTGTATACTACTACCATATAACGTATAACGTTATGTGGCATTACGTTATAACGTATAACGTTGTATACTATTACCTTATATCGTTATACGTTAAATGCTGTTACCCTATAACGTTATACGTTATATACTACTACCTTATAACGTATAACGTTATGTGGCGTTACGTTATAACGTATAACGTTATATACTATTTCCTTCTAACGTATAACGTTATGTAGCAGTACCTTATAACGTATAACGTTATATACAATTACCTTACCACGTATAACGTTATATACTATTACCTTATAACGTATAACGTTATGTAGCATTACGTTATAGAGTATAACGTTGTATACAATACCTTCTAACGTAAAACGTTATGTAGCATTACCTTATAACGTATAACGTTATATACTATTACCTGATAACGTATAACGTTATGTAGCATTACGTTATAACGTATAACGTTACATACTATTACCTTATAACGTATAACGTTATGTAGCATTACGTTACAACGTATAACGTTATATACTATTACCTTATAACGTATAACGTTATGTAGCATTACGTTATAACGTATAACGTTATATACTATTACCATATAATGTATAACGTTATATACTATTACCTTATATTGTATAACGTTATATACTATTTCCTTATAACGTATAACGTTATGTAGCATTTCGTTATAACGTATAGCGTTATGTAGCACTACGTTATAACTTCTAACGTTATATACTATTACCTTATAACGTATAACGTTATGTAGCATTACGTTATAACGTATAACGTTATATACTATTACCTTATAACGTATAACGTTATATACTATTTCCTTATAACGTATAACGTTATGTAGCATTACCTTATATCGTATAACGCTATGTAGCATTACGTTATAACGTATAACGCTATATACTATTATCTTATTACGTATAACGTTATGTAGCATTACCTTATAACGTATAACGTTATATACTATTGCCATATAAAGTATAATGTTATATACTACTACCTTATAACGTATAACGTTATGTAGCACTACGTTATTACGTATAACGTTATCTACTATTACGTTATAACGTATATCGTTATGTAGCATTACGTTATAACGTATAACGTTATATATTATTACCTTATATCGTTATACGTTAAATACTGTTACCTTATAACGTTATACGTTATATACTATTACCTTATAACGTATAACGTTATGTAGCATTACGTTATAACGTATAATGTTATATACTATTACCTTATAACGTATAACGTTATGTAGCATTACGTTATGACGTATAATGTTATATACTATTACCTTATAACGTATAACGTTATGTAGCATTACGTTCTAACGTATAACGTTATATACTATTAGCTGATAACGTATAACGTTATGTAGCATTACGTTACAACGTATAACGATATATACTATTGCCTTATAACGTATATCGTTATGTAGCATTACGTTATAACGTATAACGTTATATACAATTACCTTATAACGTATAACGTTATATACTATTACCTTATAACGTATAACGTTATGTAGCATTACGTTATAGCGTATAACGTTGTATACTACTACCATATAACGTATAACGTTATGTAGCATTACGTTATAACGTATAACGTTATATACTAATACCTTATATCGTTATACGTTAAATGCTGTTACCCTATAACGTTATACGTTATATACTACTACCTTATAACGTATAACGTTATGTGGCGTTACGTTATAACGTATAACGTTATATACTATTTCCTTCTAACGTATAACGTTATGTAGCAGTACCTTATAACGTATAACGTTATATACAATTACCTTACAACGTATAACGTTATATACTATTACCTTATAACGTATAACGTTATGTAGCATTACGTTATAGAGTATATCGTTGTATACAATACCCTCTAACGTAAAACGTTATGTAGCATTACCTTATAACGTATAACGTTATATACTATTACCTGATAACGTATAACGTTATATACTATTAGCTTATAACCTATAACGTTACATACTATTTCCTTATAACGTATAACGTTATGTAGCATTACGTTATAACGTATAACGTTATGTAGCATTACGTTATAACGTATAACGTTACATACTATTACCTTATAACGTATAACGTTATGTAGCATTACGTTACAACGTATAACGATATATACTATTACCTTATAACGTATATCGTTATGTAGCATTACGTTATAACGTATAACGTTATATACTATTACCATATAATGTATAACGTTATATACTATTACCTTATAACGTATAACGTTATGTAGCATTACCTTATATCGTATAACGCTATGTAGCATTACGTTATAACGTATAACGCTATATACTATTATCTTATTACGTATAACGTTATGTGGCATTACGTTATAACGTATAATGTTATATACTATTACCTTATAACGTATAACGTTATGTAGCATTACGTTCTAACGTATAACGTTATATACTATTAGCTGATAACGTATAACGTTATGTAGCATTACCTTATAACGTATAACGTTATATACTATTTCCTTATAACGTATAACGTTATATACTATTACATTATAACGTATAACGTTATGTAGCATTACCTTATAACGTTATACGTTATATACTATTACCTTATAACGTATAACGTTATGTAGCATTACGTTATAACGTATAATGTTATATACTATTACCTTATAACGTATAACGTTATGTAGCATTACGTTATAGCGTATAACGTTCTATACAATACCTTCTAACGTAAAACGTTATGTAGCATTACCTTATAACGTATAACGTTATATACTATTACCTGATAACGTATAACGTTATATACTATTACCTTATAACGTATAACGTTATGTAGCATTACGTTATAACGTACAACGTTACATACTATTAACTTATAACGTATAACGTTATGTAGCATTACGTTATAACGTATAAAGTTATATACAATTACCTTATAACGTATAACGTTATATACTATTACCTTATAACGTATAACGTTATGTAGCATTACGTTATAGCGTATAACGTTGTATACTACTACCATATAACGTATAACGTTATGTAGCATTACGTTATAACGTATAACGTTATATACTAATACCTTATATCGTTATACGTTAAATGCTGTTACCCTATAACGTTATACGTTATATTCTACTACCTTATAACGTATAACGTTATGTGGCGTTACGTTATAACGTATAACGTTATATACTATTTCCTTCTAACGTATAACGTTATGTAGCATTACGTTACAACGTATAACGTTATATACTATTACCTTATAACGTATAACGTTATGTAGCATTACGTTATAACGAACAACGTTACATACTATTACCTTATAACGTATAACGTTATGTAGCATTACGTTATAACGTACAACGTTACATACTATTACCTTATAACGTATAACGTTATGTAGCATTACGTTATAACGTATAACGTTATATACAATTACCTTATAACGTATAACGTTATATACTATTACCTTATAACGTATAACGTTATGTAGCATTACGTTATAGCGTATAACGTTGTATACTACTACCATATAACGTATAACGTTATGTAGCATTACGTTATAACGTATAACGTTATATACAATTACCTGATAACGTATAACGTTATATACTATTAGCTTATAACGTATAACGTTACATACTATTTCCTTATAACGTATAACGTTATGTAGCATTACGTTATAACGTATAACGTTATGTAGCATTACGTTATAACGTATAACGTTACATACTATTACCTTATAACGTATAACGTTATGTAGCATTACGTTACAACGTATAACGTTATATACTATTACCTTATAACGTATAACGTTATGTAGCATTACGATATAACGTATAACGTTATATACTATTACCTTATAATGTATAACGTTATATACTATTGCCTTATAACGTATAACGTTATATACTATTTCCTTATAACGTATAACGTTATGTAGCATTACCTTATAACGTATAACGTTATATACTATTACCTTATAACGTATAACGTTATGAAGCATTACGTTATATCGTACAACGTTACATACTATTTCCTTCTAACGTATAACGTTATGTAGCAGTACCTTATAACGTATAACGTTATATACAATTACCTTACAACGTATAACGTTATATACTACTACCTTATAACGTATAACGTTATGTAGCATTACGTTATAGCGTATAACGTTGTATACAATACCTTCTAACGTAAAACGTTATGTCGCATTACCTTATAACGTATAACGTTATATACTATTACCTGATAACGTATAACGTTATATACTATTACCTTATAACGTATAACGTTATGTAGCATTACGTTATAACGTACAACGTTACATACTATTACCTTATAACGTATAACGTTATGTAGCATTAAGTTATAACGTATAACGTTATATACAATTACCTTATAACGTATAACGTTATATACTATTACCTTATAACATATAACGTTATGTAGCATTACGTTATAGCGTATAGCGTTGTATACTACTACCATATAACGTATAACATTATGTGGCATTACGTTATAACGTATAACGTTGTATACTATTACCTTATATCGTTATACGTTAAATGCTGTTACCCTATAACGTTATACGTTATATACTACTACCTTATAACGTATAACGTTATGTGGCGTTACGTTATAACGTATAACGTTATATACTATTTCCTTCTAACGTATAACGTTATGTAGCAGTACCTTATAACGTATAACGTTATATACAATTACCTTACCACGTATAACGTTATATACTATTACCTTATAACGTATAACGTTATGTAGCATTACGTTATAGAGTATAACGTTGTATACAATACCTTCTAACGTAAAACGTTATGTAGCATTACCTTATAACGTATAACGTTATATACTATTACCTGATAACGTATAACGTTATGTAGCATTACGTTATAACGTATAACGTTACATACTACTACCTTATAACGTATAACGTTATGTAGCATTACGTTACAACGTATAACGTTATATACTATTACCTTATAACGTATAACGTTATGTAGCATTACGTTATAACGTATAACGTTATATACTATTACCATATAATGTATAACGTTATATACTATTACCTTATATTGTATAACGTTATATACTATTTCCTTATAACGTATAACGTTATGTAGCATTTCGTTATAACGTATAGCGTCATGTAGCACTACGTTATAACTTCTAACGTTATATACTATTACCTTATAACGTATAACGTTATGTAGCATTACGTTATAACGTATAACGTTATATACTATTACCTTATAACGTATAACGTTATATACTATTTCCTTATAACGTATAACGTTATGTAGCATTACCTTATATCGTATAACGCTATGTAGCATTACGTTATAACGTATAACGCTATATACTATTATCTTATTACGTATAACGTTATGTAGCATTACCTTATAACGTATAACGTTATATACTATTGCCATATAAAGTATAATGTTATATACTACTACCTTATAACGTATAACGTTATGTAGCACTACGTTATTACGTATAACGTTATCTACTATTACGTTATAACGTATATCGTTATGTAGCATTGCGTTATAACGTATAACGTTATATATTATTACCTTATATCGTTATACGTTAAATACTGTTACCTTATAACGTTATACGTTATATACTATTACCTTATAACGTATAACGTTATGTAGCATTACGTTATAACGTATAATGTTATATACTATTACCTTATAACGTATAACGTTATGTAGCATTACGTTATGACGTATAATGTTATATACTATTACCTTATAACGTATAACGTTATGTAGCATTACGTTCTAACGTATAACGTTATATACTATTAGCTGATAACGTATAACGTTATGTAGCATTACGTTACAACGTATAACGATATATACTATTGCCTTATAACGTATATCGTTATGTAGCATTACGTTATAACGTATAACGTTATATACAATTACCTTATAACGTATAACGTTATATACTATTACCTTATAACGTATAACGTTATGTAGCATTACGTTATAGCGTATAACGTTGTATACTACTACCATATAACGTATAACGTTATGTAGCATTACGTTATAACGTATAACGTTATATACTAATACCTTATATCGTTATACGTTAAATGCTGTTACCCTATAACGTTATACGTTATATACTACTACCTTATAACGTATAACGTTATGTGGCGTTACGTTATAACGTATAACGTTATATACTATTTCCTTCTAACGTATAACGTTATGTAGCAGTACCTTATAACGTATAACGTTATATACAATTACCTTACAACGTATAACGTTATATACTATTACCTTATAACGTATAACGTTATGTAGCATTACGTTATAGAGTATATCGTTGTATACAATACCCTCTAACGTAAAACGTTATGTAGCATTACCTTATAACGTATAACGTTATATACTATTACCTGATAACGTATAACGTTATATACTATTAGCTTATAACCTATAACGTTACATACTATTTCCTTATAACGTATAACGTTATGTAGCATTACGTTATAACGTATAACGTTATGTAGCATTACGTTATAACGTATAACGTTACATACTATTACCTTATAACGTATAACGTTATGTAGTATTACGTTACAACGTATAACGATATATACTATTACCTTATAACGTATATCGTTATGTAGCATTACGTTATAACGTATAACGTTATATACTATTACCATATAATGTATAACGTTATATACTATTACCTTATAACGTATAACGTTATGTAGCATTACCTTATATCGTATAACGCTATGTAGCATTACGTTATAACGTATAACGCTATATACTATTATCTTATTACGTATAACGTTATGTGGCATTACGTTATAACGTATAATGTTATATACTATTACCTTATAACGTATAACGTTATGTAGCATTACGTTCTAACGTATAACGTTATATACTATTAGCTGATAACGTATAACGTTATGTAGCATTACCTTATAACGTATAACGTTATATACTATTTCCTTATAACGTATAACGTTATATACTATTACATTATAACGTATAACGTTATGTAGCATTACCTTATAACGTTATACGTTATATACTATTACCTTATAACGTATAACGTTATGTAGCATTACGTTATAACGTATAATGTTATATACTATTACCTTATAACGTATAACGTTATGTAGCATTACGTTCTAACGTATAACGTTATATACTATTAGCTGATAACGTATAACGTTATGTAGCATTACCTTATAACGTATAACGTTATGTAGCATTACCATATATCGTATAACGCTATGTAGCATTACGTTATAACGTATAACGCTATATACTATTATCTTATTACGTATAACGTTATGTAGCATTACCTTATAACGTATAACGTTATATACTATTACCTTATAACGTATAACGTTATGAAGCATTACGTTATATCGTACAACGTTACATACTATTTCCTTCTAACGTATAACGTTATGTAGCAGTACCTTATAACGTATAACGTTATATACAATTACCTTACAACGTATAACGTTATATACTATTACCTTATAACGTATAACGTTATGTAGCATTACGTTATAGCGTATAACGTTCTATACAATACCTTCTAACGTAAAACGTTATGTAGCATTACCTTATAACGTATAACGTTATATACTATTACCTGATAACGTATAACGTTATATACTATTACCTTATAACGTATAACGTTATGTAGCATTACGTTATAACGTACAACGTTACATACTATTACCTTATAACGTATAACGTTATGTAGCATTACGTTATAACGTATAAAGTTATATACAATTACCTTATAACGTATAACGTTATATACTATTACCTTATAACGTATAACGTTATGTAGCATTACGTTATAGCGTATAACGTTGTATACTACTACCATATAACGTATAACGTTATGTAGCATTACGTTATAACGTATAACGTTATATACTAATACCTTATATCGTTATACGTTAAATGCTGTTACCCTACAACGTTATACGTTATATACTACTACCTTATAACGTATAACGTTATGTGGCGTTACGTTATAACGTATAACGTTATATACTATTTCCTTCTAACGTATAACGTTATGTAGCATTACGTTACAACGTATAACGTTATATACTATTACCTTATAACGTATAACGTTATGTAGCATTACGTTATAACGTACAACGTTACATACTATTACCTTATAACGTATAACGTTATGTAGCATTACGTTATAACGTACAACGTTACATACTATTACCTTATAACGTATAACGTTATGTAGCATTACGTTATAACGTATAACGTAATATACAATTACCTTATAACGTATAACGTTATATACTATTACCTTATAACGTATAACGTTATGTAGCATTACGTTATAGCGTATAACGTTGTATACTACTACCATATAACGTATAACGTTATGTAGCATTACGTTATAACGTATAACGTTATATACAATTACCTGATAACGTATAACGTTATATACTATTAGCTTATAACGTATAACGTTACATACTATTTCCTTATAACGTATAACGTTATGTAGCATTACGTTATAACGTATAACGTTATGTAGCATTACGTTATAACGTATAACGTTACATACTATTACCTTATAACGTATAACGTTATGTAGCATTACGTTACAACGTATAACGTTATATACTATTACCTTATAACGTATAACGTTATGTAGCATTACGATATAACGTATAACGTTATATACTATTACCTTATAATGTATAACGTTATATACTATTGCCTTATAACGTATAACGTTATATACTATTTCCTTATAACGTATAACGTTATGTAGCATTACCTTATAACGTATAACGTTATATACTATTTCCTTATAACGTATAACGTTATATACTATTACCTTATAACGTATAACGTTATGTAGCATTACCTTATATCGTATAACGCTATGTAGCATTACGTTATAACGTATAACGCTATATACTATTATCTTATTACGTATAACGTTATGTAGCATTACCTTATAACGTATAACGTTATATACTATTACCTTATAACGTATAACGTTATGAAGCATTACGTTATATCGTACAACGTTACATACTATTTCCTTCTAACGTATAACGTTATGTAGCAGTACCTTATAACGTATAACGTTATATACAATTACCTTACAACGTATAACGTTATATACTATTACCTTATAACGTATAACGTTATGTAGCATTACGTTATAGCGTATAACGTTGTATACAATACCTTCTAACGTAAAACGTTATGTCGCATTACCTTATAACGTATAACGTTATATACTATTACCTGATAACGTATAACGTTACATACTATTACCTTATAACGTATAACGTTATGTAGCATTACGTTATAACGTACAACGTTACATACTATTACCTTATAACGTATAACGTTATGTAGCATTAAGTTATAACGTATAACGTTATATACAATTACCTTATAACGTATAACGTTATATACTATTACCTTATAACATATAACGTTATGTAGCATTACGTTATAGCGTATAACGTTGTATACTACTACCATATAACGTATAACGTTATGTGGCATTACGTTATAACGTATAACGTTGTATACTATTACCTTATATCGTTATACGTTAAATGCTGTTACCCTATAACGTTATACGTTATATACTACTACCTTATAACGTACAACGTTATGTGGCGTTACGTTATAACGTATAACGTTATATACTATTTCCTTCTAACGTATAACGTTATGTAGCAGTACCTTATAACGTATAACGTTATATACAATTACATTACCACGTATAACGTTATATACTATTACCTTATAACGTATAACGTTATGTAGCGTTACGTTATAGAGTATAACGTTGTATACAATACCTTCTAACGTAAAACGTTATGTAGCATTACCTTATAACGTATAACGTTATATACTATTACCTGATAACGTATAACGTTATGTAGCATTACGTTATAACGTATAACGTTACATACTATTACCTTATAACGTATAACGTTATGTAGCATTACGTTACAACGTATAACGTTATATACTATTACCTTATAACGTATAACGTTATGTAGCATTACGTTATAACGTATAACGTTATATACTATTACCATATAATGTATAACGTTATATACTATTACCTTATAATGTATAACGTTATATAATATTTCCTTATAACGTATAACGTTATGTAGCATTTCGTTATAACGTATAGCGTTATGTAGCACTACGTTATAACTTCTAACGTTATATACTATTACCTTATAACGTATAACGTTATGTAGCATTACGTTATAACGTATAACGTTATATACTATTACCTTATAACGTATAACGTTATATACTATTTCCTTATAACGTATAACGTTATGTAGCATTACCTTATATCGTATAACGCTATGTAGCATTACGTTATAACGTATAACGCTATATACTATTATCTTATTACGTATAACGTTATGTAGCATTACCTTATAACGTATAACGTTATATACTATTGCCATATAAAGTATAATGTTATATACTACTACCTTATAACGTATAACGTTATGTAGCACTACTTTATTACGTATTACGTTATCTACTATTACGTTATAACGTATATCGTTATGTAGCATTACGTTATAACGTATAACGTTATATATTATTACCTTATATCGTTATACGTTAAATACTGTTACCTTATAACGTTATACGTTATATACTATTACCTTATAACGTATAACGTTATGTAGCATTACGTTATAACGTATAATGTTATATACTATTAAATTATAACGTATAACGTTATGTAGCATTACGTTATAACGTATAATGTTATATACTATTACCTTATAACGTATAACGTTATGTAGCATTACGTTCTAACGTATAACGTTATATACTATTAGCTGATAACGTATAACGTTATGTAGCATTACCTTATAACGTATAACGATATATACTATTTCCTTATAACGTATAACGTTATATACTATTACCTTATAACGTATAACGTTATGTAGCATTACCTTATATCGTATAACGCTATGTAGCATTACGTTATAACGTATAACGCTATATACTATTATCTTATTACGTATAACGTTATGTAGCATTACCTTATAACGTATAACGTTATATACTATCACCTTATAACGTATAACGTTATATACTATTACCTGATAACGTATAACGTTATATACTATTTCCTTATAACGTATAACGTTATATACTATTTCCTTATAACGTATAACGTTATCTAGCATTTCGTTATAACGTATAGCGTTATGTAGCACTACGTTATAACTTCTAACGTTATATACTATTACCTTATAACGTATAACGTTATGTAGCATTACGTTATAACGTATAACGTTATATATTATTACCTTATATCGTTATACGTTAAATACTGTTACCTTATAACGTATAACGTTATGTGGCGTTACGTTATAACGTATAACGTTATATACTATTGCCTTATAAAGTATAATGTTATATACTACTACCTTATAACGTATAACGTGATGTAGCACTACGTTATTACGTATAACGTTGTATACTACTACCATATAACGTATAACGTTATGTGGCATTACGTTATAACGTATAACGTTATATACTATTACCTTATATCGTTATACGTTAAATGCTGTTACCCTATAACGTTATACGTTATATACTACTACCTTATAACGTATAACGTTATGTGGCGTTACGTTATAACGTATAACGTTATATACTATTTCCTTCTAACGTATAACGTTATGTAGCATTACCTTATAACGTATAACGTTATATACTATTACCTGATAACGTATAACGTTATGTAGCATTACGTTATAACGTATAACGTTACATACTATTACCTTATAACGTATAACGTTATGTAGCATTACGTTACAACGTATAACGTTATATACTATTACCTTATAACGTATAACGTTATGTAGCATTACGTTATAACGTATAACGTTATATACTATTACCATATAATGTATAACGTTATATACTATTACCTTATAACGTATAACGTTATGTAGCATTGCCTTCTAACGTATAACGTTATATACTATTACCTTATAACGTATAACGTTATGTAGCATTACGTTATAGCGTATAACGTTGTATACAATACCTTCTAACGTAAAACGTTATGTAGCATTACCTTATAACGTATAACGTTATATACTATTACCTGATAACGTATAACGTTATATACTAGTAGCTTATAACGTATAACGTTACATACTATTTCCTTATAACGTATTACGTTATGTAGCATTACGTTATAACGTACAACGTTACATACTATTACCTTATAACGTATAACGTTATGTAGCATTAAGTTATAACGTATAACGTTATATACTATTACCATATAATGTATAACGTTATATACTATTACCTTATAACGTATAACGTTATGTAGCATTGCCGTATAACGTATAACGTTATATACTATTGCCTTATAAAGTATAATGTTATATACTACTACCTTATAACGTATAACGTTATGTAGCACTACGTTATTACGTATAACGTTGTATACTACTACCATATAACGTATAACGTTATGTGGCATTACGTTATAACGTATAACGTTATATACTATTACCTTATATCGTTATACGTTAAATGCTGTTACCCTATAACGTTATACGTTATATACTACTACCTTATAACGTATAACGTTATGTGGCGTTACGTTATAACGTATAACGTTATATATTATTTCCTTCTAACGTATAACGTTATGTAGCATTACGTTATAGAGTATAACGTTGTATACAATACCTTCTAACGTAAAACGTTATGTAGCATTACCTTATAACGCATAACGTTATATACTATTACCTGATAACGTATAACGTTATGTAGCATTACGTTATAACGTATAACGTTACATACTATTACCTTATAACGTATAACGTTATGTAGCATTACGTTACAACGTATAACGTTATATACTATTACCTTATAACGTATAACGTTATGTAGCATTACGTTATAACGTATAACGTTATATACTATTACCATATAATGTATAACGTTATATACTATTACCTTATAATGTATAACGTTATATACTATTTCCTTATAACGTATAACGTTATGTAGCATTTCGTTATAACGTATAGCGTTATGTAGCACTACGTTATAACTTCTAACGTTATATACGATTACCTTATAACGTATAACGCTATGTAGCATTACGTTATAACGTATAACGCTATATACTATTAGCTTATTACGTATAACGTTATGTAGCATTACCTTATAACGTATAACGTTATATACTATTGCCATATAAAGTATAATGTTATATACTACTACCTTATAACGTATAACGTTATGTAGCACTACGTTATTACGTATAACGTTATCTACTATTACGTTATAACGTATATCGTTATGTAGCATTACGTTATAACGTATAACGTTATATATTATTACCTTATATCGTTATACGTTAAATACTGTTACCTTATAACGTTATACGTTATATACTATTACCTTATAACGTATAACGTTATGTAGCATTACGTTATAACGTATAATGTTATATACTATTACCTTATAACGTATAACGTTATGTAGCATTACGTTATAACGTATAATGTTATATACTATTACCTTATAACGTATAACGTTATGTAGCATTACGTTCTAACGTATAACGTTATATACTATTAGCTGATAACATATAACGTTATGTAGCATTACCTTATAACGTATAACGTTATATACTATTTCCTTATAACGTATAACGTTATATACTATTACCTTATAACGTATAACGTTATGTAGCATTACCTTATATCGTATAACGCTATGTAGCATTACGTTATAACGTATAACGCTATATACTATTATCTTATTACGTATAACGTTATGTAGCATTACCTTATAACGTATAACGTTATATACTATCACCTTATAACGTATAACGTTATATACTATTACCTGATAACGTATAACGTTATATACTATTTCCTTATAACGTATAACGTTATGTACTATTTCCTTATAACGTATAACGTTATCTAGCATTTCGTTATAACGTATAGCGTTATGTAGCACTACGTTATAACTTCTAACGTTATATACTATTACCTTATAACGTATAACGTTATGTAGCATTACGTTATAACGTATAACGTTATATATTATTACCTTATATCGTTATACGTTAAATACTGTTACCTTATAACGTATAACGTTATGTGGCGTTACGTTATAACGTATAACGTTATATACTATTTCCTTCTAACGTATAACGTTATGTAGCAGTACCTTATAACGTATAACGTTATATACAATTACCTTACCACGTATAACGTTATATACTATTACCTTATAACGTATAACGTTATGTAGCATTACGTTATAGAGTATAACGTTGTATACAATACCTTCTAACGTAAAACGTTATGTAGCATTACCTTATAACGTATAACGTTATATACTATTGCCTTATAAAGTATAATGTTATATACTACTACCTTATAACGTATAACGTTATGTAGCACTACGTTATTACGTATAACGTTATCTACTATTACGTTATAACGTATATCGTTATGTAGCATTACGTTATAACGTATAACGTTATATATTATTACCTTATATCGTTATACGTTAAATACTGTTACCTTATAACGTTATACGTTATATACTATTACCTTATAACGTATAACGTTATGTAGCATTACGTTATAACGTATAATGTTATATACTATTACCTTATAACGTATAACGTTATGTAGCATTACGTTCTAACGTATAACGTTATATACTATTAGCTGATAACGTATAACGTTATGTAGCATTGCCTTATAACGTATAACGTTATATACTATTTCCTTATAACGTATAACGTTATATACTATTACCTTATAACGTATAACGTTATGTAGCATTACCTTATATCGTATAACGCTATGTAGCATTACGTTATAACGTATAACGCTATATACTATTATCTTATTACGTATAACGTTATGTAGCATTACCTTATAACGTATAACGTTATATACTATTACCTTATAACGTATAACGTTATGAAGCAATACGTTATAACGTACAACGTTACATACTATTTCCTTCTAACGTATAACGTTATGTAGCAGTACCTTCTAACGTATAACGTTATATACAATTACCTGACAACGTATAACGTTATATACTATTACCTTATAACGTATAACGCTATGTAGCATTACGTTATAACGTATAACGCTATATACTATTAGCTTATTACGTATAACGTTATGTAGCATTACCTTATAACGTATAACGTTATATACTATTGCCATATAAAGTATAATGTTATATACTACTACCTTATAACGTATAACGTTATGTAGCACTACGTTATTACGTATAACGTTATCTACTATTACGTTATAACGTATATCGTTATGTAGCATTACGTTATAACGTATAACGTTATATATTATTACCTTATATCGTTATACGTTAAATACTGTTACCTTATAACGTTATACGTTATATACTATTACCTTATAACGTATAACGTTATGTAGCATTACGTTATAACGTATAATGTTATATACTATTACCTTATAACGTATAACGTTATGTAGCATTACGTTATAACGTATAATGTTATATACTATTACCTTATAACGTATAACGTTATGTAGCATTACGTTCTAACGTATAACGTTATATACTATTAGCTGATAACATATAACGTTATGTAGCATTACCTTATAACGTATAACGTTATATACTATTTCCTTATAACGTATAACGTTATATACTATTACCTTATAACGTATAACGTTATGTAGCATTACCTTATATCGTATAACGCTATGTAGCATTACGTTATAACGTATAACGCTATATACTATTATCTTATTACGTATAACGTTATGTAGCATTACCTTATAACGTATAACGTTATATACTATCACCTTATAACGTATAACGTTATATACTATTACCTGATAACGTATAACGTTATATACTATTTCCTTATAACGTATAACGTTATGTACTATTTCCTTATAACGTATAACGTTATCTAGCATTTCGTTATAACGTATAGCGTTATGTAGCACTACGTTATAACTTCTAACGTTATATACTATTACCTTATAACGTATAACGTTATGTAGCATTACGTTATAACGTATAACGTTATATATTATTACCTTATATCGTTATACGTTAAATACTGTTACCTTATAACGTATAACGTTATGTGACGTTACGTTATAACGTATAACGTTATATACTATTTCCTTCTAACGTATAACGTTATGTAGCAGTACCTTATAACGTATAACGTTATATACAATTACCTTACCACGTATAACGTTATATACTATTACCTTATAACGTATAACGTTATGTAGCATTACGTTATAGAGTATAACGTTGTATACAATACCTTCTAACGTAAAACGTTATGTAGCATTACCTTATAACGTATAACGTTATATACTATTGCCTTATAAAGTATAATGTTATATACTACTACCTTATAACGTATAACGTTATGTAGCACTACGTTATTACGTATAACGTTATCTACTATTACGTTATAACGTATATCGTTATGTAGCATTACGTTATAACGTATAACGTTATATATTATTACCTTATATCGTTATACGTTAAATACTGTTACCTTATAACGTTATACGTTATATACTATTACCTTATAACGTATAACGTTATGTAGCATTACGTTATAACGTATAATGTTATATACTATTACCTTATAACGTATAACGTTATGTAGCATTACGTTCTAACGTATAACGTTATATACTATTAGCTGATAACGTATAACGTTATGTAGCATTGCCTTATAACGTATAACGTTATATACTATTTCCTTATAACGTATAACGTTATATACTATTACCTTATAACGTATAACGTTATGTAGCATTACCTTATATCGTATAACGCTATGTAGCATTACGTTATAACGTATAACGCTATATACTATTATCTTATTACGTATAACGTTATGTAGCATTACCTTATAACGTATAACGTTATATACTATCACCTTATAACGTATAACGTTATATACTATTACCTGATAACGTATAACGTTATATACTATTACCTTATATCGTTATACGTTAAATGCTGTTACCCTATAACGTTATACGTTATATACTACTACCTTATAACGTATAACGTTATGTGGCGTTACGTTATAACGTATAACGTTATATACTATTTCCTTCTAACGTATAACGTTATGTAGCATTACGTTATAGAGTATAACGTTGTATACAATACCTTCTAACGTAAAACGTTATGTAGCATTACCTTATAACGCATAACGTTATATACTATTACCTGATAACGTATAACGTTATGTAGCATTACGTTATAACGTATAACGTTACATACTATTACCTTATAACGTATAACGTTATGTAGCATTACGTTACAACGTATAACGTTATATACTATTACCTTATAACGTATAACGTTATGTAGCATTACGTTATAACGTATAACGTTATATACTATTACCATATAATGTATAACGTTATATACTATTACCTTATAATGTATAACGTTATATACTATTTCCTTATAACGTATAACGTTATGTAGCATTTCGTTATAACGTATAGCGTTATGTAGCACTACGTTATAACTTCTAACGTTATATACGATTACCTTATAACGTATAACGCTATGTAGCATTACGTTATAACGTATAACGCTATATACTATTAGCTTATTACGTATAACGTTATGTAGCATTACCTTATAACGTATAACGTTATATACTATTGCCATATAAAGTATAATGTTATATACTACTACCTTATAACGTATAACGTTATGTAGCACTACGTTATTACGTATAACGTTATCTACTATTACGTTATAACGTATATCGTTATGTAGCATTACGTTATAACGTATAACGTTATATATTATTACCTTATATCGTTATACGTTAAATACTGTTACCTTATAACGTTATACGTTATATACTATTACCTTATAACGTATAACGTTATGTAGCATTACGTTATAACGTATAATGTTATATACTATTACCTTATAACGTATAACGTTATGTAGCATTACGTTATAACGTATAATGTTATATACTATTACCTTATAACGTATAACGTTATGTAGCATTACGTTCTAACGTATAACGTTATATACTATTAGCTGATAACATATAACGTTATGTAGCATTACCTTATAACGTATAACGTTATATACTATTTCCTTATAACGTATAACGTTATATACTATTACCTTATAACGTATAACGTTATGTAGCATTACCTTATATCGTATAACGCTATGTAGCATTACGTTATAACGTATAACGCTATATACTATTATCTTATTACGTATAACGTTATGTAGCATTACCTTATAACGTATAACGTTATATACTATCACCTTATAACGTATAACGTTATATACTATTACCTGATAACGTATAACGTTATATACTATTTCCTTATAACGTATAACGTTATGTACTATTTCCTTATAACGTATAACGTTATCTAGCATTTCGTTATAACGTATAGCGTTATGTAGCACTACGTTATAACTTCTAACGTTATATACTATTACCTTATAACGTATAACGTTATGTAGCATTACGTTATAACGTATAACGTTATATATTATTACCTTATATCGTTATACGTTAAATACTGTTACCTTATAACGTATAACGTTATGTGGCGTTACGTTATAACGTATAACGTTATATACTATTTCCTTCTAACGTATAACGTTATGTAGCAGTACCTTATAACGTATAACGTTATATACAATTACCTTACCACGTATAACGTTATATACTATTACCTTATAACGTATAACGTTATGTAGCATTACGTTATAGAGTATAACGTTGTATACAATACCTTCTAACGTAAAACGTTATGTAGCATTACCTTATAACGTATAACGTTATATACTATTGCCTTATAAAGTATAATGTTATATACTACTACCTTATAACGTATAACGTTATGTAGCACTACGTTATTACGTATAACGTTATCTACTATTACGTTATAACGTATATCGTTATGTAGCATTACGTTATAACGTATAACGTTATATATTATTACCTTATATCGTTATACGTTAAATACTGTTACCTTATAACGTTATACGTTATATACTATTACCTTATAACGTATAACGTTATGTAGCATTACGTTATAACGTATAATGTTATATACTATTACCTTATAACGTATAACGTTATGTAGCATTACGTTCTAACGTATAACGTTATATACTATTAGCTGATAACGTATAACGTTATGTAGCATTGCCTTATAACGTATAACGTTATATACTATTTCCTTATAACGTATAACGTTATATACTATTACCTTATAACGTATAACGTTATGTAGCATTACCTTATATCGTATAACGCTATGTAGCATTACGTTATAACGTATAACGCTATATACTATTATCTTATTACGTATAACGTTATGTAGCATTACCTTATAACGTATAACGTTATATACTATTACCTTATAACGTATAACGTTATGAAGCAATACGTTATAACGTACAACGTTACATACTATTTCCTTCTAACGTATAACGTTATGTAGCAGTACCTTATAACGTATAACGTTATATACAATTACCTGACAACGTATAACGTTATATACTATTACCTTATAACGTATAACGCTATGTAGCATTACGTTATAACGTATAACGCTATATACTATTAGCTTATTACGTATAACGTTATGTAGCATTACCTTATAACGTATAACGTTATATACTATTGCCATATAAAGTATAATGTTATATACTACTACCTTATAACGTATAACGTTATGTAGCACTACGTTATTACGTATAACGTTATCTACTATTACGTTATAACGTATATCGTTATGTAGCATTACGTTATAACGTATAACGTTATATATTATTACCTTATATCGTTATACGTTAAATACTGTTACCTTATAACGTTATACGTTATATACTATTACCTTATAACGTATAACGTTATGTAGCATTACGTTATAACGTATAATGTTATATACTATTACCTTATAACGTATAACGTTATGTAGCATTACGTTATAACGTATAATGTTATATACTATTACCTTATAACGTATAACGTTATGTAGCATTACGTTCTAACGTATAACGTTATATACTATTAGCTGATAACATATAACGTTATGTAGCATTACCTTATAACGTATAACGTTATATACTATTTCCTTATAACGTATAACGTTATATACTATTACCTTATAACGTATAACGTTATGTAGCATTACCTTATATCGTATAACGCTATGTAGCATTACGTAATAACGTATAACGCTATATACTATTATCTTATTACGTATAACGTTATGTAGCATTACCTTATAACGTATAACGTTATATACTATCACCTTATAACGTATAACGTTATATACTATTACCTGATAACGTATAACGTTATATACTATTTCCTTATAACGTATAACGTTATGTACTATTTCCTTATAACGTATAACGTTATCTAGCATTTCGTTATAACGTATAGCGTTATGTAGCACTACGTTATAACTTCTAACGTTATATACTATTACCTTATAACGTATAACGTTATGTAGCATTACGTTATAACGTATAACGTTATATATTATTACCTTATATCGTTATACGTTAAATACTGTTACCTTATAACGTATAACGTTATGTGGCGTTACGTTATAACGTATAACGTTATATACTATTTCCTTCTAACGTATAACGTTATGTAGCAGTACCTTATAACGTATAACGTTATATACAATTACCTTACCACGTATAACGTTATATACTATTACCTTATAACGTATAACGTTATGTAGCATTACGTTATAGAGTATAACGTTGTATACAATACCTTCTAACGTAAAACGTTATGTAGCATTACCTTATAACGTATAACGTTATATACTATTGCCTTATAAAGTATAATGTTATATACTACTACCTTATAACGTATAACGTTATGTAGCACTACGTTATTACGTATAACGTTATCTACTATTACGTTATAACGTATATCGTTATGTAGCATTACGTTATAACGTATAACGTTATATATTATTACCTTATATCGTTATACGTTAAATACTGTTACCTTATAACGTTATACGTTATATACTATTACCTTATAACGTATAACGTTATGTAGCATTACGTTATAACGTATAATGTTATATACTATTACCTTATAACGTATAACGTTATGTAGCATTACGTTCTAACGTATAACGTTATATACTATTAGCTGATAACGTATAACGTTATGTAGCATTGCCTTATAACGTATAACGTTATATACTATTTCCTTATAACGTATAACGTTATATACTATTACCTTATAACGTATAACGTTATGTAGCATTACCTTATATCGTATAACGCTATGTAGCATTACGTTATAACGTATAACGCTATATACTATTATCTTATTACGTATAACGTTATGTAGCATTACCTTATAACGTATAACGTTATATACTATTACCTTATAACGTATAACGTTATGAAGCAATACGTTATAACGTACAACGTTACATACTATTTCCTTCTAACGTATAACGTTATGTAGCAGTACCTTATAACGTATAACGTTATATACAATTACCTGACAACGTATAACGTTATATACTATTACCTTATAACGTATAACGTTATGTAGCATTACGTTATAGCGTATAACGTTGTATACAATACCTTCTAACGTAAAACGTTATGTAGCATTACCTTATAACGTATAACGTTATATACTATTACCTGATAACGTATAACGTTATATACTAGTAGCTTATAACGTATAACGTTACATACTATTTCCTTATAACGTATTACGTTATGTAGCATTACGTTATAACGTACAACGTTACATACTATTACCTTATAACGTATAACGTTATGTAGCACTACGTTATTACGTATAACGTTGTATACTACTACCATATAACGTATAACGTTATGTGGCATTACGTTATAACGTATAACGTTATATACTATTACCTTATATCGTTATACGTTAAATGCTGTTACCCTATAACGTTATACGTTATATACTACTACCTTATAACGTATAGCGTTATGTGGCGTTACGTTATAACGTATAACGTTATATACTATTTCCTTCTAACGTATAACGTTATGTAGCAGTACCTTATAACGTATAACGTTATATACAATTACCTTACCACGTATAACGTTATATACTATTACCTTATAACGTATAACGTTATGTAGCATTACGTTATAGAGTATAACGTTGTATACAGTACCTTCTAACGTAAAACGTTATGTAGCATTACCTTATAACGTATAACGTTATATACTATTACCTGATAACGTATAACGTTATGTAGCATTACGTTATAACGTATAACGTTACATACTATTACCTTATAACGTATAACGTTATGTAGCATTACGTTACAACGTATAACGTTATATACCATTACCTTATAACGTATAACGTTATGTAGCATTACGTTATAACGTATAACGTTATATACTATTACCATATAATGTATAAAGTTATATACTATTACCTTATAACGTATAACGTTATATACTATTTCCTTATAACGTATAACGTTATGTAGCATTTCGTTATAACGTATAGCGTTATGTAGCACTACGTTATAACTTCTAACGTTATATACCATTACCTTATAACGTATAACGTTATGTAGCATTACGTTATAACGTATAACGTTATATACTATTACCTTATAACGTATAACGTTATATACTATTTCCTTATAACGTATAACGTTATGTAGCATTACCTTATATCGTATAACGCTATGTAGCATTACGTTATAACGTATAACGCTATATACTATTATCTTATTACGTATAACGTTATGTAGCATTGCCTTATAACGTATAACGTTATATACTATTGCCTTATAAAGTATAATGTTATATACTACTACCTTATAACGTATAACGTTATGTAGCACTACGTTATTACGTATAGCGTTATCTACTATTACGTTATAACGTATATCGTTATGTAGCATTACGTTATAACGTATAACGTTATATATTATTACCTTATATCGTTATACGTTAAATACTGTTACCTTATAACGTTATACGTTATATACTATTACCTTATAACGTATAACGTTATGTAGCATTACGTTATAACGTATAATGTTATATACTATTACCTTATAACGTATAACGTTATGTAGCATTACGTTCTAACGTATAACGTTATATACTATTAGCTGATAACGTATAACGTTATGTAGCATTGCCTTATAACGTATAACGTTATATACTATTTCCTTATAACGTATAACGTTATATACTATTACCTTATAACGTATAACGTTATGTAGCATTACCTTATATCGTATAACGCTATGTAGCATTACGTTATAACGTATAACGCTATATACTATTATCTTATTACGTATAACGTTATGTAGCATTACCTTATAACGTATAACGTTATATACTATTACCTTATAACGTATAACGTTATGAAGCAATACGTTATAACGTACAACGTTACATACTATTTCCTTCTAACGTATAACGTTATGTAGCAGTACCTTATAACGTATAACGTTATATACAATTACCTGACAACGTATAACGTTATATACTATTACCTTATAACGTATAACGTTATGTAGCATTACGTTATAGCGTATAACGTTGTATACAATACCTTCTAACGTAAAACGTTATGTAGCATTACCTTATAACGTATAACGTTATATACTATTACCTGATAACGTATAACGTTATATACTAGTAGCTTATAACGTATAACGTTACATACTATTTCCTTATAACGTATTACGTTATGTAGCATTACGTTATAACGTATAACGTTATGTAGCATTACGTTATAACGTATAACGTTACGTAGCATTACGTTATAACGTATAACGTTACATACTATTACCTTATAACGTATAACGTTATGTAGCATTACGTTATAGCGTATAACGTTGTATACAATACCTTCTAACGTAAAACGTTATGTAGCATTACCTTATAACGTATAACGTTATATACTATTACCTGATAACGTATAACGTTATATACTATTACCTTATAACGTATAACGTTATGTAGCATTACGTTATAACGTACAACGTTACATACTATTACCTTATAACGTATAACGTTATGTAGCATTACGTTACAACGTATAACGTTATATACTATTACCTTATAACGTATAACGTTATGTAGCATTACGTTATAACGTATAACGTTATATACTATTACCATATAATGTATAACGTTATATACTATTACCTTATAACGTATAACGTTATGTAGCATTGCCTTCTAACGTATAACGTTATATACTATTACCTTATAACGTATAACGTTATGTAGCATTACGTTATAGCGTATAACGTTGTATACAATACCTTCTAACGTAAAACGTTATGTAGCATTACCTTATAACGTATAACGTTATATACTATTACCTGATAACGTATAACGTTATATACTAGTAGCTTATAACGTATAACGTTACATACTATTTCCTTATAACGTATTACGTTATGTAGCATTACGTTATAACGTACAACGTTACATACTATTACCTTATAACGTATAACGTTATGTAGCATTAAGTTATAACGTATAACGTTATATACTATTACCACATAATGTATAACGTTATATACTATTACCTTATAACGTATAACGTTATGTAGCATTGCCTTATAACGTATAACGTTATATACTATTGCCTTATAAAGTATAATGTTATATACTACTACCTTATAACGTATAACGTTATGTAGCACTACGTTATTACGTATAACGTTGTATACTACTACCATATAACGTATAACGTTATGTGGCATTACGTTATAACGTATAACGTTATATACTATTACCTTATATCGTTATACGTTAAATGCTGTTACCCTATAACGTTATACGTTATATACTACTACCTTATAACGTATAACGTTATGTGGCGTTACGTTATAACGTATAACGTTATATACTATTTCCTTCTAACGTATAACGTTATGTAGCATTACGTTATAGAGTATAACGTTGTATACAACACCTTCTAACGTAAAACGTTATGTAGCATTACCTTATAACGTATAACGTTATATACTATTACCTGATAACGTATAACGTTATGTAGCATTACGTTATAACGTATAACGTTACATACTATTACCTTATAACGTATAACGTTATGTAGCATTACGTTACAACGTATAACGTTATATACTATTACCTTATAACGTATAACGTTATGTAGCATTACGTTATAACGTATAACGTTATATACTATTACCATATAATGTATAACGTTATATACTATTACCTTATAATGTATAACGTTATATACTATTTCCTTATAACGTATAACGTTATGTAGCATTTCGTTATAACGTATAGCGTTATGTAGCACTACGTTATAACTTCTAACGTTATATACGATTACCTTATAACGTATAACGTTATGTAGCATTACGTTATAACGTATAACGTTATATACTATTACCTTATAACGTATAACGTTATATACTATTTCCTTATAACGTATAACATTATGTAGCATTACCTTATATCGTATAACGCTATGTAGCATTACGTTATAACGTATAACGCTATATACTATTAGCTTATTACGTATAACGTTATGTAGCATTACCTTATAACGTATAACGTTATATACTATTGCCATATAAAGTATAATGTTATATACTACTACCTTATAACGTATAACGTTATGTAGCACTACGTTATTACGTATAACGTTATCTACTATTACGTTATAACGTATATCGTTATGTAGCATTACGTTATAACGTATAACGTTATATATTATTACCTTATATCGTTATACGTTAAATACTGTTACCTTATAACGTTATACGTTATATACTATTACCTTATAACGTATAACGTTATGTAGCATTACGTTATAACGTATAATGTTATATACTATTACCTTATAACGTATAACGTTATGTAGCATTACGTTATAACGTATAATGTTATATACTATTACCTTATAACGTATAACGTTATGTAGCATTACGTTCTAACGTATAACGTTATATACTATTAGCTGATAACATATAACGTTATGTAGCATTACCTTATAACGTATAACGTTATATACTATTTCCTTATAACGTATAACGTTATATACTATTACCTTATAACGTATAACGTTATGTAGCATTACCTTATATCGTATAACGCTATGTAGCATTACGTTATAACGTATAACGCTATATACTATTATCTTATTACGTATAACGTTATGTAGCATTACCTTATAACGTATAACGTTATATACTATCACCTTATAACGTATAACGTTATATACTATTACCTGATAACGTATAACGTTATATACTATTTCCTTATAACGTATAACGTTATGTACTATTTCCTTATAACGTATAACGTTATCTAGCATTTCGTTATAACGTATAGCGTTATGTAGCACTACGTTATAACTTCTAACGTTATATACTATTACCTTATAACGTATAACGTTATGTAGCATTACGTTATAACGTATAACGTTATATATTATTACCTTATATCGTTATACGTTAAATACTGTTACCTTATAACGTATAACGTTATGTGGCGTTACGTTATAACGTATAACGTTATATACTATTTCCTTCTAACGTATAACGTTATGTAGCAGTACCTTATAACGTATAACGTTATATACAATTACCTTACCACGTATAACGTTATATACTATTACCTTATAACGTATAACGTTATGTAGCATTACGTTATAGAGTATAACGTTGTATACAATACCTTCTAACGTAAAACGTTATGTAGCATTACCTTATAACGTATAACGTTATATACTATTGCCTTATAAAGTATAATGTTATATACTACTACCTTATAACGTATAACGTTATGTAGCACTACGTTATTACGTATAACGTTATCTACTATTACGTTATAACGTATATCGTTATGTAGCATTACGTTATAACGTATAACGTTATATATTATTACCTTATATCGTTATACGTTAAATACTGTTACCTTATAACGTTATACGTTATATACTATTACCTTATATCGTATAACGCTATGTAGCATTACGTTATAACGTATAACGCTATATACTATTATCTTATTACGTATAACGTTATGTAGCATTACCTTATAACGTATAACGTTATATACTATTACCTTATAACGTATAACGTTATGAAGCAATACGTTATAACGTACAACGTTACATACTATTTCCTTCTAACGTATAACGTTATGTAGCAGTACCTTATAACGTATAACGTTATATACAATTACCTGACAACGTATAACGTTATATACTATTACCTTATAACGTATAACGTTATGTAGCATTACGTTATAGCGTATAACGTTGTATACAATACCTTCTAACGTAAAACGTTATGTAGCATTACCTTATAACGTATAACGTTATATACTATTACCTGATAACGTATAACGTTATATACTAGTAGCTTATAACGTATAACGTTACATACTATTTCCTTATAACGTATTACGTTATGTAGCATTACGTTATAACGTACAACGTTACATACTATTACCTTATAACGTATAACGTTATGTAGCACTACGTTATTACGTATAACGTTGTATACTACTACCATATAACGTATAACGTTATGTGGCATTACGTTATAACGTATAACGTTATATACTATTACCTTATATCGTTATACGTTAAATGCTGTTACCCTATAACGTTATACGTTATATACTACTACCTTATAACGTATAGCGTTATGTGGCGTTACGTTATAACGTATAACGTTATATACTATTTCCTTCTAACGTATAACGTTATGTAGCAGTACCTTATAACGTATAACGTTATATACAATTACCTTACCACGTATAACGTTATATACTATTACCTTATAACGTATAACGTTATGTAGCATTACGTTATAGAGTATAACGTTGTATACAGTACCTTCTAACGTAAAACGTTATGTAGCATTACCTTATAACGTATAACGTTATATACTATTACCTCATAACGTATAACGTTATGTAGCATTACGTTATAACGTATAACGTTACATACTATTACCTTATAACGTATAACGTTATGTAGCATTACGTTACAACGTATAACGTTATATACTATTACCTTATAACGTATAACGTTATGTAGCATTACGTTATAACGTATAACGTTATATACTATTACCATATAATGTATAAAGTTATATACTATTACCTTATAACGTATAACGTTATATACTATTTCCTTATAACGCATAACGTTATGTAGCATTTCGTTATAACGTATAGCGTTATGTAGCACTACGTTATAACTTCTAACGTTATATACCATTACCTTATAACGTATAACGTTATGTAGC
Organism: Bombus fervidus; assembly: GCF_041682495.2. NCBI lineage: Eukaryota > Metazoa > Arthropoda > Insecta > Hymenoptera > Apidae > Bombus > Bombus fervidus. The sequence goes on along the minus strand of NC_091523.1, from coordinate 3,047,065 downwards.
ATTACGTTATAACGTATAACGTTATATACTATTACCTTATAACGTATAACGTTATATACTATTTCCTTATAACGTATAACGTTATGTAGCATTACCTTATATCGTATAACGCTATGTAGCATTACGTTATAACGTATAACGCTATATACTATTATCTTATTACGTATAACGTTATGTAGCATTGCCTTATAACGTATAACGTTATATACTATTGCCTTATAAAGTATAATGTTATATACTACTACCTTATAACGTATAACGTTATGTAGCACTACGTTATTACGTATAGCGTTATCTACTATTACGTTATAACGTATATCGTTATGTAGCATTACGTTATAACGTATAACGTTATATATTATTACCTTATATCGTTATACGTTAAATACTGTTACCTTATAACGTTATACGTTATATACTATTACCTTATAACGTATAACGTTATGTAGCATTACGTTATAACGTATAATGTTATATACTATTACCTTATAACGTATAACGTTATGTAGCATTACGTTCTAACGTATAACGTTATATACTATTAGCTGATAACGTATAACGTTATGTAGCATTGCCTTATAACGTATAACGTTATATACTATTTCCTTATAACGTATAACGTTATATACTATTACCTTATAACGTATAACGTTATGTAGCATTACCTTATATCGTATAACGCTATGTAGCATTACGTTGTAACGTATAACGCTATATACTATTATCTTATTACGTATAACGTTATGTAGCATTACCTTATAACGTATAACGTTATATACTATTACCTTATAACGTATAACGTTATGAAGCAATACGTTATAACGTACAACGTTACATACTATTTCCTTCTAACGTATAACGTTATGTAGCAGTACCTTATAACGTATAACGTTATATACAATTACCTGACAACGTATAACGTTATATACTATTACCTTATAACGTATAACGTTATGTAGCATTACGTTATAGCGTATAACGTTGTATACAATACCTTCTAACGTAAAACGTTATGTAGCATTACCTTATAACGTATAACGTTATATACTATTACCTGATAACGTATAACGTTATATACTAGTAGCTTATAACGTATAACGTTACATACTATTTCCTTATAACGTATTACGTTATGTAGCATTACGTTATAACGTATAACGTTATGTAGCATTACGTTATAACGTATAACGTTATGTAGCATTACGTTATAACGTATAACGTTACATACTATTACCTTATAACGTATAACGTTATGTAGCATTACGTTACAACGTATAACGTTATATACTATTACCTTACAACGTATAACGTTATATACTATTTCCTTATAACGTATAACGTTATGTAGCATTACGTTATAGCGTATAACGTTGTATACAATACCTTCTAACGTAAAACGTTATGTAGCATTACCTTATAACGTATAACGTTATATACTATTACCTGATAACGTATAACGTTATATACTATTACCTTATAACGTATAACGTTATGTAGCATTACGTTATAACGTACAACGTTACATACTATTACCTTATAACGTATAACGTTATGTAGCAATACGTTATAACGTATAACGTTATATACAATTACCTTATAACGTATAACGTTATATACTATTACCTTATAACGTATAACGTTATGTAGCATTACGTTATAGCGTATAACGTTGTATACTACTACCATATAACGTATAACGTTATGTAGCATTATGTTATAACGTATAACGTTATATACTATTTCCTTCTAACGTATAACGTTATGTAGCAGTACCTTATAACGTATAACGTTATATACAATTACCTTACAACGTATAACGTTATATACTATTACCTTATAACGTATAACGTTATGTAGCATTACGTTATAGAGTATAACGTTGTATACAATACCTTCTAACGTAAAACGTTATGTAGCATTACCTTATATCGTATAACGTTATATACTATTACCTGATAACGTATAACGTTATATACTATTAGCTTATAACGTATAACGTTACATACTATTTCCTTATAACGTATAACGTTATGTAGCATTACGTTATAACGTATAACGTTATGTAGCATTACGTTATAACGTATAACGTTACATACTATTACCTTATAACGTGTAACGTTATGTAGCATTACGTTACAACGTATAACGTTATATACTATTACCTTATAACGTATAACGTTATGTAGCATTACGTTATAACGTATAACGTTATATACTATTACCATATAATGTATAACGTTATATACTATTACCTTATAACGTATAACGTTATATACTATTTCCTTATAACGTATAACGTTATGTAGCATTTCGTTATAACGTATAGCGTTATGTAGCACTACGTTATAACTTCTAACGTTATATACCATTACCTTATAACGTATAACGTTATGTACTATTACCTTATAACGTATAACGTTATGAAGCAGTAAGTTATAACGTATAACGCTATATACTATTATCTTATTACGTATAACGTTATGTAGCATTGCCTTATAACGTATAACGTTATATACTATTGCCTTATAAAGTATAATGTTATATACTACTACCTTATAACGTATAACGTTATGTAGCACTACGTTATTACGTATAGCGTTATCTACTATTACGTTATAACGTATATCGTTATGTAGCATTACGTTATAACGTATAACGTTATATATTATTACCTTATATCGTTATACGTTAAATACTGTTACCTTATAACGTTATACGTTATATACTATTACCTTATAACGTATAACGTTATGTAGCATTACGTTATAACGTATAATGTTATATACTATTACCTTATAACGTATAACGTTATGTAGCATTACGTTCTAACGTATAACGTTATATACTATTAGCTGATAACGTATAACGTTATGTAGCATTACGTTATAACGTATAATGTTATATACTATTACCTTATAACGTATAACGTTATGTAGCATTACGTTCTAACGTATAACGTTATATACTATTAGCTGATAACGTATAACGTTATGTAGCATTGCCTTATAACGTATAACGTTATATACTATTTCCTTATAACGTATAACGTTATATACTATTACCTTATAACGTATAACGTTATGTAGCATTACCTTATATCGTATAACGCTATGTAGCATTACGTTGTAACGTATAACGCTATATACTATTATCTTATTACGTATAACGTTATGTAGCATTACCTTATAACGTATAACGTTATATACTATTACCTTATAACGTATAACGTTATGAAGCAATACGTTATAACGTACAACGTTACATACTATTTCCTTCTAACGTATAACGTTATGTAGCAGTACCTTATAACGTATAACGTTATATACAATTACCTGACAACGTATAACGTTATATACTATTACCTTATAACGTATAACGTTATGTAGCATTACGTTATAGCGTATAACGTTGTATACAATACCTTCTAACGTAAAACGTTATGTAGCATTACCTTATAACGTATAACGTTATATACTATTACCTGATAACGTATAACGTTATATACTAGTAGCTTATAACGTATAACGTTACATACTATTTCCTTATAACGTATTACGTTATGTAGCATTACGTTATAACGTATAACGTTATGTAGCATTACGTTATAACGTATAACGTTATGTAGCATTACGTTATAACGTATAACGTTACATACTATTACCTTATAACGTATAACGTTATGTAGCATTACGTTACAACGTATAACGTTATATACTATTACCTTACAACGTATAACGTTATATACTATTTCCTTATAACGTATAACGTTATGTAGCATTACGTTATAGCGTATAACGTTGTATACAATACCTTCTAACGTAAAACGTTATGTAGCATTACCTTATAACGTATAACGTTATATACTATTACCTGATAACGTATAACGTTATATACTATTACCTTATAACGTATAACGTTATGTAGCATTACGTTATAACGTACAACGTTACATACTATTACCTTATAACGTATAACGTTATGTAGCAATACGTTATAACGTATAACGTTATATACAATTACCTTATAACGTATAACGTTATATACTATTACCTTATAACGTATAACGTTATGTAGCATTACGTTATAGCGTATAACGTTGTATACTACTACCATATAACGTATAACGTTATGTAGCATTATGTTATAACGTATAACGTTATATACTATTTCCTTCTAACGTATAACGTTATGTAGCAGTACCTTATAACGTATAACGTTATATACAATTACCTTACAACGTATAACGTTATATACTATTACCTTATAACGTATAACGTTATGTAGCATTACGTTATAGAGTATAACGTTGTATACAATACCTTCTAACGTAAAACGTTATGTAGCATTACCTTATATCGTATAACGTTATATACTATTACCTGATAACGTATAACGTTATATACTATTAGCTTATAACGTATAACGTTACATACTATTTCCTTATAACGTATAACGTTATGTAGCATTACGTTATAACGTATAACGTTATGTAGCATTACGTTATAACGTATAACGTTACATACTATTACCTTATAACGTGTAACGTTATGTAGCATTACGTTACAACGTATAACGTTATATACTATTACCTTATAACGTATAACGTTATGTAGCATTACGTTATAACGTATAACGTTATATACTATTACCATATAATGTATAACGTTATATACTATTACCTTATAACGTATAACGTTATATACTATTTCCTTATAACGTATAACGTTATGTAGCATTTCGTTATAACGTATAGCGTTATGTAGCACTACGTTATAACTTCTAACGTTATATACCATTACCTTATAACGTATAACGTTATGTACTATTACCTTATAACGTATAACGTTATGAAGCAGTAAGTTATAACGTATAACGCTATATACTATTATCTTATTACGTATAACGTTATGTAGCATTGCCTTATAACGTATAACGTTATATACTATTGCCTTATAAAGTATAATGTTATATACTACTACCTTATAACGTATAACGTTATGTAGCACTACGTTATTACGTATAGCGTTATCTACTATTACGTTATAACGTATATCGTTATGTAGCATTACGTTATAACGTATAACGTTATATATTATTACCTTATATCGTTATACGTTAAATACTGTTACCTTATAACGTTATACGTTATATACTATTACCTTATAACGTATAACGTTATGTAGCATTACGTTATAACGTATAATGTTATATACTATTACCTTATAACGTATAACGTTATGTAGCATTACGTTCTAACGTATAACGTTATATACTATTAGCTGATAACGTATAACGTTATGTAGCATTACGTTATAACGTATAATGTTATATACTATTACCTTATAACGTATAACGTTATGTAGCATTACCTTATATCGTATAACGCTATGTAGCATTACGTTATAACGTATAACGCTATATACTATTATCTTATTACGTATAACGTTATGTAGCATTACCTTATAACGTATAACGTTATATACTATTTCCTTATAACGTATAACGTTATATACTATTACCTTATAACGTATAACGTTATGTAGCATTACCTTATATCGTATAACGCTATGTAGCATTACGTTATAACGTATAACGCTATATACTATTATCTTATTACGTATAACGTTATGTAGCATTACCTTATAACGTATAACGTTATATACTATTACCTTATAACGTATAACGTTATGAAGCAATACGTTATAACGTACAACGTTACATACTATTTCCTTCTAACGTATAACGTTATGTAGCAGTACCTTATAACGTATAACGTTATATACAATTACCTGACAACGTATAACGTTATATACTATTACCTTATAACGTATAACGTTATGTAGCATTACGTTATAGCGTATAACGTTGTATACAATACCTTCTAACGTAAAACGTTATGTAGCATTACCTTATAACGTATAACGTTATATACTATTACCTGATAACGTATAACGTTATATACTAGTAGCTTATAACGTATAACGTTACATACTATTTCCTTATAACGTATTACGTTATGTAGCATTACGTTATAACGTATAACGTTATGTAGCATTACGTTATAGAGTATAACGTTGTATACAATACCTTCTAACGTAAAACGTTATGTAGCATTACCTTATAACGTATAACGTTATATACTATTACCTGATAACGTATAACGTTATGTAGCATTACGTTATAACGTATAACGTTACATACTATTACCTTATAACGTATAACGTTATGTAGCATTACGTTACAACGTATAACGTTATATACTATTACCTTATAACGTATAACGTTATGTAGCATTACGTTATAACGTATAACGTTATATACTATTACCATATAATGTATAACGTTATATACTATTACCTTATAACGTATAACGTTATATACTATTTCCTTATAACGTATAACGTTATGTAGCATTTCGTTATAACGTATAGCGTTATGTAGCACTACGTTATAACTTCTAACGTTATATACCATTACCTTATAACGTATAACGTTATGTAGCATTACGTTATAACGTATAACGTTATATACTATTACCTTATAACGTATAACGTTATATACTACTTCCTTATAACGTATAACGTTATGTAGCATTACCTTATATCGTATAACGCTATGTAGCATTACGTTATAACGTATAACGCTATATACTATTATCTTATTACGTATAACGTTATGTAGCATTGCCTTATAACGTATAACGTTATATACTATTGCCTTATAAAGTATAATGTTATATACTACTACCTTATAACGTATAACGTTATGTAGCACTACGTTATTACGTATAGCGTTATCTACTATTACGTTATAACGTATATCGTTATGTAGCATTACGTTATAACGTATAACGTTATATATTATTACCTTATATCGTTATACGTTAAATACTGTTACCTTATAACGTGTAACGTTATGTAGCATTACGTTACAACGTATAACGTTATATACTATTACCTTATAACGTATAACGTTATGTAGCATTACGTTATAACGTATAACGTTATATACTATTACCATATAATGTATAACGTTATATACTATTACCTTATAACGTATAACGTTATATACTATTTCCTTATAACGTATAACGTTATGTAGCATTTCGTTATAACGTATAGCGTTATGTAGCACTACGTTATAACTTCTAACGTTATATACCATTACCTTATAACGTATAACGTTATGTACTATTACCTTATAACGTATAACGTTATGAAGCAGTAAGTTATAACGTATAACGCTATATACTATTATCTTATTACGTATAACGTTATGTAGCATTGCCTTATAACGTATAACGTTATATACTATTGCCTTATAAAGTATAATGTTATATACTACTACCTTATAACGTATAACGTTATGTAGCACTACGTTATTACGTATAGCGTTATCTACTATTACGTTATAACGTATATCGTTATGTAGCATTACGTTATAACGTATAACGTTATATATTATTACCTTATATCGTTATACGTTAAATACTGTTACCTTATAACGTTATACGTTATATACTATTACCTTATAACGTATAACGTTATGTAGCATTACGTTATAACGTATAATGTTATATACTATTACCTTATAACGTATAACGTTATGTAGCATTACGTTCTAACGTATAACGTTATATACTATTAGCTGATAACGTATAACGTTATGTAGCATTACGTTATAACGTATAATGTTATATACTATTACCTTATAACGTATAACGTTATGTAGCATTACCTTATATCGTATAACGCTATGTAGCATTACGTTATAACGTATAACGCTATATACTATTATCTTATTACGTATAACGTTATGTAGCATTACCTTATAACGTATAACGTTATATACTATTTCCTTATAACGTATAACGTTATATACTATTACCTTATAACGTATAACGTTATGTAGCATTACCTTATATCGTATAACGCTATGTAGCATTACGTTATAACGTATAACGCTATATACTATTATCTTATTACGTATAACGTTATGTAGCATTACCTTATAACGTATAACGTTATATACTATTACCTTATAACGTATAACGTTATGAAGCAATACGTTATAACGTACAACGTTACATACTATTTCCTTCTAACGTATAACGTTATGTAGCAGTACCTTATAACGTATAACGTTATATACAATTACCTGACAACGTATAACGTTATATACTATTACCTTATAACGTATAACGTTATGTAGCATTACGTTATAGCGTATAACGTTGTATACAATACCTTCTAACGTAAAACGTTATGTAGCATTACCTTATAACGTATAACGTTATATACTATTACCTGATAACGTATAACGTTATATACTAGTAGCTTATAACGTATAACGTTACATACTATTTCCTTATAACGTATTACGTTATGTAGCATTACGTTATAACGTATAACGTTATGTAGCATTACGTTATAGAGTATAACGTTGTATACAATACCTTCTAACGTAAAACGTTATGTAGCATTACCTTATAACGTATAACGTTATATACTATTACCTGATAACGTATAACGTTATGTAGCATTACGTTATAACGTATAACGTTACATACTATTACCTTATAACGTATAACGTTATGTAGCATTACGTTACAACGTATAACGTTATATACTATTACCTTATAACGTATAACGTTATGTAGCATTACGTTATAACGTATAACGTTATATACTATTACCATATAATGTATAACGTTATATACTATTACCTTATAACGTATAACGTTATATACTATTTCCTTATAACGTATAACGTTATGTAGCATTTCGTTATAACGTATAGCGTTATGTAGCACTACGTTATAACTTCTAACGTTATATACCATTACCTTATAACGTATAACGTTATGTAGCATTACGTTATAACGTATAACGTTATATACTATTACCTTATAACGTATAACGTTATATACTACTTCCTTATAACGTATAACGTTATGTAGCATTACCTTATATCGTATAACGCTATGTAGCATTACGTTATAACGTATAACGCTATATACTATTATCTTATTACGTATAACGTTATGTAGCATTGCCTTATAACGTATAACGTTATATACTATTGCCTTATAAAGTATAATGTTATATACTACTACCTTATAACGTATAACGTTATGTAGCACTACGTTATTACGTATAGCGTTATCTACTATTACGTTATAACGTATATCGTTATGTAGCATTACGTTATAACGTATAACGTTATATATTATTACCTTATATCGTTATACGTTAAATACTGTTACCTTATAACGTTATACGTTATATACTATTACCTTATAACGTATAACGTTATGTAGCATTACGTTATAACGTATAATGTTATATACTATTACCTTATAACGTATAACGTTATGTAGCATTACGTTCTAACGTATAACGTTATATACTATTAGCTGATAACGTATAACGTTATGTAGCATTGCCTTATAACGTATAACGTTATATACTATTTCCTTATAACGTATAACGTTATATACTATTACCTTATAACGTATAACGTTATGTAGCATTACCTTATATCGTATAACGCTATGTAGCATTACGTTATAACGTATAACGCTATATACTATTATCTTATTACGTATAACGTTATGTAGCATTACCTTATAACGTATAACGTTATATACTATTACCTTATAACGTATAACGTTATGAAGCAATACGTTATAACGTACAACGTTACATACTATTTCCTTCTAACGTATAACGTTATGTAGCAGTACCTTATAACGTATAACGTTATATACAATTACCTGACAACGTATAACGTTATATACTATTACCTTATAACGTATAACGTTATGTAGCATTACGTTATAGCGTATAACGTTGTATACAATACCTTCTAACGTAAAACGTTATGTAGCATTACCTTATAACGTATAACGTTATATACTATTACCTGATAACGTATAACGTTATATACTAGTAGCTTATAACGTATAACGTTACATACTATTTCCTTATAACGTATTACGTTATGTAGCATTACGTTATAACGCATAACGTTATGTAGCATTACGTTATAACGTATAACGTTATGTAGCAATTACGTTATAACGTATAACGTTACATACTATTACCTTATAACGTATAACGTTATGTAGCATTACGTTACAACGTATAACGTTATATACTATTACCTTACAACGTATAACGTTATATACTATTTCCTTATAACGTATAACGTTATGTAGCATTACGTTATAGCGTATAACGTTGTATACAATACCTTCTAACGTAAAACGTTATGTAGCATTACCTTATAACGTATAACGTTATATACTATTACCTGATAACGTATAACGTTATATACTATTACCTTATAACGTATAACGTTATGTAGCATTACGTTATAACGTACAACGTTACATACTATTACCTTATAACGTATAACGTTATGTAGCAATACGTTATAACGTATAACGTTATATACAATTAACTTGTAACGTATAACGTTATATACTATTACCTTATAACGTATAACGTTATGTAGCATTACGTTATAGCGTATAACGTTGTATACTACTACCATATAACGTATAACGTTATGTAGCATTATGTTATAACGTATAACGTTATATACTATTTCCTTCTAACGTATAACGTTATGTAGCAGTACCTTATAACGTATAACGTTATATACAATTACCTTACAACGTATAACGTTATATACTATTACCTTATAACGTATAACGTTATGTAGCATTACGTTATAGAGTATAACGTTGTATACAATACCTTCTAACGTAAAACGTTATGTAGCATTACCTTATATCGTATAACGTTATATACTATTACCTGATAACGTATAACGTTATATACTATTAGCTTATAACGTATAACGTTACATACTATTTCCTTATAACGTATAACGTTATGTAGCATTACGTTATAACGTATAACGTTATGTAGCATTACGTTATAACGTATAACGTTACATACTATTACCTTATAACGTATAACGTTATGTAGCATTACGTTACAACGTATAACGTTATATACTATTACCTTATAACGTATAACGTTATGTAGCATTATGTTATAACGTATAACGTTATATACTATTACCATATAATGTATAACGTTATATACTATTACCTTATAACGTATAACGTTATATACTATTTCCTTATAACGTATAACGTTATGTAGCATTTCGTTATAACGTATAGCGTTATGTAGCACTACGTTATAACTTCTAACGTTATATACCATTACCTTATAACGTATAACGTTATGTAGCATTACGTTATAACGTATACCGTTATATACTATTACCTTATAACGTATAACGTTATGTAGCATTGCCTTATAACGTATAACGTTATGTAGCATTACCTTATATCGTATAACGCTATGTAGCATTACGTTATAACGTATAACGCTATATACTATTATCTTATTACGTATAACGTTATGTAGCATTACCTTATAACGTATAACGTTATATACTATTTCCTTATAACGTATAACGTTATATACTATTACCTTATAACGTATAACGTTATGTAGCATTACCTTATAACGTATAACGTTATGTAGCATTACGTTCTAACGTATAACGTTATATACTATTAGCTGATAACGTATAACGTTATGTAGCATTACGTTATAACGTATAATGTTATATACTATTACCTTATAACGTATAACGTTATGTAGCATTACCTTATATCGTATAACGCTATGTAGCATTACGTTATAACGTATAACGCTATATACTATTATCTTATTACGTATAACGTTATGTAGCATTACCTTATAACGTATAACGTTATATACTATTTCCTTATAACGTATAACGTTATATACTATTACCTTATAACGTATAACGTTATGTAGCATTACCTTATATCGTATAACGCTATGTAGCATTACGTTATAACGTATAACGCTATATACTATTATCTTATTACGTATAACGTTATGTAGCATTACCTTATAACGTATAACGTTATATACTATTACCTTATAACGTATAACGTTATGAAGCAATACGTTATAACGTACAACGTTACATACTATTTCCTTCTAACGTATAACGTTATGTAGCAGTACCTTATAACGTATAACGTTATATACAATTACCTGACAACGTATAACGTTATATACTATTACCTTATAACGTATAACGTTATGTAGCATTACGTTATAGCGTATAACGTTGTATACAATACCTTCTAACGTAAAACGTTATGTAGCATTACCTTATAACGTATAACGTTATATACTATTACCTGATAACGTATAACGTTATATACTAGTAGCTTATAACGTATAACGTTACATACTATTTCCTTATAACGTATTACGTTATGTAGCATTACGTTATAACGTATAACGTTATGTAGCATTACGTTATAGAGTATAACGTTGTATACAATACCTTCTAACGTAAAACGTTATGTAGCATTACCTTATAACGTATAACGTTATATACTATTACCTGATAACGTATAACGTTATGTAGCATTACGTTATAACGTATAACGTTACATACTATTACCTTATAACGTATAACGTTATGTAGCATTACGTTACAACGTATAACGTTATATACTATTACCTTATAACGTATAACGTTATGTAGCATTACGTTATAACGTATAACGTTATATACTATTACCATATAATGTATAACGTTATATACTATTACCTTATAACGTATAACGTTATATACTATTTCCTTATAACGTATAACGTTATGTAGCATTTCGTTATAACGTATAGCGTTATGTAGCACTACGTTATAACTTCTAACGTTATATACCATTACCTTATAACGTATAACGTTATGTAGCATTACGTTATAACGTATAACGTTATATACTATTACCTTATAACGTATAACGTTATATACTACTTCCTTATAACGTATAACGTTATGTAGCATTACCTTATATCGTATAACGCTATGTAGCATTACGTTATAACGTATAACGCTATATACTATTATCTTATTACGTATAACGTTATGTAGCATTGCCTTATAACGTATAACGTTATATACTATTGCCTTATAAAGTATAATGTTATATACTACTACCTTATAACGTATAACGTTATGTAGCACTACGTTATTACGTATAGCGTTATCTACTATTACGTTATAACGTATATCGTTATGTAGCATTACGTTATAACGTATAACGTTATATATTATTACCTTATATCGTTATACGTTAAATACTGTTACCTTATAACGTTATACGTTATATACTATTACCTTATAACGTATAACGTTATGTAGCATTACGTTATAACGTATAATGTTATATACTATTACCTTATAACGTATAACGTTATGTAGCATTACGTTCTAACGTATAACGTTATATACTATTAGCTGATAACGTATAACGTTATGTAGCATTGCCTTATAACGTATAACGTTATATACTATTTCCTTATAACGTATAACGTTATATACTATTACCTTATAACGTATAACTTTATGTAGCATTACCTTATATCGTATAACGCTATGTAGCATTACGTTATAACGTATAACGCTATATACTATTATCTTATTACGTATAACGTTATGTAGCATTACCTTATAACGTATAACGTTATATACTATTACCTTATAACGTATAACGTTATGAAGCAATACGTTATAACGTACAACGTTACATACTATTTCCTTCTAACGTATAACGTTATGTAGCAGTACCTTATAACGTATAACGTTATATACAATTACCTGACAACGTATAACGTTATATACTATTACCTTATAACGTATAACGTTATGTAGCATTACGTTATAGCGTATAACGTTGTATACAATACCTTCTAACGTAAAACGTTATGTAGCATTACCTTATAACGTATAACGTTATATACTATTACCTGATAACGTATAACGTTATATACTATTACCTTATAACGTATAACGTTATGTAGCATTACGTTATAACGTACAACGTTACATACTATTTCCTTATAACGTATTACGTTATGTAGCATTACGTTATAACGCATAACGTTATGTAGCATTACGTTATAACGTATAACGTTATGTAGCAATTACGTTATAACGTATAACGTTACATACTATTACCTTATAACGTATAACGTTATGTAGCATTACGTTACAACGTATAACGTTATATACTATTACCTTACAACGTATAACGTTATATACTATTTCCTTATAACGTATAACGTTATGTAGCATTACGTTATAGCGTATAACGTTGTATACAATACCTTCTAACGTAAAACGTTATGTAGCATTACCTTATAACGTATAACGTTATATACTATTACCTGATAACGTATAACGTTATATACTATTACCTTATAACGTATAACGTTATGTAGCATTACGTTATAACGTACAACGTTACATACTATTACCTTATAACGTATAACGTTATGTAGCAATACGTTATAACGTATAACGTTATATACAATTAACTTGTAACGTATAACGTTATATACTATTACCTTATAACGTATAACGTTATGTAGCATTACGTTATAGCGTATAACGTTGTATACTACTACCATATAACGTATAACGTTATGTAGCATTATGTTATAACGTATAACGTTATATACTATTTCCTTCTAACGTATAACGTTATGTAGCAGTACCTTATAACGTATAACGTTATATACAATTACCTTACAACGTATAACGTTATATACTATTACCTTATAACGTATAACGTTATGTAGCATTACGTTATAGAGTATAACGTTGTATACAATACCTTCTAACGTAAAACGTTATGTAGCATTACCTTATATCGTATAACGTTATATACTATTACCTGATAACGTATAACGTTATATACTATTAGCTTATAACGTATAACGTTACATACTATTTCCTTATAACGTATAACGTTATGTAGCATTACGTTATAACGTATAACGTTATGTAGCATTACGTTATAACGTATAACGTTACATACTATTACCTTATAACGTATAACGTTATGTAGCATTACGTTACAACGTATAACGTTATATACTATTACCTTATAACGTATAACGTTATGTAGCATTATGTTATAACGTATAACGTTATATACTATTACCATATAATGTATAACGTTATATACTATTACCTTATAACGTATAACGTTATATACTATTTCCTTATAACGTATAACGTTATGTAGCATTTCGTTATAACGTATAGCGTTATGTAGCACTACGTTATAACTTCTAACGTTATATACCATTACCTTATAACGTATAACGTTATGTAGCATTACGTTATAACGTATACCGTTATATACTATTACCTTATAACGTATAACGTTATGTAGCATTGCCTTATAACGTATAACGTTATATACTATTGCCTTATAAAGTATAATGTTATATACTACTACCTTATAACGTATAACGTTATGTAGCACTACGTTATTACGTATAACGTTGTATACTACTACCATATAACGTATAACGTTATGTGGCATTACGTTATAACGTATAACGTTATATACTATTACCTTATATCGTTATACGTTAAATGCTGTTACCCTATAACGTTATACGTTATATACTACTACCTTATAACGTATAACGTTATGTGGCGTTACGTTATAACGTATAACGTTATATACTATTTCCTTCTAACGTATAACGTTATGTAGCATTACGTTATAGAGTATAACGTTGTATACAATACCTTCTAACGTAAAACGTTATGTAGCATTACCTTATAACGTATAACGTTATATACTATTACCTGATAACGTATAACGTTATGTAGCATTACGTTATAACGTATAACGTTACATACTATTACCTTATAACGTATAACGTTATGTAGCATTACGTTACAACGTATAACGTTATATACTATTACCTTATAACGTATAACGTTATGTAGCATTACGTTATAACGTATAACGTTATATACTATTACCATATAATGTATAACGTTATATACTATTACCTTATAATGTATAACGTTATATACTATTTCCTTATAACGTATAACGTTATGTAGCATTTCGTTATAACGTATAGCGTTATGTAGCACTACGTTATAACTTCTAACGTTATATACGATTACCTTATAACGTATAACGTTATGTAGCATTACGTTATAACGTATAACGTTATATACTATTACCTTATAACGTATAACGTTATATACTATTTCCTTATAACGTATAACGTTATGTAGCATTACCTTATATCGTATAACGCTATGTAGCATTACGTTATAACGTATAACGCTATATACTATTAGCTTATTACGTATAACGTTATGTAGCATTACCTTATAACGTATAACGTTATATACTATTGCCATATAAAGTATAATGTTATATACTACTACCTTATAACGTATAACGTTATGTAGCACTACGTTATTACGTATAACGTTATCTACTATTACGTTATAACGTATATCGTTATGTAGCATTACGTTATAACGTATAACGTTATATATTATTACCTTATATCGTTATACGTTAAATACTGTTACCTTATAACGTTATACGTTATATACTATTACCTTATAACGTATAACGTTATGTAGCATTACGTTATAACGTATAATGTTATATACTATTACCTTATAACGTATAACGTTATGTAGCATTACGTTATAACGTATAATGTTATATACTATTACCTTATAACGTATAACGTTATGTAGCATTACGTTCTAACGTATAACGTTATATACTATTAGCTGATAACATATAACGTTATGTAGCATTACCTTATAACGTATAACGTTATATACTATTTCCTTATAACGTATAACGTTATATACTATTACCTTATAACGTATAACGTTATGTAGCATTACCTTATATCGTATAACGCTATGTAGCATTACGTTATAACGTATAACGCTATATACTATTATCTTATTACGTATAACGTTATGTAGCATTACCTTATAACGTATAACGTTATATACTATCACCTTATAACGAATAACGTTATATACTATTACCTGATAACGTATAACGTTATATACTATTTCCTTATAACGTATAACGTTATGTACTATTTCCTTATAACGTATAACGTTATCTAGCATTTCGTTATAACGTATAGCGTTATGTAGCACTACGTTATAACTTCTAACGTTATATACTATTACCTTATAACGTATAACGTTATGTAGCATTACGTTATAACGTATAACGTTATATATTATTACCTTATATCGTTATACGTTAAATACTGTTACCTTATAACGTATAACGTTATGTGGCGTTACGTTATAACGTATAACGTTATATACTATTTCCTTCTAACGTATAACGTTATGTAGCAGTACCTTATAACGTATAACGTTATATACAATTACCTTACCACGTATAACGTTATATACTATTACCTTATAACGTATAACGTTATGTAGCATTACGTTATAGAGTATAACGTTGTATACAATACCTTCTAACGTAAAACGTTATGTAGCATTACCTTATAGCGTATAACGTTATATACTATTGCCTTATAAAGTATAATGTTATATACTACTACCTTATAACGTATAACGTTATGTAGCATTACCTTATAACGTATAACGTTATATACTATTACCTTATAACGTATAACGTTATGAAGCAATACGTTATAACGTACAACGTTACATACTATTTCTTTCTAACGTATAACGTTATGTAGCAGTACCTTATAACGTATAACGTTATATACAATTACCTGACAACGTATAACGTTATATACTATTACCTTATAACGTATAACGTTATGTAGCATTACGTTATAGCGTATAACGTTGTATACAATACCTTCTAACGTAAAACGTTATGTAGCATTACCTTATAACGTATAACGTTATATACTATTACCTGATAACGTATAACGTTATATACTAGTAGCTTATAACGTATAACGTTACATACTATTTCCTTATAACGTATTACGTTATGTAGCATTACGTTATAACGTACAACGTTACATACTATTACCTTATAACGTATAACGTTATGTAGCACTACGTTATTACGTATAACGTTGTATACTACTACCATATAACGTATAACGTTATGTGGCATTACGTTATAACGTATAACGTTATATACTATTACCTTATATCGTTATACGTTAAATGCTGTTACCCTATAACGTTATACGTTATATACTACTACCTTATAACGTATAGCGTTATGTGGCGTTACGTTATAACGTATAACGTTATATACTATTTCCTTCTAACGTATAACGTTATGTAGCAGTACCTTATAACGTATAACGTTATATACAATTACCTTACCACGTATAACGTTATATACTATTACCTTATAACGTATAACGTTATGTAGCATTACGTTATAGAGTATAACGTTGTATACAGTACCTTCTAACGTAAAACGTTATGTAGCATTACCTTATAACGTATAACGTTATATACTATTACCTCATAACGTATAACGTTATGTAGCATTACGTTATAACGTATAACGTTACATACTATTACCTTATAACGTATAACGTTATGTAGCATTACGTTACAACGTATAACGTTATATACTATTACCTTATAACGTATAACGTTATGTAGCATTACGTTATAACGTATAACGTTATATACTATTACCATATAATGTATAAAGTTATATACTATTACCTTATAACGTATAACGTTATATACTATTTCCTTATAACGTATAACGTTATGTAGCATTTCGTTATAACGTATAGCGTTATGTAGCACTACGTTATAACTTCTAACGTTATATACCATTACCTTATAACGTATAACGTTATGTAGCATTACGTTATAACGTATAACGTTATATACTATTACCTTATAACGTATAACGTTATATACTATTTCCTTATAACGTATAACGTTATGTAGCATTACCTTATATCGTATAACGCTATGTAGCATTACGTTATAACGTATAACGCTATATACTATTATCTTATTACGTATAACGTTATGTAGCATTGCCTTATAACGTATAACGTTATATACTATTGCCTTATAAAGTATAATGTTATATACTACTACCTTATAACGTATAACGTTATGTAGCACTACGTTATTACGTATAGCGTTATCTACTATTACGTTATAACGTATATCGTTATGTAGCATTACGTTATAACGTATAACGTTATATATTATTACCTTATATCGTTATACGTTAAATACTGTTACCTTATAACGTTATACGTTATATACTATTACCTTATAACGTATAACGTTATGTAGCATTACGTTATAACGTATAATGTTATATACTATTACCTTATAACGTATAACGTTATGTAGCATTACGTTCTAACGTATAACGTTATATACTATTAGCTGATAACGTATAACGTTATGTAGCATTGCCTTATAACGTATAACGTTATATACTATTTCCTTATAACGTATAACGTTATATACTATTACCTTATAACGTATAACGTTATGTAGCATTACCTTATATCGTATAACGCTATGTAGCATTACGTTATAACGTATAACGCTATATACTATTATCTTATTACGTATAACGTTATGTAGCATTACCTTATAACGTATAACGTTATATACTATTACCTTATAACGTATAACGTTATGAAGCAATACGTTATAACGTACAACGTTACATACTATTTCCTTCTAACGTATAACGTTATGTAGCAGTACCTTATAACGTATAACGTTATATACAATTACCTGACAACGTATAACGTTATATACTATTACCTTATAACGTATAACGTTATGTAGCATTACGTTATAGCGTATAACGTTGTATACAATACCTTCTAACGTAAAACGTTATGTAGCATTACCTTATAACGTATAACGTTATATACTATTACCTGATAACGTATAACGTTATATACTAGTAGCTTATAACGTATAACGTTACATACTATTTCCTTATAACGTATTACGTTATGTAGCATTACGTTATAACGTATAACGTTATGTAGCATTACGTTATAACGTATAACGTTATGTAGCATTACGTTATAACGTATAACGTTACATACTATTACCTTATAACGTATAACGTTATGTAGCATTACGTTACAACGTATAACGTTATATACTATTACCTTACAACGTATAACGTTATATACTATTTCCTTATAACGTATAACGTTATGTAGCATTACGTTATAGCGTATAACGTTGTATACAATACCTTCTAACGTAAAACGTTATGTAGCATTACCTTATAACGTATAACGTTATATACTATTACCTGATAACGTATAACGTTATATACTATTACCTTATAACGTATAACGTTATGTAGCATTACGTTATAACGTACAACGTTACATACTATTACCTTATAACGTATAACGTTATGTAGCAATACGTTATAACGTATAACGTTATATACAATTACCTTATAACGTATAACGTTATATACTATTACCTTATAACGTATAACGTTATGTAGCATTACGTTATAGCGTATAACGTTGTATACTACTACCATATAACGTATAACGTTATGTAGCATTATGTTATAACGTATAACGTTATATACTATTTCCTTCTAACGTATAACGTTATGTAGCAGTACCTTATAACGTATAACGTTATATACAATTACCTTACAACGTATAACGTTATATACTATTACCTTATAACGTATAACGTTATGTAGCATTACGTTATAGAGTATAACGTTGTATACAATACCTTCTAACGTAAAACGTTATGTAGCATTACCTTATATCGTATAACGTTATATACTATTACCTGATAACGTATAACGTTATATACTATTAGCTTATAACGTATAACGTTACATACTATTTCCTTATAACGTATAACGTTATGTAGCATTACGTTATAACGTATAACGTTATGTAGCATTACGTTATAACGTATAACGTTACATACTATTACCTTATAACGTGTAACGTTATGTAGCATTACGTTACAACGTATAACGTTATATACTATTACCTTATAACGTATAACGTTATGTAGCATTACGTTATAACGTATAACGTTATATACTATTACCATATAATGTATAACGTTATATACTATTACCTTATAACGTATAACGTTATATACTATTTCCTTATAACGTATAACGTTATGTAGCATTTCGTTATAACGTATAGCGTTATGTAGCACTACGTTATAACTTCTAACGTTATATACCATTACCTTATAACGTATAACGTTATGTACTATTACCTTATAACGTATAACGTTATGAAGCAGTACGTTATAACGTATAACGCTATATACTATTATCTTATTACGTATAACGTTATGTAGCATTGCCTTATAACGTATAACGTTATATACTATTGCCTTATAAAGTATAATGTTATATACTACTACCTTATAACGTATAACGTTATGTAGCACTACGTTATTACGTATAGCGTTATCTACTATTACGTTATAACGTATATCGTTATGTAGCATTACGTTATAACGTATAACGTTATATATTATTACCTTATATCGTTATACGTTAAATACTGTTACCTTATAACGTTATACGTTATATACTATTACCTTATAACGTATAACGTTATGTAGCATTACGTTATAACGTATAATGTTATATACTATTACCTTATAACGTATAACGTTATGTAGCATTACGTTCTAACGTATAACGTTATATACTATTAGCTGATAACGTATAACGTTATGTAGCATTACGTTATAACGTATAATGTTATATACTATTACCTTATAACGTATAACGTTATGTAGCATTACCTTATATCGTATAACGCTATGTAGCATTACGTTATAACGTATAACGCTATATACTATTATCTTATTACGTATAACGTTATGTAGCATTACCTTATAACGTATAACGTTATATACTATTTCCTTATAACGTATAACGTTATATACTATTACCTTATAACGTATAACGTTATGTAGCATTACCTTATATCGTATAACGCTATGTAGCATTACGTTATAACGTATAACGCTATATACTATTATCTTATTACGTATAACGTTATGTAGCATTACCTTATAACGTATAACGTTATATACTATTACCTTATAACGTATAACGTTATGAAGCAATACGTTATAACGTACAACGTTACATACTATTTCCTTCTAACGTATAACGTTATGTAGCAGTACCTTATAACGTATAACGTTATATACAATTACCTGACAACGTATAACGTTATATACTATTACCTTATAACGTATAACGTTATGTAGCATTACGTTATAGCGTATAACGTTGTATACAATACCTTCTAACGTAAAACGTTATGTAGCATTACCTTATAACGTATAACGTTATATACTATTACCTGATAACGTATAACGTTATATACTAGTAGCTTATAACGTATAATGTTACATACTATTTCCTTATAACGTATTACGTTATGTAGCATTACGTTATAACGTATAACGTTATGTAGCATTACGTTATAGAGTATAACGTTGTATACAATACCTTCTAACGTAAAACGTTATGTAGCATTACCTTATAACGTATAACGTTATATACTATTACCTGATAACGTATAACGTTATGTAGCATTACGTTATAACGTATAACGTTACATACTATTACCTTATAACGTATAACGTTATGTAGCATTACGTTACAACGTATAACGTTATATACTATTACCTTATAACGTATAACGTTATGTAGCATTACGTTATAACGTATAACGTTATATACTATTACCATATAATGTATAACGTTATATACTATTACCTTATAACGTATAACGTTATATACTATTTCCTTATAACGTATAACGTTATGTAGCATTTCGTTATAACGTATAGCGTTATGTAGCACTACGTTATAACTTCTAACGTTATATACCATTACCTTATAACGTATAACGTTATGTAGCATTACGTTATAACGTATAACGTTATATACTATTACCTTATAACGTATAACGTTATATACTACTTCCTTATAACGTATATCGTTATGTAGCATTACCTTATATCGTATAACGCTATGTAGCATTACGTTATAACGTATAACGCTATATACTATTATCTTATTACGTATAACGTTATGTAGCATTGCCTTATAACGTATAACGTTATATACTATTGCCTTATAAAGTATAATGTTATATACTACTACCTTATAACGTATAACGTTATGTAGCACTACGTTATTACGTATAGCGTTATCTACTATTACGTTATAACGTATATCGTTATGTAGCATTACGTTATAACGTATAACGTTATATATTATTACCTTATATCGTTATACGTTAAATACTGTTACCTTATAACGTTATACGTTATATACTATTACCTTATAACGTATAACGTTATGTAGCATTACGTTATAACGTATAATGTTATATACTATTACCTTATAACGTATAACGTTATGTAGCATTACGTTCTAACGTATAACGTTATATACTATTAGCTGATAACGTATAACGTTATGTAGCATTGCCTTATAACGTATAACGTTATATACTATTTCCTTATAACGTATAACGTTATATACTATTACCTTATAACGTATAACGTTATGTAGCATTACCTTATATCGTATAACGCTATGTAGCATTACGTTATAACGTATAACGCTATATACTATTATCTTATTACGTATAACGTTATGTAGCATTACCTTATAACGTATAACGTTATATACTATTACCTTATAACGTATAACGTTATGAAGCAATACGTTATAACGTACAACGTTACATACTATTTCCTTCTAACGTATAACGTTATGTAGCAGTACCTTATAACGTATAACGTTATATACAATTACCTGACAACGTATAACGTTATATACTATTACCTTATAACGTATAACGCTATGTAGCATTACGTTATAGCGTATAACGTTGTATACAATACCTTCTAACGTAAAACGTTATGTAGCATTACCTTATAACGTATAACGTTATATACTATTACCTGATAACGTATAACGTTATATACTAGTAGCTTATAACGTATAACGTTACATACTATTTCCTTATAACGTATTACGTTATGTAGCATTACGTTATAACGTATAACGTTATGTAGCATTACGTTATAACGTATAACGTTATGTAGCAATTACGTTATAACGTATAACGTTACATACTATTTCCTTCTAACGTATAACGTTATGTAGCAGTACCTTA
This sequence comes from Bombus fervidus, assembly GCF_041682495.2. Taxonomy (NCBI): domain Eukaryota; kingdom Metazoa; phylum Arthropoda; class Insecta; order Hymenoptera; family Apidae; genus Bombus; species Bombus fervidus. The sequence goes on along the minus strand of NC_091523.1, from coordinate 3,022,961 downwards.
TAACGTATAACGTTATATACAATTACCTTACAACGTATAACGTTATATACTATTACCTTATAACGTATAACGTTATGTAGCATTACGTTATAGAGTATAACGTTGTATACAATACCTTCTAACGTAAAACGTTATGTAGCATTACCTTATATCGTATAACGTTATATACTATTACCTGATAACGTATAACGTTATATACTATTAGCTTATAACGTATAACGTTACATACTATTTCCTTATAACGTATAACGTTATGTAGCATTACGTTATAACGTATAACGTTATGCAGCATTACGTTATAACGTATAACGTTACATACTATTACCTTATAACGTATAACGTTATGTAGCATTACGTTACAACGTATAACGTTATATACTATTACCTTATAACGTATAACGTTATGTAGCATTACGTTATAACGTATAACGTTATATACTATTACCATATAATGTATAACGTTATATACTATTACCTTATAACGTATAACGTTATATACTATTTCCTTATAACGTATAACGTTATGTAGCATTTCGTTATAACGTATAGCGTTATGTAGCACTACGTTATAACTTCTAACGTTATATACCATTACCTTATAACGTATAACGTTATGTAGCATTACGTTATAACGTATAACGTTATATACTATTACCTTATAACGTATAACGTTATATACTATTTCCTTATAACGTATAACGTTATGTAGCATTACCTTATATCGTATAACGCTATGTAGCATTACGTTATAACGTATAACGCTATATACTATTATCTTATTACGTATAACGTTATGTAGCATTGCCTTATAACGTATAACGTTATATACTATTGCCTTATAAAGTATAATGTTATATACTACTACCATATAACGTATAACGTTATGTAGCACTACGTTATTACGTATAGCGTTATCTACTATTACGTTATAACGTATATCGTTATGTAGCATTACGTTATAACGTATAACGTTATATATTATTACCTTATATCGTTATACGTTAAATACTGTTACCTTATAACGTTATACGTTATATACTATTACCTTATAACGTATAACGTTATGTAGCATTACGTTATAACGTATAATGTTATATACTATTACCTTATAACGTATAACGTTATGTAGCATTACGTTCTAACGTATAACGTTATATACTATTAGCTGATAACGTATAACGTTATGTAGCATTACGTTATAACGTATAATGATATATACTATTACCTTATAACGTATAACGTTATGTAGCATTACCTTATATCGTATAACGCTATGTAGCATTACGTTATAACGTATAACGCTATATACTATTATCTTATTACGTATAACGTTATGTAGCATTACCTTATAACGTATAACGTTATATACTATTTCCTTATAACGTATAACGTTATATACTATTACCTTATAACGTATAACGTTATGTAGCATTACCTTATATCGTATAACGCTATGTAGCATTACGTTATAACGTATAACGCTATATACTATTATCTTATTACGTATAACGTTATGTAGCATTACCTTATAACGTATAACGTTATATACTATTACCTTATAACGTATAACGTTATGAAGCAATACGTTACAACGTACAACGTTACATACTATTTCCTTCTAACGTATAACGTTATGTAGCATTACGTTATAGCGTATAACGTTGTATACAATACCTTCTAACGTAAAACGTTATGTAGCATTACCTTATAACGTATAACGTTATATACTATTACCTGATAACGTATAACGTTATATACTAGTAGCTTATAACGTATAACGTTACATACTATTTCCTTATAACGTATTACGTTATGTAGCATTACGTTATAACGTATAACGTTATGTAGCATTACGTTATAACGTATAACGTTATGTAGCATTACGTTATAACGTATAACGTTACATACTATTACCTTATAACGTATAACGTTATGTAGCATTACGTTACAACGTATAACGTTATATACTATTACCTTACAACGTATAACGTTATATACTATTTCCTTATAACGTATAACGTTATGTAGCATTACGTTATAGCGTATAACGTTGTATACAATACCTTCTAACGTAAAACGTTATGTAGCATTACCTTATAACGTATAACGTTATATACTATTACCTGATAACGTATAACGTTATATACTATTACCTTATAACGTATAACGTTATGTAGCACTACGTTATAACGTACAACGTTACATACTATTACCTTATAACGTATAACGTTATGTAGCTATACGTTATAACGTATAACGTTATATACAATTACCTTATAACGTATAACGTTATATACTATTACCTTATAACGTATAACGTTATGTAGCATTACGTTATAGCGTATAACGTTGTATACTACTACCATATAACGTATAACGTTATGTAGCATTATGTTATAACGTATAACGTTATATACTATTTCCTTCTAACGTATAACGTTATGTAGCAGTACCTTATAACGTATAACGTTATATACAATTACCTTACAACGTATAACGTTATATACTATTACCTTATAACGTATAACGTTATGTAGCATTACGTTATAGAGTATAACGTTGTATACAATACCTTCTAACGTAAAACGTTATGTAGCATTACCTTATATCGTATAACGTTATATACTATTACCTGATAACGTATAACGTTATATACTATTAGCTTATAACGTATAACGTTACATACTATTTCCTTATAACGTATAACGTTATGTAGCATTACGTTATGACGTATAACGTTATGTAGCATTACGTTATAACGTATAACGTTACATACTATTACCTTATAACGTATAACGTTATGTAGCATTACGTTACAACGTATAACGTTATATACTATTACCTTATAACGTATAACGTTATGTAGCATTACGTTATAACGTATAACGTTATATACTATTACCATATAATGTATAACGTTATATACTGTTACCTTATAACGTATAACGTTATATACTATTTCCTTATAACGTATAACGTTATGTAGCATTTCGTTATAACGTATAGCGTTATGTAGCACTACGTTATAACTTCTAACGTTATATACTATTACCTTATAACGTATAACGTTATGTAGCATTGCGTTATAACGTTTAACGTTATATACTATTACCTTATAACGTATAACGTTATATACTATTTCCTTGTAACGTATAACGTTATGTAGCATTACCTTATATCGTATAACGCTATGTAGCATTACGTTATAACGTATAACGTTATATACTATTATCTTATTACGTATAACGTTATGTAGCATTACCTTATAACGTATAACGTTATATACTATTACCTTATAACGTATAACGTTATGTAGCATTACGTTATAGCGTATAACGTTGTATACAATACCTTCTAACGTAAAACGTTATGTAGCATTACCTTATAACGTATAACGTTATATACTATTACCTGATAACGTATAACGTTATATACTAGTAGCTTATAACGTATAACGTTACATACTATTTCCTTATAACGTATTACGTTATGTAGCATTACGTTATAACGTATAACGTTATGTAGCATTACGTTATAGAGTATAACGTTGTATACAATACCTTCTAACGTAAAACGTTATGTAGCATTACCTTATAACGTATAACGTTATATACTATTACCTGATAACGTATAACGTTATGTAGCATTACGTTATAACGTATAACGTTACATACTATTACCTTATAACGTATAACGTTATGTAGCATTACGTTACAACGTATAACGTTATATACTATTACCTTATAACGTATAACGTTATGTAGCATTACGTTATAACGTATAACGTTATATACTATTACCATATAATGTATAACGTTATATACTATTACCTTATAACGTATAACGTTATATACTATTTCCTTATAACGTATAACGTTATGTAGCATTTCGTTATAACGTATAGCGTTATGTAGCACTACGTTATAACTTCCAACGTTATATACCATTACCTTATAACGTATAACGTTATGTAGCATTACGTTATAACGTATAACGTTATATACTATTACCTTATAACGTATAACGTTATATACTACTTCCTTATAACGTATAACGTTATGTAGCATTACCTTATATCGTATAACGCTATGTAGCATTACGTTATAACGTATAACGCTATATACTATTATCTTATTACGTATAACGTTATGTAGCATTGCCTTATAACGTATAACGTTATATACTATTGCCTTATAAAGTATAATGTTATATACTACTACCTTATAACGTATAACGTTATGTAGCACTACGTTATTACGTATAGCGTTATCTACTATTACGTTATAACGTATATCGTTATGTAGCATTACGTTATAACGTATAACGTTATATATTATTACCTTATATCGTTATACGTTAAATACTGTTACCTTATAACGTTATACGTTATATACTATTACCTTATAACGTATAACGTTATGTAGCATTACGTTATAACGTATAATGTTATATACTATTGCCTTATAACGTATAACGTTATGTAGCATTACGTTCTAACGTATAACGTTATATACTATTAGCTGATAACGTATAACGTTATGTAGCATTGCCTTATAACGTATAACGTTATATACTATTTCCTTATAACGTATAACGTTATATACTATTACCTTATAACGTATAACGTTATGTAGCATTACCTTATATCGTATAACGCTATGTAGCATTACGTTATAACGTCTAACGCTATATACTATTATCTTATTACGTATAACGTTATGTAGCATTACCTTATAACGTATAACGTTATATACTATTACCTTATAACGTATAACGTTATGAAGCAATACGTTATAACGTACAACGTTACATACTATTTCCTTCTAACGTATAACGTTATGTAGCAGTACCTTATAACGTATAACGTTATATACAATTACCTGACAACGTATAACGTTATATACTATTACCTTATAACGTATAACGTTATGTAGCATTACGTTATAGCGTATAACGTTGTATACAATACCTTCTAACGTAAAACGTTATGTAGCATTACCTTATAACGTATAACGTTATATACTATTACCTGATAACGTATAACGTTATATACTAGTAGCTTATAACGTATAACGTTACATACTATTTCCTTATAACGTATTACGTTATGTAGCATTACGTTATAACGTATAACGTTATGTAGCATTACGTTATAACGTATAACGTTATGTAGCAATTACGTTATAACGTATAACGTTACATACTATTACCTTATAACGTATAACGTTATGTAGCATTACGTTACAACGTATAACGTTATATACTATTACCTTACAACGTATAACGTTATATACTATTTCCTTATAACGTATAACGTTATGTAGCATTACGTTATAGCGTATAACGTTGTATACAATACCTTCTAACGTAAAACGTTATGTAGCATTACCTTATAACGTATAACGTTATATACTATTACCTGATAACGTATAACGTTATATACTATTAGCTTATAACGTATAACGTTACATACTATTTCCTTATAACGTATAACGTTATGTAGCATTACGTTATGACGTATAACGTTATGTAGCATTACGTTATAACGTATAACGTTACATACTATTACCTTATAACGTATAACGTTATGTAGCATTACGTTACAACGTATAACGTTATATACTATTACCTTATAACGTATAACGTTATGTAGCATTACGTTATAACGTATAACGTTATATACTATTACCATATAATGTATAACGTTATATACTGTTACCTTATAACGTATAACGTTATATACTATTTCCTTATAACGTATAACGTTATGTAGCATTTCGTTATAACGTATAGCGTTATGTAGCACTACGTTATAACTTCTAACGTTATATACTATTACCTTATAACGTATAACGTTATGTAGCATTGCGTTATAACGTTTAACGTTATATACTATTACCTTATAACGTATAACGTTATATACTATTTCCTTGTAACGTATAACGTTATGTAGCATTACCTTATATCGTATAACGCTATGTAGCATTACGTTATAACGTATAACGTTATATACTATTATCTTATTACGTATAACGTTATGTAGCATTACCTTATAACGTATAACGTTATATACTATTACCTTATAACGTATAACGTTATGTAGCATTACGTTATAGCGTATAACGTTGTATACAATACCTTCTAACGTAAAACGTTATGTAGCATTACCTTATAACGTATAACGTTATATACTATTACCTGATAACGTATAACGTTATATACTAGTAGCTTATAACGTATAACGTTACATACTATTTCCTTATAACGTATTACGTTATGTAGCATTACGTTATAACGTATAACGTTATGTAGCATTACGTTATAGAGTATAACGTTGTATACAATACCTTCTAACGTAAAACGTTATGTAGCATTACCTTATAACGTATAACGTTATATACTATTACCTGATAACGTATAACGTTATGTAGCATTACGTTATAACGTATAACGTTACATACTATTACCTTATAACGTATAACGTTATGTAGCATTACGTTACAACGTATAACGTTATATACTATTACCTTATAACGTATAACGTTATGTAGCATTACGTTATAACGTATAACGTTATATACTATTACCATATAATGTATAACGTTATATACTATTACCTTATAACGTATAACGTTATATACTATTTCCTTATAACGTATAACGTTATGTAGCATTTCGTTATAACGTATAGCGTTATGTAGCACTACGTTATAACTTCCAACGTTATATACCATTACCTTATAACGTATAACGTTATGTAGCATTACGTTATAACGTATAACGTTATATACTATTACCTTATAACGTATAACGTTATATACTACTTCCTTATAACGTATAACGTTATGTAGCATTACCTTATATCGTATAACGCTATGTAGCATTACGTTATAACGTATAACGCTATATACTATTATCTTATTACGTATAACGTTATGTAGCATTGCCTTATAACGTATAACGTTATATACTATTGCCTTATAAAGTATAATGTTATATACTACTACCTTATAACGTATAACGTTATGTAGCACTACGTTATTACGTATAGCGTTATCTACTATTACGTTATAACGTATATCGTTATGTAGCATTACGTTATAACGTATAACGTTATATATTATTACCTTATATCGTTATACGTTAAATACTGTTACCTTATAACGTTATACGTTATATACTATTACCTTATAACGTATAACGTTATGTAGCATTACGTTATAACGTATAATGTTATATACTATTGCCTTATAACGTATAACGTTATGTAGCATTACGTTCTAACGTATAACGTTATATACTATTAGCTGATAACGTATAACGTTATGTAGCATTGCCTTATAACGTATAACGTTATATACTATTTCCTTATAACGTATAACGTTATATACTATTACCTTATAACGTATAACGTTATGTAGCATTACCTTATATCGTATAACGCTATGTAGCATTACGTTATAACGTCTAACGCTATATACTATTATCTTATTACGTATAACGTTATGTAGCATTACCTTATAACGTATAACGTTATATACTATTACCTTATAACGTATAACGTTATGAAGCAATACGTTATAACGTACAACGTTACATACTATTTCCTTCTAACGTATAACGTTATGTAGCAGTACCTTATAACGTATAACGTTATATACAATTACCTGACAACGTATAACGTTATATACTATTACCTTATAACGTATAACGTTATGTAGCATTACGTTATAGCGTATAACGTTGTATACAATACCTTCTAACGTAAAACGTTATGTAGCATTACCTTATAACGTATAACGTTATATACTATTACCTGATAACGTATAACGTTATATACTAGTAGCTTATAACGTATAACGTTACATACTATTTCCTTATAACGTATTACGTTATGTAGCATTACGTTATAACGTATAACGTTATGTAGCATTACGTTATAACGTATAACGTTATGTAGCAATTACGTTATAACGTATAACGTTACATACTATTACCTTATAACGTATAACGTTATGTAGCATTACGTTACAACGTATAACGTTATATACTATTACCTTACAACGTATAACGTTATATACTATTTCCTTATAACGTATAACGTTATGTAGCATTACGTTATAGCGTATAACGTTGTATACAATACCTTCTAACGTAAAACGTTATGTAGCATTACCTTATAACGTATAACGTTATATACTATTACCTGATAACGTATAACGTTATATACTATTACCTTATAACGTATAACGTTATGTAGCATTACGTTATAACGTACAACGTTACATACTATTACCTTATAACGTATAACGTTATGTAGCAATACGTTATAACGTATAACGTTATATACAATTACCTTGTAACGTATAACGTTATATACTATTACCTTATAACGTATAACGTTATGTAGCATTACGTTATAGCGTATAACGTTGTATACTACTACCATATAACGTATAACGATATGTAGCATTATGTTATAACGTATAACGTTATATACTATTTCCTTCTAACGTATAACGTTATGTAGCAGTACCTTATAACGTATAACGTTATATACAATTACCTTACAACGTATAACGTTATATACTATTACCTTATAACGTATAACGTTATGTAGCATTACGTTATAGAGTATAACGTTGTATACAATACCTTCTAACGTAAAACGTTATGTAGCATTACCTTATATCGTATAACGTTATATACTATTACCTGATAACGTATAACGTTATATACTATTAGCTTATAACGTATAACGTTATGTAGCATTACGTTATAACGTATAACGTTATATACTATTACCATATAATGTATAACGTTATATACTATTACCTTATAACGTATAACGTTATATACTATTTCCTTATAACGTATAACGTTATGTAGCATTTCGATATAACGTATAGCGTTATGTAGCACTACGTTATAACTTCTAACGTTATATACCATTACCTTATAACGTATAACGTTATGTAGCATTACGTTATAACGTATAACGTTATATACTATTACCTTATAACGTATAACGTTATATACTATTTCCTTATAACGTATAACGTTATGTAGCATTACCTTATATCGTATAACGCTATGTAGCATTACGTTATAACGTATAACGCTATATACTATTATCTTATTACGTATAACGTTATGTAGCATTGCCTTATAACGTATAACGTTATATACTATTGCCTTATAAAGTATAATGTTATATACTACTACCATATAACGTATAACGTTATGTAGCACTACGTTATTACGTATAGCGTTATCTACTATTACGTTATAACGTATATCGTTATGTAGCATTACGTTATAACGTATAACGTTATATATTATTACCTTATATCGTTATACGTTAAATACTGTTACCTTATAACGTTATACGTTATATACTATTACCTTATAACGTATAACGTTATGTAGCATTACGTTATAACGTATAATGTTATATACTATTACCTTATAACGTATAACGTTATGTAGCATTACGTTCTAACGTATAACGTTATATACTATTAGCTGATAACGTATAACGTTATGTAGCATTACGTTATAACGTATAATGATATATACTATTACCTTATAACGTATAACGTTATGTAGCATTACCTTATAACGTATAACGTTATGTAGCATTACGTTACAACGTATAACGTTATATACTATTACCTTACAACGTATAACGTTATATACTATTTCCTTATAACGTATAACGTTATGTAGCATTACGTTATAGCGTATAACGTTGTATACAATACCTTCTAACGTAAAACGTTATGTAGCATTACCTTATAACGTATAACGTTATATACTATTACCTGATAACGTATAACGTTATATACTATTACCTTATAACGTATAACGTTATGTAGCATTACGTTATAACGTACAACGTTACATACTATTACCTTATAACGTATAACGTTATGTAGCAATACGTTATAACGTATAACGTTATATACAATTACCTTGTAACGTATAACGTTATATACTATTACCTTATAACGTATAACGTTATGTAGCATTACGTTATAGCGTATAACGTTGTATACTACTACCATATAACGTATAACGATATGTAGCATTATGTTATAACGTATAACGTTATATACTATTTCCTTCTAACGTATAACGTTATGTAGCAGTACCTTATAACGTATAACGTTATATACAATTACCTTACAACGTATAACGTTATATACTATTACCTTATAACGTATAACGTTATGTAGCATTACGTTATAGAGTATAACGTTGTATACAATACCTTCTAACGTAAAACGTTATGTAGCATTACCTTATATCGTATAACGTTATATACTATTACCTGATAACGTATAACGTTATATACTATTAGCTTATAACGTATAACGTTATGTAGCATTACGTTATAACGTATAACGTTATGTAGCATTACGTTATAACGTATAACGTTACATACTATTACCTTATAACGTATAACGTTATGTAGCATTACGTTACAACGTATAACGTTATATATTATTACCTTATATCGTTATACGTTAAATACTGTTACCTTATAACGTTATACGTTATATACTATTACCTTATAACGTATAACGTTATGTAGCATTACGTTATAACGTATAATGTTATATACTATTACCTTATAACGTATAACGTTATGTAGCATTACGTTCTAACGTATAACGTTATATACTATTAGCTGATAACGTATAACGTTATGTAGCATTACGTTATAACGTATAATGATATATACTATTACCTTATAACGTATAACGTTATGTAGCATTACCTTATATCGTATAACGCTATGTAGCATTACGTTATAACGTATAACGCTATATACTATTATCTTATTACGTATAACGTTATGTAGCATTACCTTATAACGTATAACGTTATATACTATTTCCTTATAACGTATAACGTTATATACTATTACCTTATAACGTATAACGTTATGTAGCATTACCTTATATCGTATAACGCTATGTAGCATTACGTTATAACGTATAACGCTATATACTATTATCTTATTACGTATAACGTTATGTAGCATTACCTTATAACGTATAACGTTATATACTATTACCTTATAACGTATAACGTTATGAAGCAATACGTTACAACGTACAACGTTACATACTATTTCCTTCTAACGTATAACGTTATGTAGCAGTACCTTATAACGTATAACGTTATATACAATTACCTGACAACGTATAACGTTATATACTATTACCTTATAACGTATAACGTTATGTAGCATTACGTTATAGCGTATAACGTTGTATACAATACCTTCTAACGTAAAACGTTATGTAGCATTACCTTATAACGTATAACGTTATATACTATTACCTGATAACGTATAACGTTATATACTAGTAGCTTATAACGTATAACGTTACATACTATTTCCTTATAACGTATTACGTTATGTAGCATTACGTTATAACGTATAACGTTATGTAGCATTACGTTATAACGTATAACGTTATGTAGCATTACGTTATAACGTATAACGTTACATACTATTACCTTATAACGTATAACGTTATGTAGCATTACGTTACAACGTATAACGTTATATACTATTACCTTACAACGTATAACGTTATATACTATTTCCTTATAACGTATAACGTTATGTAGCATTACGTTATAGCGTATAACGTTGTATACAATACCTTCTAACGTAAAACGTTATGTAGCATTACCTTATAACGTATAACGTTATATACTATTACCTGATAACGTATAACGTTATATACTATTACCTTATAACGTATAACGTTATGTAGCACTACGTTATAACGTACAACGTTACATACTATTACCTTATAACGTATAACGTTATGTAGCAATACGTTATAACGTATAACGTTATATACAATTACCTTATAACGTATAACGTTATATACTATTACCTTATAACGTATAACGTTATGTAGCATTACGTTATAGCGTATAACGTTGTATACTACTACCATATAGCGTATAACGTTATGTAGCATTATGTTATAACGTATAACGTTATATACTATTTCCTTCTAACGTATAACGTTATGTAGCAGTACCTTATAACGTATAACGTTATATACAATTACCTTACAACGTATAACGTTATATACTATTACCTTATAACGTATAACGTTATGTAGCATTACGTTATAGAGTATAACGTTGTATACAATACCTTCTAACGTAAAACGTTATGTAGCATTACCTTATATCGTATAACGTTATATACTATTACCTGATAACGTATAACGTTATATACTATTAGCTTATAACGTATAACGTTACATACTATTTCCTTATAACGTATAACGTTATGTAGCATTACGTTATAACGTATAACGTTATGTAGCATTACGTTATAACGTATAACGTTACATACTATTACCTTATAACGTATAACGTTATGTAGCATTACGTTACAACGTATAACGTTATATACTATTACCTTATAACGTATAACGTTATGTAGCATTACGTTATAACGTATAACGTTATATACTATTACCATATAATGTATAACGTTATATACTGTTACCTTATAACGTATAACGTTATATACTATTTCCTTATAACGTATAACGTTATGTAGCATTTCGTTATAACGTATAGTGTTATGTAGCACTACGTTATAACTTCTAACGTTATATACTATTACCTTATAACGTATAACGTTATGTAGCATTACGTTATAACGTTTAACGTTATATACTATTACCTTATAACGTATAACGTTATATACTATTTCCTTGTAACGTATAACGTTATGTAGCATTACCTTATATCGTATAACGCTATGTAGCATTACGTTATAACGTATAACGCTATATACTATTATCTTATTACGTATAACGTTATGTAGCATTACCTTATAACGTATAACGTTATATACTATTACCTTATAACGTATAACGTTATGAAGCATTACGTTATATCGTACAACGTTACATACTATTTCCTTCTAACGGATAACGTTATGTTGCAGTACCTTATAACGTATAACGTTATATACAATTACCTTACAACGTATAACGTTATATACTATTACCTTATAACGTATAACGTTATGTAGCATTACGTTATAGCGTATAACGTTCTATACAATACCTTCTAACGTAAAACGTTATGTAGCATTGCCTTATAACGTATAACGTTATATACTATTACCTGATAACGTATAACGTTATATACTATTACCTTATAACGTATAACGTTATGTAGCATTACGTTATAACGTACAACGTTACATACTATTACCTTATAACGTATAACGTTATGTAGCATTATTTTATTACGTATAACGTTATATACAATTACCTTATAACGTTTAACGTTATATACTATTACCTTATAACGTATAACGTTATGTAGCATTACGTTATAGCGTATAACGTTGTATACTACTACCATATAACGTATAACGTTATGTAGCATTACGTTATAACGTATAACGTTATATCCTAATACCTTATATCGTTATACGTTAAATGCTGTTACCCTGTAACGTTATACGATATATACTACTACCTTATAACGTATAACGTTATGTGGCGTTACGTTATAACGTATAACGTTATATACTATTTCCTTCTAACGTATAACGTTATGTAGCAGTACCTTATAACGTATAACGTTATATACAATTACCTTACAACGTATAACGTTATATACTATTACCTTATAACGTATAACGTTATGTAGCATTACGTTATAGAGTATAACGTTGTATGCAATACCTTCTAACGTAAAACGTTATGTAGCATTACCTTATAACGTATAACGTTATATACTATTACCTGATAACGTATAACGTTATATACTAGTAGCTTATAACGTATAACGTTACATACTATTTCCTTATAACGTATTACGTTATGTAGCATTACGTTATAACGTATAACGTTATGTAGCATTACGTTATAACGTATAACGTTATGTAGCATTACGTTATAACGTATAACGTTACATACTATTACCTTATAACGTATAACGTTATGTAGCATTACGTTACAACGTATAACGTTATATACTATTACCTTACAACGTATAACGTTATATACTATTTCCTTATAACGTATAACGTTATGTAGCATTACGTTATAGCGTATAACGTTGTATACAATACCTTCTAACGTAAAACGTTATGTAGCATTACCTTATAACGTATAACGTTATATACTATTACCTGATAACGTATAACGTTATATACTATTACCTTATAACGTATAACGTTATGTAGCATTACGTTATAACGTACAACGTTACATACTATTACCTTATAACGTATAACGTTATGTAGCAATACGTTATAACGTATAACGTTATATACAATTACCTTATAACGTATAACGTTATATACTATTACCTTATAACGTATAACGTTATGTAGCATTACGTTATAGCGTATAACGTTGTATACTACTACCATATAACGTATAACGTTATGTAGCATTACGTTATAACGTATAACGTTATATACTATTTCCTTCTAACGTATAACGTTATGTAGCAGTACCTTATAACGTATAACGTTATATACAATTACCTTACAACGTATAACGTTATATACTATTACCTTATAACGTATAACGTTATGTAGCATTACGTTATAGAGTATAACGTTGTATACAACACCTTCTAACGTAAAACGTTATGTAGCATTACCTTATATCGTATAACGTTATATACTATTACCTGATAACGTATAACGTTATATACTATTAGCTTATAACGTATAACGTTACATACTATTTCCTTATAACGTATAACGTTATGTAGCATTACGTTATAACGTATAACGTTACATACTATTACCTTATAACGTATAACGTTATGTAGCATTACGTTACAACGTATAACGTTATATACTATTACCTTATAACGTATAACGTTATGTAGCATTACGTTATAACGTATAACGTTATATACTATTACCATATAATGTATAACGCTATATACTATTACCTTATAACGTATAACGTTATATACTATTTCCTTATAACGTATAACGTTATGTAGCATTACGTTATAACGTATAACGTTACATACTATTACCTTATAACGTATAACGTTATGTAGCATTACGTTACAACGTATAACGTTATATACTATTACCTTATAACGTATAACGTTATGTAGCAATACGTTATAACGTATAACGTTATATACAATTACCTTATAACGTATAACGTTATATACTATTACCTTATAACGTATAACGTTATGTAGCATTACGTTATAGCGTATAACGTTGTATACTACTACCATATAACGTATAACGTTATGTAGCATTATGTTATAACGTATAACGTTATATACTATTTCCTTCTAACGTATAACGTTATGTAGCAGTACCTTATAACGTATAACGTTATATACAATTACCTTACAACGTATAACGTTATATACTATTACCTTATAACGTATAACGTTATGTAGCATTACGTTATAGAGTATAACGTTGTATACAATACCTTCTAACGTAAAACGTTATGTAGCATTACCTTATATCGTATAACGTTATATACTATTACCTGATAACGTATAACGTTATATACTATTAGCTTATAACGTATAACGTTACATACTATTTCCTTATAACGTATAACGTTATGTAGCATTACGTTATAACGTATAACGTTATGTAGCATTACGTTATAACGTATAACGTTACATACTATTACCTTATAACGTATAACGTTATGTAGCATTACGTTACAACGTATAACGTTATATACTATTACCTTATAACGTATAACGTTATGTAGCATTACGTTATAACGTATAACGTTATATACTATTACCATATAATGTATAACGTTATATACTGTTACCTTATAACGTATAACGTTATATACTATTTCCTTATAACGTATAACGTTATGTAGCATTTCGTTATAACGTATAGCGTTATGTAGCACTACGTTATAACTTCTAACGTTATATACTATTACCTTATAACGTATAACGTTATGTAGCATTACGTTATAACGTTTAACGTTATATACTATTACCTTATAACGTATAACGTTATATACTATTTCCTTGTAACGTATAACGTTATGTAGCATTACCTTATATCGTATAACGCTATGTAGCATTACGTTATAACGTATAACGCTATATACTATTATCTTATTACGTATAACGTTATGTAGCATTACCTTATAACGTATAACGTTATATACTATTACCTTATAACGTATAACGTTATGAAGCATTACGTTATATCGTACAACGTTACATACTATTTCCTTCTAACGGATAACGTTATGTTGCAGTACCTTATAACGTATAACGTTATATACAATTACCTTACAACGTATAACGTTATATACTATTACCTTATAACGTATAACGTTATGTAGCATTACGTTATAGCGTATAACGTTCTATACAATACCTTCTAACGTAAAACGTTATGTAGCATTACCTTATAACGTATAACGTTATATACTATTACCTGATAACGTATAACGTTATATACTATTACCTTATAACGTATAACGTTATGTAGCATTACGTTATAACGTACAACGTTACATACTATTACCTTATAACGTATAACGTTATGTAGCATTACGTTATAACGTATAACGTTATATACAATTACCTTATAACGTTTAACGTTATATACTATTACCTTATAACGTATAACGTTATGTAGCATTACGTTATAGCGTATAACGTTGTATACTACTACCATATAACGTATAACGTTATGTAGCATTACGTTATAACGTATAACGTTATATCCTAATACCTTATATCGTTATACGTTAAATGCTGTTACCCTGTAACGTTATACGATATATACTACTACCTTATAACGTATAACGTTATGTGGCGTTACGTTATAACGTATAACGTTATATACTATTTCCTTCTAACGTATAACGTTATGTAGCAGTACCTTATAACGTATAACGTTATATACAATTACCTTACAACGTATAACGTTATATACTATTACCTTATAACGTATAACGTTATGTAGCATTACGTTATAGAGTATAACGTTGTATACAATACCTTCTAACGTAAAACGTTATGTAGCATTACCTTATAACGTATAACGTTATATACTATTACCTGATAACGTATAACGTTATATACTAGTAGCTTATAACGTATAACGTTACATACTATTTCCTTATAACGTATTACGTTATGTAGCATTACGTTATAACGTATAACGTTATGTAGCATTACGTTATAACGTATAACGTTATGTAGCATTACGTTATAACGTATAACGTTACATACTATTACCTTATAACGTATAACGTTATGTAGCATTACGTTACAACGTATAACGTTATATACTATTACCTTACAACGTATAACGTTATATACTATTTCCTTATAACGTATAACGTTATGTAGCATTACGTTATAGCGTATAACGTTGTATACAATACCTTCTAACGTAAAACGTTATGTAGCATTACCTTATAACGTATAACGTTATATACTATTACCTGATAACGTATAACGTTATATACTATTACCTTATAACGTATAACGTTATGTAGCATTACGTTATAACGTACAACGTTACATACTATTACCTTATAACGTATAACGTTATGTAGCAATACGTTATAACGTATAACGTTATATACAATTACCTTATAACGTATAACGTTATATACTATTACCTTATAACGTATAACGTTATGTAGCATTACGTTATAGCGTATAACGTTGTATACTACTACCATATAACGTATAACGTTATGTAGCATTACGTTATAACGTATAACGTTATATACTATTTCCTTCTAACGTATAACGTTATGTAGCAGTACCTTATAACGTATAACGTTATATACAATTACCTTACAACGTATAACGTTATATACTATTACCTTATAACGTATAACGTTATGTAGCATTACGTTATAGAGTATAACGTTGTATACAACACCTTCTAACGTAAAACGTTATGTAGCATTACCTTATATCGTATAACGTTATATACTATTACCTGATAACGTATAACGTTATATACTATTAGCTTATAACGTATAACGTTACATACTATTTCCTTATAACGTATAACGTTATGTAGCATTACGTTATAACGTATAACGTTACATACTATTACCTTATAACGTATAACGTTATGTAGCATTACGTTACAACGTATAACGTTATATACTATTACCTTATAACGTATAACGTTATGTAGCATTACGT
The DNA here is from genome assembly GCF_041682495.2 of Bombus fervidus. Classification (NCBI taxonomy): domain Eukaryota; kingdom Metazoa; phylum Arthropoda; class Insecta; order Hymenoptera; family Apidae; genus Bombus; species Bombus fervidus. The sequence continues at coordinate 3,004,748 of NC_091523.1, read as the reverse complement.
TATAACGTATAACGTTATATACTATTACCATATAATGTATAACGCTATATACTATTACCTTATAACGTATAACGTTATATACTATTTCCTTATAACGTATAACGTTATGTAGCATTTCGTTATAACGTATAGCGTTATGTAGCACTACGTTATAACTTCTAACGTTATATACTATTACCTTATAACGTATAACGTTATGTAGCATTACGTTATAACGTTTAACGTTATATACTATTACCTTATAACGTATAACGTTATATACTATTTCCTTGTAACGTATAACGTTATGTAGCATTACCTTATATCGTATAACGCTATGTAGCATTACGTTATAACGTATAACGCTATATACTATTATCTTATTACGTATAACGTTATGTAGCATTACCTTATAACGTATAATGTTATATACTATTACCTTATAACGTATAACGTTATGAAGCATTACGTTATATCGTACAACGTTATATACTATTACCTGATAACGTATAACGTTATATACTAGTAGCTTATAACGTACAACGTTACATACTATTTATATACAACGTATAACGTTATATACTATTACCTTATAACGTATAACGTTATGTAGCATTACGTTACAACGTATAACGTTATATACTATTACCTTATAACGTAAAACGTTATGTAGCATTACCTTATAACGTATAACGTTATATACTATTACCTGATAACGTATAACGTTATATACTAGTAGCTTATAACGTATAACGTTATATACTAGTAGCTTATAACGTACAACGTTACATACTATTTATATACAACGTATAACGTTATATACTATTACCTTATAATGTATAACGTTATATACTATTACCTTATAACGTATAACGTTATATACTATTTCCTTATAACGTATAACGTTATGTAGCATTTCGTTATAACGTATAGCGTTATGTAGCACTACGTTATAACTTCTAACGTTATATACTATTACCTTATAACATATAACGTTATGTAGCATTTCGTTATAACGTATAGCTTTATGTAGCACTTCGTTATAACTTCTAACGTTATATACTATTTCCTTATAACGTATAACGTTATGTAGCAGTACCTTATAACGTATAACGTTATATACAATTACCTTACAACGTATAACGTTATATACTATTACCTTATAACGTATGACGTTATGTAGCATTACGTTACAACGTATAACGTTATATACTATTACCTTATAACGTATAACGTTATGTAGCATTACGTTATAACGTATAACGTTATGTAGCATTACGTTATAACGTATAACGTTACATACTATTACCTTATAACGTATAACGTTATGTAGCATTACGTTACAACGTATAACGTTATATACTATTTCCTTATAACGTATAACGTTATGTAGCATTACCATATATCGTATAACGCTATGTAGCATTACGTTATAACGTATAACGCTATATACTATTATCTTATTACGTATAACGTTATGTAGCATTACGTTATAACGTATAACGTTACATACTATTTCCTTATAACGTATAACGTTATGTAGCATTACGTTATAACGTATAACGTTATGTAGCATTACGTTATAACGTATAACGTTACATACTATTACCTTATAACGTATAACGTTATGTAGCATTACGTTACAACGTATAACGTTATATACTAATACCTTATAACGTAAAACGTTATGTAGCATTACCTTATAACGTATAACGTTATATACTATTACCTGATAACGTATAACGTTATATACTAGTAGCTTATAACGTATAACGTTACATACTATTTATATACAACGTATAACGTTATATACTATTACCTTATAATGTATAACGTTATATACTATTACCTTATAACGTATAACGTTATATACTATTTCCTTATAACGTATAACGTTATGTAGCATTTCGTTATAACGTATAGCGTTATGTAGCACTACGTTATAACTTCTAACGTTATATACTATTACCTTATAACATATAACGTTATGTAGCATTTCGTTATAACGTATAGCTTTATGTAGCACTTCGTTATAACTTCTAACGTTATATACTATTTCCTTATAACGTATAACGTTATGTAGCAGTACCTTATAACGTATAACGTTATATACAATTACCTTACAACGTATAACGTTATATACTATTACCTTATAACGTATGACGTTATGTAGCATTACGTTACAACGTATAACGTTATATACTATTACCTTATAACGTATAACGTTATGTAGCATTACGTTACAACGTATAACGATATATACTATTACCTTATAATGTATAACGTTTTGTAGCATTACGTTATAACGTATAACGTTAAATACTATTACCATATAATGTATAACGTTATATACTATTACCTTATAACGTATAACGTTATATACTATTTCCTTATAACGTATAACGTTATGTAGCATTTCGTTATAACGTATAGCGTTATGTAGCACTACGTTATAACTTCTAACGTTATATACTATTACCTTATAACGTATAACGTTATGTAGCATTACGTTATAACGTATAACGTTATATACTATTTCCTTATAACGTATAACGTTATGTAGCATTACCTTATATCGTATAACGCTATGTAGCATTACGTTATAACGTATAACGTTATATACTATTACCTTATAACGTATAACGTTATGAAGCATTACGTTATATCGTACAACGTTACATACTATTTCCTTCTAACGTATAACGTCATGTAGCAGTACCTTATAACGTATAACGTTATATACAATTACCTTACAACGTATAACGTTATATACTATTACCTTATAACGTATAACGTTATGTAGCATTACGTTATAGCGTATAACGTTATATACTATTACCTGATAACGTATAACGTTATATACTAGTAGCTTATAACGTATAACGTTACATACTATTTCCTTATAACGTATAACGTTATGTAGCATTACGTTATAACGTATAACGTTACATACTATTACCTTATAACGTATAACGTTATGTAGCATTACGTTACAACGTATAACGTTATATACTATTACCTTATAACGTATAACGTTATGTAGCATTACGTTATAACGTATAACGTTACATACTATTACCTTATAACGTATAACGTTATGTAGCATTACGTTACAACGTATAACGTTATATACTATTACCTTATAACGTAAAACGTTATGTAGCATTACCTTATAACGTATAACGTTATATACTATTACCTGATAACGTATAACGTTATATACTAGTAGCTTATAACGTATAACGTTACATACTATTTCCTTATAACGTATAACGTTATGTAGCATTACGTTATAACGTATAACGTTACATACTATTACCTTATAACGTATAACGTTATGTAGCATTACGTTACAACGTATAACGCTATATACTATTATCTTATTACGTATAACGTTATGTAGCTTTACCTTATAACGTATAACGTTATATACTATTACCTTATAACGTATAACGTTATGAAGCATTACGTTATATCGTACAACGTTACATACTATTTCCTTCTAACGTATAACGTTATGTAGCAGTACCTTATAACGAATAACGTTATATACAATTACCTTACAACGTATAACGTTATATACTATTACCTTATAACGTATAACGTTATGTAGCATTACGTTACAACGTATAACGTTATATACTATTACCTTATAACGTAAAACGTTATGTAGCATTACCTTATAACGTATAACGTTATATACTATTACCTGATAACGTATAACGTTATATACTTGTAGCTTATAACGTATAACGTTACATACTATTTCCTTATAACGTATAACGTTATGTAGCATTACGTTATAACGTATAACGTTACATACTATTACCTTATAGCGTATAACGTTATGTAGCATTACGTTACAACGTATAACGTTATATACTATTACCTTATAACGTATAACGTTATATACTAGTAGCTTATAACGTATAACGTTACATACTATTACCTTATAACGTATAACGTTATGTAGCATTACGTTACAACGTATAACGTTATATACTATTACCTTATAATGTATAACGTTATATACTATTTCCTTATAACGTATAACGTTATGAAGCATTACGTTATATCGTACAACGTTACATACTATTTCCTTCTAACGTATAACGTTATGTAGCAGTACCTTATAACGTATAACGTTATATACAATTACCTTACAACGTATAACGTTATATACTATTTCCTTCTAACGTATAACGTTATGTAGCAGTACCTTATAACGTATAACGTTATATACAATTACCTTATAACGTATAACGTTATATACTATTACCTGATAACGTATAACGTTATATACTAGTAGCTTATAACGTATAACGTTACATACTATTTCCTTATAACGTATAACGTTATGTAGCATTACGTTATAACGTATAACGTTATGTAGCATTACGTTATAACGTATAACGTTACATACTATTACCTTATAACGTATAACGTTATGTAGCATTACGTTACAACGTATAACGTTATATACTATTACCTTATAACGTATAACGTTATGTAGCATTACGTTATAACGTATAACGTTATATACTATTAGCTTATAACGTATAATGTTATGTAGCATTACGCTATAACGTATAACTTTATATACTATTACCTTATAACGTATAACGTTATGTAGCATTACGTTATACCGTATAACGTTGTATACCACTACCATATAACGTATAACGTTATGTAGCATTACGTTATAACGTATAACGTTATATACTATTACCTTATATCGTTATACGTTAAATACTGTTACCTTATAACGTTATACGTTAAATACGGTTACCTTATAACGTTATACGTTATATACTACTACCTTATAACGTATAACGTTATGTAGCGTTACGTTATAACGTATAACGTTATATACTATTACCTTCTAACGTATAACGTTATGTAGCATTACCTTATAACGTATAACGTCATATACTATTACCTGATAACGTATAACGTTATATACTATTACCTTATAACGTATAACGTTATATACTATTTCCTTATAACGTATAATGTTATGTAGCATTGCGTTATAACGTATAGCGTTATGTAGCACTGCGTTGTAACTTCTAACGTTATATACTATTACCTTATAACGTATAACGTTATATACTATTACCTTATAACGTATAACGTTATGTAGCATTACGTTATAACGTATAACGTTACATACTATTACCTTATAACGTATAACGTTATGTAGCATTACGTTACAACGTATAACGTTATATACTATTACCTTATAACGTATAACGTTATGTAGCATTACGTTATAACGTATAACGTTATATACTATTAGCTTATAACGTATAATGTTATGTAGCATTACGCTATAACGTATAACTTTATATACTATTACCTTATAACGTATAACGTTATGTAGCATTACGTTATACCGTATAACGTTGTATACCACTACCATATAACGTATAACGTTATGTAGCATTACGTTATAACGTATAACGTTATATACTATTACCTTATATCGTTATACGTTAAATACTGTTACCTTATAACGTTATACGTTAAATACGGTTACCTTATAACGTTATACGTTATATACTACTACCTTATAACGTATAACGTTATGTAGCGTTACGTTATAACGTATAACGTTATATACTATTACCTTCTAACGTATAACGTTATGTAGCATTACCTTATAACGTATAACGTCATATACTATTACCTGATAACGTATAACGTTATATACTATTACCTTATAACGTATAACGTTATATACTATTTCCTTATAACGTATAATGTTATGTAGCATTGCGTTATAACGTATAGCGTTATGTAGCACTGCGTTGTAACTTCTAACGTTATATACTATTACCTTATAACGTATAACGTTATATACTATTACCTTATAACGTATAACGTTATGTAGCATTACGTTATAACGTATAACGTTACATACTATTACCTTATAACGTATAACGTTATGTAGCATTACGTTACAACGTATAACGTTATATACTATTACCTTATAACGTATAACGTTATGTAGCATTACGTTATAACGTATAACGTTATATACTATTAGCTTATAACGTATAATGTTATGTAGCATTACGCTATAACGTATAACTTTATATACTATTACCTTATAACGTATAACGTTATGTAGCATTACGTTATACCGTATAACGTTGTATACCACTACCATATAACGTATAACGTTATGTAGCATTACGTTAAAACGTATAACGTTATATACTATTACCTTATATCGTTATACGTTAAATACTGTTACCTTATAACGTTATACGTTAAATACGGTTACCTTATAACGTTATACGTTATATACTACTACCTTATAACGTATAACGTTATGTAGCGTTACGTTATAACGTATAACGTTATATACTATTACCTTCTAACGTATAACGTTATGTAGCATTACCTTATAACGTATAACGTCATATACTATTACCTGATAACGTATAACGTTATATACTATTACCTTATAACGTATAACGTTATATACTATTTCCTTATAACGTATAATGTTATGTAGCATTGCGTTATAACGTATAGCGTTATGTAGCACTGCGTTGTAACTTCTAACGTTATATACTATTACCTTATAACGTATAACGTTATATACTATTACCTTATAACGTATAACGTTATGTAGCATTACGTTATAGCGTATAACGTTGTATACTATTACGTTATAACGTATAACGTTATGACGCACTACGTTATAACGTATAACGTTATATACTATTACGTTATAACGTATAACGTTATGTAGCATTACGGTATAACGTATAACGTTACATACTATTACCTTATAACGTATAACGTTATGTAGCATTACGTTATAACGTATAACGTTATATACTATTGCCTTATAAAGTAAAATGTTATATACTACAACCTTATAACGTATAACGTTATGTAGCACTACGTTATTACGTATAACGTTATCTACTATTACGTTATAACGTATATCGTTATGTAGCATTACGTTATAACGTATAACGTTATATATTATTACCTTATATCGTTATACGTTAAATACTGTTACCTTATAACGTTATACGTTATATACTATTACCTTATAACGTATAACGTTATGTAGCATTACGTTATAACGTATAATGTTATATACTATTACCTTATAACGTATAACGTTATGTAGCATTACGTTCTAACGTATAACGTTATATACTATTAGCTGATAACGTATAACGTTATGTAGCATTACCTTATAACGTATAACGTTATATACTATTTCCTTATAACGTATAACGTTATATACTATTACCTTATAACGTATAACGTTATATACTATTTCCTTATAACGTATAATGTTATGTAGCATTGCGTTATAACGTATAGCGTTATGTAGCACTGCGTTGTAACTTCTAACGTTATATACTATTACCTTATAACGTATAACGTTATATACTATTACCTTATAACGTATAACGTTATGTAGCATTACGTTATAACGTATAACGTTACATACTATTACCTTATAACGTATAACGTTATGTAGCATTACGTTACAACGTATAACGTTATATACTATTACCTTATAACGTATAACGTTATGTAGCATTACGTTATAACGTATAACGTTATATACTATTAGCTTATAACGTATAATGTTATGTAGCATTACGCTATAACGTATAACTTTATATACTATTACCTTATAACGTATAACGTTATGTAGCATTACGTTATACCGTATAACGTTGTATACCACTACCATATAACGTATAACGTTATGTAGCATTACGTTAAAACGTATAACGTTATATACTATTACCTTATATCGTTATACGTTAAATACTGTTACCTTATAACGTTATACGTTAAATACGGTTACCTTATAACGTTATACGTTATATACTACTACCTTATAACGTATAACGTTATGTAGCGTTACGTTATAACGTATAACGTTATATACTATTACCTTCTAACGTATAACGTTATGTAGCATTACCTTATAACGTATAACGTCATATACTATTACCTGATAACGTATAACGTTATATACTATTACCTTATAACGTATAACGTTATATACTATTTCCTTATAACGTATAATGTTATGTAGCATTGCGTTATAACGTATAGCGTTATGTAGCACTGCGTTGTAACTTCTAACGTTATATACTATTACCTTATAACGTATAACGTTATATACTATTACCTTATAACGTATAACGTTATGTAGCATTACGTTATAGCGTATAACGTTGTATACTATTACGTTATAACGTATAACGTTATGACGCACTACGTTATAACGTATAACGTTATATACTATTACGTTATAACGTATAACGTTATGTAGCATTACGGTATAACGTATAACGTTACATACTATTACCTTATAACGTATAACGTTATGTAGCATTACGTTATAACGTATAACGTTATATACTATTGCCTTATAAAGTAAAATGTTATATACTACAACCTTATAACGTATAACGTTATGTAGCACTACGTTATTACGTATAACGTTATCTACTATTACGTTATAACGTATATCGTTATGTAGCATTACGTTATAACGTATAACGTTATATATTATTACCTTATATCGTTATACGTTAAATACTGTTACCTTATAACGTTATACGTTATATACTATTACCTTATAACGTATAACGTTATGTAGCATTACGTTATAACGTATAATGTTATATACTATTACCTTATAACGTATAACGTTATGTAGCATTACGTTCTAACGTATAACGTTATATACTATTAGCTGATAACGTATAACGTTATGTAGCATTACCTTATAACGTATAACGTTATATACTATTTCCTTATAACGTATAACGTTATATACTATTACCTTATAACGTATAACGTTATGTAGCTGTCACACACTCAAGGAACCATCTGATTAGTAAACAAATAGACCGAACATTCTAGAGGCCACACCCGTGGAAACAATGGATTAACGAGACCCCCTCCAAAGGGACTAGATCCTCGGTAGAGCGACCTTCCTAAACGAGCGCAAATACAGTCTATTGTGATACTTCGAATCTATATATTGTAACCGTTACTCAGTTGGATTTTCTATAATAAATTTGATCTTTGCGTATCAGATTCTATTTTCTTCACCCTATTTGTGAAAGAATCGTTTCATTCGTGCCGCGGCGCGAGGATATCATTTGCGATTTGTTAATTTCGCGATCTTTTGTGCCTCCGACGTGACAAAATTGGCGATCCTGCCAGGATCCATTCATCGCATCAAGGGGAAACTTCAAAGGGAAGTCTACGGATTCTACAGCGAAGGACCACGGTCACCTCTTTGATCAAAAGAAGGATCTACGAATCTCGGTGTTACGTCGCGTGAGTCGGTACCTGCGACGTCCCTCATGGTCAGGCCGCCGAGGCCTGCGCATCGTCACACTGACCCGCAATAAACCCAAGGAATCACCATAGCCCACATCTGTTAACAATAAAGTTATATTCTTTGCATACATTCGGTCTATGAGTGGCCCCTTAAATGGGTCCTTAGGTTTATTGCACGCTCGTACTCATTACGGAGAAAGCGAAGGTTTGCCCAGCGAGGTAGTGGGTTTTACCCAAGGACAGAAACAAACGTGATTCATATTTGCCGAGGACTGTCCCCTCGTATTTAATTCATTAACATTGGGAATACCCAATGGGCATCGCGGATCGTTACCCTCACTTTTCTACCGAAAAGTGTGAACTACGAATCCGCGTTCTTAGTTCATCAAGGATACACCCACGACGAGCTTTCTTCCTAAATAGTACGAGACGGGTCAATCACTGTTCTACTAGCCTTCAGACAGTCAAGTCCTCTGCTTTAAGATCCTTTGGACAACCAAGTCCACTGTTCTACTAACCCTCAGACAGTCAAGGACTGCTCTAAGATCCCGTGGACAGTCAAGTCCACCGTTCTACTAGTCCTCGGACAGTCAACTTCAAGTTCTAACATGTCAGTCAAGTTCTCGCCTCTATAACTACCACGTCTAGCAACCTTCGGGTTCATCAACACGCTTTCCAAACACGGTCTGTTCACATCAAGTAGTGTAATCCAGTATAAATAAATATATATATAATATAACTGTGAAGTCCAGTTATATTCCAACCCAATCACCCCTTATTCTCCCACAAGAAATAAGGGGATCGTCTAATTCGTGGTGTCGATTCGTGCAATCGTAGCGGGAATTTACGACTCCCGTTGACGCGCTATAACGCGACGTCTTCCCGCGACTGGACGAAAATACATGGTCCTTCGAGCCGGATTACAAACCAGTGAAAACGGATTACGTGCCAGTGGAAAGATCACTTATCAGTGAACACAGTTCCACGTGAAAACAACTCCATCACACGAGTGACCTTCGGAAGAAGAGCGCCTTCCTCGCTGATCACACGCGCGATCTCACGCCGCCCAGCGCCGAGCAGCTATTCACACCAGCGTCCATTGCATATCAACCAGGTGAGCTCGCTCAATGGATTCAGACTCCATCATGTCTCAATCCGAACGTATCACTAAGTTGCGCCGAAGACGAGGCGTCTTACTCGGCCGATTGAAAAACGTGGATCGTCTGATCGATGAACGGGAGCAAGCTGGCACCATCGATCAAGGCCTTGTCACGATTTGTCGTCAAACTATCGACGAACTATGGAACAAGATAACCAATATACAAGATGAACTAGACGAACTAGAGGATCCAGAGACTGAAAGTGCCGAAGCCGCACAATACGAACACATTCGTATTCGTGGACGAATTTTGAAACTCGTGAAAAAATCACAGTCCGAAACCCATACGATACCACGCGGCTCACTGCGTGACATTCGCAACGTGTCACCTAAATGTAACCTGACGACAATCATGCTCGCATCGTCAGTGTCTCAGCAACCGAATTCAACGGTTTCAAACGCCTTGAGTCTGAAAACTTCGACTACCCGCAACGCATCGCCTACACGCGATTTGAAGATAGACTCTCACAATTCTCTGGACCAGAAGGAATTGAATCCCGTCCAGGACAACTATTGTCACGCTCCGCCGACGGAGAATACCATATCAAACCCAGTGCTGATCCCGTTGCATGATACACGGAACTCAACGTATGACATTCGCAACGTGTCACCTAAATGTAACCTGACGACAATCACGCTCGCATCGTCAGTGTCTCAGCAACCGAATTCAACGGTTTCAAACGCCTTGAGTCTGAAAACTTCGACTACCCGCAACGCATCGCCTACACGCGATTTGAAGATAGACTCTCACAATTCTCTGGACCAGAAGGAATTGAATCCCGTCCAGGACAACTATTGTCACGCTCCGCCGACGGAGAATACCATATCAAACCCAGTGCTGATCCCGTTGCATGATACACGGAACTCAACGTATGACATTCGCAACGTGTCACTTAAATGTAACCTGACGACAATCACGCTCGCATCGTCAGTGTCTCAGCAACCGAATTCAACGGTTTCAAACGCCTTGAGTCTGAAAACTTCGACTACCCGCAACGCATCGCCTACACGCGATTTGAAGATAGACACTCACAATTCTCTGGACCAGAAGGAATTGAATCCCGTCCAGGACAACTATTGTCACGCTCCGCCGACGGAGAATACCATATCAAATCCAGTGCTGATCCCGTTGCATGATACACGGAACTCAACGTATGACAGTCGCAACGCGTCACCTACACGCGACCTGACGACCACCACGTTCGCATCGTTAGGATCGCAATACTCTGATTCAACGCCGCCAAACTCCTTGAATCAGACAATCATTCACGATCATCCGGATCGAAAAAGGGAGGACACCTCACTAGACGACAAATTGTCGCAGTCATTGATATCTACGAATCCGTTACAGGATGTGTCATGCCCTGTCACGGTGAATCAGAACGCAGAGAGCAACGTGTTAAATTTCGTCAATGACACCGAAGTCAATCTAAAGCCGAAACCCACGGCAAACTCTCCGGAATCCACGATGTTCGATTCATCCAGGAACGCGTTCTCCTCGATCAGCACTCCGACGGTTAACCTATCCTGCACAAGTGCTCCGAATCGGATTAATCTCCACATCATAGCTTCCATCGCTACATCTAAAGGACAATTTCGGAATGATACAGAACCGATTAACCAGCAACGCAATGAAGCAGGATGGTTACAGATGCCTACAACTGTTAATGCTAACTCACCAAATCCAATCCAGTGGAAGGAGTTGAACCAAACAAAAGCTAAAACGTCACTGATGTTGTCGTTTATAGATAATTGGGCCACATCGGTACAACCATCAAACATCAAGAAGACTCGCGACGGATGGGACAGCGGGGGGAGCCCTGTCCTCCAATCAATCGTAGACCACCTCCGAGCTTCCCTACATGTGAATTGCACTCGCCGCGATCAAATCGGCGAGATGTATAACGACACCTCCTGGGCCGAGGTGTTCCATGATAATTCACGGGCCGAATTATCTCACAACACTTCCTGGATCGTGAAACTCCACGGCAAAGATCCTGGCAATCCCAAAGAGTATGGCGATCCAAACTACGAGGCAAACAACGCACCCTCAACTCAACGGTACTTCGGCCGTACCATCGAATTCGCCCTGTCGACGACCTCATCATCTAACCAGCCAACGTTCCTACAGCAACAAGCATCTTGGATCGAATTGCCACGCGACTTGTTCCACTGTCGATCTAATCCGATCCAGCAAAACTCAAGCTACCAGCAATCGCCAAAGAGTTGGGCGACAGCTCCCATTTTTATACGCATAGAAATTTTGATCGGTATCCTCTCAACGGGGGGAGTATGTTACGTCGCGTGAGTCGGTACCTGCGACGTCCCTCATGGTCAGGCCGCCGAGGCCTGCGCATCGTCACACTGACCCGCAATAAACCCAAGGAATCACCATAGCCCACATCTGTTAACAATAAAGTTATATTCTTTGCATACATTCGGTCTATGAGTGGCCCCTTAAATGGGTCCTTAGGTTTATTGCACGCTCGTACTCATTACGGAGAAAGCGAAGGTTTGCCCAGCGAGGTAGTGGGTTTTTCCCAAGGACAGAAACAAACGTGATTCATATTTGCCGAGGACTGTCCCCTCGTATTTAATTCATTAACATTGGGAATACCCAATGGGCATCGCAGATCGTTACCCTCACTTTTCTACCGAAAAGTGTGAACTACGAATCCGCGTTCTTAGTTCATCAAGGATACACCCACGACGAGCTTTCTTCCTAAATAGTACGAGACGGGTCAATCACTGTTCTACTAGCCTTCAGACAGTCAAGTCCTCTGCTTTAAGATCCTTTGGACAACCAAGTCCACTGTTCTACTAACCCTCAGACAGTCAAGGACTGCTCTAAGATCCCGTGGACAGTCAAGTCCACCGTTCTACTAGTCCTCGGACAGTCAACTTCAAGTTCTAACATGTCAGTCAAGTTCTCGCCTCTATAACTACCACGTCTAGCAACCTTCGGGTTCATCAACACGCTTTCCAAACACGGTCTGTTCACATCAAGTAGTGTAATCCAGTATAAATAAATATATATATAATATAACTGTGAAGTCCAGTTATATTCCAACCCAATCACCCCTTATTCTCCCACAAGAAATAAGGGGATCGTCTAATTCGTGGTGTCGATTCGTGCAATCGTAGCGGGAATTTACGACTCCCGTTGACGCGCTATAACGCGACGTCTCCCCGCGACTGGACGAAAATACACTCGGTAAGCTGGTTTTCGAATATTATCGAAATCCTAAACCCAAAATACGTTCTGAAGATAGTGACTCTTCCGAAAATATCGCGTCTATCGAGATGAATCCAACTGACATGAGTACGGTAAAGCAGAGCGAAATTGCGACTGTGATCGAACAACTTCAAAGTCTAACTCACGAGTTCAGAAACTTTAGAAGTAACACTGATCAAAATATGAACAGAATAAAAGAATTCGCGGAAACTTGTGATAGAAATCGGGCCAAAGAAATACGAGGCCTTGCAAAGGCTATGAAACTAAGGTACGACACTGAAACTGACCAACCGCTCACGAGCACGCCTTTAGCAACCGGTGTTGACCAAATGACAGACGACGAAAGCGACGAACCAAATGTTTCGCGAACACAACGAAGTAATCACATTACGACCAGACAAAGAAACGACCGCTACGAAGACCAAGGGCTTGACGCAGACAAGGCCATACAAACTATCGAGACACTACGAGGTCGAGATGACGTAGGCGTTGAAGATTTCATCTCATCGGTCCGCAAAGCAAGAGCTAGATGTAAGGCAAGTGAAAGAGAGCTATTACTAGACCTTATATTGATCCAAAGAATTATCGGTGATGCGAAAAGAAACATACGGTATCTAAGGATTGACTCGTTCGAAGAATTGTATTCGTGCTTGAGACAACATGTGCAAACACCAACAACTATCAGCAACTGTAGGGACAGACTAAAGAATTTAAAACAGGGGGCAACAGAAAGTGTGCAATCTTTCAACTCTAGATTCCGACAACAGCTCAATGAACTGAATTACGCAGTTCAAAACGAAAATCGTACACCAACCGAACGACGCATAGCCATAGATATTGAAGAACGCGAGGCGCTCAAAACATATTTACTCAACCTACGACATGAAATAGGGCAGATGGTAGTGGTTAGCGACCCGAAAAACCTGAACCTTGCCCAACAATTAGCCGCTGATCGAGAACAATGGCTACGAGAAGCGAATCGTGTCGCCAATCGCCCAAGGAACCAATCCTACAACACCATACCGGCACCCAAGCAAAATGCTACAAACCCACAACTGCGAAGTTTTGCTCGGTCATCTGGGCGACCATTAGACGACCACGTGAAACCGAAGTGTCCCAAGTGTTTGCGAACCGGACACACGGCCGGAGGTTGCTACCCCCAAAATTTTCCATTTGCCAACCAAGGAAAACTTCCACCTCGAGTAAACCAGACAACGGAGAACCGAGAAGAAACATGCCGAGGGTTAACTGTACCACCACCGGAAGATTATTGTCGATCGAGTTGCGACGAAGAGACGGAAAAAGAGCCAGATTTCTCGTTGACACTGGAGCAGGAATAAATCTCATAAAGGAGGGCACTTCACTGAACGCTCAAACCTCCAGTCCAAAAACTTTCCTAATGGGAAACGACAAACACACCACAAACAAAGTTTGTAACCTAAATATTTTCAAGAAGGATCATCAGTTCCATATAGTCCCTGACAATTTTCCTCTAATCGAAGACGGAATAATCGGACTCCCATTCCTTAAGAAGTACCGATATAACGTCACTAACGACAAACTGACCCTAGACGAGATCACATTACCTTTCCAGAGCACCGATAACGAGATAGGACCATGCGAAACTCAACTCAATACATCGGAGGAAAGCCCACCACAATATTCTTTATCAACACTGATAAGCAAATCTGCCATATTACAAACGAGATAGAAAAACCGGATAGATTGACACAAATTAATAAATTTGCGCGAGTAATACGCACTAAACATATTGACCCAGAACTTCGAGAACCTCTTGAGAAAATCCTCATTAACTATTTAGACGTTTTTAACATGGAAACAGACTTACTACCATGCACTAACTTAACCGAACATACGATCGCACTCAAAACAGACAGACCCATAAACGTCAAATCTTATAGACCGCCCGAATGTCATAAAAAGGAAATCGAGACTCAAATCAACGACATGTTAAACAAACACATCATAGAACCATCGAACAGTCCATATAACGCACCAATTTGGGTAGTTCCAAAGAAATTAGACGCATCAGGTAAACAAAAGTGGAGGATTGTTATAGACTTTCGGAAATTAAACGAGCAAACAGATCAAGACGCGTATCCTTTACCGAATGCGGACGAGATACTCGATCATTTAGGCAAGGCTAAATTTTTCTCAGCCCTAGACCTCTCGTCAGGATTTCACCAGATACCTATGGAACAAAAATCAAAAAAATATACTGCGTTCTCAACCCCACAAGGTCACTTTCACTATAATCGCATGCCCTTCGGACTCAAAAATGCACCGGCAACGTTCCAACGCATGATGGATACCGCGCTACGGGGCTTGGTAGGAAATAACTGCTTTGTATACTTGGACGATATCATAATATTCGGAAGTACCATCCAAGAACACAACCGAAATCTAGCTATTGTATTAGACAGATTACAAAATTTAGGGTTAAAAATACAACCAGACAAATGCGAATTTTTAAAACCAGAGTTAGAGTATTTAGGGCACGTAGTAACAAAGGAAGGAGTAAAGCCTAACCCCGAAAAGATCCAGGCCGTGAATGATTTTAAAATACCAAAAACCGCGACTCACGTAAGATCATTCTTAGGACTCGTTGGGTACTATAGGAAATTTATACGCAATTTTTCCAAAATCGCGAAACCACTGACGGACCTCACAAAGAAAGACACTCCATTCCACTGGACCGATAAACAACAGCTTGCATTTGATACACTGAAACAAAAACTTTGTGAAGCCCCTGTGTTGCAATACCCGGACTTTGAAAAAACATTCACGTTAACAACAGACGCAAGTAACGACGGATTAGGAGCAATACTCTCCCAGGACGGACATCCATGCTGTTACATATCCCGAACCCTAAACCCTCCTGAGAAAAACTATTCCACAACCGAAAAGGAGTTACTAGCGATAGTATGGTCAATCAAAAGACTGAGACAATACTTGCTTGGTAGGAAATTTAAGATTCAAAGTGATCATCAAGCTTTGAAGTGGCTAAAAAATGTTAAGGATCCCTCATCGAGACTCATGCGATGGCGCTTGAGACTCGAGGAGTATGATTATGAAATAGAATACAAAAAAGGAAAAGAAAATACAGCTGCAGACGCTCTGTCCCGATTGTATCCTATCACCAACGAAGAAATTCAATCTGGCTTAGAAAATCCGGACTATTACGACGAATATATCGACTGGAAAACAAATATCACCCCAGCCCCAATAACTCAAAAGATTAACAGACCACACTTTAAACAAATTACAAAGACCGAATTAGGAGACTTTGACGAACAGCACTGGTTGCATAAATTAACTAAACACTTTATTAACCAGACTGGACACTTGCATATAGGAATAAATGATAATAGCTTCAGTACATTAGAAAAGGTTAACATCCAACTCATGTTAAGGTTTCTAACAACTAGATTCCCTCAAATAAAATTGGTATTTGGACAAGATCCGCCAGTAGACTACGACAACGAACAAAAACAAACTATACTGCGCGAGAACCATAACGAGATAGTAGGACACTTAGGTATACATCGCACCGTGAAACGGATACAAGAACACCATCACTGGGCAAACCTAGAGCAGGACGTCACAGAATTTATACAAAACTGCGAAACCTGCCAGCGAGAGAAACTAAACCGTATTAGGGCCAAAGAGCAACCCGTAATAACTGACACACCCGTTAACCCTAATGATAAAATCGCAATGGACATATTCGGACCCCTAACCAAAACCAGACGAGGCAACCAATTTATCCTATCTATCCAAGACCAATTAACCAAATATCTCGTTCTTATACCTTTAAAAGACCAAACAGCCAACTCGATTATTAACGAACTCCTGGATCACTATATATATATATTTTCTGCACCGAAAAGTATCCTCACGGACATGGGACGAAATTTCGTATGTAAACTGATGGATACATTTGAAGAGGCTTTCAAAATTCGACACGTGAAAACTACTTCTTTCCACCCGCAATCTAACGGATCTCTTGAACGGACACATGCTGTGGTAAAAGATCTCATTCGAACTTGTATGACTGACCGACAGAACGACTGGGACGAAAATTTAAAACTAATATGTATGGGATATAATACTTCAGTACACGAGACGACCGGACACACCCCATTCGAACTAACATTTGGACGACAAGCTAACATGCCATCCTCGATATCAAACACCCCCATCCTAACTAAAGATCAACTATTTAAACTCTGGAGGAACCGACATAATGCCTATATAGCGAAAGCGAGGGAAATCACTGAATCAAACAAAAGGCGTTATCAAAGAGATCAAATTCGAAAAATCATTAAAACACAAACTATATTCCGAGTAAAAGACAAAGTATGGGTGCATAACGATCATAAAACCAACAAACTAGATCACGAGTGGCTAGGACCTGCAGAAATCCTCTCCTCCAATCCACCCACCTACCTTATCGAATATTCCAACGGTCACACGCAAAGAATCCATGGTAACAGGCTAAAACCCTACTTTTCAGGAAGAAGACCATAACATGGATCATTTTAACTCTTGAATACATTAAAAGCGATCTAGTGGTAAAACCACTAAATTACGCCAACATTTTCTTGGAACACATCGACAACTGCTATCTGTACAACGAACAAATAGATGTCACCCTTATAGTAGGCGTTAACGATCCAATTGATCAAGTTGATAAATTACAACGCGTGATAGACTTAATAGACCGTCAATGTAAACCACCTTGCGCTCACATACCAGAAATAAGTAGCCTAAAATCTAGATACGGAAACCTTCAAAACCTGTCTCGGCAACTCAAATTGTCATTGCATTACAGAAGCAAACGCGGATTGCTTAATGTCATAGGCTCAGTATCCAAAACCTTGTTCGGAACCCTCGACGAAAATGACCTAGAACTCATTAACAAAAACATCGATACATTATTCGACTCCAATAATAAAATAAAAACCATCTTTAGTGACCAAACCGCACTTATCAGACGCGTGGTAGACGACACCAAAACAGATCAACTTGAAAACCTTGCCAACAATATATACAAGATTGAAAACCACAATGAAAAAAACGAAACATTGGTCTCCCTAGTAATTCAAACTGAATTTATCATATCAGAACTCCATGTTAACATCGACGAAATTTTTAACACTGTTACGTTAGGCAAACAAGGAATCATAAATCCACGAGTTATAGAACCTGAACAATTCTTACAAACACTTGATCAATTAACGAGACAAAACTTTATGACCAGCCATATCGAACCCTCAGTTCAAAATTTTCAACTAATTCTAGATCTGAGTAAATTAAAAATGTGGATAAGGGATAACAAACTTATATATACAATAACTGTGCCGGTTTTGGAAAACAATGAATGGAAAGTAACAAAAATTTATCCGATACCTTCTAAACAAAACTCTGTATTCATTGCGCCTGTAATAGAAACTGACAAGATATTAACCAATTCAGAACAATACATCTTTGCCGATAGCCGCTACTTAGACAGATATTGTAAACGAACAGCAATCATCCATATTTGTAAAAGAACTCAACCGAGTCACAATAAAATGAACTCACCCGAATGCGAGTCAGAATTAATTAATAATCGACGGACAGTCAAAACCTGTCCGACTGCCGCTTTCAAATTGGAAGGATTGACGTTCGTACCTTTGCAGACGGAAAACCATTACATTGTTATCCCTACGAAAAGTGTGCAAATCAACGTATTATGTAAGACACATAAAATCCTAGAGATTAGACAGCCTAGCTTAATAAGCTGTAAAACAGGGTGCATAATCACATACGATCATAATATTATGAAGATAGGAGGTTCGCATAAAAATATCTCTTACGAAACCAAATTTAAGAATAGTACATACAGGTTCGAAGAAACGGACGTTCCGATATTAGAGAAACTATTAGGAACAGCTCCAAGAGTAATCCATAACTTTAACCAATATAAAGCCGACCTCGATACGTTGCAAATGCAAATCAGTACCCTACAATCTGAGCGACGCATAAATTCATTAAAGGGATGTGGCATATCCACACTGCAAATATTAGGAATCGCAGCTCTAGGATTAGGGATAATATATATATTGTATAAATGTAAAGTTTTCGAATGTCTACACCGATCACTTCCCAAAAATGTATGTATCAGAATACTCTGCCCTACCGCTCGAGTAAACAGGATCGATCAAACATCAACAGCACCCAGGACGGTCACCTATCAAAACATCGCAGATGATGAAAATAGCGGGGCCATCCAAATCAGACGACCCACCAAAGCCATACGCTTCCACGGAGTAAAGCGAATCTAAGAAGGGGGGAGTGTCACACACTCAAGGAACCATCTGATTAGTAAACAAATAGACCGAACATTCTAGAGGCCACACCCGTGGAAACAATGGATTAACGAGACCCCCTCCAAAGGGACTAGATCCTCGGTAGAGCGACCTTCCTAAACGAGCGCAAATACAGTCTATTGTGATACTTCGAATCTATATATTGTAACCGTTACTCAGTTGGATTTTCTATAATAAATTTGATCTTTGCGTATCAGATTCTATTTTCTTCACCCTATTTGTGAAAGAATCGTTTCATTCGTGCCGCGGCGCGAGGATATCATTTGCGATTTGTTAATTTCGCGATCTTTTGTGCCACCGACGTGACATAGCACTACGTTATAACGTATAACGTTATATACTATTACCTTATAACGTATAACGTTATGTAGCATTACGTTATAACGTATAACGTTACATACTATTACCTTATAACGTATAACATTATGTAGCATTAAGTTATAACGTATAACGTTGTACACTATTACGTTATAACGTATAACGTTATGAAGCACTACGTTATGACGTATAACGTTATATACTATTACGTTATATCGTATAACGTTATGTAGCATTACGTTATAACGTATAACGTTACATACTATTACCTAATAACGTATAACGTTATGTAGCATTACGTTATAACGTATAACGTTATATACAATTACCTTATAACGTATAACGTTATATACTATTACCTTATAACGTATAACGTTATGTAGCATTACGCTATAGCGTATAACGTTGTATACTGCTACCATATAACGTATAACGTTATGTAGCATTACGTTATAACGTATAACGTTATATACTATTACCTTATATCGTTATACGTTAAATACTGTTACCTTATAAAGTTATACGTTATATACTACTACCTTATAACGTATAACGTTATGCAGCGTTACGTTATAACGTATAACGTTATATACTATTACCTTCTAACGTATAACGTTATGTAGCATTACCTTATAACGTATAACGTTATATACTATTACCTGATAACGTATAACGTTATATACTATTACCTTATAACGTATAACGTTATATACTATTTCCTTATAACGTATAACGTTATGTAGCATTACCTTGTATCGTATAACGCTATGTAGCATTACGTTATAACGTATAACGCTATATACTATTATCTTATTACGTATAACGTTATGTAGCATTACCTTATAACGTATAACGTTATATACTATTACCTTATAACGTATAACGTTATGTAGCATTACGTTATAACGTACAACGTTACATACTATTACCTTATAACGTATAACATTATGTAGCATTACGTTATAACGTATAACGTTGTATACTGTTACGTTATAACGTATAACGTTATGAAGCACTACGTTATGACGTATAACGTTATATACTATTACGTTATATCGTATAACGTTATGTAGCATTACGATATAACGTATAACGTTACATACTATTACCTTATAACGTATAACGTTATATACTATTACCTTATAACGTATAACGTTATGTAGCATTACGCTATAGCGTATAACGTTGTATACTGCTACCATATAACGTATAACGTTATGTAGCATTACGTTATAACGTATAACGTTATATACTATTACCTTATATCGTTATACGTTAAATACTGTTACCTGATAACGTTATACGTTATATACTACTACCTTATAACGTATAACGTTATGCAGCGTTACGTTATAACGTATAACGTTATATACTATTACCTTCTAACGTACAACGTTATGTAGCATTACCTTATAACGTATAACGTTATATACTATTACCTGATAACGTATAACGTTATATACTATTACCTTATAACGTATAACGTTATATACTATTTCCTTATAACGTATAACGTTATGTAGCATTACCTTGTATCGTATAACGCTATGTAGCATTACGTTATAACGTATAACGCTATATACTATTATCTTATTACGTATAACGTTATGTAGCATTACCTTATAACGTACAACGTTACATACTATTACCTTATAACGTATAACGTTATGTAGCATTACGTTATAACGTATAACGTTATATACAATTATCTTATAACGTATAACGTTATATACTATTACCTTATAACGTATAACGTTATGTAGCATTACGTTACAACGTATAACGTTATATACTATTACCTTATAACGTATAACGTTACATACTATTACCTTATAACGTATAACGTTGTGTAGCATTACGTTATAACGTATAACGTTATATACAATTATCTTATAACGTACAACGTTATATACTATTACCTTATAACGTATAACGTTATGTAGCATTACGTTACAACGTATAACGTTATATACTATTACCTTATAACGTATAACGTTATATACTGTTTCCTTATAACGTATAACGTTACGTAGCATTACCTTATATCGTATAACGCTATGTAGCATTACGTTATAACGTATAACGCTATATACTAATATCTTATAACGTATAACGTTATGTAGCATTACCTTATAACGTATAACGTTATGTAGCATTACGTTATAACGTATAACGTTATATACTATTACCTTATAACGTATAACGTTATATACTATTACCTTAAAACGTATAACGTTATGTACTATTACCTTATAACGTTATACGTTATATACTATTACCTTATAACGTATAATGTTATGTAGCATTACGTTATAACGTATAACGTTGTATACTACTACCATATAACGTATAACGTTATGTAGCATTACGTTATAGCGTATAACGTTATATATTATTACCTTATAACGTATAACGTTATGTAGCATTACCTTATAACGTATAACGTTATATACTATTTCCTTATAACGTATAACGTTAAATACTATTACCTTATAACGTAAACGTTATGTAGCACTACGTTATAACGTATAACGTTATATACTATTACCTTATAACGTATAACGTTATGTGGCATTACGTTATAACGTATAACGTTATATACTATTACCTTATAACGTATAACGTTATGTAGCACTACGTTATAGCGTATAACGTTGTATACTACTACCATATAACGTATAACGTTATGTAGCATAACGTTATAACGTATAACGTTATATACTATTACCTTATAACGTTATACGTTAAATACTGTTACCCTACAACGTTATACGTTATATACTACTACCTTATAACGTATAACGTTATGTAGCGTTACGTTATAACGTATAACGTTATATACTATTACCTTATAACGTATAACGTTATATACTATTACCTTATAACGTATAACGTTATATACTATTACCTGATAACGTATAACGTTATATACTATTACCTTCTAACGTATAACGTTATGTAGCATTACCTTATAACGTGTAACGTTATATACTATTACCTGATAACGTATAACGTTATATACTATTTCCTTCTAACGTATAACGTTATGTAGCATTACGTTATAACGTATAATGTTATATACTATTTCCTTCTAACTTATAACGTTATGTAGCATTACCTTATAACGTATAACGTTATATGTTATTACCTGATAACGTATAACGCTATATACTATTTCCTTCTAACGTATAACGTTATGTAGCATTAACTTATAACGTATAACGTTATATACAATTACCTTACAACGTATAACGTTATATACTAATACCTTATAATGTATAACGTTATGTAGCATTACGTTATAACGTATAACGTTATACACAATTACCTTATAACGTATAACGTTATATACTATTACCTTATAACGTATAACGTTATGTAGCATTACGTTATACCGTATAACGTTGTATACCACTACCATATAACGTACAACGTTATGTAGCATAACGTTATAACGTATAACGTTATATACTATTATCTTATATCGTTATACGTTAAATACTGTTACCTTATAACGTTATACGTTAAATACTGTTACCTTATAACGTTATACGTTATATAATACTACCTTATAACGTATAACGTTATGTAGCGTTACGTTATAACGTATAACGTTATATACTATTACCTTCTAACGTATAACGTTATGTAGCATTACCTTATAACGTATAACGTTATATACTATTACCCGATAACGTATAACGTTATATACTATTACCTTATAACGTATAACGTTATGTAGCATTGCGTTACAACGTACAGCGTTATGTAGCACTGCGTTGTAACTTCTAACGTTATATACTATTACCTTATAACGTATAACGTTATATACTATTACCTTATAACGTAAAACGTTATGTAGCATTACGTTATAGAGTATAACGTTATATACAATTACCTTATAACCTACAACGTTATATACTATTACCTTATAACGTAAAACGTTATGTAGCATTACGTTATAGAGTATAACGTTATATACAATTACCTTATAACCTACAACGTTATATACTATTACCTTATAACGTATAACGTTATGTAGCATTACGCTATAGCGTATAACGTTGTATACTACTACCATATAACGTATAACGTTATGTAGCATTACGGTATAACGTATAACGTTACATACTACTACCTTATAACGTATAACGTTATGTAGCATTACGTTATAACGTATAACGTTATATACTATTACCTTATAACGTATAACGTTATGTAGCATTACGTTATAGCGTATAACGTTGTATACTACTACCATATAACGTATAACGTTATGTAGCATTACGTTATAACGTATAACGTTATATGCTATTACCTTATATCGTTATACGTTAAATACTGTTACCCTATAACGTTACGTTATATACTACTACCTTATAACGTATAACGTTATGTAGCGTTACGTTATAACGTATAACGTTATATACTATTACCTTCTAACGTATAACGTTATGTAGCATTACCTTATAACGTATAACGCTATATACTATTACCTGATAACGTATAACGTTATATACTATTACCTTATAACGTATAACGCTATATACTATTTCCTTCTAACGTATAACGTTATGTAGCATTACCTTATAACGTATAACGTTATGCAGCGTTACGGTATAACGTATAACGTTATATACTATTACCTTCTAACGTATAACGTTATGTAGCATTACCATATAACGTATAACGTTATATACTATTACCTGATAACGTATAACGTTATATACTATTACCTTATAACGTATAACGTTATATACTATTTCCTTATAACGTATAACGTTATGTAGCATTACCTTGTATCGTATAACGCTATGTAGCATTACGTTATAACGTATAACGCTATATACTATTATCTTATTACGTATAACGTTATGTAGCATTACCTTATAACGTACAACGTTACATACTATTACCTTATAACGTATAACGTTATGTAGCATTACGTTATAACGTATAACGTTATATACAATTATCTTATAACGTATAACGTTATATACTATTACCTTATAACGTATAACGTTATGTAGCATTACGTTACAACGTATAACGTTATATACTATTACCTTATAACGTATAACGTTACATACTATTACCTTATAACGTATAACGTTGTGTAGCATTACGTTATAACGTATAACGTTATATACTATTACCTTATAACGTATAACGTTACATACTATTACCTTATAACGTATAACGTTGTGTAGCATTACGTTATAACGTATAACGTTATACACAATTATCCTATAACGTATAACGTTATATACTATTACCTTATAACGTATAACGTTATGTAGCATTACGTTACAACGTATAACGTTATATACTATTACCTGATAACGTATAACGTTATATACTATTAGCTTGTAACGTATAATGTGATATACTATTTCCTTATAACGTATAACGTTATGTAACATTACGTTATAACGTATAGCGTTATGTAGCACTACGTTATAACTTATAACGTTATACACTATTACCTTATAACGTATAACGTTATATACTATTACCTGATAACGTATAACGTTATATACTATTACCTGATAACGTATAACGTTATATACTATTAGCTTGTAACGTATAATGTTATATACTATTTCCTTGTAACGTATAACGTTATGTAGCATTACGTTATAACGTATAACGTTATATACTATTACCTGATAACGTATAACGTTATATACTATTAGCTTGTAACGTATAATGTTATATACTATTTCCTTGTAACGTATAACGTTATGTAGCATTACGTTATAACGTATAACGTTATATACAATTACCTTATAACGTATAACGTTATATACTATTACCTTCTAACGTATAACGTTATGTAGCATTACCTTATAACGTATAACGTTATATACTATTACGTGATAACGTATAACGTTATATACTATTACCTTATAACGTATAACGTTATGTAGCATTGCGTTATAACGTATAGCGTTATGTAGCACTGCGTTGTAACTTCTAACGTTATATACTATTACCTTATAACGTATAATGTTATATACTATTACCTTATAACGTATAACGTTATGTAGCATTACGTTATAACGTATAACGTTATATGCTATTACCTTATATCGTTATACGTTAAATACTGTTACCCTATAACGTTACGTTATATACTACTACCTTATAACGTATAACGTTATGTAGCGTTACGTTATAACGTATAATGTTATATACTATTACCTTCTAACGTATAACGTTATGTAGCATTACCTTATAACGTATAACGTTATATACTATTACCTGATAACTTATAACGTTATATACTATTACCTTATAACGTATAACGTTATATACTATTTCCTTATAACGTATAACGTTATGTAGCATTACGTTATAACGTATAGCGTTATGTAGCACTGCGTTGTAACTTCTAACGTTATATACTATTACCTTATAACGTATAACGTTATATACTATTACCTTATAACGTATAACGTTATATAATATCACCTTGTAACGTATAACGTTATGTAGCATTACGTTATAACGTATAACGTTATATACTATTTCCATCTAACGTATAACGTTATGTAGCATTACCTTATAACGTATAACGTTATATACTATTACCTGATAACGTATAACGCTATATACTATTTCCTTCTAACGTATAACGTTATGTAGCATTACCTTATAAATATAACGTAATATACAATTACCTTACAACGTATAACGTTATATACTATTACCTTATAACGTATAACGTTATATACTATTTCCTTATAACGTATAACGTTATGTAGCATTACGTTATAACGTATAGCGTTATGTAGCACTACGTTATAACTTATAACGATATATACTATTACCGTATAACGTGTAACGTTATGTAGCATTACCTTATAACGTATAACGTTATATACTATTACCTGATAACGTATAACGCTATATACTATTTCCTTCTAACGTATAACGTTATGTAGCATTACCTTATAAATATAACGTAATATACAATTACCTTACAACGTATAACGTTATATACTATTACCTTATAACGTATAACGTTATATAATATTACCTTGTAACGTATAACGTTATGTAGCATTACGTTATAACGTATAACGTTATATACTATTACCTTATAACGTATAACGTTATGTAGCATTACGTTATAGAGTATAACGTTATATACAATTACCTTATAACCTACAACGTTATATACTATTACCTTATAACGTATAACGTTATGTAGCATTGCGTTATAACGTATAGCGTTATGTAGCACTGCGTTGTAACTTCTAACGTTATATACTATTACCTTATAACGTATAACGTTATATACTATTACCTTAGAACGTATAACGTTATGTAGCATTACGTTATAGAGTATAACGTTATATACAATTACCTTGTAACCTACAACGTTATATACAATTACCTTATAACGTATAACGTTGTGTAGCATTACGTTATAACGTATAACGTTATACACAATTATCCTATAACGTATAACGTTATATACTATTACCTTATAACGTATAACGTTATGTAGCATTACGTTACAACGTATAACGTTATATACTATTACCTGATAACGTATAACGTTATATACTATTAGCTTGTAACGTATAATGTGATATACTATTTCCTTATAACGTATAACGTTATGTAACATTACGTTATAACGTATAGCGTTATGTAGCACTACGTTATAACTTATAACGTTATACACTATTACCTTATAACGTATAACGTTATATACTATTACCTGATAACGTATAACGTTATATACTATTACCTGATAACGTATAACGTTATATACTATTAGCTTGTAACGTATAATGTTATATACTATTTCCTTGTAACGTATAACGTTATGTAGCATTACGTTATAACGTATAACGTTATATACTATTACCTGATAACGTATAACGTTATATACTATTAGCTTGTAACGTATAATGTTATATACTATTTCCTTGTAACGTATAACGTTATGTAGCATTACGTTATAACGTATAACGTTATATACAATTACCTTATAACGTATAACGTTATATACTATTACCTTCTAACGTATAACGTTATGTAGCATTACCTTATAACGTATAACGTTATATACTATTACGTGATAACGTATAACGTTATATACTATTACCTTATAACGTATAACGTTATGTAGCATTGCGTTATAACGTATAGCGTTATGTAGCACTGCGTTGTAACTTCTAACGTTATATACTATTACCTTATAACGTATAATGTTATATACTATTACCTTATAACGTATAACGTTATGT
Organism: Bombus fervidus; assembly: GCF_041682495.2. Taxonomy (NCBI): domain Eukaryota; kingdom Metazoa; phylum Arthropoda; class Insecta; order Hymenoptera; family Apidae; genus Bombus; species Bombus fervidus. The sequence continues at coordinate 2,976,053 of NC_091523.1, read as the reverse complement.
AGCATTACGTTATAACGTATAACGTTATATGCTATTACCTTATATCGTTATACGTTAAATACTGTTACCCTATAACGTTACGTTATATACTACTACCTTATAACGTATAACGTTATGTAGCGTTACGTTATAACGTATAATGTTATATACTATTACCTTCTAACGTATAACGTTATGTAGCATTACGTTATAACGTATAACGTTATATACTATTTCCATCTAACGTATAACGTTATGTAGCATTACCTTATAACGTATAACGTTATATACTATTACCTGATAACGTATAACGCTATATACTATTTCCTTCTAACGTATAACGTTATGTAGCATTACCTTATAAATATAACGTAATATACAATTACCTTACAACGTATAACGTTATATACTATTACCTTATAACGTATAACGTTATATACTATTTCCTTATAACGTATAACGTTATGTAGCATTACGTTATAACGTATAGCGTTATGTAGCACTACGTTATAACTTATAACGATATATACTATTACCGTATAACGTGTAACGTTATGTAGCATTACCTTATAACGTATAACGTTATATACTATTACCTGATAACGTATAACGCTATATACTATTTCCTTCTAACGTATAACGTTATGTAGCATTACCTTATAAATATAACGTAATATACAATTACCTTACAACGTATAACGTTATATACTATTACCTTATAACGTATAACGTTATATAATATTACCTTGTAACGTATAACGTTATGTAGCATTACGTTATAACGTATAACGTTATATACTATTACCTTATAACGTATAACGTTATGTAGCATTACGTTATAGAGTATAACGTTATATACAATTACCTTATAACCTACAACGTTATATACTATTACCTTATAACGTATAACGTTATGTAGCATTGCGTTATAACGTATAGCGTTATGTAGCACTGCGTTGTAACTTCTAACGTTATATACTATTACCTTATAACGTATAACGTTATATACTATTACCGTAGAACGTATAACGTTATGTAGCATTACGTTATAGAGTATAACGTTATATACAATTACCTTATAACCTACAACGTTATATACAATTACCTTATAACGTATAACGTTATGTAGCATTACGCTATAGCATATAACGTTGTATACTACTACCATATAACGTATAACGTTATGTAGCCTTACGGTATAACGTATAACGTTATATACTATTACCTTATAACGTATAACGTTATGTAGCATTGCGTTATAACGTATAGCGTTATGTAGCACTGCGTTGTAACTTCTAACGTTATATACTATTACCTTATAACGTATAACGTTATATAATATCACCTTGTAACGTATAACGTTATGTAGCATTACGTTATAACGTATAACGTTATATACTATTTCCATCTAACGTATAACGTTATGTAGCATTACCTTATAACGTATAACGTTATATACTATTACCTGATAACGTATAACGCTATATACTATTTCCTTCTAACGTATAACGTTATGTAGCATCACCTTATAAATATAACGTAATATACAATTACCTTACAACGTATAACGTTATATACTATTACCTTATAACGTATAACGTTATATACTATTTCCTTATAACGTATAACGTTATGTAGCATTACGTTATAACGTATAGCGTTATGTAGCACTACGTTATAACTTATAACGATATATTCTATTACCGTATAACGTGTAACGTTATGTAGCATTACGCTATAACGTATAACGTTATATACTATTACCTTATAACGTATAACGTTATATAATATTACCTTGTAACGTATAACGTTATGTAGCATTACGTTATAACGTATAACGTTATATACTATTACCTTATAACGTATAACGTTATGTAGCATTACGTTATAGAGTATAACGTTATATACAATTACCTTATAACCTACAACGTTATATACTATTACCTTATAACGTATAACGTTATATAATATTACCTTGTAACGTATAACGTTATGTAGCGTTACGTTATAACGTATAACGTTATATACTATTACCTTCTAACGTATAACGTTATGTAGCATTACCTTATAACGTATAACGTTATATACTATTACCTGATAACTTATAACGTTATATACTATTACCTTATAACGTATAACGTTATATACTATTTCCTTATAACCTATAACGTTATGTAGCATTACGTTATAACGTATAGCGTTATGTAGCACTGCGTTGTAACTTCTAACGTTATATACTATTACCTTATAACGTATAACGTTATATACTATTACCTTATAACGTATAACGTTATATAATATCACCTTGTAACGTATAACGTTATGTAGCATTACGTTATAACGTATAACGTTATATACTATTTCCATCTAACGTATAACGTTATGTAGCATTACCTTATAACGTATAACGTTATATACTATTACCTGATAACGTATAACGCTATATACTATTTCCTTCTAACGTATAACGTTATGTAGCATTACCTTATAAATATAACGTAATATACAATTACCTTACAACGTATAACGTTATATACTATTACCTTATAACGTATAACGTTATATACTATTTCCTTATAACGTATAACGTTATGTAGCATTACGTTATAACGTATAGCGTTATGTAGCACTACGTTATAACTTATAACGATATATACTATTACCGTATAACGTGTAACGTTATGTAGCATTACGCTATAACGTATAACGTTATATACTATTACCTTATAACGTATAACGTTATATAATATTACCTTGTAACGTATAACGTTATGTAGCATTACGTTATAACGTATAACGTTATATACTATTACCTTATAACGTATAACGTTATGTAGCATTACGTTATAGAGTATAACGTTATATACAATTACCTTATAACCTACAACGTTATATACTATTACCTTATAACGTATAACGTTATATAATATTACCTTGTAACGTATAACGTTATGTAGCATTACGTTATAACGTATAACGTTATATACTATTACCTTATAACGTAAAACGTTATGTAGCACTACGTTATAACGTATAACGTTATATACTATTACCTTATAACGTATAACGTTATGTAGCATTACGTTATAACGTATAACGTTATATACTATTACCTTATAACGTATAACGTTATGTAGCATTACGTTATAGCGTATAACGTTGTATACTACTACCATATAACGTATAACGTTATGTAGCATTACGTTATAACGTATAACGTTATATGCTATTACCTTATATCGTTATACGTTAAATACTGTTACCCTATAACGTTACGTTATATACTACTACCTTATAACGTATAACGTTATGTAGCGTTACGTTATAACGTATAACGTTATATACTATTACCTTCTAACGTATAACGTTATGTAGCATTACCTTATAACGTATAACGTTATATACTATTACCTGATAACGTATAACGTTATATACTATTACCTTATAACGTATAACGTTATATACTATTTCCTTATAACGTATAACGTTATGTAGCATTGCGTTATAACGTATAACGTTATGTAGCCTTACGGTATAACGTATAACGTTACATACTATTACCTTATAACGTATAACGTTATGTAGCATTACGTTATAACGTATAATGTTATATACTATTACCTTATAACGTATAACGTTATGTAGCATTACGTTATAACGTATAACGTTATATGCTATTACCTTATATCGTTATACGTTAAATACTGTTACCCTATAACGTTACGTTATATACTACTACCTTATAACGTATAACGTTATGTAGCGTTACGTTATAACGTATAACGTTATATACTATTACCTTCTAACGTATAACGTTATGTAGCATTACCTTATAACGTATAACGTTATATACTATTACCTGATAACTTATAACGTTATATACTATTACCTTATAACGTATAACGTTATATACTATTTCCTTATAACCTATAACGTTATGTAGCATTACGTTATAACGTATAGCGTTATGTAGCACTGCGTTGTAACTTCTAACGTTATATACTATTACCTTATAACGTATAACGTTATATACTATTACCTTATAACGTATAACGTTATATAATATCACCTTGTAACGTATAACGTTATGTAGCATTACGTTATAACGTATAACGTTATATACTATTTCCATCTAACGTATAACGTTATGTAGCATTACCTTATAACGTATAACGTTATATACTATTACCTGATAACGTATAACGCTATATACTATTTCCTTCTAACGTATAACGTTATGTAGCATTACCTTATAAATATAACGTAATATACAATTACCTTACAACGTATAACGTTATATACTATTACCTTATAACGTATAACGTTATATACTATTTCCTTATAACGTATAACGTTATGTAGCATTACGTTATAACGTATAGCGTTATGTAGCACTACGTTATAACTTATAACGATATATACTATTACCGTATAACGTGTAACGTTATGTAGCATTACGCTATAACGTATAACGTTATATACTATTACCTTATAACGTATAACGTTATATAATATTACCTTGTAACGTATAACGTTATGTAGCATTACGTTATAACGTATAACGTTATATACTATTACCTTATAACGTATAACGTTATGTAGCATTACGTTATAGAGTATAACGTTATATACAATTACCTTATAACCTACAACGTTATATACTATTACCTTATAACGTATAACGTTATATAATATTACCTTGTAACGTATAACGTTATGTAGCATTACGTTATAACGTATAACGTTATATACTATTACCTTATAACGTAAAACGTTATGTAGCACTACGTTATAACGTATAACGTTATATACTATTACCTTATAACGTATAACGTTATGTAGCATTACGTTATAACGTATAACGTTATATACTATTACCTTATAACGTATAACGTTATGTAGCATTACGTTATAGCGTATAACGTTGTATACTACTACCATATAACGTATAACGTTATGTAGCATTACGTTATAACGTATAACGTTATATGCTATTACCTTATATCGTTATACGTTAAATACTGTTACCCTATAACGTTACGTTATATACTACTACCTTATAACGTATAACGTTATGTAGCGTTACGTTATAACGTATAACGTTATATACTATTACCTTCTAACGTATAACGTTATGTAGCATTACCTTATAACGTATAACGTTATATACTATTACCTGATAACGTATAACGTTATATACTATTACCTTATAACGTATAACGTTATATACTATTTCCTTATAACGTATAACGTTATGTAGCATTGCGTTATAACGTATAGCGTTATGTAGCACTGCGTTGTAACTTCTAACGTTATATACTATTACCTTATAACGTATAACGTTATATACTATTACCTTATAACGTATAACGTTATATAATATCACCTTGTAACGTATAACGTTATGTAGCATTACGTTATAACGTATAGCGTTATGTAGCACTGCGTTGTAACTTCTAACGTTATATACTATTACCTTATAACGTATAACGTTATATACTATTACCTTATAACGTATAACGTTATATAATATCACCTTGTAACGTATAACGTTATGTAGCATTACGTTATAACGTATAACGTTATATACTATTTCCATCTAACGTATAACGTTATGTAGCATTACCTTATAACGTATAACGTTATATACTATTACCTGATAACGTATAACGCTATATACTATTTCCTTCTAACGTATAACGTTATGTAGCATTACCTTATAAATATAACGTAATATACAATTACCTTACAACGTATAACGTTATATACTATTACCTTATAACGTATAACGTTATATAATATTACCTTGTAACGTATAACGTTATGTAGCATTACGTTATAACGTATAACGTTATATACTATTACCTTATAACGTATAACGTTATGTAGCATTACGTTATAGAGTATAACGTTATATACAATTACCTTATAACCTACAACGTTATATACTATTACCTTATAACGTATAACGTTATGTAGCATTGCGTTATAACGTATAGCGTTATGTAGCACTGCGTTGTAACTTCTAACGTTATATACTATTACCTTATAACGTATAACGTTATATACTATTACCTTAGAACGTATAACGTTATGTAGCATTACGTTATAGAGTATAACGTTATATACAATTACCTTATAACCTACAACGTTATATACAATTACCTTATAACGTATAACGTTATGTAGCATTACGCTATAGCATATAACGTTGTATACTACTACCATATAACGTATAACGTTATGTAGCCTTACGGTATAACGTATAACGTTACATACTATTACCTTATAACGTATAACGTTATGTAGCATTACGTTATAACGTATAATGTTATATACTATTACCTTATAACGTATAACGTTATGTAGCATTACGTTATAACGTATAACGTTATATGCTATTACCTTATATCGTTATACGTTAAATACTGTTACCCTATAACGTTACGTTATATACTACTACCTTATAACGTATAACGTTATGTAGCGTTACGTTATAACGTATAACGTTATATACTATTACCTTCTAACGTATAACGTTATGTAGCATTACCTTATAACGTATAACGTTATATACTATTACCTGATAACTTATAACGTTATATACTATTACCTTATAACGTATAACGTTATATACTATTTCCTTATAACGTATAACGTTATGTAGCATTACGTTATAACGTATAGCGTTATGTAGCACTGCGTTGTAACTTCTAACGTTATATACTATTACCTTATAACGTATAACGTTATATACTATTACCTTATAACGTATAACGTTATATAATATCACCTTGTAACGTATAACGTTATGTAGCATTACGTTATAACGTATAACGTTATATACTATTTCCATCTAACGTATAACGTTATGTAGCATTACCTTATAACGTATAACGTTATATACTATTACCTGATAACGTATAACGCTATATACTATTTCCTTCTAACGTATAACGTTATGTAGCATTACCTTATAAATATAACGTAATATACAATTACCTTACAACGTATAACGTTATATACTATTACCTTATAACGTATAACGTTATATACTATTTCCTTATAACGTATAACGTTATGTAGCATTACGTTATAACGTATAGCGTTATGTAGCACTACGTTATAACTTATAACGATATATACTATTACCGTATAACGTGTAACGTTATGTAGCATTACGCTATAACGTATAACGTTATATACTATTACCTTATAACGTATAACGTTATATAATATTACCTTGTAACGTATAACGTTATGTAGCATTACGTTATAACGTATAACGTTATATACTATTACCTTATAACGTATAACGTTATGTAGCATTACGTTATAGAGTATAACGTTATATACAATTACCTTATAACCTACAACGTTATATACTATTACCTTATAACGTATAACGTTATATAATATTACCTTGTAACGTAAAACGTTATGTAGCACTACGTTATAACGTATAACGTTATATACTATTACCTTATAACGTATAACGTTATGTAGCATTACGTTATAACGTATAACGTTATATACTATTACCTTATAACGTATAACGTTATGTAGCATTACGTTATAGCGTATAACGTTGTATACTACTACCATATAACGTATAACGTTATGTAGCATTACGTTATAACGTATAACGTTATATGCTATTACCTTATATCGTTATACGTTAAATACTGTTACCCTATAACGTTACGTTATATACTACTACCTTATAACGTATAACGTTATGTAGCGTTACGTTATAACGTATAACGTTATATACTATTACCTTCTAACGTATAACGTTATGTAGCATTACCTTATAACGTATAACGTTATATACTATTACCTGATAACGTATAACGTTATATACTATTACCTTATAACGTATAACGTTATATACTATTTCCTTATAACGTATAACGTTATGTAGCATTGCGTTATAACGTATAGCGTTATGTAGCACTGCGTTGTAACTTCTAACGTTATATACTATTACCTTATAACGTATAACGTTATATACTATTACCTTATAACGTATAACGTTATATAATATCACCTTGTAACGTATAACGTTATGTAGCATTACGTTATAACGTATAACGTTATATACTATTTCCATCTAACGTATAACGTTATGTAGCATTACCTTCTAACGTATAACGTTATATACTATTACCTGATAACGTATAACGCTATATACTATTTCCTTCTAACGTATAACGTTATGTAGCATTACCTTATAACGTATAACGTTATATACAATTACCTTACAACGTATAACGTTATATACTATTACCTTATAACGTATAACGTTATATACTATTTCCTTATAACGTATAACGTTATGTAGCATTACGTTATAACGTATAGCGTTATGTAGCACTACGTTATAACTTATAACGATATATACTATTACCGTATAACGTATAACGTTATGTAGCATTACGTTATAACGTATAACGTTATATACTATTAGCTTATAACGTATAATGTTATGTAGCATTACGTTATAACGTATAACGTTATATACTATTACCTTATAACGTATAACGTTATATAATATTACCTTGTAACGTATAACGTTATGTAGCATTACGTTATAACGTATAACGTTATATACTATTACCTTATAACGTATAACGTTATGTATCATTACGTTATAACGTATAACGTTACATACTATTACCTTATAACGTATAACGTGATGTAGCATTACGTTATAACGTATAACGTTATATACAATTACCTTATAACGTATAACGTTATATACTATTACCTTATAACGTATAACGTTATGTAGCATTACGTTATACCGTATAACGTTGTATACCACTACCATATAACGTATAACGTTATGTAGCATTACGTTATAACGTATAATGTTATATACTGTTACCTTAAAACGTATAACGTTATATACTATTTCCTTATAACGTATAACGTTATGTAGCATTTCGTTATAACGTATAGCGTTATGTAGCACTACGATATAACTTCTAACGTTATATACTATTACCTTATAACGTATAACGTTATGTATCATTACGTTATAACGTATAACGTTATATACTATTACCTTATAACGTATAACGTTATATACTATTTCCTTATAACGTATAACGTTATGTAGCATTACCTTATATCGTAAAACGCTATGTAGCATTACGTTATAACGTATAACGCTATATACTATTATCTTATTACGTATAACGTTATGTAGCATTACCTTATAACGTACAACGTTACATACTATTACCTTATAACGTATAACGTTATGTAGCAATACGTTACAACGTATAACGTTATGTAGCATTACGTTATAACGTATAACGTTACATACTATTACCTTATAACGTATAACGTTATGTAGCATTACGTTAGAACGTATAACGTTATATACTATTACCTTATAACGTATAACGTTATGTAGCATTACGTTATAACGTATAACGTTATATACTATTAGCTTATAACGTATAATGTTATGTAGCATTACGCTATAACGTATAACGTTATATACTATTACCTTATAACGTATAACGTTATATAATATTACCTGATAACGTATAACGTTATATACTATTACCTGATAACGTATAACGTTATATACTATTAGCTTGTAACGTATAATGTTATATACTATTTCCTTGTAACGTATAACGTTATGTAGCATTACGTTATAACGTATAACGTTATATACTATTACCTTATAACGTATAACGTTATGTATCATTACGTTATAACGTATAACGTTACATACTATTACCTTATAACGTATAACGTTATGTAGCATTACGTTACAACGTATAACGTTATATACTATTACCTGATAACGTATAACGTTATATACTATTAGCTTGTAACGTATAATGTGATATACTATTTCCTTATAACGTATAACGTTATGTAGCATTACGTTACAACGTATAACGTTATATACTATTACCTGATAACGTATAACGTTATATACTATTAGCTTGTAACGTATAATGTGATATACTATTTCCTTATAACGTATAACGTTATGTAACATTACGTTATAACGTATAGCGTTATGTAGCACTACGTTATAACTTATAACGTTATACACTATTACCTTATAACGTATAACGTTATATACTATTACCTGATAACGTATAACGTTATATACTATTACCTGATAACGTATAACGTTATATACTATTAGCTTGTAACGTATAATGTTATATACTATTTCCTTGTAACGTATAACGTTATGTAGCATTACGTTATAACGTATAACGTTATATACTATTACCTTATAACGTATAACGTTATGTATCATTACGTTATAACGTATAACGTTACATACTATTACCTTATAACGTATAACGTTATGTAGCATTATGTTATAACGTATAACGTTATATACAATTACCTTATAACGTATAACGTTATATACTATTACCTTATAACGTATAACGTTATGTAGCATTACGTTATACCGTATAACGTTGTATACCACTACCATATAACGTACAACGTTATGTAGCATAACGTTATAACGTATAACGTTATATACTATTACCTTAGAACGTATAACGTTATGTAGCATTACGCTATAGAGTATAACGTTATATACAATTACCTTATAACCTACAACGTTATATACAATTACCTTATAACGTATAACGTTATGTAGCATTACCCTATAGCATATAACGTTGTATACTACTACCATATAACGTATAACGTTATGTAGCATTACGGTATAACGTATAACGTTACATACTATTACCTTATAACGTATAACGTTATGTAGCATTACGTTATAACGTATAATGTTATATACTATTACCTTATAACGTATAACGTTATGTAGCATTACGTTATAACGTATAACGTTATATGCTATTACCTTATATCGTTATACGTTAAATACTGTTACCCTATAACGTTACGTTATATACTACTACCTTATAACGTATAACGTTATGCAGCGTAACGTTATAACGTATAACGTTATATACTATTACCTTCTAACGTATAACGTTATGTAGCATTACCTTCTAACGTATAACGTTATATACTATTACCTGATAACGTATAACGTTATATACTATTACCTTATAACGTATAACGTTATATACTATTTCCTTATAACGTATAACGTTATGTAGCATTACCTTGTATCGTATAACGCTATGTAGCATTACGTTATAACGTATAACGCTATATACTATTATCTTATCACGTATAACGTTATGTAGCATTACCTTATAACGTATAACGTTATATACTATTACCTTATAACGTATAACGTTATGTAGCATTACGTTATAACGTATAACGTTATGTAGCATTACGTTATAACGTATAACGTTATATACTATTAGCTTATAACGTATAACGTTACATACTATTACCTTATAACGTATAATGTTATGTAGCATTACGTTATAACGTATAACGTTATATACAATTATCTTATAACGTATAACGTTATATACTATTACCTTATGACGTATAACGTTATGTAGCATTACGTTACAACGTATAACGTTATATACTATTACCTTATAACGTATAACGTTATATACTATTTTCTTATAACGTATAACGTTATGTAGCATAACCTTATATCGTATAACGCTATGTAGCATTACGTTATAACGTATAACGCTATATACTAATATCTTATAACGTATAACGTTATGTAGCATTACCTTATAACGTATAACGTTATGTAGCATTACGTTATAACGTATAACGTTATATACTATTACCTTATAACGTATAACGTTATATACTATTACGTTAAAACGTATAACGTTATGTACTATTACCTTATAACGTTATACGTTATATACTATTAGCTTATAACGTATAACGTTATGTAGCATTTCGTTATACCGTATAACGTTGTATACCACTACCATATAACGTATAACGTTATGTAGCATAACGTTATAACGTACAACGTTATATACTATTACCTTATATCGTTATAAGTTAAATACTGTTACCTTGTAACGTTATACGTTAAATACTGTTACCCTATAACGTTATACGTTATACACTACTACCTTATAACGTATAACGTTATGTAGCGTTACGTTATAACGTATAACGTTATATACTATTACCTTATAACGTATAACGTTCTATACTATTACCATATAACGTATAACGTTATATACTATTACCTGATAACGTATAACGTTATATACTATTACCTTCTAACGTATAACGTTATGTAGCATTACGATATAACGTATAACGTTATATGCTATTAGCTTATAACGTATAATGTTATGTAGCATTACGTTACAACGTATAACGTTATATACTGTTACCTTATAACGTATAACGTTATATAATATTACCTTGTACCGTATAACGTTATGTAGCATTACGTTATAACGTATAACGTTATATACTATTACCTTATAACGTATAACGTTATGTATCATTACGTTATAACGTATAACGTTACATACTATTACCTTATAACGTATAACGTTATGTAGCATTACGTTATAACGTATAACGTTATATACTATTACCTTATAACGTATAACGTTATATACTATTACCTTAAAACGTATAACGCTATGTACTATTACCTTATAACGTTATACGTTATATACTATTAGCTTATAACGTATAACGTTATGTAGCATTACGTTATACCGTATAACGTTGTATACCACTACCATATAACGTATAACGTTATGTAGCATAACGTTATAACGTACAACGTTATATACTATTACCTTATATCGTTATAAGTTAAATACTGTTACCTTGTAACGTTATACGTTAAATACTGTTACCCTATAACGTTATACGTTATATACTACTACCTTATAACGTATAACGTTATGTTGCGTTACGTTATAACGTATAACGTTATATACTATTACCTTATAACGTATAACGTTATATACTATTACCATATAACGTATAACGTTATATACTATTACCTTATAACGTATAACGTTATGTAGCATTACGTTATAACGTACAACGTTACATACTATTACCTTATGACGTATAACGTTATGTATCATTACGTTATAACGTATAACGTTACATACTATTACCTTATAACGTATAACGTGATGTAGCATTACGTTATAACGTATAACGTTATATACAATTACATTATAACGTATAACGTTATATACTATTACCTTATAACGTATAACGTTATGTAGCATTACGTTATACCGTATAACGTTGTATACCACTACCATATAACGTATAACGTTATGTAGCATTACGTTATAACGTATAACGTTATATACTATTACCTTATAATGTATAACGTTATATACTATTACCTTATAACGTATAACGTTATATACTATTTCCTTATAACGTATAACGTTATGTAGCATTTCGTTATAACGTATAGCGTTATGTAGCACTGCGTTATAACTTCTAACGTTATATACTATTACCTTATAACGTATAACGTTATGTAGCATTACGTTATAACGTATAACGTTATATACAATTATCTTATAACGTATAACGTTATATACTATTACCTTATGACGTATAACGTTATGTAGCATTACGTTACAACGTATAACGTTATATACTATTACCTTATAACGTATAACGTTATATACTATTTTCTTATAACGTATAACGTTATGTAGCATAACCTTATATCGTATAACGCTATGTAGCATTACGTTATAACGTATAACGCTATATACTAATATCTTATAACGTATAACGTTATGTAGCATTACCTTATAACGTATAACGTTATGTAGCATTACGTTATAACGTATAACGTTATATACTATTACCTTATAACGTATAACGTTATATACTATTACGTTAAAACGTATAACGTTATGTACTATTACCTTATAACGTTATACGTTATATACTATTAGCTTATAACGTATAACGTTATGTAGCATTTCGTTATACCGTATAACGTTGTATACCACTACCATATAACGTATAACGTTATGTAGCATAACGTTATAACGTACAACGTTATATACTATTACCTTATATCGTTATAAGTTAAATACTGTTACCTTGTAACGTTATACGTTAAATACTGTTACCCTATAACGTTATACGTTATATACTACTACCTTATAACGTATAACGTTATGTAGCGTTACGTTATAACGTATAACGTTATATACTATTACCTTATAACGTATAACGTTCTATACTATTACCATATAACGTATAACGTTATATACTATTACCTGATAACGTATAACGTTATATACTATTACCTTCTAACGTATAACGTTATGTAGCATTACGATATAACGTATAACGTTATATGCTATTAGCTTATAACGTATAATGTTATGTAGCATTACGTTACATCGTATAACGTTATATACTGTTACCTTATAACGTATAACGTTATATAATATTACCTTGTACCGTATAACGTTATGTAGCATTACGTTATAAGGTATAACGTTATATACTATTACCTTATAACGTATAACGTTATGTATCATTACGTTATAACGTATAACGTTACATACTATTATCTTATAACGTATAACGTTATGTAGCATTACGTTATAACGTATAACGTTATATACTATTACCTTATAACGTATAACGTTATATACTATTACCTTAAAACGTATAACGCTATGTACTATTACCTTATAACGTTATACGTTATATACTATTAGCTTATAACGTATAACGTTATGTAGCATTACGTTATACCGTATAACGTTGTATACCACTACCATATAACGTATAACGTTATGTAGCATAACGTTATAACGTACAACGTTATATACTATTACCTTATATCGTTATAAGTTAAATACTGTTACCTTGTAACGTTATACGTTAAATACTGTTACCCTATAACGTTATACGTTATATACTACTACCTTATAACGTATAACGTTATGTTGCGTTACGTTATAACGTATAACGTTATATACTATTACCTTATAACGTATAACGTTATATACTATTACCATATAACGTAGAACGTTATATACTATTACCTTATAACGTATAACGTTATGTAGCATTACGTTATAACGTACAACGTTACATACTATTACCTTATAACGTATAACGTTATGTATCATTACGTTATAACGTATAACGTTACATACTATTACCTTATAACGTATAACGTGATGTAGCATTACGTTATAACGTATAACGTTATATACAATTACATTATAACGTATAACGTTATATACTATTACCTTATAACGTATAACGTTATGTAGCATTACGTTATACCGTATAACGTTGTATACCACTACCATATAACGTATAACGTTATGTAGCATTACGTTATAACGTATAACGTTATATACTATTACCTTATAATGTATAACGTTATATACTATTACCTTATAACGTATAACGTTATATACTATTTCCTTATGACGTATAACGTTATGTAGCATTTCGTTATAACGTATAGCGTTATGTAGCACTGCGTTATAACTTCTAACGTTACATACTATTTCCTTATAACGTATAACGTTATGTAGCATTACGTTACAACGTATAACGTTATATACTATTACCTTCTAACGTATAACGTTATGTAGCATTACGTTATAACGTACAACGTTATATACTATTACCTTATAACGTATAACGTTATATACTATTACCATATAACGTATAACGTTATGTAGCATTACGTTATACCGTATAACGTTATATACTATTACCTTATAACGTATAACGTTATGTATCATTACGTTATAACGTATAACGTTACATACTATTACCTTATAACGTATAACGTTATGTAGCATTACGTTATAACGTATAACGTTATATACAATTACCTTATAACGTATAACGTTATATACTATTACCATATAACGTATAACGTTATGTAGCATTACGTTATACCGTATAACGTTGTATACCACTACCATATAACGTATAACGTTATGTAGCATTACTTTATAACGTATAACGTTATATACTATTACCTTATAACGTATAACGTTATGTATCATTACGTTATAACGTATAACGTTACATACTATTACCTTATAACGTATAACGTTATGTAGCATTACGTTATAACGTATAACGTTATATACTATTACCTTATAACGTATAACGTTATATACTATTTCCTTATAACGTATAACGGTATGTAGCATTACCTTATATCGTATAACGCTATGTAGCATTACGTTATAACGTATAACGCTATATACTATTATCTTATTACGTATAACGTTATGTAGCATTACCTTATAACGTATAACGTTATATACTATTACCTTATAACGTATAACGTTATGTAGCAGTACCTTATAACGTATAACGTTATATACAATTACCTTACAACGTATAACGTTATATACTATTACCTAATAACGTATAACGTTATGTAGCATTACGTTATAGCGTATAACTTTGTATGCAATTCCTTCTAACGTAAAACGTTATGTAGCATTACCTTATAACGTATAACGTTATATACTATTACCTGATAACGTATAACGTTATATACTATTAGCTTATAACGTATAACGTTACATACTATTTCCTTATAACGTATAACGTTATGTAGCATTACGTTATAACGTATAACGTTATATACTATTAGCTTATAACGTATAATGTTATGTAGCATTACGCTATAACGTATAACGTTATATACTATTACCTTATAACGTATAGCGTTATATAATATTACCTAATAACGTATAACGTTATGTAGCATTACGTTATAGCGTATAACTTTGTATACAATTCCTTCTAACGTATAACGTTATGTAGCATTACGTTATAACGTATAACGTTATGTAGCATTACGTTATAACGTATAACGTTATATACTACTACCTTATAACGTATAACGTTATGTAGCATTACGTTATAACGTATAACGTTATATACTATTAGCTTATAACGTATAATGTTATGTAGCATTACGCTATAACGTATAACGTTATATACTATTACCTTATAACGTATAACGTTATATAATATTACCTTGTAACGTATAACGTTATGTAGCATTACGTTATAACGTATAACGTTATATACTATTACCTTATAACGTATAACGTTATGTATCATTACGTCATAACGTATAACGTTACATACTATTACCTTATAACGTATAACGTTATGTAGCATTACGTTACAACGTATAACGTTATATACTATTACCTTATAACGTATAACGTTATGTAGCATTACGTTATAACGTATAACGTTACATACTATTACCTTATAACGTATAACATTTTGTAGCATTACGTTATAACGTATAACGTTATATACAATTACCTTATAACGTATAACGTTATATACTATTACCTTATAACGTATAACGTTATGTAGCATTACGCTATAGCGTATAACGTTGTATACTGCTACCATATAACGTATAACGATATGTAGCATTACGTTATAACGTATAACGTTATATACTATTACCTTATATCGTTATACGTTAAATACTGTTACCTTATAACGTTATACGTTATATACTACTACCTTATAACGTATAACGTTATGCAGCGTTACGTTATAACGTATAACGTTATATACTATTACCTTCTAACGTATAACGTTATGTAGCATTACCTTATAACGTATAACGTTATATACTATTACCTGATAACGTATAACGTTATATACTATTACCTTATAACGTATAACGTTATATACTATTTCCTTATAACGTATAACGTTATGTAGCATTACCTTGTATCGTATAACGCTATGTAGCATTACGTTATAACGTATAACGCTATATACTATTATCTTATCACGTATAACGTTATGTAGCATTACCTTATAACGTATAACGTTATATACTATTACCTTATAACGTATAACGTTATGTAGCATAACCTTATATCGTATAACGCTATGTAGCATTACGTTATAACGTATAACGCTATATACTAATATCTTATAACGTATAACGTTATGTAGCATTACCTTATAACGTATAACGTTATGTAGCATTACGTTATAACGTATAACGTTATATACTATTACCTTATAACGTATAACGTTATATACTATTACCTTAAAACGTATAACGTTATGTACTATTACCTTATAACGTTATACGTTATATACTATTAGCTTATAACGTATAACGTTATGTAGCATTTCGTTATACCGTATAACGTTGTATACCACTACCATATAACGTATAACGTTATGTAGCATAACGTTATAACGTACAACGTTATATACTATTACCTTATATCGTTATAAGTTAAATACTGTTACCTTGTAACGTTATACGTTAAATACTGTTACCCTATAACGTTATACGTTATATACTACTACCTTATAACGTATAACGTTATGTAGCGTTACGTTATAACGTATAACGTTATATACTATTACCTTATAACGTATAACGTTATATACTATTACAATATAACGTATAACGTTATATACTATTACCTGATAACGTATAACGTTATATACTATTACCTTCTAACGTATAACGTTATGTTGCATTACGATATAACGTATAACGTTATATGCTATTAGCTTATAACGTATAATGTTATGTAGCATTACGTTACAACGTATAACGTTATATAATGTTACCTTATAACGTATAACGTTATATAATATTACCTTGTCCCGTATAACGTTATGTAGCATTACGTTATAACGTATAACGTTATATACTATTACCTTATAACGTATAACGTTATGTATCATTACGTTATAACGTATAACGTTACATACTATTACCTTATAACGTATAACGTTATGTAGCATTACGTTATAACGTATAACGTTATATACTATTACCTTATAACGTATAACGTTATATACTATTACCTTAAAACGTATAACGTTATGTACTATTACCTTATAACGTTATACGTTATGTAGCGTTACGTTATAACGTATAACGTTATATACTATTACCTTATAACGTATAACGTTATATACTATTACAATATAACGTATAACGTTATATACTATTACCTGATAACGTATAACGTTATATACTATTACCTTCTAACGTATAACGTTATGTAGCATTACGTTATACCGTATAACGTTGTATACCACTACCATATAACGTATAACGTTATGTAGCATAACGTTATAACGTACAACGTTATATACTATTACCTTATATCGTTATAAGTTAAATACTGTTACCTTGTAACGTTATACGTTAAATACTGTTACCCTATAAGGTTATACGTTATATACTACTACCTTATAACGTATAACGTTATGTAGCGTTACGTTATAACGTATAACGTTATATACTATTACCTTATAACGTATAACGTTATATACTATTACCATATAACGTATAACGTTATATACTATTACCTGATAACGTATAACGTTATACACTATTACCTTCTAACGTAGAACGTTATGTAGCATTACGTTACAACGTATAACGTTATATACTATTAGCTTATAACGTATAATGTTATGTAGCATTACGCTATAACGTATAACGTTATATACTATTACCTTATAACGTATAACGTTATATAATATTACCTTGTAACGTATAACGTTATGTAGCATTACGTTATAGCGTATAACTTTGTATGCAATTCCTTCTAACGTAAAACGTTATGTAGCATTACCTTATAACGTATAACGTTATATACTATTACCTGATAACGTATAACGTTATATACTATTAGCTTATAACGTATAACGTTACATACTATTTCCTTATAACGTATAACGTTATGTAGCATTACGTTATAACGTATAACGTTATATACTATTAGCTTATAACGTATAATGTTATGTAGCATTACGCTATAACGTATAACGTTATATACTATTACCTTATAACGTATAGCGTTATATAATATTACCTAATAACGTATAACGTTATGTAGCATTACGTTATAGCGTATAACTTTGTATACAATTCCTTCTAACGTATAACGTTATGTAGCATTACGTTATAACGTATAACGTTATGTAGCATTACGTTATAACGTATAACGTTATATACTACTACCTTATAACGTATAACGTTATGTAGCATTACGTTATAACGTATAACGTTATATACCATTAGCTTATAACGTATAATGTTATGTAGCATTACGCTATAACGTATAACGTTATATACTATTACCTTATAACGTATAACGTTATATACTATTACCTTATAACGTATAACGTTATATACTATTACCATATAACGTATAACGTTATATACTATTACCTGATAACGTATAACGTTATACACTATTACCTTCTAACGTATAACGTTATGTAGCATTACGTTACAACGTATAACGTTATATGCTATTAGCTTATAACGTATAATGTTATGTAGCATTACGTTACAACGTATAACGTTATATACTGTTACCTTATAACGTATAACGTTATATAATATTACCTTGTAACGTATAACGTTATGTAGCATTACGTTATACCGTATAACGTTATATACTATTACCTTATAACGTATAACGTTATGTATCATTACGTTATAACGTATAACGTTACATACTATTACCTTATAACGTATAACGTTATGTAGCATTACGTTATAACGTATGACGTTATATACAATTACCTTATAACGTATAACGTTATATACTATTACCTTATAACGTATAACGTTATGTAGCATTACGTTATACCGTATAACGTTGTATACCACTACCATATAACGTATAACGTTATGTAGCATTGCGTTATAACGTATAACGTTATGTAGCACTGCGTTGTATCTTCCAACGTTATATACTATTACCTTATAACGTATAACGTTATATACTATTACCTTATAACGTATAACGTTATGTAGCATTACGTTATAGCGTATAACGTTGTATACTGCTACCATATACCGTATAACGTTATGTAGCATTACGTTATAACGTATAACGTTATATACTATTACCTTATATCGTTATACGTTAAATACTGTTACCTTATAACGTTATACGTTATATACTACTACCTTATAACGTATAACGTTATGGAGCGTTACGTTATAACGTATAACGTTATATACTATTACCTCCTAACGTATAACGTTATGTAGCATTACCTTATAACGTATAACGTTATATACTATTACTTGATAACGTATAACGTTATATACTATTACCTTATAACGTATAACGTTATATACTATTTCCTTATAACGTATAACGTTATGTAGCATTACCTTGTATCGTATAACGCTATGTAGCATTACGTTATAACGTATAACGCTATATACTATTATCTTATTACGTATAACGTTATGTAGCATTACCTTATAACGTATAACGTTATATACTATTACCTTATAACGTATAACGTTATGTAGCATTACGTTATAACGTACAACGTTACATACTATTACCTTATAACGTATAACGTTATGTAGCATTACGTTATAACGTATAACGTTATGTAGCATTACCTTATATCGTATAACGCTATGTAGCATTACGTTATAACGTATAACGCTATATACTAATATCTTATCACGTATAACGTTATGTAGCATTACCTTATAACGTATAACGTTATATACTATTACCTTATAACGTATAACGTTATGTAGCATTACGTTATAACGTATAACGTTATGTAGCATTACGTTATAACGTATAACGTTATATACAATTATCTTATAACGTATAACGTTATATACTATTACCTTATAACGTATAACGTTATGTAGCATTACCTTATATCGTATAACGCTATGTAGCATTACGTTATAACGTATAACGCTATATACTAATATCTTATAACGTATAACGTTATGTAGCATTACCTTATAACGTATAACGTTATGTAGCATTACGTTATAACGTATAACGTTATATACTATTACCTTATAACGTATAACGTTGTATACTATTACCTTAAAACGTATAACGTTATGTACTATTACCTTATAACGTTATACGTTATATACTATTAGCTTATAACGTATAACGTTATGTAGCATTACGTTATACCGTATAACGTTGTATACCACTACCATATAACGTATAACGTTATGTAGCATAACGTTGTAACGTACAACGTTATATACTATTACCTTATATCGTTATAAGTTAAATACTGTTACCTTGTAACGTTATACGTTAAATACTGTTACCCTATAACGTTATACGTTATATACTACTACCTTATAACGTATAACGTTATGTAGCGTTACGTTATAACGTATAACGTTATATACTATTACCTTATAACGTATAACGTTATATACTATTACCTTATAACGTATAACGTTATGTAGCATTACGTTATAACGTACAACGTTACATACTATTTCCTTCTAACGTATAACGTTATGTAGCAGTTCCTTATAACGTATAACGTTATATACAATTACCTTACAACGTATAACGTTATATACTATTACCTAATAACGTATAACGTTATGTAGCATTACGTTATAGCGTATAACTTTGTATACAATTCCTTCTAACGTAAAACGTTATGTAGCATTACCTTATAACGTATAACGTTATATACTATTACCTGATAACGTATAACGTTATATACTATTAGCTTATAACGTATAACGTTACATACTATTTCCTTATAACGTATAACGTTATGTAGCATTACGTTATAACGTATAACGTTATATACTATTAGCTTATAACGTATAATGTTATGTAGCATTACGCCATAACGTATAACGTTATATACTATTACCTTATAACGTATAGCGTTATATAATATTACCTAATAACGTATAACGTTATGTAGCATTACGTTATAGCGTATAACTTTGTATACAATTCCTTCTAACGTATAACGTTATGTAGCATTACGTTATAACGTATAACGTTATGTAGCATTACGTTATAACGTATAACGTTATATACTACTACCTTATAACGTATAACGTTATGTAGCATTACGTTATAACGTATAACGTTATATACTATTAGCTTATAACGTATAATGTTATGTAGCATTACGCTATAACGTATAACGTTATATACTATTACCTTATAACGTATAACGTTATATAATATTACCTTGTAACGTATAACGTTATGTAGCATTACGTTATAACGTATAACGTTATATACTATTACCTTATAACGTATAACGTTATGTATCATTACGTCATAACGTATAACGTTACATACTATTACCTTATAACGTATAACGTTATGTAGCATTACGTTACAACGTATAACGTTATATACTATTACCTTATAACGTATAACGTTATGTAGCATTACGTTATAACGTATAACGTTACATACTATTACCTTATAACGTATAACGTTATGTAGCATTACGCTATAGCGTATAACGTTGTATACTGCTACCATATAACGTATAACGATATGTAGCATTACGTTATAACGTATAACGTTATATACTATTACCTTATATCGTTATACGTTAAATACTGTTACCTTATAACGTTATACGTTATATACTACTACCTTATAACGTATAACGTTATGCAGCGTTACGTTATAACGTATAACGTTATATACTATTACCTTCTAACGTATAACGTTATGTAGCATTACCTTATAACGTATAACGTTATATACTATTACCTGATAACGTATAACGTTATATACTATTACCTTATAACGTATAACGTTATATACTATTTCCTTATAACGTATAACGTTATGCAGCATTACCTTGTATCGTATAACGCTATGTAGCATTACGTTATAACGTATAACGCTATATACTATTATCTTATCACGTATAACGTTATGTAGCATTACCTTATAACGTATAACGTTATATACTATTACCTTATAACGTATAACGTTATGTAGCATTACGTTATAACGTATTACGTTATGTAGCATTACGTTATAACGTATAACGTTATATACAATTATCTTATAACGTATAACGTTATATACTATTACCTTATAACGTATAACGTTATGTAGCATTATGTTACAACGTATAACGTTATATACTATTAGCTCATAACGTATAACGTTACATACTATTACCTTATAACGTATAACGTTATATAATATTACCTTATAACGTATAACGTTATATACTATTTTCTTATAACGTATAACGTTATGTAGCATAACCTTATATCGTATAACGCTATGTAGCATTACGTTATAACGTATAACGCTATATACTAATATCTTATAACGTATAACGTTATGTAGCATTACCTTATAACGTATAACGTTATGTAGCATTACGTTATAACGTATAACGTTATATACTATTACCTTATAACGTATAACGCTATATACTATTATCTTATTACGTATAACGTTATGTAGCATTACGTTATGACGTACAACGTTACATACTATTACCTTATAACGTATAACGTTATGTAGCATTACGTTATAACGTATAATGTTATATCCTATTACCTTATAACGTATAACGTTATGTAGCATTACGTTATAACGTATAACGTTATATACTATTAGCTGATAACGTATAACGTTATATACTATTACCTTATAACGTATAACGTTATATACTATTTCCTTATAACGTATAACGTTATGTAGCATTACCTTGTATCGTATAACGCTATGTAGCATTACGTTATAACGTATAACGCTATATACTATTACCTTGCATCGTTATACGTTAAATACTGTTACCTTATAACGTTATACGTTATATACTATTACCGTATAACGTATAACGTTATGTAGCATTACGTTATAACGTATAATGTTATATACTATTACCTTATAACGTATAACGTTATGTAGCATTACGTTATAACGTATAACGTTATATACTATTAGCTGATAACGTATAGCGTTATGTAGCATTACCTTATAACGTATAACGTTATATACTATATCCTTATAACGTATAACGTTATATACTATTACCTTGTAACGTATAACGTTATGTAGCACTACGTTATAACGTATAACGCTATATACTATTATCTTATTACGTATAACGTTATGTAGCATTACGTTATAACGTACAACGTTACATACTATTACCTTATAACGTATAACGTTATGTAGCATTACGTTATAACGTATAATGTTATATACTATTACCTTATAACGTATAACGTTATGTAGCATTACGTTATAACGTATAACGTTATATACTATTAGCTGATAACGTATAACGTTATATACTATTACCTTATAACGTATAACGTTATATACTATTCCCTTATAACGTATAACGTTATGTAGCATTACCTTGTATCGTATAACGCTATGTAGCATTACGTTATAACGTATAACGCTATATACTATTATCTTATTACGTATAACGTTATGTAGCATTACCTTATAACGTATAACGTTATATACTATTCCCTTATAACGTATAACGTTATGTAGCATTACCTTGTATCGTATAACGCTATGTAGCATTACGTTATAACGTATAACGCTATATACTATTACCTTATAACGTATAACGTTATGTAGCATTACGTTATAACGTATAACGTTATATACTATTACCTAATAACGTATAACGTTATGTAGCATTACGTTATAGCGTATAACTTTGTATACAATTCCTTCTAACGTAAAACGTTATGTAGCATTACCTTATAACGTATAACGTTATATACTATTACCTGATAACGTATAACGTTATATACTATTAGCTTATAACGTATAACGTTACATACTATTTCCTTATAACGTATAACGTTATGTAGCATTACGTTATAACGTATAACGTTATATACTATTAGCTTATAACGTATAATGTTATGTAGCATTACGCCATAACGTATAACGTTATATACTATTACCTTATAACGTATAGCGTTATATAATATTACCTAATAACGTATAACGTTATGTAGCATTACGTTATAGCGTATAACTTTGTATACAATTCCTTCTAACGTATAACGTTATGTAGCATTACGTTATAACGTATAACGTTATGTAGCATTACGTTATAACGTATAACGTTATATACTACTACCTTATAACGTATAACGTTATGTAGCATTACGTTATAACGTATAACGTTATATACTATTAGATTATAACGTATAATGTTATGTAGCATTACGCTATAACGTATAACGTTATATACTATTACCTTATAACGTATAACGTTATATAATATTACCTTGTAACGTATAACGTTATGTAGCATTACGTTATAACGTATAACGTTATATACTATTACCTTATAACGTATAACGTTATGTATCATTACGTCATAACGTATAACGTTACATACTATTACCTTATAACGTATAACGTTATGTAGCATTACGTTACAACGTATAACGTTATATACTATTACCTTATAACGTATAACGTTATGTAGCATTACGTTATAACGTATAACGTTACATACTATTACCTTATAACGTATAACATTTTGTAGCATTACGTTATAACGTATAACGTTATATACAATTACCTTATAACGTATAACGTTATATACTATTACCTTATAACGTATAACGTTATATACTATTTCCTTATAACGTATAACGTTATGTAGCATTACCTTGTATCGTATAACGCTATGTAGCATTACGTTATAACGTATAACGCTATATACTATTATCTTATCACGTATAACGTTATGTAGCATTACCTTATAACGTATAACGTTATATACTATTACCTTATAACGTATAACGTTATGTAGCATTACGTTATAACGTATAACGTTATGTAGCATTACGTTATAACGTATAACGTTATATACAATTATCTTATAACGTATAACGTTATATACTATTACCTTATAACGTATAACGTTATGTAGCATTACGTTACAACGTATAACGTTATATACTATTAGCTTATAACGTATAACGTTACATACTATTACCTTATAACGTATAACGTTATATACTATTACCTTATAACGTATAACGTTATATACTATTTTCTTATAACGTATAACGTTATGTAGCATAACCTTATATCGTATAACGCTATGTAGCATTACGTTATAACGTATAACGCTATATACTAATATCTTATAACGTATAACGTTATGTAGCATTACCTTATAACGTATAACGTTATGTAGCATTACGTTATAACGTATAACGTTATATACTATTACCTTATAACGTATAACGCTACATACTATTATCTTATTACGTATAACGTTATGTAGCATTACGTTATGACGTACAACGTTACATACTATTACCTTATAACGTATAACGTTATGTAGCATTACGTTATAACGTATAATGTTATATACTATTACCTTATAACGTATAACGTTATGTAGCATTACGTTATAACGTATAACGTTATATACTATTAGCTGATAACGTATAACGTTATATACTATTACCTTATAACGTATAACGTTATATACTATTTCCTTATAACGTATAACGTTATGTAGCATTACCTTGTATCGTATAACGCTATGTAGCATTACGTTATAACGTATAACGCTATATACTATTACCTTACATCGTTATACGTTAAATACTGTTACATTATAACGTTATACGTTATATACTAATACCGTATAACGTATAACGTTATGTAGCATTACGTTATAACGTATAATGTTATATACTATTACCTTATAACGTATAACGTTATGTAGCATTACGTTATAACGTATAACGTTATATACTATTAGCTGATAACGTATAACGTTATGTAGCATTACCTTATAACGTATAACGTTATATACTATGTCCTTATAACGTATAATGTTATATACTATTACCTTGTAACGTATAACGTTATGTAGCACTACGTTATAACGTATAACGCTATATACTATTATCTTATTACGTATAACGTTATGTAGCATTACGTTATAACGTACAACGTTACATACTATTACCTTATAACGTATAACGTTATGTAGCATTACGTTATAACGTATAATGTTATATACTATTACCTTATAACGTATAACGTTATGTAGCATTACGTTATAACGTATAACGTTATATACTATTAGCTGATAACGTATAACGTTATATACTATTACCTTATAACGTATAACGTTATATACTATTCCCTTATAACGTATAACGTTATGTAGCATTACCTTGTATCGTATAACGCTATGTAGCATTACGTTATAACGTATAACGCTATATACTATTATCTTATCACGTATAACGTTATGTAGCATTACCTTATAACGTATAACGTTATATATTATTCCCTTATAACGTATAACGTTATGTAGCATTACCTTGTATCGTATAACGCTATGTAGCATTACGTTATAACGTATAACGCTATATACTATTACCTTATAACGTATAACGATATGTAGCATTACGTTATAACGTATAACGTTACATACTATTACCTTATAACGTATAACGTTATGTATCATTACGTCATAACGTATAACGTTACATACTATTACCTTATAACGTATAACGTTATGTAGCGTTACGTTACAACGTATAACGTTATATACTATTACCTTATAACGTATAACGTTACATACTATTTCCTTATAACGTATAACGTTATGTAGCATTACGTTATAACGTATAACGTTATATACTATTAGCTTATAACGTATAATGTTATGTAGCATTACGCCATAACGTATAACGTTATATACTATTACCTTATAACGTATAGCGTTATATAATATTACCTAATAACGTATAACGTTATGTAGCATTACGTTATAGCGTATAACTTTGTATACAATTCCTTCTAACGTATAACGTTATGTAGCATTACGTTATAACGTATAACGTTATGTAGCATTACGTTATAACGTATAACGTTATATACTACTACCTTATAACGTATAACGTTATGTAGCATTACGTTATAACGTATAACGTTATATACTATTAGCTTATAACGTATAATGTTATGTAGCATTACGCTATAACGTATAACGTTATATACTATTACCTTATAACGTATAACGTTATATAATATTACCTTGTAACGTATAACGTTATGTAGCATTACGTTATAACGTATAACGTTATATACTATTACCTTATAACGTATAACGTTATGTATCATTACGTCATAACGTATAACGTTACATACTATTACCTTATAACGTATAACGTTATGTAGCATTACGTTACAACGTATAACGTTATATACTATTACCTTATAACGTATAACGTTATGTAGCATTACGTTATAACGTATAACGTTACATACTATTACCTTATAACGTATAACGTTATGTAGCATTACGCTATAGCGTATAACGTTGTATACTGCTACCATATAACGTATAACGATATGTAGCATTACGTTATAACGTATAACGTTATATACTATTACCTTATATCGTTATACGTTAAATACTGTTACCTTATAACGTTATACGTTATATACTACTACCTTATAACGTATAACGTTATGCAGCGTTACGTTATAACGTATAACGTTATATACTATTACCTTCTAACGTATAACGTTATGTAGCATTACCTTATAACGTATAACGTTATATACTATTACCTGATAACGTATAACGTTATATACTATTACCTTATAACGTATAACGTTATATACTATTTCCTTATAACGTATAACGTTATGCAGCATTACCTTGTATCGTATAACGCTATGTAGCATTACGTTATAACGTATAACGCTATATACTATTATCTTATCACGTATAACGTTATGTAGCATTACCTTATAACGTATAACGTTATATACTATTACCTTATAACGTATAACGTTATGTAGCATTACGTTATAACGTATAACGTTATGTAGCATTACGTTATAACGTATAACGTTATATACAATTATCTTATAACGTATAACGTTATATACTATTACCTTATAACGTATAACGTTATGTAGCATTATGTTACAACGTATAACGTTATATACTATTAGCTCATAACGTATAACGTTACATACTATTACCTTATAACGTATAACGTTATATAATATTACCTTATAACGTATAACGTTATATACTATTTTCTTATAACGTATAACGTTATGTAGCATAACCTTATATCGTATAACGCTATGTAGCATTACGTTATAACGTATAACGCTATATACTAATATCTTATAACGTATAACGTTATGTAGCATTACCTTATAACGTATAACGTTATGTAGCATTACGTTATAACGTATAACGTTATATACTATTACCTTATAACGTATAACGCTATATACTATTATCTTATTACGTATAACGTTATGTAGCATTACGTTATGACGTACAACGTTACATACTATTACCTTATAACGTATAACGTTATGTAGCATTACGTTATAACGTATAATGTTATATACTATTACCTTATAACGTATAACGTTATGTAGCATTACGTTATAACGTATAACGTTATATACTATTAGCTGATAACGTATAACGTTATATACTATTACCTTATAACGTATAACGTTATATACTATTTCCTTATAACGTATAACGTTATGTAGTATTACCTTGTATCGTATAACGCTATGTAGCATTACGTTATAACGTATAACGCTATATACTATTACCTTGCATCGTTATACGTTAAATACTGTTACCTTA
Source organism: Bombus fervidus (assembly GCF_041682495.2). Classification (NCBI taxonomy): domain Eukaryota; kingdom Metazoa; phylum Arthropoda; class Insecta; order Hymenoptera; family Apidae; genus Bombus; species Bombus fervidus. The sequence goes on along the minus strand of NC_091523.1, from coordinate 2,945,681 downwards.
TAACGTTATACGTTATATACTATTACCGTATAACGTATAACGTTATGTAGCATTACGTTATAACGTATAATGTTATATACTATTACCTTATAACGTATAACGTTATGTAGCATTACGTTATAACGTATAACGTTATATACTATTAGCTGATAACGTATAACGTTATATACTATTACCTTATAACGTATAACGTTATATACTATTCCCTTATAACGTATAACGTTATGTAGCATTACCTTGTATCGTATAACGCTATGTAGCATTACGTTATAACGTATAACGCTATATACTATTATCTTATTACGTATAACGTTATGTAGCATTACCTTATAACGTATAACGTTATATACTATTCCCTTATAACGTATAACGTTATGTAGCATTACCTTGTATCGTATAACGCTATGTAGCATTACGTTATAACAAATAACGCTATATACTATTACCTTATAACGTATAACGTTATGTAGCATTACGTTATAACGTATAACGTTATATACTATTACCTAATAACGTATAACGTTATGTAGCATTACGTTATAGCGTATAACTTTGTATACAATTCCTTCTAACGTAAAACGTTATGTAGCATTACCTTATAACGTATAACGTTATATACTATTACCTGATAACGTATAACGTTATATACTATTAGCTTATAACGTATAACGTTACATACTATTTCCTTATAACGTATAACGTTATGTAGCATTACGTTATAACGTATAACGTTATATACTATTAGCTTATAACGTATAATGTTATGTAGCATTACGCCATAACGTATAACGTTATATACTATTACCTTATAACGTATAGCGTTATATAATATTACCTAATAACGTATAACGTTATGTAGCATTACGTTATAGCGTATAACTTTGTATACAATTCCTTCTAACGTATAACGTTATGTAGCATTACGTCATAACGTATAACGTTATGTAGCATTACGTTATAACGTATAACGTTATATACTACTACCTTATAACGTATAACGTTATGTAGCATTACGTTATAACGTATAACGTTATATACTATTAGATTATAACGTATAATGTTATGTAGCATTACGCTATAACGTATAACGTTATATACTATTACCTTATAACGTATAACGTTATATAATATTACCTTGTAACGTATAACGTTATGTAGCATTACGTTATAACGTATAACGTTATATACTATTACCTTATAACGTATAACGTTATGTATCATTACGTCATAACGTATAACGTTACATACTATTACCTTATAACGTATAACGTTATGTAGCATTACGTTACAACGTATAACGTTATATACTATTACCTTATAACGTATAACGTTATGTAGCATTACGTTATAACGTATAACGTTACATACTATTACCTTATAACGTATAACATTTTGTAGCATTACGTTATAACGTATAACGTTATATACAATTACCTTATAACGTATAACGTTATATACTATTACCTTATAACGTATAACGTTATATACTATTTCCTTATAACGTATAACGTTATGTAGCATTACCTTGTATCGTATAACGCTATGTAGCATTACGTTATAACGTATAACGCTATATACTATTATCTTATCACGTATAACGTTATGTAGCATTACCTTATAACGTATAACGTTATATACTATTACCTTATAACGTATAACGTTATGTAGCATTACGTTATAACGTATAACGTTATGTAGCATTACGTTATAACGTATAACGTTATATACAATTATCTTATAACGTATAACGTTATATACTATTACCTTATAACGTATAACGTTATGTAGCATTACGTTACAACGTATAACGTTATATACTATTAGCTTATAACGTATAACGTTACATACTATTACCTTATAACGTATAACGTTATATACTATTACCTTATAACGTATAACGTTATATACTATTTTCTTATAACGTATAACGTTATGTAGCATAACCTTATATCGTATAACGCTATGTAGCATTACGTTATAACGTATAACGCTATATACTAATATCTTATAACGTATAACGTTATGTAGCATTACCTTATAACGTATAACGTTATGTAGCATTACGTTATAACGTATAACGTTATATACTATTACCTTATAACGTATAACGCTATATACTATTATCTTATTACGTATAACGTTATGTAGCATTACGTTATGACGTACAACGTTACATACTATTACCTTATAACGTATAACGTTATGTAGCATTACGTTATAACGTATAATGTTATATACTATTACCTTATAACGTATAACGTTATGTAGCATTACGTTATAACGTATAACGTTATATACTATTAGCTGATAACGTATAACGTTATATACTATTACCTTATAACGTATAACGTTATATACTATTTCCTTATAACGTATAACGTTATGTAGCATTACCTTGTATCGTATAACGCTATGTAGCATTACGTTATAACGTATAACGCTATATACTATTACCTTACATCGTTATACGTTAAATACTGTTTCCTTATAACGTTATACGTTATATACTAATACCGTATAACGTATAACGTTATGTAGCATTACGTTATAACGTATAATGTTATATACTATTACCTTATAACGTATAACGTTATGTAGCATTACGTTATAACGTATAACGTTATATACTATTAGCTGATAACGTATAACGTTATGTAGCATTACCTTATAACGTATAACGTTATATACTATGTCCTTATAACGTATAATGTTATATACTATTACCTTGTAACGTATAACGTTATGTAGCACTACGTTATAACGTATAACGCTATATACTATTATCTTATTACGTATAACGTTATGTAGCATTACGTTATAACGTACAACGTTACATACTATTACCTTATAACGTATAACGTTATGTAGCATTACGTTATAACGTATAATGTTATATACTATTACCTTATAACGTATAACGTTATGTAGCATTACGTTATAACGTATAACGTTATATACTATTAGCTGATAACGTATAACGTTATATACTATTACCTTATAACGTATAACGTTATATACTATTCCCTTATAACGTATAACGTTATGTAGCATTACCTTGTATCGTATAACGCTATGTAGCATTACGTTATAACGTATAACGCTATATACTATTATCTTATCACGTATAACGTTATGTAGCATTACCTTATAACGTATAACGTTATATATTATTCCCTTATAACGTATAACGTTATGTAGCATTACCTTGTATCGTATAGCGCTATGTAGCATTACGTTATAACGTATAACGCTATATACTATTACCTTATAACGTATAACGATATGTAGCATTACGTTATAACGTATAACGTTACATACTATTACCTTATAACGTATAACATTTTGTAGCATTACGTTATAACGTATAACGTTATATACAATTACCTTATAACGTATACCGTTCTATACTATTACCTTATAACGTATAACGTTATGTAGCATTACGCTATAGCGTATAACGTTGTATACTGCTACCATATACCGTATAACGTTATGTAGCATTACGTTATAACGTATAACGTTATATACTATTACCTTATATCGTTATACGTTAAATACTGTTACCTTATAACGTTATACGTTATATACTACTACCTTATAACGTATAACGTTATGGAGCGTTACGTTATAACGTATAACGTTATATACTATTACCTCCTAACGTATAACGTTATGTAGCATTACCTTATAACGTATAACGTTATATACTATTACTTGATAACGTATAACGTTATATACTATTACCTTATAACGTATAACGTTATATACTATTTCCTTATAACGTATAACGTTATGTAGCATTACCTTGTATCATATAACGCTATGTAGCATTACGTTATAACGTATAACGCTATATACTATTATCTTATTACGTATAACGTTATGTAGCATTACCTTATAACGTATAACGTTATGTAGCATTACGTTATAACGTATAACGTTATATACTATTACCTTATAACGTATAACGTTGTATACTATTACCTTAAAACGTATAACGTTATGTACTATTACCTTATAACGTTATACGTTATATACTGTTACCCTATAACGTTATACGTTATATACTACTACCTTATAACGTATAACGTTATGTAGTGTTACGTTATAACGTATAACGTTATATACTATTACCTTATAACGTATAACGTTATATACTACTGCCACATAACGTATAACGTTATATACTATTTCCTTCTAACGTATAACGTTATGTAGCATTACGTTATAACGTATAACGTTATATACTATTTCCTTCTAACGTATAACGTTATGTAGCATTACCTCATAACGTATAACGTTATATGATATTACCTGATAACGTATAACGCTATATACTATTTCCTTCTAACGTATAACGTTATGTAGCATTATCTTATAACGTATAACGTTATATACAATTACCTTACAACGTATAACGTTATATACTAATACCTTATAACGTATAACGTTATGTAGCATTACGTTACAACGTATAACGTTATATACAATTACCTTATAACGTATAACGTTATATACTATTACCTTATAACGTATAACGTTATGTAGCATTACGTTATACCGTATAATGTTGTATACCACTACCATATAACGTATAACGTTATGTAGCATAACGTTATAACGTATAACGTTATATACTATTACCTTATATCGTTATAAGTTAAATACTGTTACCTTATAACGTTATACGTTAAATACTGTTACCCTATAACGTTATACGTTATATACTACTACCTTATAACGTATAACGTTATGTAGCGTTACGTTATAACGTATAACGTTATATGCTATTACCTTGTAACGTATAACGTTATGTTGCATTACGCTATAGCGTATAACGTTGTATACTACGACCATATAACGTATAACGTTATGTAGCATTACGGTATAACGTATAACGTTACATACTATTACCTTATAACGTATAACGTTATGTAGCATTACGTTATAACGTATAACGTTATATACTATTACCTTATAACGTATAACGTTATGTACCATTACGTTATAACGTATAACGTTATATCCTATTACCTTATAACGTATAACGTTATGTAGCATTACCTTATAACGTATAACGTTATATACTATTTCCTTAAAACGTATAACGTTATATACTATTACCTTATAACGTAAAAAGTTATGTAGCACTACGTTATAACGTATAACGTTATATACTATTACCTTATAACGTATAACGTTATGTAGCATTACGTTATAACGTATAACGTTACATACTATTACCATATAACGTATAACGTTATGTAGCATTACGTTGTAACGTATAACGTTACATACTATTACCTTATAACGTATAACGTTATGTAGCATTACGTTACAACGTATAACGTTATATACTATTACCTTATAACGTATAACGTTACGTAGCATTACGTTATAACGTATAACGTTACATACTATTACCTTATAACGTATAACATTATGTAGCATTACGTTATAACGTATAACGTTATATACAATTACATTATAACGTATAACGTTATATACTATTACATTATAACGTATAACGTTATGTAGCATTACGCTATAGCGTATAACGTTGTGTACTACTACCTTATAACGTATAACGTTATGTAGCATTACGTTATAACGTATAACGTTATATACAATTACCTTATAACGTATAACGTTATATACTATTACCTTATAACGTATAACGTTATGTAGCATTACGTTATACCGTATAACGTTGTATACCACTACCATATAACGTATAACGTTATGTAGCATAACGTTATAACGTATGTCGTTATATACTATTACCTTATATCGTTATAAGTTCAATACTGTTACCTTATAACGTTATACGTTAAATACTGTTACCCTATAACGTTATACGTTATATACTACTACCTTATAACGTATAACGTTATGTAGCGTTACGTTATAACGTATAACGTTATATACTATTACCTTATAACGTATAACGTTATGTAGCATTACGTTATACCGTATAACGTTGTATACCACTACCATATAACGTATAACGTTATGTAGCATTAAGTTATAACGTACAACGTTATATACTATTACCTAATACCGTTATACGTTAAATACTGTTACCTTCTAACGTTATACGTAAAATACGGTTACCTTATAACGTTATACGTTATATACTACTACTTTATAACGTATAACGTTATGTAGCATTACGTTATAGCGTATAACTTTGTATACAATTCCTTCTAACGTAAAACGTTATGTAGCATTGCGTTATAACGTATAGCGTTATGTAGCACTGCGTTGCAACTTCTAACGTTATATACTATTACCTTATAACGTATAACGTTATATACTATTACCTTATAAAGTATAACGTTATGTAGCATTACGTTATAGCGTATTACGTTCTATACTATTACGTTATAACGTATAACGTTATGAAGCACTACGTTATAACGTATAACGTTATATACTATTACGTTATAACGTATAACGTTATGTAGCATTACGGTATAACGTATAACGTTACATACTATTACCTTATAACGTATAACGTTATGTAGCATTACGTTATAACGTATAACGTTATATACTATTGCCTTATAACGTATAATGTTATATACTACTACCTTATAACGTATAACGTTATGTAGCACTACGTTATTACGTATAACGTTATCTACTATTACGTTATAACGTACATCGTTATGTAGCATTACGTTATAACGTATAACGTTATATATTATTACCTTATATCGCTATACGTTAAATACTGTTACCTTATAACGTTATACGTTATATACTATTACCTTATAACGTATAACGTTATGTTGCATTACGTTATAACGTATAATGTTATATACTATTACCCTATAACGTATAACGTTATGTAGCATTACGTTATAACGTATAACGTTATATACTATTACCTTATAACGTATAACGTTATGTAGCATTACCTTATAACGTATAACGTTATATACTACTTCCTTATAACGTATAACGTTATATACTATTACCTTATAACGTATAACGTTATGTAGCACTACGTTATAACGTATAACGTTATATACTATTACCTTATAACGTATAACGTTATGTAGCATTACGTTATAACGTATAACGTTACATACTATTACCTGATAACGTATAACGTTATGTAGCATTACGTTACAACGTATAACGTTATATACTATTACCTTACAACGTATAACGTTATATACTATTTCCTTATAACGTATAACGTTATGTAGCATTACGTTATAGCGTATAACGTTGTATACAATACCTTCTAACGTAAAACGTTATGTAGCATTACCTTATAACGTATAACGTTATATACTATTACCTGATAACGTATAACGTTATATACTATTACCTTATAACGTATAACGTTATGTAGCATTACGTTATAACGTACAACGTTACATACTATTACCTTATAACGTATAACGTTATGTAGCAATACGTTATAACGTATAACGTTATATACAATTACCTTATAACGTATAACGTTATATACTATTACCTTATAACGTATAACGTTATGTAGCATTACGTTATAGCGTATAACGTTGTATACTACTACCATATAACGTATAACGTTATGTAGCATTACGTTATAACGTATAACGTTATATACTATTTCCTTCTAACGTATAACGTTATGTAGCAGTACCTTATAACGTATAACGTTATATACAATTACCTTACAACGTATAACGTTATATACTATTACCTTATAACGTATAACGTTATGTAGCATTACGTTATAGAGTATAACGTTGTATACAACACCTTCTAACGTAAAACGTTATGTAGCATTACCTTATATCGTATAACGTTATATACTATTACCTGATAACGTATAACGTTATATACTATTAGCTTATAACGTATAACGTTACATACTATTTCCTTATAACGTATAACGTTATGTAGCATTACGTTATAACGTATAACGTTACATACTATTACCTTATAACGTATAACGTTATGTAGCATTACGTTACAACGTATAACGTTATATACTATTACCTTATAACGTATAACGTTATGTAGCATTACGTTATAACGTATAACGTTATATACTATTACCATATAATGTATAACGCTATATACTATTACCTTATAACGTATAACGTTATATACTATTTCCTTATAACGTATAACGTTATGTAGCATTTCGTTATAACGTATAGCGTTATGTAGCACTACGTTATAACTTCTAACGTTATATACTATTACCTTATAACGTATAACGTTATGTAGCATTACGTTATAACGTTTAACGTTATATACTATTACCTTATAACGTATAACGTTATATACTATTTCCTTGTAACGTATAACGTTATGTAGCATTACCTTATATCGTATAACGCTATGTAGCATTACGTTATAACGTATAACGCTATATACTATTATCTTATTACGTATAACGTTATGTAGCATTACCTTATAACGTATAATGTTATATACTATTACCTTATAACGTATAACGTTATGAAGCATTACGTTATATCGTACAACGTTATATACTATTTCCTTCTAACGTATAACGTTATGTTGCAGTACCTTACAACGTATAACGTTATATACAATTACCTTACAACGTATAACGTTATATACTATTACCTTATAACGTATAACGTTATGTAGCATTACGTTATAGCGTATAACGTTCTATACAATACCTTCTAACGTAAAACGTTATGTAGCATTACCTTATAACGTATAACGTTATATACTATTACCTGATAACGTATAACGTTATATACTATTACCTTATAACGTATAACGTTATGTAGCATTACGTTATAACGTACAACGTTACATACTATTACCTTATAACGTATAACGTTATGTAGCATTTCGTTATAACGTATAACGTTATATACAATTACCTTATAACGTATAACGTTATATACTATTACCTTATAACGTATAACGTTATGTAGCATTACGTTATAGCGTATAACGTTGTATACTACTACCATATAACGTATAACGTTATGTAGCATTACGTTATAACGTATAACGTTATATACTAATACCTTATATCGTTATACGTTAAATGCTGTTACCCTATAACGTTATACGTTATATACTACTACCTTATAACGTATAACGTTATGTGGCGTTACGTTATAACGTATAACGTTATATACTATTTCCTTCTAACGTATAACGTTATGTAGCAGTACCTTATAACGTATAACGTTATATACAATTACCTTACAACGTATAACGTTATATACTATTACCTTATAACGTATAACGTTATGTAGCATTACGTGACAACGTATAACGATATATACTATTACCTTATAACGTATAACGTTATGTAGCATTACGTTATAACGTATAACGTTATATACTATTACCATATAATGTATAACGTTATATACTATTATCTTATAACGTATAACGTTATATACTATTTCCTTATAACGTATAACGTTATGTAGCATTAACTTATATCGTATAACGCTATGTAGCATTACGTTTTAACGTATAACGCTATATACTATTATCTTATTACGTATAACGTTATGTAGCATTACCTTATAACGTATAACGTTATGTAGCACTACGTTATTACGTATAACGTTATCTACTATTACGTTATAACGTATATCGTTATGTAGCATTACGTTATAACGTATAACGTTATAAATTATTACCTTATATCGTTATACGTTAAATACTGTTACCTTATAACGTTATACGTTATATACTATTACCTTATAACGTATAACGTTATGTAGCATTACGTTATAACGTATAATGTTATATACTATTACCTTATAACGTATAACGTTATGTAGCATTACGTTCTAACGTATAACGTTATATACTATTAGCTGATAACGTATAACGTTATGTAGCATTACCTTATAACGTATAACGTTATATACTATTTCCTTATAACGTATAACGTTATATACTATTACCTTATAACGTATAACGTTATGTAGCATTACCTTATATCGTATAACGCTATGTAGCATTACGTTATAACGTATAACGCTATATACTATTATCTTATTACGCATAACGTTATGTAGCTTTACCTTATAACGTATAACGTTATATACTATTACCTTATAACGTATAACGTTATGAAGCATTACGTCATATCGTACAACGTTACATACTATTTCCTTCTAACGTATAACGTTATGTAGCAGTACCTTATAACGTATAACGTTATATACAATTACCTTACAACGTATAACGTTATATACTATTACCTTATAACGTATAACGTTATGTAGCATTACGTTATAGCGTATAACGTTGTATACAATATCTTCTAACGTAAAACGTTATGTAGCATTACCTTATAACGTATAACGTTATATACTATTACCTGATAACGTATAACGTTATATACTAGTAGCTTATAACGTATAACGTTACATACTATTTCCTTATAACGTATAACGTTATGTAGCATTACGTTATAACGTATAACGTTATGTAGCATTACGTTATAACGTATAACGTTACATACTATTACCTTATAACGTATAACGTTATGTAGCATTACGTTACAACGTATAACGTTATATACTATTACCTTATAACGTATAACGTTATGTAGCATTACGTTATAACGTATAACGTTACATACTATTACCTTATAACGTATAACGTTATGTAGCATTACGTTACAACGTATAACGTTATATACTATTACCTTATAACGTAAAACGTTATGTAGCATTACCTTATAACGTATAACGTTATATACTATTACCTGATAACGTATAACGTTATATACTAGTAGCTTATAACGTACAACGTTACATACTATTTATATACAACGTATAACGTTATATACTATTACCTTATAATGTATAACGTTATATACTATTACCTTATAACGTATAACGTTATATACTATTTCCTTATAACGTATAACGTTATGTAGCATTACGTTATGGCGTATAACGTTGTATACTACTACCATATAACGTATAACGTTATGTAGCATTACGTTATAACGTATAACGTTATATACTAATACCTTATATCGTTATACGTTAAATGCTGTTACCCTATAACGTTATACGTTATATACTACTACCTTATAACGTATAACGTTATGTGGCGTTACGTTATAACGTATAACGTTATATACTATTTCCTTCTAACGTATAACGTTATGTAGCAGTACCTTATAACGTATAACGTTATATACAATTACCTTACAACGTATAACGTTATATACTATTACCTTATAACGTATAACGTTATGTAGCATTACGTGACAACGTATAACGATATATACTATTACCTTATAACGTATAACGTTATGTAGCATTACGTTATAACGTATAACGTTATATACTATTACCATATAATGTATAACGTTATATACTATTATCTTATAACGTATAACGTTATATACTATTTCCTTATAACGTATAACGTTATGTAGCATTAACTTATATCGTATAACGCTATGTAGCATTACGTTTTAACGTATAACGCTATATACTATTATCTTATTACGTATAACGTTATGTAGCATTACCTTATAACGTATAACGTTATGTAGCACTACGTTATTACGTATAACGTTATCTACTATTACGTTATAACGTATATCGTTATGTAGCATTACGTTATAACGTATAACGTTATAAATTATTACCTTATATCGTTATACGTTAAATACTGTTACCTTATAACGTTATACGTTATATACTATTACCTTATAACGTATAACGTTATGTAGCATTACGTTATAACGTATAATGTTATATACTATTACCTTATAACGTATAACGTTATGTAGCATTACGTTCTAACGTATAACGTTATATACTATTAGCTGATAACGTATAACGTTATGTAGCATTACCTTATAACGTATAACGTTATATACTATTTCCTTATAACGTATAACGTTATATACTATTACCTTATAACGTATAACGTTATGTAGCATTACCTTATATCGTATAACGCTATGTAGCATTACGTTATAACGTATAACGCTATATACTATTATCTTATTACGCATAACGTTATGTAGCTTTACCTTATAACGTATAACGTTATATACTATTACCTTATAACGTATAACGTTATGAAGCATTACGTCATATCGTACAACGTTACATACTATTTCCTTCTAACGTATAACGTTATGTAGCAGTACCTTATAACGTATAACGTTATATACAATTACCTTACAACGTATAACGTTATATACTATTACCTTATAACGTATAACGTTATGTAGCATTACGTTATAGCGTATAACGTTGTATACAATATCTTCTAACGTAAAACGTTATGTAGCATTACCTTATAACGTATAACGTTATATACTATTACCTGATAACGTATAACGTTATATACTAGTAGCTTATAACGTATAACGTTACATACTATTTCCTTATAACGTATAACGTTATGTAGCATTACGTTATAACGTATAACGTTATGTAGCATTACGTTATAACGTATAACGTTACATACTATTACCTTATAACGTATAACGTTATGTAGCATTACGTTACAACGTATAACGTTATATACTATTACCTTATAACGTATAACGTTATGTAGCATTACGTTATAACGTATAACGTTACATACTATTACCTTATAACGTATAACGTTATGTAGCATTACGTTACAACGTATAACGTTATATACTATTACCTTATAACGTAAAACGTTATGTAGCATTACCTTATAACGTATAACGTTATATACTATTACCTGATAACGTATAACGTTATATACTAGTAGCTTATAACGTACAACGTTACATACTATTTATATACAACGTATAACGTTATATACTATTACCTTATAATGTATAACGTTATATACTATTACCTTATAACGTATAACGTTATATACTATTTCCTTATAACGTATAACGTTATGTAGCATTTCGTTATAACGTATAGCGTTATGTAGCACTACGTTATAACTTCTAACGTTATATACTATTACCTTATAACATATAACGTTATGTAGCATTTCGTTATAACGTATAGCTTTATGTAGCACTTCGTTATAACTTCTAACGTTATATACTATTTCCTTATAACGTATAACGTTATGTAGCAGTACCTTATAACGTATAACGTTATATACAATTACCTTACAACGTATAACGTTATATACTATTACCTTATAACGTATGACGTTATGTAGCATTACGTTACAACGTATAACGTTATATACTATTACCTTATAACGTATAACGTTATGTAGCATTACGTTACAACGTATAACGATATATACTATTACCTTATAATGTATAACGTTTTGTAGCATTACGTTATAACGTATAACGTTAAATACTATTACCATATAATGTATAACGTTATATACTATTACCTTATAACGTATAACGTTATATACTATTTCCTTATAACGTATAACGTTATGTAGCATTTCGTTATAACGTATAGCGTTATGTAGCACTACGTTATAACTTCTAACGTTATATACTATTACCTTATAACGTATAACGTTATGTAGCATTACGTTATAACGTATAACGTTATATACTATTTCCTTATAACGTATAACGTTATGTAGCATTACCTTATATCGTATAACGCTATGTAGCATTACGTTATAACGTATAACGTTATATACTATTACCTTATAACGTATAACGTTATGAAGCATTACGTTATATCGTACAACGTTACATACTATTTCCTTCTAACGTATAACGTCATGTAGCAGTACCTTATAACGTATAACGTTATATACAATTACCTTACAACGTATAACGTTATATACTATTACCTTATAACGTATAACGTTATGTAGCATTACGTTATAGCGTATAACGTTGTATACAATATCTTCGAACGTAGAACGTTATGTAGCTTTACCTTATAACGTATAACGTTATATACTATTACCTGATAACGTATAACGTTATATACTAGTAGCTTATAACGTATAACGTTACATACTATTTCCTTATAACGTATAACGTTATGTAGCATTACGTTATAACGTATAACGTTACATACTATTACCTTATAACGTATAACGTTATGTAGCATTACGTTACAACGTATAACGTTATATACTATTACCTTATAACGTATAACGTTATGTAGCATTACGTTATAACGTATAACGTTACATACTATTACCTTATAACGTATAACGTTATGTAGCATTACGTTACAACGTATAACGTTATATACTATTACCTTATAACGTAAAACGTTATGTAGCATTACCTTATAACGTATAACGTTATATACTATTACCTGATAACGTATAACGTTATATACTAGTAGCTTATAACGTATAACGTTACATACTATTTCCTTATAACGTATAACGTTATGTAGCATTACGTTATAACGTATAACGTTACATACTATTACCTTATAACGTATAACGTTATGTAGCATTACGTTACAACGTATAACGCTATATACTATTATCTTATTACGTATAACGTTATGTAGCTTTACCTTATAACGTATAACGTTATATACTATTACCTTATAACGTATAACGTTATGAAGCATTACGTTATATCGTACAACGTTACATACTATTTCCTTCTAACGTATAACGTTATGTAGCAGTACCTTATAACGAATAACGTTATATACAATTACCTTACAACGTATAACGTTATATACTATTACCTTATAACGTATAACGTTATGTAGCATTACGTTACAACGTATAACGTTATATACTATTACCTTATAACGTAAAACGTTATGTAGCATTACCTTATAACGTATAACGTTATATACTATTACCTGATAACGTATAACGTTATATACTTGTAGCTTATAACGTATAACGTTACATACTATTTCCTTATAACGTATAACGTTATGTAGCATTACGTTATAACGTATAACGTTACATACTATTACCTTATAGCGTATAACGTTATGTAGCATTACGTTACAACGTATAACGTTATATACTATTACCTTATAACGTATAACGTTATATACTAGTAGCTTATAACGTATAACGTTACATACTATTACCTTATAACGTATAACGTTATGTAGCATTACGTTACAACGTATAACGTTATATACTATTACCTTATAATGTATAACGTTATATACTATTTCCTTATAACGTATAACGTTATGAAGCATTACGTTATATCGTACAACGTTACATACTATTTCCTTCTAACGTATAACGTTATGTAGCAGTACCTTATAACGTATAACGTTATATACAATTACCTTACAACGTATAACGTTATATACTATTTCCTTCTAACGTATAACGTTATGAAGCAGTACCTTATAACGTATAACGTTATATACAATTACCTTATAACGTATAACGTTATATACTATTACCTGATAACGTATAACGTTATATACTAGTAGCTTATAACGTATAACGTTACATACTATTTCCTTATAACGTATAACGTTATGTAGCATTACGTTATAACGTATAACGTTATGTAGCATTACGTTATAACGTATAACGTTACATACTATTACCTTATAACGTATAACGTTATGTAGCATTACGTTACAACGTATAACGTTATATACTATTACCTTATAACGTATAACGTTATGTAGCATTACGTTATAACGTATAACGTTATATACTATTAGCTTATAACGTATAATGTTATGTAGCATTACGCTATAACGTATAACTTTATATACTATTACCTTATAACGTATAACGTTATGTAGCATTACGTTATACCGTATAACGTTGTATACCACTACCATATAACGTATAACGTTATGTAGCATTACGTTATAACGTATAACGTTATATACTATTACCTTATATCGTTATACGTTAAATACTGTTACCTTATAACGTTATACGTTAAATACGGTTACCTTATAACGTTATACGTTATATACTACTACCTTATAACGTATAACGTTATGTAGCGTTACGTTATAACGTATAACGTTATATACTATTACCTTCTAACGTATAACGTTATGTAGCATTACCTTATAACGTATAACGTCATATACTATTACCTGATAACGTATAACGTTATATACTATTACCTTATAACGTATAACGTTATATACTATTTCCTTATAACGTATAATGTTATGTAGCATTGCGTTATAACGTATAGCGTTATGTAGCACTGCGTTGTAACTTCTAACGTTATATACTATTACCTTATAACGTATAACGTTATATACTATTACCTTATAACGTATAACGTTATGTAGCATTACGTTATAACGTATAACGTTACATACTATTACCTTATAACGTATAACGTTATGTAGCATTACGTTACAACGTATAACGTTATATACTATTACCTTATAACGTATAACGTTATGTAGCATTACGTTATAACGTATAACGTTATATACTATTAGCTTATAACGTATAATGTTATGTAGCATTACGCTATAACGTATAACTTTATATACTATTACCTTATAACGTATAACGTTATGTAGCATTACGTTATACCGTATAACGTTGTATACCACTACCATATAACGTATAACGTTATGTAGCATTACGTTATAACGTATAACGTTATATACTATTACCTTATATCGTTATACGTTAAATACTGTTACCTTATAACGTTATACGTTAAATACGGTTACCTTATAACGTTATACGTTATATACTACTACCTTATAACGTATAACGTTATGTAGCGTTACGTTATAACGTATAACGTTATATACTATTACCTTCTAACGTATAACGTTATGTAGCATTACCTTATAACGTATAACGTCATATACTATTACCTGATAACGTATAACGTTATATACTATTACCTTATAACGTATAACGTTATATACTATTTCCTTATAACGTATAATGTTATGTAGCATTGCGTTATAACGTATAGCGTTATGTAGCACTGCGTTGTAACTTCTAACGTTATATACTATTACCTTATAACGTATAACGTTATATACTATTACCTTATAACGTATAACGTTATGTAGCATTACGTTATAACGTATAACGTTACATACTATTACCTTATAACGTATAACGTTATGTAGCATTACGTTACAACGTATAACGTTATATACTATTACCTTATAACGTATAACGTTATGTAGCATTACGTTATAACGTATAACGTTATATACTATTAGCTTATAACGTATAATGTTATGTAGCATTACGCTATAACGTATAACTTTATATACTATTACCTTATAACGTATAACGTTATGTAGCATTACGTTATACCGTATAACGTTGTATACCACTACCATATAACGTATAACGTTATGTAGCATTACGTTAAAACGTATAACGTTATATACTATTACCTTATATCGTTATACGTTAAATACTGTTACCTTATAACGTTATACGTTAAATACGGTTACCTTATAACGTTATACGTTATATACTACTACCTTATAACGTATAACGTTATGTAGCGTTACGTTATAACGTATAACGTTATATACTATTACCTTCTAACGTATAACGTTATGTAGCATTACCTTATAACGTATAACGTCATATACTATTACCTGATAACGTATAACGTTATATACTATTACCTTATAACGTATAACGTTATATACTATTTCCTTATAACGTATAATGTTATGTAGCATTGCGTTATAACGTATAGCGTTATGTAGCACTGCGTTGTAACTTCTAACGTTATATACTATTACCTTATAACGTATAACGTTATATACTATTACCTTATAACGTATAACGTTATGTAGCATTACGTTATAGCGTATAACGTTGTATACTATTACGTTATAACGTATAACGTTATGACGCACTACGTTATAACGTATAACGTTATATACTATTACGTTATAACGTATAACGTTATGTAGCATTACGGTATAACGTATAACGTTACATACTATTACCTTATAACGTATAACGTTATGTAGCATTACGTTATAACGTATAACGTTATATACTATTGCCTTATAAAGTAAAATGTTATATACTACAACCTTATAACGTATAACGTTATGTAGCACTACGTTATTACGTATAACGTTATCTACTATTACGTTATAACGTATATCGTTATGTAGCATTACGTTATAACGTATAACGTTATATATTATTACCTTATATCGTTATACGTTAAATACTGTTACCTTATAACGTTATACGTTATATACTATTACCTTATAACGTATAACGTTATGTAGCATTACGTTATAACGTATAATGTTATATACTATTACCTTATAACGTATAACGTTATGTAGCATTACGTTCTAACGTATAACGTTATATACTATTAGCTGATAACGTATAACGTTATGTAGCATTACCTTATAACGTATAACGTTATATACTATTTCCTTATAACGTATAACGTTATATACTATTACCTTATAACGTATAACGTTATATACTATTTCCTTATAACGTATAATGTTATGTAGCATTGCGTTATAACGTATAGCGTTATGTAGCACTGCGTTGTAACTTCTAACGTTATATACTATTACCTTATAACGTATAACGTTATATACTATTACCTTATAACGTATAACGTTATGTAGCATTACGTTATAACGTATAACGTTACATACTATTACCTTATAACGTATAACGTTATGTAGCATTACGTTACAACGTATAACGTTATATACTATTACCTTATAACGTATAACGTTATGTAGCATTACGTTATAACGTATAACGTTATATACTATTAGCTTATAACGTATAATGTTATGTAGCATTACGCTATAACGTATAACTTTATATACTATTACCTTATAACGTATAACGTTATGTAGCATTACGTTATACCGTATAACGTTGTATACCACTACCATATAACGTATAACGTTATGTAGCATTACGTTAAAACGTATAACGTTATATACTATTACCTTATATCGTTATACGTTAAATACTGTTACCTTATAACGTTATACGTTAAATACGGTTACCTTATAACGTTATACGTTATATACTACTACCTTATAACGTATAACGTTATGTAGCGTTACGTTATAACGTATAACGTTATATACTATTACCTTCTAACGTATAACGTTATGTAGCATTACCTTATAACGTATAACGTCATATACTATTACCTGATAACGTATAACGTTATATACTATTACCTTATAACGTATAACGTTATATACTATTTCCTTATAACGTATAATGTTATGTAGCATTGCGTTATAACGTATAGCGTTATGTAGCACTGCGTTGTAACTTCTAACGTTATATACTATTACCTTATAACGTATAACGTTATATACTATTACCTTATAACGTATAACGTTATGTAGCATTACGTTATAGCGTATAACGTTGTATACTATTACGTTATAACGTATAACGTTATGACGCACTACGTTATAACGTATAACGTTATATACTATTACGTTATAACGTATAACGTTATGTAGCATTACGGTATAACGTATAACGTTACATACTATTACCTTATAACGTATAACGTTATGTAGCATTACGTTATAACGTATAACGTTATATACTATTGCCTTATAAAGTAAAATGTTATATACTACAACCTTATAACGTATAACGTTATGTAGCACTACGTTATTACGTATAACGTTATCTACTATTACGTTATAACGTATATCGTTATGTAGCATTACGTTATAACGTATAACGTTATATATTATTACCTTATATCGTTATACGTTAAATACTGTTACCTTATAACGTTATACGTTATATACTATTACCTTATAACGTATAACGTTATGTAGCATTACGTTATAACGTATAATGTTATATACTATTACCTTATAACGTATAACGTTATGTAGCATTACGTTCTAACGTATAACGTTATATACTATTAGCTGATAACGTATAACGTTATGTAGCATTACCTTATAACGTATAACGTTATATACTATTTCCTTATAACGTATAACGTTATATACTATTACCTTATAACGTATAACGTTATGTAGCTGTCACACACTCAAGGAACCATCTGATTAGTAAACAAATAGACCGAACATTCTAGAGGCCACACCCGTGGAAACAATGGATTAACGAGACCCCCTCCAAAGGGACTAGATCCTCGGTAGAGCGACCTTCCTAAACGAGCGCAAATACAGTCTATTGTGATACTTCGAATCTATATATTGTAACCGTTACTCAGTTGGATTTTCTATAATAAATTTGATCTTTGCGTATCAGATTCTATTTTCTTCACCCTATTTGTGAAAGAATCGTTTCATTCGTGCCGCGGCGCGAGGATATCATTTGCGATTTGTTAATTTCGCGATCTTTTGTGCCTCCGACGTGACAAAATTGGCGATCCTGCCAGGATCCATTCATCGCATCAAGGGGAAACTTCAAAGGGAAGTCTACGGATTCTACAGCGAAGGACCACGGTCACCTCTTTGATCAAAAGAAGGATCTACGAATCTCGGTGTTACGTCGCGTGAGTCGGTACCTGCGACGTCCCTCATGGTCAGGCCGCCGAGGCCTGCGCATCGTCACACTGACCCGCAATAAACCCAAGGAATCACCATAGCCCACATCTGTTAACAATAAAGTTATATTCTTTGCATACATTCGGTCTATGAGTGGCCCCTTAAATGGGTCCTTAGGTTTATTGCACGCTCGTACTCATTACGGAGAAAGCGAAGGTTTGCCCAGCGAGGTAGTGGGTTTTACCCAAGGACAGAAACAAACGTGATTCATATTTGCCGAGGACTGTCCCCTCGTATTTAATTCATTAACATTGGGAATACCCAATGGGCATCGCGGATCGTTACCCTCACTTTTCTACCGAAAAGTGTGAACTACGAATCCGCGTTCTTAGTTCATCAAGGATACACCCACGACGAGCTTTCTTCCTAAATAGTACGAGACGGGTCAATCACTGTTCTACTAGCCTTCAGACAGTCAAGTCCTCTGCTTTAAGATCCTTTGGACAACCAAGTCCACTGTTCTACTAACCCTCAGACAGTCAAGGACTGCTCTAAGATCCCGTGGACAGTCAAGTCCACCGTTCTACTAGTCCTCGGACAGTCAACTTCAAGTTCTAACATGTCAGTCAAGTTCTCGCCTCTATAACTACCACGTCTAGCAACCTTCGGGTTCATCAACACGCTTTCCAAACACGGTCTGTTCACATCAAGTAGTGTAATCCAGTATAAATAAATATATATATAATATAACTGTGAAGTCCAGTTATATTCCAACCCAATCACCCCTTATTCTCCCACAAGAAATAAGGGGATCGTCTAATTCGTGGTGTCGATTCGTGCAATCGTAGCGGGAATTTACGACTCCCGTTGACGCGCTATAACGCGACGTCTTCCCGCGACTGGACGAAAATACATGGTCCTTCGAGCCGGATTACAAACCAGTGAAAACGGATTACGTGCCAGTGGAAAGATCACTTATCAGTGAACACAGTTCCACGTGAAAACAACTCCATCACACGAGTGACCTTCGGAAGAAGAGCGCCTTCCTCGCTGATCACACGCGCGATCTCACGCCGCCCAGCGCCGAGCAGCTATTCACACCAGCGTCCATTGCATATCAACCAGGTGAGCTCGCTCAATGGATTCAGACTCCATCATGTCTCAATCCGAACGTATCACTAAGTTGCGCCGAAGACGAGGCGTCTTACTCGGCCGATTGAAAAACGTGGATCGTCTGATCGATGAACGGGAGCAAGCTGGCACCATCGATCAAGGCCTTGTCACGATTTGTCGTCAAACTATCGACGAACTATGGAACAAGATAACCAATATACAAGATGAACTAGACGAACTAGAGGATCCAGAGACTGAAAGTGCCGAAGCCGCACAATACGAACACATTCGTATTCGTGGACGAATTTTGAAACTCGTGAAAAAATCACAGTCCGAAACCCATACGATACCACGCGGCTCACTGCGTGACATTCGCAACGTGTCACCTAAATGTAACCTGACGACAATCATGCTCGCATCGTCAGTGTCTCAGCAACCGAATTCAACGGTTTCAAACGCCTTGAGTCTGAAAACTTCGACTACCCGCAACGCATCGCCTACACGCGATTTGAAGATAGACTCTCACAATTCTCTGGACCAGAAGGAATTGAATCCCGTCCAGGACAACTATTGTCACGCTCCGCCGACGGAGAATACCATATCAAACCCAGTGCTGATCCCGTTGCATGATACACGGAACTCAACGTATGACATTCGCAACGTGTCACCTAAATGTAACCTGACGACAATCACGCTCGCATCGTCAGTGTCTCAGCAACCGAATTCAACGGTTTCAAACGCCTTGAGTCTGAAAACTTCGACTACCCGCAACGCATCGCCTACACGCGATTTGAAGATAGACTCTCACAATTCTCTGGACCAGAAGGAATTGAATCCCGTCCAGGACAACTATTGTCACGCTCCGCCGACGGAGAATACCATATCAAACCCAGTGCTGATCCCGTTGCATGATACACGGAACTCAACGTATGACATTCGCAACGTGTCACCTAAATGTAACCTGACGACAATCACGCTCGCATCGTCAGTGTCTCAGCAACCGAATTCAACGGTTTCAAACGCCTTGAGTCTGAAAACTTCGACTACCCGCAACGCATCGCCTACACGCGATTTGAAGATAGACACTCACAATTCTCTGGACCAGAAGGAATTGAATCCCGTCCAGGACAACTATTGTCACGCTCCGCCGACGGAGAATACCATATCAAATCCAGTGCTGATCCCGTTGCATGATACACGGAACTCAACGTATGACAGTCGCAACGCGTCACCTACACGCGACCTGACGACCACCACGTTCGCATCGTTAGGATCGCAATACTCTGATTCAACGCCGCCAAACTCCTTGAATCAGACAATCATTCACGATCATCCGGATCGAAAAAGGGAGGACACCTCACTAGACGACAAATTGTCGCAGTCATTGATATCTACGAATCCGTTACAGGATGTGTCATGCCCTGTCACGGTGAATCAGAACGCAGAGAGCAACGTGTTAAATTTCGTCAATGACACCGAAGTCAATCTAAAGCCGAAACCCACGGCAAACTCTCCGGAATCCACGATGTTCGATTCATCCAGGAACGCGTTCTCCTCGATCAGCACTCCGACGGTTAACCTATCCTGCACAAGTGCTCCGAATCGGATTAATCTCC
The DNA here is from genome assembly GCF_041682495.2 of Bombus fervidus. Lineage (NCBI taxonomy): Eukaryota > Metazoa > Arthropoda > Insecta > Hymenoptera > Apidae > Bombus > Bombus fervidus. The sequence goes on along the minus strand of NC_091523.1, from coordinate 2,922,580 downwards.
ACATCATAGCTTCCATCGCTACATCTAAAGGACAATTTCGGAATGATACAGAACCGATTAACCAGCAACGCAATGAAGCAGGATGGTTACAGATGCCTACAACTGTTAATGCTAACTCACCAAATCCAATCCAGTGGAAGGAGTTGAACCAAACAAAAGCTAAAACGTCACTGATGTTGTCGTTTATAGATAATTGGGCCACATCGGTACAACCATCAAACATCAAGAAGACTCGCGACGGATGGGACAGCGGGGGGAGCCCTGTCCTCCAATCAATCGTAGACCACCTCCGAGCTTCCCTACATGTGAATTGCACTCGCCGCGATCAAATCGGCGAGATGTATAACGACACCTCCTGGGCCGAGGTGTTCCATGATAATTCACGGGCCGAATTATCTCACAACACTTCCTGGATCGTGAAACTCCACGGCAAAGATCCTGGCAATCCCAAAGAGTATGGCGATCCAAACTACGAGGCAAACAACGCACCCTCAACTCAACGGTACTTCGGCCGTACCATCGAATTCGCCCTGTCGACGACCTCATCATCTAACCAGCCAACGTTCCTACAGCAACAAGCATCTTGGATCGAATTGCCACGCGACTTGTTCCACTGTCGATCTAATCCGATCCAGCAAAACTCAAGCTACCAGCAATCGCCAAAGAGTTGGGCGACAGCTCCCATTTTTATACGCATAGAAATTTTGATCGGTATCCTCTCAACGGGGGGAGTATGTTACGTCGCGTGAGTCGGTACCTGCGACGTCCCTCATGGTCAGGCCGCCGAGGCCTGCGCATCGTCACACTGACCCGCAATAAACCCAAGGAATCACCATAGCCCACATCTGTTAACAATAAAGTTATATTCTTTGCATACATTCGGTCTATGAGTGGCCCCTTAAATGGGTCCTTAGGTTTATTGCACGCTCGTACTCATTACGGAGAAAGCGAAGGTTTGCCCAGCGAGGTAGTGGGTTTTTCCCAAGGACAGAAACAAACGTGATTCATATTTGCCGAGGACTGTCCCCTCGTATTTAATTCATTAACATTGGGAATACCCAATGGGCATCGCAGATCGTTACCCTCACTTTTCTACCGAAAAGTGTGAACTACGAATCCGCGTTCTTAGTTCATCAAGGATACACCCACGACGAGCTTTCTTCCTAAATAGTACGAGACGGGTCAATCACTGTTCTACTAGCCTTCAGACAGTCAAGTCCTCTGCTTTAAGATCCTTTGGACAACCAAGTCCACTGTTCTACTAACCCTCAGACAGTCAAGGACTGCTCTAAGATCCCGTGGACAGTCAAGTCCACCGTTCTACTAGTCCTCGGACAGTCAACTTCAAGTTCTAACATGTCAGTCAAGTTCTCGCCTCTATAACTACCACGTCTAGCAACCTTCGGGTTCATCAACACGCTTTCCAAACACGGTCTGTTCACATCAAGTAGTGTAATCCAGTATAAATAAATATATATATAATATAACTGTGAAGTCCAGTTATATTCCAACCCAATCACCCCTTATTCTCCCACAAGAAATAAGGGGATCGTCTAATTCGTGGTGTCGATTCGTGCAATCGTAGCGGGAATTTACGACTCCCGTTGACGCGCTATAACGCGACGTCTCCCCGCGACTGGACGAAAATACACTCGGTAAGCTGGTTTTCGAATATTATCGAAATCCTAAACCCAAAATACGTTCTGAAGATAGTGACTCTTCCGAAAATATCGCGTCTATCGAGATGAATCCAACTGACATGAGTACGGTAAAGCAGAGCGAAATTGCGACTGTGATCGAACAACTTCAAAGTCTAACTCACGAGTTCAGAAACTTTAGAAGTAACACTGATCAAAATATGAACAGAATAAAAGAATTCGCGGAAACTTGTGATAGAAATCGGGCCAAAGAAATACGAGGCCTTGCAAAGGCTATGAAACTAAGGTACGACACTGAAACTGACCAACCGCTCACGAGCACGCCTTTAGCAACCGGTGTTGACCAAATGACAGACGACGAAAGCGACGAACCAAATGTTTCGCGAACACAACGAAGTAATCACATTACGACCAGACAAAGAAACGACCGCTACGAAGACCAAGGGCTTGACGCAGACAAGGCCATACAAACTATCGAGACACTACGAGGTCGAGATGACGTAGGCGTTGAAGATTTCATCTCATCGGTCCGCAAAGCAAGAGCTAGATGTAAGGCAAGTGAAAGAGAGCTATTACTAGACCTTATATTGATCCAAAGAATTATCGGTGATGCGAAAAGAAACATACGGTATCTAAGGATTGACTCGTTCGAAGAATTGTATTCGTGCTTGAGACAACATGTGCAAACACCAACAACTATCAGCAACTGTAGGGACAGACTAAAGAATTTAAAACAGGGGGCAACAGAAAGTGTGCAATCTTTCAACTCTAGATTCCGACAACAGCTCAATGAACTGAATTACGCAGTTCAAAACGAAAATCGTACACCAACCGAACGACGCATAGCCATAGATATTGAAGAACGCGAGGCGCTCAAAACATATTTACTCAACCTACGACATGAAATAGGGCAGATGGTAGTGGTTAGCGACCCGAAAAACCTGAACCTTGCCCAACAATTAGCCGCTGATCGAGAACAATGGCTACGAGAAGCGAATCGTGTCGCCAATCGCCCAAGGAACCAATCCTACAACACCATACCGGCACCCAAGCAAAATGCTACAAACCCACAACTGCGAAGTTTTGCTCGGTCATCTGGGCGACCATTAGACGACCACGTGAAACCGAAGTGTCCCAAGTGTTTGCGAACCGGACACACGGCCGGAGGTTGCTACCCCCAAAATTTTCCATTTGCCAACCAAGGAAAACTTCCACCTCGAGTAAACCAGACAACGGAGAACCGAGAAGAAACATGCCGAGGGTTAACTGTACCACCACCGGAAGATTATTGTCGATCGAGTTGCGACGAAGAGACGGAAAAAGAGCCAGATTTCTCGTTGACACTGGAGCAGGAATAAATCTCATAAAGGAGGGCACTTCACTGAACGCTCAAACCTCCAGTCCAAAAACTTTCCTAATGGGAAACGACAAACACACCACAAACAAAGTTTGTAACCTAAATATTTTCAAGAAGGATCATCAGTTCCATATAGTCCCTGACAATTTTCCTCTAATCGAAGACGGAATAATCGGACTCCCATTCCTTAAGAAGTACCGATATAACGTCACTAACGACAAACTGACCCTAGACGAGATCACATTACCTTTCCAGAGCACCGATAACGAGATAGGACCATGCGAAACTCAACTCAATACATCGGAGGAAAGCCCACCACAATATTCTTTATCAACACTGATAAGCAAATCTGCCATATTACAAACGAGATAGAAAAACCGGATAGATTGACACAAATTAATAAATTTGCGCGAGTAATACGCACTAAACATATTGACCCAGAACTTCGAGAACCTCTTGAGAAAATCCTCATTAACTATTTAGACGTTTTTAACATGGAAACAGACTTACTACCATGCACTAACTTAACCGAACATACGATCGCACTCAAAACAGACAGACCCATAAACGTCAAATCTTATAGACCGCCCGAATGTCATAAAAAGGAAATCGAGACTCAAATCAACGACATGTTAAACAAACACATCATAGAACCATCGAACAGTCCATATAACGCACCAATTTGGGTAGTTCCAAAGAAATTAGACGCATCAGGTAAACAAAAGTGGAGGATTGTTATAGACTTTCGGAAATTAAACGAGCAAACAGATCAAGACGCGTATCCTTTACCGAATGCGGACGAGATACTCGATCATTTAGGCAAGGCTAAATTTTTCTCAGCCCTAGACCTCTCGTCAGGATTTCACCAGATACCTATGGAACAAAAATCAAAAAAATATACTGCGTTCTCAACCCCACAAGGTCACTTTCACTATAATCGCATGCCCTTCGGACTCAAAAATGCACCGGCAACGTTCCAACGCATGATGGATACCGCGCTACGGGGCTTGGTAGGAAATAACTGCTTTGTATACTTGGACGATATCATAATATTCGGAAGTACCATCCAAGAACACAACCGAAATCTAGCTATTGTATTAGACAGATTACAAAATTTAGGGTTAAAAATACAACCAGACAAATGCGAATTTTTAAAACCAGAGTTAGAGTATTTAGGGCACGTAGTAACAAAGGAAGGAGTAAAGCCTAACCCCGAAAAGATCCAGGCCGTGAATGATTTTAAAATACCAAAAACCGCGACTCACGTAAGATCATTCTTAGGACTCGTTGGGTACTATAGGAAATTTATACGCAATTTTTCCAAAATCGCGAAACCACTGACGGACCTCACAAAGAAAGACACTCCATTCCACTGGACCGATAAACAACAGCTTGCATTTGATACACTGAAACAAAAACTTTGTGAAGCCCCTGTGTTGCAATACCCGGACTTTGAAAAAACATTCACGTTAACAACAGACGCAAGTAACGACGGATTAGGAGCAATACTCTCCCAGGACGGACATCCATGCTGTTACATATCCCGAACCCTAAACCCTCCTGAGAAAAACTATTCCACAACCGAAAAGGAGTTACTAGCGATAGTATGGTCAATCAAAAGACTGAGACAATACTTGCTTGGTAGGAAATTTAAGATTCAAAGTGATCATCAAGCTTTGAAGTGGCTAAAAAATGTTAAGGATCCCTCATCGAGACTCATGCGATGGCGCTTGAGACTCGAGGAGTATGATTATGAAATAGAATACAAAAAAGGAAAAGAAAATACAGCTGCAGACGCTCTGTCCCGATTGTATCCTATCACCAACGAAGAAATTCAATCTGGCTTAGAAAATCCGGACTATTACGACGAATATATCGACTGGAAAACAAATATCACCCCAGCCCCAATAACTCAAAAGATTAACAGACCACACTTTAAACAAATTACAAAGACCGAATTAGGAGACTTTGACGAACAGCACTGGTTGCATAAATTAACTAAACACTTTATTAACCAGACTGGACACTTGCATATAGGAATAAATGATAATAGCTTCAGTACATTAGAAAAGGTTAACATCCAACTCATGTTAAGGTTTCTAACAACTAGATTCCCTCAAATAAAATTGGTATTTGGACAAGATCCGCCAGTAGACTACGACAACGAACAAAAACAAACTATACTGCGCGAGAACCATAACGAGATAGTAGGACACTTAGGTATACATCGCACCGTGAAACGGATACAAGAACACCATCACTGGGCAAACCTAGAGCAGGACGTCACAGAATTTATACAAAACTGCGAAACCTGCCAGCGAGAGAAACTAAACCGTATTAGGGCCAAAGAGCAACCCGTAATAACTGACACACCCGTTAACCCTAATGATAAAATCGCAATGGACATATTCGGACCCCTAACCAAAACCAGACGAGGCAACCAATTTATCCTATCTATCCAAGACCAATTAACCAAATATCTCGTTCTTATACCTTTAAAAGACCAAACAGCCAACTCGATTATTAACGAACTCCTGGATCACTATATATATATATTTTCTGCACCGAAAAGTATCCTCACGGACATGGGACGAAATTTCGTATGTAAACTGATGGATACATTTGAAGAGGCTTTCAAAATTCGACACGTGAAAACTACTTCTTTCCACCCGCAATCTAACGGATCTCTTGAACGGACACATGCTGTGGTAAAAGATCTCATTCGAACTTGTATGACTGACCGACAGAACGACTGGGACGAAAATTTAAAACTAATATGTATGGGATATAATACTTCAGTACACGAGACGACCGGACACACCCCATTCGAACTAACATTTGGACGACAAGCTAACATGCCATCCTCGATATCAAACACCCCCATCCTAACTAAAGATCAACTATTTAAACTCTGGAGGAACCGACATAATGCCTATATAGCGAAAGCGAGGGAAATCACTGAATCAAACAAAAGGCGTTATCAAAGAGATCAAATTCGAAAAATCATTAAAACACAAACTATATTCCGAGTAAAAGACAAAGTATGGGTGCATAACGATCATAAAACCAACAAACTAGATCACGAGTGGCTAGGACCTGCAGAAATCCTCTCCTCCAATCCACCCACCTACCTTATCGAATATTCCAACGGTCACACGCAAAGAATCCATGGTAACAGGCTAAAACCCTACTTTTCAGGAAGAAGACCATAACATGGATCATTTTAACTCTTGAATACATTAAAAGCGATCTAGTGGTAAAACCACTAAATTACGCCAACATTTTCTTGGAACACATCGACAACTGCTATCTGTACAACGAACAAATAGATGTCACCCTTATAGTAGGCGTTAACGATCCAATTGATCAAGTTGATAAATTACAACGCGTGATAGACTTAATAGACCGTCAATGTAAACCACCTTGCGCTCACATACCAGAAATAAGTAGCCTAAAATCTAGATACGGAAACCTTCAAAACCTGTCTCGGCAACTCAAATTGTCATTGCATTACAGAAGCAAACGCGGATTGCTTAATGTCATAGGCTCAGTATCCAAAACCTTGTTCGGAACCCTCGACGAAAATGACCTAGAACTCATTAACAAAAACATCGATACATTATTCGACTCCAATAATAAAATAAAAACCATCTTTAGTGACCAAACCGCACTTATCAGACGCGTGGTAGACGACACCAAAACAGATCAACTTGAAAACCTTGCCAACAATATATACAAGATTGAAAACCACAATGAAAAAAACGAAACATTGGTCTCCCTAGTAATTCAAACTGAATTTATCATATCAGAACTCCATGTTAACATCGACGAAATTTTTAACACTGTTACGTTAGGCAAACAAGGAATCATAAATCCACGAGTTATAGAACCTGAACAATTCTTACAAACACTTGATCAATTAACGAGACAAAACTTTATGACCAGCCATATCGAACCCTCAGTTCAAAATTTTCAACTAATTCTAGATCTGAGTAAATTAAAAATGTGGATAAGGGATAACAAACTTATATATACAATAACTGTGCCGGTTTTGGAAAACAATGAATGGAAAGTAACAAAAATTTATCCGATACCTTCTAAACAAAACTCTGTATTCATTGCGCCTGTAATAGAAACTGACAAGATATTAACCAATTCAGAACAATACATCTTTGCCGATAGCCGCTACTTAGACAGATATTGTAAACGAACAGCAATCATCCATATTTGTAAAAGAACTCAACCGAGTCACAATAAAATGAACTCACCCGAATGCGAGTCAGAATTAATTAATAATCGACGGACAGTCAAAACCTGTCCGACTGCCGCTTTCAAATTGGAAGGATTGACGTTCGTACCTTTGCAGACGGAAAACCATTACATTGTTATCCCTACGAAAAGTGTGCAAATCAACGTATTATGTAAGACACATAAAATCCTAGAGATTAGACAGCCTAGCTTAATAAGCTGTAAAACAGGGTGCATAATCACATACGATCATAATATTATGAAGATAGGAGGTTCGCATAAAAATATCTCTTACGAAACCAAATTTAAGAATAGTACATACAGGTTCGAAGAAACGGACGTTCCGATATTAGAGAAACTATTAGGAACAGCTCCAAGAGTAATCCATAACTTTAACCAATATAAAGCCGACCTCGATACGTTGCAAATGCAAATCAGTACCCTACAATCTGAGCGACGCATAAATTCATTAAAGGGATGTGGCATATCCACACTGCAAATATTAGGAATCGCAGCTCTAGGATTAGGGATAATATATATATTGTATAAATGTAAAGTTTTCGAATGTCTACACCGATCACTTCCCAAAAATGTATGTATCAGAATACTCTGCCCTACCGCTCGAGTAAACAGGATCGATCAAACATCAACAGCACCCAGGACGGTCACCTATCAAAACATCGCAGATGATGAAAATAGCGGGGCCATCCAAATCAGACGACCCACCAAAGCCATACGCTTCCACGGAGTAAAGCGAATCTAAGAAGGGGGGAGTGTCACACACTCAAGGAACCATCTGATTAGTAAACAAATAGACCGAACATTCTAGAGGCCACACCCGTGGAAACAATGGATTAACGAGACCCCCTCCAAAGGGACTAGATCCTCGGTAGAGCGACCTTCCTAAACGAGCGCAAATACAGTCTATTGTGATACTTCGAATCTATATATTGTAACCGTTACTCAGTTGGATTTTCTATAATAAATTTGATCTTTGCGTATCAGATTCTATTTTCTTCACCCTATTTGTGAAAGAATCGTTTCATTCGTGCCGCGGCGCGAGGATATCATTTGCGATTTGTTAATTTCGCGATCTTTTGTGCCTCCGACGTGACATAGCACTACGTTATAACGTATAACGTTATATACTATTACCTTATAACGTATAACGTTATGTAGCATTACGTTATAACGTATAACGTTACATACTATTACCTTATAACGTATAACATTATGTAGCATTAAGTTATAACGTATAACGTTGTACACTATTACGTTATAACGTATAACGTTATGAAGCACTACGTTATGACGTATAACGTTATATACTATTACGTTATATCGTATAACGTTATGTAGCATTACGTTATAACGTATAACGTTACATACTATTACCTAATAACGTATAACGTTATGTAGCATTACGTTATAACGTATAACGTTATATACAATTACCTTATAACGTATAACGTTATATACTATTACCTTATAACGTATAACGTTATGTAGCATTACGCTATAGCGTATAACGTTGTATACTGCTACCATATAACGTATAACGTTATGTAGCATTACGTTATAACGTATAACGTTATATACTATTACCTTATATCGTTATACGTTAAATACTGTTACCTTATAAAGTTATACGTTATATACTACTACCTTATAACGTATAACGTTATGCAGCGTTACGTTATAACGTATAACGTTATATACTATTACCTTCTAACGTATAACGTTATGTAGCATTACCTTATAACGTATAACGTTATATACTATTACCTGATAACGTATAACGTTATATACTATTACCTTATAACGTATAACGTTATATACTATTTCCTTATAACGTATAACGTTATGTAGCATTACCTTGTATCGTATAACGCTATGTAGCATTACGTTATAACGTATAACGCTATATACTATTATCTTATTACGTATAACGTTATGTAGCATTACCTTATAACGTATAACGTTATATACTATTACCTTATAACGTATAACGTTATGTAGCATTACGTTATAACGTACAACGTTACATACTATTACCTTATAACGTATAACATTATGTAGCATTACGTTATAACGTATAACGTTGTATACTGTTACGTTATAACGTATAACGTTATGAAGCACTACGTTATGACGTATAACGTTATATACTATTACGTTATATCGTATAACGTTATGTAGCATTACGATATAACGTATAACGTTACATACTATTACCTTATAACGTATAACGTTATATACTATTACCTTATAACGTATAACGTTATGTAGCATTACGCTATAGCGTATAACGTTGTATACTGCTACCATATAACGTATAACGTTATGTAGCATTACGTTATAACGTATAACGTTATATACTATTACCTTATATCGTTATACGTTAAATACTGTTACCTGATAACGTTATACGTTATATACTACTACCTTATAACGTATAACGTTATGCAGCGTTACGTTATAACGTATAACGTTATATACTATTACCTTCTAACGTACAACGTTATGTAGCATTACCTTATAACGTATAACGTTATATACTATTACCTGATAACGTATAACGTTATATACTATTACCTTATAACGTATAACGTTATATACTATTTCCTTATAACGTATAACGTTATGTAGCATTACCTTGTATCGTATAACGCTATGTAGCATTACGTTATAACGTATAACGCTATATACTATTATCTTATTACGTATAACGTTATGTAGCATTACCTTATAACGTACAACGTTACATACTATTACCTTATAACGTATAACGTTATGTAGCATTACGTTATAACGTATAACGTTATATACAATTATCTTATAACGTATAACGTTATATACTATTACCTTATAACGTATAACGTTATGTAGCATTACGTTACAACGTATAACGTTATATACTATTACCTTATAACGTATAACGTTACATACTATTACCTTATAACGTATAACGTTGTGTAGCATTACGTTATAACGTATAACGTTATATACAATTATCTTATAACGTACAACGTTATATACTATTACCTTATAACGTATAACGTTATGTAGCATTACGTTACAACGTATAACGTTATATACTATTACCTTATAACGTATAACGTTATATACTGTTTCCTTATAACGTATAACGTTACGTAGCATTACCTTATATCGTATAACGCTATGTAGCATTACGTTATAACGTATAACGCTATATACTAATATCTTATAACGTATAACGTTATGTAGCATTACCTTATAACGTATAACGTTATGTAGCATTACGTTATAACGTATAACGTTATATACTATTACCTTATAACGTATAACGTTATATACTATTACCTTAAAACGTATAACGTTATGTACTATTACCTTATAACGTTATACGTTATATACTATTACCTTATAACGTATAATGTTATGTAGCATTACGTTATAACGTATAACGTTGTATACTACTACCATATAACGTATAACGTTATGTAGCATTACGTTATAGCGTATAACGTTATATATTATTACCTTATAACGTATAACGTTATGTAGCATTACCTTATAACGTATAACGTTATATACTATTTCCTTATAACGTATAACGTTAAATACTATTACCTTATAACGTAAACGTTATGTAGCACTACGTTATAACGTATAACGTTATATACTATTACCTTATAACGTATAACGTTATGTGGCATTACGTTATAACGTATAACGTTATATACTATTACCTTATAACGTATAACGTTATGTAGCACTACGTTATAGCGTATAACGTTGTATACTACTACCATATAACGTATAACGTTATGTAGCATAACGTTATAACGTATAACGTTATATACTATTACCTTATAACGTTATACGTTAAATACTGTTACCCTACAACGTTATACGTTATATACTACTACCTTATAACGTATAACGTTATGTAGCGTTACGTTATAACGTATAACGTTATATACTATTACCTTATAACGTATAACGTTATATACTATTACCTTATAACGTATAACGTTATATACTATTACCTGATAACGTATAACGTTATATACTATTACCTTCTAACGTATAACGTTATGTAGCATTACCTTATAACGTGTAACGTTATATACTATTACCTGATAACGTATAACGTTATATACTATTTCCTTCTAACGTATAACGTTATGTAGCATTACGTTATAACGTATAATGTTATATACTATTTCCTTCTAACTTATAACGTTATGTAGCATTACCTTATAACGTATAACGTTATATGTTATTACCTGATAACGTATAACGCTATATACTATTTCCTTCTAACGTATAACGTTATGTAGCATTAACTTATAACGTATAACGTTATATACAATTACCTTACAACGTATAACGTTATATACTAATACCTTATAATGTATAACGTTATGTAGCATTACGTTATAACGTATAACGTTATACACAATTACCTTATAACGTATAACGTTATATACTATTACCTTATAACGTATAACGTTATGTAGCATTACGTTATACCGTATAACGTTGTATACCACTACCATATAACGTACAACGTTATGTAGCATAACGTTATAACGTATAACGTTATATACTATTATCTTATATCGTTATACGTTAAATACTGTTACCTTATAACGTTATACGTTAAATACTGTTACCTTATAACGTTATACGTTATATAATACTACCTTATAACGTATAACGTTATGTAGCGTTACGTTATAACGTATAACGTTATATACTATTACCTTCTAACGTATAACGTTATGTAGCATTACCTTATAACGTATAACGTTATATACTATTACCCGATAACGTATAACGTTATATACTATTACCTTATAACGTATAACGTTATGTAGCATTGCGTTACAACGTACAGCGTTATGTAGCACTGCGTTGTAACTTCTAACGTTATATACTATTACCTTATAACGTATAACGTTATATACTATTACCTTATAACGTAAAACGTTATGTAGCATTACGTTATAGAGTATAACGTTATATACAATTACCTTATAACCTACAACGTTATATACTATTACCTTATAACGTAAAACGTTATGTAGCATTACGTTATAGAGTATAACGTTATATACAATTACCTTATAACCTACAACGTTATATACTATTACCTTATAACGTATAACGTTATGTAGCATTACGCTATAGCGTATAACGTTGTATACTACTACCATATAACGTATAACGTTATGTAGCATTACGGTATAACGTATAACGTTACATACTACTACCTTATAACGTATAACGTTATGTAGCATTACGTTATAACGTATAACGTTATATACTATTACCTTATAACGTATAACGTTATGTAGCATTACGTTATAGCGTATAACGTTGTATACTACTACCATATAACGTATAACGTTATGTAGCATTACGTTATAACGTATAACGTTATATGCTATTACCTTATATCGTTATACGTTAAATACTGTTACCCTATAACGTTACGTTATATACTACTACCTTATAACGTATAACGTTATGTAGCGTTACGTTATAACGTATAACGTTATATACTATTACCTTCTAACGTATAACGTTATGTAGCATTACCTTATAACGTATAACGCTATATACTATTACCTGATAACGTATAACGTTATATACTATTACCTTATAACGTATAACGCTATATACTATTTCCTTCTAACGTATAACGTTATGTAGCATTACCTTATAACGTATAACGTTATGCAGCGTTACGGTATAACGTATAACGTTATATACTATTACCTTCTAACGTATAACGTTATGTAGCATTACCATATAACGTATAACGTTATATACTATTACCTGATAACGTATAACGTTATATACTATTACCTTATAACGTATAACGTTATATACTATTTCCTTATAACGTATAACGTTATGTAGCATTACCTTGTATCGTATAACGCTATGTAGCATTACGTTATAACGTATAACGCTATATACTATTATCTTATTACGTATAACGTTATGTAGCATTACCTTATAACGTACAACGTTACATACTATTACCTTATAACGTATAACGTTATGTAGCATTACGTTATAACGTATAACGTTATATACAATTATCTTATAACGTATAACGTTATATACTATTACCTTATAACGTATAACGTTATGTAGCATTACGTTACAACGTATAACGTTATATACTATTACCTTATAACGTATAACGTTACATACTATTACCTTATAACGTATAACGTTGTGTAGCATTACGTTATAACGTATAACGTTATATACTATTACCTTATAACGTATAACGTTACATACTATTACCTTATAACGTATAACGTTGTGTAGCATTACGTTATAACGTATAACGTTATACACAATTATCCTATAACGTATAACGTTATATACTATTACCTTATAACGTATAACGTTATGTAGCATTACGTTACAACGTATAACGTTATATACTATTACCTGATAACGTATAACGTTATATACTATTAGCTTGTAACGTATAATGTGATATACTATTTCCTTATAACGTATAACGTTATGTAACATTACGTTATAACGTATAGCGTTATGTAGCACTACGTTATAACTTATAACGTTATACACTATTACCTTATAACGTATAACGTTATATACTATTACCTGATAACGTATAACGTTATATACTATTACCTGATAACGTATAACGTTATATACTATTAGCTTGTAACGTATAATGTTATATACTATTTCCTTGTAACGTATAACGTTATGTAGCATTACGTTATAACGTATAACGTTATATACTATTACCTGATAACGTATAACGTTATATACTATTAGCTTGTAACGTATAATGTTATATACTATTTCCTTGTAACGTATAACGTTATGTAGCATTACGTTATAACGTATAACGTTATATACAATTACCTTATAACGTATAACGTTATATACTATTACCTTCTAACGTATAACGTTATGTAGCATTACCTTATAACGTATAACGTTATATACTATTACGTGATAACGTATAACGTTATATACTATTACCTTATAACGTATAACGTTATGTAGCATTGCGTTATAACGTATAGCGTTATGTAGCACTGCGTTGTAACTTCTAACGTTATATACTATTACCTTATAACGTATAATGTTATATACTATTACCTTATAACGTATAACGTTATGTAGCATTACGTTATAACGTATAACGTTATATGCTATTACCTTATATCGTTATACGTTAAATACTGTTACCCTATAACGTTACGTTATATACTACTACCTTATAACGTATAACGTTATGTAGCGTTACGTTATAACGTATAATGTTATATACTATTACCTTCTAACGTATAACGTTATGTAGCATTACCTTATAACGTATAACGTTATATACTATTACCTGATAACTTATAACGTTATATACTATTACCTTATAACGTATAACGTTATATACTATTTCCTTATAACGTATAACGTTATGTAGCATTACGTTATAACGTATAGCGTTATGTAGCACTGCGTTGTAACTTCTAACGTTATATACTATTACCTTATAACGTATAACGTTATATACTATTACCTTATAACGTATAACGTTATATAATATCACCTTGTAACGTATAACGTTATGTAGCATTACGTTATAACGTATAACGTTATATACTATTTCCATCTAACGTATAACGTTATGTAGCATTACCTTATAACGTATAACGTTATATACTATTACCTGATAACGTATAACGCTATATACTATTTCCTTCTAACGTATAACGTTATGTAGCATTACCTTATAAATATAACGTAATATACAATTACCTTACAACGTATAACGTTATATACTATTACCTTATAACGTATAACGTTATATACTATTTCCTTATAACGTATAACGTTATGTAGCATTACGTTATAACGTATAGCGTTATGTAGCACTACGTTATAACTTATAACGATATATACTATTACCGTATAACGTGTAACGTTATGTAGCATTACCTTATAACGTATAACGTTATATACTATTACCTGATAACGTATAACGCTATATACTATTTCCTTCTAACGTATAACGTTATGTAGCATTACCTTATAAATACAACGTAATATACAATTACCTTACAACGTATAACGTTATATACTATTACCTTATAACGTATAACGTTATATAATATTACCTTGTAACGTATAACGTTATGTAGCATTACGTTATAACGTATAACGTTATATACTATTACCTTATAACGTATAACGTTATGTAGCATTACGTTATAGAGTATAACGTTATATACAATTACCTTATAACCTACAACGTTATATACTATTACCTTATAACGTATAACGTTATGTAGCATTGCGTTATAACGTATAGCGTTATGTAGCACTGCGTTGTAACTTCTAACGTTATATACTATTACCTTATAACGTATAACGTTATATACTATTACCTTAGAACGTATAACGTTATGTAGCATTACGTTATAGAGTATAACGTTATATACAATTACCTTATAACCTACAACGTTATATACAATTACCTTATAACGTATAACGTTGTGTAGCATTACGTTATAACGTATAACGTTATACACAATTATCCTATAACGTATAACGTTATATACTATTACCTTATAACGTATAACGTTATGTAGCATTACGTTACAACGTATAACGTTATATACTATTACCTGATAACGTATAACGTTATATACTATTAGCTTGTAACGTATAATGTGATATACTATTTCCTTATAACGTATAACGTTATGTAACATTACGTTATAACGTATAGCGTTATGTAGCACTACGTTATAACTTATAACGTTATACACTATTACCTTATAACGTATAACGTTATATACTATTACCTGATAACGTATAACGTTATATACTATTACCTGATAACGTATAACGTTATATACTATTAGCTTGTAACGTATAATGTTATATACTATTTCCTTGTAACGTATAACGTTATGTAGCATTACGTTATAACGTATAACGTTATATACTATTACCTGATAACGTATAACGTTATATACTATTAGCTTGTAACGTATAATGTTATATACTATTTCCTTGTAACGTATAACGTTATGTAGCATTACGTTATAACGTATAAAGTTATATACAATTACCTTATAACGTATAACGTTATATACTATTACCTTCTAACGTATAACGTTATGTAGCATTACCTTATAACGTATAACGTTATATACTATTACGTGATAACGTATAACGTTATATACTATTACCTTATAACGTATAACGTTATGTAGCATTGCGTTATAACGTATAGCGTTATGTAGCACTGCGTTGTAACTTCTAACGTTATATACTATTACCTTATAACGTATAATGTTATATACTATTACCTTATAACGTATAACGTTATGTAGCATTACGTTATAACGTATAACGTTATATGCTATTACCTTATATCGTTATACGTTAAATACTGTTACCCTATAACGTTACGTTATATACTACTACCTTATAACGTATAACGTTATGTAGCGTTACGTTATAACGTATAATGTTATATACTATTACCTTCTAACGTATAACGTTATGTAGCATTACCTTATAACGTATAACGTTATATACTATTACCTGATAACTTATAACGTTATATACTATTACCTTATAACGTATAACGTTATATACTATTTCCTTATAACGTATAACGTTATGTAGCATTACGTTATAACGTATAGCGTTATGTAGCACTGCGTTGTAACTTCTAACGTTATATACTATTACCTTATAACGTATAACGTTATATACTATTACCTTATAACGTATAACGTTATATAATATCACCTTGTAACGTATAACGTTATGTAGCATTACGTTATAACGTATAACGTTATATACTATTTCCATCTAACGTATAACGTTATGTAGCATTACCTTATAACGTATAACGTTATATACTATTACCTGATAACGTATAACGCTATATACTATTTCCTTCTAACGTATAACGTTATGTAGCATTACCTTATAAATATAACGTAATATACAATTACCTTACAACGTATAACGTTATATACTATTACCTTATAACGTATAACGTTATATACTATTTCCTTATAACGTATAACGTTATGTAGCATTACGTTATAACTTATAGCGTTATGTAGCACTACGTTATAACTTATAACGATATATACTATTACCGTATAACGTGTAACGTTATGTAGCATTACCTTATAACGTATAACGTTATATACTATTACCTGATAACGTATAACGCTATATACTATTTCCTTCTAACGTATAACGTTATGTAGCATTACCTTATAAATATAACGTAATATACAATTACCTTACAACGTATAACGTTATATACTATTACCTTATAACGTATAACGTTATATAATATTACCTTGTAACGTATAACGTTATGTAGCATTACGTTATAACGTATAACGTTATATACTATTACCTTATAACGTATAACGTTATGTAGCATTACGTTATAGAGTATAACGTTATATACAATTACCTTATAACCTACAACGTTATATACTATTACCTTATAACGTATAACGTTATGTAGCATTGCGTTATAACGTATAGCGTTATGTAGCACTGCGTTGTAACTTCTAACGTTATATACTATTACCTTATAACGTATAACGTTATATACTATTACCGTAGAACGTATAACGTTATGTAGCATTACGTTATAGAGTATAACGTTATATACAATTACCTTATAACCTACAACGTTATATACAATTACCTTATAACGTATAACGTTATGTAGCATTACGCTATAGCATATAACGTTGTATACTACTACCATATAACGTATAACGTTATGTAGCCTTACGGTATAACGTATAACGTTATATACTATTACCTTATAACGTATAACGTTATGTAGCATTGCGTTATAACGTATAGCGTTATGTAGCACTGCGTTGTAACTTCTAACGTTATATACTATTACCTTATAACGTATAACGTTATATAATATCACCTTGTAACGTATAACGTTATGTAGCATTACGTTATAACGTATAACGTTATATACTATTTCCATCTAACGTATAACGTTATGTAGCATTACCTTATAACGTATAACGTTATATACTATTACCTGATAACGTATAACGCTATATACTATTTCCTTCTAACGTATAACGTTATGTAGCATCACCTTATAAATATAACGTAATATACAATTACCTTACAACGTATAACGTTATATACTATTACCTTATAACGTATAACGTTATATACTATTTCCTTATAACGTATAACGTTATGTAGCATTACGTTATAACGTATAGCGTTATGTAGCACTACGTTATAACTTATAACGATATATTCTATTACCGTATAACGTGTAACGTTATGTAGCATTACGCTATAACGTATAACGTTATATACTATTACCTTATAACGTATAACGTTATATAATATTACCTTGTAACGTATAACGTTATGTAGCATTACGTTATAACGTATAACGTTATATACTATTACCTTATAACGTATAACGTTATGTAGCATTACGTTATAGAGTATAACGTTATATACAATTACCTTATAACCTACAACGTTATATACTATTACCTTATAACGTATAACGTTATATAATATTACCTTGTAACGTATAACGTTATGTAGCGTTACGTTATAACGTATAACGTTATATACTATTACCTTCTAACGTATAACGTTATGTAGCATTACCTTATAACGTATAACGTTATATACTATTACCTGATAACTTATAACGTTATATACTATTACCTTATAACGTATAACGTTATATACTATTTCCTTATAACCTATAACGTTATGTAGCATTACGTTATAACGTATAGCGTTATGTAGCACTGCGTTGTAACTTCTAACGTTATATACTATTACCTTATAACGTATAACGTTATATACTATTACCTTATAACGTATAACGTTATATAATATCACCTTGTAACGTATAACGTTATGTAGCATTACGTTATAACGTATAACGTTATATACTATTTCCATCTAACGTATAACGTTATGTAGCATTACCTTATAACGTATAACGTTATATACTATTACCTGATAACGTATAACGCTATATACTATTTCCTTCTAACGTATAACGTTATGTAGCATTACCTTATAAATATAACGTAATATACAATTACCTTACAACGTATAACGTTATATACTATTACCTTATAACGTATAACGTTATATACTATTTCCTTATAACGTATAACGTTATGTAGCATTACGTTATAACGTATAGCGTTATGTAGCACTACGTTATAACTTATAACGATATATACTATTACCGTATAACGTGTAACGTTATGTAGCATTACGCTATAACGTATAACGTTATATACTATTACCTTATAACGTATAACGTTATATAATATTACCTTGTAACGTATAACGTTATGTAGCATTACGTTATAACGTATAACGTTATATACTATTACCTTATAACGTATAACGTTATGTAGCATTACGTTATAGAGTATAACGTTATATACAATTACCTTATAACCTACAACGTTATATACTATTACCTTATAACGTATAACGTTATATAATATTACCTTGTAACGTATAACGTTATGTAGCATTACGTTATAACGTATAACGTTATATACTATTACCTTATAACGTATAACGTTATGTAGCATTACGTTATAGCGTATAACGTTGTATACTACTACCATATAACGTATAACGTTATGTAGCATTACGTTATAACGTATAACGTTATATGCTATTACCTTATATCGTTATACGTTAAATACTGTTACCCTATAACGTTACGTTATATACTACTACCTTATAACGTATAACGTTATGTAGCGTTACGTTATAACGTATAACGTTATATACTATTACCTTCTAACGTATAACGTTATGTAGCATTACCTTATAACGTATAACGTTATATACTATTACCTGATAACGTATAACGTTATATACTATTACCTTATAACGTATAACGTTATATACTATTTCCTTATAACGTATAACGTTATGTAGCATTGCGTTATAACGTATAGCGTTATGTAGCACTGCGTTGTAACTTCTAACGTTATATACTATTACCTTATAACGTATAACGTTATATACTATTACCTTATAACGTATAACGTTATATAATATCACCTTGTAACGTATAACGTTATGTAGCATTACGTTATAACGTATAGCGTTATGTAGCACTGCGTTGTAACTTCTAACGTTATATACTATTACCTTATAACGTATAACGTTATATACTATTACCTTATAACGTATAACGTTATATAATATCACCTTGTAACGTATAACGTTATGTAGCATTACGTTATAACGTATAACGTTATATACTATTTCCATCTAACGTATAACGTTATGTAGCATTACCTTATAACGTATAACGTTATATACTATTACCTGATAACGTATAACGCTATATACTATTTCCTTCTAACGTATAACGTTATGTAGCATTACCTTATAAATATAACGTAATATACAATTACCTTACAACGTATAACGTTATATACTATTACCTTATAACGTATAACGTTATATAATATTACCTTGTAACGTATAACGTTATGTAGCATTACGTTATAACGTATAACGTTATATACTATTACCTTATAACGTATAACGTTATGTAGCATTACGTTATAGAGTATAACGTTATATACAATTACCTTATAACCTACAACGTTATATACTATTACCTTATAACGTATAACGTTATGTAGCATTGCGTTATAACGTATAGCGTTATGTAGCACTGCGTTGTAACTTCTAACGTTATATACTATTACCTTATAACGTATAACGTTATATACTATTACCTTAGAACGTATAACGTTATGTAGCATTACGTTATAGAGTATAACGTTATATACAATTACCTTATAACCTACAACGTTATATACAATTACCTTATAACGTATAACGTTATGTAGCATTACGCTATAGCATATAACGTTGTATACTACTACCATATAACGTATAACGTTATGTAGCCTTACGGTATAACGTATAACGTTACATACTATTACCTTATAACGTATAACGTTATGTAGCATTACGTTATAACGTATAATGTTATATACTATTACCTTATAACGTATAACGTTATGTAGCATTACGTTATAACGTATAACGTTATATGCTATTACCTTATATCGTTATACGTTAAATACTGTTACCCTATAACGTTACGTTATATACTACTACCTTATAACGTATAACGTTATGTAGCGTTACGTTATAACGTATAACGTTATATACTATTACCTTCTAACGTATAACGTTATGTAGCATTACCTTATAACGTATAACGTTATATACTATTACCTGATAACTTATAACGTTATATACTATTACCTTATAACGTATAACGTTATATACTATTTCCTTATAACGTATAACGTTATGTAGCATTACGTTATAACGTATAGCGTTATGTAGCACTGCGTTGTAACTTCTAACGTTATATACTATTACCTTATAACGTATAACGTTATATACTATTACCTTATAACGTATAACGTTATATAATATCACCTTGTAACGTATAACGTTATGTAGCATTACGTTATAACGTATAACGTTATATACTATTTCCATCTAACGTATAACGTTATGTAGCATTACCTTATAACGTATAACGTTATATACTATTACCTGATAACGTATAACGCTATATACTATTTCCTTCTAACGTATAACGTTATGTAGCATTACCTTATAAATATAACGTAATATACAATTACCTTACAACGTATAACGTTATATACTATTACCTTATAACGGATAACGTTATATACTATTTCCTTATAACGTATAACGTTATGTAGCATTACGTTATAACGTATAGCGTTATGTAGCACTACGTTATAACTTATAACGATATATACTATTACCGTATAACGTGTAACGTTATGTAGCATTACGCTATAACGTATAACGTTATATACTATTACCTTATAACGTATAACGTTATATAATATTACCTTGTAACGTATAACGTTATGTAGCATTACGTTATAACGTATAACGTTATATACTATTACCTTATAACGTATAACGTTATGTAGCATTACGTTATAGAGTATAACGTTATATACAATTACCTTATAACCTACAACGTTATATACTATTACCTTATAACGTATAACGTTATATAATATTACCTTGTAACGTAAAACGTTATGTAGCACTACGTTATAACGTATAACGTTATATACTATTACCTTATAACGTATAACGTTATGTAGCATTACGTTATAACGTATAACGTTATATACTATTACCTTATAACGTATAACGTTATGTAGCATTACGTTATAGCGTATAACGTTGTATACTACTACCATATAACGTATAACGTTATGTAGCATTACGTTATAACGTATAACGTTATATGCTATTACCTTATATCGTTATACGTTAAATACTGTTACCCTATAACGTTACGTTATATACTACTACCTTATAACGTATAACGTTATGTAGCGTTACGTTATAACGTATAACGTTATATACTATTACCTTCTAACGTATAACGTTATGTAGCATTACCTTATAACGTATAACGTTATATACTATTACCTGATAACGTATAACGTTATATACTATTACCTTATAACGTATAACGTTATATACTATTTCCTTATAACGTATAACGTTATGTAGCATTGCGTTATAACGTATAGCGTTATGTAGCACTGCGTTGTAACTTCTAACGTTATATACTATTACCTTATAACGTATAACGTTATATACTATTACCTTATAACGTATAACGTTATATAATATCACCTTGTAACGTATAACGTTATGTAGCATTACGTTATAACGTATAACGTTATATACTATTTCCATCTAACGTATAACGTTATGTAGCATTACCTTCTAACGTATAACGTTATATACTATTACCTGATAACGTATAACGCTATATACTATTTCCTTCTAACGTATAACGTTATGTAGCATTACCTTATAACGTATAACGTTATATACAATTACCTTACAACGTATAACGTTATATACTATTACCTTATAACGTATAACGTTATATACTATTTCCTTATAACGTATAACGTTATGTAGCATTACGTTATAACGTATAGCGTTATGTAGCACTACGTTATAACTTATAACGATATATACTATTACCGTATAACGTATAACGTTATGTAGCATTACGTTATAACGTATAACGTTATATACTATTAGCTTATAACGTATAATGTTATGTAGCATTACGTTATAACGTATAACGTTATATACTATTACCTTATAACGTATAACGTTATATAATATTACCTTGTAACGTATAACGTTATGTAGCATTACGTTATAACGTATAACGTTATATACTATTACCTTATAACGTATAACGTTATGTATCATTACGTTATAACGTATAACGTTACATACTATTACCTTATAACGTATAACGTGATGTAGCATTACGTTATAACGTATAACGTTATATACAATTACCTTATAACGTATAACGTTATATACTATTACCTTATAACGTATAACGTTATGTAGCATTACGTTATACCGTATAACGTTGTATACCACTACCATATAACGTATAACGTTATGTAGCATTACGTTATAACGTATAATGTTATATACTGTTACCTTAAAACGTATAACGTTATATACTATTTCCTTATAACGTATAACGTTATGTAGCATTTCGTTATAACGTATAGCGTTATGTAGCACTACGTTATAACTTCTAACGTTATATACTATTACCTTATAACGTATAACGTTATGTATCATTACGTTATAACGTATAACGTTATATACTATTACCTTATAACGTATAACGTTATATACTATTTCCTTATAACGTATAACGTTATGTAGCATTACCTTATATCGTAAAACGCTATGTAGCATTACGTTATAACGTATAACGCTATATACTATTATCTTATTACGTATAACGTTATGTAGCATTACCTTATAACGTACAACGTTACATACTATTACCTTATAACGTATAACGTTATGTAGCAATACGTTACAACGTATAACGTTATGTAGCATTACGTTATAACGTATAACGTTACATACTATTACCTTATAACGTATAACGTTATGTAGCATTACGTTAGAACGTATAACGTTATATACTATTACCTTATAACGTATAACGTTATGTAGCATTACGTTATAACGTATAACGTTATATACTATTAGCTTATAACGTATAATGTTATGTAGCATTACGCTATAACGTATAACGTTATATACTATTACCTTATAACGTATAACGTTATATAATATTACCTGATAACGTATAACGTTATATACTATTACCTGATAACGTATAACGTTATATACTATTAGCTTGTAACGTATAATGTTATATACTATTTCCTTGTAACGTATAACGTTATGTAGCATTACGTTATAACGTATAACGTTATATACTATTACCTTATAACGTATAACGTTATGTATCATTACGTTATAACGTATAACGTTACATACTATTACCTTATAACGTATAACGTTATGTAGCATTACGTTACAACGTATAACGTTATATACTATTACCTGATAACGTATAACGTTATATACTATTAGCTTGTAACGTATAATGTGATATACTATTTCCTTATAACGTATAACGTTATGTAGCATTACGTTACAACGTATAACGTTATATACTATTACCTGATAACGTATAACGTTATATACTATTAGCTTGTAACGTATAATGTGATATACTATTTCCTTATAACGTATAACGTTATGTAACATTACGTTATAACGTATAGCGTTATGTAGCACTACGTTATAACTTATAACGTTATACACTATTACCTTATAACGTATAACGTTATATACTATTACCTGATAACGTATAACGTTATATACTATTACCTGATAACGTATAACGTTATATACTATTAGCTTGTAACGTATAATGTTATATACTATTTCCTTGTAACGTATAACGTTATGTAGCATTACGTTATAACGTATAACGTTATATACTATTACCTTATAACGTATAACGTTATGTATCATTACGTTATAACGTATAACGTTACATACTATTACCTTATAACGTATAACGTTATGTAGCATTATGTTATAACGTATAACGTTATATACAATTACCTTATAACGTATAACGTTATATACTATTACCTTATAACGTATAACGTTATGTAGCATTACGTTATACCGTATAACGTTGTATACCACTACCATATAACGTACAACGTTATGTAGCATAACGTTATAACGTATAACGTTATATACTATTACCTTAGAACGTATAACGTTATGTAGCATTACGCTATAGAGTATAACGTTATATACAATTACCTTATAACCTACAACGTTATATACAATTACCTTATAACGTATAACGTTATGTAGCATTACCCTATAGCATATAACGTTGTATACTACTACCATATAACGTATAACGTTATGTAGCATTACGGTATAACGTATAACGTTACATACTATTACCTTATAACGTATAACGTTATGTAGCATTACGTTATAACGTATAATGTTATATACTATTACCTTATAACGTATAACGTTATGTAGCATTACGTTATAACGTATAACGTTATATGCTATTACCTTATATCGTTATACGTTAAATACTGTTACCCTATAACGTTACGTTATATACTACTACCTTATAACGTATAACGTTATGCAGCGTAACGTTATAACGTATAACGTTATATACTATTACCTTCTAACGTATAACGTTATGTAGCATTACCTTCTAACGTATAACGTTATATACTATTACCTGATAACGTATAACGTTATATACTATTACCTTATAACGTATAACGTTATATACTATTTCCTTATAACGTATAACGTTATGTAGCATTACCTTGTATCGTATAACGCTATGTAGCATTACGTTATAACGTATAACGCTATATACTATTATCTTATCACGTATAACGTTATGTAGCATTACCTTATAACGTATAACGTTATATACTATTACCTTATAACGTATAACGTTATGTAGCATTACGTTATAACGTATAACGTTATGTAGCATTACGTTATAACGTATAACGTTATATACTATTAGCTTATAACGTATAACGTTACATACTATTACCTTATAACGTATAATGTTATGTAGCATTACGTTATAACGTATAACGTTATATACAATTATCTTATAACGTATAACGTTATATACTATTACCTTATGACGTATAACGTTATGTAGCATTACGTTACAACGTATAACGTTATATACTATTACCTTATAACGTATAACGTTATATACTATTTTCTTATAACGTATAACGTTATGTAGCATAACCTTATATCGTATAACGCTATGTAGCATTACGTTATAACGTATAACGCTATATACTAATATCTTATAACGTATAACGTTATGTAGCATTACCTTATAACGTATAACGTTATGTAGCATTACGTTATAACGTATAACGTTATATACTATTACCTTATAACGTATAACGTTATATACTATTACGTTAAAACGTATAACGTTATGTACTATTACCTTATAACGTTATACGTTATATACTATTAGCTTATAACGTATAACGTTATGTAGCATTTCGTTATACCGTATAACGTTGTATACCACTACCATATAACGTATAACGTTATGTAGCATAACGTTATAACGTACAACGTTATATACTATTACCTTATATCGTTATAAGTTAAATACTGTTACCTTGTAACGTTATACGTTAAATACTGTTACCCTATAACGTTATACGTTATACACTACTACCTTATAACGTATAACGTTATGTAGCGTTACGTTATAACGTATAACGTTATATACTATTACCTTATAACGTATAACGTTCTATACTATTACCATATAACGTATAACGTTATATACTATTACCTGATAACGTATAACGTTATATACTATTACCTTCTAACGTATAACGTTATGTAGCATTACGATATAACGTATAACGTTATATGCTATTAGCTTATAACGTATAATGTTATGTAGCATTACGTTACAACGTATAACGTTATATACTGTTACCTTATAACGTATAACGTTATATAATATTACCTTGTACCGTATAACGTTATGTAGCATTACGTTATAACGTATAACGTTATATACTATTACCTTATAACGTATAACGTTATGTATCATTACGTTATAACGTATAACGTTACATACTATTACCTTATAACGTATAACGTTATGTAGCATTACGTTATAACGTATAACGTTATATACTATTACCTTATAACGTATAACGTTATATACTATTACCTTAAAACGTATAACGCTATGTACTATTACCTTATAACGTTATACGTTATATACTATTAGCTTATAACGTATAACGTTATGTAGCATTACGTTATACCGTATAACGTTGTATACCACTACCATATAACGTATAACGTTATGTAGCATAACGTTATAACGTACAACGTTATATACTATTACCTTATATCGTTATAAGTTAAATACTGTTACCTTGTAACGTTATACGTTAAATACTGTTACCCTATAACGTTATACGTTATATACTACTACCTTATAACGTATAACGTTATGTTGCGTTACGTTATAACGTATAACGTTATATACTATTACCTTATAACGTATAACGTTATATACTATTACCATATAACGTATAACGTTATATACTATTACCTTATAACGTATAACGTTATGTAGCATTACGTTATAACGTACAACGTTACATACTATTACCTTATGACGTATAACGTTATGTATCATTACGTTATAACGTATAACGTTACATACTATTACCTTATAACGTATAACGTGATGTAGCATTACGTTATAACGTATAACGTTATATACAATTACATTATAACGTATAACGTTATATACTATTACCTTATAACGTATAACGTTATGTAGCATTACGTTATACCGTATAACGTTGTATACCACTACCATATAACGTATAACGTTATGTAGCATTACGTTATAACGTATAACGTTATATACTATTACCTTATAATGTATAACGTTATATACTATTACCTTATAACGTATAACGTTATATACTATTTCCTTATAACGTATAACGTTATGTAGCATTTCGTTATAACGTATAGCGTTATGTAGCACTGCGTTATAACTTCTAACGTTATATACTATTACCTTATAACGTATAACGTTATGTAGCATTACGTTATAACGTATAACGTTATATACAATTATCTTATAACGTATAACGTTATATACTATTACCTTATGACGTATAACGTTATGTAGCATTACGTTACAACGTATAACGTTATATACTATTACCTTATAACGTATAACGTTATATACTATTTTCTTATAACGTATAACGTTATGTAGCATAACCTTATATCGTATAACGCTATGTAGCATTACGTTATAACGTATAACGCTATATACTAATATCTTATAACGTATAACGTTATGTAGCATTACCTTATAACGTATAACGTTATGTAGCATTACGTTATAACGTATAACGTTATATACTATTACCTTATAACGTATAACGTTATATACTATTACGTTAAAACGTATAACGTTATGTACTATTACCTTATAACGTTATACGTTATATACTATTAGCTTATAACGTATAACGTTATGTAGCATTTCGTTATACCGTATAACGTTGTATACCACTACCATATAACGTATAACGTTATGTAGCATAACGTTATAACGTACAACGTTATATACTATTACCTTATATCGTTATAAGTTAAATACTGTTACCTTGTAACGTTATACGTTAAATACTGTTACCCTATAACGTTATACGTTATATACTACTACCTTATAACGTATAACGTTATGTAGCGTTACGTTATAACGTATAACGTTATATACTATTACCTTATAACGTATAACGTTCTATACTATTACCATATAACGTATAACGTTATATACTATTACCTGATAACGTATAACGTTATATACTATTACCTTCTAACGTATAACGTTATGTAGCATTACGATATAACGTATAACGTTATATGCTATTAGCTTATAACGTATAATGTTATGTAGCATTACGTTACATCGTATAACGTTATATACTGTTACCTTATAACGTATAACGTTATATAATATTACCTTGTACCGTATAACGTTATGTAGCATTACGTTATAAGGTATAACGTTATATACTATTACCTTATAACGTATAACGTTATGTATCATTACGTTATAACGTATAACGTTACATACTATTATCTTATAACGTATAACGTTATGTAGCATTACGTTATAACGTATAACGTTATATACTATTACCTTATAACGTATAACGTTATATACTATTACCTTAAAACGTATAACGCTATGTACTATTACCTTATAACGTTATACGTTATATACTATTAGCTTATAACGTATAACGTTATGTAGCATTAGGTTATACCGTATAACGTTGTATACCACTACCATATAACGTATAACGTTATGTAGCATAACGTTATAACGTACAACGTTATATACTATTACCTTATATCGTTATAAGTTAAATACTGTTACCTTGTAACGTTATACGTTAAATACTGTTACCCTATAACGTTATACGTTATATACTACTACCTTATAACGTATAACGTTATGTTGCGTTACGTTATAACGTATAACGTTATATACTATTACCTTATAACGTATAACGTTATATACTATTACCATATAACGTAGAACGTTATATACTATTACCTTATAACGTATAACGTTATGTAGCATTACGTTATAACGTACAACGTTACATACTATTACCTTATAACGTATAACGTTATGTATCATTACGTTATAACGTATAACGTTACATACTATTACCTTATAACGTATAACGTGATGTAGCATTACGTTATAACGTATAACGTTATATACAATTACATTATAACGTATAACGTTATATACTATTACCTTATAACGTATAACGTTATGTAGCATTACGTTATACCGTATAACGTTGTATACCACTACCATATAACGTATAACGTTATGTAGCATTACGTTATAACGTATAACGTTATATACTATTACCTTATAATGTATAACGTTATATACTATTACCTTATAACGTATAACGTTATATACTATTTCCTTATGACGTATAACGTTATGTAGCATTTCGTTATAACGTATAGCGTTATGTAGCACTGCGTTATAACTTCTAACGTTACATA
Source organism: Bombus fervidus (assembly GCF_041682495.2). Classification (NCBI taxonomy): domain Eukaryota; kingdom Metazoa; phylum Arthropoda; class Insecta; order Hymenoptera; family Apidae; genus Bombus; species Bombus fervidus. The sequence goes on along the minus strand of NC_091523.1, from coordinate 2,892,112 downwards.
CTATTTCCTTATAACGTATAACGTTATGTAGCATTACGTTACAACGTATAACGTTATATACTATTACCTTCTAACGTATAACGTTATGTAGCATTACGTTATAACGTACAACGTTATATACTATTACCTTATAACGTATAACGTTATATACTATTACCATATAACGTATAACGTTATGTAGCATTACGTTATACCGTATAACGTTATATACTATTACCTTATAACGTATAACGTTATGTATCATTACGTTATAACGTATAACGTTACATACTATTACCTTATAACGTATAACGTTATGTAGCATTACGTTATAACGTATAACGTTATATACAATTACCTTATAACGTATAACGTTATATACTATTACCATATAACGTATAACGTTATGTAGCATTACGTTATACCGTATAACGTTGTATACCACTACCATATAACGTATAACGTTATGTAGCATTACTTTATAACGTATAACGTTATATACTATTACCTTATAACGTATAACGTTATGTATCATTACGTTATAACGTATAACGTTACATACTATTACCTTATAACGTATAACGTTATGTAGCATTACGTTATAACGTATAACGTTATATACTATTACCTTATAACGTATAACGTTATATACTATTTCCTTATAACGTATAACGGTATGTAGCATTACCTTATATCGTATAACGCTATGTAGCATTACGTTATAACGTATAACGCTATATACTATTATCTTATTACGTATAACGTTATGTAGCATTACCTTATAACGTATAACGTTACATACTATTACCTTCTAACGTATAACGTTATGTAGCATTACCTTCTAACGTATAACGTTATATACTATTACCTGATAACGTATAACGTTATATACTATTACCTTATAACGTATAACGTTATATACTATTTCCTTATAACGTATAACGTTATATACTATTTCCTTATAACGTATAACGTTATGTAGCATTACCTTGTATCGTATAACGCTATGTAGCATTACGTTATAACGTATAACGCTATATACTATTATCTTATCACGTATAACGTTATGTAGCATTACCTTATAACGTATAACGTTATATACTATTACCTTATAACGTATAACGTTATGTAGCATTACGTTATAACGTATAACGTTATGTAGCATTACGTTATAACGTATAACGTTATATACTATTAGCTTATAACGTATAACGTTACATACTATTACCTTATAACGTATAATGTTATGTAGCATTACGTTATAACGTATAACGTTATATACAATTATCTTATAACGTATAACGTTATATACTATTACCTTATGACGTATAACGTTATGTAGCATTACGTTACAACGTATAACGTTATATACTATTACCTTATAACGTATAACGTTATATACTATTTTCTTATAACGTATAACGTTATGTAGCATAACCTTATATCGTATAACGCTATGTAGCATTACGTTATAACGTATAACGCTATATACTAATATCTTATAACGTATAACGTTATGTAGCATTACCTTATAACGTATAACGTTATGTAGCATTACGTTATAACGTATAACGTTATATACTATTACCTTATAACGTATAACGTTATATACTATTACGTTAAAACGTATAACGTTATGTACTATTACCTTATAACGTTATACGTTATATACTATTAGCTTATAACGTATAACGTTATGTAGCATTTCGTTATACCGTATAACGTTGTATACCACTACCATATAACGTATAACGTTATGTAGCATAACGTTATAACGTACAACGTTATATACTATTACCTTATATCGTTATAAGTTAAATACTGTTACCTTGTAACGTTATACGTTAAATACTGTTACCCTATAACGTTATACGTTATACACTACTACCTTATAACGTATAACGTTATGTAGCGTTACGTTATAACGTATAACGTTATATACTATTACCTTATAACGTATAACGTTCTATACTATTACCATATAACGTATAACGTTATATACTATTACCTGATAACGTATAACGTTATATACTATTACCTTCTAACGTATAACGTTATGTAGCATTACGATATAACGTATAACGTTATATGCTATTAGCTTATAACGTATAATGTTATGTAGCATTACGTTACAACGTATAACGTTATATACTGTTACCTTATAACGTATAACGTTATATAATATTACCTTGTACCGTATAACGTTATGTAGCATTACGTTATAACGTATAACGTTATATACTATTACCTTATAACGTATAACGTTATGTATCATTACGTTATAACGTATAACGTTACATACTATTACCTTATAACGTATAACGTTATGTAGCATTACGTTATAACGTATAACGTTATATACTATTACCTTATAACGTATAACGTTATATACTATTACCTTAAAACGTATAACGCTATGTACTATTACCTTATAACGTTATACGTTATATACTATTAGCTTATAACGTATAACGTTATGTAGCATTACGTTATACCGTATAACGTTGTATACCACTACCATATAACGTATAACGTTATGTAGCATAACGTTATAACGTACAACGTTATATACTATTACCTTATATCGTTATAAGTTAAATACTGTTACCTTGTAACGTTATACGTTAAATACTGTTACCCTATAACGTTATACGTTATATACTACTACCTTATAACGTATAACGTTATGTTGCGTTACGTTATAACGTATAACGTTATATACTATTACCTTATAACGTATAACGTTATATACTATTACCATATAACGTATAACGTTATATACTATTACCTTATAACGTATAACGTTATGTAGCATTACGTTATAACGTACAACGTTACATACTATTACCTTATGACGTATAACGTTATGTATCATTACGTTATAACGTATAACGTTACATACTATTACCTTATAACGTATAACGTGATGTAGCATTACGTTATAACGTATAACGTTATATACAATTACATTATAACGTATAACGTTATATACTATTACCTTATAACGTATAACGTTATGTAGCATTACGTTATACCGTATAACGTTGTATACCACTACCATATAACGTATAACGTTATGTAGCATTACGTTATAACGTATAACGTTATATACTATTACCTTATAATGTATAACGTTATATACTATTACCTTATAACGTATAACGTTATATACTATTTCCTTATAACGTATAACGTTATGTAGCATTTCGTTATAACGTATAGCGTTATGTAGCACTGCGTTATAACTTCTAACGTTATATACTATTACCTTATAACGTATAACGTTATGTAGCATTACGTTATAACGTATAACGTTATATACAATTATCTTATAACGTATAACGTTATATACTATTACCTTATGACGTATAACGTTATGTAGCATTACGTTACAACGTATAACGTTATATACTATTACCTTATAACGTATAACGTTATATACTATTTTCTTATAACGTATAACGTTATGTAGCATAACCTTATATCGTATAACGCTATGTAGCATTACGTTATAACGTATAACGCTATATACTAATATCTTATAACGTATAACGTTATGTAGCATTACCTTATAACGTATAACGTTATGTAGCATTACGTTATAACGTATAACGTTATATACTATTACCTTATAACGTATAACGTTATATACTATTACGTTAAAACGTATAACGTTATGTACTATTACCTTATAACGTTATACGTTATATACTATTAGCTTATAACGTATAACGTTATGTAGCATTTCGTTATACCGTATAACGTTGTATACCACTACCATATAACGTATAACGTTATGTAGCATAACGTTATAACGTACAACGTTATATACTATTACCTTATATCGTTATAAGTTAAATACTGTTACCTTGTAACGTTATACGTTAAATACTGTTACCCTATAACGTTATACGTTATATACTACTACCTTATAACGTATAACGTTATGTAGCGTTACGTTATAACGTATAACGTTATATACTATTACCTTATAACGTATAACGTTCTATACTATTACCATATAACGTATAACGTTATATACTATTACCTGATAACGTATAACGTTATATACTATTACCTTCTAACGTATAACGTTATGTAGCATTACGATATAACGTATAACGTTATATGCTATTAGCTTATAACGTATAATGTTATGTAGCATTACGTTACATCGTATAACGTTATATACTGTTACCTTATAACGTATAACGTTATATAATATTACCTTGTACCGTATAACGTTATGTAGCATTACGTTATAAGGTATAACGTTATATACTATTACCTTATAACGTATAACGTTATGTATCATTACGTTATAACGTATAACGTTACATACTATTATCTTATAACGTATAACGTTATGTAGCATTACGTTATAACGTATAACGTTATATACTATTACCTTATAACGTATAACGTTATATACTATTACCTTAAAACGTATAACGCTATGTACTATTACCTTATAACGTTATACGTTATATACTATTAGCTTATAACGTATAACGTTATGTAGCATTAGGTTATACCGTATAACGTTGTATACCACTACCATATAACGTATAACGTTATGTAGCATAACGTTATAACGTACAACGTTATATACTATTACCTTATATCGTTATAAGTTAAATACTGTTACCTTGTAACGTTATACGTTAAATACTGTTACCCTATAACGTTATACGTTATATACTACTACCTTATAACGTATAACGTTATGTTGCGTTACGTTATAACGTATAACGTTATATACTATTACCTTATAACGTATAACGTTATATACTATTACCATATAACGTAGAACGTTATATACTATTACCTTATAACGTATAACGTTATGTAGCATTACGTTATAACGTACAACGTTACATACTATTACCTTATAACGTATAACGTTATGTATCATTACGTTATAACGTATAACGTTACATACTATTACCTTATAACGTATAACGTGATGTAGCATTACGTTATAACGTATAACGTTATATACAATTACATTATAACGTATAACGTTATATACTATTACCTTATAACGTATAACGTTATGTAGCATTACGTTATACCGTATAACGTTGTATACCACTACCATATAACGTATAACGTTATGTAGCATTACGTTATAACGTATAACGTTATATACTATTACCTTATAATGTATAACGTTATATACTATTACCTTATAACGTATAACGTTATATACTATTTCCTTATGACGTATAACGTTATGTAGCATTTCGTTATAACGTATAGCGTTATGTAGCACTGCGTTATAACTTCTAACGTTACATACTATTTCCTTATAACGTATAACGTTATGTAGCATTACGTTACAACGTATAACGTTATATACTATTACCTTCTAACGTATAACGTTATGTAGCATTACGTTATAACGTACAACGTTATATACTATTACCTTATAACGTATAACGTTATATACTATTACCATATAACGTATAACGTTATGTAGCATTACGTTATACCGTATAACGTTATATACTATTACCTTATAACGTATAACGTTATGTATCATTACGTTATAACGTATAACGTTACATACTATTACCTTATAACGTATAACGTTATGTAGCATTACGTTATAACGTATAACGTTATATACAATTACCTTATAACGTATAACGTTATATACTATTACCATATAACGTATAACGTTATGTAGCATTACGTTATACCGTATAACGTTGTATACCACTACCATATAACGTATAACGTTATGTAGCATTACTTTATAACGTATAACGTTATATACTATTACCTTATAACGTATAACGTTATGTATCATTACGTTATAACGTATAACGTTACATACTATTACCTTATAACGTATAACGTTATGTAGCATTACGTTATAACGTATAACGTTATATACTATTACCTTATAACGTATAACGTTATATACTATTTCCTTATAACGTATAACGGTATGTAGCATTACCTTATATCGTATAACGCTATGTAGCATTACGTTATAACGTATAACGCTATATACTATTATCTTATTACGTATAACGTTATGTAGCATTACCTTATAACGTATAACGTTATATACTATTACCTTATAACGTATAACGTTATGTAGCAGTACCTTATAACGTATAACGTTATATACAATTACCTTACAACGTATAACGTTATATACTATTACCTAATAACGTATAACGTTATGTAGCATTACGTTATAGCGTATAACTTTGTATGCAATTCCTTCTAACGTAAAACGTTATGTAGCATTACCTTATAACGTATAACGTTATATACTATTACCTGATAACGTATAACGTTATATACTATTAGCTTATAACGTATAACGTTACATACTATTTCCTTATAACGTATAACGTTATGTAGCATTACGTTATAACGTATAACGTTATATACTATTAGCTTATAACGTATAATGTTATGTAGCATTACGCTATAACGTATAACGTTATATACTATTACCTTATAACGTATAGCGTTATATAATATTACCTAATAACGTATAACGTTATGTAGCATTACGTTATAGCGTATAACTTTGTATACAATTCCTTCTAACGTATAACGTTATGTAGCATTACGTTATAACGTATAACGTTATGTAGCATTACGTTATAACGTATAACGTTATATACTACTACCTTATAACGTATAACGTTATGTAGCATTACGTTATAACGTATAACGTTATATACTATTAGCTTATAACGTATAATGTTATGTAGCATTACGCTATAACGTATAACGTTATATACTATTACCTTATAACGTATAACGTTATATAATATTACCTTGTAACGTATAACGTTATGTAGCATTACGTTATAACGTATAACGTTATATACTATTACCTTATAACGTATAACGTTATGTATCATTACGTCATAACGTATAACGTTACATACTATTACCTTATAACGTATAACGTTATGTAGCATTACGTTACAACGTATAACGTTATATACTATTACCTTATAACGTATAACGTTATGTAGCATTACGTTATAACGTATAACGTTACATACTATTACCTTATAACGTATAACATTTTGTAGCATTACGTTATAACGTATAACGTTATATACAATTACCTTATAACGTATAACGTTATATACTATTACCTTATAACGTATAACGTTATGTAGCATTACGCTATAGCGTATAACGTTGTATACTGCTACCATATAACGTATAACGATATGTAGCATTACGTTATAACGTATAACGTTATATACTATTACCTTATATCGTTATACGTTAAATACTGTTACCTTATAACGTTATACGTTATATACTACTACCTTATAACGTATAACGTTATGCAGCGTTACGTTATAACGTATAACGTTATATACTATTACCTTCTAACGTATAACGTTATGTAGCATTACCTTATAACGTATAACGTTATATACTATTACCTGATAACGTATAACGTTATATACTATTACCTTATAACGTATAACGTTATATACTATTTCCTTATAACGTATAACGTTATGTAGCATTACCTTGTATCGTATAACGCTATGTAGCATTACGTTATAACGTATAACGCTATATACTATTATCTTATCACGTATAACGTTATGTAGCATTACCTTATAACGTATAACGTTATATACTATTACCTTATAACGTATAACGTTATGTAGCATAACCTTATATCGTATAACGCTATGTAGCATTACGTTATAACGTATAACGCTATATACTAATATCTTATAACGTATAACGTTATGTAGCATTACCTTATAACGTATAACGTTATGTAGCATTACGTTATAACGTATAACGTTATATACTATTACCTTATAACGTATAACGTTATATACTATTACCTTAAAACGTATAACGTTATGTACTATTACCTTATAACGTTATACGTTATATACTATTAGCTTATAACGTATAACGTTATGTAGCATTTCGTTATACCGTATAACGTTGTATACCACTACCATATAACGTATAACGTTATGTAGCATAACGTTATAACGTACAACGTTATATACTATTACCTTATATCGTTATAAGTTAAATACTGTTACCTTGTAACGTTATACGTTAAATACTGTTACCCTATAACGTTATACGTTATATACTACTACCTTATAACGTATAACGTTATGTAGCGTTACGTTATAACGTATAACGTTATATACTATTACCTTATAACGTATAACGTTATATACTATTACAATATAACGTATAACGTTATATACTATTACCTGATAACGTATAACGTTATATACTATTACCTTCTAACGTATAACGTTATGTTGCATTACGATATAACGTATAACGTTATATGCTATTAGCTTATAACGTATAATGTTATGTAGCATTACGTTACAACGTATAACGTTATATAATGTTACCTTATAACGTATAACGTTATATAATATTACCTTGTCCCGTATAACGTTATGTAGCATTACGTTATAACGTATAACGTTATATACTATTACCTTATAACGTATAACGTTATGTATCATTACGTTATAACGTATAACGTTACATACTATTACCTTATAACGTATAACGTTATGTAGCATTACGTTATAACGTATAACGTTATATACTATTACCTTATAACGTATAACGTTATATACTATTACCTTAAAACGTATAACGTTATGTACTATTACCTTATAACGTTATACGTTATGTAGCGTTACGTTATAACGTATAACGTTATATACTATTACCTTATAACGTATAACGTTATATACTATTACAATATAACGTATAACGTTATATACTATTACCTGATAACGTATAACGTTATATACTATTACCTTCTAACGTATAACGTTATGTAGCATTACGTTATACCGTATAACGTTGTATACCACTACCATATAACGTATAACGTTATGTAGCATAACGTTATAACGTACAACGTTATATACTATTACCTTATATCGTTATAAGTTAAATACTGTTACCTTGTAACGTTATACGTTAAATACTGTTACCCTATAAGGTTATACGTTATATACTACTACCTTATAACGTATAACGTTATGTAGCGTTACGTTATAACGTATAACGTTATATACTATTACCTTATAACGTATAACGTTATATACTATTACCATATAACGTATAACGTTATATACTATTACCTGATAACGTATAACGTTATACACTATTACCTTCTAACGTATAACGTTATGTAGCATTACGTTACAACGTATAACGTTATATACTATTAGCTTATAACGTATAATGTTATGTAGCATTACGCTATAACGTATAACGTTATATACTATTACCTTATAACGTATAACGTTATATAATATTACCTTGTAACGTATAACGTTATGTAGCATTACGTTATAGCGTATAACTTTGTATGCAATTCCTTCTAACGTAAAACGTTATGTAGCATTACCTTATAACGTATAACGTTATATACTATTACCTGATAACGTATAACGTTATATACTATTAGCTTATAACGTATAACGTTACATACTATTTCCTTATAACGTATAACGTTATGTAGCATTACGTTATAACGTATAACGTTATATACTATTAGCTTATAACGTATAATGTTATGTAGCATTACGCTATAACGTATAACGTTATATACTATTACCTTATAACGTATAGCGTTATATAATATTACCTAATAACGTATAACGTTATGTAGCATTACGTTATAGCGTATAACTTTGTATACAATTCCTTCTAACGTATAACGTTATGTAGCATTACGTTATAACGTATAACGTTATGTAGCATTACGTTATAACGTATAACGTTATATACTACTACCTTATAACGTATAACGTTATGTAGCATTACGTTATAACGTATAACGTTATATACCATTAGCTTATAACGTATAATGTTATGTAGCATTACGCTATAACGTATAACGTTATATACTATTACCTTATAACGTATAACGTTATATACTATTACCTTATAACGTATAACGTTATATACTATTACCATATAACGTATAACGTTATATACTATTACCTGATAACGTATAACGTTATACACTATTACCTTCTAACGTATAACGTTATGTAGCATTACGTTACAACGTATAACGTTATATGCTATTAGCTTATAACGTATAATGTTATGTAGCATTACGTTACAACGTATAACGTTATATACTGTTACCTTATAACGTATAACGTTATATAATATTACCTTGTAACGTATAACGTTATGTAGCATTACGTTATACCGTATAACGTTATATACTATTACCTTATAACGTATAACGTTATGTATCATTACGTTATAACGTATAACGTTACATACTATTACCTTATAACGTATAACGTTATGTAGCATTACGTTATAACGTATGACGTTATATACAATTACCTTATAACGTATAACGTTATATACTATTACCTTATAACGTATAACGTTATGTAGCATTACGTTATACCGTATAACGTTGTATACCACTACCATATAACGTATAACGTTATGTAGCATTGCGTTATAACGTATAACGTTATGTAGCACTGCGTTGTATCTTCCAACGTTATATACTATTACCTTATAACGTATAACGTTATATACTATTACCTTATAACGTATAACGTTATGTAGCATTACGTTATAGCGTATAACGTTGTATACTGCTACCATATACCGTATAACGTTATGTAGCATTACGTTATAACGTATAACGTTATATACTATTACCTTATATCGTTATACGTTAAATACTGTTACCTTATAACGTTATACGTTATATACTACTACCTTATAACGTATAACGTTATGGAGCGTTACGTTATAACGTATAACGTTATATACTATTACCTCCTAACGTATAACGTTATGTAGCATTACCTTATAACGTATAACGTTATATACTATTACTTGATAACGTATAACGTTATATACTATTACCTTATAACGTATAACGTTATATACTATTTCCTTATAACGTATAACGTTATGTAGCATTACCTTGTATCGTATAACGCTATGTAGCATTACGTTATAACGTATAACGCTATATACTATTATCTTATTACGTATAACGTTATGTAGCATTACCTTATAACGTATAACGTTATATACTATTACCTTATAACGTATAACGTTATGTAGCATTACGTTATAACGTACAACGTTACATACTATTACCTTATAACGTATAACGTTATGTAGCATTACGTTATAACGTATAACGTTATATACAATTATCTTATAACGTATAACGTTCTATACTATTACCTTATAACGTATAACGTTATGTACCATTACGTTACAACGTATAACGTTATATACTATTACCTTATAACGTATAACGTTACATACTATTACCTTATAACGTATAACTTTATGTAGCATTACGTTATAACGTATAACGTTATATACAATTATCTTATAACGTATAACGTTATATACTATTACCTTATAACGTATAACGTTATGTAGCATTACGTTACAACGTATAACGTTATATACTATTACCTTATAACGTATACCGTTATATACTATTTCCTTATAACGTATAACGTTATGTAGCATTACCTTATATCGTATAACGCTATGTAGCATTACGTTATAACGTATAACGCTATATACTAATATCTTATAACGTATAACGTTATGTAGCATTACCTTATAACGTATAACGTTATGTAGCATTACGTTATAACGTATAACGTTATATACTATTACCTTATAACGTATAACGTTGTATACTATTACCTTAAAACGTATAACGTTATGTACTATTACCTTATAACGTTATACGTTATATACTATTAGCTTATAACGTATAACGTTATGTAGCATTACGTTATACCGTATAACGTTGTATACCACTACCATATAACGTATAACGTTATGTAGCATAACGTTGTAACGTACAACGTTATATACTATTACCTTATATCGTTATAAGTTAAATACTGTTACCTTGTAACGTTATACGTTAAATACTGTTACCCTATAACGTTATACGTTATATACTACTACCTTATAACGTATAACGTTATGTAGCGTTACGTTATAACGTATAACGTTATATACTATTACCTTATAACGTATAACGTTATATACTATTACCTTATAACGTATAACGTTATGTAGCATTACGTTATAACGTACAACGTTACATACTATTTCCTTCTAACGTATAACGTTATGTAGCAGTACCTTATAACGTATAACGTTATATACAATTACCTTACAACGTATAACGTTATATACTATTACCTAATAACGTATAACGTTATGTAGCATTACGTTATAGCGTACAACTTTGTATACAATTCCTTCTAACGTATAACGTTATGTAGCATTACGTTATAACGTATAACGTTATGTAGCATTACGTAATAACGTATAACGTTATATACTACTACCTTATAACGTATAACGTTATATACTACTACCTTATAACGTATAACGTTATGTAGCATTACGTTATAACGTATAACGTTATATACTATTAGCTTATAACGTATAATGTTATGTAGCATTACGCTATAACGTATAACGTTATATACTATTACCTTATAACGTATAACGTTATATAATATTACCTTGTAACGTATAACGTTATGTAGCATTACGTTATAACGTATAACGTTATATACTATTACCTTATAACGTATAACGTTATGTATCATTACGTCATAACGTATAACGTTACATACTATTACCTTATAACGTATAACGTTATGTAGCATTACGTTACAACGTATAACGTTATATACTATTACCTTATAGCGTATAACGTTATGTAGCATTACGTTATAACGTATAACGTTACATACTATTACCTTATAACGTATAACATTTTGTAGCATTACGTTATAACGTATAACGTTATATACAATTACCTTATAACGTATAACGTTATATACTATTACCTTATAACGTATAACGTTATGTAGCATTACGCTATAGCGTATAACGTTGTATACTGCTACCATATAACGTATAACGATATGTAGCATTACGTTATAACGTATAACGTTATATACTATTACCTTATATCGTTATACGTTAAATACTGTTACCTTATAACGTTATACGTTATATACTACTACCTTATAACGTATAACGTTATGCAGCGTTACGTTATAACGTATAACGTTATATACTATTACCTTCTAACGTATAACGTTATGTAGCATTACCTTATGACGTATAACGTTATACACTATTACCTGATAACGTATAACGTTATATACTATTACCTTATAACGTATAACGTTATATACTATTTCCTTATAACGTATAACGTTATGTAGCATTACCTTGTATCGTATAACGCTATGTAGCATTACGTTATAACGTATAACGCTATATACTATTATCTTATCACGTATAACGTTATGTAGCATTACCTTATAACGTATAACGTTATATACTATTACCTTATAACGTATAACGTTATGTAGCATTACGTTATAACGTATAACGTTATGTAGCATTACGTTATAACGTATAACGTTATATACAATTATCTTATAACGTATAACGTTATATACTATTACCTTATAACGTATAACGTTATGTAGCATTACCTTATATCGTATAACGCTATGTAGCATTACGTTATAACGTATAACGCTATATACTAATATCTTATAACGTATAACGTTATGTAGCATTACCTTATAACGTATAACGTTATGTAGCATTACGTTATAACGTATAACGTTATATACTATTACCTTATAACGTATAACGTTGTATACTATTACCTTAAAACGTATAACGTTATGTACTATTACCTTATAACGTTATACGTTATATACTATTAGCTTATAACGTATAACGTTATGTAGCATTACGTTATACCGTATAACGTTGTATACCACTACCATATAACGTATAACGTTATGTAGCATAACGTTGTAACGTACAACGTTATATACTATTACCTTATATCGTTATAAGTTAAATACTGTTACCTTGTAACGTTATACGTTAAATACTGTTACCCTATAACGTTATACGTTATATACTACTACCTTATAACGTATAACGTTATGTAGCGTTACGTTATAACGTATAACGTTATATACTATTACCTTATAACGTATAACGTTATATACTATTACCTTATAACGTATAACGTTATGTAGCATTACGTTATAACGTACAACGTTACATACTATTTCCTTCTAACGTATAACGTTATGTAGCAGTTCCTTATAACGTATAACGTTATATACAATTACCTTACAACGTATAACGTTATATACTATTACCTAATAACGTATAACGTTATGTAGCATTACGTTATAGCGTATAACTTTGTATACAATTCCTTCTAACGTAAAACGTTATGTAGCATTACCTTATAACGTATAACGTTATATACTATTACCTGATAACGTATAACGTTATATACTATTAGCTTATAACGTATAACGTTACATACTATTTCCTTATAACGTATAACGTTATGTAGCATTACGTTATAACGTATAACGTTATATACTATTAGCTTATAACGTATAATGTTATGTAGCATTACGCCATAACGTATAACGTTATATACTATTACCTTATAACGTATAGCGTTATATAATATTACCTAATAACGTATAACGTTATGTAGCATTACGTTATAGCGTATAACTTTGTATACAATTCCTTCTAACGTATAACGTTATGTAGCATTACGTTATAACGTATAACGTTATGTAGCATTACGTTATAACGTATAACGTTATATACTACTACCTTATAACGTATAACGTTATGTAGCATTACGTTATAACGTATAACGTTATATACTATTAGCTTATAACGTATAATGTTATGTAGCATTACGCTATAACGTATAACGTTATATACTATTACCTTATAACGTATAACGTTATATAATATTACCTTGTAACGTATAACGTTATGTAGCATTACGTTATAACGTATAACGTTATATACTATTACCTTATAACGTATAACGTTATGTATCATTACGTCATAACGTATAACGTTACATACTATTACCTTATAACGTATAACGTTATGTAGCATTACGTTACAACGTATAACGTTATATACTATTACCTTATAACGTATAACGTTATGTAGCATTACGTTATAACGTATAACGTTACATACTATTACCTTATAACGTATAACGTTATGTAGCATTACGCTATAGCGTATAACGTTGTATACTGCTACCATATAACGTATAACGATATGTAGCATTACGTTATAACGTATAACGTTATATACTATTACCTTATATCGTTATACGTTAAATACTGTTACCTTATAACGTTATACGTTATATACTACTACCTTATAACGTATAACGTTATGCAGCGTTACGTTATAACGTATAACGTTATATACTATTACCTTCTAACGTATAACGTTATGTAGCATTACCTTATAACGTATAACGTTATATACTATTACCTGATAACGTATAACGTTATATACTATTACCTTATAACGTATAACGTTATATACTATTTCCTTATAACGTATAACGTTATGCAGCATTACCTTGTATCGTATAACGCTATGTAGCATTACGTTATAACGTATAACGCTATATACTATTATCTTATCACGTATAACGTTATGTAGCATTACCTTATAACGTATAACGTTATATACTATTACCTTATAACGTATAACGTTATGTAGCATTACGTTATAACGTATTACGTTATGTAGCATTACGTTATAACGTATAACGTTATATACAATTATCTTATAACGTATAACGTTATATACTATTACCTTATAACGTATAACGTTATGTAGCATTATGTTACAACGTATAACGTTATATACTATTAGCTCATAACGTATAACGTTACATACTATTACCTTATAACGTATAACGTTATATAATATTACCTTATAACGTATAACGTTATATACTATTTTCTTATAACGTATAACGTTATGTAGCATAACCTTATATCGTATAACGCTATGTAGCATTACGTTATAACGTATAACGCTATATACTAATATCTTATAACGTATAACGTTATGTAGCATTACCTTATAACGTATAACGTTATGTAGCATTACGTTATAACGTATAACGTTATATACTATTACCTTATAACGTATAACGCTATATACTATTATCTTATTACGTATAACGTTATGTAGCATTACGTTATGACGTACAACGTTACATACTATTACCTTATAACGTATAACGTTATGTAGCATTACGTTATAACGTATAATGTTATATCCTATTACCTTATAACGTATAACGTTATGTAGCATTACGTTATAACGTATAACGTTATATACTATTAGCTGATAACGTATAACGTTATATACTATTACCTTATAACGTATAACGTTATATACTATTTCCTTATAACGTATAACGTTATGTAGCATTACCTTGTATCGTATAACGCTATGTAGCATTACGTTATAACGTATAACGCTATATACTATTACCTTGCATCGTTATACGTTAAATACTGTTACCTTATAACGTTATACGTTATATACTATTACCGTATAACGTATAACGTTATGTAGCATTACGTTATAACGTATAATGTTATATACTATTACCTTATAACGTATAACGTTATGTAGCATTACGTTATAACGTATAACGTTATATACTATTAGCTGATAACGTATAGCGTTATGTAGCATTACCTTATAACGTATAACGTTATATACTATATCCTTATAACGTATAACGTTATATACTATTACCTTGTAACGTATAACGTTATGTAGCACTACGTTATAACGTATAACGCTATATACTATTATCTTATTACGTATAACGTTATGTAGCATTACGTTATAACGTACAACGTTACATACTATTACCTTATAACGTATAACGTTATGTAGCATTACGTTATAACGTATAATGTTATATACTATTACCTTATAACGTATAACGTTATGTAGCATTACGTTATAACGTATAACGTTATATACTATTAGCTGATAACGTATAACGTTATATACTATTACCTTATAACGTATAACGTTATATACTATTCCCTTATAACGTATAACGTTATGTAGCATTACCTTGTATCGTATAACGCTATGTAGCATTACGTTATAACGTATAACGCTATATACTATTATCTTATTACGTATAACGTTATGTAGCATTACCTTATAACGTATAACGTTATATACTATTCCCTTATAACGTATAACGTTATGTAGCATTACCTTGTATCGTATAACGCTATGTAGCATTACGTTATAACGTATAACGCTATATACTATTACCTTATAACGTATAACGTTATGTAGCATTACGTTATAACGTATAACGTTATATACTATTACCTAATAACGTATAACGTTATGTAGCATTACGTTATAGCGTATAACTTTGTATACAATTCCTTCTAACGTAAAACGTTATGTAGCATTACCTTATAACGTATAACGTTATATACTATTACCTGATAACGTATAACGTTATATACTATTAGCTTATAACGTATAACGTTACATACTATTTCCTTATAACGTATAACGTTATGTAGCATTACGTTATAACGTATAACGTTATATACTATTAGCTTATAACGTATAATGTTATGTAGCATTACGCCATAACGTATAACGTTATATACTATTACCTTATAACGTATAGCGTTATATAATATTACCTAATAACGTATAACGTTATGTAGCATTACGTTATAGCGTATAACTTTGTATACAATTCCTTCTAACGTATAACGTTATGTAGCATTACGTTATAACGTATAACGTTATGTAGCATTACGTTATAACGTATAACGTTATATACTACTACCTTATAACGTATAACGTTATGTAGCATTACGTTATAACGTATAACGTTATATACTATTAGATTATAACGTATAATGTTATGTAGCATTACGCTATAACGTATAACGTTATATACTATTACCTTATAACGTATAACGTTATATAATATTACCTTGTAACGTATAACGTTATGTAGCATTACGTTATAACGTATAACGTTATATACTATTACCTTATAACGTATAACGTTATGTATCATTACGTCATAACGTATAACGTTACATACTATTACCTTATAACGTATAACGTTATGTAGCATTACGTTACAACGTATAACGT
The DNA here is from genome assembly GCF_041682495.2 of Bombus fervidus. NCBI lineage: Eukaryota > Metazoa > Arthropoda > Insecta > Hymenoptera > Apidae > Bombus > Bombus fervidus. Next base: position 2,874,037 of record NC_091523.1, on the reverse strand, counting down.
TATATACTATTACCTTATAACGTATAACGTTATGTAGCATTACGTTATAACGTATAACGTTACATACTATTACCTTATAACGTATAACATTTTGTAGCATTACGTTATAACGTATAACGTTATATACAATTACCTTATAACGTATAACGTTATATACTATTACCTTATAACGTATAACGTTATATACTATTTCCTTATAACGTATAACGTTATGTAGCATTACCTTGTATCGTATAACGCTATGTAGCATTACGTTATAACGTATAACGCTATATACTATTATCTTATCACGTATAACGTTATGTAGCATTACCTTATAACGTATAACGTTATATACTATTACCTTATAACGTATAACGTTATGTAGCATTACGTTATAACGTATAACGTTATGTAGCATTACGTTATAACGTATAACGTTATATACAATTATCTTATAACGTATAACGTTATATACTATTACCTTATAACGTATAACGTTATGTAGCATTACGTTACAACGTATAACGTTATATACTATTAGCTTATAACGTATAACGTTACATACTATTACCTTATAACGTATAACGTTATATACTATTACCTTATAACGTATAACGTTATATACTATTTTCTTATAACGTATAACGTTATGTAGCATAACCTTATATCGTATAACGCTATGTAGCATTACGTTATAACGTATAACGCTATATACTAATATCTTATAACGTATAACGTTATGTAGCATTACCTTATAACGTATAACGTTATGTAGCATTACGTTATAACGTATAACGTTATATACTATTACCTTATAACGTATAACGCTACATACTATTATCTTATTACGTATAACGTTATGTAGCATTACGTTATGACGTACAACGTTACATACTATTACCTTATAACGTATAACGTTATGTAGCATTACGTTATAACGTATAATGTTATATACTATTACCTTATAACGTATAACGTTATGTAGCATTACGTTATAACGTATAACGTTATATACTATTAGCTGATAACGTATAACGTTATATACTATTACCTTATAACGTATAACGTTATATACTATTTCCTTATAACGTATAACGTTATGTAGCATTACCTTGTATCGTATAACGCTATGTAGCATTACGTTATAACGTATAACGCTATATACTATTACCTTACATCGTTATACGTTAAATACTGTTACATTATAACGTTATACGTTATATACTAATACCGTATAACGTATAACGTTATGTAGCATTACGTTATAACGTATAATGTTATATACTATTACCTTATAACGTATAACGTTATGTAGCATTACGTTATAACGTATAACGTTATATACTATTAGCTGATAACGTATAACGTTATGTAGCATTACCTTATAACGTATAACGTTATATACTATGTCCTTATAACGTATAATGTTATATACTATTACCTTGTAACGTATAACGTTATGTAGCACTACGTTATAACGTATAACGCTATATACTATTATCTTATTACGTATAACGTTATGTAGCATTACGTTATAACGTACAACGTTACATACTATTACCTTATAACGTATAACGTTATGTAGCATTACGTTATAACGTATAATGTTATATAATATTACCTTATAACGTATAACGTTATGTAGCATTACGTTATAACGTATAACGTTATATACTATTAGCTGATAACGTATAACGTTATATACTATTACCTTATAACGTATAACGTTATATACTATTCCCTTATAACGTATAACGTTATGTAGCATTACCTTGTATCGTATAACGCTATGTAGCATTACGTTATAACGTATAACGCTATATACTATTATCTTATCACGTATAACGTTATGTAGCATTACCTTATAACGTATAACGTTATATATTATTCCCTTATAACGTATAACGTTATGTAGCATTACCTTGTATCGTATAACGCTATGTAGCATTACGTTATAACGTATAACGCTATATACTATTACCTTATAACGTATAACGATATGTAGCATTACGTTATAACGTATAACGTTACATACTATTACCTTATAACGTATAACGTTATGTATCATTACGTCATAACGTATAACGTTACATACTATTACCTTATAACGTATAACGTTATGTAGCATTACGTTACAACGTATAACGTTATATACTATTACCTTATAACGTATAACGTTATGTAGCATTACGTTATAACGTATAACGTTACATACTATTACCTTATAACGTATAACGTTATGTAGCATTACGCTATAGCGTATAACGTTGTATACAGCTACCATATAACGTATAACGTTATGTAGCATTACGTTATAACGTATAACGTTATATACTATTACCTTATAACGTATAACGTTATGTAGCATTACGTTATAACGTATAACGTTATGTAGCATTACGTTATAACGTATAACGTTATATACAATTATCTTATAACGTATAACGTTATATACTATTACCTTATAACGTATAACGTTATGTAGCATTACGTTACAACGTATAACGTTATATACTATTAGCTTATAACGTATAACGTTACATACTATTACCTTATAACGTATAACGTTATATACTATTACCTTATAACGTATAACGTTATATACTATTTTCTTATAACGTATAACGTTATGTAGCATAACCTTATATCGTATAACGCTATGTAGCATTACGTTATAACGTATAACGCTATATACTAATATCTTATAACGTATAACGTTATGTAGCATTACCTTATAACGTATAACGTTATGTAGCATTACGTTATAACGTATAACGTTATATACTATTACCTTATAACGTATAACGCTATATACTATTATCTTATTACGTATAACGTTATGTAGCATTACGTTATGACGTACAACGTTACATACTATTACCTTATAACGTATAACGTTATGTAGCATTACGTTATAACGTATAATGTTATATACTATTACCTTATAACGTATAACGTTATGTAGCATTACGTTATAACGTATAACGTTATATACTATTAGCTGATAACGTATAACGTTATATACTATTACCTTATAACGTATAACGTTATATACTATTTCCTTATAACGTATAACGTTATGTAGCATTACCTTGTATCGTATAACGCTATGTAGCATTACGTTATAACGTATAACGCTATATACTATTACCTTACATCGTTATACGTTAAATACTGTTTCCTTATAACGTTATACGTTATATACTAATACCGTATAACGTATAACGTTATGTAGCATTACGTTATAACGTATAATGTTATATACTATTACCTTATAACGTATAACGTTATGTAGCATTACGTTATAACGTATAACGTTATATACTATTAGCTGATAACGTATAACGTTATGTAGCATTACCTTATAACGTATAACGTTATATACTATGTCCTTATAACGTATAATGTTATATACTATTACCTTGTAACGTATAACGTTATGTAGCACTACGTTATAACGTATAACGCTATATACTATTATCTTATTACGTATAACGTTATGTAGCATTACGTTATAACGTACAACGTTACATACTATTACCTTATAACGTATAACGTTATGTAGCATTACGTTATAACGTATAATGTTATATACTATTACCTTATAACGTATAACGTTATGTAGCATTACGTTATAACGTATAACGTTATATACTATTAGCTGATAACGTATAACGTTATATACTATTACCTTATAACGTATAACGTTATATACTATTCCCTTATAACGTATAACGTTATGTAGCATTACCTTGTATCGTATAACGCTATGTAGCATTACGTTATAACGTATAACGCTATATACTATTATCTTATCACGTATAACGTTATGTAGCATTACCTTATAACGTATAACGTTATATATTATTCCCTTATAACGTATAACGTTATGTAGCATTACCTTGTATCGTATAGCGCTATGTAGCATTACGTTATAACGTATAACGCTATATACTATTACCTTATAACGTATAACGATATGTAGCATTACGTTATAACGTATAACGTTACATACTATTACCTTATAACGTATAACATTTTGTAGCATTACGTTATAACGTATAACGTTATATACAATTACCTTATAACGTATACCGTTCTATACTATTACCTTATAACGTATAACGTTATGTAGCATTACGCTATAGCGTATAACGTTGTATACTGCTACCATATACCGTATAACGTTATGTAGCATTACGTTATAACGTATAACGTTATATACTATTACCTTATATCGTTATACGTTAAATACTGTTACCTTATAACGTTATACGTTATATACTACTACCTTATAACGTATAACGTTATGGAGCGTTACGTTATAACGTATAACGTTATATACTATTACCTCCTAACGTATAACGTTATGTAGCATTACCTTATAACGTATAACGTTATATACTATTACTTGATAACGTATAACGTTATATACTATTACCTTATAACGTATAACGTTATATACTATTTCCTTATAACGTATAACGTTATGTAGCATTACCTTGTATCATATAACGCTATGTAGCATTACGTTATAACGTATAACGCTATATACTATTATCTTATTACGTATAACGTTATGTAGCATTACCTTATAACGTATAACGTTATATACTATTACCTTATAACGTATAACGTTATGTAGCATTACGTTATAACGTACAACGTTACATACTATTACCTTATAACGTATAACGTTATGTAGCATTACGTTATAACGTATAACGTTATATACAATTATCTTATAACGTATAACGTTATATACTATTACCTTATAACGTATAACGTTACATACTATTACCTTATAACGTATAACTTTATGTAGCATTACGTTATAACGTATAACGTTATATACAATTATCTTATAACGTATAACGTTATATACTATTACCTTATAACGTGTAACGTTATGTAGCATTACGTTACAACGTATAACGTTATATACTATTACCTTATAACGTATAACGTTATATACTATTTCCTTATAACGTATAACGTTATGTAGCATTACCTTATATCGTATAACGCTATGTAGCATTACGTTATAACGTATAACGCTATATACTAATATCTTATAACGTATAACGTTATGTAGCATTACCTTATAACGTATAACGTTATGTAGCATTACGTTATAACGTATAACGTTATATACTATTACCTTATAACGTATAACGTTGTATACTATTACCTTAAAACGTATAACGTTATGTACTATTACCTTATAACGTTATACGTTATATACTGTTACCCTATAACGTTATACGTTATATACTACTACCTTATAACGTATAACGTTATGTAGTGTTACGTTATAACGTATAACGTTATATACTATTACCTTATAACGTATAACGTTATATACTACTGCCACATAACGTATAACGTTATATACTATTTCCTTCTAACGTATAACGTTATGTAGCATTACGTTATAACGTATAACGTTATATACTATTTCCTTCTAACGTATAACGTTATGTAGCATTACCTCATAACGTATAACGTTATATGATATTACCTGATAACGTATAACGCTATATACTATTTCCTTCTAACGTATAACGTTATGTAGCATTATCTTATAACGTATAACGTTATATACAATTACCTTACAACGTATAACGTTATATACTAATACCTTATAACGTATAACGTTATGTAGCATTACGTTACAACGTATAACGTTATATACAATTACCTTATAACGTATAACGTTATATACTATTACCTTATAACGTATAACGTTATGTAGCATTACGTTATACCGTATAATGTTGTATACCACTACCATATAACGTATAACGTTATGTAGCATAACGTTATAACGTATAACGTTATATACTATTACCTTATATCGTTATAAGTTAAATACTGTTACCTTATAACGTTATACGTTAAATACTGTTACCCTATAACGTTATACGTTATATACTACTACCTTATAACGTATAACGTTATGTAGCGTTACGTTATAACGTATAACGTTATATGCTATTACCTTGTAACGTATAACGTTATGTTGCATTACGCTATAGCGTATAACGTTGTATACTACGACCATATAACGTATAACGTTATGTAGCATTACGGTATAACGTATAACGTTACATACTATTACCTTATAACGTATAACGTTATGTAGCATTACGTTATAACGTATAACGTTATATACTATTACCTTATAACGTATAACGTTATGTACCATTACGTTATAACGTATAACGTTATATCCTATTACCTTATAACGTATAACGTTATGTAGCATTACCTTATAACGTATAACGTTATATACTATTTCCTTAAAACGTATAACGTTATATACTATTACCTTATAACGTAAAAAGTTATGTAGCACTACGTTATAACGTATAACGTTATATACTATTACCTTATAACGTATAACGTTATGTAGCATTACGTTATAACGTATAACGTTACATACTATTACCATATAACGTATAACGTTATGTAGCATTACGTTGTAACGTATAACGTTACATACTATTACCTTATAACGTATAACGTTATGTAGCATTACGTTACAACGTATAACGTTATATACTATTACCTTATAACGTATAACGTTACGTAGCATTACGTTATAACGTATAACGTTACATACTATTACCTTATAACGTATAACATTATGTAGCATTACGTTATAACGTATAACGTTATATACAATTACATTATAACGTATAACGTTATATACTATTACATTATAACGTATAACGTTATGTAGCATTACGCTATAGCGTATAACGTTGTGTACTACTACCTTATAACGTATAACGTTATGTAGCATTACGTTATAACGTATAACGTTATATACAATTACCTTATAACGTATAACGTTATATACTATTACCTTATAACGTATAACGTTATGTAGCATTACGTTATACCGTATAACGTTGTATACCACTACCATATAACGTATAACGTTATGTAGCATAACGTTATAACGTATGTCGTTATATACTATTACCTTATATCGTTATAAGTTCAATACTGTTACCTTATAACGTTATACGTTAAATACTGTTACCCTATAACGTTATACGTTATATACTACTACCTTATAACGTATAACGTTATGTAGCGTTACGTTATAACGTATAACGTTATATACTATTACCTTATAACGTATAACGTTATGTAGCATTACGTTATACCGTATAACGTTGTATACCACTACCATATAACGTATAACGTTATGTAGCATTAAGTTATAACGTACAACGTTATATACTATTACCTAATACCGTTATACGTTAAATACTGTTACCTTCTAACGTTATACGTAAAATACGGTTACCTTATAACGTTATACGTTATATACTACTACTTTATAACGTATAACGTTATGTAGCATTACGTTATAGCGTATAACTTTGTATACAATTCCTTCTAACGTAAAACGTTATGTAGCATTGCGTTATAACGTATAGCGTTATGTAGCACTGCGTTGCAACTTCTAACGTTATATACTATTACCTTATAACGTATAACGTTATATACTATTACCTTATAAAGTATAACGTTATGTAGCATTACGTTATAGCGTATTACGTTCTATACTATTACGTTATAACGTATAACGTTATGAAGCACTACGTTATAACGTATAACGTTATATACTATTACGTTATAACGTATAACGTTATGTAGCATTACGGTATAACGTATAACGTTACATACTATTACCTTATAACGTATAACGTTATGTAGCATTACGTTATAACGTATAACGTTATATACTATTGCCTTATAACGTATAATGTTATATACTACTACCTTATAACGTATAACGTTATGTAGCACTACGTTATTACGTATAACGTTATCTACTATTACGTTATAACGTACATCGTTATGTAGCATTACGTTATAACGTATAACGTTATATATTATTACCTTATATCGCTATACGTTAAATACTGTTACCTTATAACGTTATACGTTATATACTATTACCTTATAACGTATAACGTTATGTTGCATTACGCTATAACGTATAATGTTATATACTATTACCCTATAACGTATAACGTTATGTAGCATTACGTTATAACGTATAACGTTATATACTATTACCTTATAACGTATAACGTTATGTAGCATTACCTTATAACGTATAACGTTATATACTACTTCCTTATAACGTATAACGTTATATACTATTACCTTATAACGTATAACGTTATGTAGCACTACGTTATAACGTATAACGTTATATACTATTACCTTATAACGTATAACGTTATGTAGCATTACGTTATAACGTATAACGTTACATACTATTACCTGATAACGTATAACGTTATATACTATTTCCTTCTAACGTATAACGTTATGTAGCATTACGTTATAACGTATAACGTTATATACTATTTCCTTCTAACGTACAACGTTATGTAGCATTACCTTATAACGTATAACGTTATATGTTATTACCTGATAACGTATAACGCTATATACTATTTCCTTCTAACGTATAACGTTATGTAGCATTAACTTATAACGTATAACGTTATATACAATTACCTTACAACGTATAACGTTATATACTAATACCTTATAACGTATAACGTTGTGTAGCATTACGTTATAGCGTATAACGTTGTATACAATTACCTTCTAACGTACAACGTTATGTAGCATTACCTTATAACGTATAACGTTACATACTATTACCTTATAACGTATAACTTTATGTAGCATTACGTTATAACGTATAACGTTATATACAATTATCTTATAACGTATAACGTTATATACTATTACCTTATAACGTGTAACGTTATGTAGCATTACGTTACAACGTATAACGTTATATACTATTACCTTATAACGTATAACGTTATATACTATTTCCTTATAACGTATAACGTTATGTAGCATTACCTTATATCGTATAACGCTATGTAGCATTACGTTATAACGTATAACGCTATATACTAATATCTTATAACGTATAACGTTATGTAGCATTACCTTATAACGTATAACGTTATGTAGCATTACGTTATAACGTATAACGTTATATACTATTACCTTATAACGTATAACGTTGTATACTATTACCTTAAAACGTATAACGTTATGTACTATTACCTTATAACGTTATACGTTATATACTGTTACCCTATAACGTTATACGTTATATACTACTACCTTATAACGTATAACGTTATGTAGTGTTACGTTATAACGTATAACGTTATATACTATTACCTTATAACGTATAACGTTATATACTACTGCCACATAACGTATAACGTTATATACTATTTCCTTCTAACGTATAACGTTATGTAGCATTACGTTATAACGTATAACGTTATATACTATTTCCTTCTAACGTATAACGTTATGTAGCATTACCTCATAACGTATAACGTTATATGATATTACCTGATAACGTATAACGCTATATACTATTTCCTTCTAACGTATAACGTTATGTAGCATTATCTTATAACGTATAACGTTATATACAATTACCTTACAACGTATAACGTTATATACTAATACCTTATAACGTATAACGTTATGTAGCATTACGTTACAACGTATAACGTTATATACAATTACCTTATAACGTATAACGTTATATACTATTACCTTATAACGTATAACGTTATGTAGCATTACGTTATACCGTATAATGTTGTATACCACTACCATATAACGTATAACGTTATGTAGCATAACGTTATAACGTATAACGTTATATACTATTACCTTATATCGTTATAAGTTAAATACTGTTACCTTATAACGTTATACGTTAAATACTGTTACCCTATAACGTTATACGTTATATACTACTACCTTATAACGTATAACGTTATGTAGCGTTACGTTATAACGTATAACGTTATATGCTATTACCTTGTAACGTATAACGTTATGTTGCATTACGCTATAGCGTATAACGTTGTATACTACGACCATATAACGTATAACGTTATGTAGCATTACGGTATAACGTATAACGTTACATACTATTACCTTATAACGTATAACGTTATGTAGCATTACGTTATAACGTATAACGTTATATACTATTACCTTATAACGTATAACGTTATGTACCATTACGTTATAACGTATAACGTTATATCCTATTACCTTATAACGTATAACGTTATGTAGCATTACCTTATAACGTGTAACGTTATATACTATTTCCTTAAAACGTATAACGTTATATACTATTACCTTATAACGTAAAAAGTTATGTAGCACTACGTTATAACGTATAACGTTATATACTATTACCTTATAACGTATAACGTTATGTAGCATTACGTTATAACGTATAACGTTACATACTATTACCATATAACGTATAACGTTATGTAGCATTACGTTGTAACGTATAACGTTACATACTATTACCTTATAACGTATAACGTTATGTAGCATTACGTTACAACGTATAACGTTATATACTATTACCTTATAACGTATAACGTTACGTAGCATTACGTTATAACGTATAACGTTACATACTATTACCTTATAACGTATAACATTATGTAGCATTACGTTATAACGTATAACGTTATATACAATTACATTATAACGTATAACGTTATATACTATTACATTATAACGTATAACGTTATGTAGCATTACGCTATAGCGTATAACGTTGTGTACTACTACCTTATAACGTATAACGTTATGTAGCATTACGTTATAACGTATAACGTTATATACAATTACCTTATAACGTATAACGTTATATACTATTACCTTATAACGTATAACGTTATGTAGCATTACGTTATACCGTATAACGTTGTATACCACTACCATATAACGTATAACGTTATGTAGCATAACGTTATAACGTATGTCGTTATATACTATTACCTTATATCGTTATAAGTTCAATACTGTTACCTTATAACGTTATACGTTAAATACTGTTACCCTATAACGTTATACGTTATATACTACTACCTTATAACGTATAACGTTATGTAGCGTTACGTTATAACGTATAACGTTATATACTATTACCTTATAACGTATAACGTTATGTAGCATTACGTTATACCGTATAACGTTGTATACCACTACCATATAACGTATAACGTTATGTAGCATTAAGTTATAACGTACAACGTTATATACTATTACCTAATACCGTTATACGTTAAATACTGTTACCTTCTAACGTTATACGTAAAATACGGTTACCTTATAACGTTATACGTTATATACTACTACTTTATAACGTATAACGTTATGTAGCATTACGTTATAGCGTATAACTTTGTATACAATTCCTTCTAACGTAAAACGTTATGTAGCATTGCGTTATAACGTATAGCGTTATGTAGCACTGCGTTGCAACTTCTAACGTTATATACTATTACCTTATAACGTATAACGTTATATACTATTACCTTATAAAGTATAACGTTATGTAGCATTACGTTATAGCGTATTACGTTCTATACTATTACGTTATAACGTATAACGTTATGAAGCACTACGTTATAACGTATAACGTTATATACTATTACGTTATAACGTATAACGTTATGTAGCATTACGGTATAACGTATAACGTTACATACTATTACCTTATAACGTATAACGTTATGTAGCATTACGTTATAACGTATAACGTTATATACTATTGCCTTATAACGTATAATGTTATATACTACTACCTTATAACGTATAACGTTATGTAGCACTACGTTATTACGTATAACGTTATCTACTATTACGTTATAACGTACATCGTTATGTAGCATTACGTTATAACGTATAACGTTATATATTATTACCTTATATCGCTATACGTTAAATACTGTTACCTTATAACGTTATACGTTATATACTATTACCTTATAACGTATAACGTTATGTTGCATTACGTTATAACGTATAATGTTATATACTATTACCCTATAACGTATAACGTTATGTAGCATTACGTTATAACGTATAACGTTATATACTATTACCTTATAACGTATAACGTTATGTAGCATTACCTTATAACGTATAACGTTATATACTACTTCCTTATAACGTATAACGTTATATACTATTACCTTATAACGTATAACGTTATGTAGCACTACGTTATAACGTATAACGTTATATACTATTACCTTATAACGTATAACGTTATGTAGCATTACGTTATAACGTATAACGTTACATACTATTACCTGATAACGTATAACGTTATATACTATTTCCTTCTAACGTATAACGTTATGTAGCATTACGTTATAACGTATAACGTTATATACTATTTCCTTCTAACGTACAACGTTATGTAGCATTACCTTATAACGTATAACGTTATATGTTATTACCTGATAACGTATAACGCTATATACTATTTCCTTCTAACGTATAACGTTATGTAGCATTAACTTATAACGTATAACGTTATATACAATTACCTTACAACGTATAACGTTATATACTAATACCTTATAACGTATAACGTTGTGTAGCATTACGTTATAGCGTATAACGTTGTATACAATTACCTTCTAACGTACAACGTTATGTAGCATTACCTTCTAACGTATAACGTTATATACTATTACCTGATAACGTATAACGTTATATACTATTAGCTTATAACGTATAATGTTATATACTATTTCCTTATAACGTATAACGTTATGTAACATTACGTTATAACGTATAGCGTTATGTAGAACTACGTTATAACTTATAACGTTATATACTATTACCTTATAACGTATAACGTTATGTAGCATTACGTTATAACTTATAGCGTTATATACAATTACCTTATAACGTATAACGTTATATACTATTACCTTATAACGTATAACGTTATGTAGCATTACGTTATACCGTATAACGTTGTATACCACTACCATATAACGTATAACGTTATGTAGCATAAAGTTATAACGTATAACGTTATATACTATTACCTTATATCGTTATACGTTAAATACTGTTACCTTATAACGTTATGCGTTAAATACGGTTACCTTATAACGTTATACGTTATATACTACTACCTTATAACGTATAACGTTATGTAGCGTTACGTTATAACGTACAACGTTATATACTATTACCTCATAACGTATAACGTTATATACTATTACCTTATAACGTATAACGTTATGTAGCATTGCGTTATACCGTATAACGTTGTATACCATTACCATATAACGTATAACGTTATGTAGCATTACGTTATAACGTATAACGTTATATACTATTGCCTTATAACGTATAACGTTATGTAGCTTTACCTTATAACGTATAACGTTATATACTTTTTTTTTTTTTTTTTTTTTTTTTTTTTTTTTTTTTTTTTTTTATCGTGGGGAAATCCTCATGGACACTCGGCGCTGCGTAGCAACGACCGTGTAGTGTCGGACTCCTACCGACTAAAACCCCACGGTGGTCATCCCGACGTTCGGAAGTGCACCCGGGGTCTCTTGCGAATCACTACCGAGTGCAGCCTCGTCGTCTATCTCCCTGCCGTTGTAGTTGTCTAGGGAGGCATCCCGGCTTGAGTTGGGAAGCTAGGGGGAACCACTCCTCCTAGCGCCACGTCCCCTAATCTGGCGCACCCGGGGCAGCGACGGCGGCGCCGCGCCCCTGCGTCGTACGGAGCCCCTGCGACGTTGATGCGATGATCTACTGGGATCGGCTCTTCTCTTCCGGTCCCTCTCTGCCCGCTCCTTTCTCTGCATAACCTCCTCGCAGTAGGCGCGGACAGCGTTAAACTCCCGGGGCCCTCGGAGCATGGCCTCAACGACCGCTTCCGGAGCCAACCTCTCGCCGATGTCGAGCTGCAGGACGCGCCGCGGTTCCGCCCACGCTGGACAGAACTCCAGCGTGTGCTGTGCCGTGTCCTCCTCTTCCCCGCAGTGGTGACAGGTGGACGTCACCTCCCGCCCGATCTTCAGCAGGTACTCACCGAAGACCCCGTGTCCGGCGAGCATCTGTGTCGTCCTGAAGGTGAGCGGAACCCCGCCTTGATCTCTCCAAGCCTCCCAATTGGGAAGCACGGCGCGGACGGCTCGGTGTGGCCGTCTGGCGTCCTCCTCCATCAGCTGGGAGCGCCACCGCTCCCAGATCTCCAGCTTTGCCTCTTCCCGGACGTTCGAGGCCGAGAGGCCGCCCAGCGACAGCGCCACCGTCGAAGGCGGTGCCCTCAGGTGTTCATGCACCCGACAGAGCTCGAGGGCCCGCAGCTCGAACGGGGGGGACGCCGCCAGCACTGTCGCCGACTCGTAGGATATTGTTCGATATCCTCTGGCTATTCGGATAGCGATCGTCCTTTGCAGTCTCCTCACCAGGGTACGACTGCGGCGGTTGGCCATCAGGTCTTGGGCCCACACCGGTGCCCCATAGAGGACCCGGGACCGGATCACTCCCTCGTAGAGTCGGCGGACTCCCGACCCTGCTCCGCCTATATTCGGAAGAAGGCCGCACAAGGCGTTGGCTGCAGCCGTCACCCTCGGGACCAGGAGCTCGAAATGTGGTCCGAACGTCCACCGACTGTCGATGGTGAGGCCCAGGTACCTCATACGACACTTCACCGGCACCGCTTCGCCATTTATGGCCACGGACAAACCATCGGGAGGGGATCCCCTGCGGCGGCGGTCGAAGAACCATAGGGCCTCCGACTTGGCCGGCGACACGTTCAATCCCAGTCGCTGAATAGCGTGCACCGCGCATGCCACAGCGTCTTCCGCGAGAATCACGGTCTCACTCCACCACCGTCCCCCGGCTAGTACCAAGGTATCGTCGGCGTAACAGACCAAGCCCGTGCCCGGGGGCATCGGGCATCGAAGGACGGAGTCGTAGGCCGTGATCCACAAGATTGGTCCCAACACCGAACCCTGCGGGACGCCGCGCTCCACGCGCCTTCTCTCTTCCCCGTTCTTCCCAGTGAAGGTGATCCACCTATCGTTTAGGTAGGCTCCGATGACCTCAACCAGGTACGCCGGCACCTCGAAATGTCGCAGAGCCTCCATTATCCTCGCCCAGGGGATAGAGTTGAAGGCATTGCTGACGTCCAGGGAGACCGCTACCGCCGTTCCGTAGCGGGAAACCATGTCCTCCGCCATGCTCCTAACCCGCTTCACAGCATCCACCGTGGAGCGACCCCGGCGAAAGCCGTACTGACTGTCGTGCCATCCGGGAACCCGCCCCGAGATATGGGCCTCCAGACGGGCGGCGATCACCCTCTCGAGGAGCTTCCCGATCTCGTCCAGCAGGCATATCGGCCTGTACGCTGACGGCGACTCCGGCGGACGACCCTCCTTTCGCAGCAGGACCAATCTCGCCATCCGCCATATCCGCGGGTAGATGCCCTCCCTCAGGCATCGGGTAAACAGATGCCGCACGCGAGGGGCCACCACCTCCATCGTCTCCGCCCAGACTCGGCCCGGAACTCCGTCCGGACCCGGTGCCACATCCCGGGACGCCATCTTCTTAGTCGCCGCGAGAAGCTCCTCCTGAGTGACCTGCAGCTCCTCGCTCCGCTCCGTCGACGTCGTCGCCACCGCTGCTGTTGACGACGTCTCGCCCCCGCCGGAGGAGAGGGACGATCCCGACCGCCCCGCGTCGCTGTCCTGCCGCGGAAACAGCGTCCCGATGACCCTGGCCAGCAGTACCGGATCCATGTTGGCGGTCAGCGAGGGGGCCGCGGGTCGCAACTTCTTCGTTACCACCTTGTACGGCCGCCCCCACGGGTCTGACTCAACCGCCTCGATCAGCTCCTTCCAAGACCGAGCCTTCGCGATCTTGATCTCCCGCTGCAGAGTTCGTCTCGCCTCTCTGTAGACCCCGTAGCAGCGGGAGATCTCCTCCTCGTCGCGCGTCCTTCTACGGCGACGGGCCCTCAGGAATCTTCTGCGTGCCCGTACGCAGCTCGCCCGCAATTCCGCTATCTCCGGCGTCCACCAGTGAACGCTGCGGTTGCGTCCACCGCCCGGGACGGAGCGCGGCATCGAGGCGTCGCACGCCGCGTTCATGTATTCTTGGAGGATCTCCGCCTCTTCGTCGACGCTTCCCAGACTGGTCGTCCCTTGGGCGTCCCAGCTCCACGCCGAGACGATGGCTGCCGCCCGCAGCATCTCCCTGTCCCGCTCCTTCAGGCGCCATCTGGGTGGTTGTGGGCCGGAGCGGCTCGCACCACCTCGGGCGACTTGGTTGTTATTTTCGTCCACGTCCTCCGAGACCACCTCCATAAGTATGTAGAGGTGATCGGACAAGGTCTCGACTCCCTCGGCCACTCTCCAGTCACGGATCCTCGGGTACAGCTTCGAGGTGGCCCACGTGATGTCGACCACGGAGGACCCCCTCCACGCCACGCAGGTGCTCGCCGTACCCTTGTTTACCAGCAGGAGTCCGAGTCCCGCAGCCCAGTCTGTCAGCCATCTTCCTCTGGCGTTCGTCGCGGAGTTCCCCCACTGCGTCGAGTGAGCGTTGAAGTCCCCGAGGACCAGCACCTGACGGGGAAAGCACCTTTTGACGCATTCCCCGACATCGTCCAGAAAATCCCCGAACGCGGCCAGGCCGCTGTTGGGGGAGACGTAGACCGCCACCACCGCTATTCCTGCCCATTCGACCGCGACGTAGCCGCTGCCACGGTCAAGCAGGGCGCCAAAGGCGCCCAGGGTCGGCGTCCAAGTTATGGCCGTCAGTCCGTCCAAATCCCCGATCCAGTTGGGAGCGTCAGGGACGCGATACGGCTCGGCCACTGTCGCGAGGGCGACCTCTCCCTCCCGGATAGTCTGGAGGAGCAGGTCATGCGCCCTTCTCGATCTGCCCAGGTTGCATTGGAGGAGACGGTTAAAATCCCTCAATCACCTCCATGGCCTCCTCCCGGCCATCTGCCGCTGAATGTTCGACGGTGCTCCCCTCTTGCGTTACCTCCGCGGTCGGTTCACGGATCGGTGGCTTCCTCTTAGTTCTCGGCGGAGCACATGCCGCCCCGCACATCCTGTGGTTGGCTGGCGCCCCCAGCGACTCGCATAACGGGCACTTGGGCGCGGAGGCGGGACACCCCCTGGCACGATGCCCGCTACCGCCACACCTGTAGCACAGATGCCCGCGATCCACGTTGGACGTGCAGGTTGCCCGCATGTGCCCCAGCTCCAGGCATTTAAAGCACTGCAAGGGTCTCTTCGGGATAGCCGTGACCTTCGCCGTGGACCATCCCAGAGCTACTTTCCCGTCCCGGGCTAATTTCCGGGCTCCAGCCACTGGGCACCTTACCCATGCAGTCCCAAGGCCGTATCTGGTGGTGCGGATCTCTCCGACCCGCACTTCCGCACTGCCGCATCCCGCCGCTGAGGCCAGCGCCTGCCGCAGCTCCTCCTTAGCGATCGAGATGTCTATCCCGGCTACCCTCAGCTCCGCCGTCCTGTTCGGGGCCGCTACTCTCACCGCGGCCGGATCCAGCACCTCGGCCAGACGCGTCGCCAATCGCGACGCCTTTCCTCTGTCTCTGTCGCCTGGGAGCCGGATAATTATACCCCCGGTCATCGACTTCCTCATTCCGAGGGATTCGACGCCGATCTCCGCAAGCGGGACCTTCTGTCGCGCCGTCGCGAGAACATCGGCGTATGAAGTCTTAACCCCCTCGTTGATAGTCAACGTCACCGCGGACGTACGCGGTGCGCGGGGGAGCCCGGCCGTTTTTGTCGCCTGCGCCGTTCCTTTTTTAGCCACCAGTGCGACGCCCGTCTTCCGTACGCCCGTTACTCGCGACGAAGGAGCAGCGGGCATTCTCTCTTTTTCGTCCTCCTTCCTTGCGGCCCTTTTCTTCCGCTGCCGTCTTTCCACCACCCTCCATTCGCCACCCTCCTGCTCCCTCGGGAGCATTGTGGCTTGGGTGACGCGTGGGACAGCGGGTTGGTCCGCCTTGCGCCGAGGTTCGGGGCTGCGCGGTCTTCGGCCCCCGAACCGTTCCTCGATGGCCCTCATGATGGAGGGACCGAGTTCGCCCATCTTTTTCTCTAGGGCGTCCAGACGCGCGCCTTCTTGCTTCCCCTCCCGCGGAGGGTGGCCGGGCTCAATAGCCCGACCGTTGCACCGCGGGCACTCGTGGGTGCGAGCGGCCAGCCTCGTTTTCTCTTTACGCAAGGCCGCGTTTTCCTCCTCCAACGCGGTCAGCCTTGCTTCCGCGAGCTTGGCGGCCGTGGAGCTACCGCTGTGGACCACCTCAGCCCTCTGTAGGTTAAGCTCCCTCCATGCGGCGGCGACGTAGGCCGCCGCGTTTTTTAGGTCCTTGACACTTGCTCCCTTCAGGTTCGGCGCTGTCGTCGCCACCCGCAAGATCTTAGACACCTGCCTGGTGAACTCGGCGCTCATGTCGGCCGCCGAGCTCATCCGTATGTCCAGCGCCAAATCCACAGAAATCTCCGGGGTCAGCGTCGTCATGCGCCTTCTCTTCCCCCCGGAGACGATCGATCCCAGGGATGACCGGGACGCGGAAGAGGCGACCGAATCCCCGTCATCGGACCTCGTCCGCGCTCTTAGCTCCCTTACCGGCGCGAGGCCCGTTACCGCGGCCGGTGCGAGGAAGACGCCGTCCGCCCCGCCCGTGGTTCTCCGCGATGCTCTTGTTATTCTTCTCGGAGGTTCCTTATGAATCTCCGTACTATTGCCTCCCGCCTCACCAGACGTGAAAACACA
Organism: Bombus fervidus; assembly: GCF_041682495.2. Taxonomy (NCBI): domain Eukaryota; kingdom Metazoa; phylum Arthropoda; class Insecta; order Hymenoptera; family Apidae; genus Bombus; species Bombus fervidus. The sequence continues at coordinate 2,855,359 of NC_091523.1, read as the reverse complement.
TCCGGGGGCCTGGCGGTCCACCCCCGAACAGCCGTGGTGGTGAGATGACGACGCAGGTGAGCCCACTTGACTACCCACCGCTGCGCCGGTACTGGGGTATCCCTCCCCTGCACCGTAAACCATTTTCGCTTTTTGGTCGCAATCCATGATGTTTGTCATTGTTGTCGCCGCGGTCATCAACAAAGTCCGTCCTGGTGCCACTCACTCTTTCGCACCCTGTCCCGGTCAAAGCCGGTGCAGGGTGTCGGGGGGCCCCACAAGAAGGTGAGGTGAGTGGTCTTGACAGGCATGGGCCCACCAACTTCTCCGAAACTCTCCGCATCGGATCGGCAAAATTGACGGGCGCCAGAGGCACCGACCAGCTGCCACCCGACTGTAAGAGAGCATCAGATCTATCGGGGTTTCCCGGGACGTGGTCCTACGGCCCGAAAACCCATGCCCGCCTCATGCTCCCCCATAACGTTATATACTATTACCTGATAACGTATAACGTTATATACTATTACCTTATAACGTATAACGTTATATACTATTTCCTTATAACGTATAACGTTATGTAGCATTGCGTTATAACGTATAGCGTTATGTAGCACTGCGTTGTAACTTCCAACGTTATATACTATTACCTTATAACGTATAACGTTATATACTATTACCTTATAACGTATAACGTTATGTAGCATTACGTTATAGCGTATAACGTTGTATACTATTACGTTATAACGTATAACGTTATGAAGCACTACGTTATAACGTATAACGTGATATACTATTACGTTATAACGTATAACGTTATGTATCATTACGGTATAACGTATAACGTTACATACTATTACCTCATAACGTATAACGTTATTTAGCATTACGTTATAACGTATAACGTTATATAATATTGCCTTATAACGTATAATGTTATATACTACTACCTTATAACGTATAACGTTATGTTGCACTACGTTATTACGTATAACGTTATCTACTATTACGTTATAACGTATATCGTTATGTAGCATTACGTTATAACGTATAACGTTATATATTATTACCTTATATCGTTATACGTTAAATACTGTTATCTTATAACGTTATACGTTATATACTATTACCTTATAACGTATAACGTTATGTAGCATTACGTCATAACGTATAATGTTATATACTATTACCTTATAACGTATAACGTTATTTAGCATTACGTTATAACGTATAACGTTATATACTATTACCTTATAACGTATAACGTTATATACTACTTCCTTATAACGTATAACGTTATATACTATTACCTTATAACGTATAACGTTATGTAGCACTACGTTATAACGTATAACGTTATATACTATTACCTTATAACGTATAACGTTATGTAGCATTACGTTATAACGTATAACGTTACATACTATTACCTTATAACGTATAACATTATGTAGCATTACGTTATAACGTATAACGTTGTATACTATTACGTTATAACGTATAACGTTATGAAGCACTACGTTATAACGTATAACGTTATATACTATTACGTTATAACGTATAACGTTATGTAGCATTATGTTATAACGTATAACGTTACATACTATTACCTTATAACGTATAACGTTATGTAGCATTACGTTACAACGTATAACGTTATATACTATTACCTTATAACGTTTAACGTTATGTAGCATTACGTTATAACGTATAACGTTACATAATATTACCTTATAACGTATAACATTATGTAGCATTACGTTATAACGTATAACGTTATATACAATTACCTTATAACGTAAAACGTTATATACTATTACCTTATAACGTATAACGTTATGTAGCATTACGCTATAGCGTATAACGTTGTATACTGCTACCATATAACGTATAGCGCTATGTAGCATTACGTTATAACGTATAACGTTATATACTATTACCTTATATCGTTATACGTTAAATACTGTTACCTTATAACGTTATACGTTATATACTACTACCTTATAACGTATAACGTTATGCAGCGTTACGTTATAACGTATAACGTTATATACTATTACCTTCTAACGTATAACGTTATGTAGCATTACCTTATAACGTATAACGTTATATACTATTTCCTTATAACGTATAACGTTATGTAGCATTACCTTACTTCGTATAACGCTATGTAGCATTACGTTATAACGTATAACGCTATATACTATTATCTTATTACGTATAACGTTATGTAGCATTACCTTATAACGTATAACGTTATATACTATTACCTTATAACGTATAACGTTATGTAGCATTACGTTATAACGTACAACGTTACATACTATTACCTTATAACGTATAACGTTATGTAGCATTACGTTATAACGTGGCCTCTCGGCCTCGAACGTCCGGGAAGAGGCAAAGCTGGAGATCTGGGAGCGGTGGCGCTCCCAGCTGATGGAGGAGGACGCCAGACGTCCACACCGAGCCGTCCGCGCCGTGCTTCCCAATTGGGAGGCTTGGAGAGATCAAGGCGGGGTTCCGCTCACCTTCAGGACGACACAGATGCTCGCCGGACACGGGGTCTTCGGTGAGTACCTGCTGAAGATCGGGCGGGAGGTGACGTCCACCTGTCACCACTGCGGGGAAGAGGAGGACACGGCACAGCACACGCTGGAGTTCTGTCCAGCGTGGGCGGAACCGCGGCGCGTCCTGCAGCTCGACATCGGCGAGAGGTTGGCTCCGGAAGCGGTCGTTGAGGCCATGCTCCGAGGGCCCCGGGAGTTTAACGCTGTCCGCGCCTACTGCGAGGAGGTTATGCAGAGAAAGGAGCGGGCAGAGAGGGACCGGAAGAGAAGAGCCGATCCCAGTAGATCATCGCATCAACGTCGCAGGGGCTCCGTACGACGCAGGGGCGCGGCGCCGCCGTCGCTGCCCCGGGTGCGCCAGATTAGGGGACGTGGCGCTAGGAGGAGTGGTTCCCCCTAGCTTCCCAACTCAAGCCGGGATGCCTCCCTAGACAACTACAACGGCAGGGAGATAGACGACGAGGCTGCACTCGGTAGTGATTCGCAAGAGACCCCGGGTGCACTTCCGAACGTCGGGATGACCACCGTGGGGTTTTAGTCGGTAGGAGTCCGACACTACACGGTCGTTGCTACGCAGCGCCGAGTGTCCATGAGGATTTCCCCACGATAAAAAAAAAAAAAAAAAAAAAAAAGCATTACGTTATAACGTATAACGTTATATACAATTACCTCATAACGTATAACGTTATATACTATTACCTTCAACGTATAACGTTATGTAGCATTACGTTATAACGTATAACGTTGTATACTACTACCATATAACGTATAACGTTATGTAGCATTACGTTATAACGTATAACGTTATATATTATTACCTTATATCGTTATACGTTAAATACTGTTACCTTATAACGTTACACGATATATACTATTTCCTTCTAACGTATAACGTTATGTAGCATTACGTTATAACGTATAACGTTATATACTATTTCCTTCTAACGTATAACGTTATGTAGCATTACCTTATAACGTATAACGTTATATGTTATTACCTGATAACGTATAACGCCATATACGATTTCCTTCTAATGTATAACGTTATGTAGCATTAACTTATAACGTATAACGTTATATACAATTACCTTACAAAGTATAACGTTATATACTAATACCTTATAACGTATAACGTTATGTAGCATTACGTTATAGCGTATAACGTTGTATACAATTACCTTCTAACGTAAAACGTTATGTAGCATTACCTTATAACGTATAACGTTATATACTATTACCTGATAACGTATAACGTTATATACTATTAGCTTATAACGTATAATGTGATATACTATTTCCTTATAACGTATAACGTTATGTAACATTACGTTATAACGTATAGCGTTATGTAGCACTACGTTATAACTTATGACGTTATATACTATTACCTTATAACGTATAACGTTATGTAGCATTACGTTATAACGTATAACGTTATATACTATTACCTTCTAACGTATAACGTTATGTAGCATTACGTTATACCGTATAACGTTGTATACCACTACCATATAACGTATAACGTTATGTAGCATAACGTTATAACGTATAACGTTATATACTATTATCTTATATCGTTATACGTTCAATACTGTTACCTTATAACGTTATACGTTAAATACTGTTACCGTATAACGTTATACGTTATATACTACTACCTTATAACGTATAACGTTATATACTATTTCCTTCTAACGTATAACGTTATGTAGCATTACGTTATACCGTATAACGTTGTATACCACTACCATATAACGTATAACGTTATGTAGCATAAAGTTATAACGTATAACGTTATATACTATTACCTTATATCGTTATACGTTAAATACTGTTACCTTATAACGTTATACGTTAAATACGGTTACCTTATAACGTTATACGTTATATACTACTACCTTATAACGTATAACGTTATGTAGCGTTACGTTATAACGTACAACGTTATATACTATTACCTTATAACGTATAACGTTATATACTATTACCTTATAACGTATAACGTTATGTAGCATTGCGTTATACCGTATAACGTTGTATACCACTACCATATAACGTATAACGTTATGTGGCATTACGTTATAACGTATAACGTTATATACTATTACCTTATATCGTTATACGTTAAATACTGTTACCTTATAACGTTATACGTTAAATACGGTTACCTTATAACGTTATACGTTATATACTACTACCTTATAACGTATAACGTTATGTAGCGTTACGTTATAACGTATAACGTTATATACTATTACCTTCTAACGTATAACGTTATGTAGCATTATCTTATAACGTATAACGTTATATACTGTTACCTGATAACGTATAACGTTATATACTATTACCTTATAACGTGTAAAGTTATATACTATTTCCTTATAACGTATAACGTTATGTAGCATTGCGTTATAACGTATAGCGTTATGTAGCACTGCGTTGTAACTTCCAACGTTATATACTATTACCTTATAACGTATAACGTTATATACTATTACCTTATAACGTATAACGTTATGTAGCATTACGTTATAGCGTATAACGTTGTATACTATTACGTTATAACGTATAACGTTATGAAGCACTACGTTATAACGTATAACGTTATATACTATTACGTTATAACGTATAACGTTATGTATCATTACGGTATAACGTATAACGTTACATACTATTACCTCATAACGTATAACGTTATGTAGCATTACGTTATAACGTATAACGTTATATAATATTGCCTTATAACGTATAATGTTATATACTACTACCTTATAACGTATAACGTTATGTTGCACTACGTTATTACGTATAACGTTATATATTATTACCTTATATCGTTATACGTTAAATACTGTTATCTTATAACGTTATACGCTATATACTATTACCTTATAACGTATAACGTTATGTAGCGTTACGTTATAACGTATAACGTTATATACTATTACCTTCTAACGTATAACGTTATGTAGCATTACCTTATAACGTATAACGTTATATACTATTACCTGATAACGTATAACGTTATATACTATTACCTTATAACGTGTAACGTTATATACTATTTCCTTATAACGTATAACGTTATGTAGCATTGCGTTATAACGTATAGCGTTATGTAGCACTGCGTTGTAACTTCCAACGTTATATACTATTACCTTATAACGTATAACGTTATATACTATTACCTTATAACGTATAACGTTATGTAGCATTACGTTATAGCGTATAACGTTGTATACTATTACGTTATAACGTATAACGTTATGAAGCACTACGTTATAACGTATAACGTTATGTACTATTACGTTATAACGTATAACGTTATGTATCATTACGGTATAACGTATAACGTTACATACTATTACCTCATAACGTATAACGTTATGTAGCATTACGTTATAACGTATAACGTTATATAATATTGCCTTATAACGTATAATGTTATATACTACTACCTTATAACGTATAACGTTATGTTGCACTACGTTATTACGTATAACGTTATATATTATTACCTTATATCGTTATACGTTAAATACTGTTATCTTATAACGTTATACGCTATATACTATTACCTTATAACGTATAACGTTATGTAGCATTACGTCATAACGTATAGTGTTATATACTATTACCTTATAACGTATAACGTTATGTAGCATTACGTTATAACGTATAACGTTATATACTATTACCTTATAACGTATAACGTTATGTAGCATTACCTTATAACGTATAACGTTATATACTACTTCCTTATAACGTATAACGTTATATACTATTACCTTATAACGTATAACGTTATGTAGCATTACGTCATAACGTATAGTGTTATATACTCTTACCTTATAACGTATAACGTTATGTAGCATTAGGTTATAACGTATAACGTTATATACTATTACCTTATAACGTATAACGTTATGTAGCATTACCTTATAACGTATAACGTTATATACTACTTCCTTATAACGTATAACGTTATATACTATTACCTTATAACGTATAACGTTATGTAGCATTACCTTATAACGTATAACGTTATATACTACTTCCTTATAACGTATAACGTTATATACTATTACCTTATAACGTATAACGTTATGTAGCACTACGTTATAACGTATAACGTTATATACTATTACCTTATAACGTATAACGTTATGTAGCATTACGTTATAACGTATAACGTTACATACTATTACCTTATAACGTATAACATTATGTAGCATTACGTTATAACGTATAACGTTGTATACTATTACGTTATAACGTATAACGTTATGAAGCACTACGTTATAACGTATAACGTTATATACTATTACGTTATAACGTATAACGTTATGTAGCATTATGTTATAACGTATAACGTTACATACTATTACCTTATAACGTATAACGTTATGAAGCACTACGTTATAACGTATAACGTTATATACTACTACCTTATAACGTATAACGTTATGCAGCGTTACGTTATAACGTATAACGTTATATACTATTACCTTCTAACGTATAACGTTATGTAGCATTACGTTATAACGTATAACGTTATATACTATTTCCTTATAACGTATAACGTTATGTAGCATTACCTTACTTCGTATAACGCTATGTAGCATTACGTTATAACGTATAACGCTATATACTATTATCTTATTACGTATAACGTTATGTAGCATTACCTTATAACGTATAACGTTATATACTATTACCTTATAACGTATAACGTTATGTAGCATTACGTTATAACGTACAACGTTACATACTATTACCTTATAACGTATAACGTTATGTAGCATTACGTTATAACGTATAACGTTATATACAATTACCTCATAACGTATAACGTTATATACTATTACCTTCAACGTATAACGTTATGTAGAATTACGTTATAACGTATAACGTTGTATACTACTACCATATAACGTATAACGTTATGTAGCATTACGTTATAACGTATAACGTTATATATTATTACCTTATATCGTTATACGTTAAATACTGTTACCTTATAACGTTACACGATATATACTATTTCCTTCTAACGTATAACGTTATGTAGCATTACGTTATAACGTATAACGTTATATACTATTTCCTTCTAACGTATAACGTTATGTAGCATTACCTTATAACGTATAACGTTATATGTTATTACCTGATAACGTATAACGCCATATACTATTTCCTTCTAATGTATAACGTTATGTAGCATTAACTTAGAACGTATAACGTTATATACAATTACCTTACAAAGTATAACGTTATATACTAATACCTTATAACGTATAACGTTATGTAGCATTACGTTATAGCGTATAACGTTGTATACAATTACCTTCTAACGTAAAACGTTATGTAGCATTACCTTATAACGTATAACGTTATATACTATTACCTTATAACGTATAACGTTATGTAGCATTACGTTATAGCGTATAACTTTGTATACTATTACGTTATAACGTATAACGTTATGAAGCACTACGTTATAACGTATAACGTTGTATACCACTACCATATAACGTATAACGTTATGTAGCATTACGTTATAACGTATAACGTTATGTAGCGTTACGTTATAACGTACAACGTTATATACTATTACCTTATAACGTATAACGTTATATACTATTACCTTATAACGTATAACGTTATGTAGCATTGCGTTATACCGTATAACGTTGTATACCACTACCATATAACGTATAACGTTATGTAGCATTACGTTATAACGTATAACGTTATATACTATTACCTTATATCGTTATACGTTAAATACTGTTACCTTATAACGTTATACGTTAAATACGGTTACCTTATAACGTTATACGTTATATACTACTACCTTATAACGTATAACGTTATGTAGCGTTACGTTATAACGTATAACGTTATATACTATTACCTTCTAACGTATAACGTTATGTAGCATTACCTTATAACGTATAACGTTATATACTATTACCTGATAACGTATAACGTTATATACTATTACCTTATAACGTGTAACGTTATATACTATTTCCTTATAACGTATAACGTTATGTAGCATTGCGTTATAACGTATAGCGTTATGTAGCACTGCGTTGTAACTTCCAACGTTATATACTATTACCTTATAACGTATAACGTTATATACTATTACCTTATAACGTATAACGTTATGTAGCATTACGTTATGGCGTATAACGTTGTATACTATTACGTTATAACGTATAACGTTATGAAGCACTGCGTTATAACGTATAACGTTATATACTATTACGTTATAACGTATAACGTTATGTATCATTACGGTATAACGTATAACGTTACATACTATTACCTTATAACGTATAACGTTATGTAGCATTACGTTATAACGTATAACGTTATATACTATTGCCTTATAACGTATAATGTTATATACTACTACCTTATAACGTATAACGTAATGTAGCACTACGTTATTACGTATAACGTTATCTACTATTACGTTATAACGTATATCGTTATGTAGCATTACGTAATAACGTATAACGTTATATATTATTACCTTATATCGTTATACGTTAAATACTGTTATCTTATAACGTTATACGTTATATACTATTACCTTATAACGTATAACGTTATGTAGCATTACGTTATAACGTATAATGTTATATACTATTACCTTATAACGTATAACGTTATGTTGCATTACGTTATAACGTATAACGTTATATACTATTACCTTATATCGTATAACGTTATGTAGCATTACCTTATAACGTATAACGTTATATACTACTTCCTTATAACGTATAACGTTATATACTATTACCTTATAACGTATAACGTTATGTAGCACTACGTTATACCGTATAACGTTGTATACCACTACCATATAACGTATAACGTTATGTAGCATTACGTTATAACGTATAACGTTATATACTATTACCTTATATCGTTATACGTTAAATACTGTTACCTTATAACGTTATACGTTAAATACGGTTACCTTATAACGTTATACGTTATATACTATTACCTTATAACGTATAACGTTATGTAGCATTACGTCATAACGTATAATGTTATATACTATTACCTTATAACGTATAACGTTATGTAGCATTACGTTATAACGTATAACGTTATATACTATTACCTTATAACGTATAACGTTATGTAGCATTACCTTATAACGTATAACGATATATACTACTTCCTTATAACGTATAACGTTATATACTATTACCTTATAACGTATAACGTTATGTAGCACTACGTTATAACGTATAACGTTATACACTATTACCTTATAACGTATAACGTTATGTAGCATTACGTTATAACGTATAACGTTACATACTATTACCTTATAACGTATAACATTATGTAGCATGACGTTATAACGTATAACGTTGTATACTATTACGTTATAACGTATAACGTTATGAAGCACTACGTTATAACGTATAACGTTATATACTATTACGTTGTAACGTATAACGTTATGTAGCATTATGTTATAACGTATAACGTTACATACTATTACCTTATAACGTATAACGTTATGTAGCATTACGTTACAACGTATAACGTTATATACTATTACCTTATAACGTTTAACGTTATGTAGCATTACGTTATAACGTATAACGTTACATACTATTACCTTATAACGTATAACATTATGTAGCATTACGTTATAACGTATAACGTTATATACAATTACCTTATAACGTAAAACGTTATATACTATTACCTTATAACGTATAACGTTATGTAGCATTACGCTATAGCGTATAACGTTGTATACTGCTACCATATAACGTATAGCTCTATGTAGCATTACGTTATAAAGTATAACGTTATATACTATTACCTTATATCGTTATACGTTAAATACTGTTACCTTATAACGTTATACGTTATATACTACTACCTTATAACGTATCACGTTATGCAGCGTTACGTTATAACGTATAACGTTATATACTATTACCTTCTAACGTATAACGTTATGTAGCATTACCTTATAACGTATAACGTTATATACTATTTCCTTATAACGTATAACGTTATGTAGCATTACCTTATATCGTATAACGCTATGTAGCATTACGTTATAACGTATAACGCTATATACTATCATCTTATTACGTATAACGTTATGTAGCATTACCTTATAACGTATAACGTTATATACTATTACCTTATAACGTATAACGTTATGTAGCATTACGTTATAACGTACAACGTTACATACTATTACCTTATAACGTATAACGTTATGTAGCATTACGTTATAACGTATAACGTTATATACAATTACCTTATAACGTATAACGTTATATACTATTACCTTCAACGTATAACGTTATGTAGCATTACGTTATAACGTATAACGTTGTATACTACTACCATATAACGTATAACGTTATGTAGCATTACGTTATAACGTATAACGTTATATATTATTACCTTATATCGTTATACGTTAAATACTGTTACCTTATAACGTTACACGATATATACTATTACTTTATAACGTATAACGTTATGTAGCATTACGTTATAACGTATAACGTTATATACTATTACCTGATAACGTATAACGTTATATACTATTACCTTCTAACGTATAACGTTATGTAGCATTATCTTATAACGTATAACGTTATATAATATTACCTGATAACGTATAACGTTATATACTATTTCCTTCTAACGTATAACGTTATGTAGCATTACGTTATAACGTATAACGTTATATACTATTTCCTTCTAACGTATAACGTTATGTAGCATTACCTTATAACGTATAACGTTATATGTTATTACCTGATAACGTATAACGCTATATACTATTTCCTTCTAACGTATAACGTTATGTAGCATTAACTTATAACGTATAACGTTATATACAATTACCTTACAAAATATAACGTTATATACTAATACCTTATAACGTATAACGTTATGTAGCATTACGTTATAGCGTATAACGTTGTATACAATTACCTTCTAACGTAAAACGTTATGTAGCATTACCTTATAACGTATAACGTTATATACAATTACCTGATAACGTATAACGTTATATACTATTAGCTTATAACGTATAATGTGATATACTATTTCCTTATAACGTATATCGTTATGTAACATTACGTTATAACGTATAGCGTTATGTAGCACTACGTTATAACTTATAATGTTATATACTATTACCTTATAACGTATAACTTTATGTAGCATTACGTTATAACGTATAACGTTATATACTATTACCTTATAACGTATAACGTTATGTAGCATTACGTTATACCGTATAACGTTGTATACCACTACCATATAACGTATAACGTTATGTAGCATAACGTTATAACGTATAACGTTATATGCTATTATCTTATATCGTTATACGTTAAATACTGTTACCTTACAACGTTATACGTTAAATACTGTTACCTTATAACGTTATACGTTATATACTACTACCTTATAACGTATAACGTTATATACTATTTCCTTATAACGTATAACGTTATGTAGCATTGCGTTATAACGTATAGCGTTATGTAGCATTACGTTATAACGTATAACGTTATATACTATTACCTTATAACGTATAACGTTATGTAGCATTACGTTATAACGTATAACGTTGTATACTATTACGTTATAACGTATAACGTTATGAAGCACTACGTTATAACGTATAACGTTATATACAATTACCTTATAACGTATAACGTTATGTAGCATTACGTTATAACGTATAACGTTACATACTATTACCTTATAACGTATAACATTATGTAGCATTACGTTATAACGTATAACGTTGTATACTATTACGTTATAACGTATAACGTTATGAAGCACTACGTTATAACGTATAACGTTATATACTATTACGTTATAACGTATAACGTTATGTAGCATTACGTTATAACGTATAACGTTATATACTATTACGTTATAACGTATAACGTTATGTAGCATTACGTTATAACGTATAACGTTACATTCTATTTCCTTATAACATATAACATTATGTAGCATTACGTTATAACGTATAACGTTATATACTATTACCTTATAACGTATAACGTTATGTAGCATTACGCTATAGCGTATAACGTTGTATACTGCTACCATATAACGCATAGCGTTATGTAGCATTACGTTATAACGTATAACGTTATATACTATTACCTTATATCGTTATACGTTAAATACTGTTACCTTATAACGTTATACGTTATATACTACTACCTTATAACGTATAACGTTATGCAGCGTTACGTTATAACGTATAACGTTATATACAATTACCTTATAACGTAAAACGTTATATACTATTACCTTATAACATATAACGTTATGTAGCATTTCGCTATAGCGTATAACGTTGTATACTGCTACCATATAACGTATAGCGTTATGTAGCATTACGTTATAACGTATAACGTTACATACTATTACCTTATAACGTATAACATTATGTAGCATTACGTTATAACGTATAACGTTATATACAATCACCTTATAACGTAAAACGTTATATACTATTACCTTATAACGTATAACATTATGTAGCATTACGTTATAACGTATAACGTTACATACTATTACCTTATAACGTATAACGTTATGTAGCATTACGTTATAACGTATAACGTTATATACTACTTCCTTATAACGTATAACGTTATATACTATTACGTTATAACGTATAACATTATGTAGCATTACGTTATAACGTATAACGTTATATACAATCACCTTATAACGTAAAACGTTATATACTATTACCTTATAACGTATAACATTATGTAGCATTACGTTATAACGTATAACGTTACATACTATTACCTTATAACGTATAACATTATGTAGCATTACGTTATAACGTATAACGTTATATACAATCACCTTATAACGTAAAACGTTATATACTATTACCTTATAACGTATAACATTATGTAGCATTACGTTATAACGTATAACGTTACATACTATTACCTTATAACGTATAACGTTATGTAGCATTACGTTATAACGTATAACGTTATATACTACTTCCTTATAACGTATAACGTTATATACTATTACGTTATAACGTATAACGTTATGAAGCACTACGTTATAACGTATAACGTTATATACTATTACGTTATTACGTATAACGTTATGTATCATTACGGTATAACGTATAACGTTACATACTATTACCTTATAACGTATAACGTTATGTAGCATTACGTTATAACGTATAACGTTATATACTATTGCCTTATAACGTATAACGTTATGTAGCACTACGTTATAACGTATAACGTTATATACTATTACCTTATAACGTATAACGTTATGCAGCATTACGTTATAACGTATAACGTTACATACTATTACCTTATAACGTATAACATTATGTAGCATTACGTTATAACGTATAACGTTGTATACTATTACGTTATAACGTATAACGTTATGAAGCACTACGTTATAACGTATAACGTTATATACTATTACGTTATAACGTATAACGTTATGTAGCATTACGTTATAACGTATAACGTTATATACAATTACCTTATAACGTAAAACGTTATATACTATTACCTTATAACGTATAACGTTATGTAGCATTACGCTATAGCGTATAACGTTGTATACTGCTACCATATAACGTATAGCGTTATGTAGCATTACGTTATAACGTATAACGTTATATACTATTACCTTATATCGTTATACGTTAAATACTGTTACCTTATAACGTTATACGTTATATACTACTACCTTATAACGTATAACGTTATGCAGCGTTACGTTATAACGTATAACGTTATATACAATTACCTTATAACGTAAAACGTTATATACTATTACCTTATAACGTATAACATTATGTAGCATTACGTTATAACGTATAACGTTGTATACTACCACCATATAACGTATAACATTATGTAGCATTACGTTATAACGTATAACGTTATATATTATTACCTTATATCGTTATACGTTAAATACTGTTACCTTATAACGTTACACAATATATACTATTTCCTTCTAACGTATAACGTTATGTAGCATTACGTTATAACGTATAACGTTATATACTATTTCCTTCTAACGTATAACGTTATGTAGCATTACGTTATACCGTATAACGTTGTATACCACTACCATATAACGTATAACGTTATGTAGCATAACGTTATAACGTATAACGTTATATACTATTATCTTATATCGTTATACGTTAAATACTGTTACGTTATAACGTTATACGTCAAATACTGTTACCTTATAACGTTATACGTTATATACTACTACCTTATAACGTATAACGTTATATACTATTTCCTTATAACGTATAACGTTATGTAGCATTGCGTTATAACGTATAGCGTTATGTAGCATTACGTTATAACGTATAACGTTATATACTATTACCTTATAACGTATAACGTTATGTAGCATTACGTTATAGCGTATAACGTTGTATACTATTACGTTATAACGTATAACGTTATGAAGCACTACGTTATAACGTATAACGTTATATACTATTACGTTATAACGTATAACGTTATGTATCATTACGGTATAACGTATAACGTTACATACTATTACCTTATAACGTATAACGTTATGTAGCATTACGTTATAACGTATAACGTTATATACTATTGCCTTATAACGTATAATGTTATATACTACTACCTTATAACGTATAACGTAATGTAGCACTACGTTATTACGTATAACGTTATCTACTATTACGTTATAACGTATATCGTTATGTAGCATTACGTAATAACGTATAACGTTATATATTATTACCTTATATCGTTATACGTTAAATACTGTTATCTTATAACGTTATACGTTATATACTATTACCTTATAACGTATAACGTTATGTAGCATTACGTTATAACGTATAACGTTATATACTATTACGTTATAACGTATAACGTTATGTAGCATTACGTTATAACGTATAACGTTACATACTATTACCTTATAACGTATAACATTATGTAGCATTACGTTATAACGTATAACGTTATATACAATTACCTTATAACGTAAAACGTTATATACTATTACCTTATAACGTATAACGTTATGTAGCATTACGCTATAGCGTATAACGTTGTATACTGCTGCCATATAACGTATAGCGTTATGTAGCATTACGTTATAACGTATAACGTTATATACTATTAATTTATATCGTTATACGTTAAATACTGTTACCTTATAACGTTATACGTTATATACTACTACCTTATAACGTATAACGTTATGCTGCGTTACGTTATAACGTATAACGTTATATACAATTACCTTATAACGTAAAACGTTATATACTATTACCTTATAACGTATAACATTATGTAGCATTACGTTATAACGTATAACGTTACATACTATTACCTTATAACGTATAACGTTATGTAGCATTACGTTATAACGTATAACGTTATATACTACTTCCTTATAACGTATAACGTTATATACTATTACGTTATAACGTATAACATTATGAAGCACTACGTTATAACGTATAACGTTATATACTATTACGTTATAACGTATAACGTTATGTATCATTACGGTATAACGTATAATGTTACATACTATTACCTTATAACGTATAACGTTATGTAGCATTACGTTATAACGTATAACGTTATATACTATTGCCTTATAACGTATAACGTTATGTAGCACTACGTTATAACGTATAACGTTATATACTATTACCTTATAACGTATAATGTTATGTAGCATTACGTTATAACGTATAACGTTATATACAATTACCTTATAACGTAAAACGTTATATACTATTACCTTATAACATATAACGTTATGTAGCATTTCGCTATAGCGTATAACGTTGTATACTGCTACCATATAACGTATAGCGTTATGTAGCATTACGTTATAACGTATAACGTTACATACTATTACCTTATAACGTATAACATTATGTAGCATTACGTTATAACGTATAACGTTATATACAATTACCTTATAACGTAAAACGTTATATACTATTACCTTATAACGTATAACGTTATGTAGCATTACGTTATAGCGTATAACGTTGTATACTATTACGTTATAACGTATAACGTTATGAAGCACTACGTTATAACGTATAACGTTATATACTATTACGTTATAACGTATAACGTTATGTATCATTACGTTATAACGTATAACGTTATATACTATTACCTTATAACGTATAACGTTATGTAGCATTACGTTATACCGTATAACGTTGTATACCACTACCATATAACGTATAACGTTATGTAGCATAACGTTATAACGTATAACGTTATATACTATTATCTTATATCGTTATACGTTAAATACTGTTACCTTATAACGTTATACGTTAAATACTGTTACCGTATAACGTTATACGTTATATACTACTACCTTATAACGTATAACGTTATATACTATTTCCTTATAACGTATAACGTTATGTAGCATTGCGTTATAACGTATAGCGTTATGTAGCATTACGTTATAACGTATAACGTTATATACTATTACCTTATAACGTATAACGTTATGTAGCATTACGTTATAGCGTATAACGTTGTATACTATTACGTTATAACGTATAACGTTATGAAGCACTCCGTTATAACGTATAACGTTATATACTATTACGTTATAACGCATAACGTTATGTATCATTACGGTATAACGTATAACGTTACGTACTATTACCTTATAACGTATAACGTTATGTAGCATTACGTTATAACGTATAACGTTATATACTATTGCCTTATAACGTTTAATGTTATATACTACTACCTTATAACGTATAACGTTATGTAGCACTACGTTAGTACGTATAACGTTATCTTCTATTACCTTATAACGTATAACGTTATGTAGCATTACGTTATAACGTATAATGTTATATACTCTTACCTTATTACGTATAACGTTATGTAGCATTACGTTATAACGTATAACGTTATATACTATTACCTTATAACGTATAACGTTATGTAGCATTACCTTATAACGTATAACGTTATATACTACTTCCTTATAACGTATAACGTTATATACTATTACCTTATAACGTATAACGTTATGTAGCACTACGTTATAACGTATAACGTTATATACTATTACCTTATAACGTATAACGTTATGTAGCATTACGTTATAACGTATAACGTTACATACTATTACCTTATAACGTATAACGTTATGTTGCATTACGTTATAGCGTATAACGTTGTATACTATTACGTTATAACGTATAACGTCATGAAGCACTCCGTTATAACGTATAACGTTATATACTATACAAGCTCTTTAGTGCCTGAACTGTCGGAGAGTGAACATCGAAGAAGAACTTAAATATACGGTAAATAAACAAAAAATATTAACAATAACATTGAACTAGTAATTTATAACGTCTAAACCGTTAGTTTAGAACACTTAAGCTATTAATTTATAACATTTAAGCTATTAATTTACAATATTTAAGCTATTAATTTACAACATTTACACTGTTATTTTATACATTTAAGCCATTAATCTCTAACATTTAAACTATTAATTGATAACATGTAAGCCATTAATTTATAACATTTAAGCCATTAATCTAAAACAATTACTCCATGAATTCTTAACAATTATACCAATAATTTATAACTATAATATTTAAAGTAATTTAAATTAAAGTAATTTTTTAATTACTTAAAGTAATTATGCTCTTAATTTATAACAGTTGTACCATTAATTGGAAACAACTCTACATTCATTGATTTAAATGAATACCGTCAATTCGTTGTGAGTAAATTAATGATTTATTTTGTTTTATTTAATATTTACGAAATCTTTCAAGTCCCTGAAGTGCTATTGTATTTCTATATAGCATTACTTTTTAATTTTAAATTCTAAAGTATTTAATTTCTCATTTCACTATTTCATATAAAACCAGTGGTGACGCAGAGTGTACCTATTGAGTGTCTATGGATGAAATGTAATTTTCCATGTCTGCACAAAATCAAGGAAACAACACCGTATTCATCCATACGCACTACAATTCGTATCTTGCATGGTTTCGTTTTTTCGATGATAAGTTCAATATTCCAGTATGATTATGCAGATCCACGTAATACAGCCATTCTAATTAATAAATTTCAATACACGCTACTTCTTTGTTATAAAATAATTTTGCATCTCTGCTTCCAATGCTTAAAAACTGTTTATGTAAATGGGACCCGAGCGTAGTTACCTCCTCGTGGTGGGTCCCGGTAATTGGTATCGTTTTCCAAATAATAATATACCAAGTACTATTTTGAATATTAGTATTATTATTTGAAAAACGATATCAAGCTAAAAACTACTTGAATATAGTCTGGTCTTGATCATCCAAAATAATTTTGGTGATCTAGACTAGACTAAGACCCTCCCGCGTGGGCAACGTTGGACACCGTGGGACATCGTGGGACCCCGTGGGACACCGTGGGATGCGTGCGTTTTAGCTTTAATTAATCATAAGATAGATACCAATGTTATGTGCATTGTAAGCTCATTTCGTACAAAGATACTTATCCATCTTGAAACGAAAAATATAAATCTCGTCTCTCTTGATGCCCTCGCTTACCACGTTGGAAAAATTGTTCCCGCAATTTATCGGTTCACGATCGCTCAGTTCTTTCAAACTGCCGCGTGGCGTACTCGCTCGCGCGTATTCCGGGTACGTGCGGATCAACGTGCACTGGACAACTCTTTGGATTCGCAGATCGCCCAAGAACACCTCTTGTCTTGGTGACTACTCGACGACTGCTCGTCGTTTGCCTCGAATCGCGGGCGTTGTCATCACGCTGGTGATACTTGTGAATCTGTTGACGATCGAGTCGCAGGTCTGCAATCCTGTCCGATTGGTACTTCGGTACTTGGACAGGGGACCTGCATTTAATGTCCTCCGTAATCCTGTTCGAACTCGCGGGGGTGGACCCCACTGTTCAGTTGGGGCCTTGCCATTGTAATCCTGTTCAGCGGTCCCTTCCCGGGTTCAACTGTTCAGTTGGAGTGTGTTAAATTGCAGGCCCATTTGCTGGACACTGGTATCATCGGTAAGTGCCATCGACCGTGATAAGATCCAAACGACGTGACAGGAATCGAGCGAAGGTCAATGCTTGCGCTTCCACTGAATCTTAGGTTATCTGGTGCACGGGGGTACGACACGTAGGTTTGTTAGTTCTTTCGAGAGATCGTGATTACGTTCGTTCCGGGCGAACCGCGATTTTTCTTTCATCGCCTGATTGTTGAGGCTCCTTTTCCATAGTAGCCTCATTTCTTTTGTTTCATTCCAAGTTACACAAATGTATCTTTGATACGGAATGTTGCCAATAGGGTTGCGAATTATTGTACGATGTTTGTACCGATCGATGTAATCGTTGTGTGTGAGATACATGTTGCGTTGTGTGGGAGATAGATATTGCGTCGTGTAAGCTTTGTTATACGTTTGTACAGATTCATGTAACTGCTGCGTAAGAGATAGGTGTTTCGCGGTTAGGCTACGAAATAACTATCTCTTTACGCAGGCCCATGATCGAGTAGAGTCAGAACTCGACATTCTTGCCAATGGATTGAATGTTGAGACCGATGTGTAATGTTAAATAACTCATGGGCGGGTCTCGTGCGTAGTCACCTCCTCGTGGTGAGACCTGGTAATTGGCATCCTTTTCCAAAAATTGATCAGTTGATTAATCTTTGGAAAACAATGCCAAGCTAAGAACTACGCACCAGTCCAGTTCGGGTTACCAAAAGCCGCGAAAAGAATTTTGGATGATCTAGACTGGACTGCAACGTGGGACACCGTTGGACACCGTTGGACACCGTTGGACACCGTGGGACACCGTTGGAGAACGTTAGACAGGGTTGGAAAACATTGTACAGAGTTGGAAAACGTCCTACAGAGTTGGAATGCTCCATACAGAGTTGGAATACCTTTGCGCAGAGTTAGAATGTTATGAACTGGGTTGGAATGCTTTCTACAGGGTTGGAATGCTCTCTACAGGGTTGGAGTGCTTCCTACAGTGATGGAATACCTTTGTACAGAGTTGGAATGCTTTCTACAGGGTTGGAATGCTTTCTACAGGGTTGGAATGCTTTCGACATAGTTGGAATACCTTTGTGCAGAGTTGGAATGTTTTCTACAGGGATGGAATACCTTTGTACAGAGTTGGAATACATTTGTACAGAGTTGGAATGCTTTCTACAGGGTTGGCATACCTTTGTACAGAGTTGGAATGCTTTCTACAGGGTTGGAATACCTTTGTACAGAGTTGGAATGCTTTCTACAGGGTTGGAAATCTTTCTGCAGGGTTGGAATGCCTTTGTACAGGGTTGGAAAACCTTTGTATAGGGTTGGAATACCCTTGTACAGGGTTGGAATATCTTTGTACAGGGTTGGAATGCTTTCGAAAGAGTTGCAATACCTTTGTACAGGGTTGGAATAACTTTGTACAGGGTTGGAATGCTTTCTACAGGGTTGGAATGCTTTCTACAGGGTTGGAATGCTTTCTACAGGGTTGGAATGCTTTCTACAGGGTTGGAATGCTTTCTACAGGGTTGGAATACCTTTGTACAGGGTTGGAATACCTTTGTACAGGGTTGGAATACCTTTGTACAGGGTTGGAATACCTTTGTACAGGGTTGGAATACCTTTGTACAGGGTTGGAATGCTTTCGAAAGAGTTGGAATACCTTTGTACAGGATTGGAATAACGTCGTACAGGGTTGGAATGCTTTCTACAGGGTTGGAATGCTTTCTACAGGGTTGGAATGCTTTCTACAGAGTTGAAATACCTTTGTACAAGGTTGAAATTCTTTCTAGAGTGTTGGAATGCTTTAGACAGGATTGGAATACCTTTACGCAGAGTTAGAATGTTATGTACTGGGTTGGAATGCTTTCGACAGAGTTGGAATACCTTTGCGCAGAGTTAGAATGTTATGAACTGGGTTGGAATACCTTTGTACAGAGTTGGAATGCTTTCTACAGGGTTGGAATGCTTTCGACATAGTTGGAATACCTTTGTACAGAGTTGGAATGCTTTCTACTGGGTTGGAATGCTTTCGACAGAGTTGGAATACCTTTGTATAGGGTTGGAATGCTTTCTACAGTGTTGGAATACCTGTGTACCGGGTTGGAATGCTGTCTACGGGGTTGGAATGCTTCCTACATGGTTGGAATGCTTTCGACAGGATTGGAATACCTTTGCGCAGAGTTAGAATGTTATGTACTGGGTTGGAATGCTTTCGACAGAGTTGGAATACCTTTGCGCAGAGTTAGAATGTTATGAACTGGGTTGGAATACCTTTGTACAGAGTTGGAATGCTTTCTACAGGGTTGGAATTCCTTTGTACAGGGTTGGAATACCTTTGTACAGGGTTGGAATGCCTTCGAAAGAGTTGCAATACATTTGTACAGGGTTGGAATAACGTTGTACAGGGTTGGAATGCTTTCTACAGGGTTGGAATGCTTTCTACAGGGTTGGAATGCTTTCTACAGGGTTGCAATGCTTTCTACAGGGTTGGAATGCTTTCGAAAGAGTTGCAATGCCTTTGTACCGGGTTGGAATAACTTTGTACAGGGTTGGAATGCTTTCTACTGAGTTGGAATACCTGTGTACCGGGTTGGAATGCTGTCTACAGGGTTGGAATGCTTTCGAAAGAGTTGCAATGCCTTTGTACCGGGTTGGAATAACTTTGTACAGGGTTGGAATGCTTTCTACTGAGTTGGAATACCAGTGTACCGGGTTGGAATGCTGTCTACAGGGTTGGAATGCTTTCTACATGGTTGGAATGCTTTCTACAGGGTTGGAATGCTTTCTACAGGGTTGGAATACCTTTGTACAGGGTTGGAATGCTTTCAACAGGGTTGGAATGCTTTCTACAGGGTTGGAATGCTTCCTACATGGATGGAAAGCTTTCTACAGGGTTGGAATGCCTTCTACAGGGTTGGAATACCTTTGTACAGGGTTGGAATACCTTTGTACAGGGTTGGAATACCTTTTTACAGGGTTGGAATACCTTTGTACAGGGTTGGAATGCTTTCGAAAGAGTTGCAATACATTTGTACAGGGTTGGAATAACGTTGTACAGGGTTGGAATGCTTTCTACAGGGTTGGAATGCTTTCTACAGGGTTGGAATGCTTTCTACAGGGTTGCAATGCTTTCTACAGGGTTGGAATGCTTTCGAAAGAGTTGCAATGCCTTTGTACCGGGTTGGAATAACTTTGTACAGGGTTGGAATGCTTTCTACTGAGTTGGAATACCAGTGTACCGGGTTGGAATGCTGTCTACAGGGTTGGAATGCTTTCTACATGGTTGGAATGCTTTCTACAGGGTTGGAATGCTTTCTACAGGGTTGGAATACCTTTGTACCGGGTTGGAATAACGTTGTACAGGGTTGGAATGCTTTCTACAGGGTTGGAATGCTTTCGAAAGAGTTGCAATACCTTTGTACAGGGTTGGAATAACTTTGTACAGGGTTGGAATGCTTTCTACAGGGTTGGAGTACCTTTGTACAGAGTTGGAATTCTGTCTACAGGGTTGGAATGCTTTCTACAGAGTTGGAATGCTTTCTACAGTGTTGGAATGCTATCTACAGTGTTGGAATGATTTCTACAGAGTTGGAATACTTTCGACAGAGTTGGACTACCTTTTTACAGAGTTGGAATACCATTTTACAGAGCTGGAGTACCTTTTTACAGAGTCGGAATGCATTCTACAGGGTTGGAATGATCTGGACAGAGTTGGAATACCTTTGAACAGAGTTAGAATGTTATGTACTGGGTTGGAATGCCTTGGACAGAGTTGGAATACCTTTGTACAAGGTTGGAATGCTTTCTACAGTTTTGGAATACCTTTGTCCAGAGTTGGAATAACTTTGTACAGAGTTGGAATACCTTTGTACAGAGTTGGAATGCTTTCGACAGTTTTGGAATGCTGTCTACAGGGTTGGAATTCTGTCTACAGGGTTGGAATGCTTTCTACAGGGTTGGAATGCTTTCTACAGAGTTGGAATACCTTTGTACAGGGTTGGGATGCCTTCTACACGGTCGGAATTCTTTCGACAGAGTTGGAATACCTTTGTACAGGGTTGGAATGCTTTCTACTGAGTTGGAATACCTGTGTACCGGGTTGGAATGCTGTCTACAGGGTTGGAATGCTTTCTACATGGTTGGAATGCTTTCTACAGGGTTGGAATGCTTTCTACAGGGTTTGAATGCTTTCTACAGGGTTGCAATGCTTTCTGCAGGGTTGCAATGCTTTCTACAGGGTTGGAATGCTTTCGAATGAGTTGCAATGCCTTTGTACCGGGCTGGAATAACTTTGTACAGGGTTGGAATGCTTTCGACAGAGTTGGAATACCCTTGTACAGGGTTGGAATGCTTTCTATAGGGTTGGAATGCTTTCCACAGAGTTGGAATACCTTTGTACAGGGTTGGAATACCTTTGTACAGAATTGGAATACCTTTGTACAGAGTTGGAATACTATTGTACAGAGTTGGAATGCTTTCTACAGGGTTGGAATGCTTTCTACAGAGTTGGAATGCTTTCTACAGAGTTGGAATGCTTTCGAAAGAGTTGGAATACCTTTGTACAGGGTTGGAATAACGTCGTACAGGGTTGGAATGCTTTCTACAGGGTTGGAATGGTTTCTACAGGGTTGGAATGCTTTTTACAGAGTTGAAATACCTTTGTACAAGGTTGAAATTCTTTATAGAGTGTTGGAATGCTTTCGACAGGATTGGAATACCTTTGCGCAGAGTTAGAATGTTATGTACTGGGTTGGAATGCTTTCGACAGAGTTGTAATACCTTTGCGCAGAGTTAGAATGTTATGAACTGGGTTGGAATACCTTTGTACAGAGTTGGAATGCTTTCTACAGGGTTGGAAATCCTTCTACAGGGTTGGAATGCGTTCGACAGAGTTGGAATGCTTCTTACAGTGTTGGAATGCTTTCTACAGGGTTGGAATACCTTTGTACAGAGTTGGAATGCTTTGTACGGGGTTGGA
Organism: Bombus fervidus; assembly: GCF_041682495.2. NCBI lineage: Eukaryota > Metazoa > Arthropoda > Insecta > Hymenoptera > Apidae > Bombus > Bombus fervidus. The sequence continues at coordinate 2,830,716 of NC_091523.1, read as the reverse complement.
ATGCTTTCGACAGAGTTGGAATACCTTTGCGCAGAGTTAGAATTTTATGTACTGGGTTGGAATACCTTTGTACAGAGTTGGAATACATTTGTACACAGTTGGAATACTTTTGTACTGGGTTGGAATACCCCTGTACAGGGTTGGAATACCTTTGTACAGGGTTGGAATGCTTTCTACGGGGTTGGAATGCCTTGGACAGAGTTGGAATACCTTTGTACAAGGTTGGAATGCTTTCTACAGGGTTGGAATACCTTTGTCCAGAGTTGGAATAACTTTGTACAAAGTTGGAATACCTTTGTACAGAGTTGGAATGCTTTCGACAGTTTTGGAATGCTGTCTACAGGGTTGGAATTCTGTCTACAGGGTTGGAATGCTTTCTACAGGGTTGGAGTACCTTTGTACAGAGTTGGAATGCTTTCTACTGAGTTGGAATACCTGTGTACCGGGTTGGAATGCTGTCTACAGGGTTGGAATGCTTTCTACATGGTTGGAATGCTTTCTACAGGGTTGGAATGCTTTCTACAGGTTTGGAATACCTTTGTACAGGGTTGGAATACTTTTGTACTGGGTTGGAATACCTTTGTACAGCGTTGGAATACCTTTGTACAGGGTTGGCATGCTTTCGAAAGAGTTGCAATACCTTTGTACAGGGTTGGAATAACGTTGTACAGGGTTGGAATGCTTTCTATAGGGTTGCAATGCTTTCTACAGGGTTGGAATGCTTTCGAAAGAGTTTGAATACCTTTGTACAGAGTTGGAATACCTTTGTACAGGGTTGGAATACCTTTGTACAGGGTTGGAATACCTTTGTACAGGGTTGGAATGCTTTCGAAAGAGTTGCAATACATTTGTACAGGGTTGGAATAACGTTGTACAGGGTTGGAATGCTTTCTACAGGATTGGAATGCTTTCTACAGGGTTGGAATGCTTTCTACAGGGTTGGAATGCTTTCTACAGGGTTGCAATGCTTTCTACAGGGTTGGAATGCTTTCGAAAGAGTTGCAATGCCTTTGTACCGGGTTGGAATAACTTTGTACAGGGTTGGAATGCTTTCTACTGAGTTGGAATACCTGTGTACCGGGTTGGAATGCTGTCTACAGGCTTGGAATGCTTTCTACATGGTTGGAATGCTTTCTACAGTGTTGGAATGCTTTCTACAGGGTTGGAATACCTTTGTACAGGGTTGGAATGCTTTCGAAAGAGTTGCAATACATTTGTACAGGGTTGGAATAACGTTGTACAGGGTTGGAATGCTTTCTACAGGATTGGGATGCTTTCTACAGGGTTGGAATGCTTTCTACAGGGTTGGAATGCTTTCTACAGGGTTGCAATGCTTTCTACAGGGTTGGAATGCTTTCGAAAGAGTTGCAATGCCTTTGTACCGGGTTGGAATAACTTTGTACAGGGTTGGAATGCTTTCTACTGAGTTGGAATACCTGTGTACCGGGTTGGAATGCTGTCTACAGGGTTGGAATGCTTTCTACATGGTTGGAATGCTTTCTACAGGGTTGGAATACCTTTGTACAGGGTTGGAATGCTTTCTACAGGGTTGGAATGCTTTCTACAGGGTTGGAATGCTTTCTACAGGTTTGGAATACCTTTCTACAGGGTTGGAGTACCTTTGTACAGAGTTGGAATGCTTTCTACTGAGTTGGAATACCTGTGTACCGGGTTGGAATGCTGTCTACAGGGTTGGAATGCTTTCTACATGGTTGGAATGCTTTCTACAGGGTTGGAATGCTTTCTACAGGTTTGGAATACCTTTGTACAGGGTTGGAATACTTTTGTACTGGGTTGGAATACCTTTGTACAGCGTTGGAATACCTTTGTACAGGGTTGGCATGCTTTCGAAGGAGTTGCAATACCTTTGTACAGGGTTGGAATAACGTTGTACAGGGTTGGAATGCTTTCTACAGGGTTGCAATGCTTTCGAAAGAGTTGCAATACCTTTGTACCGGGTTGGAATAACGTTCTACATGGTTGGAATGCTTTCTACAGGGTTGGAATGCTTTCTACAGGGTTGGAATGCTTTCTACAGGGTTGCAATGCTTTCTACAGGGTTAGAATGCTTTCGAAAGAGATGCAATACCTTTGTACAGGGTTGGAATAACTTTGTACAGGGTTGGAATGCTTTCTACAGGGTTGGAATGCTTTCGAAAGAGTTGCAATACCTTTGTACAGGGTTGGAATAACTTTGTACAGGGTTGGAATGCTTTCTACAGGGTTGGAATCCTTTCTACAGGGTTGCACTGCTTTCTACAGGGTTGGAGTACCTTTGTACAGAGTTGGAATGCTTTCTACGGGGTTGGAATGCGTTCGATAGAGTTGGAATACCTTTGTCCAGAGTTGGAATAACTTTGTACAGAGTTGGAATACCTTTGTACAGAGTTGGAATGCTTTCGACAGTTTTGTAATGCTGTCTACAGGGTTGGAATTCTGTCTACAGGGTTGGAATGCTTTCTACAGTGTTGGAATGCTTTCTACAGGGTTGGAATGCTTTCTACAGTGTTGGAATGCTATCTACAGAGTTGGAATACCTTTGTACAGGGTGGGGATGCCTTCTACAGGGTCGGAATTCTTTCGACAGAGTTGGACTACCTTTTTACAGAGTTGGAATACCATTTTACAGAGTTGGAGTACCTTTTTACAGAGTCGGAATGCATCCTACAGGGTTGGAATGATCTGGACAGAGTTTGAATACCTTTGAACAGAGTTAGAATGTTATGTACTGGGTTGGAATGCCTTGGACAGAGTTGGAATACCTTTGTACAAGGTTGGAATGCTTTCTACAGGGTTGGAATACCTTTGTCCAGAGTTGGAATAACTTTGTACAGAGTTGGAATACCATTGTACAGAGTTGGAATGCTTTCTACAGGGTTGGAATGCTTTCGACAGAGGTGGAATACCTTTGTACAGAGTTGGAATGCTTTCTACAGGGTTGGAATGCTTTCGACAGAGTTGGAATACCTTTGTAGAGGGTTGGAATGCTTTCTACAGTGTTGGAATACCTGTGTACCGGGTTGGAATGCTGTCTACAGGGTTGGAATGCTTCCTACATGGTTGGAATGCTTTCTACAGGGTTGGAATGCTTTCTACAGGGTTGGAATACCTTTGTACAGGGTTGGAATACCTTTGTACAGGGTTGGAATACCTTTGTACAGGGTTGGAATACCTTTGTACAGGGTTGGAATACCTTTGTACAGGGTTGGAATACCTTTGTACAGGGTTGGAATGCTTTCGAAGGAGTTGCAATACCTTTGTACAGGGTTGGAATAACGTTGTACAGAATTGGAATACCTTTGTACAGAGTTGGAATACCATTGTACAGAGTTGGAATGCTTTCTACAGGGTTGGAATGCTTTCTACAGAGTTGGAATGCTTTCTACAGAGTTGGAATACCTTTGTACAGGGTTGGAATACCTTTGTACAGGGTTGGAATACCTTTGTACAGGGTTGGAATACCTTTGTACAGGGTTGGAATACCTTTGTACAGGGTTGGAATACCTTTGTACAGGGTTGGAATACCTTTGTACAGGGTTGGAATGCTTTCGAAGGAGTTGCAATACCTTTGTACAGGGTTTTAATAACGTTGTACAGGGTTGGAATGCTTTCTACAGGGTTGGAATGCTTTCTACAGGGTTGGAATGCTTTCTACAGGGTTGGAGTACCTTTGTACAGAGTTGGAATGCTTTCTACGGGGTTGGAATGCGTTCGACAGAGTTGGAATACCTTTGTCCAGAGTTGGAATAACTTTGTACAGAGTTGGAATACCTTTGTACAGAGTTGGAATGCTTTCGACAGTTTTGGAATGCTGTCTACAGGGTTGGAATTCTGTCTACAGGGTTGGAATGCTTTCTACAGAGTTGGAATGCTTTCTACAGGGTTGGAATGCTTTCTACAGGGTTGGAATGCTTTCTACAGGGTTGCAATGCTTTCTACAGGGTTGGAATGCTTTCGAAAGAGTTGCAATACCTTTGTACCGGGTTGGAATAACGTTGTACAGGGTTGGAATGCTTTCTACAGGGTTGGAATGCTTTCTACAGTGTTGGAATGCTATCTACAGTGTTGGAATGATTTCTACAGAGTTGGAATACTTTCGACAGAGTTGGACTACCTTTTTACAGAGTTGGAATACCATTTTACAGAGTTGGAGTACCTTTTTACAGAGTCGGAATGCATTCTACAGGGTTGGAATCATCTGGACAGAGTTGGGATACCTTTGAACAGAGTTAGAATGTTATGTACTGGGTTGGAATGCCTTGGACAGAGTTGGAATACCTTTGTACAAGGTTGGAATGCTTTCCACATGGTTGGAATACCTTTGTCCAGAGTTGGAATAACTTTGTACAGAGTTGGAATACCTTTGTACAGGGTTGGAATGCTTTCTACAGAGTTGGAATGCTTTCTACAGGGTTGGAATGCTTTCTACAGAGTTGGAATACCTTTGTACAGGGTTGGGATGCCTTCTACAGGGTCGGAATTCTTTCGACTGAGTTGGAATACCTTTGTACAGGGTTGGAATGCTTTCTACTGAGTTGGAATACCTGTGTACCGGGTTGGAATGCTGTCTACAGGGTTGGAATGCTTTCTACATGGTTGGAATGCTTTCTACATTGTTGGAATGCTTTCTACAGGGTTGGAATGCTTTCTACAGGGTTGCAATGCTTTCTGCAGGGTTGCAATGCTTTCTACAGGGTTGGAATGCTTTCGAATGAGTTGCAATGCCTTTGTACCGGGCTGGAATAACTTTGTACAGGGTTGGAATGCTTTCGACAGAGTTGGAATACCCTTGTACAGGGTTGGAATGCTTTCTATAGGGTTGGAATGCTTTCGACAGAGTTGGAATACCTTTGTACAGGGCTGGAATACCTTTGTACAGAATTGGAATACCTTTGTACAGAGTTGGAATGCTTTCTACTGAGTTGGAATACCTGTGTACCGGGTTGGAATGCTGTCTACAGGGTTGGAATGCTTGCTACATGGTTGGAATGCTTTCTACAGGGTTGGAATGCTTTCTACAGAGTTGGAATGCTTTCTACAGGGTTGCAATGCTTTCTGCAGGGTTGGAATACCTTTGTACAAGGTTGAAATTCTTTCTAGAGTGTTGGAATGCTTTCGATAGAGGTTGGATTACCTTTGCGCAGAGTTAGAATGTCATGTACTGGGTTGGAATGCTTTCGACAGAGTTGGAATACCTTTGCGCAGAGTTGGAATGTTATGAACTGGGTTGGAATGCTTTCTACAGGGTTGGAATGCTTTCGACGGAGGTGGAATACCTTTGTACAGAGTTGGAATGCTTTCTACAGGGTTGGAATGCTTTCTATAGGTTTGGAATGCTTTCGACAGAGTTGGAATACCCTTTACAGGGTTGGAATGCTTTCTATAGGGTTGGAATGCTTTCTACAGGGTTGGAATGCTTTCTACAGGGTTGCAATGCTATCTGCAGGGTTGGAATACCTTTGTACAAGGTTGAAATTCTTTCTAGAGTGTTGGAATGCTTTCGATAGGGGTTGGATTACCTTTGCGCAGAGTTAGAATGTCATGTACTGGGTTGGAATGCTTTCGACAGAGTTGGAATACCTTTGCGCTGAGTTAGAATGTTATGAACTGGGTTGGAATGCTTTCTACAGGGTTGGAATGCTTTCGACAGAGTTGGAATACATTTGTACAGGGTTGTAATGCTTTCTACAGGGTTGGAATGCTTTCGACAGAGTTGGAATGCTTTCGACAGTGTTGGAATGCTTTCTATAGGGTTGGAATGCTTTCGACAGAGTTGGAATACCCTTGTACAGGGTTGGAATGCTTTCTATAGGGTTGGAAAGCTTTTTACAGGGTTGGAATGCTTTCTACAGGGTTGCAATGCTTTCTGCAGGGTTGGAATACCTTTGTACAAGGTTGAAATTCTTTCTAGAGTGTTGGAATGCTTTCGATAGGGGTTGGATTACCTTTGCGCAGAGTTAGAATGTCATGTACTGGGTTGGAATGCTTTCGACAGAGTTGGAATACCTTTGCGCAGAGTTAGAATGTTATGAACTGGGTTGGAATGCTTTCGACAGAGTTGGAATACATTTGTACAGGGTTGTAATGCTTTCTACAGGGTTGGAATGCTTTCGACAGAGTTGGAATGCTTTCGAAAGAGTTGGAATGCTTTCGACAGAGTTGGAATGCTTTCGACAGAGATGGAATATATTTGTACAGGGTTGTAATGCTTTCTACAGAGTTGGAATACATTCTACAGGGTTGGAATGCTTAGGACAGAGTTGGAATAATTAGGACAGAGTTGGAATGATTTGGACAGAGTTGCAATACCTTTGAACAGAGTTAGAATGTTATGTACAGGGTTGGAATGCTTTCTACGGGGTTGGAATGCATTCTACAGAGTTGGGATGCATTCTACAGGGTTGGAATGCTTTCTACAGTGTTGGAATGCTATCTACAGTGTTGGAATGATTTCTACAGAGTTGGAATACCTTTGAACAGAGTTAGAATGTTATGTACAGGGTTGGAATGCTTTGTACGGGGTATGGAATGCTTTCGACAGAAGTGGGATAACTTTGTACAGGGTTGGAATGCTTTCTATAGGGTTGGAATGCTTTCGACGGAGTAGGAATACCTTTGTACAGGTTTGGAATGCTTTCTAGAGGGTTGGAATGCTTTCGACAGAGGTGGAATACCTTTGTGCAGAGTTGGAATGCTTTCTACAGGGTTGGAATTCTTTCTATAGGGTTGGAATGCTTTCTATAGGGTTGGAATGCTTTCTGTAGGGTTGGAATGCTTTCGACAGAGTTGGAATACCCTTATACAGGGTTCGAATGCTTCCTACAGGGTTGGAATGCTTTCTACAGGGTTGGAATGCTTTCTACAGGATTGGAATGCTTTCGACGGGATTGGAATGCTTTCGACAGAGTTGGAATACCTTTGTACAGAGTTGGAGTGCTTTGTACGGGGTTGGAATGCTTTCTATAGGGTTTGTATGCTTTCTATAGGGTTGGAATGCTTTCTATAGGGTTGGAATGCTTTCGACAGTGTTGGAATACCTTTGTACATGGTTGGAATGCTTTCTATAGGGTTGGAATGCTTTCGGCGGAGTTGGAATACCTTTGTACAGGTTTGGAAAGCTTTCTACAGGGTTGGAATGCTTTCGACAGATGTGGAATACCTTTGTGCAGAGTTGGAATGCTTTCTACAGGATTGGAATGCTTTCTATAGGGTTGGAATGCTTTCTATAGGGTTGGAATGCTTTCGACAGAGTTGGAATACCCTTGTACAGGGTTGGAATGCTTTCTATAGGGTTGGAATGCTTTCGACAGAGTTGGCATACCTTTGTACAGGATAGGAATACCTTTGTACAGAGTTGGAATACCTTTGTACATAGCTGGAATACCATTGTACAGAGTTGGAATGCTTGCTACAGGGTTGGAATGCTTCCTACAGAGTTGGAATGCTTTCTACAGGGTTCGAATGCTTCCTACAGAGTTGGAATGCTTTCGACAGAGTTGGAATACCTTTGTACAGGTGCGGAATGCTTTCTACAGGGTTGGAATGCTTGCGACAGAGTTGGAATGCCTTTGCGCAGAGTTGGAATGATATGTACTGGGTTGGAATGCTTTCTATAGGGTTGGAGTGCTTTCGACAGAGTTGGAATACCTTTGTACAGGATTGGAATACCTTTGTACAGATTTGGAATACCTTTGTACAGAGTTGGAATACCATTGTACAGAGTTGGAATGCTTTCTACAGGGTTGGAATGCTTCCTACAGAGTTGGAATGCTTTCTACAGGGTTCGAATGCTTCCTACAGAGTTGGAATGCTTTCGACAGAGTTGGAATACCTTTGTACAGGTGCGGAATGCTTTCTACAGGGTTGAAATGCTTTCGACAGAGGTGGAATACCTTTGTGCAGAGTTGGAATGCTTTCTACAGGGTTGGAATGCTTTCTATAGGGTTGGAATGCTTTCTATAGGGTTGGAATGCTTTCTATAGGGTTGGAATGCTTTCGACAGAGTTGGAATACCCTTGTACAGGGTTGGAATGCTTTCTATAGGGTTGGAATGCTTTCGACAGAGTTGGAATACCTTTGTACAGGGTTGGAATACCTTTGTACAGAATTGGAATACCTTTGTACAGAGTTGGAATACCATTGTACAGAGTTGGAATGCTTTCTACAGGGTTGGAATGCTTTCTACAGAGTTGGAATGCTTTCTACAGAGTTAGAATGCTTTCGAAAGAGTTGCAATAGCTTTGTACAGGGTTGGAATAACTTTGTACAGGGTTGGAATGCTTTCTACAGGGTTGGAATGCTTTCTACAGGGTTGCAATGCTTTCTGCAGGGTTGGAATACCTTTGTACAAGGTTGAAATTCTTTCTCGAGTGTTGGAATGCTTTCGATAGGGGTTGGATTACCTTTGCGCAGAGTTAGAATGTCATGTACTGGGTTGGAATGCTTTCGACAGAGTTGGAATACCTTTGCGCAGAGTTAGAATGTTATGAACTGGGTTGGAATGCTTTCAACAGAGTTGGAATACATTTGTACAGGGTTGTAATGCTTTCTACAGGGTTGGAATGCTTTCGACAGAGTTGGAATGCTTTCGACAGAGTTGGAATGCTTTCGACAGAGTTGGAATGCTTTCGACAGAGATGGAATATATTTGTACAGGGTTGTAATGCTTTCTACAGAGTTGGAATACATTCTACAGGGTTGGAATGCTTAGGACAGAGTTGGAATGCTTAGGACAGAGTTGGAATGATTTGGACAGAGTTGGAATACCTTTGAACAGAGTTAGAATGTTATGTACAGGGTTGGAATGCTTTCTACGGGGTTGGAATGCATTCTACAGAGTTGGGATGCATTCTACAGGGTTGGAATGCTTTCTACAGTGTTGGAATGCTATCTACAGTGTTGGAATGATTTCTACAGAGTTGGAATACCTTTGAACAGAGTTAGAATGTTATGTACAGGGTTGGAATGCTTTGTACGGGGTATGGAATGCTTTCGACAGAAGTGGGATAACTTTGTACAGGGTTGGAATGCTTTCTATAGGGTTGGAATGCTTTCGACGGAGTAGGAATACCTTTGTACAGGTTTGGAATGCTTTCTACAGGGTTGGAATGCTTTCGACAGGGTTGGAATGCTTTCTACAGGATTGGAATGCTTTCCACGGGATTGGAATGCTTTCGACAGAGTTGGAATACCATTGTACAGAGTTGGAGTGCTTTGTACGGGGTTGGAATGCTTTCTATAGGGTTTGTATGCTTTCTATAGGGTTGGAATGCTTTCGACAGAGTTGGCATACCTTTGTACAGGATAGGAATACCTTTGTACAGAGTTGGAATACCTTTGTACAGAATTGGAATACCTTTGTACAGAGTTGGAATGCTTTCTACTGAGTTGGAATACCTGTGTACCGGGTTGGAATGCTGTCTACAGGGTTGGAATGCTTTCTACATGGTTGGAATGCTTTCTACAGGGTTGGAATGCTTTCTACAGAGTTGGAATGTTTTCTACAGAGTTGGAATGCTTTCGAAAGAGTTGCAATACCTTTGTACAGGGTTGGAATAACTTTGTACAGGGTTGGAATGCTTTCTACAGGGTTGGAATGCTTTCTACAGGGTTGCAATGCTTTCTGCAGGGTTGGAATACCTTTGTACAAGGTTGAAATTCTTTCTAGAGTGTTGGAATGCTTTCGATAGGGGTTGGATTACCATTGCGCAGAGTTAGAATGTCATGTACTGGGTTGGAATGCTTTCGACAGTGTTGGAATACCTTTGCGCAGAGTTGGAATGTTATGAACTGGGTTGGAATGCTTTCTACAGGGTTGGAATGCTTTCGACGGAGGTGGAATACCTTTGTACAGAGTTGGAATGCTTTCTACAGGGTTGGCATGCTTTCTATAGGGTTGGAATGCTTTCGACAGAGTTGGAATACCCTTGTACAGGGTTGGAATGCTTTCTATAGGGTTGGAATGCTTTCTACAGGGTTGGAATGCTTTCTACAGGGTTGCAATTCTTTCTGCAGGGTTGGAATACCTTTGTACAAGGTTGAAATTCTTTCTAGAGTGTTGGAATGCTTTCGATAGGGGTTGGATTACCTTTGCGCAGAGTTAGAATGTCATGTACTGGGTTGGAATGCTTTCGACAGAGTTGGAATACCTTTGCGCAGAGTTAGAATGTTATGAACTGGGTTGGAATGCTTTCTACAGGGTTGGAATGCTTTCGACAGAGTTGGAATGCTTTCGACAGAGTTGGAATGCTTTCGACAGAGATGGAATACATTTGTACAGGGTTGTAATGCTTTCTACAGAGTTGGAATACATTCTACAGGGTTGGAATGCTTAGGACAGAGTTGGAATGCTTAGGACAGAGTTGGAATGATTTGGACAGAGTTGGAATACCTTTGAACAGAGTTAGAATGCTATGTACAGGGTTGGAACGCTTTCTACGCGGTTGGAATGCATTCTACAGAGTTGGGATGCATTCTACAGGGTTGGAATGCTTTCTACAGTGTTGGAATGCTATCTACAGTGTTGGAATGATTTCTACAGAGTTGGAATACCTTTGAACAGAGTTAGAATGTTATGTACAGGGTTGGAATGCTTTGTACGGGGTATGGAATGCTTTCGACAGAAGTGGGATACCTTTGTACAGGGTTGGAATGCTTTCTATAGGGCTGGAATGCTTTCGACGGAGTAGGAATACCTTCGTACAGGTTTGGAATGCTTTCTACAGGGTTGGAATGCTTTCGACAGAGGTGGAATACCTTTGTGCAGAGTTGGAATGCTTTCTACAGGGTTGGAATGCTTTCTATAGGGTTGGAATGCTTTCTATAGGGTTGGAATGCTTTCGACAGAGTTGGAATACCCTTATACAGGGTTGGAATGCTTTCTACAGGGCTGGAATGCTTTCGACAGGGGTGGAATACCTTTGTACTGAGTTGGAGTGCTTTCTACAGGGTTGGAATGCTTTCGACAGAGGTAGAATACCTTTGTGCATGGTTGGAATGCTTTCTATAGGGTTGGAATTCTTTCTATAGGGTTGGAATGCTTTCGACAGAGTTGGCTTACCTTTGTACATGGTTGGAATGCTTTCGACAGAGGTGGAATACCTTTGTACAGGATTGGAATGCTTTCTATAGGGTTGGAATGCTTTCTATAGGGTTGGAATGCATTCGACAGTGTTGGAATACCCTTGTACAGAGTTGGAATGCTTTCTACAGGTTTGGAATGCTTTCGACAGAGGTGGAATACCTTTGTGCAGGGTTGGAATGCTTTCTATAGGGTTGGAATGCTTTCTATAGGGTTGGAATGCTTTCGACAGAGTTGGAATACCTTTGTACATGGTTGGAATGCTTTCGACAGAGGTGGAATATCTTTGTACAGAGTTGGAATGCTTTCTACAGGGTTGGAATGCTTTCTATAGGATTGGAATGCTTTCGACAGAGTTGGAATACCATTGTACAGAGTTGGAATGCTTTTGACAGGGTTGCAATGCTTTCTACAGAGTTGTAATACCTTTGCACACGGTTGGAATGCATTCTACATGGTTGGAATGCTTTCTACAGGGTTGGAATGCATGCGACAGAGGAGGAATACCTTTGTACAGAGTTGGAGTGCTTTCTACACGGTTGGAATGCTTTCGACAGAGGTGGAATACCTTTGTGCAGGGTTGGAATGCTTTCTATAGCGTTGGAATGCTTTCGACATAGTTGGAATACCCTTGTACAGAGTTGGAATGCTTTCTATAGAGTTGGAATGCTTTCGACAGAGTTGGAATACCTTTGTACAGGGTTGGAATACCTTTCTACAGGTGTGGAATGCTTTCTACAGGGTTGGAATGCATGCGACAGAGGTGGAATACCTTTGTACAGAGTTGGAGTGCTTTCTACACGGTTGGAATGCTTTCGACAGAGGTGGAATACCTTTGTGCAGGGTTGGAATGCTTTCTATAGGGATGGAATGCTTTCGACAGAGTTGGCATACCTTTGTACATGGTTGGAATGCTTTCGACAGAGGTGGAATACCTTTGTACAGGGTTGGAATGCTTTCTATAGGGTTGGAATGCTTTCTATAGGGTTGGAATGCTTTCGACAGTGTTGGAATACCCTTGTACAGGGTTGGAATGCTTTCGACAGGGTTGGAATGCTTTCGACAGGGTTGGAATGCTTTCGACAAAGTTGGAATACCTTTCTACAGGTGTGGAATGCTTTCTATAGGGTTGGAATGCTTTCGACATAGTTGGAATACCATTGTACAGAGTTGGAATGCTTTCTACAGGGTTGGATTGCTTCCTACAGAGTTGGAATGCTTTCGACAGAGGTGGAATACCTTTGTGCATGGTTGGAATGCTTTCTATAGGGTTGGAATGCTTTCGACAGAGTTGGCATACCTTTGTACATGGTTGGAATGCTTTCGACAGAGGTGGAATACCTTTGTACAGGGTTGGAATGCTTTCTATAGGGTTGGAATGCTTTCTATAGGGTTGGAATGCTTTCGACAGTGTTGGAATACCCTTGTACAGGGTTGGAATGCTTTCTACATGGTTGGAATGCTTCCGACAGGGGTGGAATACCTTTGTACTGAGTTGGAGTGCTTTCTACAGGGTTGGAATGCTTTCGACAGAGGTGGAATACCTTTGTGCATGGTTGGAATGCTTTCTATAGGGTTGGAATTCTTTCTATAGGGTTGGAATGCTTTCGACAGAGTTGGCATACCTTTGTACATGGTTGGAATGATTTCGACAGAGGTGGAATACCTTTGTACAGGATTGGAATGCTTTCTATAGGGTTGGAATGCTTTCTATAGGGTTGGAATGCATTCGACAGTGTTGGAATACCTTTGTACATTGTTGGAATGCTTTCTACAGGGTTGGAATGCTTTCTATAGGGTTGGAATGCTTTCGACAGAGTTGGAATACCTTTGTACATGGTTGGAATGCTTTCGACAGAGGTGGAATACCTTTGTACAGTTGCGGAATGCTTTCTACAGGGATGGAATGCTTTCGACAGAGTTGGAATACCTTTGTACAGGGTTGGAATACCTTTCTACAGGTGTGGAATGCTTTCTACAGGGTTGGAATGCATGCGACAGAGGTGGAATACCTTTGTACAGAGTTGGAATGCTTTCTATAGGGTTGGAATGCTTTCTATAGGGTTGGAATGCTTTCGACAGAGTTGGAATACCTTTGTACATGGTTGGAATGCCTTCGACAGAGGTGGAATACCTTTGTACAGGGTTGGAATGCTTTCTATAGGGTTGGAATGCTTTCGACAGTGTTGGAATACCCTTGTACAGGGTTGGAATGCTTTCTACAGGGTTGGAATGCTTTCGACAGAGGTGGAATACCTTTGTGCAGGGTTGGAATGCTTTCTATAGGGTTGGAATGCTTTCGACAGAGTTGGCATACCTTTGTACATGGTTGGAATGCTTTCGACAGAGGTGGAATACCTTTGTACAGGGTTGGAATGCTTTCTATAGGGTTGGAATGCTTTCTATAGGGTTGGAATGCTTTCGACAGTGTTGGAATACCCTTGTACAGGGTTGGAATGCTTTCTACAGGGTTGGAATGCTTTCGACAGGGGTGGAATACCTTTGTGCAGGGTTGGAATGCTTTCTATAGGGATGGAATGCTTTCGACAGAGTTGGCATACCTTTGTACATGGTTGGAATGCTTTCGACAGAGGTGGAATACCTTTGTACAGGGTTGGAATGCTTTCTATAGGGTTGGAATGCTTTCTATAGGGTTGGAATGCTTTCGACAGTGTTGGAATACCCTTGTACAGGGTTGGAATGCTTTCGACAGGGTTGGAATGCTTTCGACAAAGTTGGAATACCTTTCTACAGGTGTGGAATGCTTTCTATAGGGTTGGAATGCTTTCGACATAGTTGGAATACCATTGTACAGAGTTGGAATGCTTTCTACAGGGTTGGAATGCTTCCTACAGAGTTGGAATGCTTTCGACAGAGGTGGAATACCTTTGTGCAGGGTTGGAATGCTTTCTATGGGGTTGGAATGCTTTCGACAGAGTTGGCATACCTTTGTACATGGTTGGAATGCTTTCGACAGAGGTGGAATACCTTTGTACATGGTTGGAATGCTTTCGACAGATGTGGAATACCTTTGTACTGAGTTGGAGTGCTTTCTACAGGGTTGGAATGCTTTCGACAGAGGTAGAATACCTTTGTGCATGGTTGGAATGCTTTCTATAGGGTTGGAATTCTTTCTATAGGGTTGGAATGCTTTCGACAGAGTTGGCATACCTTTGTACATGGTTGGAATGCTTTCGACAGAGGTGGAATACCTTTGTACAGGATTGGAATGCTTTCTATAGGGTTGGAATGCTTTCTATAGGGTTGGAATGCTTTCGACAGAGTTGGAATACCTTTGTACATGGTTGGAATGCTTTCGACAGAGGTGGAATACCTTTGTACAGAGTTGGAATGCTTTCTACAGGGTTGGAATGCTTTCTATAGGATTGGAATGCTTTCGACAGAGTTGGAATACCATTGTACAGAGTTGGAATGCTTTCGACAGAGGTGGAATACCTTTGTACAGAGTTGGAATGCTTTCTACAGGGTTGGAATGCTTTCTATAGGATTGGAATGCTTTCGACAGAGTTGGAATACCATTGTACAGAGTTGGAATGCTTCCTACAGGGTTGGAAGTCTTCCTACAGAGTTGGAATGCTTTCGACAGAGTTGGAATACCTTTGTACATGGTTGGAATGCTTTCGACAGAGGTGGAATACCTTTGTACAGAGTTGGAATGCTTTCTACAGGGTTGGAATGCTTTCTATAGGATTGGAATGCTTTCGACAGAGTTGGAATACCATTGTACAGAGTTGGAATGCTTCCTACAGGGTTGGAAGTCTTCCTACAGAGTTGGAATGCTTTCGACAGAGTTGGAATACCTTTGTACATGGTTGGAATGCTTTCGACAGAGGTGGAATACCCTTGTGCAGAGTTGGAATGCTTTCTACAGGGTTGGAATTCTTTCTATAGGGTTGGAATGCTTTCTATAGGGTTGGAATGCTTTCTGTAGGGTTGGAATGCTTTCGACAGAGGTGGAATACCTTTGTGCAGGGTTGGAATGCTTTCTATAGGGTTGGAATGCTTCCTACAGAGTTGTAATACCTTTGCACACGGTTGGAATGCATTCTACATGGTTGGAATGCTTTCTACAGGGTTGGAACGCATGCGACAGAGGAGGAATACCGTTGTACAGAGTTGGAGTGCTTTCTACACGGTTGGAATGCTTTCGACAGAGGTGGAATACCTTTGTGCAGGGTTGGAATGCTTTCTATAGCGTTGGAATGCTTTCGACATAGTTGGAATACCCTTGTACAGAGTTGGAATGCTTTCTATAGTGTTGGAATGCTTTCGACAGAGTTGGAATACCTTTGTACAGGGTTGGAATACCTTTCTACAGGTGTGGAATGCTTTCTACAGGGTTGGAATGCATGCGACAGAGCTGGAATACCTTTGTACAGAGTTGGAGTGCTTTCTACACGGTTGGAATGCCTTCGACAGAGGTGGAATACCTTTGTGCAGGGTTGGAATGCTTTCTATAGTTATGGAATGCTTTCGACAGAGGTGGAATACCTTTGTACAGGGTTGGAATGCTTTCTATAGGGTTGGAATGCTTTCTATAGGGTTGGAATGCTTTCGACAGTGTTGGAATACCCTTGTACAGGGTTGGAATGCTTTCGACAGGGTTGGAATGCTTTCGACAAAGTTGGAATACCTTTCTACAGGTGTGGAATGCTTTCTATAGGGTTGGAATGCTTTCGACATAGTTGGAATACCATTGTACAGAGTTGGAATGCTTTCTACAGGGTTGGAATGCTTCCTACAGAGTTGGAATGCTTTCGACAGAGGTGGAATACCTTTGTGCAGGGTTGGAATGCTTTCTATAGGGTTGGAATACTTTCGACAGAGTTGGCATACCTTTGTACATGGTTGGAATGCTTTCGACAGAGGTGGAATACCTTTGTACAGGGTTGGAATGATTTCTATAGGGTTGGAATGCTTTCTATAGGGTTGGAATGCTTTCGACAGTGTTGGAATACCCTTGTACAGGGTTGGAATGCTTTCTACAGGGTTGGAATGCTTTCGACAGGGGTGGAATACCTTTGTACTGAGTTGGAGTGCTTTCTACAGGGTTGGAATGCTTTCGACAGAGGTGGAATACCTTTGTGCATGGTTGGAATGCTTTCTATAGGGTTGGAATTCTTTCTATAGGGTTGGAATGCTTTCGACAGAGTTGGCATACCTTTGTACATGGTTGGAATGCTTTCGACAGAGGTGGAATACCTTTGTACAGGATTGGAATGCTTTCTATAGGGTTGGAATGCTTTCTATAGGGTTGGAATGCATTCGACAGTGTTGGAGTACCTTTGTACATTGTTGGAATGCTTTCGACAGAGGTGGAATACCTTTGTACAGTTCCGGAATGCTTTCTACAGGGATGGAATGCTTTCGACAGAGTTGGAATACCTTTGTACAGGGTTGGAATACCTTTCTACAGAGGTGGAATACCTTTGTACAGTTCCGGAATGCTTTCTACAGGGATGGAATGCTTTCGACAGAGTTGGAATACCTTTGTACAGGGTTGGAATACCTTTCTACAGGTGTGGAATGCTTTCTACAGGGTTGGAATTCTTTCGACAGAGGTGGAATACCTTTGTACAGAGTTGGAATGCTTTCGACAGGGTTGCAATGCTTTCTACAGAGTTGTAATACCTTTGTACAGGGTTGGAATACCTTTCTACAGGTGTGGAATGCTTTCTACAGGGTTGGAATGCATGCGACAGAGGTGGAATACCTTTGTACAGAGTTGGAATGCTTTCTATAGGGTTGGAATGCTTTCTATAGGGTTGGTATGCTTTCTATAGGGTTGGAATGCTTTCTATAGGGTTGGAATGCTTACGACAGAGTTGGAATACCTTTGTACATGGTTGGAATGCCTTCGACAGAGGTGGAATACCTTTGTACAGGGTTGGAATGCTTTCTATAGGGTTGGAATGCTTTCTATAGGGTTGGAATGCTTTCGACAGTGTTGGAATACCCTTGTACAGGGTTGGAATGCTTTCTACAGGGTTGGAATTCTTTCGACAGAGGTGGAATACCTTTGTGCAGGGTTGGAATGCTTTCTATAGGGTGGGAATGCCTTCTATAGGGTTGGAATGCTTTCGACAGAGTTGGAATACCTTTGTACATGGTTGGAATGCTTTCGACAAAGGTGGAATACCTTTGTACAGAGATGGAATGCTTTCTACAGGGTTGGAATGCTTTCTATAGGATTGGAATGCTTTCGACAGAGTTGGAATACCATTGTACAGAGTTGGAATGCTTTCTACAGGGTTGGAATGCTTCCTACAGAGTTGGAATGCTTTCGACAGAGTAGGAATACCTTTGTACAGTTGCGGAATGCTTTCTACAGGGATGGAATGCTTTCGACAGAGTTGGAATACCTTTGTACAGGGTTGGAATACCTTTCTACAGGTGTGGAATGCTTCCTACAGTGTTGGAATGCGTCCTACAGGCTTGGAGTGCTTTCTACAGAGTTGGAATACCTTTGTACAGAGTTGGAATGCTTTCGAAAGGGTTGCAATGCTTTCTACAGAGTTGTAATACCTTTGCACAGGGTTGGAATGCTTTCTACATGGTTGGAATGCTTTCTACAGGGTTGGAAAGCTTTCGTCAGTGTTGGAATACCATTGTACAGGGTTGGAATGCTTTCGACAGGGTTGGAATGCTTTCGACAAAGTTGGAATACCTTTCTACAGGTGTGGAATGCTTTCTATAGGGTTGGAATGCTTTCGACATAGTTGGAATACCCTTGTACAGAGTTGGAATGCTTTCTATAGTGTTGGAATGCTTTCGACAGAGTTGGAATACCTTTGTACAGGGTTGGAATACCTTTCTACAGGTGTGGAATGCTTTCTACAGGGTTGGAATGCATGCGACAGAGGTGGAATACCTTTGTACAGAGTTGGAGTGCTTTCTACACGGTTGGAATGCTTTCGACAGAGGTGGAATACCTTTGTGCAGGGTTGGAATGCTTCTATAGGGTTGGAATGCTTTCGACAGAGTTGGCATACCTTTGTACATGGTTGGAATGCTTTCGACAGAGGTGGAATACCTTTGTACAGGGTTGGAATGCTTTCTATAGTGTTGGAATGCTTTCTACAGGGTTGGAATGCATGCGACAGAGGTGGAATACCTTTGTACAGAGTTGGAATGCTTTCTATAGGGTTGGAATGCTTTCTATAGGGTTGGAATGCTTTCGACAGAGTTGGAATACCTTTGTACATGGTTGGAATGCCTTCGACAGAGGTGGAATACCTTTGTACAGGGTTGGAATGCTTTCTATAGGGTTGGAATGCTTTCTATAGGGTTGGAATTCTTTCGACAGTGTTGGAATACCCTTGTACAGGGTTGGAATGCTTTCTACAGGGTTGGAATGCTTTCGACAGAGGTGGAATACCTTTGTGCAGGGTTGGAATGCTTTCTATAGGGTTGGAATGCTTTCTATAGGGTTGGAATGCTTTCGACAGAGTTGGAATACCTTTGTACATGGTTGGAATGCTTTCGACAGAGGTGGAATACCTTTGTACAGAGATGGAATGCTTTCTACAGGGTTGGAATGCTTTCTATAGGATTGGAATGCTTTCGACAGAGTTGGAATACCATTGTACAGAGTTGGAAAGCTTTCTACAGGGTTGGAATGCTTCCTACAGAGTTGGAATGCTTTCGACAGAGTTGGAATACCTTTGTACAGAGTTGGAATGCTTTCTACAGGGTTGGAATGCTTCCTACATGGTTGGAATGCTTTCTACAGGGTTGGAAAGCTTTCGTCAGAGTTGGAATACCGTTGTACAGGGTTGGAATGCTTTCGACAGGGTTGGAATGCTTTCGACAAAGTTGGAATACCTTTCTACAGGTGTGGAATGCTTTCTATAGGGTTGGAATGCTTTCGACATAGTTGGAATACCCTTGTACAGGGTTGGAATGCTTTCTACAGGGATGGAATGCTTTCGACAGAGTTGGAATACCTTTGTACAGGGTTGGAATACCTTTCTACAGGTGTGGAATGCTTCCAACAGTGTTGGAATGCGTCCTACAGGGTTGGAATGCTTTCTACAGAGTTGGAATACCTTTGTACAGAGTTGGAATGCTTTCGACAGGGTTGCAATGCTTTCTACAGAGTTGCAGTACCTTTGCACAGGGTTGGAATGGTTTCTACATGGTTGGAATGCTTTCTACGGGGTTGGAAAGCTTTCGTCAGTGTTGGAATACCGTTGTACAGTGTTGGAATGCTTTCTATAGGGTTGGAATGCTTTCGACAAAGTTGGAATACCTTTCTACAGGTGTGGAATGCTTTCTATAGGGTTGGAATGCTTTCGACATAGTTGGAATACCCTTGTACAGAGTTGGAATGCTTTCTATAGTGTTGGAATGCTTTCGACAGAGTTGGAATACCTTTGTACAGGGTTGGAATACCTTTCTACAGGTGTGGAATGCTTTCTACAGGGTTGGAATGCATGCGACAGAGGTGGAATACCTTTGTACAGAGTTGGAGTGCTTTCTACACGGTTGGAATGCTTTCGACAGAGGTGGAATACCTTTGTGCATGGTTGGAATGCTTTCTATAGGGTTGGAATGCTTTCTATAGGGTTGGAATGCTTTCGACAGAGTTGGAATACCTTTGTACATGGTTGGAATGCTTTCGACAGAGGTGGAATACCTTTGTACAGGGTTGGAATGCTTTCTATAGGGTTGGAATGCTTTCTATAATGTTGGAATGCTTTCGACAGTGTTGGAACACCCTTGTACAGGGTTGGAATGCTTTCTACAGGGTTGGAATGCTTTTGACAGAGGTGGAATACCTTTGTACAGAGTTGGAGTGCTTTCTACACGGTTGGAATGCTTTCGACAGAGGTGGAATACCTTTGTGCAGGGTTGGAATGCTTCTATAGGGTTGGAATGCTTTCGACAGAGTTGGCATACCTTTGTACATGGTTGGAATGCTTTCGACAGAGGTGGAATACCTTTGTACAGGGTTGGAATGCTTTCTATAGTGTTGGAATGCTTTCTACATGGTTGGAATGCATGCGACAGAGGTGGAATACCTTTGTACAGAGTTGGAATGCTTTCTATAGTGTTGGAATGCTTTCTATAGGGTTGGAATGCTTTCGACAGAGTTGGAATACCTTTGTACATGGTTGGAATGCCTTCGACAGAGGTGGAATACCTTTGTACAGGGTTGGAATGCTTTCTATAGGGTTGGAATGCTTTCTATAGGGTTGGAATTCTTTCGACAGTGTTGGAATACACTTGTACAGGGTTTTAATGCTTTCTACAGGGTTGGAATGCTTTCGACAGAGGTGGAATACCTTTGTGCAGGGTTGGAATGCTTTCTATAGGGTTGGAATGCTTTCTATAGGGTTTGAATGCTTTCGACAGAGTTGGAATACCTTTGTACATGGTTGGAATGCTTTCGACAGAGGTGGAATACCTTTGTACAGAGATGGAATGCTTTCTACAGGGTTGGAATGCTTTCTATAGGATTGGAATGCTTTCGACAGAGTTGGAATACCATTGTACAGAGTTGGAATGCTTTCTACAGGGTCGGAATGCTTCCTACAGAGATGGAATGCTTTCGACAGAGTTGGAATACCTTTGTACAGAGTTGGAATGCTTTCTACAGGGTTGGAATGCTTCCTACATGGTTGGAATGCTTTCTACAGGGTTGGAAAGCTTTCGTCAGAGTTGGAATACCGTTGTACAGGGTTGGAATGCTTTCGACAGGGTTGGAATGCTTTCGACAAAGTTGGAATACCTTTCTACAGGTGTGGAATGCTTTCTATAGGGTTGGAATGCTTTCGACATAGTTGGAATACCCTTGTACAGGGTTGGAATGCTTTCTACAGGGATGGAATGCTTTCGACAGAGTTGGAATACCTTTGTACAGGGTTGGAATACCTTTCTACAGGTGTGGAATGCTTCCTACAGTGTTGGAATGCGTCCTACAGGGTTGGAATGCTTTCTACAGAGTTGGAATACCTTTGTACAGAGTTGGAATGCTTTCGACAGAGTTGCAATGCTTTCTACAGAGTCGTAGTACCTTTGCACAGGGTTGGAATGGTTTCTACATGGTTGGAATGCTTTCTACAGGGTTGGAAAGCTTTCGTCAGTGTTGGAATACCGTTGAACAGTGTTGGAATGCTTTCTATAGGGTTGGAATGCTTTCGACAAAGTTGGAACACCTTTCTACAGGTGTGGAATGCTTTCTATAGGGTTGGAATGCTTTCGACATAGTTGGAATACCCTCGTACAGAGTTGGAATGCTTTCTATAGTGTTGGAATGCTTTCGACAGAGTTGGAATACCTTTGTACAGGGTTGGAATACCTTTCTACAGGTGTGGAATGCTTTCTACAGGGTTGGAATGCATGCGACAGAGGTGGAATACCTTTGTACAGAGTTGGAGTGCTTTCTACACGGTTGGAATGCTTTCGACAGAGGTGGAATACCTTTGTGCATGGTTGGAATGCTTTCTATAGGGTTGGAATGCTTTCTATAGGGTTGGAATGCTTTCGACAGAGTTGGAATACCTTTGTACATGGTTGGAATGCTTTCGACAGAGGTGGAATACCTTTGTACAGGGTTGGAATGCTTTCTATAGGGTTGGAATGCTTTCTATAATGTTGGAATGCTTTCGACAGTGTTGGAACACCCTTGTACAGGGTTGGAATGCTTTCTACAGGGTTGGAATGCTTTTGACAGATGTGGAATACCTTTGTACAGAGTTGGAGTGCTTTCTACATGGTTGGAATGCTTTCGACAGAGGTGGAATACCTTTGTGCATGGTTGGAATGCTTTCTACAGGGTTGGAATGCTTTCTATAGGATTGGAATGCTTTCGACAGAGATGGAATACCATTGTACAGAGTTGGAATGCTTTCTACAGGGTTGGAATGCTTCCTACAGAGTTGGAATGCTTTCGACAGAGTTGGAATACTTTGTACAGTTGCGGATTGCTTTCTACAGGGATGGAATGCATTCGACAGAGTTGGAATACCTTTGTACAGGGTTGGAATACCTTTCTACAGGTGTGGAATGCTTTCTACAGGGTTGGAATGCATGCGACAGAGGTGGAATACCTTTGTACAGAGTTGGAATGCTTTCTACAGGGTTGGAATGCTTTCTATAGGATTGGAATGCTTTCGACAGAGATGGAATACCATTGTACAGAGTTGGAATGCTTTCTACAGGGTTGGAATGCTTCCTACATGGTTGGAATGCTTTCTACAGGGTTGGAAAGCTTTCGTCTGAGTTGGAATACCGTTGTACAGGGTTGGAATGCTTTCGACAGGGTTGGAATGCTTTCGACAAAGTTGGAATACCTTTCTACAGGTGTGGAATGCTTTCTATATGGTTGGAATGCTTTCGACATAGTTGGAATACCCTTGTACAGGGTTGGAATGCTTTCTACAGGGATGGAATGCTTTCGACAGAGTTGGAATACCTTTGTACAGGGTTGGAATACCTTTCTACAGGTGTGGAATGCTTCCTACAGTGTTGGAATGCGTCCTACAGGGTTGGAATGCTTTCTACAGAGTTGGAATACCTTTGTACAGAGTTGGAATGCTTTCGACAGAGTTGCAATGCTTTCTACAGAGTCGTAGTACCTTTGCACAGGGTTGGAATGGTTTCTACATGGTTGGAATGCTTTCTACAGGGTTGGAAAGCTTTCGTCAGTGTTGGAATACCGTTGAACAGTGTTGGAATGCTTTCTATAGGGTTGGAATGCTTTCGACAAAGTTGGAACACCTTTCTACAGGTGTGGAATGCTTTCTATAGGGTTGGAATGCTTTCGACATAGTTGGAATACCCTCGTACAGAGTTGGAATGCTTTCTATAGTGTTGGAATGCTTTCGACAGAGTTGGAATACCTTTGTACAGGGTTGGAATACCTTTCTACAGGTGTGGAATGCTTTCTACAGGGTTGGAATGCATGCGACAGAGGTGGAATACCTTTGTACAGAGTTGGAGTGCTTTCTACACGGTTGGAATGCTTTCGACAGAGGTGGAATACCTTTGTGCATGGTTGGAATGCTTTCTCTAGGGTTGGAATGCTTTCTATAGGGTTGGAATGCTTTCGACAGAGTTGGAATACCTTTGTACATGGTTGGAATGCTTTCGACAGAGGTGGAATACCTTTGTACAGGGTTGGAATGCTTTCTATAGGGTTGGAATGCTTTCTATAATGTTGGAATGCTTTCGACAGTGTTGGAACACCCTTGTACAGGGTTGGAATGCTTTCTACAGGGTTGGAATGCTTTTGACAGATGTGGAATACCTTTGTACAGAGTTGGAGTGCTTTCTACATGGTTGGAATGCTTTCGACAGAGGTGGAATACCTTTGTGCATGGTTGGAATGCTTTCTATAGGGTTGGAATGCTTTCGACAGAGTTGGAATACCTTTGTACATGGTTAGAATGCTTTCGACAGAGGTGGAATACCTTTGTACAGGGTTGGAATGCTTTCTATGGGGTTGGAATGCTTTCTATAGGATTGGAATGCTTTCGACAGTGTTGGAATACACTTGTACAGGGTTGGAATGCTTTCTACAGGGTTGGAATGCTTTCTACAGGGTTGGAATGCTTTCGACAGAGGTGGAATACCTTTGTGCACGGTTGGAATGCTTTCTATAGGGTTGGAATGCTTTCTATAGGGTCGGAATGCTTTCGACAGAGTTGGAATACCTTTGTACAGAGTTGGAATGCTTTCTACAGGGTTGGAATGCTTTCTATAGGATTGGAATGCTTTCGACAGAGATGGAATACCATTGTACAGAGTTGGAATGCTTTCTACAGGGTTGGAATGCTTCCTACAGAGTTGGAATGCTTTCGACAGAGTTGGAATACTTTGTACAGTTGCGGATTGCTTTCTACAGGGATGGAATGCATTCGACAGAGTTGGAATACCTTTGTACAGGGTTGGAATACCTTTCTACAGGTGTGGAATGCTTTCTACAGGGTTGGAATGCATGCGACAGAGGTGGAATACCTTTGTACAGAGTTGGAATGCTTTCTACAGGGTTGGAATGCTTTCTATAGGATTGGAATGCTTTCGACAGAGATGGAATACCATTGTACAGAGTTGGAATGCTTTCTACAGGGTTGGAATGCTTCCTACATGGTTGGAATGCTTTCTACAGGGTTGGAAAGCTTTCGTCTGAGTTGGAATACCGTTGTACAGGGTTGGAATGCTTTCGACAGGGTTGGAATGCTTTCGGCAAAGTTGGAATACCTTTCTACAGGTGTGGAATGCTTTCTACAGGGTTGGAATGCATGCGACAGAGGTGGAATACCTTTGTACAGAGTTGGAGTGCTTTCTACACGGTTGGAATGCTTTCGACAGAGGTGGAATACCTTTGTGCGGGGTTGGAATGCTTTCTATAGGGTTGGAATGCTTTCGACAGAGTTGGAATACCTTTGTACAGGGTTGGAATGCTTTCTATAGGGTTGGAATGCTTTCGACAGTGTTGGAATACCCTTGTACAGGGTTGGAATGCTTTCTACAGGGTTGGAATGCTTTCGACAGAGGTGGAATACCATTGTGCAGAGTTGGAGTGCTTTCTACAGGGTTGGAATGCTTTCGACAGAGGTGGAATACCTTTGTGCATGGTTGTAATGCTTTCTATATGGTTGGAATGCTTTCTATAGGGTTGGAATGCTTTCGACAGAGTTGGAATACCTTTGTACATGGTTGGAATGCTTTCGACAGAGGTGGAATACCTTTATACAGGGTTGGAATGCTTTCTATAGGGTTGAAATGCTCTCTATAGAGTTGGAATGCTTTCGACAGTGTTGGAATACCCTTGTACAGGGTTGGAATGCTTTCTACAGGGTTGGAATGCTTTCGACGGAGGTGGAATACCTTTGTGCAGGGTTGGAATGCTTTCTATAGGGTTGGAATGCTTTCTATAGGGTTGGAATGCTTTCGACAGAGTTGGAATACCTTTGTACATGGTTGGAATGCTTTCGACAGAGGTGGAATACCTTTGTACAGAGTTGGAATGCTTTCTACAGGGTTGGAATGCTTTCTATAGGATTGGAATGCTTTCGACAGTGTTTTAATACCTTTGTACAGAGTCAGAATGTTATGTACATTGTTGGAATTCATTCTACAGGGTCGGAATGCTTCCTACAGTGTTGGAATGCGCCCTACAGGGTTGGAATGCTTTCGACAGAGTTGGAATACCTTTGTACAGGGTTGGAATGCTTTCGACAGTGTTGGAATACCTCTCTACATGTGTGGAATGCTTTCTATAGGGTTGGAATGCTTTCGTCAGAGTTGGAATACCGTTGTACAGGGTTGGAATGCTTCCTATAGGGTTGGAATGCTTTCTATAGTGTTGGAATGCTTTCGACAGAGTTCGAATACCTTTGTACATGGTTGGAATGCTTTCGACAGAGGTGGAATACCTTTGTACAGGGTTGGAATGCATTCCAACCCTGTAGCAAGCATTCCAACTCTGTACAAAGGTATTCCACCTCTGTGGAAAGCATTCCAACCCTGTAGAAAGCATTCCAACCCTGTACAACGGTATTCCAACTATGTCGAAAGCATGCCAACCCTACAGAAAGCATTCCACACCTGTCGAAAGGTATACCAAACCTGTACAAAGGTATTCCAACTCTGTCGAAAGCATTCCAACCCTGTAGAAAGCATTCCAACCCTGTACAACGGTATTCCAACTCTGCGCAAAGGTATTCCAACTCTGTCGAAAGCATTCCAACTCTGTAGGAAGCATTTCAACCCTGTACAACGGTATTCCAACTCTGTCGAAAGCTGTCCAACCCTGTTGAAAGCACTCCAACCCTGTAGAAAGCATTCCAACCCTGTAGAAAGCATTCCAACCCTGTGCAAAGGTATTACAACTCTGTCGAAAGCATTGCAACCCTGTCGAATGCATTCGAACCCTTTAGAAAGCATTCCAACCCTGTAGAAAGTATTCCAACCCCGTACATAACATTCTGACTCTGTACAAATGTATTCCAACTCTGTCGAAAGCATTCCAACTCTGTACAAAGGTATTCCAACTCTGTAGAAAGAATTCCAACCCTGTCCATAACATTCTGACACTGTTCAAAGGTATTCCAACTCTGTCGAAAGCATTCCATCCCTGTAGAAAGCATTCCAACTCTGTCGAAAGCATTCCAACCCTGTCGAAAGCATTCGAACCCTTTAGAAAGCATTCCAACCCTGTAGAAAGTATTCCAATCCTGTTCAAAGCTGTTCCAACACTGTACAAAGGTATTCCAACTCTGTCGAAAGCATTCCAACCCTGTCGAAAGCATTCGAACACTTTAGAAAGCATTCCAACCCTGTAGAAAGTATTCCAACCCTGTTCAAAGCTGTTCCAACCCTGTAAAAAGGTATTCCAACTCTGTCGAAAGCATTCCAACCCTGTTGAAAACATTCCAACCCTCTAGAAAGCATTCCAACCCTGTCGAAAGCATTCCAACCCTCTAGAAAGCATTCCAACCCTGTAGCAAGTATTCCCACCCTGTCCAAAGCTGTTCCAACACTGTACAAAGGTATTCCAACTCTGTACAAAGGTATTCCAACTCTGTCGAAAGCATTCGAACCCTGCAGAAAGCATTCCAACTCTGTGCAAAGGTATTCCAAACCTGTAGAAAGCATTCCAACTCTGTACAAAGGTATTCCAACTCTGTACAAAGGTATTCCAACTCTGTAGAAAGAATTCCAACCCTGTACATAACATTCTGACTCTGTACAAAGGTATTCCAACTCTGCCGAAAGCATTCCAACCCTGTCGAAAGCATACCAACCCTGTAGAAAGTATTCCAAAGCTGTACAAAGCTGTTCCAACCCTGTACAAATGTATTCCAACTCTGTCGAAAGCATTCCAACCCTGTCGAAAGCATTCGAACCCTTTAGAAAGCATTCCAACCCTGTAGAAAGTATTCCAACCCTGTACAAAGCTGTTCCAACCCTGTACAAAGCTGTTCCAACCCTGTACAAAGGAATTCCAACTCTGTACAAAGGTATTCCAACTCTGTCGAAAGCATTCGAACCCTTTAGAAAGCATTCCAACCCTGTAGAAAGTATCCCAACCCTGTACAATGCTGTTCCAACCCTGGACAAAGGTATTCCAACTCTGTGCAAAGGTATTCCAACTCTGTAGAAAGAATTCCAACCCCGTACATAACATTCTGACTCTGTACAAATGTATTCCAACTCTGTCGAAAGCATTCCAACTCTGTACAAAGGTATTCCAACTCTGTCGAAAGCACTCCAACCCTGTCGAAAGCATTCCAACCCTCTAGAAAGCATTCCAACCCTGTCGAAAGCATTCCAACGCTCTAGAAAGCATTCCAACCCTCTAGGAAGCATTCCAACCATCTAGAAAGCATTCCAACCCTGTAGCAAGTATTCCCACCCTGTCTAAAGCTGTTCCAACACTGTACAAAGGTATACCAACTCTGTCGAAAGCATTCCAACCCTGTAGAAAGTATTCCAACCCTGTTCAAAGCTGTTCCAACCCTGTACAAAGGTATTCCAACTCTGTCGAAAGCATTCCAGCCCTCTAGAAAGCATTCCAACTCTGTCGAAAGCATTCCAACCCTCTAGAAAGCCTTCCAACCCTCTAGGAAGCATTCCAACCCTCTAGAAAGCATTCCAACCCTGTAGCAAGTATTCCCACCCTGTCCAAAGCTGTACCAACACTGTACAGAGGTATTCCAACTCTGTCGAAAGTATTCCAACCCTGTAGCAAGCATTCCAACTCTGTACAAAGGTATTCCAACCCTGTAGAAAGAATTCCAACCCTGTACATAACATTCTGACTCTGTACAAAGGTATTCCAACTCTGTCGAAAGCATTCCAACCCTGTAGAAAGTATTCCAACCCTGTACAAAGCTGTTCCAATCCTGTACAAAGGAATTCCAACTCTGTACAAAGGTATTCCAACTCTGTCGAGAGCATTCGAACCCTTTAGAAAGCATTCCAACCCTGTAGAAAGTATTCCAACCGTGTTCAAAGTTGTTCCAACCCTGTACAAAGGTATTCCAACTCTGTCGAAAGCATTCCAACCCTGTAGGAAGCATTCCAACTCTGTACAAAGGTATTCCAACTCTGTCGAAAGCATTCCAACCCTGTAGAAAGTATTCCAACCCTGTACAAAGCTGTTCTAACCCTGTACAAAGGAATTCCAACCCTGTACAAAGCTGTTCCAACCCTGTACAAAGGTATTCCAATTCTGTCGAAAGTATTCCAACCCTGTAGAAAGAATTCCAACCCTGTAGAAAGTATTCCAACCCTGTAGAAAGCATTCCAACTCTGTACAAAGGTATTCCAACCCTGTAGAAAGAATTCCAACTCTGTACAAAGGTATTCCAACTCAGTCGAAAGCATTCCAACACTGTAGAAAGCATTCCAACCCTGTACATAACATTCTGACTCTGTACAAAGGTATTCCAACCCTGTAGAAAGCATTCCAACTCTGTACAAAGGTATTCCAGCTCTGTAGAAAGCATTCCAACTATGTACAAAGGCATTCCAACCCCGTAGAAAGCATTCCAACTATGTACAAAGGTAGTCCAACCCTGTAGGAAGCATTCCAACTCTGTACAAAGGTATTCCAACTCTGTCGAAAGCATTCCAACCCTGTAGAAAGTATTCCAACCCTGTACAAAGCTGTTCCAACCCTGTACAAAGGTATTCCAATTCTGTCGAAAGCATTCCAACCCTGTAGAAAGCATTCCAACCCTGGAGAAAGCATTCCAACTATGTACAAAGGTATTCCAACCCTGTAGAAAGCATTCCAACTATGTGCAAAGGTATTCCCACCATATAGAAAGCATTCCAACTATGTACAAAGGTATTCCAAACCTGTAGAAAGCATTCCAACTCTGTAGAAAGGTATTCCAACTCTGTCGAAAGCATTCCACCCCTATCGAAAGCACTCGA
Organism: Bombus fervidus; assembly: GCF_041682495.2. Lineage (NCBI taxonomy): Eukaryota > Metazoa > Arthropoda > Insecta > Hymenoptera > Apidae > Bombus > Bombus fervidus. Next base: position 2,801,720 of record NC_091523.1, on the reverse strand, counting down.
ACCCTTTAGAAAGCATTCCAACCCTGTAGAAAGTATTGCAACCCTGTCGAAAGCATTCCAACCCTGTAGAATGCATTCAAACTCTGTACAAATGTCTTCCAACTCTGTAGAAAGCATTCCAACCCTGTAGAATGCATTCCAACCCTGTAGAATGCATGCCAACCCTGTCGAAAGCATTCCAACCCTGTCGAAAGCATTCCAACCCTGTAGAATGCATTCAAACTCTGTACAAATGTCTTCCAACTCCGTAGAAAGCATTCCAACCCTGTAGAATGCATTCAAACTCTGTACAAAGGTCTTCCAACCCTGTCGAAAGCATTCCAACCCTGTCGAAATAATTCCAACCCTGTACAATGGTATTCCAACCCTGTAGATAGCATTCCAACCCTGTAGAAAGCATTCCAACCCTGTAGAAAGCATTCAAACACTGTACAAAACATTCCAACCCTGTACAAAGTTATTCCAACTCTGTCGAAAGCACTCGAACCCTGTCGAAAGCATTCCAACCCTCTAGAAAGCATTCCAACCCTGTAGAAACTATTCCAGCCCTGTAGAAAGCATTCCAACCCTGTAGAAAGCATTCCAACCCTGTAGAAAGCTTTCCAACTCTGAACAAAGGCATTCCATCTCTGTCGAAAGAATTCCAACCCTCTAGGAAGCATTCCCACCCTGTAGAAATCATTCCAACCCCGTACAAAACATTCCAATCCTGTAGAAAGTATTCCAACCCTGTAGAAAGCATTCCAACCCTGTAGGAAGCATTCCCACCCTGTACATAACATTCTCACTCTGCACAAACGTATTCCAACTCTGTCGAAAGCATTCCCACCCTGTACATAACATTCTAACTCTGCACAAACGTATTCCAACTCTGTCGAAAGCATCCCAACCCTGTACAATGGTATTCCAACCCTGTAGATAGCATTCCAACCCTGTAGAATGCATTCCAACCCTGTAGAGTGCATGCCAACTCTGTCGAAAGCATTCCAACTCTGTCGAAAGCATTCCAGCCCTTTAGAAAGCATTCCAACCCTGTAGAAAGCATTCCAACCCTGTAGAAAGCATTCCAACTATGTAGAAAGCATTCCAACTCTGTAGAAAGCATTCCAACTCTGTACAAAGGTATTCCAACTCTGTACAAAGGTGTTCCAACTCTGTCGAAAGAATTCCAACCCTGTAGGAAGCATTCCCACCCTGTACATAACATTCTCACTCTGCACAAAGGTATTCCAACTCTGTCGAAAGCATTCCAACTCTGTCAAAAGCATTCCAGCCCTTTAGAAAGCATTCCAACCCTGTAGAAAGCATTCCAACCCTGTACAAGGGTATGCCAACTCTGTAGAAAGCATTCCAACCCTGTAGAAACCATTCCAGCCCTGTAGAAAGCATTCCAACCCTGTAGAAAGAATTCCAACCCTGTCGATAGAATTCCAACCCTCTAGGAAGCATTCCCACCCTGTAGAAATCATTCCAACCCCGTACAAAACATTCCAATCCTGTAGAAAGTATTCCAACCCTGTAGAAAGCATTCCAACCCTGTACAAAGTTATTCCAACTCTGTACAAAGGTATTCCAACACTGTCGAAACCATTCTAACCCTGTAGAAAGCATTCCAACCCTGTAGAAGGCATCCCAACCCTGTACAAAGGTATTCCAACCCTGTACAAAGGTATTCCAACCCTGTACAAAGGTATTCCAACCCTGTACAAAGGTATTCCAACCCTGCACAAAGGTATTCCGACCCTGTAGAAGGCATTCTAACCCTGTACAAAGTTATTCCAACTCTGTACAAAGGTGTTCCAACTCTGTCGAAACCATTCTAACCCTGTAGAAAGCATTCCAACCCTGTAGAAAGTATTCCAACCCTGTAGAAAGTATTCCAACCCTGTAGAAAGTATTCCTACCCTGTACAATGTTATTCCAACTCTGTCGAAAGCATTCCAAACCTCTAGAAAGCATTCCAACCATGTAGAAAGTATTCCTACCCTGTACAAAGTTATTCCAACTCTGTACAAAGGTATTCCAAGCCTGTACGAAGGTGTTTCAACTCTGTCGAAAGCATTCCAACTCTGTCGAAAGCATTCCAACTCTGTCGAAAGCATTCCAACCCTCTAGAAAGCATTCCAACCCTGTGGAAAGTATTCCAACCCTGTAGAAAGCATTCCAACCCTGTAGAAGGCATCCCAACCCTGTACAAAGGTATTCCAACCCTGTACAAAGGTATTCCAATCCTGTACAAAGGTATTCCAACCCTGTACAAAGGTATTCCAACCCTGTACAAAGGTATTCCAACCCTGTCAAAAGCATTCCAACTCTGTCGAAAGCATTCCAGCCCTTTAGAAAGCATTCCAACCCTGTAGAAAGCATTCCAACCCTGTAGAAAGCATTCCAACCCTGTGCAAAGGTATTACAACTCTGTCGAAAGCATTGCAACCCTGTCGAATGCATTCGAACCCTTTAGAAAGCATTCCAACCCTGTAGAAAGTATTCCAACCCCGTACATAACATTCTGACTCTGTACAAATGTATTCCAACTCTGTCGAAAGCATTCCAACTCTGTACAAAGGTATTCCAACTCTGTAGAAAGAATTCCAACCCTGTACATAACATTCTGACACTGTTCAAAGGTATTCCAACTCTGTCGAAAGCATTCCAACCCTGTAGAAAGCATTCCAACTCTGTCGAAAGCATTCCAACCCTGTCGAAAGCATTCGAACCCTTTAGAAAGCATTCCAACCCTGTAGAAAGTATTCCAATCCTGTTCAAAGCTGTTCCAACACTGTACAAAGGTATTCCAACTCTGTCGAAAGCATTCCAACCCTGTCGAAAGCATTCGAACACTTTAGAAAGCATTCCAACCCTGTAGAAAGTATTCCAACCCTGTTCAAAGCTGTTCCAACCCTGTAAAAAGGTATTCCAACTCTGTCGAAAGCATTCCAACCCTGTTGAAAACATTCCAACCCTCTAGAAAGCATTCCAACCCTGTCGAAAGCATTCCAACCCTCTAGAAAGCATTCCAACCCTGTAGCAAGTATTCCCACCCTGTCCAAAGCTGTTCCAACACTGTACAAAGGTATTCCAACTCTGTACAAAGGTATTCCAACTCTGTCGAAAGCATTCGAACCCTGCAGAAAGCATTCCAACTCTGTGCAAAGGTATTCCAAACCTGTAGAAAGCATTCCAACTCTGTACAAAGGTATTCCAACTCTGTACAAAGGTATTCCAACTCTGTAGAAAGAATTCCAACCCTGCACATAACATTCTGACTCTGTACAAAGGTATTCCAACTCTGCCGAAAGCATTCCAACCCTGTCGAAAGCATACCAACCCTGTAGAAAGTATTCCAAAGCTGTACAAAGCTGTTCCAACCCTGTACATATGTATTCCAACTCTGTCGAAAGCATTCCAACCCTGTCGAAAGCATTCGAACCCTTTAGAAAGCATTCCAACCCTGTAGAAAGTATTCCAACCCTGTACAAAGCTGTTCCAACCCTGTACAAAGCTGTTCCAACCCTGTACAAAGGAATTCCAACTCTGTACAAAGGTATTCCAACTCTGTCGAAAGCATTCGAACCCTTTAGAAAGCATTCCAACCCTGTAGAAAGTATCCCAACCCTGTACAATGCTGTTCCAACCCTGCACAAAGGTATTCCAACTCTGTGCAAAGGTATTCCAACTCTGTAGAAAGAATTCCAACCCCGTACATAACATTCTGACTCTGTACAAATGTATTCCAACTCTGTCGAAAGCATTCCAACTCTGTACAAAGGTATTCCAACTCTGTCGAAAGCACTCCAACCCTGTCGAAAGCATTCCAACCCTCTAGAAAGCATTCCAACCCTGTCGAAAGCATTCCAACGCTCTAGAAAGCATTCCAACCCTCTAGGAAGCATTCCAACCATCTAGAAAGCATTCCAACCCTGTAGCAAGTATTCCCACCCTGTCTAAAGCTGTTCCAACACTGTACAAAGGTATACCAACTCTGTCGAAAGCATTCCAACCCTGTAGAAAGTATTCCAACCCTGTTCAAAGCTGTTCCAACCCTGTACAAAGGTATTCCAACTCTGTCGAAAGCATTCCAGCCCTCTAGAAAGCATTCCAACTCTGTCGAAAGCATTCCAACCCTCTAGAAAGCCTTCCAACCCTCTAGGAAGCATTCCAACCCTCTAGAAAGCATTCCAACCCTGTAGCAAGTATTCCCACCCTGTCCAAAGCTGTACCAACACTGTACAGAGGTATTCCAACTCTGTCGAAAGTATTCCAACCCTGTAGCAAGCATTCCAACTCTGTACAAAGGTATTCCAACCCTGTAGAAAGAATTCCAACCCTGTACATAACATTCTGACTCTGTACAAAGGTATTCCAACTCTGTCGAAAGCATTCCAACCCTGTAGAAAGTATTCCAACCCTGTACAAAGCTGTTCCAATCCTGTACAAAGGAATTCCAACTCTGTACAAAGGTATTCCAACTCTGTCGAGAGCATTCGAACCCTTTAGAAAGCATTCCAACCCTGTAGAAAGTATTCCAACCGTGTTCAAAGTTGTTCCAACCCTGTACAAAGGTATTCCAACTCTGTCGAAAGCATTCCAACCCTGTAGGAAGCATTCCAACTCTGTACAAAGGTATTCCAACTCTGTCGAAAGCATTCCAACCCTGTAGAAAGTATTCCAACCCTGTACAAAGCTGTTCTAACCCTGTACAAAGGAATTCCAACCCTGTACAAAGCTGTTCCAACCCTGTACAAAGGTATTCCAATTCTGTCGAAAGTATTCCAACCCTGTAGAAAGAATTCCAACCCTGTAGAAAGTATTCCAACCCTGTAGAAAGCATTCCAACTCTGTACAAAGGTATTCCAACCCTGTAGAAAGAATTCCAACTCTGTACAAAGGTATTCCAACTCAGTCGAAAGCATTCCAACACTGTAGAAAGCATTCCAACCCTGTACATAACATTCTGACTCTGTACAAAGGTATTCCAACCCTGTAGAAAGCATTCCAACTCTGTACAAAGGTATTCCAGCTCTGTAGAAAGCATTCCAACTATGTACAAAGGCATTCCAACCCCGTAGAAAGCATTCCAACTATGTACAAAGGTAGTCCAACCCTGTAGGAAGCATTCCAACTCTGTACAAAGGTATTCCAACTCTGTCGAAAGCATTCCAACCCTGTAGAAAGTATTCCAACCCTGTACAAAGCTGTTCCAACCCTGTACAAAGGTATTCCAATTCTGTCGAAAGCATTCCAACCCTGTAGAAAGCATTCCAACCCTGGAGAAAGCATTCCAACTATGTACAAAGGTATTCCAACCCTGTAGAAAGCATTCCAACTATGTGCAAAGGTATTCCCACCATATAGAAAGCATTCCAACTATGTACAAAGGTATTCCAAACCTGTAGAAAGCATTCCAACTCTGTAGAAAGGTATTCCAACTCTGTCGAAAGCATTCCAACCCTATCGAAAGCACTCGAACCCTTTAGAAAGCATTCCAACCCTGTAGAAAGTATTGCAACCCTGTCGAAAGCATTCCAACCCTGTAGAATGCATTCAAACTCTGTACAAATGTCTTCCAACTCTGTAGAAAGCATTCCAACCCTGTAGAATGCATTCCAACCCTGTAGAATGCATGCCAACCCTGTCGAAAGCATTCCAACCCTGTCGAAAGCATTCCAACCCTGTAGAATGCATTCAAACTCTGTACAAATGTCTTCCAACTCCGTAGAAAGCATTCCAACCCTGTAGAATGCATTCAAACTCTGTACAAAGGTCTTCCAACCCTGTCGAAAGCATTCCAACCCTGTCGAAATAATTCCAACCCTGTACAATGGTATTCCAACCCTGTAGATAGCATTCCAACCCTGTAGAAAGCATTCCAACCCTGTAGAAAGCATTCAAACCCTGTACAAAACATTCCAACCCTGTACAAAGTTATTCCAACTCTGTCGAAAGCACTCGAACCCTGTCGAAAGCATTCCAACCCTCTAGAAAGCATTCCAACCCTGTAGAAACTATTCCAGCCCTGTAGAAAGCATTCCAACCCTGTAGAAAGCATTCCAACCCTGTAGAAAGCTTTCCAACTCTGAACAAAGGCATTCCATCTCTGTCGAAAGAATTCCAACCCTCTAGGAAGCATTCCCACCCTGTAGAAATCATTCCAACCCCGTACAAAACATTCCAATCCTGTAGAAAGTATTCCAACCCTGTAGAAAGCATTCCAACCCTGTAGGAAGCATTCCCACCCTGTACATAACATTCTCACTCTGCACAAACGTATTCCAACTCTGTCGAAAGCATTCCCACCCTGTACATAACATTCTAACTCTGCACAAACGTATTCCAACTCTGTCGAAAGCATCCCAACCCTGTACAATGGTATTCCAACCCTGTAGATAGCATTCCAACCCTGTAGAATGCATTCCAACCCTGTAGAGTGCATGCCAACTCTGTCGAAAGCATTCCAACTCTGTCGAAAGCATTCCAGCCCTTTAGAAAGCATTCCAACCCTGTAGAAAGCATTCCAACCCTGTAGAAAGCATTCCAACTATGTAGAAAGCATTCCAACTCTGTAGAAAGCATTCCAACTCTGTACAAAGGTATTCCAACTCTGTACAAAGGTGTTCCAACTCTGTCGAAAGAATTCCAACCCTGTAGGAAGCATTCCCACCCTGTACATAACATTCTCACTCTGCACAAAGGTATTCCAACTCTGTCGAAAGCATTCCAACTCTGTCAAAAGCATTCCAGCCCTTTAGAAAGCATTCCAACCCTGTAGAAAGCATTCCAACCCTGTACAAGGGTATGCCAACTCTGTAGAAAGCATTCCAACCCTGTAGAAACCATTCCAGCCCTGTAGAAAGCATTCCAACCCTGTAGAAAGAATTCCAACCCTGTCGATAGAATTCCAACCCTCTAGGAAGCATTCCCACCCTGTAGAAATCATTCCAACCCCGTACAAAACATTCCAATCCTGTAGAAAGTATTCCAACCCTGTAGAAAGCATTCCAACCCTGTACAAAGTTATTCCAACTCTGTACAAAGGTATTCCAACACTGTCGAAACCATTCTAACCCTGTAGAAAGCATTCCAACCCTGTAGAAGGCATCCCAACCCTGTACAAAGGTATTCCAACCCTGTACAAAGGTATTCCAACCCTGTACAAAGGTATTCCAACCCTGTACAAAGGTATTCCAACCCTGCACAAAGGTATTCCGACCCTGTAGAAGGCATTCTAACCCTGTACAAAGTTATTCCAACTCTGTACAAAGGTGTTCCAACTCTGTCGAAACCATTCTAACCCTGTAGAAAGCATTCCAACCCTGTAGAAAGTATTCCAACCCTGTAGAAAGTATTCCAACCCTGTAGAAAGTATTCCTACCCTGTACAATGTTATTCCAACTCTGTCGAAAGCATTCCAAACCTCTAGAAAGCATTCCAACCCTGTAGAAAGTATTCCTACCCTGTACAAAGTTATTCCAACTCTGTACAAAGGTATTCCAAGCCTGTACGAAGGTGTTTCAACTCTGTCGAAAGCATTCCAACTCTGTCGAAAGCATTCCAACTCTGTCGAAAGCATTCCAACCCTCTAGAAAGCATTCCAACCCTGTGGAAAGTATTCCAACCCTGTAGAAAGCATTCCAACCCTGTAGAAGGCATCCCAACCCTGTACAAAGGTATTCCAACCCTGTACAAAGGTATTCCAATCCTGTACAAAGGTATTCCAACCCTGTACAAAGGTATTCCAACCCTGTACAAAGGTATTCCAACCCTGTCAAAAGCATTCCAACTCTGTCGAAAGCATTCCAGCCCTTTAGAAAGCATTCCAACCCTGTAGAAAGCATTCCAACCCTGTAGAAAGCATTCCAACTATGTAGAAAGCATTCCAACTCTGTAGAAAGCATTCCAACTCTGTACAAAGGTATTCCAACTCTGTACAAAGGTATTCCAACTCTGTCGAAAGAATTCCAACCCTGTAGGAAGCATTCCCACCCTGTACATAACATTCTCACTCTGCACCAACGTATTCCAACTCTGTCGAAAGCATTCCCACCCTGTACATAACATTCTAACTCTGCACAAACGTATTCCAACTCTGTCGAAAGCATCCCAACCCTGTACAATGGTATTCCAACCCTGTAGATAGCATTCCAACCCTGTAGAATGCATTCCAACCCTGTAGAGTGCATGCCAACTCTGTCGAAAGCATTCCAACTCTGTCGAAAGCATTCCAGCCCTTTAGAAAGCATTCCAACCCTGTAGAAAGCATTCCAACCCTGTAGAAAGCATTCCAACTATGTAGAAAGCATTCCAACTCTGTAGAAAGCATTCCAACCCTGGAGAAAGCATTCCAACTATGTACAAAGGTATTCCAACCCTGTAGAAAGCATTCCAACTATGTGCAAAGGTATTCCCACCATATAGAAAGCATTCCAACTATGTACAAAGGTATTCCAAACCTGTAGAAAGCATTCCAACTCTGTAGAAAGGTATTCCAACTCTGTCGAAAGCATTCCAACCCTATCGAAAGCACTCGAACCCTTTAGAAAGCATTCCAACCCTGTAGAAAGTATTGCAACCCTGTCGAAAGCATTCCAACCCTGTAGAATGCATTCAAACTCTGTACAAATGTCTTCCAACTCTGTAGAAAGCATTCCAACCCTGTAGAATGCATTCCAACCCTGTAGAATGCATGCCAACCCTGTCGAAAGCATTCCAACCCTGTCGAAAGCATTCCAACCCTGTAGAATGCATTCAAACTCTGTACAAATGTCTTCCAACTCCGTAGAAAGCATTCCAACCCTGTAGAATGCATTCAAACTCTGTACAAAGGTCTTCCAACCCTGTCGAAAGCATTCCAACCCTGTCGAAATAATTCCAACCCTGTACAATGGTATTCCAACCCTGTAGATAGCATTCCAACCCTGTAGAAAGCATTCCAACCCTGTAGAAAGCATTCAAACCCTGTACAAAACATTCCAACCCTGTACAAAGTTATTCCAACTCTGTCGAAAGCACTCGAACCCTGTCGAAAGCATTCCAACCCTCTAGAAAGCATTCCAACCCTGTAGAAACTATTCCAGCCCTGTAGAAAGCATTCCAACCCTGTAGAAAGCATTCCAACCCTGTAGAAAGCTTTCCAACTCTGAACAAAGGCATTCCATCTCTGTCGAAAGAATTCCAACCCTCTAGGAAGCATTCCCACCCTGTAGAAATCATTCCAACCCCGTACAAAACATTCCAATCCTGTAGAAAGTATTCCAACCCTGTAGAAAGCATTCCAACCCTGTAGGAAGCATTCCCACCCTGTACATAACATTCTCACTCTGCACAAACGTATTCCAACTCTGTCGAAAGCATTCCCACCCTGTACATAACATTCTAACTCTGCACAAACGTATTCCAACTCTGTCGAAAGCATCCCAACCCTGTACAATGGTATTCCAACCCTGTAGATAGCATTCCAACCCTGTAGAATGCATTCCAACCCTGTAGAGTGCATGCCAACTCTGTCGAAAGCATTCCAACTCTGTCGAAAGCATTCCAGCCCTTTAGAAAGCATTCCAACCCTGTAGAAAGCATTCCAACCCTGTAGAAAGCATTCCAACTATGTAGAAAGCATTCCAACTCTGTAGAAAGCATTCCAACTCTGTACAAAGGTATTCCAACTCTGTACAAAGGTGTTCCAACTCTGTCGAAAGAATTCCAACCCTGTAGGAAGCATTCCCACCCTGTACATAACATTCTCACTCTGCACAAAGGTATTCCAACTCTGTCGAAAGCATTCCAACTCTGTCAAAAGCATTCCAGCCCTTTAGAAAGCATTCCAACCCTGTAGAAAGCATTCCAACCCTGTACAAGGGTATGCCAACTCTGTAGAAAGCATTCCAACCCTGTAGAAACCATTCCAGCCCTGTAGAAAGCATTCCAACCCTGTAGAAAGAATTCCAACCCTGTCGATAGAATTCCAACCCTCTAGGAAGCATTCCCACCCTGTAGAAATCATTCCAACCCCGTACAAAACATTCCAATCCTGTAGAAAGTATTCCAACCCTGTAGAAAGCATTCCAACCCTGTACAAAGTTATTCCAACTCTGTACAAAGGTATTCCAACACTGTCGAAACCATTCTAACCCTGTAGAAAGCATTCCAACCCTGTAGAAGGCATCCCAACCCTGTACAAAGGTATTCCAACCCTGTACAAAGGTATTCCAACCCTGTACAAAGGTATTCCAACCCTGTACAAAGGTATTCCAACCCTGCACAAAGGTATTCCGACCCTGTAGAAGGCATTCTAACCCTGTACAAAGTTATTCCAACTCTGTACAAAGGTGTTCCAACTCTGTCGAAACCATTCTAACCCTGTAGAAAGCATTCCAACCCTGTAGAAAGTATTCCAACCCTGTAGAAAGTATTCCAACCCTGTAGAAAGTATTCCTACCCTGTACAATGTTATTCCAACTCTGTCGAAAGCATTCCAAACCTCTAGAAAGCATTCCAACCCTGTAGAAAGTATTCCTACCCTGTACAAAGTTATTCCAACTCTGTACAAAGGTATTCCAAGCCTGTACGAAGGTGTTTCAACTCTGTCGAAAGCATTCCAACTCTGTCGAAAGCATTCCAACTCTGTCGAAAGCATTCCAACCCTCTAGAAAGCATTCCAACCCTGTGGAAAGTATTCCAACCCTGTAGAAAGCATTCCAACCCTGTAGAAGGCATCCCAACCCTGTACAAAGGTATTCCAACCCTGTACAAAGGTATTCCAATCCTGTACAAAGGTATTCCAACCCTGTACAAAGGTATTCCAACCCTGTACAAAGGTATTCCAACCCTGTCAAAAGCATTCCAACTCTGTCGAAAGCATTCCAGCCCTTTAGAAAGCATTCCAACCCTGTAGAAAGCATTCCAACCCTGTAGAAAGCATTCCAACTATGTAGAAAGCATTCCAACTCTGTAGAAAGCATTCCAACTCTGTACAAAGGTATTCCAACTCTGTACAAAGGTATTCCAACTCTGTCGAAAGAATTCCAACCCTGTAGGAAGCATTCCCACCCTGTACATAACATTCTCACTCTGCACCAACGTATTCCAACTCTGTCGAAAGCATTCCCACCCTGTACATAACATTCTAACTCTGCACAAACGTATTCCAACTCTGTCGAAAGCATCCCAACCCTGTACAATGGTATTCCAACCCTGTAGATAGCATTCCAACCCTGTAGAAAGCATTCCAACCCTGTACAAAACATTCCAATCCTGTAGAAAGTATTCCAACCCTGTACAAATGTATTCCAACCCTGTCCAAAGGTATTCCAACCCTGTAGAAAGCTTTCCAACTCGGAACAAAGGCTTTCCATCTCTGTCGAAAGAATTCCAACCCTCTAGGAAGCATTCCCACCCTGTAGATATCATTCCAACCCCGTACAAAACATTCCAATCCTGTAGAAAGTATTCCAACCCTGTAGAAAGAGTTCCAACCCTGTAGAAAGCACTCCAACTCTGTACATAACCTTCTAACTCTGTACAAAGGTATTCCAACCCTGCCGAAAAAATTCCAACCCTGTCGAAAGCATTCCAACCCTGTAGAAAGCATTCCAACCCTGTAGAAAGCATTCCAACCCTGTCGAAAGCATTCCAACCCTCTAGAAAGCGTTCCAACCCCGTAGAAAGCATTCCAACTCTGTCGAAAGCATTCCAGCCCTTTAGAAAGCATTCCAACCCTGTAGAAAGCATTCCAACCCTGTAGAAAGCATTCCAACTATGTAGAAAGCATTCCAACTCTGTCCAAAGGTATTCCAACTCTGTACAAAGGTATTCCAACTCTGTCGAAAGAATTAAAACCCTGTAGGAAGCATTCCCACCCTGTACATAACATTCTCACTCTGCACCAACGTATTCCAACTCTGTCGAAAGCATTCCCACCCTGTACATAACATTCTAACTCTGCACAAACGTATTCCAACTCTGTCGAAAGCATCCCAACCCTGTACAATGGTATTCCAACCCTGTAGATAGCATTCCAACCCTGTACAAAACATTCCAATCCTGTAGAAAGTATTCCAACCCTGTACAAATGTATTCCAACCCTGTCCAAAGGTATTCCAACTCTGTCGAAAGCATTCGAACCCTGTCGAAAGCATTCCAACCCTGTGGAAAGTATTCCAGCCCTGTAGAAAGCATTCCAACCCTGTAGAAAGCATTCCAACCCTGTACAAAACATTCCAATCCTGTAGAAATTATTCCAACCCTGTAGAAAGCTTTCCAACCCTGTAGAAAGCACTCCAACTCTGTACATAACATTCTAACTCTGTACAAAGGTATTCCAACCCTGCCGAAAAAATTCCAACCCTGTCGAAAGCATTCCAACCCTGTAGAATGCATTCCAACCCTGTAGAATGCATTCCAACCCTGTAGAAAGCATCCCAACCCTGTACAAAGTTATTCCAACCCTGCACAAAGGTATTCCGACCCTGTAGAAGGCATCCCAACCCTGTACAAAGGTATTCCAACCCTGTACAAAGGTATTCCAACTCTGTCGAAAGCATTCCAACCGTCTAGAAAGCATTCCAACCCTGTACAAAGTTATTCCAACTCTGTACAAAGGTATTCCAACACTGTCGAAACCATTCTAACCCTGTAGAAAGCATTCCAACCCTGTAAAAAGCATCCCAACCCTGTACAAAGGTATTCCAACCCTGTACAAACGTATTCCTACCCTGTACAAAGGTATTCCAACCATGTAGAAAGTATTCCAACCCTGTAGAAAGCGTTCCAACCCTGTAGAAAGCACTCCAACTCTGTACATAACATTCTAACTCTGTACAAAGGTATTCCAACCCTGGCAAAAACATTCCAACCCTGTAGAAAGCATTCCAACCCTGTAGAAAGCATTCCAACCCTGTCGAAAGCATTCCAGCCCTTTAGAAAGCATTCCAACCCTGTAGAAAGCATTCCAACCCTGTAGAAAGCATTCCAACTATATAGAAAGCATTCCAACCCTGTAGAAGGCATCCCAACCCTGTACAAAGGTATTCCAACCCTGTAGATAGCATTCCAACCCTGTAGAAAGCATTCCAACCCTGTAGATAGCATTCCAACCCTGTACAAAACATTCCAATCCTGTAGAAAGTATTCCAACCCTGTACAAATGTATTCCAACCCTGTCCAAAGGTATTCCAACTCTGTCGAAAGCATTCGAACCCTGTCGAAAGCATTCCAACCCTGTGGAAAGTATTCCAGCCCTGTAGAAAGCATTCCAACCCTGTAGAAAGCATTCCAACCCTGTACAAAACATTCCAATCCTGTAGAAATTATTCCAACCCTGTAGAAAGCTTTCCAACCCTGTAGAAAGCACTCCAACTCTGTACATAACATTCTAACTCTGTACAAAGGTATTCCAACCCTGCCGAAAAAATTCCAACCCTGTCGAAAGCATTCCAACCCTGTAGAATGCATTCCAACCCTGTAGAATGCATTCCAACCCTGTAGAAAGCATCCCAACCCTGTACAAAGTTATTCCAACCCTGCACAAAGGTATTCCGACCCTGTAGAAGGCATCCCAACCCTGTACAAAGGTATTCCAACCCTGTACAAAGGTATTCCAACTCTGTCGAAAGCATTCCAACCGTCTAGAAAGCATTCCAACCCTGTACAAAGTTATTCCAACTCTGTACAAAGGTATTCCAACACTGTCGAAACCATTCTAACCCTGTAGAAAGCATTCCAACCCTGTAAAAAGCATCCCAACCCTGTACAAAGGTATTCCAACCCTGTACAAACGTATTCCTACCCTGTACAAAGGTATTCCAACCATGTAGAAAGTATTCCAACCCTGTAGAAAGCGTTCCAACCCTGTAGAAAGCACTCCAACTCTGTACATAACATTCTAACTCTGTACAAAGGTATTCCAACCCTGGCAAAAACATTCCAACCCTGTAGAAAGCATTCCAACCCTGTAGAAAGCATTCCAACCCTGTCGAAAGCATTCCAGCCCTTTAGAAAGCATTCCAACCCTGTAGAAAGCATTCCAACCCTGTAGAAAGCATTCCAACTATATAGAAAGCATTCCAACCCTGTAGAAGGCATCCCAACCCTGTACAAAGGTATTCCAACCCTGTAGATAGCATTCCAACCCTGTAGAAAGCATTCCAACCCTGTAGAAAGCATTCCAACCCTGTACAAAGGTATTCCAACCCTGTACAAAGGTATTCCAACCCTGTAGAAAGCTTTCCAACCCTGTAGAAGGCATCCCAACCCTGTACAAAGGTATTCCAACCCTGTAGAAAGTATTCCAACCATGTAGAAAGCGTTCCAACCCTGTAGAAAGCACTCCAACTCTGTACATAACATTCTAACTCTGTACAAAGGTATTCCAACCCTGCCGAAAAAATTCCAACCCTGTCGAAAGCATTCCAACCCTGTAGAATGCATTCCAACCCTGTAGAATGCATTCCAACCCTGTAGAAAGCACTCCAAATTTGTACATAACATTCTAACTCTGTACAAAGGTATTCCAACCCTGCCGAAAAAATTCCAACCCTTTCGAAAGCATCCCAACCCTGTAGAAAGCATGCCAACCCTGTAGAAAGCATTCCAACCCTGTAGAAGGCATCCCAACCCTGTACAAAGGTATTCCAACCCTGTACGAAGGTATTCCAACCCTCTACAAAGGTCTTCCAACCATGTACAAAGGTATTCCGACCCTGTAGAAAGCATTCCAACCCAGTAGAAGGCATCCCAAACCTGTACAAAGGTATTCCAACCCTGTAGATAGCATTCCAACCCTGTAGAAAGCATTCCAACCCTGTAGAAAGCATTCCAACCCTGTACAAAGGTATTCCAACCCTGTACAAAGGTATTCCAACCCTGTAGAAAGCATTCCAACCCTGTAGAAGGCATTCCAACCCTGTAGAAAGCATTCCAACCCTGTAGAAAGCATTCCAACCCTGTACAAAGGTATTCCAACCCTGTACAAAGGTATTCCAACCCTGTAGAAAGCATTCCAACCCTGTAGAAGGCATCCCAACCCTGTACAAAGGTATTCCAACCCTGTACAAAGGTATTCCAACCCTGTACAAAGGTATTCCAACTCTGTACAAAGGTATTCCAACTCTGTACAAAGGTATTCCAACTCTGTCGAAAGAATTCCAACCCTGTAGGAAGCATTCCCACCATGTACATAACATTCTCACTCTGCACAAACGTATTCCAACTCTGTCGAAAGCATTCCCACCCTGTACATAACATTCTAACTCTGCACAAACGTATTCCAACTATGTCGAAAGCATCCCAACCCTGTACAAAGGTATTCCAACCCTGTAGAAAGCATTCCAACCCTGTAGAAAGCATTCCAACACTGTAGAAAGCACTCCAACTCTGTGCATAACATTCTAACTCTGTACAAAGGTATTCCAACCCTGCCGAAAAAATTCCAACCCTGTCGAAAGCATTCCAACCCTGTAGAAAGCATTCCAACCCTGTAGAAAGCATTCCAACCCTGTAGAAGGCATCCCAACCCTGTACAAAGGTATTCCAACCCTCTACAAAGGTCTTCCAACCATGTACAAAGGTATTCCGACCCTGTAGAAAGCATTCCAACCCAGTAGAAGGCATCCCAACCCTGTACAAAGGTATTCCAACCCTGTAGAAAGAATTCCAACCCTGTAGAAGGCATCCCAACCCTGTACAAAGGTATTCCAACCCTGTAGAAGGCATCCCAACCCTGTACAAAGGTATTCCAACCCTGTACAAAGGTATTCCAACTCTGTCGAAAGCATTCCCACCCTGTACATAACATTCTAACTCTGCACAAACGTATTCCAACTATGTCGAAAGCATCCCAACCCTGTACAAAGGTATTCCAACCCTGTAGAAAGCATTCCAACCCTGTAGAAAGCATTCCAACCCTGTACAAAGGTATTGCAACTCTGTCGAAAGCATTCCAACACTCTAGAAAGCATTCCAACCCTGTAGAAAGTATTCCTACCCTGCACAAAGGTATTCCAACTCTGTCGAAAGCATTCCAACCCTCTAGAAAGCCTTCCAACCCTGTAGAAAGTATTCCAAACCTGTGGAAAGCATTCCAACCCTGTACAATGGTATTCCAACTCTGTAGAAAGCATTCCCACCCTGTAGAAAGCGTTCCAACCCTGTAGAAAGCACTCCAACTCTGTACATAACATTCTAACTCTGTACAAAGGTATTCCAACCCTGCCGAAAAAATTCCAACCCTGCCGAAAGCATTCCAACCCTGTAGAAAGCATTCCAACCCTGTAGAAAGCATTCCAACAATGTAGAAAGCATTCCAACCCTGTAGAAGGCATCACAACCCTGTACAAAGGTCTTCCAACACTGTACGAAGGTATTCCAACCCTGTAGAAAGCATTCCAACCCCGTAGAAAGCATTCCAACATTGTAGAAAGCATTCCAACCCTGTACAAATGTATTCCAACCCTGTACAAAGGTATTCCAACTCTGTCGAAAGCATTCCAACTCTGCCAAAAGCATTCCAACTCTCTAGAAAGCATTCCAACCCTGTAGAAAGTATTCCAACCCTGTAGAAAGCATTCCAACCCTGTACAAAGGTATTCCAACTCTTTCGAAAGCATTCCAACTCTGTCGATAGCATTCCAACCCTGTAGAAAGCATTCCAACTATGTAGAAAGCATTCCAACTCTGTAGACAGCATTCCCACTCTGTACAAAGGTATTCCAACTCTGTACAAAGGCATTCCAACTCTGTCGAAAGAATTCCAACCCTGTAGGAAGCATTCCCACCATGTACAGAACATTCTCACTCTGCACAAACGTATTCCAACTCTGTCGAAAGCATTCCCACCCTGTACATAACATTCTAACTCTGCACAAACGTATTCCAACTATGTCGAAAGCATCCCAACCCTGTACAAAGGTATTCCAACCCTGTAGAAAGCATTCCAACCCTGTAGAAAGCATTCCAACCCTGTACAAAACATTCCAATCCTGTAGAAAGTATTCCATCCCTGTACAAAGGTATTCCAACCCTGTACAAAGGTATTCCAACCCTGTACAAAGGTATTCCAACTCTGTCGAAAGCATTCGAACCCTGTCGAAAGCATTCCAACACTCTAGAAAGCATTGCAACCCTGTAGAAAGTATTCCAGCCATGTAAAAAGCATTCCAACCCTGTAGAAAGCATTCCAACCCTGTACAAAGGTATTCCAACTCTGTCGAAAGCATTCCAACTCTGTCGAAAGCATTCCAACCCTTTAGAAAGCATTCCAACCCTGTAGAAAGCATTCGAACCCTGTCGAAAGCATTTCAACCCTCTAGAAAGCATTCCAACCCTGTACAAAGGTATTCCAACTCTGTAGAAAGCATTCCCACCCTGTAGAAAGCGTTCCAACCCTGTAGAAAGCACTCCAACTCTGTACATAACATTCTAACTCTGTACAAAGGTATTCCAACCCTGCCGAAAAAATTCCAAAACTGTCGAAAGCATTCCAACCCTGTAGAAAGCATTCCAACCCTCTAGAAAGCACTCCAACCCTGTAGAAACTATTCCAACACTGTAGAAAGCATTCCAACCCTGTAGAAAGCATTCCAACCCTGTAGAAAGCATTCCAACCCTATACAAAGGTATTCCAACTCTGTACAAAGGTGTTCCAACTCTGTCGAAACCATTCTAACCCTGTAGAAAGCATTCCAACCCTGTAGAAGGCATCCCAACCCTGTACAATAGTATTCCAACCCTGTACAAAGGTATTCCAATCCTGTACAAAGGTATTCCAACCCTGTACAAAGGTATTCCAACCCTGTACAACGGTATTCCAACCCTGTAGAAAGCATTCCAACCCTGTAGAAAGCATTCCAACCCTGTAGAAAGTATTCCAACCCTGTACAAAGGTATTCCAACTCTGTCGAAAGCATTCCAACACTCTAGAAAGCATTCCAACACTGTAGAAAGTATTCCAACCCTGTAGAAAGTATTCCTACCCTGCACAAAGGTATTCCAACTCTGTCGAAAGCATTTCCACCCTGTACATAACATTCTAACTCTGCACAAACGTATTCCAACTATGTCGAAAGCATCCCAACCCTGTACAAAGGTATTCCAGCCCTGTAGAAAGCATTCCAACCCTGTAGAAAGCATTCCAACTCTGAACAACGGTATTCCTTCTCTGTCGAAAGAATTCCAACCCTCTATGAAGCATTCCCACCCTGTAGAAATCATTCCAACCCCGTACAAAACATTAAAATCCTGTAGAAAGTATTCCAACCCTGTAGAAAGCATTCTAACCCTGTACAAAGTTATTCCAACTCTGTACAAAGGTGTTCCAACTCTGTCGAAACCATTCTAACCCTGTAGAAAGCATTCCAACCCTGTAGAAGGCATCCCAACCCTGTACAATAGTATTCCAACCCTGTACAAAGGTATTCCAATCCTGTACAAAGGTATTCCAACCCTGTACAAAGGTATTCCAACTCTGTCGAAAGCATTCCCACCCTGTACATAACATTCTAACTCTGCACAAACGTATTCCAACTATGTCGAAAGCATCCCAACCCTGTACAAAGGTATTCCAACCCTGTAGAAAGCATTCCAACCCTGTAGAAAGCATTCCAACCCTGTACAAATGTATTGCAACTCTGTCGAAAGCATTCCAACACTCTAGAAAGCATTCCAACCCTGTAGAAAGTATTCCTACCCTGCACAAAGGTATTCCAACTCTGTCGAAAGCATTCCAACCCTCTAGAAAGCCTTCCAACCCTGTAGAAAGTATTCCAAACCTGTGGAAAGCATTCCAACCCTGTACAATGGTATTCCAACTCTGTAGAAAGCATTCCCACCCTGTAGAAAGCGTTCCAACCCTGTAGAAAGCACTCCAACTCTGTACATAACATTCTAACTCTGTACAAAGGTATTCCAACCCTGCCGAAAAAATTCCAACCCTGCCGAAAGCATTCCAACCCTGTAGAAAGCATTCCAACCCTGTAGAAAGCATTCCAACAATGTAGAAAGCATTCCAACCCTGTAGAAGGCATCACAACCCTGTACAAAGGTCTTCCAACACTGTACGAAGGTATTCCAACCCTGTAGAAAGCATTCCAACCCCGTAGAAAGCATTCCAACATTGTAGAAAGCATTCCAACCCTGTACAAATGTATTCCAACCCTGTACAAAGGTATTCCAACTCTGTCGAAAGCATTCCAACTCTGCCAAAAGCATTCCAACTCTCTAGAAAGCATTCCAACCCTGTAGAAAGTATTCCAACCCTGTAGAAAGCATTCCAACCCTGTACAAAGGTATTCCAACTCTTTCGAAAGCATTCCAACTCTGTCGATAGCATTCCAACCCTGTAGAAAGCATTCCAACTATGTAGAAAGCATTCCAACTCTGTAGACAGCATTCCAACTCTGTACAAAGGTATTCCAACTCTGTACAAAGGCATTCCAACTCTGTCGAAAGAATTCCAACCCTGTAGGAAGCATTCCCACCATGTACAGAACATTCTCACTCTGCACAAACGTATTCCAACTCTGTCGAAAGCATTCCCACCCTGTACATAACATTCTAACTCTGCACAAACGTATTCCAACTATGTCGAAAGCATCCCAACCCTGTACAAAGGTATTCCAACCCTGTAGAAAGCATTCCAACCCTGTAAAAAGCATTCCAACCCTGTAGAAAGTATTCCAGCCCTGTAGAAAGCATTCCAACCCTGTAGAAAGCATTCCAACCCTGTACAAAACATTCCAATCCTGTACAAAATATTCCAATCCTGTAGAAAGTATTCCATCCCTGTACAAAGGTATTCCAACCCTGTACAAAGGTATTGCAACTCTGTCGAAAGCATTCCAACCCTCTAGAAAGCCTTCCAACCCTGTAGAAAGCATTCCAACCCTGTGCAAAACATTCCAATCAAGTAGAAAGTATTCCATCCCTGCACAAAGGTATTCCAACCCTGTAGAAAGCATTCCAACCATGTAGAAAGCATTCCAACCCTGTAGAAAGCATTCCAACCCTCTAGAAAGCATTGCAACCCTGTAGAAAGTATTCCAGCCATGTAAAAAGCATTCCAACCCTGTAGAAAGCATTCCAACCCTGTACAAAGGTATTCCAACTCTGTCGAAAGCATTCCAACTCTGTCGAAAGCATTCCAACCCTTTAGAAAGCATTCCAACCCTGTAGAAAGCATTCGAACCCTGTCGAAAGCATTTCAACCCTCTAGAAAGCATTCCAACCCTGTACAAAGGTATTCCAACTCTGTAGAAAGCATTCCCACCCTGTAGAAAGCGTTCCAACCCTGTAGAAAGCACTCCAACTCTGTACATAACATTCTAACTCTGTACAAAGGTATTCCAACCCTGCCGAAAAAATTCCAAAACTGTCGAAAGCATTCCAACCCTGTAGAAAGCATTCCAACCCTCTAGAAAGCACTCCAACCCTGTAGAAACTATTCCAACACTGTAGAAAGCATTCCAACCCTGTAGAAAGCATTCCAACCCTGTAGAAAGCATTCCAACCCTATACAAAGGTATTCCAACTCTGTACAAAGGTGTTCCAACTCTGTCGAAACCATTCTAACCCTGTAGAAAGCATTCCAACCCTGTAGAAGGCATCCCAACCCTGTACAATAGTATTCCAACCCTGTACAAAGGTATTCCAATCCTGTACAAAGGTATTCCAGCCCTGTACAAAGGTA
Organism: Bombus fervidus; assembly: GCF_041682495.2. Classification (NCBI taxonomy): domain Eukaryota; kingdom Metazoa; phylum Arthropoda; class Insecta; order Hymenoptera; family Apidae; genus Bombus; species Bombus fervidus. Next base: position 2,781,046 of record NC_091523.1, on the reverse strand, counting down.
TTCCAACCCTGTACAACGGTATTCCAACCCTGTTTAAAGCATTCCAACCCTGTAGAAAGCATTCCAACCCTGTAGAAAGTATTCCAACCCTGTACAAAGGTATTCCAACTCTGTCGAAAGCATTCCAACACTCTAGACAGCATTCCAACACTGTAGAAAGCATTCTAACCCTGTACAAAGTTATTCCAACTCTGTACAAAGGTGTTCCAACTCTGTCGAAACCATTCTAACCCTGTAGAAAGCATTCCAACCCTGTAGAAGGCATCCCAACCCTGTACAATAGTATTCCAACCCTGTACAAAGGTATTCCAATCCTGTACAAAGGTATTCCAACCCTGTACAAAGGTATTCCAACTCTGTCGAAAGCATTCCCACCCTGTACATAACATTCTAACTCTGCACAAACGTATTCCAACTATGTCGAAAGCATCCCAACCCTGTACAAAGGTATTCCAACCCTGTAGAAAGCATTCCAACCCTGTAGAAAGCATTCCAACCCTGTACAAAGGTAGTGCAACTCTGTCGAAAGCATTCCAACACTCTAGAAAGCATTCCAACCCTGTAGAAAGTATTCCTACCCTGCACAAAGGTATTCCAACTCTGTCGAAAGCATTCCAACCCTCTAGAAAGCCTTCCAACCCTGTAGAAAGTATTCCAAACCTGTGGAAAGCATTCCAACCCTGTACAATGGTATTCCAACTCTGTAGAAAGCATTCCCACCCTGTAGAAAGCGTTCCAACCCTGTAGAAAGCACTCCAACTCTGTACATAACATTCTAACTCTGTACAAAGGTATTCCAACCCTGCCGAAAAAATTCCAACCCTGCCGAAAGCATTCCAACCCTGTAGAAAGCATTCCAACCCTGTAGAAAGCATTCCAACAATGTAGAAAGCATTCCAACCCTGTAGAAGGCATCACAACCCTGTACAAAGGTCTTCCAACACTGTACGAAGGTATTCCAACCCTGTAGAAAGCATTCCAACCCCGTAGAAAGCATTCCAACATTGTAGAAAGCATTCCAACCCTGTACAAATGTATTCCAACCCTGTACAAAGGTATTCCAACTCTGTCGAAAGCATTCCAACTCTGCCAAATGCATTCCAACTCTCTAGAAAGCATTCCAACCCTGTAGAAAGTATTCCAACCCTGTAGAAAGCATTCCAACCCTGTACAAAGGTATTCCAACTCTTTCGAAAGCATTCCAACTCTGTCGATAGCATTCCAACCCTGTAGAAAGCATTCCAACTATGTAGAAAGCATTCCAACTCTGTAGACAGCATTCCAACTCTGTACAAAGGTATTCCAACTCTGTACAAAGGCATTCCAACTCTGTCGAAAGAATTCCAACCCTGTAGGAAGCATTCCCACCATGTACAGAACATTCTCACTCTGCACAAACGTATTCCAACTCTGTCGAAAGCATTCCCACCCTGTACATAACATTCTAACTCTGCACAAACGTATTCCAACTATGTCGAAAGCATCCCAACCCTGTACAAAGGTATTCCAACCCTGTAGAAAGCATTCCAACCCTGTATAAAGCATTCCAACCCTGTAGAAAGTATTCCAGCCCTGTAGAAAGCATTCCAACCCTGTAGAAAGCATTCCAACCCTGTACAAAACATTCCAATCCTGTACAAAATATTCCAATCCTGTAGAAAGTATTCCATCCCTGTACAAAGGTATTCCAACCCTGTACAAAGGTATTGCAACTCTGTCGAAAGCATTCCAACCCTCTAGAAAGCCTTCCAACCCTGTAGAAAGCATTCCAACCCTGTGCAGAACATTCCAATCAAGTAGAAAGTATTCCATCCCTGCACAAAGGTATTCCAACCCTGTAGAAAGCATTCCAACCATGTAGAAAGCATTCCAACCCTGTAGAAAGCATTCCAACCCTCTAGAAAGCATTGCAACCCTGTAGAAAGTATTCCAGCCATGTAAAAAGCATTCCAACCCTGTAGAAAGCATTCCAACCCTGTACAAAGGTATTCCAACTCTGTCGAAAGCATTCCAACTCTGTCGAAAGCATTCCAACCCTTTAGAAAGCATTCCAACCCTGTAGAAAGCATTCGAACCCTGTCGAAAGAATTTCAACCCTCTAGAAAGCATTCCAACCCTGTACAAAGGTATTCCAACTCTGTAGAAAGCATTCCCACCCTGTAGAAAGCGTTCCAACCCTGTAGAAAGCACTCCAACTCTGTACATAACATTCTAACTCTGTACAAAGGTATTCCAACCCTGCCGAAAAAATTCCAAAACTGTCGAAAGCATTCCAACCCTGTAGAAAGCATTCCAACCCTCTAGAAAGCACTCCAACCCTGTAGAAACTATTCCAACACTGTAGAAAGCATTCCAACCCTGTAGAAAGCATTCCAACCCTGTAGAAAGCATTCCAACCCTATACAAAGGTATTCCAACTCTGTACAAAGGTGTTCCAACTCTGTCGAAACCATTCTAACCCTGTAGAAAGCATTCCAACCCTGTAGAAGGCATCCCAACCCTGTACAATAGTATTCCAACCCTGTACAAAGGTATTCCAATCCTGTACAAAGGTATTCCAACCCTGTACAAAGGTATTCCAACCCTGTACAACGGTATTCCAACCCTGTAGAAAGCATTCCAACCCTGTAGAAAGCATTCCAACCCTGTAGAAAGTATTCCAACCCTGTACAAAGGTATTCCAACTCTGTCGAAAGCATTCCAACACTCTAGACAGCATTCCAACACTGTAGAAAGTATTCCAACCCTGTAGAAAGTATTCCTACCCTGCACAAAGGTATTCCAACTCTGTCGAAAGCATTTCCACCCTGTACATAACATTCTAACTCTGCACAAACGTATTCCAACTATGTCGAAAGCATCCCAACCCTGTACAAAGGTATTCCAGCCCTGTAGAAAGCATTCCAACCCTGTAGGAAGCATTCCAACTCTGAACAACGGTATTCCTTCTCTGTCGAAAGAATTCCAACCCTCTATGAAGCATTCCCACCCTGTAGAAATCATTCCAACCCCGTACAAAACATTAAAATCCTGTAGAAAGTATTCCAACCCTGTAGAAAGCATTCTAACCCTGTACAAAGTTATTCCAACTCTGTACAAAGGTGTTCCAACTCTGTATAAAGCATTCCAACCCTGTAGAAAGTATTCCAGCCCTGTAGAAAGCATTCCAACCCTGTAGAAAGCATTCCAACCCTGTACAAAACATTCCAATCCTGTACAAAATATTCCAATCCTGTAGAAAGTATTCCATCCCTGTACAAAGGTATTCCAACCCTGTACAAAGGTATTGCAACTCTGTCGAAAGCATTCCAACCCTCTAGAAAGCCTTCCAACCCTGTAGAAAGCATTCCAACCCTGTGCAGAACATTCCAATCAAGTAGAAAGTATTCCATCCCTGCACAAAGGTATTCCAACCCTGTAGAAAGCATTCCAACCATGTAGAAAGCATTCCAACCCTGTAGAAAGCATTCCAACCCTCTAGAAAGCATTGCAACCCTGTAGAAAGTATTCCAGCCATGTAAAAAGCATTCCAACCCTGTAGAAAGCATTCCAACCCTGTACAAAGGTATTCCAACTCTGTCGAAAGCATTCCAACTCTGTCGAAAGCATTCCAACCCTTTAGAAAGCATTCCAACCCTGTAGAAAGCATTCGAACCCTGTCGAAAGAATTTCAACCCTCTAGAAAGCATTCCAACCCTGTACAAAGGTATTCCAACTCTGTAGAAAGCATTCCCACCCTGTAGAAAGCGTTCCAACCCTGTAGAAAGCACTCCAACTCTGTACATAACATTCTAACTCTGTACAAAGGTATTCCAACCCTGCCGAAAAAATTCCAAAACTGTCGAAAGCATTCCAACCCTGTAGAAAGCATTCCAACCCTCTAGAAAGCACTCCAACCCTGTAGAAACTATTCCAACACTGTAGAAAGCATTCCAACCCTGTAGAAAGCATTCCAACCCTGTAGAAAGCATTCCAACCCTATACAAAGGTATTCCAACTCTGTACAAAGGTGTTCCAACTCTGTCGAAACCATTCTAACCCTGTAGAAAGCATTCCAACCCTGTAGAAGGCATCCCAACCCTGTACAATAGTATTCCAACCCTGTACAAAGGTATTCCAATCCTGTACAAAGGTATTCCAACCCTGTACAAAGGTATTCCAACCCTGTACAACGGTATTCCAACCCTGTAGAAAGCATTCCAACCCTGTAGAAAGCATTCCAACCCTGTAGAAAGTATTCCAACCCTGTACAAAGGTATTCCAACTCTGTCGAAAGCATTCCAACACTCTAGACAGCATTCCAACACTGTAGAAAGTATTCCAACCCTGTAGAAAGTATTCCTACCCTGCACAAAGGTATTCCAACTCTGTCGAAAGCATTTCCACCCTGTACATAACATTCTAACTCTGCACAAACGTATTCCAACTATGTCGAAAGCATCCCAACCCTGTACAAAGGTATTCCAGCCCTGTAGAAAGCATTCCAACCCTGTAGGAAGCATTCCAACTCTGAACAACGGTATTCCTTCTCTGTCGAAAGAATTCCAACCCTCTATGAAGCATTCCCACCCTGTAGAAATCATTCCAACCCCGTACAAAACATTAAAATCCTGTAGAAAGTATTCCAACCCTGTAGAAAGCATTCTAACCCTGTACAAAGTTATTCCAACTCTGTACAAAGGTGTTCCAACTCTGTCGAAACCATTCTAACCCTGTAGAAAGCATTCCAACCCTGTAGAAGGCATCCCAACCCTGTACAATAGTATTCCAACCCTGTACAAAGGTATTCCAATCCTGTACAAAGGTATTCCAACCCTGTACAAAGGTATTCCAACTCTGTCGAAAGCATTCCCACCCTGTACATAACATTCTAACTCTGCACAAACGTATTCCAACTATGTCGAAAGCATCCCAACCCTGTACAAAGGTATTCCAACCCTGTAGAAAGCATTCCAACCCTGTAGAAAGCATTCCAACCCTGTACAAAGGTATTGCAACTCTGTCGAAAGCATTCCAACACTCTAGAAAGCATTCCAACCCTGTAGAAAGTATTCCTACCCTGCACAAAGGTATTCCAACTCTGTCGAAAGCATTCCAACCCTCTAGAAAGCCTTCCAACCCTGTAGAAAGTATTCCAAACCTGTGGAAAGCATTCCAACCCTGTACAATGGTATTCCAACTCTGTAGAAAGCATTCCCACCCTGTAGAAAGCGTTCCAACCCTGTAGAAAGCACTCCAACTCTGTACATAACATTCTAACTCTGTACAAAGGTATTCCAACCCTGCCGAAAAAATTCCAACCCTGCCGAAAGCATTCCAACCCTGTAGAAAGCATTCCAACCCTGTAGAAAGCATTCCAACAATGTAGAAAGCATTCCAACCCTGTAGAAGGCATCACAACCCTGTACAAAGGTCTTCCAACACTGTACGAAGGTATTCCAACCCTGTAGAAAGCATTCCAACCCCGTAGAAAGCATTCCAACATTGTAGGAAGCATTCCAACCCTGTACAAATGTATTCCAACCCTGTACAAAGGTATTCCAACTCTGTCGAAAGCATTCCAACTCTGCCAAAAGCATTCCAACTCTCTAGAAAGTATTCCAACCCTGTAGAAAGTATTCCAACCCTGTAGAAAGCATTCCAACCCTGTACAAAGGTATTCCAACTCTTTCGAAAGCATTCCAACTCTGTCGATAGCATTCCAACCCTGTAGAAAGCATTCCAACTATGTAGAAAGCATTCCAACTCTGTAGACAGCATTCCAACTCTGTACAAAGGTATTCCAACTCTGTACAAAGGCATTCCAACTCTGTCGAAAGAATTCCAACCCTGTAGGAAGCATTCCCACCATGTACAGAACATTCTCACTCTGCACAAACGTATTCCAACTCTGTCGAAAGCATTCCCACCCTGTACATAACATTCTAACTCTGCACAAACGTATTCCAACTATGTCGAAAGCATCCCAACCCTGTACAAAGGTATTCCAACCCTGTAGAAAGCATTCCAACCCTGTAGAAAGCATTCCAACCCTGTAAAAAGCATTCCAACCCTGTAGAAAGTATTCCAGCCCTGTAGAAAGCATTCCAACCCTGTAGAAAGCATTCCAACCCTGTACAAAACATTCCAATCCTGTACAAAATATTCCAATCCTGTAGAAAGTATTCCATCCCTGTACAAAGGTATTCCAACCCTGTACAAAGGTATTGCAACTCTGTCGAAAGCATTCCAACCCTCTAGAAAGCCTTCCAACCCTGTAGAAAGCATTCCAACCCTGTGCAAAACATTCCAATCAAGTAGAAAGTATTCCATCCCTGCACAAAGGTATTCCAACCCTGTAGAAAGCATTCCAACCATGTAGAAAGCATTCCAACCCTGTAGAAAGCATTCCAACCCTGTAGAAAGCATTCCTACCCTGGACAAAGGTATTCCAACTCTGTCGAAAGCATTCCAACCCTGTAGGAAGCATTCCCACAATGTACATAACATTCTCACTCTGCACAAACGTATTCCAACCCTGTCGAAAGCATTCCCACCCTGTACATAACATTCTAACTCTGCACAAACGTATTCCAACTCTGTCGAAAGCATCCCAACCCTGTACAAAGGTATTCCAACCCTGTAGAAAGCATTCCAACCCTGTAGAAAGCATTCCAACCCTGTAGAAAGTATTCCAACCCTGTACAAAGGTATTCCAACTATGTCGAAAGCATCCCAACCCTGTACAAAGGTATTCCAACCCTGTAGAAAGCATTCCAACCCTGTAGAAAGCATTCCAACCCTGTAAAAAGCATTCCAACCCTGTAGAAAGTATTCCAGCCCTGTAGAAAGCATTCCAACCCTGTAGAAAGCATTCCAACCCTGTACAAAACATTCCAATCCTGTACAAAATATTCCAATCCTGTAGAAAGTATTCCATCCCTGTACAAAGGTATTCCAACCCTGTACAAAGGTATTGCAACTCTGTCGAAAGCATTCCAACCCTCTAGAAAGCCTTCCAACCCTGTAGAAAGCATTCCAACCCTGTGCAAAACATTCCAATCAAGTAGAAAGTATTCCATCCCTGCACAAAGGTATTCCAACCCTGTAGAAAGCATTCCAACCATGTAGAAAGCATTCCAACCCTGTAGAAAGCATTCCAACCCTGTAGAAAGCATTCCTACCCTGGACAAAGGTATTCCAACTCTGTCGAAAGCATTCCAACCCTGTAGGAAGCATTCCCACAATGTACATAACATTCTCACTCTGCACAAACGTATTCCAACCCTGTCGAAAGCATTCCCACCCTGTACATAACATTCTAACTCTGCACAAACGTATTCCAACTCTGTCGAAAGCATCCCAACCCTGTACAAAGGTATTCCAACCCTGTAGAAAGCATTCCAACCCTGTAGAAAGCATTCCAACCCTGTAGAAAGCATTCCAACCCTGTACAAAACATTCCAATCCTGTAGAAAGTATTCCATCCCTGTACAAAGGTATTCCAACCCTGTACAAAGGTATTCCAACCCTGTACAAAGGTATTCCAACTCTGTCGAAAGCATTCGAACCCTGTCGAAAGCATTCCAACCCTCTAGAAAGCATTGCAACCCTGTAGAAAGTATTCCAGCCATGTACAAAGCATTCCAACCCTGTAGAAAGCATTCCAACCCTGTACAAAGGTATTCCAACTCTGTCGAAAGCATTCCAACTCTGTCGAAAGCATTCCAACCCTTTAGAAAGCATTCCAACCCTGTAGAAAGCATTCGAACCCTGTCGAAAGCATTTCAACCCTCTAGAAAGCATTCCAACCCTGTACAAAGGTATTCCAACTCTGTAGAAAGCATTCCCACCCTGTAGAAAGCGTTCCAACCCTGTAGAAAGCTCTCCAACTCTGTACATAACATTCTAACTCTGTACAAAGGTATTCCAACCCTGCCGAAAAAATTCCAAAACTGTCGAAAGCATTCCAACCCTGTAGAAAGCATTCCAACCCTCTAGAAAGCACTCCAACCCTGTAGAAACTATTCCAACACTGTAGAAAGCATTCCAACCCTGTAGAAAGCATTCCAACCCTGTAGAAAGCATTCCAACCCTATACAAAGGTATTCCAACTCTGTACAAAGGTGTTCCAACTCTGTCGAAACCATTCTAACCCTGTAGAAAGCATTCCAACCCTGTAGAAGGCATCCCAACCCTGTACAATAGTATTCCAACCCTGTACACAGGTATTCCAATCCTGTACAAAGGTATTCCAACCCTGTACAAAGGTATTCCAACCCTGTACAACGGTATTCCAACCCTGTAGAAAGCATTCCAACCCTGTAGAAAGCATTCCAACCCTGTAGAAAGTATTCCAACCCTGTACAAAGGTATTCCAACTCTGTCGAAAGCATTCCAACACTCTAGAAAGCATTCCAACACTGTAGAAAGTATTCCAACCCTGTAGAAAGTATTCCTACCCTGCACAAAGGTATTCCAACTCTGTCGAAAGCATTTCCACCCTGTACATAACATTCTAACTCTGCACAAACGTATTCCAACTATGTCGAAAGCATCCCAACCCTGTACAAAGGTATTCCAGCCCTGTAGAAAGCATTCCAACCCTGTAGAAAGCATTCCAACTCTGAACAACGGTATTCCTTCTCTGTCGAAAGAATTCCAACCCTCTATGAATCATTCCCACCCTGTAGAAATCATTCCAACCCCGTACAAAACATTAAAATCCTGTAGAAAGTATTCCAACCCTGTAGAAAGCATTCTAACCCTGTACAAAGTTATTCCAACTCTGTACAAAGGTGTTCCAACTCTGTCGAAACCATTCTAACCCTGTAGAAAGCATTCCAACCCTGTAGAAAGTATTCCAACTCTGTCGAAAGCATTCGAACCCTGTCGAAAGCATTCCAACCCTCTAGAAAGCATTCCAACCCTGTAGAAAGTATTCCAGCCCTGTAGAAAGCATTCCAACCCTGTAGAAAGCATTCCAACCCTGTACAAAGGTATTCCAACTCTGTCGAAAGCATTCCAACTCTGTCGAAAGCATTCCAACCCTTTAGAAAGCATTCCAACCCTGTAGAAAGCATTCGAACCCTGTCGAAAGCATTCCAACCCTCTAGAAAGCATTCCAACCCTGTAGAAAGTATTCCAGCCCTGTAGAAAGCATTCCAACCCTCTAGAAAGCATTCCAACCCTGTAGAAAGTATTCCAGCCCTGTAGAAAGCATTCCAACCCTGTAGAAAGCATTCCAACCCTGTGCAAAACATTCCAACCCTGTACAAAGGTATTCCAAATCTGTTGAAAGCATTCCCACCCTGTAGAAAGCGTTCCAACCCTGTAGAAAGCACTCCAACTCTGTACATAACATTCTAACTCTGTACAAAGGTATTCCAACACTGCCGAAAAAATTCCAACCCTGTCGAAAGCATTCCAACCATGTAGAAAGCATTCCAACCCTGTAGAAAGCATTCCGACCCTGTAGAAAGCATTCCAACCCTGTAGAACGCATTCCAACCCTGTAGAAAGCATTCCAACCCTGTAGAAAGCATTCCTACCCTGGACAAAGGTATTCCAACTCTGTCGAAAGCATTCCAACCCTCTAGAAAGCCTTCCAACCCTGTAGAAAGTATCCCAACTCTGTGGAACGCATTCCAACCCTGTACAAAGGTATTCCAACTCTGTAGAAAGCATTCCCACCCTGTAGAAAGCGTTCCAACCCTGTAGAAAGCACTCCAACTCTGTACATAACATTCTAACTCTGTACAAAGGTATTCCAACCCTGCCGAAAAAATTCCAACCCTGTCGAAAGCATTCCAACCATGTAGAAAGCATTCCAACCCTGTAGAAAGCATTCCAACCCTGTAGAAAGTATTCCAACCCTGTAGAAAGCATTCCTACCCTGGACAAAGGTATTCCAACTCTGTCGAAAGCATTCCAACCCTCTAGAAAGACTTCCAACCCTGTAGAAAGTATCCCAACCCTGTGGAAAGCATTCCAACACTGTACAAAGGTATTCCAACCCTGTAGAAAGCATTCCAACCCTGTAGAAAGCGTTCCAACTCTGTCGAAAGCATTCCAACCCTGTACATAAAATTCTAACTCTGCCCAAACGTATTCCAACTCTGTCGAAATCATCCCAACCCTGTACAAAGGTATTCCAACCCTGTAGAAAGCATTCCAACCCTGTACAAAGGTATTCCAACCCTGTACAAAAGTATTCCAACACTGTCGAAGGCATTCGAACCCTGTACAAAGTTATTCCAACTCTGTACAAAGGTGTTCCAACTCTGTCGAAACCATTCTAACCCTGTAGAAAGCATTCCAACCCTGTAGAAGGCATTCCAACCCTGTACAAAACATTCCAATCCTGTAGAAAGTATTCAAACCCTGTAGAAAGCTTTCCAACTCTGAACAACGGTATTCCTTCTCTGTCGAAAGAATTCCAACCCTCTATGAAGCATTCCCACCCTGTAGAAATCATTCCAACCCCGTACAAAACATTAAAATCCTGTAGAAAGTATTCCAACCCTGTAGAAAGCATTCCAACCCTGTAGAAGGCATCCCAACCCTGTACAAAGGTATTCCAACCCTGTACAAAGGTATTCCAATCCTGTACAAAGGTATTCCTACCCTGTACAAAGGTATTGCAACCCTGTACAAAGGTATTCCAACCCTGTAGAAAGCATTCCAACCATGTACAAAGGTATTCCAACTCTGTCGAAAGCATTCCAACTCTGCCAAATGCATTCCAACTCTCTAGAAAGCATTCCAACCCTGTAGAAAGTATTCCAACCCTGTAGAAAGCATTCCAACCCTGTACAAAGGTATTCCAACTCTTTCGAAAGCATTCCAACTCTGTCGATAGCATTCCAACCCTGTAGAAAGCATTCCAACTATGTAGAAAGCATTCCAACTCTGTAGACAGCATTCCAACTCTGTACAAAGGTATTCCAACTCTGTACAAAGGCATTCCAACTCTGTCGAAAGAATTCCAACCCTGTAGGAAGCATTCCCACCATGTACAGAACATTCTCACTCTGCACAAACGTATTCCAACTCTGTCGAAAGCATTCCCACCCTGTACATAACATTCTAACTCTGCACAAACGTATTCCAACTATGTCGAAAGCATCCCAACCCTGTACAAAGGTATTCCAACCCTGTAGAAAGCATTCCAACCCTGTATAAAGCATTCCAACCCTGTAGAAAGTATTCCAGCCCTGTAGAAAGCATTCCAACCCTGTAGAAAGCATTCCAACCCTGTACAAAACATTCCAATCCTGTACAAAATATTCCAATCCTGTAGAAAGTATTCCATCCCTGTACAAAGGTATTCCAACCCTGTACAAAGGTATTGCAACTCTGTCGAAAGCATTCCAACCCTCTACAAAGCCTTCCAACCCTGTAGAAAGCATTCCAACCCTGTGCAAAACATTCCAATCAAGTAGAAAGTATTCCATCCCTGCACAAAGGTATTCCAACCCTGTAGAAAGCATTCCAACCATGTAGAAAGCATTCCAACCCTGTAGAAAGCATTCCAACCCTCTAGAAAGCATTGCAACCCTGTAGAAAGTATTCCAGCCATGTAAAAAGCATTCCAACCCTGTAGAAAGCATTCCAACCCTGTACAAAGGTATTCCAACTCTGTCGAAAGCATTCCAACTCTGTCGAAAGCATTCCAACCCTTTAGAAAGCATTCCAACCCTGTAGAAAGCATTCGAACCCTGTCGAAAGAATTTCAACCCTCTAGAAAGCATTCCAACCCTGTACAAAGGTATTCCAACTCTGTAGAAAGCATTCCCACCCTGTAGAAAGCGTTCCAACCCTGTAGAAAGCACTCCAACTCTGTACATAACATTCTAACTCTGTACAAAGGTATTCCAACCCTGCCGAAAAAATTCCAAAACTGTCGAAAGCATTCCAACCCTGTAGAAAGCATTCCAACCCTCTAGAAAGCACTCCAACCCTGTAGAAACTATTCCAACACTGTAGAAAGCATTCCAACCCTGTAGAAAGCATTCCAACCCTGTAGAAAGCATTCCAACCCTATACAAAGGTATTCCAACTCTGTACAAAGGTGTTCCAACTCTGTCGAAACCATTCTAACCCTGTAGAAAGCATTCCAACCCTGTAGAAGGCATCCCAACCCTGTACAATAGTATTCCAACCCTGTACAAAGGTATTCCAATCCTGTACAAAGGTATTCCAACCCTGTACAAAGGTATTCCAACCCTGTACAACGGTATTCCAACCCTGTAGAAAGCATTCCAACCCTGTAGAAAGCATTCCAACCCTGTAGAAAGTATTCCAACCCTGTACAAAGGTATTCCAACTCTGTCGAAAGCATTCCAACACTCTAGACAGCATTCCAACACTGTAGAAAGTATTCCAACCCTGTAGAAAGTATTCCTACCCTGCACAAAGGTATTCCAACTCTGTCGAAAGCATTTCCACCCTGTACATAACATTCTAACTCTGCACAAACGTATTCCAACTATGTCGAAAGCATCCCAACCCTGTACAAAGGTATTCCAGCCCTGTAGAAAGCATTCCAACCCTGTAGGAAGCATTCCAACTCTGAACAACGGTATTCCTTCTCTGTCGAAAGAATTCCAACCCTCTATGAAGCATTCCCACCCTGTAGAAATCATTCCAACCCCGTACAAAACATTAAAATCCTGTAGAAAGTATTCCAACCCTGTAGAAAGCATTCTAACCCTGTACAAAGTTATTCCAACTCTGTACAAAGGTGTTCCAACTCTGTCGAAACCATTCTAACCCTGTAGAAAGCATTCCAACCCTGTAGAAGGCATCCCAACCCTGTACAATAGTATTCCAACCCTGTACAAAGGTATTCCAATCCTGTACAAAGGTATTCCAACCCTGTACAAAGGTATTCCAACTCTGTCGAAAGCATTCCCACCCTGTACATAACATTCTAACTCTGCACAAACGTATTCCAACTATGTCGAAAGCATCCCAACCCTGTACAAAGGTATTCCAACCCTGTAGAAAGCATTCCAACCCTGTAGAAAGCATTCCAACCCTGTACAAAGGTATTGCAACTCTGTCGAAAGCATTCCAACACTCTAGAAAGCATTCCAACCCTGTAGAAAGTATTCCTACCCTGCACAAAGGTATTCCAACTCTGTCGAAAGCATTCCAACCCTCTAGAAAGCCTTCCAACCCTGTAGAAAGTATTCCAAACCTGTGGAAAGCATTCCAACCCTGTACAATGGTATTCCAACTCTGTAGAAAGCATTCCCACCCTGTAGAAAGCGTTCCAACCCTGTAGAAAGCACTCCAACTCTGTACATAACATTCTAACTCTGTACAAAGGTATTCCAACCCTGCCGAAAAAATTCCAACCCTGCCGAAAGCATTCCAACCCTGTAGAAAGCATTCCAACCCTGTAGAAAGCATTCCAACAATGTAGAAAGCATTCCAACCCTGTAGAAGGCATCACAACCCTGTACAAAGGTCTTCCAACACTGTACGAAGGTATTCCAACCCTGTAGAAAGCATTCCAACCCCGTAGAAAGCATTCCAACATTGTAGGAAGCATTCCAACCCTGTACAAATGTATTCCAACCCTGTACAAAGGTATTCCAACTCTGTCGAAAGCATTCCAACTCTGCCAAAAGCATTCCAACTCTCTAGAAAGTATTCCAACCCTGTAGAAAGTATTCCAACCCTGTAGAAAGCATTCCAACCCTGTACAAAGGTATTCCAACTCTTTCGAAAGCATTCCAACTCTGTCGATAGCATTCCAACCCTGTAGAAAGCATTCCAACTATGTAGAAAGCATTCCAACTCTGTAGACAGCATTCCAACTCTGTACAAAGGTATTCCAACTCTGTACAAAGGCATTCCAACTCTGTCGAAAGAATTCCAACCCTGTAGGAAGCATTCCCACCATGTACAGAACATTCTCACTCTGCACAAACGTATTCCAACTCTGTCGAAAGCATTCCCACCCTGTACATAACATTCTAACTCTGCACAAACGTATTCCAACTATGTCGAAAGCATCCCAACCCTGTACAAAGGTATTCCAACCCTGTAGAAAGCATTCCAACCCTGTAGAAAGCATTCCAACCCTGTAAAAAGCATTCCAACCCTGTAGAAAGTATTCCAGCCCTGTAGAAAGCATTCCAACCCTGTAGAAAGCATTCCAACCCTGTACAAAACATTCCAATCCTGTACAAAATATTCCAATCCTGTAGAAAGTATTCCATCCCTGTACAAAGGTATTCCAACCCTGTACAAAGGTATTGCAACTCTGTCGAAAGCATTCCAACCCTGTAGAAAGCATTCCAACCCTGTAAAAAGCATTCCAACCCTCTAGAAAGCCTTCCAACTCTGTAGACAGCATTCCAACTCTGTACAAAGGTATTCCAACTCTGTACAAAGGCATTCCAACTCTGTCGAAAGAATTCCAACCCTGTAGGAAGCATTCCCACCATGTACAGAACATTCTCACTCTGCACAAACGTATTCCAACTCTGTCGAAAGCATTCCCACCCTGTACATAACATTCTAACTCTGCACAAACGTATTCCAACTATGTCGAAAGCATCCCAACCCTGTACAAAGGTATTCCAACCCTGTAGAAAGCATTCCAACCCTGTAGAAAGCATTCCAACCCTGTAAAAAGCATTCCAACCCTCTAGAAAGCCTTCCAACCCTGTAGAAAGCATTCCAACCCTGTGCAAAACATTCCAATCAAGTAGAAAGTATTCCATCCCTGCACAAAGGTATTCCAACCCTGTAGAAAGCATTCCAACCATGTAGAAAGCATTCCAACCCTGTAGAAAGCATTCCAACCCTGTAGAAAGCATTCCTACCCTGGACAAAGGTATTCCAACTCTGTCGAAAGCATTCCAACCCTGTAGGAAGCATTCCCACAATGTACATAACATTCTCACTCTGCACAAACGTATTCCAACCCTGTCGAAAGCATTCCCACCCTGTACATAACATTCTAACTCTGCACAAACGTATTCCAACTCTGTCGAAAGCATCCCAACCCTGTACAAAGGTATTCCAACCCTGTAGAAAGCATTCCAACCCTGTAGAAAGCATTCCAACCCTGTAGAAAGTATTCCAACCCTGTACAAAGGTATTCCAACTATGTCGAAAGCATCCCAACCCTGTACAAAGGTATTCCAACCCTGTAGAAAGCATTCCAACCCTGTAGAAAGCATTCCAACCCTGTAAAAAGCATTCCAACCCTGTAGAAAGTATTCCAGCCCTGTAGAAAGCATTCCAACCCTGTAGAAAGCATTCCAACCCTGTACAAAACATTCCAATCCTGTACAAAATATTCCAATCCTGTAGAAAGTATTCCATCCCTGTACAAAGGTATTCCAACCCTGTACAAAGGTATTGCAACTCTGTCGAAAGCATTCCAACCCTCTAGAAAGCCTTCCAACCCTGTAGAAAGCATTCCAACCCTGTGCAAAACATTCCAATCAAGTAGAAAGTATTCCATCCCTGCACAAAGGTATTCCAACCCTGTAGAAAGCATTCCAACCATGTAGAAAGCATTCCAACCCTGTAGAAAGCATTCCAACCCTGTAGAAAGCATTCCTACCCTGGACAAAGGTATTCCAACTCTGTCGAAAGCATTCCAACCCTGTAGGAAGCATTCCCACAATGTACATAACATTCTCACTCTGCACAAACGTATTCCAACCCTGTCGAAAGCATTCCCACCCTGTACATAACATTCTAACTCTGCACAAACGTATTCCAACTCTGTCGAAAGCATCCCAACCCTGTACAAAGGTATTCCAACCCTGTAGAAAGCATTCCAACCCTGTAGAAAGCATTCCAACCCTGTAGAAAGCATTCCAACCCTGTACAAAACATTCCAATCCTGTAGAAAGTATTCCATCCCTGTACAAAGGTATTCCAACCCTGTACAAAGGTATTCCAACCCTGTACAAAGGTCTTCCAACTCTGTCGAAAGCATTCGAACCCTGTCGAAAGCATTCCAACCCTCTAGAAAGCATTGCAACCCTGTAGAAAGTATTCCAGCCATGTACAAAGCATTCCAACCCTGTAGAAAGCATTCCAACCCTGTACAAAGGTATTCCAACTCTGTCGAAAGCATTCCAACTCTGTCGAAAGCATTCCAACCCTTTAGAAAGCATTCCAACCCTGTAGAAAGCATTCGAACCCTGTCGAAAGCATTTCAACCCTCTAGAAAGCATTCCAACCCTGTACAAAGGTATTCCAACTCTGTAGAAAGCATTCCCACCCTGTAGAAAGCGTTCCAACCCTGTAGAAAGCTCTCCAACTCTGTACATAACATTCTAACTCTGTACAAAGGTATTCCAACCCTGCCGAAAAAATTCCAAAACTGTCGAAAGCATTCCAACCCTGTAGAAAGCATTCCAACCCTCTAGAAAGCACTCCAACCCTGTAGAAACTATTCCAACACTGTAGAAAGCATTCCAACCCTGTAGAAAGCATTCCAACCCTGTAGAAAGCATTCCAACCCTATACAAAGGTATTCCAACTCTGTACAAAGGTGTTCCAACTCTGTCGAAACCATTCTAACCCTGTAGAAAGCATTCCAACCCTGTAGAAGGCATCCCAACCCTGTACAATAGTATTCCAACCCTGTACAAAGGTATTCCAATCCTGTACAAAGGTATTCCAACCCTGTACAAAGGTATTCCAACCCTGTACAACGGTATTCCAACCCTGTAGAAAGCATTCCAACCCTGTAGAAAGCATTCCAACCCTGTAGAAAGTATTCCAACCCTGTACAAAGGTATTCCAACTCTGTCGAAAGCATTCCAACACTCTAGAAAGCATTCCAACACTGTAGAAAGTATTCCAACCCTGTAGAAAGTATTCCTACCCTGCACAAAGGTATTCCAACTCTGTCGAAAGCATTTCCACCCTGTACATAACATTCTAACTCTGCACAAACGTATTCCAACTATGTCGAAAGCATCCCAACCCTGTACAAAGGTATTCCAGCCCTGTAGAAAGCATTCCAACCCTGTAGAAAGCATTCCAACTCTGAACAACGGTATTCCTTCTCTGTCGAAAGAATTCCAACCCTCTATGAAGCATTCCCACCCTGTAGAAATCATTCCAACCCCGTACAAAACATTAAAATCCTGTAGAAAGTATTCCAACCCTGTAGAAAGCATTCTAACCCTGTACAAAGTTATTCCAACTCTGTACAAAGGTGTTCCAACTCTGTCGAAACCATTCTAACCCTGTAGAAAGCATTCCAACCCTGTAGAAAGTATTCCAACTCTGTCGAAAGCATTCGAACCCTGTCGAAAGCATTCCAACCCTCTAGAAAGCATTCCAACCCTGTAGAAAGTATTCCAGCCCTGTAGAAAGCATTCCAACCCTGTAGAAAGCATTCCAACCCTGTACAAAGGTATTCCAACTCTGTCGAAAGCATTCCAACTCTGTCGAAAGCATTCCAACCCTTTAGAAAGCATTCCAACCCTGTAGAAAGCATTCGAACCCTGTCGAAAGCATTCCAACCCTCTAGAAAGCATTCCAACCCTGTAGAAAGTATTCCAGCCCTGTAGAAAGCATTCCAACCCTCTAGAAAGCATTCCAACCCTGTAGAAAGTATTCCAGCCCTGTAGAAAGCATTCCAACCCTGTAGAAAGCATTCCAACCCTGTGCAAAACATTCCAACCCTGTACAAAGGTATTCCAAATCTGTTGAAAGCATTCCCACCCTGTAGAAAGCGTTCCAACCCTGTAGAAAGCACTCCAACTCTGTACATAACATTCTAACTCTGTACAAAGGTATTCCAACACTGCCGAAAAAATTCCAACCCTGTCGAAAGCATTCCAACCATGTAGAAAGCATTCCAACCCTGTAGAAAGCATTCCGACCCTGTAGAAAGCATTCCAACCCTGTAGAACGCATTCCAACCCTGCAGAAAGCATTCCAACCCTGTAGAAAGCATTCCTACCCTGGACAAAGGTATTCCAACTCTGTCGAAAGCATTCCAACCCTCTAGAAAGCCTTCCAACCCTGTAGAAAGTATCCCAACTCTGTGGAACGCATTCCAACCCTGTACAAAGGTATTCCAACTCTGTAGAAAGCATTCCCACCCTGTAGAAAGCGTTCCAACCCTGTAGAAAGCACTCCAACTCTGTACATAACATTCTAACTCTGTACAAAGGTATTCCAACCCTGCCGAAAAAATTCCAACCCTGTCGAAAGCATTCCAACCATGTAGAAAGCATTCCAACCCTGTAGAAAGCATTCCAACCCTGTAGAAAGTATTCCAACCCTGTAGAAAGCATTCCTACCCTGGACAAAGGTATTCCAACTCTGTCGAAAGCATTCCAACCCTCTAGAAAGACTTCCAACCCTGTAGAAAGTATCCCAACCCTGTGGAAAGCATTCCAACACTGTACAAAGGTATTCCAACCCTGTAGAAAGCATTCCAACCCTGTAGAAAGCGTTCCAACTCTGTCGAAAGCATTCCAACCCTGTACATAAAATTCTAACTCTGCCCACACGTATTCCAACTCTGTCGAAATCATCCCAACCCTGTACAAAGGTATTCCAACCCTGTAGAAAGCATTCCAACCCTGTACAAAGGTATTCCAACCCTGTACAAAAGTATTCCAACACTGTCGAAGGCATTCGAACCCTGTACAAAGTTATTCCAACTCTGTACAAAGGTGTTCCAACTCTGTCGAAACCATTCTAACCCTGTAGAAAGCATTCCAACCCTGTAGAAGGCATTCCAACCCTGTACAAAACATTCCAATCCTGTAGAAAGTATTCAAACCCTGTAGAAAGCTTTCCAACTCTGAACAACGGTATTCCTTCTCTGTCGAAAGAATTCCAACCCTCTATGAAGCATTCCCACCCTGTAGAAATCATTCCAACCCCGTACAAAACATTAAAATCCTGTAGAAAGTATTCCAACCCTGTAGAAAGCATTCCAACCCTGTAGAAGGCATCCCAACCCTGTACAAAGGTATTCCAACCCTGTACAAAGGTATTCCAATCCTGTACAAAGGTATTCCTACCCTGTACAAAGGTATTGCAACCCTGTACAAAGGTATTCCAACCCTGTAGAAAGCATTCCAACCATGTACAAAGGTATTCCAACTCTGTCGAAAGCATTCCAACTCTGTCGGAAGCATTCCAACCCTGTAGAAAGCATTCGAACCCTGTAGAAAGTATTCCAACCCTGTAGAAAGCATTCCAACCCTGTCGAAAGCATTCCAACCCTGTAGAAAGCATTCCAACCCTGTACAAAGGTATTCCAACTCTGTCGAAAGCATTCCAACTGTGTCGAAAGCATTCCAACCCTTTAGAAAGCATTCCAACCCTGTAGAAAGCATTCCAACCCTGTAGAAAGCATTCCAACTCTGTAGAAAGCATTCCAACTCTGTAGAAAGCATTCCAACTCTGTACAAAGCTATTCCAACTCTGTACAAAGCTATTCCAACTCTGTACAAAGGTATTCCAACTCTGTACAAAGGTATTCCAAATCTGTCGAAAGAATTCCAACCCTGTAGGAAGCATTCCCACCCTGTACATAACATTCTAACTCTGCACAAACGTATTCCAACTCTGTCGAAAGCATTCCCACCCTGTACATAACATTCTAACTCTGCACAAACGTATTCCAACTCTGTCGAAAGCATCCCAACCCTGTACAAAGGTATTCCAACCCTGTAGAAAGCATTCGAACCCTCTAGAAAGCATTCCAACCCTGTAGAAAGTATTCCAACCCTGTAGAAAGCATTCCAACTCTGTCGAAAGCATTCCAACTCTGTCGAAAGCATTCCAACCCTTTGGAAAGCATTCCAACCCTGTAGAAGGCATTCCAACCCTGTACAAAGGTATTCCAACTATGTCCAAAGCATTCCAACCCTGTAGAAAGCATTCCAACCCTGTAGAAAGCTTTCCAACTCTGTAGAAAGCATTCCAACTCTGTAGAAAGCATTCCAACACTGTGCAAAGGTATTCCAACTCTGTACAAAGCATTCCAACTCTGTCGAAAGCATTCCAACCCTTTAGAAAGCATTCCAACCCTGTAGAAAGCATTCGAACCCTGTCGAAAGCATTTCAACCCTCTAGAAAGCATTCCAACCCTGTACAAAGGTATTCCAACTCTGTAGAAAGCATTCCCACCCTGTAGAAAGCGTTCCAACCCTGTAGAAAGCACTCCAACTCTGTACATAACATTCTAACTCTGTACAAAGGTATTCCAACCCTGCCGAAAAAGATTCCAAAACTGTCGAAAGCATTCCAACCCTGTAGAAAGCATTCCAACCCTCTAGAAAGCACTCCAACCCTGTAGAAACTATTCCAACACTGTAGAAAGCATTCCAACCCTGTAGAAAGCATTCCAACCTTGTAGAATGCATTCCAACCCTGTGGAAAGCATTCCAACCTTGTACAAAGGTATTCCAACCCTGTACAAAGGTATTCCAACCCTGTAGAAAGCATTCCAACCCTGTAGAAAGCATTCCAACCCTGTAGAAAGCATTCCAACCCTGTAGAAAGCATTCCAACCCTGTACAAAGGTATTCCAACCCTGTACAAAGGTATTCCAACTCTGTCGAAAGCATTCCAACTCTGTCGAAAGTATTCCAACCCTGTACAAAGGTATTCCAACTCTGTCGAAAGCATTCCAACTCTGTCGAAAGCATTCCAACCCTGTAGAAAGCATTCCAACCCTGTTCAAAGGTATTCCAACCCTGTACAAAGGTATTCCAACTCTGTCGAAAGCATTCCAACACTGTCGAAAGCATTCCAACCCTCTAGAAAGCATTCCAACCCTGCAGAAACTATTCCAACCCTGTAGAAAGCATTCCCACCCTGTAGAAAGCATTCCAACACTGTAGAAAGCATTCCAACCCTGTAGAAAGCATTCCAACCCTGTACAAAGGTATTCCAACTCTGTCGAAAGCATTCCAACTCTGTCGGAAGCATTCCAACCCTTTAGAAAGCTTTCCAACCCTGTAGAAGGCATTCCAACCCTGTAGAAAGCATTCCAACTCTGTAGAAATTATTCCAACCCTGTAGAAAGCATTCCAACTCTGTACAAAGGTATTCCAACTCTGTACAAAGGTATTCCAACTCTTTCGGAAGCATTCCAACCCTGTAGAAAGCATTCCAACCCTGTAGAAAGCATTCCAACCCTGTAGAAGGCATCCCAACCCTGTACAAAGGTATTCCAACCCTGTAGAAAGCATTCCAACCCTGTAGAAATCATTCCAACCCTGTAGAAAGCATTCCAACCTTGTACAAAGGTATTCCAGCCCTGTACAAAGGTATTCCAACCCTGTACAATGTTATTCCAACTCTGTAAGAAGGTATTCCAACTCTGTCGAAATCATTCCAACTCTGTCGAAATCATTCCAACCGTGTAGAAAGCATTCCAACCCTGTAGAAAGCATTCCAATCCTGTAGAAAGAATTCCACCTCTGTACAAAGGTATTCCAACTCTGTACAAAGGTATTCCAACTCTTTCGGAAGCATTCCAATCCTGTAGAAAGCATTCCAACCCTGTAGAAAGCATTCCAACCCTGTACAAAGGTATTCCAACCCTGTACAAAGGTATTCCAACCCTGTAGAAGGCATCCGAACCCTGTACAAAGGTATTCCAACCCTGTAGAAAGCATTCCAACCTTGTACAAAGGTATTCCAACCCTGTACAAAGGTATTCCAACCCTGTACAATGTTATTCCAACTCTGTAAAAAGGTATTCCAACTCTGTCGAAATCATTCCAACTCTGTCGAAATCACTCCAACCGTGTAGAAAGCATTCCAACCCTGTAGAAAGCATTCCAATCCTGTAGAAAGAATTCCACCTCTGTACAAAGGTATTCCAACTCTGTACAAAGGTATTCCAACTCTTTCGGAAGCATTCCAACCCTGTACAAAGGTATTCCAACTTTGTCGAAAGCATTCCAACTCTGTCGAAAGCATTCCAACCCTGTAGAAAGCATTCCAACCCTGTTCAAAGGTATTCCAAACCTGTACAAAGGTATTCCAACTCTGTCGAAAGCATTCCAACTCTGTCGAAAGCATTCCAACCCTCTAGAAAGCATTCCAACCCTGTAGAAACTATTCCAACCCTGTAGAAAGCATTCCAACCCTGTAGAAAGCATTCCAACACTGTAGAAAGCATTCCAACCCTGTAGAAAGCATTCCAACCCTGTACAAAGGTATTCCAACTCTGTCGAAAGCATTCCAACTCTGTCGAAAGCATTCCAACCCTTTAGAAAGCTTTCCAACCCTGTAGAAGGCATTCCAACCCTGTAGAAAGCATTCCAACTCTGTAGAAATCATTCCAACCCTGTAGAAAGCATTCCAACTCTGTACAAAGGTATTCGAACTCTGTACAAAGGTATTCCAACTCTTTCGGAAGCATTCCAACCCTGTAGAAAGCATTCCAACCCTGCAGATAGCATTCCAACCCTGTAGAAGGCATCCCAACCCTGTACAAAGGTATTCCAACCCTGTAGAAAGCATTCCAACCCTGTAGAAAGCATTCCAACCCTGTAGAAAGCATTCCAACCTTGTACAAAGGTATTCCAACCCTGTACAAAGGTATTCCAACCCTGTACAATGTTATTCCAACTCTGTAAAAAGGTATTCCAACTCTGTCGAAATCATTCCAACTCTGTCGAAATCATTCCAACCGTGTAGAAAGCATTCCAACCCTGTAGAAAGCAATCCAATCCTGTAGAAAGAATTCCACCTCTGTACAAAGGTATTCCAACTCTGTACAAAGGTATTCCAACTCTGTACAAAGGTATTCCAAATCTGTCGAAAGAATTCCAACCCTGTAGGAAGCATTCCCACCCTGTACATAACATTCTAACTCTGCACAAACGTATTCCAACTCTGTCGAAAGCATTCTCACCCTGTACATAACATTCTAACTCTGCACAAACGTATTCCAACTCTGTCGAAAGCATCCCAACCCTGTACAAAGGTATTCCAACCCTGTAGAAAGCATTCGAACCCTCTAGAAAGCATTCCAACCCTGTAGAAAGTATTCCAACCCTGTAGAAAGCATTCCAACTCTGTCGAAAGCATTCCAACTCTGTCGAAAGCATTCCAACCCTTTGGAAAGCATTCCAACCCTGTAGAAGGCATTCCAACCCTGTACAAAGGTATTCCAACTATGTCCAAAGCATTCCAACCCTGTAGAAAGCATTCCAACCCTGTAGAAAGCTTTCCAACTCTGTAGAAAGCATTCCAACTCTGTAGAAAGCATTCCAACACTGTGCAAAGGTATTCCAACTCTGTACAAAGGTATTCCAACTCTGTCGAAAGAATTCCAACCCTGTAGGAAGCATTCCCACCCTGTACATAACATTCTCACTCAGCACAAACGTATTCCAACTCTGTCGAAAGCATTCCCACCCTGTACATAACATTCTAACTCTGCACAAACGTATTCCAACTCTGTCGAAAGCATCCCAACCCTGTACAAAGGTATTTCAACAGTGTAGAAAGCATTCGAACCCTCTAGAAAGCATTCCAACCCTGTAGAAAGTATTCCAACCCTGTAGCAAGCATTCCAACTCTGTCGAAAGCATTCCAACTCTGTCGAAAGCATTCCAACCCTTTAGAAAGCATTCCAACCCTGTAGAAAGCATTCCAACCCTGTACAAAGGTATTCCAACTCTGTCGAAAGCATTCCAACTCTGTCGGAAGCATTCCAACCCTTTAGAAAGCATTCCAACCCTGTAGAAGGCATCCCAACCCTGTACAAAGGTATTCCAACCCTGTAGAAAGCATTCCAACCTTGTAGAATGCATTCCAACCCTGTGGAAAGCATTCCAACCTTGTACAAAGGTATTCCAACCCTGTACAAAGGTATTCCAACCCTGTAGAAAGCATTTCAACCCTGTAGAAAGCATTCCAACCCTGTAGAAAGCATTCCAACCCTGTAGAAAGCATTCCAACCCTGTACAAAGGTATTCCAACCCTGTACAAAGGTATTCCAACTCTGTCGAAGGCATTCCAACTCTGTCGAAAGTATTCCAACCCTGTACAAAGGTATTCCAACTCTGTCGAAAGCATTCCAACTCTGTCGAAAGCATTCCAACCCTGTAGAAAGCATTCCAACCCTGTTCAAAGGTATTCCAACCCTGTACAAAGGTATTCCAACTCTGTCGAAAGCATTCCAACACTGTCGAAAGCATTCCAACCCTCTAGAAAGCATTCCAACCCTGCAGAAACTATTCCAACCCTGTAGAAAGCATTCCAACCCTGTAGAAAGCATTCCAACACTGTAGAAAGCATTCCAACCCTGTAGAAAGCATTCCAACCCTGTACAAAGGTATTCCAACTCTGTCGAAAGCATTCCAACTCTGTCGAAAGCATTCCAACCCTTTAGAAAGCTTTCCAACCCTGTAGAAGGCATTCCAACCCTGTAGAAAGCATTCCAACTCTGTAGAAATTATTCCAACCCTGTAGAAAGCATTCCAACTCTGTACAAAGGTATTCCAACTCTGTACAAAGGTATTCCAACTCTTTCGGAAGCATTCCAACCCTGTAGAAAGCATTCCAACCCTGTAGAAAGCATTCCAACCCTGTAGAAGGCATCCCAACCCTGTACAAAGGTATTCCAACCCTGTAGAAAGCATTCCAACCTTGTACAAAGGTATTCCAGCCCTGTACAAAGGTATTCCAACCCTGTACAATGTTATTCCAACTCTGTAAAAAGGTATTCCAAATCTGTCGAAATCATTCCAACTCTGTCGAAATCATTCCAACCGTGTAGAAAGCATTCCAACCCTGTAGAAAGCATTCCAATCCTGTAGAAAGAATTCCACCTCTGTACAAAGGTATTCCAACTCTGTACAAAGGTATTCCAACTCTTTCGGAAGCATTCCAATCCTGTAGAAAGCATTCCAACCCTGTAGAAAGCATTCCAACCCTGTACAAAGGTATTCCAACCCTGTACAAAGGTATTCCAACCCTGTAGAAGGCATCCCAACCCTGTACAAAGGTATTCCAACCCTGTAGAAAGCATTCCAACCTTGTACAAAGGTATTCCAACCCTGTACAAAGGTATTCCAACCCTGTACAATGTTATTCCAACTCTGTAAAAAGGTATTCCAACTCTGTCGAAATCATTCCAACTCTGTCGAAATCATTCCAACCGTGTAGAAAGCATTCCAACCCTGTAGAAAGCATTCCAATCCTGTAGAAAGAATTCCACCTCTGTACAAAGGTATTCCAACTCTGTACAAAGGTATTCCAACTCTTTCGGAAGCATTCCAACCCTGTACAAAGGTATTCCAACTCTGTCGAAAGCATTCCAACTCTGTCGAAAGCATTCCAACCCTGTAGAAAGCATTCCAACCCTGTTCAAAGGTATTCCAACCCTGTACAAAGGTATTCCAACTCTGTCGAAAGCATTCCAACTCTGTCGAAAGCATTCCAACCCTCTAGAAAGCATTCCAACCCTGTAGAAACTATTCCAACCCTGTAGAAAGCATTCCAACCCTGTAGAAAGCATTCCAACACTGTAGAAAGCATTCCAACCCTGTAGAAAGCATTCCAACCCTGTACAAAGGTATTCCAACTCTGTCGAAAGCATTCCAACTCTGTCGAAAGCATTCCAACCCTTTAGAAAGCTTTCCAACCCTGTAGAAGGCATTCCAACCCTGTAGAAAGCATTCCAACTCTGTAGAAATCATTCCAACCCTGTAGAAAGCATTCCAACTCTGTACAAAGGTATTCGAACTCTGTACAAAGGTATTCCAACTCTTTCGGAAGCATTCCAACCCTGTAGAAAGCATTCCAACCCTGCAGATAGCATTCCAACCCTGTAGAAGGCATCCCAACCCTGTACAAAGGTATTCCAACCCTGTAGAAAGCATTCCAACCCTGTAGAAAGCATTCCAACCCTGTAGAAAGCATTCCAACCTTGTACAAAGGTATTCCAACCCTGTACAAAGGTATTCCAACCCTGTACAATGTTATTCCAACTCTGTAAAAAGGTATTCCAACTCTGTCGAAATCATTCCAACTCTGTCGAAATCATTCCAACCGTGTAGAAAGCATTCCAACCCTGTAGAAAGCATTCCAATCCTGTAGAAAGAATTCCACCTCTGTACAAAGGTATTCCAACTCTGTACAAAGGTATTCCAACTCTGTACAAAGGTATTCCAACTCTGTCGAAAGAATTCCAACCCTGTAGGAAGCATTCCCACCCTGTACATAACATTCTCACTCAGCACAAACGTATTCCAACTCTGTCGAAAGCATTCCCACCCTGTACATAACATTCTAACTCTGCACAAACGTATTCCAACTCTGTCGAAAGCATCCCAACCCTGTACAAAGGTATTTCAACAGTGTAGAAAGCATTCGAACCCTCTAGAAAGCATTCCAACCCTGTAGAAAGTATTCCAACCCTGTAGCAAGCATTCCAACTCTGTCGAAAGCATTCCAACTCTGTCGAAAGCATTCCAACCCTTTAGAAAGCATTCCAACCCTGTAGAAGGCATTCCAACCCTGTACAAAGGTATTCCAACTCTGTCCAAAGCATTCCAACTCTGTCGAAAGCATTCCAACCCTCTAAAAAGCATTCCAACCCTGTAGAAAGTATTCTAACCCTGTAGAAAGCATTCCAACCCTGTACAAAGGTATTCCAACTCTGTCGAAAGCATTCCAACTCTTTCGAAAGCATTCCAACCCTGTAGAAAGCATTCGAACCCTGTAGAAAGTATTCCAACCCTGTAGAAAGCATTCCAACCCTGTAGAAAGCATTCCAACCCTGTAGAAAGCAATCCAATCCTGTAGAAAGAATTCCACCTCTGTACAAAGGTATTCCAACTCTGTACAAAGGTATTCCAACTCTGTACAAAGGTATTCCAAATCTGTCGAAAGAATTCCAACCCTGTAGGAAGCATTCCCACCCTGTACATAACATTCTAACTCTGCACAAACGTATTCCAACTCTGTCGAAAGCATTCTCACCCTGTACATAACATTCTAACTCTGCACAAACGTATTCCAACTCTGTCGAAAGCATCCCAACCCTGTACAAAGGTATTCCAACCCTGTAGAAAGCATTCGAACCCTCTAGAAAGCATTCCAACCCTGTAGAAAGTATTCCAACCCTGTAGAAAGCATTCCAACTCTGTCGAAAGCATTCCAACTCTGTCGAAAGCATTCCAACCCTTTGGAAAGCATTCCAACCCTGTAGAAGGCATTCCAACCCTGTACAAAGGTATTCCAACTATGTCCAAAGCATTCCAACCCTGTAGAAAGCATTCCAACCCTGTAGAAAGCTTTCCAACTCTGTAGAAAGCATTCCAACTCTGTAGAAAGCATTCCAACACTGTGCAAAGGTATTCCAACTCTGTACAAAGGTATTCCAACTCTGTCGAAAGAATTCCAACCCTGTAGGAAGCATTCCCACCCTGTACATAACATTCTCACTCAGCACAAACGTATTCCAACTCTGTCGAAAGCATTCCCACCCTGTACATAACATTCTAACTCTGCACAAACGTATTCCAACTCTGTCGAAAGCATCCCAACCCTGTACAAAGGTATTTCAACAGTGTAGAAAGCATTCGAACCCTCTAGAAAGCATTCCAACCCTGTAGAAAGTATTCCAACCCTGTAGCAAGCATTCCAACTCTGTCGAAAGCATTCCAACTCTGTCGAAAGCATTCCAACCCTTTAGAAAGCATTCCAACCCTGTAGAAAGCATTCCAACCCTGTACAAAGGTATTCCAACTCTGTCGAAAGCATTCCAACTCTGTCGGAAGCATTCCAACCCTTTAGAAAGCATTCCAACCCTGTAGAAGGCATCCCAACCCTGTACAAAGGTATTCCAACCCTGTAGAAAGCATTCCAACCTTGTAGAATGCATTCCAACCCTGTGGAAAGCATTCCAACCTTGTACAAAGGTATTCCAACCCTGTACAAAGGTATTCCAACCCTGTAGAAAGCATTTCAACCCTGTAGAAAGCATTCCAACCCTGTAGAAAGCATTCCAACCCTGTAGAAAGCATTCCAACCCTGTACAAAGGTATTCCAACCCTGTACAAAGGTATTCCAACTCTGTCGAAGGCATTCCAACTCTGTCGAAAGTATTCCAACCCTGTACAAAGGTATTCCAACTCTGTCGAAAGCATTCCAACTCTGTCGAAAGCATTCCAACCCTGTAGAAAGCATTCCAACCCTGTTCAAAGGTATTCCAACCCTGTACAAAGGTATTCCAACTCTGTCGAAAGCATTCCAACACTGTCGAAAGCATTCCAACCCTCTAGAAAGCATTCCAACCCTGCAGAAACTATTCCAACCCTGTAGAAAGCATTCCAACCCTGTAGAAAGCATTCCAACACTGTAGAAAGCATTCCAACCCTGTAGAAAGCATTCCAACCCTGTACAAAGGTATTCCAACTCTGTCGAAAGCATTCCAACTCTGTCGAAAGCATTCCAACCCTTTAGAAAGCTTTCCAACCCTGTAGAAGGCATTCCAACCCTGTAGAAAGCATTCCAACTCTGTAGAAATTATTCCAACCCTGTAGAAAGCATTCCAACTCTGTACAAAGGTATTCCAACTCTGTACAAAGGTATTCCAACTCTTTCGGAAGCATTCCAACCCTGTAGAAAGCATTCCAACCCTGTAGAAAGCATTCCAACCCTGTAGAAGGCATCCCAACCCTGTACAAAGGTATTCCAACCCTGTAGAAAGCATTCCAACCTTGTACAAAGGTATTCCAGCCCTGTACAAAGGTATTCCAACCCTGTACAATGTTATTCCAACTCTGTAAAAAGGTATTCCAAATCTGTCGAAATCATTCCAACTCTGTCGAAATCATTCCAACCGTGTAGAAAGCATTCCAACCCTGTAGAAAGCATTCCAATCCTGTAGAAAGAATTCCACCTCTGTACAAAGGTATTCCAACTCTGTACAAAGGTATTCCAACTCTTTCGGAAGCATTCCAATCCTGTAGAAAGCATTCCAACCCTGTAGAAAGCATTCCAACCCTGTACAAAGGTATTCCAACCCTGTACAAAGGTATTCCAACCCTGTAGAAGGCATCCCAACCCTGTACAAAGGTATTCCAACCCTGTAGAAAGCATTCCAACCTTGTACAAAGGTATTCCAACCCTGTACAAAGGTATTCCAACCCTGTACAATGTTATTCCAACTCTGTAAAAAGGTATTCCAACTCTGTCGAAATCATTCCAACTCTGTCGAAATCATTCCAACCGTGTAGAAAGCATTCCAACCCTGTAGAAAGCATTCCAATCCTGTAGAAAGAATTCCACCTCTGTACAAAGGTATTCCAACTCTGTACAAAGGTATTCCAACTCTTTCGGAAGCATTCCAACCCTGTACAAAGGTATTCCAACTCTGTCGAAAGCATTCCAACTCTGTCGAAAGCATTCCAACCCTGTAGAAAGCATTCCAACCCTGTTCAAAGGTATTCCAACCCTGTACAAAGGTATTCCAACTCTGTCGAAAGCATTCCAACTCTGTCGAAAGCATTCCAACCCTCTAGAAAGCATTCCAACCCTGTAGAAACTATTCCAACCCTGTAGAAAGCATTCCAACCCTGTAGAAAGCATTCCAACACTGTAGAAAGCATTCCAACCCTGTAGAAAGCATTCCAACCCTGTACAAAGGTATTCCAACTCTGTCGAAAGCATTCCAACTCTGTCGAAAGCATTCCAACCCTTTAGAAAGCTTTCCAACCCTGTAGAAGGCATTCCAACCCTGTAGAAAGCATTCCAACTCTGTAGAAATCATTCCAACCCTGTAGAAAGCATTCCAACTCTGTACAAAGGTATTCGAACTCTGTACAAAGGTATTCCAACTCTTTCGGAAGCATTCCAACCCTGTAGAAAGCA